>NC_064931.1:564329468-566917801 GCF_023897955.1 Schistocerca gregaria
TTTCAAGGGAAGATGTGGTCTCAAACCACAGTTTGATGGTTATGAACTATAGATTCAACAATCAATAAATTGTTGGAAAAGGTGGAAAATTATGAAGATGGGAACTGGATAATCTGAAAGACCTAGATGTTGAGAGTTTCGGAGGGAGCATTAATCACTGGTTGGCTGAAACGGGGAAGGAAATACACTAGAAGACGAACGGGTAGCTTTGAGAGATGAAAGAGTAAAGGCAGCAGAGGATTAAATAGGTAGAAAGATAATGCCTCACAGAATATATTGAATTTAACTGTCGAAAGGAGAAAACACAAAAATTCAGCAAATGAAGTAGGCGAAAGGGAATACAAACGCCTAAAAATAAGATTGACAGGAAGTGCAAAATGGTTGAGTAGGGAAGATTAGGGAGCAAATATAAGGTTCAAATGGTTCAGATGGCTCTGAGCACTATGGGACTTAACATTTGAGGTCATCACTCCACTAGAACTTAGAACTACTTAAACCTAACTAACCTAAGGACATCACACACATCCATGCCCGAGGCAGCATTCGAACTTGCGACCGTAGCAGTCGCACGGATCCAGACTGACGCGCCTAGACCCGTTCGGCCACACCGGCCGGAAAATATAAGGATATAGAAGCATACAGAACTAGGCGATAGATCGCCGGCATGAAAATTAAAGAGACGTATGGAGAAAAGAGAAGAAGCTCTATGAATATCAAGAGCTCAGATGTGAAACCAGCACTAAGCAAAGAAGGAAAAGGTGACAGGTGGAAGAGGTATAAAGAATGTCAATATAAAAGAAACCGAACTTGAAAGCAATATTATAGAAAGGGAAGGGGATTTAGATGAAGATAGATGGGAGATATGATACTGCGAGAAGAATTTGACAGAGTACTGAGAGATCTAAGTCGAAAGAAGGCACCTAGAACAGAGGCAATTGTCTCAGAACTGATGACGTCCTTGGGAGAGCCAGTCACACTTTAATTATCCCACCTAGTGTGCAAAGTATATGATACAGGTGAAATACCATTAGATTTCAAGAAGACTCTAATAACTTCAATTAAGAAGATAACAGGTGCTGACAGTTGTGAATATTACCGAAACATCAGTTTAGTAAGACATCGTTGAAAAGTCGATCTCGGGGAAGATCAGTTTGGATTCTGGAGAAATTAAGAACAAGCGAGGCACTAATAACCCTATGAATTATCTTAGAAAATAGGTCACGGCAAGGCAAAACTGCGTTTATAGCTGTTGAAGAATTAGAGGACTCTTTTGACAATCGCGACTGGAGAACAATCTTTGAAATTCTCAAGCTAACAGGGGTTAAACAAAGCGAGCGAAAGGTTTTATACAACTTGTACAGAAACCAGATCGTAGTTACAAGAGTCGAAGTACATGAAACAGAAGCAATGTTAGAAAAGGAAGTAAGGCACGGTTGTGATCTGTCACCGATGTTATTCAATCTGTACATTGAGAAAGTAATAAAGGAAACCAAACAAAAAACTGGAGAACGAATAAAAATTCAGGGAGAAAAAATAAAAACTTTGAGGTTCGCCGTCGACATTGTAACTCTATCAGAGACAGCAAAGAACTTTGAGGATCAACTGACTGGCTCTGAGCACTATGGGACTTAACATCTTAGGTCTTCAGTCCCGTACAACTTAGAACTACTTAAACCTAACTAACCTAAGGACATCACACAACACCCAGCCATCACGAGGCAGAGAAAATCCCTGACCCCGCCGGGAATCGAGCCCGGAAACCCGGGCGTGGGACGCGAGAACGCTACCGCACGACCACGAGATGCGGGCGAGGATCAACTGAACGGAATGGACAAAGCCTTGAAGGGTGGCTATTATATGAACATTCTAAAATGCAAATGTAGAGCAATGGGATGTAACACAATTAAATCAGGCGATGCTGAGGAAATTAGATTAGGGAAGGAGACAGTAAAAGTAGTAGATGAGTTTTGCTATTGAAAAGGCAAAACGAAAATCGGTCTTCCAACATTAAACAGAAGCCAGTCCATTCACTCAGATCACCGCTGTTTGTTTTGTTCTTTTCCTATTTGTCACATTACGAGATTACCCGTAGAACATATTACGGTACACATCCTTGTGGCTCAACTTCTTTAAATGATGAACTCAGTTACAGAACAGTGAAATAACGATATCTAGATATCTACGTGTAAATACACTTAAGCAGTACTTCGCTGTCTTAATAAATTTCAACAAGATAATGCTATTCGCTTTAATAATGAATAGGAAAATAGGAATGCGGGTAAGCTACTACAAACAGCATAGTGAACGCATTATTGTGGCAAAGATAGATACGAAGCCCACACCTACTACAGTAGTACAAGTTTATATGCCAACTAGCTCTGCAGATGACGAAGAAATTGAAGAAATGTATGATCAAATAAAAGAAATTATTCAGATAGTGAAGGGAGATGAAAATTTAATAGTCATGGGTGACTGGAATTCGGTAGTAGGGAAAGGGAGAGAAGGAAACGTAGTAGGTGAATATGGACTGGGGCAAAGAAATGAAAGAGGAAGCCGCCTGGTAGAATTTTGCACAGAGCATAACTTAATCATAGGTAACACTTGGTTCAAGACTCATAAAAGAAGGCTGTATACATGGAAGAACCCTGGAGATACTAAAAGGTATCAGATAGATTATATAATGGTAAGACAGAGATTTAGAAACCAGATTTTAAATTGTAAGACATTTCCAGGGCCAGATGTGGACTCTGACCACAATCTATTGGTTATGAACTGTAGATTAAAACTGAAGAAACTGCAAAAAGGTGGGAATTTAAGGAGATGGGACCTGGATAAACTGAAAGAACCAGAGGTTGTACAGAGTTTCATGGAGAGAATAAGGGAACAATTGACAGGAATGGGGGAAAGAAATACAGTAGAAGAAGAATGGCTAGCTTTGAGGGATGAAGTAGTGAAGGCAGCAGAGGATCAAGTAGGTAGAAAGACGAGGGCTAGTAGAAATCCTTGGGTGACAGAAGAAATATTGAATTTAATTGATGAAAGGAGAAAACATAAAAATGCAGTAAATGAAGCAGGCAAAAAGGAATACAGACGTCTCAAAAATGAGATCGACAGGAAGTGCAAAATGGCTAAGCAGGGATGGCTAGAGGACAAATGTAAGGATGTAGAGGCTTATCTCACTAGGGGTAAGATAGATACTGCCTACAGGAAAATTAAAGAGACCTTTGGAGATAGGAGAACCACTTGTATGAACATCAAGAGCTCGGATGGAAACCCAGTTCTAAGCAAAGAAGATAAAGCAGAAAGGTGGAAGGAGTATATAGAGGGTCTATACAAGGGCGATATACTTGAGGACAATATTATGGAATTGTAAGAGGATGTAGATGAAGATGAAATGGGAGATACGATACTACGTGTAGAGTTTGACAGAGCACTGAAAGACCTGAGTCGAAACAAGGCCCCCGGAGTAGACAACATTCCACTGGAACTACTGACGGCCTCGGGAGAGCCAGTCCTTACAAAACTCTACCATCTGGTGAGCAAGATGTATGAGACAGGCGAAATACCCTCAGACTTCAAGAAGAATATAATAATTCCAATCCCAAAGAAAGCAGGTGTTGACAGATGTGAAAATTAACGAACTATCAGTTTAATAAGTCACAGCTGCAAAATACTAACACGAATTTTTTACAGACGAATGGAAAAACTAGTAGAAGCTGACCTCGGGGAAGATCAGTTTGGCTTCCGTAGAAATGTTGGAACACGTGAGGCAATACTGACCCTACGACTTATCTTAGAAGAAAGATTAAGGAAAGGCAAACCTACGTTTCTAGCATTTGTAGACTTAGAGAAAGCTTTTGACAATGTTGACTGGAATACTCTCCTTCAAATTCTGAAGGTGGCAGGGGTAAAATACAGGGAGTGAAAGGCTATTTACAATTTGTACAGAAACCAGATGGCAGTTATAAGAGTCCAGGGGCATGAAAGGGAAGCAGTGGTTGGGAAGGGAGTGAGACAGGGTTGTAGTCTCTCCCCGATGTTATTCAATCTGTATATTGAGCAAGCAGTAAAGGAAACAAAAGAAAAATTTGGAGTAGGTATTAAAATCCATGGAGAAGAAATAAAAACTTTGAGGTTCGCCGATGACATCGTAATTCTGTCAGAGACAGCAAAGGACTTGGAAGAGCAGTTGAACGGAATGGATAGTGTCTTGAAAGGAGGATATAAAACGAGCATCAACAAAAGCAAAACGAGGATAATGGAATGTAGTCGAATTAAGTCGAGTGATGTTGAGGGTATTAGATTAGTAAATGAGACACTTAAAGTAGTAAAGGAGTTTGGCTATTTGGGGAGCAAAATAACTGATGATGGTCGAAGTAGAGAGGATATAAAATGTAGACTGGCAATGGCAAGGAAAGCGTTTCTGAAAAAGAGAAATTTGTTAACATCGAGTATAGATTTAAGTGTCAGGAAGTCATTTCTGAAAGTATTTGTATGGAGTGTAGCCATGTATGGAAGTGAAACATGGACGATAAATAGTTTGGACAAGAAGAGAATAGAAGCTTTCGAAATGTGGTGCTACAGAAGAATGCTGAAGTTTAATGGGTAGATCACATATCCAATGAGGAAGTATTGAATAGGATTGGGGAGAAGAGAAGTTTGTGGCACAACTTGACCAGAAGAAGGGATCGGTTGGTAGGACATGTTCTGAGGCATCAAGAGATCACAAATTTAGTATTGGAGGGCACCGTGGAGGGTAAAAATCGTAGAGGGAGACCAAGAGATGAATACAGTAAGCAGATTCAGAAGGACGTAGGTTGCAGTAAGTACTGGGAGATGAAGAAGCTTGCACAGGATAGAGTAGCATGGAGAGCTGCATCAAACCAGTCTCAGGACTGAAAACCACAACAACAACAATGCTATTCTTGTCGTGAAGTTTTATTTTTAACGAGGTCGGCCTCTAACAAGCTTTTCCACTCCCCTGTAAATAATTCATGTCAGCAACCATGACTTATTAATCTGATGGTTCTGTAATATTCAAGAATGTCGGCAGTTGTCGTTTTTGGGACTGGAATTGTTAAATTCGTCTAGACGTCTGAGGGTATTCCACCTGTTTCATACATCTTGCACACCAGGTGAATTAGTTCTGTCATGACTGGCCCTCCCAAGGATCTCAATAGCTCTGTGGGGATGTGTCATACCTCCCATTTCGTCTACTTAATCTTTTCTATCTGTAGTACTGTCTCCCGGTTCATTTCCCTTGTATAGTTCTATTCCTTTCATCTTTCAGCTTTCTCCTCTTGCTTCAGTACACCTAAATGATATCTTCCAGAAAAACAAGAGCTATTTCCTCGACTGACGGTACTGGTATTGACTGTGAGACATGAGTTAATCCCGGCGTATACAATGTTCAAATATCTCACGCGAATGTAGCCAGGTGACGTCGTCGACAACCGCCCATATTTCGACAGTTGCACACCCTGTCATTTTAAAGTAAAAACTGCAGCAAGTAAGCACTGTGCAAGGGAATTTAAAACCTCTGATTTCAGAGCAATTCTAAAAAGATAAAACACACACACTCACATGAACACAAACACTAGTGCGACCACACAACCAATGGTGATAGTGTTTATTGTGTGTTGTATGTGTGTCTGTGTCTCTGTGTTATCTTTATAGAATTGCTCTGAAATCGGAGGTTTTAAACTCCCTTGCACAGTGCTTACTGCCGCAGTTTTACCTTGAAAATGACAGGTTGTTCACCTGTGGAAATATCAACAGTTGTCGAAGACGTCACCCGGCTGCATTCCGATTAGTTATTTGTAGGTGGTGACTGCTTGAACAACATTCCCAACAGCTTTTACACCTACATGCTAAATGAGTTATTCTTACAGACTTATCTCACTTGTCATAAGGTAGTTCACAGTTTTTCCCTTGCCAGTATCAATTTTTCCGTCCAGAAAAGGAGGTGATGTAATGAATTATTTCCATGTAGCTCGCAGTCTGATCAAGTTGTTATTGCACATTAGCTACGCTTCATCTTTGATGGATAGGAAGGACATCACTATGAAGAAAGATACTCGCTTGCAGCTAAGTACCTCAGCTTTCAAAATGAACTGAAACGTCAAAGTTCTTGGAAATTGCAACATGAATATGGGAGCGTTTGAGCGAAAAGAGTTTCGCAACACAGATTATCAATATGGCAGTCCAAAAGTGATGTGGATTACAGAACTGTACATAACTGATAACTTAGAAAATTCAAAATGGTGCTTCAGCATTAAATAGAAAATAACACATCAATTTTAAAAATAATTAGAAAATTTCTTAAGTAATGCTACCTTACCCCGTCAAATACCAGAACATTTGTCGGATGCTGTGATACAGCTGTATGATCTGCAGGAAAAAAAATAAATTCTCCATGTCATTCAAGTGCTAATCTATAAATCATTCGCAGTACTGTGAAGATCAAGTTGGGGGCGAGCCATATCCCAGACATATAACGTAAACGTACCGACAAGAGTAACCGTGATAACCGTTGTTCTTCCTCGCTACGCGTGGCTGAGCATTGTCTTGCTGAAATCAAAGTAGCTAAGTACTGCTGAAGTGTATTTACTAGCAAGTATCGTTACTTTTCTTTTTTGCGCACCAAGGGCAACAATACAGTTAAGCGACGGAGTTAGAATTTTACTCAAGCTGAACGATGAGGATGTATAATATGTTCTCTGTGTAATTTGGTTCCCGGGCTCAAGCATTGGTGACCTGAGTGAACACCGATTTTCATTTTTCCCTTTCAGAATATTGCTCCTTTCAGAAACTTCCATTTTAAGACGTACATTCTTAGTTAACAAAAAAAAACAGCGTCAATATGTGATAATGGTACGATAATGGTACAAAATATAACTTCAGTACAATAAGTAGGATTCAACCAACGAACATGCCCACTAGTACGTACATTACATTCTAGTCTTTAGGGCTTTCTTTTAGCAAAATTTATGAAGGTGAATGAAGCTGAGTGTATGGTTATTACTAAAGAGGTTAATAGAGATCTCTTTTTCAACTTTATACTGGGTTGTCGTATAAGTTCGTAGCGTTTTTGTTTGCATGTTGATATTCCACTTGCTATGGGCTTATTTATCGATTGTCATTTTGTATTTGTAGTTCACTGATGCTAACTGAGTTTACATATTGTTATTTTGTCATCTGGAGTTAGTGTGTGGAGCTGTGGATGCTAGAAAGCTGAGTGCCAAGTGGAGAAACCGGAACATTTCCGACACATTCTTCCGTTTAAGTTCAGTAGAGGGGTGACAGCAGCGGAGGCAGCCAGAAACATTTGCGGGGATAATGCCATTGGACAGAGCACGCTGGGGAGGTGGTTTTCTCACTCTAAGGAGGATCGTTTTGATATTATTGACTCTTCACGTTCAGGAAGACCTTTGGCTTTTGATGAAGACCGTTTAAAAGCATTAATTCATAATGGTCCATGTCTGCGTACCCGAGAACTGATAAATGTGGTAAACTGTGATCGTTCTACCATCGTGTGACACGTGCACACAACGGGGAAGGTTAAAAGACTTGGTGTACCGGTATCGCATGCTGTAAACCAAAACCGCAAAAACGAGCGGGTAGCCAATCGTGCATCTCTGCTTACTCGTCATCAACTGGATCGTGAACAGCACGGTAAATTCCTGTCCTATATCGTTACTGGTGACGATAAACTGTGTCTCTGTGTTAACATAAATAAAAGAAAAGCATGGTTGAGCCCAAACAAAGACCTGAACGCTTCCTCGAAAGCTAATGCTATGCATCTGGTGGAACAACAACAGTGTGGTGTACTGCGAATTGCTTTCCCGAGGTGTACCCGTCAATTATTGTCAACAACTGAGACATCTTGCACGCGTAGTCCAGGAACACCGACCAGGAAGACTGCGTGAAGTGCTGCTACTCCGCTTAACTTCACCTGCTTTCTTTCAGACTGACAAAAAGTACAGGGTGTCCCAAAAAGAATGACCCGATTTTAAATAGAATTATTTATTAGGAAGAAGGGCTTAACACCAACAAATTAAACACTAAATTACTCAAAAAGGCATACGTTTATACAACTCCGTCATAAATGTTCAATATGTCCTCCACTGGCTGCACGGACGACATCTAGCCGATAGCCGAATTCATTCCAAAATGAGCGTAAGGTGTCTTCTGTCAGCAGCTGATATTATGGTTTTTAGTTCATTAGTGTCACGAGGTAAGGGAGGAACGTAAACACATTGTTTAACATATCCCCACAGGAAGAAATCACATGGTGTTAAGTCAGGGGTCCTGAGAGGCCAAGAGTGTAAAGCCTGGTCTCGCAGGCCTGTACGCCCTATCCAACGTTGAGGCACGTTGGCGCTGAGCAAACTGTGCACGCTGTTGTGTCAGTGCGGTGGTCCCCATCTTGCTGATAGATGAAATAGTCAGAGTCAATTTGTGGGAATAACCAGTCCCACAGCATTGCAAGATATGATTTTCCTGTCACTGTTTCTTCATCAAAAAAGTAGGGCCCATAAACCTTGCTTTGCGAAACATCACAAAAAACATTCACTTTTGGTGAATCACGTTCGTGTTCAATCATTTCATGAGGATTTTCAAGGCCCCATATACACACATTATGACGGTGAACCTTACCGCGAATATGGAAAGTTGTCTCATCGCTGGATATCAACCGTGTCATCTTCCATGTACTCTAGAATAGCGCTGCTATAGTTTACTCACGTAACTTTGTCGCCGGCCAGGTGGCCGAGCAGTTCTAGGCGCTGCAGTCTGGAACCGCGCGACCGCTACGGTCGCAGGTTCGAATCCTGCCTCGGGCATGGATGTTTGTGATGTCCTTAGGTTTGTTAGGTTTAAGTAGTTCTGAGTTTTAGGGGACTGATGACCTCAGAAGTTAAGTCCCATAGTGCTCAGAGCCATCTGAAAAAATTTTAACTTTGTCAGTATCTCGAAGAGCTTGTACCAGTTGTAATCGGTATGGTTTGAGGGCTAAACGACGCCGTTACACATGCCACACTGTCATGCGCGGTAACGCAAGTTCTCGGCTAGCACGACGCGTTGACTTGCGGGTGCTCCACTCAAATGCTCGTCGGATTTGTTCGACTGTTTGTTCATGAACGCATGGCCGGCCAGGACTTTTGTCTTTACAGAGGCACCCTGTTTCTTCAACTGTATATACCACCGTCGAATGTTCTTTGGTGATGGTGGTTTAGCACGAAATCGAATATCAAACGCCCGTTAAACTGCGATCACTGATTAAGTTCGACTTAATTCAGTAACACAATACGCCTACTGTTCCGCGGACGACATATTGCCTGACACTGGCTACACGCTCCAGGTCAGAGATAGTAGCGAAGTCTAGCAGATTTTTTCTGAAACTCTAGACCATGCCGATTACATTTAGCGCTGTTTCAGTTAAATAGTGACATTTGTCTCAATATTATTACAAGTTAAAATCGGGTCATTCTTTTTAGGACACCCTGCACTATACGAGGTTTGGTTGGGAAGTCTTTCCGCTCCCACCTTAGTCATCCGACCTCGGGCAGATTATCATCTTTTTCGCTCTCTATCGAACAACCTCCAAGGAATTTTCTTACGGATGAAAATGCGTTCGCTCGGAGCGCTGTCTCGACGAGTTCTTCGCCTTAAAACCACGTGATTGCTAGGGTCGCGGAATTGAATAGTTCCCCCGCATTGGAAGACTGTTGTAAATAGTGAAGGATAATGATGATGATGAAAGTCTCTGTTATGTCTGTCTGTTATGTTTATGAAACTGCCTTACGAACTTATGCACCAGCCCAATACATTCGGAACGGCAAAGGTGCAATTTCGTTTCTTGCCACCTTAACAGTAAATTTTCATAGTTTGCCAAACGTTTCCGTGTGCATGCCGAAATGAGAATAGAATAATTAGTATTCAAGTACTATATGAGTAAAAATATAGTCATGTGTTTTCAGAGAGTTGTGATCAGAATTTCACCAAGCATTTTGACCCGAGATAAAGAGGTTAATTACATCGTCTGATTTTGCAATCGTATATTTGATGTTATGTTTAAGTCGTTTGCGGGCGGAAGGATAGCGGGTTATCTCTTAGACGACGCGTGTTCGTAAATAATAGACGGGAGGTGCGCGCGCCGCTGTCCAAATGCAGACGGCTTGGCCTCGCCTGCTGTTGGCACCGGGTCCAGGTGGACTGACGCTCCGGGGGTCTTTGACTGCTAGCGGCATTCTTAGGCGGCTAAACTGAGAGTGACAACTGTTCGCGCTCTCACGCCGCGGTTGATGCCCTGCAGGCTCCGCACAATATGTCACTGCAAACACGCTGTACTGCTCTCTCTATCATGGGAATACTAGTTTGGTTCAGCGAGATACGCTGAAACCTGCGTGGAGGCCGCGATTTGTTTCCGTTTCATAATGTTTCCCAGGCTCTGTGCTGATTAAACACCAGTTTATTATATAGTCTCTTGCTGCAGTTCCATTCCACGACTAACACTAAGTTCTATCGAAATGTTTACAGTTTTGCTAATAGTATATATGCATGTACCTCATCCATATATGTATGTACCTCCTAGGTTCGATCACCGCCTCGCAGATGGTAACTAGCCCTTACACACTCTCTCTCTCTCTCTCTCTCTCTCTCTCTCTCTATATATATATATATATATATATATATATATATATATATATATATATATATATATATATATATATTGTTACAAAAAGGTACGGCCAAACATTCAGGAAACATTTTTCACAGAATGTATGAGTGATATACACCCACTAAACATATGGCGTCTCAACAGAATTTGTTAGTGCCTAGTCTATTTGCTTTAGCGGCCTCCTCCACCCCCTTCTCTCTCTCTGACACACACACACTCATATATATACAGGGTGTTACAAAAAGGTACAGCCAAACTTTCAGAAAACATTCTTGACACACACATAAAGAAAAGATGTTATGTGGACATATCTCCGGAAACGCTTACTTTCCATGTTAGAGCTCATTTTATTACTTCTCTTCGAATCAAATTAATCATGGAATGAAAACACACAGCAACAGAAAGTACCAGCGTGACTTCAAACACTTTGTTACAGGAAATGTTCAAAATGCCCTCCGTTAGCGAGGATACATGCATCCACCCTCCGCCGCATGGAATCCCTGATGCGCTGATGCAGCCCTGGAGAGTGGCGTATTGTATCACAGCCGTCCACAATACGAGCATGAAGAGTCTCTACATTTGGTACCGGGTTTGCGTAGACAAGAGCTTTCAAATGCCCCATAAATGAAGTGAAGAGGGTTGAGGTCAGGAGAGCGTGGAGGCCATGGAATTGGTCCGCCTCTACCAATCCATCGGTCACCGAATCTGTTGTTGAGAAGCGTACGAACACTTCGACTGAAATGTGCAGGAGCTTCATCGTGCATGAACCACATGTTGTGTCGTACTTGTAAAGGCACATATTCTAGCAGCACAGGTAGGGTATCCCGTATGAAATCATGATAACGTGCTTCACCGAGCGTAGGTGGACGGAACTAAAATGAGCTCTGACATGGAAATTAAGCGTTTCCGGACACATGTCCACATAACATCTTTTCTTTATTTGTGTGTCAAGAATGTTTCCTGAAAGTTTGGCTGTACCTTTTTGTAACACCCTGTATATACACTCCTGGAAATTGAAATAAGAACACCGTGAATTCATTGTCCCAGGAAGGGGAAACTTTATTGACACATTCCTGGGGTCAGATACATCACATCATCACACTGACAGAACCACAGGCACATAGACACAAGCAACAGAGCATGCACAATGTCGGCACTAGTACAGTGTATATCCACCTTTCGCAGCAATGCAGGCTGCTATTCTCCCATGGAGACGATCGTAGAGATGCTGAATGTAGTCCTGTGGAACTGCTTGCCATGCCATTTCCACCTGGCGCCTCAGTTGGACCAGCGTTCGTGCTGGACGTGCAGACCGCGTGAGACGACGCTTCATCCAGTCCCAAACATGCTCAATGGGGGACAGATCCGGAGAACTTCCTGGCCAGGGTAGTTGACTTACACCTTCCAGGGAAGTGGCGGTGCGGTCCCCTACGGCACTGCGTAGGATCCTACGGTCTTGGCGTGCATCCGTGCGTCGCTGCGGTCCGGTCCCAGGTCGACGGGCACGTGCACCTTCCGCCGACCACTGGCGACAACATCGATGTACTGTGGAGACCTCACGCCCCACGTGTTGAGCAATTCGTCGGTACGTCCACCCGGCCTCCCGCATGCCCACTATACGCCCTCGCTCGAAGTCCGTCAACTGCACATACGGTTCACGTCCACGCTGTCGCGGCATGCTACCAGTGTTAAAGACTGCGATGGAGCTCCTTATGCCACGGCAAACTGGCTGACACTGAGGCGGCGGTGCACAAATGCTGCGCAGCTAGCGCCATTCGACGGCCAACACCGCGGTTCCTGGTGTGTCCGCTGTGCCGTGCGTGTGATCATTGCTTGTACAGCCCTCTCGCAGTGTCCGGAGCAAGTATGGTGGGTTTGACACACCAGTGTCAATGTGTTCTTTTTTCCATTTCCAGGAGTGTATATGAGTGTGTGTGTGTCAGAGAGAGAGAAGGGGGTGGAGGAGGCCGCTAAAGCAAATAGACTATGCACTAGCAAATTCTGTTGAGACGCCATATGTTAAGTGGGTGTATATCACTCATACATTCTGCTGCCTATGACAAGGGCTTCTTATACAGATTTCAAATTCATAGACAACACACTCATGAAGATAAACTGTTTCTCCATCCTATTTTCAATCACTTAGCTCATTCAGTAAAGAATAAATAATCATTAGTTTTACAACAACGTTTCCGAATACCTCTTTGTATATACCCTGAAATAAATTTAGCGCACTGGAATTACGCAGCTGTATATAAATGGTTCAAACGGCTGTGAGCACTATGGGACTTAACATCTGAGGTCATCAGTCACCTAGAACTTGGAACTACTTAAACCTAACTAACTTAAGGACATCACACACATCAATGCCCGAAGCAGGATTCGAACCTGCGACCGTAGCGGTCGCGCGGTTCCAGACTGTAGCGCCTAGAACCGCTCGGCCACCCGGCCGGCAGTTGTAGATAACTCAGATCTGAAACAATGAATGTATTGTTTTTAGTTTCTTTCAAGTGAAGAAATTAATGCTTCCAAATTTAATGTTTACTCCTTTCACTATACATTTGAGCTAGCTCAAATATTCATCTTCAGGCGTCCTTCAAAACTAAAAGGAGAGCATTTCAGAACTTCCTTTGCAACTATACACACACCGCCAAATCATAGTTATTTATTCCTTATAGCTGGACGTTAAAAAAAAATAGCGGCGGAGCTCAACACACTCTTCGGCTTCGCGGATGTGGTCTCGGCAATATAGCTGTTTCGTGTAGCCAAGCTTCTGGATTCCTAGGTTCGAGTACCGCTTCGCAGATTTCAACTCGCCCTTACTCTATGTAACTCACAGCGTTTATAAAAACTAGATTTCAAGTTAATGTCCTGTGTCCTCCAAATTCACAGAGTGATTGTAAAATATGATAGAAACTTCAAAAAATTACTATTTGCTGCAAGAGTCGCCAAATTCCATATTTTAAAAATCCGTAGCTTCCTTGACTAACACCTAAGATGGTCACTTCACAAAGGCTACGGTTGATTCCTACCTGAAATACTATTGGGTACTACTTATGCCTTATAGCTCCATACCTAACGCCATTAGCATGGACGGAAGGTTAAACGCTAAAATTACTTCAAGTTTTGGAAAATAAATCACGCCTGTCTGGACACTTTTAGAAAGTAACTAAATATACTATGCAGAAAATCAGATTCCTGTTTATGATTTTGCTTTAATATTGCATCGTGTATTGTGTTTGTAGCTATTCACGTAGCAAACAATGATTAATAGTGGTGAATTTCTTACTGTTTTAGTTTTTTAGCACAAACATTCGTCGTCGGGCAAGTTTCAAACGCAAAATATCAAAGTGCCAGAATACTAAAATGACACAAAGGAAATGAAACATCTCACATTACGCAATAAAAATTACGAAACTGATGCTACCAATTTAACGCCATTAGGAATGGTTGCCTTCATGAATGACCCATTTAAATCTGACCATTCAGCATTTGTTCCTTCCACTGCTCAAAACATTTTGCATGTATTTCTACATGATGCTGCGCGGGGGATTCACCGTTGTTGCTATCCAGCGGAGCGTAGCAACGCCTGTAATGTAAACGGCTTGTCCA
Source organism: Schistocerca gregaria (assembly GCF_023897955.1). Taxonomy (NCBI): domain Eukaryota; kingdom Metazoa; phylum Arthropoda; class Insecta; order Orthoptera; family Acrididae; genus Schistocerca; species Schistocerca gregaria. The sequence goes on from NC_064931.1 coordinate 564,343,762, forward strand.
CTACCATCGCATCTGTTGATTTCTGTTAAACTTACTACACCGAAATAATATAGTTTACGGCTGGAAAAACCTCTCACTAATACTATAATTCAAATAGATCCTTAGTAATTCGAGAATAATGCTTCTTTTGTAACAAGGCAATAATTCTGTAATTTCTTCCTGCTTTTAAAATATGATACACTATGCTGCCTGGTATGCAAGAGCTATGACACAGCCCAGATATCCTCAGACTTTAAAAAGAATGTAATAATTATAATTCTAAAGAAGGTGCTAACAGCTATGAATATTGCAGAAACATTGGTGTAACGTCATGTCTGGAAAATTCAAATCCAAATAATTTACAGAAGAATCGAGAAACTGGTATAAGTCGACGTAATGAAATATCAGTTAGGGCTCCGGAGAAAAGAAGTAACGAGCGAGACAATACTGACCTAAAGCCTTATCTTAAATGACTCTGAGCACTATGGGACTCAACTTCTGAGGTCATCAGTCCACTAGAACGTAGAACTATTTAAATCTAACTAACCTAAGACATCACACACATCCATGCCCGAGGCAGGATTAGAGCTTGCGACCAGAGCGATCGCGCGGTTCCAGACTATAGCACCTAAAACCGCTCTGCCACTATGGCCGGCAAGTCTTATCTTACAAAAGAGGTTCAACAAAGGAGAATTTCAGTTTATACTATTTTTAGATTTAGAGACAACTTATGTAATTGTTTTAATGGAATATATTTTTTGAAATTCTGTAGGTTGCAGGGATAATATACAGAAATGGAAGGCTATTTAAAACTTGTACAGAAACTAGACGGCCTACCCTAAATGTTATTCTCTCTATACATTGAGCAATAAGTACAGGAAAGCAAGCAGAAATTTCAAGAGGGAATTAAAAGTTCACGGAGAAAACAGAAAAACTCTGAGATTTGCCGAGGATTTTGTAATTCCGTCAGAGACAGCAGAGGACTTGGAAGAGCAGTTAAACGGAACGAACAGTATCTTGAAAGGAGGATATAAAACAAAATTCAACAGAAACAAAACGAAGTTACGGAATACAGTCGGAAAAAATCAGGAAATGCTAAGGGAATTAGATTCGGAAACAAGGTACTAAAAGTAGTAGGCGAGTTTTTGTATACTAAAATCACTGGTGATGGTTGAAGGACAGAGAATATTAAATGAAAACTGACAACAGAAAAAAGTATTTCTAACTAAAACACTGAAAACATCGAATATAAATTTAAATGTTAAAAAATCCTTTACGAGGGCATTGTCTTGAGTGTAGCCTGCTTCCGGTCCAGACAGCATACCAATCAGGGCCCTCTCAGAGTATGCAGACAAAATAGCGCCCGCTCACTTGACGAAAGGTCTGTTCCTAAACACTGGAAAATAGCACAGGTCACACCAAATTTCAAGAAAGGAAATAGGAATAACCAGTTGAATTACAGACCCATATCACTGATCTCAATCAATTTGCAGTAGGAGTTTGGAGCGTATATTGTACTCGAACATTATGAATCACCTTGAAGAAAATGACTTATTGATGCATAACCAACACGGATTCAGAAAATCTCGTTCTTATTCCTATGAAGTAATGAGTGCTGTCGACATGAGATCTCAGATCGATTCCATATTCCTAGATTTCCAGAAGAATTTTGATACCGTTCCTCACAAGCGACTATTAATCAAATTGCGTGCATATGGAGTATCGTCTCAGTTGTGCGATTGGATTCGTGATTTCCTCTCAGAGAGGTCACAGTACGTAGTGATAGATGGTAAATCATCGAGTAGAACAGAAGTGGTATCTGGCGTTCCGCAAGGTAGTGTCATAGGCCCTCTGCTGTTCCTGATTTATATAAATGATCTAGGTGATAATTTGAGCAGCCCCCTTACAGTGTTTGCAGATGACACTGTAATTTACCGTTTATTAAAATCATCAGACGATCGACTCCAATTACTAAATGATCTAGAGAGAATTTCTGTATGGTACGAAAAAAGGCAATTAGCACTAAACAAAGAAAAGTGCGACGTAATCGGGCTGTCAATTAAACTAAATGCCTAGTAATCACAATTACGAGCAACTTAAATTGGAAGGACCACATAGATAATATTGTGGGGAAGGCGAAAGAAAGACTGCGCTTTGTTGGCAAAACACTTAGAAGATGTGACAAACCCACTAAAGAGACAGCCTATATTACTCTTGTCCGTCCTCTGGTGGAATATTGCTGCGCGGTATGGGAGCCTTACCAGGTAGGATTGACGAAGACATCAAAAAAGTGCAAAGAAGGGAAGTTCGTGTCGTGTTATCGCGCAATAGGGGTGAGAGTGTCACTGATACGATACGAGAGTTGTGGTTGCAGTCACTGAAACAAATGCGGTTTTCTTTGCGGCGAGATCTATTATGAAATTTCAATCACCAACTTTCTCTTCCGAATGCGTAAATATTTTGTTGACACCCACCTGCGTAGGGAGAAATGATCATCATAATAAAATAAGAGATATCAGAGCTGGAACAGAAAGATTTAGGTGTTCCTTCTTCCCGCACGCCATTCGAGACTGGAGTGGTAGGGAAGTAGTATGAAAATGGTTCGATGAACCCTCTGCCAGGCACTTAAGTGTGAATTGCAGAGTAGCCATGTAGATGTAGATGTCGCTGTAGCAGTGAAACGTGGACGATAAGAATTTCAGAGAAGAAGATCAAACTTTTGAAATGTGTTGCTGCAAAAGAATTTGAAAATTAGACAGGATACATCATGAGACATAAAGAAACTGTCAGTTTGGTAATGGAATAAAATGTGGGGGAGTCAAAAATATGGAGGGAGGCCAAGACCGACTTCAGTAAGCAGGTTCAAATGGATGTACTGACAGACAACATTATTCATACAAAGATGAAGAGGTTAAAATGGCTCTGAGCACTATGGGACTTAACTTCTGATGTCATCAGTCCCCTAGAACTTAGAACTACTTAAACCTAACTAACGTAAGAACATCACACACATCCATGCCCGAGGCAGGATTCAAACCTGCGACCGTAGCGGTCGCGCGGTTCCAGACTGAAGGGCCTAGAGCCGCTAGACCACCCCGACCGGCAAAGACGAAGAGGCTTGTACAGGATAGACTAGCGCAGAGAAGTGTAACACATCAGTATTCCAACTGAAGTTCACAACATCAACACCGTAATGACTATTACTATCTCTTTCGAAATTTTCAGTGACAAGAACGAATGCAAGGGAGCATAGAATTCTTGTATTTAACAGACTGCCATCACATCAGCCTGCTTGGATACTATTTTTATGCCCTTTTGAGAATATTATATACATATTTCTTGAAGGTTCCAATTTTTACTTATTATTAACAGTATAAGAATAATTAGAATATGGAAATACTCATGATACCAATAGCACGATTCAGTTACAACTGGCAACATGACTTGGTTTTTTGTTACCCAGCATCAGCATTTCACTCAAATGGCAGAACAGAGATATCAACGACAAATTCATGACCTTCATGAGCCATGGACCTTGCCGTTGGAGGGGAGCAGCCTTTTCAGTAGTTGCAGGGGCAACAGTCTGGATAACTGACTGATCTGGCCTTGTAACATTAACCAGAACGTCCTTGCTGTGCTGGTACTGCGAACGGCTAAAACAAGGGAAACTACAGCCATAATTTTTCCCAAGGGCATGCAGCTTTATTGTATGGTTAAATGAAGATGGCGTCCAACTTGGGTAAAATATCCTGGAGATAAAACAGTCCACCATTCGGATCTCCGGGGGGGACTACTCAGGAGGACGCCGTTATCAGGAGAAAGGAAACTGGCGTTCCACGGGTAGGAGCGTGGAATGCCAAATTCCTTAATCGGGCAGGTAGGTTAGAAAATTTAAAAAGGTAAATGGCTAGGTTAAAGTTAGATGCAGTGGGAACTACTGAAGTTCGGTGGCAGGAGGAACAAGACTTCTGGTCAGGTGAATACAGGGTTATTAATACAAAATCAACTAGGGCTAATGAAGGAGTAAGTTTCATAATGAATAAAAAACAGGAATACGGGTTAGCTACTACCAACATCATAGTGAACGCTATATTGTGGCCAAGATAGATACGAACCCCACGCCAACCACAGTAGTTCAAGTTTATATGCCAACTAGCACCGCAGACGACGAAGAGATTGAAGTAATGTATGATGAGATAAAAGAAAATATTCAGATAGTGAAGGGAGACGAAAATTTAATAGTCAGGGGTGACTGTAGTTCGATTTTAGGAAAAGGAAGAGAAGGAAAAGTAGTAGGTGAATATGGACTGGAGCTAAGAAATGAAAGAGGAGGCCACCTGGTAGAATTTTGCACAGAGCATAACTTAACCATAGCTAACACTTGGTTAAAAAGTCATGAAAGAATGTTGTATACGTGGAAGAGGCCTGGAGACACTGGAAGGTTTTAGGTAGGTTATATAATGGTAAGACAGAGATTTAGGAACCAGGTTTTGAATTGTAAGATATTTCCAGGGGCAGATGCGGACTCTGACCACAATCTATTGGTTATGAACGGTAGATTAAAACTGAAGAAACTGCGAAAAGTGGGAATTTAAGAAGATGGGATCTGGATAAACTGAAAGAACCAGAGGTTGCGGAGAGTTTGAGAGAGAGAATTAGGGAACAGTAGAAGAATGGGTAGCTTTGAGGGATGAAATAGCGAAGGCAGCAGAGGATCCAGTAGGTAAAAAGACGAGGGCTAAAAGAAATCCTTGGGTAACAGAAGAGATATTGAACACAATTGATGAAAGGAAAAAATATACAATAAATGAGGCAGGCAAAAAGGAATACAAACGTCTCAAAAATGAGATCGACAGGAACTGCAAAATTGCTAAGCAGGGATGGCTAGAGGACAAATGGAAGGATGTAGAGGCGTATATCACTAGAGGTAAGATAGATACTGCCTACAGGAAAACTAAAGAGACCTTTGGAGAAATGAGAACCACTTGCATGAATATCAAGAGTTCAGATGGAAACCCAATTCTAAGCAAAGAAGGGAAAGCAGAAAGGTGGAAGGAGTATATAGAGGGTCTATACAAGGGCGATGTTCTTAAGGACAGTATTATGGAAATGGAAGAGGATAGAGAAGAAGATGAAATGAGAGATATGATACTGCGTGAAGAGTTTGACAGAGCACTGCAAGACCTAAGTCGAAACAAGGCCTCGGGAGTAGACAACATTCTATTAGAACTACTGACAGCCTTGGTAGTGCCAGCCCTGACAAAACTCTACCATCTGGTGTATGAGACAGGCGAAATACCCTTAGACTTCAAGTAGAATATAATAATTTCAATCCCAAAGGAGGCTAGTGTTGACAGATGTGAAAATTACCTAACTATCAGTTTAATAGGCCACGGCTGCAAAATACTAACACGAATTCTTTACAGACGAATGGACAAAACTGTTAGAAGCCGACCTCGGGGAAGATCAGCTTGTATTCCGTAGAAATGTTGGAACACGTGAGGCAATACTGACCCTACGACGTACCTTAGAAAATAGATTAAGGAAAGGCAAACCTACGTTTCTAGCATTCTTATACTTAGAGAAAGCTTTTGACAATGATGACTTGTATACTATCTTCCAAATTCTGAAGATGGCAGGGGTAGCATACAGGGAGCGAAAGGCTGTTTACAATTTGTACAGAAACCAGATGGCAGTAATAAGAATCTAGGGGCACGAAAGGGAAGCAGTGGTTGGGAAGGGAGTGAGGCAGGGTTGTAGCCTATCCCCGACGTTATTCCATTTGTATATTGAGCAAGTAGTAAAGGAAACAAAAGAAAAATTCTGACTAGGAATTAAAATCCATGGAGAAGAAATAAAATCTTTGAGGTCCCTCGATGACATTGTAATTCTGTCAGAGACAGCAAAAGACCTGGAAGAGCAGCTGAACGGAGTGGACCGTGTCTTGAAAGGAGGATATAAGATGAACATCAACAAAAACAAAATGAGGATAATGGAATTTAGTCGAATTAAATCGGGTGAAGCTGCGGGAATTAGATTAGGAAATGAGACGCTTAAAGTATGAAATGGGTTTTGCTATTTGGGGAGCAAAATAACTGATGGTCAAAGTAGAGAGGATATAAAATGTAGACTGGCAATGGAAAGGAAAGCGTTTCTGAAGAAGAGAAATTTGTTAACATCGAGTATAGATTTAAGTGTCAGGAAGTCGTTTCTGCAAGTATTTGTATGGAGTGTAACCATGTATGGAAGTGAAACGTGGACGATAAATAGTTTAGACGAGGAGAGAATAGAAACTTTCGAAACTACAGAAGAATGCTGAAGATTAGATGGGTAGATCATATAACTAATGAGAAGGTATTGAACAGAATTGGAGAGAAGAGAAATTTGTGGCGCAACTCGACTGGAAGAAGGGATATGTTGGTAGGGCATATTCTGAGGCATCATGGGATCACCAATGTAGTACTGGAGGGGAGCGTGGAGGGTATTAATCGTAGAGGGAGACCAAGAGATGAATACACTAAATAGATTCAGAAGGATGTAGGTTGCACTAGGTACTGGGAGATGAAGAAGCTTGCACATGATAGAGTAGCATGGAGAGCTGCATTAAACCAGTCTCTGGACTGAAGACCACAACAGCAACATAGAGCACAGTAAGCTAATTCAATATGTTTTTGCACAACGCCAATAACACATATTTCACAGAACCATTTTTAAAGAATCGGTAGTAAATTAAACTATTGGTGACTTCCAGAAAGAAAATTGGGGTTATTATTAAGTGTGTTATAAGCAAATATTTATATGGTAATGAACAGACACCAAGAAAATAGTCAACAGTTTGTTAACGTCACAGGAACGTTCTATTCCATTTGTTCTGTAACATATTTTCTCAAGTAGATCTTTCCCCATATGGACTTTAAATATTCAGTGTTAAGGTTTCTACACAGAGAGGAAAAAGAAGTGTATTACTAGCTATAGGCCAGTAACAATCTTAACTATAACTGTAGTTTAGCTGATTATTTCTCAGAGAAGATTTTAAATTTCTATTTAGGAATGACTCATTATTTGACAGGACAGTTCATCACTTCTTACCTCTCGTAATTGAAGATGTTTATAAAGACCTTTGGTCATCACGTCGGAAAATGTTTTGGAAAAACACAGCTAAAGAAGAAATAACAATTTGGCCCGGATGTGGACTACAGAGGCTACGAAGTTGACGTATGCCGCTATTTAACGAGCCGAAGATCATACTGCGCCACTACATTACCTTTAATCAAGTGTGTGATTTGTTATGAAACTTCTTGGCAGATTAAAACTGTGTACCGGACCGAGACTCGAACTCGGAACCTTTGCCTTTCGCGGGCAAGTGCTCTACCGTCTGAGCTAGCCAAGCACGACTCACGCCCCGTCCTCACGGCTTTACTTCTGCCAGTATCTCGTCTCCTACGTTCCAAACTTTACAGAAGCTCTCCTGCGAACCTTGCAGAACTAGGCACTCCTAAAAGAAAGGATATTGCGGAGACATGGCTTAGCCACAGCCTGGGGGACGTTTGAAAGGTAGGAGACGATATACTGGCAGAAGTAAAGCTGTGAGGACAGGGCGTGAGTCGTGCTTACTTTTCAATTGCTTGTACACAAATACTTGTAACTGGTGGTTCTTTCAAAATTTTCTAGAAGATTCGTTCGAAGAAAATCAAAAGGAAACTTGATGGTTGAAATGGCTCTGAGCACTATGGGCCGACCGAGGTGGCCGAGCGGTTATAGGCGCTACAGTCTGGAACTGCGCGACCGCTACGGTCGCAGGTTCGAATCCTGCCTCGGGCATAGATGTGTGTCATGTCATTAGGTTAGTTAAGTTTAAGTAGTTCTAAGTCTAGGGGACTGGTGACCTCAGATGTTAAGTCCGATAGTGCTCAGAGCACTATGCGACTTAACTTTTTTCCGCAACTCGATAAAATACTTTCAATATAATTTCACATTATTAGACCAGAATTTTAATGAAATAGATGGTAGTTCAAATGGCTCTAAGCACTATGGGACTTAACTTCTGAGGTCATCAGTCGCCTAGAACTTAGAACTAATTAAACCTAACTAACCTAAGGACATCACACACATCCATGCCCGAGGCAGGATTCGAACCTGCGACCGTAGCGTTCGCTCGGTTCCAGACTGTAGCACCTAGAACCGCACGGCCACTTCGGCCGGCGGAAACTTGGTGATGCATCTTTCAAATGGCTCTGAGCACTATGGGACTTAACATCTATGGTCATCAGTCCCCTATAACTGAGAACTACCTAAACCTAACTAACCTAAGGACATCACACAACACCCAGCCATCGCGAGATGCATCTTTGTTTTACCTCACAATGTAATGCCAAGTTGAGTCATCATCATCATCATCATCATCATCATCATCACCATCATCATCATTTAAGACTGATTATGCCTTTCAGCTTTCAGTCTGGAGCATAACCCCCTTATCAAATTCCTCCATGATCCCCTATTCAGTGCTAACATTGGTGCCTCTTCTGATGTTAAACCTATTACTTCAAAATCATTCTTAACCGAATCCAAGTACCTTCTCCTTGGTCTGCCCCGACTCCTCCTACTTTCTACTGCTGAACCCATGAGTCTCTTGGGTAACCTTGCTTCTCCCATGCGTGTAACATGACCCCACTATCTAAGCCTGTTCGCCCTGACTGCTACATCTTGTAATGCCGGAAATGCATATCCTCCTATTTCCATCTATTGCACTGCAAATTTTTTTCCTTATTTTGTTACCTGAAGATATAACATTTCTGTGTCTTTGTATATTGTAATTGTTTTACTATTTGTATATATATGCATTTATGTCGATGTATAATTGGTTTGTTTTGTAAATATTATTTGTATTTTACGCTGGGTCTGGCCTAGGGAAAACTATGCTATCGAACGAATACATCGATAGTTCGTGTGCAGAACCAAAGTGTTTAGGATCTTTGGTAGTGTGAACTCGGCCGCGTGGAGCACGGGCAGAGGAGAGTCTGGTGGGAGTAGGGCGGTGAAGCAGGTGTGTTGTGTAACGCTCCCGCGAGTTTCCGCGCGTTCGGGGTTGGGCAGCAAGTAATTGGGCTCGACTTGCTGTGATAGTTTCTGACACGGTGTCGCGGACCGGAAGCATTAGCTGGCGCACATCAAGAGCCTGTTACGCTTGGTGACCGTGTCGAGAAGAAAGCGCAACAACATCCAGCTTCTGCAACAGCGGCAGCCGACAATGAGTGACTGTCGCCACCTCCTCGATCGACGGCTTCAAACCTTCAATCAACCAACAAGGAAGACTGGAAGCACGTGAAGTTTTAGAACTGTATGGCAGACCTCAGCTTTTCAAACTGTTCCATTTTCGTAACTATCATTACAGCAACTTAGCATGAACATTTGTTGCTCATTGTCCCAACTGCAATACCAAGCAGGGTCCCTTCCTTTTCCGGAATGAACCCGTGTGTCGTTAAAATTCAAACGCCAGCGTTGAAGCAATATTATTCCATTTCACTGCTTTAATTTCAAAGTTCAGTTAAAGTATTCATAGCTGGCTACAATATTTAGATTACACAAGCACAAATTATGAGTGCGAGTTTTGTTACCATATTTTAGCTTACCTGTGACTAAAGCTCAGCTTGGTACGTACTAAATTTTACTATTGTCAATTGTTCAGAATCATTTAATTCAAGTTCAAAGTTAAATCTCTTATTTCTAAATTGCGTAGATTCAAGTAGCTTTTGAAATGATTGTTGAGGTAGCCCAAGACTAACCGTATTTGACTGAATTTTGATGTGCTTCCGAAACAAAGCTCACTATTAATTACAGTTACTAAATTAACTTTCAATTTTCCGGTTTTATTAATTCTTTTGCTAAATTAAATCAGAGTGTAGCGAAATTTATCACTTCTGACAAACTTTCAGTTTTCACACTACACGTGTCAACGTTCAGTTGCCACGCTTCTAGTGCTAATTATATGTGTAATAACCTTTCTTTTTCAGTTACTATAGTAATTGTCCATAGGACTGGCGACCGTAATTTCCCCCAAATCCCAAATATCTAATTACCGTTAGTTAATTGTTAACGTAACGGCCGCACATTTATTTTCTTTATTAACTTTACCTCTTTTCAAAATTAATTTCCACCAGTTTCATTTGCATTTTTCCTTTCATTTAGACTTACCCTTTCCTCACTCTTTAGCGACAGATTAACTTCAGTGACGATTGCTTTTCCCAAATTTCCATTAGGTACACGCGGTTTAATTTTTCACTGTCATTAAGGTCGATAAGTGAGGGAGAGGTTACACGTGGCGATTTGGTGACAGGACAATCTTCGGATTGGAGGTTGTTCTGGACACGAATTTTGCATTGTGCAAATCTCATAACAAAGTACTGGTTACGAAATGGTCGATACGTCAGCGAGAATATTAGTGTGAGGAATCCTAATTAGATTTGAGATTTGGCTTTTATATTGAAAATTATTAAAATGAGTGAAGGCAACAATTACCAAAATTTGGTAGACTTGGATACGTAACAATCGGTTGAACAGTGGGAAATGCGCACCGCGGTACCCATTGTTCAAGGGCAGGCGGCTAGCATGAAAGACGCGACAGCCGAAACGCAACAAAGAGCAGGAATGGAATTCCAAACTTTAGAAAATGTTTCGGAATTGGAATTAAAAATCAAATCTGAATCCCTTGATGACGAATACGGGGCGACAATTAAAGAGGAAGCCGCTACGGAAGTAAAACCGGTAGTTTCCGGAAATTTAACTGATTTATTGAGTGTTTTGACTAACGAAATCAAGAGTCAATTGGCAGAAATTAAAGCTCAGGCTACCAAGCAAGAAGGTCAGGCTGCCAAGCAAGAAGCTCAGTCTAAAAAAATTGAACATAAGCTAGACAATCAGAACAAAGCTATTTATGTTGTTAACAACAACGTTGGAGTTGTTAACACAAAAGTTGATAAAATCAAAGAAGATAGTGTTATGATTAATACCGAAATCGGTAATCTTAAGCAGGAAGTGATAGGCGCTCAGGCGGAAATTGCGAGCATAAATACTCGTTTTTATTCCTAAATTAGCATAATCGAGAAAGTGTAGGAGAAGCAGTTGCTCCGATCATCGAGAATAAGGTGACGGAACAAATTCAATTAGTGAAAAAAGAGGATCAAAAGAAGGTGGAAACTTTAAAGGATTTAGTATCCGAAGTAGATACCAAAGTGACGAAGCAGGCAAATACTGCGAAGAGAAAAAAAGGGAAGTAGAAACGCTTGAGACAACCACTTGCCAAGTAATTACGAGAGTGTCGGAATAAGAAAAGAAACTTGACGAAAAACAGAGCTATGTGCCAATCTGTGCACATAGTTCGGGATTGTTGACGAAAGAGGAGCTATTCGACCCCTTGAAAAAAGGCGATATACACCATACGGATTTCATTAAAAATTGTGAAAGAGTTTTACCCAGATCATGGACTAATGAGAGAAAAATTAATGCGGTTATTGATGTGTTGGCTGGTGATACCAAGCGTTGGGGCTTAAACCTCAACATTACGAACCTGACTTTTGACGAGTTTAAAAATTTGTTTTTGGTGAATACTGGTCAGAGCAAAAACAGCAAAGTGTATGGCGCGAATTTGTCGTATCGAGGCCATTCGATGCGAATTCGCGCTGCTCGATGAAGGAGTTTTGTGAGGGCTGGATCCGCAAGTTGTAATATTTGCGTGATCGCCGCACGGAATCCGAAATAGTCTGGGAACTCTACAAGACGCTTCCAGATGATACAAAACGCTACTTAGGAAGCAATTACAGGACAGTCAATGATTTCCTGGAAAGAGTTGAGGACGAGGACAATTGGTGCAATAATCGCGATAGTGGTAGAGGCCGTGGTAACAACAACGGGTACCACAGCAACCACAACAATGATAACTATGGGAATAATGCATACCGCAATCTTGGCAGCAATAACAATAGTGGTTCGGGCCGTAATGACAATTGGTACAATGCAGGTAATAGCAGGAATGACGGAAACCAGTATCATACTAGCGTGATACGGGCTTGGCAGTATAGTAATAACGCCAGAGGGTGTGATCAGCCGCCTCAGCAGCACGCGGGGAGCGAATCTGCTGGGACGAGACAGGGAAACCATTAGCCGCGCCGGTGAGGGGCCGACCGGGCGTGGAGAAATTTTGGAGGCTCAATAACAGGAGAAAACCCAGGTGTCGTCGTTACGAAAATTCCGTATGGAATATTCAACGGTGGGAGAGTGTGCAGGTGTTAGGAGAAAGGAGTGCGCCCACAAGTAGTAGATCAGCTGTAGACACGGCAGTAGAAAATACATTTACTGTCAGTGAGAACAATTTAAGCAGTGTTCCGGAAATCGATTATACAGTGGCAGCTGTAACACCCGCAGTGGAACTGGAGATTGAGTTTAAGAATGATTCGCAAGTGTTGAGAGAAGATCAGATGTCGGATAAAACTTCCGTCATCGAGAGAGGGATGAGGTCTGGTTAAGGCAGTTCGGTCGCTAATACGGCGAACTAAGAGATTATAGGGTCCTGTATGGGAGAAGTGTTTATAGGGAGCGCGTGGAGAATTTTCCGCGTCTCGTCCCGCAGGAAGATAGTGTTTGTGAAATGATAGAAAGTTCTGGCCCTAACCGGCAGAATTCACCAGAAATGGTTGATGTTAATGGGGAGCACGAGCAAGATTCGTCGTGTTTCATACCGCAAGAGTTGGATGTTGAAGTAGTAACGGAAAGTTCTGGCCCTGACCGCCAGACTTTACCGAAAGTTATAGTGCTAGAAGTGGCCGACACATCCGACACAAAACTCCAGTTTAAACATTGCGAAAGTATTGAGGAGAAAGATTACGAAAATTTTAATGGTAGCCGGACACGATTGGTAGAAACGCACGTAGAGTACAGCGCGTATGAGGTTAGAGCTGACGTTATACGGTCAGACGGTAGCAGTGTGGGTTGCGCAGATCCAGAGGAAGTAATTGCAGATACTACTGGGCACATTCCTCCAGGTAGGTTGGCAGATGAGATCAATCTGACCAAACAGGAATCAACGAAGGTGACAATTAGTGAATTGATAGCAAAGCAACACTCACTAGTTGACGAATTACAGGAAAAGGTTTCGGTATTGGAGGCGAAGCTACAGACTAAGCCTCAGGACAAACGTGTTGAAATTAAAACTGTATGTGAACAGAGGCTGAAAAAGCCGCCAGATAAGCCGAATTTAGGATCAAAGTCGGATGGATTTTTCTGGAATGTCCTGGATATAGACGAGGATTTATTGTGGGAAAATAAAGAAACAGTCGAGGACAAGTGTAGACAGATAGTAGTGTCTGTTAATATACACGGCCTACAACTAAACGTGTTGATTGACACCGGTGCAGAATTGAGTGCTGTATCTGGGAAAATATTTGAGTTACTGAAAGACAGACCTGGTATCGTATTTGTGCCAGTAACAGGAGTGAAAATTATGGGTGCTACTGGGAAGGTTAGTAAACCGGTCACAAAACAGATTCGAGATATGTAGGGCACGATTTGAACAAGAGTTTGTCGTCGTGCCAGACTCAACTACGGAAGTAATTATCGGGTTAGATTGGCTATTAAAGCACCGTGCAGTGATTGCGAAAGCAAAACTTTGACATGTACGTCACAAGATAAAACAATAGTAGTTAATTTTGACGAGGCAGGAGATGGTGTGCATAGGCAATACCAGCCTATACACATTGTTAACTCGCCGGATGCCGTTGACGTAGGTATGAATTTGAACTACTGTAACGTGAGGAATCTCGGCATTGACAATAGCGTAGAAACTTAATTGGAAAGTATTGTAGACGGTGTCAAACGTAACACACGAACAAAGACGAGGCCGACTTTCCAGTACCTATTGCCATCACAACCATAGGGCACGGGGCAAATATGTAGCAGAATTTGAGAGAATTATGAACACATTGAGACATGAGTCTACGCGATTTTCTCCAGAGGAAATCCTGTTGGGTGACAGAAGTAAAAATTTAGTGGAAGAGATAATGAAATTCCCTCCACGGATTGACATTAGTTCTGGTGTGAAAAAAGATCGTTTGCGAGAAATAATGAAGCTAAAAGCCGATGCTCGCATACGTCCTCATGACGCTAAAGCGCGTTTTGCAAAGTTTGCAATCGGAGACTGAGTACTTAAAGTTCAACAGAAATCGAGCGAGATAGACAATGAAATCTCTAAATTTAAGTTTGTTTATAATGGACCATATAAAGTCATTGGTATACCTCACACAAATGCTTATTGCTTAGAGTATCCAAGCTCTGGAAAACTGTTAGGTATACGGAAAATTGTAGACTTGAAATTGTACCAACCTAGGATCGATTAATACCACACAATGGGTAATTTGTACAGTATGTAAATATAGAGTGTAAGATTAAAGGTTTGCTAGATTGCCATGCTTTTGACTGAGCAAGAGGACATTAAAGAAATTGTAATTAATAAGTAATTAATTTTGACTAAATGATCTAAGAGGAATTGATTAATAATCAATTGAAAAATCCAAGCTGCTAGTTTACGTTTTCAGCTGAGTCACAGTAGATTAAGGAGTGTAAATGTGATTTTGAACTAGCTGTAAGACTTCATAAATATGTGATTTACTAGTCACTGCCGATGGACTTAGACGCTGTTTCAAGTTTCAGGTTAGTACATGCGTGTGATGATGGACAGTGTCGAGTTATCCACTGTGATAGTGTTAATGGACTCCTTGAGATTACTCGGGAGTGAGTTTTTCCGAAAGAATTCAGTGAAACGGACGTTCTGGAAATGCCGTTACACAGGTGAGTGAGATCAAGCGTGCCACACAGGCGGGCGCAACAATACTGGCGAGGCGGAGCCGCTGTCGGCTCTTGTGCTGCCGTCGGCATTCTTTGTACTTGCGGGTACGGGAGGCGGAGCTGTTATTTATTCCCGGACAGCTGATGTGAAAGAATTATGCTGTCAATATTTATGTTTTTTTCGATCTGCTGTATATTAATTATGAAAAGGTTATATAAAAATGTGTGTTCTATGTAATTAATTATTAATTTATGTATTTTGGTATACCTGTTTTTTATGACCCTGTACTCTGGTTTATTTTGTAAATAGAATTCCATTTCTTGATACTGTTAGGAATTTTGACAATTTTAGAATAGCTAAACCATTTTCTATGCTTTCTATGTATTAAATATGTTGTCAACCTGTTTTCCTTTGTGTAAGATGACAGAATGGAATAAGATTAGGAGTGTCTCCACTCAATTATTGTGGTCTAAAAATTGGTTTGTGGTTAATCAGCCTAATGTTAAATTTACTTGATGTTTTGAGCATATGCATTTCCGCTGGTTTTTTTCCTTTTTGGGACTTTTCTGAGTCTGTTTAGGTTACACGAACATCCACAGACAATGTAGAGCACGTGTAACGCCGGAAATGCATATCCTCCTATTTCCATCTATTGCACTGCAAATTTTTTTCCTTATTTTGTTACCTGAAGATATGACATTTCTGTGTCTTTGTATATTGTAATTGTTTTACTATTTGTATGTATATGCATTTATGTCGATGTATAATTGGTTTGTTTTGTGAATATTATTTGTATTTTACGCTGGGTCTAGAATAGGGAAAACTATGCTATCGAACGAATACATCGATAGGTCGTGTGAAGAACCAAAGTGTTTAGGATCTTTGGTAGTGTTAACTCTGCCGCATGGAGCGCGTGCAGAGGTAGTCTGGCTGGAGTAGGGCGGTGAAGCAGGTGTGTTGTGTGACGCTCCCGCGAGTTTCCGCGCGTTCGGGGTTGGGCAGCATGTAATTGGGCTCGACTTGCTGTGATAGTTTCTGACACGGTGTCGCGGACCGGAAGCATTAGCTGGCGCACATCGAGAGCACGTTACGCTTGGTGACCGTGTCGAGAAGAAAGCGCAACAACATCCAACTTCTGCAACAGCGACGGCCGACAATGAGTGACTGTCGCCACCTCCTCGATCGACGGCTTCAAACCTTCAATCAACCAACAAGGAAGACTGGAAGCACGTGAAGTTTTAGAACTGTATGGCAGACCTCAGCTTTTCAAACTGTTCCATTTTCGTAACTATAATTACAGCAACTTAGCATGAACATTTGTTGCTCATTGTCCCAATTGCAATACCAAGCAGGGTCCCTTCCTTTTCCGGAATGAACCCGAGTGTCGTTAAAATTCAAACGCCATCGTTGAAGTAATATTATTCCATTTCACTGCTTTAATTTCAAAGTTCAGTTAAAGTATTCATAGCTGGCTACAGTATTTAGATTACGCAAGCACATATTGTGAGTGCGAGTTTTGTTACCATATTTTAGCTTACCTGAGACTACAGGTCAGCTTGGTACGTACTAAATTTTACTATTGTCAATTGTTCAGAATCATTTAATTCAAGTTCAAAATTAAATCTCTTATTTCTAAATTGCGTAGATTCAAGTAGCTTTTGAAATGATTGTTGAGGTAGCCCAAGACTAACCGTATTTGACTGAATTTTGATGTGCTTCCGAAACAAAGCTCACTATTAATTACAGTCACTAAATTAACTTTCAATTTTCCGGTTTTATTAATTCTTTTGCTAAATTAAATCAGAGTGTAGCGAAATTTATTACTTCTGACAAACTTTCAGTTTTCACACTACACGTGTCAACGTTCAGTTGCCACGCTTCTAGTGCTAATTATATGTGTAATAACCTTTCTTTTTCAGTTACTATAGTAATTATCCATAGAACTGGCGGCCGTAATTTCCCCCAAATCCCAAATATCTAATTACCGTTAGTTAATTGTTAACGTAATGGCCTCACATTTACTTTCTTTATTAACTTTACCCCTTTTCAAAATTAATTTCCACCAGTTTCATTTGCATTTTTCCTTTCATTTAGACTTACCCTTTCCTCCCTCTTTACCGACAGATAAACTTCGGTGACGATTGCTTTTCTCAAATTTCCATTAGGTACACGTGGTTTAATTTTTCACTGCAATTAAGGTTGATAAGTGAGGGGGAGGTTATAATCTACAGATTTCATTCCCAGTTTTTCTTTGAGTTCCTCATTGTGGACACCCTCTTGCCATTGTTCCCATCTACTAGTACCTGCAATCATTCTAGCTACTTTCATATCCGTAACCTCAACGTTGTTGATAAGGTAACCTGAATCCACCCAGCTTTCGCTCCCATACAACAAAGTTGGTCGAAAGATTGAGCGGTGCACAGATAACTTAGCCTTGGTACTGACTTCCTTCTTGCAGAAGAAAGTAGATCGTAGCTGAGAGCTCACTGCATTAGCTTTGCTACACCTCGCTTCCAGTTCTTTCACTATGTTGCCATCCTGTGAGAATATGCATCCTAAGTACTTGAAACCGTCCACCTGTTCTAACTTTGTTCCTCCTATTTGGCACTCAATCCGTTTATATTTCTTTCCTACTTACATTACTTTCGTTTTGGAGATGCTAATCTTCATACCATAGTCCTTACATTTCTGATCTAGCTCTGAAATATTACTTTGCAAACTTTCAACCGAATCTGCCATCACAACTAAGTCATCCGCATATGCAAGACTGCTTATTTTGTGTTCACATATCTTGATCTCACCCAGCCAGTCTATTTTTTTCAACATATGATCCATAAATAATATGAACAACAGTGCAGACAGGTTGCAGCCTTGTCTTACCCCTGAAACTACTCTGAACCATAAACTCAATTTACCGTCAACTCTAACTGCTGCATGACTATCCATGTAAAGATCTTTAATTGCTTGCAAAAGTTTGCCTCCTATTCTATAATCTCGTAGAACAGACAATAACTTCGTCCTAGGAACCCGGCCATATGCCGTTTCTAGATCTATAAAACATAGATACAATTCCCTGTTCCACTCATAACACTTCTCCATTATTTGCCGTAAGCTAAAGATCTGGTCCTGACAACCTCTAAGAGGCCTAACCCACACTGAATTTCATCCAATTGGTCCTCAACTAATACTCCCACTTTCCTTTCAACAGTACCTGAGAAGATTTTACCCACAACGCTGATTAAAGGGATACCTCTGTAGTTGTTACAATCTTTTCTGTTTCCATGTTTAAAGATTGGTGTGATTACTGATTTTTTCCAGTCTGATGGAACCTGTCCCGATTCCCAGGCCATTTCAATTATCCTGTGTAGCCATTTAAGACCTGACATTCCACTGTATTTGATGAGTTCCGACTTAATTTATCCACCCCAGCTGCTTTATTGCACTTCTGCAGTTACACAACATAGGTCTACACTGACTCGAACTTAATTTGTAATCTGTTGTCCCGCTAAAGTCGTATGATCTGTTCAAAAAATGGTTCAAATGGCTCTGAGCGCTATGGGACTTAACATGTGTGGTCATCAGTCCCCTAGAACTTAGAACTACTTCAACCTAACTAACCTTAGGACATCACACAACACCCAGTCATCACGAGACAGTATGATCTATTTATTTCCTACATTTCATCTAAGGTGGATACAACATTTCAATTGAAAAGTGTGGTCACACTATCGAATCACAAAATATTTTCAATATTTTTGACGATTATCGTTTATGAAGTAATACTTTTCGAGACATAACGACGTCTCAAAAATGTTGTTGCTTAAGATGTTAACAGCATACAAAACGGAAGGAATCGCAATGAATTACACTAAATTATTTACACTAAATCACTTCGGTTGGGAGTGCCAGAAAATATTATCGAAGCAATTTAGCTAGAAAATAAGAAAAAAATGCAGAAGACTGGAGATTATTTATCAGCTGTTATTCAACACACAGCTACATCATATTCATAGCAATTTTGTATACAAAAACTGTACACAAAGCTTAGAAAACCAAGTGGAGAAAAAGTGATCATATTTCTAAGCTTTCTGAAACTGGGCTTATATATAGCTGTTTGAACTATTATTCTATAATTTGAAATTTATGTATCAACCATTGGAGAGAGAGACTCTTTGGAATCACCAGGTGGTTCTTTTAAATACCATTCCATCAGTATGTGCTGAATTTAATTTATTACTAGCTTATCTTCTCGTAAAATGTACACAGCTACACTCCTGGAAATGGAAAAAAGAACACATTGACACCGGTGTGTCAGACCCACCATACTTGCTCCGGACACTGCGAGAGGGCTGTACAAGCAATGATCACACGCACGGCACAGCGGACACACCAGGAACCGCGGTGTTGGCCGTCGAATGGCGCTAGCTGCGCAGCATTTGTGCACCGCCGCCGTCAGTGTCAGCCAGTTTGCCGTGGCATACGGAGCTCCATCGCAGTCTTTAACACTGGTAGCATGCCGCGACAGTGTGGACGTGAACCGTATGTGCAGTTGACGGACTTTGAGCGAGGGCGTATAGTGGGCATGCGGGAGGCCGGGTGGACGTACCGCCGAATTGCTCAACACGTGGGGCGTGAGGTCTCCACAGTACATCGATGTTGTCGCCAGTGGTCGGCGGAAGGTGCACGTGCCCGTCGACCTGGGACCGGACCGCAGCGACGCACGGATTCACGCCAAGACCGTAGGATCCTACGCAGTGCCGTAGGGGACCGCACCGCCACTTCCCAGCAAATTAGGGACACTGTTGCTCCTGGGGTATCGGCGAGGACCATTCGCAACCGTCTCCATGAAGCTGGGCTACGGTCCCGCACACCGTTAGGCCGTCTTCCGCTCACGCCCCAACATCGTGCAGCCCGCCTCCAGTGGTGTCGCGACAGGCGTGAATGGAGGGACGAATGGAGACGTGTCGTCTTCAGCGATGAGAGTCGCTTCTGCCTAGGTGCCAATGATGGTCGTATGCGTGTTTGTCGCCGTGCAGGTGAGCGCCACAATCAGGACTGCATACGACCTAGGCACACAGGTCCAACACCCAGCATCATGGTGTGGGGAGCGACCTCCTACACTGGCCGTACACCTCTGGTGATCGTCGAGGGGACACTGAATAGTGCACGGTACATCCAAACCGTCATCGAACCCATCTTTCCACCATTCCTAGACCGGCAAGGGAACTTGCTGTTCCAAAAGGACAATGCACGTCCGCATGTATCCCGTGCCACCCAACGTGCTCTAGAAGGTGTAAGTCAACTACCCTGGCCAGCAAGATCTCCGGATCTGTCCCCCATTGAGCATGTTTGGGACTGGATGAAGCGTCGTCTCACGCGGTCTGCACGTCCAGCACGAACGCTGGTCCAACTGAGGCCCCAGGTGGAAATGGCATGGCAAGCCGTTCCACAGGACTACATCCAGCATCTCTATGATCGTCTCCATGGGAGAATTGCAGCCTGCATTGCTGCGAAAGGTGGATATAAACTGTACTAGTGCCGACATTGTGCATGCTCTGTTGCCTGTGTCTATGTGTCTGTGGTTCTGTCAGTGTGATCATGTGATGTATCTGACCCCAGGAATGTGTCAATAAAGTTTCCCCTTCCTGGGACAATGAATTCACGGTGTTCTTATTTCAATTCCCAGGAGTGTATGATGACATAATACGAAACAATATACTACGGCCGAAACTCCACGGCTTTTTAAACTGTATCCTGCGATATTAAATTTACCTGCGGAGTTATTCTTTCTCAAGCGATCCACTAACAGCGCAAAACTGTTAGTATTTGGTTGACGGTTATTACTGGTTTTGTAACTATGAATCGGAACATCTCATTTATTGGACAATAAAAAAAGAAAGAAAAACGGGTGTTCACGCAATTTTACTGTATATTACCTTCGTTCTGTTTTTTTGATCGGTGATTTATAATCTTGTTTACATGAAGTTTCTCATGTATTTATGCAAATAACTTCAATTTAGCTCATCATCGCAGAAAAATTTCTTGTTGTTTCATATAATACTGTAACTTCGCACGAATGATACGTGTATACATGCTGCATAGGATGTAACTCTTTATAGAAAATTCGTCAAAGTTTTTTTAAGCAAGCTATTTTGAAGAAGCAAGCTTTGACTTGCAATACAGAACTGCAAAAGATCGGTCAGTTATTGCAATTCCGCCAGCCGGTGTGGCCGTGCGGCTCTAGGCGCTTCAGTCTGGAACCGTTTGACCGCTACAGTCGCAGGTTCGAATCCTGCCTCGGGCATGGATGTGTGTGATGTCCTTAGAATAGTTAGGTTTAAGTAGTTCTAAGTTCTAGGAATTTAAAAGGGCTTTGGACGACTTACGGTCAAATAAGGCAGAAGGAATAGATAACATTCCATCAGAATTTCTAAAATCATTAGAGGAAGTGGCAAAAAAACGACTATTCACATTGGTGTGTAGAATATATGAGTCTGGCGACATACCATCTGACTTTCGGAAAAGCATCATCCACACAATTCCGAAGACGGCAAGAGCTGACAAGTGCGAGAATTATCGCACAATCAGCTTAACAGCTCATGCATCGAAGCTGCTTACAAGAATAATATACAGAAGAATGGAAAAGAAAATTGAGAATGCGCTAGGTGACGATCAGTTTGGCTTTAGGAAAAGTAAAGGCACGAGAGAGGCAATTCTGACGTTACGGCTAATAATGGAAGCAAGGCTGAAGAAAATCAAGACACGTTCATAGGATTTGTCGACCTGGAAAAAGCGTTCGACAATATAAAATGGTGCAAGCTGTTCGAGATTCTGAAAAAAGTAGGGGTAAGCTATAGGGAGAGACGGGTCATATACAATATGTACAACAACCAAGAGGGAATAATAAGAGTGGACGATCAAGAACGAAGTGCTCGTATTAAGAAGGGTGTAAGACAAGGCTGTAGTCTTTTGCCCCTACTCTTCAATCTGTACATCGAGGAAGCAATTATGGAAATAAAAGAAAGGTTTAGGAGTGGAATTAAAATACAAGGTGAAAGGATATCAATGATACGATTCGGTGATGACATTGCTATCCTGAGTGAAAGTGAAGAAGAATTCAATGATCTGCTGAACGGAAGGAACAGTCTAATGAGTACACAGTATGGTTTGAGAGTAAATCGGAGAAAGACGAAGGTAATGAGAAGTAGTAGAAATGAGAACAGCGAGAAGCTTAACATCAGGATTGATGGTCACGAAGTCAATGAAGTTAAGGAATTCTGCTACCTAGGCAGTAAAATAACCAATGACGGACGGAGCAAGGAGGACATCAAAAGCAGACTCGCTATGGCAAAAAAAGGCATTTCTGGCAAAGAGAAGTCTACTAATATCAAATACCGGCCTTAATCTGAGGAAGAAATTTCTGAGGATGTACGTCTGGAGTGCAGCATTGTATGGTAGTGAAACATGGACTGTGGGAAAACCGGAACAGAAGAGAATCGAAGCATTTGAGATGTGGTGCTATAGATTAATGTTGAAAATTAGTTGGACTGATAAGGTAAGGAATGAGGAGGTTCTACGCAGAATCGGAGAGGAAAGGAATATGTGGAAAACACTGATAAGGAGAAGGGACAGGATGATAGAACATGTGCTAAGACATGAGGGAATGACTTCCATGGTACTAGAGGGAGCTGTAGAGGGCAAAAACTGTAGAGGAAGACAGAGATTGGAATACGTCAAGCAAATAATTGAGGACGTAGATTGCAAGTGCTACTCTGAGATGAAGAGGTTAGCACAGGGGAGGAATTCGTGGCGGGCCACATCAAACCAGTCAGTAGACTGATGACCCCAAAAAAAAGTTCTAGGGGACTGATGACCACAGATGTTAAATCCCATAGTGCCGCACAGGATTAGCCGAGCGGTCAGTGCGGCTCTCGCAGCCGAGCGAAGCAGACGTGCAGTGTGTGCTCTCCGCCGTCAGAGAGTGCCCGGGCGCCTTGTTTACTTTCTTCGGCCGACACTAACGTGACGCCGTAGCGCTACAAGACCATGGCAAACCAATACAGAAGATCAACCTTGAAATTCACATTTCGGAACGACTTTACCCGACCAAGGCGCTCGAAGTCGAACACTTTTTAAAAGAGGAAGCCAAGATCCCGGCTGCCGAGATAGTCGATATTCACTTTTCGATCGTCAGTAGCACGGTCTATGTAAAGCTCATAAATGAAACCGCATGCGAAAAGGTGCTTCGTGAGATGAAACAAGAACTCCGCTTCTGCCACGCAGATGGCAATGTTGGCAACATCGAGGTCGGCCATGCCGCAATGGGACTGCGGACTATACGCATATTCGAACTTCCATTTGAACTCCCGGCGGCAGAAGTTGTAGCGGCGCTCCGCCCCTACGGCACGGTACACGAACACGTGGCTGAAAAATGGACCCAGTTAAGACGTATCCAGTACTCAATGGAGTACGCCAAGTGCGCATTGATCTCCAACGATACGTTCCATCCTATCTACAGACAGGAGGATGCCGGGCCATAGTTATTTATGACGGCCAGCCGAAGGCGTGTTCCGGATGCGGCAAGGAAGGTCACCTTCGTTCCGAGTGCCTCCAGCGTCGGATCACACAACTTCCACCGAAGGACGTTGCACCACCAGCGGCGAACACTATTCTACCCGTGACTTACGCGGCGGCGCTCACGACGTTCTCCACACAACAGACACGGCCGACCGCTTCAGCGGTACAAGAATCACTTTCCACGGACAAAAGCCTGGATGATCCGCCGATCTGGCCAGTGGTGGAAAATAGTTCTACGACTCTGGAGCTACCGAACGCGACAGACATTGACGCCAGCAAGATGGCAATTGATTCCCTTATTGTACCGACCGAAGCGTTTGTTTCGGCAGAGCGTGAGTCAGTGCCGGCTTCTGACAACGAAGGCCATGTACGGAAATAGCGATCACCGAAACGCCGAAAGCGCCGTCGTCGGACCGTGTCGGAACACATCGGTTCGCATTCGGCCGGGGAAGAACAACTGACCACTCAAGAAGCCAGCCGCGAAGCTGAGGCTGTTTCCACTGATTCCAACCTTGCAGAACAGACAGAAAAACATGCAGCTTTCGACTATCAGCCCATTGACAGAAACAGTGAGCAGCGAAGTCGCCCGGTCCCTTACTATCAAACATTCCTAGGCTATGGAACATGAACAGAGATCCGCGCCCGCTTCGTGGGCCGAGGACGTCGAGACACAAGCTCCCAATCCGCGGAGAGCTGAGGCGTCGCCGTATCATGCAGCATAAGCAGCACAAGGAGGGCCGCGTTCGGCGGGGGGTGATATCACTTCCGATGTTCGCTTCTCTCCAACTTCAACATGGATAACCTCGCCCAAACATCGCGTTGCCAGGCTTACCGCCTGGAGACAATGAATATCAACATGGTCAGTTCTCCTGTCAAGATACAACTTTTGAAAGAAACCATACGAGCCATGGGAGTTGACTTTGCTTTCCTACAAGAAGTGAAAACCACTCCCGCACTTTTACGGTTACGCCACACATGTGACGCCCAGTAGTCCCGCAGACACCGGAGTGGCAATATTAGTGCGTGAAGGTATTGAAGTTTCCGACGTAACGTATCTTCCCTCCGCGCGAGGAATAGCATTTACGGCGCTCAAGACCCGATTCATTAATGTTTACGCGCCGTCGGGTACCACAAGACGTCACGACCGCGCCAGATTCTGTTCCACAGATGTCGCTCCCCTTTTCCTTGGACGATACGACCACAGCCTCTTCGCTCGCGATTTTAATTGCGTACTTCACCCCAAGGACCAAATCCCACATTACATGCCTTCCCGGAACTGGGTGCGATGATCCATGAACTTCACTTGTGCGACACGTGGGAAAAAGTCCACGGTAACCTCTCTGGCCACACTCATCTTACCAGTCATTCGGCCAGCCGACTTGACCACATATATGTGTCACAAGATCTCACACAAGGTGTGGTGGCCGCCGAACTATGGCCTCAAACCTATTCGATCATAGTGCTTATATCTGCACTATACACCTACGCTCCCAACAAGTCTGGCGCAGCAATGGCTTTTGGAAGCTCAACATAAATCATCTCCAGGACCTGGATTGCTGTCGGCAAGTTGCAGCAACGTGGACTGTCTGTGAACGCCGCCACCCACGATACACCTCGACCCTGGAGTGGTGGCTCCTCTGTGCCAAACCAGCAATCCGTAGGACACTTATGCAATATGGCAAGGACGTGACTGCGTGCCATCGACAGACCCTCGATTTTTCCTACGCGGCACTCAGGGACCTCGACGCCTTACCCCCTTCCCCGGAGAGACAACATGACCAAAGCAGAATCAAGGCTCACATACTATCATTGACGAAGCGCCGACTAGAAGGTGCAGTAGTCCCCTCGCGACGGCACGACAAAACGATTGCAGAGGAACTCACTATGCACCACGTTGTGGCGGATAAGCGCTGACAACGCCAACATTGAATCACACAACTCAGGACACACGACGGTCGCTTATGTACGACCCAAGCAACTATAGTAAAGGCGGTGGAGGATCATTTTCGTCATCTTTACAAGGAAAGAACCGTCGTTGACGAGGCCACTACTGAAGTGTTACAGCAGGTAACACGTACTATCGACGAGGCTACCGTGAATGCACTAACAGAGGGAATCTCTCTCGAAGAAGTCGAAGACGCCGTGGACAAAAGTGCGCCCAATTAGTCTCCTGGACCTGATGGATTGCCCATCGAATTCTACCGGACTTTCCGTGACATCATGATGTCTTGATGGGTTATAATGTTCCGCGAACTTATGTCTCCAGACTGTGTTGTGCCGCCAGCGTTTGTAGAAGGTCTTCTCATACCGGTACACAAGTCAGGTGGAGGGCTATCGATTAACGACTATCGGGCGCTTACAATACTGAACGCCGATTACAAGTTTTTCTCCAGGATTATGGCGAGCCGTATTAAGAAGACTTTGGCGATGACCATCGCTCCAGAACAGACGTCGCAGAGGGGAGAAGCCAACATACACATGGCCACCGGTGACTACAGGGACTTAATAGTGATCGATTCTGCGTGCCGTCTGAGAGCGGCGATCGTCTCCGTCGATTTCAACCGCGCCTTTGATAGAGTGCACCATAACTTCCTCCTACGAGTGATGGACTGTATGGGATTCCCCCCGGGCCTCATCGACACCCTACGGCGTCTTTGGACCGCAGCCAGCTCACATGTCCAGGTCAATGGAAGGACTGTAGGGCCAGTACCCATTAAGAGGTCTCTACGACAGGGTTGTCCCCTTTCTACATACCTTTATGCCATCGCACTCGAGCCACTCCTAGGGGGCCTTAACCACCGCCTATCTGGCATCACGCTGCGGGACGTCACCTTTCGCTATAGAACATACGCTGACGACCTGCTACTGCTGGTTTGTTCCAATGACGAAGTTCAAAGCGTACTAACCTGGATTGAGCGATACGGACAGGCCGCAAGCAGTCTTCTGAACATCAACAAGTCGGCGGCGTTGGATATTGGGATATTGGGCGTGGTCTCGGACCGGAAGCCCTCGCTCCTCTCTCACCAGTTTCTGATCTGCGATATTTGGGAATCACGTTCAAGAAAGATGTACGTAAAACAGCTGCAGCAAACTACCGACGGTTATTACAGATCATACGTGCAATGGTACGACAGAACCTGCTCCGGGACTTGAATCAGCTACAACGTGTTGAATACCTGAACCTCTACGTGGCATCAAAACTCAACCACGTGGCACAGGTCCTCCCACTACCGCCGCAGACAGGTCGCCGGCTTCAGGCGGCCTTCAGTTACTACGTTTCCACAGGTCATATCTTTAAAGTGCCATACGACACTCTTACCCTCCCAGTGCACAAAGGAGGGCTGGGATTGGTCAACGTCAGGGCGAGAGCAGCTGCCCTTTACATGAGCAACATGGAAAAGTCAATATACCTCTGTCACGGGTCGTTTACTACAGATTCTGATGCCAGTCTCTCACGTCCCGCCGGTGTCGGTGGCGCATGTTGCACCACAGCTCTCCCATGTGTCGACCTTCATTCTTGATGACAGCTATGTCTGCTCGAACCTCTCCGCCACACGTCCACCAAAGGTGAAAGATATTTATACCAACCTCCTGTGGGCTGTTCCCCATAACGTGGTGGAAAACAAGTACGGTTCAATGGACAAGAGTGTGGGAAACGATACACCACAACTTTCTGTCATCCACGGTGCGTTCGAAGTGGTATCAGATCATCAACAAAAAATATGCCACACGACAGCGACTTCACACTATTGGACTGGCAGACTCACCTTATTGCCCAGATTGTCACCTCTTGGATACCGATGAACATCGTTTTACTTACACATCATCGTCCGGAGTTTGGCGACTAACACAGAAGATATTGGCTTGTTACCTCCGGGTCACACCTGATATGATTGACCCTCAGACCCTACTCTGTCCAGATGAAACTTACATTCCGGCCGCAAAATATCATGCGCTTACAGGGTTCAAATGACTTACAGTCGCCTATATCTTTAGCGAAGGAGAGAAAGAGCAGATTGATTACTGGTGGTTCCTACAAAATGCTCACAATGCCCTCGAACGCACACCGAAATACCGTACGCTCTTCGCAAGTTATTTACGCAGCGTTTTCGTTAACCCCCCACTCAGCTGGGGAGTGCCAAGCTGCGGTTAATGTTCTGTGCCGCATCACACAAACGGCTGAACGTTCTGCCTTGTCAGCCATGAGCGACGGAAGAGACAGGCTGCTGCAAGGATGCTGTTTTCCTTGAGGCACTAGCGAAGCAGAATGCCTCCGTTGCAGATGCCCTTCAAAGGCGCTGTTGGAGATATCAGATAACGATGGCGAAGCACAAAGTGGAACCAGTTGCATTTATTGAAGAACCTTTTAGTTGGAATTGTATTAGTGATTTACATTTTTATTTTTTGATTACTCTTTTACGCCAGCTTTGTTGTTGTAACACTTACTTGTAACACTGAGTTCCTAGAATTCTATTTTGTACACGTTTCCTAAATGTAATCATGTAAATAAATAAATAAATAAATACATTTAAAAAAACGCAGCTGACAAAATTTGCCTTCCTGACTACCCGCTGGGGCTAGTAGAGCACCACTTCAAGTTACTAAATAATTAATTGCTTCATTCGCTGAAGGCCAATGAAGCTCTCAATGTTAAAAAAAAGTGGTCAGCGCAACAGAATGTAAAAAAAAGGGGTCTATGGCGCTGCAGTCGTGGACTGTGCGGCTGGTCCCGGCGGAGGTTCGAGTCCTCCCTCTGGCATGGGTGTGTGTGTTTGTCTTTAGGATAATTTAGGTTAATTAGTGTGTAAGCTTAGGGACTGATGACCTTAGCAGTTAAGTCTCATACGATTTCACTCACATTTGAACATTTCAACCATTTTTATTGCAGTTCCAGGAAACCCCCGACAACATACAAGTCCTGTAACCGTATGACGTTTTTAACAGATTTATAGATGAAACGTTTGTGAAAACTAGTCTAATTCATTTCTCCAATTCTTCACTGATGCGATAAATCTCCTCTTTCACCTACCACGCTGGGAGGTCACACAGTGCTTAATCAGGGCCCTGCGTTACACACTGAAACGGGCCTCCGTGATCCACAATGACCCATCAAGCATGACAAGTTAAGTTACTGCCTTCGTAGTGTGCTAAAAGTAAATGGAGCAAGAAATTTTGTCAATTCCATGCCACAATACGTTGAGAACTTAGGCCGAAGGAGTCTTTTTCTGAACGACGGCATTTGGTTCCTCCATTGATGGAAAAATTGTGTTTCACTCGAAAAGTTCGAGTCATATTTCATATTAAGGACGTATCGGCTTTACATATTTGAACCGATGATCACTGTGTTTTGTAGTCTTTTGGACTAATGACATTTCTGCTGGAAAAAAGTAAAATCTGCTTTGGGTAACAGATTCAAACACTTTACTTGCTGACATCATACAAACATATTTCGCCATTTGCCTGTTTTCCTCGGTGGCTTTGTTCCATTAATATTGCTTATTATTAACTGGTTTTCGAACTATTAGGTCCTAATTAGTTTAGAACTGTCTAGCGTCCGCAAAGACATTAGTATGCAAGAAATCAAGATTTGAAAATTACGGATGTGAACAGCTAAACAAAATATTTAGTAATTACACTAGACAGCAATGTCAAATCGAGTGCTTATGCTCTTATATCAAAAGCTGGTAACTGGGGGAATACAAAGCAGCTAGTTACATGGCACTGAATGACGACGTGCAGGGAAAGCTGTTATTAGTGGTAGGGATGTGGACGAAGAGAAGTGATGCGCGGCTCCGTAGCCTGTGGCGATGTGCGCGCGATCCCGGCGCCAACTCGCTTGGCGTGTGGCGTGCAGCTAGTGCCGGCCGGCGCACACTGACCTTCCGCAAGGCGACCTTTATTGGCGCGGACACAGAAATAATCTGAGCCGTCGACGTCGCGGCGCCTCTTATCGGGCATTAGCTGGCTGTCATCCTAGCGGGGCTGTCCCGGCTGACCGCGCCGTTTGCCTGATAACGCCTCTCTCCCGTTCACTATTGCCTCCCGCTATTATGAACCGAAGCTGCCCGCATAAACTGACAACGCAGAGTCTGTATGAGATACAACCGAGGCCGCTAACGCGTCACTAGATCGCCGCTTCGAATTCTGATGAAATCCGAAAGCCATCCGCAGTGTACATTGGAATCTCTCTGGTGGATTGGGACGTTTAACTATGACGGGTAGTAAAATGAAAACAGAACATCCGCTACAATGGGACCGTGGAATGGTTCCCTTCAAAAGTAATTACCACACACGTTAATACATTTACCCCATTGGGAGACGAGGCGATCAATTCTTGTATCGTAGAACGCGGTTAGCCGCTGACGGATCAACAACCGCACCCACTCTTGCACTTCCCCATCCGACTGAAACCGATGCCCACCTCACTTGGTGCCAGCATTTCGTGCCCGAGGGTAAATGGCAAAGCCAACAGTGGAAACATCCCACATCTCCCACGCCAAAGAAATCCAAAAATGTCATACAAGTTCCGGTACAATCACGAAGACATTCGATTGCGGGGGCCCTCTGCTCATTGAGTTCCTCTAGTGTGGGACCACAATCAATGCGCAGCGCTATGAAGACATTTGGTAGGAACTACTAAATTAACAACGCCTAAGAATGTTGTCGGACGGAATCATCTTGTTGCACGATAACGCCTGTTACCACACTTCTAACCGGACCAAGGTTACGCTTCAACGATTTGGCTGGGAAACACTGTAACATTTTCCGTACATTCTGGATCGTTTTCTGTGTAATTTTCACATCTTTGATGACCTAAGAAAGACATACGTGAACGTCGGTTCCAGTTTTAAGAGGAAATGAAAGAGCGGGTGTGGTTGTGGGTGCATCAGCGACAGACCGCGTTCTACGGAACAGGAATTGATCGTCTCGGATCCAAAAGGATTAATGCCTTAAAGTGTGAGGTGATTACTTTTGAATGGAACCATTCCATGGTCCCGTTGTGGTGGATCTTGGGTTTTCATTTGACTGCCCCTTACAGAAAGCCCCCTCTGATCCTATTCCAGAGGTGTAGGCTATACAGTGATAACGGACAGCCATACTGCAGCTCGCGTTGGTGCTGTTTGTAGGTTCTTGTCCTTTTTTGGAGGCCAGACCGTATCGTTTAGTTGACATGGTTGCTGTTGTTTGTCTTCTTCTTGTGTTGACTGGCGCTACTTTCTTTCACGAGCGTTGCCCGTCCGCTAGTGGCAGCAGCGGCGGTTATCGATATGTAGTAACTGTGGCTATATCTTTGGAGCGACGTCGTTGTTCTTCCGGGTCGAGTCAGTGTGCAGTTTGGTTGGGGACTCAGGAGGAGCCAGGTGCTAGGACACGCCAGGACTGCTGGCAGCGCACATGGACTGCCTGATCGAAGGCCTGCTGTGAGGGTGCATGACCTCGTCGTAAACCGGATCCTGCAAGCTTTAAATTGAGTGCATTTGGATTCAAGTAAAGAAACATCCACCACTGCGAGATCTTGCGATTCTCCAATGACTTTGTGTTGCCGCTCGTAGTGTTGCTGAGAAGAGCAGCGAGTGGAGTGCTTGGGGAACGAGGATCCGATTAGCTTTCCTGGACTTCTAATTAATATTTATGGCTTTCAGTTTGTTACTATTTGTTAAGTGCAACCAGCAGTATTTTTCCTGCCTCGTGGCCACTAACGCCCCAGTTACCTGCCCTGGAGGTTAGAGTATGTAATGGCAGTGTACGTTTCCTCGCCTTGCCGCTGCTGTCCGGTGAGGCGTAAGTTTTGACAGCTTTCTTGATTGTAGGTTCTACTCTGGTGGTAGTGATTTCTTTCTCGTTCCGGGCGCTCTAAGAACAGTATTGTGCGGGCGGAGTCCAGACCACCGGTTCCGGCTTTGGTATATTTTTACATCTTTGCATTTGGTTTATTGGATGTCAGGTAGCCTCAGTAAGATTATCATTAGTCATTCGTTAGACTGCCAGTAGTCTGAGTTACCATCTTGTGAAGTAAATACAACTCTTCGCTGCCTATCTCATCGCTCGTGGAAATTGTTTTTGCCAGACCTACTCAGAAGTCGATTCGTAGTGCACCGTCTGTGACTGACCCTTGTGTTTGATCATTACATTTGCTGTTTTATTGTATGTTTCTAAACTTTTTTATGTACTTGTCATTCATGGCGTTAAAGCAGGTTTAAATGATTGTGCTACCAAGTTTACCAGCATTTTGTCTCACCTGTTTGGAGATCAGTTGCTTGTCCTTTTAAATTAACCTTTGTTGTTGTATTTGCTGTTTTACTGTATGTTTTTTAATTGTTTTATACAATTGCCATTCCTGGCGTTACAGCAGGTTTAAATGGTTGTGCTACCAAGTTTATCATCATTTTGTCTCTCCCGTTTGGTGCTCAGTTGCCTGTCTTTTTAAATTAACCTTTGCTATGGCATTGCTGTTTTACAGTATGTTTCTTAAATTTTTTTATAATTGCCGTTCTTGGCGTTAAAGGCCTTCAGCCGTGACTGTGGTTACTTGCCTTAAAACTCTAATTGGATCCACATTGGCTTGTTTTTAAAACATTATTTGCTGTGTCTGTATTTTATGCTCATTTGGTAAATTGTAACGCACTGAAAGCACTATTAATTACACAGTTGTTTATTCCTTCATTAATAACGTGTGATATCTTGATTTGTTGCTGAGTCTGGATTTACCGTTTTAAAATAAACGTGTGTAATGGCAAAAGGAAACCAAAAGTAACTGATTACGTTCCCATCCCAATCGTAACCGAATCCTGCCTTCCTTGACTACCAGGTTCCAAATGGTTTCCGCCTTTCAATTCTTACCATCACCAGAAACATAAACACAAACATGAGCGGTCCTCACAGCTGTAACTTTCGTCCAGGATTGCTAGTCCCCCAGACCATGCAGCAGAAATTCTGTGGAGTGTGAAAGATGGGAGATGGTGTGGTGGCGGAAGTAAAGCTGTGACGGCAGGTCGCGAGTTGTCGCCGGCACGGTCGCTCAGCGTTTTCCGTCAGCGGACTTGCCACAGTGTATAATAACAATAATAATACTAATAATAATAATAAACAGATTGGAAGTTTTAATTAGTAACATTTTGAAACATGTCACACGATATCCGCACCGAACCACGGGTGAGAAACGACGAATAAAAAGATCAAATGAAAGAAGCAAGAATAGGTCGATAGGACACTTGCCCACGGAAGTCTATGGTCCCAGGTTAGAGTCCTGGTGCGTCACACAGTTTTAATATATCAGCAAGTTTGTTTTTTCATTGTTTCTGGGTACATGTTTGCGGCCTTGGTATACGATGACACAGCACGCATCTAGAGGAGCCGAAATAAAATAGCGCATCCCATCTCCTCGGTATCAATGTGAACTTTCTGTTTCCAGCGATTATACGTATCATTCATTGTATCTTGGTAACGGTGCAGGTTTCTATTGTTTCGCTGAAGCAGTTTGTTCATGTGTACTGGATGTTTGTTTGCCCAAGTGCTACATATATTTGTGAAGGTACATGTCCTTTAACGTGCAACAAATAACGAACAATGCACGCATCAAGAAATTCAATAAAAGGAAGTTCCGTGGTAACCAGTTCACAAACAAAGCAAGACACACTGTTGGAAGTAACCTATGTATCAGTTCTACAGGGAAGGAAGGCCCACACGGCACGCCTCCTGGTGATTTAAATTTTTGTGTTAACAATGACGCTGTTTGTAGTGGATTTGTTGTTGATGATGTGGGCATCTTACCCTCTTTGATAAAGGAAGTGGCGAAATGTAAACAATGTGATGGTGTAGGCTGTCTGGAAATAACTGAACAACAAAGAAGCAGGAAGGGTTTGATGTCAAAATTAGTTGTTCTGTGTAGGTCCTGCTGTAAATCTACCTCGAAAATGACTTCGAACATTCTGCATAATTCATATGATGTGAATTTGAAGTTAGTGTTTGCGATGCATTCAGCAGGAAAAGGAAAAAAGGCTGCTCAAACGTTTTGTGGTTTGATGGACGTTCCTCCTCCTACCAATAGGTTCAGCAAGTACATACAAATACTTTTAGGTGCCTTGACGGTTGTGTCTAAAGCATCTATGAAACATACAGTAGAAGAAACTGTGAATATTAGTGGAACCAGGGACATTGCTGTTACACTTGATGGGACACGGTAACGTCGAGGACATCGTTCCTTAAATAGTGTTATACGTGCTACTTTTCTGGAGAATTTCTGTCTGGTCGAGGCAGATTGACATAAACTGACATAGACCTCCCTCAAAGTTATTACTAACTGGCCATTAGACGAATTGCTCCACAATTCTCAAGGCTGTCAATTCAACTAAGTACCTGGGTGTTAAAATTACAAACAACTTCAGTTGGAAGGACCACATAGATAATATTGTCGGGAAGGCGAGCCAAAGGTTGCGTTTCATTGGCAGGACACTTAGAAGATGCAACAAGTCCACTAAAGAGACAGCTTACACTACACTCGTTCGTCCTCTGTTAGAATATTGCTGCGCGGTGTGGGATCCTTACCAGGTGGGATTGACGGAGGACATCGAGAGGGTGCAAAGAAGGGCAGCTCGTTTTGTATTATCGCGTTATAGGGGAGAGAGTGTGGCAGATATGATACACGAGTTGGGATGGAAGTCATTACAGCATAGACGTTTTTCGTCGCGGCGAGAGCTTTTTACGAAATTTCAGTCACCAACTTTCTCTTCCGAATGCGAAAATATTTTGTTGAGCCCAACCTACATAGGTAGGAATGATCATCAAAATAAAATAAAAGAAATCAGAGCTCGAACAGAAAGGTTTAGGTGTTCGTTTTTCCCGCTCGCTGTTCGGGAGTGGAATAGTAGAGAGATAGTATGATTGTGGTTCGATGAACCCTCTGCCAAGCACTTAAATGTGAATTGCAGAGTAGTCATGTAGATGTAGATGAATGGGCTATGCCATTTTCTTTTGGATACTATAATGACGTACTACGGTACTGTGGCGCCGGTGTTTCAATTTATATCACGGTTGCGGACATATACCTGTAAGCAAACAAAATTTAATTACTTGAGATTATTTTCCTATGGGATAAATAAAATTTTACGACTACCCTCATACATGTGCTCAATTTACGAAACACTTCCTTTTTTCGTTTACTGCCTGCTTAAAGACGTGTTATCCAATATTATTCGAAAAGCACATACATTTTACAATTATCATTTCATAATAACAAAAATCGTACCATAGTACAAACATGTAGGATGTCCCAGGAGAAATGGTCAATATTCAGGGGTATGACATGAACGATCATTCGAAGCAAAAATGTCTGTGAAACATGAGGTCTAAAATGCATACCTTAGGAGCTGTGAGCACTTGTTCATGTTCGCTACTGTGAAACATTTCTTCCTCTGAACAAGTGCTCTTTATGGTAGATATTTTGGAACCAATGTTTACTAAACATTTTTTGCTTCGTGTGATCGTTCCTCTCATATCCCTAAACACTGACCATTCCTCCTGTGACACCCTACATGTTGCCCCAGAGAAAAGTTTTGAACAAAGTTAAGTTTTGCATCCAATTTTGATTGTGTGTGGTGTTCCACTAGCTTTATCGCCGGGATCTGCAGTCCACTTCGGGAGTCCAGCATTCATTTTTAAGTACTTTAGTCGTATACTAGTTTGCTAAACTAGACTTCTATAGAAAAATGGTCTTCGGTTTTGACGATCAGTCTTCTATTGTTAAGTGTAGTGTTACCTACTAACTGAGATCCCCGAAGTCTCAGAAACTTACTCTAAAAACACAGAAAACTCTGTGTACTCCCTGTACTCTTTATGTATACTAACCGATGTCTCAAACGGCGTGGTTTAGAGCCTCGGCTGGCTCGTTTTGGCTGCTTGCTGCAGGTAAAAGTGGGTGCGGGCGTGCACTGAACTGCGCTAGCTATTATTCAAGCTATTAGCCAGCTAGCAGGCTCGCTCACTACGAGAGCACAGCAAGTGCCATAACCTGATATCCCAGAAACTTCGCTCAGTGGAAGAGGGGTCAAAATAAGCGAACACGTGTCTAGGCTTAATTTGTAGATACTCTACCGTTTCTGACCAAATGACGGTCAAAGTTTTCGAGGTTTTTCAGGATGCTTTATGTGCCTTTTCCTGCACGTTGTCCTCAAATGAAATAGTGGCATAGTGACTGGAGTTGTGACTTCTTGATTTCGTGCCCCATGTTCGAAATCCAATTAGTACTTTTATTTTTATTTCGTTTGTATACTCATGTCTGTAGAAATTACTACATGAAAGTTTTTCATTGTACATTGATATACAGTTGCCCTTATTCGTACACTAATTGTATGTCAGATGAATAAATTTAAAAAATGAGAAAACTTTAAAAATGTTTTCAGTGAAATTCCTGTATTGTATCTTGCTTCATAATCAATTGTACCCGACAGTTTTCGGAAAAGTCATCCGTTATTCATGATTTTCCGCGAAATTATTACAAACGTGCGAAATCTTCACCAATGTTCACGACGTTTCTTCCCCAGTGAGAGTCATACGGCAAACTTGCCTTTGCACGGTGCTCGTGGTGCAGAATATCTAAGTTCCGAATGTTTCTGCGATCGCTATCAGCCAAGAGAACGTACCAAAACCCCCTGAAGAATGAGAATATGCATAAAATATAAGAATTAACAGAATAATATACACGAAAATGAAACATCAGAATACGAGAATTTAAAAAGATTGTATCTCCTCAACATACAACACACACACACACACACACACACACACACACACACACACACACACACACACACACTCATGTGTTATATAGGAAATGTGTGGCACTTATTGTGAAGTGCAGTTGTAATTTTACAATAAATATGACACCTCTTATCCCCTAATTTGATAAGAAATATTAGTGCAATAACCAACTACAGATATGGGTAGATAAATGGAAACAATAAAACAAAAATTGTATTCGGGTTCCGAACACAGGGCGCAAAATTTTTAAGAAAAAGAAAAAAAACAGCTGCGTCGCTAACCATTGAGCTACCATTTTTATTGAGAATGTTGTGCGGTAAAAGGCACATAAAGTACCTCAAAAATAGCTCGAAAACTGCAACCGTCGTTTTTTTAGAAACAGTATCTACGGGTAAGCCGAGACCTGTCCGCTTATTTTGACTCCTCTCCCACTGAGAGAAGTTTATGGGAAATCGGGTTACGGCAGTTGCCGTGTTCACGTCAGTGGCGTGACTGCTTCTGCCTTCCAGTAGAGGTTCACTAAGCCGAATTGAAGCTGTGGACCATGCGAGCTGGTTGTTATCACTCAAGTTCCCGGAACTATTTATTGATTTCTGGGTTGCATGAACCACTGGAAGGAGCATATTGTTAAGAGCAGCGCAGGCTAGCGTTGTTATAAAAGTTGTAACTGTTCTCGAACATAACAACTGGGACATGATGGTGCTCGGCTCGAAAACTATTTCAACGACGTATCCTACTCGTTTCATAACAGATTCAGAGTCTCTGATCGATATTCACAGCTATCATTCAACTTCATTTATTTCATCCCCATCAACCCACTCATTTCATTTTAGCTACCGTCTATTTCAGTAAAATTCTGATCTAATAATGTGAAATTATATCGAAAGTATTTTATCGAGTTGCGAAAAAAGAGTCTTTGAATATGCCCCAATTTTACCCGGCATGTATAATTTCCTATTGAATTAATTTATTCTTTTCTTATTATTAGATAAAATAGAAGCAAAAAGTATTCTCTCAGCTGAGTTTCAATGATCAGTGTCGCTGTCTTTTGGGACAGACTTTAAACTGATGATTAGTAAATTTTTGGCGTGAGTGTACTATTTACACCAACGGAACAGTAGCCATTTGGTCAAAAAGTGCAACATTTAGTTGTTTAATTTTTCTTTCAGTCTTTTGTTGACTCTAGGGGCTAGCGTTGCTGCCTCTGGATCACGGGGTCCCAGGTTCGATTCCCGGCCGGTTTGGAGATTTTCTCTGCCCGGGGACTGGATGTTTGTGTTTTGCTCATCATTTCATCATCATCATCATCATCATCATCATCATTTGTGAGCGTGACTAGATTGGATTGTGAAAAGAAAATGGACTGTGTAAAAATTGGAACTTTGTACGGGCGCTGATGGCCGCGCTGTTGAGCGCCCCACAAACCATACATAAAATTCTTTCGTTGAGACTGAGGAACAGAAATTTATTGTTCACAATAATGCTAAATTATCTCATACCGCCTGCAACACATCTATTCGTATGGTCGTGATAAGAACGTCTCTTTCATCTTTTACAAAGCGAATAACATTTAATTTTAAATAAAGCCGAGAAAATCCGTATTTTGAGAAGTTTGTAAGAAGGAAGTCGAAAAGAACTAGTACATCCTATTTTATAAACAATGGATTGGACATTTAGGAAACTCTGCCGATATGTCGAGGGTAGTAATAATTAGGTCACAGTTAACTAGTAAAGCTTTTACATTAATGTGTTTTGTCACAACGGCCCAGGCCGAATTTACTGATCAGTGTACTTGGCAAATCGTGCAATCGGAGTTAATTTTACACTATTTGTAGTTCGTCAAGTCTTGCAGCTGATAAATGTCGTCAGAATGTTATTTATTTTGTTGACTATCTGTTTTCGATCATTTTCCATTTTCAGCAGGCCGCGAAATCAGTCATCAGTTATTACACTCAAAATGAATGAAAGATTTTCATTAAGAAGTATTTTATTAATACACTCCTGGAAATGGAAAAAAGAACACATTGACACCGGTGTGTCAGACCCACCATACTTGCTCCGGACACTGCGAGAGGGCTGTACAAGTAATGATCACACGCACGGCACAGCGGACACACCAGGAACCGCGGTGTTGGCCGTCGAATGGCGCTAGCTGCGCAGCATTTGTGCACCGCCGCCGTCAGTGTCAGCCAGTTTGCCGTGGCATACGGAGCTCCTTCGCAGTCTTTAACACTGGTAGCATGCCGCGACAGCGTGGACGTGAACCGTATGTGCAGTTGACGGACTTTGAGCGAGGGCGTATAGTGGGCATGCGGGAGGCCGGGTGGACGTACCGCCGAATTGCTCAACACGTGGGGCGTGAGGTCTCCACAGTACATCGATGTTGTCGCCAGTGGTCGGCGAAAGGTTCACGTGCCCGTCGACCTGGGACCAGACCGCAGCGACGCACGGATGCACGCCAAGACCGTAGGATCCTACGCAGTGCCGTAGGGGACCGCACCGCCACTTCCCAGCAAATTAGGGACACTGTTGCTCCTGGGGTATCGGCGAGGACCATTCGCAACCGTCTCCATGAAGCTGGGCTACGGTCCCGCACACCGTTAGGCCGTCGTTCGCTCACGCCCCAACATCGTGCAGCCCGCCTCCAGTGGTGTCGCGACAGGCGTGAATGGAGGGACGAATGGAGACGTGTCGTCTTTAGCGATGAGAGTCGCTTCTGCCTTGGTGCCAATGATGGTCGTATGCGTGTTTGGCGCCGTGCAGGTGAGCGCCACAATCAGGACTGCATACGACCGAGGCACACAGAGCCAACACCCGCCATCATGGTGTGGGGAGCGATCTTCTACACTGGCCGTACACCTCTGGTGATCGTCGAGGGGACACTGAATAGTGCACGGTACATCCAAACCGTCATCGAACCCATCGTTCTACCATTCCTAGACCGGCAAGGGAACTTACTGTTCCAACAGGACAATGCACGTCCGCATGTATCCCGTGCCACCCAACGTGCTCTAGAAGGTGTAAGTCAACTATCCTGGCCAGCAAGATCTCCGGATCTGTCCCCCATTGAGCATGTTTGGGACTGGATGAAGCGTCGTCTCACGCGGTCTGCACGTCCAGCACGAACGCTGGTCCAACTGAGGCGCCAGGTGGAAATGGCATGGCAAGCCGTTCCACAGGACTACATCGAGCATCTCTACGATCGTCTCCATGGGAGAATAGCAGCGTGCATTGCTGGGAAAGGTGGATATACACTGTACTAGTGCCGACATTGTGCATGCTCTGTTGCCTGTGTCTATGTGCCTGTGGTTCTGTCAGTGTGATCATGTGATGTATCTGACCCCAGGAATGTGTCAATAAAGTTTCCCCTTCCTGGGACAATGAATTCACGGTGTTCTTATTTCAATTTGCAGGAGTGTATTTTGATAAAAGTACGAAATCAGATTGCGTTTCCAAATTGTTTTCCGGGGCAAAAGGATTCGTATTTTACAACCTATTCCAATTGGGTATGCACTTTTCATGAAAGAAACATATCATAACATGAAAAAATTGTTATTGCGATTGAACTATGACAAGTTTAAATGGCAGATTTCCGTGGATGTAGAAGTTATACGCATATTACTTGGACTACAACAAGGCTACACCAAATTCTATTGCTTCGTGTGCCTCTGGGATAACCGCACCAAGACACTTCATTATATAAAAAAAAAACTGGCCTAAACGTCAGTCACTTGGACAAGGATCTCACAATGTTATGCACGAAGCTGTTGTTGAATCGAAGAACATAATTTTCCCTGCTTCTCGTATTAAATTGGGTCTAATGAAAAACTTCGTTAAGGCCATGGACAAAATTGGAGAAGCATTTCTCTATTTGCACCAGAAATTTCCACGTCGTAGTGAGGTGAAAATAAAAGGGGTTTTTGTGGGTCCCCAGATATGCAAATAGTAGAAAATGAACATTTCAATATCATCCTGACAAGCGTTGAAAAGTTAGCTTGGGATGGCTTTGTTCAAGTGTCTCGAAACTTTCTAGAAAATACGAGGACAGAAAGCAATAAGCGCAAAATCTTCTGCTCCGCTACAATGCACAGGGGTGCAACATGTCTTTAAAGCTGCATTTCCTAGATACTCACTTTGCCTTCTTTCATGAGAGCTGAGGTGCTGTAACCAACGGGCACGGACAACGCTTCCATCAGCAAATTTAGGACATGGAAATGTGATAATCGCGAAAATGGAGTGCATCAATGTTAGCCGATTGCCGTTGGACACTAATCTGCGAATCACAAGCAGAAAACTACAAACACCAGGAAAAGCAGATGTGCCTTCAATGACCTTCCTCCGAGGGTTAACAACGAGGCAAATACAGGGTGTTACAAAAAGGTACGGCCAAACTTTCATTAAACATTCCTCACACACAAAGAAAGAAAATATGTTATGTGGACATGTGTTCGGAAACGCTTACTTTCCATGTTAGAGCTCATTTTACTACTTCTCTTCGAATCAAATTAATCATGGAATGGAAACACACAGCAATAGAACGTACCAGCATGACTTCAAACACTTTGTTACAGGAAATGTTCAAAATGTACTCCGTTAGCGAGGATACATGCATCCACCCTCCGTCGCATGGAATCCCTGATGCGCTGATGCAGCCCTGGAGAATGCCGTATTGTATCACAGACGTCCACAATGCGAGCACGAAGATTCTCTACATTTGGTACCGGGGTTGCGTAGACAAGAGCTTTCAAATGCCCCATAAATGAAGTCAAGAGGGTTGAGGTCAGGAGAGCGTGGAGGCCATGGAATTGGTCCGCCTCTACCAATCCATCGGTCACCGAATCTGTTGTTGAGAAGCGTACGAACACTTCGACTGAAATGTGCAGGAGCTTCATCGTGCATGAACCACATGTTGTGTCGTACTTGTAAAGGCACATGTTCTAGCAGCACAGGTAGAGTATCCCTTATGAAATCGTGATAACGTGCTCCCTTGAGCGTAGGTGGAAGAACATGGGGCCCACTCAAGACATCACCAACAATGCCTGCCCAAACGTTCACAGAAAGTCAGTGTTGATGACGTGATTGCCCAATTGCGTGCGGATTCTCGTCAGCCCACACATGTTGATTGTGAAAATTTACAATTTGATCATCAGAATCGAGTACGTACAGTACATACTGACGAAACTAAAATGAACTCTAACATGGAAATTAAGCGTTTCCGGACACATGTCCACATAACATCTTTTTTTTTATTTGTTTGTGAGGAATGGTTCCTGAAAGTTTGGCCGTACCTTTTTGTAACACCCTGTATATGCATAAGCTTAAATAAGCAATAACGTAAAGCTATCGTAATCTCAAAACGAAATTGATCTTGCATTTTTGTTAGCATTTTCGTTATCAACACGCTCGAAAACAAAGATCAGCTGTTTTCGTGCCAGTTACAGAAAAAAAGTCAACTTTTGTTGGGTAGTGTATCTTGACCACTGAGTGCAATGGAAACACCATCACAATGAAACACCTTAGTGTATTCCTGATCTTATTTATTAAATAAGCGTAGCTCAACCAGAGTCAAAACTGACATGGAATCTTATTGCAATGTGACTCCTGAAGAAGAAAAATACAGAGAACAAATATGAAATACTGAAGTTAATTATGTGGGACGGTGACATATTTAGGAAGAATGAAAGAACAAAATCAGATATCCTCATCTTCGCAACTAGTATTATCAAATAAGAAAAATAACACAATGAATTTTACATCTACGAAGCAAGAAGAATTAGTTAAGCTGCGAGCGAAATATGAAAGTACAACCTCATGCTATAGCAAAAAGCGGGGCTTAGAACTTCAAGCTGCACCGTCAGCACGGGACAAAGGCCAGGAAGCGAATGACAAGAATACAGAGTTCTCTGTTTTCAACCCAAGCTCCCTTTGGAGCAGCGGCAGTAAGTTTGTAGCCAATGTGACGAACGCAAGTGTGCCTCACCGCATGAAAACGGAGCGGAACGCTGCAAAAGTTTTGCTGACATGACATGCAAATGCGCATAAGCAATTTACTACCGAGTCTGAACGGTTTTATATTGTCGGTTGATAACGTCCACAGTGTCTATTAGGGAAGGCAATGCAGAGGATTGGATGAACAGGAATACTGTTGATATGGTGCAAAATTTCTCCCTTTCCATGGAAATGGAAAGACAGGATTCTTGTTAACATTCATGCTGAAAACATACAAGTTACAACTCAAGTGGGCAGTTGGGGGCTAAAGTATCTTCGCGGTCGCACGTGAGGGATTAACTACTGAAAACTGCAACACGTCGAGTAGGCCCTGGGAACCGCCTCAGAATTGCCACCCGACTTGAGCAAAGCCTTTTCCGTCTTAACATCACAGTAAACATGGGACGTCCTGCAATACGCAATTTAACATGAGAATCTTTCAGCTACCACTTAACAGTCACCACTGCCTTCTTCATACGTTAAATAAATCTAACTGAACTGACACATTATCTAGAGGCTATCTGCACCAGTCATGTTACAAAATATTAAATAATAAATGATTAATCAAGATAATGACAGAATTGAATAACTTATAAGCTTTCGGTTTATAGCTTCCAGCAGAGCAGATGAGGATGTCTGTTCCCTCTGACATTTAATCATTGATCCTAAGCATGAAAGAACAAGTGAACCATTGAAATCCGCACACAGTTTATGACTACTATTTCCGCCTTATATCTCAGTACAATGCTAGATCACTCCTTAGTACACTGGAAGATACAGCTCGTCCAAAAAGGCAGCCGTAGACTTACTTTTCTGCATGTGGAACTTAATTTCATACGAAAAGAAAATACTTATTGCTTATGTTTTGAACTCAATGAGTTGCCTCTGACGCATCAGAATATTCACGTGCCTTAGTTGGCATCAATGAGTAATAGCAGTACGGCGGCGTGGAAGCGTGCAGTTGCAACGCGTAGAAACAATAAAGAAAGACTTGGTTTGGATGGAAATAATTCAGAAAAGTATCTAATTAATGTATAGATACAGTGTTACCAAAAAAATGCAGTTGATTTACTTAGTGCACATGGGTTCTCAGGGTGGTACATACAAAGGTGAATTTCACAATGAGCAATCTGAATATTATGTTCTTAATAGGCAGCTTTAAACAAGGAAACGACTGTTTTATAATTCGGGAGAGGATAATTACGGATCTAAAGTACAATGGATTGTAAAGAAAATATTCGCACCTATAATTAGCTTCCATTTAACTAAAATTGAACAACCTGCGAGGTTTGATTTCGCCATGCGGAAGGATATTGCCGCAGGCCTAAGCGCGGAGTAATTGCAAAAAAGCTATGTGAAAATTTAGAATACACTCCCGAAATAACCTAACCAGTAGCTTAACATTTACCGTGGCTAGTGGTTAGAATGATGTCACCCGATTTCTTCACCATTCTAGAAACTTCGATGCGGCTCGCACCAAATCCAACAGTGGAAATCTTATTCCTAAATCAAGCAGAACTCTAACCAGAATAAGAACATAACACAAAATGGCGGCAGCGCATTCAGACAAGAAACACCTTGCGGCGTGTATGCCGCGAAAGCTTCCTATTGGCTGAGAGCCAAATCAATCTCCCAAAGAAGCGAGAATGCCTCTGTGTGCATACAAAAATGTTGCACAAAGAACTTTATTTCGATCAATCGAAGCTGAGCACAGCAGAGACAAGCAAAATGTAGCAAAGATGATTTCGCGATTCAGGAAAGTAAAAAAATTATGAGTATAATGAAACTGCCAAGTGAACAGAAAACCCTCAAGTTCATTCATTTCATGTCAGTCAATTAAATTAAACTGCTGAACATGATTTTGCCAAAGTGAACTGCAGTCGTCTATCACAAATGTTTCACTGGTGAAGCTACTACTCGATGAAGAACTTAAAGTTGATTGGTTGGAGAAAGAGGCACAAAACGTTAGTTTCATTGAATGTTTGGTATTTGTCACAAGTCTGAGATTGAGTTTAGAATCCCAGTCGGAATCAAATTTTCATTAGTCAAGACAGATTCGTTACATTTCAGGACCAGTATTTCTTGTCGGTTGAATATGACATGATCTTACTAATTCCATACATTTAATCTCACGAATTTATCTGCATTCTTACA
Organism: Schistocerca gregaria; assembly: GCF_023897955.1. Lineage (NCBI taxonomy): Eukaryota > Metazoa > Arthropoda > Insecta > Orthoptera > Acrididae > Schistocerca > Schistocerca gregaria. The sequence continues at coordinate 564,388,052 of NC_064931.1, forward strand.
ACACAGACGAGCTAAAACATTGTGAGGAATAAAGCCCATAAGTCCATCTTTAGACTCAATAGAGCAGCGACTACGAGTAGCAAGAATTCGAGAAGGTCTTGATAGGCTTCCAGAAGTACATGGCACCAGATGACTAGGCACGAGTGCATTTTCTGTAAATTACAGGCCGGCGGTTTGTGGGCGCGGAGCTGCCACTCGATAGCGTCCTACATGTGTTCCTCCTTGTTCATATCAGGCGAATTTGGTGGCCAAGACCTCGACGTGAGATTGTAGCTGTGCTCCCGAATCTACTGTTGCACGACTCTGGCCTTGTGACACTGACAAACTCCGAAACATATGTCTGCACTGGCATTGTACTCTGTCGTCAGATCTGGCACAGATCGTCGCTTATCCTGATTTACAGAGCAGTCAAGCCTCCGACCTCCAGATGCTGTGATGAAATCTGGACGACCAACACCTTGTCGCCTACTTTTGGTTTCACCGTCCTTCAACCACTTTCTATAGATGCTCATGACAGAGGCACGTGAGCAGTCCGACCACCTTCCGAGAAGCTCGTTCGTAGGAGCCGTGCCTTTGTCAAGTCGCTTATGTCAGAGGATTTCTACATTCACGAGCCGTGTCAGCGCTAGAATGTGTCCCCCATTCGTCTCTGCTCCTCTTATATACATTCCTTACCGCGTCACCCGCCAGTAACGCCCGTCAGCGACATTTAGTGTCGTGGTGGGTAGTGGCCATATTGTTTTGACTCATCAGTGTATCTGCATGACAGGGTAAGACATAGACTGATATAGACTTATCCCTGTCTCTAGTCTAATTATTCCCGAAAAAAGATAATTATTTCGGAAATGTAGGAGGAAAACGTAAGAACGATGAATATTTTATTAGATTTCTTAGGTGTGGTACGATGTTCTCATTGGTTAAAGCTGCTACTCTGACGAGCAGAAGATCCTGCTTCGCGTCACAGTTTGCAAAAATTCATTTTTTTAATAAAATGTTCCTTATGTGATTTAATCCATATTTTTTTGTATGCTATAAAGTGGTGAATATGTTCTTTGTAATAAAAGCCATCCAAATACATAGCAAAATACAATTACAGCACCTCCATTAAAATGCCCCATACATACATGTCACGTGAATCAGATAATACAGGATGTCCCAGGAGGGATGGTCATTATTCAGGGATATGACACTAACGCCCATTTGAAGCAAAAAACGTCATATGGACATATGCCCTGGTCCGGTTGGTTTCTGAGATAGAACACATTTAATATACACTGCTATTTATGGAACTGATGGCTCAATTTTGTGCCCAGTCCTATTACTCTGCCAGAAAGACAAACCGAGCAAAGCGGTTGAAAGCAACGAGGTAGGCTGGTCTAGAATAAAACTTCTAAGAGGTTGGTTGGGTAAGAAAAACACTTTAGTGACCCTAACCCAAAAAGAAATGTACATGCACTTTGTTCTCTGTCGGGAACCATTCGGAAAAGGGCATATGATCGCATGAAGTTTTTGCTTCGAATGAACTTTGTTGTCGTATCTCTAAATACTGACCATTACTTCTACGACATCGTGAATTAAAAAAAAGGTTACACAGTGAGTTTCTCATTCAAATATTACAATTAGATGTTGTTTATTTGTGATAAGATCGTCTTATGCTGATTAGCCAGAACATTATGACCACCTACTTAACAGGCGGTAGGGCAACGGTAACAGTGGCGACGCGTCGTGGCATGGAATTAATGCGGCCTAGGTATGTCACTGGAGATAGCTGGCACCACATCTGCAAGCACATGTCACCCAATTCGTGAAAATTTCTGGGAGGGGAGTGATGAGCTCTGACGCCACGTTCAGTCACATCCTGGACGTGTTCATATCTGGCGAGTTGAAGGGACAGCAAATCAATCAGAATTACCCACTGTGTTTATCGAACCACTCCATCACATTTCTGGCCTTGTGATATGGCGCATTGTCTTGCTGAAAAATGCCACTACCACAGGGAAACATTATCGTCATGAACGGCGTATTTGGTCTGCAACCAGTGTGCGATATTCCTTGGCCATCACTGTGTCTTGTATGAGCTCCGCTGGACCCATGGAGGCACAGGTGAATGTTTTCCAGATCATAATGAAGCCGTCGCCAGCTTGTCTTCGGCCCGCAGTACAGGTTTCAAGGAGCTGTTCATCTGGAACACAACGGTTCGCGTCCTCCCATCGGCATAATGAAGAAGGTATCGGGATTTATCAGACCATGCAACGCTCTGCCACTGCGCCAACGTACAGTGCCGATGGTCACCTGTCCGTCTCAGTAGTAGTTGCCGATGTCGTTGTATTAACATTGACACATGCATGCGTGGTCGGCTGCTATGCACTGTGTGCTCAGACACACTTGTACACCGCCCAGTATCAAAGCCTGATGTTAGTTCTGCCACAGTTCTCCGCCTGTCCTGTTTTAACAGTCTGCCCAGCCTAACACGTCCGACATCTGTAATGAGGGGTGGTCGCCGAACCCCACTACGTTTAGGCGTGGTTTCACCTTTTTTCGCCATGCGTTGAAGACAATCACCACAGCACTCCTCGAACACCCGACAAGTCCTGCAGTTTCCGAAATGCTTGTGCCGAGCCTCCAGGCCATCGCAGTCTGCCCTCGGCCAAACTCAGATACCTCGCACGCCTTCTACATTCTACACACGGACAGCACGCTCACTGATACTACATGTAACGTGAATGCGTCTGACTAGCAGTCATTCCACGCCAGATGACTGACTAGCAGTCATTCCACGCCAGATGACGCTGCTATTGCCTGGACGGGTTTATATAGATGGTACGTCGGTGGTCGTAATGTTCTGGCTGATGAGTGTATCCCTCGTGTAAGGAGAAACATCTAGTAGTGCGTTTCGGAATTGGACAGTGGCAATATCTTGGTGTATCGAGACTGTAGTTCATCGTTCCGCGACAATGGTTGTCACGTTGGTTGGGATCCCACGACTGACATACGGATATGGAGTAGACCAATTTAGAGGTGCAACGTCCTACGCCATGCAGCATCTCAGTCTCCCTAGGCTAATAGCTACCGAGATAGCAGACACGTTGCTCACTCGGCTGTGCAGGATCGTACAGCCACGTTACGCACCTTGAGTCACGAAATGGGCTTATTTACAGCAGTATAAGTATCTACACGGACAGTGTGACGACGCCTGCAGTACTACGGTCACAGCGTTGCGACTCCCATTGACGGCGAGGAGGAGAGAGGCTCGCAGACAAAAGTGCGCATAACTACAACACAGGCCCAGTTCGTGGTGTGGTAACATGAAATTCTGTTGGGTGCACAACATGATAACCTCCAACTATAACAAAACTACAATTTTCAATCTCACGGCGCTGTAATACATTTACTTTATCTCTGTGTTACATACTTGTTTAAATACAACCGAAGTACCAGTTGCCAGACGAATAATGGTGTAAGCTCGTTGTTAGCTTCGAAGCACGTAAAGGTCAGACACAGGAGCCAAGAAGAATAAATATTAGTATTTCTGGAAACAGGGAACAATGAAATGTCTGGAAAGCAGAATGTTGAATCAAGGCACGAGCAAAACTCATTGATGAGCAATGTTCTTTGTTATCCTTTCGAACAATTAGATCTCCTCTTGCTAATGGTACAGAGAGGGTAAAGTTAACGAATACTCTACATAGAAAGCTTCATGAAAGTCATTTGAAAGATATATGAAAGTGATATGATCATTCACATGAAAAATTCTCACCACTTGTCAGAACACTGAGCTTTATCTTCTGGGTGAGCCAAATCTACACGAGACTGCCTATGAAGAGAAGACCGTTCTTTAGAAAGATTACAATTGGGATGGAGAAAATGCATGTGAGTTTTCATTTAGTGAGAAACGAATACCCTTCAACAGTCATCAAGTATCGGCGACAGGCCGTTTCTGAGGGCTGCTGTAGCAAATAAAGATAACTGTAACGTTTTTCTAGTGAAAGTATGATTTGGCAAGCCTATAAAGAACACGTTCTTCATTATTATGTATATTCTTATTGGTATATAGTCCTGCCCTAAATCTAAGAGATAAGGGCAACGGCCTTGCCGCAGTGGATAGACCGGTTCCCGTGGGGTCAGCGAAGTTAAGCGCTGTCGAGCGTGGCCGGCACTTGGATGGGTGACCATCCAGCAGCTACAGTCTGGAGCCGAGCGACCGCTACGGTCGCAGGTTCGAATCCTGCCTCGGGCGTGGATGTGTGTGATGTTCTTAGGTTAGTTAGGTTTAATTAGTTCTAAGTTCTAGGTGACTGATGACCTCAGAAGTTAATTCGCATAGTGCTCAGAGCCATTTGAACAAAAATTATTTGTCTTGAACCTTGTTTTCAGATTCTGCTATTAACTTGACGTGCATTCCACGCTATTGCTAATTTTCGTCACATTTAATTTGTAACTGTTAGAATTGTTAATTTTGTGGTTATACCTTAAGTTAAAGGACCAGGTATAACGGACCAGTAATAATATAAGTGATCCTGGTAGGGATCGAAATCTAAATCTTGCTTTAATAAAAGGGAAATAATGTATCCTGATGGCGTCAGTTTTGTGAAACGTTCCTGTAATACTCTCCCTATTAACTGCATCTGCATAGATGGTCTGAACTGGACGTCATATCTAAAATTGCTACTTTGATTCCTTTAGTTTTCTTTTAAGCTATTATTTGATTTATTAGATCCGATATCCTGATTTGAACCAGATTATCCGTACATACATGGTCCACTCACATTAATGTGTCCACCGACTCTGTTCGAAGTCAAAGGGTAGTAACCACTCACAGACGGTAGATGGCAGCAGTAACAGTAGAAGGTATATAATGCAACGGTGACGTCACCGTCGTAATGAAATGAAATGTCGTGTGACGAGGGCCCCCCGTCGGGTAGACCGTTCGCCTGGTGCAAGTCTTCCGATTTGACGCCACTTCGGCGACTTGCGCGTTGATGGGGATGAAATGATGATGATTAGGACAACACAACACCCAGTCCCTTAGTGGAGAAAATCTCCGATCCAGTCGGGAATCGAACCCGGGCCCTTTGGATTGACAGTCTGTCGCGCTGACCACTCAGCTACCGGGGCGGACACCGTCGTTATGAGGAAACAGATTTCTCTGGCGTCCGAAAGGGCATGACCATTGGCTTTCGCGCCAAGGGTGGAAGCATTTCCGAAACGGCTAAGTCTGTAAACTATTCGCGGGCAGTCATGGTTAAAATAAACCGTGCATGGCAAAATGGCGCTATCAAAAAACATGTGCTGAGGCGGTTGTGGTGCCCCACAGGTCATAGATGACTTTGGTGAATGACGACTGTGGAGATGTGTACGGGCAACAACAGATGCAACTGTTGCGCAACTCACAGCCCAGATGATCCAACAGACTACCGACAGTGTCTCGTCAACCACCGTTCAGTGAACGTTCCTGTGTATGGACCTTCGCAGCAGACACATGGTTCATGCACCCATGGTCACTGCTGCTCATCGGCGACGAAAGGTGCAATTTGCACGCCAATACCGCTACTGGACGTCCGGTGAGTGGCGACAGGTACCCAAATGAAGCTCGTTTAATGCTCCATCGGCTAGATGGTCATTGACTTGTACGGCTTGAAACGTCTGAAAGTAAATAGCCTGCAACAATCGTCGAAAGGGTCCAGACCGGAGGGCATTCCATGGGTGATCTCGTCATTCTGGAACGTACAATGAATCAACACAAATATGCATCCACCCTTGCAGACCATGTCAACTTCTCACAGTGTACGTACCAGGCTGAGTTAACCGTACTAAATACTTAGGGATTACAATTACAAGCCGGCCGGTGTGGCCGTGCGGTTCTAGGAGCTTCAGTCTGGAACCGCGCGACCGCTACGGTCGCAGGTTCGAATCCTGCCTCGGGCATGGATGTGTGTGATGTCCTTAGGTTAGTTAGGTTTAAGTATTTCTAAGTTCTAGGGGACTGATGACCACAGATGTTAAGTCCCATAGTGATCAGAGCCATTTGAACCATATGAACAATTACAATTAACCTAAATTGGAACGATCACATACATAATATTGTGGGTAGAGCAAACCAAAGACTACGATTCATTGGCAGAACACTTTGAAAGTGCAACAGGTCTACCAAAGAGACTGCTTACACTACGCTTGTAGGCCCTATTCTGGAGTACTGCTGTGCAGTGTGGGATCCGCATCAGGTGGGACTGACGGATGACATCGAAAAAGTACAAAGAAGGGCAGCTCGTTTTGTATTATCGAGAAATAGGGGAGATAGTGTCACAGACATGATACGTGAATTGGAGTGGCAATCATTGAAACAAACGCGTTTTGCGTTGCGAAGGGATCTTCTCATGAAATTTCAATCACTAGTTATCTCCTACGATTGCAAAAACATACTGTTGTCACCCACCTACATAGGGAGAAATGATCATCACCATAAAGTGAGAGACATCAGGGCTCGCACAGAAAAATTTAAGTGCTCGTTTACCCCGCGTGCCGTTCGAGAGTGGAGCAGTAGAGAGACGGCGTGAAGGTGGTTCATTGAACCCTCTGCCAGGCATTTTGTTATGAATAGCAGAGTAATCACGTAGATGTAGATGTGCTCTCCTGGCCTCCAAGCACCTCGGATTTAAACACAATCGAGAACAGCTTCGAGCTGTTGGCGCTTTGGATACTCAGCGGAGAAACGTAGCGCAGCTGGCCACGACACTGTAGTCGGCATGGCTCCACATCGCTTTCGGTACCTTCCAGAATCTCAATGACTCTCTTCCTGCACGTCTCACAGCGGTCTGCCAGTAGAAGTTCGTTATTAAGGTTTTTTACGGATGGTTACATTAAAATGTCTGGACAGTGTATTATAAATGTGTAATACCAATCAGACTTAGTACACATATTACGTGCTGTATGGAAAGAATCACCTCCCCGCCAAAGTGATGGATGTGGCTGAAAAAGAAGTGTAGCCCTCGACGCACGAATATCCACACTTTATTTATTCAGTATTTGAGAATGACAGTAATTAGTAACTTGCTATAAGCTTTACACGTAATTTCAAACCTTTACGAAACTTTTTCTTGCTGACAGTCTCCACAAAATGATGAAAAGAAAAAGTTTATCCCTTAATTCATTTTCGCTCTACATGAAAACCACCGCATTTGGCACGAACTTCCAATTTATTACTTCATTACTACTAATTCCATTTGCGACACATTTTTACACAATATTCACATATACAACTGAATGTACCTGCAAAATTTAATCTTTGAACGACACATACTTCAGGAGATATGACGCCATAAACGCTGAGACGTGTGGAAGACTGCCGCATTAAGCATGACATTTAAATTTATTACTTCTTTGCTACTAAATTTATTCATAACACATTTCGCACACAGTACCCACATATTCCACCAAATATATCTGCAAACTTATACCATTTTACGGCTTATAGTTCAGGAGATATGACTTCAAACTATTTAACTTTGTGAAAACGAAACTATAGGGAAAACTTCTCTGGCGATTCAGATGAAGTATCAGTACAGATACGTGTGAAATATGTTAAATACGAGTGAATATATGTGACATGTAAGTATGCAAGAAAACCCACAAGTAAAAAGCTCCACCTATATCTCTCGATGGATTTCAACTAGACTTAGTGTACATACTACTTGCTATCTGGAAAGAAATACTTTGTTAATAAAAACCGGGGTAAATGTGATAACATGGAGAGAGAAGGGAGAAAGAGGAGATGGCAGACAGAGATGGGAGAGGAGGAGGTGGACACAGACAGCGGGGAGGGGAGATGGGCAGGTGAGGGGTAGAGGGAAATGGAAGAAAGGAAAGAGGTGGAGATGGAAAGAGAAAGAGGGAGAGATGGTGTAGGTAGAAGAGGGAGGGAGGAGGAAGAGATGGATAGACTCAGGGGGTAGGGAGAGATGGAAAAAGCGAGGAAGAGGAGGAAATGGGCAGAAAAAGAGAAGAGGAGCACATGGACAGGCAAAGGTGGGAAGAGGAGATGAACAGTGGTATGAGGAGGAGAAGATGGACAGAAGGATGGGAGAGAGAGAAACGGGAAGGGTAGATGGATAGAGGATGAAGGAGCAGATGTAAAGATGGGAAGGAGGAGACAGGTTCAAAATGGTTCAAATGGCTCTGAGCACTATGGGACTTAACATCTGAGGTTATCAGTCCCCTAGAACTTAGTACTACTTAAACCTCACTAACCTAAAGACACCACACACATCCATGCCCGAGGCAGGATTCGAACCTGCGACTGTAGCAGTTGCGCGGTTCCGACAGAGGGAGGGGGATCGAGTTGATGGACTAATATAAAACTGGAACAAATACCCACCCGGCCAACGCTGGGTACTCAGCTAGTATTTCTTACAACTTCAACGGAAAATCTTATCTCAGTTAAATCATACACTGGAAAATGCAGAGTATAACATCCACTATTACTGATGAAAATCTGTCTTATTATCTAGTAAAGCAGTAAGAATTTTATGGAATATAACATACAAGACCTGTAATTCGTTTAAGTATTAGCGAGCCAGATGGCGCAGTGTTTAGCACACTGAACTTGCAATCGGGAGGACAACGGTTAAAATACGCCTCCGAGCATACAGATTTAGATTTTCTGTGATTTGCCTAAATCGCTCCAGGCAAATGCCGGGATGGTCCCTTTGAAAGCCTACTGCCGATTTCCTTTTTCATCTTTGACACAGTCTGTGCTTGTGCTCCGTCTCTAATGACCTGTATGTCGACGGGACGTGAAAATCAATCTTCCTCCCTTCCTTCTTCCTTTAAATATTCCAATGAAATGATTTATTTGCCAAGCATGGTTGATCTGACTGAAAAAAACGTAAAGAAAACACAGTCAACGACATCATATACATCATATTCCAACTTTAAATAAAAAGAGAAATTTATCGATATATCAATACTGAAAAGTTTAACTTTAACGGGAAATACACATTATCGCATACGACCGTGGATTTGTGGAAGTCATGCATGGATATGCAAACAAAAAGAACCTGGAGTTTCGGGTGGAAAAGAACGAAATCTCACGCTCTTTCATTCATCAAAGAAAGAGAAATACAAATGATTCTCCACTACCGATAGCTGCTACGAAGGCTACTACATAATTGCCACAGAAGTCTTTGCTCAGTCCTCGGCACACACCAACATGCGAAAAATGCATAAAATTCTATGTCATAAAACCCAAGAAAGATAATTAACATGTGTAGCTATTGGTTCTATTCTGCAAGTTTAGATCTATTCAATGATCAGCAAAGAACTGAATTTCAATGCTCTCTGAGCAACAAACTGAATCTGAAAATCTATACATATACTACGTAAGTACATAAGGTGCAAGTATTTACTGACTCCCAATGTCCAAAACATTGAAATGAAGGTATCACACAATAAGTAGATCCAAATACCAGAATCCACAGTGTGTCCGTAAGGCAAGTCTGTCCTCGCTTCTCAAATGGAGAGGGAATAGCCGCAAAAGAGGACCAACTGTCTAACTGACCAAGCACCTGTCCTGACGGAAAAGTTAAGCCTCTCTGACTTTCCACCTATGCTACTTGTAGTTTTCAAAACTGCTCTAGGAGGCTACAGTGACCGACCATCCTTACGACAATCACATCCATTCACCCGTTACATATTGTGGTGTCACCGCCCGACACCACACTTGCTAGGTGGTAGCCTTTAAATCGGCCGCGGTCCGTTAGTATACGTCGGACCCGCGTGTCGCCACTATAAATGATTGCAGACCGAGCGCCGCCACACGGCAGGTCTAGAGAGACTTCCTAGCACTCGCCCAGTTGTACAGCCGACTTTGCTAGCGATGGTTCACTGACTTCTACGCTCTCATTTGCCGAGGCAAGGCGCCAGTATCCGTACTATTGATATTGTAAATCAAGTACCGTCAAGAGCGACGTTCGTTATTAATGGATTAAAGTTAAGTATTCCAACAGCTACGTCCGTTTTTCTCAATTCTAATTCCCTTGTCATGTTTCAGACCTCACGCCAGCCTGCGTGAGCTAAAACGCGTGCATTTCGGCCTCCTTTAGAAAAACAGTGTTGGCTCTCGTGCCAACCACAACACATATACTGGATTAAATGTCCCTAAAAGGAAAAAAGGGCATAGGAAGGACACAGGTAAACAAATATCAATGTAAAAAACTAATAATAAATCGACTCGCTTCCTTCCTAAACGCTTACTAGATTCACACAAACACACAGGTAACGAATTTCAACACAAAATATGAATATATATGACGGTATATCAGCTCCCGAAAGAACAGTTACCGTTTATGACCATGCAGCTTTGCTAGAAATGATATGATAATTAAATGGACACCCTTGCTGCAAACCGGCGTTGATATACTTCATTGGGGACATGTTGAAAATGTGTGCCCCGACCGGGACTCGAATCAGGCATCTCCTGCTTACATGGCAGACGCTCTATCCATCTGAACTACCGAAGGCACAGAGGATGGTGCGCCTGCAGATACTTATCCCTTGCACGCTCCCCGTGAGACCCACATTTCCAACATGTCACACCACTACATTCATTGTGCACTACGAACATGTTGGAAATGTGGGTCTCACGAGGAGCGTGCAAGGGATAAGTCGCTTCAGGCGCACTATCCTCTGTGCTTTCGGTGGCTCAGATGGATAGAGCGCCTGCCATATAAGCACACACAATCACACTCGACCTCACATGTATACGAGCTACATGTGCTTAGTTTTCAGTATCTATCCACCGGTGAAGCTCTAAAACTATGTGTATACATCTCGTAAATATTCTTAAAGTTGATCAATGGAAGCTTGCATGATTTTGTTCCGAATAACTCTGTTTTCTTTATATAGTTGGAGTAAAACCAGAGAAACCTTGCTAAGAAATTCACAAAAGTAGGCAGTATAGGACTGAACAAAGAACAACACTTTCAGTGAGCTATGTTGATTCACTGATATGAAATAATTGTAATATTGTGTAATAGTACCTTAGCGGACGGATAAAATACTTTCACCACATGATAGCTTTGAGCACACACACAGAGACTTAACATGGTAGTAATTTCTTAATTTCTTCTGCATATCTTGTTTGGTAGACCTATTTCGTCATATATTAGTCGCAACATTCCCTTAAATACTGATAGTATTGACTCATATAACCAAGCTTTGTGTTACAATATGTAGTTTTGTAGAGGACAATTTCACTTCGGAATTTTAAAATGCTAGGGATCCGGTTTTTGACCAGCAGACGTATGAAAAACCGTTTATTTTTAATCAGGATAAAACTATTCTTGCGTTGATTATCTATATTAGAAATAGAAAGAAACAAGAAATGCGTACTTGCCTTTTTGTTGTCTAAAGAGAGTATCACAGGCAACTCATTCTCCGACATTCTGCCTTGAACTTCAAACTACTCTCACATCGACCGTGACTCAACAGAATGAGGCAAGTTCCACAGGATCTCAATATGCTGGTTTTCACGGACGGACTATCGTGAAGACCAGACGACACATAACAAACTCACATCTACTCGTTGTTTATGTCTGTAAGTACACACATGGAGTCATGTTGATGGGAGCGGCTAAAGTAAGTAAGAATCACGTAAACAAAGAACTCCCTTTCACTTCCACAGTGCTTTACGATATATGAGACCAAAACTTCTATTACACGAAGCACGAAAAAATAAAGTATCTTCTATAATACGAGAATAGTGGCCAGTTTACACAGCAAGTATACTGCCCGTATGCAGACTATTTGGTTGTTCTCTCATTTGTTCATTGTATAATACCGACGTAGACCTATTAAACTGCTCTCCTAAGAAGGTTATGTGAGACAAATTTAGGATCAACGCATGAGCTTATTCTTCGAAAGTCAAGAATATTCCAAGAGACTTTCTTAACTGGTAAATGTATGAGAAAAAGGTGATGAACTATGGTTGGAAGATAAACGCTAGGACGGGAATACGATGCCTTTGAAGAAAACGCTAAACTCTACCAAAAATGGGCTGAATAAAATATTTACCCACTATAAGTACGCGGTGTTGGTTGATGACCATGAATCAGTGAAGCAATCCACAGTCCTTGGTCAACCCTACCTAGATCTCAAGTTTAACAGAAAGAAACTAACTCCGTCAATGTGACAAATCATATCTTGGCCCACACTAAACTCTAAGGGTTTCATTACTATCAATATGACTAGTCTTAGAAGATGTGGGAAATCAATAAACTTCAACAGACTCATGACTAAAAAAGCAAGAAACGTTAAAAAAATCTATTTCACTTTTACCTTACGCTTTACGTGTACTTGCAGTAGCTAAATATTAAACAGAAGTCGTTATCTGAAGTACTTGCATAACATATAACTATTGCGCTAAATGTATTTTTGAAGACGATAAATAAATCACAATTACGCTATAGCAGACATAGTCGTCTTGAGAGATTCAGTAACTGTTTAAATAATTAAGATAGTTCTCATTCATCGTTCCTTCCCAGTTAAATTAGCTTACATGTTTCGATCACTCTGGATCATCTTGAGATCCAAGTACTTGCGTCACGAACCCATCTTGTCTATTCGAAACCGAGTAAGCTAATTAAAATTGTGCAACTAAGACAGAACAATAAATGAGAATTATCTTAAATCCCAATTACATTTAGATTATAAAAGTGAAATTGACGTTTGTCTCATGTCCGCCATAAATTTTTGTAACCGAGAGAGCAGACAAGGTTGGTCAGATATGTCGTTGATAAGGATCAGGTGTTAAGGTAAAAATAATTTTTTTCTTCCTTGATGCCATCATCTTCATTTTGGATCACTTTGTGTGTTAATGAAAATCGTATCGACATCCCTACAGCAGTTGCTGAGATTACCCCGAAGATACTGATAGAAACTATGACGGGAAGCCTTAATTTATAGCAGTTACAGATGTGGAGCAGAAGAAGATACAGGTGTAGATTGCGCTACGCCTACTTACTTTTTCCGGCTGGCTATTTGACCTTTGTTGCCTGTCGTCTTTATGACGTTACAGTTATAATGGCGACCAGTGTATTACTGCGCTCTCCTACTAACTGAGACAAAGTCCAGCTGATCGCTAAGAGAAAAATGAGAAAAAAAAGACAACTGATTGACTGGGGGAAGAAGAATGGCAGTGAGATTGGAACAATAGAGATAACGGCCGTCGAACTTGTAACGTGTTCCAATAAGGATGAATAATGTTAACTCTAATAGCGACGTGATTTATTTCTCAACAGCAGATGATCGATATCTGCATATCTAAACAGATTCGAATGCAACAGAGAGCATTATGAGGATTATGTGAGTGTGAGGCGATGGGTAACCCATACCACATTGTTTTCAGCTATCCGAGATAAGATGTGATTGCATAGGGGATGCTGAAGAGATAAATCTCCCTGACGGTGGCAGTATCTTGAGGCCTGGAGCCGGTAAATATTTTACGGACCAATTCGCCACAATAGAGGTATTGAACTGTGGGGTAGACTGGTGAACAGTGGTATTAAGTACTTAATGGCAATTAGTTCAGAGGCGGTTTAAGGAAAAGCGAATGTAGCGAGCGCAGTATAACTTTAGACACATAGTTCATAGCTGCATTCACTACACAAGTGCAACAGCAATGGCCGAAACCTTTTTCCTCTCAACAATCCAGCTCATTTATCTGCTCTCAGACTGCGTCGTCCTCAGACTGCCACACTAGAAGATACGAGAAACGGAACACAGGACCGCCTACGATGTTGCCAATATCATCAGAAGCTTACACAAGAAATGCCTCTTCAAAGTGCAGTTCGCGTGTTAGTGTAACATACATAACAATCACAGTGCCACATTAGGTTTAGTAGTGGTCTCCAACAGACATGCCGTTGTTGTAGCTCCTGTGACGTTTTACTTGTGTTTTCATCCCAGGTGTAACGCCTTTCACTACTTCTTTTTTGTTTTACGGTGTGCGATATAGAGTGTTTGTGTGGGTCGATACGAGTGAGGGAGGATTGAGCGAGTGAGTGAATATGACAATGTTTTTACCCCTTTTAATAGATGTAAGGGCGCTGATAACCTCGCTATTGAGCGCCGGTATACCACAAAATCACACACACACACACACACACACACACACACACACACACACACACACACACTCCATGGACACAGACGACCATGACGAGGAATATCGGCTCAAGTTTTGAAGAGACTGTTACCAGAGATGGGCAAAATCTTTGTGAACTAGTTCATTGGTGACCAGTTCTTTTTGGGACCCATTCATTTCCACCTATTCACCATTCCTTTCCTTTTTATCTAACTGCGCAGTGCTGTGCTGTAGGAATTTAAAAAAAAAGTCATAAGAAAGAACTAGAAGTACTGTACCCAATAACAAAAGCGTACCCAGTATTTGAGCTAATAAGAGGCTACTCGTCCTAGAATTGCGGTGAATGGGGAAATTATTTTGAGATTTCACCAAAACTGGTTATGAACACACTTGCTACTAGTCAGTATCCGTTACGTGTCTCTCCTTCCTTCAGACTGATTCTGAATTAATACGTGGCTGGACATGATGCCTACCGTTATACGCCATTACATCATGCACCTCCACATATTTCGAGATGCCTGAATAGAAGCAATTTTTTTTTTAAATTATGGATCAATTAATGTCGCTTTGCGAACAATAATCGACATGAAACATGCAGGCAGATTAAAAGTGTGTGCCATACTGGGACTCGAATCTAGAACCTTTGCCTTTCGCAGGCAAGTGCTCTACCGATTAAACTATCCAAATGCGACTCACGACCTGTCCTCAGAGCTTTAAGCTTAATGGTGTACACAAAGAACTAGAAGTCGAGATTTCGAGGATGGTTTGAAACTGAACAAGAAAGGACGAACACAATGAACCAAATGAAGCACAATTCAATACTGAATGAATGATATTGAAGTTGGAACGAGGAATGGGGAATGGATAACCACTGGTAAAAAATCGAGACTGAGGTGCGGACGAAGAATGGCACAACTGGAACGAGGAACGATGATAGAGTGACAACTCGAAATTAAAACGAGACCGACTGAATGGGCCGACCTGAAGCGAACGGTGAGAGGCTGTTCCTCACATACTGTTCCTGGTCCTTGCGATCAGTTTAGTGAACTGTTCCTTTTATACACGTTCCTTGATGAACGACCCACCCTTATTTGCTACTAATCACTGGCTGTTTCTAAAAAGCAGGGTAATTAACTTAGGAAGAGAAAATGGTGCATTAAATGGGGGCGCTATTTTGCTATGTGGGATGCTTCCCATGCATGCGTTGTGAAATTTTAAAAGTAGGAGGAAGGCTCAGGTAGAACTGAAGTCGTGAGGGTATCAAGTGAGATGAACCTTGATGGCATAGACAGTAGGACCATTGTCCGCCAAAGGTAGGAACCGAGGTTCGAGTTCCTCTCTGGCGCATGGCGCACAAATTTAATCTGCCAGTAAAATTTGAAATAGCCTACATCCACTGCAGACAAAAAGACTTATTGTGGAAACAATCCTTAAGCTGTCACTACGCTGTTGGCCCACGATATCCATTATTTCAGGAGCTCTATTGCTGGAAGGTATTCAGCGGAGCTTCTGAGAAATTTGAAAAGTAGGAGAGAGTTGCTGGCAGAAGATGTTCGTGAATCACTTTACAGTTCCTTGGGTAAGGATACTGGCCAAAAAGACAGGGAGTCCTGCTCTGATACACAGTTCTAATCTGTCAAAACATCTTCCAACTCCATAGTTTCCTTATCATTCTGTCGCTTAAGATGAGTGCAAGAATCGTATTCTTATTTCTTGCCAGTTCCCGTTTCTCGACAGGATCCCCAATGTTACACGGGTTTATGCAATTTCAGTGGCAGTTGGTGGCAGGATGACCTTCTTGATGCCACCACTACACCCGTAAGGGAATTTGTGCACTCCATCTATCTGCTTCTAGAGTAAATTTCACGTTGATCTGTGAAAACATTTTTTGAAAATGCTTGTTTGTATCGCCTAGTTGAATGTGGAAAACCGCCCAAAAACCACATCTAAGCTGGCCAGATCACCAGCCCTCGTCGTTAATCCGCAAGGCAGTTTCTATCCAGGGAAAGCTCGCCTCCCTGAGTCTCTGAAGCTGCACGTTAATGAGTTCGTCTATCCAGGCACGTAGATGAATGCAAGAATGATTTCTTCCAAATGCTATGTGACTGTCAATTCTACAATGCTTCCCCGAATGACGTAACCTCTCCTCTGTGACGACCTCGATGCGGAAGTGTGTTTTCTCTCTTTGTCATTCTCACAGTGTACACCTCAATGGCGATGTACGAGGGCGTGTTGAAAAGTAATGCCTCTGATTTTTATGGGAAATCTCTTGAAGCGTTTCAAATAAAACAAACATTATTAACGTTTTTCGTTTTTGATCTTCATGTGTACATATTTGCAGCTCACTGCCGCTAGAGGACTCCAAATTGCAACGCGTATGTATGGTAGTGTGTAACGTAACTATGTCGGCGCATGAGACACAGTGTTTTAAGTTCATGTTTCGAATTCGAATAGATCGTCCAGGAACCACTCCTCCAGCATCACAATGACAGATCACACACGAGCACTGCGACATCTGCAGCAGTCCGACACCTTGGTTTCAGTGTCATCGATCAACTCTACACAACCCCGACTTGGCTCCATTCGAACTTTATATGTTTCTATAACTTAAAGAACAGTTTCGAGGACCTCACTTTGGTAGCGATGAAGCGGTATAAGCAGAGTTGAAGTTGTGGTTCTGTCAGCAAAGTCAAACATTCTACAGTGACGGTAGAAACTGTCTCTTGTAGGAGAAATGTGCTCATTGCCAGGATGACTCTGTTGGGAAATGAATAGGTATACATGAAGAATAAAGATATAGAATGTCAATTACATTTGTTTTAGTAAAAAAAAACTTTAACAGACTGCTCTTAAAAAATCCGGAGGTATTACTTTTTAGAACGCTCTCGTAATAACGTCTTTCATTAAATAGCTGCCAACCCCCACCGCTTGCCGTTGCACGACGCGTGCTCTTGTCCATTGACACGGCCGAGGTGCTGCAATGCAACGCTTTATGCTCTGGTGATCTGCGGACTGCCAGTGACAGAGGCACCGGAATGCCTCTCCAATTGGCGGCGCGTAAACTGTGTAATTCTGCCGCGCACGCAATTCCCTCAGCTCCCAGAAATTCCGGCAGCGCACAGCTGCGGTGTTTCCAGATCGGCGGCTGTGATGAGAAGGGCCGGGGGACGCTGGAATTCCAGACCACACGCACGGCGTGCGTAGCGACGGCGCAGTACGTGGCCGCAGCTTACCACTGCGCACGCTTCACTTCGTGTAACAGCTATTGACCTGTCTACGTCATGAACAGCAGACGCTCACAAGCACAAAAATTCTATATTCCCTTGAAATTCTGTATCAGTATGCTGACACTGACATTCATTTCTCTTTCATTACTATGCGTTCCATCACATTACATTTTATCATCCGTGGATAAGCAATTTATTTTTGCCGCCGGAAAATTCTGGCAAAAATTAATTGCTCTTCAAGACAGTCTGAGAAGGAACTGTTTATTTTGTTTTTCAGCCCCAGGTCACAATAATGGCAACATAACGAATTTAGACTTCTTTGTAAGTGATGTTCAGGTGGTCCGTTTAAAAAGAAAAAAAGAAAATATTAAAATACTAGGGAACTAAATTATAGAGCAATTGGTCATAGTACAACTAAGCAGACCAAAACAAGCACTCACAATTTAAATATACCTGCGATGATTGTTGTACCTGAAGGCTGCAGTTCAATATATTATGGTGCAAAGTTAGTAACTTTTAAAAGGCAAATTTGAGTCTAAGGTATTAACAAAGTTTCACCCTTATCAAAGTAAAAACAGTAAAAAATTATTCACTTCTGGTGTAGGTAAGCTAGACATATACTAGAAGTGGATTAAATGGCACCCACTTACAAACGTAATCATCGAGAGGCAAACAGGTCACCGGTGGCCTCAAGTGTACACTAACAAAATGGTTCAAATGGCTAAGAGCACTATGGGACTTAACATCTGAGGTCCAGTCCCCTAGAACTTTCAACAACTTAAACCTAACTAACCTAAGGACATCACACACATCCATGCCCGAGGCAGGATTCGAGCCTGCGACCGCAGCAGTCGCGCAGTTCCGGACTGAAGCGCCTAGAACCGCTCGGCCACTATGGCCGGCTTTACACTAACAATCAATATAAAGTAGTTGTGTCAGGTTAATATCAGACAAATGCAAGCCGGCAGAAGAACGGACCTAACGAAAAAATGAAATCCAAGGAGACGGAACGTTACGACATATAAAAAAAAATACTTCGGAAAAGGCTTTTTTACGAGAATCGTTTTGCTATTTTAACAGTTTATATATTATTTCTTAATTGGTAAAAATTCAAGCTTGTAAAGTGCATCTAAATGGCGTCCTTTGGGAATGTTATGACATATAAGGATGTTGATCAGTGCATCTTACTTTATGTCCACAGTGTTAAAAATTACTTCAAAGTTGGCCGTTCAGCCTACATAATATTTCTGGGAGGCACCACATTTTATCTTATACATATCTGATTTTGAGTTTTTGTTATGAAGTACTCGTTCCTTGAGAGGTATTTTGCATTCCATTTGATTGCCAGTACGCAAGATTAATCTCGTTATATTCTGAGGGAAAGAGCAAACAATAAATTCAGACAGAACAAGGCAGTCTGTCTAGTCTGTTTTAGTATGTATAACTTCGATTTACTACTATATAGAGAAAACATGAATAATAATTGTAGTTCATATTTGAACATGTAGCTAAAGGTGTAATACACGCTACGATGCCATGTTATACACCAGTTTTTAAAATTCTTTACCAGTGCTGAATCGAAAAACCAATTTTTGAAAAACAAGAGAATGAACCGCTTGAAGCTGCTGTATAGTGCCGATAGCGACCCAGACTATATGTTTTTACAGCTTGCAATTCACAAGAACAGAAGTTTCATTTTCTTTTTTTAAATTTTACTTCAGAGTTAAGAAATCGCTTTTTGCGAGACAAATGATTTTAATTTCGTTTCAAGTGCTTCTTACAGTTTTTGATGTTTATTGCTTATTTGTACACGCAGTCGTCGTACATCGAAACGTATTTTGTTCAATGTGAGAAATTACGTGTACGAACCT
This sequence comes from Schistocerca gregaria, assembly GCF_023897955.1. Taxonomy (NCBI): domain Eukaryota; kingdom Metazoa; phylum Arthropoda; class Insecta; order Orthoptera; family Acrididae; genus Schistocerca; species Schistocerca gregaria. The sequence goes on from NC_064931.1 coordinate 564,407,287, forward strand.
GCAATAAGCTCCAAAAGCTGCATGTATCGCTGTAAGTTATTATACTTCACGCTGCGTATGAATGAATAAAGTTCATTTCGTTAGAGAAAACATTTTCTCTCTCGTGCCACAGAGGGGAATAAAGGATGAGCAAGTAGCGGTTAATTATTTTTCAGTTCAGGACCGGAGCTGGGCTTTCACCAGCAGACACCCCTTTTCCGCACAGATGCAAATTTCAAACGAAACAGGCTTCTGTGATCTGTGTCTGGGCCGGAGACGTGGTCTGTAGTCAGAGAAATGTTAGAGTGATGTATATGAAATAGGACTAAGACGGGTAGACATGTGTTTCTCGCACCAAAAAATTAAGTCTACCAACTTCGTTTGATTACATTTTGTTTGGTAGAAACGTGCAGGGTAGTATCAATGGGAAAAACGGTCATTTAAGTGGTCAATGTTCCATCGCTTTTCCATGGTCCTAGAAGAAAGCTTTGAGAGCCTACTATCTGTGAGAGACAATTTTTTTTTGAAACGTTGCTGTTATTAATTTGAAGCATATTTTTGTCTGGTGGCCCCTAGATCATTTTTAGTAAGACGTGCTGTGATGATTTTTCCATTATGAAGTTAAATTCCAGAATAATTCTACTGGTACATTTACCAAACCGTCTCTCTAGTAATTTGACGGTCATTCTAAATTGTTTAGTTGTTTAAAAAGCAGATGCATAATCCGTTTAGTTGTTTATAAGGCACATCCATAAACTTACATTCATATAGTTTTATTGCAAAGTTTTGATCAGCCATTTTTTCAACATAATGAAGTACTTTAAATGTGTCATCACACCTTACTGCATTAGTATTAAATTGCTTCCAACTCACATAAACTGCCGTCAAAAAACGTTGAGGTACTCGTCCCCCAATAATGCTCAAATGGTTCACAGAATTGTGACAACATTTCCTGAACAGTTTTGGTGTCACGAAATTTATGTTCTACAAGACATTCTGCACCTAATGTTGAAAGTTAGTTTTCACAACTACAAAACAAACTGTCTCAGTAACAGAATAATCTATGTCATTTTTGCAAAAATTATCTATGTCACTTAAAAGACCAACATCTTCCATAATATAGCCCAGTTATTCAAAGCTTGAAAATTTACTAAATCGTCTTCAACACTATTTTCAATTTTTCTGGATTCTACAATTAAGGCAGTTGGTGCTTCTTTTTGTTTCAGTCGTAATTTCCTGAATTCTGAATTTCACTGACTATTGTTTTTACATCTTGCACCAAATCTTAGATTTTTGCGTCAAGATGTTGTACAGATTGTTCAACTGTGTATTATTTTCAAAGCATTCCTCATTTCGTAATTTTCGATGTGAATAATTTTAAAGTTTCTTGTTTTTTGGTTAGACTGGTTCACTAACTACCCAACACTAACGAGGACTTCTAGTTTTTTGTTGTGATCATGGTTGAGTCTGAAACTTCAGGCTGTTCACTTCGAACTCGTTACACAGAACACACTCATCGAATACTAATTTCACAGGGAATCCTTCGACTTTCAAAGACATTATTCCCTCATCCAGGTAAATTACCACCTATGAAGTTTGTTCCCAAAACATCATCATTCATCAAGGGAGCAATTAGAAAATTAAATTCAAGCTCACTTACCTGGAATCTAAAATTAATACGAGCCTGCGTTCGGGTTTCAACGCTCTTTCCATCAAATTTGTTCCCGCCTCCTCGCGTTTCTGAAACGCCGCCTCACTGGTAATGGTCAAAGGACTGCCATTGTATAACACGCACGCAGGTGGTAACTCTCTAATCGAGATCGGGACCAACAGATGGAACTCTCATGTTGGTAGTCTCTCGGAACAGCTCTCATATATTCTCTCTCACATGTCAGACATCAGGCTCTCTTTCCATAGTTCTTTCCGCTACAGTGCCTTCCATGACAGACAACCCTCATTGAGGTGCACTTTGTCCCTTGCCTGGAGTATTTTCGCGGAAGTCAGCTGACCTAATTTCCACTCCGGGGCGTAGAATAACACATCTGTTGTTCCCACCCCACTTATCACAGAAAAGATCATGATACCCGTAATTGATCCGTTGCAATGTCTGGCCGTTACCGCTGTCACACGTATCGCTTCGCTCTTTGCCATACCGGTCCTTTCGGTTATTGTGGCTCAAGTTAGTCTGATATGGCTGCTGACGATGGTGATCCTGGTCTTGACGCTGCGTGTATTCTCCATTTCCTATTCTTACTGTGTGTGCAGCTGGTGTAGCGCGGCAGTGGTCTGCAGTAGCCTTTTTCACTCTGTGCGCTGTTTTGTGCACGCTCACCCGTATCATACTCTTTAAATCTTTTAAGTATCACCTTCACATCTGCTCGCTAGAATAATGTGTCGAGCTGTATCGGCAATTTAATAACGCAGATAGGCACGAGTTCTTCCGGTCCATATGGATCATACTGAAACTGGTTCCGCTGCAGAATATGTTCAGACATATCAGCAGAACTCGTGAAACCGGAGTGGTTAAGGTTTAGTAGTATAATAATGCAATGTTTCGCTCGATCCTGCGCGGCCTCTGACCAGCAGGCCGATAAGAATGCCAAATGAAATTCGTGAATGGTTTCACAGTCGTGTGCAACCGCTGTCATCCTAAGTGAGGGTTCCCTTCTAAATAGCTGCTCATGAACTCTACAGGGTGTACTTAAAGACCGGGAACACTTTCAATTATTTATTGCACAAGAACTAAACATTGTACACATGTCATACATATTGCAATTTGAAGAGAAGCTCTGAAAGTTTTTGTAAAAACATTCGATATGCGAACCATTAGTGACTCGGCAGACGTCAATACGGTAATCGAATCCTTGCCATACCCGTCCCAGCGTGGCATCGTCGGCAGTGGCAGTTGCATGCCGTAATCTCTCCGGAGCTCTGTTACATCACGTGGTAGAAGCGGTACGTACACCAGTCTTTAATGTGTACCCACAGAAAAGAGTCACAAGGAGTGAGATCAGGTGATCGGGAAGATCTTTCATGAAACATCTCGCTCCGCACATGAACTCACCATGTTTGCGACTAGCGCTGATTATCGGAAAATTACCAAACTACGCTGTGGCGGTATACATGAAAAAAAATTTCAGGGTTTGTCTTCAAAATGACATACGTGTGATATCTGTGCAATGTTTGTTTCTTGTGCAACAAATAATTGAAAGTGTTCCCTGATTTTATGTACACTGTATTTTACGAGCATTCGGCCAAGCAGGAGTGCGTGGAAATTGAAACTGTTCAAGGTAAGCCAGGGGACAGAGGCCACTGGCAGAATTGCATAATACTCTGAATTTCCTAACCGAAAGGAAGTGTTTATAGTCGAAACCCTGCACTTCCTCCCACGGAGAACATTCGCAAAAGTTTCTGCCTCTCTCTCTCCTATCCCCGAAATCACTGTCAAGCCTATCGTCAAAGTCATCATCATGTTCTAAATCATGGTCATGATTGTCGAGCCTGTCCTTCCTTGAACATGCATCTCTTCCTGTTCTACAACCGAGGCAGTCCTCATGTTGCGATACCTCTTTCACGACACCCTTAGGCCTCCTGTTAATTTCGTATTGGCCCTGTTAACAATGACATCATCTCTGTATTACCACTGCCTCCCCCCCCAGTACAGTGGTATCATTGTTCTCCATCATGGTAAGGTTTGATACACTTTACGTAAGCTTTGCAACCTCGTCTCTCAATTTTAACTTTTCCTGTTCCCCAGTTACATTTAAGTGCACGCTCTTCCAGCAAAAGAATGACCATACTATTGCTCTCAACCTTACTTTTAAAGATGCGGTTTCATCCATACCTGCAGTTCTTCGTGCTCGAAGGCGCACACATCCATTAATGTTTGAAATTCTCCTTCGAACTGTTTTACTGATACTCTGCTCCACACTTTCAAACTTTTCCCTGCGATCGGCAGAGATCTACGTTCTAATCTCGTCTGCCAGACCATTCAGTATGACTTGTACATTATCCATGTTTTCTTGCAATTTCGCGTCGGTCGTAGTTGATTCTTCGCGAAGCTTCACATTATCTGCAGACAAATCTTCGAAAGCCAGTGTTTGCAATTTATTCTTCGCAACTTTTAGTAATTTGGGTTGCTAAGTCCATACTAAGTTGCCTTCCTAATTTCGAAATGATCTGGGCCTAATGTGGCATGCATCATTACTGTTTTGTGAGCAGACTAACGGCGATTTCTGCTATAATTCCCTTATCACTCTGAGAACTTTGTGCCCTATCTGAATTCTCAAAAGCTGCTAGTGAAGCCTTCCACGCATTTTCTAAGTTTAAGACTGCTGCAGCGCCTTTGAAATCTGGCTCACTAATTTATTCATATACTTGCCTAACTATGGGCGGAACAGAACCACTACTCCCTATTTTCTCTCTTTGCTCTAGTTCAGCATTTGAGAACTCTGCTTGGACCATGTCATCCTCACTCCTATAGTGTCTGGATTAGCTCTTTAAGTGACTATGCATACCTATGTTTCATGTACAAAAGTAAAACAAACTGTACACACAAAATTCCTTACACAACACTATATCTCCCAAAACACAGTTTAAGATCAGTAAATTTTTTCTTTCTCTCTCTCTCTCTCTCTCTCTCTCTCTCTCTCTCTCTCCCTTCTTTCCTCCGTCCCTCTCTCTCTCTATCTATTGAGAGACTGTCAATATATAGTGACCGGGCCAAAATAAGCGAATAAGCGTCAAACGAACAAACTACAAAGAACAAAACTCGTCTAGCTTGAAGGGGGAAACCAGATGGGGCTACGGATGGCCCGATAGATGGCGCTGCCATAGGTCAACTGCGTTTTTTTAAAATAGGAACGACCATTTTTTATTAAATATTCGTGTAGTACGTAAAGAAATATGAATATTTTAGCTGGACCACTTTTTTCGCTTTGTGATAGATGGCGCTGTAATAGTCACAAACGTATAAGTATGTGGTATCACGTAACATTCCGCCAGTGCGGACGGTATTTGCTTCGTGATACATTACCTGTGTTAAAATTGACCGTTTACCAATTGCGGAATATATCGTGTTGATGTATGGCTGTTGTGATCAAAATGTCCAACGGGTGTGTGCTATGTATGCTGCTCGGTAGCCTGGACGGCATCATCCAAGTGTCCGGACCGTTCGCCGGATAGTTACGTTATTTAAGGAAACAGGAAGTGTTCAGCCACATGTGAAGCGTCAACCACGACCTGCAACAAATGATGATGCTCAAGTAGGTGTCTTAGCTGCTGTCGCGGCTAATCCGCACATCAGTAACAGACGAACTGCGCGAGAATCGGGCCTCTCAAAAACGTCGGTGTTGAGAATGCTACATCAACATCGATTGCACCCGTGCCATATTTCTATGCACCAGGAATTGCATGGCGACGACTTTGAACGTCGTGTACAGTTCTGCCACTGGGCACAATAGAAATCACGGGACGATGACTGATTTTTTGCACGCGTTCTATTTAGCGACGAAGCGTCATTCACCAACAGCGGTAACGTAAACCGGCATAATATGCACTATTGGGCAACGGGAAATCCACAATGGCTGCGACAAGTGGAACATCAGTGGCATTGGCGAGTTAATGTATGGTGTGGCATTATGGGAGGAAGGATAATTGGCCCCCATTTTATCGACGGCAATCTAAATGGTGCAAAGTATGTTAATTTCCTACGTAATGTTCTGCCGATGTTACTACAAATGGTTTCACTGCGTGGCAAAATGATTAATGTCCGGCACATAGCTCGCGTGCGGTTGAAGCGGTATTGAATAGCATATTTCAAGACAGGTAATCACGCTGTAACAGCATGCGTTCTCAGAAATGATAGGTTCACAAAGGTACACGTATCATATTGGAACAACCAAAATAAAATGTTCAGACGTACCTAAGTTCTGTATTTTAATTTAAAAAACCTACCTGTTACCAACTGTTCCTTTAAAGTTATGAGCCAAATCTTATTGACTATTACAGCGCCACCTACCACAAAGCGAAAAAAGTGCTCCAACTACTCTACTGGCCATTAAAATTGCTACACCACGAAGATGACGTGCTAGAGACGCGAAATTTAACCGACAGGAAGAAGATGCTGTGATATGCAAATGATCAGCTTTTCAGAGCATTCACACAAGGTTGACGCCGGTGGCGACACCTACAACGTGCTGACATGAGGAAAGTTTCCAACCGATTTCTCATACACAAACAGCAGTTGACCGGTGTTGCCTGCTGAAACGTTATTGTGATGCCTCGAGTAAGGAGGAGAAATGCGTACTATCACGTTTCCGACATTGATAAAGGTCGGATTGTAGCCTATCGCGATTACGGTTTATCGTATCGTGACATTGCTGCTCGCGTTGGTCGAGATCCAATGACTGTTAGCAGAATATGGAACCGGTGGGTTCAGAAGGGTAATACGGAACCCCGTTTACAGCATAATGATGGTCGCATCCATGTTTGGCGACATCGCGGTGAAGGCACATTCGAAGCGGGTATTCGTCATAGCCATATTGGCGTATCACCCCGCGTCATGGTATGGGGTGCCATTGTTTACACGTCTCGGTCACCTCTTGTTCGCATTGACGGCACTTTGAACAGTGGACGTTATATTTCAGATGTGTTACGACCCGTGGCTCTACCCTTCATTCGATCCCCGCGAAACCCTACATTTCAGTAGGATAATGCACGACCGCATGTTGCAGGTCCTGTACGGGCCTTTCTGGATACAGAAAATGTCCGACTGCTGCCCTGGCCAGTCCATTCTCCAGATCTCTCACCAATTGAAAACGTCTCGTCAATGGTGATCGAGCCACTGGCTCGTCACAATACGCCAGCGCTACTCTTGATGAACTGTGGTGTCGTGTTGAAGCTGCATGGGCAGCTGTACATGTAAACGCCATCCAAGCACTGTTTGACTCAATGCCCAGGAGTATCAAGGACGTCATTACGGCCAGAGGTGGTTGTTTTGGGTACTGATTTCTCAGGATCTATGCACCCAAATTGCGTGAAATTGTTATCACATGTCAGTTCTAGTATAATATATTTGTCCAATGAATACCCGTTTATCGTCTGCATATCTTCTTGGTGTAACAATTTTAATGGCCATTTGTGTAAAACATTCATATTTGTTTGCGTACTACAAGAACATGTAATAACAAATGGGGGTTCCTATTTAAAAAAGAAACCGCAGTTGAAATCCGTTTGACCTATGGCAGCGCCATCTAGCGGGGCAACCGTAGTGCCATCTGGTTTCCCCCTTCAAGCTAGACAAGTTTCGTTTTTTGTAGTTTTTTCGTTTGACGCTTGTTCAGTTGCGAACATCTTTACATGTAATTTACAAAAAAATCCCCCACAACGAAGTATACAACAAAAAATCCTAAAAGAACACACAAAAACAAAGAAAGGAAAAGATAAAACGGAACCAGCACTGATGGTTACTCTGATACAATACAGAATTTGAGACTTTTATCCATTGTGGATGTGGAACACTGCGACTGTGGTGTGAAAAGGTTTTCAGAAATTACTGCAACCAGGCGACTGGTTGCAGTAATTTCTGAAAACCTTTTAATACAGAATTTGTTTGACTGCTGAAAGAATTTTATGTCAGTACATCGATAAATCCTAAGTAAAAACTAATTACTTTTCTACAAGATTCTCTATGTAGAGCGTAATCCTGACAGGGTCACCATATGAATGGTATTTGAAAGACTAAGACGAAACTATCTACCGAAATAAAATTAATATTTATGTTCCGTAATTTACTCATTAGACAGAGATATCCGATATAGATTTAACTCAACGTTAATTTGAAATTTAATGTTTGCTTAAATCTCGTTCCATGTGATGTGATGTGATGTGAATTTAGTTCAGGGTCGCCATTAAACGTAATTATTTTTGATATTAAATGTTGGTTGGCTTCATAGTCGACTGATCGACTGATTTATTAAAATTAACAGATTAAATTATGCAATAGTGGATTTTCTGAGTTGGCCTTAGGGTTAATTCAAAGTAACTCAAGCACACTGTAATTGCCTATTGCAACATTAAATAATTTGAATTTAATAAACAGAGAAGAAGCTTCTCATTCCTAAATAGTGCACATTCAAAATATTAGTTTTTGTTTGTGAAGCAGGCTGAAAGTACGACTCATAGCTTAAATCTGTTCCTAGGTTGATGACTTTATCAAATAAGCCTTTGCTTAGTAAGCACATAAGTGAAGGGAGCTGTGTATATTTGCATAAGGGAAAATGCTGTAGGATTTATCAACAAAGACTGGAACGTGTGGAATGAATAATCAGCAGTAACAGGGAGTTTCAATTTAATTAGTACTGAACATTTAATTTAACACAAACAATTATAAAAGCGCTACATATTTATATAAAAACTTAAATGTTGCTGGTGCTGTCTTAAATAATCACACACGCGCAACAAATAATCCGATGACATTACTCATGGGCTTGTAAATCATAATGATTTCATAAAACAGGAACAACTTGAAAGTAAAAAGTCATATACCCGATTTGCATTCACACTAACACCAACAAGAAGACAGAAAAGAAACTAGAACAACTACAACATACACCACAAACTTCATTACTCCACGGGCCTAACTCTTAACATGGAAAACTCAAGCTGTGGTACTGACCGATAATTACAATTAGAAATGCAGAACACACCGGGAACGCATGTAAGACACAAAACACAGTTGCAGGAAATGTAATTTAGGCCCTAGCAGTACAAGAGAACTGAAAACCAACGAGCTGAAGGCTCATTCGTTTTTCTAACACGTGGCCCAAGCCCCACAAGACCAATAAAAAATATGAAAATCCCGAAATGTCGCTTACCCCATACGAGGAGTTACTCATATAACTAAATTATAGCGGAATAATCTCAAGACGAAACAGATTCTAGGAACTGAGGGCTCTTCAAATCAACGACTAACAGGTGGGATTGAACTAAGGCACACGTACTAACGGGTATAAATGACAGGATACGGATTAAACTAAGGAAAGAGAAGAATAACAAATACAGAAAGGCAAGCGCACTTACGTTCTCTCTGGGAAACACACATATTAACGAAAATCGAGTATAGCTAGCAAACGACGCTCAACATTTCTAAGTCTGGAATTACCAGTAAAACTGAACAGTTCCTATTACGAATGAAATATTCTGCTTCATTACTACAGCCTGAAGTTGCAAAATGAACTGGTTAAGATTTCAGCTGGACTGAAACTGAAGCAAACCCCGTTGCCGTACTCACTACTGCAAACAAGCTCCCTCGAACAACCCCTCTCTTCGAAATCCCAGAAACGTGTTAACAACACCCTAGCCAAATAGGTGACCTCACAGGTAGGAGACAACGAAGAGAAATCCCTTTCCGCAATCAGCCAACTTAGACACAACAGCGCTTCGACCAGGAGAGATGGAACCTCTTTGTATCTCTCAGCCTATACAAAAATTGGCTACACTGTCACAGTAGCAGACAAAACACTATGAAAACACAACATAATCAAGTGTGGCGATGGTGGAGGGAACACAGTTACTTAGTAAATCGACATATGTGCGTGTAAAACAAATACAAAACCAACACGAATTCAGATAATGTATGAATTTGTTGCTGGTAATGACACGCTCACTTGCTGACTCTTTCTCTCAGCCTGATTAACTAAGTGCACCTAAAGTATGAGGTGATAAAGACACGGAATGTGAAGTTAATTGTAATGAAATACAGAGACCTTTCAGTATTCACACACAAGTCGGAATGATATATATGTTAAAAAATTGTTCTTCATGTACCTTTCTTTATGCTCTGCTGGAACTCAATCACATGGCGGTATTTCACCCTGTGACGCCGTCAGAACCTTACTAGCACTGGAACTTGCTTTTATGTTTCTACTTCGGCCCTTCATTTCACGAGCTTGTCGTAAGTCTGACATTTACAGTCATACAAAAGAACACGCTGCTGGACCTTCATGAGCGCAGTATCTCTGCAGTACTAATTACTTACGTGACAGTGCACTTTCCTACACATTCCCTGTCTGGATCCATTGGGGACATTCTTTTTGGGTGTTGCACAGTTAGCTGGCCTTAGCTTACTTTCACTCTGTAGCTCCTGGAAGCCTCAGAACATAGCGCATCTTATTTTTCAGTTTGTTTACCTGTCCTACTACAACTAATTTCTCTTTCTACGAAGACGTATTCTAACAGTACAGTTTCTCTCTGGGCAAATGCAGTACCTAACTCGGGCAGATTCATGCTACTCTGTACCATACTAATCATAGTCTACATAATTTACTTTCACTGCATATTTTATCAAGTAAGATAGTAGTTGTTACGGATATGTTAAATATAAATTAGAAGACTTGCTTCTTACGCGTTGTCCCCTGGACTGACGCGGGTGCGGTGACCTCTCGGCGTTCGAGAACTTGGGCTGCGCTGGTGCTGGGATATTCTCTACCGTTGACGACAGAAATCGTGTAGAACATCTGCACTCTGCGAGAAGGATGTTATTTTGAGATCACCGTGCACTGCGCTTGCAGCCTTTGTTGTAGTGTTCGACGCAGTATTAAGGAGTGCCCGAGGACAGAAGTAAGAGTACTGAGTTGTCCACGCTCGCGTTTCTTAGCAGCAGCGCGGACGCAAACGCCACTGCTGACGGGAACCGTAATGACAGGTAATGCCGCTCAGCTGCACTCTAACAGATGCTAACTCCTGCTTCAACTTGTCAAAGGCGGCTGCGTCATCTCCTTTCGCCTGACGCAATACATTTCTCTCTCCTTACAGCAACCCATTTCCAACAAACCTGTACTTTGCACTCGCACAACACACGAAATGTGCTAGTATTTTCCCCTTGTTTATCCCAGAGTTTCACTTCCTGTCAGGAAGGTCGCAGTTCGTAGTAATAGACGGCAAATCATCGAGTAAAACTGAAGTGATATCAGGTGTTCCCCAGGGAAGCGTCCTGGGACCTCTGCTGTTCCTGATCTATATAAATGACCTGAGTGACAATCTGAGCAGTTCTCTTAGATTGTTCGCAGATGATGCTGTAATTTACCGTCTAGAAAGGTCATCCGAAGACCAGTATCAGTTGCAAAGCGATTTAGAAAAGATTGCTGTATGGTGTGTCAGGTGGCAGTTGACGCTAAATAACGAAAAGTGTGAGATGATCCACACGAGTTCCAAAAGAAATCCGTTGGAATTCGATTACTCGATAAATAGTACAATTCTCAAGGCTGTCAATTCAACTAAGTACCTGGGTGTTAAAATTACGAACAACTTCAGTTGGAAGGACCACATAGATAATATTGTCGGGAAGGCGAGCCAATGGTTGCGTTTCATTGGCAGGACACTTAGAAGATGCAACAAGTCTACTAAAGAGACAGCTTACACTACACTCGTTCGTCCTCTGTTAGAATATTGCTGCGCGGTGTGGGATCCTTATCAGGTGGGATTGACGGAGGACATCGAAAGGGTGCAAAAAAGGGTAGCTCGTTTTGTATTATCACGTTATAGGGGAGAGAGTGTGGCATATATGATACACGAGTTGGGATGGAAGTCAATACAGCATAGACGTTTTTCGTCGCGGCGAGACCTTTTTACGAAATTTCAGTCACCAACTTTCTCTTCCGAATGCGAAAATATTTTGTTGAGCCCAACCTACATAGGTAGGAATGATCATCAAAATAAAATAAGAGAAATCAGAGCTCGAACAGAAAGGTTTAGGTGTTCGTTTTTCCCGCTCGCTGTTCGGGAGTGGAATAGTAGAGAGATAGTATGATTGTGGTTCGATGAACCCTCTACCAAGCACTTAAATGTGAATTGCAGAGTAGTCATGTAGATGTAGATGAATAGATTACACGCTTTCGGGCTGTTGACAACCCCCAAATGGTTCCACGTAAACTCGTCTTATACGTTTCTGTCCTTCAATGCTGTTTAACATTATGATGATATACCTATTACGCAACTAACTGTTAGTTGCCTTGCATTGTGAGTGGGGACCGATGACCGTAGCAGTCTGGTCCCTTTAATCCCACAAACCAACGATTGTGAGTGTAGCAGTAGTTCCCAGCCAGGTAAATTTAGCACTGACAGATACACAACAACCCAGATGGGTCAAATGGGCTGACATTGCGGAAAAATAAATGATACGAAAGGTTATTTTCGTTGCCGAGCATACTCAGGTCTCCTCTACGAGTTTAGTACTCGGAACGCTCTGAATTCCATGCGGCTTTTCGCGGATGAATTAGAAAATTGTAGCGATATGCAGGAAGATCTGCAGCGTATAGGCACTTGGTGCAGGGAGCGGCAACTGACCCTTAACATAGACAAATGTAATGTATTGCGAATACATAGAAAGAAGGATCCTTCATTGTATGATTATATGATAGCGGAACAAACACTGGTAGCAGTTACTTCTGTTAAATATCTGGGAGTATGCGTGCAGAACGATTTGAAGTGGAATGATCATATAAAATTAATTGTTGGTAAGGCGGGTACCAGGTTGAGATTCGTTGAGAGAGTCCTTAGAAAATGTAGTTTATCAACAAAGGAGGTGGCTTACAAAACACTCGTTCGACCTACACTTGAGTATTGCTCATCAGTGTGGGATCCGTACCAGGTCGTGTTGACGGAGGAGATAGAGAAGATCCAAAGAAGAGCGGCGCGTTTCGTCACAGGGTTATTTGGTAAGCGTGATAGCTTTACGGAGATGTTTAGCAAACTCAAGTGGCAGACTGCAAGAGAGGCGCTCTGCATCGCGGTGTAGCTTGCTGTCCAGGTTTCAAGAGGGTGCGTTTCTGGATGAAGTATCGAATATATTGCTTCCTCCTACTTATATCTCTCCCTGGCAGGTCACTAATATAAAATTAGGGAGTTTCGAGAGCACACGGAGGCTTTCCGGAAGTCGTTCTTCCCGCGAACCATACGCGACTGGAACAGGAAAGGGAGGTAATGACAGTGGCACGAAAAGTGCCCTCCGCCACACATCGTTGGGTGGCTTGCGGAGTATAAATGTAGATGTAGATGTAGAATTATTTGGATTAATTCGAGAAACGGTCGAGCGTGCGTAGTTCACGAGCACGGAACGCCTACCGCGATCTTTCCTGCTTGCCTGGCGGTTGATTTGTACACCAGAAACTTTCTTAATTAGTAACCTTTAGGATGACATCTTGGGTTGTCGGGTGTTCTGCCGGCAGAACACCCGACAACCCAAGAAGTCATTAGATCGCCGGGAAAGCCTCAAGAGTTACAACCTTTAGGATGTGTAATGAGTCACATTTGTTAGTGTAACAGATAGTCCTAAACAGCTCCTTTTTACACTTCGACAGTTCCCTAATTTTTATAGAAATGATTGTAAATTTGTAATGCCTATCAAGACAATCGGTCAAAACTCAAGCCATCAAAAACACACGTATGCCTCTTTCACTCAAAGAAGAGACAAACAGGAAGAAAGTTGCACGTAACGTGGGGAAACATTCAATTAGAACACATCACTATCCAAATATTTAGTAGTCACTCTTGATCTACACACTGCTTGAAAACCAAAAGAAAAATATCAGCAAGAAATACCATCAGGAAACTGTTACGACTTCCTTTGCACGCTGTGTGGTTCAGTGGATACACGAGCGAGGAACAGATGCCGTTCATGAACAGAGAATTCAGATATTAATTTATTCTGCATCTAAGATGAAATAGTAAAAATAGTACATAACTTTGTTGCTGTGCTTGCAGCGGCAGTAGCTAACTGTAGGTCTGAATACAGAAATATATAGAGACACAAAAGATTTATAAATCTGTCCCTGTTCAATACAGTGTCTTTTTAAAAGATGTCGAGTGCTGGACACTGTGGAAGTCTGTAATTGTTATTCAATTGGCAAAAACGCAAAATGGGCTCAGTGCGTGAATGTTCGAACTTAAGTACACCTGCCGCTGGAACTCCGGAGATGCTTGCATCTCATTGGCAGCGGCGTAATCGTTAGTGGCATCGCCCTCGTGCCGCAGAGGCGTCAGCAGAAAATGCGGCGGCGTTAACTGGTGGGGCGCGTATTTGAAGGTGCGGCCGACCGGTTAACAGTAGATACTGCAGAAACTAGATGGTACAGTCTGGGAGACATAGTCTCGTGTTCTGATAATATCGGCCTTAACCTTCTGTTACTCTGCAGCAGATTTTACCGTCCTGTTTGGTAAAGCTCAAGTCGTGCCAGTCAGACTGGCTTTGTCCTAAACGACACCGGCAGAATCGTCACAGTCTGCCTGACATCAACTACACTCCTAGAGGTCTACTGTCTAACAGTTATTCCATCCTCGCAAATCCACCGGAGTCTACTGCCCTACTAGAAATAAATAAAGCAACAAACCTAGAGACTCATTCTCTGTACGGGTACTCAGCAGAAGCTGCCCGACTGAAATCAAGACGAAGTTCCCTTCTTACTCCACAGATCCTCATTAAACAACCTTCATCATTCAGATTAAATTCCTGTCGTAACCGAGAGACCAACATCTCAGAATGGATGGACCCATGTGAGAACTTAACTTCTGAACGTGAAGAAAGCTGGCCGAAATGGAAAACTACGATCTGGAGTCGGCAGGTCCAAGACCAATCTAAAGAAGTGTTGCAAAGTGTTCCGAAGAATTGCAGGATGAGTTTACCGTACTCCCCTGGTGACCAAACTCTCAGGATTAAAACCCAGTCGAAAATCAGTGGGACAACCTTGATCGGCCTGTTCGTGCCATGGGTGATCAACCGAGAATCCTAGCGCAGCTCGCCACGGCAATGGAGTCGGCTGGCTCCACATTCCGGTCGGTACCTTCCAGAACCTCACTGGCTGTCTTCCTGCACGTCTCGCAGAGGTCAAACTTACGAAAGGTGGTTATTCAGACTTTTGACTGGCGGTCACATTAATGAGACTGGACGGTGTAGATTCTTGACGGGATCAAGTACGCACTGCCAACTGCAACCCCATTAGACTCAGGTGCTTTTACCCAATTCCGTTCTTTTCGTTTCTGGCAATCTACATAACGTCTGCTTCACGTCTGCTGTGGAGCGAGCTACGTTAATTTAAATATTAACTGTATTTTTCTTACTTGTCACTTCTTCTTCCGTGTGTTTTTGCTTTTAGGAAGCTTTAATTGTCGAGTGCTAGTAATAGTGTTCCATAGATTTCGTGTTTGATTTGAATAGTCAGAGAGAGCCCCTTTAGTTAACTATAGTGTCAGTAGTGCTAGTGTTTGTTTTTAATACAGTCCAGAGACAGGTAGTCCTATTTTCATGGTTTTCTACAAGAAGTGTCTAGCAACCACAGTTTAGTCAACTATCAGCCGCCTTTAGTGAATTAGCAGTCTAGTTAAAAGTTGATTAACTCTCTACAGTAAATTGATTTCTTAGGATGGATAGGATGTGTGACTGCTGTGTACGGACGCAGGAGGAGCTGGCTACTGTTCGCGAACAGCTGAACGTGTTGATGGCCGCGGTCAGCCGTCTTCAGGCTGCTGCCTCGGAGTGTAGCGGCGGTGGGGAGTCTAGTGCGCCGCAAGGTACACCCCAGGTGTTAGATGCTTCACCCACTGTCCCTGCTGTCGAGACATCTTCGCGGGTACCGGGCGCGGTTGGACCACCCTCTCCCCAAGGGGAGTGGCGGGTTCAGCGGCGTTCGCGGCGCACGAGGCGGAGGGTCAATGTGGAGGCTGGCCGTGTGGCATCGCCCGCTCTGCCTGTGAGTGGACATGTGGCTGCTCCTTCAGCTACGTCCGAGCAGGCACACGGGGGAAGGGGTTTATTAGTATTGGGAGCTCCAACGTTAGGCGGGTGATGGAGCCCCTTAGGGAAATAGCGGAAAGGTCGGGGAAGAAGGCCAGTGTTCACTCTGTCTGCTTGCCGGGGGGTCTCATCCGAGATGTGGAGGAGGCCCTACCGGCGGGGATAGAGAGCACTGGGTGCACCCGACTGCAAATTGTTGCTCATGTCGGCACCAATGACTCCTGCCGTCTGGGTTCAGAGGTCATCCTCTGTTCGTACAGGCGGTTGGCGGAATTGGCGAAGGCGGGGTGAAATCTGAGCTAACTACTTGTAGTATCGTTCCCAGAACCGATCGCCGTCCTCTGGTTTGGAGCCCAGTAGAAGGCTTAAAACCAGAGGCTCAGACGATTCTGCGGAGATCTGGAGTGCAAATTTCTCGACCTCCGCTACCGGGTGCAGAAATGTAGGGTCCCCCTGAATAGGTCAGGCGTGCACTACACGCCGGAAGCGGCTACAAGTGTAGCGGAGTACGTGTGGAGTGCACATGGGTTTTTTTAGGTTAGAGAATTCCCTCCCTAGGCTCGACAAGACGCCTCCTGAGACGCGGCAAGGTAGGAGTAGGCAAAATGCAGCAGGGAATAACAATATTAATTTGCTAATAGTAAACTGCACGAGCGTCTATAGAAAGCTCCCAGAACTGCTCTCGTTAATAAACGGCCACAATGCCCATGTAATACTAGGGACAGAAAGTTGGCTGAAACCAGACGTAAACAGTAATGAAATCCTAAACTCAGATTGGAATGTATACCGCAGAGACAGGCTGGGCAGTGAAGGGGGGGGGGGGGTGTATAGCGATAAGAAGTGCAATAGTATCGAAGGAAATTGACGGAGATCCGAAATGTGAAATAATTTGGGTGAAGGTCACGGTTAAAGCAGGCTCAGTCATGGTAATTGGATGTCTCTATAGGCCCCCTGGCTCAGCAGCTGTTGTGGCTGAGCACCTGAAGGATAATTTGGAAAATATTTCGAGTAGATTTCCCCTCCGTGTTATAGTTCTGGGTGGAGATTTTAATTTGCCTGATATAGACTGGGAGACTCAAACGTTCATGACGGGTGGCAGGGACAAAGAACACAGTGAAAATTTTTTAAGTGCTTTATCTGAAAACTACCTTGAACCGTTAAACAGAGAACCGACTAGTGGCGATAACACATTAGACCTACATCCTAGTGACAAACACACACGAACTATTTAAAGCAGTTAACGCAGAACAGGGAATCAGCGCTCATAAAGCGGTTACTGCATCGATGATTTAAGCCATAAATAGAGATATTAAGAAAGGTAGGAAGATTTTCTGTTTAGCAAAAGTGACAAAAAGCAGATAACAGAGTACCTGATGGCTCAACACAAAAGTTTTGTCTCAAGTACAGATGGTGTTGAGCATCAGTGGACAAAGTTCAAAACCACCGCACAATATGCGTTAGATGAGTATGTGCCAAGCAAGATCGTAAGAGATGGAAAAGAGCCACCATGGTACAACAACCGAGTTAGAAGACTGCTGCGGAAGCAACGGGAACTTCACAGCAAACATAAAAATAGCCAAAGCCTTGCAGACAAACAAAAATTACGCGAAACGAAATATAGTGTGAGGGGGGCTATGCGAGAGGCGTTCAATGAATTCGAAAGTAAAGTTCTATGTACTAACTTGGCAGAAAATCCTAAGAAATTCTGGTCTTATGTCAAAGCGGTAGGTGGATCAAAACAAAATGTCCAGACACTCTGTGACCAAAATGGTACTGAAACAGAGGATGACAGACTAAAGGCCGAAATACTAAATGTATTTTTCCAAAGCTGTTCAACAGATGAAGACTGCACTGTAGTTCCTTCTCTAGATTGTCGCACAGATGACAAAATGGTAGATATCGAAACAGATGACAGAGGGATAGAGAAACAATTAAAATCGCTCAAAAGAGGAAAGGCCGCTGGACCTGATGGGATACCAGTTCGAATTTACACAGAGTACGCGAAAGAACTGGCCCCCCTTCTTGAAGCGGTGTACCGTAGATTTCTAGAAGAGCGTAACGTTCCAAAGGATTGGAAAAGAGCACAGGTCATCCCCGTTTTCAAGAACGGACGTAGAACAGATGTGCAGAATTATAGACCTATATCTCTAACGTCGTTCAGTTGTAGAATTTAGGAACACGTATTATGTTCGAGTATAATAACTTTTCTGGAGTCTAGAAATCTATTCTGTAGGAATCAGCATGGGTTTCGAAAAAGACGGTCGTGTGAAACCCAGCTCGTGCTATTCGTCCACGAGACCCAGAGGGCCATAGACACGAGTTCCCAGGTAGATGCCGTGTTTCTCGACTTCCGCAAGGCGTTCGATACAGTTCCCCACAGTCGTTTAATGAACAAAGTAAGAGCATATGGACTATCAGACCAATTGTGTGAATGGATTGAAGAGTTCCGAGATAACAGAACGCACCATGTCATTCTTAACGGAGAGAAGTCTTCCGAAGTAAGAGTGATTTCAGCTGTGCCGCAGGGGAGTGTCGTAGGACAGTTGCTATTCACAATATACATAAATGACCTTGTGGATAACATCGGAAGTTCACTGAGGCTTTTTGCGGATGACGCTGTGGTATATCGAGAGGTTGTAACAACGAAAAATTGTACTGAAATGCAGGAGGATCTGCAGCGAATTGACGCATAGTGCAGGGAATGGCAATTGAATCTCAATGTAGACAAGTGTAATGTGCTACAAATACATAGAAAGATAGATCCCTTATCTTTTAGATACAAAATAGCAGGTCAGCAACTGGAAGCAGTTAATTCCATAAATTATCTGGGAGTACGCATTAGGAGTGATTTAAAATGGAATGATCATATAAAGTTGATCGTTGGAAAAGCAGATGCCAGACTGAGATTCATTGGAAGAATCCTAAGGAAATGCAATCCGAAAACAAAGGAAGTAGGTTACAGTACGCTTGTTCGCCCACTGCTTGAATACTGCTGAGCAGTGTGGGATCTGTACCAGATAGGGTTCATAGAAGAGGTAGAGAAGATCCAATGGAGGACAGGGCGCTTCGTTACAGGAACATTTAGTAATCGCGAAAACGTTACGGAGATGATAGATAAACTCCAGTGGAAGACTGCAGGAGAGGCGCTCAGTAACTCGGAACGGGCTTTTGTTGAAGTTTCGAGAACATACCTTCACCGAAGAGTCAAGCAGCATATTGCTCCCTCCTACGTATGTCTCGCGAAGAGACCATGAGGATAAAATCTGAGAAATTAGAGCCCACACAGAAGCATACCGACAATCCTTCTTTCCACGAACAATAAGAGACTGGAATAGAAGGGAGCACCGATAGAGGTACTCAAGGTACCCTCCGCCACACACCATCAGGTGGCTTGCGGAGTATGGATTTAGATGTAGATGTAGAAAGCACAAACTACTAAAGTCATAGAGATCAAGTGGATAATGGAAGCTTATAGTCGCCAATTGTGGTACTGAGTTTATCTAAATTTCAAATAGGTTTAGGTTCACCTAACTCTCAATCAAATTATACAAGTTTTACATCGAAAATGTACAAAAGCGACTTACCGCATTTTCTCCGGTTGTAAGCGTACGAGTGACACAAGGTTCCAGAATAGTCTGAGGAAATGAAGCTGTATGCACTGCCTGATGGGAGAATGGTGAACCTCTGCTTTAGTGATTTGAAGACTTGATGAGTACTATTGCCCCATGTGCACCTTTATCCCTACCTATGCTATACGTGATGATAATATAATGTATTGAAATTATTACTTATATGTTGCAGATATAGTAATACTGTGATGGTAGCAGGAACTCAGACTATAACCTAAATGTTATACATGCGTTATGGTAATGGAAAGGTAACACACTGGCTGTATATGGATCATAAAAGTGTTATTGTAACACACTAGTAGTAAATGTAGAAAGAGTTGCTTGATATGTTACGTAATGAAACATTTCCATAGTATGTTATAAGCTACATATCTCTAGCTTTTCTTGCAATGTCTACCTATCATGTCTGTTTGAAGCTACGTAGCAGATAAACAAGTAAAGTATATGACTGTTCCAACTTGCAAGGCGGAAAATTACACAGTTACCATCACGACTCGATGAGAAACATGTTACGTCCCCCAACCAATTTTGTCATAGGAGGCTGTGTGATTGGCTGTTTCATTTTCATTACAGTAAAATTCTGAGCTGTGATTAGGATAGCTAAATATAGGCACACATTATTAGTTTAGAAGCTCTCTGATTCGCTAGTTTCCAAGAATGGGGCATGGCTTAGGAAGGAAGAGAGAAGTGTCATTTGCTGCTTCTTTTTTATGATGATTAAACAGAGTAGTTATTGGGAGAGCAAAAAAAACGAATATCACAACTGTCTTAGAAGCTCTCTGATTGACCTATTTTTAAAAACGAAATACGGCTTAGGAAAAATTTGGGAAACATGATGGGCTGTTTCATTTATGTGTCAGTTAAATACTGAGCTGTTGTTATGAGAGGTAAGTATGAGTTACGCAATTGGCTCATTGGCTGAGAAGATCTCTGAGTAGCCTATTTCCTAGGAAGGAGCGTGGATTAGGAAGGAGCTGAGAAATGTGATTGGCAGTTTCGTTTTTATGCCAGCTTAATACTGGCTGCTTTTAGGAGAGCTAAAGTTGTGTAACGAAATTGTTTCAGAAACTCTCTGGTCAGCCTGCGTGGCGTGGCTTAGAAGAGGGAATGGAGAGGATGACTGGGACAGGGTGAGTGTGGGGAGAAGGATCTGTGGATGGGTGGGAGACGGCTTAGCGAAAGAGGATGAGGAATTGGCTGTGTAGGGAGTGGGGCCGAACACTGGGAGCGCAGATTTAATCTATGCGTCAACTGATACAGAATCACTAGTAGGAAGTTGATTTTGCTACCTTAAAAGAACTTGGTGTCTTTCATCAGAAAAATGGGAGTTTATGGTACCCGTACCTTTCCGTAACCTTACCTGGTTACCAAGGAAAATTTGATGATTTTAAAAGCACCATCTTAGCTGATATTTGATCATCTGCTCGAGCACCTTATAACGGCTCTGTAGAAATTTTTTTGGTCCTTTTGGTGCCACAGAATCACTTTCATTTCCGGTTTTGGCCATAGATAGTGTTGTGAAAGTTATAGAAGTTACAGTGAAATTGTTCTTTTCATTCCGAATCAGATAGTAGATATTGTTGTTCTTCTTCTGGCAATAATATTTTAACGGATATTATATGGGCTAGAATCAAAATTCTTACCAAACTTCAGAATTATTTTCAACAAGAATGGCTGTAGACATGAGTGATTGTTTTAATTTCATCCATCATAAACTACACTGGAGCCAGATAAGTTAGTGATCTTGGACGCTGAGGTCTGGAGTGAAGTCCAAGTCCCAATTCATCCCAGAGGTTTCCAGTCGGTTCAGGTCGAGACTCTGGGAACGCCAGTCCAATTCAGCAATGTAATTGTCGACAGACAATTACCTCACAGATTCTGCTTTATGTCAGGGTGAATCACCATTCTAATGCATACAGCCATCATTTCCAAAAATGTTCCTCTACTGTAATCAGTATACAATGCTGCGAATTGTGTTCAAATCCTTCTACATTTACCATTTTCTTAAGCACAATTGGGAGACCCCACCCTCATCACAAACAACAATCCCAGTGCATATTGCCACTTTCGCCTTACTTCGTTATTGCCACTACACACGATGACAAGTAATGTTCTCCAGACATTTGCCAAACCATAACCCTTCCACTGGATTGCTAGAGGGTATAGCAGAACTGACCGCTACAAATCATTCGTTTCCCGTCGTCCACTGTCCAATTGCGTATCGCTTTACACCATCTCGAGGGTCACGCAGCATTGATTACAGATATGTGTAGCTTATGAGGAGCTGCTTTACCCCTGTACCACATACTCCTTAACTATTTAAGCACAGTCGTTGTATTACATGGACTGCTCATAGCACTCTGGAACTCACAAGTGATTTATTCTGCTGATTTCACGCCCATACCCAGCAATGTTCGATATTCCCTTCCTGTCAGTACATGAATCCTGTCTGGTATTGGTTTAGTTGTGTTTGTTCCTTTGAGTTTCTGTTTCACAAGTACATTACCAGCAGCCGTCTTGACCAGCTTTAGAAGGGCTGACACGTCCCTGTTGCATCTGTTACCCAGATCACATCCAATGGCTCGTCCACGGTTGAGGTCTAGCAGCTCTCCTGGCTGACCCACTCTGCTGTTATTGCTTCTCTACAGACGTCGCATTACGCACCGCCTCCTTTTATATTGGGATGTCTGGCTCTCGTGACATCTAATGAACAGTTCCGCATTAAATAGGGGTGTCCGTATACTTTGATCCAATAGTGTACGTGATGTCTGCGTGTGCCTTATTCCGCTCTCTTGCTTCGAAGTAGTCTTATTATGGTTTGAAAACCAGCTGCACTGCTATCCATCAGGAAATATAGAAAAAACGGCGTTTTACTTACGGTGCCTCTGTAGTACTGTGGGAAGAATGCATGATAAAATTTATGAGTGAGTTGAGGGTATGCAGCGTGCGCAATTAGTACTACGAGCTGCCATCTCTGAGAGAAGTAATGGCCCTAACCCGGCAGGACTGTGTGTCTAACTAAGCTTGGATGAAACCTACAGGTACGCAATTCAATGCTGCTTCAGCACTCATTAATAGTAGTAGCAGACGAGTGATGCTGCTTAGTCTCTCGGCAACTCATGAACAGATGTTTTCCTTGCATGAGAAATCCGAAGAATGTTCTGGCCTCAGCAACAGTGGAACAATTTTTCTATCGATGTGTATGAGGATAGCACAGCAACATGCGATCTTGCATTACTTTGTTGAAAGACAACGGTAAAGGGACCTTGAAGATATGGCACAGCACCTTGCGTGAAAATGTAATACCTGCTCTCCAAATACCGACTATGTGAACCAGAGGTGATCGTTTTATAAAGCAAGTGACACATCATAAAAAATGTTCAAATGTGTGTGAAATCTTATGGAACTTAACTGCTATGATCATCAGTCCCTAAACTTACACACTACTTAACCTAAATTATCCTAAGGACAAACACACACACCCATGCACGAGGGAGGACTCGAACCTCCGCCGGACACACCATACCTTAATGGTAAGTGCTGGGCTCGTATGACGATGACGAATGCAGTCTGGCAACGTCAGTCCTTCGTGCTGCTGTAGATATAACCGGAACTTGTCTGAAAAGACGTGATTCCACTTCTGTGTTCACTGATGTCGTTGAGCACATTCCCGTCGGCGCAATGCAGCAATATCGCGAAACGGTATAACACACCCTCAATAGGACACTGACGATTTCCGACACGTTCAGGCAGACACCTCCGACACGTCTTAACAGGTCATCGAGACTCACTTAGAAGCGAGACTCAACACTGAAGACAATTCTACTTCACTCTATGAAATTCCAGGCCGAATCTGGCCGACACCACTGCGAACGGGATTGTTGGTGTACGGTGGTGAAAGGTATTCGGCGCCAAGCGCCGTGAGTTCAGCCCCTTGCTTGTCAACCGCCCATTAATGGTCTTTGTGATAACGGAAACACCAACTGCTCCTTGTCATACAATCTTCTTACAGACGAACAGTATACTGATACGTTTTATAAATGAGAAATATGCTTCATATTCTTCCATTTTATACCGACTGCAGACGGCGTTACTCCTACCCACTTTGAGCTTTTCCAATGAAATCCCAATTATATATATATATATATATATATATATATATATATATATATATATATATATATATATATAATTGGGATTTCATTGGAAAAGCTCAAGCTGGTTTACGAGACTGGAGCCGCTATTTCTCAATCAAGTAGTTCCTCAGTTTGCCTCACAAGGACTGAGTGTACACCGCTTGCCAACAGCGTTCGGTAGACCGGATGGTCACCCATACATGTGCTAGCCCAGCCCGACAGTGCTTAACTTCGGTGATCTAACGGGAACCAGTGTTACTACTGCGACAAGGCCGTTGGCTCGTTAGTCAGATGCTAGGTCTTACTCTCTTCATGTTGGATTTTCGTTACTTGGCTGCTCACTGGCTTCTCTTGACTAGATGTGGCATTTATGTCCAGTTTCAGCCCACGTTTTGTCACATTTTGTCATACAGTGTATTAAGACTCACGTTGCCGCTAGTTGACACACGAGATCAGCAGAATACCTCGCCCCACAAAAAGCAGATGGCAGAACAGCGTGAGAACGAAGCCGAATTGTGCTGAACCGTGCACAGAAAGCTGTGCTTCACCTGTTACGTTGGCGCCAAGCACATAACTGTGATTATTTATGTCTGGGGCTTAAATGTTGATCCAGAATTATAACTACGCTGGTGATGTTTTCACACTGATTCCTGTCTAATTACGGTTTAAATACCTCTAATCTCACACTCAGAGCTTAGTAAACGATTTCGTTAAATGTTATATATCATTGGTGGACTGAACTGATCAATCATGAATGCGCCCTGAGCGGGGAGGCGTGAAACTGTAGGCTAACTAGATTTTATGTGACTAGTTTTCAGAAAAGTAGTACTTGTGTGCAGAGCATATTACGTTATTTTGCGTAAGAACACTCGCCGGTACGGTAGTGGGTTTTTAATTTACTCGTGGAGGGGGACAGATGAGTCTACAATATCACCCCTGTCATGACTAGAACCGAGGTAGGATCTTCCTACCCGTCGGTCAGGGGTAGGAACTAAAACGCTGGAACTAGTAGCCAAATAAAACAAGTTTGGAAACTAGACGGCTGAAAGGTGTCAAACTTGACCTCCCGTATCCAACAGCCGAGTTCCGCAACCATCTCTAAAGAGATGGACCTACAGAGATATACGCTTCTGTTCATAAAAAACAGAACACCTTGAATGACTTGAGATAGGATGTTCACATTCACAGGCCGTGCACATTAGTATGTTCTGCAGAAACGATTAACATTTCAGCCACATCGGTTTAGCATGTGTCCTGTTGCCCAATAGCACAAGGGCCACCATGGGTCATGATAGTTTGTTTCATGCGTGACAGCATCGACGTGTATAAGGTACGAATGGCGTCCTATGGTATAGCCACTCGTGCTACATTCACCTGGTTCCAAAGTTCACCTGTGGTGATTGGCACTGGATCACAGCGCTGCACCTGTCGTTTCACCATATCCCACACATTTGCGATTGGTGATAAGTCTGGTGGTCTGGCGGGCCAGGGCAAAAGGCTGACATCCTGTGACACCAAGAAGGCACGTGTTCATGTAGCAACATGTGGTCGTGCATTCTCTTGCTGACAAAATGATGTCTGGGGTGTTTTGCCGAAATAGTATGGCTATAGGTTGCAGGATGTCATTCACGTAGGTCACACTGCTCATATTTGCCTGGAGATGCCCCAACTGTGACTTGTGGTTGTGCCCAATAGTTTCAGCAGAGTCGGTTGCGTTAGAGCCCTCAGTGTGGATATAAGTTGGTTCTGGATGCTGTCGTATAACCTGCGCCAAATATTTAACCATCTGGGATCTCCGGAGTCTTAATATGCCGCACGGAACTGCGTAACTTTTGTCTGCATACAAAACGGATGCAACGCTGAAGACGCATGCACCAATAGTTTTCACACCCTCCGCGAGATGTCACCGTCTATCACAACAAGATTCACTGTCCTGTGTCATCAGTTGCTGAATTCAGTAACTGTTTACCTAACATCCGCAGAGAAGCAACAGCAAATCCAATGGTTCCAATGGCTCTCAGCACTATGGGACTTAACATCTATGGTTAGCAGTCCCCTAGAACTTAGAACTACTTAAACCTAACTAACCCAAAGACATCACACAACACCCAGCCATCACGAGGCAGAGAAAATCCCTGACCCCGCCGGGAATCGAACCCGGCAACCCGGGCGTTGGAAGCGAGAACGCTACCGCACGACCACGAGATGCGGGCAAAAGCAAGTCGACATCGAGATTCTGTGAGTGTGTGTTTCTATCCATATTTTTCAAGTCATAACTATATTGAACCGATACCATTTTATTTTCAACAGACTGTAAACGGGATATTTGCTTTTTGTAGAGCTATTGCAGCACTTGCGTGAGTTTAGTATGATTGTCGGATATATTACACCGTGGATTTGTAATTCACAAAAAAGTACGTTCATTTGTAAATATTCATCAATAATTTAAGTTAATTTTTGGGACATTTCGCTATTGTTGAGTGATAATAAGTGAAGTAGCTATTGTAATAACAACAAATAATGATAATAATATGAAACGTCCTGGCAGATTAACAATCATATTATTACAATAGCTACTTCACTTATTATCACTCAACAATAGCGAAATGTCCCAAAAATTTACGTAAATTATTGATGAATATTTACAAATGAGCGAACTTTTTTGTGAATTACAAATCCACGGTGTCATATCCGACACTCATACTAAACTCACACAAGTGCTGCAAAAGTTCTACAAAAGGCTAATATCCCGTTTACAGTCTGTTGAAAGTAAAATGGTATCGGTTCAATGTAGTTATGACTTGAAAAATATGGATAGAAACACACACTCACAGAATCTCGATGTCGATTTGCTGTTCCTTCTCTGCGGACGTTAGGTAAACAGTTGCTGAATTCAGTAACTGATGAC
Organism: Schistocerca gregaria; assembly: GCF_023897955.1. Classification (NCBI taxonomy): domain Eukaryota; kingdom Metazoa; phylum Arthropoda; class Insecta; order Orthoptera; family Acrididae; genus Schistocerca; species Schistocerca gregaria. Next base: position 564,433,726 of record NC_064931.1, read on the forward strand.
ACAGGACAATGAAACTTGTTGTGATAGATGGTGACATCTCGCGGAGGGTGAGAAAACTATTGGTGCATGCGTCTTCAGCGTTGCATCCGTTTTGTATGCAGACTAAAGTTACGCAGTTCCGTGCGGCATATTAAGACTCCGGAGATCCCAGAAGGTTAAATATTAGGCGCAGGTTATACGACAGCATCTAGAACCAACTTATATCCACACTGAGGGCTCTAACGCAACTGCATACTACATTCCAAATTTGCAGAAGACTGGGTTTTCCAATTAACTGGTGGTGGTGGTGTGTTGGGGCTTATGGGCGCTCAATTCCAATTAACGACAGAGGCAAAAAAAAAGTCAGCGGAATTAGTGGCTGTACTGGAAGCACAACATTTATGTTCGAGGACGAAACAGTTACTTACGTCATACTCAGTAGTTCCTTATCACCTATAACAAAGCTTCAACGCCATCGAGACGGAAAAACCTGTAATGTGCAGACTCAGTGAAATGCTGGATCGTGGGATTTTCGGTACTGGAGTTCTCGATTATACAGTCAAATCAGCTGCTGCGAGAGAGAACACACACACACACACACACACACACACACACACCTCCATATAGCGAGAGTGTCCACATTTTTAAACCAGTACAACAGTGATTCTGCACAGCAAGTCCTTGGCAACTTTCCGGGTGTATGTGGCACGAGATGTCTTACCACACGTCATTCAGTTTCAGTAAATTGTGGGCCGGTGTTTTCTGGGCGGGGAGGTGGCGCGCGATAGCTGCTCAGTTCAGATCAAACGAATTTCGTTGCCACGAAACTATCGTGAGTTCACTATCACGCTCCTCAAAGCACTGTAACACTATTCGGGTCTTATGACGTGCTAGTTAACCTGTTGGAAGATGCCATTGCCGTCGGGGACGAAATAAAGCATGAAAGGTTGCAGGTGCTCCAAAATAATGTTTAGGTAATATATAGCTGTCATGGTGGCTTCAGTTAAAACACGGTTAACGCACAGCGATATCCACACTCATTGTAAAAACTGAAATGCCCAGGAATGTTGACGGGCGGCATCATTATGTTGCAGAATAATCTCCGTCCATGTGTTTCCACTTTTTTTTTTTACTACATTGCAGACGTTTCGCTGGGAAGCCGTTACACATCCTCCATACGGTCCCGATATCTCCTCATGTGGTCTCCATATTTTTGGAGCCCTGACGAAAGGCAACGTGGTCCTTGGTTTGCTTCGAAAAAAGAGTGCACGACTGGATACAGTCATGGTTTCGTAGGCAAACTCAAACGTTTTTCCATGAAGACAATGACGGTCTTTTCTCACAGTGAGATAAATGTATTAGCATTTATGGCGATTATTTTGTCAATAATAAACCGTTCATTTTTTCCCATCGGTCTCGTTTTTATTTGACTACTCATTTTACTTTTCTTATCGCGTTATGTGCCAGCGATGCAGTCGGGCACCGTCCAGTTTCATGATGGCAGTGGTCATAGTGGTTTGGCTCATTGTTGTAACAAAACTAAAATCCTAAGTATGGATTTTAGACAAGTGTTTGCCTGATGTATTTAATATTCTTTATCATATAAATTGTTAATAATTGGGCAATTAATGTTAGTCTTTAACTTACCACTGTCGTGAATTTTTCTACTATATTTGACAGAACCACATATATATATATATATATATATATATAAAGCAGCAGCCATGTATAATATTATGACAACATATTATGACAACAGCATTAAGTGTGTGGAATGCTAACATTATGTCATATGTACACCTGGCAGTAACACTGACACACACACAGGTATCATTATACTGTCAAAACGGGTATTGTACAAAATATGGCACCAATACAAAACAGGCAGCCACACCAAGAAACTCATGAAGTTTTTGCAACCTGTTCCAACTGATTCTCCCCAAGTTCATTCCGTAGATACAAAGTTTGTAACCAAGTTTATCCTATACTTCACGCAACATGGTCATATCTCTGTGCTGTTAAGCATGAATGTTGCAGGTTCGTAGTTCTTGGAGATCTGCTTGTAAAAAGAGGCGGAAAGTAGTGCATATTTTATATAAAGCTAAACACAAATAACGAAAGCTTAAGTCGTCGGTGTGCTGGCGTGAGCTGTGGCCAGCGCGCTGGTCGGCAAAGATGAAGAGCCAAGATCGATTAGTAAATTCTGGATCAAGCGTGTCTGTACGAGAGAGGCCAGAGACACACCCACAAGCAACACACCGACAACGCCCTGTCGGCAGCATTTATATAGGCCGCCGCCGCTGACCAGGGGGCCTCACTCAATCATTCAGTTTCGCGTCTGTCAGTTTAGTCGCACAACGGGTTTAGTTCGTCACTGGCTACGACGGTACTTAGTGACTAGATTAGTGACTATAGCGGGACTAGTTTACCTCAACGAGAATTGTACTTTCCTATCAGTGAGAAACTAAAGTTTGTAATAGCAAGATTACCACTATTGACATTACATCAGTCTGCAAGAGGACATTTACTGATGAGCTTGTACCACAAAACATGGACTGCATTCAAGTTAAGTAAATGTTTCCAGTTCATGTAAATAAAGAACCGTATTAATCCATATCTGCATTTGTGTTGTAGAAAGAGGATTCCGGCCACTCATAACAGCAGCCTCTCCCTTGCTTCTCTTGTGCTTTAGCTTGCAGGCGTGATTGTGTTGAAGTATTTCTATTTGCTAATTTGTTGTTGTGGTCTTGCACGCATCCCAAGAGGGGAACCGCGGAACTAATCAAATTTCACTTTTAAGTAGCTTGCTTTTCGGTATATCGTATTTATGTAAACCATAATCCACCCCCCCCCCCCCCAACCCTGGCCCCCGCGACTCAGCCGCAGACGGGCGATACGATGGATCTAACACAAGTTTCTCAGTGTCGGAACCAACGAACTGCTACTCTACTGGCGACGGTCCAACAACTACTGGCTGCACAAGGTGCGTCTCCCGCAGAACCACAACCGACCAACCAACAAGACCAACAAGTGCCGCCGACAATTATACCAACGTTCCGGCAATTTAAGGAGACGGAGGAGAAATGGACTGAAGACCTGACTCAGTTCCAAGAACACAATTTCGATTGCGGGGTCCCCAGTGTTCAGGTTAATCCAAAAACTGTTCCCAACCGCGTGTCCCGACGAACTCGTCTATGACCAAGAAATCGCTGCATTAACTCAATAATACGACCAAAAAGTCCAAGTACCTGCATATAGATATCAGTTCTTTCCCTTGCGGAAAAAGCCGGAACAGACGTCCCGCAAGTGGTACGCAAAATTAACCGGTACGACAAGGAAACGTAAATTTAACTACAGTTGTGGCAACTTTTACAGTGATTTAATGATACGTGATGGTATAACATTAAATCTCCCAGACAGTATAATACGGGAACAGATCTTAAAATACCCTGATACTTCATTTCACCAAGTGTTGCAAACCTTAGAGCAATATTTTTTGTTGTTGTTTATTTGGCCTTTGAGTGTGTACTCAATTTAGCCATCGGCAACACATAGTGACAATGTACACATAATTGAATAAACACATACAGAAATGCGTATTTACAAGAATAAAAAGCTTAACTGTTACAGTTTTGTACATAATGTTTTAAAAATTGAATTGAATTGAATTGGAAAAAAATTAAAAGTGTCTTACAGTTCACACCAATTCTGAAATATCTCATCAGCATGACATATTTATAATTTACGTACACCATTATAACCTACAGATTGTAACCAGTACTCTTGATGAAGTTAACTATCGCTTTATAGAGACGAACGTCTTTAGTACACAAAAGAGAAGAAGCTTATTGAGGAAGATGGTAGCCCATACTCAGCAATGTCTTCAGAAAGACCAACAGTTCACGGTCAAATTTGGGGCACATAAATAAAATGTGGTTGACATCAGCTTCCGACTCAGGATCACACTCACATGCAGGTGAACTGTAAACGTTGATCCGAAGTAGATGTTGTGGGAAAGAGGCATGATTGAAGCGGAGTCTTATGATGGTAGAAATCGTGGATCGGTCCAGATGTGTCCTCATGAACCACGGCTGTGAAGGAATCCGAGGTTGTAGCACTACGTAATAACCGCCTTTTGTCTTTTGAGAAACGTTCCACATTTCCTGCCAGTGTTGTCTTGCGTGATCCTTGACTTCACGTTAGTAGTCCGTATAAGGAAGGTGCAGATCCAGGACGGTGCCTAAGGTTGCCGCTTGTCTGGCTAATGCATCAACTTCATCATTATAGAGGATACCAGAGGGGGAAGGTACCCACAACAAATGGATCGTCCGGCCCGTGAGTGTGCTGCGAATATATTCAGATATCACATCGAAGATATAACTGTTGGTTGTTTTGTTCCATCGACTGTACTGAATGTTTTTAAGAACGCTTTGCGAGTCAGATACTATCAATACCTTGGGGAAGGAAGTGCTAGAGACAAACTTAAGTGCTTCCAAAACTGCCACTGTCTCCGCCGTAAAAATAGAAGTGCTCGTAGGCAGTTTGAAGGTTTTGCGGATCTGGATCTGAGGGCAGAAAAAAGCGCATCCTGTACACTCTTCTTGCGGAATTTTGGAGCCATCGGTACATACACAGAGAAAACCCGGCCATTGTGCTTGAACGAGACGATTGAAGCCAACGTTGACATTAGTACTGTCCAGCCAGGTCGTACTTAAATAATGGACTGGGATCTGGGAGCAAAGCGTTTGAAGATCATGTTCAAAAACAGGTACATGCGCTGAACGCCGTATAGAATGTATGACAGGTTACCAAGTGTCAAAGCTGGCACAAACGGCTGGCACTTTATTCCTTCTGTGGGATCCAATCCACAGTCGATAAATGCAGTCTCTACTTTGATAGACGGAACTGTCCATAATGGCCATGCCTTGAATGTAGAATTTGTCCGATAACATTTGACGCCTAAAGATGAAGGGCATCTCCCCAGCTTCTATTAAAAGGGCGTTGGGGGGCGTCGATCGCATGGCTCCAAGACAGGTCCGAATGGCTCTATATTGAAGAGTATCCAATTTGGAGAGATGATTCTTTGACGCAGTGTGGTAGAATTGACAGCCATAGTCTAATCGAGATCGAATTATCCCTCGGTACATGGTGAGTAAAAAACTCTGGTGCGCTCCCCACCAGACAGGAGTGAGTGATCTGATTACATTTAAACCTTCTTCACACTTGGTAACGGTGGATCGGATGTGGGGCACCCAGCTTAACCGAGAGTCAAAAATTATCCCCAGAAATCGAACGTGAGATTTTATTTGGAAGGTGTACTTGCCACAGGTTCAGTGCGAGCTGTCGTCGACTTGGAGAAGGGAACGACTGCTGATTTCTCAGCCGAGATCTCCAGCCCATTGATAGAGAGCCACTCATCGATGTGTGTGATGGTTGTGGTTAATGCCGGTTTGGCCTGAAGATATGAAGCAGCAGTAGAATAAACACATATATCATCAGCATACTGTAGGATTTTTGTGGGGAAGTAAGTATGCGTTCTAGGTCGTGCGTATATAGAGTATACGGGAGAGGACTTAAAATTGCACCTTGCGGCAAGCTCTGGGAGACATAAAAAGGTCCGATCATTGTACCTTTGAAACGGACGTAGATCGTTATTTGAGTAATCAGGGTACTGATACCGTAGATCATCCGTGAAGGAATTCCGTATCCTGCCAGCTTGTCCCAGAGTATCGGTATTTGTCCGTGATCATATGCACCCTTAACGTCAAGAAAAGCTGCCACTACTGTCTCTTTCGTTTGAAAGGCTGACGTGATATCCATATTAAGCAAAAACAGGTTATCCATGGTCCCTTTTCCTTTTCTGAAGCCGTATTGACTCTTGGAGCAATATGATACGGGTGCCATAGCGGCTGGTAAGTTTGCCCAGGCCCCGATTTGACGGTTCGAGTCGCCACTCGTTCGCGACCACCACAACAACGAGCGCGTACACAGACACGTAAACAGGCCTATGAATTTAGTGAAGTCTTGCCCTAGATGTTTCGCTCGCTATAAAAGTCAGGGTTGCCCATCACGTAACGCAACGTGTGCACGTGTGGAAAAAAAGGCAATGTTGGGTTGGGGTTGTTTTGGGGAAGGAGACCAGACAGCGAGGTCATCGGTCTCATCGGATTAGGGAAGTATGGGGAAGGAAGTCGGCCGTGCCCTTTCAGAGAGCGATTTAGGGAAATCACGGAAAACCTAAACCAGGATGGCTGGACGCGGGATTGAACCGTCGTCCTCCCGAATACGAGTCCAGTGTCTAACCACTGCGCTACCTCGCTCGGTAAAGGCAATGTCCTAGCAGTTTGTTTGCAATGGCACAAAAACACCAACTTTGCCGGCTCTCAGAAAAAAAACAGGCTCTTGCACATGCAGTGAACGCTGTGTTTTCAAAACCTAAAACAGGTTCTGACGAAATTGAGATTAAGGTTTTGCTTCCTTCTCGTCCTAGTGCTGTGCAACAACGTGCTAACGAACTATTTCTCTCATTACGCATTGCTGGCTGTCGTGTAAACTTTCAGTTAGAAACAGATGCCTCAGTAACTTTGCTTCATCGTGCCACTTACGAACAATTAGGCTCACCACGCCTTTCTAAATCTAGCAAGCACATCACTGCTTATAACGGCAGGAAATTCCAGTCCTTAGGCATTATAGTTTTCTGCCATCTGCAAATCTCACGCTAGGACAGTGAATTTTACTTGGTTCAAATGGCTCTGAGCACTATGCGACTAAACTTCTCAGGTCATCAGCCGCCTAGAACTTAGAACTAATTAAACCTAACTAATCTAAGGACATCACACACATCCATGCCAGAGGCAGGATTCGAACCTGCGACCGTAGCGGTCTCCCGGCTCCAGACTGTAGCGACTAGAACCGCACGGCCACTCCGTCCGGCAGTGAGTTTTACTGTGCCGAAATCGTGAGACAGTGGGAACATATTCGGTTTAGATGCCTTTGATTTGATTAGACTTAGCATCCAAGACAATGTACTTTCAGTATCTGCTTTTGAGCCAAGATAGCTGCGCGGGATCAGCCGAGCGGGCGCCAGCACGGTAGCTCAGCGTGTTCGGTCAGAGGGCTGCATGATCTCTGTAATAAAAGAAAAAAAAAACGGAGTCAAAGAATCAACGATCAACTTGAACGGATATCTTGTGACGTCCACCCAGATAAACGCAATGCACAACATAGAGCAAAATGATTAATAAAAAAAACTGTCTAAGGCGCTGCAGTCATGGACTGTGCGGCTGGTCACGGCGAAGGTTCGAATCCTCCCTCGGGCATGGGCGTGTGTGTTTGTCCTTACGATAATTTAGGTTAAGTAGTGTGTAAGCTTAGGCACTGATGACCTTGGCAGTTAAGTCCCATAAGATTTCACACACATTTGAAACTTTTTTTTAACCAAGACAGTGTAGCTATCTTGCCTAAAGAATTTCCTGAATAGTTTTTAGAAGGAATGGGAAAAGCTAATAACTTTGTAGCGCATGTTACATTGAAAGAAAATGCACAGCCTAAGTTTTTCCTGGCCCACCCCGTTCCAATTGCTTTAAGAGACAAAGAAGCCAGTGAACGGAAAGAATTGCAAGATAATGGTGTAATTGCTCCTATTCGAGCTAGTCAATGGGAAAGTCCTCTCGTTTTGTTGTCTAAGCCTTCTCGGCGCATTCGCAGTTTTGTTGACTTCAAGTCTACAGGCAACCCACAGAGCCCCGCGGAGTGGCCACGAGCTTGGAGGCGCCATGTCACGAATTGTGCGGCCCCTCTCGCCTGTGTCTGTGTGTGTGTGTGTGTGTGTGTGTGTATGTGTGTGTGTGTGTGTGTGTGTGTGTTGTACTTAGTGTAAGTTCGTTTAAGTAGTGTGTAAGTCTAGGGATAGATGACCTCAGCAGTTTCGTCTCTTAGTAATTCACAGATCGATGACCTCAGCAGTTTGGTCTCTTAGTAATTCACACACATTTGAACATTTCAACCCACACACAGTAGTTGACACTTTCCCGTTACCTAGCCCTGAGGAACTCATGAACAGGCTTGATGCTGGACATTACTTTTCTAAAATAGATTTGCTTAATGTCTACTTGCAAATTTCATTGCATGAACAATCACAGAAAGTATTTGTTATAAATACACACTTAGGCCTGTTCAAGTATTTGGGTTTGCCCTTCGGCAGTGCTTCCGCGCTCGCCATTTTTCGACGTGACTTGGAACAGCTGACTGCTCAAGTGCCGTTCTGTTCGAACTACCTTGACGATATGGTCGTCACAGGCCGTACGCCAGAGGAACACATTGCCAGTCTGCGTAGTCGTTTGCGAGTGTTGTCATATACAGGACTCGAAGGGTCGTCTCGAAAAGTGTGACTTTTTCAGACAGAACTACAGTACTTAGGTCATGTGATAAACAGTCAGGGTGTGGGCCCCCTCCAGTCTCATTTGCTTGCAATCCGTGGCCTGCCTGTTCCTCGCAATGTATCTGAACTGCAGTCAGTGCTACACAAGTTGACATACTACATTTGTTTCATTCCGAACGCTTCACAGATCGCGGCGCCATTGCATCTCTTGCGTCGGAAAAATGTGCCTTTCGTGTGAACCAAAGGGTGTCAGGACGCACTTCAGAAACTCAAAAATGCCTAGCTCAGTAACAGATGTTTAGCACATTTTAATCCTGCCAAACCACTGATTTTGCAAGTAGACGCCTCCTCTTACGGAATCGGCGCTGTGCTTTCGCACAGAATTGGTGCACAAGAGACCTACTGATATTGCCTCAAATTTGTCAACTCCAACTCAGTGCGATTATTCACAAATTGAAACAGAAGCTCTCGTTATTGTTTACGGTGTGACAAAATTCCATCACTATCTGTTTGGTCGCAAGTTCTATTTCGAGACAAATCACAAACCTTTGCCGATCTTGTTTCATCCGTCAAAGCCGGTTCCTACACGGACTGCTCAAAAATTGCAACGAAGGGGTTTGTTGCGCTGGCAGTATTAGTATGAAATTGCGCAGGACTCTGAACTGCTGGAATCATTTCTCTTGCACTACAGAAAAATTGCGCAGACGATGGAAACAGACCTAGATCTTAAGATGTTGTTGCGTTACAGTCGCACGTCTTGGCCTCGTTCATTGAACAGTGTCCAGAATTCAGTTGCTTGCCGATATTTTGCACGTCGGATAACCTTTCATTTCAACAAGATGTGATTCTAGTTCAAAATGACAGTTGAAAATCGCGTGTACTTATTCCCAAAGTGTTGCAAATGGATGTGTTGCTATTGCTTCACCAAGGGTATTGAGGAATTGTTTGCACTGAAAAGTTAGAATGACGGCACTTTACTTGGCAAGGAATAGATGTCCACACTCAACAGATGACATCACAGTGCCGCACATGCGCGGAAAACCAATCCTCTCCGCCACAGACATTTACAGCTTGGCCTAACAAGACTCAATCCCCACGCCAACGAGTGCACATAAACATTGCAGGACAATTTTGGCACACTCGTTGACTCACAGTGGTAGACTCTTTTAACAAGTTCCCATTTGCGTTTCCTATGGCTTCCACCACATCACGTAGCACCATTCAAGCTGCGTCCTCCATATTATGCATAGAAGATTTGCCAGAAGTACTTGTGTCGGACAACGGACCACAGTTCACTTCACGTGATTTTGAGCAGTTTTGTGAACGAAATGGCATTCGCCATCTAAAAAGTGCTCCTTTTTACACCCAGTCCAACGGAGAAGCAGAACGCTACGTACGCACTTTTAAACAACGGATGGCCAAGCTTCGCACAACCAACATCCGGGAAGAGGCTCTGTAACTCCTTCTCGCCTCCTATCGCTCCCATTCACGAGACCGATCATCATCGGCAGAATTTCTGCATGACCGCCGCCATCGGGCGCTGCTACACTTGCTACACCCACCGCAGCGCCAGCGCCGACTATGATCCGCAAGCATCGCTTTGCGCCGTGCGATCTTGTTCTTTTCAGGGTTTATGGCAACCGTGGGCGCCGGGTAAGATGCTTGATCCAGGAACGCATTGGCTCTTTTATTTACTTGATTGCAGGTATCGATGGTTTGCGGCGTCGCCACTAGAACCAAATTCGTGTGTGTCATTTGCCCCGTGATTCTGTCACTTTTATTCCCCCAGATTCACGGCCTCGCAGGAGCGCGAGGCCTTCTCAGCCGCCCGCTGGTGTGGCCAGGGCATCCCAGGAGGAGCGGATTGATGATGCCCCCTCCCTCCCGCCGCCACCGCCCGCTGACTCGATGGCGTGAACACGTCATCGCCGTCGCCGTCATCGCCCCAGGACACGCCCTCAGGTCAGGACGTGTGTCCAAGCAGCAGTTTTTCGGAGCATGTTCCTGTTGCCTCGCAAGCCAGATGGCGGGGTACGGTCGGGAGTACGCCATTCTCCAGTCACGACTCCCAGCTCATCTCTTTGTCCAGCCGTTCCCCTTCCTCCCCCCTCGCCCGTTGTCATTCACATCCTCCCTACACAACAACAGTGCGATATTTCAGGGGGGAGGAATATGCTGAAGTAAACTGTCGCCAGCACACCGATCGACGAAGGTGAAGAGCGAAGCTCGATTAGTAGGCGCTGGATCATGCGCCCCTGTCACGACAGAGGCCAGAGACACACCCACAAGTAACACGCCGCCAACGCCCTCTCGACAGCATGTAGTGAGGCTGCCGCCGCTGACCGGAGGGCCTCACTCAATCATCCAGTTTGACGTCTGTCACTTTACTGGCAGAGCGGGTTTGATTCGTCACAGGTTATGACAGCACATAGTGACCAGATTAGAGACTAGGGCGTGACTCGTTTATCTCAGCCAGAATTGTACTTTGCTATCAGTGAGAAACTGAAGGTTGTAATAGCAAGATTACCGGCATTGACATTACATCAGTCTGCAAGAGGACCATTACTGATGAGCTTGTACCACAAAACATGGACTCCATTCAAGTTAAGTCAATGTTTCCAGTTCATGTAAATGAAGAACTATACTAATCCACTCGTGCATCTGTGTTGTAGAAAGAATATACCGGCCACCCGTATAAACATCCTCTCCCTTGCTTCCTTGCGGTACAAGAGCCTACAGTCCGCCCTGGAGGCAATGGAAGAAATGTGTGATTATTGTCCCGAGGAGGATCAACCCATCGCTTATGCAGTGGCACACTCTTTTTCCAGCTGTTGGTACAACCTGTTTTTGGGCGCGTCTTCACACTTATCCTGTAAAGGTCTGGCGAGAGCGTTCTGACCACAGTACATTTTTTTGAGTCTTAATAAAGGATTAAAACAGCCAACTGATTGCACAAATTTTATGGCATCGACTTGGGTTCGGTACCTACTAAGGGTATCTTCATCAGAAGAAGTTATTGCTACCCATATTTTTTTAGTCAACTTAGGAGAATAACGATCATTTCCAAATCCTTAAGTCCCACTAGAAGTATTAAAACCAGATCTGGTATTACTTACATGGGTTCACATTGCACGGAGAAATAATAAAACTGTATGAGTCGACGTGTTCTAATAAGTAAAAGTTATCTTGTAACGCCAACATTAAAACTGCTAGGACTGACGTCACACTGAAATGGTTTGTCAGCTGATTACGCCGCTCGGTAGAAATTTATTTAATTTGAGCAGCAGGTCAATGCAATCAAATTTGTGCAACCGGTTGGCTGATTTCATCCTTCAATAAAACTGAAGTACGGTTGTTGAACGTCCAACATGACGAGGATTTATTTGTATGGGTATGTAGTATGGGTATCTACTTTTCCCCGGGTACCTACATTGTGTTTGTTCAAGGTATCATGTAAAAATGTTGCTTACTCAATATAAAAAAAAACCTCCTCACAAAAACCATTGTAGCCGGCCGCGGTGGTCTCGCGGTTCTAGGCGCGCAGTCCGGAACCGTGCGACTGCTTCGGTCGCAGGTTCGAATCCTGCCTCGGGCATGGATGTGTGTGATGTCCTTAGGTTAGTTAGGTTTAAGTAGTTCTACGTTCTAGTGGAGTGATGACCTCAGATGTTAAGTCCCATAGTGCTCAGAGCCATCTGAACCATTCTAGGGGACTAATGACCACAGCAGTTAAGTCCCATAGTGCTCAGAACCATTTGAACCAAAAACCATTGTCTAAAAAATTCTGACACATTCGTGTTCCAAGCTCAGATCGATACATCCTATCATAAGTACCAGAGCATGCAGCAACTGCAGAAGATAACGTTTCTGCTACAGTTGTTTCCATGCGATCTTCCAGATAGTCGGCTATGCAATGCTCGACTCTCTCCTTGTTCTGCTCCTCACTTCTATGGACCACACGGGAAACTCGTCATCTATCTTTCTGCAGACACTGTCGACCGATTCGTTAATTTCCTTTTAGAGAAACATCCTGCTGGTGTAAAGTGCACGTGATATCGCCAGACAGAAAACTAGAAAAAGATAATGATACGAGCAAAATTCAACCAAAAGTAAGTTTAGGCTCTGTCTTTCCCAATCTGAGCTAATAACTAATTGCTGTTCTACCCTAGAGGTGGAAACCGCAAATTTGAGCGTGATGACGTTGTAGACGAGACACTGGACTCGTAACTACGAGAATGGAAGTTCAAATCTTCATCCAACCATCCAGATTTCTGTTGGCCGCAGTTTCCGAAAATCGCTGAGGTAAATGCCGGAGTGTTTCCTTGACAATGACGTTGCCGATTTACTTCCTCGTCCTTACATAACCCGCACTTGTCCTTCGTTTGTAATTACTTCGTCGTCGGCTGGACGTCAAACATCTTTCTTCCTTCCTTCGAGAAATATGTTACTGACAGTGCTTCCGTCATTTATAGCACAATCCTATGCAGGAATTTTAGCTTGATAAACAAGAAGCAGCCGTAAAGCCTTCAAATGAACATTCGAATACACAATATTACTTCTTTCTAAATTCTCAGATTCCCATTAAAGCTTATGTGTTGGGACTTAATGTCGTGATATGTTAGCCGTCTGATACCATGAGGTGAATAGATTTGTTGTAAGAGCGTTAAAAACCTGAAGAAACTAGTGATAAATTTGCTAAAAGCCTTGTATTTGAATCGTTAACGAGGGAAACGCTGATGTGTGTCGTATGTGAAGACAACAGGATCGCATAAACGGACTGTATGCCCTACTCCGGTACATGGTGGGAGTCCATGGAAATCGAAATAGCATAACGTCTATAGCTACTGATTCTTGAGGATATCCTCAAACACATGTTATCTCTCGAAGTTGTAGACATTTATCACTTTTCTGTCGGTTTAACTACAAAGCGAACCTTTTTCATTTTGCGAGAAATACGAAGGAGTGTAGCCTTTTTTATTCTTTAAAGTCGTGATTCGTACTCGTGCTACCCGTCGTGACGCTTCTGATGTCTGGCTCTGGTAACGAAAATAAACCTTTCTTCTCTCTAAAGAGGCAGGAATAATTTCCCGCGAAGACGTAATCGCCCCGTCACACAAAGACCGCTCACACCTTCTACGGAACGAATAATAGCTTATTCAACGCTCTCGGGATGGACGTAGCCTTACAATGGAAATGAATCACTTGGAAGAAGCGTGACTCCACTTCTAACATAAAAACAAAATCAGTTAGTTATTGTCTCCTCATACAGTTAGAGACAGGAGCTTGTTATGGACGGCCAGCGACTCCTAATGAGGGGGTTCCCCGTCTCGTTTGTTTCCCGGACGAGCACTGACCTTCCAAGCTATATACTCACTGAAAGACTCATACAACCCACAACACTGTATTTTTGTTAGCTTTTTATGAACTGTTACGTTACATTTCTTGTATGGTATAAAGGAATGTGTGCTTCAGTGTTAGGGAGTTGTAGTCCACGAATAGCACCTTTGAGAGATAGTCCTTTGAGTGTCTGATACAAGTATATCGTTGCAAAATTATTCAGCAACATATTATGTACTAAAGCCATAGAGCGTCACACACGCGTAACTGTTACCTAAAAGAGACATTAGCATTCTAGCAAACTAAGCACGTCTCGATCTTGTGAAGAAACTGACTCACTGGCGTCATAAAATTTAGCCATATCCTGCCGTGTTACTCATTTCTGTCACGAACTGAGCCATACGTGAAGAATACGGTTTTCAGAGATTCATTTTGAGTAATTTTGACAGTGAATTTTGGTTACTTAAATTCAAAAAACCGGTTTTACTTCCAACGTTAACTAAAATAACCACGTTAGAGTTTGGTAACAACCTCCAAAGGAACATAAAACGCAAAACATTCCTCAAATTATTATGGGAATGGCTGCCATTTTGCTGAATTTTAACACTGAAAGCCAAATAAACTCGTACTTGGGTAATGAGTATGTGGTAATATGACGTCCTACTGAATGTAAACACAGTTTACGTAGATTCCAGCTGTGATATTCGAAATTCCCACTTACAGAGTGCCACTCACCAATAGCGAACGGGCAGCATTGCCTTGACTTTTCTGCGCCCGGAATCTAATGGCAGACACCACAATTCTACTCGGTGCGTCACATAACAAAACAACAAAATATGTTAAATTCAAAATTAACAGCCTCAGTTGCGGAGTTACCTAGATTTACCTAGGTTTCAATTGGGATAACCCAACCTTCTTCAGAATTACACTTACTAATGTTTGTCCATAATGGAAATTGTCAAACTAAAAATACAAATACACCAAGTGTCGTCATATTTTAAAAATTTAACTGAAGCTGCCTCAGCCCCACTTCCCGACCGCGATGCTGCAGCCACGAGTTCCAGTACAACACCCGTGCCTGCCGCATCGCGGTCGGGAAGTGGGGCTGAGGCAGCTTCAGTTAAGTTTTTAAAATATGACGACACTTGGTGTATTTGTATTTTTAGTTTGACAATGTCCATTATGGACAAACATTAGTAAGTGTAATTCTGAAGAAGGTTGGGTTATCCCAATTGAAACCTAGGTAAATCTAGGTAACTCCGCAACTGAGGCTGTTAATTTTGAATTTAATATTTATACAGTTGCTGACAGGGCCGCGAAATGCTGAAAGTATTGAAACAAAATATGTGAATTTGCCTAATAAACGCACTGCAAAGTATATTGCAAAACACCCCACCAAAAGATAATTACTTTTATTTTTCAGGAAATTACTTTAAAAAGTTTGTCATAAAAAGAAAGAAATTAGTGTTGAAACTACACGAAGTGGTTTAAGTCTTTACAGGAAGAGAGCGCTTGGTGTTGCAGTGTGTGTGTGTGTGTGTGTGTGTGTGTGTGTGTGTGTGTGTGTGTATTGCACTGTGACGTCGACAGCCGCTCAATGATGCTAGTGGCGTAAGTATTGTATCTTAAAATTGCCATAGATACATTCTCTTGCTTAGTATAGACTCCTCTATGCGGTATTCCGGGACATTTCCTAAGGTCATAGTCCGGTCGGATGTACTCGTTGTTGAACAGATACAGTTTTGTACGTGTGCGACAACAACGCCTCTTACAAACACGATTCCGTTAACAACCTCCCGTACACAGTACTAAAATAGTATAGAATTCATCTTCACTCGTCGATCACGAAACTACATCCGCTTTTAGCAACCACGATCGCGAATTCACAGTTCTATCGAAATAGTACCACATCTAATAAACCGTTTAAAAGTTTCCACCGCGGCAGTTAACGTTTTAACGCGTGTAACAGCTCATTCAGTTGCAAATGAGATATGCATTTTAAAGGAGATTAGTTCGTACAGTTTGGTTCTAACATCGACAAACACTGTCCATTCGAGTGCACATTCTCACTGCTGTTCTCAGTATTCCGCAAAGATCACAGTAGTCATACATTCTAACATTTTGTTTCATCACGTGCACGTCGTAACTAGTTTAAACCATGGTGAAATATAGCACAGCGGCCGTACATTTTCGCATGATTCTGTCTAGCACGATTTGACAACGTAAACACATCACGTCATTGCACACCCACTCACTGTCACTGTTCGACTGCAGCTATGAATTTTGTTCTCGCACCACAGTTCACACGCCAGGACTGAATTTTACATTTAATTTTACACAGCCTATTTTACAAAAGCACTACATTACATACACTGAAATTATGACCGCCCGCATCTCGTGGTCGTGAGGTAGCGTTCTCGCTTCCCACGCCCGGGTTCCCGGGTTCGATTCCCGGCGGGGTCAGGGATTTTCTCTGGCTCGTAATGGATGGGTGTTGTGTGATGTCCTTAGGTTAGTTAGGTTTAAGTAGTTCTAGGGGACTGATGACCACAGTAATTAAGTCCCATAGTGCTCAGAGTCATTTGAACCATTTGAAATTAAGACATACTCAGTTTAAAGGAGATTCAAGTAGAATTATGAATAAAGCAAAGAACCGTAATATTTCAGCATTACATAACAAAAGAAAAAAATACTGTAGACAATTAAAAGTATTCGTACATAATAAATGAAGCATAAGAAAAGAAAGAAAATAAAATATATGTGTCGCTGTTAGTATCTTCATAATCTCCGACATTATTATTGTCCATCTACATGATTACTCTGCCAGTCACATTTAAGTGCTTTCCAAAGTGCACATAGAACCGGTTTCAGACTTTTTTGGGTGTTCCGCTATGGAGCCGCACGTGGGAAAAATATGACCCAAAATCTTATGGCGTTATCTCTGATATCTCTTACTTCATAGTGATGTTCATTCCTCCCTATGAAGGTGAACGTCAACAAAATATTCTCCCACTCGTAGGAGAGAGTTGCTGATTGAAATTTCGTGCAAAGAACTCGCTGCAACGAAAATACGTAATTGTATTCCCTAACTATTTAATTTTCAGCCTTTAGATTTGATTTATCGTGTAAGCAAAATTTAACGGATTTTTTAGTGCTTTTCTGGAGCCCCTGTCTATATCAGTCTACAATTTGTTTTGATCTTCTGATGACTTTGCAAGACGGTGAAAGACGCCATCATTTGCGGTGGTGGTGGTTAGTGTTTAAAGTCCCGTCGACAACGAGGTCATTAGAGACGGAGCAAAAGCTCGGGTTAGGGAAGGATTGGGAAGGAAATTAGCCGTGCCCTTTCAAAGGAACCATCCCGGCATTTGCCTGAAAAGATTCAGGGAAATCACGGAAAACCTACATCAGAATGTCCGGACGCGGGATTGAACCGTCGTCCTCCCGAATGCGAGTCCAGTGTGCTAACCACTGCGCCACCTCGCTCGGTCGCCATTATTTGCAAACAATTTAACAGTGCTCCTTAGATTGTCTCCTATATCGTTTGTGTACATTATGAGCGCCAGAGTTCCTGTATCATCCTTGGAGAACGCTAGATATCACTTCTGTTTCACTCGATGACCTAACTGAAACGAAATGAGGAATCCAGTCGCACGACTGAGACGGTAGGCCATGAATAAGCAACTTGATCAGAATTCTCTGGCCAGAAACGGTTCCAGATGCCTTATGGAAATCTAGGAAAAATACATAATCCACTTTAGAACCACTATCGATAGCACACGTTACTTCGTGTGAAATTGCGCTTTACAAAAACGATATTTTCTGAATCTGTGTCAACAGATCGTTTTCTTTGAGTGTTGTGCTTACGAGTGAATTTCACATCTGAATGAATAGTTGTTTCCGTTTAATTTGGAAGTTACATCTGTTTACATTGGGAACTCTCCTGTGAACAGTGTAAGAAGCAAGAAGGAAGACCGAGTTAAGATCCCGTCGACATCGATATCATTAGAGGCGGAGCACTAGCCCAGATTGTGTCAAGCATGGAGAAAGAAACCTGCAATCGGGAAGGAACCATTCCATCATTTGCTTGGAGTGATTTACGGAAATCACGGAAAACTTAAATCTGGATGGCTGGATGCGGGTTTGAACAGTCGTCCTCCCGAATGCGAGACCAGTGTGCTAACCTCTACGCCATCTCGCTCAGTCAGTATTGTAATAAGGCTGCCTGAAATATTTACATGTAAATATAACATAAATCTATTTAAATATAAATTCACAAATGGATATCACAGAAACGTTAGATTGTTAGATATCACAGAAATGTTAGATTGTTAGTATGATGTAAAAAAACCATATGAACATTTATTTCCTGTGGTGAACGTGTGGGTGCTATTCTGTCATTCTGCACAACGGATTATTCTGAGACGTACCCTTTACCCTTGGCTCTTGCAAGATGCAAATGGCTCTGAGCACTATGGGACTTAACATCTATGGTCATCAGTCCCCTAGAACTTAGAACTACTTAAACCTAACTAACCTAAGGACAACACACAACACCCAGACATCACGAGGCAGAGAAAATCCCTGACCCCGCCGGGAATCGAACCCGGGAACCCGGCCTGCAAGATGCAGTTTCCACCCCCACACTACTACAGAAGTCAGACAGACGCTACTAACGTTCTAAAGAAAAATGCCTGAAAAACTTTCAGCAATAAATATCTCCTGGAGTCGTCCGCTGTAAGGAAATGGCAAAAAAATTCACAAAATTTCTTACGTAACTAGTGGGATACTTGGGTACTGGAGTAGTGTTAGTGTAAGAAAAATATGAAACTAACAATTTTTTTTTTTTTTTTGCAAAAATTCTGAGAAATCACAATGGCACTTTTAGTTGTGAACTGAACAAGTTATTTGCGGGTTCTTCACACCTATGTGAAGGATAGGATTCGCTAATGAAATTTCTATACAAAGTTTAAGATTGTTATTGACTTGGCAGAATGGCTGAGAGCCGCACCTACTCAACTTGAATAGTTATCCATGAGAATGTTGCTAGGTACGGTCGAGGCTGTCGTGTGTGAAATGCAGTGAAGTGTACTGTTGTGGAGGAAATATGGGGCTTGCAAGAGCTGTAGTGCACAATACTGTAAGCTGTGATGACAGCTGTGTGCGCCGCTCACTGCTGACAAATAAGATAACTCTCGTTCTATCTGGATTGACCTTTGCCAATCAAACTCTCCCTAGACCTTGATGAAGTCAAGGACTCCTATTCACCCCTAGTCTAACTATTGGCGTGGTACACCGGTCAGATAACCAGTCCACCACGATGCCACTCAAAAATTCGCTCAGATGCATTTAACTATAACACTGCCTATCCACACTGCACAATAAGTGTGGCGGCCAACACAGTGAACAACGCTTAATCACAAGGACTCAATATAGAGCCACACTCCGATTCACTCTCGACAGAGGTGCTCTCCCAGTGAAGTACTGAGGAGAGACTTGTTCCTCACTCTTTGAGTACACGTACGAGCGCACGCGCTCTCGTTACGTGTTCTAGCTCCAAGAGCGACAACGGAACGGCTCCTCTCCATGCCAGACGTGAAGGGATATATCTTTCGGTCTCTTCCATTACTCCTTCAGCTCAAGGCGTCAGGAATATCGTTTGCCAATTATTGTTGCTCTTCTGACGTTTCGTTTAAGGCGACCAATCCGGAAATCTGTAGCATTGGCGTTTGGCATTTGCTGTATCCCTGTGAAAACCTCTGAAACTGCATGCTACGTTTGTAAAGAATGCGTAGGTTGGGTGCTCCCACACAATGTAGCGGAATTTTCTTTTAAACCGAACACGGGGTCGTTCTCCCTTTCACTCGGGCAAACGCTGTCTGCTCTATGGGCGCTCGCCGGCTGACGTAGATAGGTTGACTCATCCTCTGAAGGGACCGGCCTCCTGGCGTGCGGTTTGCCTCTCCCGAACTAAATGCTATTGTGACCGTCGTGTCTTGAATGTGTGTGTGAACGCCAGCCTCGAGTATTTCAACCTCAGTGCGCACTTGTGATTTACTTGTTATTTACACATCATTTACATGAATTCATACAACATTGACTTTTTCTTATCGACTTTGGGTTCGAATGAAGCGTCTTGATGTGCGGAATATGATTGTGAGGGCGAAATATGTAAGCAATGAAGGTCAGGAGACCACGACGCATTGCAATTTGCTGTCTGGAGGAGCAGTGGAACCGAAACTTTTTCCTAATCTTTTCATTTTTTGAAAATATCGTGGCTGTTTTCTGCCATCTTTATGAGAGGGGCGTTACATATTCCTTGTACGGCTTTACTTTAAAAACTCTGTTCCGAAGAAACACCATTGGCCTGAGTGTAATACTTTATCAGGTACAGTCTTGAGGTTTTGACAGTGGCTAAAGGAATTTAGCATTTTAATGCAGTTTTCGCTTCTTCCGGTCTAGCAATTATAGCTTTCTGAGACTAGAGTCGCCAACCCATATTAGCTTAAATTGAATAATTTTTAAAAATATTTTGAAGCTAAAGTCATCGAGGATTACGCTACTGGCCACGCAGATATCAGAGTAGCCACATTTTTAATAGCTTAGTCTTGTTACCGCGCAGCTCACCCAGTCGGAGTTTCAAGCCCTCCCTTGGGCACAGATGTGTGTGTTGTCCTTAACATATGTTAGTTTAAGTAATATTAAGTAGTGTGTAATCTTAGGTACCGATGACCTCTGCAGTTTGGTCCCATAAGACCTTACCACAAATTTCCAAGTTTAGTCTCGTTAATCTCTTCTTTAGCTTAACTGTAACAATCTTATGCAATTTTATTACCATTTTTTGTACATCATTTTATGTTTCTTTGCGCCATACTGGATCGCGACCTGTTCTTCAGAAAACACCTAGAAGCAACATCAGTTATAGTCAACACATGCAAAAATATGCTGCATAAATTGCCTGACAGCAGGTAGGGACCATACGCTTGTACACTGAGAGGTTGTGTCCTAGGACTTGTATATCCTGTCGCCTAATATTACTGCTCTGTGTGACTAAACTGCAGCCATGTAAGGAAGCTAGATGTCGAACTTCACACCACGATGTGTATCGTCAGTGGGCACATCGAAAGTATACCCCTTGCAATGGTTACCCATGCTGGGCCACATTGCCCCACCTCCACTACCCAGAACTGGCTTCTTGGTCCGTCAACTGAAGAGGATTCAAAGTGATGCAGAACTTCCAGTGCGTTATGACATTCCTCATGCAGCACTCAGAATCCCAATCAGTCTCAGCAGAGTAATTGCTAGGAACAAACTTCAACATCATTGCGTAGTGGCGGACAGACTGGAGCGAGTCGACAACTTGACGATTCAATGGCCCAAATTCCGACCAAATACAAAGACCTACTGTGCTGGAATGTCCCTGCCGACAGAGGCTAGCTCTTAACAGGATTTGAACATCGCATGAAGTCTACCGTGACTTTCTGTACAAATGGGGCAAATCCCTACGCCATCAGTGTGACTGTTGGTTCAAATGGCTCTGAGCACTATGGGACTTAACTACTGTGGCCATCAGTCCCCTAGAACTTAGAACTACTTAAACCTAACTAACCTAAGGACATCACACACATCCATGCCCGAGGCAGGATTCGAACCTGCGACCGTAGCAGTCGCGCGGTTCCGGACTGCGCGCCTAGAACCGCTAGACCACCGCGGCCGGCAGTGTGACTGTTGTTCTCTGCGTCAGACAATTGACCATATGGTGAGTGAGTGCAACATCAGAGCGTACCCAGGAACAAAAAAACAGATCTATATGAGCTGGAAGATGCTACAACGTTTTGTCTGGACGGCTTACATATTAATTTATTAGTGTTACAGTTGGTGTTCACGTCTCTTAATCCAGTAACTGTACTAATCTAAATGAGTTCTTAATTTTATTGTTCTTTTCATTACCTATAATTAGTGTAAATATTTTGTTCATTTCATTGTCCTTTTCATTACTTATTGTTCATTTTAATGTTCTTTATACTGCTGACTTTAACGTCCGTTCATCTGGTCATCTTAATGTGCAGTTTGTTGCTCCAATTATTGGCTCTTCTTACAGGCCATTTCTCAAAAAACGCGCGTTAAATCTTATGGGGCTTAACTGCTAAGGTCATCAGTCCATAAGCTTACGCACTACTTAACCTAAATTATCCTAAGGGCAAACACACAGACCCATGCCCGAGGGAGGACTCGAACCTCCGCCGGTTCCAGCCGCACAGTCCATGACTGCAGCGACAGGCCATTTCTACTGGTCATTTTACAGTCCACTTCATCACATATTGTGCTGTTCATTTTTCTGCATATTTTATATCTATTTTACAACTACTGCAGTTAAACTTGATGTACTTGTTTTCTTATCTCCTCATCTGGAGTGATTAAATGTCCAGTGTACCATACATGCCCAAGTGTTTATGCCAAACGATAAATACGTAAATAAAATAAAAAACATTTTTTTGGTAACTATATGGCTAGTAATTTTCGGTTTAATTCTATCCACCATCGGTTCTGAATTGTCCTTCACAAGCAGACACAGCTTTTGCATGTCGGTACCTAACGCTGTAGGAGGCGTCCATTGCAGTAAGACTAGGATCTTCTGAAGGAGGAATTTCTACAGTGTCATACAACTCCTTGTCCTCTCACTGCAGCCTATTGCACATCTCTCGCCATCTCGGTAAGCACTTCGTTTGGATATGGCGATAAAATAAATTCAGGCAACATTGCCTCACAGCTAATAAATACTTGCGACTGGCTGATGTGTAACTGCAGCTACGCCCCTCGGATAAGTAGCCTCCTGCACAGAAGGAATACGTTGCCGTGCCGGAAGTGTGTGCTGTGCTGTGGCAGCCGGCTGCGCTAGCATCAATTTTCCACGTGCGGCGTTGTCTGTCGCGAGAGTGGCGCAGACAAACGAGCTCTCAGCCGCCAGCCCAACAAATCAGAATGACGCGGAAGCGAGGTAGTTCGTGGTCGACCACGAAAAACTTACTTCTGTCACTCCGTTACCTCACTCTCCCTGCAGAAACCGCGTGCAGCTCATTTATCCGAGCAAAAGGCTTTCCTCTCTTGCATCCTTCATATTTCTCAAAAGATCATTAACAAGCTTGCCCGTAAAAATAAAAATGACCGTTTGTATAAAGCTGATTAGTGGACGCAATGCAGTGGCGAAAACAAGTGTTAACAGTGAAATTATTGAGGATGGTTCAAATGGCTCTGAGCACTATGGGACTGAAATTCTGAGGTCATCAGTCCACTAGAATTTAGAACTACTTAAACCTAACTAACCTAATGACATCACACACATCCATGCCCGAGGCAGGATTCGAACCTGCGACCGTAGTGTCGAGGATGGTCGTTATGTTGTTTATATCAGTTCAATAATGAAGTGGTTCATCTAATAAACTTAAGATAGCAACTAAGTATGTTACACGTTTCCAACAGTGTATGTAAGCTGGCTGACAAGAAAGCGAAGCACACAGAAGAGGAGGAGGAAACGAAATGAAATTTCACGGTCTGAGGGAGTATGTGATGTTATTTCAGTGACTACAATATCGAGTCAAATTTACAAAGAACTTGTCAGTATGAGCCCGCTTACCAGTACGACGTTGAGTACTAGCTTGGATGCATGAACTGATGGCACTGGGAAGGGTGTCATGTAGTCGTTGAATCCTCTCCTGAGTCAGGCTGGCTCACAGTTGTTGAAACTAGTCCTTGATATTCTGGGTACTGCCACTGAGACGGAGTTACGTCCGAGCTGGTCCGACATAAAATCACGCAGACTGTTCGTACAGGCAGGTGCCAAGTGTGGGCGCGTATTGTCCTGTTGATGGCACCATGATATCTAGGCGCTTCAGTCCGGAACCGCGCTGCTGCTACGGTCACAGGTTCGAATCCTGCCTCAGACATGAATATGTGTGATGTCCTTAGGTTAGTTAGGTTTAAGTAGTTCTAAGCTTAGGGGACTGATGACCTCAGATGTTAAGTCCCATAGTGCTTAGAGCCATTTGAACCATCATGATACTGTGTCATGAGAAGAACATATGAGGAGCAAGATGCCCGTGTCGCACTGTTATGTCCTCAACTAAGCTTGGTTGCAAAAATAAATTACAAGTTCAGTAAACTTCGCAGTGTCTCTATAGTGCTATAATTCTCTGACTAAGCTGCAAATCATTTTGGGTTTGTCATTTCACCTCTAACAGACTAATAATAGTCTTCTCATTCTTTCAGAATAACCTGCTGATCGTTTGACGTGATATGTTAACGTAAGGGTTTCTTATCTGAGTAACAGTCTAGATCACAGCATATTTATTTTTTATTACCGATTTCAGCCAGTATAGGCTGTATAGATCTGTAACCTCGTCGCAGAAACTGTTGCTTGTCGACAATTGAACTGCTAGTATATTTGTGGAAAAAATCTTCTCTCTCATTAATAACTAAACTAATTTTTTTCTTTTGAAATATAAATTAAGAGAATTTGAGAGGGTTAATGGAGCACATGCAAACATGCAAGATTAATTAGGGTGTTAGCGAAATTTAAGGATCAGAAGCAGCATGAACACATAATAAAGGATCTAACTAGGAAAGAATAGTCGGATATGAAAGGTGAGGCAGGGTGCATAGCGTTTTATAGTCTGTGGGGAATTGCAGCTTTAGGAGTGGCGGAAACCAAAGACCTGTGGACGACGGAGAAGAAAGAGTGAATTTGGGTTTCAGAGGAGTGGAGGTGAGGAAAATTATAATCTTTAGTCTCACCTGGTGAGATTTGTAGCACATTGCGACTCCTCGTGAGGATAGTCAGTAAAGAGGGTGGTGGAGCTAGGAGGGGGGGGGGGGCAAAGAAATCACCAAGTTAATTTACAGTCGACAAGTAATACAATACATATATTGTTTGTTAATACTGTGGATGAGGTGTTTGTGAATGTTAACGTGGAAAAGTAGTATCTGTAATAAGTAGGCTATTAACCCTATTGATCCGCCAGGTTAGCCGAGAGAGCTGTGCGTGTGAAATCTTATGGGACTTAACTGCTAAGGTCGTCAGTCCCTAAGCTTACACACCACTCAACCTAAATTATCCTAAGGACAAACACACACACCCATGCCCGAAGGAGGACTCGAACCTCCGCCGGGACCAACCGCACCGTCCACAACTGCACCGAGAGGGCTAATGCGCTGCTTCCTCTAGTCGCGTAGGTGCAACGGCCCCGGATCGAATCCACCCGGCGGATTAACGACGAGGGCCAGTGTGCCGGCCAGCCATGATGTGGTTTTTAGGCAGTTTTCTACATCCCACTACGTGAATACCGGGCTGGTCCCCACGTCCCGCCTCAGTTACACGCCTTGCAGACATTTGAAAAAAGTTCGCACTGTTTCTTAGTTTACAATAAATGCAGGCAGTTGGAGTACACTAACTCTATCCCGGGGGTATGGGATGACGGCAGGATTGGCATCCTGCCACCCCTTAAAATTCACCGTGATAAATCCGTACATAACCCTGCCGAACCTACGCATAATATGGGACCAAGGTAGTAGCAAAACAAGATGGCTATTCATCCTATTATTGTAAATTTTCTAAGTTTCATGTTTAATCAACAACTGTGCTTAATAGAAGCATCAGTGCTGATAGTAAGAGTCCCTGAACAGATACCGAAGAAATAAATTTTGTGATTTGACTTTACCATGCTGCTTGTTTCGCTGCCTAAAGGTTTAGTGACATCAGGTGTTATTGTAGACGATTTATGTAACGCGACAAAGGCTTTACACGATCGCTGAATGTAAATAAATGTATAAGTAGTGCTGACATTAGTAATAATCTCTAAGATGAAACCTTAAGACAATAACAATAGAATAGCGACTCAGTGTACTATTATTACATATTCGTGAGATTCTGTCAAATTGTTACCTCGTTACTTTCGAAGAGGAGATTAGCATCTGGCCAAGTCTTCCTCTGTTTGAAGACTTATCATAACATCTGATTAATTAGTAAACTTAATGATCGACGATTGGACAACTATCCTATCTATTGTTTCCAGTTTGTGCAAATATTTACTGTCGTAGGTTTCTAAGTTTTGAGTTGAAGAAAATCTAGTCATTAATGGCCACACCTGGAGCAATAAATGGTTCAAATGGCTCTGAGCACTATGGGACTTAACATCTGTGGTCATCAGTCCCCTAGAACGTAGAACTACTTAAACCTAACTAATCTAAAGACATCACACACATCCATGCCCGAGGCAGGATTCGAACCTGCGACCGTAGCGGTCGCGCGGTTTCAGACTGAAGCGCCTAGAACCGCTCGGCCACTCCGGCCGGCAACCTGGAGCAAATGTAAAGGAGAAGAACATGAGTGGAAAGGACGCCAAGAGCAATGAAATAAACTTTCACACTGTAGGTGAAAGAGGAGTCATGATTCAGGTGTTAGTTCAAAAAGAAAAATCTTGTTAATCAATATATCGCCGGCCGCGGTGGTCTCGCGGTTGTAGGCGCGCAGTCCGGAACCGTGCGACTGCTACGGTCGCAGGTTCGAATCCTGCCTCGGGCATGGATGTGTGTGATGTCCTTAGGTTAGTTAGGTTTAAGTAGTTCTAAGTTCTAGGGGACTAATGACCACAGCAGTTGAGTCCCATAGTGCTCAGAGCCATTTGAACCATCAATATATCTCCAGTACAGTGTCGCGTTTATGAAAATTAATAGTTCTCAGTACGTAGTGTAGAAACTCAGCGCTATCCTCATAATATTCTGTTTGCCTCCTTCACCTCAGCCAAAATAATTAAGAGCTTCTTTGACCACGTAGGAGATACCAGACTGAGATCGCTGATCCAAGACATATTTCGACGAACCTCTGGTCAGCAGTATGTTAGAAATAAAATTTATCTGTTCCCTTCATCAAAAGAAACCCTAGATTCTCTTTGTTCCGTTAAGAATCTTTCGTCAGAATTCGGTTAATAGTGTTGTAAGGAATTAGAGAAAGTGTCGAGGGTTCCGTCTGACTTCGCATGGGTACACAGTTTCTCCAAAGTTGCTTCCCTCTCTAAACATTACATAATTTCCTTCCTCTCAAATTGTCTGAGACAATCGAAGCTTGAAACCAACGAGAAAGTGTCGGTCCGAACACTGTGAAAATTAACAATCGACTCGGCCTGTCAAGCGTGACCTGTAGAACATGCACAATTCCTCATTTGTTCCGCTGACAGTTTCACCTGGGCGTCTGAGGCGCCATGCTGTCTACGTAGGTACCGTCACACGATAGCCATATACAGTTATTGCTGAGAATACTGATTACTTTTCGTGTTTTGCTTTTTATGTCAATACATGTCTATGAACTACTGGGCACATAAAACTACAGTACTTCCAACAACATCAGATTTGTAATGATAATCAAGCCGGAGTTTTCCGGTGGCACTGCGCCTCACATGAAAACAAATACAACGATGAGCCAAAACATCATTACCACTGACTACCGCGAGACTGGATGCTGCCTGATGATGATACAAGAGGAGCAGAGACGAATGGGGTACCATTCTGGTGACGATATTCGCCGTAAATTGGGAATTCCAATGACATAGTCAACTCTGACCAAGGCCCAATTGATATAGTCTAGCCCTGGGTACGATCGTCTCGGAAAGATGAAGCTGGTCGGCTGTAAGTGTGCTGCGGTCAGGAGCATCTACGGAAAGTGATTAAAGGACTGTTTAACCACTAGTACTTGACAAGGTGTTAGACGTCTGTGGCTTATCACAGAAATCGCCCACCCTGTAAAGCAAGATAGGTGGCAGTCTGTGACAGATTTAACGACAGAGAACAATGCTGGTGCAGTGACAAGTGTTTCGGATCACGAGGTTTAATGCACGTTGTACAATACGGAGTTCTTCGGCAGAGGAGATCTACTTTTTCCTCATGCTGACCCGTCAACATGGTCAATCACGACTGCACTGCGCAAGGAATTGTCAATATGGGACCGTGGATCAACAGGAATGTGTCGGCTGGTCGGATGAAGCACGTTACTTGTTACACAAGGTCGATGGTTGTGCCGGGTACATCGTCATCCAGGAGAACAGTTGCTCGAAATACGCACCGTGTCTCTGACACAGTGGAGGTTCGTTACAGCACTTGGGGCCATCGCCTGGACTTCTAGAGACCTGGCGCGGTAATCGAAAGCATCATGGTAGCTGCGTACTAAGCGGACATTATTGCGGACCATATGCATGCATTCATGCTTGATGTCTTACCCGATGGGGACGGCATCAACCAGCTGAATCACTGTCCGTGTTAAAAGGCCACAATCGTGTTACCGTGATTTGAGGAGCATTATAATGAACTCACGTTGATGGCTTGGCCACCCACGTGATGTGAAGCTGAACACATTTGAGATGCTACAGGGCGCCATCTCCGCGCTCACATACACGGGGAAGAACGTGACACTCGGCGGAGCTCCACACAGCTCCACAAACCTACCTTGCACCTTGCCACGCAGAATCGCTGCTTCGTGCTTACCAAAGGTTGAACAACATCAACACGCTACTAAGGAAGTGGTCAAAAATTTTTAGTTCATTAGTGTAGTCATAATTGGGATGACTTCTCTTATAATTCACAAATTAAAAATATTTTTCGGAACACCAGAGAAGAGTCATTCGACACCTGGCAGAGTCCTGCTACATTTACCCCCACATCTAAATCTGTACTCCGCAAGCTACCGTAGGGTGGGAGGCGGAACGTTTTCAGAGTGACAGAATAATTTTCTCTTCTTCCTGTTTCATTCGCAAATAGTGTGTAGGGAGCGACACTGTCAATGCACCTCTTTAAGCAGCCAAATTTATTTACTTTCTCCTCTTGCTCTTTGCGTGACATATACGTAGTAAAAACTATTATGTTCCTTGAATCGTTTTGTGACTCAGACTCAGAATTTCAAGAGTAACTCCATGAGTGATTGAAAGTTCTTTCTGAAAGCGTCTTTCGTTTCTTTTTTTTCTGCGTTTATGTGACACTTTCACGCTCGATAAACGAACTCGTGACCGAGCGAGGAACTCTTCTTTGAATTTTCTTTATCTCTTTCGTTAATCCAACTTAGTGTTTCAGACTTGTGAACAAGACTCAAGAATTGATCTAACAAGCGCTTCAGTAACTGGAAATGTTCGTTGGTGCATTATGCTTCCACCACAAAAAGGTAGTGTTGCTGGCATCACGAATTATTGCTCAATGTGTCTAATCTCGCAAAATTACAGACTAACTACAAACGAATCATAATAAAACTTTGTAGAGGAAAACCAACCAGCAGAAGAAAAACAGGATTCTGAAAGTGATTTTTAGTAACTGAGTATTTTTACATTTTGAGTCAAATTCTAGAAAAACATCTGAAATATAACATTTT
This sequence comes from Schistocerca gregaria, assembly GCF_023897955.1. Lineage (NCBI taxonomy): Eukaryota > Metazoa > Arthropoda > Insecta > Orthoptera > Acrididae > Schistocerca > Schistocerca gregaria. The sequence goes on from NC_064931.1 coordinate 564,462,825, forward strand.
ATTACATATTCCCTTCGTTGTTTGCACGAAGTGCTTGATTATCTGCACAGAGCACCTGAACAATAAAATATACCCAAAAGTTAGGTGTCGTGTCTACGTTTATTTACAATAACAGCACAGAACAAATTATTTGGAAAAAGTAGGCGAAAGATTTAAATTTTAAACATGGTTTTGGGTAACGATATCCGATTGTAACTGGAATGTTTACGTCAGTTATGTATTAGAGTGATGGTTTCATAATGTTGTCAGACAACAAAAAAAATACATTAGAGGAACTCTGAGAAGTGTGTAAGTTTTCCAGACCGCAAATGAATAACACAAAAACTAAAGTTATTGTTAGTACATAGTTTCACTTGCACAGTAAAATTTACTTTTTTTATGCAAGTGAATCTGTGTGCTACATGCTATATCTTGATAATGGAGCTTGACCATACATGCTGACGGAAATGGGAAGTGTTACACTAGGAATTATCGCTCCGAAAATTATCAGGTTTTGTAGAGATGCTCAACACATAACGGATGTGAAATGATTTTTATTTCCTTCTAAAGTAATGTCCGCCATAAGCAAGAGTATAAGATGTGACCTCTGCAGGCACGAATACACTATTGCATTCCTTGCGACGTGGAAGTAAACAGTAATTTTGAGGAGTTTCTTGACATTTCTGAAACACTCGCTGTGTCAGTTCAAGAAGATTGCTGGCTGGAGGCTGATATGAAAATATACGCCTTTCCATCACATTCGAGACACTTCTATGGGTGACAAAGAGGGGGACGGGCAGGCCAGTCTTGTAACCGCTCTTTCCTCGAGGTGTGATCATTGCCCTACTGAAAATATGCCATTTCGTGGTTTACTATCATTACCACATAAGGGCAGGCACTCAGTTTCCCCTCACCAGCAAACACACCATGCCTGTTGTCACTAGCTTCCGTCATCGTGATTCCAGGAGTTTGAGACTTACAGGTCTCGAGAATCGCTGCTTCCTGTAACTTTCTGTAACATTAACATTGTATTCATATGTTACATACGTTAGTGCATAAGTGGCATTGTCATTGATGTATGATTTTCTCACACTTAAGACTTCTGTAAATGAATTTTGCTGTTTTGTATTTTCTTACAGGGTGACAATTAGTGAACTGTATGAGAAAAACGTAAATTAGTCACAAACTACGGGGTGCACACACTTTATTCAACGTGTAAGCGTCACTACAGATTAGATTATGACATGCTCGATATGCCTGCCATCATTGGCAATGGTGTGAAGCAGACGAATAGCGAAATTCTGCATGACCCGCTGAAGTGTCGCAACATCGATGCTGTCGAGGACCTCCTGAATGGCTGTTTTTAGCTGAGCAATGACTTTGGGGTTATTGCTGTACGCCTTGACTTTAATACAGCCTCACAAAAAGGAGTCGCATGTGTTCAGATCCTGAGAATATGGCGGCCCATCGAGACCCATGCCAGTGGCCTCTGGGCACCGGAGCCCAGAATGCGGTCCCCAAAGTGCTCCTCCGTCACATCAAACACTCTCCTGCTTCGATGGGGTCGAGCTCCGTCTGACATGAACCACATTTTGTCGAAATCTTCCGAAGTAAGAGTGATTTCAGGTGTGCCGCAGGGGAGTGTCATAGGACCGTTGCTATTCACAATATACATAAATGACCTGGTGGATGACATCGGAAGTTCACTGAGGCTTTTTGCAGATGATGCTGTGGTGTATCGAGAGGTTGCAACAATGGAAAATTGTACTGAAATGCAGGAGGATCTGCAGCGAATTGACGCATGGTGCACGGAATGGCAATTGAATCTCAATGTAGACAAGTGTAATGTGATGCGAATACATAGAAAGATAGGTCCCTTATCATTTAGCTACAAAATAGCAGGTCAGCAACTGGAAGCAGTTAATTCCATAAATTATCTCGAAGTACGCATTAGGAGTGATTTAAAATGGAATGATCATATAAAGTTGATCGTCGGTAAAGCAGATGCCAGACTGAGATTCATTGGAAGAATCCTAAGGAAATGCAATCCGACAACAAAGGAAGTAGGTTACAGTACGTTTGTTCGCCCAATGCTTGAATACTGTTCAGCAGTGTGGGATCCGCACCAGGTAGGGTTGATAGAAGAGATAGAGAAGATCCAACGGAGAGCAGCGCGCTTCGTTACAGGATCATTTAGTAATTGCGAAAGCGTTACGGAGATGATAGATAAACTCCAGTGGAAGACTCTGCAGGAGAGACGCTCAGTAGCTCGATACGGGCTTTTGTTAAAGTTTCGAGAAATACCTTCACCGAAGAGTCAAATGGCTCTGAGCACTATGGGACTCAACTGCTGTGGTCATTAGTCCCCTAGAACTTAGAACTACTTAAACCTAACTAACCTAAGGACATCACACACATCCATGCCCGAGGCAGGATTCGAACCTGCGACCGTAGCAGTCGCACGGTTCCGGACTGCGCGCCTAGAACCGCGAGACCACCGCGGCCGGCACACCGAAGAGTCAAGCAGTATATTGCTCCCTCCTACGTATATCTCGCGAAGGGACCATGAGGATAAAATCAGAGAGATTAGAGCCCACACAGAAGCATACCGACAATCCTCCTTTCCACGTACAATACGAGACTGGAATAGAAGGGAGAACCGATAGAGGTACTCAGGGTACCCTCCGCCACACACCGTCAGGTGGCTTGCGGAGTATGGATGTGGATGTAGATGTAGATGTAGATGTAGATGTAGAAGTCAGAGTCACTTTGGAAAACGAGGATCAAATCCTCTTCCAAAACCTTCACGGACCGTTCTATAGTCACCGTACCATCAAGGAATATCGCACCGATAATTTCGTGACTGGAAATTGCACAGCACACAACAAGCCGTTGAGGGTGAAGAGACTTCTAGATCGCAAAATGCGTGTTCTCAGTCCTCCAAATGTGCCAATTTTGCTTACTGACGATCCCATCCAAATGAAAGTGAGATTCGTCGCTAAACCAAACCGAACCATACTAATTCTCATCACGCCCCGCGGCTAACCGTGCAGTTTGAACCTGCTAACGCAAACCATTCAGAAGTTATGACGATTTCATTTCATATAGCTCAATAATTGTCACCCTGTAAATTTATACGAGGAGGTTCATTAAGTAAAGCAAAGCGTTTTTTCGAAAGCAGGTTGATTTTAGTCATGATTCCATTACACCATATTATTCAACACTGTTTTGGCTACAAATCCCTATTTTTCAACATAATCTCCTTTCAATGCGACGGCCTTACGCCAACTTACTGTGAGGGTCTATATGCTCTCATTGTACCATTCTACTGGTTGACGTCGAAGCCAACGTCTTACTGCATCAATAACCTCGTCATTATCCACTTACTGCTGTCCGTGGAGTGCATCCTTGTTTGAGTCAAACTGCTTGCTCTTTACGGTCTTCTGTTAGGCGGTGAGAAAGCCAGTAGGGTCTTGACTTTGAGAACCGCAACTGGTTGACCAGTGTATCAACACTACGAATAGAGACATCCAGTTGTGAAACGAGGAGGTTGATTGTGATCTGTCATCGCCTCTAGTGAGGGTGTCTGCATGTTCCAACAATGCAATAATCACAACTGTGTGCGACCGGCCGGCACACGGGATATCGGACAGGATTGCGCGACCTTGTTGCGATGATGACAGACGCTTCACCCAACGCGTCACCGTTCTTTTGTTCATAGCCAGGTCTACGCAGACATTCTGCACGCGTCTACGAATACCTGCAATGCTCTGGTTTTCCGACAAAAGAAACTCGAAATGGATCGAGAAAAAAAGTGTTGCATTATTTGTTGAACGGCTCTCCACTACAGGTATTGTGCGATTTTATATTGTAAATTGAGATCTTGATGATACATGCATAGGAATAGATAATCATAAACGTTAAAATAGACAGGGAAAGGACCGAGGAAAGTCCCTCGTGGTTCGCAGGTAGAACAGTAAGAAAGGAAAAGAGGAGCAAGCGCGGGACGAGTGCGCGCCGATTGACTATAGCCCAGGAGGCGCACAGCAGCCGCCAAGCAGTAAACACCTCGTAGCAACGACAGGCATCATACGTGCTAAAAGTTGTGATAAACACCTAGTATAATGAATCGTTCCATGTCTTGAAAGATTAAAAAGGTATCACAAACTCAACGACATATGGTAAACATTGAGAAGAGCCCTGTGTGTTCAGGAACAGGAACTAAGCTCATGGTACGGCCGACGACAAGGGCGAACAGTGCTTTCACTTCATGATCTCCAGGCAATGTACTAACTTAGTTTTGCAAACCAAGGACCAGTTTTTAAATTTGCTTTTCGGATTCAATATACTGCGTTAACTTTCATATTTTGTGGATAGTGAACTACGTAGTGCACAATACCTGCAATAGTCTGATTTTCCGAATCCTTCATTGAACATTATTGCCATGTTATCGAGTATTACCTACGAATTCTATTAGTTTTAATTAATTCAAAATTGCGCGTTAGTGAATAGAGCAGTTATTTCACCATTAATCTTTAGATTTAGGTAGGACATGTTTTTATTAGGCGATGATTCATTAAGTTTCTCTTCATTACTAAAACAATGCCACACACTTAATCAGTGTTGTTTTTCGTGAGTGTTTGTTAGGAATTGAAAACGAAGAAACTGATGCGAAGTTTGCACTGCACAGTAATTGCACTGACCGAAATAATGCACGTCCGTCTCGGACAGGCGTCTGTTGCTTTGCTTGCCAATATTTGTTGCATTCATCCACTTAAATATTACATATTCGACTTATAACACTCTCCCCAAACAATACTATTAGTTCTATCACCGGTAGAGCCAAGTATAACACTAATAACTTTTTCTAACTTAGCAATTCGCCGATAATGTTACTCCTTTGTAACATAATTATCGATTGTAAGTAGTTATATAGTGTTATTATGTGTATTTCACTATGAAGTGATTGTTCTGTACTAGTTAAGATCTTTGAATTGTCAGAGGGAAAGTGGAAGTTTATTATGTATACATTATAAAGATTTAATAATGTTTAAAAATAATCAAACTTTATAAAATATGTATGCTCGTAAAAGAAAAATTGTACTTTGAATACTGGTTCATGCATAGGGAAAAGGTGTAGGGAACCCCCTCCGTTACGGAGGGGGCTTGCTGCGCGGGAAAAGGTGGATTTGGCGGTCAATCTGGGCTGCAAGAGAGAGAGCACATTACGCAGTCAGTGGCCAGCAGTTGTACAGTCAACATCGTAGGTGCCCAGTGAGGCATTCGGAAGCCGATTTATGTGGAAATTACCTCGGATGTAGTTTCGGCTGTAATATGGTGCTCCTGTGTAAAAGGATGGCTCTGAAATGATTAATACGTCGCACGAAGAAATCTGAAAAGAGCCTTAAAATGCAAGAGATGAGACCACATAGACGCCACGTGCTTGCTACCACTATCTCGCCACTGCTCCGCCAACTTCAGGAAATCAGACATTTATCATGGTATGGACCAGTATGTTTGTGTGCGTGCTTTTTCAATAATAATTCAAGTGATAAAAACATGTGTGAACTTTGAAATTGTCCTTATCATAAAACCGTTTTAGGGTCCCATCCTAAACGTGTAAGAGACCGAGTACCCTGTTTCTGAATAACCACTGAATTGCTTCTAATTTGAATGTGCCAAAGTTTCAGTGTTAAAGTATATAAATGCTGCTATTTAAGCCACCTGCTTCACATGTAATGAAAAAGGCACGTAATTAGACTTATAGGAAATTTGATTTTGCTTTGACTGTTGCCATGAAGTAACTTCTGAAGATTTATTTGAGAATAATATTTGAGTAAATTGCTATATAGTATTGAAATATAAGCAAATTCAAGTGGGGTTAGAAATCCATATTACCGTTATGCAATTTGTCTCTGAAATAGTTATGAAAAATGGTTCAAATGGCTCTGAGCACTATGGGACTTAACATCTGTGGTCATCAGTCCCCTAGAACTTAGAACTACTTAAACCTAACTAACCTAATGACATCACACACATCCATGCCCGAGGCAGGATTAGAACCTGCGACCGTAGCAGTCGCGCGGTTCCGGACTGCGCGCCTAGAACCGCTAGACCACCGCGGCCGGCTAATAGTTATAGAATTTGCCTGCAGAGTAAATGACAGTTTATGGGCCCCACTATATTCTCTTCTATAACGAGAAAGTTAAACTAAATATTGCTTTTGCTAAAGAAATCTGAAGTATTTCCATAAAATAAAGAGTATAGAGAAGTGTTTGTACAGTGTTAATTTATTGCCTTTGTAATGTTAGTGTGTTAGTTAAACCAGGACTCTTGTCATGCTTCACTTAGTCTCGTGATATCTTTAATAACTTTTTGGTGCTGTATTGGTTAATGGTTGAGATGATGATTATTATTAACAGGAGTAAAGTACCATTCACCTTTCTGTGACTACTAATTTATGCTAATAGTAACTACTAACCACTGTTCAGTTCGTCTGGTAGCTGTGTGTATTCATTGCAATTCACAGAGAGAGAAAGAATGAAAGTCCTTGTAGCAAAATTGCAGTTAAAGTCTTTGAACTTAGAGTTCCCACATTATTATGCCTAATTAGGCTGGCGACAGTTTATTGTTTCATTCACAAAAACTTTCACTACTTTCTTTAATTCCAAAATTAAAGTCTTTCTATTAATTGCCATTTATACGAAATTCATGTTCGATACCCTCTGTCTATTAGGTAAACACACGGTCAAACTTCAAAATTCCTCACAGAGAAGGTCATATTTGGCACAGCGTACGTACAGGTGTTATTCTTTGAGAGGAATATGTTTTAAACATAACTGTATTTAACGGAAAAGTGTCGAACTATTTTTCGTTACACTGAAGGCTTTTATTGAAAGGAAGAAGTAGCAAAACAAACAGAAAAGGAACCAAGGTTCTATTATTAATAAAGTAAAGTGTAGTTACATAAAAAGGAAAACGGTTGCCAGTATAATTAGGTAAAGTTGTACCAAATACTAGCACTGTCCATAAAGGAAGCTAGCTTACTTTACTTGATAGTGGGATTCTATTTCTGCTTAAATGTCACGAGGCAGCAGTACATTTTAACAAGCAATATACCAGTGGTTTTACATGAAAAGCACAGCACTAAACAAAATATTTACATAGATGTTACTTCTAAGATCACGGTGATACAGAAATCACATTAAACATAAGCAGATAAAGAAGTTATACGAGTTAAGTATAAGTAATATCGGAATTGGTATTACAGACTCCTCTGTAATTGGGCTACTTTGTGTTTCGGATTCCATCTGAAATTTTTTAGTGACGTCTGATTTGTTTAAAAATCCAAGGTCACAGACCTCCGTCAAAATTCATGTGTTCTGGAAAACTCATTAAGAACAGTGCCAACATTCACAAAAGTATTTAATTCCTCATGTTAGCTTAGCGGCACAATACGTACAGGGTGTTTCGTATATTATAGGTACCAACGTAATCGACGAATGGAGGGCAATAGAACAAGCAAATAATCCTAATAAACGTAGGTTCGGAATCCAGTTGTTTCCCCGATATGGTGTATGCACAACTGCTGTCATGCTAATGTTACAACAGTGTTAATGTCTGATGTTCCATGTAGCAGTTTCCACAGTGAACAGCAAATGTAGTGTGCAAGTTTAGTATCTGCAGCGGTTGCCATGGCTCCACACACATCTTCAAATGTTGATATCACTGACACCTACTTCCTGTATGGGCGTGCTAATGGCAAATCATGGGAGGCAGCACGATTGTGCCACGAAACAGACAACAAAACAGCAGCGTGTTGACTAGATGCCATCAGAGCCTGCGCGACGCCGGTTCATTTAAGGCTAACAACCAACATGCAGGTAGAGCAAGAACAGGGCCAGCCAGTACGAAATAGGAAGCGTGTATTACAATAGGTGAAATCCATGCCGGGAACAAGTACCAAAATATCTCTAGCAGATCGCTTTTGCCCTGCACCATATGGCGGATATTACATGAGGGGCGGTTGTAGCCATATCATGTACATAGTTACTAGCCCTAGCCGCACCTGAATTTCTAGCCCTTCTGCTCCGCTCCAGATGCTGTTGCAAATATCCACAACAGACACGTTTGGGCTTATAAGTACCCACATGCTACAGCACATCAGTCGGGATTTAGCGTTAACGTTTGTGCAGGTGTCTGTAATGTGTTACTAGGGTAGCATTTCTTACCTGTCCGATTCACTTGTCATGTGAGCCTTAGTTTCTTGCAAAACAAGCTAACGGATTATTTGTGTGATGTTCTTTACGTTGTCACAATGTGTATATGGCACACGCGTGGTGGTACACCGACACACGTTCATGTGGCTGTTTGGGAATACGTAGGACGAATTTGCTACAAGTCTATGGGTCGTGCCTCACGAGTGCCATGGGCGTCCAAATTCCCCTGAACGAATCCATTGGATTCTTTTATTTGGGGATATTTAAAAGCTTTGATGCATTCCAGCCTGGTTGATAGTTCCAACAAGCTCCGGAAACGCATTGTAGATGGTTGTCAGTGCATTCGGAACAGGCGTGGATTTTTTGGACGTTTACGGCCACTGATGAGATGCGCTGAAGGTTGTCTCCACGTGAACAATGGTCGTGTGGAACACTTGATGTCATGTATTTGTCCTCAAGTGCGTAACTGCAGTTTGGATCTTCAGGTTCGTGTACTCAGTCGGCATACGTCGTACTGGTCTCCAGGCTTCAGTTTATTAGAATTATTTGCTTATTTCGTTATCCTCTATTCCCCTCTTACTTTTGTAACTAGAGCCTCAGACATTCTGTCTAACAATAATGCAGGGTGAGGCAGCGAAGACAGGCCACCTAAATACATCCAGACTGAATAAATACTTCGAGGTGAGTCTTCGCCAAGTTATAATAGACAACATGGTGAACTTCCAGACATTCGCAAGTAATTTTTATTGTTTATACTTGCCGAATTGTGAAACCAATATTGATTTTTTTCGCTAATGGAGCTATATACTTTTTTATATGGTATTTAAAAGAAGCTTATAAGAGAACTTCAGCCACATAAATGTATGGGACCCGATCAAATAATATAAAGATAACAGCACCGCAGACCACTCTCCCGCCTTCTAGAGAAGAAATTCCACAAAATTCTGCCCTATTATGCCAAAAACAAGCAAACACGTTACTCAGGTATGGTTATTGTGTTTATCTGTGGGCTTGAAGCCGATTAGTCTGTGTTCTGCTGTTGTAGCAATCAGATAACTCGCCCGTAAGGCTGTTGAGACATTCAAAAAGTATACGACAGTAAAAAAAATCATTTGTGGCAAATGTCGCCGACCTATCAGAGCAGCGGTGCTGTTGTGTGCTGAGGAATATCCAGATCGTACCAAGCACTTACGATCTGTCTTTGCAAACGTTGTAAAAATTTCCTAGAAACTTGAAGTGTAGAGAATAAAATAAAATACGCAAAGGAAAAAGCAGAGCAACTGATGACAGAATAAACCTAACATTTTAGCAGCAGTAGAACAAAATGCAAATATCCATAATAGGCATCTCGGAAGTACGGGAGGGATCAAACAAATGAGTGTTCTGCAAACACTACATTTCATTTCATTTCATCTTCTTCAAATTGCGCTGCATCGACAGCTTCATGGTAGCGACTTCCATAATTGGTTACTACTGTCTGAATGTTATCTACGAAAAGTGCCAAGTGATGCGGCATATCTATGCAAAAATTGTTTAAGGAAGAACTAGCGCCGGCCGCGGTGGTCTCGCGGTTCTAGGCGCGCAGTCCGGAACCGAGCGACTGCTACGGTCGCAGGTTCGAATCCTGCCTCGGGCATGGATGTGTGTGATGTCCTTAGGTTAGTTAAGTTTAAGTAGTTCTAAGTGCTAGGGGACTGATGACCACAGCAGTTGAGTCCCATAGTGCTCAGAGCCATTTGAAGAACCAGCGTTTGCAAACCATGGGTAAGTGAAACTTCGTAATATGTACTAATTCTCAGCTGAAAATCCACGCTGACTCAAAGAAAAGATCTATCAATGTTTGGTGCTTATTTTTCAAGGACCGCAACATTGGTTGCGATTTTAGTGATGGGAATCTAACGCTCTTGGTCTGTCAACGTTTGGTGCGTATTTTTCAAGACCTATGTCATTGGTCCCTGTTTTATTAATGGAAAGTGTCTCGAGTTCCTAAGATATGCTGCTGCCTCAGTTATTGGAAGACATTCCACTGGACATAAGGTACTCAGATGGGTACCAACATGTAGGATGTCCCACCCATTCCGCACACGTTATGACAGTCCCTCTTAAGTTAACATCTGAGGAGCACTGGAACGGTCGTTCAGGAAATGCAAAATGGTCTACACACTCACCAAACATCACACTTCTGCTCTTTTGTCTGTGGTGAAAACTCAGACTAGAGGTCTATTAGGAAACACCGACGACTCCCGAAGGCATGAAATTCCTATTACACGGGCCTGCGCTGCCGTTAACACCAAATGAAATTCAACTTGCGGTATTGTTTATTCAAAATAACTTTATAGCATGCAGCAGTGCTTGGGTGAACGCTTTGCGCAGTTGATGTGACAGCCGTGATAATATACAGACGAACCGTATCCGACTTACGTGTTTCCTTACATTTGGTATTAATAGGGCGGGCAGTTGTGAAACATCTTCTCCTGACTGCGAGGCAGTGGTTTGTGGCGCTGTTGTACTTCATACTCTTTGATCAAATCCCGTTCATGTTATGTCGATAAAGTTCTATCAGAAGCCTCATTCAAATGTCACAAGCAGTATAAAGTTCGATTTAAAAAAATCGGTGTTCTAATTCGGCTACTATATACACTATAAATTACTTCCGAATGTCGGGAAAGTAGCTGTATTGTCCGCTATAACATGGCGGCTACTGCCACCTCGTTATATTTATCTATTTTGCATATATTTGGAGTGATCTGTCTTAGCTACCTCACCCTCTAGATACACTAATCGCCATTAAAATTGCTAAACCAAGAAGAAATGCAGATGATAAACGGGTATTCATTGGACAAATATATTATACTGGAACTGACATGTGATTACATTTTCACGCAATTTGGGTACATAGATCCTGAGAAATCACTATCCAGAACATCCACCTTTTGCCGTAATAACGGCCTTGATACGCCAGAGCATTGAGTCCAACAGAGCTTGGATGGCGTGTACAGGTACAACTGCCCATGCAGCTTCAACACGATAGGCCTACCACAGTTCATCAAGAGTAGTGACTGGCGTATTGTGAAGAAACAGTTGCTCGGCCACCATTGACCAGACGTTTTCAATTGGTGAGAGATCTGGAGAATCTGCTGGCCAGGGCAGCAGATGAACATTTTCTGTATCCAGAAAGGCCCATACAGAAACTTCAACATGCGGTCGTGCATTATCCTGCTGAAATGTAGGGTTTCGCAGGGATCGAATGAAGGGTAGAGCCACGGGTTGTAACACATCTGAATTGTAACGTCCACTGTTCAAAATGCCGTCAATGGGAACAAGAGGCTAACGAGACGTGTAACCAATGGCACCCCTTACCATCACGCCGGGTGATACGCCAGTATGGCGATGACGAATACACGTTTCCAATGTGCGTTCACCGCCATGTCGCCAAACACGGATGCGGCCATCATGATGCTGTAAACAGAACCTGGATCCATCAGAAAAAATGACGTTTTGCCATTCGTCTCCCTCTTAAGACAACATCTGAGGAGCACTGGAACGGTCGTTCAGGAAATGCAAAATGGTCTACACACTCACCAAACATCACACTTCTACTCTTTTGTCTATGGTGAAAATTGAAACTAGAGGTCTATTAGGAAACACCGACAACTCCCGAAGGCATGAAATTCCTATTACACGGGCCTGCGCTGCCGTTCGTCGTTGAGTACACCATCGCAGGCGCTCCCGTCAAGGGTAACCGCAGCCATGGCTAAGCTGATAGTCAATGCTGCTGCAAACGTCGTCGAACTATTCGAGCAGATGGTTGTTGTCTTGCAAACGTCCCCATCTGTTGACTCAGGGATCCAGACGTGGCTGCACGATCCATTACAGCCATGCGGATAAGATGCCTGTCATCTCGACTGCTAGTGATACGAGGCGTTGGGGTCCAGCACGGCGTTCCATATCACCCTCCTGAACCCACCGATTCCATATTCTGCCAACAGTCATTGGATCTCCACCAACGCGACCAACAATGTCTCAATACGATAAACCGCAATCGCGATAGGCTACAATCCGACCTTTATCAAAGTCGGGAACGTGATGGTACGCATTTCTCCTCCTTACACGAGGCATCACAACAACTTTCACGAGGCAACGCCGGTCAACTGCTGTTTGTGTATGAGAAATCGGTTGGAAACTTTCGTCATGTCAGCACGTTGTAGGTGTCGCCACCGGCGCCAACTGTGTGAATGCTTTGAGAAGCTAATCATTTGCATATCACAGCATCTTCTCCCTGTCGATTAAATTTCGCGTCTGTAGCACGTCATTTTCGTGGTTTAACAATTTCAATGGCCAGTTGTGTATGTGTTTCTCTTTCTCCAGTGCGTCTACGAATACGTTGTCGCTGATCTGACCACCACAGACGATAGCGAGACTCATCGCTTAACCACAGATTGCCACTCACTGTCACAGTTGACTCTAGCTGTACACAATTTTGTCTGTTGTCTGTCTTGGGCAACCGGTAAACGAGGTATGGCAACTAGAGATCTCACCCTAGGTTCCAACGATTTGCTGCCGACGGTTCGTGATGACACTCTGCCCATAACCTCTTCTCACATCTCAGCTGTTGTCACGCGTATATTCGTCAGAGACAGTCTAACAATCCTACGGTTTTCTCGTAAAGTAGTCCTTTTGGAAAGACCCGTGAGTACTCTGCTGGTCAGATTGTTGTCCTACATCCACCTCATCACCACTAGTACTGCAAAAATTGCACTGCAGCCGTTTGTTTGTGCGATATGCCGTTATGATGCTCTCATATCCCTCATCCCAATGACTTGACCTTCCTCAAAGTTTGAGGGCAGGTGATAAGCTGTATGTAAACGTTCTCTGACCCTGCTTTGTTGCGATCTGAAACTGAAAGTTTTCAGTAACGTTAGATTCACCCAATATTCAAAATATGCTCCCATCATTCTTGTTCGGATGGAATGGATTTTCCTGTATTGAAAATACTAACGATAAATTCACATAAGGATAAAACTTTAATTAATGTATTCCATAGGTATGGAAATATTAGAATATAAGTTTGGTAGAGTTCGGTCAAGGTGTTCATGGTGTAACACTTCCCATTTCCATCAGTGAGTAGAACCAAAACCTGCTGCTAGTCGGTCAGAAGTTGCTTACTTCATATTATCGACTGGTGTCTACACAGTATAAGCTTTTGCATACCAAGCGGGGTACTTTAGGAAAACTACATAACTATTTTATTATTTGTAGCTTTCAGACTATGTGGCATTGTTAAACTTCCTCCGCTAGCACTACCATTGCTGAATTTTTAAAGTAAATTTATGTATATAATGAGTAATAACTGAAATTTTTATTGGGGTCCATTGGTACATTAATGTGACCACTTATCAAAATCTTTTGGAGCGTGGACCACTGCAAGACGCACATGAAGAGAGTGAATGATGTTATGGAAGGTACTGACAAGGATCTGGAGCTATGTCCACTCCAGTGGCGTGGCGTGGCCAGCTGCGCTAGGTGCAAACAACTCCAACGAGGTGGTCGTATAGATTCTCGACTGAGTTGAAATCTGGAGAGTATGGTGAACAGGAGAGCACGGTAAACTCACGCTGATGCTTTTAGAACCATTCACGTACTTTTGCGAAGTGTGTGACATGTTGCATTGTTCTGCTGGTAGATGCAATCGGGCCGAGGAGAAAACAAACTGCTTGCAACGATGGCCATGGTACCCAGGAAAAGATGCATACTTGTGCGTATCCATCGTGCCTTCCAGAGTGACGAGATCAACCAGGAAATGCCGTGACAAAATTCCCCAGACCACAACTCTCGCTTTTCCGGGAGGGGCCCTTCGGAAGGTTATTGCACCTGTCCGATGGTGCATAAAACGTGATTCACCTATAACGACAACCTTTCGCCACTGAGTTAAGGTCCAGTTGCGGTACTGGTTTGCAAGATCCAGGCTTCATCGCCGATGAACATCAGTCAGCATGGGCGAATGAACCAGGCGCCTGCTGCGGAGGCCCATACGCAGCAACATCCTCGTCGAGGAGTCACTGTTGCTAGCCCCTTGGTTAATCTGGACGGTCAGTCCCTGAACAGTTACACGTCTGTTTTCCCGCACACCTCTTTGCAGCCGTCGTTCACCCCTGTCATCTGTGGCCCGTTGTACACCACAGTTGCTTCAGCGCCGGATTTTGGATAACATTTTGCCATGCACGGTATACTTTAACCACGGTGACACACGAACAGTTTACAAACCTAGCTGTTTCGGAAACGCTGCCACCCTTGCCCCGAAAGCCAATGGTTATGAGCGTCAGATTAATCGCTCTGTTTCTGCATTACGATAATGACTGCACTGTTTTCCGTGGCCCTCCGACATCCTTCATATACCCTCCACTCCTAGAGCTGTCAGTGTACAAACAACCTAGCAAAAATCGAAAACAGGATATTTTGTCTAAATCGAGCGGCCTCACAATAACTTCCAGGAGTGTGTATTCGATTAAGGAGACTTTCAAATTTTTCATTGCACCTAAAATCGTGGCCAAAGTTGTAAAATACTCAAACCAAAACGAAGAGACAGTTTATAATATAAGGAATGCAACTCATCTTTGTGACAAATGAAAGCAGATCCCCACAAGTACAACAGAAATAATCGGATTCATAGCGCTTCTTGTAACTGTGAGAGCACTAGAAGCTAAAAGAGAACCACTTTCTATCTTATAGTCCACGGACCCTGTGGTGTCACCGCCAGACACCATACTTGCTAGGTGGTAGCCTTTAAATCGGCCTCGGTCCGTTAGTATACGTCGGACCCGCGTGTCGCCACTATCAGTGATTGCAGACCGAGCGCCGCCACACGGCAGGTCTAGTCAAGAGAGACTCCCTAGCACTCGCCCCAGTTGTACAGCCGAATTTGCTAGCGATGGTTCACTGTCTACATACGCTCTCATTTGCAGAGATGACAGTTTAGCACAGCCTTCAGCTACGTCATTTGCTACGATCTAGCAAGGCGTCATATTCAGTTACTATAATTGCTATCTTCAAGAATGTATTCTGAACAGGTAATATTGTGAATCATGTACCGTCAAGAGCGACGTTCATCATTAACGGATTAAAGTTAAGTATCAAACTAATTACGTCCGCTTTCTGAATTCTCATTCCTTGTCATGTTCCAGACCTCACGTCAGTATAGTTCTTCCCTCCTCACGCCAGCTTGCGTGAGCTAAAACGCGTGCATTTCGGACTCCGCTCGTAACATGGTGTTGGCTCTTCTGCTAACACGGAAGACCCCAAGTACTAAAGGAAAATATTTCGAGCTTCATTATCGGGAAATGTGGTTTCCGACGCCTTTCTCACACACATTCTATGACATGACCCTAGATAGCAATGAAGACTAATGTCCAATTTTTGTGGATTTGGAGAGATATTTACAAAGAAATGCTTTGTACACTATTATCCAAGTATTCATTTGACAGTGAATGGACGGTTGGTAGCGTTTCGTGGGGAATGCCCATTTGGGTTCACATGAAGTCCTAACCAGCTAGATAAGGCATAAAAATGTGGACCCTCTGCGACGTCGAATCCTCGTATGTTTATAACTTAGAGGTATACCCAGGGAAAAAAGGATCTACGGAAAAGAATCAAGATGATTGCGTTGCAGTGGATCTTACACTTCCTTTAGGAAATGGATATGGCATTACAACGAACATCTTTTAACGAGTGTTCCACTTGCACCGGAGCTCTTGAAAGAAGGGCAAATTTTGACTGGTTCTCTTACAAAAAACAAGCCCGAAATCCCTTTTGAACTTCAACTAGCGCCCCAATTTTCATCTATATTTATGGAATATTCCGTCTGTTCTTAGACGAACATAGACATAACTTGATCTCATAGTATTAAGGCTCCACAATAATTATTCTGAAACATTAATATTGTGTATTCAAGTTATTAATTTTCATCTGTGTTTGCATTCGATGAAAATATAACCGAATTATTATACGTATCTAAAAAGGCCAAGAGACTAATCCTTTTCAGTTCTGAACATCATGATGAAAACTGCGGAACATAAAAAGAGGAGTTCAAATTCTGATATTATTCTATTCTAAAATAAAACCAAAAGTTTAGTAGATACAAATAAGTATTTACGTAATAAGGCTACCTAGCGATGGCCATTTGTACTATTCTTGAATATGACTACACAGCAGCCATAAATGCATACGTAGTTTGGAAGACAAAAAATCTTGACTGGAATGCTCTTGCACACGACGGAAGGAGAAACTTTTTTATGAAGGACAAGAACTTATAAAGCCTCACATGAAGTAAAGAAAGCGGTATCTGAAAGGAATGCGCGCAAACACGAGAACAGCAGTGAACAAACTATGATATGGGAAAATGACGAGACGTGTAAAACCAAACGTGGCAAGTGTGATTCTTTCGAGTGTAGTGAAAATGCAGTTATGTAAAGGGAAAAAAGTATGCAAAAATTGAGTTGATTAGAACGGAAACGTGTGTAATTACCAGTAGACACTACATTTGAAAAAAAAAATCCTATGAATAATTTACATAATTCGTTACCATCACATTTGAAGTAAGATATTATTTTATTTACATTGTTATTGAAAAGGACAATTCTTTTTCCATTACTGTGTCATTCTATGTGATTACTTTTGTTTCTGTATATGTACTTTTCTAAAAATACATTTTGTTTTGTGATACTCTGGTACCGCCATAAGTGTACCATGTTATTTTTTAGCTTAGTATGCGAAGGATAAGATACTATTTCACCAATGCTGCCTACGCCGCTAACGGAGCATGAACACTGTAAGGCTTATCTATGCGCTGTAATTTATGGGAGGACTGGAACGGGTGCAGTCAGCCTCGTGATGCCAGCTGAGGAGCTACTTGACCGAGTAGTGACTGCCAAAGTAGGGAAAACTGACAATGGCCGGGAGAGAGATGTTCTGACCCCCGCCCCCCATAAATGGTTCAAATTGCTCTAAGCTCTATGGAACATAACATCTGAGGTCATCAGTCCCCTAGACTTAGAACTACTTAAACCTAAGTAACCTAAGGACATCACACACATCCATGCCCGAGGTAGGATTCCAACCTGCGACTGTAGCGGTCGAGCGGTTCCAGGCTGTAGCGCCTAGAACCGCTCGGCCACATCGGCCGGCCCAAGCCGCATACAAGGATGGCATCGGCAAAGGATGACATGTCCGTCGGTCGGTACCGATGGACCCGCCAGGGCCTGTGGGTGGGATAGGATGTATTAAGACTTGTATTTTCTTCTATTTACTATTAGTCTGAAGACAGTCACCGAAAAAGGTACTTAAGCTGTTTCAAGAGTAGTTTCGTATATGGTGGCACAAATTATTCGCGTTACAAGGAAGCTGGATAACAGTGAACACACGATGACATTATGCTTGGCTGGCCCATTATCCCGACCTCAGCATGTAGGGTAACTTTAATATCTGTGGAGAAGTTTCTGCCGGTCGGAGTGGCCGGGGGTTCTAGGCGCTACAGTTTGGAATCGAGCGACCGCTACGGTCGCTGGTTTGAATCCTGCCTCGGGCATGGATGTGTGTGATGTCCTTAGGTTAGTTAGGTTTAATTAGTTCTAACTTCTAGGTGACTGATGACTTCAGAAGTTAAGTCGCATAGTGCTCAGAGCTATTTGAACCATTTTTGAGAAGTTTCTAGGAGAGGAGGAAGATTCAACGGGAATACAGGAAAGGTCGAAATGTACTATAACCCACAACAAGCAACGTTATCTTGCCTAAAGGGCCCTAACATGTCCAGCTAGCACAGTGACTGCTTTTTATGGATTTCCCTGTCGTGGCATCTTTTCAGTCTAAAATCTCCCATCACACTGTTTATGGTCAACCTCAGAAACTGCTGCCTAATAAATACTTCTCACTCATAGTAGCACGGCGGATTTAGTGTTTTTCCACCATCAGTGGACTCAGGTGTACTGAGGAAATGCCTACTCACCGATGAATCACGTTTAGCCGGAGGGTGAATGTCACCGTTTATTCATCTTGCACGCCTATCGGACGGGTTACAACGCAGCCAAAATTGTGGAATATCATAGGACGCGATGGGTACATAGAGAGAATGCAGAATTAAGTAAAGTGAAGAGCAGGCTGAGCGGAGCACCCTGTCAGCATCGTCGCCGGGCGCGCGGAGTGAGAAGGCGTCGGGCGCCGTGTGGCCGCCGATAAAGCGCGGTCCGTGGTGGCCCCCTTCCACGCGGCCTGTCTCGGCTTTCTGTCCTGACGTCACCGCTCTCCTCGACTTGCGAAAAAACAGCCAATTCCTGGCACCGATAAAGCACTCCAAATGATTTGCCTCCTACTTCGTGACACTGCTCAGCGTACAAAAAGTATGTGCGCGCCACGGATTACAACCACGCCACGGCTCGGCACTCGAGGCAACACGAGACCCCACTGGCCTGCATCTGGCTGGTGAACTTGAAATTACAGAGCAGTCCCAGCTGCGTGATCGGCGCGTCCTTCATGTGCGCAGCTGGTTTGTTTCGAGATATGCAGCCTACTCTACGTGTACAACGTAAATCAGTGGGCCAAATGGAATGATACGGTTCCATAAACAGGCAACTTATAAGATAAAGTGGTCTTCATGTTTCGTGACAATTTTATTCAGCTGAGGCAAAGATTACCACTTGTTTCCACAGAAAAAGGAAAAATGCAGTGTGATTCAGGGAAGCTGATTACCTCAAATATGTAACTAACTGTTTAAGATATTGTAATTAGATTTTCGCTTAGATGAATTCTGAGAAAGTCCTTACAGTGTGCTGCAGTAATTGTAAAGATATCGATATGACCTTCGCTTTTTCAAATGGAACCATATTAATGTCTGCAACTGCTATCATCCCTCAAAAACACCAACTCAGTCGTGTTTCGCTCTCTAAAATCCGACAAGTTGTTTCGGATAAATTGCAGTGTTTAGAAACTGAGACTGGTCTGTTTCGAAAATCTGAACGACTGCTGCCCTAGGCGGAAGATCATGTTATCGCGTCCGGCTGACGGTGACTCATTGAAAGGGTCTAACTAAAAATTCGGAATAACTGAGAAAGTTTTAATCACACTTGATCCGATACGCAACTGGAAGGAAAAGTTCTTGGTATCTAAAACGATCTGCCTTTAACTACGATAACAGTACGACTCTTGTCTCTGCCAGAACTGTGAAAGAAACGTGAACGTCATAAATTGGAGGCAGTTATAAAATCGGAAATCGATACATAAGGATTGTTAGCAAGAAGTTAACATTCACAAAATTGCACATTTTTGATTTAGAGACACTTACATTGTACAATTACGACGGTGACTACAGTTACAAATAGGAAGTCACAAAAGAAAACAGCTATACAAACTTCTATAACATTTCATCGTCTGCAGCAATACACGTTTTCAGTCGCCAATACATGACATTTTTAAAAGGTTGAAGAAATTCGTTCCATATTGTTCTACATGCTGCAACAATAGAATTTTTTAAATTCATTTTGGTCGTCTGACACTTAACCTTTGAGCAGACCTCCATATTCCAGCGAAAACAAACAGAAAAGAAAAATAAAAGAGTTCAGCTTTCCATGATTTGTAAAAGTTGCAAAGGTTACTTCATCGACACAGAAAATTCTTTGGAGAAAGGACCATTTGTCACCTGTACTCCCACCGGTCAACCTGCCTGTGAAGTGACACACAATAAGAATGGAAGATTTTTGCACTAAAAATTCGAATAACGCTAAACTTACGCACAATGTACCTGGAGCTATCGTCTGGTCTATACACAACAGCTGCCAGAACGCCTGTTTCGCTCGCTCGCTCGTTCACTCTTGTTTGTAATCAACTGCGTAGCACTCCAGTGCCGTCCCAATAACAAATTTTTGCACGCTCGCTGAAATGGCATTCTTGCCGGACACCCTTCTGTGAAGAGACCTTTGTGCGTGAGGACTGATCTCTTCACATCCCTTCTGCATTCTCCGTATAGTAGAAGTAATCTCTATTCGCTTGATCCGTGAGAAACGTTTTTCATCACTGAAATCAGCAATCGATGCACTTTGACTCCACAGACAGAATAGGAAATTTAATTTCGTAAACCTTCTATCGCCGTCTTCTACGCAATTTGTTTTCGAATTTCAGCTTGTCGTCACCGTAGCCATGTTGCTTTTTAAGAAAATGTGATTTTTTACACAAAATAAACATGTAATTACTGTTCTTGTTTCTTTAACTTAATGAGGTGACACACAATAAACCATTAATTTTGAAAAGCGGAGCGCACATGTTTTCGATTAATGGGAGGATGGGCATTCCTGCACTCGTGCCGTTTAAAAAAATTCAGTTGTATTAATGACGATGGACATACCTGATTAGATTAATAACGTCATATTACATAATCCTAACGTACAAGTCGACAAAAAATTTGAGAGCAGGACAGCAGTTGGTAATCACGTATTCGAAATCCAGACTTTCGAATGAAGGACGGCTGTAGACTACGAGGATGGCACAAAACCAAATAATATTGCTCTGCACTCGAAACAACCATCCCAACAATCACCTATCTTCAGTATGGCCATGGAAAATGTGTACCCTGAGTAATATGCACAAAAATCATTGTCAATGCTTTTAATTAACCAAACACTTGTGCTCTGTTCACCATCTGCAGAGGGAGGAGTGTTTGCTATGACCGCACGTAGATAACTGGAGGACTGTATTTCAAACGAGATAAATGACAACAGTTCTTTTTCATAGGATTTGAAGCTGGAATCTGCGAAAAAACCGTGCAGATGAGGTAAGATGTGCGTGTGAATGGTATGATTAATTCTCTCAACTTGGTGTTACTGCCAATATACATAAAGATAACATCCGCGGAAGTAGTAAATGTCGTCGTTACGGAGCAATAGATAACATAAATCATATAGAGGACAGGGTATGCAGCAATCGGCGGTCATTTGCTGATGATTCTGTTGTGTACGGGAAGATCAGGAAGTTGAGTGACTGTAGGAGCATAAAAGATGACTTAGACAAAATTACTTGTTGGCTTTATGAATTGCAGCGTGCTCTACACGTAGAAAAATGTGAGTTAATGCGGATGAGTAGGAAAAAGAATCCAGTAACTTTCGAATACAGCATTTGTAGGGTACTGCTTGACACAGTCACATCGATTAAATACCTGGACGTAATGCTGCAAAGCAATATGAAATGGAATGAACACGGCAGGTTGCTAGTAGGGAAGGTGAATGCCCACTTTCATTTTATTGGGAGAATTTTGGGAAAATGTAGTTCATCAGCAAAGGTGATCGCATATAGGACCTATTCTTGCATACTGCTCGAGTGTTTAGGCTTCCCTTCAGGTCGGATCAAGGGAAGACATCGAAGCAGTTCAGAGGCGAGCATCCAGATTCGTTACCGGTAAGTTCGAACAACTTACAAGAATTACGGAGATGCTTCGGGAACTCAAGTGGAGGTCCCTTGAGGGATCCTCGAGGAACCCTATTGAGAAAATTTAGAGTACCGATGTTTGAAGCTGACTGCAGAACGATTCTACTACAGCCAACTTAAATTTCGCGTAAGGACCACAAAGATAAGATAGGAGAAATTAGAGCTCATACGGATGCGTATAGACAGTCGTTTCTCCCTCTCCGTATTCGCGGGTGGAACAGGAAAGGAAATGATTGGTATTGGTAGAGGGTACCCTCCGCCACATACTTTACGGTGGCTTGCGGTGTATGTATGTAGATGTTCATGTAGATGTAGACGATTATTTTCAACAGAAAGTAGTTGGGTGCACAGTTGGTCAGCTCGATCAGCTGACTTGGCTCCATAGAGCACGTTAGGATACTCTCGCGAGGTGTGTAGTTGCTCAACAGCCTCTTTTCCAGACCCATTCCACGCTAATAACAGATGGGCAAGAAGACTGTTAGTCACTTTCTCACACATGCACTAGAGCCATAGTTAACAAAGTAGTCCCAGCGCCCACCGATCACTGTCAACTGTGGATGGAAGGCTGGCGGTCATGTATCGGAGCAGCCCCTCAGCTCTTTGGGTGTCCTTGTCGCATACTTTACAGTTTTTATTTCCACAGAAAAAAATTCAACATTTCTTCTGCTCCATTTTTCATAGGCAGTTTTAGATTTGACATCTACCAGTAGGTAAGTTTGAGTTACAATCCTATTGTCTGGTGAACCATTAAACGCAAACGAATATTTTGATTTCCTCCTGCTGGATTCGAAATGACACCTGAAAATCTTATCATCACTGATATTTTCGATACAACTTTAATTTCACCAAGAACCGTTGTGCACAGTGACCGTAGACTGTAAGGAAGGAGAGGCATACAGTAGTCAGTCGCAATCTCAAAAATTTTTATTACGCTTGCAAATCAAGATTTCGGCTATAATTAGCCATCTTCAGTGCATTTTCGTCACACCTCAGCAGACTCGCGGCATTTCATGTCTTACAGGTGTATAGGCAGTACAGTATAATAGAAACTAATGGGATTGCGACTGACTCCTGTGTGCATCTCCTTCCTTATTTTCGTTACAGTTTATACGTAAGTTCGGCTTGTTTCCGTTTCGGCAATGATTCCTGACGACACATGTTTTAGCAACCAACTCTGAGCAACTAACAAATGCCACACATTGGGAATAAGTGTAGCATAGTAAAATGGAAGAATGCCCTTTCATTTTTACTCAGAGTACACCAGTCATGGTGAAGCCGTGAGTGTGAGCGGCGCATTCCAATGCGTGTTGCTCGCTGGCGAGTAATTGCATCGCGGGAACGACAGTGGCAGGCCGTAACATTTAAGCAATTGCTCGGTAATCAAGCGGCGGCCTTAGCACATATCTCAGGTTTAAAACTTCGAAACTGAAAGGAATGGTAATGAGAGGGCGCAGTAAATAAATTGTTACCAAGGTCAAGGAACCCGTATACCTCGAATACAAATTAAATATCATGAATCGGCGTTTTGTACCCTTCGTTCTCTAGAGAGGATTAGGACAGTCTCACTGGTATCAGCCAAACACTGAAAGGCAGTTCCCGGCTCCTGATAACGTCGTCATTCAGGTCGTGCAGTGTGCGGGACTGTAGCTGGTAATTGCTGCTTGAGGGTATACACTACTGGCCATTAAAATTGCTACACCAAGAGAAAATGCAGATGATAAACGAGTATTCATTGGACAAATATATTATACTAGAACTGACATGTGATTCCATTTTCACGCAGTTTGAGGGCATAGATCCAGAGGAATCAGTACCCAGAACAATAATCTCTGGCCGTAATAACGGCCTTGATACGCCTGGACATTGAGTCAAACAGAGCTTGGATGGCGTGTACAGGTACAGCTGACCATGCAGCTTCAACACGATACCACAGTACATCAAGAGTAGTGACTGGCGTATTGTGACGAGCCAGTTGCTCGGCCAACATTGACCAGACGTTTTCAGTTGGTGAAAGATCTGGAGAATGTGTTGGCCAGGACAGCAGTCGAACATTTTGTGTATCCAGAAAGGCCCGTACAGGACCTGCAACATGCGGTCATGCATTATCCTGCTGAAATGTAAGGTTTCGCAGGTATCGAATGAAGGGTCGTAACACATCTGAAATGAAACGTCCACTGTTCAAAGTGCCGTCAATGCGAACAAGAGGTGACCGAGACGTGTAACGAATGGCACCCCCATACCATCACGCCGGGCGATACACCAGTATGGGGATGACGAATACACGCTTCCAATGTGCGTTCACCGCGATGTCGCCAAACACGGATGTGACCATGATGCTGTAAACGTAACCTGGATTCATCCGAAAAAATGACATTTGCCATTCGTGCACCTCAGGTTTGCCGTTGAGTACACTATCGCAGGCGCTCCTGTCTGTTATGCAGCGTCAAGGGTAACCGCAGCCATGGTCTCCGAGCTGATAGTCCATGCTACTGCAAACGTCGTCGAACTGTTCTTGCAGATGGTTGTTGTCTTGCAGACGTCCCCATTTGTTGACTCAGGGATCGAGACGTGGCTCTACGATACGTTACAGCCATGCGGATAAGGTGCCTGTCATCTCGACTGCTAGTGATAAGAGGCCGCTGGGATATAGCACGACGTTCAGAATTACCCTCCTGAACCCACCGATTCCATATTCTGTTAAAAGTCATTGGATCTCAACCAACGCGAGCAGCAATGTTCCGATACGATAAGCCGCAATCGCGATAGGCTACAATCCGACCTTTATCAAAGTCGGAAACGTGATGGTACGCATTTCTCCTCCTTACACGAGGCATCACAACACCGTTTTACCAGGCAACGCCGGTCAACTGCTGTTTGTGTACGAGAAATCGGTTGGAAACTTTCGTCATGTCAGCACGTTGCAGGTGTAGCCCCCGGCGCCAACCTTTTGTGAATGCTCTGAAAAGCTAATCATTTGCACATCCCAGCATCTTCTTCCTGTCCGTTAAATTTCGCGTCTGTAGCACGTCATCTTCGTGGTGTAGCAATTTTAATGGCCAGTAGTGTATGTTGGAACAAATCCCATGTGTCTTGAAGAAATAAGAACTTTTTGCCTTCAGCGTGTACTATGTGGTGTATTTATATAGAAACACTTAAAGGTGCTGGACATATATATGGGAGCATCAAAAACACACTACATTGCGACGCCTAAAACGATGTAGGAAAACCGTTGGTAATCAAAACAACTTCTAGTCGGCTCGGAATGGATATTATACCACTCTTTCTGCAAAACAGTGGCAAATTCAGGTAACGATGATGGAGATGGATAGCGAGGATGCACCCTTCTCTTCAAAGTAGGACACAAAGGCTCAATATTATTGAGATACGATGACTATTGTTGCCAGGGGCGATGCGACAGTTATTGCCCGTTCTCACAAAACCAGACTTGGACGATGAGAGCTGTGTGAACAGGAGCCATATCGACTTCCTGTAGCATAACATCACCTTTAGGATCAAATATGGTACCATGGAATGAAGCTGATAAGCCAAAATGGTTACTTAATACTAGGCGGTAATGTGATATTATAGAGTAATCATCTGACCCACGGAACAACTTGATATAGCTGCCCAAATCATCAACGAGCCACCGTCATGTTTCTCTCTTGGATCGTAAACTCGTCCAGATGTTGGAAACAGTTTGACAAAAAGACTCATCCAACCAAATGATTTTCCTCCATTTCTTCATAGACCAGGTTTCATGGCTTCGGCAGTCCGCCCTCGGTAGCTGAGTGGTCAGCGCGACAGAATATGCCGGCGCGGTAGCTCAGCGTGTTCGGTCAGAGGATTAGCTGCTGTCTGTAATAAAAAACTGAGTTTATCGATCAACAACGAACTTAAATGGATGTCTTACGACGTCCGCCCCGAGCAGGTGCAACGAACAAAAGTGAACAAAATGAGATTTAAAAAAAGGTCAATCCTAAGGGCCCGGGTTCGATTCCCGGCTGTGTCGGAGATTTTCTCCGCCCAGGGACTGGGTGTTGTGTTGTCCTAATCATCAACATTTCATCTCCATCGACGCGCAAGTCGCCGAAGTGGGATGAAATAGGAAGACTTGCACCCGGTGGAAGGTTTCCCCGCCTAGTCACGCGACATTATTTTATGGCTTCGGCAGCACGTTTTTCTGTAACAAGCATTTGCATCACCGATACCTGGCTTTGGAGATCCAGCTCTCCCTACAATTTCATCCCTAAAGAGGTCCCTTCGTGTTGCTTTTGTTCTGACGGAGTTCGTGATAGCAACATTCAGTTCACAGGTGACTTTTTCAGCTGTCGTCCTGTTATTTTTCGTCACAGTTTTCTTCAACGACCGTCCGTGACGGTCACTCAACACTCGTTTTCGTCCTCATTGTGGCTTAGCTGATATTGCTTTTCCGCTTTCTCAGTAGACGGTGGCTCATGAAATACCAAATCCTTCCTCTAACTTGGTTACAGGAGCAACCACCATACGAACACCAACAATTAGTCCACGTAGAATTCTCTTAGCTCCGACGTAACGCACTCACAACTACACAGAACACTGTTCTGACCATGACTGATGCTCGGAAAACTTGTACAGGTGCCGTTCGTGACAAAATACAACAGCGCAACCTGCAGCCTTGTCTAGCATATGCATTTATGTTCAAGCATGCATTCCTCGCCGTGTATCCCATATCTTTTCAACTCCTTTATCATTATCCTGCAGCGAGGAAGCACAGTGACATGGGATCTGCACTCGCCCTGTGGAAGAACAGATTTCGTATTACAGACTGTCATGGCAATGAAGACACTCGACGGGTAGTTGCAAATTGCTCTGTTCGAATCCCTGGCCTATACGATCATCCTTAATTAGGTTTTACTTGGATTACCTAAATCTTTCAGTTAACTTCCATGACGACATCTTCCGCTGTCCTTCTACAGCCGACTTAGCAGTCGTTCTCGAATGGATTCTTTACCGACTGTGTGTTAAACACAAATACAACAAGAAGAAACAGGACTTGGTGACTTTATCGCATCTTTCGCAGTCTGAGTGTTGCGTCTGAGAAATAATCGCCCTGTTATTGTCAACAGAAGACATTATGGGTGAAACAAGTGACTTGACGATTGCTTTGAGGTTGTCACCGCCTGCTGAGATCCAGAGATTGCCAACACCGCACTTTTATAGCCTCTCTTTCTTTCTCCTTTTTCTCTGAGAAGAGATTTCATTGCAAATAGCCTCGTATAAAATCGTCTGTATACCCTCAAAGGAACATTTCAGCTTATAAATTTGGCATTGCTCCAAATATTTTCTTTTTGCGCGTATAAATTGTCTGTAAGCACTTATGGAGATACTCCTAAATGGCCTTCGGTGACATATCGTGTCATGTCTGCGAGTCCGTAACACGAAATTTTCGAAATTCCAAGACAGAATTCCCCGTCTCACACGCATGGATATCCTATAATAGAATGAAATGTTACAGTTCAATGAAAAACTGCAGCTCAGTACAAAAGTTGAAGTGAAGGAAAAAGTACGCACGCATAAATTACTGAATGTTAATGTATGGTCTTCCTGTGACGCTCATTGATCAGCAGATAACCATTTGATATGGTCGAAATCGATGTCCTAACAATATGAACGCGATTGTGTCTGGGAATAAAAATTATTTTAAGAAATTGCTGCAACTTTGGTATGTCTGCAACATTTTTCTGGACTTTCAGCTCCTCAAAAGTTAATACACTGAGAAAAAGTGCCACATAAACACTTTGTATCTCATCATAACAAGCTCTAAATTTATTAACACATTTTCGGATTAAAATCTAAGTTCAGAAGTTACCTACAGGATGTCCCAGGAGTAATGATGAATATGGAGCTATGAGTACCTGTTCGGTAGAAGAGATGTGTTTCACAGTAGCGAAGGCGAACAAGTGCTCATACCTCTGAAGATAGGCATCTTTAGAGACCACGTTTACTAGACTGTTCTGCTTCGAATGATAGTTCCTGTCATATCCCTGAATACTGCGCGTTCCTCTTGGAACACCCTGTGTGTCTTTCATACTAATTAACTTTTTCATTTCTAATTCCAGTTTCTTAGAAAAACAAGAAAAATCTTTCTGGTTGCATGAAATAACGTGTAGGACGCAGATTGTATTTTATAAGCTGAAGTCTATGAGTATGACAAGTTAGGTGAATGTTGTAGTCCAGGTCAGCATACACTAAAATGTGTGCTACAGTCCATTTAAAACTAGCAGAGTCGGGGACTTTCAGCAGTAAGGATTTTCTCTGATTAGTGTAGCCAGTTCTAAGTACTAGTAGTCTCTCACTCGTTTGTCAACTAATGCCAACCCCTCTGAGGATTTATGTTTTAATGACACCGAAGCTTGTTACACAGGGCACTATCTAGTTTACCAACATCACATTCGAAGAGATGATTTGTGACATATAGCTTCGGTGTCCACCTGATATTTGTAAAGTAATTTTTTCTAAATATTTACTATGCCCGCATCTCGTGGTCGTGCGGTAGCGTTCTCGCTTCCCGCGCCCGGGTTCCCGGGTTCGATTCCCGGCGGGGTCAGGGATTTTCTCTGCCTCGTGATGGCTGGGTGTTGTATGTTGTCCTTAGGTTAGTTAGGTTTAAGTAGTTCTAAGTTCTAGGGGACTGATGACCATAGATGTTAAGTCCCATAGTGCTCAGAGCCATTTGAACCATTTACTATGATTGAAAGGGTATCTCTTACTCTGTGTGTAGAGCAGTTTATTTCTCCGACAAAAAGCCCGTTTTGGCACTGAATGCACAATGTATCACATTCTGCAGCTTTGACTGACCTGATCACCGCTTTAAATTATTCAAACAGTCAGGATGACGAGAAGTTCGTTAGATGGAGCTTTGTCATGAGAGACGAAATTCAGCCACCAGTATATAAAGTATTATAGTCGTCTGTATCACTGTGTCACATCCTTTATAAAAGCATCTGGTAACTTCGACAGTCGGCGGCAAATTTTTCCTTCACAACTTCATCGTGTTAGTTCCAGGTTCTAAAATCTGTTACGCTCTTTGCTTCGACAGTGGTTCATTAGCAGGTATTCAAGAACCTTCCTCGTATATTGTGCGGTCGTAAAATTCGTTTATCACTTACGGCTAACTCAGTCACTTGATTTACAGTATACGGTGAGCTCAAGATTCTCATAACGGTCTGTCAGCAATACAGGAATATGTATAGGTCAGTGGTCATATTTACTAGCATTACTTGATATAAGGTAATACTAAAGTTTGAAAAGCAATAATTTTTTCGTTTACTGCCACACCCTTTGTGTTAACAGTCACTATTTCCTCTAATACATATTACTGGGTAGGCATAGGTCCGACGCCTTTCGTTATTGGTTTCTGAAGATTTGCAAGTCAACCTTCAAATAAACTGTTAGTCGCAGTATTATTAAAGACACTGTCTGGATCCACGAAATGATTGTTTCGTAAGCCCCAAGTAAATTAGTAGGCATTGTTTTATGAAGTACTTATTTTTGCTTGTTACAATTCCAGTCCTTACCTCTTCCATACATTTCACTCGTATCTGAGTTGTTTGGTTCCTAGTTAATTACCAACTTGGTCTCGAAATATTATCCAACATGTAACGAAACTGTCGAACATGAAGTAATAAAAAAACATTTATAATTACTTAGTCGTTCCCTAAATGCTGTTTCAGCGTCGATGAGTTATATAAATATTAGCATTGAGAAAAAGATGAAATCGCTGAAATTAAAGACGACCACAGTATTCAATGGAAATCCTGTCAAATTCTATTCAGAATTTGCAGCTGAGTTGGCTCTAAAATTAACCATAACATACCGAAGATACCTTGAACAAAAAATTGGATCTGTGATTGGAAGAAACCACAGGTCACTCCCACCCACAAGAAGGGGCAGGAATGATACAAATAACTACCATCAAATTTCATTGACGTTTACAGGTTGCAGAATCCTAGTTCATATTCTGAGTTTATACATACCTCGAACGGAGCGACTTCCCTCATACTAACCAGCATAGATGCCAAAAACATCGGTAATGCGAAACCCAACTAGTGTCTTTCTAAGATAACACACTGAAAGCCACAGATCGAGGCAGTCTGGTGGATGCAGTATATCTTGTTTTTCGAAAGGCGTTTGAATCGGTACCAACGTTTACTGCCACAACTGCGATTGAGTTGGCTATCAAACAAAATTGTTAACGGGGTTAAGGATTACTTGGTAAGGAGGACGCAGTATGTTATTTTGGATGGAGAGCCATCGACATATACAGAAATAACTTCTGGTGTGGTGCATCTAAGTACAGGGTGGTTATAATTAAATTTTCGCTACTTGAGCCAGTGTGGTCGAAAACAATTTACGAGGACTATTCGGAAAGTGACGTCCGATCGTTAGTGAAATGGAAACCGCGTTGAAAATCCGATGAAGCTCTGCACAGATGGGTTGGGCGGTGTCTCTAGTATGCCTGCCGATCGTGCCACGTCGCTCTTTTCAGTTCTGAGCACACAGCGAGCACGTCAAGACGCCCAGAACTATAGTGTCTCCCGCCTAGTATGGGTGCCCCCTCAGAGGTTTCACCTGATTTTGTGCAACCCCAAATATCGTACCTGTCATGCATTTTTTTTCTTGATGACAATTCTGGGCCGCACACTGCAGGGCCAATGAGGACGACCCTGCAGCTTTTTCAGTGGGAACTGTTTGATCACAACCATACAGCCCGGACTTGGCTGCCTCTGATGTTCATCTTGGCTCACATCAACCGCTGGCTATGAAGACAACACTTTTGCACAGACAAAGAACAGTAGACCAGCGAAGAGAAGTGGCGGTAAGCACGGGCGGCTGCCTCCCATGAAGAGGGTACGAGAAACTTGGTACAACACTACGACAGCCGTCTAAGTCGGAGATTTTTGATTCCTACAGTGGTTACCATTTTGAGACAGATTGGACCTTACTTTCGGAACAGCCGTGGTCAGTTAGTGTCATGACTTGCCTTTGGGCGTCGGAACCGGTACGGGGACGTAGGGATGAAACAAAAACATCATTGTGCATTACATCTGCAGACAGTCAACATGAGTTTGGACAAGGTGAGCAGGGCTTTACTCGCAAAGCTGTTTTATCATAACTACAACAATGGTGCTGCTGCTCTTGGTCAGTATCGAAGCACTAAAGGAATACAAAAAGTTTCTCTTTCCGCAACGGTGTTAAAGAACATGACTCGGAAGTTTCAATCAGCTGGAGATTTGGGCAGTTCTTCTAGTAGAAGCCGACAGCTAACTGTGCCACAAATTGCTGAAGAAGCTACTGTTGCCACGGCTGAGAACACTTGATTCCATGTGCGATCTTCAAGCAGTGCACTAGCTGTGTCTCGGCAGAACTTTTCATGGCCCACCTCTTTGAAAACTGCTGCGAACAATTGCGAAATGGTATGTCTAGTGCAGTTCCACGCTGTCGTGGATGCACAAGGTCGTCAGACTGAGCGACGTTTGTAACCTGGAACATAAACAGGGTACGCAATTAACAAATGTTACCCTCAGATACGGGAATCAAAGTGTGTTTCTTTCAATGGGTAATTCGTTATTTTTATTCTGTACGACTTTACAAATGTTTCCATAAAGTTTCATTGTCCTACGAACTCTCGTTTTTCATGGACCATTCTCAAATAGTGAAAAATTAACTACATCCATTCTGTATATTAAGATCCTTGCTGTTATATTGTATATTAATGACCTGGTAGACAACACTAACTTCAGATTTATTGCAGATGATGCGGTTACGTATAACGAAGTACTGTCTAAAAAGTGCTGCACAAATATCCAGGCAAATCTTGATAAAATTTCAAAAAGCGCTCAGATTGTCAACTTGCATTCAATGTGAAGAAATGTAAAATTATGCACATTACAATGAACAGAAAACTAGTATCATATGAGTACAGTGTCGACGAGTCACAATTGGAGTCCATCAATTCATACAGATATCTGTGAATAATAATTTGTGGGAATATGAAATGAAATCATCATTTAGGCTCAATCGTAGGTGAAGCAAGTAGCAGCTTTCCGTTAACTGGCGAGATAGTGGGAAATGGCAATTACTCTTCATAGGAGACTGCTTATAAAACGTTATTGCATCCCATTTTAGAACATTGCTCAAGTGTGCGACCCATACCAAACAGGGGATGTATTCAAAGTAGAGCAGCTCGAATGGTCAGAGATTGGCTTGACCCTTGGTGGAGGGTCACGCAAATGCTCGAGAACTGGCATATGCTTAAATATAGACGCCAGGTATTCCGTCAAAGTAAAGTTTCAAGAACCAGGATTAAGTGAAGACACTACCAACATACTTCAGCCCCTGTGCATCGCTGTAGATTGGGCCACAAAGACGTTGCTTCTAGCTCTATGTGCAACACATTTCGCAGATAGAATCCACATACGCGGCTAAATGTTACTAGAAATATATATCGTAGTAAGACACATAGTTCATGAGATCTTATGCCAAATAGTGAGATGCGTGAAAAACCACCGCATCATGCATGACATTATAATTCACTACTTCTTTATTTCTATTTCTATTCACAGCACATTTTACGAACAGTAGGCAAATATACCATTGGCTCTACCTGCGAAATATTGTCATTGTACAGCACATAGGTCAGTTGGCACGACGTCATAAACATTGAGCGCCGGCGGCGGTGGCCGTGCGGTTCTGGGCGCTTCAGTCCGGAGCCGCGGGACTGCTACGATCGCAGGTTCGAATCCTGCCTCGGGCATGGATGTGTGTGATGTCCTTAGGTTAGTTAAGTTTAAGTAGTTCTAAGTTCTAGGGGACTGATGACCTAAGATGTTAAGTCCCATAGTGCTCAGAGCCATTTGAACCATAAACACTGAGCCGTGTGAAAATGAAACTCCAGGACAAAATTTGCTAGGGATACATGTAGGATATGTGTACAGAATCATGAAAAGTTTGTGAAATATATTTGACATGTGCGTATGCAGAAAAGCCACGAGTAATAAGCTTATCCTCAACCCCTGGATCGATTTCAGTCAAATTTTATTACACGTATTAAATACGGTCCGGAAGGAAATACAGCCTCCTACTGGGATAACCGTGATTACGTGGAGAGAGAAAGGGGAAGGTGGAGATTGACAGTGAAGGGAAGGAGGAGGTAGATAGATAGATAGGGAGGGGGAAGGAGAAGATTGGTAAAGGTAAGAAGAAGGAGGAAATGGAATGAGAGAGGGGAGAGGAGGAGAGAGACAAAGAAAGGAAAGAAGACGAGATGGATAGAAGCAGAGGGAGGAACAGATAGGCAGAGAGAGGTGGGAGGAGGAGAGGAACAGACAGAGCAAGAGGAGGGAACAGACAGAGAAAGGGGAGAGGAGCAGACGGACAGAGAGATGGGAAAGGAGGAACTGGACAGAGAAAGATAAGAGGTTCAAATGGCTCTGAGTATTATGGGATTTAACGTCTTAGGTCATCAGTCCCCTAGAACTTAGAACTACTTAAACCTAACTAATCTAAGGACAGCACACAACACCCAGCCATCACGAGGCAGAGAAAATCCCTGACCCCGCCGGGAATCGAACCCGGGAACCCGGGCGTTGGAAACGAGAACGCTACCGCACGACCACGAGATGTGGGCAAAGGTAAGAGGAAGTCAGGAACAGGAAGAGGTGGGAGGAGAAGGAGATGGACAGAGAGAGGGTAGAGGAGGAAGTGGACAGTGAGTGTGGGAACAGGAGAAGTAAGAAGAGAGGGGGAAGGGGGATGGAATTGGGGGAGTGGTGGTGTAAGAGATGGACATCGAGGGAATGAAGGTGGAGATGCACAGAGGGGGAAGGAGCAGAGGAGCAGATTGACAGAGAGAGGTGGGAGGAGATGGACAGAGAGAGGGGCTGAAGAAGATGGACACAGAGTATTCAGCTAGTTCTGTATACAAGGAAAGCTTTCGCAGCGGGTTTCTCGTTAAAAAAATCGCGTATGTATATTGGATGTTTATGAGAAGATCGCGATAGCCTTGTGTAAGAAGAAGAAATGTGCAGCACAACGTGTCGAATGCCACAGCGGCAGGCTGATCGCCTATGGAGACTGCAGTACATCATTCTGCGACACTGATGCTCACGTTGTTGGGGATCCCACACTGTCATGAATAGATGGAATCGATGGTTCTAGGAATACTATACTCGACGTCATGCAGGATATCAAAGGCCCGTGCAACTAGCATTCGAGAGGACAAAAACATTGTTTGCTATGTCTTTCAGGATCCTTAAGATACGGGACGTACCTGGAATGAGGAAATGAGCTTGTTACTAGCAAAAGAAGTATTCCTATGGTGAACGTGACGACGTCTGGAGCACACTGGGCTATGAGCGCGGCGTCTGTTGTTGGGGCTATCAATGACGCGGCAGCAGAGGGAAGTCCAACACTGGTCACAGCAGTCTTATCAGTGAAGTCTCGGTTCTGCGTACATCATGATGGATATATATGTGTGAGGAAGCTCCGAGGAGAACAAACATTGCGAGACTGTATTCCTCATGGTCTACAAACCCAGCATTTGGCATGGTGTCCGTGCTGTGCTGACCAATCTCGATAGAGATTGTGCATTACTTCTCCTCTGGCTAACACGTTCTTCAGATCACTTACCCACTGAAAACATATGGTCATGATCAAAGGTTTCAGGGAGACTGAGTCGCCACCACTCGCGCTCATCACCCACTAAGATTGTTGAACTCTGGCCGGAGTTGAAGCAGCGTCGAAATAGGTATTGTTTTCAAAGCTCAATCTGTCTCGGTGTCGAACAGTCATAGAACTTGGCACCTTTTGTACCCTCATATCACCTACAAATTTAATCACGTATTCTTCCTCCTGTACTGTAGTAGCATTACAAGTAAAATTTCGGTAGTTACTTATTATCCTTTAGAGTATTAGAATTTTGATGGCGACCGATGTATATGTTCATTCTGTAAATAAGTGAAGTAAGGTCAACGTAAATCCACACACTAAAAGTTGCAATAACATTGTGCTAGAATTTCAGATAATCGTAAACACGCTAGCAGTATAAGTTAGTAGCAACCAATTAGTTTCCCTGAATTCTGGATCAAGTACAACAAAGAGTCTGTACCCTATGGTTCTGGTGTAATAACACACACACACAAAAACACACACAAACACACACACACACACACACACACACACACACAGAGAGAGAGAGAGAGAGAGAGAGAGAGAGAGGGAGAGAGAGAGAAATAGTGATCTGTGAGGGGTGGAGGTGCCGCAGAACATGCAGAATTGCACAGGAATTTTGATGTATTGTTTTAGGCTCATCCCGTGAAAATGCTTGCATTAACACATACACTACTGGCCATTAAAATTGCTTAACCAAGAAGAAATGGAGATGATAAACGGGTATTCGTCTGACAAATGTATTATACAAGAATTGATACGTGATTACATTTTCACGCAATTTGGGTGCATAGATCCTGAGAAATCAGTACCCAGAACAACCACCTCTGGCCGTAATAACGGCCTTGATATGCCTGGGCATTGAGTCAAAGAGAGCTTTGATGGTGTGTAGAGGTACAGCTGCCCATGAAGTTCAACACTATACCACAGTTCATCAAGAGTACTGACTGGCGTATTGTGACGAGCTACTTGCTCGGCCACCACTGACCAGACGTTTTCAATTGGTGAGAGATCTGGAGAATGTGCTGGCCAGGGCAGCAGTCGAACATTTTTTGTATCCAGGAATACCCGTACAGGAGCTGCAACATGCGGTCGTGCATTATCCTACTGAAATGTAGGGCTCCGCAGGGATCGAACGAAGGGTGGAGCCACGGGTCGTAACACATCTGAAATGTAACGTCCACTGTTCAAAGTGCCGTCAGTGCGAACAAGAGGTGACCGAGACGTGTAACCAATGCCACCCCATACCATCACGCTGGGTGATACGCCAGTGTGGCGATGACGAATACACGCTTCCAATGTTCGTTCACCGCGATGTCGCCAAACACGGATGCGACCATCATGATGCTGTAAACAGAACCTGGGTTCATCCGAAAAAATGAGGTTTTACTATTCGTGCATCCAGGTTCGTCGTTGAGCACACCATCGAAGGCACTCCTGTCTGTGATGCAGCGTCAAGGGTAACCGCAGCTATGGTCTCCGATCAGATAGTCCATGCTGCTGCAAACGTCGTCGAACTGTTCGTGCAGATGGTTGTTGTCTTGCAAACGTCCCCATCTGTTGACTCAGGGATCGAGACGTGGCTCTACGATCCGTTACAGCCATGCGGATAAGATGTCTGTCATCTCGACTGCTAATAATACGAGGCCGTTGGGATCCAGCACGGCGTTCCGTATTACGCTCCTGAACCCACCGATTCCATATTCTGCTAACAGTCATCGGATCTCGACCAACGCGAGCAGCAGTGTCGCGATACGATAAACCGCAATCGTGATAGGCTACAATCCGACCTTTATCAAAGTCGGAAACGTGATAGTACGCATCTCACTTCCTTACACGAAGCAACACAACAACGTTTCACCAGGCAACGCCGGTCAACTGCTGTTTGTGTATGAGACGTCGGTCGGAAATTTTCGTCACGTCAGCACGTTGTAGGTGTCGCCACCGGCGCCAACCTTGTGTGAATGCTCTGGAAAGCTAATCATTTGCATATCACAGCATCTTCTTCCTGTCGTTTAAATTTCACGTCTGTAGCATGTCGTCTTCGTAGTGTAACAATTTTAATGGCTAGTAGTGTTCATACGGAACCAGTTACATAAGGTGCACATAAAGGAGCGAATTAATTGCTGACCATAATACACTATTGGTGCTTATCAAAGGAAGGTTAATTAACACTTAACGAGTTATGAGCTTGTAGACTGAAAGCATTGGAGATGGAGCCCATCACGTTGGACATGAATAGAAAAATTAGTTTTTTGTTAAATTTTTGAATTAAAGTAGTAACCTAAAGTGAAGAGAGGGAACGACGGTTAAAATATACTGGCCATAAGGAGATTTGAAGGCTTCTCGTCCCATATTCCGAGTATTCGTAAATATGTAAAATCTCAGGCAATACGAAGAGACGCATTCGTAAGCCATAAGAAACGTTGGGTAAGTGAGATAAATACAGCGGGTAGTCTCATAACAAAATTTACATATTTCTCGCGCTGGAGCTTTCTGATAAAAGAAAAAGTCAGAGAAAACCTACGAAAATAATAAAATCTTACCGCTTCGGCTTATTCAGTTATTTGACAACAAAGTAGTTCAGCACAGCAGCAACCCTTTTTCTCTCACATTTTATGGGAGGATGACAGGTGTAACTAATTTGTAATTACACGAGATTCGTACAGGTCTGATAGGAGAACGGCCCGACAGTTCTGAGAGGCGCGGAGGAACGACTTGCAACGTCGTGCGACCCGTAATGCAGTCCCGTCCTTGGCAGTGCAGTAATCTGGTTGAAGTCCTCTGACCACCGAGAGACGCTCGCAGCAATGTAATTCATGACCATTTATACCCCACTACGCATTTCCGGTGTGACCGCAATTGAGTTGGCTGTCCACTGAGAGTGAGGAGCCGTGAGCGTAGCGGAGACACGACAATTGCTGGCTGCCAGCGCAGATAACGGCCGGATGGGCACTTGCATTGTCTGGCTGAGCTTCTTCTCGTATGGCGAGAGCAGAACACAGCTTCTGCTTGCCTTCAACCATTCTGTCTTGTATGTGTCCTTGTGATGTTTCCATTTAAGATTATTATTTAAATGAAGGTATATGCGACAATAATTTACTTATGTGCGTTTTTTAATGAAACCGTGCCGTAATTGTTATTAGCTATGAATAACTGTTACTATTATTTGTATGAATAACTGTTATTATTATTAGTATTTATGTTCTTCGCTATTATAATTTTGGAAGCCCTTAAAAAATAGCTCATAAAGCATGCAGTTTTGAGGTCGGGGCTTCGAGAAGAACATGGCAACTGCTAAGGATCAGTTCCAACTTGTTGCAATGAGGAGCGAGTACTGTTTCTTTTTTAAGTGCAGCTAAATCTAATGGTCTGAGCGGAAACAGTTTCAGACCAACAAATAATGTCCGAGGAATTACGCTCTCACCAAAACAGAATGAGGTACACACTTTTCACGATGTCACATACTGTGACTCGTAACTTAGTCAACAGTCGTCTACGTGATAGTGCTGTTTGTACCACTCTTAGCGACGTTGAACATTTGTGATTTCATTAGAAACTTATGGATGGCAGCGAGACAATGAAAAGTAAGTCTGTAATCCCTCAGTGTATAGTTAAGTAACCGCTTTTTGACTTATACTGCAACGGAAAACTTCTGTGGTAATGGACAAGAATATCGTATGAGTACCAACGAGATAACAGAGGAATTGTCCACAATTAACTTTTGTTACATGTCTCTAACTTACATGTGGTATCCGATAGTTAAGCCCTGTTCGAACTCACTATACGTTATCTGTGCTAAGTCTTCCTATCACCCATTCACACCTACCCTCGCACCCACTCATAAATGCGAGTGTGTGAATGTAATGTTGTGAAGTAGGTTGTTGATTACAAAGAAGTAATGGTAGATCTCATGTCTTAGTGTAAGCTGACAGTTAATAACACTGTGAAGGTAAAGAAGTGAATTTACTTCGACGATACAAATTCAAATCAGTTTTATTTATATGTACGGATGCACCTCGGTGGATAAA
Organism: Schistocerca gregaria; assembly: GCF_023897955.1. Classification (NCBI taxonomy): domain Eukaryota; kingdom Metazoa; phylum Arthropoda; class Insecta; order Orthoptera; family Acrididae; genus Schistocerca; species Schistocerca gregaria. Next base: position 564,501,223 of record NC_064931.1, read on the forward strand.
TGGTTATGTATGAGTTTAAAAATCGAATTGTTCAATCCTCAGTCGCTTGTAGGATTTTAACTGTTACCTGTAGTTTCTTTTATATCTAGCAACATTTTGTATATGCGAAAAATGCCAAACCGCATTATTGTTCTGACTCCAGGTTAAATCCTAATTCTCGCTATAACTATTTGTATAACTCAAATGAAAAGTCGGAGGAAGGCATGGAAAAAACAACCTGAAATAAAGCTGTGCTTAGTAAAACATTGTAAAGTTTAAACAAACCTTCATTTCTGTTACCTTACGTGTCATGAAAGTTTAATTTAATATATTTCGATGCAGTCAACAAGAGCGCTAGAGTTTTGAATTCAGATAATCTTACCACTAAACTTCACTTTCCTTGTAAGTTGATTCTACATGATGGAGCTGTTCTTTATCTGATAGCAGTTGTTGTTGTTCTGTTTTTCTCCTATCCTTATTCATTCTTTTCATTTGTATGTAGCACCGATTAACTACATGTCTCTTAATGGATGGGAAAGACCCACCCTGGTTTAATAGCCGTGTTAGAAAATAGCTCCGTAAACAAAGAGCACTTCATCTCAGATTCAAGAGCAGTCAAAATCTAGGTGATAAAAGTCGAAAGAAGAAAAAATGAGTGTAAGGAGAGCAATGAGAGACACGTTCAATTATTTTGAAAGTAAAATTTGTCAGCCGACCCGATTAAAACCCTAAGAGGTTTTGGTCTTATGTAAAACCAATAAGCGGATCGACGTCATCTATTCAGTCACTCAGAGAGTATTCTGGCACGACAACGGAAGATAACAGAGAGAAGGCCAAAATACTGAATTCGGTCTTCCGAATCTGTTTCACTGCAGAAGATCGAACACAGTCCCTGCTTCCAGTCATCACACGAACGTCGAAATGGCAGATATTAATGTGACCGATCGCGGAACAGGAAAACAACTACAAGGCATCAGGACCAGATGAGACACCTACAAGGTTCTACAAAGAATTTGCTTCTTTCTAGCAGCAGTCTGTCGCAGATGGTTCAAATGGTTCAAATGGCTCTGAGCACTATGGGACTCAACTGCTGTGGTTATCAGTCCCCTAGAACTTAGAACTACTTAAACCTAACTAACCTAAGGACATCACACACATCCATGCCCGAGGCAGGATTCGAACCTGCGACCGTAGCAGTCGCATGGTTCCGGACTGCGCGCCTAGAACCGCGAGACCACCGCGGCCGGCAGTCTGTCGTAGATAGCTGCAGCAACGAAGAGTACCTAGCGACAGTAAAAAAGCGCAGGTCATCCCCGTTTTCAAGAGGGGCCGTAGGACAATAAACCTATATTATTGACGTCCGTGTGCTGTAGAATTATAACATTTCTCGAAAACGAAAATCTCCTCTATAAAAATTGACACAGATTCCGCAAACAGAGATCTTGTGAAACCCAGTTCGCTCTGTTCCTCCATGAAATCCATAGCGCTGTAGACAACGACGCTCAGGTTGATGGAGCGTTCTTCGACTTCAGTATGGCAACTGACACCCTTCCGCACTGCTGTTTAGTGAATAAGGTACTAGCTTATCGACATCCGATCAGATTTACGACTGGATTCAGAACTTCCTTGCAGACAGAAATCAGCTCGTCGCTCTTAAAGGAACAAGATCGACAGATGTAAAGGTAATTTCCAGAGTACCCGATGGAAGTGTGAGAGCACATTTATTGTTTAGAGTGTATATAAAGGATCTAGAAGAAAGCGTCGGATGTTTTTTAAGATTGTCCGCAGATGACGCGGTTGTCTGTAACAAAGTAGCAACGCCAGAAGACACTATCAGTTTAGAGAATGACCTTCAAAGGATTGATGAATTGTGTAGGCGATGGCAGTTGACCCTGAGCGTAAATAAATGTAACATATTGCGCATACATACGAAAAGAAAGCCATCACCGTACAACTACACTGCTGATGAGACACTACTGCAAACAGTATCTACCGTAAATTATCGAGGTGTAACTATCCAGAGCGGCCTTAAGTGGAATGACCACATAAAAGAAATACATCTACATCTACATCTACATCTACATGACTACTCTGCAATTCACATTTAAGTGCTTGGCAGAGGGTTCATCGAACCACAATCATACTATCTCTCTACTATTCCACTCCCGAACAGCGAGCGGGAAAAACGAACACCTAAACCTTTCTGTTCGAGCTCTGATTTCTCTTATTTTATTTTGATGATCATTCCTACCTATGTAGGTTGGGCTTAACAAAATATTTTCGCATTCGGAAGAGAAAGTTGGTGACTGAAATTTCGTAAAAAGGTCTCGCCGCGACGAAAAACGTCTATGCTGTAATGACTTCCATCCCAACTCGTGTATCATATCTGCCACTCTCTCTCCCCTATAACGCGATAATACAAAACGAGCTGCCCTTCTTTGCACCCTCTCGATGTCCTCCGTCAATCCCACCTGGTAAGGATCCCACACCGCGCAGCAATATTCTAACAGAGGACGAACGAGTGTAGTGTAAGCTGTCTCTTTAGTGGACTTGTTGCATCTTCTAAGTGTCCTGCCAATGAAAAGCAACCTTTGGCTCGCCTTCCCGACAATATTATCTATGTGGTCCTTCCAACTGAAGTTGTTAGTAATTTTAACACCCAGGTACTTAGTTGAATTGATAGCCTTGAGAATTGTACTATTTATCGAGTAATCGAATTCCAACGGATTTCTTTTGGAACTCATGTGGATCATCTCACACTTTTCGTTATTTAGCGTCAACTGCCACCTGACACACCATACAGCAATCTTTTCTAAATCGCTTTGCAGCTGATACTGGTCTTCGGATGACCTTACTAGACGGTAAATTACAGCATCATCTGCGAACAATCTAAGAGAACTGCTCAGATTGTCACCCAGGTCATTTATATAGATCAGGAACAGTAAAGGTCCCAGGACGCTTCCCTGGGAAACACCTGATATCACTTCAGTTTTACTCGATGATTTGCCGTCTATTACTACGAACTGCGACCTTCCTGACAGGAAATCACGAATCCAGTCGCACAATTGAGACGATACCCCATAGCTCCGCAGCTTGATTAGAAGTCTCTTGTGAGGAACGGTGTCAAAAGCTTTCCGGAAATCTAGAAATACGGAATCAACTTGAGATCCCCTGTCGATAGCAGCCATTACTTCGTGCGAATATAGAGCTAGCTGCGTTGCACAAGAGCGATGTTTTCTGAAGCCATGCTGATTACGTGTCAATAGATCGTTCCCTTCGAGGTGATTCATAATGTTTGAATACAGTATATGCTCCAAAACCCTACTGCAAACCGACGTCAATGATATAGGTCTGTAGTTAAATGGATTACTCCTACTACCCTTCTTGAACACTGGTGCGACCTGCGCAATTTTCCAATCTGTAGGTACAGATCTATCGGTGAGCGAGCGGTTGTATATGAGTGCTAAGTAGGGAGCTATAGTATCAGCGTAATCTGAAAGGAACGTAATCGGTATACAATCTGGACCTGAAGACTTGCCCGTATCAAGCGATTTGAGTTGCTTCGCAACCCCTAAGGTATCTACTTCTAAGAAACTCATGCTAGCAGATGTTCGTGTTTCAAGGGAAAGCAGGTGGCAGACTGATATTTATGGGAAGTATCCTAAAGAAATGTAACTCATCCACGAAGGAAATGGCTTACAAGGTTCTAGTTCGACCTACTCTTGAGCGTCATTCTGGGACTCTTACCAGATATGACTTATGGAAGGGATAGGAAAGATCCAACGAAGAGCGGCGCGTTTCGTCACGAAATCGTTTAGTCAGCGCGAGAGTGTTACAGACGTACTCAACAGTCTCCAGTGGCTGATGTTACAAGAGAAGCGTTGTGCATCACCTAGAGGCTTATTAAAATTTTGAGAGAGAATTTTCTGAGAAGAGTAGGACAACGTACTACTTCTTTCCACGTACGTCTCGCGTAATGACCACGACGAGAAAATTCGAGAAATTAGACCCAATATAGAGGCTTACAGACAAGAATTCTCCCCACGCGCCATTCGTGAGTGGAACAGGGCAGTTAGTGGTACCAGAAATACCACCATTCGTGACTTGCGGAGTATGATGTGGATGTAACTTCGTCCGTAATTGTCTCCCTCCGTTTTCCTGTTATATTCAGGCCATCTGCAGAACCTTTTTATATATGCAGTAACAGACTCCAAAGAAATATACACTACAGAGAGCAATCAAATCGGGTCTTAATGGTCTTAGAGATGACACGTTCTCTGTAACATGGCAAATCTCTTCTTTAGTGAAACTGACTGTCCCCATTATCTTAAGAATCCAGCGATAGCAGCACAGCTCAAAAGCGTCGCCTCTTTTCTTCCATACTGTGACCACTGTAAAGAAGCACTATTTGTCCAATAAAAGTATAACTGTAATAGTAGGAGGTAGCAGGTGGGCCATAGTTAATAGTACAGCAGCACCAATATGACTGAAAGCTGGAAGTGACTTCGCTAGGCACGGACGTTAAACAAAACTGATGCTGCCTGTAAGAGCTTGTTTGGTGGAAGGGTTTCAGTGGTAGGTCCATCGACAGAGGGCCTGGAGCTGCCAGAGGTGCACTGTTACGGTATAGCAGCAAGGGTGCCGTGTGAAAACTCTTAAAGTTCTTTCAATAAATTAAACTTTATCAACAATCTACATTTTTTTTCTCAAAATAGCCACCTTGACGACGAACATGCTTTTCCCAACGAGCGACCAGCTTGTGGCTACTGTTACTGTAGAATGACGTTGTTGATGGAGCCACAACTTCATCTCTCCTTGCATCGCTTCAACACTATCAAAGTGAAGTCCTCGAAGGTGTTCTTTAAGTTTTAAGAACAGACAAAAATCGGATGGTGCCAAGCCGGGACTGGGGAGGAGGGGGGTGGGGGGGGTGGGGGGGGGGGGCGATGATCGCTCTTAGTGAACCAAAGACGTCTGATTGTTGCAGCGCTCGTTTGTGGTCTGGCATTGTCATGCTAAAGCAGACGGTGCTCCATGTGTGAACGAACCTTTTGTGCGGTTAGAACTCCATTACAGCACGGCCTTCCTCGAACAAAGTAAAAATTTCTTAGAAATGACTTTTCACTTAGCCCCCGTAATGTAATTTTTAGCTGAACCTATCCGTTATAAGTTGCAGTAAGTACTGGGAGGAGAAGCAGCTTGCACAAGATAGAGTCGCATGGAGAGCTGCATCAAACCAGTCTCAGGACTGAAGACAACAACAACAACATCCGTTATAGAAGCGGAAATCCATGTACTGCAAAACAAAGTAGCCATTGGTGTGGATAAAGAGATATCATACAACAGAAATTCTTATAATGATATACGGATAAGAATACATAGTAAAAAACGTTAACGGTGTTAACATTTTGCATTATTTTATTTAGTAACAACAATTCGTATTAATTTAAACGTAAACTATCGATTTAAGTAAATGTCTCTGTTGGAGATGAAAGAAAATTGCAGGGCGCTTATGTAATCCATCACTGGATATCAGTCGTCTGTCTGGAAAAGTAAGGACTGTTCGGATTTGACATTCGAGTTACAATTAGGTATTAGCGCAAGTTGACTTGCACAGAGCTGGGGAAGTAATTCACCTATGATCTGGATGAACACTTCGATATGTCGTGGAAATATTTTTCCAGATGATCGGACAGTGGTTTGAAACTAGCTGCTCCAGAATATGCATTGTGTTGTTGTTTGATGAAATTCTCCACGTTAGTCAGTCCTGTGGAAGTCTTCATCTCTGGATGATTACTGCATCCTACATTCATCTGAACCTGCTCTGCTATGTCCGCGGACCTAACCGAATCACGCGAGCCCTGCCGTCGCTCAGCCCGGCCGCACATGCGCGGTGGTCGGCCTTAGCTTCACGTCGCGGCCGCCGGAGGTTCATGGCGTTATCTCCGGCTGAAGACGTCGCTCCATTCAATAGTTCTTGCCTGCAGCTCCCTCTATGGCCACAAGATATAACGGGAGCACAGACCTGACGCCACGGCCACTCTCTCTTGCTCGCTAGCTGTGTTAATATCGAAGAGTTATTGTATAGAGCTTGTATGACAACCTTGGGCTTAGGACTTAGTTACGATTAGGATTGCACTGTGGATTTGTGAATTGTATTGCGGACTTAATTACACAGCTACTTGAAATGAGAGCAATAGACGGTGCCTGCCTCAGGTTGGAGAATAAAGATAAGTAATCTTCCTGATCGCTGGCGCCTTACTTTGAGACTTATCTTTTCTCGGCCGTCAGATCTTGCGTCACATCCCGGTCACGTCCTGCTACCAATTCCAACTTACGTTTGCCACTCCAGGTAGACATAAAATGCTCATTCGTTAGTCGTCCCCTGGTGCCTCTCTAATTTTTACACCCACCCACTTATAATGTTCTTCTTTAGTACCTTTACCTAAAAATTGCAACATAAAGGAATGCAAAGAGTATAGAATATTTAATTTTATCAATTATACTACAAAGGCTATTACGAGAGTCATACTAAAAAGAGTAAAAAATCAGGAAAATATTGGGGAAAACCATTTCGGTTCGGAAAGGATAAAGAAACAAGAGATGCTGTAAGTTGTCTGAGGATGTCTGGAGAAAGAATGATAGAAATGAACAAGGAGGTGCATGTTTGTTTTATTGACTGGAAGGAGAAGTTCGGCAGATTCAGTTGGATCATATTGTTGAAAATGAGATGTGGGTATCGACCGCAAAGATGGAGGGTTAATGAAGGATATGTACCCTAAGCAAAAAGTGACGGAGTAGGGAATGAAGAGGCGAAAGAGGTGAACGCTGGAAGGGCTGTAAGGCAAGGGTGCTGCTCTCCGCCAAGGAAGATGTTCGACGTATATGGAGAAGAACAGATAGTTAAGGCGACAGATGACGCAATGAAAAAATGCAGATGAAAGAACATTATTTGAAGTGTTCAGAAAGAGGGAAAAATCTTGACTTGAACACGTACTGAACAGGAATTGTCTGCAACAGAGAATTATGGAGGGTAAAGTGGAAGGGATGAAAGGAAGAGAGGAAGAGAACTGGAATGATTGACTAAACCATTAGAAGAGGACGAACATGCAAACAGGTGAAGGAACACGCTTATAAACTCTTTCTACTGAGGAGTTGGATGTTGTCGAGATTCAATAAGACCACAATCACGCGGAAAATCTTTGACAAAATTCAGAGGCAAAAAATTATTTGTAATCTGAAGAGAAAAGCCACAGAAGATATTTGTCAGAGGCCATTAAAGCTAATTTACAATTAGTTAAAAGTAGGAGAAACGAAGAAATAATAATCATCGATGTCGAAAGAACTTGTAAATTTATTTACAAAGCTAGGCGGAAAATTCTGCCGAAATTGCCGACGAGTGTTTAAGAGATTCATGATGTTATCAACACGCTAAATGTGCAAACTACAGACGGGGCAAGTTTTTTGTTAGAAAATAATGCTGAGGAAGAAGTTGTAATATTTTGCGAATCTGAAGACCTTACAATACTTACTCAGTGTCATACAATGTATGTTGATGGAACATTCGACTGCTGCACAAAGTTTTTTGTCAGCTCTTAGTGGAAATGTATTCCAATGGTCTTTTCTTTATTGAAGGACAAGAAAACTGCCTCGTATCACTATATCTTTAAAACAGTTGTCCATAAATGTAATGATCTAGGTCTGAAATTTTTCACCATCAACGATGTTTTTACACTGTGAAAATAGCATAATGAAAGCTGTAAGTTAAGTCTGCACTGATATAATAGTCAGAGGATCAACTTTTTTCAAACCGGGAGCTACTGGCGAAAAATTCAAATAGTGAGACTTCCACATGACTACCACGCAAAAAATGAAATTGTAAGGTTTCTGTCTTATGTATTTGGTTCGCCGATGCTGAATCCTGATACGGTTGGTAACTGTTTTTTCGAGGATGTCATATCAGTGATACGTACTGCAAACGTTTTGTGATTACTTAGTAGAAACTTACGGAGAAGGAAATGCACTCTTTACTCCAGCTATATGGGCAGAACTAAGCCGTAAAAGACAGCGAACCACCAATGCTTGTGGCAGTTCCCACAGCTGATATAATAGTGAGTTCTACTCCTGAAGTCCAGACATTAACGGATTTAGCGGTTTCTTGAAATTACTGCAACCAGTCACGATTTGTTTTGGTCTTAAGTTTTTATTAACCCATTAGCGGTTTCAAACTGCCTAGCGATTCATCATCGGATGGTACATATTTATTGATTGTCTTCTATGCCGTTAGAAACAGGTACTGGGATAGTAAAAAACTGAACAAAACAAAAGGCGACTGGTTGCAGTAATTTCAAGAAATCTTTATTCATGACAGTCGCAGTGATCCTCATCCATAATACACTCCTGGAAATTGAAATAAGAACACCGTGAATTCATTGTCCCAGGAAGCGGAAACTTTATTGACACATTCCTGGGGTCAGATACATCACATGATCACACTGACAGAACCACAGGCACATAGACACAGGCAACAGAGCAAGCACAATGTCGGCACTAGTACAGTGTATATCCACCTTTCGCAGCAATGCAGGCTGCTGTTCTCCCATGGAGACGATCGTAGAGATGCTGGATGTAGTCCCTTGGAACGGCATGCCATGCCATTTCCACCTGGCGCCTCAGTTGGACCAGCGTTCGTGCTGGACGTGCAGACCGCGTGAGACGACTCTTCATCCAGTCCCAAACATGCTCAATGGGGGACACATCCGGAGATCTTGCTGGCCAGGGTAGTTGACTTACACCTTCTAGAGCACGTTGGGTGGCACGGGATACATGCGGATGTGCATTGTCCTGTTGGAACAGCAAGTTCCCTTGCCGGTCTAGGAATGGTAGAACGATGGGTTCGATGACGGTTTGGATGTACCGTGCACTATTCAGTGTCCCCTCGACGTTCACCAGAGGTGTACGGCCAGTGTAGGAGATCGCTCCCCATACCATGACGCCGGGTGTTGGCCCTGTGTGCCTCGGTCGTATGCAGTCCTGATTGTGGCGCTCACCTGCACGGCGCCAAACACGCATACGACCATCATTGGCACCAAGGCAGAAGCGACTCTCATCGCTGAAGACGACACGTCTCCATTCGTCCCTCCAATCACGCCTGTCGCGACACCACTGCAGGCGGGCTGCACGATGTTGGGGCGTGAGCGGAAGACGGCCTAACGGTGTGCGGGACCGTAGCCCAGCTTAATGGAGACGGTTGCGAATGGTCCTCGCCGATACCCCAGGAGCGACAGTGTCCCTAATTTGCTGGGAAGTGGCGGTGCGGTCCCCTACGGCACTGCGTACGATCCTACTGTCTTGGCGTGCGTCCGTGCGTCGCTGCGGTCCGGTCCCAGGTCGACGGGCACGTGCACCTTCCGCCGACCACTGGCGACAACATCGATGTACTGTGGAGACCTCACGCCCCACGTGTTGAGCAATTCGGCGGTACGTCCACCCGCCCTCCCGCAAGCCCACTATACGCCCTCGCTCAAAGTCCGTCAACTGCACATACGGTTCACGTCCACGCTGTCACGGCATGCTACCAGTGTTAAAGACTGCGATGGAGTTCCGTATGCCACGGCAAACTGGCTGACACTGACGGCGGCGGTGCACAAATGCTGCGCAGCTAGCGCCATTCGACGGCCAACACCGCGGTTCCTGGTGTGTCCGCTGTGCCGTGCGTGTGATCATTGCTTGTACAGCCCTCTCGCAGTGTCCGGAGCAAGTATGGTGGGTCTGACACACCTGTGTCAATGTGCTCTTTTTTCCATTGCCAGGAGTGTAGATAGACGTTTTACTAATGAATTTCTTGAGATGATGAAGCAAAATCAGATCGACTCTAAAACACAATAAAGTCTTCAAAAACCAAGGAAAAGGAAGAGAACTGTCCAGACATGAAATTAATGACATAGCACGTGGCAAATTTCAAAGCCAGAAAAATTTCCAGATTTCGGTATGTGAAATCGGTATCCTATAGAAGCAGACCAGGAATTACACTGTAAAAAGTAATTGAGATGCACAAATACACATTAGGATAAAATTATTTTGTAAGTATTCTGGGCCGGCCGCGGTGGTCTCGCGGTTCTAGGCGCGCAGTCCGGAACCGTGCGACTGCTACGGTCGCAGGTTCGAATCCTGCCTCGGGCATGGATGTGTGTGATGTCCTTAGGTTAGTTAGGTTTAAGTAGTTCTAAGTTCTAGGGGACTAATGACCACAGCAGTTGAGTCCCATAGTGCTCAGAGCCATTTGAACCATTTTTTTGAAGTATTCTGGGGTGTGAATCAGTTCGCGCTGTGGTGGGCACTGGGTTACACTAACTAATATTCTCAACATGCATTTATTTAATGGTGCTTGTTTTCAACAACATGTGCTTATCGCCTAGAATCAGCAGCTTTCTACCGGCCGGTGTGGCAAAGCGGTTCTAGGCGCTACAGTCTTCATGTCCTTAGGTTAGTTAGGATTAAGTAGTTCTACGTTCTAGGGGACTGATGACCTCAGAAATTAAGTCCCATAGTGCTCAGAGCCATTTGAACCATTTTGAACCAGCAGCTTCAGTTTAATTAATACTAGACCGAAATTCAGTCTGCATTTGTATCATATCTCCATGACTCTTGCGCAGAAAGGTATGTAGCATTTCCCTGCATCCCTTTTCAGCAAGCTACCACGAGATATCGAAATCTTTCCAGTAATCCTTGGACTTCTCAATCCACTTTGAAGAATATCCTTATGGTACACTCCTATTATATCTCGTACTTCCTAGGAGGAATTTCAATCGATTCTTGTGTTTCATTGCTATTTTGCTTTACAGACTTTTCACGCTCTAACAGGGATTGACGAGTAAAAAATGAAATCCTCATGTCGCATTTAACTATATTCACCTTAAACGCAAGGAATTTTACAGCTTCGAAAGTTCCATGCGGCTTGTCGCGAATGATGCTGTAGTATACAGAGAAGTCGCAGCATTAGAAAATTGTAGCGAAATGCTGGAAGATCTGCAGCGGATAGACACTTGATGCAGGGAGTGGCAACTGACCCTTAAAATAGACAAATGTAATGTATTACGAATACATACAAAGAAGGATTCTTTATTGTATGATTATATGCTAGCGGAACAAACACTGGTAGCAGTTACTTCTGTAAAATATCTGGGAGTATGCGTGCGGAACGATTTGAAGAGGAATGATCATATAAAACTAATTGTTGGTAAGGCGGGTACCAGGTTGAGATTCATTGGGAGAGTCCTTAGAAAATGTAGTCCATCAACAAAGCAGGTGGCTTACAAAACACTCGCTCGACCTATACTTGAGTATTACTCATCAGTGTGGGATCCGTACCAGATCGGGTTGACGGAGGAGATAGAGAAGATTCAAAGAAGAGCGGCGCGTTTCGTCACAGGGTTATTTGGGAAGCGTGATAGCGTTACGGAGATGTTTAGCAAACTCAAGTGGCAGATTCTGCAAGAGAGGCGCTCTGCATCGCGGTGTGGCTTGCTGTCCAGGTTTCGAGAGGGTGTGTTTCTGGATGAGGTATCGAATATATTGCTTCCCCCTACTTATACCTCTCCCTGGGAGGTCACTAATACAAAATTAGAGAGTTTCGAGCGCGCACGGAGGCTTTCCGGCAGTCGTTCATCCCGCGAACCACACGCGACTGGAACAGAAAAGGGAGGCAATGACAGTGGCACGTAAAGTGCCCTCTGCCATACACCGTTCGGTGGCGTGCGGAGTGTAAATGTAGATGTAGATGTAGATGTAGATAAGTACATATGCTAGAAACCTTTGCATGCCTGCAGTATTCATTAAGTTTAGACTGAATATTGGGTCAGGATGAGCAATATTTTTTTTTGGCAGAGAAAGCCCGCTTGAGGACGCTAATGGTTCCACAGGCTCGCCATACTCTCCGGCCTCATCGCCCGATGCGCTAAAGGGCAGTCACCAGCTGCCAAAGATACGCCTACCTGCTTTAAGTGGGAAAAATGGGTCTCATCCTTTTCCGGAGCCATGCGAGCTCGAGAGAGACGGGTCCCATTCTTCTGGCCGTGAGAGTAATGAGACCTGCACCGCTCAGAAGAGGACACAATGGAGAGCCTAACCCCCCCTTTCCTCCCCACATCCTTCCATATCAAACCGAAGATTCTTCGATTACTCAAATTGTGTCCCATCAACAGATTCCCTCTTTCCGTCATGTTGTGACATAAATTTGTTTCGTCCCTCATTCGATTCACTATCTGCCCATTACGTAATATTAAAGCATTCTTCTGTAGTGCATCATTTTGAATCTTTTTATCCTCTTCTTGTCTTAGCTGTTTATCGTCCCCGCACGAGTGTACTGTCATAGCCTTGAGCGTTCATCGTCTGTCTGATACGATTAACTAGTTGAAACGACATCATGTATTAAAATTGTCAAGTGATGCTCGGCTCGCGGCAGGTTTGGATGGTTCGCGCAGTAGCTGAAGAATGTTAATGATGGATGACATAATCTCAGCAGGCCAGTGTGGCCGAGCGGTTCTAGGCGCTTCAGTCCGGAACCGCGCGACCACTACGGTCGCAGATTCGAATCCTGCCTCGGGCATGGATGTGTGTGATGTCCTTAGGTTAGTTAGGTTTAAGTAGTTCTAAGTTCTAGGGGACTGATGACCTTAGATGTTAATTACCATAGTCCTCAGAGCCATTTGAACCAACACAATCTCATAGTAGACGCCTCAACTGCATACGTACACCGACGGAAAAATCGCAACACCAGGGAAGAGTTGTGCGGCTTAAACGATAGTTAGTATGCGTGTTTGTACATCTATGAAAACTTCCCGTCAGTTGGATAAGAGAAGCGCTAGTTGCGCCACCATGCGTATGGAAATCTGGTTTGCTTCAAATACACGCTAGAACGGTCGTGAGCGTTACTCAGCAGAATATACGATCACAAGAAGACGGTCATGTGGCACTACCGATAGGGAAAACTATCGCGTCCGGCATATGGCTCTAGTGCATCGTATTACATCTGCAGCAGCAGTTGACGCCACAGCGACGCAATGAGTTGTTACAAATGGGTTACTTCAAGGATAGCTCCGAGTCAAACGCCGTGTAGTGTGCATTCCGTTATCCCAAACCACTGCCATTTACGACTTCAGTGGTGTTAACTGGGAGCTTATTGGCGGGCGAGGTGGAGGTTCTTTTGTGTCTTCTGATGAAAGCTGACGTTGCCTCGCTACTAGTGATGACCGTGTGTTGATTGGAAGGAGGCCACTTGAGGGCCTACAGATAGCGTGTCTGCGTGCTGGACACGCTGGAGCAGGGAGTTATGATCTGGGGTGCGGTTTCATATGCCAGCTGGAACATTCCTGTGGTTAGCCCACGCATTATAACTGCAAATTTGTATGTAAGTTTGGCAATTCGACGTGTTGTGCGTCATTCATGAACAGGGTTGTAGGTGTTGTTTTCCAACAAGATAACTTTTTCTCGCATACGGATGTTGTAATGTAACATTCTCTACAGTGTGTCGACATGTTGCCTTGTACCACTCGATCACTACATCTGTCTCCAATCGAGTACATATAGAATATCATCGGATGACAACTCCAGCGTCATCCACAGTCAGCATTAACCGCCCCTATATTGACATCCAGCACTTGTACAACACAATCCAAGCATGTCTGCATACTTCCATTCAACATACTGTCACTTATACCTGTTATTAATGTACCAGCATTTTACATATTCAATGACTTACCTCGCACTTACATTAAACGGCGATCTCGCAATCTCTCCCTTTCCAAGCATTAATCCCAACTGGGGGGGTCTGCTGGTTAATCGAATGTGGATGTTAATGTTTTAATGCGTGGTCGGATGCCATTCCAGTCGCCACCCCGCACACCCAACTGCCTGCATCTAGTGCAATCCATGGAATAGTGCGAACTTGGTCAGATGTCTACGAGTCGTGTAACCGAGGTGGAACGTGACGACCAGCCCGGTATTCACCTAGCGGGATGAGGAAAACCACCTAAAAAAACATCCAGGCTGGCCGGCACACCGGCCCTCGTCGTTAATCCGCTGGGCGGATTCGATCCGGGGCCAGTGCGCCTACTCGAGTCCAGGAAGCAGCGCCTTTGCGCTGTCGGCTACCCTGGTGGGTTTGCGATTTCACAATGTTAATCACTTAATTATGTTACGTAGACAAATGTAGTCCCAAAATTTAATTACTCTACATTAATTACTTCTTGTTGTTGCGATTCTTTTTTATCGGTGTTATCTAGAGGAGCTCAACAATGTCTGAAGAGAGACTTCTCTAGAAATGCAACGAGAATCAGTTACGCATTATCTTTAAAATTCTGAGAATCTCTTTTAACAGCCATTGTGCTCCCTGCCGTCGTTGGATAAGCAGCTGCAGCAGCAAGTCGTATAACCCTAGCTTACTTGTTTGTTAGATAGTTTAATTAATTTCTTTGCGTGTTTTTGGGTACTTGCATTGTTTAATTCATATATTTCGGGCGTATTATGGTATTTGAGGGTTGTAGCATCGCGCCTTAGTACCTGAATAGTGTAAATTGGCGTAGTCGTCTGTCTTCTGTTTTTGTTTTGAACAGCCAGTGTCGGTTGGTCACAGCCATTGTGCTCCCTGCCGCCGTTGGATAAGCAGCTGCAGCAGCAAGTCGTATAACCCTAGCTTACTTATTTGTTAGATAGTTTAATTAACTTCTTTGCGTGTTTTTGGGTACTTGCATTGTTTAATTCATATACACTCCTGGAAATTGAAATAAGAACACCGTGAATTCATTGTCCCAGGAAGGGGAAACTTTATTGACACATTCCTGGGGTCAGATACATCACATGATCACACTGACAGAACCACAGGCACATAGACACAAGCAACAGAGCATGCACACTGTCGGCACTAGTACAGTGTACATCCACCTTTCGCAGCAATGCAGGCTGCTATTCTCCCATGGAGACGATCGTAGAGACGCTGGATGTAGTCCTGTGGAACGGCTTGCCATGCCATTTCCACCTGGCGCCTCAGTTGGAGCAGCGTTCGTGCTGGACGTGCAGACCGCGTGAGACGACGCTTCATCCAGTCCCAAACATTCTCAACGGGGGACAGATCCGGAGATCTTGCTGGCCAGGGTAGTTGACTTACACCTTCTAGAGCACATTGGGTGGCACGGGATACATGCGGACGTGCATTGTCCTGTTGGAACAGCAAGTTCCCTTGCCGGTCTAGGAATGGTAGAACGATGGGTTCGGTGACAGTTTGGATGTACCGTGCACTATTCAGTGTCCCCTCGACGATCACCAGTGGTGTACGGCCAGTGTAGGAGATCGCTCCCCACACCATGATGCCGGGTGTTGGCCCTGTGTGCCTCGGTCGTATGCAGTCCTGATTGTGGCGCTCACCTGCACGGCGCCAAACACGCATACGACCATCATTGGCACCAAGGCAGAAGCGACTCTCATTGCTGAAGACGACACGTCTCCATTCGTCCCTCCATTCACGCCTGTCGCGACAACACTGGAGGCGGATTGCACGATGTTGGGGCGTGAGCGGAAGACGGCCTAACGGTGTGCGGGACCGTAGCCCAGCTTCATGGAGACGGTTGCGAATGGTCCTCGCCGATACCCCAGGAGCAACAGTGTCCCTAATTTGCTGGGAAGTGGCGGTGCGGTCCCCTACGGCACTGCGTAGGATCCTACTGTCTTGGCGTGCATCCGTGCGTCGCTGCGGTCCGGTCCCAGGTCGACGGGCACGTGCACCTTCCGCCGACCACTGGCGACAACATCGATGTACTGTGGAGACCTCACGCCCCACGTGTTGAGCAATTCGGCGGTACGTCCACCCGGCCTCCCGCATGCCCACTATACGCCCTCGCTCAAAGTCCGTCAACTGCACATACGGTTCACGTCCACGCTGTCGCGGCATGCTACCAGTGTTAAAGACTGCGATGGAGCTCCGTATGCCACGGCAAATTGTCTGACACTGACGGCGGCGGTGCACAAATGCTGCGCAGCTAGCGCCATTCGACGGCCAACACCGCGGTTCCTGGTGTGTCCGCTGTGCCGTGCGTGTGATCATTGCTTGTACAGCCCTCTCGCAGTGTCCGGAGCAAGTATGGTGGGTCTGACACACCGGTGTCAATGTGTTCTTTTTTTCATTTCCAGGAGTGTATTTCGGGCGTATTATAGTATTTGACAGTTGTAGCATCGCGCTTTAGTGTTTACTTGGTAGATTCTTATTTAAATTAGGTGTGAATTTCGTATAGGAGGTGCAATTTCGAGTTTTAGTTACTGTAATCGTAAATTCAGCAGACTGTAGCGCAGTCGTTAGGCATTTGTACAGGTTAGTTGATACATTCTTTGCGTGTTTCGCTTACTTTATCTAGGGACGGACTCGTGTTTCAGTAACTGTTGTTCAACATCGATTAGAATGGACAGGGACTGCGATTGCTGTGTTCGGATGAGGGCTGACTTGGCATCCCTTCGCTCACAGCTGCAATCGGCGCTGACTTCGGTCGCGCAGCTTGAGGCTGTTGCCAATGGGCACCACTGTGGGGAGCCGGACTTGGGTATCACGGGGATGTCAACCTCGTCCCGTCTGTCCCCAGATCGGTATGCCGCTGTGGTTGCCCCGGTTGCTGCCGCAGTGGGGCTGAGCCCTTGCCTGTGGTTGATTGGGAGGTCGTTCCAAGGCGTGGCAGGCAGCGAAAGGCGTCCCCGGAGGCTGATCAGAAAGCCTCCCCGGTGCGTCTGACAAACCGGTTTCAGGCACTATCTCTGGCTGAGCCAGATGCAGCTGCCTGCCCTGTTTCAGAGGATCATTCTCAGCCTTCAAGGTCGGGGCAATCGCAGAGGGTGGGCTTACTGGTAGTTGGGAGCTCCAATGTTAGGCGCGTAATGGGGCCCCTTAGGGATACGGCGGCTAAGGAGGAGAAGAAATCCAGTGTGCACTCCGTGTGCATTCCGGGAGGAATCATTCCTGATGTGGAAAGGGTCCTTCCGGATGCCATGAAGAGCACAGGGTGTAGCCAGCTGCAGGTGGTGGCACATGTCGGCACTAATGACGTGTGTCGCTTTGGATCTGAGGAAATTCTCTCTGGATTCCAGCGGCTATCTAATTTGGTGAAGGCTGCCGGTCGTGCTTACGAGATGAAGGCAGAGCTCACCATCTGCAGCATCGTTGACAGAACCGACTGCGGACCTTTGGTGCAGAGCCGGGTGAAGGGTCTGAATCAGAGGCTCAGACGGTTTTGCGACCGTATTGGCTGCAGATTCCTTGACTTGCCCCATAGGGTGGTGGGGTTTCGGGTTCCGCTGAATAGGTCAGGAGTTCACTACACTCAGCTGGCAGCTACACGGGTAGCGGAGGCTGTGTGGCGTGGACTGGGCGGTTTTTTAAGTTAGAAGGCCTCGGGAAAGTGCGGGATGGGCTGCAATGTCAAAGGGTGCTTGGCAATTACAGGACGTGCTTGGATCAAGAAACAGTCGGAATTATAGTTGTAAATAGTTGTAGTTGCGCTGGAAAAGTCCCTGAGCTTCAAGCGCTAATAGAAAGCACAGAAGCTGATATCGTTATAGGTACAGAAAGCTGGCTAAAGCCTGAAATAAGTTCTGCAGAAATTTTTACGAAGTCTCAGACGGTGTTCAGGAAAGACAGATTAGGCAGAATTGGTGGTGGAGTGTTTGTGTCTGTCAGTAGTGGTTTATCTTGTAGTGAAGTCGAAGTAGATACTCCGTGCGAATTGGTATGGGTGGAGGTTATACTTAACAGCCGAATTAAGTTAATAATTGGCTCCTTCTACCGACCCCCAGACTCCGATGATACAGTTGCGGAACGGTTCAGAGAAAGTTTGAGTCTCGTAACAAATAAATACCCCACTCATACGGTTATAGTTGGTGGGGACTTCAACCTACCCTCGGTATATTGGCAAAAATACTTGTTCAAAACCGGTGGTAGGCAGAAAACGTCTTCCGAGATTGTCCTAAATGCTTTCTCCGAAAATTATTTCGAGCAGTTAGTCCACGAACCCACGCGAATTGTAAATGGTTGCGAAAACACACTTGACCTCTTAGCCACAAACAATCCAGAGCTGATAGAGAGCATCATGACTGATACAGGGATTAGTGATCACAAGGTCGTTGTAGCTAGGCTCAATACCATTTCTTCGAAATCCATCAGAAACAAACGCAAAATAATTTTATTTAAAAAAGCGGATAAAGTGTCACTAGAAGCCTTCCTAAAAGACAATTTCCATTCCTTCCGAACTGACTATGCGAATGTAGACGAGATGTGGCTCAAATTCAAAGATATAGTAGCAACAGCAATTGAGATATTCATACGTCATAAATTGGTAAGAGATGGAACGGATCCCCCGTGGTACACAAAAAAGGTCCGAACGCTGTTGCAGAGGCAACGGAAAAAGCATGCGAAGTTCAGAAGAACGCGAAATCCCGAAGATGGGCTAAAATTTACAGACGCGCGAAATTTGGCATGTACTTCGATGCGAGATGCCTTTAATAGGTTCCACAACGAAACATTGTCTCGAAATTTGGTAGAAAATCCGAAGAAATTCTGGTCGTATGTAAAGTACACAAGCGCAAGACGCAGTCAATCCCTTCGCTGCGCAGTGCCGATGGTACTGTTATCGAGGACTGTGCCGCTAAAGCGGAGTTATTGAACGCAGTTTCCCGAAATTCCTTCGCCAGGGAAGACGAATGGAATATTCCAGAATTTGAAACACGAACATCTGCTAGCATGAGTTTCTTAGAAGTAGATACCTTAGGGGTTGCGAAGCAACTCAAATCGCTTGATACGGGCAAGTCTTCAGGTCCAGATTGTATACCGATTAGGTTCCTTTCAGATTACGCTGATACTATAGCTCCCTACTTAGCACTCATATACAACCGCTCGCTCACCGATAGATCTGTACCTACAGATTGGAAAATTGCGCAGGTCGCACCAGTGTTCAAGAAGGGTAGTAGGAGTAATCCATTTAACTACAGACCTAAATCATTGACGTCGGTTTGCAGTAGGGTTTTGGAGCATATACTGTATTCAAACATTATGAATCACCTCGAAGGGAACGATCTATTGACACGTAATCAGCATGGCTTCAGAAAACATCGCTCTTGTGCAACGCAGCTAGCTCTTTATTCGCACGAAGTAATGGCCGCTATCGACAGGGGGGTCTCAAGTTGATTCCGTATTTCTAGATTTCCGGAAAGCTTTTGACACCGTTCCTCACAAGCGACTTCTAATCAAGCTGTGGAGCTATGGGGTATCGTCTCAGTTGTGCGACTGGATTCGTGACTTCCTGTCAGGAAGGTCGCAGTTCGTAGTAATAGACGGCAAATCATCGAGTAAAACTGAAGTGATATCAGGTGTTTCCCAGGGAAGCGTCCCGGGACCTCTACTGTTCCTGATCTATATAAATGACCTGGGTGACAATCTGAGCAGTTCTCTTAGATTGTTCGCAGATGATGCTGTAATTTACCGTCTAGTAAGGTCATCCTAAGACCAGTATCAGTTGCAAAGCGATTTAGAAAAGATTGCTGTATGGTGTGTCAGGTGGCAGTTGACGCTAAATAACGAAAAGTGTGAGATGATCCACATGAGTTCCAAAAGAAATCCGTTGGAATTCGATTACTCGATAAATAGTACAATTCTCAAGGCTGTCAATTCAACTAAGTACCTGGGTGTTAAAATTACGAACAACTTCAGTTGGAAGGACCACATAGATAATATTGTCGGGAAGGCGAGCCAAAGGTTGCGTTTCATTGGCAGGACACTTAGAAGATGCAACAAGTCTACTAAAGAGACAGCTTACACTACACTCGTTTGTCCTCTGTTAGAATATTGCTGCGCGGTGTGGGATCCTTACCAGGTGGGATTGACGGAGGACATCGAGAGGGTGCAAAGAAGGGCAGCTCGTTTTGTATTATCACGTTATAGGGGAGAGAGTGTGGCAGATATGATACACGAGTTGGGATGGAAGTCATTACAGCATGGACGTTTTTCGTCGCGGCGAGACCTTTTTACGAAATTTCAGTCACCAACTTTCTCTACCGAATGCGAAAATACACGCCTGGAAATGGAAAAAAGAACACATTGACACCGGTGTGTCAGACCCACCATACTTGCTCCGGACACTGCGAGAGGGCTGTACAAGCAATGATCACACGCACGGCACAGCGGACACTCCAGGAACCGCGGTGTTGGCCGTCGAATGGCGCTAGCTGCGCAGCATTTGTGCACCGCCGCCGTCAGTGTCAGCCAGTTTGCCGTGGCATACGGAGCTCCATCGCAGTCTTTAACACTGGTAGCATGCCGCGACAGCGTGCACGTGAACCGTATGTGCAGTTGACGGACTTTGAGCGAGGGCGTATAGTGGGCATGCGGGAGGTCGGGTGGACGCACCGCCGAATTGCTCAACACGTGGGGCGTGAGGTCTCCACAGTACATCGATGTTGTCGCTAGTGGTCGGCGGAAGGTGCACGTGACCGTCGACCTGGGACCGGACCGCAGCGACGCACGGATGCACGCCAAGACCGTAGGATCCTACGCAGTGCAGTAGGGGACCGTACCGCCACTTCCCAGCAAATTAGGGACACTGTTGCTGCCCTGGGGTATCGGCGAGGACCATTCGCAACCGTCTCCATGAAGCTGGGCTACGGTCCTGCACACCGTTAGGCCGTCTTCCGCTCACGCCCCAACATCGAGCAGCCCGCCACCAGTGGTGTCGCGACAGGCGTGAATGGAGGGACGAATGGAAACGTGTCGTCTTCAGCGATGAGAGTCGCATCTGCCTTGGTGCCAATGATGGTCGTATGCGTGTTTGGCGCCGTGCAGGTGAGCGCCACAATCAGGACTGCATACGACCGAGGCACACAGGGCCCACACCCGGCATCATGGTGTGGGGAGCGATCTCCTACACTGGCCGTACACCTCTGGTGATCGTCGAGGGGACACTGAATAGTGCACGGTACATCCAAACCGTCATCGAACCCATCGTTCTACCATTCCTAGACCGGCAAGGGAACTTGCTGTTCCAACAGGACAATGCACGTCCGCATGTATCCCGTGCCACCCAACGTGCTCTAGAAGGTGTAAGGCAACTACCCTGGCCAGGAAGATCTCCGGATCTGTCCCCCATTGAGCATGTTTGGGACTGGATGAAGCGTCGTCTCACGCGGTCTGCACGTCCAGCACGAACGCTGGTCCAACTGAGGCGCCAGGTGGAAATGGCATGGCAAGCCGTTCCACAGGACTACATCCAGCGTCTCTACGATCGTCTCCATGGGAGAATAGCAGCCTGCATTGCTGCGAAAGGTGGATATACACTGTACTAGTGCCGAAATTGTGCATGCTCTGTTGCCTGTGTCTATGTGCCTGTGGTTCTGTCAGTGTGATCATGTGATGTATCTGACCCCAGGAATGTGTCAATAAAGTTTCCCCTTCCTGGGACAATGAATTCACGGTGTTCTTATTTCAATTTCCAGGAGTGTATTTTGTTGAGCCCACCCTACATAGGTAGGAATGATCATCAAAATAAAATAAGAGAAATCAGAGCTCGAACAGGAAAGGTTTAGGTGTTCGTTTTTCCCGCTCGCTGTTCGGGAGTGGAATAGTAGAGAGATAGTATGATTGTGGTTCGATGAACCCTCTGCCAAGCACTTAAATGTGAATTTCAGAGTAGTCATATAGATGTAGATATGTTTTTCGTTCATGGTTAAACACTGAAAGTGTATCACCGCTCTGAAATGAGGTAAATTGGGGTATATGCAAGAATGGAACAAGGAGAAGGGGTAAAACACTCGTAACTTTAAGCTGGTGATCGGTAAAGGTATTTTTAGCTGTAGATGATGGATGTAGACATCAACATAAAGGCATTACTTAAAAACAGTGCGTTCCACCACAGAATAAAAATACACGAGATTGAGAACTATTGTGAAGTAAAATATGTATATAACGCTTCTACATCTACATCCGTACTCCGCAAGCCACCTGACGGTGTGTGGCGGAGGGTACCCTGAGTACCTCTATCGGTTCTCCCTTCTATTCCAGTCTCGTATTGTACGTGGAAAGAAGGATTGTCGGTATGCTTCTGTGTGGGCTCTAATCTCTCTGATTTTATCCTCATGGTCTCTTCGCGAGATATACGTAGGAGGGAGCAATATACTGCTTGACTCTTCGGTGAAGGTATGTTCTCGAAACTTCAACAAAAGCCCGTACCGAGCTACTGAGCGTCTCTCCTGCAGAGTC
The DNA here is from genome assembly GCF_023897955.1 of Schistocerca gregaria. Classification (NCBI taxonomy): domain Eukaryota; kingdom Metazoa; phylum Arthropoda; class Insecta; order Orthoptera; family Acrididae; genus Schistocerca; species Schistocerca gregaria. The sequence continues at coordinate 564,523,481 of NC_064931.1, forward strand.
TTCCACTGGAGTTTATCTATCATCTCCGTAACGCTTTCGCAATTACTAAATGATCCTGTAACGAAGCGCGCTGCTCTCCGTTGGATCTTCTCTATCTCTTCTATCAACCCTACCTGGTGCGGATCCCACACTGCTGAGCAGTATTCAAGCATTGGGCGAACAAGCGTACTGTAACCTACTTCCTTTGTTGTCGGATTGCATTTCCTTAGGATTCTTCCAATGAATCTCAGTCTGGCATCTGCTTTACCGACGATCAACTTTATATGATCATTCCATTTTAAATCACTCCTAATGCGTACTCCCAGATAATTTATGGAATTAACTGCTTCCAGTTGCTGACCTGCTATTTTGTAGCTAAATGATAAGGGACCTATCTTTCTATGTATTCGCATCACATTACACTTCTCTACATTGAGATTCAATTGCCATTCCGTGCACCATGCGTCAATTCGCTGCAGATCCTCCTGCATTTCAGTACAATTTTCCATTGTTGCAACCTCTCGATACACCACAGCATCATCTGCAAAAAGCCTCAGTGAACTTCCGATGTCATCCACCAGGTCATTTATGTATATTGTGAATAGCAACGGTCCTATGACACTCCCCTGCGGCACACCTGAAATCACTCTTACTTCGGAAGACTTCTCTCCATTGAGAATGACGTGCTGCGTTCTGTTATCTAAGAACTCCTCTATCCAATCACACAATTGATCTGATAGTCCGTATGCTCTTACTTTGTTCATTAAACGACTGTGGGGAACTGTGTCAAACGCCTTGCGGAAGTCAAGAAACACGGCATCTACCTGTGAACCCGTGTCTAAGGCCCTCTGAGTCTCGTGGACGAATAGCGCGAGCTGGGTTTCACACGACCGTCTTTTTCGAAACCCATGCTGATTCCTACAGAGTAGATTTCTAGTCTCCAGAAAAGACATTATACTCGAACATAATACGTGTTCCAAAATTCTACAACTGATCGACGTTAGAGATATAGGTCTATAGTTCTGCACATCTGTTCGACGTCCCTTCTTGAGAACGGGGATGACCTGTGCCCTTTTCCAATCCTTTGGAACGCTTCGCTCTTCTAGAGACCTACGGTACACCGCTGCAAGAAGGGGGGCAAGTTCCTTCGCGTACTCTGTGTAAAATCGAACTGGTATCCCATCAGGACCAGCGGCCTTTCCTCTTTTGAGCGATTTTAATTGTTTCTCTATCCCTCTGTCGTCTACTTCGATATCTACCATTTTGTCAACTGTGCGACAATCTAGAGAAGGAAGCACAGTGCAGTCTTCCTCTGTGAAACAGCTTTGGAAGAAGACATTTAGTAATTCGGCCTTTAGTCTGTCATCCTCTGTTTCAGTACCATTTTGGTCACAGAGTGTCTGGACATTTTGTTTTGATCCTCAAACTGTTTTACTAAATGTGAAAAGAGGACGCCTCATGAACAATTTGTATCAACATGATGCGGAAGTAGTTGGCTTTTGATTTATAGTTGTTTGTTTCACGAATATGAAATACAGCTCTTGCCACAGTCTTGGATAATATATTGAGACTTGTGAATGACAAACTGGCCGACTTCCTCGCTTTCCAGCGTGATCTTGCGATTTGGTTCGTGGTCTGTTATTTAAAGTCCAGCAGTTGTCTTGCGAATATTTCTTAAGGAAAATTAATTAACTTTAATGTCTTCATAGATAACTGCGAGGAAAATATTCCAAGCAGCAAAAACACGAGTTCATTCTTACTGGAAAATCAACTCAGTGGAAGAGTTGGTCTGCCGGGAGCTCATATAGATTTATCTGGGAGATTTACTGGACCAATCTGCTAGACGCTAACATTATTTAGAGCCTTGCTGGAGATGCAACTGTGCTCTATTTCTGTAATGTGTTTTATAAACAACTACATCCATGAACGTTCATAATGTGTTTATTACTTTATATATAGCGGTGAGTTCCATGCAAACAAACACCTACAGTAAAGCTTCTCGAGATACGGTATAAAAATGAGTTATGTTCACTTCTGTAGTTAAAAAAATAAACTTACACTTGAATATCTTCCTGCTGCTGTTGAGAACAGATTGAAACTCGTGATGACACGACGAAAATTGTTAGTCGCAGGAATATACAAAGTAAAATATACTGAGAAGCTTCCAAAACGCAGAATGTAGGGCGAAGAGAGAATAGGGAGGATTACCGTAACGCCAGGTTAACCCATCGCATTGAAAAAAATTGAGATTTCGATATAAGTTTCGTTCAGTCTACGATACACACTTTCAATAAACATAAGAAATGACAGTGGTATCAAGAACCAAAAATACGTAAAATTCAGTGAGGTTCCAAGAATGATTTCATAGAAGTCTTGTAAAGGAGTAAAGGGCGTGTTCAAGAGCAGATGAGCCGTTTCAGTGAAAAATCAGAATGAGGGGACAGCAGTTTTGTTGCGTTCAGTATATTTCACAAGAATTGTACTCCACTAAGCATTGGCAAAGCTCCTCATATAAACGGGACATTGGTTATGTAATTGGATTGAAATTCGTAAGAAATTGAGCAGAAATATCTGTCCAGTAATTTATGTTTTCGACTGTTTTCTGAACCAAAAATCAGAGAATATCAATCATAACTTAGAAAGAAGACATTGTAATACTCAGAACAAATACTGAATTTAATATCGTTATTTATACACCAAAAATCTCGGGAAGAAATATGGTTTGCATGTTTGTTGTTTATGATGATGAGGGCGTTATAGTATCACTGAAAATGTGTGTAAATAGGAATACAAAGAAAGGTAGGAAGATGTTTCTTCTTAGGAAGAGCGACAAGAAACAGATTTCAGATTATCTGAGTGGTCAGCACGAAAATATTGTCTCCAACACTAACAACGTTGAGTATCGATGATCGAATGTCAAGAGCATTGTACAATACGCTTTAGCCAGTAGTGTGTCGGGAAAAGTTGTGAGGGATGGAAAAGACCCTTCGTAGTTCAACAACCATGTCAGAAAACTGCTACGATATCAAAGGGAGGTTCACTGCGGATTTAAACGTAGCCATGGCCTGACAGGCAAATAAAAACTAAACAAAGCCAAAATTAGCGTAAGGAGAGCCATGCGTGAAGCGTTCAGCGAATTCGAAGGTAAAATTCTGTCTACCGACTTGACAGAAAATCCTAAGAAGCGTTGATCTGACGTCAAATCAGTAAACGGATTGAAGCCGTCTGTCCAGGCACTCCGTGACCATAATGTCATCGAAACGGCGAAAGACATAGAAAACGCCGATATAGTAAACGACTTTTTTTTTCACAGAGTAAGTGACCATGCAATAGAAAAGCAAGCCACTAGACTTGACAGGATACCAATACATTTCCACATAGACTATGTGAAAGCATGTTCCCCTTTTATTGCTGCAGAGTACCGTAGGTATTGGAGGAGAGAAGTGTTCCTGACGATTGGAAAAAAGCACAGGTCATTCCCGTTTTCAAGAAAGGTTGTCAATCCCGTTTTCAAGAAAGGTTGTCAAATAGACGCACAAAACTCTAGGCCTATATATCTGACGTCGGTCAGTTATACAACTTTATAACATGTTTTATGCTCGTGTATTATAAAATGTCTGGAGGCCGAAAATTTCATCTGCAGCAACCAGCATGGGTTCCGAAAACAACGATCCCTTGTATCCCAGCTCGCGGTGTTCGTGCACGAGACCCGGACAGAAGTAGGGGCAGGCGGCCAGCTACATGCCGTGTTCCTTGACTTCCGGATGGCATTTGATACAGTTTCTTATTGCCGCCTAATGAAAAAAAAACAGGTTACGGAATATCAGAGCAACTATGCGGTTCAACTTAGCAAATGGAACATAGCATGTCCTTCTGAATAGAAAGATGTCTTCAGGCATTAAAGTAGCTTCGTGCGTGCCCCATTGGAGTGTTATAGGCACACTACTTTTCACAATCTGCGTATGTAAATGACCTAGCAGGTAACGTCAGAAGTTCAGTGAGGCTCTTCTCGATGATGTTGTATGGAGATAAGTCACGACGCTAGAAAATTGTAGCAAAATGCAGGAAGATTTGCAGAAGATCAACGTTTGGTGCAGAGAGTGGTGATTGACCCTCAACATCAACAAATGTAGCGTATTGCGGATACATAGACAAAAATACCTCTTCTTGTACGATCACACAAGTGCACTCCGCCACACACCGTTGGGTGGCTTGCGGAGTATAAATGTAGATTTAGATGTAGAACAATCACTGGAAGCAGTTATTTCCACTACTTGGATACTGCTCGTCAGTCTGGGATCCGTACCAAATAGGAGTAGTAGAGGGTATAGCGAATGTCCAAAGAGCAGCGCGTTTCATTACAGGTGTATTTAGTAAGCACGATACGTCACAGAGAAGATCAACCAATACCAATGGTAGAAGCTGCAGGAGGGGCTTCCTGCATCGCAATGTGGTTTATTGTTAAAGTTTAGAGAGAGTACGTTTAAAAAGAGTCAACAAATATGGTGCTTCCTCCAACAAATATCTCGTGAAAATAACATTAAGATAAAATTAGAGAGTCGAGCCCACACGGAGGCTTACAGGAAATCGTTTTTCCCGCAAACTGTTCGCGATTGGAACAGCAAAGAGGTGAAGTGACAGTGTTGCACTAAGTAAACTCCGCCACACACCGCAGTGCGGCTTGTGGAATTACAGATGTGCATTTAATCAACAATCACTATTCTGCTAACATTAATAACTTGTTTTAAATTTGAAACCTCTTGAAATCATAAAACAGATAGTAAGGAACCCAAACTTCGAAGTCAAATAAATGGGAGAAACTTCAGAACAATTCGTAATCAAAACTGTGGCAAGACATGAAGACAAGCCCTCTTAACTACTCCTCAGCCGGAGCCTTAAGATGATAATACAATATTGGGGCAAGCAAAAATCCTTCTTTAAAATTATCCAATCCGTCATATTAGGCAGAGGTAGAAAAAGTTACATGTAAATCGTCCCGCATTTGTAGAAAATCTAACAATTTTGACTCGTGACATCACAACAGCACCAAAACTGATTGATATCATAAATTAAACTTCCGAAAGACAAGGTCTGTAGTTTTCCTGTGAAAAGACTGGGTATTTACTGGGAATAAAGGCGTATGGGTACAAAATATAGTAATGTCAAACCTATCGAACAATTTAAGTGCCCTATGAAATACAAGAAAATGGGGCCGAGTGTGCGTCGGAATCGACTACCAGGCAGATTAAACTCAATGCATTAATCACCTATTCATTTAATTGTTGGAGCTCCTGTGAGGAATTGTTTCCACTGGGGGCTTGGCATGTGAATTGTATCATAGATACTGTGCAGTACCGTTTCCGTTGCGTGCGAAACATCTTCAGAGATTTTACTCCACAGTTAGGGAACGTGAGTTATAATCTTGCTCCCAAAATGTTTAGTAACTGAATGGAATTAAAGAAAAATAAACAAATCAATGCCAACTGAAGTCAGACTTGCCTCATACTCACTTATTCTGAATCAGAATCACTACTATGGCATAAGGGACACTGAGTCCCAGATATGGATTTTTCATGTATTTTTCTGGCTGAGCACTTGTGAATTTGTGTACTTGCTCTGTTGAGATTTTACAGCTACTAAAAGTGAATGATCTCTCTCTCTCTCTCTCTCTCTCTCTCTGGAATGTAGGTTGTGCGGGCAGCCGCCCGCCACGAGGGCGTGCGTAAGTAAACGGCTCTCGTCAAAACAAAGATATTGTCCTTGTATGGCCTGGCTGTTCACCACTCATCAACGCGTAGCCTCCACTGCGTCTGGGGACGCCAACCATACCGATGAGCAGCATGATGGATCTCGCAGCAGAGAGCGCCGTCGGCAGGACACCGTTTTGTTACTCCAGGTTACGTTTTCTCGCAGCGCCACGCGGATTTCCATCGCCGCCCGACTATTTAGACCATTGCCGGACCGTGGAAAGTCAATTTCGCCTTATTCCTCAAGTTGACAGTACTAGCAGTTCCGACCGCCTGACGTTAAACACTCGAGTGCTCATACAGCAGACTCAAGCATCTTACAGACAGAAGCTCTCAGTCCAGGAAGTCTTTCTAAAACGACTCGCAATACCTTTATGCACAACGGAATCGAACACATTTAGGAGCTAAAAGATTTTTTTATTTATTTTCGCAAGAAATCACTATTATCTTTTCATATTACTGGCATCGACCGTCTCAAATGGATACCTTCATAGCCGGAAGGTGTGGCCGTGCGGTTCTAGGCGCATCAGTCTGGAACTGCGTGACCGCTACGCTCGTAGGTTCGAATCCTGCTTAGGGCATGGATGTGTGTGATTTCCTTAGGTTAGTTAGGTTTAAGTAGTTCTAAGTTCTAGGGGACTGATGACCACAGATGTTAAGTCCCATTGTGCTCAGAGCCATTTGAACCATTTTTGATACCTTCATACATGAAGATAAAAATATAATTTAAAGTGTCCCATGTACAATACTTTTAGTATCATAAAAAAGAGAATATATAACTGACGTACCTAGTTACTGCACAGGAGGTCAACGCGTTGACACTACAGTAAACGTATTCTGCTAGATTTTATACAGCAGAATAGAAAAATAAAAATGCATTCACTATCGACATCTAGTGGTGGTAAAACACAAACTTTACATTACATTTTACGAATTTTTAAAGTATTTTCTGTGGCGTACAAAGCCTAGATCTACTCTAGAAGGAGGTCTAGAGAGAACTAAAACACACACAAAATAGTTCAAAAATGTGTGTGAAATCTTATGGGACTTAACTGCTAAGGTCATCAGTCCTTAAGCTTACTCACTGCTTAACTTAAATTATACTAAGGACAAACACACACACCCATGCCCGAGGGAGGACTCGAACCTCCGCCGGGAACAGCCGCTCAGTCCATGACTGCAGCGCCTTAGACCGCTCGACAAAATAGTTAATTTTACTACAACACTTTCAATATTGAATACTTATATCCATTAAGAGTCCACATTAATGGCAAAATAGCAGAAGAATACTATTTATAACTGATTAGTATTGAAGTACAGTCACATTTCAGTGTACGAAAGCATGCTGAAAAGAAATGCCTTTGAATTGTTAATGTGAAAACACCTAACTCTTTTTACATAAAACAAGCGTTAACATTCTACACTTTTATCATTCTTGTCTACGTATTTACTGATCACTGCCACTGAGGGCTCCGAATTGTAGCGTGTAACATGGCGGTTTGTAACGTCACATTGTCAGTGGTTGCGAAAATGCGTGCTGTAGTCGAGTTTCTAATTCTAAGAGTTCGTTCACACACGGAGCATCCTCTTCTTCAGTATTACGATACCAGGCTACTCACAAGCGCTGCGACATCCCCTACAACTCGATGCCTTCAGTTCATTGTCGTCCATCATAGACCATCCAGTTTCGACTGTCCCCGTCCGATTTTCATATGTTTCCAAAACTTAAAGAACACCTTTGAGGACTACAATGTTCATAGTGATGAAGTGGTGCAAGCAGAGATGAGGTTGTTACTTCGTCAACAAGTCAAACATTCTACAGTGACGGCATCAACAAACTGGTCTCTCGTTGGCAGGAATGTGTTCGCCACAAGGACGACTATACAGAGAAAAAAGACGTGAAGATTAAAAATGTAGACTTTTAATAATGTTTGTTTTCTTCAAAAATCTTTAGGAGTTTTTACGTAAAAAATTTCTGAGGTATTACTTTTTAGCAAGACCTCGTATATTTAGCAGTAAACGTCGTTGCACAGTTCTAACTAACACGCGCGCAGGATTAGCCGAGTGGTCTCAGGCTCTGCAGTCATGGACTGTGCGGCTGGTCCCGGCGGAGGTTCGAGTCCTCCCTCGGGCATGTGTGTGTGTTTGTCCTTGGGATAATTTAGGTTAAGTAGTGTGTAAGCTTAGAAACTGATGACATTAGCAGTTAAGTCCCATAAGATTTCACACACATTTTAACATTTTTTCCAACTAATAATACTAGCACTGCTGGATATGAACCGTGTTGATGCTTCTCTCTTAATCGTCGATCACAGTGTGGCTTCAAATGGCTCTGAGCAATATGGGACTTAACATCTGTGGTCATCAGTCGCCTAGAACTTAGAACTACTTAAACCTAACTAACCTAAGGACAGCACACAACACCCAGTCATCACGAGGCAGAGAAAATCCCTGATCCCGCCGGGAATCGAACCCGGGAACCCCGGCACGGTGTGGTCGAGAGGCGCTGCGCTCTGACATTAGTAAACATCCAGCAGCGGCAGCGTATGGAATCTCTTTGAGACTGTGTCTCCGCCAATGTCTCTCATTCGTTGCTGTGTCTGGCAGCAACTGTGTTCAACTTGTGGCACTCTACTGAGGTACCAACCACAACCTGGTACATCACTGTACGACGACGACACAATATTTATGCTTCTCATTTTAACGAAACAAGTAAACACACACGATGTAGTTTATCACTTTTTTAAACCATCATTAGTGTCTGCTATTGGATGGATTTTTTATCGTTTTGATCCTACTGTATAGAATGCAGCGAATTATGTTTACATTACTGACAGCGCGAGGCCCTCCTGTGTTTCATCTGCAGGGATCTGCAGGGATCGAATGAAGGGTAGAGCCACGGGTCGTAACACATCTGAAATGTAATGCCCACTGTTCAAAGTGCCGTCAATGCGAACAAGAGGTAATCGAGAAGTGTAACCAATGGCATCCCATACCATCTCGCCGGATGATACGCCAGTATGGCGATGACGAATATACGCCTCCAATGTGCCTTCACCGCGATGTCGCCAAACACGGATGTGACCATGATGATGCTGTAAACAGAACCTGGATTCGTCCGAAAAAATGACGTTTTGCCATTCGTGCACCCAGGTTCGTCGTTGAGTACACCATCGCTGGCGCTCCTGTCTGTGATGCAGCGTCAAGGGTAACCGCAGCCATTGTTTCCGAGCTGATAGTCCATGCTGCTGCAAACGTCGTCGAACTGTTCGAGCAGATGGTTGTTGTCTTGCAAACGTCCCCATCTGTTGACTCAGGGATGGAGACGTGGCTGCACGATCTGTTACAGCCATGCGTGTAAGATGGCTGTCATCTCGACTGCTAGGGATACGAGGCCGTTGGGATCCAGCACGGCGCTCCGTATTACTCTCCTGAACCCACCGATTCCATATTCTGGTAACAGTCATTGGATCTCTACCAACGCGAACAGCAATGTGGCGATACGATAAACCACAATCGCGATAGGCTACAATCCGTCCTTTATCAAAGTCGGAAACGTGATGGTACGCATTTCTCCTCCTTACACGAGGCATCACAACAACGTTTCACCAGGCAACGCCCGTCAACTGCTGTTTGCGTATGAGAAATCGGTTGGAAACTTTCGTCATGTCAGCACGTTGTAGGTGTCGCCACCGGCGCCATCCTGGTGTGAATTCTCTGAAAAGCTAATCATTTGCATATCACAGCATCTTCTTCCTGTGGGTTAAATTTCGCGTCTGCAACACGTCGTCTTCGTGATGTAATAATTTTAATGACCAGTAGTGTATTTTAAATGTGACACCTGAAATTATATAATGGTTTTCATGTTTATTTTTAGATCTGAAGATATTAGCTTGAGACGATCGCACCCAATAAAATTAAAAGGTAATTGTGATTGTAACAATTTAGGAATAACCGTCGTCTTCAGATGATACAAGAAAGACGCCGTTGTTTGCAAAACTTCTAGTAGTTCTTAGCACCGAATCGCGTCACCGGCACGACGTAATACTTCACAATGCAGTGCAATCGTCTGGCAGCCATGCTCATCGGTGAAAGCGCAATGGCTGCCCCAAAGTACGGACATCGGCCGCCCAGCGTTCACTGTGTGCACGTCAGCGTCGATGCACTGACAGATGTGCCTAAAATGACTGTGCTCAGTGTTCATGCAAGTATCCTCATCACCGTGGGGCTATCTTCGAACCACATGACACAGTTTAGCTGCAGTAGAGTGGGGCATTATCTCTTGGAACTTGAAGCGTGCAGTGGGGCTATAGGTACACGTGACGTAACTGCACTTCTGTTACGATTGCCTATTGGAGGACGATGACAGGCACCTCACATAAAGGTTCCCCATACTTTGGTTCGGTCAATGTATACTGCTGAGAAGATGAATCCGCATTGAGAAGCTCTGTCTTAGATGTGCTACAATACACACAGTGCTGCTCGTTCATGGTTACAGTTGCTTCCTTCTGTTAGCAGAGGTGCTCGGTAGGACCACGTCATATGTATCTCATTTTGATGGTTCAAATGGCTCTAAGCACTATGGTACTTTACATCTGAGGTCATCAGTCCCCTAGACTTAGAACTACTTAAACCGAACACACACATCCATGCCCGAGGCAGGATTCGAACCTGCGCTCGTAGCAACAGCGGACTGAAGCGCCTAGAACTGCTCGGGCACAGCGGCCGGCTATCTCATTTTAAGAAGAATATGGCTGTATCACAGCTCACGTCCTGTCATTTTACAACAATGAGCCTGTGTGTGATCTATTTCTATGTTGCTTGCCTGTGCACTATTGCAATCCTATTTACAAGACAGTGTCTTGCAAAATACGCTAATTGCAGAACACGGAAACTGGTATATTAAATTGAACTCAGTGAACCTCTGATGTGAAACATTTTAATCCGAGGATCTGCAGTACAAAGAACCGAGATATCGTACCTTGTTCGTTCTTGCGTTCCGAACGAGGTACGACACTATTACGATAACATGACTGGCTGCAACATTCACTCCCCTGTGCGACAGAAGCTTTAACTCTATTGCTGACAGTATATGGTGATTAACACTTAAGTTATCGTCGAACGGTATTTTATTACAGCTGTTCACGTCTTGAGAAACGCTACGTCAGGATGGTCGGACAGGAGCTCTAACTCCGCATCTTCCATTGTATCACCGTTAGTTCCAGTCCTCCATTGCATATACACATTGTGTTTGAATTAACACACAATGTTTCGTAACAGAAGTGTTGGCTGTTCAGGTGATTCAGTTAAATGAGAGCATTTTACTGTTGGAGACTTTCATTTGAAAATAAAGTTGTCAGAATGAGACGTGGATGTTCTTAGTGAGCCCCTGCGTAAGGCTGTCACAACAAGGCAATAGCCGAATGTTGATGGCGGGCCGCAGCGGTGAATCTCTTCTGGGAATGCGTCGCTCCGCAAACATTTACCAACGTCTAACTGCCGCTTTTACGTGCGTGCTGAGCTGCGCGAGCTTGCGTGTTTTGGCAACAGTCTGTGCTTGACTTTTTACGAGGCCGTACTCGCACCGTGTGTGTCTGTGTAGTTCACGTGGTCACAGCTCCATATTCTGCGCCTCCTGACCCACAGACATTGAATCTACCGGTCTGTCTGGGTCCGAACTGCGCCAGACTAAACAGTCTGAAGACGTGATGTATTAAGTTATCCTTGCGATTTCTCCTTAGACGTGGAAGATGTCACATTTTACCGGCATTTTGTTGCCTATTCATTAACTGTGAATAGACAAACATTTCAAATCAGTAAAATTATCCAAATACCAGATTCCAGAAGTAGCAGATTACAAAATGTAGTTTGGAAGCAAATCCTTAATCTGTTTTACTTCTTCTGAAAGTTTTACGCATGATTTAAAGGTTATTTCGGCATTTGTCAACTCATGGTGCAGTAACATTTGCAAAATTTTGCTTTTATTTTAATTTGAGATTTTTAAATCAAGATAGAAAATGCCTTGTTGTGTTTCATGTTCTACACTGAATTGAATTTTGAAGCGTATTTTTTTTAAGATACTCAGCAAGACTTTCTACTTCCTCTATTGTTCCATTAAAGAAAATACAGGTGTCGACAACTCAGAGTTTTTAGTGAAAGAACTTCTCTTTCAGTAGGATTTGAGATCTAAAAAAGTTGTTTTCAAGATTTTAATGTATGTGTATGTTTGCAAGCCTTCTCCCACTGACAGTCTGTCTTCCTGAATGTAAAATTTGCCTTAGAACAGGAAGAAGTTGTGTAACAGTATGATTTCCAGAACATCTATGAGTACGTAAGCTTCAGCTCTACCCATTATTCCACATTTAAGTATGTCATTTCTTATTAAATTGATTGTTTTTTTTTTTTTGTCTAGTATGTTGACTACGTCAAGAGATGTAAATTTAGCTGTGGGTGGAATGGGGGAATCTTTTATGCTACTGACGAGCTCATAACTGTTCTTGACTAATAGTTTTTTATTAAATACATATGCCTTGCGGATAATGTCATTAAGCTTCCTGGTGATTTTATAGCCTGGACCATTGACGGAAGTCACAGTGGGTTATATGGGATGGTTTTGCTTGTCGATTTTAGGTTGTGATGTTAATTTTGGTGCTGAATTCATAACTATACAGTGTTTTACGTCTATCGGTGTCAAGAGGAAGTAGCAGTTTTTAAGTAGCTTTTTAATTTTGTTTTGAAATTTTAGCATACGATCATATTCTATTTATTTCATGTTATTAATTCTGAAGAATTCATTAGTTTTGTTACCATAATCTGACATATTCCTTCCGAATTTTGAACACTTATTTAATTCAAAATAGCTAATAAATCAACCAAAACCACTCGCCTTGCTTCCCCTTCAACCTGCCTCTTTATATTCTAACTACATTCATGACAATGTCAATAACTTACCACAGAATGAATCTCTTATTAAGATGGCAAGTGTCAAATACTTCTAAAAGTAAAATAAAGTAATACTCATCTACGCGGTATTATTTACCTGCAATAAACAAATCTGTTTTTATTAATATTCCACACAATCTTAATATAGGAGGAGAAATAACGCAGCAGTTCTCGTTGAAGTTTTGGTTTTGTTTTTGAAATGTAAAACCACTGAAGTTCTCTGCATATATTATAAATTTATTTATTTTAATTTTGGAAATTAGTGTTAATGCCAGTTGTGATAAAAGTACATTCCACAGTTCGACTATATTATATTCAAACAAAAACAGATAATGGCTGTGAAGGAAGTATGTTATATCTTCGTTTGAAGATCCTTGTAACAAACACCAGTTATACAGCACTTGCTGAATACTGATAAAGTTTTGGGACTTTCGGTGTACACTGATGTGAGTGATCTGTAGCCAGTTGGCAATCAATTTGGAAGCTGTTTGGTGGCCACCAAGTTTGAAGCCGCCCATACCGTCGCAGTAAGTATGAAATTCAATTTTGGATACAAATCGCCATATAAACATTACTCATGGCGATACATTAAAGCATTTTCTATCTTCTTGTCACAGAGGCCAGTACCCAGCATTGTTGTGGTCTTCAGTCCAGAGACTGGTTTGATGTAGCTCTACATGCTACTCCACCCTGTGCAAGCCTCTTCATCTCTGAATAACTACTGCAACCTACATCCTTCTGAATCTGCTTATTGTATTCATCTCTTGCTCTTGGTCTCCCTCTATGATTTTAACCGTCCACGCTACCCTCCAATAACAAATTGGTGATCCCTAGATGCCTCAGATCGTGTCCTACCAACCGGTCCCTTCTTCTGGTCAACTTGTGCCACAAATTCCTCCTGTCCCAATTCTATTCAGTACTTCCTCATTAGTTACCCGATCTATCCATCTAATCTTCAGCATTCTTCTGTAGCACCACATTTCCGAAGCTTCTACCTTCTTCTTGTCTACACTGTTTATCGTCCGTGTTTCACTTCCATAAATGGCTATACTCCACATAAATACTTTCAGAAAAGACTTCCTAACACTTAAATCTATACTCGAAGTTAACAAATTTCTCTTCCTCAGGAACGCATTCCTTGCCATAGCCAGTCAGCATTTTATATCCTCTCTGCTTAGACCATCATCAGTTATTTTGCTCCCAAAATAGTAAAACCCATCTACTACTTTAAGTGTCTCATTTCCTAATCTAATTCTCTCAGTATCACCTGATTTAATTCGACTACATTCCCTTAACCTCGTTTTGCTTTGGTTGATGTTCATCTTATAATCTCCTTTCAAGACACTGTCCATTCCTTTAAGCTGCTCTTCCATGTCTTCAGTAAGCTTCAAAGTTTTTATTTCTTCTCCCTGGATTTTAATTCCTACTCCGAATTTTTCTTTTGTATCCTTTACTACTTGCTCAATACACAGACTGAATAACATCGGGATAGGCTACAACACTGTCTCAATCCCTTCTCAACCACTGCTTCCCTTTCATGCCCTTCGACTCTTACAACAGTCATCTTGCTTCTGTGCAAATGGTAAATAGCCTTTCGCTCCCTGTATTTTACACTTGCCCCCTTCAGAATTTGAAAGAGAGTATTCCAGTCAGTACTGTCAAAAGCGTTCTCTAAGTCTATAAATGCTATAGACGTAGGCATGCCTTTCCTTAACCTATTTTTTAAGGTAAGTCGTAGGGTCAGTATTGCCTCTCGTATTCCATCATTTCTACGGAATCCTAACTGATATTTCCCGACGTCAGTTTCTACGTTTTCCCATTCGTTTGTAAAGAATTAATGTTAGTACTTTGCAACCATGACTTATGAAACTGATAGTTCGGTAATTTTTATACCTGACAACACTTGCTTTCTTTGGAATTGTAATTATTATATTATTCTTGAAGTCTGAGGGTATTTCGCCTGTCTCATATATCTTGCTCAGCGGATGGAAGAGTTTTGTCATGGATGTCTCTCCCAAGGCTATCAGTAGTTATAATGCAATGTTGTCTACTCCCGGAGCCTTCTTTCAACTTAGGTCTTTTAGTTATTTGTCAAATTCTTCACTCAGTATCATATTTTCCATTTCATCTTCAGCTACATCTACGGCCTCTACCGCTTCCATACTAGTGCCCTCAAGTACTTTGCCCTTGTATAGACTCTCTATATACTCCTTCCACCTACCTACTTTCCCTTCTTTGCTTAGGATTGGTTTTCCATCTGAGCTCTTGATATTAATACAGGTGGTTCTCTTTTCTCCAAACATCTGTTTCATTTTCCTATAGGTAGTATCTATCTTACTCCTTGTGATGTATGCTTCCACATCCTTCTACAGCCATACATCTGTCTTCTAGCCATTCCTACTTACCCATTTTTCACTTCCTGTCGACCTCATTTTTGAGACGTTTTCGTATTCCTTTCCGCCTTCTTCATTTATTGCGTTTTTGTGTTTTCTACTTTCATTAGTTAAGTTCAATACCTTACCCAGTATTACTCTATGATATAGTCACATAACTTTCTGTGCGCCATCTGACGATCGGCCTGAAAAAGTCCAAAAACTGATTTACGGAATATACGAGCACTTCAAGAAAGTGACTTGTTACAGTTTTCTGTATTTATAGGGAACAAACAGTCGAGGGTTCTTAAGTATTCTTACCGGATAAGCATAACCATATGTCACTCGGGAGCATATTTTGTTGAGATTTAGATAGATGAATAAGTTTCGTTTCTGTCTTATACGTCCTATTACAGTTTTTCCATTTCTTACTGCTCAGAATTATATTGCAATGTTCCCCTTGGATTTTTACGACCGGGTAACCTACTTATTGTGTTCGGTGACATTCTAGGGGGTGTACACCACTGTTGACACAAGACTGTTAAGTGTTCATGACCTCTAAAGGTGTACATTTGTACACCCACACTAAATTTCTGAAGTACTTAATGTTTTACAAATACTTGTGCGTAGAGAAAGAAACTATTTAACGTCATTAATTTATAAGAACGTGTGTCATAGAATGTAACGAGAATATTTACAAAAGTCTGTGGGTACAAACTCATAGCAAATGCTACCTTAACGACATTCGAAAGTCACAACCTTTTCCGGGTCACGGTTCTTAAGAAATGAACAGCACACACTAATCTTATTTGATGGTTTCATTTTCTATATGTTGTATTCCGCAACACGCTCATGTTCAGTGGCAATTGTGGCTACCCTACTTACATACGAGCATTGTCTCTTGTAAGATAATTAGACTCTAGATAATTTTCATTACGTTTGGATAAGATCTGATTTATTTGGCGTTGATAATTAAATGACAAACTCCCAACTACAAGTTACTGCATCTAACCTGCACTATGATTCGGAGTCGATGTTAAACTGCAAACCCTCATATAACTGGTGGAAGAAGTTGGTACAAGATCCCAGACAGGCAGGGGCGTACCACATATAACAGAACGATACCTAGTGCAACACTGTGGTATTCAAACCAAACTCTGGTTTCGCGACAGAATTACCAGTTGCATTTTATGGTAAGATTATTTTCAAATGTATTTTCCAATATTTTCGTATAAATGCATTGACTACGGTCGATTACCCCAGGAAACTTTTTCGGCGGTATGCGCTGCCACTAAACATCATCCATGGTTTCGAAAAGAGATGTACTGATTAAAGCAGTTTTACACATATCTGTTTTTTTGTTGTTTAATTTTCAAGTTATGGAGCACATTGCGATTTCCTAAAACATTGGTTGTATTTTGCTCTACAGCTAGCAATGTTTGAAACGTTGATCAAAAAACTGTACATGATAAATTTGCGACGTTCAAAAAACTATTTACCAGAACTAATAAAATAAAGTTTCAGTGCGAAGACCGAGAGTATTTGAATTAGCTCATGTTACCATATCACTTATTTTACAATAAGTAATATTTTTAACTAACTGAAATTCATATAATTTTGACATTGTTAAGGAATTGCTATGGAAGGCAGCAATAGAAATCACCTTTACATCACCCATTTCTGCATAAAATTTTCAGTATACGAAATACGAAATTTATTTTTGAGACCCGTTCACCAAGCTGACCTCCTTCCTGTGTCAATTTTTAAGTTTCATGAGTCATCGGTGTGATACAGCTCTTCTTCTGGCAGACAGGCATACCTATGAAATCATTTATGAAAGCCATCCTTGTAAGCTCTTGCGGCTGCTAATCCAACGTCATGGGTCGAATTACAGGTCCTGTGTGCCCATTCCTGGCGTACCTGCCTGGGAGAGTGAACGTTATCCATGGTGGTAGTGGAGTATGGCTGCAGATACAAACTATCACTGCCAAGTGCGCTCAGCAGTGTAGATATGAAACCCATCTCCAGCCTTGATGCTCAGGGAAGCAGCAGTTACTACCACACATGGGATACCTGAGATGCAGCAATCATCTCAGCCACGACCGCAAGCATCTTTCTCAATAAATCGCCAACTTGATGGATTACACACAGCAATTGACCTCGCAATGCTGTCCTGTCTCCCACACACTACCGCCACCAATCTGGCGCCTTAGCCCTGCCCAATGCTGTGGGACCATCCACCATGAGGATGTCTAATACACCTATCCAGTCACTCAGTGAAGGGAGGATGACAGAGAGAAGGCCTAAATACTATTTTCCAGAATTGTTTCTCTGCATATCTTACTACGATTCCTTCTTTCAATCGTGGAACTAACATGGAAACTACAGACATCGAGGTAGGTTACCATGGGATAGGCAACACAGATCTGGAAGAAATTTTTTTTGAAAGTCGTTTAAAATTTGATTACTGTCTTTTATTTAATTTTCAGCGCTCATTTCAAAAACGCAGTCCATTTTTTTCTATCGCGTCAGGTTTTCTCAGAAGAAAGGGAGTATAGTAAGAAAAATTTAAGCAATTTATCACATTTTTTTCCAACGTTATAAAATTTAATTTTATTTATAAATCATATTCTAAACTACATTTCCAGTACACTTCTATTTCTCTTTAAGCTCATAAGTTCTTATAATAACTCTTTCGCTTTCTGTCGAAGCTTCTTTTATTGCTTTTCCGGCTGTGGACTCGTTGAGGATCATCTCTTTTTATCATCCAGCAGTAGTCCGCTATCATGTTGATGTTCCATCTTCCTTTATATCTTCTTCCCATTTCTTTGATGTCTTGGTGGAATCTTTCTACCTGCTTTTCACTTACATCACTACGGTTTTTGAGGGAAGTAGTCAAGATGTGAGGAGCATGTTATATTTTCGTTCACTCTAGATCCTAAAACCTCTGCTGATTCTTCAGAAAGGCCTATGTCTCTAACTAAATCGTTCAGTTCAGATTGTGAGAATGGAATGGGATCGGTTGTGTCAGGATCGTAGCAATCTCTGTTTTCTTCAGTATCACCTTGCTGAGCCAAAGGCTCGTGATCATCAATATCATCCAAAGAATCTGGAGGAGAGGGTATTGGTACTTCAGGCCCATGAGGAACAGGGCGAATGGCTGATTGAATGTTAGGGTAAGAAATATCCTTTTTGTTTTTCAGATTAAAACCTCGTATGTAGCAAGAACAAAAATAGCAGTCATTGCTATGATTTTTAGGCTCCCTCTAAACTATTGGTATTCCAAAACGTCGGGATTGCTTTTTACGTTGAAACCATTGCCTCAGTTCTTCAACACACACTGAACAAACTTCATGTGGGGCCCAAGGCTTATGTTAATCGCCTAACTTTATACCAAAATAGGTGAAATATACTGTTTCAGCAAAATCGAAAAGGGGCAGCTCGACAGACAGGCACAGACATAAAAATACTGGTGTTTTCTCCTAATTACTCTTTATTTTACGTGTAAGTAGTGTAAAAACGGCTAAGTATCAGTTTATGTAGATCCTGAAAACCAAACTTCAAACTCGCTAGAGTGCTGAAGTATCGAAAACAGCTAAAACTATACAAGCAGTTTGTGAAATAACTGTACGTGATGGAATTTTTTCACTATTTTTCCAAAAATCAGCGTTGAGAACACTATAAAAATCACTTAATAAATCTGAAACAATTTTTATGTCGCAGACCTGTGCAATCAATCAAAATCGTTCTACAGAGGAATAGCTATTGGGTACCATGAGAAATTTTGTATTTAAGGAGTGTTGCAGTCTTCATATGGTTGATAAACGAGATTTTTTATATATATGTTGATCCACAACAACTGTTACCATCATAGAAGCCACAGAATACACAAATATCCACTAAGTCAAGAAAACAGAAATTGCCACTCTTAAAACTAAAGCACAGAACAATGGATATAACCTTACAATTCTGACAAAATTCTTTCCGAAATAGACAAAACAAATAAGGGTAAATTAAAATAAGAAATTACTCTTAAACCAGTTGCAAAACAAAGAGAGTGCCAAATACATTGTTGTACCACACTGGGGACAAATATTAGACAAAATTCATCACGCATTACAGAAAAAAAGATAGAAATATGAACACTGGATTCAGATCATAGAACTCAGTAAGAACACGACCATACCGTTCACTACAACAACCAACAGAATTTTCCAGATTTGAAGTTTAGAAATTGAAATTTAAAGACTCTAAAAAGATAAACATTGATCAAACATAAATAATTTTTTTAAGAATCCATCGGCATTTAGCTCACATGTGGGAGAGTAAAATCAAGAACAAACTGCCATACCACAACGTATACCCCGCCATACATTGCTGATAAAGACGAATAGCTGAATATTCTGAAGGGAATATAAATTTTTACACACATGAAAAAATTCATAACAAATAAACTTGTCTAAAAAACGAACTTTTAAAAAAAATTACAAATATCTTCAACCAAAAATGATGCAACCTTCTAAACGAAACAAAAGAGTTTATACTGGTATAGTATTTTGCAATGAACGTAAGTAACATATAGATTGCACACATTACCAGAACCATATAAAAAATATACAAGAAGCGATATTATTGACAAAAAAAATTCACAGATATTATAAAGCACGATTTGCCTTATTTATAGCAATATGAGAATGCCCTATGAAATATATAAAAGTAAAATAACACCTTAAAAGTAAAATATAAGTAAGTACTGAACAGTATAACACGAAATACACTCAATTATAAACTCTTTGAACTCCCATAACACACAGTCTATAAACTGCAAAATAAAGAGTGTCAAATACATTGTTTTACCATACTGAGGACAAACATCAGACAAAATTCAGAACATTATTACAAAAAAAGGAAAGAAATATCAAAATTGGATTCAGATCATAGAACTCTATAGGACTAATGACGTTGAACATGTGCTCGGTACCGGTTGAATAAATTAAAGAAATATACACAAAAACAAGCAGCTTATATGTATAAATAAAAATGTAGACTATGATCTGTCATCAGATAACTGTACGATTCCAGACAGACTTTGCGAAAGAAATTGCTCCTCCTTTAGCAGCAGTATACCATTGGCCACTTGAAGCTAGTGTACGTGAAGCTAGTGTTCGTCTTACATCTACTTACAAATTCCTCTGCGTGACAGTATTTAAGTGATTAACATTGTAAGATCAGTGATTAATGTAAACGAGAACTAAGGCATCGCCAATGTGAAAAGCTGGTACATTAATAAGCATAATGTTGAATGCAAGCATGCAAAGTACAGGCATTGTGTTATACAGGTGCCAGATATCAGTTTGTGGGATGAAGTTCCAGGCCTGTTGCGCTTGGTCGGGGAGTACAGGGCGGTTAATGCTGTTTGTGGATGACGCTGAAGTTTTCGTCCAATGATGTCCTATATGTGTTCGGCTGGAGACAGGTCTAGTGAACGAGCAGCAGCAGAACGTTGGGTTACAAAAGCGGCACGTGGGCGAGAGGCATCCTTTTGGAAAACGGCCCTTGCATTGCTGTCCATGAATGGGAAGACAACGCCTCGAATCACCAAACTGACTTACAGATTTGCAGTCAGGGTGAGTGGGATAATCACAAAAGAGGTCCTGCTCTCATACGAAATCGCACGCCAGACTACCACTCCAAGTGTATGTCGAGTGAAACTAGCAAGCAGATAGACCGGTTGCAGGCCCTTAACTGGCCTCATTCTGACCACACAACGACCACCACTGTCACCGATTGCATGAGCAGTGGCTGCACTTCTACCTAGTCTCTCTGCAGTGTCGCCGAAGGATCATGCAGCTTCTCGTAGCCCTGTTACACGGCATCGTTAAAGCTCAGTGAGGTGTTGATAATGGTGTCTTTGTCGCCTTCAAGGTATTCCTGAGTAACACCAACTCACCACGTCCAACCTCAAAAGTAACTAACGCTCACATCCGGTACAGCATGTATTTAAGGCAAACCTAATTTGTATCCTCATACTGGCCGTACTAGCGCGCCTCTTATGCAATTAGTGCAAAATTTGAATAGACATCATCTTTCAGATATCTAGTAGCGCCCCTCTTATGCGATTAGTGTGAAATTTAAATAGACATCATCTTTCAGATGTAGAAATACTCCTACCATGTCACACTACTCCCTATTGGTGTTGCATTTTTTCCATCAGTTTATGTGTATGCATATGTAGAACTGGGAATGCAGTACGTTCCAGACAGGGAGTTTCGAGCACTGTAAGTGCCTACCCTGTTCATGGCAGAAATGAACGCTGGCAGCGTTTGGAAATGGGTTGACGGGGGGCAGGGCGAAGCTGGAACTGATATCGTGGACCAAGGAAGAAGACAAGGTCAAAGATCCACTTGACACTGCCACCGAGGTAATTTCAATACCACGTTGTGCCATACCACCGTCGGTGGAGCGATCACTTGCTGTTTTACTGACAATGACAGCATGTTCGACACACTAGCAGGGTGTGTTCTACATCTTGTTGCATTCGTTTTTAAGCTTGTAATGCACTGACAGTGAGGGCGTTAAAATGGTTATCCGCATCGAATTTGGAGATATAAGTCAACGAATCTATGGAAAAGTCCTATGCACAACTGAAGCCCTTGCGTTGGGACAATACTAGTTTTATTAATATTCTGCTATCGCCATCGTTACTCAAAGGGAGATAGATGTCTCTTCAAGCATAAAAAGGTTGTCTATCGAATATTATACTCCATCCAGTCACATTAATGTGACCACCACCTGTGTTTGACATAAACACTCACAGACGGTAGGTGACAGCACCAGCACTGGGTGGTATGTAAAGCATGTCGGGAGGATGCGGAAACTGTGCAGTCACTCGTGATGCGGAAACGGAGCGATACTTTACTTTTACTTTTCCGTGTCCAGATCAAATATTATTTTCCAATAGTTAGCCACCGCTACGGCTTTGTCGTTGGCTTGTAGCAGGTCACTAAAACTGCAGGGCTCAAGCAGTAGTCGGCACATGAGCAGATGTGCCTCGTCTTGTACCTCTCCGCATCCGCAAAGAACGTCGTCATCGTTAGTCGGCAGTCCCCACTTGCACAGATTAGTTTTGCATCTGGGTACACCAGCCCTCAGCCTATTTAGTGTTCTCCACACTGTAAAAGGAACTTTGTTTCCAGGTGCCATTTGCTCTTTTGGTATTATCTGCAGTGCGGTTTGTTCATTCTCCCATTTACGGACTCTATTATCTTCCTGTGAACCGTCCAGGACCTTGGTTCTTGCAATAAAGCTATTTCTAAACTTAAGCCTCCGAGCCTGAGTGACGTGTTCATTCAGTGGGCGTCGAGAATCTGTTTCTTTCTTTGTTCTCTCAGCGTCTGCTGCCACATGCCTTCTGATCTTGGATGGGGCAATTCCAGCAAGTAGGTACAAATTACCCGTTGGTGTGGGTCTGAGACAGCCTGTAACAATTCACATTGTCTCATTTCCACTTACATCAACCAGTTTAGCATATGCAGATGCTTCCCATACTGGCGCTGCATAGTCTGCTGCAGAATCACACAGAGCAAGTGCTGATGTTCTCACTACTGATGGTTGAGCTCCCCATTCATAGTTTGTCAGCCTGCGGATGATGTTATTCCTGGAGCAGACTTTAGCCTTGGTGTTTTGGCAATGCTGCTTGAAGGTAAGCGTTCAGTCAAGTACAACCCCAAGGTATTTAGGTGTTGGACAGTGCTTTAGCTTCTTACCTTGCCATGTAACGTCGAGCTCAACTCCAGCATCTCTATTGCGCAGGTGGAAAGCACATACTTGGGCTTTGTCAGGGTTTGGCTTGAGGTGATTGGCGTCATAGTATTGAGCCAGTTCTTCGAGCGCTCTAGAAAGATTTCCAGATGTTGCATCAAAATAGGACCCCTGGACCACCACAGCTGTGTCATCAGCATATACGAACAGTCTTGCATCTTGAGGTATAGGAGCGATTACTGCCATATGGGCACGATCTTTCACTTTCAGGACAAGTGTGGAAGCAATTCCGTAACGGCTAAATTTGTAAGCGGTTCGCGTTTCGCCGTGGTTCAGGTACACCATGCATGGTAAAATGGCGCATTCCAAACCAGGGCCGAGGCAACTGTCTTCCAGCACGCCCATAGATGACAGGGGTGAATGGCTGCTGTGAGATATGTACGGGCGAACTGACGTTCAACTGTTGATCAACTGACCACCCACATGAACCAAGGGACTAACAACAGTGACACCTCAGTGACCGTTTAGTGAACGTTGCCTCTGCAGCAGGTACCTGGCTCAAGCACGCATACTGACTGCTCTTCATCGGCGACGAAGGCTAGAATTTGCACGCCAGTAGCGCAACTGGGCGTACACAAGTGGCGAAAGGTGGCCTATTATGATGTTAGGTTAGGTTAGGTTAGGTTAGAATCACGTTCCATGCTCCATCGGACAACTGTCCATTGACATGTGCGGCGTGAAGCATCTGAAAGCGAACAGCCTGCAACCAGAGGAGAGCGATGATCTCGTCATTCTGGCAGGCACAATGGATCAAAACCAGTTTTCATCTATCCTTGGGGTCCATGTCAAGCCCTACATGCTGTTTGTTTTTCCTCGGCACGATGGCTCCTACCAGCAGGGTATATCCGTGTCTCACACAGTTCGCATTGTACATGCGCTGTTCGAAAAGCACCAGGATGCGTTTACTGTTCTCCCCTGACCACCAGATTACCCGGATTTAAAGAATCTGTGGGTCCACTCCGATACGGCTGTTCGCAGCATGTAGCCTCACGATAATGGGGTCGGCATGGCTCCACATCAGTGCCGGTACCTTCCAGAACCACACTGAGTTCCTGCACGTCTCACAGCGCTCCCGGCTGCAGAATGTGATTAGTAAGGCTTTTGACAAGTCGTCACATTAAATTGACCGTGTGGGTGGTCATAACATTATTTCCTTTATTTTCTTTTTATATTTTTTTCTTATATATATACAAACACACACTATATATATATATATATATATATATATATATATATATATATATATATATATATATATATATATATATATATATATATATATATATTAATAATTATCTATAAGTGATGAAACGCTTCTTGTTATTATTTAGATACTGTATCCCGAGCTTCCACTCGACCTTATGGACTGAAACTTAATCAATTGCTTTTAGATATTCGATGTGGTATTATATTGACTTTAGTCCACAAGTTTAGGTCGCCTACAGTTGTGTAAAGATCTCAGTCTAATTGGTGAAGTCTCTCTCTACTTGAAAAAGAGGGCATCTGAGGACGACATGGTCAGCAGAACCTCCCTCTCCACATTTACAAGTTGTCGTGTCACTACATCACACTCGATGCACATGTTTGGGATATGGACTGTGACCTGTTAGTAGGTGCACCATACTTCGAGCAGGACCAACATCGTGCAATTTGACTTGTTCCTGATGCTTGGGAATTTGTTTAAACATGCCTTGCAGTGCTCCTCGTGACCCAGTCAGACCGCCATTCATCTAAATGCCAAGCTCGTAAATGTCTTATATCTGTAATATGCATTCCTGCGATCTCGTACACACGATCATAGTGTTCACGCCCCAACCAATACAGAGCTTCCCTGTAACGTATTATGATATTAATAAGACATATCCCGAGGATGACCAGTAAAACATCTACAGGTGTACTGCGGAAGGCGCCGGTGAGCTTCAACGCCCAGCTGAATTCGTAGCAGTATTGTTTTATAGCTGCTTAGTCTAAGAAGTCCAGAATTGTGTTGAAGACAGCTTCGTGAGATGACCGCACCACATGTAACGGTAATTTACAGTCACCATTGCTAGTACGAGTAATCTTACGCATAATTTTGGCTGCTTTTTGGGTAACAGATTTTACATGTTACAGAAAATTTCTTTTCTCGTCTAGAAGAAATTCTTAAATATTTATAAACAATACTGTCTTTTACAGGAATTTCGTCAAGCCCCAGGGAATGATTTCTAGCAAGAGAAAGTCTTCCCTTCAGAAGTATGTATGCAATATTATGAACAGCTATAGTCAGTTTGTTGCTCTTGCACCAGTGCTGCATCTGAGTAAGCACATTATTCACCTTTTCATCAAGTTTCGCCCTGGAATCAGCAGACACAATCATTAGGATGTCATTTACATATGCAACAACGCCTGTAATAGCATCTGCTTCTTCTAACACTGTATAAATACCCAGATATACAGATGGCGTTGATTCATTAAAACGTATAATACTATATCTATAAAATTTAGCATTTAAGACTTTCATTATCGAGCTCCAATTAATTTCTGTTGCTGCTCAATTGCTTAGTCTGTAGTTAGAATATAAAGGGACAGGTTAAAGGGGGAGCATGGGGAAGGGTTTTGGTTGATTTATTAGCTGTTTTGCAATGGAAATCTTACTATGATGTTTTGGTATTTGATAAAAAAGTACGTCACATTTCTAACACAAATATCAGCATCAGCTGAACCACAGTCTTTGTGGTTCTGTGCCGTCTTTGTTCCGGTTATAACGCATAACAAATTTAACAACTTCCACACAGATGACATGAATATGCAGAAACAAATCATATTTTCCTTGTAGAAAGTAGTTTAGATTCACCAGATTTTACGGTTGGTGGTACATCATTTAATATTTTCTTACGTTCTTTTGGATGATCTCAGTCTGCAATAAATTGTTCTTTGAAGTCAGTTAACTACGGTTACTGTTGAAACTTGTCCATCACAATCGCAGCTTTCGGAACTAATTGTTCTTTGGCATATTCGATGTCACAGACACTCAGCAAAGATATTTCTGTACCGAGCAATTGATCTCTGACAGCATAACTGTCTTTGACAAACAGTAGCAGGATGCTAGAAAACACCCTAGCGAGCACTTAAGGCGGCAAATCAGGGTCGAATGTGCCATTGTGTTACACTGGAGAACTTCTAGTTTGAACCCACGAAGGGAGCTCTATTTAGACGCTGTCCGTCTTGTAGTTCGTACCGCGTGTAGCTGAGTAACGTATTAAGTAGAACTGAACTCAGTTTCCGATGTGCTGTAAATGTTTGCTGAGGTTCTAGCTTGTAATGGTATTCAAGACATTTGCAGATCTTTAACGAACACTTTCCTATGTTCAAACAATACGTTCATTGTTCGGTTAGATGGTCAGTTTTCGAATCACGATACAGAATCGAGTTTGCGTTAGTTCTTCTGGATGCTATGGCAGTTGAATTTATCACACTCTGAATTAGTGAGCTTTTTTTAATGTTCTCTGGTGGATATGGAATTCGTTTTGTTTAAATACTTCATCTGTGATGATTTATTGAACCACGTGTTCCATGCACGGATGTTATGTGTATCATTGTGGCCATAATTATGTGTGAAATGGAATTTTATTTTATTGAATCAAAGATTCTGATCTTTATTCGTGATCCATTGAGACTGTTTTAAGTTTACAATACCTTTACGATTGAGTATACACTTCTCTATTGGCATCGAGATATCTCACATAAACTTATAGTTTTCTGCCTTCAGCAGAGATACCTATTTTGCTGAGCCATTATTACAATCAGTGTAAACACAGCAACCTAGGCGATTGTTTCAACAATGAATTTTCACTCTGCAGTGGAGTGTGTGCTGGTATGAAACATCCTGGCAGATTAAAACTGTGTGCCAGATTGGGGCTCGAATCCGACACCTTTGCCTTTCATAGGCAGGTGCTCTACAAATTGAGCTATCCGACTATGACTCACTAGCGGTACCCACAGCCTTATCTCAGCCAGTACCTCATCTCAAAACTTCCAAACTTTACAGACGTTCTCCTGCGTAACGCCGGCCCTGGTGGCCGAGCGATTCTAAGCGCTTCAGTCCGGAACCGCGCGGCTGCTGCGTTCGCAGGTTGGAATTCTGCCTCGGGCATAGGTGTGTTATGTCCTTAGGTTAGTTAGGTTTAAGTAACTCTGAGGTTCGGGGACTGATGACCTCAGATGTTAAGTCCCATAGTACTTAGAGCCATTTGGATCTGCGTAACTTGCAGGATGGTGAGGAAGGGTTGTGGATTGTACTCGGGTAGCTGAAGTGGTAGAACACTTGCCCGCTAAAGACAAATTTCTCGCGTTCGAGTCCCGATCCGGGACACGGTTATAATGTACCAGAATGTTTCATACCAGCGGGCACTCCGCTGTAGACTGAAAATTGATTATGGAGTAAAAGCCTTTCTCGAAACTGCAGTCAGCAGTACGATTTATCTGTGTTTTTATGTTTAACAGGCCAGAAAATGAATCAGCAGTTGGAGATCCAGAGACAGCTGGAGGTTCATCGTTTTATAGAAAACGTGATTACTTTGCATCTTTCAGTTCCAGATTTCTAAGTAGAATAGCTGGGTTAACTGATTGAGTTAAGCATGCTGACTGCAGGTAGCGGGACTTCAAGGTGGGTTGCTTAACGTTATACATGCCCGGCCATGAGCTTATCACAAATAAGTACGTTTGTAGAACGTAGTAAAGTGCTAATTTCTGCCCATTATTATTATTACAGCTGGAGGTTCGTCGTTTTATAGAAAATGTGATTACTTTGCATCTTTCAGTTCCAGATTTCTAAGTAGAATAGCTGGATTAACTGATTGAGAAGCATGCTGACTGCAGGTAGCGGGACTACAAGGTGGGTTGCTTAACGTTATACATGCCCGGCCATGAGCCTATCACAAATAAGTACGTTTGTAGAACGTAGTAAAGTGCTAATTTCTGCCCATTATTATTACGTTGCACAATGGAGCTGTTCCTAACCTTATTTTATACCATTCCTTTAAGAAACTGTAATCAGATAGCGTTATCAAATCATTTTGTTGGTCAAAAGTTTATATAGAAGAGGGTATTCTATTCACGACACGTTTCAGGATGCATTTCTGTATGTAATGCGAATATAAAAAACAGATTAGAAGGCTTACTCTATGCACAATAGCATGTAGAAAGCGGTGAAATGAGGAGTTTCTTCTGTCACTGTCGTTCATTGCCTCAGGCGTATCGTACAGTAGGTCGCAGCACTGAGAGCTGGTCCGAGCTCGGCGCACGCCGCAGTGCAGACTGTGGAGTACAAACAGCCGGCGACTACGTGACTGAAACCAGTTCTCCAAACTGCATCGGCGTTTCGCGGCCCCCTCCTGCGCCGCTGCCGGTTGCCAGGCCTTTTTGCTCTCTTTTTGCAATTCGGTGGTCCGCTGCTCGCTGCTCGCTCATGTCAAAGAGGGCGATCTCATTTTTTTGCCACTATCTTCGTTGCGCGGCCGGCGCTATTTCGGCAACTGGCTCTCTCGTCCGCCGCTGATCGCCATCGCGCTTGCAATCCTTGGGAGGCCATCGCATCCAGAGCTAACCTCCCTCCCCACCATGCGAGAGAGCGCAGACTGATGTCTTCCCGCTGTCACGCTCACCAAATGAGCCGAAAAAAGAAGCCTGGAAATAACGTGATCAAGCATAAAAGCAACAATGGAACTTCCGGACTCATGTCCCTACATAAATTGATTGTACTAGAACTTCAGACCACGAAAAGTTCCTCATCTGGTCACGCCGTCCTGTCTTTCATCTCAGTAGCGGCTCTTCCGATGCTGATCACCTAGCAACAGGAACCTGCGATGTGTACTGTTAATTGTGGCTTGCAAAGGCGTTTAAATACACGGCAAAAAAACAGTATAACACTACGTACAGACAAAAATAGAGAAGCAATTTTTGTGGTGATAAAACGTATAGCACATCTGCTCAGATGACCAGGACAGGGTGATGCAGTGGTTACATCATTATTCTTGTGTTGAAGGGGTGCAGATTTATATTCCTTTTGCAGAGTTACTTTTATTGAATTTTCTGCTGTCATTTCAGTGAATTTCTTGAATGATTCTTTTGCAAGATCCCTTTCCTACCAGTTTTAAAACAGAGGCTATGTTTGGTCAGTGATGTTTTGAACGTCGAGTCGTTGTTGGGCTCAGAAAGACTAAACATCCCATGCCCCACCTTGGATTACATGACTCGTACCTGGCCTAAAATTTTTCAGCCCAATTCTGATTTTTTTCGGTAGTATCAAAGAGATTCCTCACATTGACAACCACACGTCGCTCGATCTCGTTCAGAACTACAACACAGGAGCCCCGAGTTTGATACATTCTGCATCGGTAGATTTTTCTAACGGAACCGACGACAAACGCGTCCACTCAACCAGATAAGACGGTATTAGTATTACACGCAGGTTGCTGTAGCATCGTTGGACTGAGAAATTGCCAGGCTGTTGTCATACATATCGGAAGACTTACAAATGACATCCTTTGATCAAGAGCTTTACGATTTTATAGTATTCAGCAACGACTCGCCATATTATAGATTACTGAAAATGTCATGTTATCTCATTTGGAAATGGAAACTGGTTTGTCTCTGTGCTGGTATCACTCACAAACCGAATCGAGGATCTCGATGTCGACAAAACAATAACATAAAAATCTGGCATAGTTACTGGGTTTCAGGTGATCTTCTAAGCCTTGTCGTAAGCTATTTGATATTTGAAGAAATTGTGTTGTTACTTTTTGAGGGGCCAAAGGAAGAAGCTGTTTTTTTATAGACAGAGTTACTTTGTTAAATTTAACAATGACAATAATATCATTCATTCTTTCTCAGTAAATAATTTAGTCTTCTTCGTGAGTGTTTTAAGAGAAGGTAGTTAACTCTGTGCCAGGATTATAAGTCCAAATGTGATACGGTACTAGTCAATGAATAAAGCGAGCTCATTTACTTCACTACCTCACCATTACACTAGTAATCAAACAAATTAAATAAAAACTTATCAGTTTCATCGACAAATACACATGGAAGAATTTGTGATGTCTGATACTCATATTTCTGATATCTGATTCTTCTTCCTGATGGCCATCGTAATATTATGGGTATAGTGCCTGATTAAGTTATGGGAGATCATTATTCAGTTCCCTAGACATTACAGAAATTTTCGTCGCCTAAAGATCAAAGTTACATGATTACGTTACAGACCGCGTCAGTACTAAAAACAACGTTAGATTCTCACAGTTATTGTTTCTTCAAAGAAACGTTTAATGTTTAAACCAATTATTTTGTGCTGGATTATATCCACACAGTTATTTACATAGTCGTCTCAGCTAACTTAATTTCGGCTGCTTGGAGAAATATTATAATAACCACACAGATACAGACTTTTTCATAAGCTGTATTCTATATTTTCGCAACGTAAGATCAAATCTTTGACGTTCTTAAGCTTTAATAACGAAACTGGAGGCTACATGAGTCCCAAGAGACACCTGTCACACGACACAAGGTTCCTACTTGTTGGCCAGCGAAACGTAGCTTTGGAAATTAATATTCGCAAACGACAGTTACCCGATACTGTTCTTGACTGTAAGAAAGCGAACATAGCATTCGATTTTGGTTCCATTTTCTAAAGGCTTTATGCACACATCAGAAAAAGTTTTGCATCATCCCGGTTCCCAGAACTCTTGAAGATAGACGTTAACTATGGATATTGTATCACAGACACAGTCCCTTTGACTGTTCAGTGATGTCACTAAACCTGCCCAAAGATGTAAAAAAGCGCGCATGAGCAGCGCCTATTAGACGGAGGGAGTCCGACAGCCGATCAGTTCCAGTCATTCCACCACGAACATGGAGGAGATACAGAGAGGCAGGAACTATCGATGACATGCCTGGCTCAGGCCGCCCAAGGGCTACTACTGCAGTGGATGACTGCTACCTATGGATTATGGCTCGGAGGAACCCTAACAGCAACGCCACCATGTTGAATAATGCTTTTAGTGCAGCCACAGCCGTGTTACGACTCAAACTGTGCGCAATAGGCTGCATGATCCGCAACTTCACTCCCGACGTCCATGGCGAAGTCCACTTTTGCAAAGCGCTGTTTATGGATGACGTGACCCACCAACCACTCTGAGGGATCTACGCCGAATCGCCGTTGAGGCGTGGGACAATCTGGAACAACAGTGTCTTGATGACCTTGTGGATAGTATGCCACGACGAAGACAGGCATGCATCAGTGCAAGACGACGTGCTACTGGGTGTTAGAGGTACCGGTGTGTACAGCAATCTTTATGGTGGTACAACATGCAATATGCGGTTTTCATGAGCAATAAAAAGGGCGGAATTTATGTTTATGTCGATCTATATTCCAATTTTCTGTACAGGTTCCGGAACTCTTTGGTAACGCAGGTGATGCAAAACTTTTTTTGATGTCTGTAGTAGAGACAGCTTCTCATCACCTTTCGGAAAGTCAGGAAATTTGCACTGGAAGTTTTCCTCTTACGGCCGGTCGAGGAACGTCTTATCGACTTTGCTGGTGGTATTGGGGAGAGGATGGTGCACAGACCGTTGTAGAATGTAGAAAAAGATCCGCTTCCAGTCAGAACATGGTTATTTATTTAAAACACTACCGATTTTGGGCTTATGCCCATCTTCAGGTGACTGAACATTCTTTTTCACGTTTACATATTCTATGTTGGAAATCACTTTTTAAATATAATGTAGATTTCGTGACGTTGACGAAATAGACACGCGTAAAAAGAACACTAGTACACTCTAAGAAAAAAAAAGTTTCTAAAACTGAGCAAGTAAATAACGCGTTGTCAAGCTCTGGCTCTTATGCAAGCAGTTATTCGGGTTGGCATTGATTGGTAGAGTTGTTGGATGTGCTCCTGAGACATATCGTCTCAAATTGTGTACAACTGGAGCGTTAAACTGTCAAAATCCCAAGATGGTTGGAAGGCCCTGACCACAATTCTCCATACGTTATCAACTGGGAAGAGATCTGGAAACCTTGTTTCCCAAAGTAGGGTTCGGTAAGTAAGAAAATAAGCAGTAGAAACTCTCACTGTGTGCCGGAGAGCATTATCTTATTGAAATGTAATCCCAGGATTGCTTGCCATGAAGGGCAACAGAATGAGGCGCAGAATATAGTCGACGTACCGCTGCGTTACGAAGGTGCCGCGGATGACCACCAAAGGGGTCCTGCTATGAAATGAAATGCCACACCAGACCATCACGCCTGGTTGTCGGCCATATGACGGGCAACGGTCAGGTTATTATACCACTGCTGTCTGGAGCAACACCAGACACATGGATGCTTTCTGTTGTACAAGTGCCAGATGTCAATTTTCTGGTTGGAGTTCCATGCCTCTTGCACTTGGACGGTCAATACAGGGACAGTTAATGCTGGTTGTGGTTGCTGCTAGAGTTGTCCTATATGTGCTCGATTCGATAACGATCTGATTATCGTGCAGGCAAAGGCAATATGTCGACACTCCGTATAGCACGTCGGGTTACGACAGTGGTATGTGGGCGAGCGTTATCCTGTTGGAAAACACCCCTGGAATGCTGTATATAATGGCAGCACAACATGTCGAATCACCAGATAAACGTACCAATGTGCAGTCAGGGTGCGTGGAATAATCACGATAGTGCTCCTATTGTCATACGAAGTCACACCCTAGACCGTAACTCCAGGTGTAGGTGCAGAGTGTCTAGCACGCATACAGCTTGATTGCAGGCTCTCAACAGACCACCTTCTAAACGACACGTGGCCAACACTGGCACCAAAGCAGAACCGCCTTTCATCAGAAAACACAACAGATCTCCATGCCCTCCAATAAGTTCTCGCTTCACATCATGGAAATATAGGAAGTGTTTGGTTCTTTGTGTCATTCTGCTTAGATTACGATGTGCCAGAGCCAAACGCTGAATATGATGACCTTCTCTCACGGTGGTGCCGCGCGGCCATCTGGAGCCCGGTCTTCTTGCGACAGTACATTCCTGCAACCACTGCTGCCAGCAGTCATGTACAGTGGGTATATTCGTGCCAAGTCTTTCTGCAATATCGCAGTAGGAACATCCTGCTTCTCATAGTCCTATTATACGATCTCGTTTAAACTCAGTTAGATGTTGACGATTTCGTCTTTGTCGCCTTAAAGGAATTCTTGACTAACACCATCTCACCACATCCAATCTCAAAGGTAAGTAACTCTCACGACCGTTATGACGTGTATTTAAAGCAAACCTGATTTGCGTCCTCATAGAGGCCCTACTAGCGCCATTCTTATGCGACTGGCGCGAAATTTGAATAGACATCATCTTTCAGCACTGTGGCTGTACGATGCTGGAGAGTTCCTGTGTCCAATATGACAATGTTAGTATGCACTAAAATCACCGGTTTTTCCTATCCTGCGCTCTAATGTCTTTCGAACATCCTGTATAATGTTTTATGTCAAAATTATGTCACGAGACATGGCAGCGGCGGAAAAAAGAGAACTCTCTCTCAACCTCAGCTGCTATAGTTAATTTTATTCTAAATTTACATTCAGAAAGACGGCGTTTCTAATCTCCGTCCTGCCATGTACTAGGTTTCTTTTTTGTAGTTGCCTTATAGCTCTCAAAGCAAATGCAGGGATTGAAAGTGATATAACTATATTCTTTCCCATCCGTCTCTAATCCGAGCTTGTGGTTCGTGTCCAATAAAAGTTTCGTCTTCGAGACGGTAGCCCCTAACCTACACTCTTCCTTGTTTTTAATTTAGTTGTTTATTATTCCATGTTATGAAGTGCAGAAAAATGTTAAAGATGTTAGGCGGATATATGAAGTATAAATTAAATGTATGGAGGAATCCACAAGGTATAAACATACACTCCTGGAAATGGAAAAAAGAACACATTGACACCGGTGTGTCAGACCCACCATACTTGCTCCGGACACTGCGAGAGGGCTGTACAAGCAATGATCACACCCACGGCACAGCGGACACACCAGGAACCGCGGTGTTGGCCGTCGAATGGCGCTAGCTGCGCAGCATTTGTTCACCGCCGCCGTCAGTGTCAGCCAATTTGCCGTGGCATACGGAGCTCCATCGCAGTCTTTAACACTGGTAGCATGCCGCGACAGCGTGGACGTGAGCCGTATGTGCAGTTGACGGACTTTGAGCGAGGGCGTATAGTGGGCTTGCGGGAGGCCGGGTGGACGTACCGCCGAATTGCTCAACACGTGGGACGTGAGGTCTCCACAGTACATCGCCAGTGGTCGGCGGAAGGTGCACGTGCCCGTAGACCTGGGACCGGACCGCAGCGACGCACGGATGCACGCCAAGACCGTAGGATCCTACGCAGTGCCGTAGGGGACCGCACCGCCACTTCCCAGCAAATTAGGGACACTGTTGTTCCTGGGGTATCGGCGAGGACCATTCGCAACCGTCTCCATGAAGCTGGGCTACGGCCCCGCACACCGTTAGGCCGTCTTCCGCTCACGCCCCAACATCATGCAGCCCGCCTCCAGTGATGTCGCGACAGGCGTGAATGGAGGGACGAATGGAGACGTGTCGTCTTCAGCGATGAGAGTCGCTTCTGCCTTGGTGCCAATGATGGTCGTATGCGTGTTTGGCGCCGTGCAGGTGAGCGCCACAATCAGGACTGCATACGACCGAGGCACACAGGGCCAACACCCGGCATCATAGTGTGGGGAGCGATCTCCTACAATGGCCGTACACCTCTGGTGATCGTCGAGGGGACACTGAATAGTGCACGGTACATCCAAACCGTCATCGAACCCATCTTTCTACCATTCCTAGACCGGCAAGGGAACTTGCTGTTCCAACAGGACAATGCACGTCCGCATGTATCCCGTGCCACCCAACGTGCTCTAGAAGGTGTAAGTCAAC
This sequence comes from Schistocerca gregaria, assembly GCF_023897955.1. Lineage (NCBI taxonomy): Eukaryota > Metazoa > Arthropoda > Insecta > Orthoptera > Acrididae > Schistocerca > Schistocerca gregaria. The sequence goes on from NC_064931.1 coordinate 564,558,274, forward strand.
TACCCTGGGCAGCAAGATCTCCGGATCTGTCCCCCATTGAGCATGTTTGGGACTGGATGAAGCGTCGTCTCACGCGGTCTCCACGTCCAGCACGAACGCTGGTCCAACTGAGGCGCCAGGTGGAAATGGCATGGCAAGCCGTTCCACAGGACTACATCCAGCATCTCTACGATCGTCTCCATGGGAGAAGGTGGATATACACTGTACTAGTGCCGACATTGTGCATGCTCTGTTGCCTGTGTCTATGTGCCTGTGGTTCTGTCAGTGTGATCATGTGATGTATCTGACCCCAGGAATGTGTCAATAAAGTTTCCCCTTCCTGGGACAATGAATTCACGGTGTTCTTATTTCAATTTCTAGGAGTGTACAAATACCAAAATAGAGGGTGGCCCAGGGGTATGGTACATTTTCAGTTGGCCACCGTGTCAAGATATAGATGTGTTCGCTCGATCTACTGCATCTAATGGGACCCACATAGTATGCCCACCAGTTCAGTATGCAACGTTAGGTCAATACAGGTGGGTGTTGCGGCAGTGGAGAAATTCTGTCTTGTGCAAAGCGTCATGGTAGTTGAAAGTGCAATATGTCGTGCAAGACCGCCATTTCCGTGGTCCTTACAGAAGGACAATATCCGGTTGGATAAAATAATATCTTGAGATGGTTCTACAAACAATGCGAAGCATAACGGATCTGAAATGACAGTTCGAACACAGGATAATATCCGACGAGTTCGAGCAACTTAGTAACGATTCTCGCGGCAGTCTGTAAGTTGTCAAACCAGAACATTACAACTCTCTCGCACAGTTCATATATCACTCTCTTATGCTGGAATAGGCTCGACAGCTACGGCCAGGGGGTGAAGTGAATACGCACATCAGTGGACAAAACTGAGCAGGACGACAATTTCACACAATGTGATGTCTGATGAAGCAAACCGCAGCTCATTCATGAATAGGCGCAGGGTAGTCCAAACGTCGTCGGCTGGTGTGCTGTTGCACAATTAATTGTAATCTATAACGGAACCCATCACTACTAAATGGGAAACCGATCTGAAGGATCTTTAAATGCTATTCACGTATGAACGAATCATTAATTATTCTGTAGCTGTGGATCCAAATTTAACTATGAAAGATTAAGTGTAAAGGACTCTGCGTTTGTTGCTTTTGCTTTTAGCAACGTTTGAACACAGTACAGAATTGAAATTTAGCGTCTGGAAATCTCTGCTCAGGTGCGGTCTGTAAACGCAGTAATGGCCAATCTCCGACCGTTATTTGCTGCTACCAGCGCGGGACAACTCTCCTCGCACAAAAAACTGTTCTTCGCAGTGAACATTGTTTCCCGTTAGCTACTGATTCTCGGTGCACTCAACAGAATGTTGGTTTCATATTTTGCACGTAACAAATCTAATATTACTTGCTCAATAAATTTGTTTAAAACTTTTCAGTTAACCCTTTGACCCGTGTGCCCTAATGGAATTTACATTTTATTTAAGGCAATAAATACTAGGACTTAAATAAAACTCTATCCAAAGTACAATGATGGTGGAAGGGTCTAGTTTCTAATCACGGTAGACACTTCACATTCATACTGCAATGCCTACCTCAGCCGTAGTCTTCACAAGTGCTTCCGTCGCCACTATAGCGGTAGACTCGAAGAGTACTGGTTTTAAACTCGCATTCTGTTAATCCCTCTGAAGTCAAACTATAGATAAGAAGATTTGGTCGCCATCTCTCAAGGAACAAATGAATTCAAAGTTTTAGAAATGAACCTGAATTCACATTAAACTGAATAAAACCGTGTTCAGTCTGAAGGACTTTCACTTAAAGACAAGATGGATCAATACTTCCGAATTGCCACTTAGCACTGGGGCTACCATCTTAAACCTGAAGCTATACAAGAAGTGAAATTCTAAGTTACTGAAAACTACTGGTTATAGTTCTCAAATGAAATCACTAAGTAGCAAACCAGCGAAGTAGCTATGCGCCCATAATGTTAAAATGAAAAAGGTTACCTCTGAAGGAGCAATTGATTTACGGCTGAAAACTGAATTTATGACAAATAAGCATTGTCGTAACAATTCAAACTCTAAATAAACACTTACAAAGCGCTTATAAAACATCTTGGTCAGAAAACAGAATCTGTAAATAACTTTAGAAATAATTCCTATAAAGTGCGTCTGATCAGAAATAGATTGCACCACATTTATCTAAATGACTTACTGTACAGCCAGTTTATGTTAAATAAATGTACATAATAATAACCTGAAAATTAGTAACAAATGATTTATTCTTCCATCTTCATTTACATGATGTCGAAAAGTACTCAGCTGCTGGCTTGTCAACATGTGTGCAACGATCTTTCAAGACTTCAGATAACATAAAATTTCTTTTCTGTAGTCCAGCCCACACGCCTGACCTTTAGAAAGTGAGTAATGTTCGTCAGCTAGAGAAATGTGTTACAGAAACTAGCCTTTCTGTTCTCGGCTCCGATTTGCATAATACACCATGCTCGTTTTAGTTCAAAAATGGCTCTTAGCACTATGGGACTTAACATCTTAGGTCATCACTCCCCTAGATCTTAGAACTACTTAAACCTAACTAACCTAAGGACATCACACAACACCCAGCCATCGAGGCAGAAAAAATCCCTGACCCCGCCGGGAATCGAACCCGGGAACCCGGGCGTGGGAAGCGAGAACGCTACCGCACGGCCACGAGATGCGGGCCGCGTTTTAGTTAATTCAAAAGTCACAGTTTACGCATAAAAATCATAATTTCGTCTGGTCGTCTCTCACACACGATCGTGTTTACTTTATGACACTCCGAAGTCAAGTTTAGCTCATAATTCCGCAAAGTTGTCACATCTGCTCAGAAATCCTAATACAAGAGTATGAACATTATGGGGGCTGAGCTCTAAACTTCCTTTCAACTTCACAAAGTAATTCTTTAGCTCCCACAATATGCGCGAACGTACTGTCCTCTGCTTGGGTCGTATGCACTGCCGAAAAAACTAAAATTAGTATACCTGGAAAGTCGACTGGAATTTTTATCCAGTGTAGGCCACCTGTGGTAAGTAGATGTAGCGATAATGGTTTCAATGTCGTCCGCCAACAGATACTGTAGTGGCATAGCTACCTGTGTGCCATATGTGTGTACTCTTTAATAGGGAATGCTCACAGCCAGAAGACTCAGTATGGTGCAAATGTGTGAAGCAAGGAGCAAGCATGCCACGGAGATGCAGCCTACTGAGCGAGATTGAAGGGAGTCAGATTGTGGCGTTCTGAGAGGCGGACAGTCCGTTCGAACTGCAACACAAGTTGGACGTGTTGGGTCAATTGTTCAACGATGCTGGTGTTAATAGAACGTGAACATCCTCACAAACGTAGACGAGGTTATGGATATCCATGCAGCGCAAACTCCTGCTAGGATCGTCGTATTAATGGCAGCAGTGCAGCAGTGGCAGATCGTACAGCTACCACAGAAGAGGTAAGAGGGCTTGTGAGCCCAGACGCGTCAACACGAACTGTTGAGAACTGGTTATCCAATGGTTCAAAGGGCTCTGAGCACTGTGGGACTTAACTTCTGAGGTCATCAGTCCCCTAGAACTTAGAACTACTTAAACCTAACTAACCTAAGGACATAACACACATCCACGCCCGAGGCAGGAGCGGTCGCGAGGTCCCAGACTGTAGCGTCTCCGGCCGGCGAACTCTCACGCGCAAGTCTAGAACGTCTTCCACTCTCGCCACAGCATCGACGTGCACGACTTGTCCGGTGCCGTCAGAGGCTCACTTGGAAGATGGAATGGCATGTCGTAGTCTTCAGCGATGATAGCAGATTCTGCTTGCACGCAAGTGATGGTCGTTTGCGCTTACGATATAGAAATGGTGAGCGCTGTTTCATAGAGTGCATTCATCCAAGACACACTGGCCGCACCGCAGGCCTTATGATCTGAGGTAGGAAAAGCTACAACTCTCGTTCACCTTTGGTGTTTCTGGAGGGGCCGCTAATCAGCCCTCGGTACGTGCAGAATGTTGTTAGACGCGTTCTTTTTCCCTTCTTGGATCTGGAAGGTGATATGTTGTTACAACAGGATAATGTTCGTTCACACACCTCCCTCAAAACTAAACGTGCTCTGCAAGACATGCAACAACTTTTCTGGCTAGAATGATATCGGGACTTGTCTCCAGTCGAGCATGTGTGGGATATGATGGGACACAAAGCGACTCGTGCGACTGGACAACCTACATCTCTTCCTGAACTGTGCGAACAGATAGGGCAGGCGTGGCATAATGTTTATCAGGACAGGATTCGTCATCTGTGCGATCGGCTGGATGCCAGTCAGTGCCTACATTGCTACCCGTGGAGGCTACGCTACGTACTAATATGCGTGTTATAGCATGAGTCGATAGATGTTACCTCACAGCCATTTGTGCTATTGAGCTGTAAATATAATAATTTCATGTACTCCACATGCACTGTTCCAACGATCAATCTTGAGTGATTTGGAAATCTTTAAAAGGATGTACTAATATTTTTCCGGCACTGTACAGCCAGTCCGATATCAGTATTAAACAGCGGAATCCATTTGACCAAACACAACATAATCTTTATGAATAGTTTATTAAGTTACAAGTTTCCCCCGAGAGTACGATTCACTCGCTTTGTACTGATACAGTTCCCTCTCTGTAATTTACTCACTTAATGGACAAAACAATATTGATTTGTTATGTTACTTTGCACTCACACCATCATTGAAAAGTTTGAAAACTCACAAATATCAAAATAACGTCCTCTTCAAATAACTGAATTATCGCAATATATTAGTTTTCCCAGTACCATAAACTGGCTAAATGTACATTACAAATTTCCCCCGAGAGTACGATTCACTCGCTTTGTACTGATACAGTTCCCTCTCTGTAATTTACTCACTTAATGGACAAAACAATATTGATTTGTTATGTTACTTTGCACTCACACCATCATTGACGCCAACGATTAAATCCATTAAATCTACAATAATTAATAGAAAACAACATTCACAAAAGACAGAATTTTGTTTCCAAAATATACTTTTGTGGCTACGTATGATTTGAGTATGTAAGATGCTGACAACTTTCGGCCACAGCCATAATATTAGGAACTGCTGCAACGTAAAAGCACATCTGTCGTGCTAAAACCGTGACTTACGTATGAAGTTACCTACCCATTACCGTGCCACTTACATAAGCGTGATACAAGGCACTACGCCTCATAGGTTATAGTGGTCGTAAGGAAGAGTAAATTACAACTATGGAAACTTTGAATACGCCACGTTATATTGTATCTTACAGGGTACAGGAGCTACTTTAAAAAAGTAAACTGCCCAGAAGCTGAAATTTAAAAACGATAACCGATTTCGTCCTTCGGGCTGACTATCCTCAGATCTAACTCACCATATGGTGTCAGTCGGCGCTGCACGGAACAGTTACGTGAAATCACTGCCGTTTACTGCTCAAACGACTGTGATTTCACGCAGCTCTTCCGTGCTCTGCCAGATGCAGCCATATGGTGGGTCAGATCTGAAGATGACCGGCATAAAGTCCGAAACCAGACATCATTCTTAAATAAATGGTTGTAGCGATCTTGACTATTTTATTAATTGATAAATACATGAATGATGCAAATGACAAGTACAGCAGCTGTATAACGGTAAATAAATCGCAAATCGAGGAAAAAATGGAAATCGCAGAGGTAAGGAATGATGAACTGGTTCTCACTATCACCCAGCAAAAATTTCAACAACCAAGACAGAATCTCAGGAATTGAAAATACAGGCCTCATTGACTTATTATCGATACAGCTAAAAGTTCGTTGATGAAAGGAATTCAGTGTTCAAAATAATATAATAAAAAATAGAGCCGGCCGCGGTGGTCTCGCGGTTCTAGGCGCGCAGTCCGGAACCGTGCGACTGCTACGGTCGCAGGTTCGAATCCTGCCTTGGGCAAGAATGTGTGTGATGTCCTTAGGTTAGTTAGGTTTAAGTAGTTCTAAGTTATAGGGGACTAATGACCACAGCAGTTGAGTCCCATAGTGCTCAGAGCCATTTGAACCATTTTAAAAAAGAGAATGAGAAGTAAGACATACTTTTACACAAGGGACAATCACTGAAACTAACGTATTCATATGAGTATAAAAATGGTGACAGTGTCATAGCAACGAAAAAACTACGCCGTAGATGTCTCTCGAGGTCTGGAATGCTATTTACGTTTTCCTGTATCTAAGATTTATCTTCCACCTTCGATGCATCCTTTCACGATGGTATTTAAATTTATGGCACAACATTTATTTAATGTCAGACACTACTTCAAACGTTTCAGTGCATGTTTGTAAATCTGTTTGTTCTAATACCTCGTTCAACACAATTATTTGCTCTGTTTTCACTTCAAAATCCTCTTTGACCTCAGATATATCACCAGTACCTTGCATACAGTTTATTTCCACTTGGTTCTTATTCATGCCAATTTAAGTTTTCCGAATTTTCCTTGTCATTCCTGATCGACGCAGGGGGTTGGTCCCTTGAAATTAACGTGACGGATTTCTTTCACACACTTTCTCCAGTTAGGGTTTGATGTCCACTGTTAGTAACCTCAGTGTCCATGTTCCACTGAACACGATTACTTAATTTCTGCATCCCATGCATTACTGTTTTCTGACAGACCCCACTGTTTGTTTAATATAGTAAGCCAATCTGGAATAACTGTTACCACGATTTGTGAATAGCATTGGTCACGTTCCTCTTAAATAGACTAATTATTTCCAGTGAAATAACGTCTCAGTTCAGATTTCTAATGCGCCCTGCGGTGTGCACCAGGGATCTGTGCTGGAGCCACTCCTATTCGTTATTTATGAAGACGACATGCCATCTAATATTACAGGTAATTCTAAAATATTTATGTTTTCTGATGACACTAGCTTGGTAGTAAGGGATGTTGTGTGCAACATCAGCACTGTTTCACATAGTGCAGTTCATGACATACGTTCATGGCTTGTAAGAAATAAACTAACGCTAAATCATAGTAAGACTGAGTATTTACAGTTTCTAACACACAATTCAACAAAACCGGATGTTTAATTTCATAGACTGGGCATATGATTAGTAAAAGCGACCAGTTCAAATTTCTAGGTGTTAAGATAGATAGTTAACTGTCGTGGAAAGCCCACGTTCATGATCTTGTTCGAAGACTTAATGCTGTCATTTTTACTATTCGAACGGTATCTGAAGTAAGTGATAGTTCGTCACCAAAAGTAGTCTTCTTTGGTTACTTTCATTGGCTTATGACGCATGGTATCATATTTTGAGGTAACTCTTCCCATTGTCGCCAACGGCCTTGCTGCAGTGGTAACACCGTTTCCCGTCATATCACCGAAGTTATGCGCTGTCGGGCGGGGCTAGCATTTGGATGGGTGACCATCCAGTCTGCCGGGCGCTGTTGGCAAGTGGGGTGCACTCAGCCCTTGTGAGGCAAACTGAGGAGCTACTTGACTGAGAAGTAGCGGCTCCGGTATCATAAACTGAGAGCGGTGTGCTCACCACATGTCCCTCCATATCCGCATCCAGTGACGCCTGTGGGGTGAGGGTGACGCGGCGGCCGGTCGGTACCGTTGGGGATTTCATGGCCTGATCGGACGGAGCTTTTAGAGTAGTTCTTCTCAATGTCAAAGGACATTTTTGGCTCGAAACGGGTGGTTATGGCAATAAGTGGTGTAAGCTCGTGAACCTCTTGTCGACCCCTGTTCATTAGTTTGGGTATTCTGACATTGGCCATTCAATATACATATTCTTTACTGTCGTCCATTTTTAACAATATCAGCTTATTCTCAAGAATAAGCAGCTTTCACTCAGTTAATACTTGACAGAAATCCAACCCTCATTTGGATCTAACTTCCTTAACTCTTGTGCAGAGAGGTGTGCAGTATACTGCGGCATCCATTTTCAATAAGTTACCACAAGAATTCGAAAATCTTAGCAGTAATCCACGCGCTTTCACATCAGAACTGAAGGGTTTCCTATTTGATCATTCCGTGTATTCTGTCGAGGAGTTTCCTGAAAAATCAAGCTGTTTCTTGTGTTGTATTGTTGACTGCGTTTACAGAAACTTATGGCTTGTCTTTTTTGGGTTCATAAACATTTAATTTTTGTCTGTTATTTCTTTTACGTTCATGTACTGACACGTTCCATAACCTTGGAGATTTGCTTCTCAACTTGGTCCTACGTAACTAGAATTGTAAAATAAAATAAAATAAATTCACTTACAGATGGAACATCTCTCTCTGTCTTTCTCTCCTCCCCCCCCTCTATCCTTCTCTCTCTCTCTCTCTCTCTCTCTCTCTCTCTCTCTCTCTCTCTCTCTCTCTCTCCCCTCCTCTCAACCTTTCTGTTTACTCAAACTCTGTCATCTGCTGCCGCCGATATTCTGCTCTACTATTTTGTGCCGAAGCTGTAGTTGGTGGTTGTCGCCCTATAGTGAATAAGAGTTCTGAAATTTTCTGAGGACAACATAATAAACCATTCTTACAACTGTGCTATGAAATAATAAAACGTGATTTATAAAGGGAGTTTTTTCAAGGACTGCATAGATAATACAGTTATGAACACTGAAAAGGCGTTATTCACCACTATTATAAAGCACTTAATCCCACCTAGCAACATTTTCTACGCTTGCATTGTCTGTCGAGGAGTTTCCTGAAAAATCAAGCTGTTTCTTGTGTTGTATTGTTGACTGCGTTTACAGAAACTTATGGCTTGTCCCTGTCTCCCTGTTTCATTTAGTTTATGTTCGGTCCTGCGTCGACGATACTTCTGAAGAGTATCGAGAATTGTCCATTATTTATTCCAGTACTGGCAGATGCAATATTGTCAAGTTGATCAAATGATGTCAATTTTTCACTTATTTGCTAATAGGTGTACTCACCCAGTCGATGTCTGCCCTTGTTCATACTTCATTTGACTCTGTGTATCTCCCTGACATGAATAAGGGATTTCTTTAACTACGCTCCCCAGCAGGGGCTCCAGAGCGTTTCATCTGACGGCAAATATTGAGAATCCTGGTACTTTGATGGAACACGTTTTTTACTTTTAAGGTTAATGAAATTTTAAAAAAGGAGGAAAACCGTTTTATTCAGAGATTACTTCAATTTTAAATAATGTCTAATAGAAATCTTTAAAAATAATTTGTATCGTGAAAACACCGCCATGTTACTAGTAGTTTTTCGCGTAGCACTTACTCACTTCTCGTGGAGCAGCAGTGCTCCACGGAACACAGTTCTGGAAACCCTGCTCCACAGAAAACATCTCTGCAGCAGTGAATATACAAGACGAATAAAGAACCTACCCAAATCAGATGATATACATTTCATATCAGGAAACTGCCGTTTCTCAGTAACAACAGAAAACAGATATTTTAAGTTACGTGTTAACTATGGAATGAAAGACTGTTCTTGGAACACTGTTTAGTTTGTGTGTGTGTTCGATAGTGTGCTAGAATGAATGTCGAGGGAATTCGTAGTGTATCGTAAGTGCTACCCACAACTCCTTCTCAGAAAAAAATCTATCGACAGTGGGGGTTCACACCTGTTCAAAGCATGCTTCCACTGCTTTACTCCTCTCCATTGTGGCACTTGCTTGACTTGCACGCTGCAAACTCATTTAAAAGCAAACAATTTCTGATTTGACCACTATACTTACTGTTCGTAAAACGCTTCACTGCCACACTCCTTACTTCTGAACTGGCAGGAATTGGGCGAATTCCGGCTGTTAATGCTTTGTTTCTAACCAATCTAATAATAATAATAATAATAATAATAATAATAATAATAATAATAATAATAAATAATAAAACTGTGTACAGCACTGTAGCAGCCCATATGTAGTTACGGCAGTGCCGCGCTGTCATTTATCTGTTTCGGAGCGAGAATGAAGCAATTTCTGGACTACTGCAGGTACTACCTACACTTGATTCTTGAGATATTCAGTATTTGTTACGCATATGTCTCACTTTTATCATCAGAGATGTATGAGACAAAGCACAAATTGTGTGTGTAGTGGGTGGATTATGTGAGGAATCTGCAACATCCACCGCATTAATGCTACTAATTGAGAAAAATCATTATTGATAACTTATATAATCAATATTAGAGACTTACAAAACTGTGATAAAAGCAACGATCATTTGAAAATAATTTAGTTTCGTGACTGAAGCAGAATCGTATCGTTTAGTTTTTTCCCCCCAGAAAATTTCATTTTACCCCTCAAGGGGTAATTTCCCCCAGGTTGGGAACCATTGCCTCGGATAAGTAAACTTTCTAACAGGTTCGTAAACTAAGTAAATAAAATAAGCACTTTTGCTGTTCCTTGGGAGTCAAAGATGGCAAACTCTTTTTACAAGGAGACGAAAACCTGTTCCTGTCAGGCACTTGCCCACGTTTTCGCTCCACTTTGCCTTAAATGCACAGATATTGTTTCTTTTCCAACCGCAATGTGATTGCCAACTATACCGTCAAACAAAATGTACTGCCCTTTCTACGCAGTAAATCTACAGGAACCTTTCAGCGCCATTTAGATATCGTTATCCACTTCTTTCGAACACTTCGTGGCCGAAACGCACTTGTAGAACTTATTGTGCAACAGCGAATTATTTTCTGGCAGTCTCATAAATTTTACACGTCGAAGGTGACTGTACAACACTGTTATGAATTTTTTGTGCATGGGGTTTTGAAAGGCTGTTATGGCACGTAGAAATAGCCAGTTTTCTGCGCGTTAAACACAACGTTAATCGCATTTCGTTACCACGAAGCACACAGCCTTGCCCCCGTTGTTCATATCGCAAAATCGCTTTGACATGATGCATTTCTAAGAGAATTATAAAAGCTGTTCGGTAGCTTTATCACCATTATTATCTTTGCGGTAAAGTGAGGTGAGCTGGCCACGGACAACGGCTGTCATCCCCACAGTTCGAGATTAATCAACGACATGTAACATTCCAAAAGTGAAAGTATTGTTCGTCGTAACGAGGACGTGGGTATCATAGAATTTGGTCAAACCTTTTTAAGTTGTCTATGGTTCAATAGGTTATTTGAATAATTTTGAAGACACTTACCAAAAGATGACATTATTATTATTTGACTAAAAGCGTGTCTCATTACATGTAGACACCTTATGCTATTATAGAATCTACATCTTTTTTGTTTCTTTGGTGGTAGAAGCTATAACCGAGTTTTGTCATCTCATGTCATCTAGCTATAGCAACAGTGACTACAAGGAGATTTATACTGAGAGACTATCATGTTCTGGGAAAAGCAAATTTTTGCTTAGCCATATGGAGCTGTTCTTGCGCCAGGTACTATCGAAATTTAACCGGTAACGGGAAATAATAAATTCTGATTGTCGCAAACATACACAAAAACTATCTTTGATTGTGCTTGAATGTGTCAAAGCCCCACTGGGAGAATGCCAGTTGTTTATGCTGTGCTTTTTAACAGCTGTGGGCATCTACGTCGTCCATTTTGCCGACAGATTCCCCACCTCAAAATGTTTGACCAGAAAGTAGATTGCACGGAAAGTTCAGATTTTAAAAATCTTCGCTACTTACTTCATTCGGCATCAGTCCGACACCATTGGCGCATTTTTGATCAGCTGTTTGGATTTAAGCATCATTCGGATAGATAGGAGCATGACCTCAATCGTGAGAACGATATTCAATCAACTACTTGTTGACCAAACTATACGACAAAGTATAGCGCATTTAAAAACTTTCTTTAGTTTCCTTGATTGCGGTTACAGGCTAGCTCCACTTATTATTGATTTCAGGAAAGAAGCACAGTCTTCGCTGTGTTTAGACTTTCTGAAGTGCATTAAAACTAAAATATCAAATAGAATTTTTGTGAGCAGATGACAAATATTATAAAGGTGGACATACGAAATGAACATGTGATCTAACGTACAAGAGGAGATTGAGTAATCGAGCGAGCCCCGTAAACGATATGCATCGGTGTTATAGAATGTTAGTTCCACTGAAAGAAAGGAACAATAACAGGCGCTTTTATAGTACATGGAGTTTTACACCAACCAACACATTTCTATATAGATATTTCTAGTTTTGAGACACATGTCATATTTTAAGGCCAAATTCCGTGTACCTTCATCGTACAAAAGCAAAGCTAGAACGCAACTTTCGGTAGATACTGGAGCCATCCAATACAGGGCAAAAATTGGCATTGGACAAGAACGAGAATCGAAATAGGCCATTGTCTTGTTGAAAGGATCGTCCTGGCGTTCACTGAAAATGATTTAGCGAAACTAGGGAAACCAGAATCAGAGCACCCCGACAGGTATTCCAGCCTGTGATGAGAACCAATTAGTGACATCGTCTTCGAAGTGTGTAACCTCTGCTATCTCTAATCACCGTCGAGTGAATTCTCACTCTTTGAGTTGAACATTCGCACCCATGTAGATTAGATTGCATTAATACTTCGTTCACAGATCATGAATACGACGCTTCTTAATGATGTAAAGTGTCAGTTTAACAAGACGTTTCTTTACATGCCACAATTCAAGATTTTTTCTTTATTTTTATTTTTTTTAAGATTGTTAATTTATGTTCAAAATTTAATCGACTGAATAAAACACGTTGTCATTCAAAAGTTCTTTCAATTTTTTAAAATGTTGGTTGGTTATCTGTGAGACGTTTGATACTACTTGCTAATTGACTAAAGATTTTTGTGCTTTTGAATTGGGATGGATTTTTAATAACAAATTTCTTAAGTGAATATGTATATTACTAAGCTACTTTGGATATCCTATACCTTTCACAAATCACTTACCTCACAAAAATCTTCGTTACTCGAACTACTGCAATACAGCGAGCGCCACTACTGCCAGCTAAATAAAAGATTCAAACTACTGAAGGCACTAACTACTGATAGGCATAGTTAGCAAATGAAAGATTTTGATAGAGAACAAACAATGCATTTACCTTAATAGTGTTCAAAAGTCATAATATATATAGCATTTCATGACATCCAGTCTTACAAATGCATTGTCTCTGATGGACACACGTCCAGATCATCGGCTCTCAAATTTCCTCCATCTCTCTCCCCACATGCACCACTGCTGGCGACTCACCTCCAACTGCGCAACGCTACGAGCTGTTAACAGCCAACTGCCCAACGCTACGATGGCCAGAATTACAACAATGCCAACCAGCCACAGACTGCACACGGCACAGCCAGTGATTTTCATACAGAGCGCTACGTCGCGGCGGTGTTACCAAAATAAGAACCTAAACAGCCTACTTACAAACTTCGCAGATCTGACCATAAATTTAAATGTTATCGTGTTTAGCCTATCGAAAGAAACAGACAGCGATGGAATTCCCTTTCACACGTCGTAGATGCATTTAACTACTAGAAAAATAACCAACGCAGTTATCCAAAAATGGTTCAAAGGGCTCTGAGCACTATGAGACTTAACACCTGAGGTCATCAGTCCCATGGAACTTAGAACTACTTAAACCTAACCAACCTAAGGACATCACACACATCCATGCCCCAGGCACGATTCGAACCTGCGACCTTAGAGGTCACGCGGTTCCAGGCAGAAGCGCCTTGACCCGCTCGGCCACCCCGGCCAGCAACACAATTATTATATTCTCCAACACTACATGTCGACCAATCACTTGAATTGGAAGAAATAAGAAACTAACCTAACTTAAAATCTACCACTTCTCTCGGGGGGCGGAGGTACTGACCTGAAGATAAGACTAAATAATGGACGATTAAGACAGAGAGCTGAAACATATACATCGAATATTGCCACGAATTGTTTGAGTAAATGCATGTTTAGCGCTGGGCGTTACAGAAAGTACTAAAAATGAACTGGTTACACTGGTCCGTATTACCCATACGCAACATTTTCTCTTTACATTACGACATCTTCACTTTTAGTCCCTATTTTGCGGCTGAACGAAGGTGAAGGTAGCTTAGTGGCAGGATAGTGGTGTACGCGGTGTGGCTGGTGCTATCGAGTCACCTTTAACCTTACATCCTTCTCGATTCTTCCTCTTCACGCTTGATTTCCATGAAGGGCAGAGGGGGAAAAGAACCACAACACGACGTTCGTTTCCTCCATGTCCTACTTCCAGTGTTTGTATTATAGTGTTACTGAACTGACCGTCGTTTAGGAATCACATATACAGGGTGGTCCATTGATAGTGATCGGGCCAATATCTCACGAAATAGGCATCAAACGAAAAAACTACAAAGAACGAAAATCGTCTAGCTTGAAGGGGGACACCAGATGGCGCTATGGTTAACCGCTAGATGGCGCTGCCATAGGTCAATCGGATATCAAATGCGTAGTTCTAAATAGGAACCCCCATTTTTATTAAATATTCGTGTAGTACGCAAAGAAATATGAATGTTTTAGTTGGACCACTTTTTCCGCTTTGTGATAGATGGCGATATAACAGTTACAAACATATGGCTCACAAGTCTGTGGTATCACGTAATATTCCGCTAGTGCGGACGGTACTTGCTTCGTGATACATTACCAGTGTTAAAATGGATCGTTTACCAATTGAGGAAAAGGTCGATATTGTGTTGATATATGGATATTGTGATCAAAATGCCCAACGGATGTGTGCTATGTATGGTGCCGGTATCCTGGACGATATCATCCAAGTGTCCGGACCGTTCGTCGGATAGTTACGTAATTTAAGGAAACAGGAAGTCTTCAGCAACCTGTGAAGCGTCAACCACGACCTGCAACAAATGATGATGCCCAAGTAAGTGTTTTAGCTGCTGTCACGGCTAATCTGCCCATCAGTAGCATACAAATTGCGCGAGAATAGAGAATTTCAAAAACGTCGGTGTTGAGGATACTACAACATCGACTGCACCCGTACCATATTTCGATGCACCAGGAATTGCATGGCGAAGAGTTTGAACGTCGTGTACAGTTCTGCCACTGGGCCCAAGAGAAACTAAGGGACGATGACAGATTTTTTGCACGCGTTCTATTTAGCGACGAAGCGTCATTCACCAACAGTGGTAGCGTAAACTGGCATATTATGCACTATTGGGCAACGGAAAATCCACGATAACTGCGACAAGTGGAACATCAGCGACCTTGGCGAGTTAATGTATGAAGCGGCATTAAGGGAGGAAGGATAATTGACCCCCATTTTATCGATGGCAATCGAAATGGTGCAATCTATGCTGATTTTCTACGTAATGTTCTACCGATGTTACTACAAGATGTTTCACCACATGACAGAATGTAATTCTAACATGTCCGGCACATAGCTCGCGAGCGGTTGAAGCAGTATTGAATAGCATATTTCATGACAGGTAGTATGGTCGTCGAAGCACCATACCATGGCCCGCACGTTCACCGGATCTGACGTCCCATGATATCCTTCTGTGGGGAAAGTTGAAAGATATTTGCCATCGTGATCCACCGACAACGCCTTATAACATGCGTCAGCACATTATCAGTGTATGTGCGAACATTACGGAAGGCGAACTACTCGCTGTTGAGAGGAAGGTCGTTACACGTATTGCCAAAGCACTGAGGTTGACGGACATCATTTTGAGCATTTATTGCATTAATATAGTATATACAGGTAAACACGCTGTAACAGCATGCGTTCTCAGAAATGGTTAAGTTCACAAAGGTACATGTATCACATTGGAACAAAGGAAATACAATATTCAAACCGACAGTCATACTCAAAAGTATCCGAACGACCTGAACTGCATTTCGTCTGATTCGCATTCAACCGGCATAACGCGGCTGTGTAGCAGGTCCTCTAATAGATCCTTGGTACAGTCGTTTGACTATTGAAAATAGTTCCAACATGTCACCACTAGAAAGCACTGCTCTGTATCGCAGTAACTCAAAATGTAAAGTAATACCACGATGCTACAAATATCAGGCAACACCTTATCACGGATAAGACTGTCCTTAATGCTTGTAAGCTCACATTTATTACAATAAACGACGTACCTGAAATGTTACCACTCTCATTAGTACGTCAGATAGGTAACGCACGTAGTAAGTTCGTCGTATTCATGATTTACTCTTCAAAGTAACATACTGTACTTATTATTTAACACAAAATGACATTAAAAATTTAAGTTATCCACGACCAGCTAATTATGAATATGTATGAACTTCAAATAACACGTCGAACCTTCTCGTTCTGCATATAGATTCAAACCCAGGTCAGGCAGACTAAGCAAAGATTTCATGACTGGCGCACACTAACAGTCATTCCTTATTAGGCATACAGAGAGTGATATACCTCGATTTTAGACAGTATCAGTTAGCAAAAATCAACTTTAAATTACGTAACGCAAACATTTTTAACGGACGCGAATTCCTACCCAGCAGCTCTTGTCCCTGTTAACGAAATGCGAGAGATGTTAAACATTGCATTTTCGCAAGTCTACTTACTTGAAATGCCGTGAGGTAAAGCTTTGTGTTGGACAGGGATTCGAACCCAGAACCTAATCGGATTGATATCGAAACACAACCAACTGTGACATATCGGAATTCCGTGCCAGTAGCTAGATGTTTTAACTGAAATGACGAGACGAAACATTATTTTTTTCCTTCCCAGGACTCCAACCCGGCACCTATCGCTGTTATATTCTAGAGAAAACGAACGTCAAATATGGGTTTTTTGCACCAGCAGTGACATGTGAGCATGTTTGAACTAGAAATAATATGACGAAGAGTTCAGTGCTCACTGGGAATAGAGCCCCACACATATCGTTGTTGGCTACATACAAAGAGACGTCAGCTACCGAATTTTTCTCCACCAGCAGCTCGGAATAACATCTTGAACTTACAGTGATCTCGCAAATAGTTCTGTGTCCCACTGGGAGTCAAAAACGTCAGATATCGTTAGTGTTGACAACGAATGAAAAAACATTAGAAATAAAAATTATTATCCACCAGCAGACAGGTGTTCTCATGCTAGAGCTTAATAATACATAATGAAATCTTTAGTGCCGGGCCAGGATTCGAACCCACTCACACATAATAGGTGGAGATGTTGAGGCATCTGCACTTTTGAACAAACAACAAATTGTAGCCGAGCTGTATTGCCACGAAGGGATCAAATTCTGCGTTAAGGGCGGTCTGAGTTGCATTCTCAGTTCACAACCAATTTTATCGACATACAGAAGCTCAGATAAAAGATATGTCCTGTGACCATACATACCGTTTGCTTTGTCGCTAGAAATAAATAACTATATAAGAAAGGTTACTGGCGATAGAGATTCTGCCGGCTGTTGTGGCCGTGCGGTTCTAAGCGCTTCAGTCTGGAACCGCGTGACCGCTACGGTTGCAGGTTCGAATCCTACCTCGGGCATGGATGTGTGTGATGTCCTTAGGTTAGTTAGGTTTAAGTAGTTCTAAGTTCTAGGGGACTGATGATCTCACAAGTTAAGTCCCATAGTGCTCAGAGCCATTTGAACCATTTGATAGAGTTTCTACATGTCGCCACTCCAGACTTTATTATGATTCTACATACCGTCTACTTGAGAGAAGGAATATCATCTTTAATGTGAATTTCAGACCACACTGCCATTATATCTTCTTCACTTGGTGCAGTCAGAAGAGATTGGAATCTTTCTCTCCCTATCTAAAATCATTGACAAAAGTGGGAATCGAACCCAAACCATAGGTATAAGAACCTACCATCATTCCAACAGACCTCCAAACCCTCTTTTCTGTGACACATTTTTCTATCATAACGCCGTTGCGCCACACTGGATGAGAATTCTGACACACAGCCTCCCTGTAGTAAATTGCAGCGTTTTCAGTAAATTCATTTACTTGGCTGACCGAATCACCATGACCTAGCAGCCTCGGCTACCCAGTGCATGCATTCGACTCTATTTTGTAATCACGTAACTGCCACCTACACAGAGCTGCCAACAGTGTAGGATGCAGAAATTTAAACAGGAAGTGTTCCTTTCCACTAGAGCTATACGATTGCGCTATCTGTTTGTAAAAAAACATCTTGCAGCGCAAAAGAATAGCTGCAACTGTTTCTCTCAGAAGTCTAAACCGGCCGTTTGCATTATCTCGCAGCGCCGTGGTATGCAGAAGTTATGGAGGAATTGTTGTTCAGCTCTGGAGCTGTTGTAGCTATGTGTCAGCTAGTAGCGTACACCATAGATAAGATATCGCGAGTTCTAATACATTTATTAATAAATTTTTTTAAACGCAATTCTGCTGTCTGCTAAAGTTACCAATCTAATGGATCTTTGAACGTAATTCCCTTCACTTCTCAACCCAAAATTGTCGCATGTGGAAAAAGGGCTAACTTCAGTGACATTTTGTTCTTTTCAGGTTTAATATACAGCCAGGCAGCAGATGCATCTCGAAGCTTTTGTATTATGTATGGGGAGAGCGCATCTGGCCAAATACGTCAGAAAGTATTTTCTACATTAGCTGTCGTGTGGTAGTGGCATTTTATTCTTCTTCAAACATTGTTTGACTGCTTTAACTCAGAACAAGTTTCCTACATGCATGTAATCAATAAACTGCATGTGCATCGTCAGACTGTTACAGATAACATTAGAGAATTCGCATATATCGTTAATGAATAATTTCGCTCTCATGTTTACTATTGTTTCTACAACACTAAAGGAAACCTTACGAAAACTGTGCAATGTATTATAAGAAATGAAATAAAACTGCCCACGATAACCTTACGAGGAAAGTCTGTTTTAATAAAACTGAGTATCTGTACACAAGCATGCCTCTATCGACACGAATTATTAAAATACTACTCACTTAGATTTTGATTGGGTCTGTGTTTAATTTGTATGCTGTGTCATACTCAAGATGTGTGCAAATGTTGCATTTCATAAATATAGTTATGTATTTCTAGAAACCCAAAATTTGCTTGTCTGCAGCGGTAAGAGGCGTTACCTGTTGTGCAGCTTTTTAAGTTTTTCACCATTGCTCCATGAGCCGAAAGTATTTTCTTGCGATTTCCTTATTGATGTTTAATCTGACTGCTTGCAGGTCTTTCAAAGAAATGGTAAAAAACGTTGAAGTAAGTGAGACTGGAACTGCGAACATAACAGAAACTTTTTTGTCAGCACGTTACCACAGGGCTGGCGAACAGGTATGTGTTTGAGTTTCCTCTTATGAGGCCAATAGTGGCTAGAACTCATAAACCACTATATAAAGAACGATATTAGTTACGATTTCCACCTGCAATGACTTTCCTGGGCTGAAAACCCTAAGTTTACAATCTATTGTTACACCTCAAGCGATAATAACTGAGATTACTCAATGGAAATGACAGGTAAAATCGAGTGAACTTTGAGGCTTAATTCCGTGCACACAAGAAAGTAACTCGTCGATCACAGAGTTGCCAAACATACGTTGCCTTGTTGCCAAATCTCAGTTACAATACCAGTAGGAAGAAGACGAACCGATGTGAGCCTACAGCGGGCTGGGAAGTGACCATAGCTGGTCTCTCCAAGTCGCAGCTGCTACGGCCTGGAATACGTGATGCGACTGATTAGCATTTCTGTAACTAGGTTAAGTGACTGGAGCGTAGTTACTAAAAATACTCAGAATTGACTGAAAACTAAGAATCATAAATCAGTAACTCTCATAGTTGTTTTCATATTTCTTTCGTAAGAGTACTCAATACTAAGAAACTCATTCACAGGCGTTTTCGTGCCTCGCCGATAGTCAAGCACAACAAACAAATAAAAAAAAAGGTGTGTGTGTGTGTGTGTGTGTGTGTGTGTGTGTGTGTGTGTGTGTGTGTGTGTGTGTGTGTGTGTGTGTGTGACAGAGAGAGAGAGAGAGAGAGAGAGAGAGAGAGAGAGAGAGAGAGAGAATAGAAAAGGAATGAGAGAGAGAGTCTGTGTAAAAAAAATGTTGTAAAGAAATTGAATCATGGTATGTAAAGAAATCTTTCATTTAAAATGACACTTTCCACATCATTGCGAAATGTCATATTCATGATCTATGGAACAAGAATTAATCTAATCTAATCACATTATATTAATGACTAGCCATGAATAGTCATGAATTACCGAAATTTTTGCCAATACCAGCAACTAAATCTAAACTTGAAAATAAAAGACGACAATTTTTGTAATAAACCGGGACTCTTATCAAGACCCTTTCGTCCCTGTTAGCTAACCACGAAAGATGTCTGATATACCTCCATTCTGAAGTAACAAAGTGTGCATGCATTTAAAGATGAAGTGCAAGATGTGAAGTTCTGTGACTGAGATACGAATCCAACACGTAATCGGATTGTTAACTAAGAAAAATCAAATGTTACGTATCGGTTTTTCTTACGAGCTGCTAGGTGTTTGAATCTAACATAAGGAAACAAAGTTTTGTGCCTAAGCGACAATCGAACTGCACACCTACCGTGCATCCACGATTATAGCTTAAGTATCAGTTGCTTACTCACAAACAGTAAGATGTGTGCTTGTTTGACCAGAAATAACGACACCTATTGCGATTTTAGGCAACACGTGAACAGACAATAATAATGCACGTTAATTTTCACTAGCAGGTGGGTATGCACTTGGTAGGGCTCGAAATGAAATTATGAATATTTTTGTACTGGATCCTTTGGAGGAGACCTGGAGAAGATTGCAGTCTTCGGAAAAGGAACGAAATGATTGAACTATACTGTTCTGAGGGATTCAGATCCTCGAAAGAGGAGATACGAATTCGAATCACAGTCCAGCACCACATTTTTCAACGTCTCTAGTTCAATCAAGTACAAGTAAAATAAGAGACCTGTTACTTTAAATAGCTATCGGTTCATCAAATAAAATAACATTTTTGAATGTAAGTGAGTTTACTGACGATTGTATTTCTGTTTGCCATGACTTCCACTATATCATATCCCAACGTAAACAGGCTCTGCCCAGTTGGTAATGAAGGAACGTGATGTTTAATGCTGATTAGGGATTATAACGTCTTCCTCTAGAGGTTACCAGAGATAAAATAAATCTGTTTCTGCCTTTTAAAAGTAAATTCCTGAACCCACGCTGTGCACCTGTGATAATTCGTTCCACCAGACTATTGTGGCCACATTTCCAAGCCTCAAGAGTGTGCTGAAACGGATGATGTGCTTAGCTTACAAAATTAGTCACGGTGGAAAAAATGAGAGTCTATTAAATGGTTAAGTAGAAGCAAGCTTCTGATGCGGAGATCATGCTATTCTCATGTCAGCAGGATGTAAAGACTCTTCTAGGGACCATAGGCTCGAAGGAAAGCCATTCTGAAGTTTCAAAAATTGAGCGAATTTATTAGTTCGAGAAATTCCACTGTGAAGTGTGAAGTTACCGGATAATTCGATTATTACCGTCATTATTACTATCATTTTATTCATACCCCTGTTGGAATACACGTGCTTGAAAATCATTTAATGTCTTTTGGTCAATATAGAAGTAGTTTCCCAAGAACAGGTTCTTTCCCTATCTACGGAATCCTTTTCATGTAAATGTCAAACATCAGCAATTACTCATAGATTACATTAAAACTAAAGTAATTGATGAAGACGTTACTTGATAACAAAAACGCGCTGCCTCTCTTCATTTATTTGCGCCTAGAAATGGCTACTGAGTACTACCAAACAAAAAGGCCAGAGATCTTACTGCCTTCCGATATACGTCACTGTCAGTTCTTCCATACGATTTGATCGACATGACTTGTTTCAAGTTGTGTATGTATAGCGTCCCCAGTGAGGTAATAAGAAAACACTTAAAAACAGTATTTATAAAGAAAAGACATTTAAAACTTGAATGATACAGATTTTTTATAATGTACCCGTAAAATAATAATTTATCTGTGTAAGTTTCGAGTGCAAAGAAATATAACAAAATGATGTAAAGAGACGACAAGATACGCTCTTTTCTTAATTTTTTAGTCGTCTTTACTTCTTCTCTTGTCTTGGTTGTGTGTAGACGGACATCTTGCGAGTGCTGGCAAATGTAAGCATATTTGTATGAGTTATTTCCATTGAATAATCTCAGTTATTATTGCTTGAGGTGTAACAACAGATTGTAAACTTAGGGTTTTTCAGCCCAGGAAAGTCGTTGCAGGTGGAAATCGTAACTAATATCGTTCTTTAAATAGTGGTTTATGAGTTCTAGCCACTATTGGCCTCGTAAGAGGAAACTCAAACACATACCTGTTCGCCAGCCCTGTGGTAACGTGCTGACAAAAAAGTTTCTGTTATGGTTCGCAGTTCCAGTCTCACTTACTTCAACGTTTTTTACCCTTTCTTTGAAAGACCTGCAAGCAGTCAGATTAAACATCAATAAGGAAATCGCAAGAAAATACTTTCGGCTCATAGTGCAATGGTGAAAAACTTTAAAAGCTGCACAACAGGTAACGCCTCTTTCCGCGGCTGACAAGCAAATTTTGGGTTTCTAGAAATACATAACTATACTTATGAAATGCAACATTTGCACACATCTTGAGTATGACACAGCATACAAATTAAACACAGACCCAATCAAAATCTAAGTGAGTAGTATTTTAATAATTCGTGTCGATAGAGGCATGCTTGTGTACAGATACTCAGTTTTATTAAAACAGACTTTCCTCGTAAGGTTATCGTGGGTAGTTTTATTTCATTTCTTATAATACATTGCACAGTTTTCGTAAGGTTTCCTTTAGTGCTGTTGAAACAATAGTGAACATGAGAGCGAAATTAATCATCAACGATATATGCGAATTCTCTGATGTTATCTATAACAGTCTGACGATGCACATGCAGTTTATTGATTACATGCATGTAGAAAACTTGTTCTGAGTTAAAGCAGTCAAATAATGTTTGAAGAAGAATAAAATGCCACTACCACACGACAGCTAATGTAGAAAATACTTTCTGACGTATTTGGCCAGATGCGCTCTCCCCATACATAATACAAAAGCTTCGAGATGCATCTGCTGCCTGGCTGTATATTAAACCTGAAAAGAACAAAATGTCACAGAAGTTAGCCCTTTTTCCACATGCGACTATTTTGTGTTGAGAAGTGAAGGGAATTACATTCAAAGATCCATTAGATTGGTAACTTTAGCAGACATCAGAATTGCGTTTTAAGAAAATTTAGTAGTAAATGTATTAGAACTCGCGACAACTTATCTATGGTGTAGGATACTTACCATTACGCTACTAGCTGACACATAGCTACAACAGCTCCAGAGCTGAACAACAATTCCTCCAGAACTTCTGCATACCACGGCGCTGCAAGATGATGCAAATGGCCGGTTTAGACTTCTGAGAGAAACAGTTGCAGCTATTCTTTTGCGCTGCAAGACGTTTTCTACAAACAGATAGCGCAATCGTATAGCTATAGTGGAAAGGAACACTTCCTGTTTAAATTTCTGCATCCTACACTGTTGGCAGCTCTGTGTAGGTGGCAGTTACGTGATTACAAAATAGAGTCGAATGCATGCACTGGGTAGCCGAGGCAGCTAGGTCATGGTGATTCGGTCAGCCAAGTAAATGAATTTACTGAAAACGCTGCAATTTACTACAGGGAGGCTGTGTGTCAGAATTCTCATCCAGTGTGGCGCAACGGCGTTATGATAGAAAAATGTGTCACAGAAAAGAGGGTTTGGAGGTCTGTTGGAATGATGGTAGGTTCTTATACCTATGGTCTGGGTTCGATTCCCACTTTTGTCAATGATTTTAGATAGGGAGAGAAAGATTTCATTCTCTTCTGACTGCACCAAGTGAAGAAGATATAATGGCAGTGTGGTCTGAAATTCACATTAAAGATGATATTCCTTCTCTCAAGTAGACGGTATGTAGAATCATAATAAAGTCTGGAGTGGCGACATGTAGAAACTCTATCAAATGGTTCAAATGGCTCTGAGCACTATGGGACTTAACTTGTGAGATCATCAGTCCCCTAGAACTTAGAACTACTTAAACCTAACTAACCTAAGGACATCACACACATCCATGCCCGAGGCAGGATGCGAACCGGCAACCGTAGCGGTCACGCGGTTCCAGACTGAAGCGCTTAGAACCGCACGGCCACAACAGCCGGCAGAATCTCTATCGCCAGTAACCTTTCTTATATAGTTATTTATTTCTAGCGACAAAGCAAACGGTATGTATGGTCACAGGACATATCTTTTATCTGAGCTTCTGTATGTCGATAAAATTGGTTGTGAACTGAGAATGCAACTCAGACCGCCCTTAACGCAGAATTTGATCCCTTCGTGGCAATACAGCTCGGCTACAATTTGTTGTTTGTTCAAAAGTGCAGATGCCTCAACATCTCCACCTATTATGTGTGAGTGGGTTCGAATCCTGGCCCGGCACTAAAGATTTCATTATGTATTATTAAGCTCTAGCATGAGAACACCTGTCTGCTGGTGGATAATAATTTTTATTTCTAATGTTTTTTTCATTCGTTGTCAACACTAACGATATCTGACGTTTTTGACTCCCAGTGGGACACAGAACTATTTGCGAGATCACTGTAAGTTCAAGATGTTATTCCGAGCTGCTGATGGAGAAAAATTCGGTAGCTGACGTCTCTTTGTATGTAGCCAACAACGATGTGTGTGGGGCTCTATTCCCAGTGAGCACTGAACTCTTCGTCATATTATTTCTAGTTCAAACATGCTCACATGTCACTGCTGGTGCAAAAAACCCATATTTGACGTTCGTTTTCTCTAGAATATAACAGCGATAGGTACCGGGTTGGAGTCCTGGGAAGGAAAAAATTAATGTTTCGTCTCGTCATTTCAGTTAAAACATCTAGCTACTGGCAAGGAATTCCGATATGTCACAGTTGGTTGTATTTCGATATCAATCCGATTAGGTTCTGGGTTCGAATCCCTGTCCAACACAAAGCTTTACCTCACGGCATTTCAAGTAAGTAGACTTGCGAAAAAGCAATATTTAACATCTCTCGCATTTCGTTAACAGGTACAAGAGCTGCTGGGTAGGAATTCGCGTCCGTTAAAAATGTTTGCGTTACGTAATTTAAAGTTGATTTTTGCTAACTGATACTGTCTGAAATCGAGTTATATCACTCTCTGTATGCCTAATCAGGAATGACTGTTAGTGTGCGCCAGTCATGAAATCTTTGCTTAGTCTGCCTGACCTGGGTTTGAATCTATATGCAGAACGAGACGGTTCGACGTGTCATTTGAAGTTCATACATATGCATAATTAGCTGGTCGTGGATAACTTAAATTTTTAATGTCATTTTGTGTTAAATAATATGTACAGTATGCTACTTTGAAGAGGAAATCATGAATACGACGAACTTACTACGTGCGTTACCTATCTGACGTACTAATGAGAGCGGTAACATTTCAGGTATGTCGTTTGTTGTAATAAATGTGAGCTTACAAGCGTTAAGGACAGTCTTATCCGTGATAAGGTGTTGCCTGATATTTGTAGCATCGTGGTATTACTTTACATTTTGAGTTACTGCGATACAGAGCAGTGCTTTCTAGTGGTGACATGTTGGAACCATTTTCAATAGTCAAACGACTGTACCAAGGAGCGATTAGAGGACCTGCTACACAGCCTCGTTATGCCGGTTGAATGCAAATCAGACCAAATGCAGTTCAGGTCGTTCGGATACTTTTGAGCACGAGTGTACCCACGTTGTGTATTTTAATTTAAAAAAGGTACCTGTTACCAACTTTTCGTCTAAAATAGTGAGCCATATGTTTGTGACTATTACAGCGCCATCTACCACAAAGCGAAAAAAGTGGTCCAACTAAAACATACATATTTCTTTACGTACTACACGAATATGTAATAAAAAACGGGGGTTCCTATTTAAAAAAAAAACGCAGTTGATATCCGTTTGACCTATGGCAGCGCCATCTAGCGGGCCAACCATAGCGCCATCTGGTTTCCCCCTTGAACCTAGACAAGTTTCGTTCTTTGTAGTTTTTTGTTTGACGCTTATTTCGTGAGATATTTGGCTCGGTCACGATCAGTGGACTGTAGACTGTAAGCAGGCGATCAACAACAAACTGATTCCAGAATGAGATTTTCACTCTGCAGCGGAGTGTGCGCTGATATGAAAATTCCTAGCAGATTAAAACTGTGTGCCGGACCGAGACTCGAAATCGGGACCTTTGCCTTTGTCCGCACAGTTTTAATCTGCTAGGAAGTTTCAACAAACTGATTGCTTCCAAAAGAAACACCTTTACTTAACTTAGCGTAAATTTTCACGTGTTAATAGTTGGTTCTGGTGTAAAGTAACTTAAATTTTCGGCTATAACATAAAATTACTTGAAATTTTCCATTTCTTGTTTTCTATACATGTTCTAAATTAAAGTTCCCCTCTGCACTTTTCTGTTTCTGAAGGTTAATCACATTAAGCACAATAGAGATTTTGATATAGTTTTTTCTAACAGACTAATTCACGACGATGGTAGGTGCGTTTGTGTTATCGGCGTTCAACATGAAGTTATCAGTGACGTTACGATAAGTCCTAGAAAGTAATGTGGTTAAGACTCCGGAAACATTATATAAGAAGTGAGACTCAATCTGACATATCATTGCACTCACTCACTCTCAGTCTGAGACGCCGTCAGCCTGACAGTCACACTACCTCACATCCTTCAAAACAGCGTATATATGGTCAGATGTTCTAAAACTAGCAATTAAAAACGCAAATAATACAAGAGGAAAGCTAAAATAATTACAAAAGCATATGTGGCTGGCTAATCACTTACAAAAGAAAACATGGATGCGGAAGATGTGTGTATATAATTTATAATTACAGTAATGATGAGTATGTAATACATCTATCGTTATCTGTGCCATATGTAATTGGCATTTGGAGCTACACCTCGTGGCACTGATGGGATCTAAGGGTTGGTCAGTTACAGAGGAGGCGATATCTGGCGTGAAAAGCATTAAAGTAAACAGCCGCTGCAGCTCCACAGAGCAGCGAGGCTTAACCAGAATCTGTATATCTGTATGTATCTTTTATGTATGCTGTAAATTGAAGTCCCACACAAAGTTTTTCTGTTCGTGCGTGAAGGCTAGTCTCAGAATCTACCGGAGGGGTATTGATATGGCTTAGAGTAATAGGCAGGTCCACGAGAAGGTTTGGTGTACCATGTATATAGACTGAGGTGACAGAATTTGTGGGGTACCTCCTAATATCGTGTCGGGTCTACTTTTGGCGAGCGTAGTGCAACATCTCGATGTGGCATGAACTCAACAAGTTGTTGGAAGGCCCCTGCAGAAATATTGAGCCATGCTCCCTCTACTGCCGACCATAATTAGGAATATGTGGCCTGTGCAGGATTTTGTGCTCGAACTGACCTCTCGATTATGCCCCATATATGTACGATGGGTTTCATGTCGGTTGATCTGAGTAGCAAAATCACTTGCTCGAATTCTCCAGAATGTTCTTCAAACCTATCGGAAATAATTGTGGCCCGGTGAGATGGTGCATTATCGTGAAGTTCATGAATGGCTTCAAATGGTCTCCGACAGCCGAACATAGCCATTTCCAGCCAATGACCGGTTTAGTTGGAGCTGAAGAGTCAGTGCATTCCATGTAAACACAGCCTACAAAATTATGGAGCCACCACCAACTCACACAGTGCCTTGTTGACAACTTCAGTCCATAGCTTCGTGAGGTCTGCGCCACATTCGAACAGTACCATCAGCTCTTACCAACTGAAATCCTTACTTATCTGACAAGACAACGTTTCTCCAGTCGTCTATGTTCCAACCGATACGATCACAAACCTGGCAAAGGCGCTGCGTATGATGTCTTGTTTCTTAGCAAAGGCACTGGCTTCGATCGTCTGCTGCCGTAGCCCATTAACGCCAAATTTTTCCACACTTTCCAAACGGATGCTTTCGTCATACGGCCCACATTGATTTTTGCTGTTAATTTACGCTGTGTTGCTTGTATGTTAGCACTGATAACTCTATGCAAACTCCTTTGCCCTCGGTCGTTATGTGAAAGCCGTCGGCTACTGCGTTGTTCGTGGTGAGAGGTTGCGCCTGAAATCTGGTATTCTCGAAACACACTTGGCGCTGTAGATCTCGGAATATGATATTCCCTAATGACTTCCGAAATGGAATATCCAATGCCTGTAGTTTCATCTACCATGCCGCTTTAAAAGACCGTTAATTCCCGTCGTTCGGCCATTATCACGTGGGAGACCTTTCCAAATGGATCACCTGAGTACAAGTAACAGCTCCGCCAATGCACTGCCTTTCATGCCTTGTATACGCAATACTACCGTCATCTGTATATGGGCAGGTCGCTATCCCATGACTTTTGTCACCTCAGTGTAATCTATTACGGCTACGCCATATAAGTCGTGCGGCCATTGACACTCAGTGTTTTCTGTGTGAAGCCAGGGCGGATCTCTCGTTTCTTAACCATCATGGTACTAGTAAGTAATTCGGACAAAAAATCAGTCACCTGCACGAGAAATCAGTGAAATACCATCTAACATCCTTTCAAAGGGCACGGCCGACTTCCTTCCCCGTCCTTCCCTAATCCGATGAGACCGATGACCTCGCTGTCTGGTCTCCTTCCCCGAAACAACCAACCAACCATCTAACACCATGTCTAACATTGATAATAGTCTCAACTCGGTGAGGAATATAGTCCCCAAGTTTCTTCAGGTATGAAGTCACTTATTGACGACTAGATCCCGTAGTGTTACCAAATTGCACAGATGTAATTTCCTGCGTTTCTCTTGGTGTTCCAGATAGTCCCAGACATTTACTACGGGATTACCACCGAGCGGTTTTGAGGTCAGTAGAAGCGCGATAGGGTGTCTGAGTTTTCGTCAAACCACCAACATATGCTCACAATTCTGCGAACTCGGCTACCATCTTGGAAGATGGGACACAGCAGACTCTTCAAGAAGACGCGCAACATTTGTTTCACGGTAACCTGCACGAACGCGCCAACGTCATGGTACGAAAACCAATCCAAAAGCAAGACAGTACCACTTCCAGCCTAAATTAAATACTCCACACACTGTATGTTAAGCGGTTCATTGGACCGTCAGTGCACTCGACGCCTTAAATCCTCGCTCGTCGGATAACTTTAGATATCTCCACTTAGCTTCTCCAGAGTTCCTGTGTTGTGTGCGGCTTTATGCACCATTGTGAGAAATGGCCTTTCGCTAGATACTCGACTACAAATGTCTACTGGATGCAGTCCTTTTAGCAATGGTCTGTTGGAAATTGATTGATGAGGACCTACATTCATTTACAGCAGCATCGGGTTTGATAACGATTAACACTGACACGGCGTGACTCTCGCATCCGGTAACTGTCGCTTAGACTTTTTTTTACGACCACTGTTTGTACGCCGCGCTACAGTGAAACGACTGTCGTGTATACGATGGATAGTCTGCCTTAATTTGCCAACGAATCTGGTAACCTCATTCACCGAGTGGTCATGGGCACATCTAAAAACAATGTCTCCTTGCTGCTACTCTTTCCCGTTGCCACGTTGGCCCATATTATTGCACTTATTCCGTAGATACGACAGACACACACGTACACCATGAGTAACTTCTGCGTTGGAGGTTCACATGGCCGCATGACAATTGATCTACACCCATCTACAGTGCTTCAGTGTTTCCAAAGCGGCAATGTCTAGTGACCAGTATTTCGCCGCGTGAGCTTAGTTATGTTGAAGTCGCCGCTGTTTAATTGCCAAAGACAGATTGTAAGTACTCGATCTACATCCATCGACTGCTTCCAATACAAAGCTCTTCATTCCGTAGCCTAAATTTTCACGTATTAAATGTTGGTTTTGATGTAAGGTAGCATAATTGTTTTAATTATATTTGCTGTATTAGTTGTTATCATGTGATACAAGTTTTCGGTTTTTCTTTCCTCTTTAGAAATGCTGTCAAATGTTTACTGAAAGACAGAACCATCTTTTCTTCGCAGTGAGATAATACATCTTGTAAGGGATAACTTTCATGAGGTAATTCCACCAAACCTGATATGAAAGCACTACCCACTAGTTTATAACGCATTTGAAAACACCCTTTCCGCATGACTAAGTTATCTTATCTAAAGCATGAGGTGAAAATATCTCGATTCAGAAAGACTGTTTCTCATAAAAGACAGTAACTAAATTAAAATGAATTAATGGAAACGTCGATAAGCATGCATCAATTACTTATTAGTTGTACTGCCTTCACAAATATCAATTCCCCGTTCGTACTTTCGAAGCCAAATGGCCCCGTTTGATATACACAGCAATAACGTTCCATTCAATTTTTTTTTGACAATTTTGTAGAAAAGTGTTTTTTTATGATTTCAGCAACAAAAAAAAATGGTTCAAATGGCTCTGAGCTCTATGAGACTTAACTTCTGAGGTCATCAAACCCCTAGAACGTAGAACTACTTAAACCTAACCAACCTAAGGACATCACACACATTCATGCCCGAGGCAGGATTCGAACCTGCGACCGTAGCGGTCGCGCGGTTCCAGACTGTAGCGCCTAGAACCTTTCGGCCACTCCGGCCGGCTATCATTTCAGCACTTCTATCATCATGTCAACCCTGTAAAATCAATATAATACTGAATTTACGTGATTTGCATGTGTATATAACTGGCACACTGTGAGGTTCTCCTGTTTCTGTTATGACCCACTGAACCATTTAAACAATTGGCCAACTTTTCAAAAAATTATTTACTTAGTTTCCTGTCACACTTGCAAATCCTGAATGGTGACTAGCTCGAAACTAGTCTGTTCATGTCCGAACTATTGCCTGCGCTAACAAGTATACCTACGGTTGAAAAATGAGCCGAATATCATAAAATATAGTTACTTGTCCTTTATATCAATTCAGTGTTGGAATTGCGCATGCACATAAAAAGTACCGGACATACACGAGTAGGACTCGCTCTCTGAGGTTTCCGTGCAGACTTAATTATGTATAAACACTGAAGAGCCAAAGAAATTGGCACACATGCCTAATACCGTGTAGGAGGCCCGCGAGCGCTCAGAAGTGCCGCAGCACAACGTGACATGAATTCGACTGTCTGGAGCAGTGCTAGAGGGAACTGATACCATGAATCCTACAGGGGTTCCATAAGTCCTGTAAGAGTACGAGCGGTTGGAGATCTCTTCTGAACAGCACGTTGCAAGGCATCCCAGATATGCTCAATAATTCTCATGTCTGGAGAGTTTGGGGGCTAACGGAAGTGTTTAAGCTCAGAGGACTGTTCCTGGGGCCACTCTGTAGCAATTCTTTATGTGTGGGGTGTTGCATTGTCCTGCTGGAATTGCCCAAGTCCTCCGGAATTCACAATGGACATGATTGGATGCAGGTGATCAAATAGGATGCTTACGTACGTGTCACCTGTCAGAGTCGTATCTAGACGCATCAGGGGTCCCATATCACTCCATCTGCACACTCCGCACACCATTACAGAGCCTCCACCAGCTTGAACAGTTCCCTGATGACATACAGGGTCCGTGGATTCATGAGATTGTCTCCACATCTTTGCATGTCCTTGCGCTAGATACAATTTGAAACGAGACTCATCCGATCAGGCAACATGTTTGCAGGCATCAACAGTCCAGTGTCGGTGCTGCTTGGCCTTGGCGAGGTGTAAAGCTTTGTGTCGTGTAGTCATCAAGGATATACGAGTGGGCCTACGGCCCGAAAGCCCATATCGATTATGTTTCGTTGAATGGTTCTCAGGCTGGCCCAGCATTGAAATCTGCACCAGTTTGCGGAAGAATTGCACTTCTGTCACGTTGAACGATTCTCTTCAGCCGTCGTTGGTCCGGTTCTTGAAGGATCTTTCTCCGGCCGCTGCGTTGTCGGAGATTTGATGTTTTACCGGATTCCTAATGCTCGCGGTACACTCGTGAAATGGTCGTACGGGAAAATCCCCACTTCATCGCTACCTCGGAGATGCTATGTCCCATCGCTCGCGCGTCGACTATAACAGCACGTTAAAACTCACTTCAATCTTGATAACCTGCCATTGTAGCAGCAGTAACCGATCTAACAACTGCGCCAGACATTTGTTGACTTATATAGGCATTGCCGACTGCAGAGGCGCGTTCTGCCTGTTTCCGTATCTCTGAATTTGAATACGCATGCCTATACCATACCAGTTTCTTTGGCGCTTCAGTGTAGATAGTTCATCTATAAGTTATGATGAGTGACTTTTGGAGTAGAAAAACATAAATGGCTGTATCCTTTGATGTCACTGACTTACAAGTTTAAATATTTTACACTGCCAAGGGACCGTAGACATCAATATAAGTGACAGTCAAATGAGAACGACAAGGACTATACAGCTATAATGCCGTGGGCGTTCGTAACGCAGGCAAACGTGTGTATATAAATGCTCTATATTGGGAATCAGCAAGAAACAGTGCAAACGTTTGCCACTGTGGCATCTGTTAGACGTGCTAAGTATGAGTTCACAGAGTCTTTCGACTGCACTACGGAGGCCGGTAAAAGGGAACAGCGATTTTTAGTGTGTTGTTTGACTGCAGAAGGAAAGTCAAGAAGTAAAATTCATGCCCGAATATCTATTGTGTATGGAGAGCACACTGTCACTTGCACGTGTGTTTACGCGTAATACACAATTTCGAGAAGGTTGGGTGTCATTGAAAGACAGCAGTCGTCCAGGACAGGCTCATTCTCATTTGTGCAGTGGACGCTGCTGTCAGAACTGACCGACGGCGGACGGTGGAAGACATTCCGCTTACACCGCTCACGAGCATGACCGAGCATCTGAAGTTCCAGAAAATCTGTATACAGTGAACTCCCCACTGCCGCGCGGAGTGGCCGTGCGGTCTAAGGCTGACTGCGGGGCCCCCCCTTCAGCCGGAGGTTCAAATGGTTCAAATGGCTCTGAGCACTATGGGACTTAACAGCTGAGGTCATCAGTCCCCTAGAACTTAGAACTACACTCCTGGAAATGGAAAAAAGAACACATTGACACCGGTGTGTCAGACTCACCATACTTGCTCCGGACACTGCGAGAGGGCTGTACAAGCAATGATCACACGCACGGCACAGCGGACACACCAGGAACCGCGGTGTTGGCCGTCGAATGGCTGCGCAGCATTTGTGCACCGCCGCCGTCAGTGTCAGCCAGTTTGCCGAGGCATACGGAACTCCATCGCAGTCTTTAACACTGGTAGCATGCCACGACAGCGTGGACGTGAACCGTATGTGCAGTTGACGGACTTTGAGCGAGGGCGTATAGTGGGCTTGCGGGAGGGCGGGTGGACGTACCGCCGAATTGCTCAACACGTGGGGCGTGAGGTCTCCACAGTACATCGATGTTGTCGCCAGTGGTCGGCGGAAGGTGCACGTGCCCGTCGACCTGGGACCGGACCGCAGCGACGCACGGATCCACGCCAAGACCGTAGGATCCTACGCAGTGCCGTAGGGGACCGCACAGCCACTTCCCAGCAAATTAGGGACACTGTTGCTCCTGGGGTATCGGCGAGGACCATTCGCAACCGTCTCCATGAAGCTGGGCTACGGTCCCGCACATCGTTAGGCCGTCTTCCGCTCACGCCCCAACATCGTGCAGCCCGCCTCCAGTGGTGTCGCGACAGGCGTGAATGGAGGGACGAATGGAGACGTGTCGTCTTCAGCGATGAGAGTCGCTTCTGCCTTGGTGCCAATGATGGTCGTATGCGTGTTTGGCGCCGTGCGGGTGAGCGCCACAATCAGGACTGCATACGACCGAGGCACACAGGGCCAACACCCGGCATCATGGTATGGGGAGCGATCTGCTACACTGGCCGTACACCTCTGGTGATCGTCGAGGGGACACTGAATAGTGCACGGTACATCCAAACCGTCATCGAACCCATCGTTCTACCATTCCTAGACCGGCAAGAGAACTTGCTGTTTCAACAGGACAATGCACGTCCGCATGTATCCCGTGCCACCCAACGTGCTCTAGAAGGTGTAAGTCAACTACCCTGGCCAGCAAGATCTCCGGATCTGTCCCCCATTGAGCATGTTTGGGACTGGATGAAGCGTCGCCTCACGCGGTCTGCACGTCCAGCACGAACGCTGGTCCAACTGAGGCGCCAGGTGGAAATGGCATGGCAAGCCGTTCCACAGGACTACATCCACCATCTCTACGATCGTCTCCATGGGAAAATAGCAGCCTGCATTGCTGCGAAAGGTGGATATACACTGTACTAGTGCCGACTTTCTGGATGCTCTGTTGCCTGTGTCTATGTGCCTGTCGTTCTGTCAGTGTGATCATTTGATGTATCTGACCCCAGGAATGTGTCAATAAAGTTTCCCCTTCCTGGGACAATGAATTCACGGTGTTCTTATTTCAATTTCCAGGAGTGTAGTTAAACTTAACTAACCTAAGGACATCACACACATCCATGCCCGAGGCAGGATTCGAACCTGCGAATGTAGCGGTCGCACGGTTCCAGACTGAAGCGCCTACAACCGCTCGGCCACAACGGCCGGGGCCGAAGGTTCGAGTCCTCCCTCGGGCGTGGGTTAGTGTGTTGTCGTTAGCATAAGTTACTTTAAGTAGTGTGTAAGTCTAGGAACCGATGACCTCAGCACTGTGGTCCCATAGGAATTCACGCACATTTGAATATTTTTGAATTCCCCACGGCCTGGCGGAGGAGGAGAAGTTGAACAGAACACCAACATCGCTGCAGCACCTGGAACTGTATCACGATGAGCAATACTGTGTCCTGAGGCGGGAGATGAAACATCTCCTGCGAACGGAGAGCAATCGCCAGAGCCCGCAATGGAAGCACATGGATTTACTCCCACCGGAAAAATCAAAAGCGGTGCACACCAGTTCCGGGAAAGTCAAGATTACCTTTTTCTTTTGCTGCAAGGGCTCGCTGCTCATTGTCTTTCCGGAACACAGCACAGAAATAAATGCACAGATGTAAGTGGATACTTCGCAAAATTGAAGCGTGCCATCAAGTGCACACGCCCAGGAATGATGGCGGACGGCATAATGCAGGATAATTACCAGCCCACTTGTTGCCTAGGATGTTTCGACTGCTCTGCACAAGTTTCGTGGTTTATGTTCTTCTGGATTATTTTGTTTATCTAATATTATTTATGAACGTTTAGGTAGACGTTGGGAAGCAATCAAATGGCCATTTTAACCAAACTGTCCTGTAATTTATGTAAAACCACTGGTTGTTAAGGTATGATCTTAGGAGCTGGAGCAGGAAGAGAAAGTTGGGGGCTTCTTTGCAGTACGGGAGACGCCGACACCCGCTCACGTGACGCCAAACAGAATGTTTCGAGACAGCTTCTACTGGTTAACATAAATAATCTAAGAGTGTGAGTAGTAGAGACTGTGGCTGTGCTTACAGAGATACAATCATAACAGCCAGCGCACAAAGTTGTGCAGACAGAGGGAGTAAATCGGACAAATTTTGGAACCCCAAGACGAACTGGTTTTTTAACTGGTTAACCAGCTGAAATTCGAGTTAGAAAGGGAGACCAGTATCTTCTAAGACATCTTGCTGATGGCCATTCATAAGAAGTAGTATTCAGCCAATCAAAATTGCGCAATGCCGTAAAACACGTAGCACGAAGTTTGCCTTGTCGGAAACGCTAGCCAGATAGTCTGTTTTCTTCAAGATTTCGACCTCTGTATTTCTAGGCTTCACTTCCAGGTGTCGTCTTCGAAACTTGTCTTATTCTGAGACTAGCGGCCTTCATCCGACTGAATCGAACTTATGTACAGGCAGAGACGAAATGTTGGCTCCGAGCCATTGACTGAGTTTGGAGCCACTTGAGCCGCCACTTGCAGATTTTTAGTATGATTAGATCCAGCCAAGCAAACTATAGGAAATGACGAAGGTTTCGTATGATGGACAGTAATTCCAGTCTTCATTTCGAAGACTTACACTGAGATGACAATGTCATGGGTTACCTCTTAATATCACATGGAACCTCCTTTTTTCTCGGCGCAGTGCAGCGCATTGTGATCCACAAAAATTCCACAGTTGAATAGTTGCAGATGGTCTCCAAATAGCCGAACATAACCATTTCCAGTCAATTATCGGTTCTTTTGATACCCAGCCCATTCCATCTAAACAAAGTCTATGGAGCGACCACCAGGCATAGTGCTTTGTTGACAACTGGTGTCCATGGCTTCGTGGGATTTGCACCACACTCGAAAGCTACCGTCAGTTCTTATCAACTGTGATCGGTGCTCATCTGAAAAGGCCACGGTTTTCCAGTCGTCTAGTGTACAACCGATATGGTTACAAGCCCTGGACAGGTGCTGTAGGCGCAGTGTTAGCAAAGGCACTAGAGTTGGTCGTCTACTGTTACAGCCCATTAGCGCCAAATTTCGCCGCACTTCCCTAACTGATACGTTAGCTGTACGTCCGACTTTGATTTTTCCGACTGTTTCACGCAGTTTTACTTGTGTGTTTGCACGGACAAGTCTACCCAAACGGTGCTGCTTTCGGTCGTTAAGTGAAGGCCGTTGACCGTTGCGTTGTCCGTGGAGAGAGGTATTCTTGGTATTCTTGGCACACTTTTGACACTGTTGAGCTCGGAAAATTGAATATCCTAACGATTTCCGAAATGTAATGTCCCATACGTCGTCTAGCTTCAACTATCATTCCGCGTTCATAGTCTGTTAATTCCCGTCGTGAGGACATAATCACGTCAGAAACCTTTTCACATGAACCACCTGAGTACAGATGCGCTGCCCCTTTATACCTTGAGTACACCCCACCATCTACATATGTGGATATCGGTATCCTGTGACTTTGTCACCTCACTATGTTTGCTGTTAGCAATTAAAAATTCTTTTAACTCCGGCAGTAAATGCATAAGCATATCCTTCTATGGTAGATTCTGTCTCTTTGTACTAATCTACAGCAGTCATGGTACGGCCTCCACGAATGTATTTGTTCAGATAAGCTTTAACTTTCAATTACCATTCCAGATCCTTTATCCAAGTTTGCCAGGGAATTAATTTATTGATTCCAGTTAATGGTAAATTCGTTTCTTGTGGAGTTTGATTGCTCATGAGTCATAAAGTGAATTCACTGAGATTATTGTCTGACGGAGTAGTTAGATGGATTCGTTAATCATGGATTTGATGAGTGACGATTTACTTGCATCAAATATAACAGGCCCAAATTAATTTTTTAACTTAAAGTATCTTCACCCACTCGATAGGCGAAGGGATATCCCGAATAAGCTTACAAAGCCCTTACATATCCTCCATACAGTCACGATCTCTCCCAATGCAATTTATTTATTTTTGGAGCCGCGAAGGAGGACATTTTTCCTTAAAGGTACTGACCGCATTGTCTCACAGTGGGACAAATGTGTTAACAATTATGGTGTTTACTTTTAAAATAACATTTTATTTTAAATTTGAACTTGATTCTTCTGCCCAGTCCTGAGAAAAATGGATCTTAACAAACGGGCAGACAGACGGACAATAAAGTGTGTTGTGGTTGGCAGGAGAGCCAATACCGTGTTACTAGAGGAGGCCGAAAGGCACGCGATTCAGCTCACGCAGGCTGGCGTGAAGTCTGGAACAGGACAAGGAAATTAGAATTTAGAAAAACGGACGTAGCTGGTGGAATACTTAACTTTAATCCATTAATGACGAACGTCGCTGTTGACGGTACATGATGTACAATATCAGTATTAACTGATAATGGCGCCTTGCTAGGTCGTAGCAAATGACGTAGCTGAAGGCTATGCTAACTATAGACTCGGCAAATGAGAGCGTAGAAGTCAGTGAACCATCGGTAGCAAAGTCGGCTGTACAACTTGGGCGAGTGCTAGGCAGTCTCTCTAGACCTGCCGTGTGGCGGCGCTCGGTCTGCAATCACTGATAGTGGCGACACGCGAGTCCGACATATACTACCGGACCGCGGCCGATTTAAAGGCTACCACCTAGCAAGTGTGGTGTCTGGCGGTGACACCACAAAGTGATTCTATAAGAGCTCCGTTTTTATCGGCTGAACCCTAAAAATGAAAAACATAAATTACAATAAGATTGACTATGGCTCGTTTGCCTCTGCAACAATGACCTCAAAAGTGTTGAAATATATTGGTTTAGCAGAGCACGAGAAGTGTGTGGCAGGCGTTCATTCACGATGTTTGCCACATGCGTGGCATCAGAGAATTCATTTCAAATAATTTTATGTGAGCTGCATCGGTGTCAACTATCCTGAATTGTTGACCGATGTCTGTGTCATTGCATGCTTTTTGTGTTGCAACGAAAAGCAATGAATTATTCGCGCTAAGTTCTCCATTAGTAACGTAACGTCGCATTATCCTCAGACAATCAAGAGAAGCTTTAGACCTGCACGTCTAGATAAAACAACAAGCTTAAAGAAAGAAAAGTGCGCTGATGAGCCAAAAAATTATGTCCACTGCCCACCACGACGTTGTATGCTACGTAGTGGCGCTGAAGGATGAAGCGATAAGAGAAGTACATGGGCAGAAGTTGGACGTCCATGCCTCATCACAGGACAAAGGGATCGGAAGCTTTTCCGATCTCTAAAGCAGGATAGGCGGCGATGTGTGGCAGATCTGGTGACAGAGTACGGGGCTGGCGCAGGCACAAGAGTTTTGGAGCACACCGTTCAATGCACAGTGCTGATCATGGTGTTCCGCAGCAGAGGAACCCTTAGTGTTCCCGTGTTGAACCAACAACATCGTCATTTATGATTACAGTGGACAAGGGATCATCGAGGTTGGATCGCAGATCAGTGGAATCGTGTCGCCTGGTCGGATGAATACCATTTATTGTTAAACCAGGTCGACGGTCGTGTCCAGACATGCCGTCATCCAGGCGAACGACTGCTCGAAAGCTGCAGCGCGCCAAGAATGAAGGCCGGTATGAGGAGTATTACATTATGGGGGACATTCAGCTGGGCTTTCATGGGACCTGTGGTAATAATCGAAGACACTATAACAGCTGTGGACTACGTGATCATTGTTAGGGCACCTGTAACGTCTTATGCTTCATGTCTTCCTCAACAGTAATGGCATCTTCCACTATCACAAGGCCACAATCATGCTATAATAGTTTGAGGAGCATGATATTGGACTGACATTGATATTTTGGCAATCAAATTCGGCTTGTCTGATTCCGAAGAAACCCAACTGGGAAGCTATCATGCGCCAGCTCAGCGCCCACAAATCAACCGTCCATAAACTATGGGAGGCGTGTGACTTGTGAGTAGGCATCTGGTGCCATAAACCTCTGGGAACCTATCAAGTACTTTTAGAATGCATGGCATGCAGAATCACTGCCGAACTGCGTTCCAGAAGTGGACCAACACACATTTAATGAGGTGGTCATAATGTTTCGGCTGATCGGTGTATATATGCCGAATAAACGTTGTGCTGTTCTGAAGTTGACAAATCTCGTTTTTCTTTTCTTACTAAAAGTTTTAAAACTTTGCCTTCACTTACCCCGTTGACTGGGGGTTAGATTGAATGCCCTCGTGCTTAGTTGTTCACTTGTACCGTGTGTAGACAATGAATTCTCGCTATCTGGATGCAAAAAACGTTATAAACAGTTGCCCAACCCCATGGTTGTCTCTGCGACAATCAGAGGTCGTTATCGACGGGTGCGTGTATACTAGGTGGTCCACGTTGCATCTCATGAAGTCCTACCCACAACGTGTATATAACAGCCAAAATACTGGTTCCTCCAAGATGTGGTGCTACATAAAAAGCAGTTTACCACGATTTTATGTATTCTAATATATCGATTATGTAATTAAATTTATCCTCGACGTAATCGAGAAAAGCACTGTGGCACTTGTCGAAGTTCATAATATAAGCGATCATATTAATGGATTTTCGGCAATGTCCTACAACTCATTTAAATTACTTCACAACGATTATGCTATAATAAGATCATTGTCTTCTATTCGTCTTTAGAGGTAATGGTCACCATTCACTTCATAACTAAAGGAAAATGAAGTATAGCTTTGCTGCAGCAAGTGTCACTGGAGTTTTCATCAACAGCGATTTCTTTCCGTATAGCCTACTGTATAAATATTGAAACAGGTAATTCAACTGACATTCTTCAACAGGTAGCTTATTTCCGTTGATACTTCAAAATATTTTCGTTCATGGTGTGCAGAATTAAAATCATATTTCTACTAGCATTATGCTCTAATTGGTTTCATAAAATTATTCTAGGAGAATGAACCGCCTGTTTCTTCCAGTACCCTTCAAAAACGGAGTTATCATTCTCTCTGTAATGAACTCACAATCAAGGACACCATTAACTTTATGTGTGAATTCACGTAGTTAATATTTTACTATTTTTGCTTACACGTACAGTTTGTTTTAGCTGCAGCCAAATGTCACACATATAGATTGTGACGCCTGGAAGCTTTTCCTTTGTTTTGTACCAGGTGGAAACTCCAGGGTGCTGCTTGAATTTGTCGATTTGTAGCTAATCAGGTGTCGTTTCATCTATATTTGCATTTACATCTACATGATTACCGTGCAACTCACAATTAAATGCTTGGTAAAGGTTTCATCGAGCCACCTTCAAGCTATTTCTCTACCGTTCAAATCGGGAGTAGCGAGAAGGAAAAACGAACACTTAAATCTATATATGCGAGCTCTGATTTGTCTTGTTTTATTACGAAGATCATTCCTCTCTATGTAGGTGGGCACCAACAAAATATTTTCACAATCTGAGGAGAAAGTTGGTGATTGAAAGCTCGTGAGAAGATCCTGTAACAACGAAAAACGCCTTTGTTTTAATGATTGCCACCACAATTCACGTATCATATCGGTGGCACACTATCCCCTAGTTCACGACAGTAGGAGACGAACTGCCCTTCTTTGAACTTTTTCGATGTCCTCTGTCGATCTTACCTGATGCGGCTCCCACACCGCACAGTTGTGTACCAGAAGAGAACCTACAAGCATAGTGTAGGCAGTCTTTTTAGTACACCTGTTGCATTTTCTCACTATTCTGCCAATATATCGTAATCCTTGGTTTACTTCAACCATAAAACTATCTGTGTGATCCTCCAAACTTAAGATATTCGTAATTTTAATCACTAAGTATTTAGTTGAAATTTGACAGTCTTTAGATTTGTGAAATTTATCGTGTAACCGAAAGTTAGCTGATTCCTTTTGGGATTCGTGTGGTGAGTTCACACTTTTCACTATTTAGTCAGTTGCAACTTTTCGCACCATGCAGATATCTTGTCTAAATCGTTTTGCAATTGGTTTTGACTGTCTGATGACTTTATAAGACAGAAAATAACAGAATCATTGCAAACAATATAGGAGTGCTACTTAGATTGTCTTCTGAATCGTTTCTGTAGCTCAGGAACAGCAGAGCGGCTATAACACTTATTTGGGGAGCGCCAGATATTACTTCTGTTTTACTCGATGACTTTCCTCAGTTACTACGACTTCTGACCTTTCTGACAGACAATCACAAATCCAGTCGCACAACTGAGACGATGGTTCATAGACACGTAATTTGATTAGAAGTCGTTTGTGAGGTACAGTGTCAAAAGCCTTCTGGAACCAATTTGACATCCCGTGCAAATAGTGCTCATTACCTCGTGAGAATAAAGAACTATTTTTCGGAATCTGTATTGTTTGTTTGTTAATAAATCGTTTTCTTCAAAATAACTCATAATGTTCGAACACAGTATATGTTCCAAAATCCTACTGAAAATGGACGTTAACGATATGGGTCTTTAATTCGGCGGATTACTCCTATATCCTTTTTTGGGTGTTGGTGAGCCTTGTACAACTTTCCAGTCCTTAGGTATGGATCTTTCAACGAGCTTTCGGTTTTATATGGTTGCTAAATATGGAGATATTTTTTCAGTATACTCTAAGAGGTACCTGACTGGTATGCAGTCAGGGCCAGAGACCTTGTCTTCATTAAGTGATATAAGCTGCTTTGCTACGCGAGGATATCTATTTCTCTGTTTCTCATGTTGGCAGTTGTTACAAGTTCGAATTCTGGAATATTTACTTCATCTTTTTTGGTGAAAGCATTTCTGAAAACTATATTTATAACTTTGCCTTAGTGGTACTGCCATCAGTAATAACAGCACTGTTATGGCGCAGTAAAGGTACTAATTGTGTCTCTCCGCTGGTCTACATATGACCAGAATCTCTTTGGATTTTTTTGTGGCATTTCGAGACAGTGTTTCATTGGGAAAGTATTAAAAGCATATCGCACTGAAGTTCACGCTGCATTACGAGATTCTGTAAAACTTCGCTAGTCTAGAGCGTTTTGCGTTCCTTTAAATTTGGTACGCTTTTTTCGTTGCTTCTGCAACGGTGTTCTGACCTGTTTAGGATCAGTATCATCTTTTATTAATTGATTTGGTATATGTCTCTCAATAGTAGTCGATACAATTTCTTTGAATCTTAACCACATCTGGTCTGCGCCTGCATATTCGGATTGGAAGGAGTGGGGACTGTCTTTTAGGAAGTCCTCAAGCGAATTCTTATCTGATTTTTAGAGAGATGTATTCTGCGTTTAAATTTCAAAGAAATCAAAACAAAAAGTTATTTTTAAACTTTAGAAACTTGCAGCTGATTTTATGTAGAAAAAAGTGACTGCTTCTGTCATTAAAGTAGATATTCTCTTCTATGTAAACTCAAGATGGTTCGCAAAAAGTAGAATTTTAATAATACAATTAATTTAGTAGCTTGCAAACTAACCCGTTACACATCAGTACAGAGTATCGTGAAAATGATTGATTAACTCTGTAACTAGATAGCTTACCGTCTCTGAAAACACAGGAAGTATCCAGTTCTTTTGGCCAGAGTTCAATAGTACATTCCACCTATTAAAATTTGGTAGTACCTCTAAGCATTCGAGCGTAGACATAGGTACACTTTAGCGTAGAAAACAGTGAACTGAATATATGAATTATTCAACATCACTTATGATGTATTTGATATACTTATGAACTACAATGGAACCAAGTAGATGGCTCCGTGGAATAACAGCAACTTGAGATTTCGTTTTCTGCTGTGTGTGTGAGAGTGTGAGTGTGAGTGTGTGTGTGTGTGTGTGTGTGTGTGTGTGTGTGTGTGTGTGTGTGTGTGTGTGTGTGTGCGTGTGTGTTTGCTTGGTACTGACCTCGAGGAGTCAACGATCGCGTATATCACTGATAATTCGTGTCAGGGAAAACCAATAAATATCTCCACCATGTGATATAAAATGACAAAGCTGAGGTTTCGTATTTCTACATTATTGGAGAAATCGGGTCCTAAATGTGTTGAAATTCGTCCTTGATGTTTCCTCATACTCTTAATACTGCACATGGTTCTATATTTTGCAGCGTCCTTTCGTGGACTACTCAGATTGCCTGTTAACAGCATAGTAATGT
Organism: Schistocerca gregaria; assembly: GCF_023897955.1. NCBI lineage: Eukaryota > Metazoa > Arthropoda > Insecta > Orthoptera > Acrididae > Schistocerca > Schistocerca gregaria. The sequence goes on from NC_064931.1 coordinate 564,601,696, forward strand.
ATTTCCATCTCTCTGACAACAAGTCAGATAAAAGTTCAGGACAGACGGTTTTAATGAATGTAATCAGACAATCATTAGCAGAGCGTACAATTTCAAATGTAGCGTTCTTAGTGAACTAAACACTTAAATATAGTGGAATAAGACATTAAAGCCCTAAAGAGGTCCAGGTGTCTATGTTATTTTCATATTTTTTTGATACCTTGCAACTTTGAATAAGTCATGGTTGCAAATACTGACAGAGAGGATCAGTTTGGATTCAAACTCTAGGAATATGCGAGAAAATACTGACCCTACAACTTTTCTTAGAAGTTAGGCTGAAGTACGGCAACCCTACGAATAGCTTTAGAGTAAGCTTTTCACAATGTTGACTGGAACACACTCTATGAAATTCTAAAGGTAGCAGGGATAAAATATCATGAGCGAAATGTAGACTGCAACTTGTACAGGGCAATATTGCAGTTATAAGAGTCGAAATGCATGAAAGGGTAGCCCCAGTTGAGAGTTGAGTGTGATATGGTTATAGCATATCCGTGATGTTATTCAATTTGTACCTTGCGTTACCAGTGAAGGAAAAGAAGCAAATATTTTAAAATGAAGTTCAGGACATGAAATGAAAACTTTATTGTGTGGCAATGACATTGTATTGATGTCAGAGAGAGCTTAGGACTTCCAAGAGAAGTTGAAGCGAATAGATAGTGTCTTGAAGAGAGGTTAACCAGTGGTAATAGCATATAGTCGAATTAAATCAGACGCTGCTGAGAGAATCAAACACGCACCAAAAAAGTTTTGCATCACCCCGTCTCCCAGAACTCCTGAAGATAGACGTTGATTGTGAATATTCTACCACAGACACAATCCCTTTGCCTGTTCAGAGATGTCAGTAAACCAGCCGAAAGATGTAAACAACTATGCATGAGCAGAGGCTATTAGACGGAGGGGGTCCGACAGCCGATCAGTTCGTCATTCCACCAGGAAGGAGGTACACGGCTAGTATTGTCAATAGTTCAACCAAGTCTAGACGGTCAATAACGCGGTTCGATCGCGTCGGCACTGTTACTTTGTGCCAGGAAGGGCTCTCAACGAGGGAAGGGACCAGGTGTCTCGGAGTGGAGCAAACGATGTTGTTCGGATATGGAGGAGATAAAGAGAGAGAGGAACTGCCGATGACATGTCTGGCTCAGGCCGCCCAAGGGCTACTACTGCAGTGGATGACCGTTACCTACGGATTATGGCTCGGAGGAACCCTGACAGCAACGCCACCATGTTGAAGAATGCTTTTCATGCAGCCACAGGACGTCGTGTTACGACTCAAACTGTGCGCAATAGGCTGCTTGATGCGCAACTTCACTCCCGACGTCCATGGCGAGGTCCATCTTTGCAACCACGACACCATGCAGTGCAGTACAGATAGGCTCAACAATATGCCGAATGGACTGCTCAGAACTGGCATCACCGATGAGTGTCGCATATGCTTTTAACCAGACAATAATTGGAGACGTGTTTGGATGCAACCTGGTCAGGCTGAACGCCTTAGACACGCTGTCCAGCTAGTGCAGCAAGTTGGAGGTACCCTGCTGTTTTGGGGTGGCGTTATGTTGAGCCGATGTACGCCGTTGGTGGTCGTGGAAGACGCCGTAACGGCTGTACCATACACAAATGCCATCCTCCGACCGATACTGCAACCATATCGGCAGCAGTTTGGCGGGGCATTCGTATTCATGGCCAACAGTTCGCGCCCCCATCGTGGACATCTTGTGAATGAATTCCTTCTGGATAACGACAAAGCTTGACTCGAGTTGCCAGCGTGTTCTCCAGAATCGTATCGAACATGTCTGGGATAGGCTGTTTATGGACGACGTGACCCACCAACCACTCTGAGGGATCTAAGCGGAATCGCCGTTGAGGAGTGGGACAATCTGGACTAACAGTAGCTTGATAAATTTGTGGATTGTATGCCACGACGAATACAGGCATGCATCAGTGCAAGAGGACGTGCTACTAGGTATTAGAGATACCGGTGTGTACATCAATCTGGACCATCACCTTTGAAGGTCTTGCTGTATGGTGGTACAACATGCAATGTGTGGTTTTCATGAGCAATAAAAAGAGCGGAAATGATGTCTATGTTGATCTCTATTCCAGTTTTCTGTACAGGTTCCGGAACTCTCGAAACCGGAATGATACAAAACTTTTTTTGATTTGTGTATTAGGAATCAAGACACTGAAATCAGTGGATGAGTTTCGTTACGTGGGTAGCAAAATAGGTTAAGATGTCCGAGGTGGGGACGATATAAAATGCGAACCTTCAATAGTACAAAAAGCTTTTTTGAAAAAGATGAAGTAATTAACATCGAATGTAAATTTAAATCTTACAAGTCTTCTCTGAATATATTTGAGTGGAATGTAGCCTTCCATGGAAGTGAAACGTGGTCAATAAAAAAGTCAGACAAGAAAGCAATAGAATCTTTGGAAGTGTAGTGTACAGAAGCACGCTGAAGACCAGATAGGGAGATTGAATAACTAATGAGGAAGAACTGAATCGGAGAAGAAAGAAGTTTATGGGAGTACCTGAGGAAAAGAACCCATCGATTTATTGGTGTCATTCTGTAGCATCATGGAATAGTCAGTTTGGTGAGGGAGGGAAGTGTTGGAGTAAACATTGTCGAGGGACACACATAGGTGAATACAGTAAGCAGGTTCAAATGTAGTTAGGATGTTCTAGTTATGCAGAGATGAAAAGACTTAAAATGGGTGCAGTAGCGTGAAGGGCCGTACCAAACCAGTCGTCGGACTGAAGACCACTAACAACTCCAGCAACAACAGCTTTCCCAGCTACTGTTACTCGTTGAACAACTAGATTTACAACTCAGGTCTAGGACCAGAGAACATATAAAAATACATTACTGTACACAAAAGAATAGAGTAAGGAAAACCTGCTCATCTACTAAGACTGAATATAACGAGCAAATCGAAAATTGCCACAGCGTAAGAACACAATTGAAATGTGGAAAAACAGTTCCGCAGTAATGTGCCGCGACAAGCAGTGCACAGCAGACAGAGCACATATTACTTTTATGTCAGACTCGTATTTTCAGACGTAGCTTCAGAATGCGATTACGCTGGTAAGACTGAAGTTAACAAGACATTCTAGAGTCTCAAAAGTGAAACAGACGCATTTCTTTTAGAAATCTACCATCAGGCTGCAATGAACAGGAAATATGACCTTCTGGGTTCAAAAGGATGATGAAAGAAGAAACATCGTTCTCGTAATCTGGTATGAACGTGAGTTTCATTTTTATCGTAACTTGGTATGAACATACGTTTCTCAGAAAGTGTTCTTCAATAAAATTAAGAAAATTTGAACACTTCGAATGCAAAAAGAAAACTGGATATTCTGAAAAAAATACATTAAAACACAAAGAATTTTGGGTAAACCTCCTTAAAGGAAAGCTGTAGATGTTTAAGCCTATATTCACTGTTTCTGACTCAAAAAAGCCAAAATAGGCATAGGTTGAAGAAACTAAACATTGATCACTATAAATTGAAAACATTATCAACTGCAACTAAAAGCCCCGAAAACCAAATCAACACAATCATCTTTAAAATTGGTGTAGACCGTAGTAAGCACAAATCAAATTCTGAAGAACTGACATTTTGTGCCACATTAGGGAAAGCTTAAACTGCAATGAGAAACATATTTGGAGAGAGTTGTAGAAGTAGTGATTCTGGAAACTGTACGTAGAGAAACCTCACAATTAAAATTGGGGATGAATAACCGATGTGTGTATTCCTGAAGATTAGCATCGCAGTAGGCAGGAACCCGAAGGCTACGGATTCTGTTGTCTGAAATCAATAGAAAGCAAAGACTTGCATGCAATTCCAAAGACAAGCTTTAGCTTCATCCTTCAGAAGAAATGTGAAAGCCATCAGGAAATAAATTGGACATTACATGTGTTTGTATTGCTCCATAAAGTGAGATACTTGATATTTGAAACATAAAAATCTGTTTGTATCGCAATTACAGATATTCAGGAAATAGCTTGAGTGTTACGAAGGCGTACAGAAAAGTAATATTCGTTTGTACACACGAGCGTTGCGACGTCTATAACAGTCAGACGCCTTGTGTTCACTGTCATCGATCATCCTCCCTATAGTCCCGACGTGACCCCATTCGATTTTCATCTGTTTCCGGAACGTAAACAACACCTTCGAGGACTGCACCTCGATAGTGACGAAGCGGTGCAAGCCGAGTACGCAGACTAGTAAATAAATTACTCTTCTTATTTCATTTATCTTTTGACCAATAGCTCACACTCTAAACATCAAACAGTCGAGCTATACTGGAAGTGAGCTATATTTCAGAAATAAATATTCAATAATCTCTGTACGCAATTTTGCTATACTAGCAATGAGAGTTTATTAAATCAATAGTTTGGCCCGATCAATGAGTGTGCTGTTTCTAAAGCAATGTCAGCACTCCAGCAAAGGAACTGGTGACCTCCACGCATCGGATCCGCTGTTTGATGGCCGTGTAACATTGCACGGTGCACAGTGTTACATCCGGAAGCGTACCCTGGTGCGTGAGCACACCGTAAGAACATCCATCACCCCGGAAAACCCAGTCCGCTTCAAGCATCAATAATTACACTGATTCCAGATTAAGGAGCGCGTTTAAACGGGCCGTGACATCTCATTTATGCTCAGAGAGAGTCGAAAGTGGAGATGACAACAGATAAACGGCCGGGGCTAAGCCGCCGTTGATAAAGTGTTTGTTTTTAGAGGCGTGGCGTATTCATTTAGAAAGATGACATCCGCCGTCATGGTGGGGCAAAGTTTCGTACGGCACGCCGGTTGCCACATGGGCTTGTTGTGTCTACTTGCGGCTGTGCTTGATAGCACAGTAAAAACACCCTCCCTTGTTTCTTCCTTCCATTGTAGTGAATGACAACTGAAAACACAATTAACTGTCCCCGTCTGTATTTATTAACTTAAGGTAAGCCAGACACACTAGGATGTCGGTATGTGGAAGTCTGATCATTGTATTTCGTTTCCTGCCGCACCACAGCGAGTATATTCTGTACTCACGACGTCCTTCATATCTCCGTGCAATTCTTCTAGAAACATCCTGGGCTATAAATGAAATAACTGTTCTCTTTTGTTATCTTTGTTTCGCTTGGGTATTTATTCCATGTTGAATGAGAATGCTAGCTCCCTGCTACAGCTGTTACAAACATCAAACTCTTTTTTTTTTTTTTTTGTTATCGTACACGAATTTCTTGAGAAGGCACGCGAAATTGACAGTTAAGGAAATATACGTTTTCAACAAAATTTATAATTAAAAACGCAGTTTCTTTTTTGTGAAAAAGCTCGATATGTATCGGGGTATAATAATAATCTGAAGAAATAAATGGTACCCATAAAGTTCTTAAGGTTATCATTTTTTATCATTTTTATTGTTGCATACCTTCACACCCGTACCCAAAGCCAGCAGAACTGCACTGCGCGTCCCGGTGATAACTGATATGAAGCCTGGTTGTCGAATAAATATGTCTCACCACGGTTTTTACAGTGGTTACGACAGGTACTTTCTGATCATCAGATCAATTCCTTTATTCAGACTGATTCAAACCCCACGTCTCCCCATACCATCCCTCTGACTGGCGACATGGGATACTTTTGATGGTGATACGTTAGCCTGATAGAGGCCACAAGTGTGGCGTGTTTTTTTCATTTTTGGTGGTATTATGGAGCAGAAGGCAATGCACGAATATCAAGTGCCCTGTGCGTTTCTACCATCTATATAGGGATCCACAGCAACAGAAAACCCACACCACACATCACATTTGACACCAGATACAACTACATTTAAGAAATTATAGCAATATGTAAAGTAAATGACATGTGTCAGTCGTGATGCCCATAGTCAAGCCCCTTCGCCTACATCAAAAACAACAATGAAAACAAGTAACTAGATTACCGCATAACTAGGTCACAAAAGAAGAATAGAAAGATAAGAATTATAACATACATTTAGTAAATTGCTCATCCATTATTGAACCCTTTCACGTACAATAATAGATATAAATCACCACTGAGATACAAACCATAGCCTGTAATGCATTAACGCGACAAGAGTGGCATTACATGCTGATAATGCACTAAATATAAAAACAAAATAACGGAAACAGGAAAGTTACTTGACGGTCAAAGCTAGTTCCTGTCCTTCCGAGTATTATCAAATGAGACATGAATCACAGGATAATATACAGGATGTTAAAAAAAGGTACGGCTAAACTTTCAGGAGACATTCCTCACACACAAAGAAAGAAAATAATTTATGTGGACATATCTCCGGAAACGCCTACTTTCCATGTTAGAGCTCATTTTATTACTTCTCTTCAAATCACATTAATCATGGAATGGAAACACACAGCAACAGAACGTACCAGCGTGACTTCAAACACTTTGTTACAGGAAATGTTCAAAATGTCCTCCGTTAGCGAGGATACATACATCCACCCTCCGTCGCATGGAATCCCTGATGCGCTGATGCAGCCCTGGAGAATGGCATATTGTATCACAGCCGTCCACAGTACGAGCACGAAGAATCTCTACATTTGGTACCGGGGTTGCGTAGACGAGTGCTTTCGAATGCCCCCATAAATGAAAGTCAAGAGGGTTGAGGTCAGGAGAGCGTGGAGGCCATGGAATTGGCCCGCCTCTACTAATCCATCGGTCACCGAATCTGTTGTTGAGAAGCGTACGAACACTTCGACTGAAATGTGCAGGAGCTCCATCGTGCATGAACCACATGTTGTGTCGTACTTGTAAAGGCACATGTTCTAGAAGCACAGGTAGAGTATCCCGTATGAAATCATGATAACGTGCTCCATTGAGCGTAGGTGGGACAACATGGGGCCCGATCAAGACATCACCAACAATGCCTGCCCAAACGTTCACAGAAAATCTGTGTTGATGACGTGATTGCACAACTGCGTGCGGATTCTCGTCAGCGTACACATGCTGATTGTGAAAATTTACAATTTGATTACGTTGAAATGAAGCCTCATCCGTAAAGAGAACATTTGCACTGAAATGAGGATTGACACATTGTTGGATGAACCATTCGCAGAAGTGTACCCGTGGAGGCCAATCAGCTGCTGATAGTGCCTGCACACGCTGTACATGGTACGGAAACAACTGGTTCTCCCGTAGCACTCTCCATACAGTGACTTGGTCAACGTTACCTTGTACAGCATCAACTTCTCTGACGCTGACATTAGGGTTATCGTCAACTACACGAAGAATTGCCTCGTCCATTGCAGGTGTCCTCGTCGTTCTAGGTCTTCCCCAGTAGTGATTCATAGGCTGGAATGTTCCGTCTCTCTAAGACCCCGATCAATCGTTTCGAAGGTCTTCCTGTCGGGACACCTTCGTTCTGGAAATATGTCTCGATACAAAAGTACCATCCCACGGCTATTGCCCCGTGCTAATCCATACATCAAATGGGCATCTGCCAACTCCGCATTTGTAAACATTGCACTGACTGCAAAACCACGGTCGTGATGAACACTAACCTGTTGATGCTACGTCCTGATGTGCTTGATGCTAGTACTGTAGAGCAATGAGTCGCGCTTCAACACAAGCATTGAAGTCAACATTACCTTCCTTCAATTGGGCCAACTGGCGGTGAATCCAGGAAGTACAGTACATACTGAAGAAACTTAAATAAGCTCTAACATGGAAATTAAGCGTTTCTGGACACATGTCCACATAACATCTTTTCTTTATTTTTGTATGAGGAGTGTTTCCTGAAAGTTTGGTCGTACCTTTTTGTAACACCCTGTATAAATGCAGCCAATCATATCTCCTTACAAGGTGCGTCAATTATGGTGTTAATCTAATGTCGCTGAATCATTAGAATATTTCTCCAAACTTCGGAAAACATATTTACACAACTGAATTAAAAAGTAAAAATATATAGATACATAAAACGAAACGTTACATAATTTTACATGTTGACATTGTGTAGTTATGGTAGCAGCTCTCTTAAAATTAATGCAAAAGTAGCTGTCTATTCAACTTTATCAACTAAGCGGGTGCTCCCATTAGTTAAATTTTTAGTTGCATGTGAGACAGAACTGTTGACGAATTACATACAGACATACGTAGAATAACGGGTCAACCTACGTAAGGCAACAAAATAGGCAAATACGAGCGCAGAATAAAAGCCATTGGTATTACATATCAACGACTCAGCTGTTGCATTTTTCGAAAAGGATTGGAAGACTTCTTCGTTATTTCCGCACATCTAATTAACACACACAATCTTGGTACAACATTTGGACGCAAACTAATAGCGGAGTGAAAGTGTAAATTATATATGCCTACTAGATCCACAGATAATGAAGAGATCGAAGAAATGTATAATGAGAGCTTGAAAAAAATTTGATTGTATTGAGAATTAGGAGTGAAGAATGAGAAATGGAACAGAAGGATAAATAGTACGGAAACCGTCTGGTAGCATTTTGCATGAAGTACAACTTAATCGTTGCAAACATTTGGTTTAAGATTCATGAAAGAAGCTTCTATAGGTGGAAGGCATCTGGAGACGCTGAAAGGAATCAAATTTATCATATAATGGTAAAACAGACACTTGCTAACCAAATTTTAAATTGCAAAACATAGCCAGAAGATGTTATCAAAAATGGCTCTGAGCACTATGGGACTCAACTGCTGGGGTAATAAGTCCCCTAGAACTTAGAACTACTTAAACCTAACTAACCTAAGGACATCACACACATCCATGCCCGAGGCAGGATTCGAACCTGCGACCGTAGCAGTCGCGCGGTTCCGGACTGAGCGCCTAGAACCGCTAGACCACCGCGGCCGGCCCAGAAGATGTTATCTCTGACCATAATTTATTGGCTATGAATTGCAGATTAAAACTGAAGAAACTTCGGTTAGGAAATTAAGGAGATGAGACAGATATAAGCAGATGTTAAGAGTCACAGAGGAAGTATTCGTATTGACTGAAGCAATGAAAAGGAATATAATTGAAGACGGGGTGTAGATTTAAGGGAAGGAATAGTGAAGGTGACAGAGGAGGTACTAGGCAAAACGACAAGGCCCAAGAGAAATTTTTGGACAGCAGCAGAGATTACGAACTAAGCTGTGAAAATGAGAAAATATAAAAATGCATCAAACTTAGCACGTGAAATGGGATTACAGGCGTCTAAAAAGTGAGACTGATATTGAGCGTAAAATGACGAAGCAGAAATGGCTTGAGGAGAAATGCCACCCATCCATGGCATGTGAGAAAGACAGATGTCGCGTATAGAAAAACTGGAGGGAAAATGATTCCCATGATAAGAGAGAACGCTACGTCAGTAACAGAGTCGTAAGGAAGGACCTCATCGTCAGAAAATTCATCTGCCACGCAAAGCGTTGCTAGAAGAGGACCAGTTATCAGTCGGCGTCAAAGGGATCACCTTTGCCGGAGACTGAAGGTCAAACCCTTCCGAAGAACATTTTCGAAGTCATGTACTGCGACCCTCATCCCATCAATCTTATAAGTGAACCCATTAAGTGAATTAAGCGTACAACAGTACACTAGGGTGAGAGAATAGGAGAAGGCAAATAAAGAGTGTGGTGTTTATGTGACTTGAAAATAAACAGTGCTTAACAAGTTTCATAGGCGGTGAAGGATGTCAGTTGAGTTATTCAATGTGAATGCAAGTGAGATCCATCTGTTCCAGCGAGTCAGGGCGAGTATTTATTTTGGTCGTTTGAGCGCTTCTACACTTTGATGCTTCTGAGGTAATTTTTTCTAATGCCGGCCGTTGTGGCCGTGCGGTTCTAGGCGCTTCAGTCCGGAACCGCGTGACCGCTACGGTCGCAGGTTCGAATCCTGCCTCGGGCATGGATGTGTGTGATGTCCTTAAGTTAGTTAGGTGTAAGCAGTTCTAAGTTCTGTGGGACAGATGACCACAGATATTAAGTCCCACAGTGCTCAGAGCTATTTGAGCCTTTTTTTCCCTAATGAGCACGATTTTCTTCATGCTAATAAAGTCATGTCTGTTATGTACGAGTGTCTATATAACCAGTGTCCATGTTTATACAAGCCATGACAACAGACGAGCGAATGCACTTTCGAGCTAATCGTACTCACTTAAAAATATTATTAATCTGTAGTTATTTAGTTTAATGTTCCATAAATTTGTACATGAGATTGTTAAATGAACTGTACATGTTCATTTCGCAAGCAGTACAGAAGGTTAATGGCTGGCCAACTGAGAATTATTTGATCAGGCTTTCCTGTTATTGTCATTTGTTAAGGACTGTAGCGCTTTTGAATTTTAAGCCTTTCACTTTATCTTCCCTTTGCTTTTTTCTCTGTTTCCTTTCATTTAATAATAATCACTCAATATTTTAATTAATAGTACTTTACTGTTAAAAGACTCTATATCAGGAATCCGGTGAAAAATCTAGTCTCCGACATCGCTATGGCCGAAAAATATCCTGCAAGAATGGGGAGAAAAACGACTGAAGAGAATCGTACAATGTTCCGGCGTACAGTCAAGCTCCGACACGCCAGACGTGAACGTTAGAACAGACAGAGGTGTGAAGAAGACGTCAGCCAATTGCACGCGGACCGACCCATCTCTAGGACGACAACGTGACAGCACCGCCCTCTGTGCAAAGAGAATATAAGAGTTGCAAACATCTTGCTGCTGCTCAGTTCTACGGGCTCTACAGCAGTGAGTTCAAGAATAGCATCCAGACTAGTCATTTCGCTTCTACTATGTAGCATTGTCTATACTAAAGAGACTACTTATTTTGTCTGTTGCTCTTTGCTTGCGACACATCTATATATCACAAGGTTAATTATTGTAATCATTTCCTTTTGTAATACGATTTACTTCAGTCGTTGTCTAGCGATCCGAAAAGCAGATTTCCTAGACACCCCATCTTTGACAATCAGCCAGGATACAACATTCAATGTGACAGAAGTACAACCCTTCCGCAAATTGCTGAAGATTTCAATGCTGGACCATCAAAAAGCCTCAGCATGCGAATCATTCAATGAAACATCATCGATATGGGCTTTTGGAGCCGAAGACCCATTTGTGTACCTTTGATGGTTGCACAACACAAAGCTTTACGCCTCACCTGGGCCGTCTACACTGACGTTGGACTGTTGATGACTGGAAACATGTTGCCTGGTCGGACGAGTCTCACTTCAAATTGTATCGAGCGGATGAATGTGTATGGTTATGGAGACAATCTCATGAATCCATGGACGCTGAATGTTCGCAGGGGACTGTTGAAGCTGGTGGAGGCTCTGTAATCGTGTAGAGTGTGTGCAGTTGGCGTGATATGGGATGCCTGATACGTCTAGGTACAACTCTGAAAAGTCACACGTACGTAAGCACTCAGTCTGATCACCTGTATCTATTCATGTCCATTGGGCATTCCAATGGACTTGGACAATTCCAGCAGGATAATGCGTCACTCCACACATCCAGAATTACTACAACATGACTCCAGAACCAATATTCTGAGTTTAAACATTTCCGATGGCCACAAAACTCCCTAGTCATGAATATTATTGAGCATATCTGGGATGCCTTGCAATATGCTGTTCAGAAGAGATCTCTACTGCCTCATACTTTGTACTACTTGACTGGGGATATCGACACCATTGTCAAAGTTAGGCCTCGCTTTCGTGAACAAAAAAATGGAGATGACGTGACGAGGGCCTCCCGTCGGGTAGACCACTCGCCTGGTGCAAGTCTTTCGATTTGACGCCACGCCGACGACTTGCGCGTCGGTGGGAATAATATGATGATGATTAGGACAACACAACACCCAGTCCCTGAGCGCAGAAAATCTCCGACCCAGCAGGGAATCGAAACAGGGACCTTTGGATAGACAGTCTGTCGCGCTGACCACGCATGTACCGGAGGCGGACGCTTTCGTGCACAATTTACCTAGTCCATTGACAAACAATCACTTTTTTATGATAAAAGCAATATGTTTTAGCACCAGAGGAGATGGTGTCTGAGAATACGGAAAATTCGACATTCCAACGAGTATATCCTACTGAAACATACCAGAAATAAATAAATAACCAGCATACCACATTCTAATTGATTAACTTGTTATGCAAAACTCAACTTCAGGTACGCTGTAGCAATGAAAGACATTGTAAGGTGTCAAACAAATGACACACCTTACATTGAATTCCTGAAACAATTATGGTTAAATCGATATGTCACACAACACATTTACGTGAAATTCTATGAATTTTATTAATATGCAGATCCAATAAAGTGGCCAGCATTTCATGAATATAAACTACTAACACTCACAGTAGTAATTGCACGCAAGTAATTTCCCAGACACGTGCTACGAGACGCAGCTCTGAAGGAAAAAGAATTTTACGACAGCTACGCCTATTCCATGTAGGCTGAAACTCTCGCCATAGTATACCTCACGGACAAAGTGAGAGTACGGAGCCACTGCAAAGGACACAATCAAAAGGTGCCCCTGGTCCCTGCTTTAACGACGACCATTTGGAAAGCCTTTCTACAGGAACACGGTGGGAGATGCGAGAACTGTCACCGCCGACGCAAGGTAATCGCATGCGCTCCCGCTGCGCCAGCAAGTAATATTCAATTGACACTCAGAACGGCGGTCGTCTCCATCTCTTCTAATTTTTGAACATTCAACCATGACCTATAGTTAAACATATTCACGACTGTCGTCGGGCTTAGCCGAAGCAGAAACTCGAGATGTCCGATCTAATGAAAACGATTGATCAGACACTGTAGAGTGATTTATATTACGAATTTGTTGAATTGTTTTAACTGTGTACTTCTTTTTGATTGCTATTTACCGACCTCCATTCAATTTTGCGTATGTTCATCGTGCATTTTAGCGTTATTTATATCTCTTGCCCCAATTGCATTTAATTTGTTTGTTTTTAACGACCCCTAGACATGGTCATCAACCATCATACCATTAAAGAGCCCTTTAACAGTTAGGAATTTCGCTTCACAACCGTTAACACCCCCCCATGAACCATGGACCTTGCCGTTGGTGGGGAGGCTTGCGTGCCTCAGCGATACAGATGGCCGTACCGTAGGTGCAACCACAACGGAGGGGTATCTGTGAGAGGCCAGACAAACATGTGGTTCCTGAAGAGGGGCAGCAGCCTTTTCAGTAGTTGCAGGGGCAACAGTCTGGATGATTGGCTGATCTGACATTGCAACATTAACCAAAACGGCCTTGCTGTACTGGTACTGCGAACGGCTGAAAGCAATGGGAAACTACAGCCGTAATTTATCCCGAGGACATGCAGCTTTACTGTATGATTAAATGATGATGACGTCCTCATGGGTAAAATATTCCGGAGGTAAAATAGTCCCCCATTCGGATCTCCGGGCGGGGACTACTCAGGAGGACGTCGTTATCAGGAGAAAGAAAACTGGCATTCTACGGATCGGAGCGTGGAATGTCAGATCCCTTAATCGGGCAGGTACGTTAGAAAATTTAAAAAGGGAAATGGATAGGTTAAAGTTAGATATAGTGGGAATTAGTGAAGTTCGGTGGCAGGAGGAACAAGACTTTTGGTCAGGTGAATACAGGGTTATAAATACAAAATCAAATAGGGGTAATGCAGGAGTAGGTTTAATAATAAATAGGAAAATAGGAATGCGGGTAAGCTACTACAAACAGCATAGTGAACGCATTATTGTGGCCAAGATAGACACAAAGCCCATGCCTACTACAGTAGTACAAGTTTATATGCCAACTAGCTCTGCAGATGATGAAGAAATTGATGAAATGTATGATGAGATAAAACAAATTATTAAGGTAGTGAAGGGAAACGAAAATTTAATAGTCATGGGTGACTGGAATTCGTCAGTAGGACAAGGGAGAGAAAGAAACATAGTAGGTGATTATGGATTGGGGCTAAGAAATGAAAGAGGAAGCCATCTGGTAGAATTTTGCACAGAGCAAAACTTAATCATAGCTAACACTTGGTTCAAGAATCATAAAAGAAGGTTGTATACATGGAAGAATCCTGGAGATACTAAAAGGTATCAGATAGATTATATAATGATAAGACAGAGATTTAGGAATCAGGTTTTAAATTGTAGGACGTTTCCAAGGGCAGATGTGGACTCTGACCACAATCTATTGGTTATGACCTGTAGGTTAAAACTGAAGAAACTGCAAAAAGGTGGGAATTTAAGGACATGGGATCTGGATAAGCTGAAAGAACCAGAGGTTGTACAGAGTTTCAAGGAGGGCATAAGGGAACAATTGGCAGCAATGGGGGAAATAAACACAGTTGAAGAAGAATGGGTAGCTCTGAAAGATGAAGTAGTGAAGGCAGCAGAGGATAAAGTAGGTAAAAAGACGAGAGCTGCTAGAAATCCTTGGGTAACAGAAGAAATATTGACTTTAATTGATGAAAGGAGAAAATATAAAAATGCAGTAAATGAAGCAGGCAAAAAGGAATACAAACGTCTCAAAAATGAGATCGACAGGAAGTGCAAAATGGCTAAGCAGGGATGGCTAGAGGACAAATGTAAGGAAGTAGAAGCTTATCTCACTAGGGGTAAGATAGATACTGCCTACAGGAAAATTAAAGAAACCTTTGGAGAGAAGAGAACCACGTGTATGAAAATCAAGAGCCCAGATGGCAACCCAGTTCTAAGCAAAGGAGGGAAGGCAGAAAGGTGGAAGGAGTATATAGAAGGTTTATACAAGGGCGATGTACTTGAGGACAATATTATGGAAATGGAAGAGGATGTAGATGAAGACGAAATGGGAGGTAAGATACTGCGTGAAGAGTTTGACAGAGCACTGAAAGACCTGAGTCGAAACAAGGCCCCCGGAGTAGACAACATGCCATTAGAACTACTGACGGCCTTGGGAGAGCCAGTCATGACAAAACTCTACCAGCTGGCGAGCAAGATGTATGAGACAGGTGAAATACCCTCAGACTTCAAGAAGAATATAATAATTCCAATCCCAAAGAAAGCAGGTGCTGACAGATGTGAAAATTACCGAACTATCAGTTTAATAAGTATTTGTTTAGAGTGTAGCCATGTATGGAAGCGAAACATGGACGATAACTAGTTTGGACAAGAAGAGAATAGAAGCTTTCGAAATGTGGTGCTACAGAAGAATGCTGAAGATTAGATGGGTAGATCACGTAACTAATGAGGAGGTATTGAATAGGATTGGGGAGAAGAGAAGTTTGTGGCACAACTTGACTAGAAGAAGGGATCGGTTGGTAGGACATGTTTTGAGGCATCAAGGGATCACAAATTTAGCATTGGAGGGCAGCGTGGAGGGTAAAAATCGTAGAGGGAGACCAAGAGATGAATACACTAAGCAGATTCAGAAGGATGTAGGTTGCAGTAGGTACTGGGAGATGAAGCAGCTTGCACAGGATAGAGTAGCATGGAGAGCTGCATCAAACCAGCCTCAGGACTGAAGACAACAACAACAACAACAACAACAACCGTTAACATCCTATATCAATCTTTCACCATCCTGTACATAATTCTGCTAACATTTCTATGCCATGAAGTCACACTTAGAGGAAAAATAAACCTTAATAACGAAAATCTAAAGTTTTCGCTCTTGCTGACATAACCCATACTCTAATTTCTGTTAGCTATGCCATGTGGGATAGCTTCGCGGTCTAAGGCGCCTTCTCATGGTTAACGTGGCTCCCCCCAGCTGAGGTTCGAGCCCTCCCTTGTGTGTGTTGTCAACACTAAGTAAGTTAAGTTGGATTAGGTACTGTGTAAGCTTAGGGACCGTTGACCTCAGCAGTTTGGCCCCATAGGATCTTACCACAAATTTCCAAAATTTCTATTAGATATAAAGTTTCCTTTACAGGGAGTGTAGTGGAACTGACATTTATATCATTGTCTGATTACATCACTGTCCATACTGCTGCAATCTTCTGAACTCTGCATGTGTGAGATGGTATCTTCCTACCTTGCAGGCCGTAGGTTGAACACCAAATTCCTAAAACACTCACAGTGTGCAACTGTGGTAGGAAGATCTCACACGTGATAGAAGATGGCGACCCGGTCAGAATGGTAAAATACTATGGTAAGGTAGTCAACCATATGTAAATACTAGGACAAAAAATAGCCTCCTAAAATTTTTTCGTAATACATTTTTTTGTGTTGTATCAACCAATGGTAAATATTTGTGGCCACTAACAAGTCAGTAGGGAGACAGAGACGTACAATGCACTGAGAGACGTACGCAGTATCCCCGTATTACAGTTTTAACACCTTTGTTATTTTTAAGTTTTTCTTGCAAGTCCACGGTTTTGTTATTGTGTCAAGGCAACTAGGAACACAAGAGAAAGGGTGAACGTAGTAAGTTTATGAAGCGAGTAAGGTCGTATGATTACATGATTACGCGAAGTAGGGTGCGTCAGTTAAAACTGCAAAGACAGAAATCAGAGAGATTAGCAATGGCAGATCGAGACCTTGACCGAACTAAGATTGACGCCCAGCAAGATTACATACGGGAATCTCAGGACAGAACAACGGACGACATAATACCCCAATACATAAATCAAGGGGTGCAGCACGACGTAAATACCGAACAACAAGGCGCGGTAAGCGGTGACCAATATATTTCAGAGGTGCAAGAAGATGGAGAACTTCTTGACTACGTAGAACCCATAGTACGTGTAATAAGAAATGGCTCTGAGCACTATGGGACTTAACATCTGAGGTCATCAGTCCCCTAGAATTTAGAACTACTTAAACCTAACTAACCTAAGGACATCACACACATCCATGCCCGAGGCAGGATTCGAACCTGCTACCGTACCGGTCAGTCGGTTCCAGACTGTAGCGCCTAGTACCGCTCGGCCACTCACGCAGGCATGTAATAAGACCTCCCTCACAACCAAGTACAGGCAGTACAAGTCAAAAAGTGTCACCGCAGTGTTCACTCTTGTCAGTTGCGGACAGGCACGAGATTGTAACAGCAGAACAAAGCGCGTTGGAAAGAAAAGTGGTAGGAGCCGTTAATTTGTCGGAAATTCTTCGGCAATTAACGCGCACCATAATGATACAAAACAGAGAGATCAGACAACAGACGAAACAACTGCAACAACAGATGCATGACCAGAATGCAGAAACAACGAAACATCTCCGTGAAATTAGAAAACAAAACATAGAGGTCAAAGGAGAATTTATTCACATTGACGAAGAGGCAGAAGAATCCCAAGATGTGATCGAAAATTTAATAATAGGTCACATGCAATTAAGAACAGATATTGACAAGGTCAAAACGGACGTGCAGACATATGTGGTAAGACACCCAGACCGAAATAGAAACGTTACATGACGACACTTAGGGTGAAATTAAAACATTAGGTGACGACGTCAAAACATTACGGGATGACAACAAAGCATTACGTGATGATACTCACGGTGAAATTGCAAAGATAACGAAATAGGTTAATGCAATAACATACCAAGCAGCGGGCACAGCACGACAAATAGTTGAAGATAGTGTGTTATAAAAACGCATCACAAAAGCCGTTCTCGAGCGGTACGATACTCGCATCGTGAGAATAGAAGCTAACACGAAGAATCAATTCGAAAAACTCACAGGAGAACTGATACGAACTGCACAAGTTTTCAGAGGTAAATGTTTCTCACGCTATTGGCGAGAAAAGAGCTTAATAGAGTGAAATACGAACTACTACAAAATCCATACTTCGAGAATTCCGGAGAGAAGAGCCCTGTAAAATTTTTCGTAGCAATGGAAAAGAAAATCCAATGTTTGGATGTGCCATACAGCGATGGAGAATTGATTACATTGTGTGCTGTGAAGCTGCCACTAAAATACCAAATGTCATTGGTAAAGCGTGGAGGCAATGACGTGGAAGCCTTCAAAGGAATTTTGAGAGATTTAGAATTCATATTCTAGGAAGATGAGGCAAGAAAAAAGCGAAACCCGCCTGAAAACGTGAATGAAAGACCGCGAAATGCGCCCGAGACCGCACGAAGGAATGTCAGCTATTACGGACCGCGTGACAAATTTGGGCAGAGAAGTGACGATTTCCCACAAAGAAACGGTTACGGGTACGGAACACGAAATGGGAACGGTTATCCACCCAGGAATGGCAACAATTGCTACAAGGCGAATAACGGTAATCGCAATGGGTATTGGAGGACAAACAGGCCGACAAATTACCAGCAACAAAACCCGTGTCACCAAGTCGAACAAAGACAGGAATGACCGAAAGAAGACGTAGAGATAAGGCCACCAAACCCCGACAAATGTCCGAATTGACGAGAGAGCGCCCAAATCAAGCAGAACAGTGCACCTACCCAAACAAGGAGCAACAACATAACGAAAGAAATATATAACCTATCACAAGAGGTGAAAGATGAAGGAACAGAACAGGAGGGACCGAAAGAAGTCGAGATACCGCAAACATCAGGTTGGACAGGACTTAGTTGGGAAGATTTCGTAAAAATGGCTCTGAGCACTATGGGATTTAACTTCTAAGGTCATCAGTCCCCTAGAACTTAGAACAACTTAAACCTAACTAGCCTAAGGACATCACACACATCCATGCCCGAGGCAGGATTCGAACCTGCGACCATAGAGGTCGCGCGGTTCCAGACCGTAGCGCCTTTAACTGCTTGGCCACCCCGGCCGGCTTTCGTAAAAAAATGGACTGCCAGAGCAGAATGAATCAGTCACAAAATAATTACCGTTGTAGAGTTATTTAATACTGAAACCAGGGAGGGCCGATTTCAAGAGGATAACGTACCTTCGAGAGAAATAAACCTTTTTTCACAACAGGTAATAAACGAGGAAATATGGTCGCAGGGATCAAACGAAGGCAGGAAAATAACATCATGCTGGGAAAATGGTTCAAATGGCTCTGAGCACTATGGAACGTAACATCTGAGGTTACCAGTCCCCTAGGCTTAGAACTACGTAAGCCTAACAAACCTACGGACATCACACACATCAATGCCCGAGGCAGGATTCGAACCTGCGACCGTAGCAGCAGCGCAGTTCCGGACTGAAGCGTCTAGAACCGCTCGACCACAACGACTGACATGCTGGGAAGAAATTAATTTTGTGTATACCGATGAAGAAAACGAACTACCAGAGGCAGACACAATGGGAGAACAGAACAGGAACGAGGTAATTAGAATTGCAGAGTTATTTGAGGCTACACTAGGGAAGACGAACTTCAGGAGCACAATGCGCCGTCTACGGAAGTTGAAAATAAATTACAATTGGGCACAGGTCCCAATGTGTACAATGATAGAGGCTGCATAGATATAATTAGTGAATTTAGATGCGATTATTTGGCAGATGTAGTTAAGTTGAGGAAGACGAAGTTAAATGTGGAGAAGAAGTTGTAGAAGAGAGAGATATAGTGGTCGAGGTATATCCGACAGAAGGTTCGAATTCACAGGTAAAGGTCCTGAAACAATTCACATATGATTCAACAGAGGATACTTTACTGCAGGGAGATGAGGAAGAACAGAGCAAACCGCTCGAGATTCAACCAGTTGTGAAGGCCATAGTAGCAAAAATTCCAATATTGTAGTCATAGACAGTGGAAACGAACTAACTGCGATTCTGGAGAACATATTTAACCAATGCAATGCTAATGAAGAGATACCGATCTTGAAAATGAAGAAGATTAAAGTGAAGTATCCCATCAAAAATCATATTGCAGAGTCAATAAATAAACAAGGTTAACTGTTTCGTGGCAAGGCCAAAAGACTGAAGCCAATTTCGTATTTATACCGAAATTATCGGTGGACATAACAGGTGCGGATTTTCTGAATCAAAGACAAGCTGTGATAAACATGGGAAAACGTAGTGTGACATTTAAGAGCATTACACTTCTCTTTGAGCCTGGGCACTGCAGTGTCAAACATAGGTGGAAGAGTACGAGCCTTCCAGACCTAAGGAACGATGCTCCACCACTCATACAAAATGGAATGGTCAGAATGAACTGAAAATAGAATAAGATAGGTAAGACTTTAGGACTTCATTATGCAAGCCCTATTAAAAGCTATGATGAATCATCACTTATAGGCATCAGTAAATAATATCAAAGAAGGCATCAAGTATGTTTCAAGATAGGACGTGCCCAGGAGTCTGTAAAAAAGAAGAGACGGATAAATGGGAAGTACCTTAAATTTTTATATGTAGCAACTAACATTGATATGTAGAGTTTGAAACGTGATGATCTAATAGCATGACATACTAACATTCCTAAAACACTCACAGAGCGTCCTTGCGCAGCCGTTGTAGTACGAGAGATAAGAACCAGTCTCACACATGTTAGAATGTTAATTCACAGTACGATAAAACATGTGCAGGTCTAAATGTTAACTATACGAACACTTAACACTTTGGACTCAGACCTATAACACAGTGACTGACCGTCGAGGGCGTATTGAGGAACTAGACCGTTCTAATCTATGTTCATATCTCTCATCGAAAGGAAAGGTCTCGCGCTAAAGTGGCGCCAAAATTAACAACAGAAATGCCTGTAATATAACTACTACCTCCAACCCACCTGCTCAGGAGGCAACCACTACTTCCATAGTAAAGAACAACGCAACATTCGTATAGACAGCTCGGGCTTAGCTCAGGTGACCATAGGATTAAGCAGATCTATTAGATGCATTCTGGGAAACCGTCATCAGAGCTTTATCATACTGATATCCTGAGTGAGAGAGTATAGGACAGCACGAAATACTTGTTAGTGTCTTTCAATCGTCATCTGCAGTTTCAAGTCATCTGAGAGTAATATAATTCAAGGAGACTTGAAGAACCAGTGCTATTTATATTTGAAAACTTTCTCAAAATTTACCAGTAAAGAAGGGGTTCGAGAGGCCTCCAGCTGTGTTATGTCACTGTCATTTGTGGAGGAAGTCCGGAATAGAAGACAGCCGTGATGAAAGAAGTGAGAGAATGGGAACTGTTATTCTACTATATACAGAGGGGGACATAATTTTTTGTTCAGTCCAACAGAAATCCATATTGTGCTGGACCAGTTTTAGGAAGACGTTGTTTGCTGATACTCTCACCTTTAGACCATCTCTTGATGTTACTGCTGTATATTCTTTGGCCTGTGTGCTAGTGTAAAAAAAGTCTGCGTGACACAGCATCATACATTGGCAAAAACGGAAAGTGTCTGGAGTATCGTACCAACAGATTGCACAGACAGTTGCCTGTAGTGCGATGTCTACATAACGAGTGGTGACGAGGTGGATTCAGAACAACACTATGGCAAGATGGGTAGGCGCGTGTCCATTCAGAAGGACTACGCCACCGGAAGATGTTACGATATTTCCTCTGGCTCAAACGAACAGAGCGATGAATAAAGCTGATACCCAGGCGGAGGTTACAGGCCACAAACTGTCTTGAACAGATTACTGGATGCTAGGTTGAATTCTCGAGTTGCCATATATTTTTTCTCGCTGACACCACAAACAGATCAGAGACTTGCGTGGTATGGAGTCACCCTCAAATCGGACACTTGGAGGCATTCTGCGGTGTTAACCGATGAGTCTCATTTCCATTTTTTGGAGGGCAGATGAACGCCAACATAACTATAGTCAGCCTTGTGAAAAATCACAGGAAACAGTAATTCTCATGGCCCAAAACTCTCTGACTTCTGGAATAATGGCTATTCGTTTGACAACAGAATTGGTTGGGCAACTGTAGAATGGAGGTAGAATGAGGCAAGAATGCTAAACCCTATTCTCGTATTCTTCATGACCAGGATACGAAATGGCAAATTATAGCATGATAATGCGAAATTCCACACCGCAGTTCACACCCAAAACACATTGTCGAATGAACACTTGATTGACCTGTCTGGTCTCCTGAGTTGCCACCCACAAAGCATGTCTGGGATGTGGTTGGGCCGGCCTGTATGGCCGAGCGGTTTTAGGCGTTTCAGTCTGGAACCGCCCGAAGGCTACGGTCGCAGGTTCGAATCCTGCCTCGGGCATGGATGTGTGTGATGTCCTTAGGTTAGTTAGGTTTAAGTAGTTCTAAGTTCTAGGGGGCTGATGACCTCAGATGTTAAGTCCCATAGTGCTCAGAGCCATTTGAACCATTTGGTGTGGTTGGTTGAAAGACGTATTCTTCCATACCGGCCTTCAGCCAGCTGTCATCATGAACTGACACGGGATGTATTTCATGAATGGCTAGAAATTGTTAGAGATGGCAATCAAAAGATGTTTACTTCCAATGCCACAAAGAATACGAGAGTGTATTCGTACTTTGTAGGATCTAATCTCATACTGATGCTGGTAGTGGACATTAGTTCCGAACGAAACGAAAGTTAATAATTTAATATTCTTTGTCATGAACATCTTCACAAAGTTTGATAAATATCAGACTGATGCTTCGTGCTATTTTAACTACTACCGCTTTGTATTTTCTGAGCATCTAGACAAACATGTTAATATTTTTTTCATCTTTTATAAATTTTCTGTCGTTCCTTAGTTCTTTCAAAATTCATGCAGGTGTATTCCGCGTTTGCAACTAAATGGCAGGCAGTTTGTTTTTGCCAAACGCTTTTCGCATCTTTTATCTGTGAAGCTTCTTCATTCCCGTCTAATACATGTTAGTTCTATGTATATAAGAAATGAGTGATATAGTGGTTATAAATATGTTACTACTGTTTCGACACAGAGAGCTGGGTATTTCCGCTCACGTTTAACTTTGCAGTAGCGCTATGGCGCCGAAGTTGCGAAGTCTTACTTCACACTAACCAAGACTCTGAAGTTGCCATTTTTCGAGTTTCGAAAAGTGTCACGCAAAAAGAACTGAAATCAAGCATTTCATTCTACAGTAGGGTAATTAGGAGTTTTAGAGGTATCATGGGATATCATTTCTAGAAGTTCACAAGAATAATGTAACGAATAAAATTTCTGTACCCCAGTGAAGATGAATGCATCCCAAAGAGCACCATTTGAACCGCCGAATGAGGCTACAAGGGATGAATAAGAAATCTACCGGAAAAATTTCGGTAGCTTTCGATGAGTTATGACACAAGACTTCATTTCTAGTACCTCGGTAGCAAGTTACTTAGATTTTCTATTGGTTTGTTGCTCTAGGCACCTTTGTGATTGTCTTCCACTCACAAGGTAAATGGGTGACCTCGGATGCTCAGAAACGCACCAGAATGTGCTCAGAATATAATACACTCATCCCAAAAACCGTGGTATGAGCCATTCTGATATGAAGCTGCGCGTCTTACCATGAGAGACATTTGAATGATTACTTATTCATCATCTAAGAGAGGGAATGTGGTAACGAAAAAAACATATTTACAATAGAAGAAGATCGCCATTTTTTTATATATTTCTCTCCCCTTAAATTAATTACACTATCTGTACAACAAACTTTTTGTTCTGAGCAGATAGTGTTGCACAGCCATTCAGTTTTTAATGTCGATGTATGGGATTTCAGTTTAAGTGGTCAAAGCAAAGAGTAAGAGAACACTATGCACATCTGACTAAAGTCACTTTTTCACGATCAGTATCACTTCTGCATTCATGTAGTTCAACATCAAACGCCACACTAATTACATTTTCAAACGACGGTATTGATAGACCAATGTCATAACTTCTCTGTACCCAAATATACTGTAACATAAGCTTGTACTTCTATGCAGAAAGTTTATTGTATACCACAGACGGAAGACTGCTGATGAAATGACGATCGAGTAACTTTATTTTTGGTTTTTCTTACTACAGTCTTACAAAATTAACCATCTTTTTCATGTAGAGCTTGTTCATTTAAGGAATTACGCTACGAGAAGTTGGTATCATTTTGTATTCTTCAGCGTCTGGTCCTATTACATCGCTGTTTCTTTTCTTCGCATTACAAATGTTCCTCGTTAGATGTGAATAGGTAATCACTGAAATGTGCCTCGTGGTAAGATGCACTGTTTTGTAAGCGAATGATTCATATCCGTGTTTTTGTAATGAGCGATTTATATTCTAAGCACATTTTCATACAATTCTGAGCTTTCGAGATTACGCGATTCTCTTGTCAGAATGTCTTCATATTAGTGCAAGTGCATGTCACACAAATTATGCATCCTTTTTATAAGGAAAACATTAACACTTATAACACTAACGCCTACTACTATAATAGCAGTACACAGATAACGTTACTCCTATGGAAGGAATTCAAATTGGTCGTGACTGTCTGTTATTGGAAAAGATATCGGACTATATTTTGCTATCTAAAAGATTATGTTCTGTAGGGAGTGGTAGCTGAACTACCGGGAATCGCGCTAACGTTCTGTTAGTTATAAAGTATACTGAGGTGACAAGGTTGCCGGCCGGTGTGGCCGTGCGGTTCTGGGCGCTACAGTCTGGAACCTAGTGACCGCTACGGTCACAGGTTCGAATCCTGCCTCGGGCATGGATGTGTGTGATGTCCTTAGGTCAGTTAGGTTTAATTAGTTCCAAGTTCTAGGGGACTGATGACCACAGATGTTAAGTCCCATAGTGCTCAGAACCGTTTGAACCATTTGACAAAGTCATGGGATACTTCCTAATATGGTGTGATGAAAGTAGGCTGTTTAGGTTTTTTTTTTATTGGTAACGCCGCCTCCACGTAGCGCTCTGTATAAAAATCACTGGCTGTGCCGTGTGCATCTGTGGCTGGTTTGCATTGTTGTCTGCCATTGTGGTGTTGGGCAGCGGCAGCTGGATGCTAACAGCGCGTAGCGTTGCGCAGTTGGAGGTGAGCCGCCAGCAGTGGTGGACGTGGGGAGAGAGATGGCGGAGTTTTGAAATTTGTAAGAATTGGTGTCATGAACTGATATATGTATATTATGACTATCAAGGTAAATACATTGTTTGTTCTCTATTAAAATCTTTCATTTGCTAACTGTGCCTATCAGTAGTTAGTGACTTCCGTAGTTTGAATCTTTTAGTTAGCTGGCAGTAGTGGCGCTCGCTGTATTGCAGTAGTTCGAGCAGCGAAGATTTTTGTGAGGTAAGTGATTTGCGAAACATATAGGTTAATGTTAGTCAGGGCCATTCTCTTGTAGAGATTATTGAAAGTCAGATTGCGTTGCGCTAAAAACTATTGTGTGTCAGTTTAAGCACAGTCTTGTATAGTTTTTCAAAGGGGACGATTCAGTGAGACCTTCTTTTGCCTGGTGGTGTGCAGCAGCTCGACATGACATGGACTAAAAAAGTCGTTCGAAGTCCCCTGCACAAATAATGAGCCACACTACCTCTATAGCAGTCCATAATTGCGAAAGTGCTGCCGGTGCAGGATTTTGTGCACGAGCTGACGTTTCGATTGCTTCCTATGAATGTCCGATGAGATTCATTTCGAGTGATCTCTGGGTGACCAGATCATTCGCTCGAATTGTTCAGAATGTTCTTCAAACTAATTGCGAGCAATTGTGTCCCGATGATATGGCTCATTGTCATCCATAAAAAAATCTATCGTTGTTTGGGAACTTGAAGTCCATCAGTGGCTGCAAATGGTCGATAATCTGTTCAGTAGGAACAGCGGACTCAGTTGCTTCCACGTAAACACAATCCACACAGTTATGGAGTCATCACCAACTTTCACAGCGCCTTGTTGACAACTTCAGTCCGTGGCTTTGTGGTGACTGCGCCACACTCGAACCCTACCATCCGCTCTTACCAACTGAAATCGGAACTCATCTCACCAGGCCACGGTATTCCAGTCGTATAAGGTACAACCGATATGATCATGAGCCCAGGAGAGGCACTGAATGCGATGTCGTGCTCTTAGCAAAGGCGGGGAGCTGTCGCTTGCTTTAATCATAATTATATATCCAAGTGATGCTAAATGTTATTATCTTTACATAAAGAAAAGCCTTATCTTCTCAGTCTAAAAATCATGCGCTACACTCTTAATTTTTGTATATGAAATTAGAGTATTTGATCCTGGAACTTTTGTTGCCTATGTCTACAGTCACTCTCAGAGCTCAAATTAATAACCAAATTAACTAATTTAATACGACTGAATTTTGAATTGCTGATATATCCATGTATTACCACAGTAAAATTAAAACAGTGAATGAGTGGAGGAGTATGAATCAGAACAGTGGTGTATTTAAGTTTACAAAAAATGACATGTTTTTATTCATTCTTTTATAACTATAACTAAGCTGATAAATCTTTTAAAAAATGACAAACATAAATACGAAAAGTGATATTGTTTGATTTGCAAAGTATTTATTGGGATGGAAACTATACACATTCTCCCCTGACTTAATCCCTCTTACAATGCAATCTGAGTTTGTTATCATGACTCCCCTGTGAGGCCCAATTCTATTGAAATGGAATCATACACGACCAAGTGCACCACAAACTATAGTTCACGGAGAACAAGGAGCTGTGAATATCATTGAACAACCTTATGCAGGTGCAGTAATACTTTACCCTCTCACCTTGATTCAGGCGGTAGCAAAAAGAGGCACGCTGTGGGCGATGAGCGGCGCGCTGCGCCAGTTGTAACGTTCTGACGTGTCCACGAAAACTTACAAACTACACGGACTAGCGTTCTGATTTTTACAAACTGGGAAACTTTCCTATCAGAGCCCCTGAAATCTCGGCAGATTTCAGTGTGATGTGTACCCGTTCGCTGGTCTGGCCAACCAATTTGACTCACAGACATGACGCCGCGTGCTGGAATTGTCAAACGTCAGATGGCCTACTCAGGACAAATAAGTTCACCCTCGTGACATACAATATGTCCGAGATGATATGCAGCTTCACTGCACAGTTGAAAACTGCCTCTGGCTCTTAATCGACGACAAGCAGCAGACCACAAGGCTCACTCATTAGGGTACGACCTGAAGCTCTCCAATAGGGAAGGACCAGAAGACGAAGCCAGGCAAAGGATCACCATCAGTTTCCACCAGCCTTGGTACGGAAGCTGATTTAGCAGAAAAAACTGACTCCACGTTGTACAAACCAATTGATCTATTCTGTGCTCATTGAAATACCTCTTTTGACTCTTCTACTGGGCTAGTAGCCGATCCAGGCACAGCACCGGGGTTCCTGCTTTTGGGAAAAAAAATGGCTCTGAGCACTACGCGACTTATCTTCTGTGGTCATCAGTCACCTAGAACTTAGAACTAATTAAACCTAACTAACCCAAGGACATCACACATATCCATGCCCGAGGCAGGATTCGAACCTGCGACCGTAGTGGTCGCTCGGTTCCAGACTGCAGCGCCTAGAACCGCACGGCCACTTCGGGCCAGCTCTTGGGAGCAAGCCTCTGCTTTGTATATCCT
The DNA here is from genome assembly GCF_023897955.1 of Schistocerca gregaria. Taxonomy (NCBI): domain Eukaryota; kingdom Metazoa; phylum Arthropoda; class Insecta; order Orthoptera; family Acrididae; genus Schistocerca; species Schistocerca gregaria. The sequence continues at coordinate 564,629,066 of NC_064931.1, forward strand.
GAAAGCAACCAATCAGCGACTCAAAATCTCTCTAGTCTGAAAAAAGAAGATTTTAGACTAGGGAAGCGTCGTTCTCACTGTAGGCATGCCCGTGTTTTGGCGAAAAACGTCTACCTAGACGGGACCACAATCGATCAAATATCTAATCTTTCCAGGCCGGCCATTTCCAATTTCCAAAACAAGGATATTAAGCTTCCTAAACAGTCGTGCCCATGAAATATATGTTTTTTTCACACGCTAAAAGAACCTGGAGACTTCTTCGCGTCATGGGAGCTACAGTCTTGCCATCACTAAACGCTTGCATCAGCTACTCTATTTGTATCATTCCAGTTCATAACACGACAAGGCTTGTAGTTTTATGACCGTCCCACCATTTGCACAAAGGTTCAGATTACAGCAGATCTCTTAATTGACATCCTCCACCCACTTTCCGCCAACTGGGGGCCATAACGACAGTCGTTGCCTGGTCCAGGTAAAACGTTTTGTCAGCTGGTGCCCTCCTGCTCTGACCCTAAGTGGGAAGAGTGAAGCGCCCTGGCCTGAAGTCCCTTTGCAGGTGCTATTCACAGAGCGCTGCTTCCCCGAATCACTTGCCCAGCCAGGTCGCTGGACACAACGTTTATGGCTTGCAATCCATCTTTCTCCCTGTTCTCCGTCACCTCCATTATGGCCCCTTGAGTACAAGTACTCTACAGGATACACATGCTGTTATGTGAACAGTCTACCCACAATTTGCTCATGTAAAAAGTCATAAACCACACATACTAACTATAGTAATAGGGAACTCAGAGATCATGACCTAAAATATGAATATTAATCTGACTGACAATGTAGTTGAAGTGAGAGAGTGGCATGGCACCTGTCAAGGCGCTAGCATCAGTTGTCTGCTGCATAGCACATTAATGGTTCAAAAAATGGTTCAAATGGCTCTAAGCACTATGGGACGTAATATCTGTGGTCATCAGTCCCCTAGAACTTAGAACTACTTAAACCTAACTAACCTAAGAAGATCACACACATCCAAGCCCGAGGCAGGATTCGAACCTGCGACCGTAGCGGTCACGCGGTTCCAGACTGAAGCGCCTAGAACCGCACGGCCACACTGGCCGGCTGGTCGAGATCCAGTGACTGTTAGCAGAATATCAAATCGGTGGGTTCAGGAGAGTAATACGGAACGGCGTGCTGAATCCCAACGGCCTCGTATCACTAGCAGTCGAGATGACAAGCATCTTATCCGCATGGCTGCAACAGATCGTGCAGCCATGTCTCGATCCCTGAGTCAACAGATGGGGACACCTGCAAGACAACAACCATCTGCACGAACAGTTAGACAAAGTTTGCAGCAGCATGAACTATCAGCTCAGAGACCATGGCTGCGCTTACCCTTGACGCTGCGTCACAGACAGGAGTGCCTGGGATAGTTCACTCAACGACGAACCTGGGCGCACGAATGGCAAAACGTCATTTTTTCGGATGAATCCAGGTTCTGTTTACAGCATCATGATGATCGCATCCGTGTTTGGTGACATCGCGGTGAACACACATTGGAAGCGTGTATTCGTCATCGCCATACTGGCGTATCACCCGGCGTGATGGTATGGGGTGCCATTGGTTACACGTCTCTTTCACCTCTTGTTGGCATTGACGTCACTTTGAACAGTGGACGTTATATTTCAGATGTGTTACGACTCGTGGCTCTACCCTTCATTCGATCCCTGCGAAATCCTACATTTCAGCAGTATAATGCATGACCGCATGTTGCAGGTTCTGTAGGGGCCTTTCCGGATACAGAAAATGTTCGACTGCTGCCCTGGCCAACACATTCTCCATATCTCTCACCAATTGAAAACGTCTGGTCAGTAGTGGCCGAGCAACTGGCTCGCCACAATACGCCAATCATTACTCTTGATGAACTGTGGTACCATGTTGAAGCTGCATGGGCAGCTGTACCTGTTCACGCCATCCAAGCTCTGTTTCACTCAATGCCCAGGAGTATCAAGGCCGTTATTACGGCCAGAGGTGGTTGTTCTGGGTACTGATTTCTCAGGATCTATGCACCCAAATTGCGTGAAAATGTAATCACATGTCAGATCTAGTATAGTATATTTGTCCAATGAATACCCGTTTATCATCTGCATTTCTTCTTGGTGTAGCAATTTTAATGGCCAGTAGTGTATCATTTCATGGCCGCAACTGTGTGTTTGTCCTGTAATTATTGTGAATACCTGAGCCAATTTTGTAATGAAAATCATGGAGCGGCCTTTCCCTAATCCACCTAAATGGGTTGTGGAGGTGACCTCAGAGGACAATTCAAGGGCAAATGATTTTCCAGGACGCCAAATGTTTCCTACAAACCTCTGAAACTAAACTTCAAGAAAGCCCTTACAGGAAGTTACATTTTAGTGTGGTTGTTAGCGCGAGAGGGTAATGATAAACGAAATGGCCTCTATCCGATGAAAAAGCCTAACTGGCTGAGGGGCAGAGGTTTGGAGTTTAAAAAATGGTTCAAATGGCTCTGAGCACTATGAGACTTAACATCTGAGGTCATCAGTCTCCTAGAACTTAGAACTATTTAAACCTAACTAACCTAAGGACATCACACACATCCATGCCCGAGGCAGTATTCGAACCTGCGACCGCAGCGGTCGCACGGTTCCAGACTGAAGCTCCTAGAACCGCTCTGCCACTACGGCCGGCGAACCTAAGGACATCACACACATCCATGTCCGAGGCAGGATTCAAACCTGCGACCGCAGCGGTCGCGCGATTCCGGACTGAAGCGCCTAGAACCTCTCGGCTACAGCAATCGGCTGTTTGGAGTTCGCGGGTTTGATGAGTCGGCCGGCAGCACTCTTGGGGGGGGGGGGGGGGGGGGAAGTCGTGTGGCCTCTTGGGTACAGCTGGTGTTTCCATAGGGTGTAGATGATCTTTCGCGATTAGCCAAGTTACTTCTTGCAGTATGAGGAACAGAGAAGAACATGTGGAGTCTGACGGTAGCCGCGACTGAAACATCCAGCGACGCTGCAGAAGCTCCGAGAATGAAGGGGACTCTTTAGTTACACGAAGATGCTCACTGGATATGGCGGCCAGTTGAGGCTGGTTACGTCTTTCTGTTACAGCCTCATACTGCATCCTCCCCTCCCCAAGCGTTTCTGTCCACAAGAGGAAGGATAGCTGCAGAGGAAGTGTACATTTAGGCATGTGGCTTAGCAGCGATCGGTACACTCCTATTGAGTTGGATTCTGATAGCCAACGAGTGAGGTGGCACAGTACTAAGACTATGCACAGCCATCCAGGTTTACGTTTTCCGTTGTTTCCCTAAGTCGCTGAGGGAGAATGCCGAGATCATTCCATTAATAGGACGCAGCTAATTTCCTCCCCTGATCTGAGTGTGTGAACCATCCCTTATGACTTCTTTGCTGATAGAACGTTATCCGTAGCCTTCCATCCCTACGGATACACCCATTCAAGAGCACTTATGCACAACGGTGAGGGGAAGGGGGGGCGCCCCCCCCTGCTAGCTCTTAGGGAAAGAAGAAAATATAGCACAGGTAGGTGAGTTTCTTTCAAGAAAATGTTTAATAGTCGGTATTTCGTTAGTTTTAACAGAGTCAGAACTGGAACTTTTTTATGGCTAGTTAAAAGTAGCCAGCGTCTTCCAAAATATTAAAATTACTCCACCCCCCAAGTCTTGGCTCCCTGCTACAAACTATCATATGGCCACCCTTTCACCAATGGCATTTATAATTGGTTTTCTTAAATAAAGGGGGTCCCAGCAACAAACGTCAATATTCAGGAATATAACAGGAAAGTTTATTTGAAGCAAAAAAAGCTTCATATGCATAATTGTCCGGTTCCTAATGGTTTCCAAGACAGACCACATTTATTGTACATTTGTTTTTGAGGTAGTGGTGTGCACGTATGTATATTACCCATCCACCCTCTATGACGTTTTATTCTAGCCCAGCCTACGTCGTTCCTTTCAGTCTCTTTGCTCTTCTTCCATAAGAGTAGGAGTGGACCCAAAACAGAACCCTGTGGGACTCCCTTTGTGGTTTCTCCCCAGTCACACAAGTTTCCTACCTTTACAACATTATTAGAATTATTCAGCACAATATTTTGCGTTCTGTTCGTTAAGTATGAGTCAGTCAAGATGTGATGGAAACCATCATTTCCTTGAGTAACAATGTACATTAAGTGTGTTCTATATCGGAAACCATTCGGAATAGCGTGTGTGTCCATACGAAAAATTTTTGCTTCAAATGAGCGTTCATGTCAAAATGTTCAAATGTGTGTGAATTCTTAAGAGACCAAGCTGCTGAGGTCATCGGTCCCTGGACTTACACACTTCTTAAAATAACTTATGCTAAGAACACCACACACACCCTTGCCCGAGGGAGGACTCGAACCTCCGGCGGGAGGGGCCGTGCAGTCCTTGACAAGGCGCCTCAAACCGCGCGGCCACTCCGCGCGGCGAGTTCATGTCATATCCCTGAATACTGACCATTCTTTCTGGGACAACCTGTATAAGTGAAGGCACAGCACATTTCTTAAACAAGCTTACCCCTGACTCGTTGGCCGAAACACGGCCCATATCAGAAGACATAATCCGATGGGATGCTAGAGCGGAAAAAAGGAAGAGAGAGAAACAGAAGAAACACTGACCCAAATATGTGGTTTCTGGCCACGAAGCCCTGCTGATCCTTCTCTTGAAGTACCCTTGGCCTTCACTTACTGACATCACGCGAAAGCGCAAAAAAAGTAAAATTGCTTATCTTGGCAAATGAGCGAAAGTAGCTGACCTACGTCCGACTATGATACTTGTTAAGTGGAAAGATGAGTCACGTTTGTTTAATTTCAAGTTAAATGAACTGCATGTTTTGGCGGAGCCCCTACGTTTTCCTGAGAGTGACATACAGATAATTAACGGACACTTGTTACTCTCATGATTTCTTGTCTGAATTGGGTACGAAGACCAAACAACGTCTTTGAGTGTCTTAGCCCTGTTTTGCAAGGAAGTTAATCTTCATTCCGGGCTATTTCTGAAAATTTTAAAGATGACATCGCACTCAAAAATAGAGCATTGTCATTGTACACACATTGCTTGACACGAAACTCTGTTGCACACATAATAGCCTTAATTGTGACTCTTGGTTGTGAGACCGCAGAAACGACTATACAAATATTGCACTCCGTCCAACGTCAGAGGAACTCGGCACTTCTCGGAAGGCAGACACGTATTGCAAAGACTGAAACATATTAAAGAGCAAAAGTTAATCAAATGATGAATCTCTCTGGAGATATTACATTAGTTACTAAAGCTATAGAGAACACATGTCTAAGTGTAAGACCATGTTTTTAATAACGAAATTTAGCATTTATTCAGAAATCATATGGGTCTAGTTGCTTTTTAAACAGAAGGAATTATACATTTTTCAAAGTTTAGGATCACAGCGTTAACATCCAGTATGCATAACCTGTAACAAAAACTTCGTCATACTCAGGGAAAACTCAGTAATAAGGTCTTTGTAATAAAACTGATCAATTGTGATAATGGTTGTTAACTCAGTCTACCTATTGCTACGCACTTCGTGGACCGTAGAACAATATCAGCAGGAGCTGTGCACGTAGTTCTCTTATAATAGCCATAACGGTTTTCGTTGGCAACCTGACTGTAAATCACATATCTCTTCGCATGCGACATATCTGCCCACTTTTTCTCGCTATCATTGATTAGTTCCACTGTTCGCATGCACAAATTTGAATAATACTTCAGTAGTAATACAAATAGTGCATCTGTAATCTACACTTATCAACAACAAAAAGAAAGAAAACTATAGTAGAGCTCAAGACAAGTGTTTTGTAATTGCAGTTATATTGTCAGTGCTGGGTGTACGCAGTCATAACAGAGCAACGCATACATTTATGTCATTACGTCAAAAACTTCCTGGCGCTGTGGTTACATATGTAGTAAACAATCGAGGTTATACAATAACAATGTAAGTATATATTGCTTTATATCAAAAGTATATTTTAATTTGCTTTGGTCGTACGATATTCTCTAATTATTGTTACTTAGGCATCCAGATAGTGCTTATTCGTAGCGACAACTAAAAGCATGCGAAACCACAAATAATACTCAGGGGAAAGTCGCAATCTAGTGTTGCTAGATGTTTTGATATATCACAGCAGTTAGTAAGTGTGTGGTGTTGACAGCAAAAGAGGAAGAAACAGTGGTCAATAAACCAAGTCGACCTCGAAAAACGACAAGGAGGCAGGACAGAATTATTTGTAAGCAGTCGCTGCTGATCCAAGAAAAACGACTCGACAGACTAGAGATGAGCGTCGTGAACCAAATCTACATGTCTCTACTGTACAAAGTAGCCAAGTAGCAGGTGATTTAAGTGATAGACTACCATTACGTAGACCAGTCATAAATTTAAGAAAAAATAGGAAGGCTAGGACAGAGTTTGCAAAAAACATCAATTCTATAGATTTGTCTAAGGTACTGTGGAATGATGAAAATAAATTTAATATAATTTCTTCTGATGGTGTATTGTACAAACGTTATGACCATCTGCTTAAGAGCTTGTGTGTCCGTCTTTCGAACGAAATATATAATTGATTCTGCGTATCGGGGATCTGACAGTTTGTCGGTGGGTCTGCGGATGTATGTGGCATTAGATGTCTACACACAGGACATGCATTTTGCGTAAATGACGGGTCGCTGGTTTGGTTCCGCGGCGATGGCGCCCGATAGCGGCCCAGATGGATTCCATAGGATTTACAACAGGCGAATTTCGTCGCTGAGACATCAGCGTGAGTTCGCTATAATGCTCCTCAAACCACTATAGCATGGTTCTGCCTCCGAGACAGAAATTGCGGAAATTGTGTTTAAGTCACTTGTATCTTCTTACAATCACCCAACTTCGACACTATACCGTACAAGACGGCATTATCAGGAAACAACCGAAGATTGCTGTCCATCCTCTCCGCCAAATCATTTATGTATATAGACAATAACATCGGTCCTGTCACGCTTTCCTGGGGCACTCCTGATGGTAGGCTTGTCTCTGACGAACACTCGCTGTCGAGGACAACATTCTGGGTTCTGTTATTTAAAAAGTCTTCGAGCCACTCACATATCTGTGAACTTATTCCGATCCTCGAACCCTCGTTAACAGCCTGCAATGGGGTACCGTGTCAAATACTTTCCGGAAGTCTAGACATATGGAATCTGCCTGTTGCCGTTCATCCATACCCCGCAGAATATCATGTGAGAAAAGGGGAAGCTCAACTGCGCACGAGCGATGCTTTCTAAAACCACGCTGATTCGTGGACATAAGCCTCTCAGTCTCAAGAATGTTAATTGTATTCAAACCTAGACTATGTTCAAGGATTCTGGAGCAAACAGAAGTTAGGGATATTGGTCTCTAAATTTGCTGGTCCGTTCTTTCACCCTTCTTATACACTAGAGTCATCTGCGCTTTTTTCCAGTCGTCTGGGCGAGAGATTCTCGATAACTGCAAACTAGGTGAGGGGCCAATGCCGCAAAGCACTCTATGTCAAATCAAACTGGAATTCCACCCGGACCTGGTGGTTTATTTGCTTTCAGGTCTATTGGTTGTATCTCTATACCAGGGATTCTTATTACTATGTCGTCCTTACAGAAGTCTGACCGATAATCAAATGACGTTATACTTTTACGATTTCTTTGTGTGCACTATTTCTTGGGCGTGAAACTGAAACATTCGTCTTTCGTTTTGCTGTCTTCAACTGTCACACCAGACTAGTAAAAAAGGCATTGAATGGAAACCTTAGACCCGCTTAGCGATTTTACGTAAGACCAGAATTTTCTTGGATTCTCTACCAGATCTTTTGCTAAGGTGTGACGTGGTAGTGGTGGTATGCTTCGCACATGCTTCTTTCCACAGATCCGCGAACCTCTATTAACCTTCGCTTGTCGTCATTTGTGCGTTCCCTTTTGAACCTAGAGTGCAGCAGCATCTACTTAAGCAGCATCCTTCGAATTTCGTTGTTAAACCATGGCAGGTCTTTTTCATCATTTATCCACTCAGTAGGCCCACAATTCTCCAAACCTCGCTTTACAGTCTGATTAAACTTTGCCCAAAATTTCTCTTTATTCATCGTACTGGACCTAAGTGATGCCAATTCACTTTAAGTGAGATGCTAGTAGCTGCTTATCTGCTCTATCAAGTAGAAACACTCTCCTAGCCTTCTTGACTGATTTATTAACTTTCGTAATGATAGTTGATATAATGACAGCATGATCGTTAATCCCCGTCTCTATACTGATATTCTCGATAATGTCCGGCCTGTTTCCAGCTACAAGTGTAAGTAGGTTGTATAGGTTTTTTTATTGGTAACGCCACGTAGCGCTCTGTATGAAAATCACTGGCTGTGCTGCGTGCAGTCTGTGGCTGATTTGCATTGTTGTTGGCTATTGTAGTGTTGGGCAGTTGGCTGTTAACAGCGCGTAGCGTTGGGCAGTTGGAGGTGAGCCGCCAGCAGTGGTGGATGTGGGGAAGTGAGATGGCGGATTTTTGAGAATGGATAATCTGGCGGTGTGTCCATGAGAAACAGTACATTTGTAAGAATGGGTGTCATGAACTGCTATATATATTATGACTATTAAGGTAAATACAGTGTTTGTTCTCTATTAAAATCTTTCATTTGCTAACTATGCCAATCAGTAGTTAGTGCATTCCTTAGTTTGAATTTTTTATTTAGCTCGCAGTAGTGGAGCTCGCTGTATTGCAGTAGTTAGAGTAACGAAAATTTTTGTGAGGTAAGTGATTTGTGAAAGGTATAGGTTAATGTTAGTCAGGGCCATTCTTTTGTAGGGATTATTGAAAGTCAGATTGCGTTGCGATAAAAAAATATTGTGTGTCAGTTTAAGCACAGTCTTGTATAACTGTTTAAAAGGGACGTTTCATAGAAGGTCTAAGACATTTCCGCCGCGTCTGTGCTGCCGAGCTAGCTGCTGAAGACAATTTTCAGAAAACGTGTTCAAAAGCATTTCGCATGACCGACTGCCTGTACCCTCGCAATGAATCCATAGACATCTCAGTCTATACTCGGTAGGTTAAAATCGCCTCCAACTAGTATTGAATTATCTCGATATTTACGCGCCGTGGACCCTGTTTGAATGGCCGGTAAAAACATCCAACAGGTAACTTGGTTTCACCTACGCCTGTTGTACGTGGCCAGATGATTTCACTGTCACACTGAACTTAGATCCAACCTCAATAGAGACAATATTTTTGTCAAGTGTAATGAAACCCCTCCCCTCTTCCCCATAGCCTCTAGTCTGTCTTTTCGATCTACGTTCCACGACGACTCGCTAATTATTTCAGAGCTTTCCACTTCGGCTTTCAGCCAGCTCTCGGTCCCAAGAATAATTCGAGCGCCAGCACTTTCATGAAGGTTAATAAATTTGGGAACTTTATTACGAAGACTTGACAGTTTACTGATAAAATTATGACATTCGGGATGTCTTTATTCTGAACGCCGTTTGACTTCCATTGCTATATATCGACAGGCCAGTGTTCATCAGAGCACATCCAACTACTGCCTAGCCTAAAAAAAACCTCATGTGCACTCCACAAGTATTCTGCTACCCGAGTAGCTGCTCCCTTTGTGTAGTGCATCCCTGACCTATCAAGGGAGGTCCTATATCTACGTCTACACCTACGTGATTACTCTGCTATTTACAATAAAGTGCCTGCCAGAGGGTTCAATAAACCACCTCCAAGCTGTCTCTCTACTGTTCCACTCTCGAACGGCACGCGGGAAAAACGAGCTCTTTAATTTTTCTTTGCGAGCCCTGATTTCTCTTATTTTATCGTGATGATCATTTCTCCCTATGAAGGTAGGTGTCAACGGAATGTTTTCGCAATCTGAGGAAAAAACTGGTGATTGAAATTTCATGAGAAGATCTCTTCGCAACGAAAAACGACTTTGTTTTAATGATTGCTACTCCAATTCACGTATCATGTCTGTGGCACTATCTCCCCTGTTTCGCGATAATACAAAACGAGCGACCCTTCTTTGTACCTTTTCGATGTCATCCGTCAGTCCCATCCAATGCGGATCCCACACCGCACAGAAAAACTCCATAATAGGGCGGACAAGCGTCGTGTAAGCAGTCCCTTTAACAGACCTGTTGAACTACTTTGTAGGTGTTCTGCCAACGAATCGCAATCTTTGGTTGGCTCTACACACAACATTATCTATGTGATCGTTAAAATTTAGGGTATTTGTAATTGTAATTCCTAAGTATTTAGTTGAATTTACAGCCTTCAGATTTGTGTGACTTATCACCTAATCGAAATTTAGCGGATTTCTTTTAGTACTCATGTGAATACCTTCACACTTTTCTTTATTCAGGGCCAATTTCCACTTTTCGTGCCATACAGATATCTTACCTAAATCATTTTGCAATTCGTTTTGGTCATCTGATGACTTTACAAGACGGTAAATTATAGCATTATCTACAAACAATCTAAGACGGCTACTGAGATTTTCTCTTATGTCGTTAATATAGATCAGGAAAAACAGAGGGCCTATAACACTTCCTTAGGGAACACCGGATATTATTTCTCTTTTAATCGATGAGTTTCCATCTATTACTACGAACTGTGACCTTTCTGAAAGGAAGTCACGAATCCAGTCGCATAACTGAGGCGATATTCAATAGGCATGCAGTTTGGTTAGAAGACACTTGCGAGGAACGGTGTCGAAAGCCTTCAGAAAATCTAAAAATATGGAATAGATTTGACATTTCCTGTCGATAGCACACATTACTTCATGAGTATAAAGGGCTAGTTGTGTTTCACAAGAAAGATATTTTCCGAATCCGTGCTGACTATGTGTCAATAAATCGTTTTCTTCGAGGTACTTCATAATGTTCGAATACAGTATGTGTTCCAAAACCCTACTGCAAAATCGATGTTAGTGATATGGCCCTGTAATTCAACGGATTACTCCTACTTACCTTTTTGGGTATTGGTGTGACTTGAGCAATTTTACAATCTTTAGGTACGGATATTTCTGTGAGAGAGCGGTTGTACATAATTACTAAATATGGAGCTATTGTATCAGCATACTCAGACGAATCTGACTGGTATACAATCTGGACTTGAGGCCTTGGCTTTATTAAGTGATTGAAGCTGCTTTGCGACATCAAGGATATCTATTTCCATGTTTCTCGTCTTGGCAGATGTTCTTGATTGGAATGCAGGAATATCTACTTCGTCTTCTTTGGTGAAGGAGTTACGGAATATCATGTTTAATAACTCTGCTTTAGTGGTACTGTTATCAATGACTTCACCGTTGTTATCGCGCAGTGAAGGTATTGATTTCGTCTTTCCACTGGTGTGCTTTATGTATGACGAGAATCTCTTTGGGTTTTCTGTCAGATTTCGAGACAGAGTTTCGTTGTGGAAATTATTAAAATTATCTCCCATTGAAGTACGCGTTATATTTCGAACTTCTGCAAAACTTCGCCAGTTTTGGTGATTTTGCGTTCCTTTTAAATTTGGCATGCTTTTTTTCGCTACTTCTGCAACACCAATCTGACCCGTTTTGTGTACCATAGGGTATCAGTACCATCACTTATTAATTTATGTGGTTTGCATCTCTCAGTTGCAGTTGATACTATCTCTTTGAAATCATACCACAACTCTTCTACGCTTACATGATCAGATCGGAAGGATTGAAGACTATCTGTTAAAAAGGCGTTAAGAGCATTTTTATCAGTCTTTTTAAATAGATATACTTTGCGTTTCTTTTTGATGTTTGTAGTTGTTACGGTATTTCAGCCTAGCAACAACTGCCTTGTGGTCGCTAACCCCTGTGTTCGTCACGGTACTCACTATTTTTCCAGGATTATTTGTTGCTAAGAGGTCAAGCATGTTTTCCCTAGCACTCTTTGCGAGTGGAACAGGAAAAGAAATGACTAGTAGCGGTAAAAGATACCCTCGCCCACGCAACGTACCATGGGTTGCGGAGTATCTACGTAGATGTAGATCTGGATTTACTGATCAACTAAGCTCCTCACAACATCAACACTGAATGATAATTTTTTATATGAAATTTTAGACGCTACTAGGGGAGAGTGTTTGTACCGCGCTGCACTTCTCAAGCTGCCACCTCTAGTCAACCCTGTAATAGAAGTTCGAAATATTTTCTTACTCCATATTTAAATAATGATATTTACTTTTTATGCAACTCAGTCCTTGCCAGTAATCACAAAAAGGGCTCCTGAATATTAAGGTCTACCCAAATGTAATACATGTTCCAAGGAACAACGTAGGAACAAACATTCAATTGAGAATTAAAAGCGTTGCAGTCTAAAACCTTTTGTCAATTCAGTATTTAATCGTCTATCTGTTCCATTATTACTTTATTATACACCAAAATCAGTAAGTGAAATTAACATAAGCAGAAGTATTCTTCAAGGGCAGTTTTAAGTTAAAAATGTTTTGAAATAGAAGCTATTGGAAAATGAAAACAATATCCATATCAAGACAGGTAAAATTATTAAGGCATTAACAAAACTCACTTCATTTGCAAGTATCACATGTTCCACGGTAAAATACCTTCTTCTACACTCCTGGAAATGGAAAAAAGAACACATTGACATCGGTGTGTCAGACCCATCATACTTACTCCGGACACTGCGCGAGGGCTGTACAAGCGATGATCACACGCACGGCACAGCGGACACACAAGGAACCGCGGTGTTGGCCGACGAATGGCGCTAGCTGCGCAGCATTTGTGCACGGCCGCCGTCAGTGTCAGCCAGTTTGCCGTGGCATACGGAGCTCCATCGCAGTCTTTAACACTAGTAGCATGCCGCGACAGCGTGGACGTGAACCGTATGTGCAGTTGACGGACTTTGAGCGAGGGCGTATAGTGGGCATGCGGGAGGCCGGGTGGACGTACCGCCGAATTGCTCAACAAGTGGGGCGTGAGGAATCCACAGTACATAGATGCTGTCGCCAGTGGTCGGCGGAAGGTGCACGTGCACCGCACCGCCACTTCCCAGCAAATTAGGGACACTGTTGCTCCTGGGGTATCGGCGAGGACCATTCGCAACCGTCTCCATGAAGCTGGGCTACGGTCCCGCACACCGTTAGGCCGTCTTCCGCTCACGCCCCAACATCGTGCAGCCCGCCTCCAGTGGTGTCGCGACAGGCGTGAATGGAGGGACGAATGGAGACGTGTCGTCTTCAGCGATGAGAGCCGCTTCTGCCTTGGTGCCAATGATGGTCGTATGCGTGTTTGGCGCCGTGCAGGTGAGCGCCATAATCAGGACTGCATACGACCGAGGCACACAGGGCCAACACCCGGCATCATGGTGTGGGGAGCGATCTCCTACACTGGCCGTACACCTCTGGTGATCGTCGAGGGGACACTGAATAGTGCACGGTACATCCAAACCGTCATCGAACCCATCGTTCTACCATTCCTAGACCGGCAAGGGAACTTGCTGTTCCAACAGGACAATGCACGTCCGCATGTATACCGTGCCACCCAACGTGCTCTAGAAGGTGTAAGTCAACTACACTGACCAGCAAGATCTTCGGATCTGTCCCCCATTGAGCATGTTTGGGACTGGATGAAGCGTCGTCTCACGCGGTCTGCACGTCCAGCACGAACGCTGGTCCAACTGAGGCGCCAGGTGGAAATGGCATGGCAAGCCGTTCCACAGGACTACATCCAGCATCTCTACGATCTACATCTACATGACTACTCTGCAATTCACATTTAAGTGCTTGGCAGAGGATTCATCGAACCACAATCATACTATCTCTCTACTATTCCACTCCCGAACAGCGAGTCTGCATTGCTGCGAAAGGTGGATATACACTGTAGTAGTGCCGACATTGTGCATGCTCTGTTACCTGTGTCTATGTGCCTGTAGTTCTGTCAGTGTGATCATGTGATGTATCTGACCCCAGGAATGTGTCAATAAAGTTTCCCCTTCCTGGGACAATGAATTCACGGTGTTCTTATTTCAATTTCCAGGAGTGTATTTGAAGATGTAAGAAGGTGCAGGACCGACGAAATATGGCTCAACTGTTCACATACTCTTAAATAGTTCTAAAAATACAGGGTGTTTGTTTTTCACCGTGTACAAACTCTAGTGATGGATCGATGAGAGAATACAGAACAAAAAATGTCTAATGAACTTATGTCTAGAAATGGATTGTTATCATGCTAGAGACCATTTTTTCAGTCATACAGTGTTACAGACACTGCCGTCTAACATGCGCAGTACCATACAGCGACAGTTATAGTATGTGTTGAAAATGGTTACCATGTGCCTCAACACATGGGTGTACGCGCCGTAGCATGTTCCATCTCTCACGTTCACATGGGCCAGGCTGCATCCGTACTATCAAGTGCAGCATAAATATGCTCCTTCATTGTCTCCACATTTGGAATGGACTCGGCATACACAATGATATTGAGACCTCCCCATAACCAGAAATCGCACGGGTTGAGATCTGGTGAAAGGGGTTGAGATCCGGTGAACGAGCAGGCCGCGCAACTGAACCCCCTCGTCCAATCCATCGACCAGCGAAGACACAATTGAGATGCGTCCGGACGTTAAAGGTGAAGTGGGCTGTGGTGCCATCATGTAGCAGCCACATAACCCTTCGAATCATCTACGGCACTTCTTCCAGCAGTGGAGGAAAATTCACCTGCAAGAAACGCCGATCGGTACGGACTGTTAGGCGACGCAGAAGGAAGATAGGTCCCAAAATACGCTCGCCAATTATCACGGCCCACACGTTCCGGCTGCACCGATGTTGATGATTCGCTGTCACATTAGCATCAGAGTTCTGCACACTATGCCACAGATGACTGTTACGAAAGTTGAAGGTACTATTCGGCGTAAAAGTGGCTTCATCTGTGAATAGGACGGGTGAGACAAATCCCGGAATCGTGGTTGCCTGATGGAGAAACCAGTGACAAAACTGCTCCCTATTTGGAACGTCTGTCACTAGTAAGCCCTGCACATGCTGTAAGTGATACGGGTAGTAACAACTGTCATGAAGAATGTTCCACACGGTCGTCTGGCATACCCTGTACTGGTGGGCCAACTGTCTGGTACTGACACGGCTGTCGCCTTCTACATCGTTAATCATATTTTCATTTAAGTCTGGTGTCCGAACATTTCGGGTACGTGCTTCAAGATTTCCTGCTTTATGAAACGACCCTGTCTCAAACGGCGAGAAACTATGCAAACATAGAATTTTGTGGTTGTTGTCTGTGGGGATAGGTCTTGTGATACAACCTTGCTGCCCGCCGCCCTTTGCCCTTTGCAATTTGCCTTTCCGTTTGTAAACACCATGTCGGCAAGCTCTCTATTCGAATACGGAACCATTGTGTATAACGCTGTATCACATCCACTACAAGGTGAGTCAGCAAGAGGAGTGAATTGGACACAACAATACTAATTACTATGGCAGGAGGAGGCGCTACGGCATGACGTCTGAGGAAAAGCACCACCCTCTAGCTGGAAACCATGTATATACATCTACATCTACATCTGAATCCATACTCCGAAAGCCACCTGACGGTGTGTGATGGAGGGTTCCTTGAGTACATCTATCGGTTCTCCCTGTAACTGTGGCTGCATGGTGCAGCGCGTATTGTGTGTGTGTGTGTGTGTGTGTGTGTGAATTCCTAAGGGACCAAACCACTAAGGTCATCGGTCCCTAGAGTTGTACACTACTTAAACTAACTTATGCCAAGAACAACAAACACACCCATGCCCGAGGGAGGACTCGAATCTCCGGTGGGAGGGGCCGCGCAATCCGTGACATGGCGCCTGAAACCGCTTGGCCACTCTGCGCGGCTAGCGCGTATTAGATCAAAGTTTCTGTTACAAAGTATGATTGAATAAATGGTCTCTTTCACGGAAGCCATGCATTTCCGGACATTAGTTGGCCTTTTTTGTTCAGTACGCTGTCATCCATCAGTTTCTAGAGTTTGTACAAGGTGGAATAAATCACACAGTATGTAGCATTATACTTATCATAAAATTCTGTAACGAGAAAATTAAAACTATATTCTAAATGACTGTAATATACATTTGAAGAAGAAAAGGCTCACCACGAATCAATGATCCGAATTGGGTGGAAATCGGTTGATGTGACATACGTGTATGGATATAAACTCCTGGAAATGGAAAAAAGAACACATTGACACCGGTGTGTCAGACCCACCATACTTGCTCCGGACACTGCGAGAGGGCTGTACAAGCAATGATCACACCCATGGCACAGCGGACACACCAGGAACCGCGGTGTTGGCCGTCGAATGGCGCTAGCTGCGCAGCATTTGTGTATCGCCGCCATCAGTGTCAGCCAGTTTGCCGTGGCATACGGAGCTCCATCGCAGTCTTTAACACTGGTAGCATGCCGCGACAGCGGACGTGTGAAGATACAAAAGGTGCTCGGATGTTATGAGTAATCTGAACTCCTCTGTGAAAAAAATAGCGTATGGCTTGCTAAATGTTCGAAAATCCCAGTATGTATCGAACACTGAAGTAATAGGAGTTCATGAAAGCTCATTATATAGACAGCTATCTTCAAATCCGGTACTCAGCTGTAGCAAAGAGTATCAGATTAAACCGAAAAGCTATATGTTAGTGAAGCGAGTCCCGTGTTATTGCAATTATAAATATCTTCACAAGAAATTACATTAGGTTTATCGGTAAAACTCATGCGATGCTATCTAGAACTGTGATGGGAACTGGCATCAGAACCGTAGTGCGATTTTTACATTGTCTGTAGTGAAAATGGGTCCCTCATTATTGCAATTGTCTCTTAAACAGTTAGCTGCACAAAAATATCATTTCGCGAAATTCTGCAGAGCTAATCAAATTTAGTACAGAGAACACTAAAACTATAGCGTACCTATACAGAACTTTTAAAAAAATGTATATTTCTTGAAAGTCGAGTGTGAACTTCAAATGACTGTGGAAATGGGTCTCCCATATTTGCAATTATCCATATTAAACTATTATCTGCACAAGACATTTCATTAGGGTTTTCTGTAAAACGCTTCGGGAGCTGTTAAGAATTGTGATTATAAATTTTTTCGAAAATATGGCAATAAATTGTTTAATTCAAAATTCAAATTTTTCCAAGTATTATTCTTTTCTTCGCAAAATTCTGAGGAACAATTCAAATTTTGTGCAGAGAATTCTAGAACTATGGCATACTTGTCCAAACCACCAAAAAAAGAGTGCTATTGGAAAGTCGGATGCCAACTTCACCAAACTGCAAAGGTGAACCAACGAGTTTTTGACTTGCTCAATTTTGAATCACTTTCTCTTGAAGAAATCATTCAGTTTTTATTAACTGGTAATGATTTGTCCCAGGAAGGGGAAACTTTATTGACTCATTCCTGGGGTCAGATACATCACATGATCACACTGACAGAACCACAGGTACATAGACACAGGCAACAGAGCATGCACAATGTCGGCACTAGTACAGTGTATATCCACCTTTCGCAGCAATGCAGGCTGCTATTCTCCCATGGAGACGATCGTAGAGATGCTGGATGTAGACCTGTGGAACGGCTTGCCATGCCATTTCCACCTGGCGCCTCAGTTGGACCAGCGTTCGTGCTGGACGTGCAGACCGCGTGAGACGACGCTTCATCCAGTCCCAAACATGCTCAATGGGGGACAGATCCGGAGATCTTGCTGGCCAGGGTAGTTGACTTACATCTTCTAGAACACGATGGGTGGCACGGTATACATGCGGACGTGCATTGTCCTGTTGGAACAGCAAGTTCCCTTGCCGGTCTAGGAATGGTAGAACGATGGGTTCGATGACGGTTTGGATGTACCGTGCACTATTCAGTGTCCCCTCGACGATCGCCAGAGGTGTACGGCCAGTGTAGGAGATCGCTCCCCACACCATGATGCCGGGTGTTGGCCCTGTGTGCCTCGGTCATATGCAGTCCTGATTGTGGCGCTCACCTGCACGGCGCCAAACACGCATACGACCATCATTGGCACCAAGGCAGAAGCGACTCTCATCACTGAAGACGACACGTCTCCATTCGTCCCTCCATTCACGTCTGTCGCGACACCACTGTAGGCGGGCTGCACGATGTTGGGGCGTGAGCGGAAGACGGCCTAACGGTGTGCGGGACCGTAGCCCAGCTTCATGGAGACGGTTGCGAATGGTCCTCGCCGATACCCCAGGAGCAACAGTGTCCCTAATTTGCTGGGAAGTGGCGGTGCGGTCCCCTACGGCACTGCGTAGGATCCTATGGTCTTGGCGTGCATCTGTGCGTCGCTGCGGTCCGGTCCCAGGTCGACGGGCACGTGCTTCTTCCGCCGACCACTGGCGACAACATCGATGTACTGTGGAGACCTCACGCCCCACGTGTTGAGCAATTCGGCGGTACGTCCACCCGGCCTCCCGCATGGCCACTATACGCCCTCGCTCAAAGTCCGTCAACTGCACATACGGTTCACGTCCACGCTGTCGCGGCATGCTACATCTACATCTACATGACTACTCTGCAATTCACATTTAAGTGCTTGGCAGAGGGTTCATCGAACCACAATCATACTATCTCTCTACTATTCCACTCCCGAACAGCGAGCGGGAAAAACGAACACCTAAACCTTTCTGTTCGAGCTCTGATTTCTCTTATTTTATTTTGATGATCATTCCTACCTATGTAGGTTGGGCTCAACAAAATATTTTCGCATTCGGAAGAGAAAGTTGGTGACTGAAATTTCGTAAAAAGGTCTCGCCGCGACGAAAAACGTCTATGCTGTAATGACTTCCATCCCAACTCGTGTATCATATCTGCCACACTCTCTCCCCTATAACGCGATAATACAAAACGAGCTGCCCTTCTTTGCACCCTCTCGATGTCCTCCGTCAATCCCACCTGGTAAGGATCCCACACCGCGCAGCAATATTCTAACAGAGGACGAACGAGTGTAGTGTAAGCTGTCTCTTTAGTGGACTTGTTGCATCTTCTAAGTGTCCTGCCAATGAAACGCAACCTTTGGCTCGCCTTCCCGACAATATTATCTATGTGGTCCTTCCAACTGCTCCAAAACCCTACTGCAATCCGACGTCAATGATATAGGTCTGTAGTTAAATGGATTACTCCTACTACCCTTCTTGAACACTGGTGCGACCTGCGCAATTTTCCAATCTGTAGGTACAGATCTATCGGTGAGCGAGCGGTTGTATATGAGTGCTAAGTAGGGAGCTATAGTATCAGCGTAAACTGAAAGGAACCTAATCGGTATACAATCTGGACCTGAAGACTTGCCCGTATCAAGCGATTTGAGTTGCTTCGCAACCCCTAAGGTATCTACTTCTAAGAAACTCATGCTAGCAGATGTTCGTGTTTCAAATTCTGGAATATTCCATTCGTCTTCCCTGGTGAAGGAATTTCGGAAAACTGCGTTCAATAACTCCGCTTTAGCGGCGCAGTTGTCGATAACAGTACCATCGGCACTGCGCAGCGAAGTTATTGACTGCGTCTTGCCGCTTGTGTACTTTACATACGACCAGAATTTCTTCGGATTTTCTACCAAATTTCGAGAATGTTTCGTTGTGGAACCTATTAAAGGCATCTCGCATCGAAGTACGTGCCAAATTTCGCGCGTCTGTAAATTTTAGCCCATCTTCAGGATTTCGCGTTCTTCTGAACTTCGCATGCTTTTTCCGTTGCCTCTGCAACAGCGTTCGGACCTTTTTTGTGTACCACGGGGGATCCGTTCCATCTCTTACCAATTTATGAGGTATGAATATCTCAATTGCTGTTGCTACTATATCTTTGAATTTGAGCCACATCTCGTCTACATTCGCATAGTCAGTTCGGAAGGAATGGAAATTGTCTTTTAGGAAGGCTTCTAGTGGTACTTTATCCGCTTTTTTAAATAAAATTAATTTGCGTTTGTTTCTGATGGATTTCGAAGAAATGGTATTGAGCCTAGCTACAATGACCTTGTGATCACTAATCCCTGTATCAGTCATGATGCTCTCTATTAGCTCTGGATTGTTTGTGGCCAAGAGGTCAAGTGTGTTTTCGCAACCATTTACAATTCGCGTGGGTTCGTGGACTAACTGCTCGAAATAATTTTCGGAGAATGCATTTAGGACAATCTCGGAAGACGTTTTCTGCCTACCACCGGTTTTGAACAAGTATTTTTGCCAACATACCGAGGGTAGGTTGAAGTCCCCACCAACTATAACCGTATGAGTGGGGTATTTATTTGTTACGAGACTCAAACTTTCTCTGAACTGTTCCGCAACTGTATCATCGGAGTCTGTGGGTCGGTAGAAGGAGCCAATTATTAACTTAATTCGGCTGTTAAGTATAACCTCCACCCACACCAATTCGCACAGAGTATCTACTTCGACTTCACTACAAGATAAACCACTACTGACAGACGCCAACACTCCACCACCAATTCTGCCTAATCTATCTTTCCTGAACACCGTCTGAGACTTCGTAAAAATTTCTGCAGAACTTATTTCAGGCTTTAGCCAGCTTTCTGTACCTATAACGATATCAGCTTCTGTGCTTTCTATTAGCGCTTGAAGCTCAGGGACTTTTCCAGCACAACTACAACAGTTTACAACTATAGTTCCGACTGTTCCTTGATCCAAGCACGTCCTGTAATTGCCAAGCACCCTTTGACATTGCAGCCCATCCCGCACTTTCCCGAGGCCTTCTAACCTAAAAAACCGCCCAGTCCACGCCACACAGCCTCCGCTACCAGTGTAGCCGCCAGCTGAGTGTAGTGAACTCCTGACCTATTCAGCGGAACCTGAAACCCCACCACCCTATGGCGCAAGTCAAGGAATCTGCAGCCAATACGGTCGCAAAACCGTCTGAGCCTCTGATTCACACCCTCCACCCGGCTCTGCACCAAAGGTCCGCAGTCGGTTCTGTCAACGATGCTGCAGATGGTGAGCTCTGCCTTCATCTCGTAAGCAAGACCGGCAGCCTTCACCAAATCAGATAGCCGCTGGAATCCAGAGAGAATTTCCTCAGATCCAAAGCGACACACGTCATTAGTGCCGACATGTGCCACCACCTGCAGCTGGCTGCACCCTGTGCTCTTCATGGCATCCGGAAGGACCCTTTCCACATCAGGAATGACTCCTCCCGGAATGCACACGGAGTGCACACTGGATTTCTTCCCCTCCTTAGCCGCCATATCCCTAAGGGGCCCCATTACGCGCCTAACATTGGAGCTCCCAACTACCAGTAAGCCCAACCTCTGCGATTGCCCGGACCTTGAAGGCTGAGAATGATCCTCTGAAACAGGGCAGGCAGCTGCATCTGGCTCAGCCAGAAACAATGCCTGAAACCGGTTTGTCAGACGCACCGGGGAGGCTTTCTGGTCAGCTTCCGGGGACGCCTTTCGCTGCCTGCCACGCCTTGGAACGACCTCCCAATCAACAACAGGCGAGGGCTCAGCCCCACTGCGGGCAGCAACCGGGGCAACCACAGCGGCAGACCGATCTGGGGACAGACGGGACGAGGTTGACATCCCCGTGATACCCGAGTCCGGCTCCCCACAGTGGTGCCCATTGGCAACAGCCTCAAGCTGCGCGACCGAAGTCAGCGCCGATTGCAGCTGTGAGCGAAGGGATGCCAAGTCAGCCCTCATCCGAACATAGCACTCGCAGTCCCTGTCCATTCTAATCGATGTTGAACAACAGTTACTGAAACACGAGTCGGTGCCTAGATAACGCAAGCGGAACACGCAAAGAATGTATCAACTAACCTGTACAAATGCCCAACGACTGCGCTACAATCTGCTGAATTTACGATTACAGTAACTAAAACTCGAAATTGCACCTCCTATACGAAACTCACACGCAATTTAAATAAGAATCTACGAAGTAAACACTAAAGCGCGATGCTACAACTGTCAAATACTATAATACGCCCGAAATATATGAATTAAACAATGCAAGTACCCAAA
Organism: Schistocerca gregaria; assembly: GCF_023897955.1. Classification (NCBI taxonomy): domain Eukaryota; kingdom Metazoa; phylum Arthropoda; class Insecta; order Orthoptera; family Acrididae; genus Schistocerca; species Schistocerca gregaria. Next base: position 564,651,096 of record NC_064931.1, read on the forward strand.
AACACGCAAAGAAATTAATTAAACTATGTAACAAATAAGTAAGCTAGGGTTATACGACTTGCTGCTGCAGCTGCTTATCCAACGGCGGCAGGGAGCACACTGACTGGCCAACCGACTCTGGCCGTTCACAACAAAAACAGAAGACAGCCGACTACGCAAATTTGCACTATTCAGGTACTAAGGCGCGATGCTACAACCCTCAAATACTATAATACGCCCGAAATATACGAAGTAAACAATGCAAGTACCCAAAACACGCAAAGAAATTAAACTATGTAACAAATAAGTAAGCTAGGGTTATAAAGACTGCGATGGAACTCCGTATGCCACGGCAAACTGGCTGACACTGGCGGCGGCGATGCACAAATGCTGCGCAGCTAGCGCCATTCGACGGCCAACACCGCGGTTCCTTGTGCGTCCGCTGTGCCGTGCGTGTGATCATTGCTTGTACAGCCCTCTCGCAGTGTCCGGAGCAAGTATGGTGGGTCTGACACACCGGTGTCAATGTGTTCTTTTTTCCATTTCCAGGAGTGTATGTCCCTCATTATTCCAATTACCCCATAAACTATTATTTGCATAAAAAATATCATTAGGGTTTTCTGTATATATCTTTGGGAGGTACTCAGATTTGTGATTATTATTTTTTTCACAAATTTGGCAAATATTTTTGTACAAGATTACAATTTTGCCAAGTATTATTGGTTTCTTCGCGAAGTTCTATAGAACTATACAAATTTTGTATAGAGATCTCTAAAACGATCTTATACCTATCAAGAACTCCGAAAAAAATATATATTTCTCGTAATTTGTATGCCAACTTCACATGAGTCACCTTTGGCTCTTATGCAAGCAGTTATTCTGCTTGGAATTGATTGCGTTACTGAATGTCTTCATGAGGGATATCGTTCAAAATACTATCCATTTAACGCTTTAGATCGTCAAATCTCGAGGTGGTTGCAGAGCCCTGCCCATAATGCTCCAGACGTTCTCAATTGGGGAAAGATCCGGCGGCCTCGCTGGCCAACGTGTTGTTTAGCAAGCATGGAGACAAAGCAGCAAAAATTCTCGGCAGTGCAGGCTGGCATTATCTTGCTAATATGTAAGCGCAGGATGGCTTGCCATGAAGGACATCTGAACAGGGCGTAGATTACCGTCGACGTACAACTGTGCTGTAATGGTGCCTCGGACGACAACCAGAGGGGTGTGCTACGAAAAGAAATCACACCCCAGACCATCACTTCTGGTTGTTTGGACTTCAATGAGATTCCAGGAGGAAGACGTGTGTCTTGAGACGTCCTGGACATTGATTGCATACCAACCTGACTATCGCCGGTCATAAGGCCCGACAACGGGAAGTGATGATCTAGGGTGCCATTTCTTTTCATAACAATACCCCTTTGGTTGCCATTCGCGGCATCCTCACAGCACATATCGACGATATTCTACGCCCCAGTTTGTTACCTTTCATGGAAAGCCATCCTGGGTGTACATTTCAGCAAGATAATGCCCGCCCGCACACGGCGAGAGTTTCTGCTGCTTGTCTTCATGCTTGCCAAACCACACATTGTCCAGCAAAATCGTCGGATCTCTCCCCAACTGAGAACCTTTGGAGCATTAAGGGCAGGACCCTCCAGTCAGCTAGAGATCCTGACAATCTAACGCGGCAGCTGGACGTAAGTTTGCACGATATCACTCACGAGGACATCCATCAACTCTATCAATCAATGCAAAGCAGATTAAGTGCTTTCATAAAGAACACAGGTTAATACACACGCAAAGACGATATAGCCTTGTCAAAGGCTAAAGGAAGAAAACCTTGAGAAAAATTACCTGGTCCTCCGGGTTGGGGGTTGTGCAGTGGGCCAGCTCCTCACTCACATAAAAACCTAAAAATGCTAAGAAACCTAATAATATGCCTCGGAAAAATTGGAACTTTGAACGACGAACGGCCGATGAAAAACGGAGAATGATGTTTGGATGCTGGAATGTGCAAGGTATTTGCACTAAAACAAATTTACTACCTGCAGAACTTGACATGTTCAACACGGATGTTGTCGTACTCTCTGAACCAAAGAAGAAAGGCCAATGAAAAGGAGAACAGGATAATTATTTACATATCTGGAGTGTGGTATCAAAAGCAGTAAGAGCCAAAGCAGGAGGCTCCATTATGGTAAATAAAGCACAGAAAAAAAGAATCACATATTGGACGTTCATCAATCAACGTATTACAACTGTTTAAATGTAATATTTGCTAGGGAAGTTGTGATTATTGGCGTATATGCACCCACGAACGACACAAAAGATAAGGAGAAAGACACATTCTGGGCCACCCTCGGGGTGGCTATTGAAAAAATCCCAAGAAGAAAGGAACTGATTATGATGGGAAACATGAATGGAAGAGTAGGAATTAGAGAACCTTATACAGGGCTATTACAAATGATCGAAGCGATTTCATAAATTCACTGTAGCTCCATTCATTGACATATGGTCACGACCCACTACAGATACGTAGAAAAACTCATAAAGTTTTGTTCGGCTGAAGCCGCAATTCAGGTTTCTGCCGCCAGAGTGCTCGAGAGCGCAGTGAGACAAAATGGCGACAGGAGCCGAAAAAGTGTATGTCGTGCTTGAAATGCACTCACATCAGTCAGTCATAACAGTGCAACGACACTTCAGGGCGAAGTTCAATAAACATTCACCAACTGCTAACTCCATTCGGCGATGGTATATGCAGTTTAAAGCTTCTGGATGCCTCTGTAAGGGGAAATCAACAGGTCGGCCTGCAGTGAGCGAAGAAACGGTTGAACGCGTGCGGGCAAGTTTCACGCGTAGCCCGCGGAAGTCGACGAATAAAGCAAGCACGGAGCTAAACGTACCACAGCCGACGGTTTGGAAAATCTTACGCAAAAGGCTAAAGTAGAAGCCTTACCGTTTACAGTTGCTACAAGCCCCGACACCCGATGACAAAGTCAAATGCTTTGAATTTTCGGCGCGGTTGCAACAGCTCATGGAAGAGGATGAGTTCAGTGCGAAACTTGTTTTCAGTGATAAAGCAACATTTTTTCTTAATGGTGAAGTGAACGGGCACAATGTGCGAATCTGGGTGGTAGAGAATCCTCAGGCATTCGTGCAGCAAATTCGCAATTCACCAAAAGTTAACGTGTTTTGTGCAATCTCACGGTTTAAAGTTTACGGCCCCTTTTTCTTCTGCGAAAAAAACGTTACAGGACACGTGTATCTGAACATACTGGAAAATTGGCTCATGCCACAACTGGAGACCAACAGCGCCGACTTCATCTTTCAACAGGATGGTGGTCCACCGCACTGCCATCATGATGTTCGGCATTTCTTAAACAGGAGATTGGAAAACCGATGGATCGGTCGTAGTGGAGATCATGATCAGCAATTCATGTCATGGCCTCCACGCTCTCCCGACTTAACCCTATGCGATTTCTTTATGTGGGGTTATGTGAAAGATTCAGTGTTTAAACCTCCTCTACCAAGAAACGTGCCAGAACTGCGAGCTCGCATCAACGATGCTTTCGAACTCATTGATGGGGACATGCTGCGCCGAGTGTGGGAGGAACTTGATTATCGGCTTGATGTCTGCCGAATCACTAAAGGGGTACATATCAAACATTTGTGAATGCCTAAAAACCTTTTTGAGTTTTTGTATGTGTGTGCAAAGCATTGTGAAAATATCTCAAATAATAAAGTTATTGTAGAGCTGTGAAATCGCTTCAATCCTTTGTAATAACCCTGTAGAATAGTAAGAAAACATGGAGAGGAAGAATATAATGACAATAGGGAACGATTGATTGCAATTTGTGAACAATTTCATCTAAAAATTAGCAACACATTTTTCAGACACAAGGAAATTCATAAATTTACTTGGCAACAGAACACTGAAGAACTTCGTACTATAATAGGCAAACAAATAGTTTCAAGGCAGTAAACGTCAGATCTTACAGAGGAGCCCAGTGTCGATCAGACCACTATATATCAAAAATTAAATCATTTTAGCCATGGTAGAATGCAAGGAATGATACGAGTAACATAAATAAAACCAGACTGAGAAAGTCGAAAATTTACCTTTTAATATTGACAGCCTACAAGACGAAAGTATCAGAACACTCTTTGAGGCCAGGATGGAAAGGAAACTGGTTGAATCATTTGAAGGAAGTACAGAAGAAATATATGACTATATAAAAACTAATGTGAAAAACATAGCAACAGGAGTGTTGGGTAAAAAAGATAGCAACCACAACTGTGCAGCAAAGTGGTGGTCAGAGGGAATAGTGGTCCTCGTTAGAGGAAAACGAAATGCGTTCCTTTAGTGGTTGAATGATAAATCAGAAGAAACAAGATCAATATATATGGAAAAGAAGAATGAAGTGATGAAAAAAATAAGGATGGCAAAAAATGAAGAATGAGAAAGAGCATGTGCCAAGGTTAATATCAAATTAGGATTTGGGAGAGCAAAAGAAGCATGGTCAGTATTAAAAGGGCTTCGGCAGGATACAGAAAGCAAAACCAATCTCCAACCGATAACAAAAAAGGAATGGGAAGAATATTTCCATAAATTATTAAATGAGGACAAAGAAGAATATCTAGAAGAAGGAACAGTGGAAGAAAATGGACATGAAGATGATGAGATCCAGATTTTAGAAAGTGAGGTACTGCAGGCGTTGAGAACAAGAAAGAATGGTAAATCACCTGGACCAGGCAATATCAGTCTGGTCTGTCTGAAATATGGTGGTGACAAAATTGTGAAACTGATAACACAGCTCTGCAACAAAATGATACATGGAGATTCAGTACCCAACTAGATGAAGCTAGGTTACATTAATACCATATTTAAGAAAGGGGATCGCAAAATTTGTTCAAACTATCCAAGAATTTGTGTTACAAACACATTAATGAAAATTTTTGCGAAAGTAATTTTTTAAAAAACTGGAAAAAATTTAGAACTCAAGAAGACCAATGTGGTTTTAGGGCTGAGAGATCGCGTGTAGACCATATTTTCACATTACGACAGATTTTGGAGTAACATAGAGAAAAATTTAAAAAAATATAGGATTAATTTTCATAGATCTAGAAAAAGCCTATGATACTGTTCCATGAAAATTACTTTCGAGAGCACTACATATGGAAAACATAAACCCTCCCTTGATTAAAATAATACAACAGATGTATAAAGATAACATTTGCCAAGTGAATGTTGGTAATAAGATTTCGCAGAAATTTAGAACAAGCAAAGGCCTTTTACAGAGCTGTCCCATGTCACCATCATTATTTAAAACCTAAATAAATATTAGCCTTAGAACATGGCCTCATAAATGTAATAGTATGGGATTAGAAATAAGAGATGGAGTTTACCTACTTCATTTATTGTTTGCTGATGATCAAGTAGCCGTAGCAAAAGATGGGGAGGATGTTAACTATATGTGCAATGAACTAGCATTAGCATACAAAAATTGGGGTTTGAAGGTTAGTTACCAGAAAACAGAATACTTGACTAGTGATTGAGATGAGCTATACATTGAAGGAAGGAAAATCAAAAAGATAAACGCTTTCTGTTATTTGGGATCCAATTTAGAAATCGGGGGAAAATCAGAGTCGGAAATCAATAAAAGAATTGGTAACGGACAGAAGGAAATTGGGATGCTTAACTCAGTCTTATGGAGCAGGAATGTAATGAGCAGAACTAAAAAATTAATATGCAAATCTATGTTCGAGAGTGTAGTTCTGTATGGAACGGAGACGTGGACAATTAACCTGAAGCACATTCAAAAAATTACAACCTCTAGAGATTGACTACTGCAGAAGACCGGCAAGAATCTCCACGAAAGAGAAGATAAGGAACACCGAAATAATAAGGATAATGGAAACGAAAGAAAGAATATATGAAATTCTTTCACCTATTCTGTGCCACATTTACTCTTTGTTATAATATTGAAAAGTTTCCTTGCTGTTCTGGAGTCTTCCATCCTGTAGATATGTTTATAAAATTTGGATCTGCGTTTTCTGCTTTCGTCTATTACTGTGTTGGTCTTTATATGGAGCTCGTTTTGTCGTTTCTTCACCCAAATGCCGTTTTTGTTGATTGCCCCGTAAATCTTCCTGATAATTTTTCTTTCTTGCTTTTCTGTTTCCCTAATTTTTGAATGACCATCAATCACCAATATTTCAGCTCCGTAGACTGCTTCTGGAAGAATCTCTATTCTATAGTGCCTTAATTTTACGTCTGCCGAAATGCACTACTTGTTGCAATGCGTCCATGTTAGCTTGTAGGCCTTCTGGAGCTTGGTGATTAATTGTTCATTGGCGATTCGGTTTAATCCTGAGGACTATATAGTTTCTCCTAGGTATTTAAAATGGTAGACTTGTGCAATTTTATCATGTTTTGTGATTAAAAGGGATTTATTTCCTGGCTGTCTTTCCATATATTTGGTCGTTTCATAAGATATCTGTAGTCCAGTTTTTTGTGAAATTTCATGTACTTTTTCTACTGCTTTAATCGATTCTATTCTGTTATTGGTGCTAATTGCAATATCGTCAGCGAAAGCAAGGCACTTGTCTTTAATTCTGTTCTCTTTCTCGATACTAATTAGGATGATCTTTTCTAGAACAATATTGAAGAACACTGGGGATAGTCCGTTCCACTGTCGGACTCCAGTTTTGATATCAAAGGGTTCTGATAATTCGCCCATGAATTTCACTTTGGATGTTGTTCCTGTAAGCGTCTGTTCTGTGGTTTTTCGTGTCTCTCGATCGATCCCAAATTCTTCCATGATTTTTCCACTGAATCATTTGCCTTCCTGAAGTCGATGAATGTAATTACTGGTTTTCTGCAATTTTTCATTTTTAAAATCGTCTTTAAGCACCAGACCTGTTACGCACATGATCGTCGTTCTCTGAATCTGGCCTCGTATTCACCAATTAGTGGATCTGCTTGGGATTCTATCCTGTTTAAAAGTGCTTTGGAAAGGATTTTGTAAGTGACTGGGAGCAGGGAAATTCCTCTGTAATTGTTGATGTCTATCTTGTAGCCCTTTTTGTGTCGCGTGTGAATAAGAGAGCATTTCCATTCCTCTGGTATTTGCTCCGTCATCCATATGTCTGATATAATATGATGTAGTTTCTGCATAAGTATATGATCGTTTCGTTTCCAGAATTCAGTAATGATCCCATCTTCTCCTGGTGCTTTGTTATTTTTCAACTGTTTGACTATTCCATAATTTCCTCGGATCTGGGGCATGTGAGTCTGGGAGCGTGTATACTGGAGAAGCGAAGACAAGTTTTTCTTGGAGTGGTTCGCAGTTGAGGAGGGAACTGAAAAATTTGGCTAAGATTTTGCAGTTATTTTTCGTATTAGTCTCCTAAGAACCATCGGGTTTTTTTGAAGCACAAGCTAGGCGCTTGGTATCCCTGTAATTTTTCTCTGAAAGTCTTATAGAAATTTATTGTATTATTCTTGATGAAATCATGTTTCATTTGTTGTTCTATCGGCGTTTCTCTTTTCTAATTATTTTTGAGATCTGTTTTTGGGTTTTCAGAATGTTCTCCTAGTTTTCTTCAGTTTTGTGAATACAAAATTCTTTCCACGCAGTTGTTCGGTTGTCGACTATCTGATCGCAAGTTGCGTTCCACCAGCGATGTTTCCTTGTGCGAGGAGATAGTCCTAATTTGATGGCTTCTTCAATTTTCTCTGTTAGTTTCTTCCAGTCTGTTGATTTTTCCTGATTGATTTGTATGATGAATTTTTTCTTTGTTGAGTTTTAGATATTCCGGATCTGCTTTAGTACTTTTGGGTGGCTTTTTCAGCATTCTGTTGGGTTGCAATTTTATTTTTATTTGGCGAAGATAATGATCTGAGTGAAAGTCACCTTTGCGGGTTCTGACGTTTAGAATTTCTTTTATGTTTTCCTTGGAAATTGCGACATGGTCAATTTGGTATTCACCATGTCTAAGACAGGGTGATCTGCATGTAGTTAATTTATGTGCAGGTTTTTGAAATTGGATACTCGTGATTCTTAAGTCCGAAGGTTCTGCAGTAGTCGGTTAGTTTTTCACCTTTCTTGTTGGTACGTTTGTGTTTGGTGTGGGGGGGTCAGTGGTATCTCTGAATTTTTTTTTCCCTGCCTAACTGCGCGTTAAAATAGCCGAATAGCCTAATAAGGTTTTCACATGTTGCCTAGGTATTTTTTTGTTGTTTCTTCAAGTGTTTCCCAGAAATTGTCCACTGTTTCAGGGTCGATTTTATTGTGGTGATTTGTGGGGGCGTGCACATTGATAAAGGTGTAGGCTTTATTAGCTGATTTTACTGAAAGCAGGGAGACTTTCATTGGGAGAAGTGAATTCAATAACTGAGTCGAGCACAGAAGTGTCTACGGCGAATCCAGTTCCGAAAAGTGGTACATCTACATCTACATCACCACCCTGCAATTCACATTTAAGTGCTTGGCAGAGGGTTCATCGAACCACAATCATACTATCTCTCTACTATTCCACTCCCGAACAGCGAGCGGGAAAAACGAACACCTAAACCTTTCTGTTCGAGCTCTGATTTCTCTTATTTTATTTTGATGATCATTCCTACCTATGTAGGTTGGGCTCAACAAAATATTTTCGCATTCGGAAGAGAAAGTTGGTGACTGAAATTTCGTAAAAAGGTCTCGCCGCGACGAAAAACGTCTATGCTGTAATGACTTCCATCCCAAATCGTGTATCATATCTGCCACACTCTCTCCCCTATAACGCGATAATACAAAACGAGCTGCCCTTCTTTGCACCCTCTCGATGTCCTCCATCAATCCCACCTGGTAAGGATCCCACACCGCGCAGCAATATTCTAACAGAGGACGAACGAGTGTAGTGTAAGCTGTCTCTTTAGTGGACTTGTTGCATCTTCTAAGTGTCCTGCCAATGAAACGCAACCTTTGGCTAGCCTTCCCGACAATATTATCTATGTGGTCCTTCCAACTGAAGTTGTTTGTAATTTTAACACCCATGTACTTAGTTGAATTGACAGCCTTGAGAATTGTACTATTTATCGAGTAATCGAATTCCAACGGATTTCTTTTGGAACTCATGTGGATCATCTCACACTTTTCGTTATTTAGCGTCAACTGCCACCTGACACACCATACAGCAATCTTTTCTAAATCGCTCTGCAGCTGATACTGGTCTTCGGATTACCTTACTAGACGGTAAATTACAACATCATCTGCGAACAGTCTAAGACAACTGCTCAGATTGTCACCCAGGTCATTTATATAGATCAGGAACAGTAGAGGTCCCAGGACGCTTCCCTGGGGAACACCTGATATCACTTCAGTTTTACTCGATGATTTGCCGTCTATTACTACGAACTGCGACCTTCCTGACAGGAAATCACGAATCCAGTCGCACAACTGAGACTATACCCCATAGCTCCGCAGCTTGATTAGAAGTCGCTTGTGAGGAACGGTGTCAAAAGCTTTCCGGAAATCTAGAAATACGGAATCAACTTGAGACCCCCTGTCGATAGCGGCCATTACTTCGTGCGAATAAAGAGCTAGCTGCGTTGCACAAGAGCGATGTTTTCTGAAGCCATGCTGATTACGTGTCAATAGATCGTTCCCTTCGAGGTGATTCATAATGTTTGAATACAGTATATGCTCCAAAACCCTACTGCAAACCGACGTCAATGATATAGGTCTGTAGTTAAATGGATTACTCCTACTACCCTTCTTGAACACTGGTGCGACCTGCGCAGTTTTCCAATCTGTAGGTACAGATCTATCGGTGAGCGAGCGGTTGTATATGAGTGCTAAGTAGGGAGCTATAGTATCAGCGTAATCTGAAAGGAACCTAATCGGTATACAATCTGGACCTGAAGACTTGCCCGTATCAAGCGATTTGAGTTGCTTCGGAACCCCTAAGGTATCTACTTCTAAGAAACTCATGCTAGCAGATGTTCGTGTTTCAAATTCTGGAATATTCCATTCGTCTTCCCTGGTGAAGGAATTTCGGAAAACTGCGTTCAATAACTCCGCTTTAGCGGCACAGTCGTCGATAACAGTACCATCGGCACTGCGCAGCGAAGGTATTGACTGCGTCTTGCCGCTTGTGTACTTTACATACGACCAGAATTTCTTCGGATTTTCTACCAAATTTCGAGACAATGTTTCGTTGTGAAACCTATTAAAGGCATCTCGCATCGAAGTACGTGCCAAATTTCGCGCGTCTGTAAATTTTAGCCCATCTTCAGGATTTCGCGTTCTTCTGAACTTCGCATGCTTTTTCCGTTGCCTCTGCAACAGCGTTCGGACCTTTTTTGTGTACCACGGGGGATCCGTTCCATCTCTTACCAATTTATGAGGTATGAATATCCCAATTGCTGTTGCTACTATATCTTTGAATTTGAGCCACATCTCGTCTACATTCGCATAGTCAGTTCGGAGGGAATTGAAATTGTCTTTTAGGAAGGCTTCTAGTGGCACTTTATCCGCTTTTTTAAATAAAATTATTTTGCGTTTGTTTCTGATGGATTTCGAAGAAATGGTATTGAGCCTAGCTACAGTGACCTTGTGATCACTAATCCCTGTATCAGTCATGATGCTCTCTATCAGCTCTGAATTGTTTGTGGCCAAGAGGTCAAGTGTGTTTTCGCAACCATTTACAATTCGCGTGGGTTCGTGGACTAACTGCTCGAAATAATTTTCGGAGAATGCATTTAGGACAATCTCGGAAGACGTTTTCTGCCTACCACCGGTTTTGAACAAGTATTTTTGCCAACATACCGAGGGTAGGTTGAAGTCCTCACCAACTGTAACCGTATGAGTGGGGTATTTATTTGTTACGAGACTCAAACTTTCTCTGAACTGTTCCGCAACTGTATCATCGGAGTCTGGGGGTCGGTAGAAGGAGCCAATTATTAACTTAATTCGGCTGTTAAGTATAACCTCCACCCACACCAATTCGCACGGAGTATCTACTTCGACTTCACTACAAGATAAACCACTACTGACAGACGCCAACACTCCACCACCAATTCTGCCTAATCTATCTTTCCTGAACACCGTCTGAGACTTCGTAAAAATTTCTGCAGAACTTATTTCAGGCTTTAGCCAGCTTTCTGTACCTATAACGATATCAGCTTCTGTGCTTTCTATTAGCGCTTGAAGCTCAGGGACTTTTCCAGCACAACTACAACAGTTTACAACTATAGTTCCGACTGTTCCTTGATCCAAGCACGTCCTGTAATTGCCAAGCACCCTTTGACATTGCAGCCCATCCCGCACTTTCCCGAGGCCTTCTAACCTAAAAAACCGCCCAGTCCACGCCACAGAGCCTCCGCTACCCGTGTAGCCGCCAGCTGAGTGTAGAGAACTCCTGACCTATTCAGCGGAACCCGAAACCCCACCACCCTATGGCGCAAGTCAAGGAATCTGCAGCCAATACGGTCGCAAAACCGTCTGAGCCTCTGATTCAGACCCTCCACCCGGCTCTGCACCAAAGGTCCGCAGTCGGTTCTGTCAACGATGCTGCAGATGGTGAGCTCTGCCTTCATCTCGTAAGCAAGACCGGCAGCCTTCACCAAATCAGATAGCCGCTGGAATCCAGAGAGAATTTCCTCAGATCCAAAGCGACACACGTCATTAGTGCCGACATGTGCCACCACCTGCAGCTGGCTGCACCCTGTGCTCTTCATGGCATCCGGAAGGACCCTTTCCACATCAGGAATGACTCCTCCCGGAATGCACACGGAGTGCACACTGGATTTCAGAGAGCGGCCTGAGCTGGCGAGGCGTGCGCATCGCTGCCGTTGCGCGCTACGCTAACTCGGCCGTTGAGAGCTCGTGAAGAGGTTTCTGTGCTGTGGGAGCCGCGCAGAGCAAATTGTCGTGCGTTGTTTTGACAATCGTGTTTCGCGCCTCACAGCATGGGAAAGAAGGGTGCGCAGAGGAAACCTGCCGCTACGAAGGGTCCTTCGGTTGCGCAACTCACTGAGTCTGCCGACCATGCAAGGAACTCCCGAGAAGACGAGTCGCGGCCTGTCCCCTCTTTATACATCAAGTGTAAAGGTGGGTGGACAGCGCTGTTCGACACCATGACGAACTGCGCAAGGAACTAAGTGGTCTACGAGTCTGTCGATACAAACTCGCTGATCTGCGTTCGAGCCGCAAACGTGGCCGACCACAGGGCGATCAAGGTCGCAGTGGCCGACCACATCGTCGACGCGCCGCCGGCGCGTGAGAAGGCACCTTCCGCAGGAAGGATGAAGACGACCAAGGCACTCCTCAGGGGGCTACCTTGGTGCTGTGACGAGGCAGCGGTCCGGGAAGGGCTGCTGCGAGCCGGGTTTGGTGGTGTAACCGCAAGGCTGCACAACCGGACCAACAAGAAGAGGGGGCCGCTCTATGCCGTGACCGTGCATACGGTCGACGGCGGGAGCGACATCTTCGACTTGCGGAAGCTGCTGGGCTTCCCGGTGACGTCAGAGGCTCTCCCGACCGCCATGGACCCCCAGCCCCAGTGCTTCACGTGCCAGGGCGAGGGCCATGTTGCGAAGTATTGCCGCAACGCGGTGCGGTGCGTCAAGTGCTCAGGGGAGCACGACAGCCGCGCCTGCGACCGCGGCAGCAACGTTCTGCCGACTTGTGTACGGTGTGGCGGCCCGCACGTCACCAGCTGGCGCGGCTGTGCTGCTTTTACAAGCCGCAGCCGTGTCGGGGGCGGCGAGGCGGCCGCGGCCGCACCGACGCAGCGGAAGATGCGAAGACGACGTCAGAAACGGCGTAGGGCGCAGAACAGCCCGGCGCAGCAGAGGGACGGCGCAGCAGCAGCTCCACCTGCCAGGGGCAGGGAAGACCGCTTGGAAACGGGCGGCCAGGACGCAGCCCGCACTCCCGAGAAGATACGTGACCTCGAACTCGGCACCGCCGTGAAGGAGGCCACTGCAGCCCTCAGAGCCGTCATTGCGACAGAGAGGGCTGCCTTCGCAGCCGCCGTCGCTGTAGAGAAAGAAGAGGCCTTGAGGCAGCTGCGAGCAATCTTCGCCCGAGGTCCCAGTGCAGTAGTACCTGCAAACACTCCTGCGACCTCGCAGAAGGACGTCCGCGCGCCTGAGCCAGCGGTTGCCCCAGCACCACCGCAGGTGAAAGGTGCTAAGAAGAAAACCGCCGCCCCAGCTGAACCGGTGGCAACGCCGACCGCTCTGGGAGCGGGTCCCGCAAGGGATCGAGAAGCCGAAAGGGCAGCCTTCATCGCCAAGTTGCGACCGACCGGCAACACTTCCTCGGACGCTGAACTGTCGCAGCTCTTCGAACAAACGGAGCTCCTTGGAGCTGCACTGGAAAAGGGCTGCGGCGTGCAGTAGAGGAGGACGCTGAATGGTAGCCACGCTGCCGTTCTGCACCAGCCTGATGAAGCTGCACCAAGTCCCCGACGACAAGGCGCAGCAGAGGGCATAACAGCAACGCATGCGTTGCCGCGCCGAACTCTTATGTTGCAGGGAGGAAGCCACTACGGCCGGCCTAGGAGACTACAAGCGAGCCCAGCCGCAGCACCCGGACTGACCCAGCTAACGGACACGCAACACATAGGTAACGATGCACGATACCTCACGCTAACCGACCTCACCTTGCATGCCCTATCGCAGCTAGCAAGCCGCTACTGCCCTTACTACCCGTCCTACTGTCGCAGAGGTTTTTTTCCCTTGGCGCTGGCCTTGGCACTTTTTTCCCTCTGCCCTTACAACCGCTACCCTTCGATCGCTTTCGACCACTTCTATCTCCTGATGGACCATGTAAATGAGTAGTCTTACCCAGACGCATGGACAACATCACAGCCTGCATCCTGTGACGCCTGATTCAAAACTAACATGCTTACGGAGGTGACAGTAGAACTTTTGGTTTGGTCACCACGTTGGTGGGGGCGTGGAGGGGCCTCATCCTTCTAAAAAAAAAGCACACTGGATTTCTTCCCCTCCTTAGCCGCCGTTTCCCTAAGGGGCCCCATTACGCGCCTAACATTGGAGCTCCCAACTACCAGTAAGCCCACCCTCTGCGATTGCCCGGACCTTGAAGGCTGAGAATGATCCTCTGAAACAGGGCAGGCAGCTGCATCTGGCTCAGCCAGAGATAGTGCCTGAAACCGGTTTGTCAGACGCACCGGGGAGGCTTTCTGATCAGCCTCCGGGGACGCCTTTCGCTGCCTGCCACGCCTTGGAACGACCTCCCAATCAACCACAGGCGAGGGCTCAGCCCCACTGCGGGCAGCAACCGGGGCAACCACAGCGGCGGACCGATCTGGGGACAGACGGGACGAGGTTGACATCCCCGTGATACCCAAGTCCGGCTCCCCACAGTGGTGCCCATTGGCAAAAGCCTCAAGCTGCGCGACCGAAGTCAGCGCCGTTTGCAGCTGTGAGCGAAGGGATGCCAAGTCAGCCCTCATCCGAACACAGCAATCGTAGTCCCTGTCCATTCTAATCGATGTTTAACAACAGTTACCGAAACACGAGTCCGTGCCTAGATAACGCAAGCGGAACACGCAAAGAATGTATCAACTAACCTGTACAAATGCCTAACGACTGCGCTACAATCTGCTGAATTTACGATTACAGTAACTAAAACTCGAAATTGTACCTCTTATACGAAACTCACACGCAATTTAAATAAGAATCTACGAAGTAAACACTAAAGTGCGATGCTACACCTGCAAATACTATAATACGCCCGAAATATATGAATTAAACAATGCAAGTTCCCAAAAACACGCAAAGAAATTAATTAAACTATCTAACAAATAAGTAAGCTAGGGTTATACGACTTGCTGCTGCAGGTGCGTATCCAACGGCGGCAGGGAGCACACTGACTGGCCAACCGACACTGGCCGTTCACAACAAAAACAGAAGACAGACGACTACGCGAATTTACACTATTCAGGTACTAAGGCGCGATGCTACAACCCTCAAATACTATAATACGCCCGAAATATATGAATTAAACAATGCAAGTACCCAAAAACACGCAAAGAAATTAATTAAACTATCTAACAAATAAGTGAGCTAGGGTTATACGACTTGCTGCTGCAGCTGCTTATCCAACGGCGGCAGGGAGCACACTGACTCTCTTACTTGTATGGCAGGTTTACCCTTGTAGATCCTGTAATTTTCTATGTTTAAGTGTCCATCGTCCATGAATCATGTCTCTTGCAGTAGCCGAGCGGTTCTAGACGCTTCAGTTCGGAACCACGCAGCTCCTACGGTCGCAGGTTCGAATCCGATTGACGGAAAAGAGTCACTAGAATGGTACCAGTCGGTAGACTGGATTCACGTGATCATCTGATTCTGCGGGATCAGGCACACCATGCGGAGAAGAATCGGAGCTTCTCAAAGACTTCTCATTCTCCCAAAACGAAACGTAAAAACTTTATTGTCACAATTAATGTTAACACCCTCACTATAACAGGCAAATTAAAGCAACTCACCAACGCAATGGGAAAATATGACCTGAAAATCACTCCACTGCAAGATTCAAATGGTTCAAATGGCTCTAAGCACTATAGGACTTAACATCTGAGATCATTAGTCTCCTAGACTTAGAACTATTTAAGCGTAACTAACCTAAGGACATCACACACATCCATGCCCATGGCAGGATTCGAACCTGCGACCGTAGCGGTCGCGCGGTCCCAGACTGAAGCACCTAGAACCGCTCGGCCATGGAATGCCGACTTGTGAACTTGAGAGTTTTCCTTGGTTTCTACAGTGAAGATGTGGTATGTGTTTAGAAGTGAATATCTCACGAGCTCTATTGTCGTTCATAACTAATTACGTGCAGTAGGAATCTCTTCTTTCCCTGTTATTTAACTTATATTTTATTTAATTGCTGGACCATCGACACCAATTAGTGTTTTCAGAAATATACTACATTCTGAAACGTACTTCTACTAGTCTCATTAATAGGCGTCACTGCTTTTTGAAAAATACCCTAGAGCTGTAAGGTGCTACATATGGTTTACTAGTCGCCCATGTCTGTGTATTGAAGTGACCTGGGCTAGTATCCAGCTGGAGAAAGAAGGGCTTATCTGCTTCAGTTTGGAGCTGATGGGTCTTCCATAATACTCCTAAATGCGTTGTGACTGGAGTCTACATGGTCGATTTACCGGGAGAGTATTTTCCTCATGATGCACGGTGATTCCAATAACCGTTGCAGAAAAAGGTCTTTGTGTACTGCCAGGAGGCTGCACCTTGCAGAAGCTCTGTAAGCAGGAGCAGGAAATGGTCAATGAGAATGTCTACATTCTGCTCCTGATTTTGACTGACTGAAAGGCCTATGTAATGAATAATTTCGTAGAGCTGTTTAGGGCTCACGAATTTTAGCAGTCATCCAGCAGCCCTTGTGGGGTTGAGGTGGAAGGTCGGGGCGGAGCTCGTCTTTTTAACTTTTTAGCATTTTGGAATCTAGAGTTAGTGATCCTTTGTCGTCAACGAAGTTACTTTCCCGGTACAGAAAGCCTACAAAGCACTCGCAAGTATATTCCTGTGTGTAGGTGTCGAATTTTTCTTACGCAGTTTCATGTTTTTCTCTGTGAACGTTGCAAATTACTCAAGGTGGATTATCTCGATAAAAAGAAACTAACTCATAGCTAGCAGGAGTTGTTTCCGTGAACATTTGAGATATGTTCTCTGTAGTTCTAACTATGCACTTTTGATGTTGCGATTAGCAGCAGGAGTTGCTAGTAACCAGTTGTATTCAGTGTACTGAATGAACTGTTACCAGTGAACAGTGGTCGTATCTCGGAATCTTGCCTAAAAGTGTAAAAATTTTTGGAGTGTAGGTAACCACAGCTGTAGAATTATATCCCGATGAAAAATTCGCTTCAGCTGTATGATAAGTATTTATTTATAAGCCAACTAGTTTCATGGCGTTTGAGCCACCTCTTGAAGGTACATCTGTGTAAAAACAAGATCAAAAACGTATAAAAGTGTAGTTGAACTGAACACAAAACTATACAGAAAAATTATGTTTATCAACTGAAGACAGAGAATCTGAAAATGAGTCCGCGATCATGTTGTGGTACTTTATTTGTAAAGGTCCGCCTCGATCACACAAATTTTACAGTTCACAATTACCAGTTTCGGCTAGTGCCATCTTCAGATCTGTTAGAAATAGAAAAACAGTGATGTAACCAATTAAGTTTAGTGGGCTGAGGCAGAATCTATTACAGGTCAAATGATGCATGATAAAAGTAAAAACGATTTACATTATTAACAGCCATGCATGTCAACTGCACATACCATAAATTATTCTGATGTAGGTATCAACGTCAAAATCCATATACGTAGGTACATAGTAAGTGCTGGTGACGGCCTGGATGCATCTAGTATTTATACAAATAACTGAGGCCAACAGAGGGCACTATAGCTAAGGTATGTGAGTAAGCAGCATCGTAGATCAGTATCTTCTTATATTTTGCCTGTTTCCATTCAATAACGTCATTTGGGATAATGTTAGAGGGTAAGTCATGAAAACATGAACTCACTTACAATATGTGGAATTGGACCCTCATTAAAAATCCACATAAAATGGGTAAATAGTAGTAATGGGGTAACTCCAAGCTTGGCACAGTTAATAAGACGCAGTTGTGTAAAAGGCAAAATAAAAATTTTAAAAGGAACATCACATGTACAAAGTGAAGCCTTACAGCTTCACAAAACATTTAAACATAACGATAAATGTATGGTTATCAACAAGACAGTGACCACTAATTAAAACCTCGATAGTCAATAACACATTCGGAGCTTCTCTGTACGAAGTTCTTGTTTTCGTGTCGCGGAGCTTGTTCACACGACCGCACGCTTAGCTGCTGTTCAGATATTAATATACAGCTCAAACCGTGCGGATGAAGTTACTTGCACTGAGAACTTGTTAACAAAAATAAAAATTTCAGTATCCCCGAATTCATCAGGAACGCTAACTGCAAATTTCAGTTACTGTCAGTGTTTATCGATGGAAAGGATGGAGCAATCACAAGTGTGCCCTTAGAGAGCAGGAGCTAAACTGCTAAGATAGCTCCCTACTAAACTACGATCGGATACCTAGGAGGTAATACCTGAATCCTTTGTAGAATCTAATCTCATGTAACGACGGAACAGTTTGATGAAAACTTGTCTCGGATGACGTACACTCCTGGAAATTGAAATAAGAACACCGTGAATTCATTGTCCCAGGAAGGGGAAACTTTATTGACACATTCCTAGGGTCAGATACATCACATGATCACACTAACAGAACCACAGGCACATAGACACAGGCAACAGAGCATGCACAATGTCGGCACTAGTACAGTGTATATCCACCTTTCGCAGCAATGTAGGCTGCTATTCTCCCATGGAGACGATCGTAGAGATGCTGGATGTAGTCCTGTGGAACGGCTTGCCATGCCCTTTCCACCTGGCGCCTCAGTTGGACCAGCGTTCGTGCTGGACGTGCAGACCGCGTGAGACGACGCTTCATCCAGTCTCAAACATGCTCAATGGGGGACAGATCCGGAGATCTTGCTGGCCAGGGTAGTTGACTTACAGCTTCTAGAGCACGTTGGGTGGCACGGGATACATGCGGACGTGCATTGTCCTGTTGGAACAGCAAGTTCCCTTGCCGGTCTAGGAATGGTAGAACGATGGGTTCGATGACGGTTTGGATGTACCGTGCACTATTCAGTGTCCCCTCGACGATCACCAGAGGTGTACGGCCGGTGACGGCCAGTGTAGGAGATCGCTCCCCACACCATGATGCCGGGTGTTGGCCCTGTGTGCCTCGGTTGTATGCAGTCCTGATTGTGGCGCTCACCTGCACGGCGCCAAACACGCATACGACCATCATTGACACCAAGGCAGCAGCGATTCTCATCGCTGAAGACGACACGTCTCCATTCGTCCCTCCATTCACGCCTGTCGCGACACCACTGGAGGCGGGCTGCACGATGTTGGGGCATGAGCGGAAGACGGCCTAACGGTGTGCGGGACCGTAGCCCAGCTTCATGGAGACGGTTTGCGAATGGTCCTCGCCGATACCCCAGGAGCAACAGTGTCCCTAATTTGCTGGGAAGTGGCGGTGCGGTCCCCTACGGCACTGCGTAGGATCCTACGGTCTTGGTGTGCATCCGTGTGTCGCTGCGGTCCGGTCCCAGGTCAACGGGCACGTGCACCTTCCGCCGACCACTGGCGACAACATCGATGTACTGTGGAGACCTCACGCCCCACGTGTTGAGCAATTCGGCGGTACGTCCACCCGGCCTCCCGCATGCCCACTATACGCCCTCGCTCAAAGTCCGTCAACTGCACATACGGTTCACGTCCACGCTGTCGCGGCATGCTACCAGTGTTAAAGACTGGGATGGAGCTCCGTATGCCACGGCAAACTGGCTGACACTGACGGCGGCGGTGCACAAATGCTGCGCAGCTAGCGCCATTCGACGGCCAACACCGCGGTTCCTGGTGTGTCCGCTGTGCCGTGCGTGTGATCATTGCTTGTACAGCCCTCTCGCAGTGTCCGGAGCAAGTATGGTGGGTCTGACACACCGGTGTCAATGTGTTCTTTTTTCCATTTCCAGGAGTGTATTTGTACAATGTTGTATTAATGCTAGGCAGCCTACGGTTGGTTTTCGAGATTGGGGCACGTGAAGTAGTGTGTGGGGTGCAACTCCGTGTAAAGGCGGAATTAATTGTTAAAGTGGCTTCTGAAAACATATTTTTACAGTCTCTTGTTGATTCTAAGGTCGTGCGAAGCATTTTTCTGACTTTGGCAGTGCTCGGGAACTAATGATTAACGACCAGGCATCTTGTTACGAATATTAGCTATAGACTGGCTGTAGGAATCGTTTTCATTGGTGAAATGAATCCTAACATTTTACAATCTTTATTATATTTACCATTTAAACCTGCCTACTTGTCACATTATTAAGCTTTGTTGACTGCACAAGTGTTAGAGCTCGCGACTATGGAGAGGAAACCAATTGGGACGACATCAACGAGACGCCTGGTAAGCAAGTTGGTTACAATTCGGTTGCTAGATATAGGGGCGAACGCACTTTCTTCTGTACATCAAACATAGTATCACGGTGTGACACAGTGTACATATTTAGTGAGACGATATTTCGACCTTTCATTCCTCTGTCTATTGTGATAATGTTACAAGCTGAATCTGTATTTTCATCATGTTACCCAAAAGTAATTAGGTGATTGGCGGGATTTTAATTACTGATTTTGGAATTGTGGGATGCTTAACCCAGTTTCGCTTGGTTAAAACAGGGCGGCGACCCTTATTTAAAGTGATTTTAGATAGGTAGCAGTGCAGCACGCCAATAAACGTCTCCGATTAAATCCGAAGAGCGGTATGTCGTGTGACTAGACTGAAGCAACAGCACGTGGACTCATTCCGCTACCATGAGTGTCATTCACGCCGTGCCACGGAAGCTTCGACGACAGACAAAAGGAACGTTTCACCATGAATTGTTCTTCATGACCAGAGAATCCATTAACAATTGGGTACACATTGTCTCAGCCTGAACACTGATTGTAAACATATTATCAAGGGCGCAGGAACCATTCCTCCCGAAACCGGCAAGGTTAACAGGTAACGGAACACATTCCTGTCGAACTATCCTAACGGCCTGCAGGTTACAGCACCGAGACTCCCAACAGTTTGCAAACTCATATCTCAGTCTGCAGCAGATCGTTTTAGAGTGAACATGTCCTCCGAACCGAACGAGTTGACGCAGTCGTTAGCTCACTCGACGCTCTCTCGGGAGGATGAAGGTACAAATCCGCGTCCGGCCATCCAGATTTAGGTCTTCTGTGATTTCCTTAAATCGCTCCAGGCAAATACAAGGGTGGTCCGTTGAAAGGACACGGAAGATTTCCATCCTCATCCTTGGCGTTATCCGAGCCTGTGCTCCGTCTCTAATGACCTCCATGTCGACGGGACGTTAAACTCAATCTTCGTTCCTTCTTCCTTTCATGTCCTCCGATGAGCTTGCAGTTTCAGTAAGTAAAATGGGAGGGAAAATGTTATTTCTGAACGGTACAACCCTCGGGTTTCCAAAATTATTGAAA
The DNA here is from genome assembly GCF_023897955.1 of Schistocerca gregaria. NCBI lineage: Eukaryota > Metazoa > Arthropoda > Insecta > Orthoptera > Acrididae > Schistocerca > Schistocerca gregaria. The sequence continues at coordinate 564,672,205 of NC_064931.1, forward strand.
ACTGGTGTAGCACGATGGACGTGCAAAGTTGAGGATTTCAGAAGCTTTATTAAAGCGGTTTTTATTGAGGAGCTGTATGTTGAGGAGATTCAAGAAGACCACAATGACGTGGAAATACCTTATAACAAAATTCGGAGGGAAAAAATAAAAACATTGTAATCTAAAGAGAAGAGCCACAGAAGATACCCGTGAGAGATCATCAAAGCTAATTTAGAATCAGTTTAAAGGAGGAGATACGCAAGAAATAACAATCGGAGATGTCGACAGCTATCATAAATCTATTTACAAAGGTAGGCGGAAAATTCTGCCAAGGTTCATGAGGTGATCAACACGCTAAATGTGGAAACACACGGAAAAAATTTCTTCCTAGAAAACGATACCGAGATAAAACTTATAACCTTAAAATACTTACTCAGTGTGACACACATGTTGACAGAAACTTTCAAGTGATTTACAAAGTTTCTTTGTCAGTTGCTCACAATACTTGATCTGGTGAATGGACACTATATTCCAATGGCTTTTTTTAATTTAGAAAACTTCGTCTTGTCACTGTGTCTTTCAAACATATCTTCATGGCACTCTCCTTTTATTATGTCTTGTAGTTCTGAGGAGAAATTTCAGCCAGTTCCTGTGTTTCATTGCTATTTTTCTAGTTTATATACAGCCATTTTACGAGCTAACGAAACTTGACGAGTAAAAAATGAAATGCTGATTTCACATTTAACGAAATTCACGACAAACGTGAAAGTCTTACAGCTTCTGCTATAAGTACATATGATAGAAAGCTTTGCTTGCCTGTTCGAAAAGCTTAGACTGAAGAATGGGCTGGAATGAGCACTGTTTTATGGACAGAAAATGCCCTCGTGAAAACGCTAACGGCTCCCAGGGCTGGTTGCACACTGCGGCATGATTTCCCAATACGCTGAAGGGCAATCGTTATATGGGCTGGCACGAAAATAGGTCTTCAGGGTCATCTCACCGGCTTACAGCTTTGCCAGTTTTTTATAGTGATGATTTCAAATGTTCATAAAAACCGACTACATAGCGAAAAATGTAGTCGATGATGAATTTTCGTTCTGTAGGACTGCGAAGAAACTTCCTGCGAGAAAGTTGTTAAGAAAACTACAAAATTATTTTTGGTACGATTTCAGACATCATTAGTGTATCGTATCACGTACAAAGGCAAATTTCTTCCGCGATATTCCGTGCGCAGCAGTGCGCGAGGCGCGAGACGTTGTAGGCTCACCTTAATATGACCTCTAATATTCCGTACTTCCTGAAAATGTTTTACTGGCTTCTAATACATATCCTTTGTCATTGCATCCATCACTCATAATGCCAATATACGCTACGTAAAAGTAATTGTAGTTATTTTTAAGCCAATATTTTCACTGAAGTCAAACAAAATATTTGTTCGAAAGGTTTTGTGAAACCAAGTTTGATCTACATTAGCTGTAAGGCTATTATTCTCAGCAGCCAATAAGTGCTTGGTACACAAAAACCTCATTGTTATTACTGCAGTGTCTCTGTCTTGTGTTACAAATTTCGTCTATCATTACAGTTTCTGAATTAAAAACCAAGTGGGCGAAGAAGACAGTACATTGAAGTGACTGGCCAGAATAATCAACTTTATAATGGACACTACTCTGTATTTCTCTAGCCATCGGATACTATCCTCAGTCATACTAAAGTAATACAATTCTATATTCTAGCTTTTTGTAAAAGTCGTCAAATATCATAGATTTCTATGCCCTTCTTGGAGAATCACAATAGGTGCTGGGACTGTTCTGAAGTTACTGCACTGTTTATATATACAGTCGATACAGAAGCGCCTCAACGTTTTGTCGTTTTATGAACTGCATTACCCTTACTACGAAACAGCCAGTAAATCCTTCTATGAAAGTAGGAGTTAAATTTCGAATGTACAAGTAAAGCGAATGCAGTAAGATTATATCCGAATGTAAAGACATTCGATACAGGTTTTTAGGAAAAACTGTTGTTTATTAACGCAGAATTGACTATCCTATTTTAATTGACAATTACTGTCGAGTAAACTAATTGACACCAGTTGTGATAAATTTATCAGACCTCTACTGTAAGGGGAAAACATTCGCAGTATGTCTTCTATAACTGAAATAAATGGACAAACATTTAAATCAAGTCAGCTTTTTACATAGAGAGCACTTACCTTAACTGAAGGATCTTCTGGCTCCGTGTCTTCAGATTCACTGTCGCTTGTTTCAGCCAGGTGTATCATCACAGATTCCACTATGGTGTCTCTTAAACCCTGGTCCAAGAAATCAGTTTCTAGGAACGCTTCTCCATGTTTTACGCACCTCTCCCGGTCCTGCTGAGTAACGTTGTCAAGAGCTTCATGTGTTAGCTTCTCGACATTAGGAAGTTTGAACGTAGTATTTCTTTTCCCTGCTTCTTGCTTTACTTGGTGTCCCATTTCGTTTGCCAGTTGATCTAATTCGTAAGTCTTTTTCGCACGTACGATTTCTTCATTAGATAGGAGTTCAGCCTTCGTTTCATCGACTGAAAATGAAACATTCTCTCTCTTTAACCACTCCATGACGTCTGCCTTGCGCCAATTTGAACGTGACAGCTTTCCTATCTGAATGGAGTGGTAGCAGGCGTTATCCATCACGATAATTGATCCTTCTGCCAGTGCAGACAACGGTCGAATAAACCAGTTCTTAAAAACTTCTCCATTCATTTCTGAATGGTAATTGCATTGGCAAGAACTTTTCTCACCACGAAAAGCAAGTTTGGCCTCTGGTATGAAGCCTGTGGTTGATGATCCAGCGTGGGCAATGACTAACCGCCACCTCTACCAGTAGGCACTTTCAAACCGCCGTTTCCTGTGGAGTCATGCCCTTTATACTTACTGGTGTGGTTCTGTGAAGACCAAGTTTCATCCTAGTACACTATAGGAATGCTGTCCTCAGCACACAGGAAGTGCATTGTACGCAAAAACTTCGCTCTTGCTGCTGTAATGTCTCTGCGTTCCATTACGAATTTCCGTCCATCATTACGCTTCTTGAATCGAAAGCCAAGGGAGCAGAGAAGACGAAGAACGGAGGTCTCTGAGCCCGAGTAATTAATTTTCTCATGGAGGTCAGCCTGTATTCTTTTAGCCGTTGGGTACTCTCATCTGTCGTAACATCCAAGTACACTTCTACGTACGAACTCTTCGTTACAATCGTCAGAGTCCGTTGATTTCTGTTCACGTTCGTATCCCTTTAGTGGAGAATCGAAACACTCATTCATGTATGGAGATTCTTCCAATGACATGGATTTGCTAATATGGCCTACAGTTCACTTTGAGACACCACACGCTTTAGCAGTAGGCATATGCATTTTCGCAAAACTAAAGTTATTCTCTCTTCTTCATTGTTGGCCAGATCAGTATAAAACTTGAGTACATTCGATATGATAATTTTCGATTGTTTACGAATGTCTTTCCACTCTTTATGTACACCAACCGGAGGAGTACTCCTGCACTGTTGTTCACCACCGAACTCACGTCAAAGCACCTTTCTAAATACAGTAAGACATTAAGATGAGATGTGAACACTCTATATAGCATGGTAACACTGAGCTTTCAGCTGCTCTGACCTACCACACTGCTAACAGTACCTACATGACAACAAAGCCGAGAGGCAGGCGAATCACAGCCTGCAGCCCCTGCTGGCGGCAGGCAGTGGCCGTGATCTCGAGGAATCTACTTTCGTGCTTTAGATGGGAGGTATGGGCCCCATTCTCTTCTGGACCCTTACGGGCTCAGGAGGAACGGCTCCCACTTTTGTGACTGCGACAGCAGTGAGTCCTGCACCTGTTATCAGTTAGGATCCAGCTGTCTCGCTGTCCAGTAAAAGCGGATTGAAACATCTAGTAATGGTCCCATATCATTTTTCCCGTTAGAATCCTTTAAGAAATCTACAGTAAAATCTCTACAAACTACTAACTATTTCTTGCTGCCTGTAATTAATTAATGAGTGTAGATTTCTCATAAATAGCTGAAAGTTTCCTGGAGGCTGTCTGTAGACAGTTTCAATTACAATACAAATATTCTACATGTACAACTCTCAAACACATGTTTCTAGATTATGATCTATTCAAAAACAGCTTGTTTCGTTATTTTAAACTGTGTATACAACTTTTATATTGTTGTAGCTCTTTTTTACCATGTTAAGTCTGCTAAAAAATTATGCTGTCTACAATCCCTCATATTTAACTTCTCTGTCCATGTGACTGCATGGTGCTCAGAGAGGCACAGAACATTTAACACTTCAGAATTTTCCACATCTTCTAGATGTACAAGAAGCTCATGTACTTCGTTTTTTCGGCCCTCAAATATTCTGATGAAACAAACTAATTTTACTTTTGTGGAAACTATTACATGTATTACGAGTCTGTTCTGTTCTAGTTTTGATGAGGCTGTTTGTCTAGACCACACTTTCAGCTATTTATGAGAAATCTACAGTCATTAATTAGTTACCTTTAAGGCAGAAAGAAATAATTAGTAGTTTGTAGAGGTTTTACTGTAGATTTCTTAAAGGATTCTAATGATTCTGTTTGTCTACAACATACACAGGGATTTTGCCTTGTGTCCTTGCGGACCTACTAACACATTCTGCAAGGTGCTCAGTTAATCTGTCCTTCCCTCTCCTATTTAGGTACAGGCCATGATTTGCACCTTCCCATCCCCTAATTGCAGCAACAAGTGCAGCACAGAGATAAGACTTAGCTTCAGTCAAAAATTATCCACCCAGATGTATGTTTATACGGCTGACAACTGTATTCACTTGCAGTGGGTCAAGAAGCAGTTGCACCTCCACAAACCTCCCGTGAGTGTATGCTGTAGCTGCTCCCATTTCATCCTGGTCAACTTTAATACCGCAATCTAAGTTGCTACTGTGCTTTTTCCTACTGCCTCTGCTACAGGCACCTGATCTTTTTTCATCAAAATCTCTACACAAATCCCATATGTTCTCTGTCACGTGGTTAAATTTGACATTAGATCTCATCATACTCCTGACCTCGTGTTCTATACCTACCATTTCCTGTGACATCTGGTCTAGACCTCTCCCGTTATGGCTTATTATCAGCAATAATTTTTAATTTCTACTTGACTTTTTACAGACCTGGCTGTAAAGTACTTCCTGCGATTCTGCTGCACTCTACTTTGCTCAAAAACTAGATGAGGTTTTGCTTCTATTTCAGTTAAAAAGTCAAACTGGTAGCTAACATGAAAAGACTGATGCTTGACACGAAAGTAGTATTTGCTGCGATTGATGGTGGAAAATATATTCCATAGCTTTGGATACAGTTGATAATATGCTGATTGACCAATAATCAAAATGTGATTGTGGATTTTCATTCTTAGCGATAGATCGTACTATTTGTATCTACCGCTGAAATTTATAAATCGATTTCGAGACAAGAATCGACTATTCCTGTTAAGGCTGATGATGCATACGTTTAATCACTGTAAGTAGGTAATGTAAGGTATCATGGCGTTAAGGATTTGTTTGTCTAAGATAAATGGTAACATGACCAGGTTTTGAGTATAAATTGTTCTTTTGTAGCAGAATTTTATTCATATTGGGCCATGGCATCATGAAATCTTTTTCTTTTAAATTCATCTATGATTTTTACAAAATTTATCTTTTTTCCGCGGCGAACTTGTCACATGTGGGCTCACAGTCCATTGTTAAGACGAATGGGACGGTAACATACTGTGACATATAACAATAAAAAATGTGATAATTTCATGTCTGAAACTGAAATTACAGCCAGAATTAACGACTTAGATTACTGAATTTACCAGCTTAAAGAACACGTGGTATGTCACTATGAGGTAACACCGGATGTATCTAATCTACTGGTCTCACGTTTTACTGTCACTTAGTTTGATTATCGTATCAGAGGACGCGTAACAAAGTATTTCAACGGTATTAAAGAAATATACCAGTAAGCATTCCGAGCAGAATATGAAACACGACGTTTAATGCTTACGCTGCTTATTTTGTTCTGTACTAACTGCTCTTTATTTTCACTTTAAGAATTCTTTGTCAGCTCCCAAGAGAGCTCACAACTCCTTTCTGAGTATGTACATGGCTACCACAAGGTCACAGCCTTTTTAGTATTACTTCCTTTCCGCGCTGCGTGCTTATCCTTCCACTATCCCTTTCTTCCTATGCCTCTCCATCAGATAGATTTCTTGGTGCCGACCCTGTTTTGACATGGTTAATGATTAAGCCTCAATATTCCACTTCGAGCATATTCTAAGACCTTTCATTCAATAAACACATGGTCCCCATTGGTGGGTCTGATCTGCCACCAATTTTCAAAATTCTCCAGAAGTGCGGATCGTCAGGGAAGGTCGCCCTAGCATTGTGTGCTTCACCTTTGTGCGAACCCTTCACCTTAATACAGTAATACACCCAAAACCCAGCACAGTAGCCATCCTGTTGTGGGGGGGGGTCGTCAAGTACCTGCATGGTGGTAGCCTCCTGACTACACAGGGATCGCACTGTTGCTGCCTGAGCTGAGGACTCCCCATGCATGCCAAAGAGTGGATGCTTGCCTTAACTGGGGCACGTGGACGCTGAGCAACAGATTACTGGTTAGGAAGCCAATGTTGAGGATGGGAGAGAACCCTGATTAGGAGTGAGTGGCACCATGGCGGATCAGCAGCAAATGAAGTGGACGAAGTTATCTCCCGCTGGTGGTCATACGTCTCCAGCAGTCTCTATGAAAAGACAATCTTCTTTCATTACAGAGATATATGACCCTAAAATGTTCCCTTCACTGGCTGCGCCGTGGGAGCAATGTAGGGCTAAGTGGCAAACAGAACAATTCTCCTAGCAATACTAAGTCTGTACAAGGACCGATGGTGATTCCTTCTTGGCCACAAAGTCCTTGTTCCTAGTGGGGAAGTTACAAGACATGTTTGGGGAAGTGGCAACCATCTCTAAAACGAGAAGTGGGTCAGTTCTGATCGAAACAGTATCCCCTGCCCAGTTGTGTGCAATGCTCGCTTGTAAGAAGCTGGGTGACGATACTGTCACTCCCCACAACAGTCTACATTTAGTTCAGGGTACCATTTTCCACAGGGAACAGCTCTTACAATGTGATGATGAGCTGCACTTCAATTTGGAGTGATTGGGTGTACACTTTGTTCATAATGTACACAGGGGACCAAAAGACTATAGGTTTTGCTCCAGTGCCTACATCTCGGCCTTTGAGGATGATTCACTGCCTGACAAGTTCAAGGTATACTGGCATACTGACGCAATGTCAAACCCTATTTTCCGCCCCATATTAGGAGCTTTAAGTGCTTGAAAAAATTTGGGCAAACGTCTTAGTGTTACAATGCTAGCCCCATCTTTAGAGATTGTGGATAAGTGCTCCTTGTAAATGCTTCCTGCGCACGTCGCCACCTCCATCCCCACCACCAGTGTAAACTGCAGAAGGAACTATTCTCCTTTCTCACCGAATTACGCTGTTTTCCAGAGAGAAAGGAAAATTCAAGAATACAAGACTCTGGAAACACCCAGCTACCAAGAGGACAAGAAGAAGGATGAGTGGTTGCATCCAGCATGTCAACTAGTGTCATATGCTACAGCTATGATGGCGGTGCTCCTGCCTGTTACATCTCCTACAGTGGGCCCTCAGGGCCACCCAACATGCCTGCCCCTGTGATGGTTGGGTGCTCTCCTGTTACTGCTTCCCACAAGCATAGCTTGGGATCAATGGCTTCCCACCCACTGGACACCAACCAGTGGCTGAAGGCTGCTGATCACAGGGCTCTACCTGAAACTGATTCAGAGAAGCCCTCGCAATAATCAGAATCCTCTAAGGAGAGAAAAGACAAGAAAACGTTCTCCAAGAAGAAGGACAATCCGGTGGCCCCCATGCCACCAGATGCCACCTGTTCCACTCCTGTAGACGAGGCACATGTTCTGATGGTCCATGAAGCCCCTGTTCGTGCCACACAACAGAACCTGGAACCTATGTATATTGATGCCACAATCCCTAAACCAGCGGCAGCAGGTGACCCTAAGGCATAATCTGCCCCTTTGGTTCCTTCATGGCCTCACTGTACAACATTATTCTCCAGTGGAACTGTAACAGTTTTCTCCACCAGCTGGCTGAACTAACACATTTTTAAGGACATCGCCTGCCTTGTGCATTGCCTTTCAGGAGACTTGGTCTCCAGTGGCACAGACCCAAGGCCCTCATGGATACCAGTAATGTTATAGGAATCGTACTGTCTCTGACTGAGTATTGGGTAGAATTTGCACATATGTTCTAGACGCTCTATACAGTGAACTCATGCCTCCTAACACCCCTTTGGAGGCTGTGGCTTTTCAGGTAAGAGAGTTTCAGGATACTACCATCTGCAATGTTTACCTTCGTCCTGATGGTGAAGTGTCTCAGAAGATGTCGTTTGCATTGGTTTGTCAGCTCCCCGCACGTTTCCTAAGATTTGGCGATGTCAACGCCCATAACGCTTTATGGGGTGGAACTGTGGTCTATGACTGCAATAAAGGCCTCGAAAATTTACTGGCACAACTTGATCTTTACCTTTTGAATACCTGTACGCCATACATTTCAGTGTGGCACACAGAACCTTCTTGGCCACAGACCTTTCCATTTGTAGCCCTTGTCTTTTCCCATCCATCCAGCTGAGGCTCCGTGGTGAACTGTGTGGTAAAGACCACTTCCAATCTTTCTGTCCCTCCCTCAGTGGCACTCCCCTGGATGCCTGCCCAGATGGGCTCTCAACAATGCTTACTGGGATGTCTTCGCCTCTGCTGTCGACCTTGCTCCCTGATGCATGGAGATATCGATGAGGCAGGCTAAAATACAACTACAGCCATTCTTTCGGAAGCTGATTTAGTGATCTTCGGTTCCTCGGGCCCACCCTGATGGAAGGCAGTAGCTTGGTGGTCCTTCGAAATTGCAGAAACCATCTGAGATCGTAGGCTGGCTCTCCAGCGCCATAAGCAGCACCCACTGATGGAACACATCATTGCCTTGAAGTGTCTCCATGCCTGGGTCTATCACCTAAGAAAATGATGGGAGCAAGAAAGCTGTGAATGGTTCATTTCAGTCATTGGACCGTCTATTTCCCCTCCGCAGGTTTGGGCTATGGTCAGACATCACTCTATGGATACCAGACACATCTAGGTGTACCTGGTGTTACCTTGAACGGCACTGCCCATACTGATCCAGACGCTGTTACCGAACATTTTTCTCTGCACTATGCTTAAGCGTCAGCGTCTGAGCATTATGAAACTGCCTTTCATGTCCTAAAACAGTTCTTGGAGCGAAAGCAATTATCTTTTACTACACACCACCTGGAGCCATATAATGCCGTATTGAGTGAGTGGGAATTCGTCAGTATCCTCGCCCACTGCTCTAATACAACCCTAGAGCCAGACCACATCCACAACCAAATGACCAAGTTTCATACCCTTGCAATCTTTAACAGCATGTAGGGTGAAGGCGAGTTCCCATCACGATAGCGAGAAAATATCATTGTCCCAGTACTGGAACCGGGGAAGCACCCTCTAGAGATGGATAGTTATCGCCCAATAAGTCTCACCAATGTTCTCTGTAAGTTGTTTGAACGCATGGTGAGCTGGTGGCTGTGTAGGTTACTTGAGTCTTGGGGGTCTTCTGGCTCCAACCCAGGTTGGATTTTGGCGTGGCCGTTCCGTTACTGTGTCTGGAGAATGCCATCTGACCAGCTTTTGCCTGAGATCAACAAGCTATAGCTGTATTCTTCGACCTCAATTAGGCTTATTACGCCACATGGCCACACCACATCCCTACTACCTTACATGAAAGGTGTCTCTGGTCCCTATTTTCATCCACAACTTGCTGTTGCACCATATGTTCTGGGTTCGAGTTGGTAGCCATCAATGGTCTAGCAGTAACTGTGGGGTCCTCAGTATCACCCTCCTCGTATGCTGACGACTTTGCTTTTACTGCAAGGCGCCAAATGAAAGGCGCAGGCGTGCGCCCTCACCCACAGCTTTCGATTTTCCGCAACCAAGACTCGCGTCATGCACTTCTGTCAATATCTACCAATCACACGCAACCAGGACTTTACTTGGACGACCAGCTACACAGTGTGGTAGAGAGTTATCACTTTTTAGAACTGGTCTTCGATTCTCCGATGACATTGATTTCCAATCTTCGTCAGCTTAAGTGAAAGTGCTGGCTGCACCTTAATACGCCTTGGTGTCTTATTAACACCAGCTGGGGTGCAGATTGCACTACCCTTCTGCAAATTTACCGACCTCTGATACAATCCCACCTCTATTACTGGAGTCTGGCGTATGGTTCGGCATAGCCTTCAGAATTGCAGACACTGGATCCAATACACCACTGCGAGGTTTGACCTTCGACAGTAGACTTTTGAATTAGCCCTGTGAACAGCTTATGAGGAAGTTGGGGTCTCTCCATTGCGGATCAGGTGCTAACGACAGCTTGTCAATTATGCTACCCACGTTTGCACTCCCCTAATCATCTGAACTATCATCTTCTCTTTCCAAACATGGTAATCTATCTCCCAGAATGGTGGCCCCTATCAGGGATAACTGTCGCAATCTTCATCCAGTTATCCTCTTTGAACTACAGTTGTTTCCTCTTCCACCTCTCCTCTGGATTCACCCTATACACCTTTGCAGTGTATTCCTCGGCTACAGCTTCATTTTGACCTATCACATGGTCTGGAAGACTTGGTTGATCATGAGGCCCTCCACCGCCAATTTTTGTCCGTCCTTGACGCATCCCACGGTTCACAAATCATCTACACTGATGGTTCGATGGTTGCTGGTCGTGTAGGCTTTGCTTATACTCATCGGAACACACTGACCTGCTCACTTTGTCGAATGGCTGTTGTGTTCCACTGTGGAGTTGGTAGCCATCTCTGATGCTGTTGAGCATATCTGTTCCTGCATTGATGGGGTCCTTTCTTTTCTGCAGCGACTCCTTGAACAGTTTTCAAGTTCTTGACCTATCCTACCCTCACGATCCCCCGGTCATTGCTATCCAGTATTATCTGTGTGCCCTTGAACAGAATAAATGCTATTCACCTTCGCCTGGACTACATTGGGATCCTGGAGAATGAACTCTCTGATAGTCTGGACAAACATGCTACCAGTAAACCAACTCTTAAGATCAGAATTCCGGAAACAGACCACCGATCGGTATTATGTTGTCACGTTTTAGGTGCCTGGCATACGAAATGTCTCACCCTGACTTCACCAAACAAATTGTGAGTGCTAAAGAATACTACAAATGCGTGGAGGTGCTCTACGCAGGCCTCTCATAAGGACTCTACTGTCCTTTGCCGGATCCACATCAGCCATACTTGGTTGACGCATGGTGAGCTCCTCCACAGCAAGGAGTCTCCCCCACTGTCGTCGTGGCGCCGTTTGGCGGTGGTCCACGTGTTGCTGGACTGTTCCAACCTAGCTACCCGGCGCGGACTCTCAATCTCCCTGACTTGCTACCCATGGCGTAAGGAGACGATGCCTTAACGGCTGACTTCTTTTTACGTAATATTCGTGAAGTGAATTTTTACCACTCTCCTTAATGGAGGGCCACTTAGCTTTATTGGCCCAATGAGGGGTTGGCAGGACACTCCGCCGCCACCTCTGCCCAGACTGTGCGGCAGTTGTCTTGGCTTGGTTGTCCAGCCTGGTCCTCGCCCACTTGTGTAGACTGTTAGACTTGTTCGTCTTTTATCTCTCTGCGCTTCTCATGCCCTCTCCATGGTGCTAGTGTTTCCAAGGAAATCTCGGAGTACAGTACCTCTTGTAAGTGGCGGAAGCTCTAGGATGTATCTCCCCTCATTTGACTCTGATTTTAGGGTCTTCTGGCTGCTCCCTAGATGGGGCACTTCGTTTTCCTTTCTTTCTTTGTGTCCCTTCCTTCTTTTGTCCCTCACCTCAGCTTTGCTGACGTTAGGATTACTTGAGGTTTTCTTCCCATGGGTTTTGCACAGTAGGCTATTTCTGATCTACAATCATATAAACCTGTCTATTCGTGGACGAAGGGACTGATGACCTAGTAGTTTGGTCCGTTTAGGCATCCAACCAGCCAACTAACTCTGTCATCTGGAATACAGAGAGAGTGGAAAGTCGGAAGGCTGCATGATTTTACTAAAATGAACGAGTGTTGATCAAATGTCATCATGTATTTCATTACTTCGTGCATAATTTTCAAGGATGAGCTGGATACCTTGAATATTGGCCGATTATCTGATACAGTATCCACAAGCGCGTGGCTGTATAGAATGTGCGCATTCTTTTCAGTCAAATTTATGCAGACGAAAGAAAACACTAGTTTTAGCATTTTCGGATAAGAAGCACTTGTCTGTAATGGATATTTCAGATGGTTCGAGATCTTGATAGACCAATGCGCGTGAGGCATATTTAATTAACAATTTATCCTCCTGCAGTAGAGCTGGTTTGCTATGTGGCATAGCTACGACGTGGATTATAATTTCCTATCGTTTACAAGAAGTCGCTGGTGTCGGATGGTGGTGAAGGTTAGTGTTGAACGTCCCGTCGACAACGAGGTCATGAGAGACGGAGCGCAAGCTCGGGTTAGGGAAGGAAATCGGCCGTGCCCTTTCAAAGGAACCATCCCGGCAATTACCTGAAATGATTTAGGGAAATCACGGAAAATCTAAATCAGGATGGCTGGAGATGGGATTGAGCCGTCGTCCTCTCGAATGCGAGTCCAGTGAGTTAACCGCTGCCCCACCTCGCTCGGTGCTGGTGTTGGACACCCAGCAGAGACTGGAGAGGAATTGCTTGGTAGGGTCCCACCTGACTGTCCCAGTGTAAAATAGGAATATTTTACGTGCCATTGTGTACAAACACTGAGACTGGCGACAGTCCCTAAGAGTAGTTCCTGTGTATTTGTTGCTATAAGGTTTATGTTTTTATGTCTGCACAAACCTAAATATTAATTTGTGAACATAGGTTCCTAATCTCAAGTTCTCAGTATAGGATCCTCCACCATTACTTTAATTATGACGTACATGACCAAGAGTTTTTTGTGCACACTTCTCAAAAGTGGCTTCAGTTCTATTTTCCACATTTCACTTGTAAGAGGAAATAACATTTATAAGTAAATGGATGGTGATCATAAGGTAATCCGTGGTATAAGGAAGCACAAATAAGCAGACTATCTTGTGATATGCGACAAGAATTCTTGAATCCACTTCTTATCGACAGTCATCCCATCAGCGGTGGTTATCGGAAAAGCACACATATGACGTTTCCTGGGTAAACGTGATCCCAACAATTCACAATAAAATCACTTTGACGTACTGGTATATAATAATCAACGCCCGGAAACTCTTACGCTTTTAGAAAGTTTCTCTTCCTTTCAAGCACCGATTATATCTTTGTATTAACACTAGTCATAAGGTTTCATCACCTAGGAAAGAAATAGAGTGAGGTGATTAACTTTATGTTTTTTTTTTTTTGCAGGCAGATGTCTGCAGTGCTGGTACACGTCTAAATCCCCCGCCACATTACCGCAGAACGCCACTAGAGAAACCAAAACAACATGGTGTGGCCCATTCATAAAATGGAGTACATTGCAGTGATCCGTTTTCTTCATTTGAAGGGGAACAACGCTGCAACAGCTCATGCTGAGCTGGTGGTAGTGTACACCAGCAACACAGAACAGAGAGTATACAGAATGGAAAGTCGGATGCAACCCGTGCTCCAAAATTTAGTACGCATACCCAAAGTCTGCCATACTGAAACCCAGTAAACGACTGTAATTGTAGCCAAAGACTTACTCTACTTCTCTGGGTCCCATACAGGACATATTCCTTTACGTGCAACAGAAAATTATCCAGTACATATTAAGCAATAAACACGTTCATTGGTACTGTCTCCACATAATCTCAAAATTTGTATTCCTGTTGCAGGTAACCATTAAACACACATTTTGTTTTGCCTGTTGCTGAGCGGCGAGACAAAAAACGAACAAAAATAAAATGATACAAAACTTGTAGAAGAGTTACTTCACATAAGAACAACATAAACATATTGCCCCTGACGTGCTGCCAAAATGACTTACAGTAAGAGAGCTACACACCTACCCATCGACTTCAGGTCAGGTGAGAAAGGCACTAACATAGGAGAATGTTATAAACGCGATGTCGAACATGTAAGTTTAAAATTAAAATAAAAATCCGTGACAGTCATAAAATTCTCAAACTCCGGACATCTTTGTAGCTCCGGTCATTACCCCGGACGGAGTAAAAACTGCTACTAGACTTACCTACAAATAAACAGTTGTTCGATGTACTGTAAAATTTAGGAATGTATAATGAGAAGCAGTAAGAGAAAAAGCCGCACAGGAAATTAACGAGCTGTTCCCAAGAAGCAGCTGATAGCAATACATTTAAAAAATGAATTTTCCGATTTTTCTGCTACAATCAATAGAATCTAATAAAATTGCAAAAATACTGTATGTAAATGAAGCAAAGCTACATCAATCTCCTTGAGTTAATTATTCTCCTTTTTCTTTAAAAAAAATGGAAACGATGTATTTCGCATATGCACGTTTTCTTCACTACTGTATATAATACCTTTCATTCAATTCTGAGGAAAATATTGTCACAAGGAGTTGATGGATTTTGTATCTTACACTTTCATATCAAAGCCTGATGAAGAAGTGCCCATTTTTACAGGTACCGGACATTATTATCGTGATACTTAACTTGCAAGTACTCTGTAACATACAATTTGAAGGACTGTGAAAAATGTGGTCGGTGCCTATTTTATGTTTTGACTCAATTTAGATTATAAATTGCTGTGTACTCAACGCAGATAACATATCTAATTTGTTTTTAAAGTTTGGAAGAAAGCCACATCTCACTACAGTATTGTGGAACTACACTGAAGAGCCAGAGAAACTGGTACACCTGCCTAATATCGTGTAGGGCCCCCTCGAGCACGCAGAAGTGTCGCAACACGATGTGTCATGGACTCGACTAATGTATGATGTAGTGCTGGAGGGAACTGACACCATGAAACCTGCAGGGCTGTTCAGAACACGGAAGAGCACGAGGGGATGGAGATCTCTTCTGAATAGCACGTTGCAAGGCATTCGAGATTTGCCCAGTAATTTTCGTATCTGGGAAGATTGGTGCCAGAGGAAGTATTTCAACTCAGACGAGTGTTCCTGGAGAAACTCTGTAGCAATTCTGGGCTTGTGGGGTGTCGCATTGTCCATCTGGAATTGCCCATGTCCGACGAAATGCACATTGGATATAAATGGATGCAGGTTCTCAGGCAGGATGATTACGTACGTGTCACCTGTCAGAGTCGTGTCTAGACGTATTAGAGGTCCCATATCAATGCAACTGCACACGCCCCACACCATCAGAAAGCCTCCACCAGCTTGAACAGTCTCCTGCTGACATTCAGGGTCCATGGATTCATGAGGTTGCACACGTCCATCCGCTCGATACAATCTGAAACGAGATTCGACCAGGCAACACGATTCCAGTCATCAACAGTCCAATGTCGGTGTTGAAGCGCCCAAACGAGACGTAAAGCTTCGTATCGTACAGTCATCAAGGGTACACGAGTGGGTCTTCGGCTCCGAAAGCCCATGTCGATGATGTTTCGTTGAATGGTTCGCACAATGACACTTGATGGTGTCCCAGCATTGAAATCTGGAGCAATTTGTAGAAGAGCTCCATTTCCGTTACGTTGAACCATTCTCTTCAGTCGTCGTTGGTTCCGTTCTTGCAGGATCTTTTTCCGGACGCAGCGATATCGGAGATGTGATGTTTTACTGGATTCCCGATATTCACGGAACGCTCGTGAAATGGTAGTACGGGAAAATCTCCACTTCATCGTTACCTCGCAGATGCTGTGTCCCGTCGTTCGTACCCCGACAATAACACCTTATTCAAACTAACTCAGATGTTGAACACCTGCCATTGCACCAGCAGTAACCGATTTAACAACTGCGCCAGACGCTTGCTGTCTTATATAGGCGTTGCCGACTGCAGCGCATTATTCTGCCTGTTTACATATCTCTGTATTTGAATACATATGCTTATACCAGTTTCTTTGGCGTTTCTGTGTAGAAGTTAAAGTATTTATTTCTACAAGTACTGCAGCCTGAAGCTCAGTCGTTAACAGTTCGACAGTTCGTGCAAGTAGAGGCACGTTTCTCAAATTGGTGATCCCGATATATTGATATACATACTGTTGGAAGAAAATTATTAAGAGGACGTTCTACACCAACAGTTATATAATGGAAAATCTGAAACACGTAGCCGCGCTGTCTGAAGCGCGCTGCCACGGCTCGGCGCCCTTGCTCCGAACACAGCAGTCAATCACAGAGCAGTAGCATTATGAAGGCGGTCTTTCTCACGAAAATGGTACCGAATCTAACATCTGTCACAGGTACCTCACACCACATTTCGTCAGCTATATACTTCTTGCATCCCCACTGCTCTGGGAACAGCTTCTTGGAGCCTAATATGATGGCTGACTAAGCCAGAAATATTACAAGCTTACAGATGTGCACACTAATAAATTTAAAATCTTATGTGACCAGCTTGTAACTAACGATTTATTGCAACTTGTTTCATTAGCCTTTCCTTTCGTGAGCGTTTCCATTTAGTCAGTTAGATTAGTTCAGTTTCGTACGGTTCTTCATTTCGAGCCGTCGTAGTAGGTAGCGTTACGCGTTAACTCGGTTTCAGAATGGCTTCGTGCGCAACACTTGACTTCATAGAAGACAAAGGAGCCGCCTCTTGCTTTCCTTACTGCACACTGTCTATTCTGTTACGACACTGTACCATCTGATGACAGCGCTTGAGCCGCCCAGGCACTCCAGTTGTGGTCCAACAGATATGAATCACAAATAAGCAAGTGGCAGACTATCTCTTCCTGAAGAACCGAGAATTCCAAAAGCGGCGGAGGTCTTGGTGTCCGAAGACCAGTGTATTGAAATCGAGACCG
Source organism: Schistocerca gregaria (assembly GCF_023897955.1). Lineage (NCBI taxonomy): Eukaryota > Metazoa > Arthropoda > Insecta > Orthoptera > Acrididae > Schistocerca > Schistocerca gregaria. Next base: position 564,689,247 of record NC_064931.1, read on the forward strand.
CTGTTCACACCGATTTAAAAAGCCTCATCAACCATACCAATAGCGCAAATGTTGCAGCTCATCCAGACCAATAGAGATGACTTCTTTAACTACCTGATCATCATGTACCAGTGCTGGGAGTACTCCGAGATAGTGGAGTATAGCAAACCGTGGGAAAATGTCGGTTCACCACGGCCGAAAATTGCGAAGATCCAACCATGATCAGCGAAGATAAAGCTGAACGTTTTTAGGACTGCTATGGTAACCGTTTATTCTTATAGGATGCATCGTCACAGGAGCAGAATACTGAAGATTCCTGAGAGCTTACACTAAGATGACGGGCGCCATGGAATAGCTATATGCCCATATAGAGTATCGCGTACACAAGGTATACCGTATTGGTGTGAGCTGTGTTGACATGGAATGGAGTGGGTCCTCTGGCCCAACCAAACCGATCATTGACTGGAAGGGGTTGCGTTCGGCTATTTGGAGAACATTAGCAGCCATTCAACGACGGAATTTTTATGAATGACAATGCGCCATGTCATCGGGCCACAGTTGTTCGCAGTTGGTTTGAATAACATTCTGGACAGTTCGAAAGAATGATTTGGCCACTCACATCGCCGTACATGAATCACCCGAACATTTATGCGACATAAGCGAGAAGTCAGTTCATTCATAAAATCCTGCACTGGCAACAGTTTCGCAATTGTGGACGGCTTTAGAGGCAGCATTGCTCAGTATTTCTGCAGGGGACTTTCCAAGGATTTGTGAGGTCATGTTATGTCTAATTGCTGCTCTACACCAGACAAAATGACGTCTGACACCGTACTGGGAGGTATCCCATGACTTTCGTTACCTTAGTGTAAAGGAGGCACGGTAAACTTTCTATTTAGTTTGAACATCAAATTTTCTATCATCCTGCATTCTTTTATTAGTCATCAATTATTGTTTGAGAACACTGCAGCTGTTTTCATAAATTACACTTTAGGGAATACAGCAATCAGCTACGAGCTTTTTTTTTTTAGAAATTCTATTATTGTACCGTTATTAGTTTCGGGCATGAGCCCACATCCGGTAGTGTTGATGTCCTCACAAGTTTTACATTAGTATCCCAAAATATAACAAAGTTTTTGTGATTACATAGTTTACAAAAGGTGTTGCATTTGCACCCTGAAGGTAACAAAGTTTTAGTGATTACATAGTTTACGAAAGGTATTAGTTGTGCATAAGCTCTCTACATTGTGCTTACTTCATGAAAAGCTGTCCTTTTCGTGTTATAAGAGAGAGGATTGATTCAGTTTTCCGATCCACTTGGATCCATGAGCTAAGCTAAGTAAACGATGGTGGATACATTTGTTTCCACCGGCTACTGACAAGAAAAAGTAATGTGTACAGATATGGCATGCTTCTGGAGCTACTGCAAAAATAATTCTATACAGTACTGGTCAGTTTGTAACTACACATTTAATTATTTAGGTTTGAAACCTGATTGTTATGGACAATGAAGAACATTCTCTCTGTCAGTTAATTATTATCCCTGTCTCTTCAGATTCTAAGAGTTATATGAAGCATTTGGTTTCTTAATTTTAGCTGATAATTCAGGATGTAGTCAGGTTTACTGTGATTGTGTTTGTATATTTCGAATTCTTTAACAATTTCATTTCGTCTCTTCCTTTCACAAAATGTAATATTCCTAAGGTTTCTTCGATGCTTATCTCTTGCCAAAAAATCAACACTACTGTTTGACGATGGGCTCCGACCTGAAACTGCAGCAGTACGATAAAATCATGTCTTCAATCTTGAGATGTGCTACAGTATTACTACAATGCAATTTACCTCCATATTCTTTTGCCACGGCATTCAGTGACTTCTCCCTCTTTCTTCGAATCAAGAAACTTTTGCATGGTTTGCGAGTATGACGACTAGTTGATATTCGAGATGGAAATAGAATTTTTATGCACAGCCAAAATACAGACTTCTACAACCAAGATCTTCGCTAAGCCATCCAACATTCAGAAAAATGCGTCGCACTGTAGTGTGAGTACATAAAGGAGGAATAGCAGCTCCACGATTTTTATGGTCATAGCTTGATTTTTTGTAGGTAGTATGTAAGAGACGTCTCATACATTTAGGTCCATATGTTAGGAGACTTTTCAGGTACACGAAAAACATAAGATGGTGACTCCACTGCGCGGTCAGTGCAGTATCGTAATAACCCAGAAATGCGTGGGGTACACGCAAACATGAGTCAACCCGGTGTTTGTGTTAGTCAGTAAGGGCAGCAGTGTATGATACAATGTTTCTGAGTATCATTATACGTTGTGTGCTTTTGGCACGTAAATACATTGGTTTACAGCTTTATGCAAGCAGTATGGTAGAGGAAACACATTATGCTCATATTACATAAGGCTACGTCATTGTCAGTCAGAGCTGCGTGATTTAGATCTGGAGCTGAACAGCGTCTATAGCGAAATTTCAGGAGTGTAGGAAAGATTCTAGATCGAAGGAAGCATACAACAACTGCACGGGCAAGGTCGACCACGTTATCACGCTACACGATTTGGCCACGTGGAACTGGTATGAGAGTATCTGAAATAGTTGAATGGCTAAACGCTAGAGGTCCCAAGGCTCACGGAGCACCCCAGCAGATCCGGCTAGATGACCGGTACAACCGAGTCCAGGTACAAAGACGAGCAACGTCGCCGGAAATGAGGAACTCCAAAAACTGGAATTTGGCCGGCTGTTGCTAACATGGCCTTTGTGCAGGAGACAGTACCAAGAAACGGCAGAATATCAGGCAAGCTGAAAGATGATTTCTTACAGCTCTTCAAGAATCTATAAGAATTCAAGTATTAAAACAAATCTGAGTACATCTGCAATCCCAGAGAAATGAAACACATCCAATGACACAATAATATTTCAGTATCTTTAAAATTACTGCACTTAATATTTCACTGAGAAAGCAACGTACAGTATCTCAGATGATAGCATAGCGCTATAGCTATCATCTCTGAAAGCTACATATCTGTATCTATTTCATTTCACGATATACAATGGTAAGTCGATTATTATCCGCAAAGTAGTTTTACAATTTTATTGTAATCAAATAGGAAAGTTCCAAGAACATCGTTTTTCGACATAGTCCCCTTGCGTTTCAACGCACTTGGTCCATCGTTGTATAAGCTTCGTGATGCCTTCATAAAAGGTTCTCGGTTGAGCTGCGAGCCAGGAATGCACCGCTTCCTCATTGCTTCGTCAGAGGCAAATCGACGGTCCTTAATGCCTGTTTGAGTGCACCAAACAAGTGATCATCAGAAATGGCAAGATCGGGACTATATGGAGGATGATTCAGTACTTCAAATTTGAGTTTCTGGAGCGTTTCAGCAGTGTGGGCAGCAGTATGCGGACGGGCATTGTCGTGCAACAACACAACACCTTTCGACAGAAAGCCTCGGTGTTTCCTTCGAATTGCAGGCTTTAGCCTGGCAGTAAGCATCTCACTGTAGCGTACACTGTTTATTGTTGTGCCCCTGCCCCATAATGTTCCAGTACTGGACGCTGTGCGTCCCAAAAAGCCGTAAGCATCAGTTTTCCTGCTGGCGGTTGGGTCTTGAACTTTTTCTTGCACAGCGAATTTGGATGTTTCCATTCCATACTCTGCCATTTACTCTCCGGCTCGTAATGATGGATCAATGTTTCGTCACCAGTAATGATCCTGCCCAAAAAGCTGTCCCCTTCGTTACCATAGCGATCCAAACGTTTTTTGCAGATGTCCAAGCACGTTTGTTTACGCTACTGTTTGAGTTGTTCTGGGACCCGTCTTGCACAAACCTTATGAAACCAAGTCTGTTGTGGATGATTTCGTAGGCAGAACCGTGACTAATTTGCAGACGATGTATCGCTTCGTCAATAGTTAATCGTCTGTCTAAGAGAATTATTTCAAGTGAACGCTCAATGGTTTCTTCATTTGTGGTGGTAAACGTTCGTCCGACTCCTTCATCGTGCGTAACGCTTGTGCGACAATTTCGGAACTTCAAATAAAGGCGAATATCGAGTCTTGCTGCCTCTACAGCCGTCCATATTTGCGAAAGCGTGGCCGGTGCACGATTTTGGGCACGAACTGACATCTCGATTATGTCCCATAAAAGTTAGATGGGATTCATGTCGGGCGTTATGGGTAGTCAAATCATTCGCTCGAACGGTCGAGAATGGTCTTCAAACCAATCACAAACATCTGCAGACCGGTGACATGGCGCATCGTCATCCATAAAAATTACATCGTCGCTTAGGAATATGAAATCAATGAGTGGCTGCAAATGGTCTCCACGCAGCCGAACGTAACCTTTTCCCGCTTAAGATCTGTTCAGTTGGACCACAGGACACAGTCATTTCATGTAAACAAGCTATCACCAGCTTGTACAGCTTTGAGAGTTTTGCATAGCACTCAAACTGTACCATCAGCTCTTGCCAAGTGAAATCGGGATTCATCTGTCCAGGCCACGATTTTCCAGTCGTCCAACTCTGCGCAAACGCCGCTGCTCTCGGTCGTTAAGTGAAGGCTGTCAGCCACTGCGTTGTCCGTGGTGAGAGGTAATGTCTGACATGTAGTATTCTAGGCACACTCTTGACACTGTGGATCTCGGAATATTGCATTCTCAAACGATTTCCGAAATGGAATGTCCCATGAGTCTAGCTCCATCTACCATTCCGCGTTCAAATTCTGTTAATTCTCGTCGTACGGCCATAATTACGTCGGAGACCTTTTCACTTGTATCACCGAAATACAAATGACAGCTCCGTCAATGCAGTGCTCTTCTATACCTTGTATACGCGATACAACCGTCATGTGTATATGTGTATATCCCTGCCCCATGACTTCTGTCACCTCAGTGTCTTTACTTATATTTACTGTAAATGGTGTGGGTGTGGCCGAGTGTTCAAATAGCATTTCTTTATTTGTAAATCGTGTAATATATTAGTTTTGATCGAGAAGTGGTCATGTTGGGTCAAATCATATCTCTAAAGTTAAAGAACGATGTAATTTTGGTGGGGAGGGCTTTCATGCAGTAGAAAGCAGACAGTAGCGGAAAACTACGAGAGTCAAGTGGAGACGGGAATTTTCTAATGAAGAGCTGAAGGGAGCGATTCTTGACACCTGGTTGGTCGTGCTTGAGGGAGACAGACCATCCTGTGGTAACGATCGTGAAGGTGATTGATTCTGGACGGTGAACGCCTGCTCCCATACTTTAACCGTTGTACGGGCTTTATATTTTGTGAGGCCTGAATGTGCTCCAGTGTAGGATTCTAACTTTTCCTTTTCAGAGAGCTTCCTTTTAAGTATAAAAACCTTCTCCACACTTTTAGTTTCTTCACATTTTCCCTACTCCTATTCTTTGGCTTTGTTGGTTCAAATGGCTCTGAGCACTATGCGACTTAACTTCTGAGGTCATCAGTCGCCTAGAACTTAGAACTAATTAAACCTAACTAACCTAAGAACATCACACACATCCATGCCCGAGGCAGGATTCGAACCTGCGTCCGGAGCGGTCGCTCGGCTCCAGACTGAAGCGCCCAGAACCGCACGGCCACTGCGGCCGGCCTCCTATTCTTTGACTGGTCAAGACATACAGTATCTTTGTAATTTGAACTTCCTGAAACTATTCAGTTATGATACACTAAACGTTTAACGAATCCATCTTTGTGTGTAAAAACATAAGACTGAAGTACGAAGACATTTTCGGTATTGTACAAGTTAGACTCGCCACTGCTGTTATCATTTGACATAACTGTAAAGCCTGACAGTAGCCTATTTCGCAGGTGGCACATCTCCCATGTTGTCGAAACCACATGGTGCATGCGCATTTCCGTCTTCGCGGTACAAACGAAACGAGGTTTCACCTGGTGTATGGCAAATTCCCAAATCCACAGTTACTGCAAAGTGAGGACATCATGCGTCTAAGATGACTAACTCACTCCCAGGGTTTAACATACGAGGGCTGCTACAGGTTGAAGGATTACATACCTAAAACTGCCACTAAGGACCGCTGCTGACTTCCAGAGGCTGTTTTTACACCGATGGGGCGTGTTGCTGCAAACGACGAGGAGCGGCCAGATTCACAGAATGTCGTTGTCAAACCTGTATTGCCATGCGAGGGCATCACACTCAGTACTGACTTTCTGTATGCGACCAGCGTATGGACACCAAACATGGTACGTGCCACCCCGCTCATGGCCAGTTTTTGGGTGTACCTCGCATCCGCATCCTTCTGCTACATGCTACAATGTTGCCAGGGCACCTCTCAGTCCACAAATTGTCCCCATGAAACATGCTGGTTTGTCAATCACGAATATGCCTTTACTTAAGGACTTTATTTTCTACTGAGGATCCTGCGACAGCGTGCTGAAAAGTAATTCTTCTGAATTTTTTATGTGAAAACTCTTAAATTATTCAAATAAAACAAACGCTATTAACATTTTACATCTTTACTCTTCGCATCATTCGTTTTATTTAAAAAATCTGTAAGAGTTTTCACATTAGAAAGGGAGGGATTACTATTCAACACGCCCTCGTAATGCTGCTGTTGCGCTTTTAGCCTGGATAAAACGAGACGACTATCGACACGTGAGACTGAAATAAGCAAAAATTAGCTACTAGAATGTCATCTACTAATTTAGGACTAACTTCGCGTTGGAGTTAAGTATAAGAATTACGCAGTACGGACCGAAACTTTGTGCTAATATTGAGCATCCCCATCTTACAATATGACATGCCGAGTAAACCTTTCTCTTATTTTACAGTATGGTGCTGAGTTTTACGAATAATCTCGTAATGTTTCATGTTGGCAATGCTGTGAGGAAATTGCAGAATATCAAAACGTGGACAGTTTCACTACTAATCGCACATGTAGGAAGTTGATACACAGTATGCAAATCCATTACTGAACATTGATATTTTCTCGATTCCAGCATCAGTTGTGAGAGCAACCATTAATCGAAAGTTTTTAACAACGAAAATCTTTGTTGGAACGCACTCTGATTTTTCCATAAATGTCCGGCGGTGATGAGATATGCGGGCTTGCAGCAGTGACTGCCAGGAAGGGTGTACAGCTCTTGGCAGTGCCTCAGAGGCTGGCCACTCGGTTGAACGCCATTTATGAGGTACCTGTAGGGCACACTGCTGTCATTCATTAACGTAATTTTAACCCCTGCTGGCAAAGGACACAAGGAAATGCTTGTTTCAACATCTTCTAAACCTGCTCTTCTAAGTGCGGAGCAACTGTATTTACAACTTTGCTTGAACTACGATAAAGTTAGCCGTAGTGTAATTCGGCTTGCTCGGTTATCTCCGTCTAATATGGACGCTCAGATGCTAAAGAACTATTCTCTCCGGCATACACGCTGTACGTGTGTAGTATAAACGATTTAACTACTTACAACGTATCACAGTGGTGTACGAAAATTGATGTTGAGTCTTGTGGTCTATCAAGCCAGAAAACAGGCTAGAATTTCCCTACAAAACCCACCTAAGCCGCAGCACATGCTTGCCGCTCCAAATTAAGGCGAAACCAATCCCTGAATATCAAAACCTCTTCTTGTATCACTTAGAGAATGTAAAATTGATTTTTGTGTAAATATCACCTACGATTATTGGTAATTTTAGGTATTATAAGTAACAATTAAATTGCTTAGTTTGTCTGGCTTCTTGCTGCGATGATACAGTGCTACTAAAAGTTAAGTTTAGACCGGAAGATAACTTTAATTAGTTTTTACATAACGCTTACAACAGTTTTTTCTTCTATTACACTCACTGGAAAGCTTAAATTAATAATGTCAACGAAATAACCGACTAAGCTACTGGCGTAAAAGAGAGTAAGGATATTGAAAATCTCATGCGTCGCCTAGATGGCTTTTGTAGGGCAGTTTTAGGTTATTTTCCGGCTTGATATACCACAACTGTCCTATATCAAAATGTTCGTCTCGACTTCCCCACACTACAATGGTACGTTCTAAGCAGTTATCATTTACACCATGTAGAATGAGAAGTGGAGAACAGCAGATATCTTATTTAAGTAACAAAAATTTGATTTTATTGACACTGTACCATCGTCCGTAAGTTCAGGGATCTGCATTTCAACAACTGCTTTCATACATAGAAAATGAAGAGTTTGCACATGGTAACATAGGGTTCTGGTATGAAAGAAAGTGGTGGGGGGGGGGGGGCGGAGGGTCCTATTTTTGGTCCTTCGCTTTCCTTGAAATTTGGTGATGATTTTACTACTAAGTAGATGATTCAAACAAATTCTGTTTACAAATTGCAGAAGCTTGATGAAACGCAATCCAAACAATTATCAAATAGGATGATGGGTAACAACAGCTAGCAGATTACGGGTATTAGATTGTTGACTAACTTTTACATGACACTGTGCATTCTATTTATTCAGATACAGCTCGTATACTAGCTATACCTCACTAAAAAGAAAAAGCGATCATGTTACTGAAATCGGATATTTCGACTGCTTATGACTTTGTATAGGTCTAAGGCTTCCTTCCAAGCATGACATTGAAACATTTATGCACGATACAATGTACTCGCCAGCAGCATATCACCACCGTCACTCACAGAGGCACGAGAGATCGTCAAATTATTTTCACTATACATTGAGGTCACAAAAGTCATGGGATACCTTTCAATATCGTGTCGTAACGCCTTTTGCACGAGGTAGTGCAGCAGCTTGATGTGGCATCGATTCAACAAGTTCTAGGAAGGCCGTTGTAAAAATATTGAGCCATGCTGCCTCTATAATCGTCCATAACTGCGAAAGTGTTGTCGGTGCAGGATGCTGTGCACGAACTGACTTCTCGATTATGTCCCATAAGTGTTCGATGGCATTCATGTCGGGCGCTCTGGGTGGTCAAATTATTCGCTCGAATTTTCCAGAATGTTTTCCAAAGCACTCGCGAACAACTGCGGTTTGGTGAAATGGCGCATTGTCATGCATAAGGCTTTGAGCACTATGGGACTTAACATCTGAGGACATCAGTCCCCTAGAACTTAGAACTACTTAAATCTAACTAACCTAAGGACATCACACACATCCATGCCCGAGGCAGGACTCGAACCTGCGACCGTAGCGGTCACGCGGTTCCAGACTGAAGCGCTTAGAACCGCACGGCCACACCGGCCGGCCATCCATAAGGTTTCCATCGTTGTTAGGGAAGATCAAGTACATGAATAGCTGCAAACAGTCAATGATCGGTTCAGTTCGAGCAGAGGACACAGTCCATTCCACGTAAACACAGACAACGTCAGCTTGCACAGTGCCTTGTTGACTCCTTATAGATACGTTCATCGTACGTCCCACGTTGATTTCTGCTATTATTTCACGATGTGTTGCTTGTCTGTTAGCACTGACAACTCTACGCAACCGCCGCTGCTCTCGTTCGTTAAGTGAAGCCGTCGGCCACTGTGTTGCCCGAGGTGAGAAGCAATGCCTGAAATTTGGTATTCTCGGCACACTCTTGACATTGCAGAGCTCGGAAAATTGAATTCCCTAACGGTTTCCGAAATGGAATGTCCAATGCATGTAGCTCCCCCTACCATCCTACTTCCATAGTCTGTTAATTCTTGTCGTGCGGCCATAATAACATCGGAAGTCTTTTCAAATGAATCACCTGGGTACAAATAACAGCTCCGCCAACGCAATGCCCTTTTATACCTTGTGTATGCGATACTACCGCCATCTGCATATTTTCATATCACTATCACATGACTTTCGTCACCTCAGTGCATTGTGGCATTGTGCTGAACGGTCAGCTGGTTTGAACGCTCGGCTGGAGTGGGAGACTTTCTCCCCTCAGGGACTGGGTGCTGTGCTGTCCTCATCATCATTTCATCCCCATTGTCGACGCGCAAGTCTCCCAATGTGGCGTCGCACTCAATAAGACTTGGACTTGGCGGCTGAACTTCCCGCCTGTGAACTTCCGGCCACTGGCGCCATATGCTCATTTCCATTTCCATTGTGGCATTGGCTAACTCTGTACTTTCCCGAAGGGTATTATAACACGGCAGATGGGCAGTTGGGATGAACACGGTGTCAGCTCGGCAGTTTCGCATACGCTATTGTTCCAAGCGTCTTATATTTCTAACTCTCTCATCCCATTGCGTTAAGGGACTTAAATGGTTCGCGTTTACTGACGTGCTTTTCTTCTTTTTATCTAAAAGGAGCTGCAACATTCACTCAGTGAACACTATACATAGAAATGACTTGCGCTTGGATAGTACCATCTTAACCATTCCAGAATGAGATTTTCACTCTGCAGCGGAGTGTGCGCTGATACTTCCTGGCAGACTAAAACTGTGTGCACGACCGAGACTCGAACTCGGGTCCCGAGTTCGAGTCTCGGTCGGGCACACAGTTTTAATCTGCCAGGAAGTTTCATCTTAACCATTGTTTATAAAACTGTAATGAACCACATTATTTTAAATTTAAGTTGAAAGGCTTTCTTTCGACATATTCCCTTTTATTATATATAAGAATTTCTTGCAGTAGTTTAAAGCCTTTTTCTGTAGTGTCGCTCTGGTACGTACTGAAAAATAATGCCTCAGACTTTTGTATGTGAAAACTCTTAAAGCTTTTAGAATAAAACAACCGTTGTTAACATTCTATATCTTTAATATTCACGTTAACATATTTGCAGCCATCTGCCGCTAGAGGGCTCCGAATTGTTGCGTATAAGTGGCGCTCTGTAGCCTTACTATGTCGGTGTCTGAAAGGCAGCTTGCCATAATCGAGTTTCAAATTCAAAGAGTTCGTCCACACAGCGAGCACCCTCTCCTTCAGCACGGCAATGCCAGATCACACACGAAAGCTGCGACATGCCTTGGGTTCACTTTCATCGATCGACGAGCATACAGTCCCGACGCGGGCCCAATCGATTTTCATCTGTTCCCAAAACTTAAAGAACACCGTCTGGACATTACTTTGATAGTGATAAAGCGTTGCAAGGAGAGGTGAGGTTGGGCTCCATCAACGAAGTCAAACATTCAACAGTGGTGGTATGAACGAACGAACGGGTTTCTCCTTGGGAAAAACTTCACCAGGCTTACTATATTGAGAAATAAATATGTAGGACCGGAGATGTAGGACGTTAATGGCGTTTGTTCTATTTAAAAAAGTTTTTACATTCTTCACATAAATAATTCAGAGGCATTGCTTCTCAGCACGCCTTCATATATACGATCGGAAGTCTCTTACTTTTCGATTGGTGTTCTTTAGTTTTCTTATCTAATATTTCGTGAACTGTATCTGCAGGAGATCATTTCATTACAGAGTAGCTAGAACTCAGATGGGACAGCAGAACAGCAATTATCTAGATAAACCATTGCCTTACCAATTACTTTACTTTTAGTAACTTCGCTGCTATATAGAACAAATGCATTTTGCAGATAATAGGTAGACCGCTTCTTCAAAGGATTTTGTAACTATGATAATATTTAGCATTTGCAACCTAATTTTAAAAATTCCCCTTTAGTGCATCACAGTGGAAAATGAACTGAACCTTGAGCATTAATTATATTGGGCGCTAATTATTAATGACAGTAGTAATACGAGCTCATTTTAATCATAATGTACAATCTGTGCTTAGAGTTAAAATTTACTCTGAGAAACAGCTTTTGATTGATATCTGTGAGATTTCAGTTTGTTGAAGCAGACCTTAAATGTCTGATACGGTTCTTCGTGAAATATGAATTTAAACAAATGTATGGGGTCAGATTTAATGGGATGAACTGTGTTGACAATGAGAACATGCAGCCTCATCTTCCTCCATATGTCCTCAGCAACTTTAACCACGAATTCATCCTAAACCGATCATACTGCCATAAATGTATCAAATGTCCTTTATAGCGACATAGGCTTTCAATAATAAATAGTTTTAATGTATGGTGTGTAAGCCGTTGGCTATTACAAACGTAATACCGAATGTCTGACTGGCGTTAAAGTTCTGAGCAGTAATGATTAACGAAAATTCGCCATACAGCCTGGGCTATACCGTCTGTGCGAAATTCAAGAAGCATGCTTTATATATTACATTTTACACTCAACTGGAAAGTTCAAGGGGAACTTGTGCGGTCAGCTCTTGGGCAGATCTTGGAATAGAAGTTGCTGACCTTCATTCACCACTGCCATCACTCAGTATACCGCCTAAAAAGCAAGTTGCATGGAAAACAATTTCCACAAATTGTTTGACCACGTAAGTGAGACGAATCCGACAAAAAACAACACCGTTGAGACAGACTCCTGTTTTCTTATGTTGTCAAAAATAGTGAAAGATTGTTAGATTTTTGCTTCATAGATTATATTCAGAGTGACCGCTATGAATAAAAACGTATTACTGACACCCGCTTCTCCCAATGGCTAAAATTTGTGTATGAATACTTCATGGCATTTACGAACAGAAAACAACTACTTACTTACTTTCTTACTTGAAAGTCGGTAACTAAATAATTATTCAATAATTCATTTGTGATGTAGCATGAAGGAAGGAAAATGAGAAGGAACGATTATCACAGCTTGACTTTCCAGCGATATCAATTCCATGAGAGACGCAGCACTACCTCTGATTTGTCAATGACGGGAAAGGTAATCGCTCATCGCCTCAATTCTAGCTGGAAGTTGTTCAGGAAAACTACGGAAGTCTAGAATCAAAATGGTTGGCAGGGAATTTGAACCCTTGCTCCTTCTGAATACTAGATCACTGTCTTAATTGCTGTGTCACCTCATTCTATACTTTAAAAGGAGGTCAATAATTTCTGAATGTTTCTCCTTTGCTGCCTAACATTTTTGTAGATTAAGTTCTGAAAAAAATATGAATAACCTTATAATTTTCGTCCTGATTCTCACATATGTTCTGCTAATATATGTTTCTACTTGAGATTTCAGTTAATTGACCTTGCATTCACTTGCGGATTACAGCTCCATTTCTTCGGTGCACCGAGAGGAAACGATGAAAAGATTTGCCTCGCTGGAGTTTGTCAGTAAATTATTATGTAACACTACATCAGATACGAACTACACCAAACTAGCATAAAACGTGTATGTGCTCTGGTTTCTAAAGATTCGTGAAAATTCATAAAGCCAGCAATAACTCGAGACAACATAAAGCAACTGACACAAAAGTTGAGTATAGTGTTACCACAATGATGCTCCATAATACTACCACATGGAAACCAGTGCCGTTGGATTCGGTTTGATTAACACGTACAAGGCAGACAACTGCAGGTTTCTAGATCTACAAATGTATTTCGCAAGCCTCTGTACAGTGCTTGGTAAATGTTTGTGAGCAGGATGACAGTTGGCGGTGTAGGAGTTAGACATGAACGCTGAGCTATTCATTTGGGCCGTATGACGTCGAAGCACCAGTTACCGAATGAACTGCGATGGAGGATATTTTTCTGATCAGAAATAGGTGAAATTTAGGCTGAGGTAACAATTGGAATTAAGTATAGCAATTTCTGCCCACATTCCCGTGTCCAGAAAGCCTAGCCAAGTGATAGACGGACTCTGAGAGGACACACATCCTCACCGATGAATCTCGGTTTTGCTTGCAATCTGACTGCAGGCGTATTTAGGTCTGGCAGGAAACCACAAATAATTATCCTAGAAAAACACCCACGAGAGACCTGTCTTCGGAAGAGCTAGGGTTAGGTACATAGAGGTATGTACGCAAGTGGATACACACAGCTTCAGATGCTTTCACGTTGTAAGTCTGTTTACGTGACATACTTTACGCTATTGTACATACTTACTACTTTTTCTGGCGATGAGTATTTTCAGTAGTACAAAATTCAGCACATGAATCGTAAAGCTTCGTCTCAGTCCCGAATGTCTCAAAGTTTGTGTGGGGTGCAGTTGTGAGACATACAACTGGTTACAATATCGTTTTCTTTTCCATTGTGTTCCGAGGGCAACTTTGCAAAACGAATGGATTTCACTTCCCACTGACTCAAAGATTCTGGTACCAGAGGCGTCACACATCGCATTCTGTAATATACAGTTCATTAGCGATCTGGTTTGTAGTATTTCTTTGTGACTTCACGGTATCCAGACAAACAGATCAACTTTGTACAATTCAGAGACGTTCTAAGTATGAACATAATGTCTTTGCTGAAAAAGTTAAATTGTAAACTTTGCCAATTTCAATTGTTTGTTAAAAGGTGAACATATTAAACGAGTGACCTACAGTTACGTTTAAACAACAAACTGCAAAGAGCTGGTGTCGATGGGAATACTTAGAGTGGCTGGACAAGAGTACGGAAATATCGCAAGCCATGCATTCTTGAACATAAATTCAGACGCTAGCCAATCCGACAGGTTGTGCTGTTGTACTTGACCGCTAAAGGCTCCTATGCAATATTCTCAACACATTGCAAGTGTTAGTTATGACCTGAACAGTGTTCTGTCAATGTATTCTGTCTGGGCTAAATGAACTGCAACGCGGAAAAATTGTTGGTGCTTGTACGGTAGGTGCTATACTGGACACAGGGACAGCAGAAAAATTCACAAAGTGAACGAAAGTGTGTGCTGACTGATCGTGACAGACGGTCACTGATCTACATCTACATATATACTCCGCCAGCCACCAAGCGACGTGTGGCAGAGGGCACAATTCGCGACAAAGTCGTATCCCCCCCCATTCCAGTCGCGGATCGCGCGAGGGAAAAACGACTGTCTGAACGCCTCAGTACGAGCTCTTATTTCCCATATCTTTGAATGATGATCATTACGCGATTTGAAAGTTTGTGGTAATAATATATGCTCTACATCCTTGTTTCGCCTTGTTATACGCAGTAAGTTACACTTACTAATATTGAGAGATAATTGCCAGTCATTACACCACGCATTTATTTTCTGCAAATCCTCATTGATTTGTTCACAACTTTCGTGTGATACTACTTTGCTGTAGACTACAGCATCATCGGCAAACAGTCTAAGGCCGCTGTCAATACCATCAATCAGATCGTTTATGTAAATCGTAAAAAGCAGAGGACCTATTACGCTACCCTGGGGCACGCCTGAAGTTACGCTTGTTTCTGTTGAAGTCACCCCATTCAGGACGACATACTGCTCCCTGTTTGTTAGAAAACTTTCTATCCAACCGCATATGTCATCGGATAGACCATAAGCACGCACTTTTTGTAGCAAGCGACAGTGCGGAACTGAGTCGGACGCCTTTCGAAAGTGGAGAAATATGGCATCAACCTGGGAGCCGGTATCTAGAGCCTGTTGTATATCATGCACAAAGAGGGCCAGCTGTGTCTCGCATGACCGCTGTTTCCTAAAACCGTGCTGGTTTCTGCAGATGAGCTTCTCAGAGTCTAGAAAGGTCATTATGTCTGAACACAAGATATGTTCCATGATTCTACAACAAATCGATGTCAGTGAAATTGGCCGGTAATTATGTGCATCCGATTTGCTACCCTTTTTATAGATTGCTATGGCCTCGGCCTTCTTCCAGTCCCGTGGAACTTTCCGCCGTTCCAATGATCTCTCATAGATGATGGATAAGAATTGTGCTATATTTGTAGCATAGTCAACATATAATCTTACGAGGATACCGTCTGGGCCAGATGCCTTCTCGGCGTCTAACGATCTTAACTATTTTACAATCCCAGATACACTAAACACTATGTCAGCCATCCTTTCGTTTGTTCGATAACAGAAAGGGGGAATGATGCTGTAATCCTCTATCGTAAACGAGTTTTTGAAAGCCAGGTTTAGAATCTCGGCCTTCTGTTTATCATCATTAGTTACATTACCCGTACTGTCAGAAAGAGAAGATATTGAATTATTTGTAGTGTTCATAGATTTTACGTACTACCAAAATTTTTTGGGGTTATTTTTAGAACCTGCAGATAAAATATTGCTTTCAAATTCGTTAAAAGAATCTCTCATTGTCCTTCTGACAGCTGCTTTCATTTCGCATAATTTCTGTTTGTCAGCAGCGCAGTGACTATGTTTAAAACGACTGTGCAAAATTCTCTGCTTTCTCAGCAACTTCCTAATATGTTTGTTATACCAAGGTGGATCCTTTCCCTTCCCTATACTTTTGCTAGGCACATACTTCTTTTGCACATGGTGGACAATATCTCAAAATTCCGACAGAAGATGCTCAATATCTTTGTGTCCCGTGGTGAATGCTTGGAGCTGACTATGAAGATATCCATTAATGACACTTTTATTTTCTTTCCCAAACAAGAAAACTGTACGCTGGTTCTCTGTTTTTGTTTTTTGTTGTTTTTTTTTTTCAACCTCCACTGACATAGAAGCCACAACGACTTCATGGTCACTAACACCCTCCTCTAGATCAACTTCCTCAAAAAGATCAGGTCGGTTTGTCGCCAAGATATCTAATATGTCACCATCTCGAGTTGGTTTTCTAACCAATTGCTCAAAGTTGTATGTTGAGAGCGCTCCTAGAATAGCTTCATATGAATCTTTGATTCTGCCCCCTGTGGTAAACGCGTAATTTTCCCAGTCAATAGATGCTAGATTAAAGTCTATATCTATAACTAACAGGTAATTTGGATATTTACTTCGTATGTACTCAAGACGTTCCCTGAAACGTTCTGCGACGTTTGTTGCGGATGCTGGTGGTCTATAAAAACATCCTAATACAATGAACAATCCTTCTCTGATTGACAGATTTACCCAGACTGTTTCACAGTCCGACGCAGTACCGATCTCAACTGCGTTTAAATAACTTTTAACTGCAATGAACACATCACCACCCGTAGCATCAGTCCTATCCTTCCTAAACATTGTCCAGTCAGAGTTCAAAATTTCACTGCTTTTTATGTCTGGTTTCAACCAGCTTTCGGTACCTAATACAATACTGGCATTGCTACTGTTAATTTCGGAGGTTAACTCGGGGATCTTGCTACAGACAGTTCGACAATTTATTAACATGAGATTCAGCATATATAAATCCTTTGGAATGACTTGTTTAGGCGAAATAACAATTTTTACAGTTGGCACACCCACAACCGTGTCATGAACTGGTAATTCTTCTGGGCAGCGGTTTGTTTCCCATGGGGAGGAACGTAATCTAAAAAAAAACCCACCATGTGCATGCCACAAGTACTGTGGTACCCATGTAGCTGCTTCCTGTGTGTAGTGCACCCTTGATCTATCGGCCGGCCGCGGTGGTCTAGCGGTTCTAGGAGCTCAGTCCGGAGCCGCGCGACTGCTACGGTCGCAGGTTCGAATCCTGCCTCGGGCATGGATGTGTGTGATGTCCTAAGGTTAGTTAGGTTTAAGTAGTTCTAAGTTCTAGGGGAATTATGACCTCAGCAGTTGAGTCCCATAGTGCTCAGAGCCATTTCAACCATTTGATCTATCGAGGGGCGTCCTACAACCTTCCACCCCATAGCGTTGGTCGAGGAATCTACAACTATTTTCATCACAGAGTCGACGTAGCCTCTGGTTTAGATTCTCCACTAGTCTCCAAACCAGTGGACCCTGGTCCACCCTGGGTACGATGCTGCAGATCGTCAGCTTGGCTTCCACTCCTCGAGATATGGAGGCCGCCTTCACCAATTTAGTCAGCCGTCGAAAGGACCCAAGGATTTCCTCGGAACCCCGACTACATGTGCAACAATCTGCAGCTGGCTGCACCCCGCACGCTCGATAGCCGCCGGAAGAGCTTCTTCCACGTCCTGGACCAGCCCCCCCCCCCCCCCCTCCTCCAGCAAGCACACGGAGTGAACGTTGGACTTCTTCCCCGCCCTAGCCACTATGTTCCTGAGGGGCTCCATGACCCGCCTAACATTGGAGCTCCCAATAAATAACAAACCCCTACCCCCCAGGTGCCCGTCTGGACCCTCCAGCATCAGATAGCACACTGAATCTATTAGCAAAGTGCATGGGATTTGGCAGGAGCCTGCTTCCTCCTTGCAGCCTTCGCCTTGAGGCTCGAGACCTCGACACAGTCTGCCACCCGCACTGAGGTGAGAGTGGGCCAGCCGGCACAGTCGCACCTGAGGTCGGCTCAGTGACAGAGAGCTGTGACATCTCCCCCCCCCCCCCCCCCCCTGCAAATCTAGTACAGCAGAGGCTGGCCCAGGCACCCCATCCCCACTGCACCTCAAGGTGGCACTCTGGAGCTTGTTGACTGTGGCCAACAAAGCTTTCAGCTGCGTTTGGACTTTGGTCAACTCCTCCTGCATCCGCACACAACAGACACAGTCCCTATCCAGCAAGCCAATAACTGATTTACTATAAAAAAAAAACTTAAGGAAACCCACTGTCACACAACGTTAACAGCTACACTCTAGTTGGCAGAAAGGACACTCAATAATGAAAATAGAAGTTTATGGTAGAAGCGAGATCTGGTGCTTATTTTCCTGCTAGGGGCTATTTAGTGATTTCTAAAGAGTAAGATAGTGACCTGCAGTAAACTGCTAGGGGCTAACTAGTGAGTATTATAAACGAATTCAACAGTGACCTACGGTAAGCTGCACCTACTGATCATCCCTCGTATTTGTAATTTAAACAAGCGTTTACGTACACGCGAATGTGGCCTAATAAAACTATAAAACCTGCTACCTTAAATGTACCGAGTCTAAATGACACTAATAAACGTAAACACTGGGTACTGTACACTGACAGCTGCAGGTACAAAACGAAACCTTTAGCTAACAATAAGAGTTCAGAATGTAAAGCACAAATACAAATTCTACTTTATAGAAACCGATGGGCTTACAGTACACGATCACTAAAGCCCACAACAAGCTAAGGAATTTAAGCAGACGGCGAGGTGAGTCTTAGCTTCCTGCTAACTAGACCGTATGTAATAAGGGTTCAGAAGTTGAACTGGAACACTGATTTACTCAGATATTGTAGTGTAATACTAATTTACCACGTTATATACGTTTGTTTCACTTTTAACGGTCGCAGGTTGCGCTAGTCAAACGTATACAAGTGAGGTTAGAAATCACTGTCAGTATCACTATTCCTAATAAAACGTATAAAAACTGCTACCTTCAATGTATCGAGTCTAAATGACACTAATAAACGTGAATACTGAGTATTGGACACCAACTTAAACAGATTACCCCTCGTACTGACAATGTAAACAAACGTTTACGTTCACGCGAAAAATAACCTAATAAAACTAAAAAAATTCTTCCTTCAATGTATCGAGCCTAAATCACACTAATAATCGCAAATACTAAGCATTGTGCACTGTATTGATTGATAATCCCTCGTATTTAACGTCAGTTAAGAATGTAAACAAACGTTTGCGTACACCCAGAACTGTCCTAAATAGAAACTTCGCGTATCTTATTCAGACGCAAATAAAAAATGAAACCTTTCATTTATCACGTGTATCTGACACTAATACACGTAAATACTATAAAATTGACAGCAAAAACGATTAATTACTAGCTAAATTACTTATCTTGTAACACAGCAAGCGAAAAGCGCTCGTAGCCGGCGTCAGGGCTGCCACTACACCCAGAAGGTTTGGAGGAAAAATAAAGAGTACGACAGCTGCATAAATCACTGCAGAACTGATGGCCAACTCGCGAACCCTGTCTGCACCAAAGCAGCATGAAGGGAGCTGCGTAAGCAGGGAGTTTCTGGGTGAGCTGGAATTCCAAAATCACTCGTCTGTGATGCATATGCCCTTGACAGGGAAAGGTGGTGCAAAAGCCATAAAACCTGGACTATGGAGCAATGGAGGAATAACATTTGGTCAGATAAGTCTTGTTCCACTTTGTTTCCAACTTTTGGCTGAGTTTACGTCCCAAGAGGTAAACATGTTGGGGGTTCAGTGATAATTAGGAAGTCTAACCGGGGCAGAATTGTAGGATTCCCCTTAATCACGGAGGAAGCGGCTACTAGGCTAGCGGAGTATGTGTGGCGTGCACATGGGACTTTTTTTTAGTTAGAGGACCACTCCCTTGGGAGCAAAGACGACCTGCCTGCTACATCAGCCACAACGACCTCAGAGAATCTTGGATCTCGCAGATCAGGGACGAAAAAGATTAATATGATTTTAGTAAATTCCAGGAGCATCTAAGAAAGGTCCCAGAATTAGTATCGCTTGCTGCAGGTTATAATGCTCAGATAGCATTGGGAACGGAAAGCTGGTTGCAGCCAGACGTCAATGACAACGAAATCCTAAGATCAGACTGGAGTGTTTATCGTAAGGATAAGTTAGTCGCCAATGGTGTAGGCGTTTTTATTGCAGTAAAATATTCGATAAAATCTAGCGAGTTTGTCACGGATTCCGAATGTGAATTAATGTGGGTGAAATTGAGTGTCAAAGAACGGTCAGAAATGGTGATATGATTCTTTTATAGACCACCTGGGTCAAGATCTGTAGTTGTAGAGCCCTTTAGACAAAACTTGCAGAATATCATTAGTAATTTTTCCTGCTCATGCCGTTGTAATAGGGGGTGACTTCAACTTGCCAGGTATAGATTGGGAGTGTTATGCCATCAAAATTGGTTCCAGAGACAGGGAATCGTATGGCATTGTTCTTGATGTCTTGTCCGAAAATTACCTTGAACTGATAGAGAACCAACTCGTGAGGATAACGTTTTAGACCTCCTGGCAGCAAACAGACCTGAATTTATCGAATCAGTTAACGTAGAGGGAAGTATCAGTGATCATAAGGCTGTGACAGCATCTATGACGATGAGTTCTGCAAGGAATGTTAAGAAAGGTAGGAAGATATATTTGGCCAGCAAGGGTGTCAGGATACAAATTTCAGAATATCTTAGCAGTCAGCATCAAATATTCGGTGTTGAGGACGAAGATGTGGAGAAAAAATGAAAAAAATTCAAAGGCATCGTTCAATATGCCCTAGACAAGTATGTTCCAAGTAAGGTTTTAAGGGATGGGAAACATCCACCATAGTTTAATAAAAACGGCTGTGAGCACTATGGGACTTAACATATATGGTCATCAGTCCGGAGTACCACAGAGAAGTATTGCTGTTTACAATATATATAAATGATCTAGTAGAAAGCGTTGAATGCTTGTTAAGGCTATTCGCAGCTGATGCAGTTGCTTACACCAAAGTAGCAACGCCAGAAGATAGTAAGAATTTGCAGAACGACCTGCAGAGAATTGATGAATAGTGCAGACTCTGGCAATTGACCCTGAACGTAAATAAATGTAACATATTGCGAATACATAGGAAAAGAAATCCACTACTGGACAGTTACACTATTGATGTCAAACAGCTGGAGACAGCGTCTGCCGTAAAATATCTAGGCGTAACAATCCAGAGCGACCTTAAGCGGAATGACCATATAAAACAGATAGTGGGAAAATCAGACACCAGACTCAGATTCATAGGAAGAATCTTAAGGAAATATAACTCATCCACGAAGAACTGGCTTATAAGGCGCTTGTTCGCCCGATTCTTCAGTATTGTCCACCTATTTGGGATCCCTATCAGGTAGGACTGACAGAGGAGACAGAGAAGATCCAACGAAGAGCGGCGCGTTTCGTCACGGGGTCGTTTAGTTGGCGAGAGACCGTTACGGAGATGCTAAACAAACTCCACTGGCAGACGTTACAAGAGAGGCGTTGTGCATCACGCAGAGGTTTACTATTGAAATTTCGGGACAGCACTTTTCATGAGGCGGCCAGACAACATATTACTTCCCCTCACATACATCTCACGTATAAGCCACGAGAGGAAAATTCGAGAAATTATAGCCAATACACAGACTTGCCGACAATCATTCTTCCCACGCACTATTCGCGAGTGGAAGAGGGTTGGAGGGATCAGATAGTGGTACCGAAAGTACCCTCCACCACACACCATTAGGTGGCTTCCGGAGTATGTTGTAGATGTAGATTTATTCCACAAATCCCATGGGTGCTCTGTAAGATCACATTACTGCCTACGATTGTGTGACCATTTTGGCTGATCATGTCGATTGCATGTTACAACGTTTGTTCCCCAATGCTGGTGCCTGTTCACATTGACCAGAAATTGTTTTGTCAGCATGGGGATGAATTATCGCATTTCCCCGTTCCGTTACAGTCACCAGGTCACAGTACTGAGCCTTAGCGGTCTACTTTGGAGAGAAGGGTGCGTGATCGCTGTTCACCTCCATCGTCATTACTTGCACTTGCATTATTTTGCAGAAAAAATCGTACAAGATTCACCTGAAAACATTACAGGACCTGAAGTTATACATTCCGAGACCATTGGGGGTTGTTTTGAACGCCAACGGTTTTGGTATACCGTATTAGACATGGTACTACGTTGCGTTTTAGGAGTTTCTATATTTTTTTCATCCCGTTATTATAGTATTATGAAAACTGTTGTTCTTTAATTGGTGGGAAAATGTAACTTTCTGCGAAATGTATATGTGAAGTTCTGATCTAAACAGCATATATAGTTGATCTGTTATTAACGTCCTGTATTCTGGGAGATACCCATTTTGAAGTTAACGAGCCAATAACCTATAATGAAGAATGTTATTTGTTAGAATAATTCAGAAATTTACTGTGGTAAAAGGCTAAGTTGTCGAACTTGTGACAGTCAGAGAAACAAAATTGTCTGAAGATCATCAGCGTGCAAAATTGTGCAGGTGAGAGAACAATATGAAATTTGCCTGAATTTGAGATTAATCGGGAATCAGGCACACCTTTCAGACCCAGTGCTAAATTCAGTATTCACAACGGATTTACTGACGCCTAAGTTGATTAGCCCTAGCAAAGAATCTGTAGGTGGGGAACTGACACAATATTATTATTTAAAGGACCCTCTTATGATAATTAACTCAAGATTTAAATAATACTATGGCTTATTATCAAAAACATATGAATATTAATGCAGTTAAACACAATTATGATGACAAGAACGTTACAAAGATGTTCCGCACTATACATATTGCTAACTAATGCTCTGAGTTGCAAAGTTACTGAAACACGAGGAACTCTATCAGATCTCAGATATAACTCTGAGGAACTGGTAGAGTAGTCTGACTACGATGATCACAGTCACTGTTTGTCTGGAACCAAAAAGCAAAGATCCTGCAGAACTGAGGAAGTGCTAATAGATGAGCCAGAGGCAGGCGTCTTGCAATTGAGCTACGGTACTGTAGGTTTCCCTCATATGTCGGAGTTGTAGGCGATACTTACCATAATCTTCAGTGAACTTCGAGAAGAAGTAGACACAACGACTCCACGACTTGATAACGCTGCCTCAGTCGACTCCACATCTCTTCAGCACTCACATCTACCGATCTACACTCCCTGGCCTCGTCTTCCTATCCACTCACTTTTCGCGTCTCTGGTCGTAATTTTATCATAGGCGAGATTTCACGCCCAAAAATACTGAAACGCCAACAGACCAATGAATGACATTTATTCTCCTCTTTTCTAAAATCATTTCTGTCGTGTGTTACATCCACATGACGTCACAACTCACATGCCACTCACTGCTCGTATTGCCGTCAGCTAGTCTCGCGTTACAGGTCCCACGAAAATGTAAAAAGCTTGCTACGAGGCTTAGACGACTCTGCAACAGCGTCCATCTGTAACGTAGGTCAGAGCTGATTTCAAGATTTTTAGGAACGCCGGGAGATATTTATCTCCCCAATTATATCACTACACAAGCTCCCATTGCATATCGCCTCTTGCAGAATTTCGTGTTTTGGAACAAAGACCCTTTCATCTCTACCAACCGCTGACCGTCATACAATAACTTTTCTGTCATCTCTCAGTCCTCCCAAGCGACTTTCATCCCCCTGTTTCTGCGAAGGGTGGGCGTGCCTCTCATGGCTCGTTTAGCCAGCCCTCGCAATGTGGTGCCAGTCTCGTATTCACAGCACTCCTCCCTCCTAAAGTACGCCCAGAAAGCAACTGAAAGTACGCAACAACAAATCAGATAAGATGGAAATTAAGAAGGAGAAAGTGAACTCATCGCATCCCAGCACTGTGACAACAAGAATCTCTTCAAGGTAAATCAACTCCTCTGCACTTATATAATGAAAGATGGCCAAAGAAAGAAAAGAGGTTCGCCAAACGGCTACCCGTGTCTCAAGCGATAGCCATATTGTTGCTTAGGACCTCAGCTGAGTAAACATTGTCACCTTCGAGTGCTTTGATAAGCTCAGTTTGAGAAAGCCTACTGCCTTGTTTAAACTATACGTTTGCATTCATCCGGAATTGGAAAGGAAGAAAAAGGAATAGAAATTAATTCCACTGATATTTATTCCAATGGGTTTGTTAGGTTGTTATAAAAATTAATTTCGACGATGATTTAAATTACACACTACGTTTACAACTGTTTCTCCACCGAGCAGAATTGTTTTCTCTCTTGTCATCGATTGTGGTAGTGCCGATACCATAAAAGTCTTTTTGATATTGGGTGAGCTGGGACAATGCAAACATTGGTAAATTGTGAAATGGTTTGGAAAGCGGCTTTCATTTGAAAAAGATTAAACATGAAATTTTTGTGTCACACTTCCCTCTGTAACCAAAATGACGATTCCTTGATGCCTCAGGATGTATCCTATGAACCGATACCTTCTTTTAGCTAAATTGTATCATAAATGTCTTTCTTCCACAACACGATTCAGTTGTGTTGTTGTGGTCTTCAGTCCGAAGACCAGTTGATGCAGCTCTCCAGACTACTCTAGTCTGTCCAAGCCTCCTCATCTCCATCGACGCGCAAATCGCCGAAGTGGCGTCAAATTGAAAGACTTGCACCCGGCGAACGGTGTACCCGACGATAACCCCTAGTCACACGACATTTACATTTACCTCGACACTTCCCTCCAAACCAAAATTAACGATACCTAGATGTCTCAGAATGTGCCTCTCAACCGATCCCTTCTTCTAGTGAAGCTCTGTCACAAATTCGTCTTCTCCCCAATTCTATTCAATACCTCCTCATTAGTTACGGGATTACGTGATCTACCCATCTAATCTTCAGCATTCATCTGTTGCACCAAATTTCAAAAGCTTCTATTCTTTTCTTGTCTAAACTGTTTATCGTCCATATTTCACTTCCATTTGTACACTCTGTACAAATACTTTCAGAAAAGACTTCCTGACGCTTAAATCTATACTCGATTTTAACAAATTTATCTTCTTCAGAAATGGTTTTCCTGCCATCGCCAGTCCACATTTTATACCCTCTCATCATTAGTTATTTTGCTGCCCAAATAGCAAAATTCATTTAATACTTTAAGCCTCGTTTCTTAATCTAATTTCCTCAGTATTGCCTGATTTAATTCGCCTACATTCCATTATCTTGTTTTGCTTTTGTTGATGTTCACCCTATATCCTCCTTTCAAGACACTTTGCATTACTTTCAACTGTACTTCCTAGTCCTTTGCTATCTCTGACAGAACGACAGTGTCATCGGCAAACCTCAATGCCTTTATTTGTTCTCCTTGGACTTTAATTCATATTCCAAATTTCGCTGTGGGCGAGCGGTTCTAGCTTCTTCAGTCCGGAACCGCGCTGCTGCTACGGTCGCAGGTTCCAATCCTGCCTCGGGCATGGATGTGTGTGATGTCTTCAGGTTAGTTAGGTTTACGTAGTGCTAAGTCTAGGGGACTGATGACCTCAGATGTTCAGTCCAATACTGCTTAGAGCCATTTGAACTTTACTCCAAATTTTTAATCTGGTTTCCTGTAGTGTTTGCTCAATGTACAGGCTGAATAACATCGTCGATAGGCTACAACCCTGTCTCACACCCTTCTCAACCACTCTTGTCCTTTCCGGCCTTCGACTCTTGTAACTGCCGTCTGGTTCCGGGACAAGTTGTAAGCAGCCTTTCGTTCTATGTGTTTTATCCCTGCTACTTCGATAATTTCAAAGAGAGTGTTGCAATAAAGATTGTCAAAAGTTTTCTATAAGTCTACAAACACTAAAAACTTAGGCTTGTTTTTCATTAAACCACTTTCTAAAAAAAGTCGTAGGGACAGTATTGCCTCGTGTATTCCTACATTTCTCCGGAATCCAAACTTATCTGACAGGAGGTCAGCTTCTACCATTTTTTCCATTCTTCTGTAAAGAATTCATGTTAATATTTTGTAACCATGACTTATTAAACTGGTAGTTCGTTAATATTCACACCTGTCAGCACCTGCTCTTTCATAATTGGAATTATTATGTTCTTCCGGAAGCCTGAGGGTATTTCGCCTGTCTCATACGTCTTGCCCACCATATGGAAGAGTTTTGTCATGGCTGCATCTCCCAAGTCTGTTAGTAGTTCTGACTGAATGTCGTCCGCTCCCGGGGAGTTGTTTCGACTTATGTCTTTCAGAGCTTCAAAATAGTTCAAATGGCTCTAAGCACTATGGGACTTAACATCTGAGGTCATCAGTCCCCTAGAACTTAGAACTACTTAAACCTAACTAACCTAAGGACTTCACACACATCCATGCCCGAGGCAGGATTCGAACCTGCGACCGTCGCAGTCGAGCGGTTCTGGACTGAAGCGCCTAGAACCGCTCGGCCTCCTCGGCCGGCTTTCAGTGCTCAGTCAAATTCTTCTCACAGTATATCGTATCTCCCATCTCATCTAGTCCTCTTCCATGTTCTATACCACTGACCTTACGCACATATCCCTCGTATGGAGTCTCTATAGAGTCTCTATATACTCCTTCCACTTTACAGCTTTCCCTTCCATACTCAGGACTCTTTTTGCATCCGAGCTCTTTATATTCATACAACAGCTTCTTTTTTCTCCATAGGAGTCTTTAATTTTCCTGTAAGCGGTATCTGTCTTTGCCATACTGATATATGCTTCTAAATCTTTACATTTGTCCTCTAGCCATTCCGACCTAGCCATTTTGCACTTCCTGCCAATCTTAGTATTATACGTTTATATTACCTTTCGCCTGCTTCATTCGCTATATTTGTATGCAGTATTCTATCCTCTTATCAATTAAATTCAATATTCCTGTGTTAACCAATGATTTTTACTGGGGCTATGTCTTTCCACCTATTTAATCCTCTGCTGCTTTTACTATTTCATTTCTCACAGCTATCCATTCGTCTTCTCCTCTATTCTTGTCCCCTGATTTTTTTTTCTTCAATCGTTGCCTAATGCTCCCTCTGAAACTCTCAACAACCAATAGTTCTTTAAAATTATCCAGACCCCATATCCTTAGTTTCCTGCATTTTTTGTAGTTTCTTCAGTTTTAATGTACATTTCATAACCAATAAATTGTGGTCAGACATCACGTCTGTCCCTGGAAATGTCTTACAATTTAAAATCTGTTTCAAAAATCTCTGTCTCACCTTTACATAATCAACCTGAGACTTCCGGTGTCTCCAGGTCCCTTCCACGTGTACAACCTTTCTTTATCATTCTTAAAACGAGTGTTACTGGTGATTAAATTATGCTCTGTCCAAAATTCTCTTTAATCCTTTCACCCTATCCATATTTACCCAATTTCTGTCCTTCTCTTCCATTCCCTACTTCGAATTCCAGTCCTCCATCACAATTAAATTTTCGTCTCCCTTAACTGAATAATTTATTTCATCTCATCATATGTTTTCTCAATTTCCTGCTCATCTGCGGAGCTAGTTGGCATGTAAACTTGTACTATGATGGTGTGTGTGCCCTTCGTGTCTATCTTGGATACAATAACATGTTCACTGTGTTGTTCATGGTAGTTTACCCGCATTCCTATTTTCTTATTCATTATTAAATCTACTTCTGCATTACCCCAATTTGATTCTGAAATTATAGCACTGTATTTACTGCTCCTCCTGTCAACGACCTTCACTAATTTTCACTATATCTAACTTTAACTTATCAATTTTTCTTTACAGTTTTCTAACCCTATCTGACATTCCATGCTCCGATCCGTGGAACGACAGTTTTGTTTCTCCTGATTACGACATCCTCCTGAATAGTCTCCGCCCGGAGATTCTCCAGAATATTTTACTCAAGAGGGTGCCAACATCATTTAACCAAACAGTAGAGCTGCATGCCCTCGGGCAAAATTACTACTCTAGTTTCCCCATCCTTTCAGCCGTTCGCAGTACCAGCACAGCAAGGCCGTTTTGGTTGCTGCTACAAGACCATAGTAGTCAATTATTCAGTCTGTTGCCGTTGCATCTATTGATAAGGCTGCTGCCTCTTTTGAGGAACCACACGTTTGTCCGATATCTCTGTTGTGGGTACACCAACGGTGTGACCATCTGTACCGTAACATTAGTTATTTACCCTTAAAAACTTCAACATTTTTCCATGGCACGACATTTCGTAGGCGTCTCAAACCTTCTTACCTGAAATGTTTGTCGTCGACACTTCACTTCCGTACAAGGCTATACGCCGTACAAATACATTCAGAAAAAATTTACTATCGCTTAAGTTGAAATTAGACGTATACAAAAGGCATTCATCTGTTCTGTATTTGGCATTTAATTTATTTCTGCTTATTCCCCGCTATACTCGCTTGACTCAAGTTCTCTCGACTTTCAACTATGGCTGCAAATAAATTCTGTTGAGTATTGAACTGGTGTTGGCTGTCAGTCAACTCGTACTACAGAGAGCAGTTTCGATCATTTTTTAATGATGTCATCTTGCTTTCAGCTGTTAGCGTTTTATCTTATTATTGCAATTTCGGCACTATGCCATTTTCAAGCATTCGATTTTGACATATATGTTTACGTCAGGCAAAGATAATTTAAATAATTTGTACAAGCTGTGGACCCATATTACAAGTAAGTAAGTTTCGATATTATTTGGCACGGAATGTTGCGAAGATAGGAAACCTGAGTTCGGCAAGGAGGAAATTATTTTGAATGTAACATGTTCCCAGATACTTTATAACGCCATAGTGGAAGAGAGTGACTGACTTTGGCTGTTACTATCCCAAATCACGTACTCATTACGTGGTGTACCTTTTCTAAAATTCTTCCTGGTGTCAAGGTATAAATAGGCGAACTTTCGCTACTGGCTCAACTCGTCCGTAACAAAAAATACTGTAGTCATGCTCCGGTCCCCCCGCAGTTGGCTAACACTCGTTATCAGAAATCGTCTATTGTCAGCACACCGACTATTTCATGCGCAACACCACATTTCTGATACTTTTTCTTTTTCAGAAACACTCTCAGTGTTTTAACCAGTCTGCGATTTATTCCTTCTCTTCTGTGGCCGTAATCAGTTTTTTGACTCCAAAATAGCAAAACCCATCCACTACTTTTAGTTCCTCATTTCTTAATCTAATACCTTCAGCATTACCTGATTTATAATTCGACTACATTCCATTGCCCTCCTTTTACAATTCTTCGTGTTCATTGTACAACGTATTTTCAAGACACTACGTATTCCATTCAACTGCTCTTCCAAGTGCTTTGCTGTCTCTGAAAGAATTACAATATTATCGACAAACCTCAAAGTTTTTGTTCTTTCTTCCTGAATTTTTATTCCCTTTCCCAAATTTTGCTTTGTTTCCCTTACTGGTGGCGCAGTGTACAGACTGAATATCATCAGTGATATAATATAACACTGTAATAGTCAATGCTCAACTATTGCTTCCCATTCATGCCCTCCGACCCTTCTAACCAAAGTCTAGTTTCTGTGCACGTTGTAAATCAACTTTCGTTCTCTGTATTTGAAATCTGCTACCCTCAGAATTTCGAAGAATATATTCCAGTCAACATTGACAAAATCCTTCTACAAATTTACAAAGGTTTGCCTAGGGCCAATATTGCCTTGCATGTTCCTACAATCTCAGGAGCCACCAATGATTTTTTGCAAATAATGCTTTTCAATATTTTGCAACCATGACTTATTAAAGCGAAATTTCGGTAAAACTGAAACTTGTCAGCACCTGTCATCTTTGGAATTTGAATTATCACATTCTTCTTGAAGTCTGAGGGTATTTCGCCAGTCACATGTCTTGTACAATTAGTAGAACATTTTTGTCGTGGCTGTTTCTTCCAAGGAACTCAATACTCTGAGGAAATGTAGTGTGTTCCAGCGCCCTTGTTTGACTTAGGTCATTCGCAGTATCATACCTCCCAACTCCTGTTCATCTACTTCCTCTTATTTTTCTGTACTACTGCCTTCAAATTCACTTCTCTTGTAGAGCCCGTCTATATATTCCTAACACCTAGCCATTCCTACTTAGCTACTTCTGTCTAACTCTTTTTTAGACGTCTGTATTACCTTTCGCGTGCTTCATTTACAGCATTTTTAAACTTTATCCATTCCTAAATTATACTCAGTTTTCAGTTTGTCAATGTCCCCTCTCTTTAATGTCCTGTCTCTTTGCTTAGCACTGGCTAACTGATTTCTCGACATTCATACAACACGTCCTCTTTCTCCAAACGTCTCTTTAATTTTCCAGTTGGTGACATATATCTTTTCCCTTGTTATGCGTGCATCTACAGGCTTGCATTTGTCCTATAGCCATTCCTACTTAGCTAGTTTTCACTTTCTATATAACTATTTTTTAGACATCTGCATTCCGTTTCGCATGCTTCATTCATTGCATTTTTAAATTTTATCTCTTCGTAAATTGTATCCAGTATCTCTTGAGTCATCTAAGTATTTCTATTAGCCTTGCCGTCTTACCAGTTTGTTGCTTTACCCTGTTACAGTGAGTCGTTGGCCAGTGCTATTCTGAAACTCTCAACAAATCTCGTTCTATCAGCTTATCAAGGTCCCATCTCCTTAATTTCCTATCTCTCTGCAATTTCTTCAATTTTTATTTCCAGTTCATAACCAAAATATTATGATCATAGTCCACCTCTGCCCTTGCAATAGGCTTACAGATTAAAATATAGTTTCGAAATCTTTGTCTCACCATGACATGACCAATTTGAAACCTTCCAGTAACTCTAGGCCCCTTCCACGTCTCTTCCACTGTTCATACTGATGATAAATTACGCCAGAGTAATATTTACGTTTTATGTCATGAATGGTAGAAAGTGTGTGGTGTTGCGCAGTAGTTAGTCATAGTGCTGGGAATGGAGGAATTCATATAACGAAAAAAAGTGAATTCCTTGCGGACCAGAGGACTACAGTTTTTATTTCGTGTAAGATTTGACCCAGTAGCGATATTTCGGCAAATTAAACCTCAACACAGAGAGTATCTTAATAAAGTATATTATACAAAGTGTACGTGATTTGAAACAAAAACCGTCAAAGCTAATCTCTCCTTTTCACTAAGGCGTAAATACAGAATTGACGAACGCCCACCACAATCAGATCATCTGAATGAGTTACTGACGGTGGACAGTGAAAGCATATTACCAAGCAGTCATTCTCTTCGTATTTAGAGGTCAGGAAGTTAACGTGCATGCCTGTACTCACGCTGGTTGTGCAGGAAAACCATGATGCATTAATTAAGGTGCTCATAGGATGCTGCTAGTGTATTCCAAGAAACTGAACGACGTTCTACACAAGAAGTTAGTGTGTGTGGACTTGTTTTCGCCTACGAGATGGTCATGTGCTATCGTGCTCAAAAGTATTCGAATGACCTGAATTGCGTTCCGCCTAATTTAGATGCAGCCCACATAACGTAACTGTCTTGCAGGTCCTCTAATCTCTTTTCTGTACAGTCTGTTGACAACACGAAATGGTTACCGCAGGTGACCACCAGAAAAAAGTACTCTGTATGGAAGTAACTCCTGATTCAAACGAATAACACGATACTACAAATATCAGGAAGCACCTGTTGGAGAGGAGACAATCCTTAACGCTTGTAAATTCAAGTTTATTACAGCAAACGATGATTTTGAAACGTTACCACACTTGCTACTATCTGAGTCAACTAATACCCGAAATTCTACACCACAATTCATTCCGTAATCCCTACTCAAAACTTAAATCTTTCGTGAACAAGAAATTTTGCGAGGATGTCTAAATAAAAATTCTACGATAATTTAAAGTCCAAGGTGGTTATAATTACTTTCACTTCGCGAAAGGGAGCCCTTGATAAACGAGTGGAACCGCACTAGAAATTGATCTGCTGCTGTCTGATATTGGCTACCTCCCTCGCTACGTTCATTTTCAACCTCCAGCGAGTGTTAGTGCCCCTTTGATAGGCCCTGTCGTTCAAGTAACACTACAGACAGAAATAACACTGGTTCAAATCTGGTGATGCTGGTACCTACGCCGGATTGAACGATCGGTTTTCTCCCAACGTGTTGTGGACTAGCGGAGTAACCTCAGCAACAATGTGAGGTGGAGCTCCATCGTGCATCAAAACATTTGGGTCCAAAGCAGCTCTCTTCCGCAGAATGGGGAGCTCATGGCGACGCCGCTCACGCTGCATGTCCTTGGTCCTCGGGGTCCGAGTTCCTTCTACGTCGCCGTACCCGTACCAGCGCCTAACCGCATATCATGACAGTAACAATACTAACAACGCAAATCTTGCAGTGTACAATCTCAACATCATTCTCATAACGTTGGGTACCTATATGGTAATTAGTTTACTATCTACACTCCTGGAAATGGAAAAAAGAACACATTGACATCGGTGTGTCAGACCCACCATACTTGCTCCGGACACTGCGAGAGGGCTGTACAAGCAATGATCACACGCACGGCACAGCGGACACCCCAGGAACCGCGGTGTTGGCCGTCGAATGGCGCTAGCTGCGCAGCATTTGTGCACCGCCGCCGTCAGTGTCAGCCAGTTTGCCGTGGCATACGGAGCTCCATCGCAGTCTTTAACACTGGTAGCATGCCGCGACAGCGTGGACGTGAACCGTATGTGCAGTTGACGGACTTTGAGCGAGGGCGTATAGTGGGCATGCGGGAGGCCCGGTGGACGTACCGCCGAATTGCTCAACACGTGGGGCGTGAGGTCTCCACAGTACATCGATGTTGTCGCCAGTGGTCGGCGGAAGGTGCACGTGCCCGTCGACCTGGGACCGGACCGCACCGACGCACGGATGCACGCAAAGACCGTAGGATCCTACGCAGTGCCGTAGGGGACCGCACCGCCATTTCCCAGAAAATTAGGGACACTGTTGCTCCTGGGGTATCGGCGAGGACCATTCGCAACCGTGTCCATGAAGCTAGGCTACGGTCCCGCACACCGTTAGGCCGTCTTCCGCTCACGCCCCAACATCGTGCAGCCCGCCTCCAGTGGTGTCGCGACAGGCGTGAATGGAGGGACGAATGGAGACGTGTCGTCTTCAGCGATGAGAGTCGCTTCTGCCTTGGTGCCAATGATGGTCGTATGCGTGTTTGGCGCCGTGCAGGTGAGCGCCACAATCAGGACTGCATACGACCGAGGCACACAGGGCCAACACCCGGCATCATGGTGTGGGGAGCGATCTCCTACACTGGCCGTACACCTCTGGTGATCGTCGAGGGGACACTGAATAGTGCACGGTACATCCAAACCGTCATCGAACCCATCGTTCTACGATTCCTAGACCGGCAAGGGAACTTGCTGTTCCAACAGGACAATGCACGTCCGCATGTATCCCGTGCCACCCAACGTGCTCTAGGAGGTGTAATTCAACTACCCTGGCCAGCAAGATCTCCGGATCTGTCCCCCATTGAGCATGTTTGGGACTGGATGAAGCGTCATCTCACGCGGTCTGCAAGTCCAGCACGAACGCTGGTCCAACTGAGGCGCCAGGTGCAAATGGCATGGCAATCCGTTCCACAGGACTACATCCAGCATCTCTACGATCGTCTCCATGGGAGAATAGCAGCCTGCATTGCTGCGAAAGGTGGATATACACTGTACTAGTGCCGACATTGTGCATGCTCTGTTGCCTGTGTCTATGTGCCTGTGGTTCTGTCAGTGTGATCATGTGATGTATCTGACCCCAGGAATGTGTCAATAAAGTTTCCCCTTCCTCGGACAATGAATTCACGGTGTTCTTATTTCAATTTCCAGGAGTGTACTTAATTACAGCCAGCCTGGATTATTGCTTTCCACGTTTTCCAAACAGCTTATAACAGTCATTCACTTGGCAAGTGGTTTTCTGTTAGATGGTTAACGAACTGACCAATTAGAAAAACTATGATTAACAGCGTCAGGTGGTATAATCACCATCAACGACGTATTAAAGTGGACACGTGGCTCTACGTGCAGACCGAAAGTCACCTATCGCCTTTGTTAGCTAACATTTGGTGACATTAACAATCTATGTTATTCATAAAAAGATAGTTGTGCATGGGTCTCAAATTTAAATGATATGACGAACTGATGGATTATAACGCAGCACCTGTTGGCAACGTTAACTAAGCAGTTTTCGTGCCTGACAGAGTCTCAAACAAAGAATTGCTTTTAATTGTCGACTAGCCATAAAGAAGTTCGATACCCTTCACTTTTCGCCAGTATCAGTTAACAAGTACGGACTTAGTTTTACATGACGAAAATTCTTGCAGTGGACCGGAATTCCGGCACTTATTATCCCCGTTAACTAAGCACGAAATATATTAAATATGGTTTGATTCACAAGTAACTAAATTGAAATGACGTAACGTAAGATTTAGATTTTGTGCTTGACGAGGACTCGAACCCAACACCTAATGGGGTTGTTACCTAACAGGAGTGAAATGTCAGATATCGAACTTTCTTAGCAGTAGTGAGGAGTATAACTGAAATGACGAGACAAATGAATAATTTCTGCCTTCTTGGGATTCGACTATCGTCGTTGTTGTTGTTTTGTGGGAAGAGACCAAACTGCGAGGTCATCGGTCTCATCGGATCAGGGAAGGACGGAGAAGGAAGTCGGCCGTGCCCTTTCAAAGGAACCATCCCGGCATTTGCCTGGAGCGATTTAGGGAAATCACGGAAAACCTAAATCAGAATGTCCGGACGCGGGATTGAACCGCCGTCCTCCCGAATGCGAGTCCAGTGTGCTGACCACTGCGCCACCTCGGTGATTCGACTATAGCAGCTATTCCCGTTGTTTTCTATCCACGAATGGACGTTAAATTATCGAGATGCGCGCACATTTGAACTAGAAATAACGTGACGAAATGTTTAGTACTGACTGGGAATCGAACCCCTCCCATACTGTCTCAGACTAAAATAAAAAAAACGCTAACTATAGAATTCATTCTCAGCATTACCTACGAGGGGGATGTATGAAGTTGAAATGATGTGACGAAACGTTGTGTGTCTCACTGGAAGTCGAAACCATCGCATAACTTTATTGCTGTTAACGAATGGAGAGATGTTCAAAACCAATTTTTGTTTCCACCGGCAGTTAGGTGGGCTCGTGCTAGAGCCTGAAAACACACGATGAAACCTTTGAAAGCGGACCCGACCCAGACACGCATTTTACGTCGAAGCCTTGTGGAGTTTAAAATCTTGAGCTAGCAAAGAAGGGATCGATCTCTATCGTTACGAACGGGTCAAGCCCTGCGAATGGGAAGATCCAAGTCCAATCACAGTCCAGCGTCAATATATTCAACATCTCAAGCACGAATGAATATGAAATAAGCACCCCGTGACCTCAAGTGGCGTTTGGTTCATTGACTAATATAAAATCTACATACAACCACTTCCGCTTCTGTAGTGGTCGAACCTAATCTCAAGTCGATAGCGAAGAGACATCATGTGTAATGTGAAAGTGGAACCTCGGTGCACACGAATGTTCCTCACTTTGTGGAACCAGAGGCGAATAGGCTTTATTTGTGCCTATTAAAACCGTTACCTGTAGAGAAAATCGGAGCTAAACATTAGGTATATCAACCTAGCAGTAATACACCACGCTACCTAACTTCCCTGTGGAGTGGTTATCACTTTGACGTAACGCAGGTAAGCAGACGCATCGCAGTAAGTGAGAATTCTGACTCCCTGGAGGGGACTACAACCTATTCAATATATAAATTTCCCTGTTCGATTTAATCTACATAAATCAGCTGTCTTGGATACCCAATTCGTACATTCGACTTGATTCTGTAATCACTGAAATAAAACTGCATACCTGCCATATCAACAAACTGCTTACACCATAGGCTGTGAAAGTCGCCATCAATTTGAGCTGCACTGCTGATTGCTCTATAGTGTAACCGAATTTTAACGAATTCCTTTTAGCACTCATGCGGATGACCTCACAATTTTCGTTATTTAGTGTCAACTGCCAATTTTCGCACCATTCAGATATCTTTCCTAAATCGTTTTGCACTTTTTTAATCTTCTGATGACTTCATTAGCCGATAAACGACGCTTCACCTGCGAACAACCTAAGACGGCTGCTCAGATTGTCTCCCAAAACGTAAATATAGATAAGGAACAGTTAAGGGCCTATAGCACTACCTTGGGGAAAGCCATAATTCACTTCTGTATTACTCGATGACTTACCGCCAGTTATTACGAACTGTGGCGTCTTTGACAGAAAGTCAAAAATCCAGTCACATAACTGAGATGATATTCCATAAGCACGCAATTTTACTACAAGCCGCTTGTGTGGTACAGTGTCAAAGGCCTTTCGGAAATACACAATACGGAATCAATCTGAAATCCCTTGTCAACAGCAATGAACACTTCATGCTAATAAAGAGCTAGTTCTGTTTCACGAGGACGATGTTTTCTAAACCCATGTTGACTGTGTGTCAATAGACTGTTTTCTTCGAGGTAATTCATTATGTTCGAACACGATATACGTTGCAGATGGTTCAAATGGCTCTAAACACTATGGGAATTAACATCTGAGGTCATCAGTCCACTAGACTTTGAACTACTTAAACCTAAGGACATCACACACATCCATGCCCGAGGAAGGAATCGAACATGCGACCGTATCAGCAGCGCCGTTCCGGACTGAAGCGCCTAGAACCGCTCGGCCACAGCGGCTGGCTTATGTTGCAG
The DNA here is from genome assembly GCF_023897955.1 of Schistocerca gregaria. NCBI lineage: Eukaryota > Metazoa > Arthropoda > Insecta > Orthoptera > Acrididae > Schistocerca > Schistocerca gregaria. The sequence continues at coordinate 564,726,031 of NC_064931.1, forward strand.
AATCCTGCTGCATATCGATGTTAATGATATGGGCCTCTATTTAAGTGGATGGCAGATGTTCTTGATTAAAATTCTGGAATATTTACTTCGTCTTCCTTTGTGAAGGCATTTCGGAAGGCTGTGTTATGTAACTCTGCTTCGGCAGCACTGTCTTCGATAGTATCTTCGTTACTATCTCGCGGAGAAGGCACTGATTGTTTGTTGCCGCTAACATACTTCACATACTGCCAATCTCTTTGGATTTTCTGCCAGGTTTCGAGACAAAATTTTGTTGTGGAAATTGTTATAAGCATGTCGCATTGAAGTCGGAGCTAAATTTCAAGCTTCCGTAAAAGATCGCCAATCTTAGGGATTTTGCGTCTGTTTGAAATTGGCATTTTTGCATCGCTGTTTCTGCAACGGTGTTCTGACGCATTTTGTGTACCAAGGGGGATCAGCTCCATTGTTTGTTAATTTATTGGGTATAAATCTCTAAATTTCTGCCGATACTGTTTCTTTGAATTCAAGCCACATCTGGTCGACACTTATATTATTAATTAGGAAGGACTGGAGATTGTCTCTCAGGAAGGCGTCAAGTGAATTCTTATGTGTTTTTTTGAATAGGTATATTTTTCGTTTATTTTTAGAACTGTACCACACCTCGTTTGTCCTGTAACAATATCAATCTCTGGATTAACTTACTACATTTTCTATCCAACAAGCAATAGGAAAACATTGGAGAAATATTTCCGTGAAACAGCGTGTAGCTGCCTGTGCTGATCAGAACCGTTTTTACTCGAAGGTCTATGGCAGCTGGCGCTAGGCATCTTCAACACAGGTGATCACGACGCATTGTGCCATGAGCCTATGACCTACAGCAGACGCTCTTGAGCTCACAATGGCCACCACTGCTCCAGTAACGCATGAGATTGGTGTTTGACATGTTGGTTCGCAGATTGCTATAAATGTATTTATCAATCATCATTTTTTATTGGAAGTTCTAGTACTGTTCTCGTCATGACGTCTTGAACATAGTATATTTGAAAGTTACGAGTAGCGTTGTTTGTGGGTTTCAAAACGGAGCGTTAAACAGAAAATGGTTTTACGCTTATGACATTTTATTCTGTTTCGACTTAAAGGAGGAGTGATGGAAGTGAAGGATGCTCGAATATATGTGACGAGTATGCAGTGAGTGCTACTGAAGAAATTACGCCAGCAAAACTTTTCTCGCTTCATATAGGACCATTTTTACGTGTACTGTTCGCCAATTTCAGAATGCCCAATGACTGTAGCTCTGTTGCATAGACATAAAACACTTGTCTCGTACGAGATTTGATCCTAGACCCAACGCAGCCTTCGTTGTACAGCTCGACGACGTTCGCACAGACCTAGCAAGCTGACTGTGGCATGTGGTGCTCCTTCATTGTCCTGGTGGTGGCTAAGACAGATGATTCGCAATGGAAAGACGAAATTAGATCTAGATGCTGTGTGTAATGACCTTCCTGGACTAAAAATCAGACGTGAAAATCGTTCTAATATGTAATTTAAATACCCCTAAAATATCAGTCAAATTTAGGAAGCTAATGCTGTGTCACCACTGGAACTATCTCGACAATCACAGGGTTGCCAGACATATTCTATAATGTTGCCAAGTCACAATCATTTTCGCAACAGGGAGGAACACGTTCCCACAGCCATATTAGACATGGTGTAAGCCTGTTAATGTTATGCAGGTTTCTGTCAGATAAGAAAGGTTCACTAGTTTAGGTCATGTTTTCACTGGTTGGGTGATCCCCCCATCCTCCTCCTGGCTACACCCCCCTTTGTGTTTTCTTCTTCTCCCTTACCCAGTTTGTGAACGTGCTATACTCTACTACATGAATGGGTTATCTTACACAAACACTATTCGTATGTCAGCCCCTACGAGGCCATGTCTATCCCACTTCTTAATTTTCTGAGATATTTTTAAGCGTTTATTACATTTCTACGACTAATAAATTTATCTCCCGAGATCTGTTGCTAGCACCATCTTTCTCCCTGTCACTCAAAAAAATGGTTCAAATGGCTCTGAGCACTATGGGACTCAACTGCTGTGGTCATTAGTCCCCTAGAACTTAGAACTACTTAAACCTAACTAACCTAAGGACATCACACACATCCATGCCCGAGGCAGGATTCGAACCTGCGACCGTAGCAGTCGCACGGTTCCAGACTGCGCGCCTAGAACCGCGAGACCACCGCGGCCGGCCCTGTCACTCAACCTGGCAGCTATACTCTATTGTTCGACCTCAACCCTTGAAGTGTTTGATATGCTCAAAATCAGCAAAAAAGCCTGCAGACGATTGTAAAGGCTTAATAAAGCTTTTAACAGTGGTGCATACTGGCAGATATTAGCTGCTGTTCTGTTCGAAATAAGTAATGACTGTAAATTATACTATTCATCACAATATGCGTAAAGACAACTTTCACGTCATAAGTATGGCTTGTCACATAAGCAATTATTTATTTACGCTCCTTACGTGAGAAATGATGATCATAAGACAATTCTGACTGAACACACTGGATTTGTTATTGCCACGGGAGGTGAGGAATCCAGTTAATTTAGGCCCGCTGCATACAATTCTCTTTATTGCATATTAAGATGGTTGTGGATGGCAGGTTACGTTCAGGGCCTGAAGATGACACCATGTGATGACGAAAGTGGTAGCAAGTTTTAAAAAGAATAAAGGACATTAGATCCAAATATAGCCACTGGTTCCGTCGTCATTGTTCAAGTATTATTTGTCCGGCTGCAGTCTCACTTGATGGATTGAGATAAGGTTCGACCACTACGGAGGGGGAAGTGGCGGTATGTAGATTTTATATTAGTCACCATGCCATTTGAGGTCACAGGGTACTTACTTCATCTTTATTCGCCGGCCGCGGTGGTCTTGCGGGTCTAGGCGCTTCAGTCCAGAACCGCGGGACTGCTACGGTCGCAGGTTCTAATCCTGCCTCGGGCATGGATGTGTGTGATGTTCTTAGGTTAGTTAGGTTTACGTAGTTCTAAGTTCTAGGGGACTGATGTCCTAAGATGTTAAGTCTCATAGTGCTCAGAGCCATCTTTATTCGAGTTTGAGTTGTTGAATATATTGATGCTGGATTGGGATTCGAACTTGGATCTTCCTGTTAGCAGGTCTTGACCCCTTCATAACGATAGTGTTCGATCTATTCGTTGTTTCCTCAAGATATCAAACTCCTCAAGGTTTCCAAGTAAAATGAGTGTCTGGGTAGGGTCCGGCTGTAAAGTTTTCATCGTGAGTTTCGAAGCTCTAGCATGAGCACACTTACCTGTTGGTGGAAAATAATTTTGATTTTTAATGTCTCTCCATTCATTGACAGCAACATAGTTATACGACGGTTTCGACTCTCAGTGAGACACAGAACCTTTTGTCACATCATTTCAACTTCATACATCCTCGTCCTAATTCATGGTGAAAAAAAATTCTATTGTTAGCATCTCTTCGTCCTTAGTAAAAGACGATATGTGAGGGGTTCGATTCCCACTCAGCAATGAACAAATGTTCAAATGTGTGTGAAATCTGATGGAACTTAACTGATAAGGTCAGCAGTCCCTAAGCTAACACACTACTTAACCTAAATTATCCTAACGACAAACACACACACCCATGCCCGAGGGAGGACTTGAACCTCCGCCGGGACCAGCCGCACAGTCCATGACTGCAGCGCCAGAGACCGCTCGGCTAATCCCACGCGGCAGCAATGACCACTTAGTCACGATGTTTCTAGTTCAAATATGCGCACATCTACGCACTGGTGAAAGAAACCTATATTTAACGTCCACTTATGACTAGAAAACAGCGGTGATAGCTGCTTGGCTCGAATACCTAGAAGACAGAAAGTACTCATTTGTCTCTTCATTTCAATTTGACACGTCGCGACTGCTGAGAAACTTCGATATCTGACAACTGAGTGCTGTTAGGTAACAACCCCATTAGGTGTTGACTTCGAGTCCTTGCGAAGCACAAAACCTTACCTCATGTCATTTCAATTTTGTTAGTTGTGAATCAAATCATATTTAATATATTTCGTGCATAGTTGACAAGGACAATAGTTGCTGGAGTTCCGGTCCACTATAAAAAAATTCGTCATGTAAAATCAAGTCCGTATTTGTTAACTGATGCTAGCTAAAAGTGAGGTATAACGCGCCTCTTTATGCCTCGTCAGCATTGAAAAGCAGTCCCGTGTTCGATACACTGTAAGGCACGAACACTGCTTAGCTAACGTTGCGTATAGGTGCTGTTTTATAATCCAGATCCAGAACAAAACGATTCGTGGTATCATTTAAATTTAAGACACATGCACAAATAGATTTTTATGAATAACGTAGATTTTTAATGTCACTTTTTGTTAGTTAAGAAAGCTGACAGGTGACTTTCGGACTGAACATGGACATCATGAACACAGTGAAATTGCTAGTGATACATTATTGATTGTGATAGTACCAATTGACGCTGTTAATCGTTGTTTTTCCTAACTGGTTATTTCATTAACCATCTAATACAGAAACACGCGCTACGCGAAGGACGATTGTTAAAGAGTTCAGAAAATCCTTTAGAGAGTAAGAATACTTCGAATCATCATAGAAATTTCATTCTGACATTCTAGAGAAATCCTTTATTCGAAAATAAACTTAGTTTTGAGTTGGTATTACGGAATGATTTATGGATAGTTATGGGGCATTAGATGTCTCAGATACTAACGAGAGTGGCATATTTTGGAAATCTCATATATTGTAATAAATTTGAGTTTACAAGCGTCAAGGAGCGTCTTATCTCTGGTAAGGGGATATCTGACATAGGTAGTATCGTGTTATTTGATTACATCTGGAGTTATTGCCAAGCGGAACAGTGTTCTCTAGTAGTCATTTGTTACCACTTTGTATTGTCAAACCACTGTACTGAAAAGTGTTTAGAGCTCCTGCAAGACAGTTACCTCATTTGGGTTGCACGACAATCACACTGATCACAAATCATGTCTTTTGCGTACTTTTGTGCATGATAGTACATTTTGGTTACCGCTAATTAAGGATATCGACTCATCAGTACGTACCTGTGGCAGTCTATAAGACGAGGCACATCATCGATCAGCTTTGATAGTGTTCGGCAAGTGTTGGTGCGACGACGCAAATAAATCGATAGTGAGGTAAGAAGAAGCCAACTTAAACAATATCCGAGGAACGTGAACGAAGCGTAATAGTGCCATAGTGTAGGGGGTGTCAGTGTCTAGTGAAATATTCCCTCAGGCCCTTATAACCATGAATTTTCTCGTCGATGTGAACAATGCAATTTTTATCTTACATCTCTTTAGGTAAGTATTTGGAGTCGAGCTGTAGTACAGACATTACAGAATAAACTGTTGACTACACAATTATCTATCGGAAAGCGCTATAAAAATACTCAATACGTACGAGAAACATTGATAACAGAAACTCTGTATGTGAAAGCAAGAGGATCGTAGCTCTACCGAAAAGTCTAAAATCCAGTGGTCAACAAATATAAAACTTTATATACTGAATTATTCCAGACATACAAGACAACTCAATAAACGCTGGTGCACGTTACCACGAGACTCGTGTGGGGCGACTTGTGTAATATATTTAATTACGCATTACGGTTCGCCACAGAATTGTTGAGAGCATACATCTTGGGGAAATGCAGACACTGCAGTGCACTGTGAAACAGAACTCAGCTCGCAATTAGCTCGTTGTACTCGCTAATAGAATGGGTGCCGATGCTGACGCAGTACATAAATTACCCCTCGCACTGGAGCAGTTTAATTGCGTTATTCCAGTAACTTTGTTACGCAGCTCGTATGCGAGGCGCTCCCTCTTTTTAACGCGCTGGCGTCAGATTTTATTTGTAGCTACTATTCTGAAGATCGTCAGGTTTCCCTCCAGGGAACTGTGCTTAAACTACGTCAGCTGTATTAGCTGAATGCTCTATTTGGAAGTTGGGATTATTTCAAGAAGCTTATCTTAATAAAAGTAAAGATACGTTTCTCCAGCAGATAGGAAATGATAAAATTTATTATTATAATTACGCCCCTGAAAATTGAAAATAGTGATAGATTCTATAGATTAAACTAATCATTTCGATGTTCGTGATCTACACCGAATAATCTTATAAGATGAACAGTTTCGTTGTTAGTTCAGCAGTCTTCCAGTTTCCGTACTCTTTCTTTCCTTTTCTTAAAGTTATAAGATTTTAGACACTTATGTTTCAGATGCGGTATGATGCAATACTAAGACAGCTGATAGTAAATACGACTTGGAACTATTTGCGCGTGTACTCACTAGCTTGGGCGCCTGTGAATGCGTTTATCTTGCGCACGTGTTTCTATAGGTGGTCAGAAACAGTTAAAAAAGCTTGTGAGGGTGTTGCAGGGTAAGTTGTGCTAGAAATAACTGTTAAGGGAAATTCGATACATTGCACCGTTTCCGAGTTAATTAGCATTGAATCTGGGCCGCTATGTCAGTTGTTCTCATAGCGTAGATGATAGCGCACGAGACACCCCAGCCTTTCGCTCTGGTTCAGTCCTTACTACCACCCCATGTCCAATTTTTGTGTCACTCTCTTGTTCGCTTATAGCAAATCAAACAATGAACAAGTCTGGCGACACCGTCTCTGGCAGGTCACTTGCATTGTCACGCGCAGTGGTCTGATTGGCTAACTTCAATGCTAATTATTACGGAAACGGCACAACGTATCGAATTTCTTTCTTAACAATTGTTTCTCGGCACAACCTACCCTGCAAAACCCTTGCAAGATTTTCAGACTGTTTCTGACCACCCTACATATTATTCACGTAAGGGCCCAATAGCACCACTTGAGGTAAAATCAACCAATGTCGTTTTTGATGGGTATCCTTCCTTTGTGTCCAAATTTGTTCCATCTTTTCAGAATGAAGTCTCTTTCTTTCATCAGGCAACGGTGTTCCAGTCTGTTTTCTAATTTCCCTCTGACCAACTTTCCAATTAAATATATTTTTTCTCAATGTTTTTCTATCTGTAGCTTCTACCTGAATTGTACTGGCTACTTAAAATGTCCTCCTTAATCGCAGAGATCCATTTAATTGGCTCAGTTTTGGCCTTACTTATGCTTCCGTACGATTCTACTATTTGTTTTGTCAACCTAGAAGGTGTCTCTCTTTTAATGTGCCCATAAAGTTTGTCTTCGTTTTCTCTTGTCACCATGTATGTCTGTGTATTCTTCTATTTCCTTATTATTTCTCAGCCTATAAGCTTCTCTAGCAGTAATTTTGGGACCTGATATATTCCTAATAATGTTTCTTTCTTCCTTTTGAATTTCTTCAATACTCCTCTTTCTAATTAAAACTAAAATTTTTGCCTCCATGAATACGTTCAAGTTTGATTACAGTGCTGTATGCCTAAGTTTTCTGAGTTTAGAAAGCGATTTTTTATTATAAGTATTTTGTGATAATCTGAATGCAGTTGCCATTTTTTGACAGCGAATTTCGTTTGCAGCGTTTTCCATACCGTTTTCTTGTATGATTTCCCTGAAGTATGTAAACTGAGCAACCCTTTCAATTTTTCCATATTATGTGATAAAAACTCTGGTGCTTGTTTGTTGCATGTCACATATTCTGTTTTTTTTATGATATTTGTAGCCCTACTTTTCCGCAACGTTTTTAAGAATTTCAATTTGTTTTTGAGCTGTGGTAATATCCTTAGCTAATGTTGCCAGATCATCTGCAAAGGCAAAGCAATCTACTCTAATAATCCTCCTACCTAACTTGATTGATTGATCTATATTTTGAATCGACTTTTGCTCTCACCATTCTGTAATTACCTTTTCCAAAACACAGTTAAACAGTAACGGGGAGAGTCCATCTCTCTAACACCAGTCTTTATAGAAAATGGTTCAGAAATGTCTTCCATGAAGTTAACTTTAATGCTAGTGTCGCTTAACGTTTCCTTAATCAGTGCTAAAGTTTTATTATTTAGCCCTCGTTCCTTTAAAATTTGAAAAGAGATTCACGATCAGCTGAGTCGTAGGTCCTTTTGAAATCCACAAATGTACATACAATATTGTTACTATAAATCCTTTGGTGAGTAAGGATTAGTTTTAAATTAAGAGCTTGTTCCGGACAGGATCTGTTTGGTCTAAAGCCTGCCTGGTATTCATCAATTTCAGGTTCTAACTATTCTTGGACTCGATCAAGTAAACATTGCGAGAGAATTTTGTATGCGACCGGAGGAAGAGAGATTCCTCGGTAATTATCAACATCGGTTCTATCACCTTCTTGTGCACTGGATGAATTATGGCAGTTTTCCAGTCCGCAGGTATTTTCTCATGAGATAGTCATTAGTCTATTACTAATGGGTTCATTATTAAGTATTCTTTTATCAGTTTTACTTTTAAAAGGACGATAATTGCCGAAATCCATTGTGTTATTGTCAGTAATTTGTGTTTCTTGAAGTGCCAAAATTTGAATCTTCTGTCTTTTACTGTACCACCCAATTTATGAAGTTTACTTGGTTAGAATAGTGTTATTATGCTAATTGTTGCAAAAAATGTATTTGTTTTAGTTTTAAGTTAGCCAGAGAACACGGACATCCTGTGTTGAATCACATTGAATTTTAACCTGGCCGTCCCAGAATCCGAAGGACCAGTTGCACCAGTAATGTTGGCGATGGATTGACCGTCTGGGGTAATAGTGTGATTATCAAAATGCTCCACAATGATTGAACCTGGGATCAGGTGGGGTTGAGTAGACTCATTGAGGGAACTCAGAGTGTTAAGACTGGGAGGGTTAGTTCCAGAATATAAATTTCAGCCGCACCGCTTGTGAGCAGTCGCTGCTACAAGACAGACGCAAAGTGGTTTTTTTTTTTTTTTTTTTTTTTTTTTTTTTTTTTTTTTTTTTTACCTTGGTCCGGGACTGCTTAGTCTGTATTCGCACCTGTCCACCATATATGATGTAACATTCACTATCAGCCACCTGTGCTCCAATATAAAAGTAATCTGCGCGGTACGGTATCTGCCATCTTAATGGACATATAGCGATTCCGTGAGTCTTCTACAGAAGATTCCCAGTTACATATTACGAACACAGAAATGGAGGTACAATCGTTTTCATTGGTCAGCTTTTAAAGAACCCTTTTGCACGTCGTAGACACCAATTGCTTCACATTACTGCATCTACTAGGTTCCAAACTTGTTTGTGTGTACGCTCCCATCCAAATTATTTGCAAAGCACGTTGCTAACTCTAATGGTGATGTAAGGCCCTAACGAAATGTAATGTACTGAACGTGGCAAGAGTCTTGGTATTAATTGATGGAACCATTGGGGGAGGGTACACAAAAGACAAGTTTGGTTCAAATGGCTCTGAGCACTATGGGACTTAACATCTGAGGTCATCAGTCCCTTAGAACTTAGAACTACTTAAACCTAATTAACCTAAGGACATCACACACATCCATGCCCGAGGCAGTATTCGGACCTGCGACCGATGCGGTCTCGCGGTTCAAGACTGAAGCGCCTAGAACCGCTTTTTTCGGTATAGTTCGTTGCGTTTGGTCCGGGCGGACGTCACAAGACATCCGATCAAGTTGATCGTTGATTCGTCGACTCAGTTTTTTTATTACATAGAGCACGCAGCCCTCTGACCGAACACGCTGAGCTACCGTGCTGGCCCGCTCGGCCACATCGGCCTGCTACAAGTTTGGAATCTAGCAGATGCAGTGTTCCGAAACAATCCGCGTGCACGACATGCAAAAGGTTTATTTAAAAGCTGACCAATGAAAACGATTGTATTTCCGTTTCTGTGGTGGTAATATGTAACTGCAGATCTTTTGTAGAACACCCACTGTAATCGCTGAATGACCATTAACATGCCAGATACCGTACCGCGACTCATGAACGAATCGTCCACCTCCTGCATGCTAGTCCAAAACGCTATCCGCTGCACCAACTGCGTAGCGTTACTGCCATCTCCTGACAGATGTAGTAACCGTGTACGTGATTACAGTGTTGCCAGATTGCCATTCTTTATGTCCATTTACTGCCCGAAACATACGCAGGAGGAAATTTTGTGGGAGAGATTTTTGTCTTTCCTTTATGTGAGGAACCTCGCTGCGAAGTTCGAGTGCGCGAATGTTTCTTCTTGAGTATGTGTGTGAGGCAGAGAGAAAGAGAGAGAGAGAAAGAGAGCTTTGCAGCAGTAATGCTACCTGTTCTAGAGTAATACTTCAGTTTTCGGAGCTACTCTCAAATTGATCTGAAGGAATTCATACACACAGCGCTAGGGTCGTGCAGGCCGATATAGGTCAAATGAAGAACAGGGACCGTTAGGGAGTTCAATGTGGAATTGTTCGTATGAAGGCATATTTTTTTCGGCCAACTATTATGGATACATTTAGAGAACTGTATAAAAGGTACCATGTGCAGTCGCTCTGTTGCTTTCATCATGTATCTCACTCAAGGACAATGAGAGGACTGTTAGGCATTTTGGTTATGTGTGGAGAAATACAGATAGTCATACCCTGTTGTTCTATTCCTAAACTGATTATAGCAGCAAGTGAATTATATCTCATTTATGTGTTTATCTGTTACATCTAACAAGACATTCTACATTAGTATGCACAACTTAAGGACGAAAGTAACATTTGCACTGTCAAGTAAAACTTAATGACTAAAGTAACTTTTCCACTGCCAAGTAACATAGCTCGATGAAACATGGGCCATGCATAGAAATAACTGCTACAGTATAATACGAAAGGTAACTAAAAGAAATACGCAGTGAGACGAACAGAAATGATACCTTTATTCAAAGACAATAATTACACTAAAGTCACAGCGATTCATAATGATTTGCTGGACATTACAAACGGCGGATCTTGGTTCTTAATAGGGTGTGTGATCACCACGAACAGCAGTGCATGCTCTGCAACGTCCTCCCTCGCAGGCCACAAGGTTAGCAAGGAGTTCCTTTGATAGGTCGTTCCATTCCTCCACCAGAGCAGTTGACAACTGCTGGATGATTGTCGATGCATGTGAACGTGTTGCAATACATTCTCCCAACGCATCCTAAGCGAGTTGCATTCAAATTCTTCCCCATCTTATGATACTGTATTGGGGCACAATCGAGAAGTATTTTTTTGCAGAATTCAGAATTAATTAAGTTGTGATGCACTACGAAAATCACGTGAGACTTCATCACGTTAGTTTAAGTCTTAGGTTTAGCGCCTATCTGACCTCTGGGGACAGCTCGCCATTCATCTGGACGATGGCAGGATTGATATCTTCGGATCTGGCATTTCTCTTAATTATCTTAGGCTAATGTCTAGATGATTCTTTAAAGAACACTTTATCCTTGTCTAAATCCATATTTTTCTCCTTATCAACGACCCTACCTTGATAGTACATTATTTATATCCGATGTTGCAGCGTCTGTTTATTGCGAATTATGATACAATGTTCCTTTGAACATGTTTGCATGTCCAAAGGAACGTTTCATTGTACGAGTGGTTTGAAAAGTTCTCTGAATCTCCACGAGAGGTCAGCGCTAGCGCAACGAATTGTACACACGATTTTCATTGGACTGTTGCCTGGAAACGCGTGCCACACCAGTGCTCTTGGAAGAGAGCTATTGCGGTGTCGTGGCTCTGTTGTTGTTCCCGCGTAGTGATTTGCGAAGATGGAAAAAAAATCGAGATTCGAGCAGTGATTAAGTACTTCCTAAAGAAAGGTATGAAAGCAAAGGACATTCATGCTGATTTCCAGAATACACTAGGGGACTCTGCTCCTTCATATTCAACTGTTGCCAAGTGGACAAATGAATTTAAATTTGGTCGGGAGAGCTTAGATGATGATCCTCGCGGTGGTCGGCAAAGATGTGTCACTGCTCCTGAAATCATTGCAAAAGTGCACAAAATGGTCATGGAGGATCGCCGATTGAAAGTGCGTGAAATTGATCACGCTTGCTAGATGTCATCTGAAAGGGTATATCACATTTTAACAGAAGAATTATAAATGAAAAAATTATCTGCAAGATGGGTGCCGCGACTCTTGACAATGCGCGCCCACACACACGTGCCGTCGCCGTGGCCACACCCGCCTTATTCACTTGATATGGCTCCGTCAGACTTCCATATCTTCCCAAACCGAAAATTGTTCTTGGTGGACGAAGATTCGCTTCAAACGAAGCATTGATAGTCGGTGTGACAACTATTTTGCAGGCCTGGAGAAAACTCATTTTCGAGACGGGATAAAGACACTGGAACATCGTTGGACCACGTACATTAACCTACAAGGAGACTAAAACGAAAAATAAAAAGATTTCAAATGATTTAAGTATTTTTTTCTATTTTATTCCGAGAACTTTTCAAACCATCCTCGTAATCCGGAATAACACAGGCATTGCAATATCGAATTTGTCAGCCGACACCATCAAGCGACTTTGAAATAAAATGTTTTCACTGTGCAGCAATATACATAATGGATGTACGAGTACAGATTGTAGACACGTGGATGCCGACATGTGGAAGTTTTGGTGGGGCAGTGAGTTGTGCTGAGACAGCCTAACGTTAGGGCGATAGCACGTGATAAGCGGCAAATCCGGCTTAGAGTGCCCGCCCGACACAAATTTTCGTTGTCGTCATTCCATTTTACAGCTGATGCATGTCCAGATTCGTAGTTGTGGATACATTTCATTTGTTTCTTTCCCTCCAAATTAAGGAACGGGAGACAAAAAACATTAGTTTGAAGAAGATTAACTTGCTGCTGGCTTTACAGACAACTTACTGATGTTGACAGTGGATGATATCTTTCATATAATTTATCTGATGATTATTCTTGCCGGAAATTAAGGCAAGCACATTCCGTTTTGTATTGTCTATAACTGAAGTGGACATTAAGAAAAGCTACGTTAGGAAGCACTAGAGTTCGTTTAAGTCACCGGCAGACTGGATCAGAGAAAGATTATTTACCGAATGAGCTCTCAAATAGACAGAAGAGTGATCGTAATGTAAAATAACCTGTAGGAAGAGAAGGTCGCTTTATAATTTAACACTCTCTAGCAAACCGAGCACCACAGAATACAAGAAAAATTATTCCCTTAATAAAAAAAGGGAGAATCTCATGAAACGCACGCATGGGCTTATTCCTAATAAAGACTGTGAGAGGATCGCATTTCGGCAGAGACGTAAGGGCTATGTTTAGGTGCTGACCAGCTCAGCATTCCACGTCTCCGGGTGTATCACATATCACACGGCACAGGGATCAACTCAAGTTCTTTTAGTCAACTGCACGTTGAGTTTGTAGAAAACTGTGGATGCTATTTTCTGTGCGGAAGGACTTTTGGTAGTCTGGAAATACACGGATACACGTTAATATGCGAGAAGCTGCTTACACAGCACAAACAAACCGATCACATTTCTTTTTCTGCGGCCAGATTTTGACTTTGATGTAGTTTTAACGGCAACGAGTAGGGCAACGAAAACAACGAAATTTACGGCGAATCTACGTTCACATTCACCTCTCCGGCAAGACGCCAAATATTAAAGATTTTATCACAAGTACATGTTGGATATTTCACTCATAGATGGATCCAAAACCGTGGCAGTGGATGATAGCATTTCATTCAAGGACATACTACCAACATCGAAATATGTAGAATAGAAAACGGTCTTTGACTGCAAAATTTTTCTTTATTTTATGACCCGATTTAGATCTGTGTGACAATCATCAAATGTGTGTGTCTTCCTAAACCACAATGTAAAACACACAAATCTTATAACCAAGGTAGGCACCACTAAAATATGTAGAAAGGTAATAAAAGTAGGATGAACACAAATGATTCGTACTGTGAGGCCATTGTTAACAAATGCTGTATGTTAACGGTGACGCCACACTACCAGTTATTTACGTTTACCATACTTTTATTTTGTTTTTACATTTTTGAAGGTCCGTATCTTGGCCAACATTTTTTAAAATTTTTGTTTACTACTTTAGGAAGACAGACGTATCTGATAATTATCACATAGGACGAAACAGGTTATAAAAAAAAAAAAAAGAAATTTCTACAATGACTCTTTGGATTCAACAAATTTTAAACAATGAATCGCTATGTACTTCAATGTGTTTATGTCACATTTCATCCACATGACAACTGTTTCCACAAAACGAGGGAAGCCTCCCTGTTCAGTTATTTTGTCTACATTTACTACTTTTATTGTTTTCCTGCTACTTACTTGGATTGTATGTTTTTACCAGATGTCTGATAAATTAAAATTAATCTTATGTGAGCATTTCATCATTAAACATATTCCTTTGTTGTAAAAATTTGATCATTATTGATATGAGATATCATAAACAAATTTACGGGCTGGGCCATAATTCAGTTGTCACTAGTACTCCTTAGACTTTGTTTGCCTAGCGTAATGATAGTTCGTTGTGTGCTTGACTAGTGAGTAATACCTGTAAGTCATTTGACACTAGCAGTTCGGGGTTACGTTGTTTGTTGTTATCTGAGGAACAACAAATATGAAGTTAACGGCAGAACACCGTGTACTTGTTTTACAGGCATGATGGGTACATACCCATCAGTACAGTGATGTTTGTGATCTATTTATGATTGTTTTCCAAACGTCCAACCTCCATCTCGACAAATTACTGGCCGATTAAATTTAAGATTTGAAGGGACTGGAGCTTTCTCGTTCAGGTGGGACAAGACCGTTATTAAGTATGGTATCGTCCAGACTTTGCGGTGCCACAACAAAGTTGTTATAGCGAGGGCCCGTTGCATTCCACAACAACCAATGGGAGGCCTCTCTCTCAGCATAGGAGTGCCTCACAGTGTCGAGCGTACAGGAGCTCCGACAGATTGTGACTTAATCTGGGGTCAACATCAGAGAGAAAGACCATCAGTTGTTAAAGCTTCAGATTTATACTTCTACATCTACATCTACATGACTACTCTGCAATTCACATTTAAGTGCTTGGCAGAGGGTTCATCGAACCACAATCATAATATCTCTCTACTATTCCACTCCCGAACAGCGATCGGGAAAAACGAACACCTAAACTTTCTGTTCGAGCTCTGATTTCTCTTATTTTATTTTGATGATCATTCCTACCTATGTAGGTTGGGCTCAACAAAATATTTTCGCATTCGGAAGAGAAAGTTGGTGACTGAAATTTCGTAAAAAGGTCTCGCCACGACGAAAAATGTCTATGCTGTAATGACTTCCATCCCAACTCGTGTATCATATCTGCCACACTCTCTCCCCTATAACGCGATAATACAAAACGAGCTGCCCTTTTTTGCACCCTTTCGATATCCTCCGTCAATCCCACCTGGTAAGGATCCCACACCGCGCAGCAATATTCTAACAGAGGACGAACGAGTGTAGCGTAAGCTGTCTCTTTAGTGGACTTGTTGCATCTTCTAAGTGTCCTGCCAATGAAACGCAACCTTTGGCTCGCCTTCCCGACAATATTATCTATGTGGTCCTTCCAACTGAAGTTGTTCGTAATTTTAACACCCAGGTACTTAGTTGAATTGACAGCCTTGAGAACTGTACTATTTATCGAGTAATCGAATTCCAACCGATTTCTTTTGGAACTCATGTGAATCATCTCACACTTTTCGTTATTTAGCGTCAACTGCCACCTGACACACCATACAGCAATCTTTTCTAAATCGCTTTGCAGCTGATACTGGTCTTCGGATGACCTTACTAGACGGTAAATTACAGCAGCATCTGCGAACAATCTAAGAGAACTGCTCAGATTGTCACCCAGGTCATTTATATAGACCAGGAACAGTAGAGGTCCCAGGACGCTTCCTTGGGGAACACCTGATATCACTTCAGTTTTACTCGATGATTTGCCGTCTATTACTACGAACTGCGACCTTCCTGACAGCAAATCACGAATCCAGTCGCACAACTGAGACGATACCCCATAGCTCCCCATCAACTTGAGATCCCCTGTCGATAGCGGCCATTACTTCGTGCGAATAAAGAGCTAGCTGCGTTGCACAAGAGCGATGTTTTCTGAAGCCATGCTGATTACGTGTCAATAGATCGTTCCCTTCGAGGTGATTCATAATGTTTGAATACAGTATATGCTCCAAAACCCTACTGCAAACCGACGTCAATGATATAGGTCTGTAGTTAAATGGATTACTCCTACTACCCTTCTTGAACACTGGTGCGACCTGCGCAGTTTTCCAATCTGTAGGTACAGATCTATCGGTGAGCGAGCGGTTGTATATGAGTGCTAAGTAGGGAGCTATAGTATCAGCGTAATCTGAAAGGAACCTAATCGGTATACAATCTGGACCTGAAGACTTGCCCGTATCAAGCGATTTGAGTTGCTTCGCAACCCCTAAGGTATCTACTTCTAAGAAACTCATGCTAGCAGATGTTCGTGTTTCAAATTCTGGAATATTCCATTCGTCTTCCCTGGTGAAGGAATTTCGGAAAACTGCGTTCAATAACTCCGCTTTAGCGGCACAGTCGTCGATAACAGTACCATCGGCACTGCGCAGCGAAGGTATTGACTGCGTCTTGCCGCTTGTGTACTTTACATACGACCAGAATTTCTTCGGATTTTCTACCAAATTTCGAGAATGTTTCGTTGTGGAACCTATTAAAGGCATCTCGCATCGAAGTACGTGCCAAATTTCGCGCGTCTGTAAATTTTAGCCCATCTTCGGGATTTCGCGTTCTTCGGAACTTCGCATGCTTTTTCCGTTGCCTCTGCAACAGCGTTCGGACCTTTTTTGTGTACCACGGGGGATCCGTTCCATCTCTTACCAATTTATGAGGTATGAATATCTCAATTGCTGTTGCTACTATATCTTTGAATTTGAGCCACATCTCGTCTACATTCGCATAGTCAGTTCGGAAGGAATGGAAATTGTCTTTTAGGAAGGCTTCTAGTGGCACTTTATTCGCTTTTTTAAATAAAATTATTTTGCGTTTGTTTCTGATGGATTTGGAAGAAATGGTATTGAGCCTAGCTACAATGACCTTGTGATCACTAATCTCTGTATCAGTCATGATGCTCTCTATCAGCTCTGGATTGTTTGTAGCCAAGAGGTCAATTGTGTTTTCGCAACCATTTACAATTCGCGTGGGTTCGTGGACTAACTGCTCGAAATAATTTTCGGATAATGATGAACTCTGTATCTTAAGACAACAGTTGGTTAATTAGTGCATCAAATAATACTTTGACAGTCCATGACAGCTGTAAATTATCTAGTAAAATTTCATGTGTTCTGGTTTGATGAGCCTTGGACAGAGCAGTCTAAGAACCAACAGTTACGACTGGACGAAAGTGATTTCGTCTGGTCACAACGCTACACAGTCCGTTACACAATCACCGTCTAAATCTCTAAGAAACGCATCCAAGGGGTATGAAATAGCAAGAACTAGCCTATGTAGGTTTCCGAATAAGCTGAAATTGAGACGATATAGGCCTGCTGTACTTCAAGCCCTAAATGAAGATATTCGGACAAGCATGTGGATTTCTGTGAGTTGTACAAAATCCGACAAGAAATCAACGTTCAAATGGCTGCTCAACCACCTATTTACAGTGTGAAAGCACTAGAATTTATGCATTTCAAAGTTCAGGCTTTACTCAGAATAACGGTACAAGAATCTCTAAAAATGACCAATATAAATTATAAACAAGAACAATAAAATCAATAATAAAATAACGTGGCTATGTCTTCTTAGGATGTACATCCACATCACTGTCAGCTGATAAAATAGATTAAAATGGAATTCCCATGTGTTGCCTAGGGTTCTCGCAGCCTCACGTAACAGCTGTATGTGTACATGGTCGGTGTTTCTTCATGACGTATCCGTATAAGCGGACACTGTAACAAAGGAAGTAGCCACGTTAAGTTATGATTTTTTACCTATGTTTTACAGTGGTCAGTTTTAAAGATTCCTGTACTATTATTCACAAGATGAATGATGGAACATCGAAATTCTTATGTTTTAAACTTTAAATAGGTCGTTGTGCCAACATTGTAGCATTGATTTTTATAACCACGCCCTCATATCCATTATGGGTTAAATCAAAATCCGAAACAAGCCGATTCCAAGTTTTCCAAAAGAATTCTTTGGTGCAACGATGCGACGTTTAAGGTGAATGGCAGAGTGAACAGGCGTGATTGTGTCTGCTGGGATTCTTCGTATCCCCATGTGGCAATAGAGACCGACTTAAACTCTCCTAGTGTGAGTGTATGGGCAAGGGTTTTCAGTGGTAAGACAAATGGTTCATATTTTAACGGTACTCTGAGTTCTGTAAATAAGCTGGATATACTTCAAGAAATGTTATTAGAATCAAAAAATAATCCATTTTTTGAAAATCTGCAGCCGGTTAACGAAAAGCTGACATGGCAACAATATGGAGCACCCTTTCGTTATGAAGTAATTCTGAGAGACCATCTGAATAATGAGAGACCATCTGAATAAAAATTTTGATGAGTAGGCTGGTACATGACGTGGTATAGAATGACCTCCACGATTTCACACCGACAGAGTTTTCGTTTTAGAGTATACTAAAAAATGAGGATTTTTCCATCAAGAAACGAGATATTGAGCTTTGGAAGGAACGAATCCGATCATAATTAGAAAACCTTTAAGTCCCAGAAGATTTGCAGATAAAATTTGTGAATCAATGCTGATAAGATGCAGTGTTTGCTTGGAGAGGCATTGGAAGACACTGACAGCTTTTTTTGCAGGTTCCCTGAGCTCCACATGTGTTTCTATGCTGATAAAAAATTTTAATTTTTATTTGTGTAGTATTACTGCACCAAACACATTTTTTACGACTGATTTATGGCCCACCATATAGATAATGTGTTACATTGTTTTTGTTACTTAGCAGCTGTAATTGATTAACTGTAATAATGAAACAGTTGTCCAGGGAGTGCAGATTGAACAGTTGGAAGAAAATATATTCAATGATGCCCTAAAGCAGTGTCGGCCACGGCGTGGGAAACTTCACATGTTCACGATGTGCTGCATGTGTGTGGTGTGAGGTTTGATCTGTCTCGGTATGTCTCGGCTTTACTCGGTTCTTCTCTGAACTACTCAGTATAACGTGACATCTCACTTAGCACTGGGATGTGACACTGTTACTCCCTGAATTTGTTGCGGCATTTCACCGTTGGCACTACTTTCTTCAGTTCCGCAAAATCATGGTGTCTGCGCTGTTTAGATTTTGTTTTTACTCGTGGAATAAAAAGAGTTTATGAGTACAGTGGTTGTCTCCACAATAAGAGGCAGTCTAGCGATCTATCGTCCCAGCCTTTAAGAATGAATGTTAATCACAGGAGGTAAGGCCGAGAATTCTCGATATCTATTACGCAGTCACATAATGTATGGGTACTGTAAAACTGTTGTGGAACGGCATTACAACAGTATACATATTGCGGGTTTTCTTTCCCAAAGTATGTCACCAATAACTCGACAATGAGTCATGGTGCTTCTTCTCCTCCCATGAGTTGCGAGGCCAATTGCCCTATGTAATAAAATGGCAGGAAACTCAAATTTTGGCAGGATATTCAAAACTGGATGGGAAATTGAAAAATAGTCCAATTGTACTAGTATTTTCCGATGAGTTAACGCTGTTGTCCTAAGTACACTCCTGGAAATGGAAAAAAGAACACATTGACACCGGTGTGTCAGACCCACCATACTTGCTCCGGACACTGCGAGAGGGCTGTACAAGCAATGATCACACGCACGGCACAGCGGACACACCAGGAACCGCGGTGTTGCCCGTCGAATGGCGCTAGCTGCGCAGCATTTGTGCACCGCCGCCGTCAGTGTCAGCCAGTTTGCCGTGGCATACGGAGCTCCATCGCAGTCTTTAACACTGGTAGCATGCCGCGACAGCGTGGACGTGAACCGTATGTGCAGTTGACGGACTTTGAGCGAGGGCGTATAGTGGGCATGCGGGAGGCCGGGTGGACGTACCGCCGAACTGCTCAACACATGGGGCGTGAGGTCTCCACAGTACATCGATGTTGCCGCCAGTGGTCGGCGGAAGGTGCACGTGCCCGTCGACCTGGGACCGGACCGCAGCGACGCACGGATGCACGCCAAGACCGTAGGATCCTACGCAGTGCCGTAGGGGACCGCACCGCCACTTCCCAGCAAATTAGGGACACTGTTGCTCCTGGGGTATCGGCGAAGACCATTCGCAACCGTCTCCATGAAGCTGGGCTACGGTCCCGCACACCGTTAGGCCGTCTTCCGCTCACGCCCCAACATCGTGCAGCCCGCCTCCAGTGGTGTCGCGACAGGCGTGAATGGAGGGACGAATGGAGACGTGTCGTCTTCAGCGATGAGTGTCGCTTCTGCCTTGGTGCCAATGATGGTCGTATGCGTGTTTGGCGCCGTGCAGGTGAGCGCCACAATCAGGACTGCATACGACCGAGGCACACAGGGCCAACACCCGGCATCATGGTGTGGGGAGCGATCTCCTACACTGGCCGTACACCTGTGGTGATCGTCGAGGGGACACTGAATAGTGCACGGTACATCCAAACCGTCATCGAACCCATCGTTCTACCAGTCCTAGACCGGCAAGGGAACTTGCTGTTCCAACAGGACAATGCACGTCCGCATGTATCCCGTGCCACCCAACGTGCTCTAGAAGGTGTAAGTCAACTACCCTGGCCAGCAAGATCTCCGGATCTGTCCCCCATTGAGCATGTTTGGGACTGGATGAAGCGTCGTCTCACGCGGTCTGCACGTCCAGCACGAACGCTGGTCCAACTGAGGCGCCAGGTGGAAATGGCATGGCAAGCCGTTCCACAGGACTACATCCAGCATCTCTACGATCGTCTCCATGGGAGAATAGCGGCCTGCATTGCTGCGAAAGGTGGGTATACTCTGTACTAGTGCCGACATTGTGCAATCTCTGTTGCCTGTGTCTATGCGCCTGTGGTTCTGTCAGTGTGATCATGTGATGTATCTGACCCCAGGAATGTGTCAATAAAGTTTCCCCTTCCTGGGACAATGAATTCACGGTGTTCTTATTTCAATTTAGAGGAGTGTACAAACTGGCGGAAATGCAAAAATTTAACCTGGTGCACTGTCATGCTGGCTTACCTGGCCTGCATTACTGGCACAGGTTCTGCGAAGTCAGAATCCAAAACGACGGTGCAATGTGGCTGACCCAGAATACTAAGACAGGCTCTATGACGTCAGGAATCTACATCTGGGATACTGGTACAGCCTTAGTATCCCGTCAGAATGCAAGGCATGGAATACTGGCACAGCTGGTCTATGACGTAAGAATGCGTCATGCTAAGACAAAGAGAAATAACTAGCCTGTCGGGACCTGTAAGGCTACTTATAACAGTCGAGTCACTCTGTACTTCCATTCTGCCTTTCTTAGGTTTAGTTATTCCCTTGCGAACAGTTTTTTATGTTCGGTCAGCACATTAATTATACACAGCATCGTAAGTCTAAACTCTACAATACATAGTACAAACACCACACCGGGGAAACGAAGAACCCTCTGGACACGCTGCTTGCCCTATACCAGCTTACCATGTCTGCACCAAACACATATATTCTGTTTGAAAATTGAAAATAAATTGGACATTCATTCTCCTTTGTCTTGGAGGTGGGAACTCCTATGGCAGATTTGAAGCAGATAGAGAATAAAGATGTTTAGCTACTATGCTTGCAAAATTCATCACAAAAATTTGGGTGTGGCATGGTCTGTACTTACTCCACAAGCAGTAACGTGACCAATTACAACACAGTCATTTTTTTTTCTTCATTGAATTTCAGTTCTCCATCCAGGGCGGGCCGGCAGCAGCATAGGCGCTGCTCTTCAGCTGAGAGACAGTAAGTACATAACAGGAAGACATTTACAACAACATAAAGGAGAAAATATGGCAGAACATACACTATGTGATCAAAAGCATCCGGACACCCCCAAAAACATACGTTTTTCATATTAGGTGCATGGAGCTGCCACCTATTGCCAGGTACTCTATATCAGTGACCTCAGTATTCAGTACACATCGTTAGAGAGCAGAGTGTGGCGCTCTGTGGAACTCACAGATTTTGAACGTGGACAGTTGATTGGGTATCACTTCTGTCATACGTCTGTACTCGAGATTTCCACACTCCTAAACATCCCTCGCTCCAATGTTTCCGGTGTGATAGTAAAGTAGAAACATGAAGGGACACGTACAGCACAAAAGCATACAGGCTGACTTCGTCTGTTGACTGACAGAGACCGCCGACAGTTGAAAACGGTCGTAATGTGTAATAGGCAGACATCTATCCAGACCTTCACACAGGAATTCCAAACTGCATCAAGATCCACTGCAAGTACTATGACAGTTAGGCAGAGGGGAGAAAACTTGGATTTCATGGTCGAGCGGCTGCTCATAGGTAAGCTACACATCACGCCAGTAAATGAAAAACGACGCCTCGCTTGGTGTAAGGAGCGTAAACATTGGACAGTTCAACAGTGGAAATGCGTTGTGTGGAGTGACCAATCATGGTACACTATGTGGCGATCCGATGGCAGGGTATGGGTATGGCGAATGCACAGTGAATGTCATCCGGCAGAGTTTGTAGTGCCAACAGTGAAATTCGGAGGTGGTGGTATTATAGTGTGGTTGTGTTTTTCATGGAGGGGGTTTGCACCACTTGTTGTTCGGCGTGGCACTATCACAGCACAGGCCTACATGATGTTTCAA
The DNA here is from genome assembly GCF_023897955.1 of Schistocerca gregaria. Classification (NCBI taxonomy): domain Eukaryota; kingdom Metazoa; phylum Arthropoda; class Insecta; order Orthoptera; family Acrididae; genus Schistocerca; species Schistocerca gregaria. Next base: position 564,748,790 of record NC_064931.1, read on the forward strand.
GAACCTTCTTGCTTCCCACTGTTGAAGAGCAATTCAGTGATGGCGATTGCATCTTTCAACATGATCGAGTACCTGTTTATAATGCACAGCCTGTGGTGGAATGTTACCTGACAATAACATACCTGTAATGGTCTGGCCTGCACAGAGTCCTGACCTGAAGCCTATAGAACACCTCTGGGATGTTTTGGAACGCTGTCTTCGTACCAGGCCCCACTAACCAACATCGAGACCTGTCCTCAGTGCAGCACTCCGTGAAGAATGGGCTGCCATTCCCCAAGAAACCTAGCAGCTCCTGATTAATCGTATGCCTGCGAGAGTGGAAGCTGTCATCAGTACTAAGGGTGGGCCAACACCATTCTGAATTCCAGCATTGCCGATGGAGGGCACCGCGAACTTGGAAGTCATTTTCAGCCAGGTGTCCGAATACTTTTGAACATATAAAGTAGATATAAAAAGGGGGAACATTATGGAAGAGGTGCAAAGAATGGGGTGTCTGTGAAAATGGAGATAAAAATCTAAAAAGTATATTACACAATGAACGACACACTGTAACAATTACAAAAACAAAAGGCGAAGTATGGCCAGAGGATAAAGCCAATCATATGATTAAAACTACAGCACTTGACACCACGATTGACTGGCACACACACAACACTAACATAGCACAGTGATGACAAAGAACAAACTGGGATGGTTAGACAATGAACTCACATTCGGGAGGACGACGATTCAATCCCGCGTCCGGCCATCCTGATTTAGGTTTTCCATGATTTCCCTAATTCGCTCCAGGCAAATGCTGGGATGGTTCCTTTGAAAGGACATTGCCGACTTCCTTCCCTATTCCGATAAGACCGATGACCTTGCTGTCTGGTCTCTTTCCCCAAAAACAACAACAACGAACTGAGAGGATCTGCTAGGGGTAGGGATACGACAGGGAAGGGAAGAAAGTGAGGAGGGTGTGGTGCTAGAGGGGAATGGGGAGAGAAGGGGAGATGGGATGGGGGCGCGCCAAATGGAGCCAGAGAGGGAAGGAGGGTAGAGGAAAACAGCTGAGGAGGTAGTGCAGAGACTCAAGGAGGGGTGTGGGGAGGAAGGATGAAAAACAGCTCTGGAGGAAGGAGAAGAGTGGATGGGGCGCCCTGGGGAGGGGGCAATAGTGTCATTTATTTTTCGTTTTTTCCTTTATTGTATTTTCAGTTCCCTGTCCAAGGCATGCTGGCAGCAGCATAGGCGCTACTCTTCAGCTGAGAGTCATTACAAGTAGAAACGAAGACATTTAAAACAATATAAAGAAGGAAAAAGGCGAAACATAAGAGTAGTAAGCATACAGAAAGTGGTGACTGTAAAACGGATGTAAAACTCTAAAAATTATTTTACAAAAAAAAAACACTGTAAGGATTAAAAGGCACCAGGCAAAGTACAGCCAGAGCATAAAAAGGCGCAGAACGATTAAAATAGCCACACAATAGGTGGCTCATGGAGAGCAAACTATCTACATATCAAGCACACAATTAAAACTGAATAAAAACCTGGCAGGAGCTGCCAGGGTGGGGGACAATGGAGGAGGGAAAAGGAGCCGACAAGGAGGGGAGTGAAAGGGGGATGAGCTTGGGGGCACGCCGAGTGGGATCAGGGAGGGAAGGATGGGATAGGAAAACAGCCGAGGATGGGGTGCAGATACTCTGGGGGGAAGGAGGAAAATCTGCTCTGCGAGAAGAAGGGGAGAGGAAAAGGGGTGGGCTGGGAGGGGGAGGGAACAATGCCAGGCTACAGTTGGACTGTTGGTAGGAAGAGTAGATGTCACAGCAAAGTTCAACATCTGGAAGGGGGAGGTGCTGGAAATTGCCCTGATGAAGGAGATGGAGGGTGTGGAGATGGAGAGAGGGATACAGTGACAGAGGCGCAGCAATGGGTGGGGGTATGAGAGGAAGGAGGAAACTACGGGGTGGGGAATAGAGTCTTTTTTTTCCTTTATTTTATTTCAGTACCCCATCTGGGGTGGGCTGGCATCAGCACATGTTCTTCAGCTGAAAGACATTAATTATACAATGGAAGGCATTTAAAACAACAGACAAAAAGGGGTGGCTCTAAAAACAGTCATCAACTGCATGAACTTATGTGCACCAGGCTTGTAATATTTGAGTATGAAACATGCTTATACTTATTTACAAGTCGAACTGTAGATATGAAAAAACGCAGCAAATACATATCATGGGAATGTGTGATATTATCTACAAGAGTGCAGCTCAGCACATTGTATAGCTCATTTCAAGACGGAACACTGAACTGCCATCTCCAGCAGGCTGATGCGCCACTTGACAGCAGATGACTGTAGCATCACCAGCCACACAGCACTGGCCGCTACCTCCAACTGGTGGATGGAATATGAATGCTGTACTTCTACAGTGGAACCAGAGCTCCAACGGGCAATTAAGCAGCTATGTGATGCATCACTGGCGGAGCAGAGGTCTGCTCCAGGCGGGCATGAGGACAGTAGTTTAACTCGTTCAGGTACCTGGTGCATCATGGTGCCGCCAGCCGACCGCTGATGGCTCACATGCCATAACACTCTGCAGACCTGGCCCGCAGCTGTATTATTGTGCCTTACACTGCACACTTAATATCATATGTCCATTTAGGATTTCTAAATGGAGACAGCCTGCATACCTACAGAAAATCATTGAATTTTCACCTCATAGACTACTCTCTCCACAGTGATCCACATTGCAGAGTACAAATCGCACAATTCAAAAATCGTGGTACGTTCACATCATTCCCATAAAATGATCGTTAGTGACGGTCAATGTATGCGACGAAACAACATCTTATGAGAGTAACAGTCCACTCCATTCCTATCCACAGCATTTTAGTCATAAATCCCACTTAAATATCCCGTAGTTTGCTCATGTTGTGACATCTCGGAACTGTATAAAACAGCGAAAAAGATTTGGGAACACTAACTTTATGTTGCAATACGTACTGAAAACATAATCGAAGAGTGGTTTAAGATACTATGTGTCCACCATTCCCATTTCCGCTACAGATCCTAAATCACTGCCATTCACATTTCAGCTGCAGATCTAAAATCACAACAACTAAGGAACTGAGAGTTCCACACATACTTTTGACGAATAGTGGTGCTAGTTATAAAACGGCTTGTTAGTGTTTCCAGGAAGTCTACGTCTTCCATTTGCTTCCCCCGTACTTTAGAAAGCCAAAGAATGACATAACTCTAACCACTCTATGGATTGTAAATTCTAGGTATCTGTTCTCCCGTCAAACAGTCGTAGGATTTGTGTCTGTCACCCTTTCTTACGACTATATTTTGTGTAGAGGTGGACACTGTAATTATAAATTGTGTCCTAGTCCCATCTCCTTCTTTCGTCAGGCACTATAAATTCTGTAAGTTGACTATAGAATCATACATAGTGTTGGAGTCTGTCTGACCGAGTTCCACGTAGCCTACATGTAAGTGAAACACTAAAACAAACGAATTGTTCTTAAATGCAGCTATCCCACCAGTTTAAAAATTTAACAAACTCATTACAGCTTCTAGATGCACAGTGTGGTCTTCACATAACGTAGTGGACATGTCGCAGAACACAGGCTGAAGTCAGGTCACAAGGCAGACAGAGAACTGGATAGTGGTCCTTTGTGCTGGAAAGAATAAGATGTAACTGTTATGGGGGATATGTCCAGTAATATGCCTCTGACTAACGCTATTTAAAGAGCCAAAACTAAACAGCTACAATTACGAGAGTAATAATTCGTCCCCTTCTTACCCACGAAATTGCAGCACGAGAAACATCCACCAGTGTCAGACGACAGCCAATAGCGTACACTGTATTTAACACAGACCGGACGTCAGGAACACTAACTTTTCGTTCCAATACATACCTGAAACATAGTCGAAGGGCATTTTAAGATATGTCCAACATAAATTGCGTCTTTCCGTAGAGATCGATGTTGCAGTGTACAAGTCGCCCTGGTTCACCGTACTTGAGTGCTTAAAGTTACTTCACAGAGGCACATTTTAGTTCTCGTCATTTCTTATAAATTGTAAGGGTGCTTGTACAGGAAATTATGCTATGACGGCTCATACAGACGTGTGGGTCACTGTGGCTCTGTTCGTGTTGTACTAGCAACTATAGTACTAGTAGCAGATTCAGTAGATTGAAACAGTAGGTCATATGGCGAATTCAGACTGCAATAGGTTTCCAAACTAGTTGTAGGATCCTCAGCCAGCTGCACTGCAGTGATACACACTCTCTTTTGATTGATATCAGTATTCTCTTTTAATTAACACCGATTTTCGTTATACGCCTTCGTGGGATGGAAATTTGATGTTAATGTAGTAAACTTTAAACTCCAACCATCCTTAGTATAATCAGGGAGTGATCTAATGTGTTGGCTAGCACTGCACTTTTAAGTGATTCCTCACACAAATTGTGTTTTACATTCTACAAAGGACATCTAACGTTCTAGCAGATTTATATCCATCATTCATCCATAGCGTTCAAGTCTACTAGCCCTAATGAATATATTGGAGAGGGATTCTGAACTGTTTCCACACAAGCTCCGTGATACACACACAGTTATATCTGTCACCGGCACCACTAGCACCGCACAGTGCAGCAATGAATATGGTGTTACTCTCTACAGCGTTAAATGTGTTGCAATAGGAGTGTCATCCGATCGAGAGTTCAGTGTAGCGTTGATTTAAGAAAGTACACGATTTCCTGACATGAAAGTAGTGGTTTCAGGTTATGACTGATATCAATTACACCAGAATTCAGCACAAATAACTGCAATGTTCAACTCTCAAGCACTGACAGTATTACTGGATTGCAGTGTGTAAGAACCATCCAACAACACTGAAAATATACAACAACAACAACGAGAATACCATACAGTGCACTCCCGAGTTCAGCAGATCCATGATGCAGACGATGCAGTGCCTGATACCTTGGAGAAGCAGCAGCAGATAATATGCCAGCATGCAGATACGCACCCTGACGCAGCTCCAAACACGATGGAGTGGAAATCAAGTACATCTCAGCAGCAGCAGAAACAGCAATCAAGCCACCATGTAGACAAACTCACTGATGCACATCCCAGCACGCTGGAGTACAAATACAGTCAGCATGGACAACTGTTTCGACTTTGAGTTTCCACCATATCCGTCGTCTCCTGAACTAATTCAGCACGTAGACAAGAACTCTGATGCAGCGCCCGATATGTCGGATCAGGACACGAAATTGTTTCCAGACTTTGAGCTCCCACCATTTCCAACCTCAGCAACAATCTTCAAGCTTCATCTAAGTCGTAACAGAATGCTGTTGTTCAACACTACTTATCAGTTGACTGTCAACAAATTGAGGTGTTTTAATGTTTGTTTAGCACCTGACATTCTATTCAGAGTTATAGAGAAAATAGAAAATGTCGGTGGGATAAAAGATGCATTTCAGCCATATGGACTGGGATCAACTGTGTGCAGCAGGCTGAAACACGCCTAGAATTGCAAGACATCTGAGTACAATATATTCCCTCGAGACATCAGTACCTTCGGCATCAACAACACATCCATTGTCAACGTTTTTCGGGGAGATACGATGATGTTACCTTCTCAAGACCCAATGCAATGTGTATACTTAAATCATCCACGAGCCACGAATCAGTGTGGCCTGTACAATGCAATTGTTAAGTATCTAAGGGAACGTGAAGTTCACGAAGAGAACGAGAGGTTAAATATGTGTTTGCGTGTGTGTTTGTGTGCTGTACCTAATTCTGCTTGTATTACTCCTATAAACAGAAATTCCATACAAGCAGTGTTTTCAGGTGGTATTCCTAAGTCTGTCAGCGCTCCAACTGTGCTGCGAGAAATACATACCGAATTTAAAGCCTATAAAGACAGTTATTTGGATAGTATTTCAGAGTGATGAATAGGGTTGATGCAGAAAAAAGTGAATGACAATGTTATTTTTAACGATGATGCTTTATTTCTTTCAGTTTACAAAGTAACGAGCGTATATTAAAAATGTATAAAAGTTGAATCACAAATAGTTTTATTTTATAACTTGTAATTTGTTTTATTATATCATACACACCATTACTGATTCCTGAAGTTTAATATTAGCTGCATCCCATGGTGCAATTAATACGTCTTTGTTCTGACATTTAATATCTGTGAAAAATCTTTTTCATAAAATTTACTTCATATATGACTTCTAAGGCATTTATCCCTTATAAGTGTCAAATTTTGGATAGGTCGTCAATACGACTATGGAAGCAACTACGTTCACATGGACCAATATGTGCAGCAGGACAGGCAAATTCTCACAGTCTCCATCAGCAAAATGCACTTTCTGCTTCTTCTTCTTAGGGGCCATTGACCCAGGGCCAACATTACAGGAATTGGAATCTGATGTCATAGAGCCAGTATGCACTGGTCGCCATGTTTGATCGCCATCTTGGATTTTCCGCCAGTTTACACTTAGCACAACAGTCGTACTTACATAGAAGTAGGGGAAAACCCCGCCAAAATTTGAATTTCACGCCATATATATATATATATATATATGACAACTGACCTTCGTCAGGGTAAGGGGAGAAAGGGGGGGGGGGGGGTGAAAATCGCCTATGTGTCATCGATGACGTCAGCACACTAGAAAAGTACGCCAGGTCTCTCCTTACCTACATACTTACAACACCACTCACAAAAAATTTATAAATTTAGTTGATGACAAAACAGCAAAAAATTACAGCGATCGTCAGACGATTTGTACGGGATTCACTGTTCTGTAAATCAACAAGCGCTTTGTCCTAAACTAGGAGGCATGGAGTACGTGATGAAAATGGTAGTATGTGCAGATAATTTTCTGAAGTCGTAAGCATTTAACGTCTTCAGATGCAACAGTTCTTAATGGAAATCAACGAAGAGTATGGAGATGTTATATACACATCAAAAAACGTTTTGCATCATCCCGGTTCCCAGAGCTCCTGAAGAAAGACGTTGACTGTGGATACTGTATCACAGACACAGTCACTTTGACTGTTCAGAGATGTCACTAAACCCGCCCAAAGATGTAAACAACCATGCATGAGCACCTCCTATTAGACGAAAGAGGTCCGACAGACGATCAGTTCCAATCATTCCACCAGGAAGGAGGTACACGGCTCGTTTGGCTGCGGTTCATCCATGCCTAGACGGTCAATACCGCGGTTCGATCGCGTCAGCATTGTTACTCTGTGCCAGGAAGGGCTATCAACAAGGGAAGTGTCCAGGCGTCTCGGAGTGAACCAAAGCGATGTTTTTCGGACATGGAGGAGATACAGGGAGACAGGAACTGTCGATGACATGCCTGGCTCAGGCAGCCCTAGGGCTACTACTACAGTGGATGACAGCTAAATACGGATTATAGTTCGGAGGAACCCTGACAGCAACGCCACCATATTGAATAATGCTTTTAGTGCATCCACAGTACGTCGTGTTACGACTCAAACTGTGTGCAATAGGCTGCATAATGCGCAACTTCACTCCCGACGCCCATGGCAACCACGACACCATGCAGCGGGCTACAGATGGGCCCAACAATATGCCAAATGGACCGCTCAAGGCTGGCATCACGTTCTCTTCACCGATAAGTGTCTCACATGCCTTCAACCAGACAATCGTCGCAGACGTGTTTCGAGGCAAGCCGGTTAGGCTGAACACCATAGACACTCTGTCCGGCGAGTGCAACAAGGTGGAGGTTACCTACTGTTTTGGTGTGGCATTATGTGTTGCCGACGTACGCCACTGGTGGTTATGAAAAACGCCATAACGGCTGTACGATACGTGAATGCCATCCTCCGACCGAGAGCGTAACCATATCGGCAGCATATTGACGAGGCATTCGTCTTCATGGACGACAATGCGCGCCCCCATCGTGCACATCCTTTGAATGAGTTTATTCAGGTTAACGGCATCGCTCGACTAGAGTAGCCAGTATGTTTTTCAGACACGACCCCTATCGAACATGCCTGGGATAAACTGAAAAGGGCTGTTTATGGACGACATGACCCACCAACCACTCTGAGCGATCTAAGCCAAATCGTCGTTGAAAAGTGGGAAAATCTGTACCAACAGTGCCTTGATGAACTTGTGGACAATATTCCACGACGAATACAGACATATATCTATGCAAGAGGACGTGCTACTGGGTATTAGATATACCGGTGTGTACAACAATGTGGACCACCACCTCTGAAGGTCTCGCTGTATGGTGGTACAATATGGAATGTGTCAGTTTCATGAGCAATAAAAAGAGCGGAAATGATGTCTACGTTGATCTCTATTCCAATTTTCTGTACAGGTTCCGGAACTGTCGGAATCGAAGTGATGCAACACTTTTTAGATGTGTGTATATTATTGCAAAGAACGTTGGTTAAGTCAAGGCGCATGCCTGAAGCTATTTTTCGGCTTAGAACCTGATACGGGTGAGTTTCCGAAGGAGAAAAGAAAGCAGGAAAGAAAATTAGAATATCCAGAATGGATTACAGACTTCTCAATTCAAGGGGGTTGACTCCACACTACCCACAATAAGATGTTAAAAGGTGCAAAGCAAGTTATTTCTTATTCGGTGGGGATGCATTTTTAAAGAAATTCGCGTTGTAGAAGCTGCCACTTCTGACAAAGAACCATCAATTTTCCTGAGCCCAATGGGGTTAAAAAACACAAATTTTGAAGAATTCATTGTGGAGAATCACAGGAACAGTTATCCAAACGCTTGAGGACACTGCCAATACCACATCAGATTTTGAGCTGTTACGACACCGTTAGCCGTTTCGGCTGAAACCGCCTCTGTACATGTGCAGATGGAACAGATCACCCTACAAAGCAATTCCCATTAAGAAGACAAATTGTTTTAAGACAGAACTGTTCAGCAGATCTATGCTGTTTTCCTTGAGTAGAGGTACCGCTTCTCCTTAATAAGGTTTCAAACGTGACACAATATTTAGATCAATATATGCGCTTGAAAGGCGTTTTCAATTATGAAACTAATTGAGTCACGATTACGTGGCAACTCGGATACAGAGAAACTGCGAAATTGTCGGCGTCTGTCCGTATGCCAATAGTTTGTGACCTATATTGTTATGAGATATGAGACCAAGCCGAATGCAAGAAGTTCAGTGTTTCTTGCGATTGAATTGCCATCGCAATGCAGCGGTTTCGCAGTTTCTCCCTCTTTCCCGACATCCCACCTATATGTAAGTCTTTAGTTCGAACTTCAGAAGCGGCTGAAAACATTTTGCAGATAATTATTGCTAGCCCGAAAGAATGTGTGACGTGGCTTTTCAAGACACAGATGTTAAACTTACGTCTTCTGATTCTGTATCTTTAAGATACTTTCCTACCGTGATACTCTCGTACAGCGCGCAGGAAAACGAACAGTTAAATCTTTCCGTGCGAGCTCTAATTCCTCTTATTTTACAATGATGATCATTTCTCTCTGCGTAGGTGGGCACCAACAAAATATATTAATACTCTGAGAAGAAACTTGGTCATAGATTTTTTTTTTTTGACTGCCAACCCGGTTCGTGCATCATATCCGTGGCACTCTATTCTTATTTCGCGATAATACAACGCGAGCTGCTCTTCTTTGCACTTTGTCGAAGCCCTCCATCAATCCCATCTTATGTGTATCCCACACCGCACAGCAGTACTCCAGCCTCTTCAATATACCTGTTAAATTATCTAAGACATCTGCCAATAAACCGAACTGCAGTCTTTGTTTTGCTTTTCCCACAACATTATTTGATCGTTCCCATTCACTTTATTCGGTATTCTAATACCTGAGCATTTAATTGAGTTTACAGACTTCAGATTCGTTTAATTTATCGTGTAACTGAAATTTGGAGGGTTCTTTTTCGTGCACATGTGGATGTTTTCACACTTTTCATGATTGAGAGTCAGTTACCACTTTTTACACCATACAGATATCTTGTTTAAATTATTTTGCAATTTGATTTGCTTACCTGTTGAGCAAGCAGTAAAGGAAACAAAAGAAAAATGCGGAGTGGGTATTAAAGTCCAAGGAGAAGAAATAAAAACTTTGAGGTTCGCCGATGACATTGTAATTCTGTCAGAGACAGCAAAGGACTTGGAAGAGCAGTTGAACGGAATGGACAGTGTCTTGAAAAGAGCATATAAGATGAACATCAACAAAAGCAAAACGAGGATAATGGAATGAAGACGAATTAATTCAGGTGATGTGAGGGAATTAGATTAGGAAATGAGAGGCTAAAAGTAGTAAAGGAGTTTTGCTATTTGGGAATCAAAATAACTGATGATGGTCGAAGTAGAGAGGATATAAAATGTAGACTGGCAATTGCAAGGAAAGCGTTTCTGAAGAAGAGAAATTTGTTAACATCGAGTATAGATTTAAGTGTCAGGAAGTCATTTCTGAAAGTATTTGTATGGAGTGTAGCCATGTATGGAAGTGAAACATGGACGATAAATAGTTTGGACAAGAAGAGAATAGAAGCTTTTGAAATGTGGTGCTACAGAAGAATGCTGTAGATTAGATGGGTAGATCACATAACTAATGAGGAGGTATTGAATAGAATTGGGGAGAAGAGGAGTTTGTGGCACAACTTTCCAAGAAGAAGGGATCGGTTGGTAGGACATGATCTGAGGCATCAAGGGATCACCAATTTGGTATTGGAGGGAAGCGTGGAGGGTAAAAATCGTAGAGGGAGACCAAGAGATGAATACACTAAGCAGATTCGGAAGGATGTAGGTTGCAGTAAGTAGTGGGAGATGAAGAAGCTTGCACAGGATAGAGGAGCATGGAGAGCTGCATCAAACCAGTCTCAGGACTGAAGACAACAACAACAACAACAACCTGTTGATTTACATGACAGTATATCGCAGCGTCATCTTGCAGACAATCTAAAAGGGCTACTCAGATTCTCTCCTAAATCGTTTGTGTGGACCAGGAACAACAGAGGGCTTATACCACTTCCTTAGGGAACGCCATATATTACTTCAGCTTTACTCGATGACTGTCCGTCACTTACTACGAACTGTGACGTTTCTGACGGGCAATCACGAATCCAGTCATACAACTGGGACGAATACTCCATAGGCAAGCAACTTAATTAGAAGTCGCTTATGACAAACGGCGTCAAAAGCCTTCCTGTCGATAACACGCATTTAACAAGAACGATTTTTCCTGAACTCGTGTAAGCTGTTTGTCAATAAATCGTTTTCTTCGAGGTAATTCATAATGTTAGGGAACAATATATGATCCAAAATTCTACTGCCAGACGACGTTAGTGACATGGGTCTGTAATTCACTGGATTACTTATATCTCCTTTCTTGGGTATGACTTGCGCCACATGCCAGACTTTGGTACTGAACATTATGCGAGCGATAGGTTGTATATGCTTGCTAAGTATGGAGCTATTATATCATCATACTCTGAAAGGGACCTGACTGGTACACGATCTGGACGAGAAGCCTTGCCTTTGTAAACTGTTTTAAGCTGCGTCTCTACAATGAGGAGAGCGTGATAATCACCGACAGGGCTGTCAAAGTAAAGAGAGCTCTTATCGATACAGAAGGTAGAACAACTGTTGATGACGAAAATGCAAAGGATCTGGAATCATTCAACCACACACTTTTCCAAATTTCCGTAGTGAAGTATGGATCTGTCACTTCTTGGAATGTAGAAAGATTTTCTGCATTAAAGAGTGTCTCGACAGACAAAAACACGAGCCTAAATGATCAGATTTTGGATTACTATTTATTTATTTATTGTATGGCTTTTAGTACCTAGGGTATCCGATGAGATGTTCGACTCGCCTTCGATGCAGCTCATTTATTTAAGCAGAGAGTCTACACCTATAAGGGAATGGTAATGTTACAGGAAAAATCTGAATGCATGCAGCAAACTAATGAATTCTGATATTGCACGATTTTTTCTTAAATTGCGTATGTTTGGCCATTTAATGAATGCTTGCATTTTAAAGATTTAATTGTGCACTGAATTCCCGGTTCAGTTAATATACTATTACAAGAGCGTAAACATATACTAGACGAATCAGTGCAGGTGCGGGAGATTAAAATCTTTTTTTTTTAATGAACGAATTATACCCTGCAGCGCCAAAGAAACTGGTATAGGCATGCGTATCCAAATACAGAGATATGTAAACAGGTAGAATACTGCGCTACAGTCGGTAACCGCAATATAAGACAACAAGTGTCTGGCGCAGTTGTTAGATCGGTTACTGCTGCTCCAATGGCAGGTTATCAAGATTTAAGTGACTTCGAACGTGGTGTTATAGTCGGCGCACGAGCGATAGGGCACAGCATCTCCGAGGTAGCGATTAAGTGGGGGTTTTCCCGTACGACCATGTCACGACGGTAGCGTGAATATCAGGAATCTGGTAAAACATCAAATCTCCGACATCGCTGCGGCCGGAAAAGATGCTGAAAGAACGAGACCAACGACGACTGAAGAGAATCGTTCAACATGACAGAAGTGCAACCCATCCGCAGACTGCTGCAGATTTCAGTGCTGGGCCATCAACAAGTGTCAGCGTGCCAACCATTCAACGAAACATCATCGATATGGGCTTTCGGAGTCTACGGCCCACTCGTGTACCCTTGATTACTGCACCACACAAAGCTTTACGCCTCACATGAGCTCGTTAACACCGACAGTGGACTGTTGATGACTGGAAACATGTCTGACGAGTCTCGATTAAAATTATATCATGCGGATGGAGACAACCTCAGTCAATGGACGCTGCATGTCAGCAGGGGACCGTTCAAGCTGCTGGAGGCTCTCTAATGGTGTGCGGCATGCGCAGTTGGAGGGATATGGGATCCCTGATACGTCTAGGTACAACTCTGACTGGTGACACGTAAAAGCACCCTGTCTGATCAGCTGCATCCATTATGTCCATTGTGGATTCCGACGCACTTCGGCAATTCCAGCTGAACAATGTGACACCCCACACGTCCAAAATTGCTAGAAAGTGGCTCCAGGAACACTCTTATGAGTTTAAACACTTTCACTGGCTATCAAATTCCCCAGACATGAACCTTACTGAGCATATATGGGATGTCTTGCAATGTGATGTTCAGAAGACATCTTCACCCCTTCGTAATATCTCGGATTTATGGACAGCCCTGCAGGATTCATGGTGTCAGTTCCGGCCAGCATTACTTCAGACATTAGTCGAGTCCATGCCACGTCGTGTTGAGACGCATCTGCGTGCTCGTGGGGGCCCTACACGATATTAGGCAGGTGTATCAATTTCTTTCGCTCTTCAGTGTACAGTGTGCTATCGTCACATTCCCCATCCACTTTCCACAAAACCCGCCCCATCGTTCCGTACCGAAACTAGTTTTCATAACTTAGTACCGCCCAGGTGACCAGACTGGGCGATATTTTGACATTTGAGATACTAATGACAGAATTTTGTGCAACTTTTTTTTAAAGAAATGCATCAGTTGCCACTTGGGCTACATTTTTGTTGATCAAAGTGATTTTTAGGCGTCACAGACAAATCCAATTGTATTTCTATGCATTGATTTTAATTTAATGTTATTTATAATGATGTTCACCCAACCGCTGTGTTGTTAAATACTACCTGCCACCAAATAACGGCTCAAGGGGTAACATTGCACTGAGGTGACATAAGTCATGGGATAGCAACATGCACATAAACAGATGGCTGTCTTCGATTAAAAACTATGTTGATTTTAATAAAAATTCATTTAAAATGTCTCTCACAGGTTAATTAATTAAGTAGGGAAACATCTGGCTAGCGCACTCGATGTACATTGACAAAAGCCACAGATTTATAGGTCGATGTCTTTTGTGCAATTTAAAGTGTAATAGTTACTTAATATTCAGTATTTTACTGTTAAATAAATTTTCTCGGCACTCTAACTTTCACACTCACCATCTCCAAAGCTTACTTTCAAATCCACAGATTTGTCTTTTTATCCTCTTTAACATAACACATCGAGCTTTCCCAGTAGCTACAACAGTTGACACTGCACTCTCGCAAACATGTACGTTACTGGGCGTATCTGACTTCACGTCCAGAGAGCGTTCAAATCTCACAGTACCCCATAGCCCGGCCACTGTCTTCTGCATGCCACCATATATACCAGCCACCCATCAGAGGCACATTCGCCTGGCACCCGCACTACAGCCTGCATAAACAAAATGGCGCATCTGACTAGAATCAAATACTAATACTCAGATATACTGTATGCCGTGTCTTAGCTTGACATTTCGTGTACCTGTGCCACCTGTGAACAACATATTTAGCACGCGAAGACAACTTGATTTTTTACTTTTAGGATAATGCCTATTACGATGATTTCCTATATTTTCTCCACTTTTAACAAGACATTACTTTTCTCTATGTTTATTATTCTATTTGCAAGCTCTGATTGTTACTTGTATATACCTTGACATCACGCTTGAACAACCTAAACCATCAGATACATTCACCTTGAAGGAGTACACATGTTTAAGTAAATGAGCTGATTTTTTTGCTCTGTATGATACATGTACCCTGTGTACAATGCAAACAGATACACAGAAATCACATTGTATTTTCTCTTTTGATCAAACGATGTATTCTGGACTGTCATGATCATGTACTGATATGCACTTTTGCATTGATAAATGCACTGGAACGCTTTCATATTTCAATCTCAGTTCTCGATAACTCATAGGTTTCTCTCCTGTGATAAATTGTGCTCTGATATTGATGGAATATATGTGTGTGGACCTTACATCACTTATTATTTTTGTTTTGTTTTTTGTTTCACGTAAACTTGTTATTAAGGGAGCCACCCATGATTTCCAGAAAGAGTGGTTAGCCGATAATTCTATGTAAATACGACTCTTACCTAAGTCAAGATATGAATGTTTCCATGTTTGCCTAGGCGAATCGAATTTTTATTCTAGTTACTTTTACCCATGAAGTCTTTGCCACGAATAAATAATTCTGTACATTAAATGCAACATTTAATTAAGCACCTTCTGCAGAATGATTTGCTTTGGTATGAGAAGGGTGGTGGTTCCCACGGGTTTAAGATATGTCATTTTATCTTTTATCTACATCTACATCTACATCCATACTCCGCAAGCCACCTGACGGTGTGTGGCGGAGGGTACCCTGAGTACCTCTATCGGTTCTCCCTTCTATTCCAGTCTCGTATTGTACGTGGAAAGAAGGATTGTCGGTTTGCTTCTGTGTGGGCTCTAATCTCTCTGATTTTATCCTCATGGTCTCTTCGCGAGATATACGTAGGAGGGAGCAATATACTGCTTGACTCTTCGGTGAAGGTATGTTCTCGAAACTTTAACAAAAGCCCGTACCGAGCTACTGAGCGTCTCTCCTGCAGAGTCTTCCACTGGAGTTTATCTATCATCTCCGTAACGCTTTCGCAATTACTAAATGATCCTGTAACGAAGCGCGCTGCTCTGTAAGTAGGCAAAATGTACTTTCCCTTACCATCACGATTTTTCAGCTCATCCTTACCTGAATACATCGATCCACATAGTTTTTGTTTGAATAATGTCCTTGTAATTTTCTAGAGTATTGTCCCACAAAAGTGATCATTCTTCCACTGAAGAAATTAATCGCTCGATGTCTAGTTCCTAAACCATGTGCAGAAAGTGACGAACACAAAAAGAAAGACAAATAACAGAAAAACGAATGATTTGATGCAAACCGTATTGTTGCTTCGAATTCTGCCTTCCCTTGCTGTGCCTTACAGATGTGAAGGCGCCAGTGCTTACGAAGTTCCCACTGCCCCACACATAATCGTACTAACGGCACAGCAATCTCAACTGCAGTGGGAGTGCTGCTCCACGGATGCCGTGTGCCGACTGGACGTCAACGATCCGTGCCGCGTATATGTGCCATATGACTCTCCATATTACGGCCTGTTACACGGTGCTGGGCATATGGCTGCCAGACAAGTTTGAAATGGGCCTTAGGGAAAAGGTAGCGATGGATGGGGAGGAACACCATGTGACTCAGTGTGTATGCCTTTTGGCGGCTTCATGCAACGTGTTTAGATTCTATACTGGCAGGCACTGAGGGAGCAGGAGTCAACCAACTGCAGACTGTGGGGCACGTCGGGATTATGGACGCCTTTCTTCTGGGCTTCGAGGTCATACTTGGATCATGCAGACAAAGTTCGCAATCGGCAGCATTGTCGCCAGAACAGATCATGGACCCTTGATTCTGAGTCGAGTGGAAATCTTTAACCAAAGAGTGTGAAGGTTCTATGAAAAGCTAGGCTGTGATTTCCTAGACTATGGTCAAAGAGTTAAGAACTGTAAGGTATCCCTAAATAGTTCCGGTTCAAAATGGTTCAAATGGTTCTGAGCACTATGGGACTTAACTTATGAGGTCATTAGTCCCCTAGAACTTAGAACTACTTAAACCTAACTAACCAAAGACATCACACACATCCATGCCCGAGGCAGGATTCGAACCTGCGACCGTAGCGGTCGCGCGGTTCCAGACTGTAGCGCCTAGAACCGCTCGGCCACCCGGCCGGCATATAGTTCACGTATGGACTACACATCAGAAGATGCTACCCATGTTGCTAACTGCGAGTGGCATACATTGAGGGGATTTTTAGATTGGGCGACTCTCCATCCAGTCCAGATAAAGATAGCTGTAGGAGGCGACGAAATCTCTGTGTAATATGCAAAAATATGCCTCCCACCGGCGACTCTGCTAAAGTGCTTGAGATTAACTGCCGAAGAATTCGCAGAAAAGTGCGGGAGTTTGAAGTGTTCCTCAAAAGCAGTGAACCTCACATAATATTATTTACAGAAACCTGGTTAAGACCTGAAACTGACAGCACTGAGATTTTTGGGGAAAATTTAAGCGTGTATCGACGGATGGGCTGATGGAAAATGTAGGTGTATTTGTTGCAGAAAACAAGAAACTCAATGACACAGAAATTAAAGCCGGATGCGAGAATGTTTGGGCAAGACTCAGTATCCGAGGTGGGCATAAAATTATACTAGAATCCCTTTATCGACCACCAGATTCACCTCGTGATGTAACCGAGACCCTCAGTTCACCTGTACATAAATTCCCTAATCATTCTGTAATCATCGGCGTAGACTTTAATTCTCCTGCAATCAATCGGGATAATTACAGTTTTGTTAGTGAAGAGCGTGACAATTCACTGAACAACTGTTAAATGCCTTCTCCGAAAACTACTTAGGGCAGGTTGTTCTTAACCCCTCTTATATTGACATTACACTAATAAACTAAAACATTATGACTACTGCCCACCGCGACGTTGGACGCTTCCAGGTGGCGTTGCGGGCACGTGCCGCAGTTACAAAAACATGTAAGCGGAGAGGACACGGACGGGGAATCACCCAGGCGAAGGCATGGGCTGCAAATGGGGAAGTCCATTTGGATCAGCGACTTTGGAGAAGGGCAGATTATTATTACGCACAGCCTGTGAACGAGTATTTCGAAACCGGCTACCGTGGTCGAATGTTCACGTGCTACTGTCGTGAGCATCTACGGGAAGAGGTAGAAGAACAGTGAAAGTACCACTAGGCGCTAAATGGTTGGACGTCCACGACTCTTCACAGAATATCGGGTTCCGAGGCTTGTCTGCTCTGTTAAGTAGGACAGATGGTGATCTGCGGCATCTCTTCCGAAAGAGCACAATGCCTGTGCACGCACAAGTGTTTCGGAGCACACCGTTCATCGTACATTGTTGGAGCTGCACAGTAGACCACCACTACGTGTTTACAGGTTATTTCAACGATATTGTCAATTACCATTGCATTGGACACGGGACCATCGGCGTTCGACCGTCGATTAATGGAAACTTGTCGGCTCTTCGGCTGAATTACATTTTTGCTACACTGTGCCCCTCGTCGTCTCCACAAACGCAGTCGTCGACATGAACAGCTGCTCGTAACGTGCAACGCGCCACGGACGAATTTTGGTGGGGGCAGCATTATGCTATGGGAAACATTCTCCTCCGCTTGCATGGGACCTGTGACTGTAATCGAAGATACACTGACAGCTGCGAACCACTTGCATCCCTTTATGTTTTATGTCTTACCCGACGGCGATGTCATCTTTCAGCAATATAATTGTCCGTGACTCGGAGCCAGAACCGTGCTAAAGTGGTTTGAGGAGCACTATAGTGGAATCGTGTTGGCGTCACGATGACCAAATTCGCCAGATGTAAATCCTATGGAACCTATTGGGATATACGCGGCCCGTTATTTAACGTTTTACGTGACCTGTGCTTAGGTATCTAATGCCAGATACCTCCACAAACATACCAACAAACTGTCAGATCCCTGACACGCAGAATCAGTGATGTATTTCGTTCCGAAGACGGACAAACAAGCTATTAAGTAGGTGGTCAAAATGTTTTGGCTCGTTGGTGTATATTAGATCTAAGATTAACAAATAGAACTGACCTCTTTGAGGATGTCCACATCGAAACTAGTATTAGTGATCATGAGGCAGTGTAGCAAAAAATATCGTGAAAGTGCAAAGGGCAACTACAACAAGTAGAAAGGTTTACAAGTTCTGTAAACTTTATAAAGAAGAAGCAGTGTCACGTCTTAATGAGGAACATGAAAGTTGTAGCTCAGAAAAAGTGCATGTAGGGGAAGTGTGGCTGAAGTACAAAAGAATAGTTGACCATGCACTGAATAGATATACATCCAGCAGAACAGTTCATGATGAGTAGGAACATTTCATTGTATACAATTACTGTAAAGAAACTTCTAAAGTAAGAGAGGCTAATGCATAATACGTGTAAAACAGATCATAGGGCTATAAATAGAGGGATGCTGAATGAAACGCGTCCGGCTGTCAAGAGTGCAATGCGTGAAGCCTTCAGTGGCTACCGTAGTATATTACTGTAAAATGATCTTTCAAAAAACCCAAAGAAATTCTGATCGCATGTAAAGGTTGTTAGTGGCACTAATGTTAATGCAAAATCACTCATGGTGGCGACAGTAACTGAAATTTACTGTAGCAAAGCAAAAACAGAAACGCTTAACTTTGTTTTCAAATGTTACTTTACAACGAAAAACCTAGGAATACTACCTCAAATTAATTCCCATACCACTGAAAAGATGAGTGCAATAAGTATTAATGTCAGTGGCGTTGAGAAGCATCTGAAATAGTTAAAACTGAACAAAGCTCCATGCCCGATGGAATCCTTGTCAGGTTCTATACTGAATTTGCGGTTGAGCTAGCCCCTCTTTTATCCATATCTATCGTAGATCCCTCGAAAATATTATCCAATTAGTTGCAAGAAAATACACGTCATGCCTGTCCATGGAAGGGTAGCAGAAGTGATCCACAAAACTACCGTTCAATGTCCTTGCCACGCATTTGCTGGAGAATTTTAGAACATATTCTGAAGTCAGATGTAATGAGGTATCTCGAACAGAATGACCTCCTCCATGCCAATCAGCATGGATTCCGAAAACATCGATCGCGTTAAAACCAACTCATACTTTTGCCACATCTCATACGGAAAACCAAGGGACAAGGCAGTCAAGTAGATGCAGTATTTCTTGTTTTCCGAAAAGCTTTTGACTCAGTACCAGATCTACTCTTATTATCAAAAGTTCGATCGTATAGGGTATCAGGCGATATTTTTGATTGACTTGAACATTTTTTAGTAAGGAAAACACAGCAATTTCCCTTGCACAGATAATCATCGACAGATGTAAAATTAACGTTGAGAGTGACCCAGGTAAATATGTTGGGACCCTTGCTGTTTGTGGTATACATTAATCACATTAAGGACATTATTAATAGTAATCACAGACCGTTCGCACATGGTTGAGTTATCTATAGTGAAGTACTATCTGAAGCTCCACAAATATTGCATCAGATCTTAAGATTTCAGAGTGGTTCAAGGAGTGGCAACTTCCTTTGAATGTTTAGAAACGTGAAATTTTGCACTTCACAAAACGAGAAAACGTAGTATCCTTTAACTATAATAACAATCAGTTACAGCTAGAATCGGTCAACTCATGCAAACACCTGAGTGAGTCTAACACGTTGTACGGATATGAAATGGAATGATCACATATTCCCAGTTGTAGGTAAAGCAGGTGTCAGACTTCACTCTGTCAGTAGAATACTAAGAAAATGCAAGCAGTCTACAAAGTAGACTGCTGACAAATCACTTATGCGACTCATTATAGAATATTGCTTCAAGTGCATGGGACCCGTATCCGACACAACTAACAGGGGATATTGAACGTATACAGAGAAAAGCAACAAGATTTATCACAGGTCTGTTTGACCCGTGAGAGACTGTCACAAGCCTGCTGAAGGAACTAACTGTCTGACTCTTTAAGGCACACGAGAATTATCTTGAAAAAGGCAACTTAGTAAATTTCAAGAAACGGCCTTAAATGATGACTCTAGGAGCGTACTACAACCCTCTGCGTATCGTTCCCGAAGGGATCGTGGAGAAACGATTAGATTAATTTCAGCGCACACAGAGGCATTTAACTTCATTATTACCGCGCTCCATACGTGAAGGGACCGAGAAAGAGCCCTAATAACTGCAATGCGGCATACCCTCTGATATGCATTTCAAAGTGGTTTGGAGTGTGTAGATGTAGATCCTGATATTTACCTGAAATAACCTAAGGGATCCTCCGAAAACATAAATTAGGGTAGCCAGATGGGTGTTTTAACGTTGCATGAAAGTTTATTACCTTTTCAGATATCCCTGTTGCCTGTCGTACAACGGGACAAATGACTAAGGCCCTACCAGAGAGCTTCTACCTGGGGTTACATGCAGCAGCATCCCTATGTAAGGAGAAAAACACACGGTGGATATCACAGTCTTTGTGTATAGCGTTTCGAGGTAGAGCCACAAATATCGGTGCAGAAACATAAGCAATTTATAGACACACGAATCATACGCGTTATTCGCTGAAGAACCTCGTAACGCCTGAAATATTCATTTTCGACCATTAGTTTCTGATCTGAAAGTATCGTGTCTTCTAATACGCGTATAATCCTTATGCTGAGGGCTTTAGTTGTCTTGTTCTGTCCTGTCCTGATGAGGATTGCGGTTTATAAAAGTCCACAAGGCAGGAAAATCCCACAGAAGTAACCCCACATCCCCAAAGGTAAGAGAAGCACTATGTACGGTGATTACAGCTAATCCAACACTACGACATTTCATTGGAAAAGGCGAGCAACTTGCCGTTTATGAAACGGATTCCTTAGAGGAACTGTAACTTCCATTTATTAAAACTATGTAGAAACGATTTGCAATTAGATACCACTTCTTTGCCACGTGTTCAGAAAGCTATGCAGTGTTATGGAAGATACATTTTCAACAGACATACAACAGGAAATGAAAATCTCACTAATATACCTGCGATTTGCAGATCTTCTTTTATTACGTGCAGAAGTTCCTTGCATTGCAATAGAGGCTGTGTATGTGAGTGTGTGTGGATGAAAGAGAGGGAGAGACAGAGAGGAAGAGTTAGAGGCGGCGGGAGAGCGGAGGGGGGAGGGGCAGGGAGACTATGTAAGTTTGAGTTCATTTAGCTGAAATGGGACCGCGGAAGCATATAAATATAAAAATCGAGAAATCAAAATATGATCCGAGGGACGTGGTGCAGTAGTTACAATGCTCTACTTGCACTGACGGAACACCCTTATATCCGTCTGCTCGTTAATCTCCAATTTACCCTACCTACGTACACTATGTGTTCAAAAATATCAGGACATCTAACTGAAAATGACTTAAAAGTTCGGGGCGCCCTCCATCGGTTATGCTGGACTTCAATATGGTGTTGGCCCACCCCTAGCCTTGATGACAGCTCCCACGCTTGCAAGCATACGTTCAGTCAGCTGCTGGAAGGTTCCTTCGGGAATGACAGCCCATTCTTCACACAGTGCTGCACTGAGGGGAGGTGTTGATATTGGTCGGTGAGGCCTAACACGCAGTCTGCGTTCCAAAACATCCCAAAGGTGTTGTATAGGACTCAGGCTGTTATTGTCGTGTAACCACTCGATCGTGTAGAAAGATGCAATCGCCATGCCCGAATTGTTCCTCAACAGTGGGAAGCAATAAGGTACTTAAAACATCAATATAGTCCTGCGCAGTGATAGTGCCATGGAAAACAACAAGGGGTGCAAGATCCCTCCATGAAAAACACGACCACACCATAACACCACCGCCGCGAATTTTACTGTTGGCACTAGCAGATGACGTTCACCTGGAATTCGCCATACCCACACCCTTCCATCGAATCGCCACATTGTGTATCGTTATTCGTCATTCCACACAATGTTTTTCCACTATTCAGTCGTCAAATGTTTACGCTTCTTACACCAAGCGAGGCAAGCGTTTGGCATTTACCGGCGTGATGTGTAGCTTAGCTATGAGCAGCCGCTCGACCGTGGTATCCTAGTTTTACCCCCCCCCCCCCCCCCCCCTCGTAACTGTCGTAGTACTTGCAGTGGATCTTGGTGCAATTTTGAATTCCTGTGTGATGATCTGGATAGATGTCTGCCTATTACACGTTACGACCCTCTTCCACTGTCGGCGGTCACTGTCAGTCAACAGACGAGGTCGGCCTGTACGCTTTTGCGCTGTACGTGTCCCTTCACGTTTCCATTTCACTATCACATATGAAATAGTGGACCTACTGATGTTTAGGAGTGTGGAAATCTTGCGTACAGATGTATGACGCAAATGACAACCCAATCACCTCACCACGTTCGAAGACCGTGAGTTCCGCAGAGCGCCACATTCTGTTGTCTCACGATGCCTAATGACTACTCAAAAATGTTCAAACGTGTGTGAAATCTTATGAGACTTAACTGCTAAGGTCATCAGTCCCTACGTTTAAACACTACTTAACCTAAATTATCCTAAGGACAAACACACACACCCATGCCCGAGGGAGGACTCGAACCTCCGCCGGGATCAGCCGCACAATCCATGACTGCAGCGCCTCAGACCGCTCGGCTAATCCCGCGCGGATAATGACTACTGAGGTCGCTGATATGGAGTACCTGGCAGTAGATGGTAGCGAAAAACACCTAATACAAAAAAAGCGTATGTTTTTGGGGGTGTCCAGATACTTTTGATCATATAGTGTATCAACGGACAGTATCACATGAAGTCACATTAATTCTAAACCACTAGGGTCTGTTCAGAAACGTATAAGAATGAACACCATTGGCACTTTTTGAGTCTGATCCTATACGATCCTTTTAAGCAGAGGGTGAAAGGGTATCTGTGCACTTTTGTTACGGAGAAAATTCACAGATTGCGCTTGTTTAATGTTCCAGTTAGACATATAAGTCGAAATATCTGATAGTAAGCGAGCAAGCGAGACTACAGCTTCTCGTGTTGGAAGTTTTAGGCACAACATTGAGGTATTGAAAACAAACAAAAGATAAATTGCACTTCCCCTTCAATAAATACTGATAATTAAACTCGTTAATATCCAATAGCGTCGGATCTAACAATAACCTTTGAAAGTAAAGGTAAAGAAAAGCAAAAATGGTTTCGAGAGTATTTGTTTCGTGGGAACGTTTCAGAAATGTTAAAATATTTGGGTACATGAACTCTCGAATAAAGACTCAAAAATCACTTTCCCATTATTTTAAGAACGAGTTTTACTGGTTGCAGCTTCTGACAAGCAGCTTATGTAGTGACTATTAAGGTAAGGTGGATTAATTATTTGCCCCGAAACTAATGCGAAGTAATTCTACATCTACATGTATGTACATATGCCGCAAGCCACTGTACGGTGCGTGGCGGAGGGAACCCTGTACCACTACTAGTCATTTCCTTTCCTGTTCCACTCGCAGGTAGAATTAGGGCAAAACGACCGCTATATGCCTCCATACGAGCCCTAATTTTTCATATCTTATCCTCGTGTTTGGCGGCAGCTTCAGATGTCAAAAAATGGTTCAAATGGCTCTGAACACTATGGGACTTAACATCTGAGGTCTTCAGTCCCCTAGAACTTAGAACTACTTAAACCTAACTAACCTAAGGATATCACACACATCCATGCCCCAGGCAGAATTCGAACCTGTGACCGTAGCGCTAGTGCGGTTCCAGATTGAAGCGTCTAGAACCACTCGGCCACATCGGACGGCGCTTCAAATGTTGGTTCTCTAAATTTTCTCAATAGTGTTCCTTGAAAAGAGCGTCGCGTTCCCTCCAGAGATTTCCATTCAATTTGGAACAAAGCACCTCCGCAACACTTGCGCATTGTTGGCACCTACGGGTAAGAAATGTAGCAGCCAGCCTCTGAACTGCTTCGATGACTTCCTTTAATTCGACCTGTTGCAGATTCCAAAGCACTTCTGCAGTACTCGAGGACACGTCGCACTAGCGTTCTCTATGCGATCTCTTTTCCAGATGAACCACATTTACCGAAAATTCTCCCAATAAACCGAAGTCGACCAATCCCCTTCGCTACCACAATTTCATATCGTTTCGCAACGTCACTCCCAGATGTTTAAAGACATGACTGTGTCAAGCAGGATACTGCTGATGCTGTATACATTTAGAGCCAGCTGCCATCATTCCACCTACTAAGCCTTTCCGTACACCGCAGCATCATCAGCAGGTTGTGGCTCACCATGTCCACCAGATCATTTACGTACGTAGAAAATAACAGTGGTCCTGTCACATTTCCCTGCGGCACTCCTGACGATACTCTTGTATCTATTGGACAACTGTCAAGGACAACATATTGGGTTCTATTACTTAATAGGTCTTCGAGCGACTCGCATATCTGGAAACTTATTCCGTTTGCGCGTACCTTCGTTAACAGTCTACAGTGGGATATAGTGTCAAATGCTTCTAGGAAATCTAGGAATATGGAATCTGCTCGTTGCCCTTCGCATTACATCATATGACAAAAGGGCAAGCTGAGTTTCACACGAGCGATGCTTTCTAAAACCGTGCTGATTCGTGGGCATAAGCTTTTCGGTCTCTAGGAAATTTATTATATTCGAACTCAGAATATGTTTCAGAACTGTCCATCAAACCGCTATTAAGGAATTGGTCTCAAATTCTGCGGGTCCGTTACCCATTTTATACACATCACCTACCCTTTTTCCAGACACTTGGGACTTTGCGCTGGGCGAGAAATTATCGATAAATGAGAGCTAAGTAACGGGCCAATGCCGTAGAGTACTCTTGACCGAATTGAGATTCCCTCCAGACCTGAACTTCTACCATGTGTTCAACGTTTGAACACCGCCGTTTCAATTATGGACTACAGTAAAAGCTGAAACGCCATACTGACGTCTAGCTAAGGGGTACAGAAGCCACCTCCGTGCACGTGCAATCGTTGCTTGTTGGACGGGACTGATTACAAGAACTAGAACTGGATGCTCAGGGGATGGGAAAAGATAATCTATTATCGTATATGTTGCAACACTACTAAGTAGAAAATCATATTAGGCGAAAAATAGTCATTACTGTCAGGGCATCGTTTTATTCTGTGCAGCAAGTAGTCTCGTGTGGGAAATAACTAAATGGGGAGAAATGGAGCTCCGAGATACATCTGTCATGATCTCTCATCAGTGGTGCAGGAACATACTGTCCGATTCCTTAAATCCGACCTGTTGCGGATTCCAAAGCACTTGCGCAGTACTCAAGGTACCCTCCGCCACACACCGTCAGGTGGCTTGCGGAGTATGGATGTAGATGTAGATGTAGATTATATGCAACGATATATTTCCCTAGAGCAACCTGCATGTCAACCGTGCCTTCAAAAGACTGAACCTGTCAATTGCTACTGAACTGCACCACATTGGTTTCAGGGTATTCCACAAATTGGGGGGAACTTGCGTGGCTCGTACCCAACTTAGAGCTGTCTCCGTTAGCTGTGAGTGGTTTTTATGGATCAGGATGGCTTTCCAATGTTCTCAGTGCCTCGTCTATGTCTACACACCTATTCGCAAACAACAGTGAAGCACATGACAGAGGGTAATTAGCATTCCTTCACGTTTTATTTCCGTGAGGTGAGCGAGAAGATTGACAGCTTAAATGTCTCTGTGCACGTTGTAATTAGTTTAATCTTGTTTTCGCTATCCCTATGTGAGTGATATATACTAAGGTGAAATGTAGTTTCTAGATTCTTCACGTAATACTGGCTCTTGAAACTTTGTTAGTAGGCTTTCACGAAATAATCTTCTAGTGGCAGCCAGTTCAGATTGTTCAGCATTTCCGTGACGTTCTGCCGTGAGTCAGACGATCCTGCAGCCATTCATGCTGCCCTTCTTTGTATACGTTAAATAATTGCAATAAGTCCTTTTTGATATCAGCCTCACACACTTGAGCAATTTCCTAGATGGGACGCACCAGTGTGTTGTAAGCAGTCGCACTTGTAGACTGACAGGCTATTTCCAGCATTGTGAAAGTGAACCGAATTCTACCACCTACTTTACCTACAATGGAACCATTTTCATTATTCCATTTCATATCCTCACAGTCTAAGATTGATCCCAGCCGTAACTTGTTGATATGGTAATCGCAGTATAATATTTTCCTGCTTTTTGTGAAGCCCACAGTTTTACATTTCTGTACATTTAAAACAAGTTAACAATCTTTGCACTACTCTGTAACCTTGATGAGAGCTGAAAGAACAGTAGTGTATTACGACATCATTAGTGATAGAGCACAGGCCAGTACTGGACAAGGTCGGGATAGGAAATCCGCCTTGCCCTTCAAAGAAACCATACCGGCATTCACCTTAAGTGATCTGGGTTAGCCAGGAAAACGTAAATCTGGATTCCCGATAGGAGATTTGAACTACTGTTCTTATAGGTGTAGTGTCGAAGCATCATAAAATGATCTGATTGGAAGTTTGTGCAGCTTTTTTCAGATAATACAAACACCAGCAGAAGTGTTGCATCATCCCAATATCTCGTACAAGTGTGTTGCTATTGTGACTATTCCTGTGTACGGATTGGAAGATCATCCCGGAAGCTGTAAACATACATCGAGTTACCTTGAGCGTAACCCACGGGTAGAACACTGCACTCGAATGGATTGTAGCATTTCAGCTGGAAGTAAAGAACCAGCACAGACGCACTACAGACGTTTGTGAAATAATAGAGTGAACATATGTCATGCCACGAGGGACAGTCGTGGCCAATGTCGGATCCGCATCATAACGTTAAGCGCAGAAGGCTTGTCAACCAGGGAAGTTGCTCAACGTGTGCACCCGAGTCAAAGTGACGCCTTATGTGGTATCACATTGTTAGGAGACGATCGCATGAGGCGAATCTTTATTCCCGACGTACTCCACAACACCATGTATTCCGGTACGGATGCGCGAAGAAATCATGGAGAATGAACACACCCGGATTGGCGTCGGGTGCCGTTTACGGACGTAATTCGGATCAGTTTGCATCCTGATAATCGCAAACAACGTGTTCGGAAACAACACTGTGTCCCACATGTGTAACAATGTAGTGGAGTGATGTTCTGGGATGGCATTACACCCCTCGTGGTTCTAGAGGCAATCTTACTGCTCTAGGATACAGGGACGAGATTCAGCAACCAATAGTGGGACAATATCACCAACATCATCTCGATGGATCATGATTCGCGTGCTAATCTTTCTGTTCTCGCGAACACGTTCCTTCAGCATGCTAGGATTACAAGAACGCAGTGGCGTACCAGTTCCCCTGACATGAACCCAATCGAACATGTGTGGGATGATTATAATGAGCTGCTTTTGGAAGTCGACAACGACTACGTACACTCCACGACTTACGCAGAATCGGCATTGAAGAGTGGGGCAGTTTGGGCCAGAGGTGGCTTGATGATCTCTTCGATGGTATGCCATGACGCATTCAAGCCTGCATCCGAGGGAAGGGACGTTCCACCGCATATTGACATTGCTTAGGGGTTGCGAAAAATACCCCAAGGTAAGCAGACAATTCTATAGTTACACAATTTTCTATCATCTGGACATATTGCAGATGAATATATACGCGCCCCTCACAGCCCTCCCCGTGAACCATGGACCTTGTCGTTGGTGGGGAGGCTTGCGTGCCTCAGCGATACAGATAGCCGTACCGTAGGTACAACCACAACGGAGGGGTATCTGTTGAGAGGCCAGACAAACGTGTGGTTCCTGAAGAGGGGCAGCAGCCTTTTCAGTAGTTGCCAGGGCAACAGTCTGGATGATTGACTGATCTGGCCTCGTAACAATAAACAAAACGGCCTTGCTGTGCTGGTACTGCGAACGGCTGAAAGCAAGGGGAAACTACAGCCGTAATTTTTCCCGAGGGCATGCAGCTTTACTGGATGATTAAATGATGATGGCGTCCTCTTGGGTAAAATATTCCGGAGGTAAAATAGTCCCCCATTCGGATCTCCGGGCGGGGACTACTCAAGAGGATGTCGTTATCAGGAGAAAGAAAACTGGCATTCTACGGATCGGAGCGTGGAATGTCAGATCCCTTAATCGGGCAGGTAGGTTAGAAAATTTAAAAAGGGAAATGGATAGGTTAAAGTTAGATATAGTGGGAATTAGTGAGGTTCGCTGGTAGGAGGAACAAGATTTCTGGTCAGGTGACTACAGGGTTATAAACACAAAATCAAATAGGGGTAATGCAGGAGTAGGTTTAATAATGAAAAAGAAAATAGGAATGCGGGTAAGCTACTACAAACAGCATAGTGAACGCATTATTGTTGCCAATATAGATACGAAGCCAACACATTCTACAGTAGTACAAGTTTATATGACAACTAGCTCTGCAGATGACGAAGAAATTGAAGAAATGTATGGTCAAATAAAAGAAATTATTCAGATAGTGAAGTGAGATGAAAATTTAATAGTCATGGGTGACTTGAATTCGGAAGTAGGAAAAGGGAGAGAAGGAAACGTAGTAGGTGAATATGGACTGGGGCTAAGAAATGAAAGAGGAAGCAGCTTGGTAGAATTTTACACAGAGCACAATTTAATCATAGCTAACACTTGGTTTCAGAATCATGAAAGGAGGTTGTATACATGGAAGAACCATGGAGATACTGAAAGGTATCAGATAGATTATATAATGGTAAGACAGAGATTTAGGAACCAGGTTTTAAATTGTAAGACATTTCCAGGGGCAGATGTGGGCTCTGACCACAATCTACTGGTTATGAACTGTAGATTAAAACTGAAGAAACTGCAAAAAGGTGGGAATTTAAGGAGATGGGACATGGATAAACTGAAAGAACCAGAGGTTGTACAGAGTTTCAGGGAGAGCATAAGGGACAGAAATGGGGGAAAGAGATACAGTAGAAGAAGAATGGGTAGCTTTGAGGGATGAAGTAGTGAAGGCAGCAGAGGATCAAGTAGGTAAAAAGACGAGGGCTAGTAGAAATCCTTGGGTAACAGAAGAAATATTGAATTTAATTGATGAAAGGAGAAAATATAAAAATGCAGTAAATGAAGCAGGCAAAAAGGAATACAAACGTCTCAAAAATGAGATCGACAGGAAGTGCAAAATGGCTAAGCAGGGATGGCTAGAGGACAAATGTACGGATGTAGAGGCTTATCTCACTAGGGGTAAGATAGATACTGCCTGCAGGAAAATTAAAGAGACCTTTGGAGAAAAGAGAACCACTTGTATGAATATCAAGAACTCAGATGGAAACCCAGTTCTAAGCAAAGAAGAGAAAGCAGAAAGGTGGAAGGAGTATATAGAGCGTCTATACAAGGGCGATGTACTTCAGGACAATATTATGGAAATGGAAGAGAATGTAGATGAAGACGAAATGGGAGATACGATACTGCGTGAAGAGTTTGACAGAGCACTGAGAGACCTGAGTCGAAACAAGGCCCCCGGAGTAGACAACATTCCATTGGAACTACTGACGGCCTTGGGAGAGCCAGTCCTGACAAAACTGTACCATCTGGTGAGCAAGATGTATGAAACAGGCGAAATACCCTCAGACTTCAAGAAGAATATAATAATTCCAATCCCAAAGAAAGCAGGTGTTGACAGATGTGAAAATTACCGAACAATCATTTTAATAAGCCACAGCTGTAAAATACTAACTCGAATTCTTTACAGACGAATGGAAAAACTAGTAGAAGCCGACCTCGGGGAAGATCAGTTTGGATTCCGTAGAAATACTGGAACACGTGAGGCTATACTGACCTTACGACTTATCTTAGAAGAAAGATTAAGGAAAGTCAAACCTAAGTTTCTAGCATTTGTAGACTTAGAGAAAGCTTTTGACAATGTTGACTGGAATACTCTCTTTCAAATTCTGAAGATGGCAGGGGTAAAATACAGGGAGCGAAAGGCTATTTACAATTTGTACAGAAACCAGATGGCAGTTATAAGAGTCGAGGGACATGAAAGGGAAGCAGTGGTTGGGAAGGGAGGAAGACAGGGTTGTAGCCTCTCCCCGATGTTATTCAATCTGTATATTGAGCAAGCAGTAATGGAAACAAAAGAAAAATTCGGAGTAGGTATTAAAATCCATGGAGAAGAAATAAAAACTTTAAGGTTCGCCGATGACATTGTAATTCTGTCAGAGACCGCAAAGGACTTGGAAGAGCAGTTGAAGGGAATGGACAGTGTCTTGAAAGGAAGATATAAGATGAACATCAACAAAAGCAAAATGAGGATAATGGAATGTAGTCGAATTAAATCGGGTGATGCTGAGGGAATTAGATTAGGAAATGAGACACTTAAAGTAGTAAAGGAGTTTTGCTATTTGGGGAGCAAAATAACTGATGATGGTCTAAGTAGAGAGATTATAAAATGTAGACTGGCCATGGCAAGGAAAGCGTTTCTGAAGAAGAGAAATTTGTTAACATCGAGTATAAATTTAAGTGTCAGGAAGTCGTTTCTGAAAGTATTTGTATGGATTGTAGCCATGTATGGAAGTGAAACATGGACGATAACTAGTTTGGACAAGAAGAGAATAGAAGCTTTCGAAATGTGGTGCTACAGAAGAATGCTGAAGATTAGATGGGTAGATCACATAACTAATGAGGAAGTATTGAATAGGATTGGGGAGAAGAGAAGTTTGTGGCACAACTTGACCAGAAGAAGGGATCGGTTGGTAGGACATGTTCTGAGGCATCAAGGGATCACCAATTTAGTATTGGAGGGCAGCGTGGAGGGTAAAAATCGTAGAGGGAGACCAAGAGATGAATACACTAAGCAGATTCAGAAGGATGTAGGTTGCAGTAGGTACTGGGAGATGAAGAAGCTTGCGCAAGATAGAGTAGCATGGAGAGCTGCATCAAACCAGTCTCAGGACTGAAGAGAACAACAACAACAACCTCACAGCCAGTTTTTGTTTTCTCTGTTACAAATTTCGAAATAAAGTGGTCATGCAAAACTTTTCTTGATGTGTGTACTTAATAATAGATAACAGCAACACCTATAAAAAATCTGAGGCTGCTATTAATACTGTGCGCAAAGTCATGAGTGTACAATATGAATACCAAGTCTTGCAACACACTTTCCTGGGGAATGCTTCAAGTTTTTTTTTTTTTTCTGTTGATAACTCTCCAAGCGAGAATACACATTGCGGCCTCTCTACCAAGAAATACTTCAGTCGCAAATTTTACGTGATTCCCTTTTTGATCGTAATTTTGGTAGTAAATGTTGGTGTGGTCCTGAGTCAAAAGTTTTTCGAACATCAATAAATATTGCATTCGGCTCATCGCCTTGATCTCTTGCTTCCAGATGTCATGTGAGAAAAGCGTGAGTTGTATTTCGAATGACCAATGTTTTTGGTATACACTGTAAATGTAAAAATAAGAACGCAACGCACCTCGAAGGAATTATCCGAGTAGGAAGGAAATGGTATGTGCTGTATATGTACAGATAAACAAACGATCAAAAATTCAGAACGTCAAAATCCCGAGCTGTGTGGAGGGTTCTGCCCATAAGACTCCAAACTTTCTCAGCTGGGGGGAGGTACGGCGACCTTGATGGCCAGGGTAGTGTTTGGCAAGCACGAAGACAAGCAGTAGAAACCCTCGGCATGCGCGGTCGGGCATTATCTTGCTGAAATGGCTTGCCGTCTAGGGCAACAAAACGGGGTGTAGAACATCGTCTACGTAAAGCTTGCTGTAAGTCTGCCGCGCGTAATAACCAAATGGGTCCTGTTATGAAAAGAAATGGCACTCCAAACCATTGGCTGTATGTCGGCGTGTTATCTCATCAGTGTCTGGAGCGTCTCCAGACGCGTCTTCGCTGGTCGTCAGTTCGAAGAGGGACTCTTCGCCGAAGGGAATTCTACTCCAGTCAAAGAGATTTCAGGCCGAAGACATGTATGGAGACGTCCCTTACAGTGGTGGGACACCAACCTGACATTCGCCCGCCGGTCGGGGTGGCCGAGCGGTTCTAGGCGCTTCAGTCTGGAACCACGTGACCGCTACGGTCGCAGATTCGAATCCTGCCTGGGGCATGGCTGTGTGTGATGTCCTTAGGTTAGTTAGATTTAAGTAGTTCTAAGTTCAAAGGGACTGATGACCTCAGAAGTTAAGTCACATAGTGCTCAGAGCCATTTGATTTTCGCCCATGGGGCCTGACAACCAGGAGTGATGGATGATCTGGGGAGCCATTTCCTTTCATGGCAGGAAATTTTAGTTGTCATCTGCGGCACCCTTACAGCACAGTGGCAGCTCGACGATATTTTACTCCTCAGTTTGCTGCCCTTCATGGCAAGCCAATCTGGACTTAAATTTCATCAAGATAATGCCCGACCTCACACGGCGAGGGTTTCTACTGCATGTCTTCGTGCTTTGAAAACCCTACCTTGGCCAGAAAACTGCCACATATCTCCCAAACTGAGAATTTTTGGAGCGTTATGGGCAGAACCCTCCAACCAGGAGGTCATCGAAAACTCTGTCAACTATGCCAATCCAAATAACAGCTTGTGCAATGGCCAGAGGAGGACTAACGTATTATCGACTAGCTCGATTTGTCAAGCTCTTTCTCTTGAATAAACCATCCAGTTTTTCTTAAATTGTAAGCATTTCTTTGTCTGTACATGTACATCACATCTACTGATTTCCGTTTCATTTGGATAATTTCTTCGGCCAGCCTTTGTGGCAGAGCGGTTCTAGGCGCTTCAGTCTGGAACGGTCGCAGGTTCGAATCCTGCCTCGGACCTGGATGTGTGTGGTGTCCTTAGGTTTGTTAGGTTGAAGTAGTTCTAAGTCTAGGGGACTGGTGACCTCAGATGTTAAGTCCCATAGTGCTCAGAGCTATTTTCTTCATTCCTTCGAGGGGCGTCGTTTTTTGTCGTAGAGTTTATATGATGGTTAGAATGGAGAACGTCATTATTTCCATCGAGGCCATAACAAGACGCATCGTAGTTGTAGCCACGGAGAAAACGTGTGATTCACAGTAGAACGCAAATAAGCGACTGTGTGAGCCGATTTGGACAGAGGAATAGAGCATGCAGTGTCTCCAGTATGGTCAACGACACCACATTAGTCCAGCCGTCGCCAACTCTGGTAAAAATCACTTTTCGGGTGAGTGCATCATTGTACCACTGTTTGGCCGGTCGAAGTGGCCTAGCGGTTCTAGGCGCTACAGTCTGGATCCACGCGACAGCTACGGTCGCAGTTTCGAATCCTGCCTCGGGCATGGATGTGTGTGATGTCCTTAGGTTAGTTAGGTTTAAGTAGTTTTAAGTTCTAGGGGAGTGATGACCTTAGAAGTTAAGTCCCATAGTGCTCAGAGCCATTTGAACCATTTTTTTACCACTATTTCTGCTTTTCATTCTTTCGAGACAAATTTATATGTTCGGAAATCTGTAACTTTCACTTTTTAGCGTAATATTAGCCGTTTTTGGTATATGCCAGCCATAATGATTAGTGAAATTGATAAGTACCCACATCACGACTAAAGTAACACGAAAATAAGTATTAAATGTCCTGTCCGCACCCCGAAGCATGCGCTGGCCTGACACGGGAAAGTGACGCTATAGGCTGGAACACCACCTGGTATACTGTCCTTTGCCATTCCGCATTCTTACGTCCACACCACCATAAGAAGTACCACCAGTCACGAAACCTATTGTGATTGACGCGATATGGCTAAACATGTGCACAATCTTCTGTAGAAAGGAAGGACAATGAGTTATTTGAAATGCCGTTTGGGTATCTCTCGTCTAGATCAAGATAAACTACTGTTCTCTTAAAGATGCACCTCACTTTATACACTGCTAAGTATACACTGTGCCGCTTGTTAGCCGTCTTTATTGTCGTAGTTTCACCCCTTCCGCGTCTCACAGCTGGTGACAACCGCGTATTCTCGTCCGTGCGTCCTGTTACCCAAAGGCCATCACGTCGCAACTGGAGAGACATTCGGTGGAAAAGAGCAAAAAGTAGTGTGTGAGCGTGGAGACGGGCGCGCCTGAGTCGTAAAGCGGCGGCGGGCCTGCTGAGGCCGTGCTCGTAAAGTGCGCCCGCTTTACTGCTGCTTATTGTCGCCGGAATTGGCGGGCGAGCGTGACGGCAGGCCTTTGCATGCGCCGCCGCTGCAGCTGGACACAAGAATTAAGAGGGACGAGTCTGCGCGCGCGTTATTTCTAGTCGCCGCTCAATTATACAGAGCGACGGCGCAGCTTGTCGCGCAACAACCAAATAAAATCGCACTCGCGTCAGCCCGCATGCATAACACCTACTAGAATATAGATTTCCGTGACTGTTGAGAATAAGACGTAGTGTGTATTTATTTTCTGTGAATCCTCTGGTTCAGATGCGCGCGCCCGCATCGGCTGCTAAACACAATGGACTCACATCTCTCAGCTCTACAGTGCGTGGCTCTTGGCACACGCCACGTGACGTGCTCTGGCGAAATAGGTACATGTTTTGACATAAAACGAGAGCACCAGCTGGCTGATCACTTACAACCGAGCTGCTCCGAAACGCAACAGCAATCTTGTCAGAACTTTCGCCTTTTGGCAGCCGTCACAAGACAGTAAAGCTGTAGTCAGTAGCAGTTTGCAGCTGAAGTTCTTCAGCACCTAAGCGCTCCTTTTTGTAAGTGACAGTGGTCTGCGATTATAACACATGCTCTGTTAGCGTACCTCGTTGGATAGAGGACGATCACAAAGTTACCGTTTGAGGACTTTGCTGCAGCGTATATGAAACGTAACGCGTCTCCGCTGAGGGTATACAGGCTGGTCCATTGATCGTGACCAGGCCAAATATCTCACGAAATAAGCGTCAAACGAAAAAACTACAAAGAACGAAACTTGTCTAGGTTGAAGGGAAAAACCAGATGGCGCTATGGTTGGCCCGCTGTACGGCGCTGCCATAGGTCAAACGGATAGCAACTGCGTTTTCTTAAAAATAAGAACCCCCATTTTTTATTACATATTCGTGTAATACGTAAAGAAATATGAATGTTTTAGTTGGACCACTTTTTTCACTAATGTTTTTGACTATTACAGCGCCATCTATCACAAAGCGAAAAAAGTGGTCCAACTAAAACATTCATACTACACGAATACGTAATAAAAAATGGGGGTTCATCTTTAAAAAAACGCAGTTGATATCCGTTTGACCTATGGCAGCGCCATCTAGCGGGCCAACCGCTACGCCATCTGGTTTCCCCCTTCAAAAAAATTCCTCAGAGCACTATGGGACTTAACATATGAGGTGATCAGTCCGCTAGAACTTAGAACTACTTAAACCTAACTAACCTAAGGACATCACACACATCCATGCCCGAGGCAGGATTCGAACCTGCGACCGTAGCAGTCGCGCGGTTCCAGACTGAAGCGCCTAGAACTGCTCGGCCACTCCGGCCGGCTCCCCCTTCAAGCTAGACGAGTTTCGTTCTTTGTAGTTTTTTCGTTTGATGCGTATTTCGTGAGATATTTGGCCCGGTCACGATCAATGGATCACCCTGTATAAACACCGACATGTAGGCGAGGGATTAGTATGGCATTCGTGTCTTTTCGACGTGTGTGGGGTAAAAGCGGAAATGTGAACTATAGCAACGCTATTACGAAATGAGTCTATACAGGATCAAAATGAAGTTATGATTTCCTTGGCTGCCGAAGAACAAACATCGGTAGACATCCATCGGGAGAATGAAGACTGTGTCTGTCAAAAGCCACCGTTGTGGTATGGTGCGCCACTTCATGATAACGCACGCCCCCGCATCGTAAATATCTTAACGCAGAAGTTACGCCAACACAAGTGGGATAAATTCTTATCACCCCTTCGACCCCTTAAAAATTGCCTTCAAGGGTTGACGATTCCTGTCGGACGAGGTTGTACAGCCGGCATTTATGAACTTCTTCGTACTGCAAGACAGTGTTGTACCAAACGGGTATCTTCAACCTGCTGCGTTGATGGGATGATTGCCTCAATGCTCAGGGCGAATGTGCCTGATTGTCGTACCCATTATGGACTGGACGGCCTTCGAACGGAAACTTCTTGATCGCCCCTAGGTCACTAAGCGACTATCCAGCAAGCGAACCCCATCTAGTCTCTAGTTGCCTACCTTATGGCTTCCAGGGTCACCAAAACGTTTATTTTTATTTTTCTCGTGGTTATTGATCGAATTTGAAAATTTAAAATTCCGTTATAATCTATTTATTAAGAGATATAATCGTGTGACAAAATTATAACGCAATAAGACAAGCATTAGAGTTAGATACTATGGCCGGCCGGGTTGTCTGAGCGGTTCTAGGCGCTACAGTCTGGAACCGCGTGACCGCAACGGTCGCAGGCTCGAATCCTGCCTCGGGCATGGATGTGTGTGCTGTCCTTAGGTTAGTTCGGTTTAAGTAGTTCTAAGTTCTAGGGGACTGATGACCTCAGAAGTTAAGTCCCATAGTGCTCAGAGCAATTTGAATCATTTTTAGATACTGTGTGTTTGTCTTGAGTCAACGAGATTGACGGCGCGCAAATACCCTTACTTCATGTATACAGTGCTTCAAAATGAAAGGAGTTAGCGACTTACAACCAACTTCACACTTAATTTCAAACCTTTAAAAATCTTTTTTCTGACTGACGCCTCCCTCAACGATGAAAGGAAAAAGTGTATCACTTACTACATTTTCGCCCTTTCTGCTGTAGAAGTGCTGACTCAGACATGACGATTTGGTTTATTATTCGCAGAACTGTTTGCGGACAGTATCCAATTACACGGAACGCACCAGCAAAATAATATCGTCCTACGACACAGAATTCAGAAGATATGACGCCATAAACATTTCGATAAGTGAAAAACTAGCTTCTGCTTAAAATGGCAGGCAGTAAAACTTCAACATCGGGCATGACGTTTTAATTATTACTTCTTTTCTACTAGCTTTATTAGCAAAACTTTTCTCAGACATTATCTATAAGAGGCAGTCAATTTAAAACGAGACAGACGTGAAAAAAATTAAAATGTTTATTCTTGAATATTTCTCGGATATTAAGCCGGGTGGCGTCGTCCAAAAGCGCCTTTTGGACGACGCCACCCGACTGAATATCCGAGAACTATTACAGATTTCTCTACGGTGTGAAAATCTAAACTCACAAAAACTATTTATTATTTCAACGGCCATTATCAAGGATTACGGAGGTGTTAAACGGTATTAGCATGCTCTCTCCTGTGGTGAATAATGTTTTCTTCATTGTATTTACAATCGGAGGCCACGACGTTTCATGAATTTACTTCCCCAGTAGGATATTAGAAAAACATAATGTGTGAGTAGTAAGGTTCACTACTGTAGCAATTCCCAGAAAATCGCAAAAGTTTTACGCGTCTGTTATGTAACTAATGTTCAAATTGTTCAAATGGCTCTGAGCACTATGGGACTTAACATCTGAGGTCAGCGGTCCCCTAGAACTTAGAACTACTGAAACCTAACTAACCTAACGACATCACACACATCCATGCCCGAGGCAGGATTCGAACCTGCGACCGTAGCAGTCGCGCGGTTCCGGACTGAAGCGCCTAGAACCCCTCGGCCACCGCGGCCGGCTAACTGATGTATCTGTACGAATATGGCTCCCATAAGAAGTTCTTGTGGCCAAGTGGTAGCTGCCATCAGTAAAAAAAAAAAAAAAAAAAAAAAAAAAAAAAAAAAAAAAAAAAGATGGAACGGATCAAATCAACGATGAACTTGAACGGTTGTCATGTGACGTCCGCCCCGACTAAAAGCAACGAACAATAAGAAACAAAATGAAAAAAAAGAAGAAAGTGGTTAGCATTCGCGCTATGCAAGAGAGTCATGGGCTAGGCGATGGTTCGAATTCCGTTAAGACCTATTTTTTACTGTATTTTTTTTTCTCCTAACATTTCGACAATAGAATGACAAAGTAAGTCTCGAATCCCTATTGCATCTGCAGAAATCGTTGGTGATTGATCTTTATCAGTAACGTCCGCTTCTTGAAGGAGAATTTCACAGTACACGAACGCATCTTTAAACAGTTGGGGTTTGTAACTGCATTATGAATTGAATTGGAGTGACATTCATTATCTACAGTAGTTGAAGAACAGGGAGTACACTTAATTTTTGTAGTAAAAGTGTAAATTCTGTGATATTCAAAAAATTTTCACGTACACTATTCGTTCTTGCTACATTAGCAACGTCTCACAGCTACGCAGGCTAACTGCCAATTGGGGCCTGCTAGTTCGAAGCATCGAGGTCTAAAGTAGTTCCGGTTACCTTACCAGATTGCATCTATAAGGGAATTCGCAAACCATGACAGGCATACATTTTTCATAAAACTCTATGCCTTTCTTTGTTTACTTGTCGATAGTTTTAAATAAGTTTGTTCTAATAATTAAATTTAATTAAAAATAGTAAGTAGTCAAATAACATGAAAATCAGTAAAACTTCATGCAAACTCAAGTACTTTTTAAAATTATTTACCTTTCAAGTGGCGTACAACTTAAAAAATATGACCAGTGATGAAGAGAACACAGATTAAAAATTGATGCTGAGCGGTAGTCGAGCTGTCGCCTCGTAGACATTCGCTTTAAGAACCTCGAACGCTAACCACTTCACCACCATGAACTCATAATAAAAGCGTAAAACTTCTGTTGCCATTTTCTCGGGATTGTCAGCGCAGTGCACCTACTTATGCGCACATTGTGTTATGTTGTTTTAATGGCCTACTAAATGTGTACCAAGTTTGAAGTAAATCTCTGATTCCAAAGTCGTGGCCTCCCCTTGTTAGCTAGCTGCTGAATAGAAGACAGAGCGCTCCCAATGCCACCGCGAACAAAATATTTCCACATGTCGCATGACTGGGATGACATGATATCTTGTACTGGTTATCTATGTGAAAGTCGAGAGAACGCGCTGCACCATTATATCTGATCGCGTCCAGATTCTGTATGCCTGTCGTATGAGACGCTCCTTGTGAGTGATCGTGCATTGGCCGCCCAAAGTGGCCGAGCATTTCTAGCCGCTTCAGCCTGGAACCGCGCGACCGCTACGGTCGCAGGTTCGAATCCTGCCTCGGGCATAGATGTGTGTGATGTCCCTAGATTAGGTAGGTTTAAGTAGTTCTAAGTTCTAGGGGACTGATGACCTTAGCTGTTAAGTCCCATAGTGCTCAGAGACATTTGAACCATTTGATTGTGTATAACTTGAAGACATAGGTAAATGGGGACTATTGCAGATCTTAAGAGCCGATGAACAGGCAACAGTGCAGAAAACCACTCGTCAATTCTATGTTGTGTAACAACGGGCGATGAGCAACCAAATCGCCGGCCGGGGTGGCCGAGCGGTTCTAGGCGCTACAGTCTGGAACCGCGCGATCGCTACGGTCGCAGGTTCGAATCCTGCCTGGGGCATGGATGTGTGTGATGTCATTAGGTTAGTTAGGTTTAAGTAGTTCTAAGTTCTAGGGGACCGATGACCTCAGAAATTAAGTCCCATAGTGCTCAGAGCCATTTGAACCATTTTTTGAGGAACCAAATCAACCAGATACAGCTCCTCGCTATAGGGTAGAGTAGAAACTTCCTCAAACGTGTAACTATTACCACCGCATGTTACAGAGCGGAGACTAATTTGGGCCAGTAACAGGACCGTTGCGTGCTCGAAGCATGGAAAATGGTCGCCTCCACTGGTAAGTCGCACTACCTCTTGGTTTGCTCTGATAGCAAGGTGCGAATGCATCGAACGCCACATGAGACGAAGCATACCAACTGCCAACAGGGAATCGTTAAGTCAGGCGATAGGGACATTCTCGTGCAGGGGCTGTTGCCATGAGATGAAGACCTTTATACATTTTACATCGTCTGGTTCCCGGAAACGACACACGAAAGTGAGGTCCACCTAAAGTATCCCAAATGTGACCTGTATCTTCAGGGATACCTTGCACCACCTGTTCTGAATTCCGTCCGAAAGGTTTGAGAAACACTCCACAGATATGAGGAGGCTTGGGCGACCTCTCAGTTCACCTCTCATAAGTCCTGTTGAGCAGATAGAGGACGAAAATGTGCACAGTTTGAACTCAGCTCCGATCGAAAAAGAAAAAGAAAAAGAAGTCTATAGCTCAAGTCCATGACCAGCTACATCAGGCTGACTGCAGGAAGAGTGCAGCATTTCTTCGTTACGTGACTAGCTGGGGGACGGTAGTAGTTCCATCGCCCAAGCCGTCTCTCGATACCGAGGGAGATCCCTGATACTCATTTGATAGCATGCTCAATGAACCTGGGGCCGTCCTAAAGGAACTGGAAGCAGGAAACATCACCACTTGGGACCACTATGGCTGCAGTGTAGTGCTCTGTCCTCTAAAACACCACGGCTGCTGATCTTAGTAAGCAGGTGCCACTAAATCCTTACCGCTAATGTCGTCCATTGACAGACCGACCAGTACGCCGTCTCACTCACCATTACTTAACGTTGTGTCGTTGCTAATATAAATAAACAATCGAAAGAAAGCATTTTTGCCACGAAACTAGTAGGCATACCCCTCTACACCGCCAGCCCTTGCTCCACAGTTGTCTGAAAGAGGCGTGGCCGTAAGATAAACAATTTCATCTTTATACTATATATATATTCCAAAGCAGTGACCAGTGGTCGGCGGGCATCAGAAACGATCTGTACGATGGGAAGAAAACGCTCTGCAGGCAGCTGACACCTGCTGCATGAAAAATTAGTTTCGCAACGCTCGGAGGTACGAAGTGTTCACATTCGATGAATCAGTCAAAAAATGCGAAAATGTATTTGAACGAAACTGCAATTACAGGCGTATCAGCTAGGGTGATAAACTGCGACTGCTCTACGATTAGGCTGATACGACTATTTTTAGCATTCATTAGAAATGGGGCAGAAGACATTATAAAATGAACTGCCTCCAATAATGGACTTATCCATTTATACTTCATGCTGTTTACCAGTAGATTGGTTCAAAATAGTTCAAATGGCTCTGAGCACTATGCGACTTAACTTCTGAGGTCGTCAGTCGCCTAGAACTTAGATCTAATTAAACCTAACCAACCTAAGGACATCACACACATCCAAGCCCAAGGCAGGATTCGAACCTGCGACCGTAGCGGTCGCTCGGTTACAGACTGTAGCACATAGAACCGCACGGCCACTCCGGCCGGCTTACCACTATATCATTGGTATGTATAACAACGGACAGCTGAAGCGGTGGCAAAGTTTCTCTACAAGTAGCTGCACCTTACGCTTTTCCATTCTTACGAATTATAGTCCCCGCTCTCCTTTCATCTCAATGTATACTATGTGATGAAAAGTATCCGGACACCTGACTGAAAATAACTTGCAAATTCTTGGCACCCACCATCGGTAATGCTGGAATTCAATATGGTATTGGCCCATCCTTAGCCTTGATGACAGCTTCCACTCTTGCAGGCATACGTTCAGTCAGGTGATGGAAGGTTCCTTGGGGAATGGCAGCTCATTCTTCACAGAGTGCTGCACTGAGGATAGGTATCGATGTCGGTCGGTGAGGCCTGGCACGAAGTCGGCGTTCCAAAACATCCCAAAGGTGTTGTATAGGATTCAGGGCAGGACTCTGTGCAGGCCAGTCCATTACAGGGATGTTATTGTCGTGTAACCACTCCGCCACAGGCCGTGAATTATGAACACGTGCTTGACCGTGTTGAAAGATGCAATCGCCATCCTCGAATTGCTCTTCAACAGTGGGAATCGAGAAGGTGCTTGAAACATCAATGTAGTCCCGTACAGTGATAGTGCCATGCAAAACAACAAGGGGTGTAAGTCCCCTCCACACGATCACACTGTAACACCACCGCCTCCGAATTTTACTGTTGGCACTACACACGCTGGCAGATGACGTTCACCGGGCATTCGCCACACCCACACCCTGCCATCGGATCGTTACATTGCGTAGCGTGATTCGTCACTCCACACAACGCTTTTCCACTGTTCAATCTTCCAGTGTTTACTCTTCTTACACCAAGCGAGGCGTCGTTTGGCATTTACTTGTGTGAAGTGTGCCTTATGAGCAGCCGCCCGACCATGAAATCTAATTTTTCTCCCCTCCCGCCTAACTGTCATAGCAGTTGCAGTGGATCCTGATGCAGTTTGGAATTCCTGTGATGGTCTGGATAGATGTCTGCCTATTACACATTACGACCCTCTTTCACTTTCTGCGGTCTCTATCAGTCAACAGACGAGGTTGGCCTCTACCTTTTTGTGCTGTACTTGTCCCTTCACGTTTCCCCTTCACTATCACATCGGAAACAGTGGACTTATTGATGTTTAGGAGTGTGGAAATCTTGTGTACAGACGTATGACAAAAGTGACACCGACTCACCTGACCACGTTTGAAGTTCGTGAGTTCCGCAGAAAATGGTTCAAATGGGTCTGAGCACTATGGGACTTAACATGAGTTCCGCGGAGCGCCCCATTCTGCCCTCTGACGACGTCTAAAGGCTACTGAGGTCCCTGATATGGAGTACCTGGCTGTAGGTGGCAGCACCTAATATGAAGAACGTATGTTGATCACGTAGTGTATCAAGGCTCGAATACCCCACCTACATCTTTTTACAACTGTGTAATCATTTATGCATAGGGACATCATTCTTTACTGATTTTGTATCAGTTACCCGCATGATACTTTTCCCGGGTATGTAATGAGTGTATTCCCGGAGAATATTGGGATCACATAGCAGAGAAAATGAACTACATCAAACAGACAGAAGCGTCGAGGAATGGCTGCAACAGCATCCTCAAGATTTCAATGAATTTCTCTGCGACTACCTTCCGTTTAGTAACTCAATTCAACATACGTGAAACTACCTATATCGTCGACTACGCTTGTATGGATCTTCCGGCACCCACCACGGAAAAAACAGTGTGAAGCACTACATATAGTCTTTCTGCAGAGACAAGAGCCCGTGGTAGCGTTCTCGCTTCCCACGCCCGGGTTCCCGGGTTCGATTCCCGGCGAGGTCAGGGATTTTCTCTGCCTCGTGATGGCTGGGTGTTGTGTGATGTCGTTAGGTTTAAGTAGTTCTAAGTTCTAGGGGACTGATGACCACATCAGTTAAGTCCCATAGTGCTCAGAGCCATTTGAACCATTTTTAGAGACAAAGATCTGTCAGCACGCGATCGTCCCTTTTAGCTTACCCACAGGTGCTAGTGCTACATGCGGCTGGTACACTCTGGGTTAAACAATATAACTGGACGCTTTATTTCTGTGACCCAAAGTGCCTAGCTTGAAGGGACGGATAGACTTTGGTCAGAACGTAACACTCACAAGACTGTACGGGTATTTAATTGGTTCAGTTCCATTTCATTGTGTTCTTTTAAGAAGGAATTGTGAAAAAGTCTTGTATCACACGTAAAGACCGCAGATCAATTTTCTGTCCCTTCGGGAAATACTGGGACCATAGTTACTATGTTTTTCTACAGGGTGTTACAAAAAAGGTATGGCCAAACTTTCAGAAAACATTCCTCGCATACAAATAAAGAAAATATGTTATGTGGAAATGTGTCCGGAAACGCTTAATATCCATGTTAGAGCTCATTTTAGTTTCATCAGTATGTACTGTACTTCCTCGATTCACCGCCATGATTTCATACTGGATTCTCTACCTGTGCTGCTAGAATATGTGTCTTTACAAGTACGACCCAACATGTGGTTCATGCACGATGGAGCTCCTGCACGTTTCAGTCGAAGTGTTCGTACTCTTCTCAACAACAGATTCGGTGAACGATAGATTGGTAGAGGCGGACGAATTCCGTGGCCTCCACGCTCTCCTGACCTCAACCCTCTTGACTTTCATTTAATTGGGCATTTGAAAGCTCTTGTCACCGCAACCAAGGTACCAAATGTAGAGACTCTTCGTGTTCGTATTGTGGACGGCTGTGATACAATACACCATTCTCCAGGGCTGCATCAGCGCATCAGGGATTCCATGTGACGGAGGGTGGATGCATGTATCCTCACTAACGGAGGACATTTTCAACATTTCCTGTAACAAAGTGTTTGAAGTCACGCTGGTACGTTCTGCTGCTGTGTGTTTCCATTCCATGATTAATGTGATTTGAAGAGAAGTAATAAAATGAGCTCTAACATGGAAAGTAGGCGTTTCCGGACACATGTCCACATAACATATTTTCTTTCTTTGTGTGTGAGGAATGTTTT
Organism: Schistocerca gregaria; assembly: GCF_023897955.1. Lineage (NCBI taxonomy): Eukaryota > Metazoa > Arthropoda > Insecta > Orthoptera > Acrididae > Schistocerca > Schistocerca gregaria. The sequence continues at coordinate 564,793,430 of NC_064931.1, forward strand.
CTAAAAGTTTGACGGTACCTTTTTATTGCACCCTGTATAGATTTACGCTCTCCGAACAATATGTCACCCCCTTAAAAGAGCATACCGGCCCATTGGAGCGCTATGGTGCGTGTAGAACTAATACCAAAAGCTCATGTGACCCTTCTCCGTTGACCTATGTTGTGACAGAGAAGTGGTGTGTATATGCTGGTCGGGGTTGACTTTTAGATATGACAGAATAGCAGAAAAGAGCTATCTTGTTTGGACGTACCTGTAACTACACTGTGAATGAAGTAGTCCAATTTGTTGATGTTGGTTGGTTGGTTTGGGGGAAGAGACCAAACAGCGAGGTCATCGGTCCCATCGGATTAGGGAAGGAAGACTGCCGTGCCCTTTTCAAAGGAACCATCCTGGCATTTGCCTGAAGCTAGTTAGGGAAATCACGGAAAACCTAAATCAGGATGGCCGGACGTGAGTTTGAACCGTCATCCTCCCGAGTGCAAATCTAGTGTGCTAACCACTGCGCCACCTCGCTCGGTTTTGTTGATGTACTGACGCAGACTGTCCAAGGAGTCAGCAAAGGATGTCGTACCACAAACGGCCATGCAATGCAGCATAATAACGGCGGTCGTAAAAAAGTCCTAAGTCTATGGCATCGGAGATGTGTGAATGACAATCGATTTCAAACCCGTCAGGCATTGCTGCTGTTAGTGACTGCAGATCATCTCAACCAGTTTCCGAGCCAATGTTGCTGCATAAAAATGACATACAGAGTCGGTTACCTCACAAAATCCCATTGCTCACAGCGACGCATAGAGCTGCACGTCTTCAGTGGGCAAAACAAAATAAAAACTGGACAGTAGTTGACTGAAGGTGTCTAGTGTCGTCCGACGAGTCGAGGTTTTGCCTCTCAATAAATATTGCCTGGCGTCGAGAGAATCGTAGTGAACGCCGTCCGTTGAAAACATATTTCGTATTATGCATCACTATGTGAGTTGGGCGTCACTTGCATAGCTCAAAGACTATGTATTCAGTGTTATCGCTGGGCAGAAAAGTCACTTCTTTGGGTGTATAGCGAAACATATCTGCAAGCTGTACTTTGATTGCAGAGCCCTGCCAACTTATCTGGGGATAATTGGTTAGATTCTGTTCGAACAGAGCTATGTGACAAGGTCTTGCTCTTGCTCTGTTTTATTCCCGTGGTCGTCGCTTGAAGCAGCTAACATCGTTCTACTTGTTAACTTCAGACATTATTGTGTTGTGTGTTGCTGAGACAGGCATTCCTCAGCTGTAGTATTAAGGATTTCTGGTACTATCGTTCCACTGGCGTAATTCTTTATTACACGATTTTTCTACTTTGCAGATGTGTTTTCATGACAAGCAAGGTTAGGTAATTGTGCGGCACGCGTCTCTCATTTAGAGAGGATTGGTATCTACATTTGTTTGAGCCATCTGCAGATATTAGTCACTTTCCGTTTCGTTTTCTCACTCTCTACTCTTATAACGGGTTAATAATTTTTTATCATTTAACTAATGAATGTTTGAGCTAGTTCTTAAACGAAACGGGACATTATCTCACGCTCGCGTGAACTTCCGGAAACTCCACAACTACTTACTCGAAGCGCTACCTATTTCCGCACATATGTTCTGTCTGTCCCATATCTCAATCCCGACAGCCAAACTAATGCCAACCAAAGAGTCTCGCACAAAATGGCTGCCCCTATTTAACGCTTTGCTTTGATGTGAGTCAAGCGCACACACTTCCGACTTCTGCAACGCAGTTAAAAAGTATGAATTTAATGTCATATGTACGAATCGCATATGAAATAGTAGGTAAATTTTCTCAGTTTTCTATTTATGTTCTTCTTTTTCCTTCGAGTTAAATAGTTTGTTTACAAGTAATGATTTTTTCCAGGTAAGCATTACATTGTGTCGTTATTAACATATGTAAAAAATTAGAAATAGTAGCTTTCATACATCACTATGTGTATCTACTTAGTAATGCTGCCACTACTTTTAATGTTCCGTTTATCATTCATGTGCAAATTCACGTTTATATGGGCGCAATTCACATTTTGGCATGTAATTCAAAATAGATAATGTTTATAAAAATACGAGGGTCAGTCAAAAAGTAATGCCTCCTATTTTTTTTTCTACGTTTAATTGTCAGGAAATTTAAATGCAATTACATAGGTTGAAAACCACAACATTGAGGATCATTTTGTCATTTTTCAATGTAATCTCCGCCCATCTCTACAGTTTTGGTCCATCTTTGAACAAGGGCATGTATCCCAGCACGGTAAAAATCACAGCTCTGCTTCCTAAGCCATTGACGCACGGATGTTTTGACGGCCTCCTCATCTTCAAAATGAATCCCACGATGAGCTTATTTTAGTGGCCCGAACAGATGGAAGTCTGATGGTGCCAGGTCAGGGCTGTATGGGGGATGAGCCTAAACTTCCCATCCAATTTTGACAATCTCATCAGAGGTGTGACGACTGGTGTGTGGTCTTGCATTGTCATGCAAAAGAAGAACATCTGCCATTGATTTTGTTGGGCGAACTCGCTGAAGACGTGCTTTAAGTTTTTTGAGGGTTGTGACGTATTGAACAGAATTTATTGTGCATCCCTGCTCCAAAAAATCAACCAGAATCACACCCTCTGTATCCCAGGAAACTGTTGCCATAACTTTCCCTGCCGATCGCACAGTTTTGAATTTTTTCTTCCTCGGCGAGCTTGTGTGACGCCACTCCATTGACTGCCTCTTTGATTCGGGTTCAAAAAAATCCACCCATGTTTCGTCCCCGGTCACAATTTTTTTTAGAAACTCATCTCCCTCCAAACGGAAGTGCTGCAAGTGTTGGGAGGCTATTGTTTTCCTTGCCTCTTTATTCTGATCGGTTAACATTCTTGGAACCCACCGTGCACAAACTTTTGAGTACCCCAATTGTTTAATAATCGTGATCACACTGCCTTTACTAAGAGAAATAATGTGACAAACTTCATCTGCAGTCACCCGACGGTCACCACGAATGATGTCATCAACTTGCTGAATGTTGTGTGGAGTCACTGCACTCACCGGCCTGCCGCTCCGCTTTTCGTCAGTCAACGGTGTTCGCCCTTCAGCTTCCTTACAACGACGAACCCATCATCTAACAGTGCTAACATCCACTGTCACAACACCATACACCTTCTTCAGTCTTTCATGAATGCGTATGGGCGTTTCACCTTCTGCATTCAAGAATTCAATCACACAACGCTGTCTCAAACGAACATCGATGTCGGCCATCTTACAAACTTCTGCTGTGCTGCCACCTGTTGACACAGAAAGTTACTACTGCAGTGGATTGCAGAAGAAGGTTTGAGGAATGGCGCCAAATTCAAATTTTTCACTTAACTTAATTTTTTTAAGTAGAAAAAAAATGGGAGGCATTACTTTTTGACCGACCCTCGTACTATGCTAGTTCAATAGCTCTCAATGACACGTATTTGTAAACACTTTGTTTATGAAAATCTCTTGAGACATTGTCAAGACATTAATTTTAAAAATTCGTGTTATAAATAAAACATTTAACATGAAATATCTTAAAAACTGCTCCTCGGATCGAGGGCACGTCTTCACCCACGCACTCTTCTTAATTTTGTGTTTGTGACCATGCTACAGGATTCTCTGTTTCTAGTTGAGTTCATTTTGTGTTGGATTTAAACTTACTGAATATTTATTCTGGACACTCCGTACAAGTATGACGGTTACCCCTCCTGTTTCACTCTAACAGACGGACGCCTGGATTTTCCGACCACGCTGCCAGAGCATGGATTAACCCGGTAGCCGCCGTCCTGCTGTTCGGTAATTCTCTTACTCAGAGTGTCAGCCAATCGCTGAGGCTCAAAGGGTGCCGCCACGTGTTGCTGACACCGCTATAGTCACGCGGCTACTGAGCTCTACCTCTACGCCTCCCCAGCTGTCAGAACACTCGCGCCTGCACGGGCGCGTCTGTCTTTCGTCATAACAAAATGCGTGCGGACGGCCATTTCTATTTTCAAAATTTTTCGCACAATTACAGGGATGTATTCTCTCACAGTACTATATTTCGATATGGTCCTTTGGAGGGCATATGTTTCTACTATTTGTGAGCTTTGATGCCCATTGATTTAATAAGAAATTGGAATTGATTTCTAGTGCTTTCTTAATTATTTTCTTCTTGAGACAATCTCTCGATCTTACGACTTTTATGTTCAGTCAACATGTGCTTTTTTATTCTTTATTCACGTTATTAACCGATGCGAGCACAGCTCATGAGAAAAAGCTGCCTACAGCAAAATGAATATTCTTAGTAGCTGCCTTTTTTTCTTTTGGATGCAGTTTTCAGTCGGTATGAGGTAGGTTTGCGATCCACAGGATTTCGACTGATGTGCTGTAGTCCTGAATATATCGAGAGTTGGTTCTTTTGTGATTCGGGCTTCTTGCTATTAGGTGTTACGCACTACAAGGCGCAGTTTACATTTGCAGTCACAGTACAAGGGGTCCGCAGCTCATGGTCTAGTGGCCAGCCGGCACGGTAGCTCAGCGTGTTCGGTCAGAGGGTTAGCTGCCCTCTGTAATAAAAAACTGAGTTAATCGAGCAACAACGAACATAAACAGATGTCTCGTGACGTCCGCACCGAGCAAATACAACGAACGAAAACGATCAAAATGAGATTTTTAAAAAAGTGGTTAGCATTGCTGCCTGTGGATCATGGGGTCCCGGGTTCGATTCCCGGCCGAGTTGGGGATTTTTCTCTGCCCGGGGTCTGGTGTTTGTGTTGTCCTCATCATTTCATCATCACCATTTGTGACAAGTGGCTAGATTGGACTGTGGAAAAAAATTGGACTGTGAAAAAAATTAAGACTTTGTACGGGCACTGATGACCGCGCAGTTGAGAGTCCCACAAACCAAACATCATCATCATCACGGTACAAGGGAAAACGCAGTTACAGTACAGCTTGTGTTAAAATGGTTGACCTTGGCATTACTTTATATGTTAAAAATCCCTTCATTTATTCCGTTTCACTATGGAAATGTATTTACTGCTTAATATTTCATGAACAGTTCCGATACCTCGTTGTTGTTCATCTATGGGTCAAAATTTTGTGCAAGAAGGGAAATAATTTCAGGGCAATAGCACCGGGGTCATAACTGCTATGCACTTAGGTTGAAATGGAACAGGTAATAGAAAGCTTTCAGACGGACAATGAGGTGTTTAACCAGCAGAATGTGAAGGCCGGAGATGCTTCCCTGATGCTTTGAGGGTGTTTCTTGTGCCATGATTTGGGCTTACTCATTTAAGTTACGGTGAATGTGAACTAGTATGTTTATATGAACATTCTCAATGACCTAGTATGGTCCTCCTTTCTAAATATTCATAACGAGTACGATGCTGTCCATCTTCCATAACGATAGCAGCTGTATTCACAGGGCTGCACGAATACATTTGCGGTTTGCCGAACATTACTGCATGCAGCTGTGCCTGGAATGGCCGTCTAAATCGCCCTATCGTAACCCCATAGAAAATATATAGGACTATTAGGAACAGCGGTTGATGTATAACAATCAACATCAGCGCAATTTGGTATCTCTGTGGTAACTAACCATCAATAGTAGCTTCAGATGGGTGCCGCATACCTGAACAAACCTGATGACTGTCTTCTCGCTATACTGAGGCTACTTCCATGGTGGTGTGGGTAATGTTTTGTCCGTTTTGGTCATGTAGGTGAATGATCCCTATAATTATGCTTCAGATACGGCGTTCACGAATAACTAGAAAAAAAACACAAGACAGACTCCGAAACACAGGTTCGTGATATTTCATGTAGATATACTGGTCAAATCTAAAAATTATTGTTGTAATAGATAAGCTTTAAATTCTCTCTAATATCAGAAATATATTAATATAATTTTAGGTAGATCACCAGGTTGTTATAATTAAAGTGCAGCTACCATGAGAGGTCCAGTGCGAGCTGTAATTGTCGACAGCAGCGAAACAAGGTAGATACGCCAATGCGTCTAAGGAGAGTATCTATGTCACTAAATATTTTGAGAAAGATGATAATAAATTTTGAAAAAAAAAACCGGGTGTGGCTGTTGTGGCACCTGAAAAGAGGAAGGTGTCTTTTCTAGGTGGTAGTTATTGACGAGATTGCTGCTGATACTTTAACTGACCACGCAGCACGTGCCCAGTGTAGTGGTAGTGCTCGTGGAAAGTTACGAGAATTATCCATCCCATGGTCAACAGTATGGAAAATTTTGTGGTCTAATTTACACTGGTACCCTTACAAGATACAGACGTTGCAGAAAATGAAGCCTCATGATCCGCAGCAACGTTCTGAATTTGCTCTTCGCTTTCTGGCACGTGTGGGAGTTGATAACACGTGGCCGAATGATATTGTGTAGAATAACGAGGCACATTTTCACTACAGGTTGCAATGAATACGCAGTCCTGCCGAGTTTGCGGCACTGCTTCACCGCGTGCTGTGTACGAGAAGCTACTGAACTCTCCGTGTTGGACTGTGTGGTGTTGATTCACAAGCACCCTTCCTCTCCGTCCGTTCTTCTTCGAAGAGAATACAACCAGAGGCCCTGTCAGGTGTACCGTGACATCTGCACGTTATCGAAACGTACTTGTACAGCATGTGATTCCTGCTTTGGAAGAGCGCAACTGTGTGGAAACCTCTACTTTCATGCGAGATGTAGCAACACCTCCTGTCTCTCACCCACTGGAAGATCTGCTAAAGGCAACCTACCACGAGCTTGTTTTCCAGATACTTAGAGCAAGATCAGCTGATCTGAATCCATATGACTTTTGTCTCTGGAGATATCTAAAAGAACACATTTACAATGGACACATTCGGTCTCCACCTTGTCTGACGGCCAGTATACAGAAACACGTTGTTTAGATTCCACCGGAACTCCTGCGAGGAGCTGTTGATCAAGCCGTTTTGCGGTTTCAGCTTTTCGTCGACGTTTTCGGTACTCACATTTAACAAACTGAGTAAGTGGCGGTTAATAAAAAATCAACATTATGCCTTTATCACTTCGTTAACCTTTTCCGCCAACGTTCCATTACAAATGGAAACATTTCTGTACGTTTCTCTTGCATTCACAGCACCTGATTTTCACCTGGTGACCAAAGCTGGAACTAATTTTTTTTCCAGCGTAAGTCGGTTCCACATTAACATATTAGAATGTCTATCAAGTTTCGCTGCCATACGACAATTAAATCCACACTGGGTCTCCATGAGTAGCTGCACATTAATTCTAACTATCCAGTATAATATATTGACAAAAAGACCAGGTGAAAATTTGGTCCATAAGGGATGCCATTAGAGGGGCTGCGACTGTATATCGATACAAATAAACAGTTTCTGCGTCAGTCACCTGTTTACTTTGCCACACCGCATTTCCAAAGTCTTCAGATGAAGAATTGTTTATTTACATTGCCAGTGTTGGTGAGTACAGACGTCTTTTTACAGTCACAGACCAAGGGCAGTGTAGACTATTTTGAGTCTTTTGGTAATGATAAAAATTGTGTATTTATAAAAGGCCCTTTAGAGGTTAAGATACATGAGTTTCTGACAGTGAATTGCACCTACAGGGACGGCATAGTTATAAAATGTCTGCATACTCTTGCCTAATGTATGTCCTCTCCACTGCACATTACATTTACACTGTCGTTTCAAAGATGTTGTGCATATTACAGCTATGTTGGCTTACATTGTATACAGAGATACAACATTCAATGGTTTCTACAAAACTATTTTTTTCTTTAATACATATATGAATGGTCTGCACCAAAATACTAAAATGTGCACAACTCAGTTATTATATTAGGCAGCCGTACAGACTTTTTTAAATGCTAATCTGCTGCAACATTGGATAATTGGATACAAAAATAATGATGAAATGATAGATAAATGTTCTTTTTGTTTTAAAAATGTGAGTGGACTGGCCTTACGTATAGATATGTGCACATTTCAATTATTATTTTAATTTCTTATATATAACGGATTACAATAGATCATGCATATGTATTATATGTTGAACTTATTGAGGGATGAGTGGGAATGATTGCATTAACTGCTGTGCATTGAAATTGTAAATTAGAAGAATGCTTTATGTATTTTGTCAAAGCTTGTGAAAAAGTTGGTTGAGTCTGTTTCACAATTGTCCTGGAGTACATATTCCTAAAGTTCCTTTCTGTGTATATAGATTTCTATTTTTTCATATAGAGACTTCCCGTGTCCTTTGTCCAGAGTATGTAGTATTCCAAGGTTGCTTTCTACGTTGTCAAACAGATGTCCTGTATCTCATATATCCTTCGTTACAGGATCATTTAGTAATTGCGAAAGCGTTACGGAGATGATAGATAAACTCCAGTGGAAGACTCTGCAGGAGAGACGCTCAGTAGCTCGGTACGGGCTTTTGTTAAAGTTTCGAGAACATACCTTCACCGAAGAGTCAAGCAGTATATTGCTCCCTCCTACGTATATCTCGCGAAGAGACCATGAGGATAAAATCAGAGAGATTAGAGCCCACACAGAAGCATACCGACAATCCTTCTTTCCACGTACAATACGAGACTGGAATAGAAGGGAGAACCGATAGAGGTACTCAGGGTACCCTCCGCCACACACCGTCAGGTGGCTTGCGGAGTATGGATGTAGATGTAGATGTAGATATATGGGATGCTACTGCAGATTGGTGTGGTGTGTTTTATCGGAAGGCGTTGCTGCGTTCTTCGAATCTGGAGTGAAAGTTACGGCCTGTTTGACCTATGTTCTAAGCCAGGCATTTAATACATATGATTTTATATATGCGAGAGGATAAAAGTTTATCTTGACTGCTTTTGAAGTTATCAGGAAGCTTTTGGCGCATTTTATTGTTTCTTTGGATTTCAATTCTTATTCTGCGTCGCTTGAAGATACTGGAAATTTTTGGGAGATGTTATCGAGGAATAAGATGAATGTTGTTAGTGTACTTTCTTGGTTCTTGGAGGTTATTTTGTTCATTTACCTTTTTTTATTTTTTAACTAAATTGTCTGTTAGTGTGGGTTTATACGCATTAGCTACAGAAATCTATTTTATGATTTTGATTTCATTTTGTAGGCTTTCAGCGCTCAGTGGGATGTTTAGGGTTCTATGGATCATTGAGCGATATGCTGCCAGTTCGTCCATGTTGGGGTGGAAGGAGGAAGCGTGTATGTTTATGTCTGTGGTGGTCCGTTTCCCGTAAATTTGGAAGATATATCTGTTATCTTGTTTGAAGATGGTTAAATAGAGAAAGTTAATGGTGTTATTTATTTACTGTTCACTGATGATTTTATATTCTTGTGTATTTTGTTGAACGTTTGGAGGACGTGTTGTACATCATCTTTGTTTCCCAATCAATGATCAGACGTGTATCGTCTACATATCTTCTGCAGAACAGAACTTGTTGAATTCATGTTGGATTATGTGCTCTAGGTGGTTGAGGAATATTTCGGCTATAGTTCCTGATATACTAGCACCCATAGCCATTTGTTTGCTTGTAGATTTTTCCATTGAAAAAGGAGTAATTATATTTCATTACAAGTGTCAGAAGGTAGATGTATTCTATGATTTCTGCTGGGGAGAGCTGCTTGTATTTTATTAGGTTTTGTTTAATAAAAGCTAAAGTATCATGAATGAGGATGTTAGTATACACTTTCTAAAACAAAAGAAAACATATTGATGTACATAACCCTTTAATCATTATTTTTGTATCCAATCCTGCAGCACATTAGCATTAAAAATGTATATATAGCTACCTAATATAACAACTCAGTTGTGCACATGTCACTATGCTCGCGCAGTCCATACATATATTTAAAAGAGAGAAACATATTTTCGTAGCCATCTCACCATATTCATAGACTAAGTCCCTTTAGTGTGCGCATTTCAATATCACATCACAAAGCGTCTACGTTAAACAGTTCGGCACGCCCATGCCTATAGCAAGGAGGATTCCAGAGCCATGTTAGCTTTGCGAACTGATAATCCATGCAAAGCAATAAGATTTGTTGGCTAATCTCATAGTTTAAGCGACTTCCCAAAGATATGTCTTTGCTGTTCTCAATCAAAGATGAAGAAAGCTACACTAGTACACGGAAGATTAGGTCGGAAGGAAGGACATCGAAATTATTAGAAACGAAGCGCAAGCTGGGATTGTTTGAAACGCGCAAGGGTTTATCGACACGTATATTAAAACAAGCATGAATAGTATCTGCAGCATACGGGCATCCAGATCTGGAGAAATCATAAGAGACGTTGGGCTGGACGTAATACGTCTCCATGTGTATCGTGTACAAATGTTCGTGAACTATGCTAAAATTTTTATGGTACCCACATACTCATCTAAAAGTAGTGCCAGGATACCTTATCCAGCTACTAGTGCCGCCGTTGCCTGTCTAGAATTGCCGCGAGCCTCAACTACCGTTCTCTGTCTGGTGATTCTGCTCTACACTATGTGATGAAAATTATCCGGACACCCCCAAAAACATACGGTTTTCATATTAGGTGCATTGTGCTGCCACCTACCGCCAGTTATCCATAACAGCGACCTCAATAGTCATTAGACATCGTGGGAGAGCAGAATGGGGCGCTCCGCGGAACTCACGGATTTTGAACGTGGTCATGTAATTGGGTGTCACTTGTGTCACACGTGTGTACGTGAGATTTACACACTCCTAAACATCCCTAGGTCCACTGTTTCCGACGTGATAGTGAAGTGGAAACGTGAAGGGACACGTACAGCATAAAAGCGTACAGGCTGATCTCGTCTGACAGAGACCGCCGACTGTTTGTGAGGAGTCCACTTGTACTTGGAGCCCGATTTTGTAATATGTTTCATGAAAAATGACATGAAGTGGTTATCACATATAGAAGAGATTGTATCTTTGACATCACTGAACCAAAGATGTTGTCCAAGTGGCAGAATAGGTTTTAAGTAGGGGCGCGCGGAGCGCAGTAGCAGTTGCCGTTGCACTCTGTTCAAGCTAGGATGTAAGACTTAAGCTAGTGGCTAGCTGTGAGAATTTAGCTGTTGGCCTATGGACGCGGTATAATACAGTTTGGTAAGGTAATGAAACTTTGTATATTTAGTATTAAGTATGCAGCAACGCCATGTGGATTTTGCTAATTTGAACAGTACTTACCCTTGAATGTAGGGACCAAGCATCTTCCATCAGATTTAATTTATAGGTTGATTAGGTATACCCGATTTGTAATATTTTGTGTATTTTGTAAACCTGAGACAAGGAAGTTAAATTTTGGAATCTATTTTGTCAAACGATGAAAGGCAATTTGTCATGTAACAATCCAAGTATTGTTAACAACGGCAGTAAGTGAGAATTGTAGAACAGTTAAGAAGTTCACTGATTTTGAAGTTAACGTGAAATATTTCATGTCAGATTTTGTGAAGGAGAAACTTTATATTGCATACAATTTTTAAAACTGAACAATACGGTCTTAGTTCCTCGTCCTATACCATGTCGTGTTTGTTTAAATCCAATGAGTATTTTTTTTTTAAGAAATGAATATTCAATCAAAATAAAAAGCAATATGTGACAGAATCAGGAAAATATTAATGTTTGTAACAGTTTAGATGCAGGCAGCATTGCACAGCACTGAGCCAATATCCAAAATTATCACTGAACATTTGCAAGGTTATTCATTTATCAGCTAATCTACTGATATTATTTGTGTGAAGCTATTTTACGGCCGACCATCACACAGGAATTCCACACTTGATCAGGATCCACTGCAAGTGCTATGACAGTTTGGCAGGAGGTGGCCCGCCTGGTTTTAGTCGGCGCGCGGCGGCCGTGGCGAGCGGACGCGCGCTGGTGTTAACGTCTCTGCTGCTGCCGGCTGAGCGCTGTTTACGGTGAGTTGACGCTCTTGTAGCGTACACAGTTAAGGGTTATTGTGTGAAAAATGTCACGAACTGACTATGAATGAACTAGCACGAAAAGATACTTTGAAATTACGGTTAGATCCGAAATATGCACGACCTAAAACTTACGAACTCGAAGCATGGATTGAGAATGTTTTGAAACGATCTTTTGATGAAATAATTGGTGTACATGTTTCAATCGTTAGCAGTACTGTGCACTTCAAGTTTTCATCTGTCGAAATATGCGATCAAATTGTTCAATCATGCGGTGGTAACCTTAAATTTACTCACGGCGATGGTAGTATTGGCGAAGTTCAGGTATCTCGTGCAGGATTTAGTGTCCGCACACTTAGAATTTTCGAACTACCTTTTGAAGTTCCTGCCGACGAAATAAATGCAGTTTTGAAAAATTATGGCACGGTTATCAGCAACATTGCGGAAAAGTGGATGACCTTCAAAGTTCCTGTCTTGAACGTTGTTCGACAGGTGAAAATTGAACACATTTCATCATATATTACGATCTGTGGATGCAGGGCCATTGTTATATACGATAGTCAGCCTCGCACTTTCTCTGGGTGTGGTGCAACTGATCATGTTCGCGCATAATGCATACAGAGACGAGTGACACTGTTGTCACTAGGCGAAAGTGTTCCTAGTACCAAGATGTCATCAATGCCTCTAAGTTATATGGCGGCAGTCCGTTCGACCATGGCAGCGACGGAGGTCACTCACATGGCCACAACTGTCAACATCACCAAAGTTGATCAGACACCAATGGAGACTGCCAGCCCAGAGACCAACGCTGACACTACCCCCGACGTGACGATGAAACTGAACGATACGGAGGCTACGTGTTTGGTTAGCGCCCAGGTTGGCGAGAAAACCCAAGATGTTGAGAATGATCCACGCACCGACAAAGGAGCGGATTCTAAATCGATGGGAAGCGACGACAACACCGGATTACCAATCTGCAGCTCTTCCTCAGTGACTGTGGCAAATGAAAGGGCGGACGTTCCTCCTAAAAAACACAAAAAGCGACGGATCGCTCACAAGGATGCTGAGAAAACAGCTCCACTGCTGCGCGAGAAAGGTGATCAAATCGCCCGCGAATTAACTGACGCAACTCTTGGGAGGACAGATGCGAAACAATCGAGTGGCCACGACCAGTGGATAACAGTGACCACGCCGAACGCTGGGGTCAGAAATCGCGCTGCAGCAGACGAGGATCGGGTCTTTCAGCAGCTTCTGAGAGAGGGGCGAAAAGAACAGTGTCCAACGGGAAAGGGCTCAGATCATAAGATGGACATGTCAAATACAGGCAGCTGGGCTGATGATATCGAGGACATGTCGGTGGACTGACTAAGTCTGAACCACCAAAGGAGGCTATGCCAGCAGGGAGAGCGGAATTAATTGTGACACGACAGCTTTCAACGAACCTGAGAAAAGATGATGATTCGAATACGTATTAATTTCCTCACCGACATCATGCTTGTGCTGACTGGTCAGCGACTTTTAACATAGAGAACTTCTTGCCTCATTTTCAGGACTACAAGATAGTCACTGTAACCATAAACAAAATAACTTCAGAGCAGAAGATACACAGTCTCCGCGATTATTTGTATAGCTGTGATGCAGACATCGCGATGCTGCAAGAGGTGGCTCACCATTTTCTACCTGACTTTCCTGGGTATGACGTACTGACAAATACCATCCCAGATAGCCCTTCAGGCACAGCTCTGTTACTCAAAGAGGGTATTATTGTGTCGGACGTGGAAAGACTAGAGTCAGGCAAAGGAATCTCGTGCCTTATTAATGGAGTTCGATTGATAAACATCTATGCTCCCTCGGGGAATCGAAATAGAGCTGCCAGAGCACATTTTTACGCTACTGACTTATTGTATCTTTTACGGAGGAATGAGGAAGACGTGGTCGTCGGCGGGGATTTTAATTGTGTTTTAAAGTCTAAAGACCAATGGCCGAATTTCAACGGTTGTGCGACACTTGCCAAAACTGTTCGACTGAAGTACCTAGAAGACACCCGGGAAATCCTGAACGGGGACCGACAGTGTTTTACGTATTTTACCGCTCAAACTGCCAGCCGAATAGACAGAATTCATGTAGGAAAACGCTTGAGGGACAGAATCTCTGCAACGGAGACGTGTCCGTTGTACTTCTCCGACCACGAGGCATATCACTGTACAATCCGAATGGTACGGCAGGGAACGTACCGTGGTAGAGCAGGTTGGAAGCTGAATGTTTCAATACTAAATGATCAAGGTTTAAGAGAACGGGTGCAAGAAGTATGGGATCTGTGCTCACGGCGCCAACAAACTTTCCCGTCGGTCACGCTGTGGTGGTGCCGCTGCGCAAAGCCCAAACTTATTAATTGCCTGAAAGGTTACAGATACAAAAGGAGCCGGCAGCAGAAAGAGCTTTTCGAATTTTATTTTCGATGTCTCCGTGAGCTGTATTCTGCTATTCATGTCACACAGGAGAAGTTTGTACAGATCAAAAGAATTAAGGTGAAGCTAACACTATTGAAACGAAGACAACTGGAAGGAATTAAAATACGTTCTCGCGACGGTAACAGCGCCTATGACGAAAGCCCATCCTCCTTCCATGTTGCGAAGGAAAAACGCCGCGCAAGACAGAAATTGATTCACAGATTAAAAACAGAAGATGGCAGTGTCACCACAACCCAGAATGAGATAAAGGAATATATAACCGACTATTACCGACGGCTGAACATGTCAGAGCCCACGAATGACGAGGCAGTTACGACCATGAAAAACTACCTTACAACGACCCTCGACGAGACAGACAGACAACTATTAATAAGTGATGTCGCTGAGGAAGAACTTCGGGAGGCTTTGAGGAAAGCTCAGGGTAATAAATCGCCCGGGGAAGATGGACTACCCATTGAATTCTACAAACAGATCTGGTACTTACTCGAACATTGCTTTCTGAACGTATGTAATGAAATTAAAGCAGGTCGGCAACTACCAGCAGGATTCAGTGATATCAATGATGTCAATAAATTTCATCCCATTTCCCTCCTCAACTCCGATTACAAATTGTGGCCCGCGTTATAGCAACGAGAATTAAACACGTTTTACAGAAAATCATACATGACAGCCAGACAGCAGCCATCACTGGTCGAACGATCTTTAAAAGTCTCGTGGATTATAGGGAGATCATCTCCTTTAGTGCTATTACCCAACCGGAGGCTGCAATTTTAGCTCTAGATCAATGCAAAGCCTTTGACAGGATCTCGCACAGCTACCGTTTTCAAATTATGGTTCAAATGGCTCTGAGCACTATGGGACTTAACATCTATGGTCATCAGTCCCCTAGTACTTAGAACTACTTAAACCTAACTAACCTAAGGACATCACACAACACCCAGCCATCACGAGACAGAGAAAATCCCTGACCCCGCCGGAAATCGAACCCGGGAACGCCGGCGTGGGAAGCGAGAACGCTACCGCACGACCACGAGATGCGGGCTTTCAAATTATGAACCATTTAGGTTTTGGTGACGGTTTTATTACGATGGTCAAAAATATGTACACCTCTGCTTGCTCGAGGATCGTCATCAATGGGCAACTCTCCCGGCAACAACTATTGAGCGATCTGTACGACAAGGGTGCCCCATGTCAATGCCTCTTTTTGTCATTGCCATTGATCCACTTGTCCATTTGCTGAACTCTACACTTGAGGGCTTAACCCTGTATTCGAAGACTGTAAAATGTGTGGCATACGCGGATGACGTAAGTGTCATCGTGCGTTCGGAGCGAGACCTACAAGAAGTCCCTAATAGTGTACGGGAGTATGAACGAGCCTCATGCCCAAAGCTCAACTATAGAAAGACCAAACTAATGCCGATCGGCAGAGGGTTCAGAATCGATGACAACTGCCCAAATGTAGTACACGAGAGTATCAAGCTGTTGGGAATACGAATGAGTCGCTACCCTCTGAAAACTACTACGGACAATTGGCAAGAGCTTCTGGCTATGACGAAAGGTTGTCTCCAGCAAAATAAAGGCAGGAACAGGACCTCATATAATGAGTACAGTTTATCAATAAAATGATTCTTTCGAAAATATGGTATGTAGGGCACACAATCCCTGTGGTCAAGAGCATTTCCATTTAAATAATGACGGCAATTGGTTGGTATATTTGGAGGGGCGAAATATTCAAAGTGGGAATTATTTGGAGGGGCGAAATATTCAAAGTGGGAATTAATGTTATTTCTCTCCCACCAGAGAAAGGGGGCCTAGGGCTAATAGATGTTGAAATTAAATGCAAGGCTCTTCTCATAAGGAGAACTACTCAGCTGTTTCAAGACTACCCAGACTGCGCGCTCCACATGGCCCTACGGATGTATACACCTACTAATATGGCAATACCGATAAACCTTGGGGAAACCCAGTACAAAGCCAACCACATCAGGATGTTTCTGCTCGAAGTTAGTTACCTCCGAGCGAAACTGAGCGCACCACTACAGGACCTTACAACCGCCCAACTATACCGGATAATGAATAATGATGGAAGAGTAAACCGCATGGAAACGAAATATCCCCTACGGGATTGGGCTCAAATCTGGAAGAATATCCACAACAAAGTGCTCGGAACAAATATTAGATCAACGTGGTATAAAGTAGTTAATGAGACCCGACCTGTGAAAGAAAAATTACACGGAATACGATTGTCGGCAACTTACAGATGTGGGGAGTGTGCCCTCATAGACAACTTACAACACAGATGTGTCTGCGCAGAAAATAAATTGGTCTGGGAATGGTGCAGAATGTACCTTGCCTCTATCTGCAGGACAGCTAGACAGACAATCTCCATCACATCGGTGTTGCAACCTGATGGCACTTGCTACCCCATCACGAAGAAAAATATATGGACATGGCTGACAGGACATACTCTGCATTACCTAATTCAAGCCGAAGATGCCCCATCTTACCGGAGCTATAGAGTATATCTAGCTACACAAGCACAACTGCTGACGAAGGATGAAAAATACAGACAAAAGTTCGCGAACTATATACCGGCATTGAGAATAACGAGACTATGAACGACAAAGACGATGAAAAAAAAAACGAACAAGGAACGACGAAGTAGATGTATGAACTGCGTCCGACTGTTAATGACGTTGAATGCAGCGTTTTTTTTTTATGTCCATATACTCCACATCACAACCAGTGTGTGGCGTCCGGCAATTGGGCACTCAGTGCTAAGAGTGGATACAAACAATTAAAAAAAACTTTTTTGTATGTTAAAAAAGTTTAAAAAACACAAAAAACAAAAAGAAAAAACAACAAAATAAAAGTTTTTCAGCAAAGAGTCATCAACAGGAATGAAACGTTTCCTTTGCTGCAGAAGCAACGCACCTTGAACTTTCCACTGCATTGACAACACGTTTTCTTTTCTTGATGCAGAAGGAGCATCCTTTGTATTAAACGTTCTTTTAACGGCATTGAAGCCAGGCCGAGAAGGCAGAAATTGGTGAGCGCAAGGATGGGTTGAAGGGGAGGAACGAGACCCTCAAAAAAAAAAAAAAAAAGTTATCCGTGCGGTCTAACGCCCTGCTTTCCGAGCGAGAAGGCGTGCCGGTCCCCGGCACGAATCCGGCCAGCGGAGTACTGTCAAGGTCCGGTGTGCCGGCCAGTCAGCGGATCGTTTTTAAGGCGGTTTTCCATCTGCCTCGGCGAATGCCTCAGTGTTTTGCACATCAATCGCCACTCTATATTCATGAAGTTGGAAAGTTAGTTCTTTTTGCTGATGCTAGAAGTATAGTAATCACGCTCAAGAAGCAAGAATCAGCTGAAGAAATTGCAAATAATATCGTTCAGAAAATTATTAAGTAGTTCTCTGCAAATAGACTCTCACTAAATTTTGAGAAAACACAGTTTATACACTTCTGTACAGTAAATGGCGTATAGACTATGAACGGAGGTCTGTTGCTAAGACAGAATACTCAAAATTTCTGGGTGTGTGCATTGATGAGAAATTGAATTGGAAGAAACACATCGATGATATGCTGAAACGGTTAGGTTCAGCTACTTATGCTATTAGGGTTATTGCAAATTTTGATGATAAACATATCAGTAAATTAGCCTACTATGCCTATTTCCATTCACTGCTTTCATATGACATAATATTTTGGGGCAATTCGTCACTAAGAGAGAAAGTATTCATTGCACAAAAGCGTGTAATCAGAATAATAGCTGGAGCCAAACCAAGATCACCTTGCAGACATTTTTTTTAGGAACTCGGTATATTCACAGTACCTTTGCAATGCATACATTCACTTATGAAATTTGTCATTAATAACCCATCCCAATTCAAAAATAACAGCGAAGTGCATAGCTACAACACTAGAAGAAAGGATGATATTCACTATTCTGGATTAAATCTCATTTCGGCACAGAAAGGAGTGAATTATGCTCCCACAAAAATCTTTGGTCATTTGCCAAATTGTATTAAAAGTCTGACAGATAGCCAACCAACATTTAAAACCAAATTAAAAGAATTTCTGAATGACAACTCCTTCTACTCAATAGATGAATTCTTAGATATCAAGTATTAACTGTAAAATAAATATATAATTAAATTAATTAATTATTTTCTGTAAAGAAAACTTATGTTAAAGTGACACGTTCCACATCATTACAAAATGTCGATTTTATGATCTATGGAACAAGGATTAATGTATGTATAGATGTATGTATGTAGTTTAACTGAGGCGGAATAAGGGGGATCAGTCCGCATTCTACGAGGCAGATGGAAAACCGCCTTAGAAATTATCCACAGGCTGGCCAGCACACTGGATCTCGACGTTAATCCGCCGGGCTTATTCGTGCCGGAAACCAGCACGCCTCCCCGCTCCGAAAGCAGTGCGTTAGGCTGCGCGGCCAACCTCTGCGGCAGGCTGGGTGTACTGGACGCAATGTGGGATCTTCAAGCAGTTCTCGAGCTGTGTCACGACAACGTTCACAAAGTGTGCCTGCATAGTGAATGCGTCACTGAGTGGTGTAACTTCACGGCGCAGTTCATGACTGATCTATTTTTCTTCGAGGAACTCGGATCGATAGGACCAAGGATATGCAGAGTAAGCAGCGCACATTACTGTGATGTGCTTCGCTCATATGCGATCCCTGCTCTCCGGGAGAGAAGTACTTTAGTCTCTGCTGTGCCGATGCACGATGGAGATCCTCCTCACATTGCTCGTGAGGTCACTCTGTTACCTCGTAACAAATTTTGAGAAAACCGAATGATGGTTCAATCGTTCCAAACTGCGTAAGCAGCAAGATAACCAGATTTGAACCCTCTCATGTGGAAATTAAAATGCGTCTCTTTTAATGTTTTTTTTTCGTTTTCCCCCCTCCGCATACCCTTACAAATGTTTCCACCAAGTTTCTTTTGTACCGAATGAAAATACACTCGTTGGTACAACGTTGGATTCCTACTTTCCTCTGAAAGGAGACCGAATGGATACATATAAAATATATAAAATATTACTTCACTTTATTACAACATAGGTAAGAAGAATTACTTAACTTTCTATAGTCTTTTTCCACAGAAATGTCATGAATATTCACAACTGTTTCTGAAAATTAACGTATCACTCGTTACAGACAAATACAAATCTCTCACTCAAAGTACATTTAACAATAACTTTCACTTATTGTTCTCCCTACTACATTGCTCATACCGCTGGCCTACTAGAAGACGATGCTGTCATCTAAATCGATGATCGCGGACTCGCTAAGGGTTATTGTACTCGGTTGTAAATAGAATATCCGATGCGGCAGCGCAGCGAAACATTCCTAGGTGTGGCTACGTCGGTGTTGCTCATTCGTCGGTGCGGCTTGCAGCGACTATCTTTCCTTGTGGCTGCGTTGCGAGGTACACGCCTTGTTTTAGCATCTTCCTCCTCAGAAAAACCGCAGTTTCATTGCCTTATGATCAGTCATTTTTGATAGGGACCCTCTCACGTACCGAAGGGTTAATCATATCCACCCTGTACTCTGAGGAAGACAGAGGGTGTTACATCATAAACAACTTGACTGAATGCTACTGAACTTATAATCCAGTAGCTGGCCGGGGTAGCCGAGCGGTTCTTGGGAATAAGCTAATATTGTTAACAAGAAATGACAGTAAGGAATATATACATTGAGAGGCCAATGTCAAAACACCCCGACTCGTAAACAGGGGTCGACAGGAGGTTTGTGAACTGCCACCAGTTATTGCCCTACCGACCGTTTCTGAGCAAAAATATCCTTTTAGAATGGGAAGAATTTCCCCAAAATATAGTACCATACGACATAAGCGAATAAAAATAAGCAAAGTAGAGTAATTTTCGTGTCGAACGAGCACTTACTTCAGATACCGTTCGAATAGTAAAAATGGCAGTATTAAGTCTTTGAATAAGATCCTGACCGTGGGCTATCTATCTGAACGAGTCGTAATTTTATCTGTTCAGTTTCACGAATCATATGCCCTTTCTGTGAAATTAAAACGTCAATTTTTGTTGAATTGTGTGTTAGAAACTGTAAAAACTGAGTCTTACTGTGATTTAGCATTAGTTTATTTTCTATAAGCTACGAACTTATGTCATGAACTGCACTATTTGAAACCGAGCCAATGTTGCACGCAACATCCTTTACTACCAAGCTAGTGTCATCAGCAAACATAAATATTTTAGAGTTACCCGTAATACTAGAGGGCATGTCATTTATGAGGAACAGAAGTGGCCCCACCACTGATCCCTGGGGCACCCCCCACTTGGCTGTACCCCACTCAGACCCCACATCACAGCCATTCTCAACACTGTAAATAATGACTTTTGCTGCCTGTTGTCAAAGTAAGAGATGAACCAATTGTGAGCTACTCCCCTTATTCCGTAATGGTCCAAGTTCTAGAGCAATATTTTATGATCAACACAATCAAACGCCTTCGTTAAATCAAAAAAAATATGCCTAGCGTTCGAAACCTTTCGTTTAGCCCATCCAATACCTCACAGAGAAAAGAGATTATAGCATTTTCAGTTGTTAAACGACTTCTAAAGCCGAACTGTACATTGATGGCAAATCGTGTGATAGAAAATGATTAATTTTCCTTACATACACAGCCTTTTCAATAATTTTAGCAACCACTGATGGCATAGAAATAGGTCTAAAATTGTCTCCATTATCCCCTTCTCCCTTTTTATAAAGCGGCTTTACTAATGAGAACTTTAATCGTTCAGGAAACTGACCATTCCTAAAGGAAAAATTATAAGTATGGGTAAGTACAGGACTAACATGTGCAGCACAGTACTTTAATATTCTGCTAGGCACTTCATCATATCCATGATAGTCCTTACTCTTCTGTGATTTAATTATTGACTCAATCTTCCCCTCGTCTATATCACAGAGGAGTACTCCAGACATCAATCTCGGAAAGACATTTGACCAGAGAGTTATATGATTCCCTGTAGAAACTATATTTTTATTTAATTCACCAGAAATGCTCAGAAAATGATTGTTAAATACTGCACATATATATGATTTATCAGTAACAGTAATATTTTTGCTGCAAACTGGCTTTATATCGTCGACCTTGTGCTGCTCACCAGACACTTCCTTCACAACTGAGGAATTGGTTTTAATTTTAGCCTGTGAATTAGGTATCCTGTTTACGTACACCATACTATTTGCCTTCCTAATAAACTTTTTAAGCACCTTACGATACTGTTTGTAATGGACTACTGCAGCTTGATTGTGACTACTTCTAACATTTTGATTTGATTCCCACGTTGTTCTATATGATGCCCTTATCCCACTAGTCAGCCACCCGGACTGCCTTTTACTGCATACAGAACGTTCTAATGGAAAGCAGCTCTCAAAGAGCATGAGAAAGGTGTTAAGGAAAGCATTGTATTTGGCAACTATGTTATTGTCACCATAAACATCCTGCCACTCTTGTTCCTTGACGAGGTTTAAAAAACTCTTTATTGCTGTCGGATTAACTTCCCTACAAAGTTTGTAATTATATGTGACATTTGTTTGAGTACAACAGCCTTTTAGTGTATAAATTGGTGCATCATGATCTGAAAGGTCATCACCCTTTTAAGAAGGGAATGCCCTGTAAATGCATATGATCCCACTTCTGGTCACCAGTTGTAAATGTATACAATGTTTGGGAAAGGGGGCGGGGTGGCGGTTGTTACATGTGCCTCTTGATGGCAGGGTGCAGGAGGTCGAGCGGTCCGAATTAGAGAGTGGGCATCCAGGACTGCCGTTAAATGACAAAACAGGAAATTAGATACAATAACGAGAATATACTTCCGGGTACGGTATACAAGGGGCGCGCCTAGGATCGGAAGTTACCAACTTTAGGCCAGTCTATGAGGTCGAGCAATTAACTGAAATGGATAACGGAAGGGGAAGTGGTTCATGTTAACTTACATTGTTGGCCGGTAATGAAAAGCAGAGCCAGAGGCTCTGTCTTCCAAAAAGACGTCTGTTCTGCTTGAGGTCTGGATTATAGGAGAGAGAAGCAAATGTGTTCTGCACCGCAGGATGCTCCGGCGTCCACACACGTGATCGGTATCCCGCGCACGCTATTGGCTAATTGGCTAAAATCAATGGCGTGAATTCGCTAGCAGTTCCAGCGGAGGGCTCAGGGCGTCTCCTGTCAGCAGCTTTAACTGTACAGAACTGCCTCGGTTTTAAAAGACACGGCGTGAATTACTTTGGTAGAAAACTCGTAAAGATACCACTAGGCTTTTGAAATAAATTTCATAAACCAATTCCCTAAAAATATTACTTGACTGGCTGCCATCCTGTACAGCTCATCTAGTAACGAAGAATGAATAAACATATTGTCTATTGCTGTGTTAATGTTCCCCTGCAACATAGTTGGAAAAAACAGTCTGTATCAGATCGTATGAGTTTAGGAGATCTAACAACATCCTTTTTCTTGCATTATAATATACAAAATTTATATTGAAGTCACCTCATATAATTAATTTCTGGTACTTCTTATAAAGTGAATCAAGAACCCTCTCTAGCTTGAGCAGAAATTCTCTGAAGTCAGAATTAAGGGACCTATAAACAACAACAATTAGAAGTTTAGTTTCACTAAATTCATCTGACCCTGCACGACATTCA
This sequence comes from Schistocerca gregaria, assembly GCF_023897955.1. Taxonomy (NCBI): domain Eukaryota; kingdom Metazoa; phylum Arthropoda; class Insecta; order Orthoptera; family Acrididae; genus Schistocerca; species Schistocerca gregaria. The sequence goes on from NC_064931.1 coordinate 564,816,523, forward strand.
ACTATCTATTCAGTGCAGTGCCTTGATACGTCTATGGACTCAAATGAAATACTGTTTTTTACGTACATGGACACTCCCCCAACCGGAAGGAACTCCTTGAAAAACAGCCAGCTAATCTGTATCCTGGCAAAGGAAGCCTTTAAATTGTCAAATTATTTAAGTGGTGCTCCGATATACCAATTATATCAGAGTCAACATATATAAGCAGTTTACTAACTGTTGTGTTTTCTGATGAAAGCTGGTTCTTCCTCTGTGCCAGTGATGGCCGTGTTTTTGATAGAAGGAGGCCAGTTGAGGGCTACAGCCAACCTGTCTGTGTGCCTAGACACGCTGAATATTCACCTGGAGTTTTGGTCTGGTACGATTTCAGATGACAGCAGGAGCACCCTGGTGGCTATCCAAGCGTCCTGACTGCAAATTTGTACCCCAGTTTGGTGATTCGACCTGTTGTGCTACCATTCATGAGCAGCATTCTAAGGGGTGTTTTTCAATAGGATAACGCTCGCTCAAATACGGCTGTTATAACCTAAAATCCTCTACGGAGTGCCGACATGTTACCTCGGACTGCTAGATGGCCAAACATGTCTCCAGTTGAGCATCTCCACAAAATGACGAAAGGAGAAATTTTTATGGTTCACTACATTTTCGCTATTCATGCAGTAAAACTGCCCACATGAAGCATGACCTTTTAATTTATTACTTCACTACCACTAACTCTATTCGCAACACATTTCGCACACAGTAACCATATATGTCGCTGGATGCACGTAAAAAATATATCATTGTGCGTCGTATGGTTTAGGAGATACGACGTCATAAGCATTGAGCTGCGTGAGAATGACTAGAGGACGAAATTCGTTAGGGATACAGGTGAAGTACGTGTACAAGTAAGTGTGAAATATGTTATACATATGTGAAAATATTTGATATATGTGTATCCGGGAAAATCCAAGGGTAAAAATCTCATCTCTAACCCCTGGAACGATTTCAATTAAATGTGGTACACATTTTAGTTACAATCTGGAATGAAATGCTGTAGGGATAGAATCGCCTGCGGCCTATTGGGGGAGAGGGAGGGGGAGGGGGAGAAGGCCAAATGAGATGGACAGAGAGAATGGGAGGAGAAGGTGGAATTAGAGGATGGTGATGGAGATGGACAGAGGCTGAAGGAGCGGCTGGTGAGAGGGGGGGAGAAGCAGATGGACACAAAGAGGGGCAGGAAGTTGTGGACAGAAAGAGGTGCGGAAGAAGATGGATAGAGAGTGGGTGGGGCAGGAAGTGGACAGAGAGAGGGGGCGGAGGAGATGTACAGACGGCGGGGAAGGAGAAAATGCACTAATAGAAGACTGGAATAAATAGACTCCTGGGTAACGGCTAGTATTTTGTATACAACGTTTCCGCCCACATTTCCTTGTGAAACGGTATTTACTACTCTAACATTGCTGTAAGCAACATTTCTCCATGCAATGCTCCGTTAGAACAGCACGTTTTAACGACCTTCAGTCTAAATTAAGAAGTTTTATTTTGTTCCACTATTCTAAGCACGAACAAAAAATGAGATCCAACCCCCCCCCCCTCCGACCCCCCCCCCCCCCCCCTTAGAGGGCATCTTGTAACACCGCCTTCAGGCTTGATAAAAGCCTCCATTTGACGAACAAGGCAGTCTTCAAGTTTCTTCAGGTAAGCAATATGATGCTGAAGCCTCTCGTTGACGACTAGATACCACAGAACGTACTCGTATAGTTACCAGATTGCGAGGGTAGAGACAGCTACATTTTACGCTATGTTCCAAGTAGTTGCAGCCCTTTTCCATGCAATTAACAGCGGGTGACTTAGCGTGTCAGTCGAGGTGCGAAAAGATAACTGTGTGTTTCTCAAACGTGGAGAGTATGCGTGCAGCACAGTGAACCCAGCTGTTGTCATCTTGGAAGACAGTAGTATCCAGAGCATACTATTCATGAGGATGTGGGAAAAAGGACTACACTTCATCAGCAGATATTTTGAAATAAACATACTGCTTCATTTTCAGCGTAACCATACAGGGTACGCTGAAAATGGTTGGACCCAAGTGATAGGACACCTTCAAAATATCACAGAACTAGCTCCGACGTGAACTACACCCCCCACACACTACGGGTTAAACGTCCCTTTGGACCGTCGGTGAACTCAGGGTCTCGCATAATTTTAAAAACAGCAAATATCGACTCATCAGAGCACCAATGTGCTCTTTTAAGGGGACCAATAATATTTTTCCCAGTGAAAATATATAGCAGGCAACGTTTCCAACGTAATCTACGTGGTTTGTAGACAGTGAGTACACACGCTCTAGAGGGCCGCCGGCTGCGGTGGTCTAGCGGTTCTAGGCGCTCAGTCCGGAACCGCGCGACCGCTACGGTCGCAGGTTCGAATCCTGCCTCGGGCATGGATGTGTGTGATGTCCTTAGGTTAGTTAGGTTTAAGTAGTTCTAAGTTATAGGGGACTGATGACCACAGATGTTAAGTCCCATAGTGCTCAGAGCCATTTGAACCATTTGACCCCGCCACAGTACTAACAGGCTCGTTCTACCTCATATCGCACTGCAACGTCATGCCTAGACATTTAAACGACTTGATTTTGTCAAGCAGGATGCTAGTAATACTGTATCCGAACATTACAACTGTTTTCGCGGGTACTCCAAGGCGCGTACCACACTTCGCCGTCTTTGGAAATCAGTAAGATCCGACGTGGACACGGATCAGCACAACACTTCAACGACTATAAAAGTAAAACGTAACAAACATCTACTTCAGTGACATACGAGGTGGTTATAATTAATCTTCCACTTTTTGAAGGGGTCCTCATGTGAAACGAGTGATCATAGGACAATGAAACTTAGTGAAACATTTGCGTGGACTCGCTGAAGAGAAATAACGAATGAATCATTGAAAGAAATACATTTTAATTTGCACGTGACAGGGTAACATTTGTTAATTGCGTACCATGTTTACGTTCTAGGCTACAAACGTTGTTCAACCTGATCATCATTTTCATCCAAGACTGCCTGATACCAAACCAGAGATACCAAATCGCAATTGCATGCAGGAGAAGTACAACTGTCGAGATACAGCTCGTGCACTGCTTGAGGATCACACATTGCGTCCAGCGTTCTCAGCCATGGCAACAGTAGCTTCCTCAGAAATTCGTGGTACCATTGGCCGTTGGTCTGTACCAGCAGCAATTCGAACTTCCGAGTCATGCTCTTCAACCCTGGTGCGGTAAAGGGACCTCTCCATTTTCCTTTAATGTATCGATACTCGTGAAGAGCAGCAGCACTGTTGCCTAGTTTTCATGAAGCCCTGCTCTCCTTTTCCAGACCCATGTTGACTGCCTGCAGCTGTAGTGCACACTGATGCTTGTGTTTCGACACTACGTCGCCGTACAAGCACCGGCGCCTGACGGCAAGTCATCACATTAACACTACTAACAACGCAAATCATGCAGCGCACAGTCTGAACGTCGTTCCTATAAATCTGTGTACCTACTACTCATTGCCCATTACCCATTTACCTCATGGATATTTATTTAAACAAATAATAAATAAGTACCCATACGAAGCCCGCCCGGTTGGCCGTGCGGTCTAACGCACAGCTTTCCGGGCGGGAAGGTGAGCCTGGTCACCGGCACGAATCCGCCCGTCGAATTTGTGTCGAGGTCCGGTGAACCGGCCAGTCTGTGGAGGGTTTTTAGGCGGTTTTCCATCTGCCTCGGCGAATGCGGGCTGGTTCTCCTTACTCCGCCTCAGTTACACTATGTCGGCGATTGCTGCACAAACAAGTTCTCCACGTATGTGTACACCACCATTCCGCTACGACGCAAACATAGGGGCTACACTCGCCTGATGTGAGACGTTCCCTGGGGGGTCCACCGGGAGCCGAACTGCACAATAACCCTGGATTCGGTGTGGGGCGGCGGAGGGGTGAAGAGGACTGCGGTGGTCGTCGTGGGGTTGTGGACCACTGCGGCTGTGGCGGGGACGGAGTCTCTCCTTCGTTTCTAGGTCCCCAGTTAACATACAATACAATACCCATATGATATATTGTTTTCCGCCCACACTGGCTGAAGTAGAGAAAGGTTAATTATAGTTACCCTATACTCGTATTTTAGCGTTTTCTTGTATTGCACTGTGGTTTTTGTGGCACTGCCGTTTTAGTTTCACACGAAACTTTCTTCCTTCATTATTTTCATTGCTGTTGAGCGAGTTGAGCTCGTGGGGAGCTGCATTCTAGAAAATATGTAAGGACAATTTCTCAACTTTATATTGCCGAACATTGGTGAGCACTGCACTTTACCGTAACACGCAACTTTTAAAATGTCACATTAAGCTACTCAGATTACATTATGTAGCATATTTTCTGTAGTAACATTTTATTTGCTTACAACTGGCGGAGAGGTGGCGCAGTGGTAAGGCACGGGACTCCACTTCGGGAGGTCAGCGGTTGAAATCCCCATCTGGCAATCCAGATTGAAGTTGTTATGTGATTCACGGAAATCGTTTAAAACCAATGCCTGAGTGGTTCCTTTAAAAGGGCACAGCCGATTTGCTTTCGCAGCCTCTGCGTGAGCTGGGTCTCTAATGACTTCGATATCCATAGGGCATTCAATTGTAGTCTCATGCGTGTTGTTTCGTTCGAGGAGTTGAAAGTTCATTGTTATCTGTTACTTCTTTAATGCACTTCGTAAGGGAAAATGTTTAGCGTTATTCACCTTAGTGACATTTCTTTAGGATTATTGTGGCCCTGTCTTTTACAAATGTAATCTGTGTATCCAGTGAAGCATGTCTTCGTAACTTGTCATGACCACTTGTTATTATAAATGTTGACATTACTTTGGTTACTACATCTCCATTCAGCCGTCAAATATTGAATAATCTTCAAAAACACTTTCCACCTAGCTCTATCTAGACGCGTATAACAAAAATGGCCCTTAGGTTTCAATACAGTCTTCTGTTCTACTGCTCGTTACGTAAACGCTGTCAAAATTAACGAGCAGACTGGTATAAGACTATGGCCAAACAAGAACTCTCATCAGCGTGCTAATATTACAGCGTCATAGGTTGCGATTGTGATGGTCGCCTGAAGTAATCAGTGAAAACAAAGAGAAAATTGCGTGGGACTCGCGGTATCGAGATGACTCTTACTCACTAAATATTACTCGAATAATTAGAAATATTTGCCTTAAGTATTGCAAAAGTAGACAGGCAGAAGGTAAGTTCACAGAAGTGTCCTCAGCACAAGCAAGGCGCTCATCTGAATGCGGCATGAATCACGTGCAGGTAGCAGTAAACTGCCACGGGAATAGCGTCCCCATGAATATACCAGTGGCGTTTATTGCCGCTGCTGGAAATGAATCTTCGGGCTGAATCAGCAAAGTAGCAACAAAGTATCAGCCTAGTCTTGAGAATCTCAGCAGAATCTGAAATACCGCGACTTACCGCGCGACGCTGGGTAGCAATTCTCCTGCTACATGTCATGAACAATTCACTGTACTCTTCTCACATGTGCGCAGCATCTGTGATAAGAATGACCGTTATAGGTGAGACACGAAACTCTTATTTGTATTTCCATAGTGAGTGCAATGACTTAGCATACTGATTCTTCCCACAGGCGGCCGTGTCGTGGTGCGTGGTGCATCACACTGCGGAAAACAATCTGTCCAGGATTGTCACAAAGGCTGCTCGTTGTACATTTTCAACCCAGTATGGAGAGGAGCACTGCAGATCGTGTAGAAGTGGTACCCCATCTGAAAATATAAATTTCATGCACTGTCACACGAACACACTCTTTTGTGACGCAATTATCATTAGTTGTCAAGTGAAAAACAGATTAGAAACATGTTTAACTTGTCAAAAGGTATTCCAGGCGAAGTCTTTGGATGTCCCAACCTGCATATGCATTAAGGTCTCTCAAAATCATAACTGTTTGTTCCTGACAATACAGTCAGATAATTAATAACGTGCCCCATTACGATTACAGTGTTTAACCTTATAGGAGTTCCTTCCAGTATTTTCTGTTACTATAGTCGCAGAATTAGATACCATTACTTCCTAAGCGTGATGACTATTTTTGTTTAGTTTTTGGCTGAAATGCTTTGGTGTAGAACAGATCCCTTAATCCATCCAAAATATACGCTATAGGAAAGAAGCATACTCTTACTGATACTGGGCAACAGTATCTGTTTATTCACACATTGATGCCCGGTTCTCAGACCGTCCTGAAGTGACAAGCGACTGTCACAATCACGCGTATGACATTAACGTGGATCAGGTAAATTTCAGCGTACAAAATATTAGTAACCTCCCCCCCAACATCGAGTCAGACCTCCTTCCTGGAGCAGTGCAGCAGCTCGATGTGGCATGGTTCAAAATGGGTCAAATGGCTCTGAGCACTATGGGACTCAACTGCTGTGGTCATTAGTCCCCTAGAACTTAAAACTACTTAAACCTAATTAACCTAAGGACATCACACACATCCATGACCGATGCAGGATTCGAACCTGCGACCGTAGCAGTCGCACGGTTCCGGACTGCGCGCCTAGAACCGCGAGACCACCGCAGCCGGCGATGTGGCATGGCGTGGACTCAACAAGTCGTTGGAACTCACCTGCAAAAAATATTAAACCATGCTGCCTCTATAGCCGTTCATACTTGCGGAAATGTTGCCAGTGCAGTATTTTGTACACCGAACTGACCTCTCAGTTATGTCCCATATATGTTCGATGGGATTCATCACGGGTGATCTGGCTGACCAGGCCACTAGCTCGAATTTTCCGGAATGTTCTTAAAACCAATAGCGAATAATTGTTGCCTGTTGACATATCTGGAAACATAAAGTCCACGAATGAGTGGATATGGTCTCCAGGTAGCCAGACATAATCATTTACAGTCAATGATCCTTTCAGTTGAACCAGAGGACCCAGTCCATTACTTGTGAACACAGACTACTCCATCATGGAGTCACCATCAACTTACACAGTGCCGTGTCTGGTCCATGGTGTCGTGGGCTGTGCACCACTATCGAACCCTATCATTAGCGCTCGCCAATTGAAACCGCGACTCATCTGACCAGGCCATTACTTTCCAGTTATCTAGGGTTCAATCCATACGGTCACTAGTCCAGGAGAGGCGCTGAATGCGATGTCAGGTAGTTAGCAAAGGCACTCACATCGGTCGTGTGCTGCATTAGCCCATTAACACCATATTTCCTCGCACTGTCCAACTGATACGTTCGTCGTACGTCCCACTTCAATTTCTGCGGTTATTTCACACAGTGTTGCCTGCGTGTTAGCACTGACAATTCTACGCAAACACCGCTGTTCTCGGTCGGTAAAGCCGGCCAGTGTGGCCGAGCGTTTCTAGGCGCTTCAGTCTGGAGTCGCGTGACCACTACGGTCGCAGGTTCGAATCCTGCCTCGTTCATGGATGTGTGTGATGTCCTTAGGTTAATTAGATTTTAGTAGTTCTAAGTTCTAGAGGACTGATGACCTCGGATGTTAAGTCCCATAGTGCTCAGAGCCATTTGAATCAGTTTTTTCGGTCGTTAAGCGAAGGCCGTCAGCCACTTTGTTGTTCGTGATGAGAGATAATGCCTGAAATTTGGTGTTCTCCGCACACTTTTAACACCGTGGGTTTCGGAATATTGAACTCCCTAGTGATTTCCGAAATGGAATTTCCATTGCATCTAGCTCCATCTACCATTCCGTGTTTGAAGTCTGATAATTACCGTGATGCTGCCATAATCACGTCGGACATCTTTTGAGATAAATCACCTGAGTAAAAATGACAACTAGACCAATGCACTACCTTTTTATACCTTGTGGACGTGATACTACCACCATCTGTACATGTGCATATTGCTATCCCGTGACTTCTGTCACCTCCGCTCATTGGTGCTTTGGAGAGCTGTAGACGGTGTAGAACTGGTAGCAGGTGCCCACATGACTCTCCATCACTGACGTAATCATGTCAGTGAATTTGTGTTTATATGCTAGTCGGTTGTATGAAGTCAGTACAGTATGATGGGCCGACGTGGAGTCGTACCAGAATGGCAGTGTGGACCCGTCATGTATAGATGTGGCGGTTATGACGCCTTGAATGAAACTGACTGATTTGTTGATGTATTTACGCGGCCTGTCAAACATGTCTACAAGGAATGATACACTACTAACAAACATACGCCCTAAGACAAAAAAAGGGGGACGGAAATCGGCAGATGTGATGTTCATGTACAGGCCAACAAATGATTACAATCTCAGAAAAATTTGAGGATTTATTGTAGAGAGAGAGCTTTACAAACTGAAAAAGTCAAGAGCTCTAGTCATCGGATTTCATTTCGAAGCGGGAGTCATTGTTGAAGACAATTCTATTCCAGTCAATAACACTGGAGGGCGAAGACGTGTCTGCAGCCGCCTTGGACATCGGTGGGATACCAAACTGACTATCGCCTGCATAAGACGTGACGGCTGGTAGTGACTGCCATTTCTTTTCTAGTCGGACCATTTTGCTCGTCATCTGCGGCACCCTTACAGCACAAGGGTACATCATCAGATATCTCGCTAATTGAGAACGTTTGCTGCATTATAGGCTCTGAATAAACGGTTCAGTTTCTCTCTAACTGTAATCATTTCTTTGTCTTTATATGTGCGTCACATCAAACGATTTCCGTCCGATCCGGGCAATTCCTTGGTCGTGCGTCTCTTTCTTTCCTTAGAGTGTATGTCTCGGTGACTGGGTGTCACCCTTCCTTCTACACATTCGTCGCGAATTTGCTTTGCACCCTTCCATGTATCAAAATGACAACAGCCGTAATTACAGGGCTGTACTCACGTGTTCCTGGTTTTAAGGAATACTGTGGAACCCCACAGCACTTCAACGAGCCTTAAGCCGTTAGAAAATGTCTCTGACCATTTGGAGCAGTGGGTGAAACGTAGCAATCAACATCACCGCAATCTGGTAGCTCTACGAGATCTGATCCTTATTGAGTGGCTTCACTATGATAACGAACACCTGAAGAAACATGTGTGGCCACTCTTCTTTGCCGCACTGTGGCCATTACCAAGATTAGAGGCAGTGTTACACTGCATCGACTTGACATCTTCTATTATGACTAATTTTTTTATCTTGTGTACTTATCATGTAATACGTAACCAACAGTATATACAAGTATAAAGTAGATCTGGAATATACATTTGATACAAAAATTGTTGCGAGCGAGACCTGGCAGGTAAGTCCGATGTTACAACTGTGCAGTTTTCTCGTATATACGAAGGGTGATCAACAAGTAATACAATACATTTTGGTTCAAAAATGTGGAATTTGTTGTGGGATATTCATGTTTCAGCCTTTCCAGTTCCACGAATTTCCGATAGGTGGCGGCGATATATGTAGCCTTGAAAACGGCGTCTGTAACGGAGGTGCGTTACAAGGAGCTGTCAGCTGTCACTGAGTTTCTTTTGGCAGAAAACCAGAGCATCACAAATATACACAGTCGCTTTCAGAATGTCTACGAACACCTGGAAGTGAACACAAGCTCGGCGAATCGTTGGGTGAGGCGTTTGTCATCATGGCAACGAGTTCGCGCAAACCTGCCCGATCGCCCGTGTGCCGGCCAGCCGCACACAGCTTTGACTCTTGCAGTGTTCGAAAGTACGGACACTCTCATTAGAGATGAGCGACGGACCACTCTGAAAAACCTTGCTACAACACTGGACGTCTCTATTGGTAGTGTTGGCACAACCGACGACCAGTTGGGATAGTCGAAGGTGTGTGCCCGCTAGGTTCGTCGCCGCCTAACAGGAGATCATAAAGAGCAACGTAGGACCATATGTGCGAAGTTGCTTGCGCGGAAAGAAGTACATGGATGATGGGAGGTTATTGATGCAACAAGACGTTGGCTCCGACGTCTACCAGTAGAGTGGTACCGTGCGGTCATAGTGACGTCGCAGTAAGGTGGCTTAAGCCCTTGGACTGAACGCAGATAGTGTTGAAAAATAGGGATTTGTAGTCAGAAAGATGGAGAGTCCTTAGAAAATGTAGTCCATCAACAAAGGAGGTGGCTTACAAAACACTCGTTCGACCTATACTTGAGTATTGCTCATCAGTGTGGGGTCCGTACCAGATCGGGTTGACGGAGGAGATAGAGAAGATCCAAAAAAAAAGAGCGGCGCGTTTCGTCACAGGGTTATTTGGTAACCTTGATAGCGTTACGGAGATGTTTAGCAAACTCAACTGGCAGACTCTGCAAGAGAGGCGATCTGCATCGCGGTGTAGCTTGCTCCCAAGGTTTCGAGAGGGTGCGTTTCTGGATGAGGTATCGAATATATTGCTTCCCCCTACTTATACCTCCCGAGGAGATCACGAATATAAAATTAGAGAGATTCGAGCGCGCACGGAGGCTTTCAGACAGTCGTTCTTCGCGCGAACCTCACGCGGAACAGAAAAGGGACACTGGCACGTAAAGTACCCTCCGCCACACACCGTTGGGTGGTTTGCGGAGTATAAATGTAGATGCAGATGTAGAATAATATGATGTATTGGAATTGTGAATAAAACGAACTTCAGAAAAAAATACGGTGTATTACTTATTGAATGGGTCGCATACATACACTACTGGCCATTAAAATTGCTACACCAAGAAAATGACGTGCTACAGACGCGAAATTTAACCAACAGGAAGAAGATGCTGTGATATGCAAATGATTAGTTTTTCAGAGCATTCATACAAGGTTCGCGCCGGTGGCGACACCTACAACGTGCTGACATGAGGAAAGTTTCCAACAGATTTCTCATACACAAACAGCAGTTGACCGGCGTTGCCAGGTGAATCGTTGTTGTGATGACTCGTGTAAGGAGAAGAAATGCGTACCATCACGTTTCCGACTTTGATAAAGGTCGAATTGTAGCCTATCGCGATTGCGGTTTATCGTATCGCGACATTGCTCCTCCCGTTGGTCGAGATCCAATGACTGTTAGCAGAATATGAAATCGGTGGGTTCAGGAGGGTAATACGGAACGTCGTGCTGGATCCCAACAGCCTCGTATCACTATCAGTCGAGATGACAGGCATCTTATCCGCATGGCTGTAACGGATCGTGCAGCCACGTCTCAACCCCTGAGTCAACAGATGGGGAGGTTTGCAAGACGACAACCATCTGCACGAACTTTTCGACGACGTTCGCAGCGGCATGGACGATCAGCTCGGAGACCATGGCTGCGGTTACCCTTGAGGCTGCATCACAGACAGGAGCACCTGCGATGGTGTACTCAACGACGAACCTGGGTGCACGAATGGCAAAACGTCATTTTTTCAGATTAATCCAGGTTCTGTTTACAGCATCATGATAGTGGCATCCGTGTTTGGCGACATCGCGGTGAACGCACATTGGAAGCGTGATAGTATGGGGTGTCATTGGTTACACGTCTCGGTCACCTCTTGTTCGCACTGACGGCACTTTGAGCAGTGGACGCTACATTTCAGACGTGTTACGACCCGTGGCTCCACCCTTCATTCGATCCTGTGAAACCCTACATTTCAGCAGGGTACTGATTTCTCAGGATCTGTGCACCCAAATTGCTTGAAAATGCAATCACATGTCAGTTCTAGTATAATATATTTGTCCAATGAATACCCGTTTATCATCTGCATTTCTTCTTGCTGTAGCAACTTTAATGACCAGTAGCGTAAATAAAAAGTAATCGGAAACCATAATAAATTGTGTTTTAATCTTAGCTTGTATTCTGTATCATTTGTTCACTAAGTTCTAACCTTTTTTAGCAATGTCCTCTTTCTAACTTTGAGCTATGGGGAGAACATCAGATTGTACGTACACAGCATGAGTGCTTTCCCATTGGGATACATTCGGCTACTTTGTGCTGAAAGATTGATTGTATCTCTGCTGCTCAACAGCATCTATACTACTGATATTGCAAAATGCTTTTGCAGAATTTATACTTTTTTCCAAGAATATTTCCTAATATGGCTCGAATGTAGTACGACTTGTGCCTGTATTGAGTGCATCGTGTTACTCAGCGTTCAGAAATGGATTAATTATACAGGGGGTGGAAAAAACAAAAATACCATTATTCCTGCAAAATAGTGGAAAATTCGAGTAAGGATGATAGAGGTGGATAGGGATCAGGTCACTTCTCTCCTAACTACATCACAAAGACTCAGTAACACTGGGATCTGGTGACTAGCGTAGATGCGGCAGTTCGTCCTGGTGCTTACAAAACCAGTCTTTGGCGATGCGAGCTATTTGGACAGGGGCCTTGTGATCTTGGAACACAGCATCACCATTGCAAAATGGAACTTTGTGGTAAGTTCATATGGGACCAAACTACGAAGGTCATCGGTCCCTAGACTTACACAGTACTTAGTGTAACTTAAACTAACTTACGCTAAGGACAACACACACACACACCCATGCCCGATGGAGGACTCGATCCTCCGACGGGGGTAGTCGCACGTACCGTGGCAAAGGCGCCTTAGACCGTACGTCACCACTGGAGAACAAACATTGTTCCATACGATGAACCTCATCGGCCAAAATGGTCACATAATCCTTGCCGGTATTACAACCTTACGGAGTAACAGTTGGGCCCAAGGGATACCATGATATTACTGCCCAAATCGTTACCGAACCCCCGCCATGTTTCGCTCTTGGAAACTAAACTCACCCAAAAGTTGGAAACAGTGTGAAACAAGACTCATCCAATCAAATGACTTTCTACCATTTTTCCATAGTCAAGGTTGTATGGCTTTGGCACCAGGTTTTCCTGTTAACGGCATTCGCATTACTCAGGAGTGGTTTTAGAATCTCAGCTCACCCTGCGATTCTCTGTTAATACGGCCCCCTTTGCGTTGTTTTGGTGCTGACAGGGTTCGCGAGTCCGACAGTCAGTTTTGCAGTGACTTTTTTAGCTGTCATCCTCTTATTTTTAGTTAGAAAAATCTCGTCAGTGGCCGTTTCTTTCTGTCACTCAACACACATTTTCGTCCGGGTTGTGATGTGGAGAATGATGTTTTTCCTCTTTGCCAGTATGCCACGTCTCTTGAAACACGAAACACTTCGGCTACCTCGGTCACGGGAGCATCCATCAAATGGTTCAAATGGGTCTGAGCACTATGGGACTTAACATCTGAGGTCATCAGTCCCCTAGAACTTAGAACTGCTTAGACCTAACTAACCTAAGGACATCACACACATCCATGCCCGAGGCAGGATTCGAACCTGCGACTGTAGCGGCCGCGCGGTTCCAGACTGAAGCTCCTAAAACCGCTCGGCCACTCCGGCCGGCGAGCATCCATCATACGAGCACCAGCAAGTTGTCCACTTAGTTCCGACATAATGCACTCACAACTATACACCGACACAACGTATACAGGATATTTCATAGGTGCCGTTCGTCGTCAAATAAATCAGCGCAACCTGTAGTCCTGACTAGTATCTGCATTTATGTTCAGTTCCTTGCAGTATTCCCATATTTTTGTCTTACCTCTGTATACCGTTTCCTTTTGGGTAGGATACATCTATTACGTCACGATTGTAACCACTGCTGAATGCGATGTGTTTTTTTGGTACATGATTATATGTGAAATTCTGGTTGGAATAAGGGAACAAATTTGACCCGCTGCACCATATAATGGAAGCATAAAAGTGAGTTAGGGGGTGCTGGGTCTTTTCAAAGATTACCGTTCCAATAGCTGTTTTAAATCTGCAAGTGTTCTTTTCAAGCCACTTTAAGGCGTTTTCCGGCAAATTCTACATGAGGTTTAGTGAGTGCTCGTATCTAGGATAAAATGGAAAAAAATATATCAGGAGACATCGTTGCAGACTCTCTGCCGATTTTTGTTGTGTCCATGACGACGTCATACCCAATTTCAACTTTTCTGCTGCAACAACACATACAGGAAAAGCATCTTTGCGGAACTCCCACGCTGAGTAAATAGAACTCCTGACGAGTGATGTAGGTATCCTTTAAATCAGCTCTCATTTTAATCTAACTAGGTCCGAAACAGACGTACAACGCTCAAGAATTAGTCGAGCGAGTGTTTTGTAAATGAGCTATTTCGTGCGTGAATTACACTCGTTTAGGATTATTCCTATAAATGTCTCCACCAAGGCTACATTCATGCGCTCGTTCCACCTTACATCGCCCCGACATATATTCCTAAAAACTTTAAGATTGTGATGAAGTCGAGTGACGTATAATCGACAGTATGGAAAACGGTATCACACCTTTTGGTCTATTTGCTGGGATCGTATTTATTTACCTTCAGAGGCAGTTACACCAGGTGCAGATCATCAATAAGTCTCTCTAATCTAGTTTCTAATTACGCCACATCCCTGTACGCCACTGTCTCATGGGGCTAAGGACATTATCTGTCAGATCACTGATAAACTACCCAACGAGAGTTCGGAGCTACCTGCATTACTGCGAACGTGAGGAGTGATGTGGCTGGTCATGCCTGTCCCACTTTTTGAGGTCATCCTGACTTCACCCACATTGTGTGAAAAAGTGTCCTGCGGCGACGCACTGCTAGCTTCAACTGATCCCGAGCATTCTCAATCGAATTCATGACAACAGATGCCACAGGTCATTCAATCGATTGACTCGTGCCCCCTCGAAGTAGGTATTCACGAGGTGGCCACTGTGATCCCGTGCGTCGTCGTCTTGAAAGCTGAACCCAGTACTGAATGAAGTTCCGGACATTATGATGGACGATCCTGTCTCGATACTGCACACCTCTAAAATTGCCTTCGATAGTAATGAGAGGCGGTCGACATCAGTAGATAATTATTTTATTTCCTCACTTTTACAGCGGATTAACGTTTTATGGTAACCCGAGATTATAGATCAAATTTCATTTTAATTCTTAATTTTTACCTTTCTGTCCATAGATATTTTTCAGGACTTTTTTTGTAATTAATTTCTAAGTTCCTTGTATCTAAGTCGCTGTTGATCTTCTTCTTTCTTTCCTTCCTGGAGGTTCCTACACTCCATGATTTGTCGTGACAAGCTCTCCATACCATCTGAGTAGTTTTTCCAGGACAAAATAAATAATCGAAATTGTGACATCCGCATTCTTCCTGATGACTTCATTTCTGACCCTTTTCCGTCTGGATATCGCTGTAGACGGTCTTGAAAAGTCCACCCCAGTTGCAATCAGTCTTTACATTAAACGAAATTTAACTGTCCATACTTCTGACCTATTGTCATAATGCTTCTAATAATCGTTTTGAAGATTTTTCTTTTGTTTTCTTTTTAATCTTTAGATCTCATGAAATGCCACCCGTACATGTTACTGGTTCACAAAATGACTACCACACCTGCCAGTTGATCCGTGGGTCTGCATACCTGAGAAATGGATTGGTTCATTGGCACCTACACAATCTTCGAAAGAGGCAACGCCCAGAAGTGCTGCGTTTGCTTCGGGGCAGCGGAGGTCCACTAATTTGTAAGTAACGGTCATCCACAAGTGCTGTTGAGTGTGGGCGAGGGCTACGAGCCCAATTTTCAGTTTTTTGTGTGTCACGATAGTGTCTGAATGTCCGAATGTCTGAATCGTGCCGGCCGCGGTGGTCTCGCGGTTCTAGGCGCGCAGTCCGGAACCGTGCGACTGCTACGGTCGCAGGTTCAAATCCTGCCTTCAGGCATGGATGTGTGTGGTGTCCTTAGGTTAGTTAGGTTTAAGTAGTTCTAAGTTCTATGGGACTGATGACCACAGCAGTTGAGTCCCATAGTGCTCAGAGCCATTTGAACCATTTTTGTCTGAATCGTCTCGATGTGGTGTATGATCGTTCGACGGGGAAAATTTCGGGGTGGCAACCATTTGTGTCGCAAAGTGACACTCGGCGTAGGCTTTAAATGACCCTTCGAGAAATGTTTATAGGCTATAAATGACTCTTCGAGGAATGTTGATAGACAGAGTAGTGCAAACAAGCCGCATTGTCCCGTTTACGAATGGCGGGACACTGCGTACTACTGAAATTGAGAATAGTGTAGCTGTATAATGGTTGGTTGGTTGGCTGGTTTGGGGAAGGAGACTAGACAGCGAGGTCATCGGTCTCATCGGATTAGGGAAGGACAGGGAAGGAAGCCGGCCGTGCCCTTTGAAAGGAACCATCCCGGCATTTGCCTGGAGCGATTTAGGGAAATCACGGAAACCCAAAATCAGGATGACCGGACGCGGGATTGAACCGTCGTCCTCCCGAATGCCAGTCCAGTGTCTAACCACTGCGCCACCTTGATCGGTAAGCTGTATAATGGAATGACGATCATGGAAATTTGTTGCGGATTAATAAAAAAAATGGTTGAAATGGCTCTGAGCACTATGGGACTTAACATCTGAGGTCATCAGTCCCTTAGAACTTAGATCTACTTAGACCTATTTAACCTAAGGACATCACACACATCCATGCCCGAGGCAGGATTCGAACCTGCGGATTAATACTTCATACCGGATTTCATGCTTTACGCGAACAGTTGTCTTAAGCGCTTTGGCTATCCTTACAGGACTCACGGCAGACTCAAACTTCCATACGCCGTCGTTCATACGCCAAAATCTGCACTCGCGCACTTCCTGTAATTCCCATGCAGAATGAGTACATTTTAGATGACAGTCACTGCCTTATATCGGCGGATAAATACGATACTGTAGTGTGTGTGTTGTTAAAGAAGTACGATGGTATGTTCCCTCCGACATCGCATGCATGTCCGAAGGAACAGTCCTACAGCGTTGTCGTCATTCCGTTATACAGCTGATGGTTGTCCGTATTCGCAACTGCGAATACATTTCATGTATTTCATGACAGCTGTCCTCGCCGCAGTGCCTGTTCATGCATGCATGTCTGAAGGAACATTGAACTGCAATTCTCAATAACCCAAGTACTGCAATATCGTGTTCTGAGAAATTCATTTATCGAGACGAGCATTGGTCCTACACCAGGCACTACTTTCTCTTCTGACGGAACCTTCGTCTTAAGCGTAGGGCACTGAGTTTGCAAGAGAGTCTACAATCCAGTCTTTCTGGAAGTCAAGGAACACGGCATCAATCAGAGATCCACGATTTATTGCCTCCTGCATCTCATGAACATGCAGGTCAAGTTCGATTTCACACTATCTGTGCTCGAAACCACGTTGATTCTTACATTTATTCAGTCTCCACAGAAGTCATCGCACGTGAGGAAAATATATGTTCGACAATTCCACAATAAATATATATCTGTGAGATAGCTCTACAGATCTGTGCATTGATTCTGCATCTCTTTCTACAAACTGGAACAATATTTACTTCTGACGAGTCACGTGTTATCCTGCGTAGTTTCTTGGTCCTGAGGTAAACTAATTTTACAAAAGGGGTCATTTCACTCTTGTGTGGCCTAATGGACTGCCCATCACACCTTTTGGCGATTTCTTTACCAAGTGGTCAAGTGGTTGGAGCTGTTTCTCATCCCACGTCCCCCCTTTTTTTCTTTCTTTTTTTCCCTCTCTAACTTTTTAACTGTCGAATATAGGAATTACGTGGTGATCTCATTTTCTTCGGCGAATAATTTCGGAGTTAGTATTTCGGTTACTATTTTATAGCCTTCTGTTTTGGTGGCACATAGTAACGAGTATTTGGAAAGTCAATTGCCGGATATTTGGTGAGAAGTACAAGTATTTGTCTTACTACAGTAAAGTACCCATCAGGCCAAAACAGTCCTCTCAGCCGAACAATTCTCTCTGAAAGCACATCTATGATATTTATTCAATGTGAATGAACAACGCATAGATGGATGTACAGCATAACATCATGGATAGTGTATCCACTGTGGTATTCCAGCGTGGTTGAACGTGTAGTGTATTCTAAAATACATTCTTGCGATGCATCTTACCGTAGCTCAGAAACAGGCCATTTAAACTCCACCATAGTGTTACACATTTTCAACAGTGATTCAGCTGTCCTATCGATTTTACGCAAGCCGCAATGCCTTGAAAACTACGTGTGAGATTTTCATATTCTCTTGCTCACTTCGTACGAACTATTTATCCTACAGAAAAAATGAACAGCACATTTTTGCAGAAAATTTAATGTATTTAAATTTTCAAGTGGGATACGTTTTCCCTGGGGACTATGGTTTTCGAGTTATTCAAGAAAAAGGCGTCTGAATATCACTTTTATATGTTTTTCATGAATAATTCTAAAACTGTGGCCTCTAGTGAAAATGTATCCGATTACAAAATTGCATTAAGTTTCCTACAAAAAGGTCCTGTTAATTATTTCTGTAGGACTAATAGTTTGTGCCTAGCGAGGAAGAGGATATGATATTCTTGTTCGTGGTATTTGTGAGTTGCATAAAACCCACAGGCCGGGCGAGCTGAATCCCCCTGTATAATTCACGAAGGAAGCTGTCGCCTGAAATAATTTCACTGCTGACTTTGAACTATGAAAGTGAGCACTGGCTCCACATAATTGAAAGAATAACTGCCGAATGCCTCTCTTGGTGATAAAGCTTGCGATTTGAAGTTTATCTGGTGTTCTGTATGCCAGTATCATCATTTATTTTTTCACAAAGCTTCTAGTTTAATCGTACGAGGTTCAACGTGCCGCATTACAGTTTTCCCATTCCGAAAAATTCTGATACGGTCATTGACAACCTAACTCATGACCTCTGGCGAAATATTCAGTAATTTACTCAAATGTTATGGATAATTATTTTTTGCGTAGATGACTGTTACAGTGAATATCTACGATGGCCGAATAAGACTCCTTACCCTTCTTATGTTAACTGAACTGACAGCACTGTCGATGCATCGTAGTCCATAAAATGGTGGCACTTTATGGACTTGTTTGTGTTTTGTGGTGTAGAGAGGGGAGGGGGGGGGGGGGGGGGGGTAGCGTATGGAGACAAATGCAAGCCCTGAAGCTACTGCAGTGTATGCTTAATACAAAGGGATGAATGGTCAAGAGTGACAATTCGAGTAAACTGTTTAAAATGTTGCCACGGTGTAGATCTTGTGTGATTTCTCCCTGAGGTTAATTTCCAAACCAGCTTAACATTTACTGTAAAAGGAATGTACGTCATCTCTGTTAAACACAATCTATGCTACATGAGAAAGCCAATGAAAATAAGGTGTATCTCAATTTCAAAATGTGTTTAGTGGTGTATAACTCTGTGTTTCACCTACTGTATTGTGAGAAACTTTTCTTTAATGCTAGCTTTAAAATTAGTTTAATAGTTTGAACTGATCTTCACTACTTCTTTAACAAGTACAGCAATGAGCGCTGATGTGGCTGAATACGAAACGTTGCCCTTCTTGTGCCCCTTGGGGAATTTCTGAAGAATACCATGCTAGGCAGTTGCTACACAGTATGCTGACCGACTTCCAGCGGCCGATTCTGCGTCGTCGTGTGCTTCGCTGAGAAAGAGCACTTTGGTTCCTCATGAAGAAGCGTGTCCAACTGTAGTCCTACTACTTTCACCCGTCTCTCCACTGGAGCGCGAAACAATAGTTAAAACCGTTAGTAATACATCGACTGTTGAAAACGGCGCTTCAAGCAGTTAGTGCAGCCTACACTCTCTGAATCATGAGCTCCTCTCCAAGCTGTCCTTAGGTCAGTTAGGTTTAAGTAGTTCTAAGTTCTAGGGGACTGATGACCTCAGATGTTAATTCCCATAGTGGGCAGAGCCATTTGAACCATGCTAGCTCCGGCAACCCTTCATGTCGCTCGCCCAGTGAAGGATGTACTTAATGCAGCCTTCCACGAACACGTTATCTCCAGAAGTTTTCCGGATGCATGGCCAGCAAGATCGCTTGCTCTGAATCCACGTGACTTTTGGCTCTGGGGAAACCTAAAAGAACGCGTTTACCACGGACATGTCCAAACTCCAAGCTGGGTGTATTCTCTTCAAAGAGGAACGGAACGAAAATAAAGGTGCTCGTGAATCAACACTAAACAATCACATACGATGAGTGGTGTTGCTCTTCGTGCACAACACGCGGTTTCTAGAGTACCCCAAATTAGGCAGGTCTGTGTATTCACTGTACCCTGTAGTGTAAAATGTGACTCGTCACTCCACAGAATATTGTTCGGCTACAAGTCATCAACTAGAATTTGATTTTCACTCGGCAGCGGTGTATGTCATGATATGCAACTTCCTGGCAGATTAAAACTGTGTGCCGAACCGAGACTCGAACTCGAGACCTTAGCCTTTCGCAGGCAAGTGCTCAACCAACTGAGCTACCCAAGCAGAACGCACTTGCCTGTGAAAGGCAGAGGTCTCGAAAGGAGTTTCGGTCCGGCACACAGTTTTAATCTGCCAGGAAGTTTCAAGTCATCAACTTCTATCATTGCCAAAAATCGACGAGGAAATTCAGAACGTTGCTGCGGATCACGAGGCTTCAGTTGCTGCAACGTTTGGATATTGTACGGTAACCAGTGTAAAACAGACCGCAAAACTTTCCATGCTGTTGACCACGGGATGGACATTTCTCGTGGCATTGCACGGGTACTGGGACTACCGCTGGCACGTGCTGCATGTACAGTTACAGCAATAGCAACCTCATCAATAACTTCCGCTGGGATAAGATTCCTCTCTCTTCTAGGTGCCACACCAATCTCACACATGTTTTCGAGTTTCATTATCATCTTATTTAAACCATTTAATGACATTGGGCCTCTCCTCAAACCTTTAAGTCGGCTATGTTCAAATGTGTGTGAATTCCTAAGGGACCAAACTCCTGATGTCATCGGTCCCTAGACTTACACACTACTTAAACCAATTTACGCTAAGAACAACGCACACACTCATGCCCGAGGGAGGACTAATCTCCTGCGAGAGGAGACGCACAATACGTGAAATGGCGCCTCTAACCGCGTAGCCACTCCGCGCGGCGGTAATCTCTCAATGCAGCACTGTTAATTGCTACCGTTCACAGAAAACGCTTCCATTAACACTGCACGGTCTGTCTTCTCGATAGTCATGCTGTTCGCTCACGTTATGCCTTGTCAAATGACAGCGTGAATATCATACCGTCATACAACAGCTGGTGGCCGCAGCTGGAACTAATTTTATTTTTGTGTAAATCGGTTCCGCTTTATCGCATTATCACATCTACCAACTTTCGCTGCCATACGATAATTACATCCAAAAATGGACCTCCATGAGTAGCAGCACTTTAATTATAATCAGTAGGTGTTATATTCGCCATGGAGACAAGAGCGATCTCTTTCCAACACTTAAGCTACGTTTAATTCAAACGTTCGTGAGTATAGATGGTCAGTCTTGTCACTCATATGCCCGAATAGATGGGAGGTAACCTCAACCTGTCAAAAACCTTTGGATGTTGAAGTTTTGAGACCATCTGCAAGACTTGCACGTCTACCTTACGTGTTAGAGTGTTACTTTAAAAAGACAAAGACAGTGTTTCAACCATCAATCGGTCTCACAGTTGTAACTTTGCTGGAATGTCTCTCTGTTCTTTTTCACTCTCCTCCTATCCAGATTCTGTTTAAATATTTTTGTTGTTCCCCTGAAATCTAGCTCAATAAATAATTAGTTTTGAATACAGCAAAGGAATATTTGAGTTATCAGTTAATTTAATGAAAAATTTCAAAACTATTAGCTTAACACTTACAATTCAAATTCTAAAGTGATCTTTTGTTTGCAACTATTGAAGCAGTGCTACTACGTTCACATCAACACCCAGAAAACGCTGAAGACTGCATTTTAACGTGCATTGATTACTTTGTATTTCTTATGATGAGGCTACATTTTGTATTGCATCTGAATTTTTTTCGTACACAAGTTTTCAGGTTCCGAAGCAGCTGTCACGCTTCAAAAAATGGTTAAAATGGTTCTGAGCACTATGGAACTTTATATCTGAGGTCCCCTAGAACTTCGAACTACTTAAACCTAACTAACCTAAGGACATCACACACATGCATGCCCGTGGCAGGATTCGAATCTGCGACCGTAGCGGTCGCTCGGTTCCAGACTGAAGCGCCTAGAACCGCTCGGCCACATCGTTGGCCTGTCATACTTCATTTCAAATTACAAAATACTCCTCCCTCCACCATCTCCAGCCAAAAAAATTTAGCACAAGAGAAATTTTCGGCGTTGATACTAGAAAGAGTGTGAAGTGGGGAGCTAGCAAACATGAAAAGTAGATGAAACAAAAATGGTAACCGAAGACATATTTGAGTATCAGTGCCAAAGCAGAGTGTGGTGCAAATACCCTCTAAGACCGGCTACTGGCGAATTTATCTTACCTCCATTTTCACTTTTATGTATTTCTTTTGGTTACCTAAAACATGCTCTGGCGATGACTTCGTTCACCAGCGGTGCATGGCTTTCGAAGAATATCACCATTCAGAGTAAAGTGAAGGCTTCATTGCGCAATTTTTACACCTGTTTCGATCATTTTTGTACGCTCGGAAGTTGTTACAGATTACGACATAGATACTGTTGTTTTGATTTACCCCGTGAAAGCAACATTTGCGACGACAGATGTGATTAAAGGCCCTGTTACACGGTGCCTGGGGAGCTAACGATGGACTGTATGACTGAGCAACACTACAACTAAACCAAAGAAAAGCTGTTGCTCTCATAACTAAGAATAAATTTCTCATGGTGTACTAGTGTGTTTCTGTTCGACCTAGAACTGAACTGACCACCAGAACATTATGATCACCGACCTACTGCCGATATAAACCCGCCCAGGTTATAGCAACGTCACCTGGCGAGGATTGGTTGATAGTCAGACACACTCATGGTGCATGTAGTATCAGTGAGCGTGCGTCTGTGTGAAGAATGGGAAGGCGTGTGATCTGAGTTTGGACGAGGGCAGACTGTGATGACCCGGAGGCTCGGCACGAGCATTTAGGAAACTGCAACAACACGTTACGAAACCAAGTTGAAACTACATCCAGACGTCGTGGGGTTGGGCGGTCACTCCTCATTACTGATCTCAGACGCTGTAGGCTGGACAGACTGGTAAAACAGGACAGGCGCGGACTGTGACGGAACTAATGACAGACTTTAATGCTGGACAGAGCACAAGTGTGTCTGAACACAAAGTGCATCGAACACTCTTACCGATTAACGATGGGCCTCCGCAGACGAAGACGCATCCATGTGCCAATGTTAACACCACGACATCGGCAACTACCACTGAAATGAGCACGTGACCATAGGCACTGGAGTTTGGCGCAGTGGCAGAGCGTTGCATATTTTTGACGGATTCCGATACCTTCTTCATCACGCCGATAGGAGGGCGCGAATCCGTCGTCTCCCAGGGTAACAGATCCTTGACACGTGTACTGTGGCACGGAGACAAACTGGCGGCTGCTCCATTATACTCTGGGGAACATTCACGAAGTTCTCCATGGGTCCAATGAAGCTCGTACAAGGTACCATGAGGGCCAAGGGGTACCTTACAGTGGTTGCAGAACACGTACAGTCCTTCATGACGATCATGTTGTGGCATTATTCCACAAGATAATGCGCCATGTCACAAGGCCAAGATTGAGTGGATCGAGGAACACAGTGTCGAGATCCAGTTGATGTGCTGGACCCCCAATTCGCCAGATCTGAAACCAATCGAACGCATGTAGAATGTGACTGAATGTAACGTCAGAGCTCATCGCCCCCTTCCCGGAAATTACGGAAATTAGGTGACTTGTGTATGCGGATGTGGTACCAGACCCCTCCAGCGACGTACCAAGGCCTCACTGCTTCCATGCCACGTCGCGTCGTCGCTGTTATCCGTACCAAATGTGGACATACCGGCTAGTAAATAGGGGTCGTTACGTTCTGGTTGATCAGCGTGTGTCCGTATTCTGCGATATGTTTTATGAAATTCGACCAACTCGATGGTAAATGCTGCACGACCGGAATTAACACTTTTTGAACGCCGAATGGTAGTTGGAGCTAAACACAAGGTGAATTTCATTTCAGAAATCGTTAGGAAACTCAATACTCCGAGATCCACAGAGTCAAGAGTGTGCCAAGAATATCATATTCCAGGGATTACCTCTCACCACAGACTGCGCAGTGGGTACGGCCTTCAGTTATCGACCAAGAGCAGCAGTGTTTGCGTAGATTTGTCGGTACTAACAGACAGGCAACACTGAGTGAAATAACCGCATAATTTAATGTGGGCTGTACGACCAACGTATCCCGTAGTACAATGCCGTGAAAATTGGCGTTAATGGGCTATGGCAGCAGTGCCTCTCTTGGGCTCGTAACCATATCAGTTGGACGACAGGGAAACCGTGACCTGGTCAGATGAGTAAGATTTCAGTTGGTAAGAGATAATAGTAAGGTTCGAGTGTGGCGCAGACCCCACGAATCCAAGGGCCCAAGTTGTCAAGAAAGATGCTGTGCAAGCTGATGGTGACTCCATAATAGTATGGGCTGTGTTTGCATGGAATGGACTGGGTCCTCTGGTCCAAGTGAACCGATCATGGACTGGAAACGGTTATGTTTGGCTACCTGGAGGCGATTTGTAACCATTCAGGGACTTTATTTTCCCAAACAACGATGGAATTTTTATGGATACAATGCGACAGGTCACCGTGCTATAGTTGTTCACGATTGGTTTGAAGAACACTGTGAACAATTCGAGCTAATGATTTGGCCACCCAGATCCCCTGACACAAATCCCATCGAACATTTATGGGACATAATCGAGACGTCATTGCGAGCACAAAATTCTGCACCGGCGGCGCTTCCGCAATTACGGACGGCTATAGAGGCGGCATGGCTCAATATTTCTGCAGGGACTTCCAACGACTTGTTGAGCCTGTGACGCGTTGAGCTGCTGCACTACATGGGATAAAAGGAGGTCCGACCCGATATTGCAAGTTATCCCATCAGTTTTGTCATCTCAAAGTAGAACAGACTTGTTCTCGCGCTTCGGCGGAAAACGTTATGTACGTTTCCTGAAACAAAAGCAATAAAATTTATCTTGAAAATTTATGTACTTACGAGCTACATTAAATCAGTGGTAGTACCTCAACGTTCGATCCAGTTCAGTTGACGCATCCCTCTGCATTCGTTCCTTTCACTGGTAAAAGTATTTCTGCATGGCATATGAGGCTACGCAAGAGCTCCATCGTTTCAGCATTTGTGTACTAAAATTCCTAGTCCACGATCACTAAGTTGAGCGATTTGTTAAAACGTGTCGCAGAGTAAGGATACAGTTAGGGGAAGAGAAATAGTCGTACACTAATGTATCAAGACTGGTAACTTATAAGTAATACGAGCGATCTCGTTAATTTTGAATAGTTGCAGTGTATCCAGCGTCTAAAATTTAGACTCTAAATCCTCCAATGGGTACTTAGACTTTTCTAAGACTCTGCTGTTCTATTGGCCAGTTAGTGCAATCTACCGTTTCTGTCTCTAATTATCTCGTTGCCGATGGGAAGTTAAATCCTAATTTTCATTTTTCAAGCGTTCCGTCGTTCGCGACTCGTCTAACGCGAGCTTGCGGTTATTTAAGTAAAGCGTCATTGTAGATGACCTGCACATAAAGTACGGAAGAATCTTTCGTGCCTTTTCTGGAGGTTGTTTCCGGTTATGTCTGTATGAGAATGAGAATCTTCTAATAGAGAGTATCATATACGTTTCAATGTCAATAAATAGGACTAGAAGTTGCTTTGGACAGATAAGGTCTCCACCTAAGTACAGGCATCTTTAGTTAATCAATCTTGAAAGGAACACGGCTCAGAACTTAAAAAAGACTGTGATTAATCTGCAAGTGAAATATATTTGTCATTCAATTAGTAATGAAGAGCGTGTAGCTTTCTAGAGGGCTCGTCTGTAGGACCAGGAAAATTCAATTTCTTTCTGTTGTAATGCGGCTCGAGATATCGTTTAATACCAACACGTCAATCGTGTTCAGGGTCAGCTTCGGAAGTTCGCTGCTATCTTCATCCTCACGCCTTATTATTTTAAAAATAGAGTGACAGCAGGGTGTGATTAAAGCACCGAGGGATTACTGCTTGTCATTAGTAATGATAAATGAATTGTCAGAGGATCGATTAATAGGCTATGAGCACTTGTCCTTAGATCAACAGATAAGAAGAGGAAATAAAGCAATCTAATTATGTCAGAAGAGTCGGGTGAGATGGAAGTGTTAATGATTTTAATTTCCCCTTGCCTGATCTATAGCGTTCTTCTTCTGTCAGTTTATTTTCTTTCTATTTGTGTCTTCAGTTATCTGTAGTTTAGTCCTTGGTAGAAAATAATGGTAAATGTTTAAATTTTGTTTAAACCATAAAAACAAATGGCGGAAACACAAACACAGATGCAGTCTCACTGAAAAATACACTGTAAGTACAATCACACATTTAAAGGGAAAGAACTGTTCTCTCTTACCTATACATAATCTTAAATCAGTTTTATACGAACAAAAATTTGAGCGGACCAATATCAAACACTGTAGTGATTCGTCCCATTCAGAATATAATTCCTCGCGCAAAATGATAGAGTAGCTAAGACGGCTCGGCTTCCAGTTTGTGGTTAACGCATTGAGCTTCCAAATCTGAATCATCAACGTCGTGAGGTAACCTAATTTCAGTTTCGTATTTCTTACAAATACGTCTTCAAATGGTTCTTAGAGGCATTCTTGCTTCCCTGTTGAAAAACTGTAAGGGCCATCTTAATATTAATGTGCAAGTATCCAAAACCGGTAATGGTTTGAGTTAAATAAATTCTTTACTCTGTACTTGTGGATAGTCAATGATAAAAATTATGAACATTATAACTATATTACAGCCACAGTTCTTGTAATGCGTAATTTCGACGATATAACTATAAACTTTCAGTGTCTCCAAACAAATAGTCTATTTGTTGTTGAGGTACTGCAGACGAACAAATCAGCATAATCAACGCTCTGCAGATTTTGAACAATTGCGGGAAATACATTTTGATTCTGAGACATTGCAAAAAAAAAAGAAGGAAATTGCCAGATCTTGCACATTCCCATCCATCTCCTGCCAAATGTATGCAGCAGAAAATCGAAGCGTTCTATGTTTTCAGGCTGTACGTCATTTATACACAACGTCTGTTAGCGCATAACAGTGGAGGACCTTCAGGGAAATAACACCTCTAAGTCTTTGTGCAGGGAAGTGAAATTAGCTGTAGACATAATAGCTTTGTTACATGTGGCAGGTTACATAATACAACAACTATCCTAAACCATGAAGTCGCAATGAATCATTCTTAATAGTCACTCATGCATTGAGTATTGGTTAAAATGTAAGCGTGGCTATTCGCCCGTGTATCCCGACGTAAGACGAAGTTGTTACTACCACGTAAAGTCATTGTTTTAAGTTAACCGAAAGAATCGAAATTCAAGAGTATGAGTTTCTTAAAAGTCTGAAGTTTATTCAACACAAAATCGTTCCTTGGCCTAGATAATGTATAACATACGCAGTGTCTGACTGTTCTACAGAGAAAGGTTTGTTTAGCATGAAGTAGCAAAACCAACTTCAGTGTACACAAAACAGTGAAAGGAGTTCCTCGAGTTAGAGATTTTAGCGATTGCGCTACAATGAAGGTGGAAATAGGGAAAACTCTACAAAATCTGACTCTGGTAGGTGTAAAAATATGGTGTTACAGGTGAGCGAGAAAAATTATTTCGGAAAGAAAAGATAGAAACAGCTTCTACGAAAATGAGCGCAAGCCCGAAACCGGTCGTGTGACGAATAAACAACATTTTATTGTGACTGGTAGCGGATATTTTTCTACAACCCAGTAAATACAGAGTTGGTGACGGAAAAGCTTGGACGAATAGCCGTCAGTTATATCGTGATGAGTATTTAGGGAACCAACCTGGATAGATCTCTGTTTTGAGCCCAGACGTTCGCATCAATCAATTATTGATACCCATAAGGAAACAGTCTTAAGGGATCTTTTTATGGGGATCAAATTCGGACCGGCTGTTGACCAATCCACTTCGCATGAAACGTAGTGAGATTAAATTTGGTACCCTCTGGACTACATGAATCACAAAGGGCAGAACGACTGACTAATTGCTTAGTAACGATATTTACTGGAAAACTGGTATGATGAGCATGCGAACCGGTCGCGCTGGTCCAAAGCTGTGAGATTAAGAGCCACTGCCATGCTTCAGCACTTTTTATATTTCTCGTGAAACTCTTAGAATACTTTCAAGATAGTTTACTACGGATACGGTTGCAGGAGGTTCTACCGTTTCGTGTGAAATCCTGGAACGTCGATATTCCACCCAGAAAGAAAGAATATTGTGAGAAAAAAACAAGTACTTCCAAGATTTTTCGTTCGAGGACAATAAACTGGAGGTATGTATGATCCAAAAATATATTAGTGGAGTAGGAAAAGTAGTTAAATAAGATCAAATGGGATAGCAGTTTATTATAAGTCGATGGAAAGACGAAGGTCATACTGAATTAAAATTAGGTCATTTGATTCAAGACAGAAAAGCAGGGCAGGAACAACGTTCAGGTGTAGAATTATTGTAAATGAGAAAATTAAACTAGTATTACGGATACATGTGAGAAATCAGACATAATAGGAAGACTTGTTTCAAAAAATCAAGAAAAGATTTTCTGTGAAAATACCAGGAGTTACAATAACAGAAAAATGAAAGCGAATACCACGACAAGACGCTAATGGACGATTGTACCCGCCAATGTACTCACATTTTTGTGAGGATATAGAACACCATTACCAGGAGATACAGAAGTAGATACATGACAGAAAATCTCAATACGAGATGCTAATGCGCGATTGTTGTGCAAAAGTAGGACGAAAATTAAAGAACGATACTTCATTGGTGCACTTTGGGTACTACAAGGGAAATGGCAGACGTCTTACGTTTGTTAAATTTGCCGAGGACAACATCAATTTTATCTCCAGTACAATATTCCACAAGAAACACAACAGAAAATGGACTTCGCAGAGAATAAATGTGAGTAAAACCGAAATGTATTACATTTTATCGAAGAATAAAGACGTTGTACCGGATGCGATGATCTTGAACCTCTTCCGTACTGAAAGTGAATGTAGTCTCCTAATATTCAGAACAGAAATAGAGACAAAATTAGAAAAGAAGAGTCATTAGAGAGGAAGACAGAAATGTAGATTAAGAGAATTTAAGAACTGGGAGTTACGCAAAGTGAAATTAATAAAGAGTTCAGAGCTTAGTACATGAAGAGAATTTCAAAGGTACTTAGATTAAGGGACAATTATTTAACAAAGATAGCATAAGATATTGCAGATCCGAAACAGCAAAAGAAAGGAAAATCTCAAACAAAGCAAGGTAGCTATTAAACAGAAAACAAAGATGTAGAGCTAGTAGTAATGGGATACGCTGAATTAATCAAAACATTTCTGAAGTGTCTTCGACAGGATGTAAAAAGGTGCAATGAAATTTGGCAAGAGAATCAGTGGATAACAATTAATTATGAAGAACGCAAAACAGTAATTTACGTTCTGTAGGGACTACATTTGAACAGTTAAGGTGGCAGAGAGCAAAGTGACTAACAAAAGAGAGAAAAGTGTACATGCTTTCCCCGATTTCTTAAAATCTTTGTGCAAGTCAAAAGATGAAAAAGAACAAAGATAGGTAGAGATGAAAATAATGAGTCTGGAAGTAATACTAGATGACATCTAGAGAGCCATTCGTGGTATGGAGAATGAGAAGGTGGCAGCACATAACTGTTTCGATAGATGCGATTACAGCTGGAGGAAAGGTTATGCAAATGGAACGTGAAAAATTAAAGAATACTTATTAAAGAAGGCAATTTCACAGAAACGAAAAGAAATAGACACTACATAAGAAGATACGGACCAGTCAGCCTTCTCTCCGTAATGTGCAATATAGCAATTAAATTTGTCACCAAATTGAATCTTGATCAACCAAAGGAATATGCTGACTTTGCAATATGACGTACTACAACGGACCACTTGCAAGTCATGAATGATATTATAGAATGGAGAAATGAGTATGAATTACCAGTTTGTTCGATATCTATAAATTCCAAGAAAAAAATTTTCCTCAGTTTCAACAAAATCTGTACTGACAGTAGCTGAGAAGCGGGGCATTGATGCAGTCTCTGTTACACTACCGAAGAATATGGACGGCTATATTACACATTCCATTTCACTCCATCAGGACAGTGACAGACTTGGATTCTAAAGATTAAATAACGTCAAAACTATTAACACTGGTCGTAGAGGAAACATTCACATCCTTAAAGTGACAAAACGAAGATAGAATACATGTTTATGGAAAATTCCAGAACCGTCCTCGTTTTATCGACATCATTACATTGTTTTCCTCTCGTTCAGCTAAAGTTCAATAACGAAGTATAAAACAATGTACAACCAACATATCAAAAAGAAAACAGTACTAATTAACAGTGGGGTGACAGCTTTTGCATTTTGTGGAGGGGAAGACAGTGATTGGACGGACCGCATTAAAGATAAATATATGCGTAAAAATTGCCTGGACTGCATTTCACAGACTAAGTGGGAGTTTCGAAACTATGCTTCTGAACTTGCTGAAAACTAAAGTTTGGAATCAGTTCGTAGAATAGCTTTGACTGATGGCAGAGAGACATAAACCTTTAATGCGAAACTCATATAAATTCGCGGGTTGTCAGCGAGCAATGGAAATATACTTGTTGGAAATTATTTGGATAGTCAGAAAAGCAAACAAATGAGGCAGTGAACATACTGCAGTGGAATGCATGGTTATGACCATAATGAAAATGAAATGGAGTGGGCGGAAAGTGTAGCCAAGTGAATACACTATCTGATGAAAAGTACCCGTTCACGTATTGGTGAATATTAATATGGAATGTGTCCACCTTTCACCTTCATGATGGCTTCAACTCAATGAAGTGTCTGACTATCTCTGCAGGAATAGCAGCCCATTCTGCCTTAAGATCCAAAACCACAGATGGTAGTGATGTTGGACGCTAGGTTCTGGAGCAAAGTCTACGTTCTACCTCGTCCCAAAGTTGTTCGATTGGGCTCAGGTGGAATTCGGGGTGGTATACCCAGTTTCAGTAATGTTTGTCCAGAAAACACTGCTTTATCACAGGTTGCATTGTCATGCTGATACAATTAGTCCTCTTCTTCGGACTGATCTTGTAAGCAGTACATAATGCTGTAAAAGGTGTTCATTTCCTTCCGCATGTAGCGTTTTCTTGAGTGCCATAAGCGGACCACACTCTAAACACGAAATGGACCCACATACCGGTACACCACGTCCTCCGCACTTACCAAGCGAGATGGCGCATTCGTTAGCACACTGGACTAGCATTCGGGAGGACGACGGTTCAAATCTCCGCCCACCCACCCAGATTTAGGTTCCTCGTGATTTTTCAAAATTGCTCCTGGGAAAAGCCGGGATGGTTCCGTTGAAAAGGACAGGGCCTATTTCCTTCTCCATCCTTTCGCGATAGTGTTTGTGATCCGTCTCTAATGACCGTTCTGTCGGAAGGATGTTAAACTCTGATCTTCTTTCCCTTTTCCATACATCACTGCAGGATCTACACTTCATAGCAGGACGGACTTCAGCCATGCGCCAAACCCAAACCCTACCATCGGACTGCCGCTGGGTCCAGTGTGATCCATCACTCCAAATAATTCGTCTGCAGTAATCCGCTGTCCAGCGGCGCCACTCATTACACCACTTCCAGCGTCGCTTAGCACTGACTGTAGAAATTTGTGGCTTCTTAACAGCCCAGGCACAGGATTCCATTCTTTTGAACTCCCTACGCCCAGTTATTGTGCTAGCTGGGTTGCTGGTAGCGTTTTCGAAATCACGAGTGAATCCCTCCACTGATTTGATGCGACTTTTTACAACCGCTCTCCGGAATGCTCGACGGTCCCTGACCGAGAATTCTTGAAGACTGCCGGGTCTTAATTTAGCTGTGGTGTATTCCGTTGCGCTTTCACTTCACTGTCATGTAGCCAAAACAAGTGTTCAAATGTATGTGTAATCTTATGGGACTTAACTGCTTAAGTCATCAGTCCCTAAGCTTACACACTACTTAACCTAAATTATCCTAAGGACAAACACACACACCCATGCCCGAGGGAGGACTCGAACTTCCGCCGGGACCAACTCATATAGCCAATAGTCGACTGGAGCAGATTTAAAACGGGTGCATTATCTCTAATGAATTTGTTATTCAGGTGACTTTCAATGTGTAGTCCAAGTTCGAAGTCACTGAGCCCTCTATCTACATACAGACTCGGAAACATACCTTACGTTGCGTGGTGGAGTGTACGTTGTACCAGCGCTAGCAGTTTCCTTTCCAGTTCCACTCGCAAATAGAGTGAGAGAAAAACGACCGTCTATATCCTTACATACGAGCCCTAATTTATCTTATGTTCGTGGCCCTTACGCAGAATGTACATTGGCTGCAGTAGAATCGTTCTGCAGTCAGCTTAAAATTCCAGCTCTCTATATTTTCTCAATAGCGTTCCTCGAAAAGAGTGTCGCCTTTCACCCAGGGATTCCCATTGGAGCTCCCGAAGCATCGCTGTAATACATGCGTGTTGATTGAACCTACCAGTAACTAATGTAACAGCCCACTTTTGAACTGCTTGGATGTCTTCCTTGAATCCGATCTGGTTGGTATCCCAAACACACGAGCATTACGAATAGGTCGCAGCAGCGTCCTATATGTGGTCTCCTTTACAAATGACTCACTCTTCCCTAACATTCTCCCAATAACCCGAAGTCGAACATTTGCCTTTCCTACCACAGTTCGCCGGCCGGTGTGGCACAACGGTTCTAGGCGCTTCAGTCTGTAACCGCGTGACCGCTACGGTCGCAGGTTCGAATCCTGCTTCGGGTGTGGATGTTTATGATGTCCTTAGGTTAGTTAGGTTAAGTAGTTCTAAATTATAGGGGACTGATGACCTCAGATGTTAAGTTCCATAGTGCTCAGAGCCATTTGAACCATTTGACCCTGCCACAGTACTAACAGGCTCGTTCTACCTCATATCGCACTGCAACGTCATGCCCAGACATTTAAACGACTTGATTTTGTCAAGCACGACGCTGGTAATACTGTATCCTAACATTACAGGTTTGTTCTTCCTGCTCATCCGCATTAAAGTACATTTTTCCACATTTAGGGCTAGCTGCCATTCATCATATCAACTGGAAACTTTGTCTAAGTCATCTTGTGTCTTCGTACACTCAACTGCGACACCTTACCGTACACTACGGGAACATCAGCAAACAACCGCAGATTTCTGCTCACCCTATCCGCCAGATCATTTATGTATATAGAGAACAACACATTCCCCTGGGTCACGATACTCTTGTCTCTGAGAACCCTCATCATCGAGGACAGTGTACTGGGTCCGGTTACTTCAGAAGCCTGCAAACCACTCACATATCTCGGAACCAATTTCTTATGCTCGTTCCTTCGTTTACAGTTTTCAGTGGGCCACTTTTTGCCATCCATCCATAGTTCGCAGAATACCATGTGAGAAAAGGGCAACCTGAGCTTTGCTCGAGCGACGCTTTCTAAAACTGTTCTGATTTGTGGACATAAGCTTTTCCGTCTCAAATAAATTTGTTGTTAGCTCTACAGTTTTACAATAGATGGCAGTAGCTGCAAATGTTGATGCAGCTCGGAGGTCGTAAGCGTTACACAACAAGCTCAGGCATTTGTATATACGTCATCAACATGTTAGTCGATTTGTGATTGATTCTTAAGTTATTCTCGATTGAGTAAGTCAACTTGCGAGCCAAATTCCCGTCATTTGAGGGAAGTTTCAGTTTTCTGCTTTAACATGAAGAAATCGGCGTCTAAGGCTAAGATGGCGGGTAAGACCTATGGTGAGGCAACTGTTAGCGAAAGAACGTGCAGAGAATGGTTTAACGCTTCAAGAAGGGTGATTTTGACGTCGAAGACCGGCATGGCGGTGGAATAGAGAAGGTTTCCGTTGCTACTGAAACCAACGCAAATAATCTCAGGAGATAGTTATCAAAAGCAATTGATGCGTTTGAGTGAAGCACTGAAAGATAAACGGCCACAATACAACGATAGACCTGAAAAGGTGATTTTGCAGCATAACAGTGCTAGACCCCATGCCGCAAAACACGTCAAAACATACTTGGGGACGTCGGAATGACTGACTATCAGTTTTTAATACCAATGGCACTCTACCGGGCAGACCAATACTTCCAGTCATATGAATAAGTGCGAAATTGGATAGATCTCCTCAAAATATGCCCAGTTATTCTGCCTCGTACTTTGAATCGTACTTTTTTCTATAAGTTTTTCTGAATAAAGCCTTGAACTTCGAGAAAAAAACCGGCGGAAGGAAAGTTGTATACTCAGTATACTCGAACTGAAAGTATGCTCAAGAATTCAGAAGCAAACCTATGTTACGGATATACGTCACTACTTTTTCAGGTCGCTTCTTTTAACTTTCGTATATAGAGGAGCCACCTGCGCTTTTTCCACTGACTTAGGACTTTGTGCTGGACGAATAATCTGCCATAAATGCAAGCTAAGTAAGTGGCCACTGCCATAGAGTACTCTTTGTAAAACTGAATTGGGATTCCACCCGGACCTAGCGGCGGATTTGTTTTCAGCTCTTCTACAAAAAATATGGCTCTGAGCACTATGGGACTTAACTTCTGAGGTCATCAGTCCCCTAGAACTTAGAACTACTCTTAAACATAACTAACCTAAGGACATCACACACATCCATGCCCGGGGCAGGATTCGAACCTGCGACCGTAACGGGTGCTCGGTTCCAGACTTTAGCGCCTAGAACCGCTAGGCCACTCCGGCCGGCAGCTCTTCTGCATCTGAATAATTATTACTGTCCTCCCTATGAGAGTCTATGCGATGGTCAAACGCCGATGTGTTGGTACAATCCTTCTGCGTGAACGAATTCTAAAACACGAAATTTAAAACTTCAGCATTCCTTTTGGTATCTCAGATTACTCATACTGGAACTAAATGATGTTCATGCATTGCTAAGTGAGATTCTAAGAAATGCTTATCTGATCTTTCTAGCGAAAGTACTCTCCTAGCCTTCTTGATTGATTTGTTGGCTTTAGTAACCACCGACGCTGTGATGTCATCGTGATCACTAATTCCTGTCTTTATACTGATGCCATTGATAAGGTTAGGCCTGTTTGTAATTATGAGGCCTAAAATATTTCCATTGCGTGTTGGCTGCTCAACACAGTGTTCGGAAAACGTGTTCAAAAGTACTTCACAAGATTATTCGGCCCAGTCTAGACTCGGTAGGTTAAAGTGACCTCCAATTAATTCTGCATGATTTAGACATTTCTGCGCCACTGAGAGTAGACTTTCTTGAATGAAATGAATACCCCTACCTGCATATATATATTTCTTGAATGAGTCTAAAAGTGCCACAGTGGAATCGGGTTGTCGACAACAAAACCTTTCACAGTCGCACTCAAATTTGACCTCATTAGAGACATTAGTTTTGTCGATTGCCGTGAACACTCCTCCTCTTATGGAGACCCACAAGTTGTAGACGACTACACTCTGCGCGCTCGATAGCTGCAGGCAAGGCTTCCTCCACATCTCGAGTAAGGTCCCCCGGCAGGCATACCGAGCACACATTGGCTTTCTTTCTGATCCTGAACGCCATTTCCGCAGAGGTTCTATAACGCGCCTAACATTGGAGCTCCCGATAATTAACAAACCCCTTTCGCCCCACTCCCCCCCCCCCCCCCAATCTCATCCCAACCGTACGCCTAATAGGACCCTGCTGAAAGAGCGGCCACCTGTCCACTCACAGGGTGAATGTACGAGGACAGAGCCATGCTCCACAGTGGCCCTCAGTCTCAAGTGACGGGAACGCGTTACACCCACCACTCGCCATGCGGTGAGGGCGGATCCCCCGCAAAGGGCCTCGGCAGCAGAGCCTGTGGGCGAAATAACTGACCTTCCCATGTCAAATGCTCCGCTACTGCTACACCCAGAAGTAGCAGTCTGAAGATTGTTTACCGTAGCCAAAAGCAATTCCAGCTGTTCGAAAACTGCGGCAAACTCCTCCTGCATCTGCACACATCCTATCCATCGCTAAGAAAGCATGCAAAAAGCTCAATACGTAACTGGCCACTCTGCAGGGTGTAGCAGGTGACAGTTGGCACCTGACTACCTGAAACCAATGGTTCCTGGCTCTTCTAAACAATCAAATGAATAACAACTGGCCCATAGGTTGCCCAAATTTAAACCTTAAACTCACAATAGGTGAGATTTCATTTTTTAAATGGTTAGCCTCGCACGGAACTTAAGAAATATACCTCTAAGAAGGCACAGAAGAAGCCTAATACGTAACCTGCTTCTCTGGAGCTGACAGACTCACTCCGTTATTACTGCTTCTCTACTGAAAACACTATACTGCTCACCACCATTTATAGTGTCAGGTCGGCCTCTCGTAATATCTAGTGGTCAATCCCACATTACGTAGGGGTGTCCAGATACTTTTATCAGATACTCTAAATCGTATGTGGATCAATGAAGATCTGTGCTGGAAACAAGAGAAGACCGAGACAACGACTGTCGGGCTGGGCTAGCACTCGAATGGGTGACTATCCGGTCTGACGAGCGCTGTTGCCAAGCGGGGTGCACTCAGCCCTTGTGGGGTAAACTGAGAAGTAGCGGCTCCGGTCTCGGAAACTGACATACGGCCGGGAGAGCAGTGTGCTGACTTCATGCCCCTCCATATCTGCCTGTGGGCCGAGGTTCAAATGGTTCTGAGCACTATGGAACTTAACATCTGAGGTCATCAGTCCCCTAGAACTTAGAACTACTTAAACCTAACTAACCTAAGGACATCACACACCACCATGCCAGAGGCAGGATTCGAACCTGCGACCGTAGCGGCCGCACGGTCCCAGACCGAAGCGCCTAGAACAGCTCGGCCACAACGGCCGGCGTGGGTTGGGGATGACACGGCGGCCGGTCGGTATCGTTGGGCCTTCATGCTCTGTTCGGGAGGAGTTCTTTATGAGGTAGGATGAATCCAAAAATCCACCGCTCAGCAATCAGCCCGCAATAAGCGCCAATCACCATTAAGTCCCACTAATTTAAGAGACGGGGAACACAACAGAGAGCCTAATATCTACATCACCGTGACTTACTTACTGTAGAAGTTCCACTACAATCATCTATGTAGTACGATGAAAGTCTCTTACGCCACTAGCATGGACCCCAAAAATTATCAATCATCCGACATCCAACTTCTGTTCTTCTCCTCGTATAATACACAGAAAACCATCGAGTTGTCCAGTTGATTTCCGTGCAGACAGCTCGCAAAAAAATTGGGATTCAGTTCTTCAACTACTTATTCTGCGGAAGTTACATTCACATGGAGGACCTAAGGGGATAGACGCGAGTGATAAGAACCAGGTATGCAGGAAGAGGCACGATATGAGGGATGGATAACGACGAACTGAAGCAAACGTATCTTGCCCTGTAGCTAGAATAAACGTTAAAGGGCCTGTGATGTTCATGGTGTACATTAGTGACTTAACAAGCAATGTTAACTGCCGATGGAGATATTTTTATTTGAGAGTGTTACGTATGTCGAAGTGATTTTCGAAAGAAAAAAGCCCGAGTATCCGATGAGAATTTGCACCGTTTAAAACATTGCTAAATGGATTTAAGTGAAAAGGCATACGTCACTGATGCTGTGCGCTAGCACTGTGGGCAGAGGCACAGGATTCGGTTACTGGAGCACTTCCAGCCGTTGGCGGCGCGCCAGTCTGTCCAGAGAAACGCTTCCATTTTAACCGGAGGAAGAGTTACAGCAGCAATTCCTGTCGCCCTGGAACGGCCGATACACATGTCACGACCCTAACTCACTACAAAATCAAAACATCGTCGCTATCTCGCAGGGTTAGAGACTATTCCCTCGGTGAAACAAGGTGTCAAAAGGGCAGAGTGTCATCCTTCCGAAACACATGGTCTCATACAGACAGAATACAAATCAAGTGCTATTTCATCAGTATCATAATATTCTAAAGTTGCAGGATTCCTTTCGTCAGATCATGGAGATAACTTTATAAACCAGAATCGTCAGGTCTTCAGACATTCAAATAAACGCTGTGATTTCTTCAACGATAATAACAGCTAATCATCAAATAGTTCTAAATAATTCCAAGACATTTATGTTATTTTATTGGCACTCGGGGTAAGAAATTGCGAATTATGCCACTGATTTCCGATATAGAGGTATGGGTGTTATCCTAATATGTCTAATTTTCCACAGTGAAGTAAGGGAATGTATTGTCCGCTTGAGGAATGCTGATAACAGTTCACGGAACAGAGTAATATTAAGAAGTATACGACATTCCTAGAAAATAAACATATTTACTGCTCTGTATGACAGTCGCTTTCTAAATAGAAAATCTCTTCATTCAGTGACTAAAAGTATCTGGAGACAGTACCCGAAAGGATTTTTCTTATAAATCATATTCTTTTAGCCTAGCAAACAATTCATTAGGACTTGGAATGGGGTGAATATTGATTGTTGCCTTAACTTTAATCGTCACCTTACAGTTGCTTCAAAACCATCTCAGTCCTGCTAGGTTTCGTAATAACAACGATAGGGGTGGCCATGTGTCTGGAGATATGCCCTCGGTAACTCAAAGAAAACTTAAGCAGGCCAATTTTGCCTTTACATAGTATGTATGTGATGGCTCAGGTGAGGAAAAGCTGGGAACTGTTAACAGCTGTAATATGATATGAACTCCGAAGGACGTTGCCTGGTCTGATCCGAATTATCAGCTTTAAAAATCGTGACATAGATCATCCAAAGCTGATATGGTATAGTTAATTTGTTAGGTGATCAAGAAATGAAAATCTAAACCTAATATATCATGAGACGTTGTGCTTTTAACTACCAAGAATGGCAGTGTATGGACAACAAATTAATGTGAAATCTCTAACAAAAATTGTTCCTTGATCTGTTAGTCACTGTGTTGTAACAAATAACTGTACTACATTGCAAGGGCAAGTGACTGTAGAGTACTAGACGAGCATTTGTTGCCTAGTACATGAGAAAAACCGAATCGCATGTATCTACTTGGATGAGGGAGACAAATATTTCATACATTATGAGCTGGCTTGCTATTCTGTGGGTACTCTGGCTCAAATTGTTTACAACTGTGATGACTCAAGCCACGCTCCCTTAACTATGACATCATAAGTCACACCTCTTTCTTCAGTGACGTCACGTTGGCGGTAAATTTAATAATTTCAAGATGACGAATTTCGGGAAATTTAAACAGGCAATATAACAGCGGTGGAAGGAAAATTAAATAATCCAAGATGGTGGAGGTGGTAGAAATTTCTTTTAGCATTTATTAAAAATTAAACAGCCGATCGTTGCGCCTAAAATTCAAGATGGAAATGGTGGGGTAGTGTTTAGCATATTTTACAAACTAGAAAGGTCATTCGCGATACAGTACTTTTTTTCCTAAAACGAAGCAGGCCAGTCAGTATGCATAGCCCACCACGTTGAAAAGCATCGGAATCATTTCTGTACCATATTCAAAAGTATGCAATTATGCTATAGTATTTCCAAAAAAAATATGTTATCTTCTTATCTTCTTCACCCTAACTAGGACCATGTTCAAAAGTAATCGATTATTTAGCATAATTTCGTATAAAACGTTTATCATTTTGTGCTGTTAAACCTATTTTTTCTGTTTAACTGTTGAAACTAAACGATGCTTGAACTGACTAACATAGTGCGCAGTCAACTTGTCAGAAAGTTGTTTAATAGGGTGAGAAAGACATTGTACAGAAAACATGTTGCGAAGTGTAAATGTATATGGTAACATGTAAACTTCTGTTTACGTCTTAGTAGGACACTGCTAAATTAACTGTTGCGTGCACAGCAATGACCTCCGCGCAACAGAACTCACTTTATCACTAAGCATGAAACGCTTATCATCCTTAGTTGAACAGCAGAATTTATTTCCAGAATTACGAAGAATGCTGTGTTTGGTGAAACAATGGAAAATGTATTAAGATTATAGACATCAAAACTAGCGACATCCATTTCAAATAAGCCTTTGGCAGCATAAATCGGTAGAATTATACAGAGCTGAGAGAAGCTGATATATGTTGCAAACTAATAAATCTAATCAGAATGAGAATGATAGAGACAAGAGCAAAATTAAAGATGTTTTAACAGGACAAATTAAAGCTTCTTTTTTAATAAAGGAATGAAGCAAAATGATAGTCTCTCCACTGTCATATTCAATGTAGCTCCTTACAGCGTAGAAGATAACTCAATAAAACTATATTTATGAAATCTAGCCAGATATATGCGTATGCTGATGACACTGCAATAGCGTCAAGAAATGCGAACAAACTTAAAGAAAGATATCTAGCAATGGAAACAGAAGCATTAAAAATCGGCTTTATAGTAAATGAAAATAAAACAAAATATGTTGTAATATCACAATCTTCAGACAGTAGACCTACATATAATTGGGAAATCTTCAAAGGAGTATTCTGTCGTAGTTACTGGGAAGCTTCAATATCAAATGATAAAAACATTGAGGGGACTGCTGACCTCAGAAGTTAAGTCCCATAGTGCTCAGAGCCACTTTTTTGATAACAGCATTGGAAAGGCTGTAAGGGAAAAGACACAAGCAGGGAACAGAACTTAATTTGCAAATCTACAGCTTTTCAGAAATAACCTTGCTACTAGAACGAGAATCTTAATATAATTGCAGCACCTTAGATCATCCAGTTGTCACACATGGGCCTGAGATATGGATACTGACGGAAGATAACAGAAATACTTTAAGAACCTTTGAGCAAAGAGCACTACACAAAATTAATGGCAGAGTTAAGAATGAAGTAGGCTTGAGAGTACAATCTAACACCGAACTACAAACGTTAATACCAGGAAGAAATATAGTAAAACTTGTCAAATTACAACGAATACGCTGGCTATGACATGTGGAGACAATAAAAATGGTTCCAATGGCTCTGAGCACTATGGGACTCAACTGCTGTGGTCATTAGTCCTATAGAACTTAGAACTACTTAAACCTAACTAACCTAAGGACATCACACACACATCCATGCCCGAGGCAGGATTCGAACCTGCGACCGTAGCAGTCGCACGGTTCCGGACTGCGCGCCTAGAACCGCGAGACCACCGCGGCCGGCCGCAGATGATAACATACAAAAGAGAAAGATGACAGGTGTGAACTATGGTACTAGATGAAAAGCACGTCGACAGATGTAATACAGGATATCACCAGTGTGTGAGTCCGGCGGTAGAACAGCGCTGCAGAAAGCAGATAGCATGGGGGGAAATAGTTGAAGAAGCCGAGACACGCCAGGGCCTGTAGGGCTAAGAAGAAGAAGAAGAAGTGTGTTTTGTAAAACAATGGAAAGTTTACGAAAGATAAAAGACGTGAAAACTAGCGACTTTCCAGGAAGGTAGATACGGAGCAGCTGCATTCACTGCATCACCCAATTTTTGAAGGAGTGTTATTTTAACGAAAATTCCGTTGTTATTGAACTAAACAGATTTAATGTAGTGTTTTATAGGACAATAGCAAGACGAATAATAGTTTTAGATATTTTAATTACTCATCTTATAGACTTTCATTATATATACTAAACAAGTTTCTAGCAAATCATGTAAAACTCTATTATGAGGATATCAAGTGGTTTGATATTTCATGTTTGCTTGTAAATAACGGATACAATTTTCCGCTTGTAAATAAAGAAGAGGTTGGATTACTGAAAGTCATATTGAATGATGAGCCTATAACTGAATTTTACGGCCAAAGAATCAGGATGCATAACATGTTGAGCAAAGAGCGTGAAACAGGATTAACCGTTGACGATTACCGGCAATGCGTGTTGAATTATACATTATGTTATTGTATATTACGACTGCACATACTCGATTTTTAAAAGCTGAATTCAAACAAATACATTGGAGACTACCACACTTCGTAGATGGCTTACCAAGTATTTTAACTTAGGCTACAGGATTGTGTGTAGAAGTCCTGTTCACCACCAGTAGGTTAAAAATCTAGAGATCTCATAATATTGCAATGTGCAAAATCTCTCGCGACAAATACATAGAGGACAGCAGCGTCAAATTAGTTTCTTGTACTAGTGCCTTCCTCGCTTTATTACTTATAGATTTATAGCTGGCAGATGTTTAACAATGAAGCAGGTTTCCTACAGAGATCCTAAATTGGTAAACCACTAAAACATTATTTACAAAATTTTATTTGCACAACAAATAACTGCAATAGAAGTTTTGCATACATTGGTACTTGAGCAAATAACCTCTCAAGTTTCAGTAAACATAGCTTCTTAAAGAGCAACAAATTACAGCTTATGGCAACGAACAGTTAGTAAAACTTTAGACGTTTACAGTTCAAAATGGTTCAAATGACTCTGAGCATTATGGGACTTAATATCTGAGGTCATCAGTCCCCTAGAACTTAGAACTACTTGAACCTAACTAACCTAAGGACATCACACACATCGCGCGGTTCCAGACTGAAGCCCCGAGAACCGCTCGGCCACAACGCACGGCACAAATTTAGTCTTTTAAGGAAACCAGATATAATAAATCAGAACCTAGAAAGCAATAATACCACAAATCAGGACAAATGTGTGGAATATGAATACACTCTTTAACCTTTACCCAGACGAATGAACACAGTGCATGACGTGAACACCTTAAATCGTGATGTGTTCAATTTCCTCTTTGCTGGTGTCAACACTTTTGCCGACGGCCTTGCCGCAGTGGTAGCACCGGTTCCCGTCAGATCACCGAAGCTAAGCGCTGTCGGGCTTGGCTAGTACTTGGGTGGGTAGCCATGCGACCTGCTCTCCGCCGTTGGCAAGCGGGATGCACTCAGCCTTTGTAAGGCAAACTGAAGAGCTACTTGACAGAGGAGTAGCGGCTCCGCTCACAAAAACTGACAACGGCCGAAGGAGTTGTGTGTTGACCACACGTCCTTCCATATTTGCATCCAGAGACGCCTATAGGCAGTACCGTTAGGGTCATCGGACACTTTATACTGATGGAATTTAGTTTTAGTGTCAACATTTTTGGGTTGCTGTGAGTCCCAACCGCCAATGCACCGATACCCTGCTCTAAATACATGAAATGTATTCGCAGTTGCGAATACGGAAAACCATCAGCTGTATAATGGAATGAGGACAATTAAAATTTGTGCCGGCGCGGTACATGAACCCGGATTTCCCGCTTATCACGATCGGTCGTCTTACCTTTTGGCATGTCTCTACGACTTGTACTCGTACATCTGTTATGTATACTCCTGCACAGGGAAGATATTTTGCTTGAAAGTCGCTCGTCCGGATGAATAGGATATTGCAGCGCCTGTGTTATTCCGAATTACGATGCAGTGTACTGCATCTATATCTACATCTACATACTCATCGAATCACCTTCACAATAATTTTAATTTTTCCAGTCTCGTACAGCGCGCGGAAGAAACGAACACCGATATCTTCGATTATTTTATTATGATGATCGTTCCTCCCTGTGTAGCTGGACGTCAACAAAATATTTTCGTAATCGGAGGAGAAAACTGGTGATTGAAATTTCGTGAGAAGGTTCTGCCGCAACAGAAACTCCTTTGTTTTAAAGGATGTTGTTGTTGTTGTGGTCTTCAGTCCTGAGACTGGATTGATGCAGCTCTCCATGCTACTCTATCCTGTGAAAGCTTCTTCATCTCTCAGTACCCA
Source organism: Schistocerca gregaria (assembly GCF_023897955.1). NCBI lineage: Eukaryota > Metazoa > Arthropoda > Insecta > Orthoptera > Acrididae > Schistocerca > Schistocerca gregaria. The sequence continues at coordinate 564,860,326 of NC_064931.1, forward strand.
CTGGAACCCACATCCTTCTAAATCTGCTTAGTGTAGTCATCTCTTGGTCTCCCTCTACGATTTTTACCATCTACGCTGCCCTCCAATACTAAATTGGTGATCCATTGATGCCTCAGAACATGTCCTACCGACCGATCCCGTCTTCTGGTCAAGATGTGTCACAAACTTCTCTTCTCCCCAATCCTATCCAGTACCTCCTCATTAGTTATGTGATCTACCCATCCAATCTTCAGCATTCTTCTGTAGCACCACATTTCGAAAGCTTCTATTCTCTTCTTGTTCAAACTAGTTATCGACCATGTTTCACTTCCATACAAGGCTACACTCCATACAAATACTTTCAGAAATGACTTCCTGACACTTAAATCTATACTCGATGTTAACAAATTTCTCTTCTTCAGAAACGCTTTCCTTGCCACTGCCAGTCTACATTTTATATCCTCTCTACTTAGACCATCATCAGTTATTTTGCTCCCCAAATAGCAAAACTCCTTTACTACTTTTAGCGTCTCATTTCCTAATCTAATTCCCTCAGCATCACCTGAATTAATTCGTCTACATTCCCTTATCCTCGTTTTGCGTTTGTTGATGTTCATCTTATTTCCTCCTTTCAAGACACTGTCCATTCCGTTCAACTGCTCTTCCAAGTCCTTTGCTGTCTCTGACAGAATTAAGATGTCATCGGCGAACCTCAACATTTTTATTTCTTCTCCATGGATTTTAATACCTACTCTGAACTTTTCTTTTGTTTCCCTTACTGCTTGCTATATATACAGATTGAATAACATCGAGGATAGGCTACAACCCTGTCTCACTCCCTTCCCAACCACTGCTTCCCTTTCGTACCCCTCGACTCTTATAACTGCCATCTGGTTTCTGTACAAATTGTAAATAGCCTTTCGCTCCCTGTATTTTACCCCTGCCACCTTCAGAATTTGAAAGAGAGTATTCCAGTCAACATTGTCAAAAGCTTTCTCTAAGTCTACAAATGCTAGAAACGTAGGTTTGCCCTTCCTTAATCTAGCTTCTAAGATAAGTCGTAGGGTCAGTATTGCCTCACGTGTACCAAAATTTCCACGGAATCGAAACTGATCTTCCCCGAGGTCGGCTTCTACTAGTTTTTCCATTCGTCTGTAAAGAATTCGAGTTAGTATTTTGCAGCTGTGACTTATTAAACTGATTGTTCCGGTAATTTTCACATCTGGCAACACCTGCTTTCTTTGCGATTGGAATTATTATATTCTTCTTGAAGTCTGAGGGTATTTCGCCTGTCTCATAGATCTTGCTCACCAGATGGTAGAGTTTTGTCAGGACTGGCTCTCCCAAGGCCGTCAGTAGTTCCAATGGAATGTTGTCTACTCCGGGGGCCTTGTTTCGACTCCTGTCTTTCAGTGCTCTGTCGAACTCTAGCCGCAGTATCATATCTCCCATTCCATCATCATCTACATCCTCTTCCAATTCTATAATATTGTCCTCAAGTACATCGCCCTTGTATAGACCCTCTATATACTCCTTCCACCTTTCTGCTTTCCCTTCTTTGCTTAGAACTGGGTTTCCATCTGAGTTCTTGATATTCATACAAGTGGTTCTCTTTTCTCCAAAGGTCTCTTTAATTTTCCTGCAGGCAGTATCTATCTTTCCCCTAGTGAGACAAGCCTCTACATCCTTACATTTGTCCTCTAGCCATCCCTGCTTAGCCATTTTGCACTTCCTGTCGATCTCATTTTTGAGACGTTTGTATTCCTTTTTGCCTGCTTCATTTACTGCATTTTTATATTTTCTCCTTTCATCAATTAAATTCAATTTTTCTTCTGTAACCCAAGGATTTCTGCTAGCCCTCGTCTTTTTACCTACTTGATCCTCAGCTGCCGTCACTGCTTCATCCCTCAAAGCTACCCATTCCTCTTCTACTGTATTTCTTTCCCCCATTCCTGTCAATTGCTCCCTTATGCTCTCCCTGAAACTCTGTACAACCTCTGGTTCTTTTAGTTTATCCATGTCCCATATCCTTAAATTTCCACCTTTTTGCAGTTTCTTCAGTTTTAATCTACAGGTCATAACCAATAGATTGTGGTCAGAGTCCACATCTGTCCCTGGAAATGTCTTACAATTTAAAATATGGTTCCTAAATCTCTGTCTTACCAATATATAATCTATCTGATACCTTTTAGTATCTCCAGGCTTCTTCCATGTATACAGCCTTCTTTTATGATTCTTGAACCAAGTGTTAGCTGTGATTAAGTTGTGCTCTGTGCAAAATTCTACCAGGCGGCTTCCTCTTTCATCTCTTTTCCACAGTTCATATTCACCTACTACGTTTCCTTCTCTCCCTTTTCCTACTACCGAATTCAAGTCACCCATGACTATTAAATTTTCATCTCACTTCACTATCTGAATAATTTCTTTTATTTGATCATACATTTCATCAATTTCTTCGTCATCTGCAGAGCTAGTTGGCATATAAACGTGTACTACTGTAGAATGTGTGGGCTTCGTATCTATCTTGGCCACAATAATGCGTTCACTATGCTGTTTATAGTAGCTTACCCGCATTCCTATTTTCCTATTCATTATTAAACCTACTCCGATCCGTAGAACGCCAGTTTTCTTTCTCCTGATAACGACATCCTCTTGAGTAGTCCCCGCCCGGAGATCCGAACGGGGGACTATTTTACCTCCGGAATATTTTACCCAAGAGGACGCCATCATCATTTAATCATACGGTAAAGCTGCATGCCCTCGGGAAAAATTAAGGCCGTAGTTTCCCCTTGCTTTCAGCCGTTCGCAGTACCAAGACAGCAAGGCCGTTTTGGTTATTGTTACACGGCCAGATCAGTCAATCATCCAGACTGTTGCCGCTGCAACTACTGAAAAGGCTGCCGCCCCTCTTCAGGAACCACACGTTTGTCTGGCCTCTCAACAGATACCCCTCCGTTGTGGTTGCACCTACGGTACGGCTATCTGTATCGCTGAGGCACGCAAGCCTCCCCACCAACGGCAAGGTCCATGGTTCATGGGAGAGGGTTTTAAAGGTGTCCACCTCAAATCCTGTACCATTTCAGTGACACTCTTTCCCGTATTTCGCGATAATACAAAACGTGCTGCCCTTCTCTGAACTTTCTCTATGTACTCCGTTAGTCCTATCTGGTAAGAATCCCACACCACGCAGCAGTATTCTAAAAGGGGATGGACAAGCGCAGTGTAGGTAGTCTCTTTAGTAGATCTGTTACATTTTCTAAGTGTCCTGCCAATAAAGCACAGAATTTGGTTAGCCTTCCCGACAACATTTTCTGTGTGTTCCTTTCAATTTGTTGTTCGTAATTGTGTTTCCTAGGTATTTAGTTGAATTTACGGCTTTCAGATTTGACTGATTTTTCGTGTAACCGAAATTTAACGGATTCCTTTTAGCACTCACAAGTATGACCGCTCACTTCTCGTTATTTGTGATCAATTGCCAATTTTTGCACCATACAGACATCTTTTCTAAATTGTTTTGCAGTTTGTTTTGGTTTTCTAATGACTCTACTAGACGATAAACGACAGCATCATCTGCAAACAACGTAAGACGGCAGCAGTAGCCTGCCGAGAGAGACGCAGCAACAGGGAAGTAACCGCTTTTGTTCAAAATGGTTCAAATGGCTCTGAGCACTATGGGACTTAACATCTATGGTCATCAGTCCCCTAGAACTTAGAACTACTTGAACCTAACTAACCTAAGGACATCACACACATCCATGCCCGAGACAGGACTCGAACCTGCGACCGTAGCAGTCACGCGGTTCCCGACTGAGCGCCTAGAACCGCGAGACCACCGCGGCCAGCAACCGCTTTTGTGTCATTTACCAGTTCCTAACCAGGAGAAAATTCTATTGTATCATCTGTGTGCTTTAATAGTTTAGTTTCTTGAGTTCCTATGTGTAAATTTAATATCTAATAGCAACAGTTGTCACGTTTTCGTTTGCGTCGGAAAGTAAACCGATTTTGTGACATATTACAAGTTCCTAATCACGGGCAAGTTATTTAGTTTCACCTGAGTGCTTCGGTAGTTAGGTTTTCGAATATCTGCGTATTACTATACACAGTTAGTGCGTTTTCATCAGGGTCTAGAGTAGAGTTGCGCAGGATGTGTCGATAGTCCGTTTATCTGCATAGTTTGGTTTTCCAGGGTCCTTGGTATAGACAGGGACTGCGATTGTTGTGTGTGGATGCGAGCTGAGTTGGTGACACTTCGCTCTCAGCTTCAGGCTGTGATGGTTTCTGTTACACAGCATGAGGCTGCAGTGGATGGGCACCACTGTTGTAAGCCAGCCGTGGAGGTCCAACGGACGTCCAGCACGCCAGAGTCCTCTGATCGGTCCTCACCGGTGGCCAACCCAGTTACTGCTCGCACTGAGGTCGACTGGGAGGTCGCCCCGAGGCGAAGAAAACGGCGAAAGACTTTCCAGGTGGCCGCCCATAAGGCCTCTCTGGTTTGTCTGACAAACAGGTTCCAGGTGCTATTTGTGGCTGACACTGTCGCTGAGCGAGATGTTGTCTCCTGCCTGTTTCAGAGGAAACCACTCAGCCTGCAAGATCCGGGCAATTGCAGAGGGTGGCATTATTTGGTATTCGGAAGCACCAACGTTAGGCGCATTATGGGGCCCATTAGGGGCTTGGCTGATAAGAAGGGTAAGAAAACCAATGTGCACTCCGTGTGCATACCGGGTGGAGTCATTCCAGATGTGGAAAGGGTCCTCCTGGATGCCATGAAGAGCACAGAGTGCAGCCAACTGAACGTGGTTGCTCACGTCGGTACCAATGATGTGTGTCACTTGGGATCAGAGGAGATTCTCTCTGGTTTCGAGGGGCTAAGAGAAGTGGTAAAGGCTGGCAGTCTTGCCTGCAAGGTGAAAGCAGAGCTGAGCATTTACAGCATAGTCGACAGGACAGATTGTGGATCTCTGGTACAGAGCCGAGCGGAGGGTCTGAATCAGAGGCTCAGACGGTTCAGCGACCGTGTAAGCTGCAGATTCCTCGACTTGCGCCAAAGGGTGATTGGGTTTCAGGTTCCGCTGAATAGTTCAGGTGCCCACTATACGCAGGAGGTGGCTACACGGGTAGCAGGGGCTGTGTGGCGTGGACTGGGCAGCTTTTTAGGTTAGAGGGTCTCGGGAAGACACAAGAAGGGCTTCAGTCACAAAGGGTGCAGACTGATAGAGGAAGTACGTAGTTACAGGAACCATTGGTATAACAGTTGTAAACTGTCGTAGCTGTGTTGGGAAAGTACCAGAGCTCCAAGTGCTAATAGAAAGCTCTGGTGCTCAAATCGTTATAGGCACTGAAAGCTGGCTAAAGCCGGATATAAGCTCAGACGAAATTTTTGCGAAGAACTTATCGGTGTTCCGAAAGGATAGGCTAAACACGGTTGGTGGTGGCGTGTTTGTTGCTGTCAGAAGTAGTTTATTGGGTCACAAAATTGAAGTAGATACCCGAATAAAATAATCATTGGATCCTTTTACCGATCTCCCAATTCAGATGATACCGTTGCTGTAAGGTTCAAAGAAACCTTGAGTTTGATTTCAAACACATACCCGACTCATACGATATTAGTTGGTGGTGACTTTAATTTACCCTCGATATGTTGGCGAAAATACATGTTTATTCCGGAGGTACACAGAAAATATCATTCGAAATTGTGCTAAACGCATTCTCTGAAATTTATTTCGAGCAGTTAGTTCATGAGCCCACGCGAATAGTAAACGGTTAGAAACGAGTTAATAACGAGCACCAAAACCGATGCAGGGATTAGTGAACACAGAGTTGTCGTAGCGAGATTGAATATTGTATTCCCCAATTTCTCGAAAAACAAGTGAAAAATATACCTGTTCAAAAAAAACAGATAAAAATGCACTTGACGCCTTCCTAAGAGAATATCTCCACTAATTTCAAATTAATAATATTAGTGTAGACCACATGTGGCATAAATTCAAAGAAATAGTATCGGCAGCAATTGAGAGATTTATACCAAATAATTCAACAAACGACGGAGCTGATCCTCCTTGGTACACAAAACGGGTTAGAACACTGTTGCAGAAACAGCGAAACAAATATGCCAAATTTAAACAGACGCAAAATCCCCAAGATTGGCGATCTTTTACAGAAGCTCGAAATTTAGCGCGGACTTCAATGCAAGATTCCTATAACAGTTTCTACAACGAAACTGTGTCTCGAAACCAGGCAGAAAACCCAAATAGATTCTGGTCGTATGGGAAGTACGTTAGCGGCAAGAAACAATCAGTGCCTTCTCTGCGCGATAGCAATGGAGATACTATTGAAGACAGTGCTGCCAAAGCAGAGTTACTAAACACTGAATTCCGAGATGTCTTCACAAAAGAAGACGAAGTAAATATTCCAGAATTCGAATCGAGAACAGGTGCCAACATGAGTAACGTAGAAGTAAATATCCTCGGAGTAGTGAAGCAACTAAAATCACATAATAAAAACAAGTCTTCTGGTCCAGACCGTATACCAGTTAGGTTCCTTTCTGAGTATGCTGATGCGTTAGCACCATACTTAAAAATCATATACAACCGTTCACTCGACGAAAGATCCGTACCCAAAGACTGGAAAGTTGCACGGGTCACACCAATATTCAAGTAAGGTAGTAGGAGTAATCCACTAAATTACAAGTCCATATAGTTAACGTCGATATGCAGCAGGATTTTAAAACATATATTGTGGTCGAACATTATGAATTACATCGAAGAAAACGGTCTATTGACACACAGTCAACATGAGTTTAGAAAACATCGTTCCTCTGAAACACAACTAGCTCTTTGCTCAAACAGTCCACGGGTATACTGCCGGTTCATAGTGTCCAACGGGCACAATATTTCGGCGATCAGACATGTCGCCATCGTCAGATGCGCTGACGAACTGAGCTACTGAGGGCGGGCGGTCGATTTAAATCCCCTCCCCCCGCGGGTCGTTCTCTTCGTCGTCCGCGCCCGCGCGCCGGCTGTCGCAAAGACATGGGCGTCGGAATCTGTCGTAGCGTCGATGTGCTTGCTACGTCCGTCCTGGTCCCCAGTTTTTACTTCTTCCTGCGAGTCTTCTTAATTACATTCAGTGCCGGGTCCCAAGCCTTGCTGAGATTTTAGCCGCAATCTCGGTTGATAAGATCTTTCCTGGTGCCAGGATCTTGGTACATTCGTATTCCATCTCGTGTTTCTCGGACAAACAGTGTTCTGCTACCGCCGACTTATTTGGATATTTCAGTCGCGTGTGCCTTTGATGTTTTCGGCAGCGATCTTCGATGGTGCGTATTGTTTGTCCCATCCAGCAACCTAGCTATATTCAATTCGTTGTCCGGTGCACTCAATTGCTTCTGCATTTTCTCCAAATCGCTATTCAGCACATCCCTCGTTTCACTAGCACACAGGGTTAGCTCTGCTGCTAATTTCCATACTAGTCTCATACCACTCAACAGTCCTTGTACTAAGTTCGATAACCGCATTGTGTGCCACTGCATGGCATCCTTCATAGAACTTCCGTCTGCTGAACCTGAACAACTGTGCTATTTAACTCCTGGACTTCCTCTTGGTCTGCTGTTTCGAATATTGTCTTTAACAATTTTCATCCAGCATTTACCCACCCCCTCTTCTGTCGACTCCTAGTTTGAGGAACCACATCCACCAACTGTGACAAGTGCGCCCTTAATTTACTGTAGGAGAACTGCTACACCTGGTATTCTCCCTTTGTCTCCCTAAATAAATTATCCCACCGTGCCTCCTTATACAATTCCGAAACGGTATCATCCAACTTAAGCACCACATTACTAATCTCCCAGGTCTCCACTTTTGGTTTAAGCGTCCATTCCTGACAGATAAGCCACACATCCGGTTGTCTTGAGAACCTGCCCTGCCTCGCCCCTGCAGACGTACAGCAACAGCAGGGCCATCCTCGTTCCCCAGGATGTCCTTACATTTTCGCCACCTGTAGAACAAAATTACTCTGTCGCTCCGTCCCTGCTTCTGAGAACGCATAAAAAATATATATAATCAGTAATAACGACATGAAAGTCTAACATCACCGCAAAAAACAACAATTATCCCTATGGCAAAAAAATATATACTCTCTGATATACTGAGCCAAAAATATTCAACAAATTGCAATTATACAACTTACTTACACAACCTTAAACCATACGCCACGTTATGCACCCTACGTTGCTCACCAATTCCAGGTTCCTTCTTTTTGCCCTTTGTACCTTTCACCTCCTGATTGGTTGCAGAGAACTGTGGTATCCCATCCATCATTACTTTAAACAGTTTTGTGTGTATAACAGACGATTTTGTAGGGAAGTGTATCTTCATGTTGACCGGTGAGGTCATTTCACGACCTGGTATGGTCCCTGGTATTTTGTTAAAAATTTCTTCTTTTTCCCGTTGACATATATGGACTAGTGACCATCACCCAGTGCCACACGGTATTGTGGCTATTTGCCCATGCGCCTGTTCGGTTGTTCCTGGTGTTCTAGCGCATTCGTGTTTGTCTTTTACACATTCCTCCAAACTTTCCTAATTTTTCTGGCAAACGTCCTCATCGACTCACCATTTGGTCCTAATTTAGGAATCAGAATATGAAAAGGAGATGGCATTTTTCTGTCATACACCACCTTAAATGGCGACAACCCGTTTGTAGTATGAACCTTCGAATTATAGCCACACTGTAAATAGGTGTCCCAATCGTCGTGCCTGGAAACTCTGTAATAGCTCTACATCATTGAAACTGTCTTGTGCACACGTTAGGTTTTCGAATTGGTCTACGGATGAAACGGACTTGTTCTTAACTTCCATATACTCAACATGTGGCATAGTTGTTTCATTAAATCCGAGACAAAATTCGTACCCTGTTCCATAATTATGGCTTCAGGCACCCCAAACATTAATATCCTGTTGTTTACTCATGCCTGCACTACAGTACTAGCCCACTGGTCCAACATCGATAACATTGCCATAAAGCGAGAAAAATGATCAGTGATCCTGAGAATGGATCTATTTCCTGTAGGTGTTCTATTAAATGGCCCAAGGACATCCAGCCCCAACATAGAAAGTGGACTGGATGCCTTTGGTAACCTTTGCAATGACACTTTCTAATGGGTAATGTCGGCGCTCTGCACACATGGGACACAGTCCTTAACATAGTGCTCCACGTCATGCTTCCTGTTCCTCCACCAAAACAGCTCTGCTACACATCTGTCTGTCGTATGTCACCCACCACATATGGTCATGAGCTTGCTATAAAACTTCCTTCCAAAAACCCCCGGAACCACCACACAATAAACCTTCGTGCCTAACAAAATGTGACTGTGGATTAAATGCCTGGCACTCTTTATACCTTGCGTGTGCGCACCGCCACTCTTCAACGCTCTTTCCTAGAATACTTAACATTGCTACCCCTCAGCTTAACGAATCTGCATTTGCGTGTGAACCCCCTGGGTCATGGATTACCTCGTGCTCGAATTCACTAAGCTTAAGTGCCCCCCGAGTTAACCTACTACATAGATCTTTCAAAACAAGCAACCATTTCAATGACGCAAGGTCTGTTATGACAAACTTGTTACCACACAGATAACATCGAAAACACGTAATACCATTTATGACCACCAACATCTCTTTCTCCGTTGTTGAGTTGTTGTGTTCCATCTTGTTTAGCCGCATTGCAGCTTAAGCTACCGGATGTTCCTGACCATCTACCATCTGTCCCAAAACACAACCGACTGCCCCGTTTGATGCATCACATGAAATTATAAACTCTTTCGCGAAATCCAGAGGAACCAGTACTGGACCTGAAGCTAATATTTCTTTCAATTTACCAAATGCCTCCTAATATTCCTGCAACCAATGGAATTTCGTTGGCTTCTTCAGTGTCTTGTTCAAGTGCTGTCTATTTTCGTAAAGTCCATCATGAACTGTCAATAATAATTACAGAGGCCAATGAACAACTTTACTAGTTGTTTGTGGTGTTGGAAAATTTTGAACTGTGCCTGTAAGATGAGGATCGGCCTATAACCGACGCTCACTAATCAGGTTGCCCCAGATAGTTTACCAGAATTTGTGAAGAATGGCACTTGTTCACACTTAACATCAAACGTGAGGATCGTAGACTGCTAAAGACATCATCCAAGCGTCTCACATGCTCTGGTAAATCCTTTGAATAGACAATTAGGTCATTGAGACAAACCAAACAAGTTTTTGGCTTTAATCCTCTCACTACCTCAGCTACGGACCGCTGAAAAGTCACTGGCGCGCTCGTTAGTCCAAATGACATGGGTTTGTAATGAAAATGTCCTGCTCGGATGGTAAACGCTGTGTTCGGCCTATCTTCAGGCGCCGCCTCGATGTGATAGTATTCATTCCCGAGGTACATTGTTCTATAGAACCGACACTGACCTAGATTATCCATAGTGTCCGTGATGTTTGGAATTGGATAAGCGTCCTCCATGGTTCGCGCCTTTAGATATCTGTAGTCACAGCAAATCTATATTTCAGTGTCCCGTCAGCCGATTTCTTCGACACGGCGAGTATATTTGTGCTCCAGGGACTATCGGCGCTGAGTGGCCGCGCGGTTTGAGGCACCATGCACGGATTGCACGGCCCTCACGCTGGAGGCTCGAATTCTCCCTCGGGCATGGGTGTGTATGTTGTTAGGGACCGATGACCTCAGCAGTCTGATCCCTTAGGAACTCACACACATTTGAACATTTTGAACTATCACTCGGTTTTATGATCTCATCCCATACCTGTTGTTCAATAAATTCTTTTATCAATGCTTACAGCTGCTTTGATATACGGTATGGCTTCTTGTTTTATTAACGGTAAAATTTTACCATGAGTGAGAAGTGTGGGCATTGCCGTAGGTTCGTGAGTAGTGGATTGCGGTGTGAGACCTGTTCGAAGTATTTTCACTGGGGGGAATGCAGTGGGAAAGCCACAGGGCTTTCTGGTGAGACTCTCTCCTGGAACTGCAAGTTATGTAGCAAGAGTAAGTTGGTAGAGGAGCAGGAGCGTAAGATCTGTGCCCTTCAGGTGCAGTTGAAAAACGCACAGGAGGAGCTAGATAGGATGAGGAGGGAGAAGGGGGTTAAGGAATGGGAGATGGCTGTTGGCAAGAGATCTGCTAGGAGAAGGAGATTTTCAGATAGTTTTACTATTGGTGTTTTCAATAGATATGACCAACTGTCAGAGTCTAGTTGAGAGGAATCTCTAGTAGCTGTAGATGTAGGAAGTATGCAGCAGACCCCAGCAGTTACAGTGGCTAGGACAGTGGCAAAGTCTAAGAGAAAGAAGAAGGTTCTGCTGTTAGGTAGTTCTCATGGTAGAGGTGTAGGCCAGAAGTTGCAGGAAGTGTTTGGGAGTGATGACCAGGTCACCAGCATTGTGAAGCTTAATGCAGGATTGGCTCAGGTGACTGTTAAAATAGGGGGTTATGTAGGGATTTTACTAAAGATGATCAGGTAGTGATTGTGGGTGGGGTTGGTAATAGTACTGATAGGGATGGGGAGTATGACGTAGATGGTGACCTGGAAAAGATAGCCACTGAGACTGGCAACACGAATGCGCATTTGGTGGAACTGTTTCAGTGTCACGATCGGCCTCATCTTAATACAGCCGTCTGGCGTAATAACAAGAGACTTGGGGGTGCGCTAATGACAGAAGGCATGAGTCACATTTCAGTGGTGTCGGTGGAGTCTATCAGCAGGACGGGTTTCACTAGACATGGCCTGCACCTCAACAGGTATGGAAAGGGGAGGTAGGCAAAGCTTATAGGTGGCAGCATAGTTGGGAGCAGTGGGATCACTCATGGGATAATTCCGGTGGTTGTGGGTGTTAGAGATGCACCTTTTTTAGATTGAAGTCAGCTGATAGGTATTCCTGCTTAAGGGAAGTCTCTCTAACAAAGAAACCACTTTCGATAATGCTTAGGTATCCGAGTAATGAGGGAATTAGTATATTTCATCAAAATATACTAGGTATTAGAGATAAAGTTAGTGAACTGCTTATAGATGTTGACTCTGAAATTATTGGTATATCTGAACATTTCTTAAATAAGGAGATAATTCAGAGGCTTCCTTTACCAGGATACAGGTTGGCTGGCAGCTTTTCTAAGAGCTCTTTGCGGTGTGGGGGAGTAGCCATGTATGTGAAAAACGGTATCCCATTTGAGTCAATTGATGTTCCAAAGTACTGCACTGAAAAGGTGTTTGGATGTTGTGCAGGTGTGGTTAAATTTAGTGGAGTTAAACTTCTGACTGTTGTTATTTATAGATCCCCAGGCTCCGACTTCACAACATTTTTGCTAAGGCTAGAGGAGGTTCTTGGTTCACTTTATAGGAAATACAAAAAGTTAGTTATATGTGGTGATTTCAATATTAGTTGTATAAGTGATTGTGCAAGGAAAAGGATGCTGGTAGACCTCCTTAATTCATATAATCTTACGCAAACCGTATTCTTTCCAACGAGAGTGCAAGGGAACAGTAGAACAACCGTAGACAACATTTTTGTTCATTCCTCATTACTAGAAGGGCATTCCGTTAGCAAGAAAGTGAATGACATTTCAGATCATGATGCACACGTTTTAACTCTAAAAGATTTTTGTGCTGCAACTCATGTTAAATATAGTTATCAACTTTTTAGAAAAGCTGATCAAGTTGCTGTAGAGACCTTTGTAAACCTTATCAAGGAACGAGAGTGGCAAGATGTTTATAGTGCTGATACAGTAGACGATAAATATAACGCTTTCCTCAAGACTTTAATTGTGCTCTTTGAAAGTTGCTTTTCGTTAGAACGTTCAAAACAGGGTACTAGCACAAACAGGCAGCCTGGGTGGCTGACTAGAAGGATAAGAATCTCCTGTAGAACAAAGTGGCAATTATATCAAAACGTTAGAAACAGTCAAAAACTAAATGCAGCAGCCCATTACTAACAGTATTGTAAGGTGCTTAAAAAAGTTATTAGGAAGGCAAAAAGTATGTGGTATGCAGATAAAATAGCTAAGTCTCAGGATAAAATTAAAACCATATGGTCAGTCGTAAAGGAAGTGGCTGTCTGCAGAGACAGGTCGAGGATATAAAATCAGTACGTAGTGGGAATGTCCGTATTACTGATAAGTCGCATATTTGTACAGTAATTAATAATCACTTTCAGAATATAGCAGGTGAACTAAATAGAAACCTAGTCCCAACAGGGAATCATACAGCGCTCGTAGAAGAAAGTGTTACGAGACTGTTACCTGAAATGCTCCTCCATGATACTGACAAGAGGGAGATTGAGTTAATAACTAAATCACTAAAGACCAAGATCTCTCATGGATATGACGGGGTATCTAGCAGAATACTGAAGTATTGTTCTATGTACGTTAGCCCAATACTTAGCCATATCTGTAACTTTTCCTTTAGGAGTGGTCGGTTTCCTGACCGATTAAAGTACTCGGTAGTGAAGCCACTTTATAAAAAGGGAGACAGGGATAATGTTGACAATTATAGACCTAATTCTATGCCATCGGTGTTTGTTAAAGTTGTCGAGAAGGTTATATATACAAGGTTACTGGAGCATTTAAATTCACATAATTTGCTGTCAAATGTACAGTTTTGTTTTAGAATTGGTTTAACAACTGAAAATGCTGTATTCTCTTTTCTCTGTGAGGTTTTGGACGGATTAAATAAAAGGTTGCGCACACAAGGTGTTTTCTCTGATTTAACGAAGGCTTTTGACTGTGTTGACCACAAAATATTACTGCAGAAGTTGGACCATTATGAAGTAAGGGGAGTAGCCTCTTACTTTAAGAACAGAAACCAGAAGGTAATTCTCCGCAATATTGAGAGTGGTAGTGATGTTCAGTCCCAATGGGACAATTTTAAGTGGGGCGTTCCCCAAGGGTCGGTGCTGGGGCCACTGCTGTTTCTTATTTATATACATGATATGCCTTCTAGAATTACAGGTGATTCAAAAATATTTCTGTTTGCTGATGACACCAGCTTGGTGGTGAAGGATCTTGTGTGTAATATTGAAACATTATCAAATAATGTAATTCATGAAATAAGTTCGTGGCTTGTGGAAAATAATTTGATGCAAATTCACAGTAAGACTCAGTTTTTACAGTTTCTAACTCACAATTCAACAAGAACTGATATTTTGATCTGACATAATGCCCATATTATGAGCGAGACGGAACAGTTCAAGTTTCTAGGCGTTCGGATAGATAGTAAGCTGTTGTGGAAAGGATCTTGTTATCTGCAATGAGTTCAACACGAAAAGTAGTCTACTTCGCATATTTTCATACGCTTATGTCATATGGTATTATTTTTTGGGGTAATTCTTCCGATTCAAAAAGGGTATTTTTGGCTCAAAAACGGGCTGTTCGAGCTATATGTGGTGTAAGTTCGAGAACCTCTTGTCGACTCCTATTCAATAGTCTGGGAATTCTGACATTACCCATACAGTATATATTTTCTTTAATGTCGTTTGTTGTTAGCGATATTAGCTTATTCCCAAGAATTAGCAGCTTACACTCAGTTAATACTGGGCAGAAAACAAATCTGCATGTGGAATGCACTTCCTTGATTCTTGCGCAGAAAGGAGTGCACTATTCTGCTGCATCCATTTTCAATACGCTACAACAAGAACACAAAAATCTTAGGAGTAGCCCAAACGCTTTTAAGTCCAAACTGAAGAGTTTTTTCATGGCTCACTCCTTCCATTCTGTCAAGGAGCTCCTGGAAGAGCTGAAAAATTAAGCAAATTCCATTGTTACAGTGTTGATTTTCTTTACTTAAACTTACGAATTGTCGCCTGAATACGTTTCTTGTATTTCGTTTTATCTCTTTCTACTGTCGTGTTATAATTCCATGTATTGACTCGTTCCACGACCATGGAGACTTCTCCTTAATTTGGTCCCACGGAACAATAAATAAATAAATAAATAAATAAATAAAATAAATTGGTGCGCTATCCCCTGTCGGTATGTGATGTTGTGTGAGTGTGGTTGTCGGTAACCTGTTCGCATGAAATAAATCACTAAACCTCAACAACCAGTTCTCCATGGTGTCACTGCCCTTCAGATGACCTACTTTCCCTTGTAACAGTTCCGTATCTAGGGTTTGATTGTGGCTTTCCTGTAGGCTCGATCTATCTGTCAAAGTCCTCATCTTCCAAGACTTCCAGAGTGGCTATTATTACATGCTTTGATAGTGTTACCTCCCCTCCGCCAATGTTATCCACATTAACTGGAATCATCTGTTCCCCAATTTCGCGACTCGCATGCACCAAACTCCTGCAGATAAAACAATACAAACTTTCCAATTCTTCATGACTTAAGAGTGGTTCAACCACATATAATTTTTCCCTCGGCAAATTGGTATCCATTGATACACGCACTATCTATCCCGTACCTGCTGGTATTTTATCCAGCTGATCAATTGTTACTAAAAACGTAAGTAGTTTAGTTGGTCTCATCTCCATGGTAGGTGAATCTTGCTTCCTAACATGCCACTCCCGACCACATCTATAACACTTGAATTCAGAAGAGAACACATGGCAGCCCTCTCTCTGCTTTGTGGCCATATCCACCTCCTCTGTAAGTGCTGCGATCCTAAGATCTGACTCTAAGTCCTCTGGGTTCTCCATCCGAGCCCTCCGTGACATTTCAGCAGGTATACCACTCAAAAAACATCCACCACTTCATTTTATCTCTCCTGTAACAGTGTCCTATGGGTTCTGCATTCTGGGTCTGTACACATGTTTTTGCATTTAGCTTTCGGATTCTATCCAGACTCGCTGCGTTGCATCTACTATGTACTTCATTTCTCCAGAAAAAAATGCTCACTGTATCACTCAATGTCTCGTTGTAGACAACGTTTGGTGTCCCCTGCCAAAGGTATATCGGCAACGCACATAGTTACTTTATCTGACCACCCATGTGCTTTCCCAACGTCTTTAACAAAAATTGTCACATCCTCCGTTGGCTTTCCTGAGAAGGGATGAATCAGTGCTACCACTGCTCGGTCATCTCCGAGGTAGCGATGAAGTGGGGATTTTCCCGTACAACCATTTCACGAGTGTACCGTGAATATCATTCGGTGAAACGTCAACTCTCCGACATCGCTGCGGCCGGAAAAATATCCTGCAAGTACGGTACCAACGACGACTGAAGAAAATCGTCTAATATGACAGGAGTTCAACCCTTCCGCAAATTGCTGCAGATTTCAATGCTGGGTTATCAACAAGTGTCAGCTCACAAATCGTTCAACGTAACTTCCCAGCCGAAAGACCACTCGTGTACTCATGATGACTCCAAGATATAAAGCTGTACAAATGGTTCAAATGGTTCTGAGCAATATGGGACTTAACATCTAAGGTGTTCAGTCCCCTAGAACTTAGAACTACTTAAACCTAACTAACATAAGGACATCACACACATCCATGCCCGAGGCAGGATTCGAACCTGCGACCGTTGCGGTTGTGCGGTTCCAGACTGAAACGCCTAGAACCGCTCGGCCGCGCCGGCGGCATCAAGCTGTACACCTCACCTGGGCCCGTCAACAGCAACATTGGACTCTTGATAACTGGAAACATGTTGCCTGGTAGGACAAGTCTCGTTGTAAATTGTAGCGAGCGGATGGACGTGTACCGGTATGGAGACAACCTCATGAATCCATGTACCATGCTTGTCAGCAGGGGATTGTTAAAGCTGGTGGAGGCTCTGTAATGGTGAGAGGTCCCCTGATACGTCTAGATACGACTCTGATATGTGACACGGACGTAAGCATACTGTCTGATCATCTGCATCCATTCATTCCCATTGTGCATTCCGACGGACTTGGGCAATTCCAGCAGGAGAGCGCGACATCCCACACATCCAGAATTGCTACAGAGCGGCTCCAGGAACACTCTTCTGAGTTGAAACACTTCCGCTGGCCACCAAACTCCTCAGACATGAACATTATTGAGCACATCTGGGATGCCTTGCAACATGCTGTTCTGAAGAGATGTCCCGTCCCTCGTACTCTTACGGGTTTAAGGACTGCCTGCAGATTTCATGGTGTCAATTCCCTTCCGCACTACTTCAGACACTAGTCGAGTCCATTCAAAGTCGTGTTGGGCACTTCTGCATGCTCGCGGGGCCCTACACGATATTAGGCAGGTGTACCAGTTTCTTTGGCTCTTCAGTGTATGCATACTTGTGTTGCTGTATACACAGATCGAAGTACATATTTGTAAAGAAGTGTAATAATCATGACACTGAACACTCACAGTTAATAGAAAACAGAGGCATTGATCTATCATTCCTGTGCATAATAAAATACTACAGACATTCTCAATGGAATTTAAGTTGAGGCAGCAGGTAGTCCAATCCATTCGCTGAATATTCTCCGGTTCCAAGAGCTTCTCCACCTGTGCTGTTGGATGGGGTCGCGCGTTGTCATCCATAAAAATGAAGTCAGTGCCGAATACACTACTGAAAATATGTACATGAGGAAGGAGTACAGTGTCACAATAACGTTGACTGGTGAGTGTACCGCTTTCAAAGATTTGGAAATCAGCTCGTCCATATATCGTTATGCATCTCCACACCATAAAGTCTGAACCATCAAAATTATCATGTTCGCCAATGTTCCTGGGTGTGTTCTGTACCTTCATATGGCAAGAGTTTTGAACTTCTTACGAAAGTTATATTCTTCCTTATGTTTTGCATACCACTAAACTATTGCAGTACTCCTTATTACTGAAAACCAGTTGGGTAGCTTTCGCCTGATGTACTTAGATACTTTGCTTGCGAGTTCAGCGGGAAACAGGTCTAGTTATTGTGACGACCAGTGTAATTTAACATTTCGATGAGTATGTTAGATGATACAAGAAGCGCGGGCGTGGGAATCTCCTGTGCGGAGGTCTCATTTCTCTGACGCTAAAGGTACTGGCTGAATGATGTTCAGGACATATCCTGCACTGTTTAATGTTCCCTCAGAAACACTAGATGTGCATAGATATTGTAAGCCGTTAATCTCCACTACATAATTCTTGCAGTTCATCGTGCATGATACGTCCGCTAGTTTGTGCTCTTATGGTCAACCGTGACCCCAAGAATGATCGACATGGACACGGAGACAAATCTGCCATCATCACAAAGCACAACTTTCGGTCATACACCCTTTCGACTTCTCTACGTCATCAAATAAAACCTTCGTTATGACAAAGTGTGAAAAACAGACTGGCGGATATAGGCTTTGCTCGGAACCAATCTGCCAGTAAATACTTCTCGATGATAATAACTGACACTCTTGGTTTAACACTCACTAGCACCCACCAGACCTCAGCAACGCGTGATTATTTGTACAGATTGTAATTGTTGACGCCAATCTGCAAAGTCTGTAATCTTTACTAACCCAGCTAGATGCTCGAAACAACCGACACCTCTTTCACTCCAGTAAATAGAGTTAACAGGTTCTTTATGGTAGTCTTATTCACAATTTTATCAAACTTTTTCATCCTGTGAAAACAGTCATAATATCTGTACTTGTAAGCTATTGTATAAAAGCCCGTCACAGTATTTGTGCGAGCTTCAAGCAAGATAACTTTGCTGTTATTTCTTATGTGATAGCGCAGGACAGCAGAGAATATGCGACGAACTGAAGGTAACACTCATTAATGGCTTGTGTTAGTGGTCAGCAGGATGAAACGTGAGCGAAGGCCAAGAGGTGAGGTGACGTTGGTAGAGGATACCTGTGGTTTACATTTGGTATTTGGAAACTCCAACTTTTTAGTGAAATAAACTACAAATTTGTTAAATTAATTCGTCCTCTTTCTAAAATTCATGTTTTTGGTCGTTGTTGAACCCAGGGAAGGTATTTGACATAGCCAGGCGAAACATGTTTTGGTAAATAAAATTAGAAGCAAATATTTAATAGCAAAATTCGGTTGTTTATGAAATGACAACCAAATAAGGGACACATACCGCAACTGGGCGAAGATGTCTTCAAGCCAGAAGAATTAAAATGTATGTTTTTTGAGGTATAACCAATTAACGTAGTTCATCAGACTTCGTAGGTACAACACATTCATTTAACGAGTTTAAATCCTAACCAAGTGTTATACCAATACAAAGTTTCGGTGGTACAGAGAGAGAAAAAAAGGATCTGTAGTGTGAACATGTAATCCGATCCATTGTGGCCGTCTAGTGTTTCAAATGGTTCAAATGGCTCTGAGCACTATGGGACTCAACTGCTGTGGTCATAAGTCCCCTAGAACTTAGAACTACTTAAACCTAACTAACCTAAGGACATCACACACATCCATGACCGAGGCAGGATTCGAACCTGCGACCGTAGCAGTCGCGCGGCTCCGGACTGAGCGCCTAGAACCGCGAGACCACCGCGGCCGGCCGTCTAGTGTTTAATGTGGTAGTTAGAGTAAAATAAAGAATTCTTGGAACAGGTAATGCGGTCAACTACAACTCGTATAAAGTATAGCAGTTCCGCTAGAGGAACTCCAGGTTGCAACGTCGAAACATTTACCAGTATTTAGATGTCAAGAGGAACGCCATATCGACATATTTAGTCATTACTTTTATGTCATACCATCATAAACAGTTACAAATGCAAACACCGAGATACTGGAGGCCTATTAAAACAAGAGGAAAACTTGTGTGTTAGACTACAAAAGTGAAGTTCTGGAGTCCAATTCTCAATCGGATATAACTTTTTGTATCATTTAGCGCAGGGCTGCCCACGGCATTCCAAACTTCACCTGGCCGAGTGTGCGGGCCACGTGTGAGCCATGGCTCAATCTCTCTCGTTCATACCCAGAAGTACTCGACAAGCGGGACATTTCATTTAGTATTGCAGTGTGGCATTTTTTTCGGTTGCCACTGTTCTCTGCAGTGCAGCAGAGCCGTGATGTCAGCGTAATTTGTTACTGGTATGAAGGACGTTCACAGGTTCAGTGGATATTTGCACAAAAAGCAGCACTCTAGCGATCTATCATCACAAGACTTTAAAAGTGAATCGGAATACAGAAAAGAGGAATGAGAATTCTCAGTGTCTTTTATGCAGCCACATAAGCGAAAGGTATTGCAAATTTGCTACGAAACGATATTACAATACCATGCAGAAAGAATATAAAGATTTAGTTGACAGTGAAAGAGCAAAAAATTACAATGATCGACACAGACAAGATTCATTGTTCAGTGCATCAGGAAGGACTTGCTGCTAAAATTGCAGGCATGCAGCAAATGAGGAAACCGGTGATACGAACAGTAAAATTTCGGTGATAGTACGAATTATTCTATTGCTAGTTGCAAAGTTTTCGACGGAGTTGAACGAATAGTATGGAGACTTTATATATTACTGCGAAGTATGTCGGTTAAGAAAAGGACATATCTCGAACGAGATTTAGATTTAAAACTAGCTATTACTGAATATATGAAGGAAAAATAAGTGCACGAATGAAAATTAAAACATCCACAATGGCCTGCTAACCTCGCATTTTAAATGGACTTAATTGCATACTGCCCACAATAAGACACTGAAAACGGATAAACAACTTCTTTCTGATTTGATGGGGATGTTTTAAAAAGAATATCGCATTATAGAAGGGACACATTCTGACAAACGCAGTCCAGTTTCCTAAATTCACTGCCACTAAAGAAATCTTGAGATTTGATGAATTTATTGTTTCCTTGAAAGAATTGCAAATACAGTTTTTTTAAACGTTTTGAGGACACTGTAGATCTTAAACCTGTTTTCGAGACCGATTTCCGTTACAATTGAAAGTGACCCTGTGTATGTGTAGATGTTACTGACCGACCTGCAAAGTAATTCCCATTTTAATGACAGATCGGTTTACGTAAAACTATCCAGGAACTCTACATTGCTTTCCTAAGGCAGAGTTTCCACGTCTCAATCATGTGTTTGCAAAAGTACTACTATATTTAGATCGACCTATTTTTGTGGGAGACCTATTTTCGATTATGAAACTAAGGTAGTCACAATTACGTGGCAAAATCTGTGAAAGTGTCTGTGTCTGTTCTTATGCCGACGATTTGTACAAGAAAAGACTTATATCATGTCTCCAGTACACCAAAAATAATTAAATAATACTGAAAATTTGTTTTGTTTGTGTGGTGAGCGTACTGTAAGACCTTCAGTACACACACCATCAGATTATTTGACTTGTCGCTCTAACGAAGTAGGCGAGAGTCAGCAATATGTCTCGTGGACTTATCGTGGCGTGTTTATCTTCTGTCTTTGGTCAGATGATAGAAATGCCACTGGCACACTTTGAGTAGCAGATTGACGGTGACCAACTTTAAACAGAACTTGATTAATTTTCACACACATTTATTAAAATAATAACAAGCATAAAAATTACTTAACTTGGTTCTGGATGCTATTTACAATTGACAATCTGAAGTTCCTTTGGTATTGGTACGTTAATCTTATTCTCACATATATCTCTGATACTTGACAAAAGTGTCTAACCATTTAATAGTCATGGCTACGTACAGGAATGTGGTAATCTTATTAGGTGCAGACTGAAACTTGACTATAGACTGGTGCAGACAAATGCAGACTGACAATCGGAGGTCTGTATACTCGTTATAATTCCTCGCGTGTTCATGTATCACTGCGCGAGTGTGATCCGCGAGGTTCTACGTTAGAAGCAATCTCATTGGCTGCGTTACATATTAATACGCGGATCGGAGGAAGTAGAATTTGGTCCGTCTCTATGGCAGCGCCATCTCGTAGTGCGGAGACGGACGAGCGCTGCGCCTGCACTGTTGTATTTAGCGGGGCGCGCTCTAGTGGGAAAGCTGTGTACGCGCTGACTACGTGGAACTATGTACACAACAGTTTGTGATCTGTGTCGTTGAGAAATGTGAAATATGAAACCAAGTCGTATGCATTGCGACTGCACTGACATTTAAATTCGGTGCGTTCACCGTTTCCCTGTCCCAACCCTTCAGGCACTCACACAGCACGGCGTGGTGCAGAGGGAAATGTGCCTCGAGGCTGAACGCTATGGCTCTCGTGTTCGGGCATGGTCCGTGAGCTGAAATCTTGGCCGCCCCTGATTTAGCGCTTCATTAACCACTGGTAATGATTTGTAAAGTGCAATGTTGCCTCTTGCTAGTGAGTCTCCAATAGAACGGTTCTCATATAGTAGGCTGTGTAAGTCAAGTCAGAGACCACTGGAAGACAAGGACATTGTACATGTACCATGGCCATATCAAATAAAGAATATGTCGTATTTCAATCTTCGGGACGTGGACAGCTTTCAAGTATACGTAAGAAAACTTCTGCTCACTACATATTTCTCCAGCCGGGCTGGCCAAGCGGTACTAGGCGCTACAGTCTGGAGCTGCACGACCGCCACGGTCGCAGGTTCGAATCCTGCCTCGGGCATGGATGTGTGTGATGTCCTTAGTTTAGTTAGGTTTAAGTAGTTCTAAGATTTAGGGGACTGATGACCTTAGAAGTTAAGTGCCATAGTGCTCAGAGCCATTTGAACCATTTGAACCACTACATATTTCAAAAGTAAAGTTCATTGCAAAACTGATATATATTTCCATAAAAGTTAGTGATCATAATAGTCGTTAACACACTGATACAAGGGGCTTTGAGAGAAATCTTCACTGGGAACATAACAATAAAGTACGGGTACGCGAAAGTTAATCCTCACACTTACATTAAAAATAGGTATGTTTATGGTCTTGCTACATATGCATTCAGTAATACCCATTTGCTTCTGGAATGTATGTTAACCATCTAAACCATGTGGAGGTACTTGCCATCTCCTAACAAACATATGGAGACATTTAGGTCTAAGTGCAATAATACCAGAGGACTAGAGAGATAGAATTTCTTCTCAAGAAGGGTTTCATGCAGTTTTTTTTATCGATGTGGACCCATTATAAAAAGAATGGTTTCAGGAATATAGAAAGACTAGTGGTAAATTTTAGTACTGAGAGTGATACTGAATTGGAGAAGAGAATGGCTGTTGGCTGTTGTTCATGTGGTTCTGTGAAAATTTTTACGTCATCATATTTAAGAGCCTTAAATCACAGTAGCAATCTCTCGAGTGAAACGTTGCTTCCAGTGTAAATACGTCAAGGTGATGATGTTCGCAGTAGCAAATGTAACTTCTAACAGTGTTTCCACGTGCATCAGAGCAACTGCTTCACCAGTTAAACACTTTCACACGAATGTCTCTTACCGGTGAAACAGCAGAAATCGAGCAATGCTACATTATGGCGTTGCTGCTACAATGAAATGTATATAAATTAGGTTATTTTCTATGATGAAAAGAAATTAAGGGGAAAGTAATAGTTCTAAGCCCGACAGAAGACATACCAGTGGACATCGAAAAATGTGCCCCTGTAAGGATAGGAGCACCTGCATGCTACATTTCACCGCTGACTCACTCCAGTTTCTTAAGATTCTCTGCCCGGCTATACTCCTCCGACCGTCAGGCCAAGCAAATTTTATGGAACACTGTACTACGGTAGAAGCGTTCTACCATTATTTCAAATTTCTCGACGACAGAAATTCGCTCCCTGATCAATGAGCCATTCGAGAACCACTATGTGAACGTCATTATCGTTGGAAGATCTCTCCCCCCCCCCCCCCCCCCCACACACACACCACAGATGTTTTTCCGCTTGCCGAGAAGATGGATATCGCATGGTACAAAATCTGGACTTTCCAAACATCATCACCGAAGTCTGTGCAGCCTCGATCAAATTGTTGGCCTCATTTCACTGTGGTTGGACGCGACATTGCTTTTGATTCATATGCTACTATGATTTAACGGTGAATCTGTGTGAAATTTAGACGTTTTTCCTGCAAGAATCGTACTGTCCATCAGGCTTCAACATTGAAGTGTGTTTCCACTTGCGGTGTCATTTCAGTCGCACACTGTGGTGAATTTGTTGCCCATTGCGCAGCAGAACTGTGTCTGCGGGAACACGTACTCTCTTCCACAATACGCCATTCTTTGTGTGCGATGGTGTTAGCGTGGAACGACATGTGTAACATACTTTTGAAGTCCCATGTAATTTGGAGAGGTAGAATCTAAGTAATAAGTTACAGTATGTTATTTTAAAACCAGCTAAAATGTTTTCTATTACGTAAATCGTGTTATTGTGATTCCATTAAAAAACCGTTTTCTTAAATAATGTCAGATTCCAGATTTCTCTAGAGCTACTCTTCTTTCTCGTCGAGAGGAAGGTGGAGCATCCATATTGCATTTAAGAATGACGAAGTTCGTGACAATTACGTCACTGCAGTTCAGTGAGTTATTAACCTACGTGTGAGCATCGACTTTTTGTCCAAGATTGCTCACACTGAATCAACAAAATATCAATTCCCCTACTAATTCTCTTTTCCGGACAATGGGATATTACAGGAGGTACATGGTTTGCAATTACTCATAATAAAAGACTCTTATCGCTATTGGTGGGGATATCGGAGCATTTACTATATGTTTCTGAAGTTTTACATTCGCATTCTAACAGGAAACAGCAAGTTTCTTCTTTTACAAGAGTGTATCGTCCCCATTAAGAGGGAAATCGGTACAACACGCAACAGATTTTCTCGTAATTCAGTGCAGTCCACAATGACTTTGGGTTTGAAATAGAACATCGAGTCTCCACAGAAGGAGAGCAGTGGCCGTAATTCAGGACGCAGATGTAGTACAAGGGGTGCAAAGACGACTCGTCAGCAAGTGTCTTGACACCTTTACGCTGCAATAACGAATATGACTCGCTCTGGTTGCGAACATTAAGCTGCCAGACTGAGTATTGAAATACAGCACCGCGTTTACAGAACTGTAAATCCATGTTTCAGCGTAAAAGGAGCAATCTCAACAGCTTTCGTATTACGTAAATTTTCTCAGACTTTTTATTCTAGGTTATTTTTACTACGTCTATTTCAGTAAAATCTGGTCCAGAGATGTCCTATTCAGGAATAGCTGCAATATTTTCTTCATTTCTGATTAACCATCCACAATTAACCACGAAAAAGCTTCCATTCATTCGGCAATTGAAGATGATACTACAGTGCCACATATGTCGAGTATTTCACTCAGCCTATTAAACGGAAGAATTTGCACATGTTTAGCTTGTTAAGTATAACAGTACTAGCACTTACTTCTAATGCAGCCTTTTTCACGTTGTGCTCAGAGACATTTGAACCATTTTGAACTTTCTGGCTTGATTAAATAGCTGCTCCATTGTACCGCAGATAGTCCGCAGCTCGTGGTCGTGCGGTAGCGTTCTCGCTTCCCGCGCCCGGGTTCCTGGGTTCGATTCCCGGCGGGATCAAGAATTTTCTGTGCCTCATGATGGCTGGGTGTTGTGTGATGTCCTTAGGTTAGTTAGGTTTAAGTAGTTCTAAGTTCTAGGGGACTGAAGATCATAGATGTTAAGTCCGATAGTGCTCAGAGCCATTGTACGCAGGTAACACCGCCTTATGATGTCTGGATACTCCAGAACATGTAAAAATCGTAGAGAACACAGCAGTATTTCAGTATAACTAGTAGCACTAATAATAAGAACGTTTAATAAAATGCCTCGGCAGTTATATAATGTGCACGGCAAAGACCAGTGTCACTGTATTCGTAAAGGACCGTTTAGTAAGTAGATCAGAACTGAATCCTACACTTTCTTGTGCTTCTGAGGGCTAAACAAAGATTTATTCGTGTGTTCAGGGCAAACAAAAAATAAATATAAAACTATAAATGGTTGTAGTTCTTATTACCTACTCTGATCGCCACAAAAATAATAAGGATTAAATACTTTTTGAGAATATCGCTCCTCAACCAATTCCACACAGCACCGCATTTAATGTTTAGGATTGTTGAAGACTATCTCCTCCTCCCTAAACTATCTACAACTACGTACTTGCTCGGCATGCTACCTTACAATGTGTGATGTAGAATAATTTTGGTATGACTATCATTCCGGCCTTTTCTGTTGATACGAAGGTACGAAGGAACAAGACTGGCCTTGAGACTCCTTATTTGCTTCAATTTATGCCACCATGATCACTACGTAACTTATACGTGGCAGAACATAATATGTTACTTGTCTCTTCTTAGAATGTACGCTCTTAGAATTTCAATTGTGAACCACTCCATGCTTCAGGCGCCTCTCTTTTAGGTCTGAAACCGTAGTTTGATGAGCACTTTGGTGATGTTCTCGCGCTTTTTTGGCTAAGCGGGCCGCTCTTCGCTACATCTTCTCTGTTTCCTCTATTAATCTTGCCTAGTAATGGTCCCAGATTATCCGTTCGTATAATCAGTGAATATAAAATGGTTTGAAAGAAGTAGTTAATACTTATAAAAGTGATAAATGATTAGAAAACATTTTGAAACATACTGCCTGTTGACAGAATTGTACTTGAGGGAACAGAAAAAAACTAGCGATTTGTGACAGGCGTTAGCAACTCCTAATCCACTAAATTGGTATCTGAGATAAGCTTAAGCCTGCAACTTCTACAGGTGGAAGATACATATTACACACATAATAAACCAGGAGATTTTCCATCGTCAAAAACAGTCCTCGTGCTTAGGAATGTCCTAGATGGGCAGCTGTATACAAGTAAGTATTGTTTATAGATTCAGCTTGTGTAATTTACACTTTTATGCTGAACGAGCTCAGAATACGTGTTTATGGGACTCACGAGCTGCTTCTCATATCAATTGCGCCACTGAACAAGTTCATTTTAATTTAATTGTGAAAGGTACCTCTCGTTGTCAGAAGATCCTGCTTGTCGAATCTACTGTGTCCTGACGCAACGTAATTCACGCTGTGCGCTGAGTGCCGGTCTATGGTTTTTTTTAATATTGTAGTTACTGCAGTACGAGATCATCTAGACTTACCGTATTGAGAACCACGAATCTAAACTTTGCGACCAGATGGATAAATAAATGCTCTTTGTTAGCTCTTGTTGATTTTGAACGAGAGCAACATACGTGATTATATGTATAGAATAAAACGTAATGTTCTCTCTGCTGATACCTGACGGATAAATAACTAATGAATGACGAAATGATAAGCTAAAATCTCTTGCTTGTACAAATAATTGTTCATTCAACAGCTCGTGAGCCTCCAGTACTGATCATAAATTGTAAATCGAGGAAAACTCAGTTTATAGGGCCTCCGTAATGCATGACTGAATTTCTTACGTGTTCGGTATGTTACAATGTACTGGCCAACCAACGCATCTGTTGCATTAACCCTTAGAAAATTCAGTCACAAGTTTAATACATGGAGGGGGTAATCCGCAGTGAACTAACGTTCACTATTCACCGCGTCTTTAAATTTTAACAACCTGGGTTTATTCAAAAGCAGTAAAGTGACACTTATCACACTTAATCGTTCATTACTGCAATAATAACTGTGTGAGGGGGGCTTGAATAAATTTAACAGTACTACATATTCGTGTAAACTTCAACAAATTCAGGAGAAATAATTAAAGTTCCTTTAGCGCAAGTCTAAAGTTGAAGCTCCGTAAATGTGAAATAATGGAGTTAACCGCAGTAGAGATTTTGAAGATAAGACTTGATCACCTAACCCGAAATATTCAAAGTCCACACACTGAAAATATTTCTATCGACACACTTGAAAATCGCAAGTCCACGACCAAATACTTAGAAATATTCCGACTCATGCGTCCGGCAATGTACTGCGGTACGCAGTTCGTGTCTCTTCCAGGTCCTAAGCCCGACTGATGCATGAACGCAAGAAGCTTTAACAGAAAATTCAGGTTTTTATGCGTGGAATGTACATTCCGGTCTGTAATTCAAGACAGGTGACATTTACAAAAAAATCTACTATAACAGTTCGTGTAGCTCTCACAGAGACCTATCCATAGACAGTACCATGTATGAACCGCTTAAGATATTGTCAAGAAATTACTTTTTAAAGATCAATATGTACATAAAATGTTTAACGTTAAATATCTTAAAAACGACACTTGATATTGTTGGTCCGTGTTCACCACGCACTCGTCGTAATTTTGTCTTTGTAACCATGTTCCTGACTTCTCTGTCACTAGTTGGGTTTAGTTTTCAATATATTTTGTCTTATTAGATACTTGTTCTGTCAAGTCAAGTCGACCACGCTCGCTATTCCTCCAAATTTTTCCGGGAGGACGTCGGTTCAAATCCGCAGCGGCCGTCCAGATTTAGGTTTTCCGTGATCGCTCCAGGCAAATGTCAGGATGGTTCCCTTGAAAGGACATAGCCGATTTCCTTCCCCATCCATCACACAATGTGAGCTTGTGCTCCATCTCTAACGACCTCAATGTCAACGGGACGTTAAATCCAATCTTCCTTCCTTTGTTTTCTTCCAGATTTCACGCTAACTGAAGTGTTTTCCTGACCGCACAGCCACAGCCTGCTTCTACCCGACCTGTGGTCTAAATTTCTCATAATCAGAGCTCTACCAATCATTGCGCCTCTCAGGGTGCCGCGATCTGTTGATGACAGCGGGAGACGTGTGCGGCTACTGGGCCCTCATGCGCTCAGCCTGTCTGCAATCTCAGCTGTCAAAACACGCGCCCAGATCAACCGCTCCTGATCCAATGTCACAGCAGGACGCAAGAACATGGCTGCGCCTATTTTTAAATTTTCTCGTTCCCATTAACGGGATGTACCGTCTCAACTTAGAAATTCTGCGATACTGTTTTACATGGTCTTGGAAACTTTTAGTTTGGAATGGGCCTCGTACTGCAGATCCGCGTTTGAACTTTTTAACCATTTTTAAAATACATGTTTTCTGAGGACAATTCTGTAACATTAGAGGTAAAACCTGAGTGGCTTGTGCGACTATTTCAACGAGTAAAATATACTGGAAGTCGACTTCTTCACCAACATTAACAATACAGGATAATTCAAGAGGAAAAGTACATGTTTTAAGGCGTGACAGTATTAGCCTAGTGATACTGAACAAGAAACGTCGTGAAACGTCCCCTTAGAACAATTATAAATAACTGTGCTTAAACTGACACACAATTTTTTTAGCGCAACGCAATCTGACTTCCAAAAATCCCTACGAAAGAATGGCCCTGACTAACATTAACCTATTCGTTTCACAAATCACTTACCTCACAAAAATCTTCGTTACTCAAGCTACTGCAATACAGCGAGCGCCACTACTGCTAGCTAAATAAAATATTCAAACTACGGAAGGAACTAACTACTCATAGGCATAGTTAGCAAATGAAAGATTTTGATAGAGAACAAACAATGTATTTACCTTACTAGTGTTCAAAAGTCATAATGTCTATAGCAGTTCATGACATCCAGTCTTACAAATTTCAAAACTCCGCCATCTCTCTCCTCATGTGCACCACTGCTGGCGGCTCACCTCCAACTGCGCAACGCTACGCGCTGATAGCATCCAGCTGCCGCTGCCCAACACTACAATGGCGGACAACAATGCAAACCAGCCACAGACTGCACACGGCACAGCCAGTGATTTTTATACCGAGCGCTACGTGGCGGCGGCGTTACCAATAAAAAAAAACCTAAACAGCCTACTTACAGTCGTCCAAATGGCTCCGAGGTAGAGCACATTTAACGTACACTTTCTTTAATTTTCTGTATTGTTCTCATTATCATTGTTTACAACGTACTACAGCAAAGAAAGTTGTGACGAATAATTTTATACAGGACGATTTTGGTCTTTCAAGTCGGAAAAATACCTCAAATTTGTTGTGTGCTACTTCGTACACAATGGTGGAGAGAGGTGGGCTATATAGTGATGCACCAGCTGCGAGGGTAAGGCTGGACATGAGCAGAAATGATTAGCTAACGTGTAAATACAGTAAACCAAAAATTCACTTAACAAGTAGCTCTCTCCAAGCATTGCGAATAAATTATATAAAAGAACAAACAACAATAAATTACAAATATTACAAGAAGCCGGCTAAGATCGTCGTGCAGTGTAAGGTTACTAATGCACGAGCGAACTGTCTAAGGCTGATTAAGACTGAAGATTGTCGAAGAATGGGTCGGAGAATGAACCATACAGCTGCCGTCGGTCGTCCAGTATCGCAGCAGCAGAGGGTGCTTGTAGTGGCAGCAGCTAAAGGCGTAGATATGCGGGCGCACGTCATTGGATCCGCCGGGTTCCCACGCGACCGCTATAGGCATCTGTTGGAAACGTGCGTTTCCGTTGTCAATGTGAGACGCTGATGAGGATGGTATCGATCTACGATACCATAAAATTGGCCTACAAAAGCTACCTAAGCTACAGCGTACGCCCCTCACACGAGATTTTCGATATTCTCATACTCTCTTCCTACTAACTATTAATCGAAGAGAAAAAATAAATAGGACCTTTTTTCTAGGAATTTTAATGTAGTTTGATTTTGTACTGGAACACATTCTCGTTAGGGTGTGTAGTTTTCGATTTATTCAAGCAAAGGTACAAAACTGATTTTTAATGTACTCTATCTTGGAAAGCATTCGGAATAGGGCATCTTACGTTTTCTTCAGAATCACTAATAGCATGAGCCCACAAAGCATGCACCCTTCCTCCTGACTCATCCTGTATTAAAGGGAAATACAAAACATTTCTCATGTGGAGTCTAGACTATATCACTTTAGCCTACTTCATCGCATTATTGATCACAGAATCTTAACGGTCTTACTAAGAGCTTCAGTGAACGGCAAGTACAGTAATGCTCAGAAAAAATAAAACACCTTGATTGACTATAGAGAGGACATTTGTTCTGCAGACATGGTTAGCGTTTCAGTCACCTCGGTTCAGCATGTTTTTTGTTTCCTAGATGGCACGGGGTCCGCTATGGGCTCTGATAACTTGTTCCATGCTTGATGGCATCGACGCATGTAGGCATGAATGGTGTCCTATGGTACAGCCATTCATGCTGCATTCACCTGCTCCCAAAGGTCATCTGTGGTGATCGGCATTGGGTCACAGCACTGTCCGCGTTGTTTCACCATACTACACACATTTTCGATTGACTTCAGGTCTGGTGATCTGGTGGGCCAGGGCACCAAGAACGCAGGTGTTCGTGTGGAATCGTGTGGTCGTGAATTGCCTTACTGATAAATGGTTCAAATGGCTCTGAGCACTATGCGACTTAACTTCTGAGGTCATCAGTCGCCTAGAACTTAGAACTAATTAAACCTAACTAACCTAAGGACATTACATACATCCATGTCCGCGGCAGGATTCGAACCTGCGACCATAGCGGTCGCTCGGTTCCAGACTGTAGCGTCTAGAAGCGCACTGCCACTCCGGCCGGCGCCTTGCTGATAAATGGCGTCTGGGGTGTTGTGCCGAAAGCGTATGGCTACGGGTCGCAGGATGTCATTAACGTATGTCACACTGGTCACAGTGCCCTGGACACGCGTCAGCTGTGATTTGTGATTTTACCCAATAGCACCCCAAACCATACGGCCTCGAGTTGGCGCTGTACGTCTTTTCAGAATGCAGTCACTGTGATGCCGCTCCTATCTTTAGAATTTGGAAGAAGATACTCCAGTCAGCATCGTCAAAAGCTTTCACTAAGTCTACCAATGCTATAAACGTAGGTTTATCTTTCCTTAACGAATTTTCTATGAGAAGTCGTAGATTCAGTATTGGCTCGCGTGTTCCTACATTTCTCCGGAATCCCAACAGATCTTTCACGAGTTCGGCTTCTACCAGTTTTTCCATTCTTCTGTAAAGAATTCGTGTTAGTATTTTGCAAGCGTGATTTATTAAATAGATAGTTCAGTAATTTTCACATCTGTCAGCACCTGTTTTTTTTGGAATTGAAATTACTGTATTCTATTGGAGTCTAAGGGTATTTCATCTGTCTCATACATCTTGTTCACTAGATGGAAGAGTTTTGTCATGGCTGGCTCTCCCAAGACAACCAGTCGCTCTAACGGAATGTTGTCTACTGCCGGGGCCTTGTTTCGACTTAAGTTCAAATGGTTCTGAGCACTATGGGAGTTAACATCTGAGATCATCAGTCCCCTATAACTTAGAACTACTTAAACCTAACTAACTTAAGGACATCACACACATCCATGCCCGAGGCAGGATTCGAGCCTGCGACCGTAGCGGTCGCGCGGTTCCAGACAGAAGCGCCTAGAACTGCTCGACCTAACCGGCCAGCTCCGCTTAAGTCTTTCAGTGCTTCGGCAAATTCTTCACGCAGTATCATATCTCCCGTCTCATCTTCATCGACGTCCTTTTCCATTTCCATAACGTTGCCCTGAAGTACATATCCGTTCTATAGATCCATTATATACTCCTTCCACCTTTCTGCTTTCCATTTATGCTCACAACTGACTTTCCATCGGAACTCTTGATATTCATACAGGTAATTTTCTATTCTCCAAAGATCTCTTTAATTTGCTTGCATGTAGCATCTATCTTACCACTAGTAATATATACTTCTATGCTTCTACATCCTTATATTTGTCATCTAGTCTTTCCTGCATAGCTATTTTGCACTTCCTGTCCAAGTCATTTTTTAGATGTTTTTATTCCCTTTCACCTGCTTCATTTATTATATTATTATATTTTCCCCTTTCATCGAATAAATTCGATATCTCTTGTGTTACTTAAGCATTTCTACTAGCCTTAGTCTTTTTACCTACTTTGTCTACAAACTCTGGTTCTTTCAGTGGATCCATCCTCTTAAATTGCTGCCTTTTTGCAGAGTCTTGAGTTTTAATCTGCAGTTCATAACCAATCAGTTGTGGTCAGAGTCCGCATCTGCTCCTGGAAATATCTTACAATTTAAAACCTGGTTCGAAGTCTCTGTCTTACCATTATATAATTAATCTGAAACCTTCCGGTGTCTCCAAGTCTCTTCCACGTATACAGTCTTCTTTCATGTCTCTTAAACCAAGTGTTACCTATGATTAAATTATGTTCTGTGCAAAATTCTACCAGACGGCTTCCTCTTACGTTTCTTTGGCTCTGAGCACTATGGGACTTAACATTTATGGTCATCAGTCCCCTAGAACTTTGAACTACTTAAACATAACTAACCTAAGAACATCACACAACACCCAGCCATCACGAGGCAGAGAAAATCCCTGACCCCGCTGAGAATCGAACCCGGGAACCCGGGAACCCGGGCGTGGGAAGCGAGAACGCTACTGCACGACCACGAGATGCGGGCTACGTTTCTTTCCCCCAGTCAATATTCCCCTACTACTTTTCCCCCTTTTCCTTTTGCTACTATCGAATTCCAGTACCCCATGACTGTCTCCCTTAACTATCTGAATAGTGTTTTTTATCTCATCATACATTTCCTCAGCCTCCTCCTTGTTCCGGTACTACTGTGGTGGGTGTGGACTTCGTGTCTACATTGGCTACAATAATGCATTCACTATGCTGTTCGTAGTAGCTTACCCGCGTTGCTATTTAGTTATTCATTATTAAACCTACTCCTCCATCCCCCCTATTTGATTGTGTATTTATGACCCTGTATTCACCCTACCAGAAGTCCCGTTCCGGCTGCCACCGAACTTCACTAATTCGCATTATATCTAGCTTTAACCTATCCATTTCCCTTCTTAAATTTACTAACCTGCCTGCCCAATTAAGAGATCTGTCATTCCATGCTCCGATCAGTAGAATGACAGATTTGTTTCTCCTGATAACGACATTCTCCTGAGTAGTCCCCACCCGGTGATTCGAATATGGGACTATTCTATCTGCCGAATATTTTACCCAAGGTGATGCCATCATTATTAGTGACTACGATAATCCATTCTGTTTTTTGAGGGTGAAGTTTTGTCATGCCCTCGGGAAAAATTAAAGCTGTAGTTTCCCCTTGCTTTAAGCCATACGCAGTACCAGCACAGCGAGGTCGTTCTGGTTGATGATACAAGAGCAGATCGATCAGTCATCCAGACTGTTGCCCCTGCAACTACTGAAAAGGCTGCTGCCCCTCTTCAGTACCCAACGTTTGTCTGGTCTCTCAACAGATACCCCTCCATTGGGGTTGCACCTATGGTACGACTATCTATATCGCTGAGGCACGCAAGCCTCCACACCATTGGCAAGGTCCGCAGTTCATGGTGGTGGTGGTGGTGGTTGGGGGGGGGGGGGGGGGGGAGGGCGGGGAGGACGGGGGGAGAGGTGATTTTGCAACTCGCCCTCTTTGAATTCCAGAATCCGTGATGCACAACGCCTTTCTTGCCACAGGAGTTTATTTTAGCATCTTCGTAAATCTCTCACTCTGGCTAAACGATAATGTGACTAAACGAGCTGCTCTTCGTTAGATCTTATGTATCTGTTCTAATAATCCGACCTGGTTAGGGCCCTGTCTGATGAGCAGTACTCAAGAATCAATCGAACAAGTGTTCTATCAGTCACTTCGTTAGTGGATGAGTCACATTCCCAGTGGGTCTAAACGTTTATTTCGAAGTCCTAAGTATTTTAATCTGCAATTCCCCGTATTATTGTCGATGCTGATTGCTGCTTCTAGGTGCAGCTCCTTCTTCTTGTTAACTGCTTAGTTTCGGTCTTTAATCACAATTTCTGTGCTTTTTGTTTTACAGAATTCGCTATGTTGGTATAGCAACATGAAAGTAATTTTAATCACGTAATAGGAAACACGTAATACTTAGTGACTGCGATAATCTATGTTGTTTTGTGAGGGTGAAGTTTTGTCATTACCGTGAATAAAAACGTGAGAAAGATATTCATGTTTAATGTGATTCTATTGTCCTCTGTGAATTTAGAAATATTCATTTTTCTGTGAATTTGATTCTTCATTGATAAAATGAGGTCTAAATGGTCACTAATTAGAAAAGATAACAAAATACGGTAAGCACAATGACATTTACCTCTACTCTGATCAAAGCAGAATCTGGAAGCAGGAATTCTTGAATACAAATATTTCGTACTGATGTGGTACGAAATAAAAGTATAAAAATTTCAGCTTTGTAGAAATTAAATGTGGAATCAGAGTATACTGTATCTATTTCAAGAACAGTCATTGCATACTGATGCCATGTTATCGGAAGAGGAAAATGACAAATTTACTTCCTGCTGCCGTCATGTCCCTGCCAACACAGGAACGTAGCTAGAAGTCAGACTGAAGAAATTCACCAAAAGCCGTGAGATACATAATAAACAGAATTTTGAATGCAGTAAAACATGTTATCGATCTAAATACAAAGAATGTAAGTTTGCTCTTAAATACGCTTAGTTTCTTTTAGACCTTAGATGAACTTTTCGCAGCGATGATGCACTTTTGTGTCATAAATCTCCGTCGCAGTGCTTATTTAATTTCAGAATAGTCCTAGTAAAAGACTCTGCTTTGACTAAAGCTTACGGTCGTCAAGAAAGGTTTTTAATAATACAAGTGGGCTAACTGCTATGAATTTCATAAAAAGATTTGATTTCTTATCGATAGGAGTACAAATTTATACAAAGTTATTTCTTTCATTGATTACTTCCTGTTTAACACATGTTTATGGTGTGTACAGGCTAATGATCTCCACAATTACCCTCGTTCTTATTCTTATTCTCCATTCCTTTTTTAAAAAGTCGTTTTCGTACGTTATTATTTCTATGTGACACAAGCGTTGCTGTGTTAAATACTTAGTGTGTGACGAATTTCAGTTTGATTTCAAGGTTATTCCAACGATAGAATTATAAATACATGCATTATTTTACACAACTATTTCACCCAACTGCGTTCTTATGTTCTCGAACAAATTATGGTTAGCTGATTTTAGCTGTAGCGTTATCGGTGCTTTGAATTAGTTGTTGCACCAACACACTGCTGGTTCCGTTATATGATTCGAAATGATATCCAGGGTGTGCAGAAACTGTCTGAAAAGCTTGAATGAATGTTGCAGGAGAGGTAGTGCTGAGAAATAATTGTTAAGAAAAAAATATATTCGTTGCGCAGTCTCCGATCTATTTAGCATTGAATTTCGACCCGCACACAAATCCAAGCACTTGCACGAGCGAAAATGTGGTAACGCACAGAAATCTTGGGGTCCGTGGGTGACCACTTATTTAAATGTTCATTACCAGTTTAAAATGTGCCTTTTTGAAATCATAAATTTAAGCTTAGTGCGCAAAAGTTATGTTGCTCCTACGGCAGGCTCTTTGAACTTGATTCGCTAACTTCATTGCTAAAACGGAACTTGGAAACGGAGCAACGTATTGAATTTCTTTCTCTGCAGTTATTTCTCAGCCCAACTCCCCTACAGCATCCTTAAAATTTCTGACTACTCTGTATATTTCAGAATACTACAAAATGTGTGTGGAATCTTATGGGACTTAACTGCTCACGTCATCAGTCCCTAAGCTTACACATTACTTAACCTAAATTATCCTAAGGACAAACACACACACCCATGCCCGAGAGAGGACTCGAACCTCCACCGGGACCAGCCGCACAGTACATGACTGCAGCGCCGGAGACCGCTCGGCTAATCCCGTCCAGCCAGAATACTTCCAACTGCACTTTGCATGAATATTCATAAATTCTGGCGGGAAATGACATTTAATGAACCATTTGCATAGGGTTCTGTCGGAGATGCTCTGCAAGAGACAAAGTTTGTTTGTATTGAGGAACTGCTGTGAATCCATTTAATTTTATGACGCAATTTTCACTCCGATGTGCAGAAGTGGAGGAGAGAGAAAAGGATAGTAACTAAAAAGGAAAAAACTAGTATTGTGTAGTTGACAGTCATGCAAACACTCTTCATATCAATCATGAATGCAAAATTTAGCGATCTATATCTGCCTCAAATCTTCCGTTTCTGACTCTCCATTGGCGTAAAACTTCTTTCAGATTTTAAATGAAAATTCTTTCTGCCATCTGCTTATTGAAGTAGAGGAAGTCGGTTCTACCCGTAATATGCAGCTACATACAAAGTCTTCTGTCACCTGCCTCTTTCCGAGGTTACCGTCGTACATTATCCTTAGGGTCCTTCTACCTTCCTTATTTCTTTTCCATACGACATGCCGATTACAGTCGGTTACTGTTCATAAAAGTTTATTCTTCTTTACAGTTTCTCAAGAAGAATTGAAGTTAGACCGCTTCTGCGTTCGTATACCGTGTGCGGACATCGCAGATAGTCTGTGTCGAGAGCAGCTTATGGCAGGTGGGTGACGTTTTGCATTGTAACAACTTCGTAACTAACATGTAATTCTGCGTCATAAAACAGGAAATATTAGCCTGAAACAATAGATATCCTTTCGCTATCTGCTAAATAAAGTATGACGTAAAACATCGAGAGATTGATAGTATTTATGGTAGAGGACACTCGACTGCTCGATGTCGTCATAAAAGCTGTCCTTGGAAAAGACTACAGATTCATTGATATTTTTGTTTTTAATTAAGGTGAAGTAACGAGGATCGGCTAGGAAAACAAAATAGCTCTTGAGTGGAGAGGTTATGCAGATATGTTGTTGAGCGATTGCAGATAAATGTCAGCATTATAACTTTTAAAGAGGTTTCTCTAGCGATGTACACGACGAATCCTCAGCGCTGTACTCTTGTTGATCGTTTCATAACACTTTCTGACACAGACTTGAGGAAAGACAGTTTCCTGGGGCTGATAAATAACATTTTTGTTTTGTTTGAACAGGCATGCCGAGGTACGTAAGCTTCTTACAGTTTCTGTGCTTATATCTTAGCGTTACAGAACTGTAATGTACATACAAACGAAGTATGTTGTTGATTTCATTTTGATCTAGTTTCACCCTTAGGAAAGCCGTCGACGTCGTTCATATATTAACTGTTAGAGGTAAACATAGAAAACTCCGTACAAGCGCTTAACAAATTCTCTCTGCAATCTGAGGCTTTAAAGAAAAACTATGCGTTATATGGAAACTAAATCGATCGAAATGGACGGGTTAATTCTGAGCGTTTGTTGTTCCTCTAAATGTAATTTACTGTTTTCACTATCCGCCTCCCATAGGTAATTGTAACAAATATCGTCAACTGCTTACTGCTTGTAAGCAGTTTAGCAACGGAACAGAGTTACCAAGCTATTTTCTAAGGAGCTATCCATATTTTAGATACATCTGCTTGTTTCCATACATAAGTCCAAAACTCAGATCTGGCGAAAACTCTTTGACGTGAAACATGAGAACGCCATTATTGAGTAATGCTGCTCAAAAGTACCCCAAATTAGCTCGCTGATTCATTTGTGCCATCTATGGGATGTCTCTAAACTCATGGGTCAAAAATAAACAGATGGTGGGTGATCGTAAACTGTATACATTGGGATTAATGCCTAATGATCAGAATTCACTATTTATCACTGTACTGACGTGAACAACAGCAATAAATCAGCTAATGGTAATCATCAAACACAAATGAAAACAGTTAGCTGTGCTGGCTTCTCCTATTGTCCTACAGGACGCATTTCGAGAGCTTACACGCTCATCTGCAGGTGATGACTGGTTTATACGTGTATTTTTTTCTGGATTTAGCCAATTATCTGCCATATTCTTAATTTCACAACAAATCAGTTATTATGAGTCGCTCGTTATCACAATAGGGAACAAAGCTACTTCCAAGTTGTTCTAGGAAAATGCACACTGGAGGTTGTTATAAACACACATTTTTATAACTGAATATCGTACGTAAACACGAAACAATAGCAGTCTAGAAATTGTACATGTTTAGAAGTACAGTGCCTTGTAATTCAAAGGGCATTACCAGTTTATGTTCCGAATCAAACATACAGACAACATGCACTGTGGTTTTGACATTTTTGGAACTTTTTGACATAAACATAGAGCTTTTAAAACAAAAATTATTGTCGTGGGTTTCACTATATTAATTTGATAATGAGTCTACGGTGTTGATATCATAGAACGTAAGAATTACTTTCTGCAGAAGCAGTATACAGTATGACATAATAGGTTACCACACACAAAAAGTAACGAAAACGAATTCTCCGGTTCGGGAATTTCCAAGATAAAATGTAATGAATGCCGTGAAAAGTATGTGTGTCAGATGGGATGCAGGTTCCGAACTAGATATAAGTTACATGTAAAAACATACAGCACACAAAATGAATCTCCCATAAATGTCCACGCTGACGAGACAGTGCATGATTTGCCAACATGGACGATAATCTAATAATACTTCATAAACTAAAAGAGGGCACGAAATATGTCTTTGAAGAGTTGAAAATGTTGATTCATGGAAAAAAGGTGAACAGAATGTACTTAGTGACAAAGCCGAAGGGATAGAAATGATTTGTTTTAGAAGTTTTCCGATCCTACATAATAATTTTTCCTGTCATCTCAGAGACTGAAATTAAGAAAGCCAGAACTCAAATACCAATTCATCACAGCGATTCATTACCAAATAAATGTGCTGAAATATATATCTTTCAAATTATAAACAGTCGATAAAATAAAGCTCAGAGAATTTGTTGAAAGCGACGACCTCCTGTCTCAATGCATGTATTACAAGGGCGAATTAAATTTTACCTAAATGAACTAATACTCATATGTACTGAAGCATACTTCATCAAATGCTGTGTGACAAAGTCACCACCAACATCATTCAACATTTGAGCTACAACTATATGTTAGCAGCTACAAGTGTTCGCTTAGGGGCTATATACACAGAAGAGCTAAAGAAACTGGTACACCTGCCTAATATCGTGCAGTGGCCCCGCGGACACGCAGAAGTGCCGCAACACGACGTGACATGGACTCTACTAATGTCCGAAGTAGCCCTGGAGGGAATTGACACCATGAATCCTGCAGAGCTGTCCATAAATCCGTGGGAGTACTAGAGGGTGGAGATCTCTTCTGAACACCACGTTGCAAGGCATCCTAGAGATGCTCCATAATGTTCATGTCTGAGGAGTCTGGTGGACAGCGGATGTGTTTGAACTCAGAAGAGCGTTTCTGAGGACGCTCAGAAGCAATTCTGGACGTGTGGGGTGTTGCATTGTCCTGCTGGAATTGCTCACGTCCGTCAGAATGCACAAGGGATATGAATGGATGCAGGTGATCAGATATGATGATTATTTTCTTGTCACTTGTCAGAGTCTTATCTTGACATTTCAGGGGTCCTATACCACTCCCACTACACACGCTCCACACCATTACAGGGCCTCCACCAGCTTCAACAGACCCCTGCTAACATGCAGGGTCCATGAATTCATGAGTTTCTCTCCATACCCGTACACGTGCATCCGCTAGATTAAATTTGAAACGAGATTCGTCCGAAGAGACAACATGTTTCCAGTCACCAACAGTCCAATGCTGGTGTTTCCGGGCCCAGGCGATGCGTAAAACTTTGTGTCGTGCAGTCATCAAAGGTACACCAGTGGGCCTTCGGCTCAGAAAGCCCATATCAATGATGTTTCGTTGAATGGTTCGCGTGCTGACACTTGTTGATGGCCCAGCATTTAAATCAGCAGCAATTTGCGGAACGGTTGAACTTCTGTCACGTTGAACGATTCTCTTCAGTCGTCATTGGTACCGTTCTTGCAGGATCGTTTCCCATCCGCAGCGATATCGAAGATTCGATATTTCACCCGATTCCTGATATTCAATGTACACTCGTGAAATTGTTGTAAGGGAAAATCCTCACTTCATTGGTACCTCGGAGATGCTGTGTCCCATCGCTCGTGCGACACCACGTTCAAATTCACTTAAATCTCGATAACTTGCCATTGTAGCAGCAGCAACTGATCTAATAACTGCACCAGACACTTGTCCTATGTAGGCGTTGCCGACAGCAGCGTCGTATTCTGCCTATTTACATATCTCTGTATTTGAATACTCATCATGCCTATACCAGTTCCTTTGGCGCTTCAGTGTTTCTAACGGGCAGTTTATACATCTGGAAATTTTGATAAGGGTGCTAGCTATTTGGTAACCCTATGAGCACCCGTGTAAAGTATTACACACTATTTTACATGCCAACCATCGCGCTCACTTGTATACCCCGAAGTCTACCGACACCTCGACACCTCGAAGGTGATTCACAGCTATTTCTGTGTAGTGAACTTAAGAGATAAAACCCGA
Source organism: Schistocerca gregaria (assembly GCF_023897955.1). Taxonomy (NCBI): domain Eukaryota; kingdom Metazoa; phylum Arthropoda; class Insecta; order Orthoptera; family Acrididae; genus Schistocerca; species Schistocerca gregaria. The sequence goes on from NC_064931.1 coordinate 564,901,372, forward strand.
ATAGTGAGTGAACTAGCAATCTACAGAGTACATAGATTTACTATAGACTGTTATCCCTGTTTCATTACTCCTCCGTGTACTGAATTTACAACAGGGATGGTGATAAGTACAGATAAATGTAATTGGAGTAACAGCTGTATTGTTTAGCATGAGCTCCATATAACTGGTGGTAATCAAATTTCCAGATGCTTCAAGAGAGGCTCAGAATATTTAGTGAAAAAAAATATGTCAACAGAATTTAGAAGGAGAATTTTCGATTAAGCTTATCTAAGTTTTTAATTTACGGAGCGTTCTTGAAAATTACATTCTCTACAGCAAATTTTCACTTCAGCTCCTTACATATTTGAATGGTATAGCACAAAACTTTAAATTCATGGAAACAGTCAGAAATCCTTTTATCTTTACACTCTTTAGATGACATTATATCACTATGACTGCAGCGTCATAGGAAAATAAATGTCTCTGTTTCTGTACATTTTGAAGAATGTAGGTTTCTAATAGGGAAACCTTACACTGAGGGACACTTAGTCATGGTCAGAGAGAAAAATGACAGGGAAGAGGAGAGACGAAGTGTTTGTGAAACTCAGTTTTAAAATTTTACATAAAATAATAATCTGCTGATCGATTATTTGCTTAACACAAGTTTTTATTTCTTTGTCTTGATCTGTTTCGGCTCTGTAGTAGCCATCTTCAGAATCTACAAGAGAAGTAAATGAAGACTGCATTACTTTCTAGTACACTAAAAGGTTAAAAACCGAAACAGTAATTATAATATAAACACGATGTACCTCTTCTGCTGCACAGCAACAAGTCACAAACATGTAACCATAACACGAGACAAAGTAGCTATGGATGCTCACTTATTATAAATGGAATGCAAATGTTATCATAGACAGCATGGGTCATGCTATTTTTGTATGTTTATGGCTTGTTCCTGTGCAGCAGAATGAGAGGTATATCGTGTGTATGTTATAATTTCTGTTTAGTATAAGAGTAATACTTTTGTCTTTTACTTATGATATAAATTCTGAACATGACTATGAAACCGGTAATCTTCTTCAAAATAAACCTCGAGATCAAGACAATTAAATAAAAATTATATAACTCTTTTGTTGTAAGATTTTTTTGGCGTATCTCAGGGTGCGAAAGATTACGGTGTTGCAAACAGTTTCTGTGGTAGTACATTCTGTTACGTGAAATACTAGCCTTACATTAGAAACTCAGTGACAAGGGTCATCTCGTCATTCATCTGATGTGCTCCAGTGAGATCATGAAAAAGTGAATCCGGGGCTGTCCGGACCGGGATTTGAAACCGGCTCCTCGAGAATACACGCCCTGTGTTGCCTCATTGAGCCACCTTAGCTCGTAAAAGAAGTGAATAAAAATGAGATTAGAAGACCAGTTGCTCAAAACTTTATTAGCTACTTTACGTGAAAGGAGTGCCCAACAATTTTCTGATGTTTTATCTGTTATAAATAGCTTATTACAGAATTAATTGTCAAAAGTTAATTGCAAAATTTCTTGGCTTTAAGACTAAAAAGTTGCTGTACTTGGACTACTTATGAAGTAGAACACTTCTCAAGCCGTTATGAATGCTTCATTTTGAGGATAGGACCAGATACAAGACAAAAGCTTCCTGTCATCAGCAGGTTTCAGGAATGTGAGTGGTCAAAAAAGACACAGAAAAATCTGGTATCTGTAGCTTTTAAGAGAAAATGCCGGGGATAGTGGTGCGTTTTGATGAACACTCGGGTTTTTGCACGCGTTGAGGAGCGGAAGATTCCAGCTGCGTCCTCGCCCTGCCGCCTCCTGTTTTTGCTGAGCAAAAGGAAACCAAATGTTTTCTGCCATTTTCACAGGTGCTGCTCTCAAGACGAGTTGACGGCGGGTTTTCTGGCTCTGAAACGGCCGGAACCGAAGAACATTTAGTACTGAATTGTGAAGGAACATTAGTCACCTACAGTTAAGCAAGAAGTTGTCAGGGAGACTAAGCTGTCCAGCCAGTGAATGGGAATGACCTACTTCTCATCCATTCAACAAGCGAGCGCGGTAGCTTAGCAGTAAAACGTTCCAGTTGTAATCAGGAAAGCCGTCGCTATAATCTTGAATTATCGCTTCAGGTTTCTATATCATTTGGTTTATCACTTTAACTCCAAGAGAACACTAGCATACTTTCTTACAAGGTAAAGACTGCCTAAATAACTAAATATGTGGCAACAGCTGTTACTGGAAAACAGGAGTGGAATGCGGGAGACATGGAGCTTACTGCCATCAGAAAATTTCTTCGGTGCCAAGGAGATCGCACTGCTGGTAAGAAACAATTTTATAGAAATTAAAGTAAAGGGGTATGGCATGAATGGCGGGAAAGAGCAGATTCAACGGTATAATTGGAAAGGATTTCCTGCAGGAACCTTTCAGTGGTGAAGTATGAAAGCTGTGTAGCTAAGTGTATCTTTAAGTTTGGGTGACTGTAACGGTGTGTATGTAGTTTGACAACGCGTTCGTGTTGGATGAGGATGAAAGAAGGGAGAGGGTGGAAGCGGTGCCGGAAAATAGCCTAGTCCTCTCGAATAGCACCAAAGGGGCCTGCGAAATTAACAGCCCCATTCCAAGGAAGGATCACCACCAGCAGTGCCGCATGCCCTCACTTCGTAAGAAGTTAACAATTTAATCCAAAACATTTGCCCAAAGACTGCGATCAGAAACTTTATGCCACCACCTCTCATCCTCGTACCTGCCAAATACTGGCAGTAAAATTTCATCCATCGCCAGGATTTTTACGAGTTTTTTTTTTGTTCGTATGGCTCTTTTTTGTTTTTCAGTTAACAAACCATTGGTCATTTACAAAAATTTGGTAAATTTACAATCTGTTATTTTCTACTATTTAATATCGAAAATACAGTGTTTCCTATTACATTGATTATATAATAATTTTGTATAAAGCTATGTATGTACTCTCACTTTTATTTTATGGATGAATATTATATTGCTGAAAGATGTCGAAACAACAAGGAAATGAGTGCTTGAGATACTAAGTACAAGAATACCATGCCACTCCATTGTTCTCAAATATGTCTTTACATTTTCGTTTCTTCCGCAGTTCGTCGTGCAATGTTGCAAGTCTATACTTAAGTTCCAAGAGCTCTGGGTTCTCCACGCTCTTTAAATAGTGGATAAATTGACCGGATAACCATGTTATGTTCCTGGAATGGAAATCGCTTTACATCTGGCCGCAGTTTCTGTTCTACACGAAAGCATACGTATTCAAATATGGAGATATGTAAACAGGTAGAACACAGCGCTGCGGTCAGCAACATCTATATAATACAACAGACGTCTGGCACATTTATTAGATCAGTTACTGCTGCTAAAAAGGCAGGTTATCAAGATCTTAGTGGGTTTGAACGTGTTGTTATAGTCGGCGCACGAGCAATGGGACACAACATCTCCGAGGCAGCGATGAAGTAGGGATTTTCCAGTACGACCATTTCACGAGTGTACCGTGAATATCAGGAACCTGGTAAAACATCAAATCTTCGAAATCGCTGCAGCAGAAAACAGATCCTGCCAGAACGGGACTGACGTCTACTGAAGAGAAACGTTCAACGTGACAAAAGTGCAACCCTTCCTCAAATTGCTGCAGATTTCAGTGCTCGGCCATCACCAAGTGTCAGTATGTGAACCCTTCAACGAAAGGACAACTTCCTGTAGTAAAGCTATCTCTGTTTCAAAAGCATATAAAAATTCTTTAAGACACACCAGTTGCAACCGTCATGAGATTTTGCTATAGCTGAAAGTGCAGATTTCATAGTTTTATAACGTTATTGTGTGGTAACCTCACCCCATAGGAAAAATAATTATCAAAATCAGAACTGTGAAGTCACCCAAAATTTAGTTGGAAAACCAAACAATTTGTTAAACTTCTCAATTGGTCACAATTCCACTTTATTTATGAACTGAAAAGCCGAATATTTACGAGCAACTGCTCTGAAAATAACCCTAGTCAACAAAACATTGTATATATCCTCCGAAACTTCAGAAACATCAGGACAATATCTGACATAATTTAGAAAAGGTGACAAAATTACGTGAATCACGTACAACACTGCTAATAATTACATGAGCGCCGCGGGGGGTAGCCTTGCGGTCTAGGGCACCTTGCCAAGGTTCCCGCGACTCCTCCCGTCGGAGGTTCGAGTCCTCCCTTGGGCATGGGTGTGTGTGTTGTCCTTAGCGTACATCAGTTTAAGTTAGATTAAGTATTGTGTATTCCTAGGGACCGATGGCTTCAGCAGTTTGGTCCCATAGAACTTACCACAAATATCCAATTTAAATGAGCACTGGTGCGATTCGCCATACATCTACGCACTTTTGAGAATAACCAGCATCTCACAATACTACCCCTCGTAGCAATACAGTGGTGAAATAGTAACTTTTATGTGATTGGTCGGATCTCAGGCAATAATGGCGGTCTCCGTAATTTTCTCGCATGGCTGTATTTCGCGACAGAATAATCTTGTTATTCACTATTACTCGCAACAATACATAAAATCACCTAAAATAATGCGGCTGCAATGGTTTTGACATGCAAGGAGAAATAGTTCTAATGAGAGGAAGAAGTCTATATTTACTGGTGTTTCAACAGTGACTACCGTGCAACGATTAGTTCACTAATGGTACTTTTATTTTCGATAGCAGAAAGCAAACATAAACAATAAAGGAACTGATTTCGATAGAGGCCATAATTCTACGACTTTTAATAGAAAAATAAAATTTTTAGATCAGAGGATAGCGCTCGGCGAAATAACTTTTCGTTGCATACGAAGCGTTGTGCTGAGCAGCACGATGTCGGCGGGTTACAATTTTGTGACCAGAATACAGACAGTTCCCGCGCAGTAACCCGTGGCGATTAACAAACTACAAGACGCTGGTATGCGACCGTTGTTGACATGTCCCCTCTTGCAAAGCACATTACGTAGACAGCGTTTATTTATAGAGTTTGTGCACTGTCCGTGACCCTTTCGTCCATAACTACACAGTTCGTCACATTCATACAGCCGCAGCCACAAATACACAATTCATACGATTGGTCTTTTACGTCATGCTCACTGTAAATAATGTCCACTCTGTACTCTCAGTTCAAAGTTCTCTAACGTCATTGAACGTCAGCTATACTGCACAGTTCATTAAAGTCTCCACTTTCACGGCTTGATAGAACGCGAAAGACAGCAGTTCCACCACCCGAATATCAATGCCAGTAGAGTTCATTCGCATAAAAGCACTGTTCGTGTCAGTCACAACAAAGAATTGTTAGCGTCACTTTCACAGTCCGGTTTATTTGCTCCTGGCGATGGCATTACGTACCGCAGTGATAAAGCGAACTGACATTCTCATAGTTCGGTATCACTGTCCATACAGATCCGGGTGCTTTTCATAAAAACATGGTATCATTTTCCCGCGTACGCTTCACAGACGCATCGTCCACTATGCATCCTCTGTGCAACTATCGATACCGCTATCGCTATCACCTGTCTACAGATGTTATATCACTATCATAAATTACGTAAATCTTTAAAAATGTTCTTGATTGAATTTTTTAACAATTAATAATATGCCAAAAGAGAAATTTACAAACTTTCCCACAGTTGGAAAGCAAGAAACATATTTATCCATTGGCAAATGAAATAATCACAATTATAGCACGAATATCATCATAACATTAAACTTTTCTTTTATAATTTCGTTCGTCACTTCCATTGGTATATTAAACACTCTTGCATTAGTCGAGATGCTTTCTACTGCACCGACAGAAAACTTGGCCACAAGTTGGGAATTGAGTACTATTTCAAAGTTTCCTGAATATTTCCGAACAACAGGCTCGAAAAACTAGGCCAAAACAAATTTTGAAGTAAACCGTAGGCTCGGTACTATTGAGTTATGTACTATCTTCTTGATCTCTAGTGAGTCCGAGATTGGTAATTTCCAAAGCTGTTGGCCCCTCCTTGTCCTATGAAAACTGAAGCCTGACATTATTCTTTCTGGGTTCTGCAGCCATTGCAGTTGTACTTCTCCTTTAGAGTACTGAGACAGTGATGATACACATAAATAACTCTTGACACGAACGATCACGAACGGAAAACGATCAGGAAACAGACTTGAGAACTGCACTATATCAGCAGGTAAACACGCTCGCGTGATCGTCCGCTGCGGCTGCCAAATGCGGATTGGATTCGAACCGGCTTATCCCCCGACACGATCGCAACCGCACAGGCTACGGAGGCGGTTTTATTGCTACTTTTAATTGTTATTCTTTGATTCATGGTCTGCGTGTAAATGTTTCCATGTTAGTCCACGCCATTTCTCCTTTATCTGGTTCTGAGTGTCATACATTCACGACCAACTGTACCCACCCAGCCTCTGAATGTCTGCTTCTTTCGTGCTTAGGAAAATGTACTATCCCACTATCTTCAGCTTCGCAGATAAGAACTGATTTTTTCTAGATATACTACATGGAAGGTTGGCCATGTCTGGATACATACCATCACGTTTCATTTGTTTGGATCATCATGTTATGTAAAATAACATTATCTGTGCAATTTATCACAGAGGAAAACTTATGGCGCAAAAGTTGATAATTTCTATGCAGAACCATTTCTCATTTAAAGCTCCTAGACTACCTTTATGTTCTTTTTGGCATTTGCTTGTTTTAGATTATATACATTGTGTATTTGATAGATTTAAATTATGTGCAATGGGGAAGGTTGTTTTAGATTATATACATTGTGTATTTGATAGATTTAAATTATGTGCAATGTGGAAGGAGTATCACATGCGTTCCGCAGAAGCTAGTTATCTACCTACTGTATTTGGTGCAGTCTTTTCATTATTACTGACGCGTCTTGCTTTCACAGAGAGTGCATAAAACCTACGTACGTTCTGTGGAAAAAAGAATCATTACAAATCTGTAATATATAATGCAAAATGTAACAAATGGAAGCAAAAATCAGTACATCTCAAAGTGATTGCCCTGTCATAACTGCCAGTAGTCGTCAACAGAGCGAGACGCTGTTTTCAGCATAGCTGGAGAGTTTTGGTCAGCTGCGTCTCTATTTCGTTGTTTCAACTGTAGTATGCTGTTAATCTCCACCTGGTGCGGTTTAGCCTTGATAACCACCACTCAAAGAAATCTGGAAGAGACAAATGCGGAGAATGATGGACTCAAAGCCTTTGAGAACCACGTTCAGTTTCTCGACTCTAAAAAGTTATACCCATGTAATTACCGACAACTGCCGGAAAATAACTGATTTCTTAATCTCATCTGTTCTCTATTGTGTCTTCATAAAGATTTCCAACACATCTCCGGTAATTTCTTTTCTCTGCAAACAAAAAGGGTCCACTGACTGTAGTCTTTCTCATCCCTAAAACCCAAATTCACTTTCGGGGTGTCTTCTTGTCACCCTTGTAGTGCGAATGGTTTTCTTTACCGGTATTCTGCAATTATGTCTGTTCAAATACTGGCTGGTGTTGACTGTAGCAGAGGACACATGGCAGCGCCTAGTGGCTGGCACCTCTGTTGCATTTCATTTTAATTCTGACTATCTGACGCTGTCAGGTATGACCAGAGCTTTCGTATTTTTTAGTACGTTATGCTGTAACATTTAGTTTTAATTTTGTCCGAAGAAGGTGTCCCTTGTGACACCGAAACCTAGGTCACAAATTAATTGTGTTTGCGGCTGAGGGCTGTGTTTTTCAAAACTTTTCTATGATACAACAGTCGCTGATTGACAGCCATGTTAAAAACCTTTAGAATCTAATTTTCTAGAGTCCAGATCAGGTCACATCACATAGCCTTTGTGGCTGCACAAGCCTCAGATTAAAGCTTGTACAGAATCTGAACGTGGTATGCAAGTTTCTTCAGAATGTATAGCAGTGTTTTCCAGACTGGAATGTGCAGTACCTTGCTCCCTAACCAGCACTCTGGTAGACGCATAGGAGCATCGTTCTATCGCATCCTGTGTGTGCTTACCACTTCTTGAATTATGGACAGCTTCCCAAAATGTTCCTCATCAGAGACATCACCTGTATATTTGAATTTGTCAACCAAATTCTTGATTTCCAAAGTTGTGGAACATGGCTTTTTAAATTCACGGGAGAAATCCCCCCTTGCCTGTTCGAATGTAGTCCCATGCAAATGGGCACAAACAACAGCAGTGGCTTCTTCTATTTTACGTATTCTGTCACATAATCTGAAACAAAAATGCATTTAGTTGTTGTATCGTAGATGTGTATGGATACTTTCTGTGAACTCTCCTGGGAAGAGTGTTGTACCTTAATAACAGTGTGTTCTCGGTCGGTGTTTCAATCTAGAGGCGGGTTTTAGAATCACATGAAGAAATGCGCACTAGAAATCGTCATAAGAAGTGTCCGGTATTTGCTACTGTGAGACATGCGGTTAGGTTTTATGCAGTATTTGTAAATATTTTGAATTCAACACATTTAAATGATGTATAACACATTAAAGCTATTTAGAACACAGTATTAATACTTCAGTTATAGAATTTTATCGACAGTAAAATACTATTACAGAATTTTATGGGGAGTAGTTATATAGCATGTGGACGATCAAACCATACACGGTCGCTCATGAACCATCTTATACCTTGCAAGGGAGGGACGTCTTCTACCATGGAATATGTGATATTTGTAAACGAATTGAGTTTCTTCAACGTTTTAACAGTTTTACCTGTCTTGAAAATAGAAATTTGTAATCTTTTCCAGTAGTTTCAATTTCAAAATGTATTTACCTGTAACTAGGTTTTGATAATGCACCCACCTCCTTTGATTTCACTCGCTGATTATTGGTGTGGAGTAGGGTAATAATGTGCGATATAAACTATTAAATACACTACTGATAATATTTTCTCCATTGTAACAAAAAAATGTTCAAATGCGTGTGAAATCTTATGGGACTTAACTGCTCAGGTCATCAGTCCCTATGCTTTCACACTACTTAACCTAAACTATTCTAAGGACAAACACACACACCCATGCCCGAGGGAGGATTCGAACCTCCGCCGGGACCAGCCGCACAGTCCATGACTGCCGCGCCTTAGACCGCTCGACTAATCGATTGTAACATTTTTAAATTTCGATATTTTTAATAGCTACATGATAATTTACTTTGGAACGTTTTTATCAAATTTCTAAAAACATAAATTTTCCAGAGTAATATTTGTAATTTCGGAAAAAGACTGCAGCACACAAAAAGTAAATACTGTCATTTAAAAATGTAGTAAGAAAATAAATACTGAACTTCTATTACAGGACTGGCAACAGTCAAAAGTCTGAAATGTTTTGCAAGTACCACACACTCTCCTATATTACAATGCGACCTTGAAGTCGTGTAGATTTCGTTTCTTGTGGTTACCACTTACTTTTCACAACACTATTCTCACTCAAGGCCTTAGCGCTTCTGATTTCATATTGCCTTTTTCCGTCATAATCATAGAATGTGTCTTACCTGTAATTCCGAACATTGGTTGAACGATATCTGCTGATCAGGAACTATACTCAGCGATCGATTGTTCAGATCCTTGAAATAAACGTTTATTCCCACATAAGAGAAACAAACCGTCTTCCTCTGGTCGAGAGCGCAGATTCATCGAGATACTGCAACTTTGATCATGGAGGGTATCATAATAAAAGCGTAACGTCTTTTGTGGCATGTTTCTGACAGTATGCTATGTTTTATAACAACTACTCAATGAGGATATCTTCATTATTTTATTAAGAGCCAGTTTCAACCTACTACTCAGTATCTTGATCGAAGGTGACAAAATGGGAAACTTTCATTGATGTCGTAGGCAAGGTTGTAGTTGAGGAAGTATGCCACTTTCTTCCTCTGGCCTCCTATGACGTATACGAGGTAGTCCTGCAGGATCATAATTCGACTACACTCCTATTCCTTATATACAGTATGTGAATGACCTACTTAACATACAACAGCAGAATTGGTACTTTTTGCAGATGATACTAGTGTTATAATAAATCCCATTAGAGTAAAAACCAAGGATCAGGATGATAACAATATTTTTTAAACAATCGTTATTTGTTTATCTGAAAATGGTCTGTTCCTTAATTTTGAAACAAAAAACACACTATATTCAGTTCTGTACAAGAAATAGAGTCATATTAATAATTTATGTAGCAGAAGAACAGGCGACAGCAAACAGGGTAGCATGCTCCAATTTTTTTGGGTGTACATGTTGATGAAAACTTGAACTGGAAGAACCATATTACTGAGCTTCGCCAACAATTAAGTTCAGCTACTTTTGCTCTTCGTGCAATTGTTAGTCTTGAAAACAAACTAATGATCTCACATGTTAAGTCCCATAGTGCTTAGAGCCATTTGAACCATTTGAACTAACTAACTAAAAGTGAATGTGTGTATGGCGTAATGATGTATTTGTGTTGTCGTCGAAGAGTAAAACGACGCCCCACAGCGTCAGTTCCGGGAGATAGGTAAACATTTCATACTTATTTCTCGATTCAAGATAATATCTAGAGAAAGGAAAACCAGCAGTGTTACTTGAAATTACAGGGTCATTTCTTGCTCTTTAGAGAAAAGAATGTGTAATTAACTATCTGGGTGTACGATCCAACTAAATCACAGAGAAATTGAGATACACTAAATACTGGTATTCACAAAACTTTTAACGTAAACGGAAAATAACACCTTTTCCGAGTATAGGAAGTTTAGGTCAGGTCACAAAAATTACACAGTAGATTCCTCAGGATTTCGTATTCTACTTACACTAAACACGCGAATATCAGCAAACCCTTTTGTACACCTAAATCACTAGCCATGAACTAAAATTCTATGGCTATATAAAAAATATAAAACCTATTGTATTCTACTTGATATAACTGGCACTTCTCTTCCCCGCAACAGTTTGTTCTGTTAACCTTTTGAGTCTCGTCAGTACGCAAAAAAACGTTATTTTAAAAATTTTCACAAATTAAACAACGAATACAAGAAGAAGTTGACAAAAAGTAAAGAGTCGATTGTCTTAAGGAAGCTGTTCCACTTTGGAACCACTGAGACATACAGATTTAAACTACCCATCATTTCAAGTGATACATTTGAAAACAACTTTTCCTAGACACAATCCCACATCTCTAAACTCCCGTCCACAGCTCGTGGTCTTGAGGTCACGTTCTCGCTTTCCGAGCAGGGGGTTCTGAGTTCGATTCCCGGCGATGTCGGGATTTTCACCTGCCTCGAGATGACTAGGTGTTTGTGTTGTCCTCATCATTCATGAAAGTGGCCGATTGGAGTGAGCAAAGGTTGAGAATTTGTACGGGTGGTGATAACCGCGCAGTTGAGCGCCCAACAAAGTAAACATCATCATCATCTAAACTCACGTGAGCTAATAATGACTCAAACGAATTATAGTTCTAATCAACAAGCAAAAATTGGCCTGAAATTAAATAAAATTTTGTCAAAAGTACATACTGCCCCAGTGGTTTCGAAGCCACTAATAAAGCAGTAGGACAAACTCAGAGGTATATCACAATAGCTTCAGATATACTTACTTTCACTGTCAATTGTCTGCTATACATTATTACTGCAGAAAAAAGCAATACATGTCACACTCTCCGACATCACATCCAACGATCTCTGCACCGACCGTTGCTTTGAACATTGTAAATGACTGCTATAATGCACTACATTCGTAGAAGTACTTCAGTATACCGCTAGATGTTTCTGTCTTGCAATATGATCGGTGGTTTCATGCGAAAGGCACAGGCACTTCAAATCAAAATTTATGAAATGGTGGTTTGGGGCAGAAGCCTCTGGTACTCAAGGGGTTAATGCTCCACATTGTATTGAATATTTTCAGTATTAAGATGGGGATCTCATATTAACACAATTTTCACCTGTACGGTTGTGACGAGTGCAGCATCATATTTCGCCACCGTTCATCTCTTGGGGTAGCAGTCCAATAGCGAAGAGAATCAGGAATTTAATCCTACCTTACAGAGAGATCGTTAATTACGTGTTTAAATTTGAATGGAATATGAGCAAGACGAAACTAGGTGGCACAATATTACTATGACGCAAACATGATTTTCTGTTGGTTGCTAATGGAATTTTATCGAATGTGAGAAATAAATCAATCACCTACTGAGACCAGAATATTCTACATTAACATTCACACTCTGTAAACCACTGTGAAATGTATGGAACTGGTTACTTCTTGGCGTACAAAGCACTAGGGTTCTTTTCCAGTACCTTTCACGAATGTAGCACGGGAATAATAATAGCTGAAAATCCTACGTGCGAACTATAATTAGTCTGCTCTCGTCCTCCCGATCTCTAAAGGAGCGATGCGTACGGAAAATAGTGTATTTTTGGATTCCTCACTCAGTACTGGTTCTTGAAATTTTATAAGTAAGCATTAGAAGTATAGTTCAGATGTATCCTCAGGTATCAGGCAGTTCAGGCTTTTCAGCACTTTCATTACGACCTGCCGTGAGTCAAACAATTTGTGACCTTTAATGCTACCCAAATAGTACACGTTCTTTTTCCTCTGCTAATCCTACACACTCGAGCAATATTGTAGAACAAGTCGCTCGAGTGCTTTGTGAACAGCCTCTTTTGATGACTGACTGTATTTTTCCAGTGTCCTACCCAACCGTAGTCTAACATCTGCTTTACCTACGACTTTTCAAGCATTCCATTTCATATCCCTGCAAACAGCTGTACCTGTGTATTTATGAGAACTGACTGATTCAAACTGTGGTTTATGGATATTGTAGAATAATATAACTATGTCGAATCGGGGCCACTTTTGGGATGTAAGTGCCTAGGTGTCGTACTTATCACTGTACCTATGATGTCACGCGCTATGGGTGCCTACACGCAGGGGTAGGAGAGCGTCGAGATACTTTGTCGGCAGCAATCTTACACGGTTTCGGCAGCAAAAATTCTGTCTCGTCAGTAAATTTCTCTCCCCCTCACCCTCTCCCTCCCTCTCCCCCTCTCCCCCTCTCTCCCTCTCCGCCTCTCTCCCTCTCCCCCTCTCCCTCTCTCCTGTAAGTTATACAATAATTGCACTCCTCAAAAATTCACATATTTTTGATAAGTAATACAGACATCTGAAACATGGAAATGCTGCAATTCACACCAGAACTGTGATTTCTTTATGTATTTCTGAAAAAGAATACAGATATTTTAGATTGGAAATCACATTGCGACACTTGACATAAATAATGTATGTTTGTTGCTGATGTAGCTTATGAATTTCTGATGAACAATACAAATATTTTAGATATCAAAACTCTGTAAGTTACACAAATATTATCAATATCTTCATGTATTGTAACAGTTAATGTGCATGTGTGTCTGCATGTGTGCATGTTACCGATGGATCTTGCATATTTTTAACAAATAATATAGACAATTTAGAAGTGAAAGTACTGTAAGTTATGCCAGTGTTTTCAATATATCTGCATACATATTATGCTGTTTGTGTGTGTTTGTGTTGTAAGATGGCAAGAACTATGCCTCTTAGATGAAGTCATTAAAGATCATCTAACTCACATTGAGCGAACAGTAGGGCTGAACAAAAATGACTGACAAGGCACAATGCATCTTGTAGAGGGTATAGTATGGACTTATTGGAATAATTAATGTCGGGTGATGGTTTTAAAGTAATTCACATGACATGAAAACTTTGTGTAAATGCGTCGATTTACTGGAGGCAAGTTTATCCTAGGGAAGTATTCAGAACTGACTGTAGCCGGCTGGGAGCGGCGAAGGGAAGCGACAATAGGCAGCTTAGGGCGGATCAAGCTCTGAGAAAGCAGTAACGGGGCGCGGCCTCCAGTTGCCTTAAGATGAGTGACAGTGAGTGGGTGGTTGACCCCATGCTCGTGTACCAGGAAGCAGACAGAGAACTTGTACGCCTGTTGATAAATGTCCATCGTCCCGTTTTCAGGGAAACATATGAGAAAGCAGCGCAAAGTTACGGTGGAGCGGTCAACAGAGTTCAAAATATGCATGTTCTTGACTATAGCAACTTCACGCTGAATGCACAGTCCTCAGAGTCTGAAGTAAATCAGGTCAAGAGCGACAGAATGAATTACGCTGGCCTCCGATGGGAACGTAGGACCAAGGAATTTGAAGTACTCTCCTGGGAGTCAGAATTCCGGAATAATTCGTGTTTTGTACAGATGCTAACCTTGGTGGGTGGCCTGGGAGGAGCTAAATAGCAGAAGTTGAGAGGAAGGGAAATTTTGTGGGAATTTGTTCACCTCCCAGAGCAGGCATTGGTCGGCGCTGGGAAGTGATGCATAATTAAAGCGACTTGCGCTGCAATTGGCGTAAGTGATTTTGCTGGAGGGGAAACCGAGGCGAAGAGCAGAGTGGGAGAAGTCTCCATAGTAGTCTTCCGTTCCCAGCTTGCGTAGAGTGTGGGCGTGGTGTTCTTTACTCAGCTTGACTGAGAGACAGTGAGCATCTCTGCAGTTTAGGACTTAGCAAATGGAACAATTGAGCTTGGAGATAGGAAGTTTTGGTTCAGCTATGTACTGAGCAAGATAGCTAGGAGTGAATAGACGAGCACATCCTTGCAGCACCATGAGGTCAGCTGACGTCCACACAACGACACTGCTCCGCCACACTGTATTCGGTGGTATTGCGCCCGATCCCGCCACTGATTAATTTGTCGGATCACGTCGGCAAAGTTTTTATGATCATGGGCCGTGTATTGCAGAATTCTTTTCGCACTTCGCATTACTCCTGGGCAGTCGATAGGAATTACTTTTGAGTTATCGCGCTGTACTCCACTCAAACGCAATTTATTACCACTGCCTGAGAGGAGAGTCTTGTAATGTGATGTTTGAATTTCGGGCGTTAAAATAAATTTGTGCTAATCGACTGCATCTGTTTTCAATTAAGTAGTTGAAATCTTAAGTCACTTTCTTAATTATTTTTATGTTCAACATTTGCATCTGGTTTTCAATAGCTGAATATCACATCAATGTGCACCCCTTTTTGATTAAAAGTGATCAATTCTGAATCAATTAATGTCAACACTGCCACCGCAGTTCAATCAGGAGTCACAGGGCCTTATTACTTTTTTTTGCGTTATCCGATATTGTGGCAGTTTTGCACTCTCTGTTGATCTGTTAGTCAGTTAGCTGGGATGAACACACGCCAAAACCCGATAAGTGACGGGTGGGGTGTTACAGCGTGCATGTCTAACAGAGAAATAAAGAAAGAGAAATTTATTGACGAGGTAGAATTTTTGCTGACGAAACTATGTGAGGTCAATGGTGACAGAATATTTCGCCAATATTCTGCCCCTGCATGTAAGCAACCCGCGTGTATGACGTCATGGGTGCGGTACTAAGAACGGAATGCTTCAATCAGACATGTCGAAACATGCCCTGAATTTTTTAAATATAAGAATAACACACCGAAAGAAGGCCCAAGGTCTGTCAAAATTTTTGCTGCTATGATGTGCGGCAAGTGCTTTTCAAAAAATGTAGAAAATTGCCAAATTCGTAGCCCGCCAGGCGCCTACAACTTCAATTTAGTTGACAGTTTCTCTGAAACAGTTGTTCGCAGTTATTTTTCACTCAAATTTGCAACTCATCCAAAAACCACAATAATTTCTAGTTCCTTTTTCAGTAGTGTAAGTATTGAAAATGGAGATAAAACTGAATTAATGTTCATTTTGCTTAGCGCGTAATATTAAGCAGTGTCCAAACCCGGTTTTGCTTCGTAAAATGTGCTTTGAGCTGTATAAAGGGAAGGAAAACTTACACAAAGAAATAAATACGCACCGAAATGAAACTTGTAAATGTGTAGAAGAAAAATTATCCCTTATATTTACTATAGAGCGTGGCGCAAAGTCATGTTACCCCTCCCCCTCCCCAATTAATAACCAACCTGAACCCCTAAACTGTAATAATTAATACAAACAACAGTTCTTTAGAGGAGTTTGCTTGAGATATGAAACACGTCGAGCTGTTCATTAGATTCAACGTACTATTACTGTTGGAGATCTAAGAAACTGGGCCCTCCGAATCGCAATTGAGATTAATATTGCTGATTTCAAGTCTTCGTCAACCTGGTTAAGCAGATTCAAGAAATCGTGCAGAATAGGAAGCCTCAAAACAACGAAGTTTACATCACGTAAAAGAGTACAGGAGATACCATTAATTCACAGCTGACATGAAGACGAAGCTTGCTGTTATCCTCACATCTGCTCTGTCTAACGCCGATTAGTCATGTTTAGTGAAAGAACTGCGAGCAAAAATCACTTCACCATTACGAGGCGAATAAAGGGGGAGTCTGTGGTGCAATCGGTTAAAGCCACCACACATTCATACACAACAATGACAGTGGTAAATATGAGTTTCTATTCAGTTGCAGAAATTAATTCATTGCTTTTGTAGAACCCTTAGCCTGGACGCAACGATACCTCTGTCTTTCAGGACGACGACGAGAGCACTGTTGATTACTTCAGATTCCACCCAGAAGAACCAATGCGACTCTCGACAAAGACGTTTTATGACTGTGGAAAGTATTTTTAAGGAAACTGTCTGGAAATATAATTTTCTATAATTCCTTCTCATTTGAGGTTTATAAGGGGAACAGTATTCTTAAATTTCAGTCATTTCTGCATCATCAGTTGGCATCAGCACATTTTGCGAATTGCTTTAAGTATGCTCGGTATGCTGTAAAATAGGCAGCGCAACTGTAACGACCTTTCTTACTCCACCGCAGTTCTGTATCGATAAAAGTAGTAATTACCGTCACATGCTTGAAAGCCGTAATTTTGTTTTTTTCGTCGTGTGTGCCTGGTGTAAGGAAAATGTTTGTTTTCGACATTCAGATGACACTTCACTTTATTGTGACGATTATAGGGAATGAACAAGGAACTGTTTCATTGTTATTATAATAAACGTTGTTCAAAAATTGTCATAAGAACCATGTTACAGGTATTGCTATAAAATGATATAAGTGTAAGAGGTATTTCATTTCAATAAATGAAAGTCACGATTGATAGAAGTTGTCTGTAATGTAACATCACACACGGTCTTGATATATTTTCCTCTGCTGATCACCTTTGCAAGAATTACACATGAAACAATTTAGCTGTCGATACGAAATGTCATTTGTTCAAAACATTAATGACACATAAAATTTTTTGTATGGTTTGGTTCCAAATTCGCTTGTGTCACTCCAGATATAAGCATTCCGCGACGCTATTCTCTCTAGTTACAGTCGATCACGCGCTAGGCAGGAGGGACTATACAAACCGCTGTCATAAGCAATTCTTCGTACGACCAAAACGAGTAACTTCAACAGTTTTTAAAAAAAAATACTTTCAGCCCGCCATAGAAGCTAAAATTTTGACAGTGCATTTCTTTCGCTGTAATCTTCCCGCATAGAAATTTAAGAGTGGGTTTCCACGTGTCAGATTGGACCATTCCCTTGTAAGTACAGTACGGTAGGTATATACGTCCTAAAACTAGCCCAGAGTCGTCATATTATACTACTTCATAGTCACAGGTTAGCACTTTTCTATATTTTGCAAAGTGCACAGCTATATGTTACTGAACATTTAAAGCTAGTTGACAGTTGATGCATTACTTTGAAGACCCATCAGTATTGGTTGTTTTTCAAATAGTACTTCAATGTAGATAACTGCATTATCTGCTAAAAGTCAGAAGTTACTCTGAATATTGCCTACCAGGTCATTAGTATATAACATTAACATGAAGGATCCCGACATACTTCCACTTCAACCACTACGTTATTTCTACATCTGCCAAGCAATATCCATTCACTATAACTTTCTGCGTGCTCTCTACGAAGGTTCCCTCAGTCCAAGCGAAAATTTTGCTTGATTCCGTATAAGATCATATTTTCGTTGTCAAGGCTCGTGTGGTACTGAGTCAAATGCTTTTTGACAGTTCTGTGTAAAGGGTGTTAAAACTGTTCCGACGATCTATGTAATAGTACACATTCGTAGAATCTCATTTATATTTTGTCTCAAAATATACGACGAACAAACAAGTGAAAAAGCGATCAGACTTACTGTGTACTTTACTCCATGCGCGCACTGCCCAATAAACACATCTTAACTACGGGTGTCTTTAACTACCTCTGTGTGCAGACTGCCAGCCAAGTACAGTAATCAGTAACAATGTCTAATCGTTGGTTCACTCGTTTGATCGTAGGATATATTGAGTTTCAAGGCTTTTTCATCTGTTGAAGGTGTAAATTCCTACGGGACCAAACTGCTGAGATCATCGGTCCCTAGCTTACACACTACTTAATCTAGCTTAAACTAAATTACACACAGCCATACCCGTGGGAGGACTTGAACCTTTAACGAGGGGAGCCGCGCGAACCGTGGCAAGGCGCATGAGACCACGCGGCTACCCCTCGCGGCACAGTTCTTTTTTTTTAAAAAAAAAATCTGCAGAGGAAGAATGAAGTACTGTCCTTAGGAAACCTCTTTATTTATAAGAAGAAACGCCCCTATCGTGCCTACACTGACGGAAAAACCGCAACACGAAGAAGGAGTTGTGTGACGTAACCAAAAGTTGGTAGGCGTGTTTCTACGTCTGAAAGATGATGTCTATTCAGATTTGGCACTAGTCGCATAAGTGTGCCGGTACTATCCCCACGATGAGGATAAAAATCAGGTTTACTGTAAATACACACTGTAACGGTGGTGAGCGTTAATTACCTTTGAGGCTGCACGCGGGAGTTCATTTTAGTCAAGAATGCCTTTAAGATGACAAAGATGCCACCATCAACACCTCACTAAGTATGAACGAGGTTGTATAATAGGGCTAGGAGAAGTTGGATGTTCCTTCTGCGATACTGCAGAAAGACTTGGCAGGACTGTAGCCACTGTACATGATTACAGGCGGCAATGGTCGCAAGAAGACCCGCCTCCTGCTGGCCACGCGCTGCTACCAGAGGGAAGACCATTGTGTTCGAAGTATGGTTGGTTCAAATGGCTCTGAGCACTATGGGACTTAACATCTATGGTCATCAGTCCCCTAGAACTTAGAACTACTTAAACCTAACTAACCTAAGGACATCACACAACACCCAGTCATCACGAGGCAGAGAAAATCCCTGACCCCGCCGGGAATCGAACCCGGGAACCCGGGCGTGGGGAGCGAGAACGCTACCGCACGAGTTCGAAGTATGACTGCCGCATCGTACTGCACCTGCAGGAGCAATTTCAACAACAGATGACACCACAGTGACGCAACAAACTATTAAAAAGCGGTTACTTCTAGAACAGCTTCGGGTCAGACGCACTGTGGAGTGCGTTCCACTGACCCCAAACCACCGTCATTTGCGACTTCAAAGGTGTCAAGCGAGAGCTCATTGGAGCGCAGGGTTAAGATCTGTTGTGCTTTGTGATGAAAGTAGGGCCTGCCTTGGGGCCAGTATGGCCGGGTGTTGGTTACGTGCCAGTTGAGGACCTGCACCCGACATTTCTCCGTGGGAGCACTATCGTGGTTATCCCACGCACCTTGACTACGAAATTCTATTTCAGTCTGGAATTTCGACCACTGTACTGCCATTCATGAGCGGCATTTCAGGGGGTGTTTTCCAGCACGAGAATACTCGCCCACGTACCGCAGTTGCAACCCAACATGCTCTGCAGAGTGTCTACATGTTGCCCTTGCCTGCTCGATAGTCTGATCTGTCTCCAGTCTAGCACATAAACTATTGGCCATTAAAATTGCTACATCAAGAAGAAATGCAGATGATAAATGGGTATTCATTGTACAAATATACACTCCTGGAAATTGAAATAAGAACACCGTGAATTCATTGTCCCAGGAAGGGGAAACCTTATTGACACATTCCTGGGGTCAGATACATCACATGATCACACTGACAGAACCACAGGCACATAGACACAGGCAACAGAGCATGCACAATGTCGGCACTAGTACAGTGTATATCCACTTTTCGCAGCAATGCAGGCTGCTATTCTCCCATGGAGACGATCGTATAGATGCTGGATGTAGTCCTGTGGAACGGCTTGCCATGCCATTTCCACCTGGCGCCTCAGTTGGACCAGCGTTCGTGCTGGACGTGCAGACGGCGTGAGACGACGCTTCATCCAGTCCCAGACATGCCCAATGGGGGACAGATCCGGAGATCTTGCTGGCCAGGGCAGTTGACTTACACCTTCTAGAGCACGTTGGGTGGCACGGGATACATGCGGACGTGCATTGTCCTGTTGGAACAGCAAGTTCCCTTGCCGGTCTAAGAATGGTAGAACGATGGGTTCGATGACGGTTTCGATGTACCGTGCACTATTCAGTGTCCCCTCGACGATCACCAGAGGTGTACGGCCAGTGTAGGAGATCGCTCCCCACACCATGATTCCGGGTGTTGGCCCTGTGTGCCTCAGTCGTATGCAATCCTGTTTGTGGCGCGCACCTGCACGGCGCCAAACACGCATACGACCATCATTGGCACCAAGGCAGAAGCGACTCTCATCGCTGAAGACGACACGTCTCCATTCGTCCCTCCATTCACGCCTGTCGCGACACCACTGGAGGCGGGCTGCACGATGTTGGGGCGTGAGCGGAAGACGGCCTAACGGTGTGCGGGACTGTAGCCCAGCTTCATGGAGACGGTTGCGAATGGTCCTCGCCGATACCCCAGGAGCAACAGTGTCCCTAATTTGCTGGGAAGTGGCGGTGCGGTCCCCTACGGCACTGCGTAGGATCCTACGGTCTTGGCATGCATCCGTGCGTCGCTGCGGTCCGGTTCCAGGTCGACGGGCACGTGCACCTTCCGCCGACCAATGGCGACAACATCGATGTACTGTGGAGACCTCACGCCCCACGTGTTGAGCAATTCGGCGGTACGTCCACCCGGCTTCCCGCATGCCCACTATACGCCCTCGCTCAAAGTCCGTCAACTGCACATACGGTTCACGTCCACGCTGTCGCGGCATGCTACCAGTGTTAAAGATTGCGATGGAGCTCCGTATGCCACGGCAAACTGGCTGACACTGACGGCGGCGGTGCACAAATGCTGCGCAGCTAGCGCCATTCGACGGCCAACACCGCGGTTCCTGGTGTGTCCGCTGTGCCGTGCGTGTGATCATTGCTTGTACAGCCCTCTCGCAGTGTCCGGAGCAAGTATGATGGGTCTGACACACCGGTATCAATGTGTTCTTTTTTCCATTTCCAGGAGTGTATTATACTAGAACTGACATGTGATTACATTTTCGCGCAATTTGAGAAATCAGTACCCAGAACAACCACCTTTGATCGTAATAACGCACTTGATACGCCTGGGCATCGAGTCAAACATAGTTTGGATGGCGTGTACAGGTACATCTGCCCATGCAGCTTCAACACGATACCACAGTTCATCAGGAGTAGTGACTGGCGTATTCTCACGAGCCAGTTGCTCGGCCATCATTGACCAGACATTTTCAATTGGTGAGAGATCTGGAGAATATGCTGGCCAGGGTAGCAGTCGAACATTTTC
Source organism: Schistocerca gregaria (assembly GCF_023897955.1). Taxonomy (NCBI): domain Eukaryota; kingdom Metazoa; phylum Arthropoda; class Insecta; order Orthoptera; family Acrididae; genus Schistocerca; species Schistocerca gregaria. Next base: position 564,922,940 of record NC_064931.1, read on the forward strand.
TGTATCCAGAAAGGCCCGTACAGGACCTGCAACATGCGGTCGTGCATTATCCTACTGAAATGTAGGGTTTCGCGGGGATCGAATGAAGGGTAGAGCCACGGGTCGTAACACATCTGAAATGTAACGTCCACTGTTCAAAGTGCCGTCATTGCGAACAAGAGGTGACCGAGACGTGTAACCAATAGCACCCCATACCATCACGCCTGGTGATAAGCCAGTATTTCAATGACAAATGCACGCTTCCAATGTGCCTTCGCGGCTATATCGCCAAACACGAATGCGACCATTATGATGCTGTAAACAGAATCTGGGGCAACCGAAAAATGACGTTTTGCCATTCGTGCACCCAGGTTCGTCATTGAATACACCATCGCAGGCGCTCCAGTCTCTGATGCAGTGTCAAGGGTAACCGGAGCCATAGTCTCCGAGCCGATAGTCCATGCTGCTGCAAACGTCGTCGAACTGTTCGTGCAGATGGTTGTTGTCTTGCAAACGTCCCCATCTGTTGACTCAGGGATCGAGACGTGACTGCACGATCCGTTACAGCCATGCGTATAAGATGCCTGTCATCTCGACTGCTACTGATACGAGGCCGTTGGGATCGAGCACGGCGTTCCGTATTGCCCTCCTGAACCCACCGATTCCATATTCTGCTAACAGTCATTGGATCTCGACCAACGCGAGCAGCAATGTCGCGATACGTTAAACCACAATCGCGATAGGCTACAATTCGACCTTTATCATAGTCGGAAACGTGATGGTACGTATTTCTCCTCCTTACACGAGGCATCACAAGAACGTTTCACCAAGCAACGCCAGTCAACTGCTGTTTGCGTATGAGACATCGGTTGGAAACTTTCCTCATGTCAGCACGTTGTAGGTGTTGCTACCGGCGCCAAACTTGTGTGAAAGGTGTGAAAAGCTAATCATTTGCATATCACAGCATCTTCTTGTGTCAGTTAAATTTCGCGTGTGTAGCACGTCATCTTTGTGGTGTAGCAATTTTAATGGCCAGTAGTGTATTTTAAATGTGACACCTGAAATTATATAATGGTTTTCATGTTTATTTTTAGATCTGAAGATGGTAGCTTGAGACGGTCGAACCCGATAAAATTAAAACGTAATTGTGATTGTAACAATTTAGGAATAACCGTCGTCTGCAGATGATAGAAGAAAGACGCCGTAGTTTGTAAAACTTCTAGTATCCCGTCACCGGCACTTCACAATGCACTGCAGTCGTCTGGCAACCATGCTCATCGGTGACAGCGCAATGGCTGCCCCAAAGTACGGACATCGGCCAGTAGTGTATATCATTGAACGACAGCTCCAGCGTTACGCACAACCAGCTTTTACAGTCCATTTATTGACCGACCAAGCACTACATGCATGCAATTCCATCCAGAAACTGACATCCAGCACATGCACAACGCTATGCATGCACGTTTGCATGCTTGCATTCAACATCCTTGCGGTTATATCTGTTATTAATGTATCAGCATTTCTTAGTTGCAATGACCTCTCTCTTACGCTTCTTTAACCTGTGATATTGCGATGTTAATCACTTAAATATGTTACCTATAAAATGTATTCCCGACATTTCATTACTGTACAGTAATTACTGTTTATTGTGGCGATTTTTTCTCATTAGTTTGTTTTTCACCAACTTTATTGTCTGTTTGTCATTGATTACCGCCAGGAAATCGAAGTAGTCAAAGAGTTTGGTAGAGGTTCTTGTAGCCTCTTTCAGTCGCTGTTGTCTCACGCCACTGAGTATTAGGAAGTGTGTCCGGTCCTCTGACACGGAATGTGGTGGCCTACGGTCTCCCTGTTTATGCATCTTCTCATCTGACTCACAGATGGCTTTGTAACTGAGCATTAATTAGCGAGCTCAGCAGTTAATTAGGACTCCAGCAGCTGGCGCATAACGGTGGCGCTCACTGGAATGTGCCAAGCGGCCTGCTGTGTGACGCCTGAAGGGCCTCCTCTGGTCGCCGAAGGCAGCTGGTCGTTGGTCGCTGCCATTCCGCTGATCCACGATTCGCCTATCAGAGTGTAAAGTTCTAGACTGTGTGTGTGATTGTGTGTGTGTGTGTGTGTGTGTGTGTGTTTGTGTGTGTGTGTGTGTGTGTGTGTGTATCTTATAGTCGCTTATAGTCGCTCACAGGGTTATTTGGTAACCGTGATAGCGTTACGGAAATGTTTAGCAAACTCAAGTGGCAGACTCTGCAAGAGAGGCGCTCTGCATCGCGGTGTAGCTTGCTCGCCAGGTTTCAAGAGGGTGCGTTTCTGGATGAGGTATCGAATATACTGCTTCCCCCTACTTATACCTCCCGTGGAGATCACGAATGTAAAATTAGAGAGATTCGAGCGCGCACGGAGGCTTTCAGACAGTCGTTCTTCCCGCGAACCATACGCGACTGAAACAGAAAAGGGAGGTAATGACAGTGGCACGTAAAGTGCCCTCCGCCACACATCGTTGGGTGGCTTGCGGAGTATGAATGTAGATGTAGATGTAGATGTAGAACGGTGAGGTCATCAGCGTCCTTACGCTCATTAGAACAAACGAATGTGGAGATAAATTCTAAAATTGTTTCACACTCATGCACTCGAAATGACCACGCAGTCACTCTCCCACATGCGCTAAAACAACTCAAAAAGAGGGGAAGTAGCTATACATGAAATTAATACACAGAAAACAAACACAGAGGAGCTGGCAGAAAATCACAGGGAAATGTGACTGACTGACCACTTGCAAAAAACTTGAGTGAGCTAGCCACCCTCTTAACACATCGATGTCATCTCCTATAATCTCGGAAAAAATGTTGGACAATTCACAAACCTTAAAACTTGAACCACATTCGTTTGAACGTTACTTAAAATAGAGGGCGGATCCGTCAGCAAATCCGCCGTGGTCCACTGGTCGGAAAATAAAACACACTCCAATGAAATATGGCGCACAGTGATCCGCAAGCCACAAGCGCTACACACTACAGGGTCCTCTGACCGGAGTAAGAAGCCATGCGTCATAAGGCTGTGGCGTATGCGAAGACGAGTAAGGAGGACCTCTCCCATCGACGTGGCATCGAAGGTGGTACGCCACGGCCGAGTTGCGAGTTGTGCGCTTTACTACACGGAGCTTGTTGTCGGCCACTTCCAGCCACTCGTCTTCCCACCGACGCATGACTTTGTACTTCAACACCGAGGTGACAACATGCTCGGGAATGGAACAATGAAATAATTGAGGAGCACGACACGCCTCCTTGGCCGCTAGACCCGCCCTTTCGTTCCCCGCAACACGCATGTGCCACGGTACCCAGCAGAAAAGCATCCTCTTCCCCAGTCATTGCAGCTGAAGGAGGGCATCCTGGATATTCTGGGTTACTTTATCAGCAGGGTGCAAACGTTGGAGAGAGTGAATAGCACTGAGAGAATCGGAACAGACAAGAAATTTAAAACTGGAAGAACGTCTCATCCGCATGAGTGCCCGCAAGATCGCATATAAATCTGCGTCAAAGACAATAAATTCTTGAGGGAGTGGGGCCTTGAGGACACAATCAGGGAAAAGGACAGAGCACCCAACAGACTTCCCCCCCCCCCCTCCCCCCTGCTTAGATCCATCTGTAAAGACAGCTATATATATATAAAATGTCAAAAAATATTGCATTGAAAACAGTCGTGTACTGCACTAAATCTAAAATCACGCTTGGCCTCTGCAATAAACATGTCGGCAGGCAGTGAAAACCCTGGATTTGAGGCTGTACATGCTCCACACGAAGTAATGGAGCACTTAGCGTCCTTGGCTGGGAGGCCCCTTGCGGGGCATGTCCGGCCGCCTTGGTGCAGGTCTTATTACATCGGATGCCACAGTGGGTGACCTGTCTGCCGGATGGGAAGGAAATGATGATGAAGACAACACAACACCCAGTCCCTGAGCGGAGAAAGTCTCCGACCCAACCGGGAATCGAACCTGGGCCCCTAGGACGGCAATTCGTCACGCTGACCACTCAGCTATCGGGGTGGACTCCACACCAAGTGACTCCAGCACACGCTGCGCATGAATCCCAAATGGCATTTTGGCTCGTGGACTGTTGGAGAAAAGACGTTCCAGAGGCGAACGAACTACAGTATGGTATGTGTCTGAAGTTGGAGCTGCGAGGGACTTACATACCTTACGCACCATGAGAAGCTGCCGCCGGGTGGTGAGTGGTTGAGTGGTAGTTCCCCGACCTCGGCACAGAGACTGGGTATCGGACTGGTCCTACGCACCCGTGGCTAGCTGAATCCCCTCATGGTGGACAACATCAATCATCTTCAAAAAGAAGGCCTCGCCGATCCATAAACCGTGCACCCATAAGACCAGCCACGAAGCTCTATAAAACTGGTGCAGACGCACCCTGCACTCTCCCTCAAGACAGTGGCTAAGACACTGAATGATGTTCAGTACCTTAAGGGTTCTGGCATTCAGGTCTCTCAGATGTGGCAACCACGGCGATTTGGAGCCAAAAATGACGGCCATAAACCTCACTGACACTCTAAAATGTAGGATAATGTCCCTCATCTGCAAGCCAGATACATTAAAAATACGACGAGAACGATTAAAATGAACACACACACACACACACACACACACACACACACACACACACACACACACACTTATCTGCAGAAAACTGCGAACCCATTTTTACAGACCACTCCTCTAACCTTCACAATGTAAGTTGCAACTGACAGCTCGCTGCTGCAGGACCGTAGGAGGAACAGAAAACACAAATAAAGACGACTGTACAGGGTTCCTTTCTGTCGATTTGACAGTGTTTATGGCTAATGCAAAGAGTGTAACACCTAAAAAACTGCCCTGAGGGATACCATTCTCCTGCTCAAAACGATCTGACAGGGTGTCACCATCTCGGGGCCTAAAAAACGGCTGAGACAGGAAAGAGCGTATGAAGATGGGGAGGTGGCCACGGAAGCCCCACTGATGCTGTCGTGTGAGAATACAGCGTCTTCAAGTAGTATCGTACGCCTTACTGATATCGAAGAATATACCGATACAGTGATGTTTATGTAGGAAAGCCTCTGAATAGCCGTCTCTAGCAAGGTCACGTTGTTGACAGTCGACCGAAATCTCCGAAATCCACACTGAGAGCAGATGAGGAGTTCTCTGGTCTTTAGTAACCAGACAAGACGACGGTTAACGTTTCGCTCCAGGGTCTTTCCTACATAGCTCGTTAAGGCGATAGTCCGATAACTGTTGGGATATGTTCGGTCTTTCCCTGGTTTGAGGACAGGTATCAAAAGTGCCTCTCTCCACGAGTTGAGGAAGTTACATGTCTGCCTTATAAGATTAAGACATTCTAAGAGGATTTCCTTTGATGCTGCTGGCAAACTGTAGTATCACGAGTCTCAGACAGGGCCGATTCCACCTCCCTCATGGGGAAAGGATGGTGGTAGGTATCGGAATTGTTGGATCTGATACCCAGATTTCCCCTCTCTACAGTCGCACAGTAATAACAAAACGCCGGATCCTGACTGGCAGTAGTTTTTGCAAAGTGTTCTGCTAGCGTTTGATCGATGTATCCATGTTTCGAGACACCCCTGTTTCAGTACTGCTGCTATTGGTAAACGACTGTGTTTACCAGATATCCTACGGATACTATTGTAGAGCAAGTGGAATGGTTTTTAAAGTTCGGGAACGCTTGCCAAGACCTTTCCTTGCCCTCCTTAATTACGGATCGAGCCTTGGCTCTTGATACTCGAAAGGCTATGAGGTTGCCAGCTATAGGGCGGTATTTAAATCGTCAAAGAGCTGCACGACCGACCGGATTACTGAACGATACTCATCTTTCCACAAAGGTACTAAGATAAACCAAGAGATTTGGGGTGAATAAGTCAGTATCTTGATGGATCACTTTCGTGATGGGGTCCACCCACTCCTGGACGCTATCGCGATTTCCAAACACAGCCAGCTGACTGAACAGCGTCCAGTTAGCCCTGCTGACCATCAAATTTTGTGGGTTCTGTTCAAGCAATCCTTCATCCAGTAGTGCTCACTGGAATGAAGGTCGTCATTGAACTACCACTGAACAGAGTCGGCGAGAGCTGGAGAGCAGAGAGATAGGTCGATGGCCGAGAATGTCCCAGTAACAGCACATATCAATCAATGGAAACTCCAGGTAGGAATATCAACAATGTAGGAAAAGGCAGATTGCTTCTTACCGTGAAAAAGACACGTCAAGTTTCTGAAATTCTGGGGGGAGGGACAGACTTAGAAAAAGCTGCAGCAGCACAAGTGCGTGGACAAACGCAGGTGCTAGTGCTGACGCCAGCAACCTCCGTTTGTATAGCAGCATTCTCTTCCCGTACTAGCTATTCAACAACCGAAGTGGACGATACAGCGAACGCTGGGGAGAGCATAGCTTTATACACTTGGCCTCATTACATGGGATGCACTTCACAGTCTTAAGCTCTTACATATTCTGTTCTTCCAGATACACGCTGCAGTCGCGACTCCACGTAGGGTGAGCTCCAGAGCAATTCACATACTTCAGTGGAGACGAACAAGGGACACCTTCGTGGGCAGCCTTACCACATTTGTCGCAAATAACTTCTCCGTGACACCCAAGAGTAGTATGCCCAAAGCGCATGACATTTGAAATACCACATTGAGTGGGTACATATGGCCGCAAATTTATGTGATAGAAACCTGTCTTAACATGCCCAGGAAGTTTCGTGCTATTAAATGCCAGGATCAGGGAGTTGGACTTTACAAGATCCCTATCCACCCTGTCCAAAATATTTTGAGCGTCATCTGAACCTTCGCACTTATGTCCTCTACACATAGGAGTCGCTGCTATCCTGTCATCCTGGAGAGGGGTCGGTCAGAGTGCGATTGGCTGACGTCTTCTCACAGCCATCTCTTCTCTATCGTTCCCGACTGGCGTGCCGGTCTTTGATTTTACGCCATAACACTAGCTGCTCCAGGTCAAGAAAACGGACAAAGGCCGGGAGAGCGGTGTGCTGACCACACGCCCCTCATTACAGCATCCGATGACGCCACTGGCGCAGGATCACACGACAGTCGGTCCGTACCAATGACCCCGGCAGAGCCACCACTGCCGTATTTGGAAATGACGACTAGAAATCCCCATTTTTTTAGATTACTTTGGATCTCCCGATTCCAGAGCATTAGCAAATGGAAGAACGCTATGCAGTCTACTTCCCGTGGTGGCAGAGAGGGAGAGTTTCATCGTTTACCATCTGCTATTTCCAGATTTTAATCTTGCATTGGCTGGAATCATTTACAAAATGTTGTTTGTTTTCATAAATATTTTCCTTGACCTCAGTTCTGGATGATTGTTACATAATCATGTAATGAATACCTAAGCTGCATTGTTTCTCTTTAACCACTGGCACCAACCTCATGAGCAATTACTGGGAGCAACCCCTGTCGGATGATATACCGTGGCGAAATGTGTGCACCGTTAAGTCTAGTAATAACTCTGCACCTCTGATATTGTCCCATGTCGACTTCTTTGGCGTGGGAAGGCTGCTACCATACACAGCATACGTATATTGTCTCTGAGCATGACATTGTTCTTAACGCCCGTGGCTGTCCGCCGCCGGTACTCGCGGTTACCTGCCTTACGATTTTATTTCTTGCTTCCACATTCAGTTACGCGTTTTGGCAATGCTGCGTGTAACTCAATTTACGATGAAATGCGACACCTAAATGTTTAGAATATGTGGTAGCATCCAACTATATTCCATGTCATGGAACGATGAACACGTGGTAACTAGGATCGATGTTCAGAAAATTAAATAATTTAAGGAATGGGACCTTGAAATAAATTTTACGACGACGGAGGTTATGAAGACAAAGAGGCCAGCAAGGTTTGAACAGCAGGCCGTCTATGTAATGGAAACTGTTGGCACACTGGAATCAGGAAACGATGAATGCTGTAAAACACTCGTCAAGAACTGTCTTTAAGGAATTATACCGAAAACAGACTAACTGTGGTACGACCTTTCTGTAGGCATTAAAAGGGTGACATAATTGAGTACTGTGGGCAGACGTTCAGTGGTGGTACGTATTGACGGTAGTCAGTCGTGATTACGCGTATAGTGTTGTCCTGCACGTCACTTGGACGAGCAGTGGGTATGCAGACATGTACGGAAGATGAACAAAATAACAGGAAAACCCGTGCAACAAAATTAGCGCCACCTTCCGCACCTTAAGCAGTCTAAATCGACCCGGAAAGAGATACTTGCAAGACATGAATTGTAGGCAATGAAAGATTGTACTATTCTTCTCCGCAAACTTACAAGTCCTTCGGAGACAGGGGATTATCGTAAAGTGATAATATTTTTTCCCAGTATATACCACAAGATTCAAACCTGGAGACTATGCAACTAAGGAGATCGTACCTCTGCTGTTGTAGTCTTAAGTCCGAAGACTGATTTGATGCAGCTCCCCATGCAAGTCTATCCAGTGCAAGTCTCTTCATCTCTGTATAACTACTACATCCCATATCCATTTGAACCTACTTTATGTAATTATCCATTAGTCTCCCACTATAGCTTTCTACTCCCCACACCTACCTCCATAAGCAAATTCAAGTTCTTTTGCAGCATCAGGATGTGTCCTATCAAATAATCTCTTCGTTTGCCACGCTGCATCGTAAATTTCTTTTTCCATAATTCAATCCAGGGAATGTAAATTCCTTCCACAGGCCCTAGCAGTCACCTCGATACCGACCGACCGCCGTGTCATCCTCTGCAAATAGTGTCCCTGGAAGCTGTATGGAGGAGCAATCAGCAAACCCCTCTTCCGGTCTTTGTCAATTTTCGTGGCTGGAGCCACTACTACTTGATCAAGTAGCTCCACAACTGGCATCACGAGTCTGAGTGCACTTCTTTCCAATCCTCCCTCCAAGGAAAACCATCCTGGCAGTACCAGATATCGAACACGGGGCCGGCCGGTGTAGCCGTGCGGTTCTAGGAGCTTCAGTCTGGAGCCGCGCGACCGCTACGGTCGCAGGTTCGAATCCTGCCCCGGGCATGGATGTGTGTGATGTCCTTAGGTTAGTTAGGTTTAAGTAGTTCTAAGTTCTAGGGGACTGACGACCACAGATAATCCCATAGTGCTCAGAGATTTTTTTTTTTTTTTTTTTTTTTTTTTTTTTTTTTTTTTTTGGAACGGACAAAGGTTCTCTGCCATTCCGTTTAGTACCATCTCATTACTTGTTTCAAATGGTTCGAATAGCACTATGGGACTTAACATCTGAGGTCATCAGTCTCCTAGACTTAGAACTACTTAAACCTAACTAACCTAAGGACATCACACACATCCATGCCCGGGGCAGGATTCGAACCTACGACCGTAGCAGCCGCCTGGTTCCGTACTGAAGCTCCTAGAACCGCTCGGTCACAGTGGTCGCATTATTTGTTTCACCCATACAATCTTCAGCATCCTTTTGTAGGACAGCGTTTGAAAAGCTTCTATTATTTTCTTGTCTGAACGGTTTATCATTCGTATTCTACTGGCGTATAAGGCTACACTCTATAGACGAATACCTTCAGAAAAGATTTACGTCCATTTATGTTCGAAGTGTCAGAAACTTGTTTCTTGCTATTGCCAGTCTGCATTTTATATCCACTCTTCTATGGCCATCATCAGTTATTGCATTAAAAATATAACAAAGCACTATTGCTTTTAGTGTCTCGTTACCAAATCTAATTCCCTCGCCGTCGCCTGATTCAATTCGAGCACATTCAACAGCCCTTCCTTTCCCTTTTGCTGATATTCTTCTTATTACATCTTTCAAGACAATATCCTTTTCCTTGAAATGCTCTTGCAAGTCCTTTGCTGTCTCTTACAGAATTACAACGACATTGGCAAACCTCAAAGTTTTAATTTCGCCGCCCTGAACAGTAATTACCTTTCCAAATATCTCCTTAGTTTTTTATAACTGCTTGGTCGATGTAGTGACAGAATAACACCGAGTATGGGCTACATCATTTGTCTCACTCACTTAACTGCTTCTCTTTAGTGTCCTTCAACTTTTATAACAGCAGACTGGGTTCTGTATAAGTTGTAAGCAAGGTTCTGCTCTCTCTGTTTTACACCTACTGCCTTCAGAATTTCAAACAGTGTATTCTGGTCACCATTGTCAAAAGCTTTCTTTAAATCTCGAATGCTATAAACGTAGGCTAGCCTTTCTTCAGTCTATCATCTAGGATAAGTCATAGAGCCAGTATTGCTAAGTTGGTACTCTTCTGTTCCAGCTTAGAGGCCTTAACTTCTTGTTCTTATTACACAGATCAAATACCGAAAACGACTTTTTAACTCGAAACAGGTTGTGTGAGTAACAAGAGATTTTAGTTAACACAACAGCTGATGGGAAAAATGTCGCCTTTATTAACTACATACTACGTGAGAAAATGAAAAGGAAAAATGGTGGGGGGATTAGCTTTTAACGATGCGTCAATGACGAAGACATTTGATACGAAGCATAAGATTAGAATGGGGAAAAAATTTGCAGTGTCCTTTTCAAGAGAATCGATCTCTTATTTGCCTAGAGTGATTTACACCACGGAAAACCTTCATCTGGATGCCCGGATGGCGATTTGAATCGCTGTCCTCAATAAAACTTGTCGAGAGACTTAATCACTGAGCCACCTCGTGATAAAGTGCTGTCTGGCAGGCGTCCTTTCAAAACGAGTATATTATATCCCAGTTTTGTAACTGAGACTCCACTTGCGGAACAAGGAATAATAAAACGAATGTGCGTCCGTAATTTAAACTCCATACATCATAGATGCCCATTGACTGCTGTTGTATTAAGACTATCATATTGTTAATTTGTTTAGTGCCATGATCTGGAGAATTTTACCATTCCTATCTTAGAGTATTAGACATGCAGCGACGCAACGTTGCTTGTTTTTTGAGTCCATTGCCCCTTTGACGTCTTTCTCACTAAAGAAGTTATGCGGCGGTCAAATAACCAAAAAGAACGACTCTCCCAATGAGTGAAAGTAGGGAGCGCAAATACTTTGCTGATCAGAGAGGTCAGAGGAGAATGCCAGTTCTCGTTAGAGAAGCGAGACTAGTCACTACGTAACAGACAGTGGCGCCTCGAAAAAACATTGTTCATTACAAACGACGGTTGAAGACTCACCGATACCTTCTCTTTAACAGTGAGGAGGGAAGTATTATAGTCGACTGCCAATGCACAGAATAATGGCAAAAAAATTATTTTTGCTGATATATTGCTTTGCTTGTTTGCTGCATCTACTAACTAAGGAGAAATTTCAGTGTATAAGTACACACTGTGGCAGAATACTGAATATTTTCTGAACAATAGCATATGCCTTCTTTTATAAACACTTACTACGTATTTTTTGTTTCTATGACTTGTTCTACATCCCTGACGATCTTCTCACCATGGATTTACGGAACAAAAGGTATCTCACGCTAAAAACGCCCTTGAATTCATGTACGATTTCATTCGTTAATCCAATTTTGTTACTACAAAAATTGCAGATAAACATGCAACAGAGACGATATCTGATTTTCCTACTGTAATAAACTGTTATCGGGTAGCTAGTATCACATAAGATAGTCTCAACACCTAATAGCAGTAAACGACAGTCGAAAGTCAAATCTTGTATACAGAACTGTGTTAACTCAGGACTGGAAACTGTTGTTCCTTGCCTGATCCTTGACAATATACGGCAAATCGAAGCCGTATGAGGTTCTGCAGCTATTTCCAGTTCAGTAATGACCAAAGCCATTCAATTCAGCATCGACTAAACAATGTATTCATCTGAAAAGAATCATATTCAGTCCATAGACTAGTTCTTTCCGTGTAAAGATCTCAACAGAGCAGTAATTCCGCTTTGCGTCCTGGAACCTGACAAGTTATCAGTATATTGATCGCGATTTAACGAATGTAGCAAGTACAATTTTCTGTGCTTGTTCAGACACCTATATCTTTTATTAAAGGCTCTACATATTACATGAATTTTGATAAAGAAAAACTGATTGTCTGTTTGAGGCTTCTTACACGCACAACAGTTTCAGATTTCATATTCCTGTATGAGATTGGACGCGTTCATAGATCGCAACTGGTGTGTGATCCTCCCCTAGCGAAAAATATTTCATGCATCAAGAACGTTGCTTACAGGCAGGAATCCCGAACAATGTGTATCACTTGTTTTAGAGGTGAATAGTACTCCGACTGGCAACACTAAGGGTTCTTCAGGATATTTAGATTGTTTTTCGTGTGGATCAAAATTTTATACGAATCAACGTCCTCATATTTGTATTTAACGTACGATAATTTGTTGCTCTTTTCTCTGCGTGTGTAGTGCGGTGTTTATTATTGTTGTGAGCGTGTGGGGTTACAATTCTGTCATTCTGCGCATCGGATTAATCTGAGATGTACCCTTTACCCTGTGGCTCCTGCAAGATGCAATTTCCATCCCCACACTACTACAGAAGTCAGACAGACGCTCCTAACGTTCTAAAGAGAAATGCCTGAAAAACTTTCAGCAATAAATATCTTCTGAAGTCGGCCGCTGTAAGGAAACGAAAAAAAAATTCACAAAATTTCTTACGTAACTGGTGAGATACTTGGGTACTGGAGTAGTGCTAGTTAGTGTAAGAAAAACATGAAACTAACGAAAATTATTAATTATTTTGCTAAAATCCTGAGAAATCACAATGGCACCTTTACTTATGAACTGACGTTATTTCCGGGTTCTTTTCGGAATGTGAAGTTACCTCTCAAGGACAGGATTCGCTAATGAAATTTCTATACAAAGTTTAAGATTGTTATTGAGTTGGCAGAATGGCTGAGAGCCGCGCCTACTCAACTTGAATAATTATCCGTTAGAATGTAGCTCGGTACGGTCGAGGCTGTCGCGTGTGAAATGCAGTGAAGTGTACTGTTGTGGAATTTTGCCACTCAAACTCTCCCTACGCCTTGATGAAGTCAAGGACTCCTATTCGCCCCTAGTCTAAATATTGGCTTGATACACCGGTCAGGTAAGACGACGTGGTCTCCTGACCTTCATTGCTTACATATTCCGCTCTCACAATCATATTCCGCACATCAAGACGCTTCATTCGAACCCAAACTCGATAAGAAAAAGTCAATGTTGTATGAATTCATGTAAACGATATGCAGATAACAAGTAAGCGCACCGTGGTTCGTTGAAATACTAGAGGCTCGCGCGCACACACACATTCAAGACACGACGGTCACAAAAGCTTTTAGTTCGGGAGATTCAAACACCACACGCTTGGATGCCGGTCCCTATAGAGGTTTTCACAGCATGTGCCCGAGTGAAAGGGGGAACGACCCCGTGTTTGGCTTAAAAGCAGATTCCGCTACATTGTGTGGGAGCGCCCAACCTATGCATTCTTTACAAATATAGCACTCAGTTTCGGAGATTTTCACAGGTAGACAGGAAACGCCAAACGCCGATGCTACAGATTTCCGGATTGGTCGCCTTAAACGAAACGTCATTCTCCCGTCTTAGAAAAGCAATGCTGATTGACAGACGATATTTCTGACGCCTTGAGCTGAAAGAGTAATGGAAGAGACCGAAAGACATACCGTTTCATGTCTGGCGTGGAGAGTTGTCGCTCTTGGAGCGAGAACACGTAACAAGAGCGTGTGCGCTCGTACGTGTACTTATAGAACGAGGAACAAGTCTCTCCTCAGTACTTCACTGGGATAGCACCTCTGTCGAGAGGGAATCGGAGTGCGACTCTATATTGAGTCCTTGCGACTAAGCATTGTTCACTGTGTTGGCCACCTCACTTATTGTGCGGTATGAACGGACAGAGTTATAGTCAAATGCCTGCGAGCAAATTTTTGAGTGGCATCGCGGTGGACTAGTTATCTGACCAGTGTACCACGCCAATAGTTAGACTAGGGGTGAATAGGAGTAACTGACTTCACCAAGGCGTAGGGAGAGTTTGATTGGCGAAGGTCAATCCAGATAGAACGAGAGTTATCTTATTTGTTAGCAACGAGCGGTGAAGACAGCAGTCGTCGCAGCTTACAGTATTGTGCGCTACAGCTCTTGCGAGCCCCATGTTTTCTCCACAACAGTGCCCTCCACTTCATTTCACACATGTCAGCCTCGACCGCACCTAGCAACATTCTCATGGATAACTATTCAAATTGAGTAGGCGCGGCTCTCAGCCATTCTGCCAAGTCAATAACAATCTTAATCTTTGTATAGAAGTTTCATTAGCGAATCCTATCCTTGAGACGTAACTTCACTTTCCGAAATTCTCAGAATTTTTCCAAAAATTAATAATAATTTTCGTGAGTTTCAAGTTATTCTTACACTATCTAGCACTACTCCCCCACACTACTACAGAAGTCGGACAGACTCTCCTAACGTTCTAAAGAGAGTACCTGAAAAACTTTCAGCAATAAATATCTTCTGGAGTCGTCCGCTGTAAAGAAATGAAACAAAAATTCACAAACTTTCTTACGTAACTAGTGGGATACTTGGATACTGGAGTAGTGCTAGTTAGTGTAAGAAAAACATGAAACTAACGAAAATTATTATTTATTTTGCTAAAATCCTGAGAAATCACAATCGCACCTTTACTGAAGTGTACTATTGTGGAGGAAATATGATTCTCGCAAGAGTTGTAGCGCACAATCCCGTAAGCTGCGATGACTGCTGTCTGCGCCACTCGCTGCTGACAAATAGGATAACTCTCGTTCTATCTGGATTGACCTTCGCCAATAAAACTCTCCCTACACCTTGATGAGGTCAAGAACTCCTATTCGCCCCTAGTCTAAGTATTAGCGTGGTAGACCGGTCAGAAAACCAGTCCACCACGATGCCACTCAAAAATTCGCTCAGATGCATTTAACTATAACACTGCCTATCCACACTGCACAATAAGTGTGGCGGCGAACACAGTGAACAACGCTTAACCACAAGGACTCAATATAGAGCCACACTCTCATTCGCTCTCGACAGAGGTACTCTGCCAGTGAAGTACTGAGGAGAGACTTGTTCCTCACTCTTTGAGTACACATACGAGCACACACGCTCTCATTACGTGTTCTCGCTCCAAGAGCGGCAACCGAATGGCCCCTCTCCACGCCAGATGTGAAGGGGTATCTTTCGGTCTCTTCCATTACTCCTTGAGCTCAAGGCGCCAGAAATATCGTCTGCCAATCAGAATTGTTCTTCTAAAACTGGAGAATGACGTTTCGTTTAAGGCTACCAATCTGTTGCATTGGCATTTGGCGTTTGCTGTCTCCCTGTCAGACGATCAAAACCCTCCATTTATCCAACGTATAATTGACGGAGGTTACTATTTCTTTTCACTTCATATCTATGTCTACGTGGTTGCTCCGCAATTTACACTTCACTGTTTGTTAGAGTCAACAGAACTAATTGTATATTATTTTTCAACCGTTCATCCTATAATACCACGTGGAAAAAATGAACACACAAAACTTCACGTGTGAGCTTGGATTCCTTTTTATTTTATAACGATGGTCATTTCTCCCTATGTAGGTTGGAGTTAACAAAAGATCTTCGTACTCAGAGGAAAAATTAAGTGATTGATGTTTCTTGAAAACATTTCGCCGCATCAGAAAGTGCCTTTGTTTTAACATCGACCATCCCAACCCTTTTATAATATCCGTGATACTCTCTCCAATTCCCCAGTAACACAAATCGAGTTGTCCTTCTTTGAACTTTTTCGAAGTTCTGCGTCAATCCTATCCTAAGGTGAACCGTGGTTTTAACTTCGAAGAATCTTCTAAAAAATTTATTTTATTTACTAACGATTCATCAAGGACATTAACACATTTAAGTACACTATGTGAGCGTGGAAGTAGTTGCCAAGGAGTAGCTGATGAAATCAAAATCAAATTGTTTTTTACAAATGAGAATTTTATTCCTAAAAGCTTTTTTTTATGGAAACATATTTAAAATTATAATCAGAAAGCACCCTCTAAGTATCAAGTTACAATTTATTCAGACGGAGAAAGAAAAATTTTTTTTACTATATGAGCTTTTGCGCTGAGAACCTTGCCGCTCCCTTTTTACACGGCCATAGTTACGACTGATCAAAATAGCCTCTGAAAGACTACACTGGTGCAAAACAGCAACACACCACATTACTTTAAACTAAAACTTTTAACAAATCACACAAGCACACAAACAATGCACCTGTGCGCTAAAATTAAAAAATTAACTTTCCCACCGAAGGTGCAACTTGATTTTAACTTCTAAGAAATGACTTACGGTGGAAGGGTGGCAGTTTTATATACTAAAATGACCATTTAAATAAAAGCCATGAAATGTAATCTTATATAAAATTATACAAGGCTGGCCAAGTAAGTTAACATGCTCTACAGCACACAGATACCGCCTCTCAAGATGATAGGCAAGATCAAAACATATTTCAGGAATTTGGCCGTCACACTCCAAGGAATAAATTCGCTAACACGCCGAATCCGAAGAACATGACTGAGGCAGCTCCAACCGACACAAATACTAGCCCTCCGCCCGGCCATCTGACCGATTTCCAACTGTCAGATCCAACTGCACAAACCACAGCAAATCAAGATACCTACACCTTCTAACTCGGCCTCACCAAGATCCAGGCTTCAAACATCACTCAAGACAAGTTTAGAAGAATACAGAAAACATAAGTCACAACTGTCAAATCACGACGGAAGAAGGCTGCGGGCCCTAGGCAACAACACACACCACCTGTTATCACACGCGTGGACGGCTGACGAAACAAAAATCCACAAATAACGAACAAATCGTAACAGTCCAGATTTAAAAAGAAGTAACGAATTACTCAACTTGAGGATCTTGCTTCGGAGGGAAACGAAAAGTCACTCTCGCAGCTAGCGCCTCCAAATGCAACAGCGCGTGTCTACTGCCCAAAGCCCCGGCCAGGCTTCGCGCTGTTGAGACTACATCGCTGCTCAGTTCCAACGAACCAACAAGGTCCAACCACATCCCGTCTCGGAAAATACACATATTCCTGGTCTAAAGAGACTTCTCTCCCTTGTACCTACGGCCGCAGTCTGAAGATACCTCTCCTCTCCCCTATGACGAGATGCCACACGGGGTAGCTGTGCATTCTTTGGCGCCTTGCCATGGTTCGTGTGGCTCCCCGCGTTGGAGGGTCGAGTCCTCCCTTTGGCATAGGTGTGTGTATTGTCCTTAGCGTAAGTTAGTTTATGTTAGATTAGGTAGTAGGTAAGTCTAGAGACCGATGACTGTAGCAGTTTGGTTGCATAGAAGCTCATCACAAACTTAAAAAAAAAAAATTATCTCTGACGAGACAGTCCTGTATACCATTTTGGTTCCTCCCACTCTATGTTATGTTCATCCCCTACTACAAGTCATAGTGGCCAATGATGATTATGGTACGAATCGCGCCGTTTCTTGACCCAATGATTCTTGAGAAGCATTTGGGGGTGGAAAATGTTTTCCTTCTACCCTACAGAATTCGTGTTTCACTCCTATCCTCTGGGACTCCGCCCATACAGGAGCTCTCCACGTGCAATCTCGTGTTCTCTTAACCTCTCGTTGTGATTATGGAAGCATTCCTTTCCTAGAAGCATTCCCAGCCATCAGGTGTGGTCTTTCTATGTGTGTTCCATCCAGTCACCTCTGATCCGCTGTTAACTTTAATTTTGAGCGACTCAACCCTTTGTGTATATGCGAATTCTGTGTATCGGTCCACTAAGAGTGGCCACATGGACCCCTGCTATGATAAAGTGTTTCTTTCTGTTCCATGCAGGTGAGAGGCAAGGAAGCTCGCTTAGTGGCCTATTGTTACCTGTGCACTGTCATAAGCGACCAGCTTCGCTCTGTGCTAATGGTACCTGCTTCCCCACTGGGAAGGGCCAACTTTTTATGGCCCCTCTCGAAATGTGTTCCATGTTCTACTTCACTTTATGGCTGGGAACTCCCTGTGTCCACTACAGTTCGAAGTGATTGTGATATTATGTGGCTATTAACATGAAAAGTAGGGAATGCTTGTTAGTATCGAGTTCATGTCGGCTATGTATGGATGATTACTCTCTGTACTATACAAATTAGTATCACTTTACTTGAAGTACAGCATACTTGGTATCAAACTCCTTGGTTTGATGAGTAGTTTACGTTTCTATATTTAAAGTAGTATGTTAATGGGCAAAATTATACCACCTCCTTTCATAGCCTTCCACTTCAGAGTTAATTTTTTACAGGAGTGAATCAATGGTTGAGGTGTTGATTAACATCACGTAAGATTATGCAAAAATTTTTATGTGAACTTTCAATTCCCACAGGTGATATCAACCCTATTGTCCAGCTTTTCAAACTAATCTGATGTGTAAAAACCTCAATGACAGTTACATCGTGCACAGTCGCATTAAATCTCCGCCATATGCGGATTGTCTAAGCATTGGTTCTTCTTGACTATGTTCTCAAAGAACTTAACCAGACGCTTCTCTTTCGAACTTTCACACATTATCTTCTGAAGAAACTCATATTTAATTCTGTTTTGTGCTTCACTCAACCGATATCGCGACAGAAATGATAACTTGAACTCCTAATACGACTTACACGATTGGTTTCTGCAATTGCTCAGTTCATATATGCACAAATAAAGTCTAGTTGGTAAGATAGTGGCTTGCGTTCAGGTAAACCGATCTGAAATTGATTAATAAACATTCTTGGATGTAAGGAACTTCCGTCTTCTTTGTAGTGTTAAAATTTCATTACTATGAGGAAGTGGTCATTGTTAAATTTTGTATTTGCACCATACGGTGTTTGTTCTATGCCACTCCTCCCTCCAATCATACCTGTGTCAAACTCGTTTGTGCTCTGTACCGCCACACTTGCATACTCCTCTGTTATGTAAATGAGTGTCAAATCTTCGTAATGGTACGCAATTATGTGCAATTTGAGCTCTATGGCCTACATTCTCCATCATTGTAATTGGTATTCTACGTTTGCACATACTTTCGATTACAGGATCTGTGTCCATTCTTGCCAGTGACGTCGGATTTTGGTATGGCCTGTAATGTTCTGCATAAGAAGTTATTGGTACCTGAATGACATGCTTCTGTGAGCCATACTGTTCTCTTCAATGTTAATCAGCATACGTCACACTCTGCATCTGACTTATTGCATTTTGATGGGTTGCACGTAATCCCGTCTCTACATTAGGTATGCTCTGTCTCTGTTCACTTGGTACGTTCATTTGGAACCTATTTGTACCCATTATGTGCATCGAAATGTTAATTTTTTTCGCCCTTTTTGCTACATTGCACATTTCTACATTTAGATAAGCCGCTACGCGCGAGTCTTTCTACGTTGTCGCGACCTTTTTGCGTCTCGTTAACTGCTTCAGATGACCTTCCCGCGACCTTCATAGTATCCCTATTCGTATCTGCCGTGGACTCAGATGTCGTAATTGACTCTGAACACACGCTTTCGTTGTCACCACGACCATCGATACTTTGCAATAATTCGACTCGCAGTCCTTGGAACTGCTCCTTGGTTTTCGATTCGATCGTCAGAATACGATTATCGAATCTCTTAACGCTGCTTAGATAAACCTTCATCGAACTGTCGTCTCATCTGTGACCTGCTTTGCTTTGCGAAATGTTTTTGTCGTAAAGAGATCGACCTTTGCTTTACCTCTTTGACACGTAACTTTCTATACCTCTTCAATATCTGTGTGCATCTGTCTCTGACCTAATTGGAGAGCTTCAATCACCTCTCGTGATTCCTGTGACTCCTTTCGAATCTGATCTTGTCCTTGTCCTAACTTTCGTATGCCTTTGTTTGCCTGTTTATCTAGGTTCTGTATGTTCGAACGCGTTGTTGTACTTAGATTCTGCATGCATGTATGCATTTGTATACCTTGCTGAATCATATATTGCAACATTTGAAATATACTATTAGATACATTTGGATCTTTACAGGTAGTAATTTCATTCAACTTTTCCCTACCCTGTTTCTCCTGTACGGAATGAAGTGCAGGTACACTTACACTCATACTTTCTGTCCAGTCATGTGACAATTGGTCTCTTACGTCTACACGCGGTTCGAGATAGTCCAACCAATCTGCAATTACGTCTCTGGCTTGATCTGGCTCAGCACCGTTTCCATCATCAGTTCCTTAATGTGATGCCTTGAACTTGTCTCATTTTCGTGACGTTCATGCCATGACATTGCGGCTGCTACATCGTGCTGTTCCTGCAACTGTTCTTCCTGTGACATACTCTCCATCCCTTCCACCTCGTCTACCAGCTAGCTTTGATCTGTTCTATGTTCTTCCGTCATTTCCGATCTTTCTAACGCTCTCTGAACTTCGTGCTGTTTCCGCGCCTTACTTCATCAACATACGATTTTACGACCTTGCACGCCTCCACAGCAACATACATAGTCCTGTACGAATTCTAGTTCACAGTGCACACTTTCTTTCAATTTAGTACAAGAATATTTTCAACGATGTTTGGAACAGAATCCAACAAATCAACAATGTGACAAAACCTGTGTGCCAGCCAAACTCAAAATAAAATTATTAAGTGTCTCTAACTACTGACTTTAATTGAATTCAAAAATTCAAATTTAATCTAATTACAAAAGAAGTAACACATTTAACGCTAACTTTCACTTCCAGATCTGGCATAGTTTGAAGTTACTTAACCTCTAACTTCCAATAAGATAATGCCGCACCTACTAAGTGCTGCTACTATATTCAATCTCTAGCATTTATTAACGTAAACTTACTATTGGTAACACTGAAATGTGCTAACAATCTTTTACAAGTTTAACTTTCAACAAGATAACATATTGTATGCATAAATCATTACGTATGTCATTTCAGTCCTCAAATTGACCTTTAACAATCTCGTGTTCTTGCCACACACGTATTCTAATAGTGTCCACTGCTAAATTAACGCGATTCTAACAATTTCACCCTGCTCAAAAATATGTGCACAGTGTGAAATATCACCCGAAAAACTCTTCCATCAACTGCAAATGTATTCTGGGAATTTTTCACACAGCTCAAAAGTATACAGACAGCCTGATTTATCAACTGACAGTTTAATCTGTAAATCACAAAAGTCTAATCTCTCAACCATATAAGCGTTCTGGTAGGATCGCCATTATCTAACGAACTCCCCCAGTCGTTATGACACGTCCTTACCACTTGCTACGCACGGAGATACCTGACAGAATTAAAGGGCCTGTGAAATCAAGCTCTACAAGGTAAGGATATCTAGGAGGAAGTCACGATGAGACATCAGAATAACAGCCGTCATACACATTCTAATATATTTCAGTGGGATAGCCTCTATTCTAGAACACACAAACAACTATTCAAATGGTTCAAATGGCTGTGAGCACTATGGGACTTAACTTCTGAGGTCATCAGTCCCCTAGAACTTACAACTACTTAAACCTAACTAACCTAAGGACATCACAGGATTCGAACCTGCGACTGCAGTGGTCATGCGGTTCCAGACTGTAGCGCCTAGAACCGCTCGGCCACCCCGACTGGCCAACCAACTATTACCTACACAAAATTTTTTATTTCAGAATCACCATGTGCATCAGGTTCAGGTGGTGATGTTGGAAAATCACCTATAGTTAGATAGATCCTGACAATGAATTCACAAACTAAATCGAACCATGAATACATAATAACAAGGTAGTGACTCCCTTAGTGAGCACCTGAGCATACGTGATACTTATTGTGCTTTATCTGCTGCTGCTGTGGTTGGCAGTGGCGTATGACGATGGCAGCACATTGACTCTGTGTCAACCTGCAAGCCTCAATACTATTCTGGCCTTGACTATATCAGCAGTTGGAAACTGCCATGAGTTTTTGTGAGGCGGAAACTGTGTTTTCCCTAGCCAAACTATTTGCAATGTCCACTCACTCTGACTTAGTGACATGTACACCTCTGTCCTTTTTAAATGTTCTGCAGAACATGACTAAATTTGGTCGAAATCCGTAATCTCCACTCTGGAGGTGTTGCAAGATTTTCGCATCCAGTGAACGCAAATGTTCACCAGAAAGCTCTCGTAGGTTCACAGAACTGGAAGTATTCCGTCTACAGAAATCCCTGGTCTGAAGAGACTTATCTCCCTTCTACCTATGGCCCCCATCTGAAGATACCTCTCCTCTTCTCTCTGACAAGACCGTCCTGTATGTGTTTTCGGCTACCCTCACTGTACGTTGTATTTATCCCCTACCACGAGTCATAGTGGACAAGGCTGACTGCGGTGCGACTTGCGTTGTTTCTTGGCCCAATGAGGCTTGAGAATCATATTGGGGGTGGAAACTATTTTCCTTCTGCCCTATATTATTCATATTTCGCTCCTGTCCTCTGAGACTCCGCCCATACACAGGCAGTCCACGTGCAAGCTCGTGTTCTCGTGACCTCCCTTTGTTTTTCTGAAAGCATTACTTTCCTAGAAGCTTTCCCAGGCATCAGGTATATTCTTTCTACCTGTGTTCTGTAAATTCATCTCTGACCCAATGTTAACTTGATTTTGAGTCACTCATCATTTTTTGTAAATGCGAATTCTGTGTATTGGTCCTCTAACAGTGGACACATGGAACCCTGCTATGTTAAGATATTTCTTTCTGTTTCAGGCTGGTGTGAGTCAGAGGAGCTCGCTTAATGGCCTGTTGTTGGTTGTGCACTGTCATAAATGACCAGCTTCGCTCTGCCCTAATGCTGCCTGCTTCCCTGCTGGGAAGAGTCAGTTTTTTATGGCCCCTCTCTAAATGTGTTCCATGTTCTTCCTCTGTTGATAGCTGGGAACTCCCTGCATCCACTTCAGTTCAAAGTGATTGTGATACTATATAACTATTAACGTGGAAAGTAGGGAATGTTTGTTAGTATTGAGTTCATGTCAGCCATGTATGAATGATTACTCTCCATACTATACAAAGTAGTATCACTTTACTTGAAGTAGTGCATGCATGGTATCAAACTTCTCGGCTTGATGAGTAGATTACCTTTCTGTATTTAAAATAGTATGTTAAGGGGCAAAATTATACCGACCCCTTACACTGGTTATGTGTAAAGGTATCGTTTCCTTCGAGGTATCTAATGATGACCATACATAGTATATATTCCAAAATTCTACTGCCAATGGATGTCCAAGATATGGCTTTACAATTCAGTGGATTACTGCTGTTTACTTCCTTGTGTACTGGTGCCATGTACACAATTTTGCAGTCCTTATCTATGGATCTTTTGTCGAGCGAGTTGTTCTGTATGACTGCTAAATATGGAGCTATTTCATCAGCATAATCCGAAAGGAACCTAATTGATATACAGCCTGAACTGGAAGATTGGTCTTTAATAAGTGACATAAGTTGCTTCGCTACACCTAGGGACTCTATTCCTAAATTCCTATTCTTGACAAGTGTTCTTGATTCGATTTCTGGACTAGCTACTGTTCCTTCTTCGATAAAGAAATTCTGGGAAAAGCTGTTTCATAATTTCCTCTTTACTAGCGCTGTCATCTGTAGCATTATCATTGCTATCATGAAGTGAAGGTGTTCACAGTCTCTGAGCTAATATACATGAAATGGAGGTGGGCAGGGACATCTAGAAAGAAGGTCGGGATGTCTGTCGAGAAATGACATCGCATTCTACTTCATGAACCGAAAGGACAGAAGGTCGTGATGTAAGACACTTGAGTCTGAAGTGAAGATAACGTTGTGACTCATTTCAGATATGTTCAATTCGGTTCAGGTTGGGACTCTGACCATACCATTCGATTTCATAACTGTTATTGTCCACAAATCATTGCCTCGTAGGTGCTACTTTGCTGTAGAATGCATTGTTATTTTGATACAAACAATCACCGTCTCTCTGCCGGCCAATGCGGCCGAGCGGTTCTAGGCGCTTCAGACCGGAACCGCGCTGATGCTATGCTCACAGGCTCGAATCCTGCCTTAGGTATGGATGTGTGTGATGTCCTTAGGTTAGTTA
The DNA here is from genome assembly GCF_023897955.1 of Schistocerca gregaria. NCBI lineage: Eukaryota > Metazoa > Arthropoda > Insecta > Orthoptera > Acrididae > Schistocerca > Schistocerca gregaria. The sequence continues at coordinate 564,946,972 of NC_064931.1, forward strand.
AAGTAGTTCTAAGTCTAGGGGACTGACGACCTCAGATGTTAAGTCCCACAGTGTTTCGAGCCATTTCAACCATCATCATCTCTGAACTGTTCCCGTACTATACACAGTACACAATGCTGTAAATTTCTTCATATACATCCGAATTTAGCGTTCTCTTAGTTGCAATAAGGAGAACACACTATAACCACGGAAAACAGTTCATATACTGTAGCACAACCTCCTCTGTACTTGACTGTTGGCAACACATTTGATGGCACATTATCTTTCCCTGGCCTTTCCCAAACCTAAATCCATCCATCCGATTGCCACAGGATGTATCGTGATTCAGCACGCCAAATCACTGGTTTCCAGTCATCCACTGCTCAGTGGCGTTGTCCTTTACATCCACCGTGTCTAGCGTCACTTAGCACTAAGAAATGTATGGCTAACGTGGAGTTGTTCGACTGTTGAACCCTCCGCATATTCATTGTGTTAGCTAGATCTTCGGTAGCTCTTAAGAACTCAGGAATAATTCCTTCCACTTATTTCACGCTGTTGTTTACAACCATTCTACACAATGGTCGACGGTCATTGTCAGTCACTACATGACGTCTTCCTGGTCTTGGTTTAACTGCGGTTTTTCCTTCGCATTACCACTTCACAAACAAATCACAACAAAAGACTTTGTTAGCTTTAGATGCGGTGAATTGTTGCTGATGGATTGGCTATTCGGGTGACATACACTGCCCAGTCCACGTACAATGTCACTGAGCTCTCCTGATCGACCCATTACGCTGTTACTGCTGCTCTACTGAGAACACGAAACTCCCCGCCTCGCGTTCCGCCTCGCGTCCGACTCTCGTAGCATCTAGTGTTCAATTCCGCATTACATGGATGTGTTCGGATACTTTTGATCAAGTAGCCCACTTTAGGCACTACCACACGTCGCAGCATTGCCCCTAGTTACTTGAACGATATTACTTTCTTCAGAGTCATGTTAATAACATATTCGAATGATACACACTGATCCGCCAGAACATTATGACTACCGACCAATTATCGATGTAAGCCAATCCAGGCGATAGCAGTGTCTCCTGGCGAGGAATGACTACTAGTCTGACACACGCACAGTGTATGTAGTGCCAGTGAACGCGCTGTCCGAGTGTAGAATGCGGAAGGCAAGGGATCTATCTGAGTTTGACCCAGGGCAGATTGTCATGACCCAGAGGCTCGGCACGAGCATTTCGGAAACTGCATGACTTGTCGGGTGTTCGAGGAGTGCTGTGGTGAGTGTCTTCAACACATGGCGAAACCAAGGGCAACCCACGTCCTGACGTCGTCGGGTTGGGCGTACACACCTCATTACAGATGCTGGATTGTAGGCTGGGCAGACTGATGAAACAGGACAGGTGGCGAACTGTGGCAGAACAAACATCAGACTTTAATGCTGGGCAGAGTACAAATGTGGCTCAACACACAGTGTAACGAACACTCCTAACGATGGGTGTCCGAGCCGACAACCCATACAAGTGCCAATGTTAACACAACGACATCGGCAAATAGACGGAAATGGGCACGTGACCATCGGAACTGGACGCTGATGCAGTGGCAGAGGGTAGCATAACCTGATTAATCCCGATACCTTCTTCATCATGCCGATGGCGTCTTCCACGGGAAGAACTCCTTGACACCTACGGAGACAGGCTGCCAGTTGTCCATTAAGCTCTAGGGAACATTCTCATGGGCATCCATAGCTCCAGTGGAGCTCGCCCAAGGTACCACGACGGCCAAGGAGTATAGTACATTGGTTACAGACCATGTACACCCCTTCATAACGATTATGTCTCCTGACAGCAGTGGTATTTTTCAACACAATAGTACGCCATGCCACTAGGTTAAGAGTGATTCGAGGAACACAGTTGCGAGTTCCAGTTGTTGTGGTGGCCCTCCAACTCGCCAGATCTGAAACCGATCGAACACAGGTGGAATGTGATTGAACGGGCGTCAGAGCTCATCGCCCCTATCCCCCGAATTTTCGGAAATAAGGTGACTTTTATGCGCAGATGTGGAACCAATTCCCTCCAGCGACCTACCAAGACCTCATTCCTTCCATTCCACGACGCATCGCCTCTGTTGTCCGTGCCGAATCTGCACCATACTGGCTATTAGGTAGGTGGTCATAATGTTCCGACTGTTCGGTGCAAGACTGGCTGTCTTGTTTGTGCATATAGAGTGAAAAACAAGGCTATTTTACACTGGGCACCCAGAAAATGTTCGTGTAAAGAGGATGGTGTTCGCAACATGTATTTTGTCGCATGACGTTCGATCAGCATTGAAAATGGACACATCTTCAGGCCGTATGTACAAAATATCACGCTTACCATTAGAAATGGTCAGCAAGAGCGATTTTTATTGTTCTAGCGTTGTGAGAACAATCTCAGAGGAATTTTTTGGACATTATGCACGCTGGCAGAAAATCAATCAGTCCGATTTCCTCGCTGGCCGTCGCACGCTTGGGGCTAGACGTGCGGGCTGGCTGATATTCCGAGCGGCCCGCCCCGTGTGTCGCTCGCCGCCCGCCGTTTCGGCCGGACTCACTTGGCGGCCAGCCGACCGTAACAAATTACTGACGGCTCGCTTTTTACGAGCGCGAATTCCTTCACAAAACGGAAACCTCAAGAAGGAGCTCTCGTCGCCGGACTCGTAAGCTCTATTCTTACGACAGTTGGAAAAACTAGAGCCATTCAGGACAAACAACCCTTCTGAGAAAAGGCCCAAGTATTTACCATTGATCTGTCTGCCACGTGGACAATTAGTAGTGTTACTCGCGTACGTTATACACTGACACTGGCCTTTGTTTTTTGTTTCTTGCTTAACACCATCATCGAAAGAACCACTGGTGACCGTTTACAATCTAAATTTATACTGTGCCATCAGCAGTTACTATGAAACACTTTTATCACGGAAATCTATTTAGATTATTACAAATCATCATCAGGTACAGGAAGCTTTCAATCTATCTGTGAGTGTACATGCACGAGCTTAAACCACACTTCACGTGACGTCAAATGCGCGAAATGATTATGAAAACCTCATACGTACAATATATATCAATCTACGGCGCTAAAAATTCCAAAGTTCCATTGGAGATACTAATGACAGATGTGTCTTTGGGAGTATGTTATTCAAGTGATTATCAGTAGTGTAAGCACACATGACTTTATGAATCTATTAAACTTCCTAGTGGCACTGGCGCACACGTTAGTTTATATCGGTGAATGAGTTGAAAACTTAGTGAATCAAAAGTTACCAGGAGTCAACGGAACAACGAATCTACCTTGTTACAACTGTTTAAGAATTGTGTGTAAAGAGCGAGAGTTAGGTTTCGCGTGGTCAGTGTACTCGAACTAGGCCTACATTTTGGACCATCGACTTCTATATCAGCATACATACCCCGTAAGCCATGGCGGAGGTTACCTTGCACCATTACTAATAACTTCCTTTGCTGTTATACTCTTAAACAGAAAGAGGGAAAAACGACTATGTGTGTGTCTCATTGAGAGTTCCGATTTCTGTTATGTTATCTTCGCGGTCCTTTGCAAAATTTACGTTGTGGACAGTAGAAACGTCCCGCAGTCAGATTCAAATGCCAGTTCTCTAAACTTTCTCAACACTTCCCAAAAACGAACGTTGTCTACGCTCCAGGGATCGTCATTTCAGTCCACGAAGAGTGCCGCCTGTTGATCGTACCTGTTCGTAACAAAGCTGGCAGTCACAATCTGAATTGCGACGATATCTTCCTTTAATCCGACGTGGTGGAGATCTCAAACTCCCGAGCGGTACTAGAGAATGTGTCACATCAGCATTTTATACGTGGTCTGCCTTATAGATGGATCACATCTTCCCAAAAATCTCCCAATAAACAGAAGTCGGGCACTCGCCTTCCGTACGTTTCATTTCACTTTGCAGTGTTACGCCTTGATATTTAATAGACGTAATTGTGTTAAACTGCACATTACTAACACTGTATTCAAACATTATGGTACTGTTTTCTTCTTACTCAGATGCATAAACGTACATTTTTATACATTTAGAGCAATCTGCCATTCTTCATACCAGTCAGAAGTTTTTTCTAAGCCATCATGTATCCTCCTACAGTCACTAAAACACGACACCTTTCCATACACCACAGCGTCATCAGCAAACAGCAGCAGATTGCTGCTCACCCTGTCTGTCAGATAATTTATGTACGTAGAGAATAAGAGTAGTCCTATCACGCTTTCCTGGAATTCTCTTGTTGATACCCTTGTCTCTGATGAACAAACGCGGTCGAGTTCAACATACAGGGTTCTATTACTTAAGAAGTCTTCCAGCCACTCATATATCTGGGAAACCTATTCCGTATGCTCGTACCTTCGTTAACTGTCTGCAATGAGGCACCGTGTCAAACGCTTTGCGGAAACATATGAATATGGGATCTGTCTGTTGTCCTCTGCACGTGTTTCGGAGGATATCATGTTAGAAGAGGACAAAACCAAGTTCGTACGAGTTATGTTTTCTAAGCCAGTGCTGATACATGTGCAGAAGCTTTCCCTTTCAAGGAAATTTATCATATTCGAACTCAGATTATATTCAAGAATAAAGATACTGGTCTGTTATTTTGCGGGTCTATTCTTTAACTCTTCTTATACACTACTGGAAATGGAAAAAAGAACATATTGACACCGGTGTGTCAGACCCACCATACTTGCTCCGGACACTGCGAGAGGGCTGTACAAGCAATGATCACACGCACGGCACAGCGGACACACCAGGAACCGCGGTGTTGGCCGTCGAATGGCGCTAGCTGCGCAGCATTTGTGCACCGCCGCCGTCAGTGTCAGCCAGTTTGCCGTGGCATACGGAGCTCCATCGCAGTCTTTAACACTGGTAGCATGCCGCGACAGCGTGGACGTGAACCGTATGTGCAGTTGACGGACTTTGAGGGAAGGCGTATAGTGGGCATGCGGGAGGCCGGGTGGACGTACCGCCGAATTGCTCAACACGTGGGGCGTGAGGTCTCCACAGTACATCGATGTTGTCGCCAGTGGTCGGCAGAAGGTGCACGTGCCCGTCGACCTGGGACCGGACCGCAGCGACGCACGGATGCACGCCAAGACCGTAGGATCCTATGCACTGTCGTAGGGGACCGCACCGCCACTTCCCAGCAAATTAGGGACACTGTTGCTCCTGGGGTATCGGCGAGGACCATTCGCAACCGTCTCCATGAAGCTGGGCTACGGTCCCGCACACCGTTAGGCCGTCTTCCGCTCACGCCCCAACATCGTGCAGCCCGCCTCCAGTGGTGTCGCGACAGGCGTGAATGGAGGGACGAATGGAGACGTGTCGTCTTCAGCGATGAGAGTCGCTTCTGCCTTGGTGCCAATGATGGTCGTATGCGTGTTTGGCGCCGTGCAGGTGAGCGCCACAATCAGGACTTCATACGACCAAGGCACACAGGGCCAACACCCGGCATCACGGTGTGGGGAGCGATCTCCTACACTGGCCGTACACCTCTGGTGATCGTCGAGGGGACACTGAATAGTGCACGGTACATCCAAACCGTCATCGAACCCATCGTTCTACCATTCCTAGACCGGCAAGGGAACTTGCTGTTCCAACAGGACAATGCACGTCCTCATGTATCCCGTGCCACCCAACGTGCTCTAGAAGGTGTAAGTCAACTACCCTGGCCAGCAAGATCTCCGGATCTGTCCCCCATTGAGCATGTTTGGGACTGGATGAAGCGTCGTCTCATGCGGTCTGCACGTCCAGCACGAACGCTGGTCCAACTGAGGCGCCAGGTGGAAATGGCATGGCAAGCCGTTCCACAGGACTACATCCAGCATCTCTACGATCGTCTCCATGGGAGAATAGCAGCCTGCATTGCTGCGAAAGGTGGATATACACTGTACTAGTGCCGACATTTTGCATGCTCTGTTGCCTGTGTCTATGTGCCTGTGGTTCTGTCAGTGTGATCATGTGATGTATCTGACCCCAGGAATGTGTCAATAAAGTTTCCCCTTCCTGGGACAATGAATTCACGGTGTTCTTATTTCAATTTCCAGGAGTGTATATAGAGGAGTCAACAGCGCTTTTCTCCAGTCGCTTGATGCTATGCGCTGGGCGAGATATTCTCGATTAATGCATACCAAGTAAGGAGCCAATATCGTAGAGTATTCTCTGTGAAACTGAATTACGATGCCTTCCGGACGTGGCGAGCTTTTTTCTTTTCTTTCAAATCTTTCAATTGCTTCTCTACTTCAGAGATGCCTATTACTATATCCTCCTTAGGGAAGCCTGTGTGACGTCACCATGGAGAAGTGGATGTCGATCCAGGTAGGTTATTAGGTTTCTAATTAGATTATATTCTAGGATTTCGCTTGAAATATAAGTGACCAAATGGAACTGTAGCTTTGGAGATCAGTTCCACTGTGTGTTATGTAGGTGGGTGAGAAGGAAACACTTTTCCAATAACTGGAAACAGTCCTGTCCCCTGTGGATCTAAAAGTAGAGCGCTAGTTAACTTTTACATTTTACCCCTTGTTTTAATGAATAGTTCTAGACTGAATGCAAAGTTTGACTTTCTGGTCTCATCTCTCCGGATGATATGAACTTATATACAAGTCCCACGTTTGCAGTCGAGTAAATTCGTAAAAAGGTCGCATCATTTCGACTTATTCATCCGGCTGGAAACCCGAGAGCTTCATATTACTTCGAATTTCCTTGTGCGTTTGTCTGTTTCAGCCTCTGTATCATCAACAAGCTAGTGGAAACTTATTTTTATACCACCGACAGCTTTTACGTATGATGCGATTTTTATCGTTTTGAGAGAGGAGTTGTGATAGGATTTTCCAATGGTAGCTGTTGAAAGATTCGTGAAGTTTGCTTCTAATAGCAAAACGTGTTTAGATTAACATCTCCCTTTCTGCGGTATTATGCTTCGTTTTTTTACCTGTTTTGCAGTAAACATTATTCCCAGACATTATTTGCCTGCGTAGGCATGTAAGAGTTGACTAACTATTCGCTTGAGATTAAGCTACAGTTTTACTGTGTTATTAACAAGAAAAATGACAGCATCGGCCTTAAGAGGTTTAAAATTATTTATTACAGCAAATCAATTTCATCACTATGCGACCACCTTTGTGACATTAAGATCTTCAAGACTCGTGTAATAAAAGCATATATTACAACTTCAACATGGCATTGTTAGCTGCTATGTTCTTCTGTATTGACGGATGCGAGAGCACGGTTTAACGTTCTATGACGACGTGTTATTAATGTCGACTTAAAATCTCGGCTGGAACAGGAATGAGGCTGTATTCATTTCAATGGAACCATACCGGCATTTGTCTTAAGTGATTTTGTGAAATGTCGATGACCGGAAAGGTTTTCGAATCCCGGTCCTCCTGAATGTGATTTCAGTTTCTTAACAACTACTGCATAATTTACTAGATATGCTTCGTACATCATCCACTCTCCACGTTACTGCCTCCACAAGAAATGGGTGCGTATCGGCATTTCCGTGAGCAATACATACACTGCTGGACTCTCACACGAACCAGTCTCTGCGCCTTAGAACCACAGTTTGAAACTGCTACTTATTAGGCTGCTATAATCTTTTTACATGATGGTGTTGCAGACTTTATTGGATAATACTGGAGGCATAAGGTGGTAATTGTGTATTAGTTTTGGTAACAGTCGTCCAAGAAAGGAACACACGTTCGTCTTCCTCAATACGGACGACAGCGCCATACAGATTTGCGCTTCTCACAAGGCAACCAAAAATTTATGAACACAAGTCGATCACATAACAAATTATGAGTAATCTCAGTTTTAGAAAGTCAGCGATGAACATAAAGGAACTTCTCAGGTTTGATTCCATGTGGAAGCAGATGTGCCCAGTGATTGTATTTTTTTTAGTTAGTACCCTTTACTACTTGAGATAAAGAAACTTTCACCGGAAGCCGCGCTGTGAACAAGAATGTCACTCACCGGATTTCCTCCCACAGTTCATTTGTAACGCTTATCTGATGGTGTAGTGAAGAACATAACCCGAGGCATCAGTCGTGCAAAAGTTTTGTCAAATGATGGAAGTGGGTTAAGCATAAACGTAAGATATGGTCGGTTTGGAGTGTGGTGTCGACAAGAAAAGCCGTAACTGGAGCATTGTTTCAGGCAGAGACACATAAAACCAACTCAGACACCTACGTGTTGGGAGCTGTATAAGATAATGACCGGCCACTTCTTGCTGCTGTTCAGGGGATGCTGCTGGATACATGCACAAAATTGCCCATCACGTTGTACTGCTCTCTCTGCAGTGTCAGTCGGATGTATCTACCAGTATCGCAGTTCTCATCTGAAGAATTATCGCATTAGCCACTACACTCCCCACGTGGTCCACCAGCTCCCTTTAACATCACAGTCGGTTCCACACTGAGTATATGACGAATATGGTAGGACAACATACGATCATGTATATATTACCGCAAAATCTCTTGACTAACTAGAATATCTGAAAGCTGCATGGAACATTATGCCTGTTCAAGGTACTGACACTGTTGTCCAAGACAACATGTCCGTAAGTGTGGAACTTTGTATAAATGATCATACACCTGAATAACGCAAATGAAATTTATCGTGTATACTAACGGGAAAAAAAATCACATCACCGAGAAGGAGTTGTGAGACATAAACGTAATTTGGTGGGCGTGTTTCTACCTCTGAAAGACAATGTCTATTCAACGTTAGAGCTATTGACATAGGAGTGGCGCTAGTAATGCCACTTCGAGGATGAAAATCAGATTTGTTCTAAATACTCGCTGTAACGGTCGTGAGTGTTAGTTGGGATTGGGCATGGTGAGTTGATGTTAGTCAAGAATACCTTTAAGGTGACATAGACGCCATTATCAACACCTCACTAAGTATGAATGAGGCCGTGTAATAGGGCTACGAGAAGCTAGATTGTCCATCTGTGATACTGCAGAAAAACTTGAAGAAATGTAGCCATTATACATGATTACTGGCAGCGGTGGTCGCAAAAAGACCGGGCTGCGGCCGGCCACGTGGTACTACCAAGGGGGGAAGACCATCGTGTTCGGCGTATGGCTCTGGCGCATCGTAAAGCACCTGTAGCAGGAATCAGAGCAGCAGTTGGTACCACAGTGCCGCAACGAACTGTTGCAAATAGGTTGCTTCAAGGACAGCTCAGAGTCAGACGCCCTGTAGCGTGCATTCCACTGACCCCAAACCACTGCCATCTGCGGCTTCAGAGGGATCAAGTGAGAGCTGATTGGAGTGTTTTGTGATGAAAGCTGGTTCTGTCACGGTGCCAGTGACGGTCGTGTGTTGGTTAGAAGGAGGCCAGTTGAGTGCCTACAACCAAGCTGTCAGCGTGCTGGACACACTGGACCTAAACCTGGAGTTAGGGTCGGGGGTGAGTTTTCGTATGACATGTCGTTGTTACCCCACGCTCCCTGACTGCAAGTCTGTAAGGCACTATGGTGATTCGACATGCTGTATTAACATTCATTAACAGCATTCCAGGAGTGTTTTCCTACTGGATAACGCTCGCCCACATACCGCTGTTGTAACCCAACGTGCTCCACAGAGTGTCGTTTGTTGTTTTGGATTGCTCGATCATCAGATCTGTTTTCAGTCGACCACATACGGGCCATATCGTCCACAACCAGCATTAACCGCCACTATACTGACCGACCAAGTGCATCAGGCGTGGAGATCCATCCCACAAACTGATATCCAGCGCCTGTACGACACAATGCATGCACGTTTCCGTGCTTGCGTTCAACATTCTGGCGGTGGCACCGAATATTAATGTATCAGCATTTCACATTTTCTAATGGCTTATCTCACGCTTAAATTAACCTGCTATACTGTAATGTTAATAACTTGAATATGTTACCTAGAAATATCATTACCCTACATTAACTACCCAACATAAATGTGACAACCTAGATAACGATATGTCGGAAATGTCAATAAGAGTATTTTGTCGAAATAGTACTGATATTCACACACAATTACTATGCTGTCGATATATCAATTGATTTCGCCGGTTTATGTGGTTTCATTAACAATATTTTTTTTACATTCTTTTGATATGTATTGAAAGTAACCACTGTTTTTTATGCAGCACAGGAAATTAATTTAACAAAGCGAAGATTCATTAAATATTTCTAGTGTTATATTGACTTATAACACTTGATTTAAGCTGATAAGGAACCTTGATAATTTAATGAAACGATGGCTCAGTTACATGCCAGAAAAAGAGTTTTAGTAAATATATTAAAGGGGACTTTCAACCTGATTCCCAAAGCTGTACCGAAGCTGAATATATGCACTGACAGCAGCCAGCATCACATCAGTTCTTCGAAGATACTTAACACACAGAGAGAGGTTTTCCAGAAGACAGACGGCCATGCTCCGACCGTTATTCCCCAAGGTAGTGTTATAGGCCCTTTGTTGTTCCTTATCTATGCAAATGGTTTGGGAGACTATCTGAGCAGCTGTCTTAGGTTGTTTGCAAATGATGCTGTTGTTTATCAAATAGTAAAGTCATCAGAAGATCAAAAGAAATTGCAAAACGATTTAGGTAAGATATCTATATGGTACGAAAATTGGCAACTGACCATGAATAACGAAAGTGTGAGGTTATCTACATGAATGATGAAAGGAATCTGTTAAACTTCGGTTACACGATAAACCATCCAAATCCAAAGGCCATAAATTCAACTAAATACGTAGGAATTACAATTATGAACAACTTAAATTGGAGGGAACACATAGAAGATGTGGGGAAGGCTAACCAAAGACTGCGTTTTATTGGCAGGATACTTAGAAAACGTAGCAGATCTTCTAAGTAGACTAACTTCACTACGCTTGTCCGTCCTCTTTAAAATACTGCTGCGCTGTGTGGGATCCTTACCAGATGGAATTGACGGAGTACATCGAAAAAGCTCAAAGAAGGGCAGCATGTTTTGTATTATCGCGAAATAGCGGAGAGAGTGTCACTGAAATGATACAAGATTTGGGGTAGACATCATTAAAACAAAGGAATTTTTCATTGCAACGGAATCTTCTCACGAAATTCCAATCACTTTCCCCTTCAAATGCGAAAATATTTGTTCACACCGACCTACGTAGGGAGAAATGATCACCATGATAAATGAAGGGAAATCAGAGCTCGTACGGAAAGATATAGGTTATCGTTCGTTCCACACACCATACGAGATTGGAATAATAGAGAATTGTGAAGGTGCTTCGATGAACCCTGTTCCAGGCACTTAAATGTGATTTGCAGAGTATCTGAGTCGATGTAGAAGTAGATGTCCGATAGGAGGTGACCTAAGTGCCACTATAAGCCACGGGCTGCCTGTATCTATTCTCTTCTGCAAGGCATGTTATCAAAAATAGGCCCTGCTGCATCCTAGCGCCGAGTGGTATTCAGTATAGCGCTTGGGCCAGACCAGACCAGTTCAGTCAGAGAAAGTTTTTCTGGGCCAGGCGCCGATTCCACAAACACTCCATCAAACGCGATTCTTACTCAACAGCAGCCTCCACGATGTGGGTGCCATGCACATCTGATTACGCCATGCCGGGAGCTGTCAGCTGTTGCCAAAGAAGATAGAGTCTCTTTCATCGTAGCAGACTTAATTTCTAAACTCATTCTTGTTTAACTTTCAAACGGCTACGTGCTGGACTTTGACAATTCTGTTCAATACGGGACTTAAACTTCGTTCATTCAGATTGTACTGATCTTCCTGTGACACTTTGACTTTTGTAAATTATGTGTTTAATGAACTTAGTTTCAGTGACAATCTATCTGGCCTTCAACCACCAGAATCTTTATTATTCTGCTTCAAAACGTGACTTATTTTAGGTTTTGTTTCAATTCACGTCGAAGTGGACATGCTATTAATCTTTGACAAATAAACGTGTTCAGTCATAGCTACCTCGATATCTTTTGTGCAGGCCGTAGGTGATCTATATTTATAAACATTCAGTGCGCCTCAGGGATACAGATGGCCGTACCGTAGGTGCAACCACAACGGAGGGGTATCTGTTGAGAGGCCAGACAAACGTGTGGTTCCTGAGGAGGGGCAGCAGCCTTTTCAGTAGTTGCAGGGGCAACAGTCTGGATGATTGACTGATCTGGCATTGCAACATTAACCAAAACGGCCTTGCTGTGCTGGTACTGCGAACGGCTGAAAGCAAGGGGAAACTACAGCAGTAATTTTTCCCGAGGACATGCAGCTTTACTGTATGATTAAATGATGATGGCATCCTCTTGGGTAAAATATTCCGGAGGTAAAATAGTCCCCCATTCGGATCTCCGGGCGGGGACTACTCAGGAGGATGTCGTTATCAGGAGAAAGAAAACTGGCGTCCTACGGATCGGAGCGTGGAATGTCAGATCCCTTAATCGGGCAGGTAGGTTAGAAAATTTAAAAAGGGAAATGGATAGGTTAAAGTTAGATATAGTGGGAATTAGTGAAGTTCGGTGGCAGGAGGAACAAGACTTCTGGTCAGGTGACTACAGGGTTATAAACACAAAATCAAATAGGGGTAATGCAGGAGTAGGTTTAATAATGAATAGGAAAATAGGAATGCGGGTAAGCTACTACAAACAGCATAGTGAACGCATTACTGTGGCCAAGATAGATACGAAGCCCACACCTACTACAGTAGTACAAGTTTATATGCCAACTAGCTCTGCAGATGATGAAGAAATTGAAGAAATTTACGATGAAATAAAAGAAATTATTCAGATAGTGAAGGGAGACGAAAATTTAATAGTAATGGGTGACTGGAATTCGAGTGTAGGAAAAGGGAGAGAAGGAAACATAGTAGGTGAATATGGATTGGGGCTAAGAAATGAAAGAGGAAGCCGCCTAGTAGAATTTTGCACAGAGCACAACTTAATCATAGCTAACACTTGGTTTAAGAATCATGAAAGAAGGTTGTATACGTGGAAGAACCCTGGAGATACTAAAAGGTATCAGATAGATTATATAATGGTAAGACAGAGATTTAGGAAACAGGTTTTAAGTTGTAAGACATTTCCAGGGGCAGATGTGGACTCTGACCACAATCTATTGGTTATGACCTGTAGATTAAAACTGAAGAAACTGCAAAAAGATGGAAATTTAAGGAGATGGGACCTGGATAAACTGAAAGAACCAGAGGTTGTACAGAGTTTCAGAGAGAGCATAAGGGAACAATTGACAGGAATAGGGGAAAGAAATACAGTAGAAGAAGAATGGGTAGCTCTGAGGGATGTAGTAGTGAAGGCAGCAGAGGATAAAGTAGGTACAAAGACGAGGGCTGCTAGAAATCCTTGGGTAACAGAAGAAATATTGAATTTAATTGATGAAAGGAGAAAATATAAAAATGCAGTAAATGAAGCAGGCAAAAAGGAATACAAACGTCTCAAAAATGAGATCGACAGGAAGTGCAAAATGGCTAAACAGGGATGGCTAGAGGACAAATGTAAGGATGTAGAAACTTATCTCACTAGGGGTAAGATAGATACTGCCTACAGGAAAATTAAAGAGACCTTTGGAGAGAAGAGAACCACGTGTATGAATATCAAGAGCTCAGATGGCAGCCCAGTTCTAAGCAAAGAACGGAAGGCAGAAAGGTGGAAGGAGTATAAAGAAGGTTTATACAAGGGCGATGTACTTGAGGACAATATTATGGAAATAGAAGAGGATGTAGATGAAGACGAAATGGGAGATACGATACTACGTGAAGAGTTTGACAGAGCACTGAAAGACCTGAGTCGAAACAAGGCCCCCGGAGTAGACAACATTCCATTAGAACTACTGACGGCCTTGGGAGAGCCAGTCATGACAAAACTCTACCAGCTGGTGAGCAAGACGTATCAGACAGGCGAAATACCCTCAGACTTCAAGAAGAATATAATAATTCCAATCCCAAAGAAAGCAGGTGCTGACAGATGTGAAAATTACCGAACTATCAGTTTAATAAGCCACGGCTGCAAAATACTAACGCGAATTCTTTACAGACTGGTAGATGCAGACCTCGGGGAGGATCAGTTTGGATTCCGTCGAAATGTTGGAACACGTGAGGCAATACTGACCTTACGACTTATCTTAGAAGAAAGATTAAGAAAAGGCAAACCTACGTTTCTAGCATTTGTAGACTTAGAGAAAGCTTTTGACAATGTTGACTGGAATACTCTTTTTCAAATTCTAAAGGTGGCAGGGGTAAAATACAGGGAGCGAAAGGCTATTTATAATTTGTACAGAAACCAGATGGCAGTAATAAGAGTCGAGGGGCATGAAAGGGAAGCAGTGGTTGGGAAAGGAGTGAGACAGGGTTGTAGCCTCTCCCCGATGTTATTCAATCTGTATATTGAGCAAGCAGTAAAGGAAACAAAAGAAAAATTTGGAGTAGGTATTAAAATTCATGGAGACGAAGTAAAAACTTTGAGGTTCGCCGATGACATTGTAATTCTGTCAGAGACGGCAAAGGACTTGGAAGAGCAGTTGAACGGAATGGACAGTGTCTTGAAAGGAGGATATAAGATGAACATTAACAAAAGCAAAACGAGAATAATGGAATGTAGTCAAATTAAATCGGGTGATGCTGAGGGAATTAGATTAGGAAATGAGACACTTAAAGTAGTAAAGGAGTTTTGCTATTTAGGAAGTAAGATAACTGATGATGGTCGAAGTAGAGAGGATATAAAATGTAGACTGGCAGTGGCAAGGAAAGCGTTTCTGAAGAAGAGAAATTTGTTAACATCGAATATAGATTTATGTATCAGGAAGTCGTTTCTGAAAGTATTTGTTTGGAGTGTAGCCATGTATGGAAGTGAAACATGGACGATAACTAGTTTGGACAAGAAGAGAATAGAAGCTTTCGAAATGTGGTGCTACAGAATAATACTGAAGATAAGGTGGATAGATCACGTAACTAATGAGGAGGTATTGAATAGGATTGGGGAGAAGAGAAGTTTGTGGCACAACTTGACTAGAAGAAGGGATCGGTTGGCAGGACATGTTTTGAGGCATCAAGGGATCACAAATTTAGCATTGGAGGGCAGCGTGGAGGGTAAAAATCGTAGAGGGAGACCGAGAGATGAGTACACTAAGCAGATTCAGAAGGATGTAGGTTGCAGTAGGTACTGGGAGATGAAGCAGCTTGCACAGGATAGAGTAGCATGGAGAGCTGCATCAAACCAGTCTCAGGACTGAAGACAACAACAACAGTGCAGCCAATCCTGTGAATTTCATATATTTTAAAATTAATGGAACTTTTTCGCGTTATTATCAAAATTAAACAAATTTCTTGAAAAGACGTTAATAAAATTCAAGAATGAAACACTGACAAATCTCTCACACAAAAAAACTTAAATAACATATTTGTATTTCAAAGCCAACTACTTTTTGCAAATAAGAAACAGTCTTGACGTATCACTAATCCCGTAGCAATCGATATTTTGATTCGATATATCGGTATCATTGAGATCACTAGTTCATTTATCGAAAACTCGATACACTGTTACAGTATAAACAACTCCGCATCTCTGGTTTCAGAAGAGATGATCCTAGGTATGTTGTATGTTCTTTCCTTCCTTCATCAGCAGACTAACCCTCCAAACGTTTACAGTAAAACTTGCTGATTAACGTGGAGTCCGAACAGCTGTGTTAATTGCCATTTGTCACATTCTGGAAGAGTTTCGAGCCAGCGATGAAAATTGATACAACACCAGAATCAATATATTAGGGTTAACAGCGGGTAGCAACACGAATCGTAGGTTTATGAACTAACAACCACCCACTGAACGAGTAAACCAGCATTCGTCAGACTTAGTAGTTTCTTAATTATACTAGATGCGAAATATGGGTGAAATAATTGTGACTTGTTCTAGACGCGAGATATTTAAAATAGAAAAATCCAAAAAAGTAGAAAGGTTAAAATCGCGTCATCATGTATATCAAGTGGAACGGAGCGCTATATTCGTTTCGCAAGAGTGAAAGAAGGAATAACCAGTGGCTATTCTCTGAAAAAATAGTAATCATAACATTCACCTTAAATAGTTTAGGAAAGGCTACATGAAGACAGTCGAATAGGAAATGAAAACTATCCAGTCTCAGTTCAAACGACATTGTGCTGTTTCGCGTGTTGGGAACACCAGTGTTGCTACAGCTATTACTTCAGCATTATAGCGAGCACACAGAAATGAGTTGCGGTGAACGAATGAGTCAGCGGTTAAACCATAGAGTTTGCATTCGTGAGGAGCAGCGCGCTAAGTCCCGTCCTACGTTTAAGATTTAGATTTTCCACTGCTCTCCTAAACTGTTTAACGATTATGTCGGAATGATTCCCTTGAAAACGACTCGGCCTGTTTCGTTCCCTGTCCTTATCTAATCCAACCTCTATGCTTCTAATGGTTTTGGGTTTAATGAACCGTACTGCCAACAGCTTGATACAGATATGAAAATATATTAGGGAGAAATCACAATAACGCTTTGAACAATGATTTAACATTATTCTACGTGTACAATATCAACACACAGAACAATACTTACAGTTAAAGAATTGTAATATGATAGCAACTGCAAACAAAACAAAATATAAAAACTATCTCAACATAGATTAGGGAGAATATATCTGGAGATTAAGAAGCTTATGCAACCACTAATTGATACAATGAATTTCATAAACACACGTTAGTAACTCGTAGAAATCAAAAGAGGCTTCGTATATTTTAGTGTCTTCGTGACGCATTAAAAGAGAAGTACTTTTAGGGACCGGCACTTTCATTTTTTACAAGAGTGTGCAGTAAGCGTTTATGCGGTGCTTCGAAGAAAGTGCAGGGGAACAATTCACATCCTCCTCCTGTCTTACGAGAGTCGCAGTAAGGCTATCCTTGTCAGCTACGTTCTCACCTAAGATTTTCGAAACCACGGGATTTTCTAATTACTGATGGCATTGTAGAGTAGTGGTGACTTTTATGACTAACTGAAAAGCACCAGACCTTTGTTCATTCTTTCCTGACCAGTTTCTGCAACCATATCCCGAAATCATAGCATGGTATACGAACATTCATTACAGTTCAGGTACACTAGATTCCTTCGCTTATTGGTCAACTTTTCATTGTAAACAAATCCTATACGACCAGGGGCCCACAGATAGGAGACGTACATACATACATTATTTTGCAGTGATTCTTATACACTCCTGGAAATGTAAAAAAGAACACATTGACACCGGTGTGTCAGACCCACCATACTTGCTCCGGACACTGCGAGAGGACTGTACAAGCAATGATCACACGCACGGCACAGCGGACACACCAGGAACCGCGGTGTTGGCCGTCGAATGGCGCTAGCTGCGCAGCATTTGTGCACCGCCGCCGCAGTGTCAGCCAGTTTGCCGTGGCATACGGAGCTCCATCGCAGTCTTTAACACTGGTAGCATGCCGCGACAGCGTGGACGTGAACCGTATGTGCAGTTGACGGACTTTGAGCGAGGGCGTATAGTGGGCATGCAGGAGGCCGGGTGGACGTACCGCCGAATTGCTCAACACGTGGGGCGTCAAGTCTCCACAGTACATCGATGTTGTCGCCAGTGGTCGGCGGAAGGTGCACGTGCCCGTCGACCTGGGACCGGACCGCAGCGACGCACGGATGCACGCCAAGACAGTAGAATCCTACGCAGTGCCGTAGGGGACCGCACCGCCACTTCCCAGCAAATTAGGGACACTGTCGCTCCTGGGGTATCGGCGAGGACCATTCGCAACCGTCTCCATGAAGCTGGGCTACGGTCCCGCACACCGTTAGGCCGTCTTCCGCTCACGCCCCAACATCGTGCAGCCCGCCTCCAGTGGTGTCGCG
This sequence comes from Schistocerca gregaria, assembly GCF_023897955.1. Lineage (NCBI taxonomy): Eukaryota > Metazoa > Arthropoda > Insecta > Orthoptera > Acrididae > Schistocerca > Schistocerca gregaria. Next base: position 564,964,878 of record NC_064931.1, read on the forward strand.
ACAGGCGTGAATGGAGGGACGAATGGAGACGTGTCGTCTTCAGCGATGAGAGTCGCTTCTGCCTTGGTGCCAATGATGGTCGTATGCGTGTTTAGCGCCGTGCAGGTGAGCGCCACAATCAGGACTGCATACGACCGAGGCACACAGGGCCAACACCCGGCATCATGGTGTGGGGAGCGATCTCCTACACTGGCCGTACACCTCTGGTGATCGTCGAGGGGACACTGAATAGTGCACGGTACATCCAAACCGTCATCGAACCCATCCTTCTACCATTCCTAGACCGGCAAGGGAACTTGCTGTTCCAACAGGACAATGCACGTCCTCATGTATCCCGTGCCACCCAACGTGCTCTAGAAGGTGTAAGTCAACTACCCTGGCCAGCAAGATCTCCGGATCTGTCCCCCATTGAGCATGTTTGGGACTGGATGAAGCGTCGTCTCACGCGGTCTGCACGTCCAGCACGAACGCTGGTCCAACTGAGGCGCCAGGTGGAAATGGCATGGCAAGCCGTTCCACAGGACTACATCCAGCATCTCTACGATCGTCACCATGGGAGAATAGCAGCCTGCATTGCTGCGAAAGGTGGATATACACTGTACTAGTGCCGACATTGTGCATGCTCTGTTGCCTGTGTCTATGTGCCTGTGGTTCTGTCAGTGTGATCATGTGATGTATCTGACCCCAGGAATGTGTCAATAAAGTTTCCCCTTCCTGGGACAATGAATTCACGGTGTTCTTATTTCAATTTCCAGGAGTGTAGTTTCATAAAATTATGAGAGTGGACTTCGATGTTTTTAATTGGTATCTGAACTGAATTTCATATACGACTGTATGGACAACCAATTGAATCTAACGGTCGTTGGTTTTCACTGAGTCCTATTTTGCCCTGGCGTAGGGAGAAGATAGAACACTTATGTTGTAAGGCTTGTCAATGGAAGACTGTCTATTTTCGCTTAGTGGGATGATTAAAATACTGTTAATACTCTCGTTACTCCTGTGGGAAAAACACAGTTTCTTGTCAAGTAGTAACCTCGAACACACAGTAGAGGTTCAGAAGCTTTTTCTAGCAAGTTGGTCGCATTGCCCTAAAGCACATTAACAGGCATCGAAATAGTACCGTGTCACGTTTCTGAAGTGGACGTTTGTCAGCGTTGTGATACACGAAACATGCGTTGACGAGGCCTTTGTACATGATCAGGAGAATTTAATGGTCTGCACCCCATCAAGTTACAACGATGGATCTCTTTCCGTTAATGCTGTTTTCCGTTTTTTTTAATTATGTGTGTGATCAGCCCACGTTAAGCGCATTTCAAAATCCAGATGTTTAGCGTTGGTCACTAGCGAGGAGACGAGACAACCAAATAACACGCTTCACCAGGTTGATCTGATCCCCCTGCGGCTGAAATGAACTACAGAAGGTTTCTCTGTTGAAACTGTTAGGCCATTTAGGTCAAACTACCGGGCTAGTGCGTAAATGTATGTCTCTAGAACTGGGCAAAAAGATTCGATCTTGTTGGAGAGATAGTGTTAATACTGCATAGCTTTAATTCCCTATGTAATGTATTTGTTTCAGATTGTCATAGTTTGAGCGTCTTTCTTCTGGTATAGCAGATAAGCTCCCCAAAACAAGGAGAACTTACACGGATTAAGCGGCAGATGACATGGGACAATCAATCTTGAGCATTGTTTATTTCACGATATCACGCAGCTTCTAACCTGAAATGAAATTTCATGCTGTTAGAGCGTGAAGGCCTCAGCGGCCTCATGTAATACTTTGAAAAATGGAACTTCGGTGATTTTACTGCTTTTTTTGCATGAGTTTCAATTCCTTTTCTTGACGCTCCAAGACTATTGCTAAAAAAAAATCACTCCTACTAGGAGAACAACAGGAAAAAGATCTGATCCTTATGTGTCATGCAGTAGTGACTAAGGAGATGCATTGACGACCGAGCGGTTCTATGCGCTTCAGTCCGGAACCGTGCTGCTGCAGGTTCGAATACTGCCTCGGGCATGGATGTGTGTGATGACCTTAGGTTACTTAGGTTTAAGTAGTTCTAAGTTTAGGGAACTGATGACCTCAGATGTTAAGTTCCATTGTGCTCAGAGTCATTTTTGTAAATCGTGGGCTCGAGAGTTATGTGCCTAGGAAGTGAATAAAGGATGGAAAAGACCTACTATGGTTTAATAACGATCATCGGAAGATACTGAGGAAGCAGATACTGTTTCGTTCTCGGTTCAACACAGAATGCACAAATGACGACAACCAAAGGTTAGTAGTAATTCTTGCGTGTGTGTAAAGATCTATGCGCGAAACATACAACTAGCGCCGCCATACCATAGCAAAAGATCTGACAGAGGACTCGAGAAAGTGCTGGTCCTATGTAAAATCGCTAAGCGTGTATAAGACTTCTATTCACTCACTTGTTGACTAGTCTGGTGTGGCAGTTGAAAGTGGAAGTGTTACATTTCGCTTTCAAGAAATCGTTCACGCAGACGAATTGTGTAAGGATACATCAGTTGACCACAGGACAGACTGCCGTATGGACGACATAGTAATATGCATCCATGGCGTAGAAAAATAAATGACGGATTTGAAACGAAATAAGTCACCAGGTCCGGATGAAATCCCAGTTCGGTTTTACAAGGAGCTGCGTTCGGTTGATTTGGAGGAAGAGACCAGACTGCGAGGTCATCGGTCTCATCGGATTAGGGAAGGATGGGGAAGGACGTCGGCCGTGCACTTTCAAAGGAACCATCCCGGCATTTGCCTTAAGCGATTTAGGGAAATCACGGAACACCTAAATCAGGATGGCCGCACGCGGGATTGAACCGTCGTCCTCCCGAATGCGAGTCCAGTGTGTTAACCACTGCTCCATCTCGCTCGGTTTTACAAGAAGTACTATACGTCATTGGCCCCTTACCTAGCTTGCATTTATCGCCCAACAGAATGTCCCAAGCGACTAGAAAAAAGGGCGGGTCACTCCAGTATATAAGAGGGGTAAAAGAACACACGTGGAAAATTAGAGACCAATATCACTCAGTTCAATTTGCTGCAGAATCCTTGAAAATATTCTCAGTTCTAACATAATAAATTTTCTTGAGATTTTTGTGTCCATGAATTAGAATGGTTTTAGAAAGCATCGCTCTTGCGAAACTTATCTTGCCCTTTTCCTACGTGATATACTGCGAACTGTGGTTAAGGGCGACAGGCAGATTCTATATTTCTAGATTTCCGGAAAGTATTTGACACGGTGCCCCACTGCAGGCTCTTAACGAAGGTACGAGCGTGTAGATTAAGTTCACAGATATGCGAGTGGCTCGATGGCTTCGTAAGTAATGGTACGTTGTTCTCGACGGCGTGTGTTTGTGAGAGACGCAAGGAGTGCTCCGGGTGTGTACAAAGGACGGCTGTTGATATGTATAGATATAAATGACTTGGCGCCCAGGGCCATCTGCGGTTGGTTGCTGATGACGCTGTGGTGTACGGTATGGTGACGAAGTTGAGTAACTATAGGAAGATCCAAGATGACTTATACAGAATTTCTAGTTGGTGTGATGAATGGCAGGTAGCTCTAAATGTTGGAAACTGTAAGTTGATGCGGATGTGTAGGAAAAACAAACCCGTAATTTTCGGATGCAGCATTAGTAGTGTCTTGCTTGAAATAGTCACGTCGTTTGAATATCTGGGAGCAACGTTGCAAAGCGATTTGAAATGGAACAAGCATGTGATGACTGTGATAGGAAAAGCGCAAGGTCGACTTCGGTTTATTGGGGGAATTATAGGAAAGAGTGGTTCATCTGTAAAGGAGGCCGAATACAGGACGGTACTGCGACCTGTTCCTGAGTACGGCTCGAGTATTTGGGATCCGCACCAGAGTGGATTAATGGAAGATATCGAAGCAACTCAAAGGCGAGCTGCTACATCTGTTACCGGTAGTCTCGAACAAAACGTAAGTGTTTCGGACGTACTTCGTGTTGTGGTTGGCAGGAGAGCCAACCGTGTTAGTAAAGGAGGCCGAAATGCACGCGTTTTAGCTCACGCAGGCTGGCGTGAGGTCTGGAACATGGCAAGGGAATTCGAATTGAGAAAAACGGACGTAGCTGGTGGAATACTTAACTTTAATCCATTAACGACGAACGTCGCTCTTTATGGTACATGATTCACAATATCAATAGTACGGATACTGGCGCCTTGCTAGGTCGTAGCAAATAACGTAGCTGAAGGCTATGCTAACTATCTTCTCGGCAAATGAGAGCGTAATTTGTCAGTGAACCATCGCTAGCAAAGTCGGCTTTATAACTGGGGCGAGTGTTAGGAAGTCTCTCTAGACCTGCCGTGTGGCGGCGCTCGGTCTGCAATCACTGATAGTGGCGACGCGCGGGTCCGAAGTATACTACCGGACCGCGGCCGATTTAAAGGCAACCACCTAGCAAGTGTGGTGTCTGGCGGTGACACCACATTCCTCCCCGGCAAATCGGCGTACGGTTGTGGCATAAGGCTTCCGCCCGCCGTGGGGAGGACCCCATGTTGACGTATGCGACGAGGTGGGGAGCCTAACAACAGGCGAGGCTGTGCCACTCGCACCCTGCCATTCGGACCGCGGGGAGCTAGGAAACGCCTGAAAACCTGCTCCAGGGTGCACGCCAACATGCGGTGTATGCGCTCTTAGAGAGACAGGAGGGGCCGAAGGGTCGACCTCCATCGGGCCGGGGCACCCGACGGGCGAAGACGACATATGGTCAGGAGCGGGCAAGAGTTCCATGTCGAAGGACAACTGGTCACGGGAAGCGACCGGCGGCGCGTGACCCAGGGAGGCGCCCGGCGGTTGCAGCGACGCGTCTACTGCAGCCGTCGCCGGCGGGAGAACAGGCGGCGGCGGCGGTGGCGGCAGCGCGTCGTCATGGGGCAATATGGAAGGCAGCGTCGGGAACACCTGGGGCTGAGGCGAGCTAGTAGATGGGTCCCCGGGGCGCTGACCGGACGGCACCGTCGCTGAAAGCAGACGGCGAGCGGCAGATCCCGTGCGACGACAGGGCGCAGCTGGTTGAGATGGCGGCGCACCTCACCAGAGGCCCCCAAAACCAGATACATAGCGCGTCCGAGGCAGCGAAGAATGCGCCCTTCGAGCCAACGCCGTGAAACCCGGCAGTGGCGATAGTAGACAACGTCGCCTGCATCAAAAGCAGGTGTCTGCCGCTGCACAGGAACATGATGCGGCGGATGTATCAAAGACATCAAGGTTCGATGAGGGCGGCCGTGCAGCAACTCAGCCGGCGAGCGACCATCTCGGGGCTGAGAGCGATACGAGGACAAAAAGAGCAATAACGCGTCCTCCCGAGAATGCGACTCTTTCAACTTCAACATCTGTGACTTGAAAGTCCTGACCAATCATTCAGCAGCACCGTTTGACTGTGGCGAAAACGGCGCGGACGTCAGATGTTGAATGCCATTGGCCTTGCTGAATGACTGAAATTCTGCGGACATGAATTGTGGGCCATTGTCGGAAACAATAGTCTGTGGAAGACCTTCAATGCAAAAGATAGCGGATAACGCCTGGATGGTGGCAGATGACGTCGTGGAAGACATCCGGACAACAAAAGGAAAATTACTGAATGAATCTACCACAACCAACCATCGAGCATTCCAGAATGGACCAGCAAAATCGATGTGTAAGCGTTGCCAAGGGGAATTGGCTTTTGGCAATGCAAAGATTTTCCGCGGTGGTGCTGATTGTAGTTCGGCACACACCATGCAAGAAGAGCACATATTCGTAATCGCGGCATCGATTCCGAACCAAGTACAGTGCTGACGATCAAGTTGTTTCGTTCTCATTATACCCCAATGTCCTTGGTGGAGAAGCTGTAAGACAGAGGACTGTAACGAACGTGGTACCACGATCCTGGACTGATCATTATCAGAACGCAACAGCAAAACACTACGTCGTACAAAAAGTCTCTCCTTGTGAGCAAAAAATCGGCGAACCAACGGGTCCCCGATCCGTGACTTTGACTAGGGCCATTGCGTAGCAACAAAACGTAGAACGGGAGCAAGGACAGGGTAGGCAGCTGTGGCTGTAGCTACACGACGAAAATCAATCGGAAACGATTCGACCACGTCATCGGTTTCTGCATCAATGAACATGCAAGCAAGTTCGGAGGGATCGAATGCCCTATCCTCAGCAACAGGCAAGCGGGACAACGCATCGGCGTTTCCGTGCTTAGCAGTGGACCGATACTAGATATCGTAGCGGTACTGCGAGAGGAAAATAGACCATCGAATGAATTTCTGCGCTGTACGTGGAGGTTACAGGCTTGGTCGTATGAAAAAGCGATGTCAGAGGTTTGTGGTCTGTGATTATGGTAAAGTGACGACCATACAAGAAATCATGAAACTTTGTAACACCAAATACGAGAGCCAATGCTCCTTTCTCGATCTGTGAATAATTTCTTTGAGCAGACGAGAGTAATTTGGACGCAAAGGCAATAGGGCGATCGTGCGATCCATCTTTGTGCGCAAGCACAGCACAGATCCCGTAATCCGATGCATCCACCATCAACAAGAGGGGCTTCTGGGGATCGAATGGCGTAAGGCAAGTATTGGAAAGCAACGCCGAATTCAACTGGCGAAAGGCGCGTTCGCATTCCGTCGTCCAGACGAACGGAGCACCTTTACGGCGCAAGCGATGAAGCGGAGCTGAAATGGAAGAGGCATGCGGCACATAGCGGTGGTAGTAATTTATTTTTCCCAGCACACTCTGTAGCTGCTTCAAATTTCTTCGGCGACGACAAGTCTTGTATGGCACGAAGGTGCGTGGGACTGGGATGTATGCCTTGGGCATTGGGTACATGGCCCAAGTATGGCAAGTCCCGAGCAAAAAACACACATTTGTCCTTCCGTAAGCGAAGACCATTTTGTCGCAAGACCTGAAATAATGTTCTGAGATTGGCCAAATGTTCTTCTTCCGTCTTTCCAGAGATCACAATATCGTCCAGAAAATTTGCTGCAGTAGGGACCGACGCACAAACAGTTTGTAGATATTGCTGAAACAATGCAGGGGCGGATGCACACCCGAATGGCAGTCGTTTGAATTGATACAACCAAAGATGCGTGTTAACCACCAAAACGCGCTGTGCTTCTTCGTCCACCAGTATTTACAAGTACACATCTGCGAGGTCCAACTTCGAAAAATATTTACCCGGGCACAGTTTGTCAAAAAGATCTTCCGGGCGGGGTAAAGGAAAAGTTGCAATCACTAGTTGTGGATTCACTGTTGCCTTGAAGTCCACACAAAGTCTCAACTTTCCGGAAGGTTTTGGCAAAATGACTAAGGGTGGTGCCCAAAGAGAAGCCTGCACACGTTCAATTACACCTTGTGATTCCAAATCGTGTAACGTTTTTGCGACCTCATCACGCAATCCATGGGGAACATTACGCGCTCTGAAAAATTTCGGTTGCGCGTTTACTATCAGTTCCAAATGTGCTTTATAGTTCTTAGCGCAACCGAGGCCCGGTGCAAAAATGTCTGCAAATTCTTCACATAGACGAGAAACACTGTCTGGAGGCACCGTCTGTTTCACTGATAGGACCTGATTGACTATAGACAAGTTAAACAACTGAAATAAATCGAAACCAAACAAGTTCACTGCAGAAGAAGAACGAAGGACGTAAAATGACACAAGTTTTGTTTGTCCTTTGTATGTTGCAAGAAGGCTGCACTGTCCTAACACAGGGATCTTTTGTCCTGAATAGGTGGTTAACCGAACATTTGCGGCACGCAACGGAGGTGTGCCCAGCAGTTTATAAGTGTCGTGATTGACTAGTGAAACTGTAGCTCCGGTATCGAGCTGGAATGGTATCACTTTGCCGTTAATGTCCAAGTCTACAAAAAGTTTATTGTCCTGCTGACGACAAGAGCGACTGTCTCGTGCGGCGTGAACTGACAATGGTACATAATCACTTGCGACTTGACGGGAGTTCCAGCGATGTCGACGCACACTATTTTTGGGACGAACACAGTCACTGTTAGACAGACTGACACTGGGCGGAGTGGAATGAACTACATGAATTTCCATGGGCGAAGTTTCGCGAGCCTGAGTATCCTTGGTTCGATTCCGATTCCATCGCGAAGCAAAGGGCCTGGAGCGGTTATGAGCTTCCGATCTGAGCTTTTTCTGGCACACACTCTGAACATGTCCTTTTTTATTACAATGGAAGCAAATAGCTTGGCGTGACGGGCAATTCTCACGCGAATGTTTAGTAGCACACCGCGGGCATGATTTGAACACTGCATTTGCTTGCCGGCGCGGTACATGTGGCTGAGAGCCTGGCGGCAGCGGCGCGGCCGGGCGCGAGGGTTGTTTACTGCTCCGTGCAGCTCGCCCTGCGGGCCGGTTAACCTGACGCACTGCTGGCGAAGTTTCAAATGATTCCTGAGCAAAGTCAAGTGTGTCCTGCTGATCCAATACGTCCATCGCTTGTTGAAGGGAGGGATTGACTAGTTTCAAAATCTGCTCCCTTATACGAACATCAGAAACGTTCTGTGCAATTGCATCACGTACCATAGTATCTGAATAAGGGAGTCCACATTGACACTCAAAAGCACAATCCCTAGTAAGGCCTTGCAGCAAGGTTGCAACCCACTCCCGATTAGTCTGACCTGCAGTACGTTTAGTACGAAAGAAGGTATACCTTTTGGCAACTACATTGACATCTCTGTCTTACCATTATGTAATCTATCTAATACCTTTTAGTATCTCCAGGCTTCTTCCATGTATACAGCCTTCTTTTATGATTCTTGAACCAAGTGTTACCTATGATTAAGTTGTGCTCTGTGCAAAATTCTACCAGGCGGCTTCCTCTTTCATTTCTTTGCCCCAGTCCATATTCACCTGCCACGTTTCCTTCTCTCCCTTTTCCTACTACCGAATTTCAGTCACCCATGACTATTAAATTTGCATCTCCCTTCACTATCTGAACAATTTCTTTTATTTGATCATACATTTCTTCAATTTCTTCGTCATCTGCAGAGCTAGTTGGCATATAAACTTGTACTACTGTAGTAGGTGTGGGCTTCGTATCTATCTTGGCCACAATAATGCGTTCACTATGCTGTTTATAGTAGCTTACCCGCATTCCTATTTTCCTATTCATTATTAAACCTGCTCCTGCATTACCCCTATTTGATTTTGTGTTTATAACTCTGTAGTCACCTGACCAAAAGTCTTGTTCCTCCTGCCACCGAACTTCACTAATTCCCACTATATCTAACTTTAACCTATCCATTTCCCTTTTTAAATTTTCTAACCTACCTGCCCGATTAAGGGATCTGACATTCCACGCTCCGATCCGTAGAACGCCAGTTTTCTTTCTCCTGATAACGACATCCTCTTGAGTAGTCCCCGCCCGGAGATCCGAATGGGGGACTATTTTACCTCCGGGATATTTTACCCAAGAGGACGCCATCATCATTTAATCATACAGTAAAGCTGCATGCCCTCGGGAAAGATTGCGGCCGTAGTTTCCCCTTGCTTTCAGCCGTTCGCAGTACCAGCACAGCAAGGCCGTTTTGGTTATTGTTACAAGGCCAGATCAGTCAATCATCCAGACTGTTGCCCCTGCAACTACTGAAAAGGCTGGTGCCCCTCTTCAGGAACCACACGTTTGTCTGGCCTCTCAACAGATACCCCTCCGTTGTGGTTGCACCTACGACACGGCTATCTGTATCGCTGAGGCACGCAAGCCTCCCCATCAACGGCAAGGCCCATGGTTCATGGGGGGAGGTGCTTAAGGTATAAAGGCCGAATTCCTGAAATATGTTTTTATCTTGCCTATCATCTTGCAAGGTGGTATTTGTGTAATGTAAAGCATGTTGGTACATTTTATGTCAAACTACATTTCATAGATTTTATTTAAATGGTCATTTTACTACATAAGGTTGCCATCCTTCCACCGTAAGAGTTCTTTTAAAAACAAGTTGTACTTTCGGTAGAAAATAAATTTTAATGTGAGTGTTTTGTACCATCTCCAACCTCTTACGGGGTGCATAGTTTATGTGTGTGTTTGAGGTGTTAAAATTTTTAATTTAAAGTAATCTCGTGTGTTGCAGATTTGCACCAGTGTAGACTTTCAGAGGTTGTTGTGAGCAGTCGTGACTACGGCCGTGTTAAAATGGAGATGCAAGGTTCTCAGCCCGAAAGCTCATACAATCAAAAAAATTTTAAAAAAAAATTGCTATTTCTGCCTCTGAATAAATTGTACCTTGATATTTAGAGGGCACTTTCTGATTATAATTTTAAATCTGTTTCAGAAAAAAGGGCTTTTAGGAATAAAGTTTCCGTTTATTGAAAAAAAAAATTATTTATTTCATCAGTTAACCATTGGCAACTACTTCCACGCCCATGTAGTGTGATTAAATGTGTTAATGTTCCTGATGAATCGCTAGTAAATAAAGGAAATTCTTAAGAAAAGGTTTCGTAAGTAAATTCACTGTTTAGTGTTATTAACGTTTTTGTGTTTTCATAGTGTGCCTTGGATACCCGTCATCCTGTGTGTCTAGGCATAGCAAGGTCGGTGGTCGAGCATAGAGGGCACTAGGCTGCTGATCTGTGTTCGGTTCTTGGCCACGGCTTTCCTTTAATTCGATTTTTTCGGCGTATCTGATAAAATTGTGATAATCGGAATACCTTTCTTTCGTTTTTCTTTTTGGAGTAAAACATCAAGAGGTGTTATTAATAACGAGATAAGTATATATAATTTACTGATAGCTATTTTCATCGTGACACATAGTAAAAAATACACCTGAAATATATTATGGCGTAAACCTAACTGATCGTCTATTCGTGGGCGTTCTGGAAATCAGTGGCACGAAACTCATCGTAGAAACAGGCAAAACATAAATATTTCTCGCACCATGCGCAAAACACGAACAAACTCCCGTCGCATTGACATGTCTACCGGTATATTGTTCGTGGAAAATTTTTCTGATTCACGTTTCTATAAACAGATCTATCAGATATCAAACTGGTCGCATACCAAGCTTATGAAAGCATATCTTGAAAGACAGGTATGGAAAACTGGTTATGGGGCAACGCATGTATTTTGATAGCATCCGCCTTATCTTGTGATTCTTTGCCCTGTTGTGATGTCGCATAATTTTGAAGCTGAGCGACGAAATTCTTTACCTGACGATAGAAGTCACGCGGTTGACAAAGAGGGGAACATTGCGGTAGTATCACTTTCAAGGTGCAGGTCGGTTGATAATCATCATCTACGGAAGTCCTATCGTAGCGCGTCATGTATCACGATGGAAATAATTGTCAATACATTATATACACTTTTAGAAGTTTTACCTAAAGAAAAGAAAGAAAGGTATTTCCGTTACCGCAATATTATCAAATACACCGAAAAATATTGCATGATAAAAGGGCCACGACGAAGAGTCGAACACGGATTAGCACTTTGAATGCCTTCACCGCTCGACCGCCGACCTTGCTTTGCTAGACACGTACCCAAGCTGCAGTATGGAAACACCGAGCCGTTACACTTGAACACCGTTAACTATGACCCCCGTATTTCTAACAAAAATATTTGTTTTTAGGAGATCTTTTCATGTATAGCATTGAAAATACGATTTTCCGTCATCAATTTGACCTCGATCTCTTTCAAACACTAGAGAGTGTCTAGCAAAAATCTGAAATGTGTGTCTCTTTATTTACGTCGTTGCAAAATTTTATCAACATCGGTGACCCATATGTCATACCCGCTCCTTGTCAGTATTAAGAAAATATCGGTTAGAATTTCGTTCTGTTATAGGTTTCCAACTTTTCTCTTGAATACAAATGACAATGAAGAAATGGTTTTTTTAAAGATCCTAATGCAGTGGTCACTCACTCTGAATGTAAATGCAGAGACGATTAGTCTTTTGAGTCTTACTATGTTTGTACAAGGAAAGACAATTACTGAATCCACTATTATAAGAATATAAATATTGATCATCAGCATATTTCAACCAGAACGCCAAAAATTGCTTATCATATTTTCTACCTAAACACCTGCATTATTTATCCTTGTTATTTGGGTTCGTTGCGTTCTAACAATTACATTTATAGAACAAAGCAAAATGTTTAACACTAAGTGTACTCGATATAGCGACGCCTGAAATACTGTTTACCAGCCGGCCGTTGTGGCCGAGCGGTTCTAGGCGCTTCAGTCGCTACGGTCGCAGGTTCGAATCCTGCCGCGGGCATGGATGTGTGTGATGTCCTTAGTTAGGTTTAAGTAGTTCTAAGTCCAGGGGACTGATGACCCCAGATGTTGAGTCCCATAGTGCTTAGAGTCATTTGACCCATACCGTTTACCTCTTTCGAATTCCATTAGAAAACCGAGGTCCGAAAATAAAATGAAGTTTCGGTACAAAACTATTTTTGTAATTGAAGAGCCGTATCGATAGTTTATCTTTAAACTAAAGTTCAGCCGAAACAGGCCTACTGTATACACTGCCATCTGTAAATAATAGAAGCTTATAGTCTTGAACATTAAAAGAAGCGGTAGCGTCATTTGAGAAATGAATATGCATGGACACGTTTAAAATTCAAGTAGGGTATCATATATTATGAAATATGGAGCTGCAATTGGCCATGAGACGTTTATGTAAGAGTAGTACATTAAATTCCCATATCGAATGTACACACAGTAATAAACACATCGTAAAGACGTTGACTTGCCCAATTTTGTAACTTTCATATAATATTTTACAGTCCAGAAAAATACTGATTATGTTGGTTTTGTAGCTCAAGTTTTAATTGGAAATGCTACGAACAGTTTGCATACTGGGTCTAGACTTACCAAACAACTGTCAGGTACAGGAATTGTAAATTCGATACAAGGTTATGGAGGTCGTCACGCTGACGTTAACTGCACATCTCGGTCCCAAGGCTGTCCCTGCAATGAAAGGTCAGAGTTTCTCATATCTGTACACAGCACTGCATTCACTCTTTGTTTTGTCATCTTGCTCGAGTTTATTTTTCGTCCGCAGAAAAAATATCTTGTTTGCTAAGTTTCGTAAAAGACAACATTTAATTCACACTACAGACGTTAACCGGAGAATATTGATGCAATACCTTCAGCGTCAGCTAACTGTTGCGACAGTGATTTGCTCCTCTTTCTGCCATTGATACTTTTTCACTCTATATTGCATCAAAAATTTTATATCTCTTAACCTTTCTACCTGATCATTTCTAGCTTTTAACGCATAAACATCACGAGTTTCAGCAGATTTCGTAGCAGGTGTCAATAATAATGAAGATAAAATCATTTAGTTTCGTAGGCCACGTCATGTTCTCCTTTAGTGTCGTCTCACTCAATCGACATTTCCACTTCTCTGTTGGAAAATTCAGCTGTTCCCGATTAGATGAACTCTGCACTACGGACACGAGAAGATCTCAGCAGAGAGGCCGAAACGTTGATTAAGTAAGAAGGTACTGAGGACAAACATGATGAGGACCAACAACCCAAAAAATTTTATTTTCAATGACAACGGCCACGAAAGCTTACAGTCGTTCACGACTAATGGTGATCCGTTAGTAGGAACATTGCCATTTCATTTACGTCATGCTGCATCGCTGTTTGCATTCGATTCATAGTAGGATGCACTGCATTAGAAACAGTGATTTATTTTGCTTTTGTTTCTTTTCGCTTCAGAATCGTTTCCACAGTAACCAAAAAGACGTGTAGTTTCTTTTAGCCTTAATGTCACTTCAAAATTTATCCTTTGTTCATTATCATTGAATTATGGACACAGACTGAGAGTTTTCCTTGTATGAAGGTGGCATTGATATAAGAGGTATTGTGTACGTGAAGGAAATTTTTCTTTACATAGTCAGAAACTAGTGAATATTTCATTGTTGTAAAGAGACGCTGAGTGACATTGGTTGTTTGAAACATATTTCCTAATATTTCCAAGCGCATTTTTTTGTGGAGATCACAGACAGTACACACGACTTGTTACATTTCTGAAAATGATTTTCATAAAAACCAACTACATACATGTAACTGCTTTTGTGAAATAATACAAACTGCTTCGTTTGGAGTGGTACCAAGGCAAGGAGGCATAAACTACTGATGAATGGCGTCGCATTATGCTCAGGGATGGATCGCAATTCTGCACTACTCTCGATCAGCATCGTCGGCGAGTATGATGGCTACTTGGTAGGAGGCCCCATTCTTCCACTGTTTTGGAAAGGCACTGTAGTGTTACTCCTGCCATTGTGGTGTGGGAAGCCACTGGTCACAGCTGGTAGTGATGGAGGGAACTATAGCAGCACAATGGTATGTGTCATACATCCTGTGTCCTTTTGTGTTACCTCTCATGTGACAGTATATTGGTGTATTTTTGAATAGGACAATGCACATCGACTCATGGCACATGTCTCTATGAACTCTCTGCATGATGTTGAGGTACTGCAAAGGACAGCAAGATTTCCAGATAAGTCCAAGACAGAACAAATGTGGAACAAATTGCAAGTATAGGGGTAAACAAGCTTCTGGTGAATTTGTTTGTGTAGGTTGCATTTGTCTAACGGCAAGCATACATTTAGGGGCAAATTATTCCCATCCTCCTTCCCTTAGCCTATTGTTATGCAAACTGATGATCTCTGAGCGTTTATTTATGACTCTCTGGGGGTAATCCATCTTTCTGAGAAAACCCAATCATCCCCCTCCACTTTGTCCTTCCCCACCCCTTTCGAAAATGGGATGCCAATCCTGGGACACTTTCTTTTGTCACCCCCTCCCCCATTCACTTTTCCCCATCTAGCAAATCCCAAGCCCTGTCCCCTCCTCCTGGGAAATCCCCAGCCCTCTGCATCCCTCCTCCCTTTCCCACTCCCCATCACTTCTCTTCCCTCACCTACTTGTGATTGGTGGGAGAAAGACTTAGTCTGTGCTGAGCTGCTGCAGAGGAAGGATGTAAGGTACTGTCTTCATATATTAATTTTATTTATTTTTAAGGTGGTTATCCTCCTGCTGGATTGTCCTACAGCTGCCTCTGCACTCTGCCCCTGATGGACTCCAAATTTTGCAGTGGCATATGTGTATGTTCACCTTGACGTTTGAAGACAGACTGCTCTAGACTACAACACTGCCACCAAATGATAGTCAAAACTGTTCTACACCACCTCTGACGCGCCCCCACTACCTACTGTCCCCTGCACCACATTTGGGAGTCACATGTGTGTATATCTCCGTCTTTCTGTGTGCCATAGTCCACAATACTACTGAAAGTTGGTGCGCACTGTCCTACAGCCGATACCGGAAGAATTGTCTCCTACTGATCCACAAGTGTGTAGCTGCTGAAGAGACTGTTAACAGATACACAGTAAGAAGAGATTGAAAAGGAAACTATCACTGAAGTGTAGGGACAATTTACTACTACTGATCTACAAGTTATAGCTGATGACAAACTTTTACACCGATACATGGTAACAAGGGATAGCACAGCAGACTATCACTGAAGTGTAAGAAGAGTTGCCTCCTGTTGATCTTCGAGAGAAATAGTTGCTGAGAAACTAGTACACAAATACATGGTAAGTCGAAATAGGGCCGAAAATTATCACTGAAGTGTAGGAAGGCCATGACACGCTAGAACGACTGACAGAAAACGATTCACTGTCCTAATTACACGTCGAAATTGTCGTGAAAAACCACCACCACCCATAGACAGTGTATCATAACGAAACACATGCACGGGGAATCGAGAAAAATCATTGTAATAACACAACTAATGCAAAAACCAACCCCAAATGTTCTCACCAGGAGAGAGTGATGGCAGCTGCACACGTGTTCAGCTCGATATGTAGATACAGATTAAACAGCTTACAACCAATCTTATTTCCCCTCCACACCTACATCTCGTCTCCCACCCTCCATAGGCAGAGATACTGGTATTCCAGGCCTGTTCTAACCTGTCACTGATGGTACACAAAGACATCCATCTGGTGTTTGTGTATACCGCTTGTGATCTGCAGAAATCAGAAATATATGAACAAAACATGATCCTTCCTGGATACTTTTTACCGTATTTCTCAGACAGACCAGTCTCCCTGGAATAACAGCGAAATACCTGACAGTCCGTCACAGATGATGAACTGAACGGTTAGCAGTGGCGTGCTTCGAAGCATTGTGGATGTGCTGGCACTGTCTGACAGTGGTCTGTACCTAAGTCAAATCAGTCTCATGCAGGGAAAACACTGAAATAACATGCCTCGTGTAAATGAGATACACATGTATCTTTATACTAGTTGTCTCACTGTTTGCCAATCTGCAAATTCTACCTATGGCAGGTGGCGAGCAGTGTCTGCACTCCCTAGTCTCCACCGCTGCATGCATTCTGTCATCGATCATGCTTATTCTACTTCTTTCGGTAAACTGTGTGAAGACTGTCTGGTAAAGATTTCAGACACTCCATTGCACTGACTAACAATTTCGCATGTGAGTTTTCATACACTGTGGGAAGATAAGTTTCATGCTGTGCAAATGGTGGAGAAATAGACGGTAGAGGAATAGACAAGGGAGGAAATTTACATAGGTCCTCATAGAGTAACACATTGCATATCTGCCGGAAGTGTTTCCATTCTTAACAGCTCAACTGCTGTAACGTCACCTCATTTGTTTTTTAAAAAAATCTGACATAGCAGACATGAACACTCATTTGATGGGTGACGTATTATCATGGTTTATTCTCCATGTGTTATTCTTATGCTTGCTACAAAGAAGGTTGTACCCACAGACCTCACCTCATACCGTTGTAGAGGTTGTGGTCTTAGACTTTTATAAGAAATGATGTAAAAGCAACAGTGCAAATAGCGGATAAAGCACTGACATCAATGAAATCTCCAGCTAAATAAGTGTAACTCACTCTCATGGTATGAACTTATACTTGCTAAAATGAATATTGAACCTAGAATATTGAATTTTGCAATGAATATACTACAAAATAAGCACTTAACACTATCCAACAGTCTTTAAATGTACACTCAACACCAAAAAAACTGGGCCACGCCCGAATTCCCAAGTGTAGGCTGCACCTGAATGTATGCAGCCAACATAGCATATCTGTGTTGCACATCGTCGCAACCCTCCAAAGTACAGTCGTTGTAAGATACACAATGGATACCGCTAGAGACTACTGTCTTTATGACAGTCTGTCCAGATGTAAAGTGACACCACGATAGTACAGAAGAGAACAGACAGTCCTTAACGTTTGTAAACTAAACTTAATTATAATAAGTGACATTAGAAACGTTATGGGACTACTAATTTTGTCACATAAATCGTTCAGTGATCCTTAGACACAATTAAATATTTGAGACAGTATATAGATTTATAAAGTTGTATGGCAATTGGAAACAAGTTCTTTGCTGTCTAAAAGGTTTATCCAACACATTATGGACGTCGTTCAACGTTCAACAGGGAGTGGCTTCGCATCAACTTTATGTAATACTAAGCATTTAAAAGGAAACGTGATTAACGGCGGCAAGCACTCTACGGAAATCCCAACATTAACAGTCACAAGTAATATCATTGTTCACATTACCCATCAACAGTTATTTGTACACAAACTTTTACTTTAAATAACATGACCAACGTCTTCGTTCTGGATCCGGATGCAAACCCAGAACGTAAAGCATTGTCAACCAAACAAAGCTTTCTACCTTATCGAGACTCGAGCACTAGGCAGAAAGAGACGTCAAATATTGTTTGCACCATTATCAGTTATCAATTCTCAACTTGAACGTAAATGACGATAATGTTTGTACGAAACCAGGAACCCTAACATGACAATTACCTTCTTGGCAATTAACCTCGAAAGACGTTGTATATTGTTGTATTGTCAAGGAACAAAGGATGTACATGTTTAAAATTGAAATTCCATCATGTAAGGCTGGTGACAAGGACGCGAACCCAGCACCTAATCGGATTGTTGTATAAGTACGTAAAATCAGAATGTAGATATGACAGTTTGTCACCAGTAGTGAGGCTGGAGCCTTAAATGACGACTGAAGTTGCATTGCCTGACCGGGATTCGAACCCGGCGCCTACCGTCATCGTTGTCTAACCAGGAACAGACGAGAAATGTCCAATGTTGGTCCATAATTAGCGAGCTGTGCGCACGTTTAACTAGAAATAAGGCGACCAAAACGTCTATGCTGACTGAGAGTCGAACGCCGCACACGTGGTTATGAAGACACGTTAATAATCAAATTCTTATTCAGTAATAGCTAGGAGTAGCGTGTTTAGTTGCAAACCTTAAGGCCTTTCTCATCCTTAGAAAGGTGTTGCCTAATATCTGCGATATCATTGTGTTAATTTACAAGTGGATTGACTGCCGTAAAGAGCAATGTTCTCTAGTACTCGCGTATCATTGAGATGTAAATGAAGTGCCTCAGCAGAAAGTAATTTCCGTCGTGTTTCAGAGACACTGAGTACGTTATAAGTGCACAAAACGTGTATTATATACTACGTATATACTATTATTTGGAGAAGCTGCAGCCAAACCTGTTTACTTTTACATTCCGCTTAGATGTCGTGGTTGAATACACACTTCCCCAAGGCTACATCTAATGCAGAGCGCTTACAAGAAAGAATAGTTTCCTGCGTCATGCTGTTGCCAGTTAGGTGAAATATTTTGTGATAGCTATGTTTAAAATGAATGTATTTTTGAACGTATTGTTCGTCAAATATTTGAATGAGTCGTCAACTGTAGGTGTACCTGCACATGTTATAGCATAATAACTGGAGCTGCGTTAGTTTATACTACAGACTTAGGTAGGTTAGGTGTAACTTTTATCCTTTAAGGGGTGATCGTGGCCTTGCGGCCCGGGTCTGTACTAGCCGCGGCTCGCGATTTACAGGCCAACCAGGCTGGCCGAGGCGCGACAGAAGTAAGCGAGCTGGCGGTGGCGTTGGTGGGCCAACAGCCCGGGACGAGCCATCACGGCTGCGCCGCATGCTTCTGCCTCTGCCGCTCCGTTTGACATAATATGTTTACCTCCTCTCCTGGCATCAGTATAAGAGCGGCAAGCAGAAATACACATCAGGCTGCCTGCCGTAATGGCTCACTGGGAGAGGTCTATTCGAGATAGATTCATCGCCCTTATTGAAGAAGGAGGAAGTTCCATCAGAGAAGCTGGCAGACGAAATGGCGTACCACATACCCCTGCAACGAGATGGTGGAGCATCTGCCTTGAAAGTGGCACCACCAACAGGGCTCCTGGCTTAGGCAGGAAGAGAGTGAGATCACTGCAGGAAGACAGGGACCTAGTGTCTAGGAGCAGAGAAAATCCCTTTCTAAACTCGAAGCAGTTGTGGCGGGTGACCAACTTCCCCGGCTCCAGTGACACGATTCGCCGAAAGCTGAGGGACGCTAGACTGCATGCACAACGATCGGCCGTGAAACAAGAGCTCAGCGAAGACAAATTTTTATACAAACTAGCATTTTCGGAGCTCCATCTAAGGGCGTCGTGGGACAACGTCATATTCACTGATGAGAAGGTGTTTTCCACCAGTAACGACGGTCCACGAATCGTTTACAGGCCGCAAGGGACTCCCTATCCACGTGAATATGTTACCACGACGAGAAGAAGTGGCCGGCCATCTGTTACCTGCTGGGGTTTGATTTCTGCGAGAGGGGAGAGAATTCTTCACAGGATAGAAGGAACTCTGGACAGCATGCAGTATGCCCACATATTGGGAAATGTGATGTTTCCGTCAGTGCGAATGCTGTACCCAGAAGGGGACGTCACATTGCAAGAGGACCATTCTCCCGTTCACAAGTCTGCATTTGTTCAGCAGCGGCTCTCCACGATTGGCGTCAACGTCATGGACTGGCCGCCACGGGCGGCTGATATGAACCCCATGGAAAACATGTGGGCTAAGGTCGCCAGAACATTAACAGAGAACTGGCCACGAAACCAACCAACTACTGCGGACGCACTTTGAGACTGCGTCATGGAAGCCTGGGAGGAAGTTGCTTCTTCAGGCTGTTACGTCCGACGGCTTACACATTCTATGTCAAGACGCATGATAGAAGTACAAAATAATGATGGATACTGGATAAAAGATTTGAGCCCTTAAAGTGTATTGTTATGTCCACTTTTTCGTCATTTTTCCTCATTGGGAGCTAGTGGAAGATCGCGTGGCAACAGAAAAAATACAATATGGGTTAGTTTTCCTTTGAGTTGCCTTTTTAATTCAAGTGCGTTTCTTTTGAATATACGGTTTGTTAAATATTCCATTTTGATTTCATTTATACTACGTCTAGATACTTACAAACTAATCAGCGTAGATGGACTCTATCGCAGTAGTTTTTGTTATTTCAAATACATCTCAATCTTCCCCTCCATCCATGAATACACCCTCCGTCCTCCACACAATACGCAAACGATTTCATATTATGTTTACTCGTTGTTAATGTCTCCTCTATTCTCTCTCTCTCTCTCTCTCTCTCTCTGACATTATCGCCGCAAATGCCCTTCTATTCCATTCCCCTAAAATTTTATAAACAAATCTAGGGTTTTCCATTGACGCTACATTTTCTCTTTTAATTGCTGCCGTCTTTACTCTCGATCATTCCTCTCAACACCTATGAAACCGTATTCTTTGATCTCCCCTTCCCTATAACCCATTCTTCGTTCTGAAAACAGTCCTTCCTTGTCTTTCGGCCCTAAGATAAAACGAACTGTGGTACACATCTAAGTAAGCAATACTATGCAAGCATTTCACTTTTGTATTTTGCACTTCTGTACTTCTATCCATTCCCAGATCTCGCCTTCCTTCCTGTTACCCGTCACTTGACATCTGCATCTACATCTAAATGAATACTCTGCAATTTATAATTATCTGCTTGGCAGGGGGTTCTGTGGTCTGGTGAATTAATCTTGTATTGATGTGTAAAACGTGTAGGCTAACATTTCACGTCAGGCTTAGATTTTTAACACACAGAAGTAACTCTCCTTCAGCCCTAATAACGCCAAGTGCAGAACGCCAGTAAGCTCCGTAGTTCAATATCAGCAGTAAAGATAACATCCCTTCGCTGACGACTGGGGCAGGCCGGCATTCGTTTGAGCTGTGAAAGATGGAGAAACCCCCTGAAGGTAAAGACTCTGTCATCAGCAAGCCGTCGTAAATTAGAAAACGTATTTCATATAATGAACCAATGGCCATGTAAGTTCACAAGCCTCTTACTTTTTTTGAAACTGAGACAATGAAAATTGTCGTGCTGGACTGGGATTCGAATTCGATTTCCCTGTGTTCCCCAAGATTGCAAACCCTTCTAGGTCTCCCCGAAAGGCACCTATCTGGTTTCGAATCCTGATCAGCACAAAATATTCATTATTTCATTTCAAGCCCTATGTGCACTCCGAACTACTGGTGAAAAATAGTTGCGTTTTCAACGTCTCTTCGTGCGTTGTCAGCTGTAACGTGTTCGTTTCAACTCACAGCCACATGATGAGCTTTTTATCACAACATTACAAGATCAAACGTTTCCTGACATCTTTTCAAGTTCAAACATTCCTCTCCATCCTACTGGCGAAAACGGATTTGGGTTTGACGTTGTGTTCGTTGTGATTACCAAGGACGATATGTTGTGGATTCAACTTCTATCCAGCAGAGTATTTTCCATCACATCATTGAAAGTACAAACATGCCACTCCTAGCTATTATTGGAAAAGAATTTGATAGTTAAAGTGTCTTCATGACCACGTGTGCGGGATTTGAATTCCATTCAGCAGAGAACTTTTCGTCGCCTGATGTCTAGCTAAACATGCGCACGTCTCGCTACTGGCGAACCAACAATAGCTATTTATCGTCTGTTCCTGGCAAGAAAACGACGGCGCTAGATGCTGGGTTCGAATCCCAGTCAGGCAAAAACAATTCTGTCGTCATTTAACGTTCCAACATCTCACTATTTTTTAAAACATTTGATATTTAACTTCTGATTTTACGTACTTCGTTAACAATACTATTAGGTGCTGGGTTCGCATCCCTGTCACAAATTTTACATGGTGGCATTTCAATTTTAAACATGAGCATGCCTTGTTCCTTGTGAATGACACCATATTAAACGCCTCTGGGGGTAGTTCCCAGGAAGGTAACGGTTATGACAAGATTCCCAGTTCAGTACAAACATTTTCGTCATTTATTTTCAGGATCTGAGTTGATAACTGATAATGGTGGACACATCTATACTTCACGTCTCTTTATGCTTAGTGATCGGGTCTCAATAAGGCACAAACAAAGCTTATCTTAGTTAGCAATGGCTATAGATGCTGGGTTTGAATCCAGGTCCACAACGACGACGTTGGTCATCTCATTTAAAGTTCAAATTTGTGTACATGTAGCTGTTGATGTGTTACGAGAATAATGATATTATTGGTGATTCACTGTTAATGTTGAGATTTCTGTAGAGTGCTTGTTGCCAGTAATCGCGTTTTTTTATTGGTTCGTCCAATAACCAGTTTCCAGAGCGACTCGCCGTTGAGCTACGTTCAGCACGTGGATGGAAAACCTTTTCGAGAGTGAAAAACTTTTTTTTCCAATTGCCGTACAGCTTTGTAACTCCATATATTGTCTCAAGTATTTAATTTTGGCTAAGGATTACTGTACGATATATGTAAAATAATTCGTTTTCTCAGAACTTTTGGAATGTCACTAGGGGTAATTAAGGTTAGTTTATGAGTGTTATGGGGTGTCTCATCGCTAAGACCGTGTTTTCTAATATGTTTTGTATGACGATATTAGTTGACGCTTATACTGACTGCCATAAAGGCCTTTGATCTCTAGTAGTCTCTTGCGGTATCCATTGTGTGTAGTCAAACGACTGTACCCCATGTGGTTATGGTGTTTAGAGGACCTGCAACACAGCTACATTATGTTGGTTGTATTCGGCAGTGACCCACTTTTTTGCTGTCAAGTGTACATTTAGCTAGCAAGTTCCACACACTATCGTGAGTAGAAGACTTGGTCAATAACGTAAGACTGGTAGAACCGAACAACAACATGATGACCAATAATGAGTGACCATTCCAGGATGAATGACGAGTTTATCTTGTAGCATCAGACAAAGTAAAACTATGAACTATAAAAACTTTGCTAACAGCAAGTGGCAGAGAAATAAATAAGATTTTTACCACGTCTCTCTGTTTCGATTATCAGAAACAAATACATTCTCTTTTCATACCACGACTGTAATTTCGGTGTCAGGTGCTAAATCAGCATTAACACATTTCGATCCACTGGCTCTCACAGAAAGCTGGACATTGCAAGAGCAGGGTGTGCTGCTCCCTCACCACACACAGGGTGGTGGAAATAAAACACAGAAGTGGTGTTTCTCATTGACAAAAATGTGGAAGACATCGTAATATATAGAAACTGGAAGAGTTTGCAGCACTGTGGAGCGTTTCCTAACAGCTGACCAAAGGTGATGACCTCTACATTTAGTGTCGTGTGCCACAGTGATGGGGTAGCAGATGTCTCACTGTTCCATTTTCAGAGAACAAGAGCTCTGATTCCCCATATTACACCCAGTTACATGATCACTCCTTCGGTGTCCTAGGTGTTGCTCATGTGACCTCCAAATCTATGGACAGTGCATCTCCCTTACTCCACTGACACCTGAGCCGTCATTGTCAGATGTGGTTCTTGCAACATCAAAGCTAAAGTAAAATGATCCACCTTTCAGACATCGAATCATACGTGTGGTGGATGCATCCTAAACTTTATCCATGAATTATTATACAGATGAATCCATCCCAACAAATACCCCAGAGTATAAGTGGCAGGTTTCACCCTATAAAATATTTCCTAATGCACAACGCTGGAGGATCCACCTTTCAGATGCCTCTCAGCACACACCCATGAGCTGCAAGCATCGGAGTCGACGACGACGACAACACCTCTGGTGTCAGTGGAATCAAGAAGAAATAGTGTGGGGGTCTCAGCTTAGGGATCGTGTAATTAGCGTAACTGTGCTCTGCTATGTGTCAGTTTACAACAGTATAACGTCAACACCCTACCTCACCGCAGTAATCCATTTACGTTTTTGTTTGTTTTTTAAATAGTTTGTAGATACTATGACAGGGCTGAGAGCTATGTATCGAAGTTTAATGGTATAAACAGAAATAGCAAGCCACATCCAGTAAGCAATAAGTGTATATACAGGGGGATAAATAACGAAAGTATAAAAAAGGCATAAAATCAGAAAAATTCTATTACAAGATGTTTTCTGCTAAATATCTGTACTTATACTTACAGTGTAGTGGAAATTCCTCAGTTCACAGAAAACTATTTGGCATTTTACCTATCATGCTGCATGCATTGGTTCGTTGGTTTGGGAAAGGAGACCAGACAACGAGGTCATCGGTCTCATCGGATTAAGGAATGACGGGGAAGGAAGTCGGCCGTGCCCTTTCACAGGAACCATCCCGGCATTTGCCTGGAGTGATTTAGGGAAATCACGGAAACCTAAATCAGGATGGCCGGACGCGGGATTGAACCGTCGTCCTCCCGAATGCGAGTCCAGTGCATTGGTTCGTGATCGAAGTTGTTTTCATAGATGTATCGAAGACCTTTGCAAAGTTTTGTCACCTATGCTGGAGAAAAGTCAAGTCAGTATGTGGTTTCTAGTAGTGGAGGAGAAACTAAGAGTTGTGTTGATGGCTGTTGTACTTTTAGAAACAGTTTATTGCAGTTTCGATGGAGCATTAAGGAAATGAACCAATGTATCAAACAGAGTTAAACCGTTCCCTATTTAGGAAATTACTTCTCTAAGTGAAGTTACTGTGCTACATATATGAAAAAGAAAACAGGGGCTACATGAAATTGAAGTCTTGAATCGAGAAGTGGAATATATGACGAAGATAACTGTAACTGGGGAAAGAAGAGGCAACTTCAGATGTGCAAGCAGTGTTGACATATGGCTTTAAACATTGTGCATGGGAAAATCTGGATACGATGGGGGGAGGGGACTATCAATATTTTCAGTAAGCATTAATGGAAACTGGGCACATGTTGTAGTATGGGTCGAAACCAATACAACTGAGTGTTCTGCAGAGGGGGGGGGGGGGGGGGTATGATTGGACAGAGGATACATATATATGTTTTACTAGTGGAAGGTGGGTGCATTATAGAGATGCAGTGCCAAGACGAAACTGCCATATCTCCATACACGTGAGGAATATTAAGTAACATAACACCACGACTGCTGTCATACCAAGAGCTCCTCCCACAAGTGGTTATACATTGTAGGCCATAGAAATGAAAGCACCCTGAAAGATGCAGTGTCTTGTAGTAACGTTGACTGTGTCCAAAGATTTTGGGGCCAAGACACTCAATGAGTCATCCTGAGTGACATTTAAGTGCCGAATCCTTCGAAGAAAGCCATTGAAGTCACCGCTACAGGTCTGGAAGCACTAGCCTGTTAGGCATGAGATCTGACTTTCCGGTATACATGCGTCATTTGGAGGCCGGCTGCGGTGGCCGTGCGGTTCTAGGCACTTCATTCCGGAACTGCGTGACTGCTACTGTCGCAGGTACGAATCCTGCCTCGGGCATGGATGTGTGTGATGTCCTTAGGTTAGTTTGGTTTAAGTAGTTCTAAGTTATAGGGGACTGATGACCTCAGATGTTGGGTCCCATAGTGCTCACAGTCATTTGAACCATCATTTGGATAACACACATACAGAATGTTTAGACGGTTAGTAGTTTGCATGATGGATATTCCTGGTTGTATTATTTCAGCCAACGTCACACACAAGTCAGTAATGGAGTGGTGATTTAGCAATGCTGTAGAAATTGAGAACTATGCTGCAATGTCATCGGCTGAGAGCATGACAGGAACGACGCGATAAGACATTTTATTGACGTGAGGAGTCATTGAGAGCCGAGGTTTCAAATTCGAGTAATTCGGTAAAAGGCGTTTAAATTATGGAAAACCTGGTAAAATTGCCAAAATTATTGTAAAGTACGTATAACTGAGGAAAATACGACATAAATAAGTGGACTTGGATGTATGAATATCGGTAAATTCGTCGCCAGTGCGACTGACCGCTGATGGTGCGCACTGTCCATGCACTATGATTTTAAGACCTACAGAAGATACCTCGTTCCATATTCGGTTATGCATTGTAAGCCATCAAAATGAAAGACACAGAGTTCAAAGATTTGGAGGTGGGGATGTCCAACACCTAGGACACCAAAACAGTGATCATGTAACTCGGTGCAATATGAGGAATCAGTGGTCTTGATCTCTTCGAAAGGGGAACACCGAGACATCTGCTACCCCATCAGCATTTGCCACAAAAGACATTAAATGTAGAGGTCATCCACCTTTGGACAACTCTTAGGAAATGCTCCACAATGCTGCAAACTCTTCCAGTTTCCATGTGCTACAATGTCTTCCACATTTTTGTCAATGAGAAACACCACCCTGTGTGTACTGTGGCAGCAGCACACCGTATGCCATGCGCTGTTCATCATTCTGTGGGAGTCAATGGATCGAAACGTGTTACTGCTGGCTTAGCATCTGACACAGAAACCACAGTCGTGGTATAAAAAGAGAATATATTGCAGTGTACAAAGCTGTTTTCTTACATTACTAAGGTGTGCTGCAGCAAAAACAATCCATCGAACTGTCTACAAAACTACAATATAGGAACCCTCCATAGTTACTGATAGTCTGTGGGGTAATGGTGTTCTTCCAGTCCAGGCGCCTGTGCATGTGACTTCGATCACTGGCCACCTGCTCCAATGGACAAATGCATGTGTGTTTAATGAGATCGCCACATATTCTCGACGTCAAGACGTGGACACTATTTGTTTTCGATGTATCAGAGGACGGAAACTAAGGAGAAATCTTTTGGGATTCTCTACCAGGTGACGTTAGCGAAATTTTAATGGTTCCTAGTTGTACTCTGTCGGATGTTACAAGATAACGAGAAGGGGGAGAGCTACCAATTTTAGCTTCCTGTTTAATGTAAAAACGACTGTCTTTTTTTCCAAGATGCTGCCGCATGAAAGATACTGTCCTGTATTGATATCCATGTGCCTGAAATGCATGTAATCCCACATGCAAGGCAGTTTATTTGCAAGACTTCTACACACACCAATTATGAACGCGAGGAACACTCTCAAATAAGCCAGCTTTTCCATCAAAGTGAAAGAAATCGGTTGTATCTGTTCTCGTGAAACATGACTACTTTATTATCACCGCGAATAAGTTTTTTTTCCTTTTCTAATAGCAGATGGCTTGTAAGTGGCAATATGACATTAGATACAACTATTCCACTAAAAATTTCCGTTACACAACAGATTATAACATAGATATTTTCCGAGATTAGAGATCTCACTTTTACTCAGATGGGTGTTCCGCAATAACAAGGACATTCTGCGATGATCGGTAGTTTCCACATCAAAATAGTGGAAGTTTCGATTCATTGAGGAAGTGTTATCGATTTTATACATGGTACACATGTACAAGAGATATGTGATAGTTTAATAAATTTTTCATAAATATTGTTATAGAGTTACAACCTCGGCAGTTCGCTGATTTGTCGTCGACAACAGTATTGTAGACTGGTTTCATAGTGTTACTCAGTTTTATGTTACGAAATAACGAGGAGGGAAGGGTTGCGAATCGGAGCTTGCTGTCAGGTGTAAAAATGACAGCAGTTTTTTCTTTCTGACATGCGAATAGATAGCGTGTAAGCCGCTCTCCGGCATTGATATTTGTGTTTCTGAAATACATGAAATACCCATATACATGATAATATATTTACAAGACTACCACAGCACTAATTTTGAGTGACTAGAGGCTAGGAAAGCACGTCGGCTTCAGGTATCTGGTGGTCGGCTACAACAGGGATGGTACGTGCCGCCGTACTGAAAGTGACCGCCAGTGGCGACCTCAGTAGCTGCTGTTCATGGCGCTCGACTCAGTGGTGAGTACAGCCCCTTGAGCTGCGTCTTCCCATTGTGAGCCGCAGCCAAGGGCCATAGGTCCTGTTGGCTGTTCTTCTCCCTGAGAGTTGTCTTTGCCCCATGCCTGAGAATAGTCAAGAATTTAACTTTTGTTCCAGGGGATGGCATTTCCAAGAAATACATTTGATTTCTACAGACCTGAAACATCGTATCAATGTCAACCAAACACCAACCGTAACAGAGCATCGCCAGCAAATGGGTCTCTTTTTGTACCATCATCTAGAGGATGCAACAGGGCTAGGAAATTCAGGACCACTATTTATGGTATGTTCCAGCTGCAGACCGCAAACAGTATATGAGTATCATTGTCAACCCAACACCAGCGAAAGCAGACGGCCTGCAGTGGATGGACTTCTTTGTGTACCATCAGTGACACAACAGGCCTGGAAACCCGGTCCCTACGTGCAGGGTGAGGAGAGGGAGTGAGGAGGAGGGAAGGAGAGGACGTAAGACTGGTGCTAAGCTGCTTAGAATGTATTCACAAATCGAGCTGAAGCCAGAAGCAGTGATCTGATGGAAGGTCTCTTTTGGGGAGGTTCTGTGATGTTATTACGGTGTGTTGTCTTCCTGTAGAACCAAAGCTAGGATGGACTTGTAGTATAGCATTAGTTGCATTTAGTGAAACTAAACTTCTAATTGCTATAGGTCTCCTAACTCCGACTTCAGAGCAATTTTTGCTTAAGCTAGAGAGGGTTCTTGAGTTACTTTGTAGGAAGTACCAGAAAGTAGTTCTATGCGGTGACTTCAGTATTAATTTTGTACATGATTGTGCAAGAAAAAGGATGTTAGTAGATCTCCTAAATTCATATGATCTTATGCAAACTGTGTTTTTTCCAACTAGGGTGCAGGGGAACAGTAGCACAGTCATAGACAATTTTTTTATTCCTTCTTCATTACTAGATGGGCATTCTGTTAGTGAAAGGGTGAATGGCCTTTCAGACCATGATGCACAAATTTTAACAGTAAAAGGTTTTTGTACTCTAACCAATGTCGTATTTAATTACAAACTACGTAGGAAAGTTAATCCAACACTAATAGAGAGTTTTTCAAAACTTGTCAAGGAACAAGAGTGGCAAGATGTTTATAGTGCCAATATTATAGATATTAAATACAATGCTTTCCATAACACATTTCTCTTGCTCTTTGAGAGTTGCTTTCCATTAGAACATTCTAAACGGGGTACTAGCAGTAATGAACAGCCCGGTTGGCTGACTAGTGGTATAAGGATATCATGTAGAACAAAGCGAGAATTATACCAAAATGTTAGAAGTAGTCACAATCAAGCTACAGTAGCCCATTACAAACAGTATTGTAAGGTGCTTAAAAATGTTATTACCGGAACAAAAAGTATGTGGTATGCAAATAGAATAGCTAATTCACACGATAAAATTAAAGCCATATGGTCAGTTGTTAAGGAAGTGTCTGGTCAGCAGCACCAGGTTGACGATATAAAGTCAGTTTGCAGTAATAATATTTCTGTTACTTATAAATCAGATATATGTACAGTATTTAACAACCATTTTCTGAGCATTGCTGGTGAATTAAATAAAAATTTAGTATCTACCGAAAATCATATAAATTTCTTAGCAAATGCCTTTCCGAGATTGACGCCTGAAATACTCCTCTGTGATACATACAAGAGGGAGATTGAGTCAATAATCAAATCACTGAAAACTAAAGACTCTCATGGCTATGATGGAGTGTCTAGTAGAATATTAAAGTACTGTGCAGCACATGTTAGCCCTGTATATAGCCATATTTGTAATTTTTCCTTTAGGAATGGTCAGTTTCCTGAGCGATTAAAGTACTCAGTAGTAAAGCCGCTTTATAAACAGGAAGACAGGGATAATGTAGATAATTTTAGACCTATTTCTATGCCATCAGTGTTTGCAAAAGTTATCTAAAAGGCTTTGTATGTAAGGTTAATTGATCATTTTCTATCACACGATTTGCTATCAAATGTACAGTTCGGCTTTAGAAGTCGTTTGACAACTGAAAATTC
This sequence comes from Schistocerca gregaria, assembly GCF_023897955.1. Classification (NCBI taxonomy): domain Eukaryota; kingdom Metazoa; phylum Arthropoda; class Insecta; order Orthoptera; family Acrididae; genus Schistocerca; species Schistocerca gregaria. Next base: position 564,994,916 of record NC_064931.1, read on the forward strand.
TATATTCTCTTTTCTCTGCGAGGTACTAGATGGGCTAAACAAGACGTTTCGAACGCTTGGCGTATTTTTTGATTTAACAAAGGCATTTGACTGTGTTGATCACACAATATTGCTCCAGAAGTTGGACCATTACGGAATAAGAGGAGTAGCTCACAATTAGTTCACCTCTTACTGTAGCAAGAGGCAGCAAAATGTCATTATTCACAATGTTGATGGCTGTGATGTGGGATCTGAGTGGGGTACTGTCAACGGGGGGGAGGGGGGGCAGGGATCAGTTTTGGGGCCGCTACTGTTCCTTATTTATATAAATGATATGGGTACCTCTAAAATATTTCTGTTTGCTGATAACACTAGCTTGATAGTAAAGGATGTTGTGTGCAACATTGACTCGGTTTCAAGTAGAGCAGTATATGACCTCAGTTCATGGCTTGTAGAAAATAAACTAACGTTAAATCACAGTAAGACTCAGTTTTTACAGTTCCTAACACACAATTCAACAAAACCTGACGTTTTAATCTCACAGAACGGGCATATGATTAGTGAAACTGAACAGTTCAAATTCCTAGGTGTTCAAATAGATAGTAAGCTGTCGTGCAAAGCCCACGTTCAGGATCTTGTTCAAAGACTTAATACTGCCATTTTCACTATTCGAACGGTATCGAAAGTGAGTGATACGTCGACACGTAATTTAGTCTACTTTGCTTATTTTCATTCACTTATGTCGTATGGTATTATGTTTTGGGGTAACTCTTCTCATTCTAGAAGGATATTTTTGGCTCAGAAACGGGCGGTTCGGGCAATAAGTGGTGTGAGTTCACCAACCTCTTGTCGACCTCTTTTCACGAATCTGGGTATTTTGACATTGGCCTCTCAATATGTATATTCCTTATTGTCGTTTCTTGTTACCAATATTAGTTTATTTCCAAGAATAAGCAGCTTTCACTCGGTTAATACTCGGTAGAAATCAAACCTCCATTTGGATCGGACTTCCTTAAGTCTTGTGCAAAAAGGTGTGCGGTATACTGCTGCATCCATTTCCAATAAGCTGCCACTCGAAATCTTAGCAGTAATCCACGCGCTTTCAAATCGAAACTGAAGAGTTTCCTCATGGGCCACTCCTTCTATTCTGCCGAGAAGTTCCTTGAAAAATTAAGATGATTCTCATTTTATTGCTGATAGCGTTTGCTTAAACTTATGGACTGATTTTCTTTCAGGTTCATGAACATTTTTTATCTGTTATTACTTTTTATGTTGTGAGTTCATGTACTGACACGTTCCATGACCTTGGAGATTTGCTCCTCAATTTGGTCCTACGGAACTTGACATTTAAATAAATAAATAAATATAACATACTCATTGCTGTTGTGTATTTTTGAATAGTTGCTAGTTTATAAGACCATTACATCTCTCACCTCCTAAGATACACTGGTACCACTCACAAGAAAAACTCGTGTCTCCATCTTGGAACGTTCGCTCAGTACTGGTCATCATGTTGTTTGGTCTGGCCATTATTATAGCATTCGACAAGTATTCTGCTCACGATAGTGTGTGGAACTTGCTAGTTAAATGTACGTTTATTTTGTAGTATATTCAAAGTAAAATTCAATGTTCTCGGTTCAATATTCGATGTAGCATGCATAAGTTCATAGCACGAGAGTGAGTTACTCTTATTCAGCTGGAGATTTCATTAATGCTGTATCCGCTATTTGCACTATTGCTTTCACAGTATTCCTCATAAAAGTCTAAGACTACAACATCTACAACGAAGTGAGGTGAGGTGTGCCGGTACAGTATTCTTTGTAGCAAGCATTAGAATGACAGCTGGAAGACACATGATGATAATACTTCATACAGCATATAAGTGCTCGTGTTGATTCAGTCACTTTTCTTAAATAAATGAGCTAACATTACAGCGGCTGAGCTGTTAAGAATGGCAACACTGTAGGCAAACGCACAGTATGTTGCTCCACGAGGAGCTAGTAACCTCTGTAAAATTCCTCCACTGTCTATTACTCCACCGTCTGTACTGTAGGAATCTCATCCTTCCACAGTATATATGAGAACACGCACACAAAGATTTTATTCATTATAGTGGGGTGTCTGACGTCTCTGCCAGATAGTCTTCAGACAGTTTACCTGTAGAAGTAGACTAATCACGAGCGATGACCGGTTATAACCACATGCAGCAGTGGAGGCTTGTGAGTGCGGACACGGCTTTCCACCTGTCTGGTGTAGAGTGGGCAGATCGGCTCACAGTGACATAACTAGAAACATATTATTTCAATGTTTTTCCTGCATGAGACTAATTTTATTTATCCGAGGATCACTTGCAGACAGTTCTGGCACATCCAAAAGTTTGAAAGCATGCCGCTGTTGACCATTCAATCCTTCATCCATGACGGATTGTCAGGTACCCGTATATCGCTATTGTTCCAGAGGGACGATCTCTCCGAGAAACGCGTTTAATGGCTTACAGGAAGCGTCTTGTTGTTGAGCCTTTTGTAGACCTGTGACTGATTTGTACAGACTGGAAACTGTATATCACTGCCTGCAGATTTATCTCAGGCCTGGAAAACCTGTATCCCTACATAAAGAGGGTGAGGAGAGAGAGGGAGCTGGGGCTGTATGAGGGGAAGTTAGACAGTTTTTAAGTTACTTGATCTGTAACCAGACATGGTCTGCTGTCGCCGCTCTCTCCTGGCCGTATCTTATGGGGTTTGTGTTCGACATAGTTATGTTATTACAATGTTTTTTCTCAATTTCAAGTGCAAGTGTTACATTATGAGTCATTGTTATGAGTTGTGGTCTTTCCATGACAATTTCAATGTGTAATTAGAGTAGTGAAGCAGTTTCCAGCAGTTGCAGTATTGTATATTGGCCTTCCTGTGCTTCAGTGATAGTTTGCTGCCCTATTCCTTCTTACTATGTATTCGTGTACAAGTTCCTCAGCAGCTATACACTTGTAGATCGGTAGGAGGCAATTCTTCCTACAGTTCAGTAGTGGTTTACTGCGATATTTGTTCATATCATGTATCTGTGTACAACTTCCTCAGAAACTATACACTTGTGCTTGGTAGGAGGCAGTTGTTCTGGAAAAGGATGTATGACAGTTTCACACCAATTCCGAGTGGTATTGTGGGGCGGTGGGAAGTGTGAGTGGGTCGGGGTGACTGTAGAACAGTTTCGAGTACCTGCTGGTGGCAGTATTGTGGTCTAGATCAGTCGGTCTTCAAACTTCCAGGCAGATATATACATGTGCGATTGGAATAAGTGGGTGCAGGGGCAGTGGAGTGCAGAGGCAACTGTAGGACAATCCAGCAGCAGGATAACACCATTAAAGACAAATAAAGTAAACAAATAATGTAAGCATATTCTTCCTCTCCAGCAGATCAGCACAGACTGAGCCTTTTCCCACCAATCATAAGTGGTGGAGAGGAGAGGTGGGCAGGGGTGGGAAGTGTCAGGGGTTACCCAGAGGAAGAGGGGGGAGGAGATGGGGATCTCCTTGAGGAGGAAAGTGGGTCAGAACTGTGCTGGGGAGGGAGTGACAAAAATGTGTCCAGGGATCGCCATCTCTTTTCCCTGGGGGGAGGGGGAGGGGTGGGGTGGGGAGAATTAGCCCTTGAGTGTATGCTTTCCTCTGAATGTATGCAACCTGCACAAACGAAGTGCAACAGAACTCTTTTGACCCCAATACTGTTGGAAGTCGACTTGCCCCCCAGCGCCAGTATCGAGGATCTCGAGGACCAATTACAACAGTACATACCATTTCGGCTCAGGAGAGGATACGAGGAACTGACACCCCTCCTGACCAAATCAGTACATGCATCCATACTAAATGGGGTGTGGCGGCCACAAAATGGCTCTTAGCCCTATGGGACTTAACTTCTAAGGTCATCAGTCATCTAGAACTTAGAACTACTTCAACCTAACTAACCTATGGACATCACACACATCCATGCCCGAGGCGGGATTCGAACCTGCGACCGTAGCGATCGCGCGGTTCCAGACTGTAGAAGCCACCCTGGCTGCCTGATGGCCACAGCTGAATATTGTATCAGGGGTTAACAATAGTTTATTATTTGTTTTTTTATTCTTCACCCCTGCAGTCTATAACAGTAATGAGGTAAAAGAAGGCGATTCGACTCTGGTTTTTCATTTCATGATTTTCTGTAGCAAGAAAGGCTGTCCGCAAAACCTTGAGAGGCCAATCGATGGCTCCTAGGGTGAATAAACTGGATAATTTTTATGAAAACCTGCATATTTCCAGATAATGCTATGTCTCTGGCTATGATTCACAACGACACACATATTAACACATTGCAAATGACATTACTTCGCCAGTGTCCGCTACTGCACGCAGTAACACCTTGATTTGAGGGGTGGTCATCAGCTTTTGTCCATTGCTACAGTGTACATACCTCCTACCAAGCATCACGTAACTCCCGAGTTCACCGCCAGACAACAGCAAGCGATAAGTAGATATTATCTGGAAACACCTAGATCAGAGGTACGCATCAGCTCAGGAAAACGTCCATTGGACACTCCTTGTCTAGAAAAAAAATTACCTTGACAAATGAGGTACTGTACATGTTGGCACACACCGATGACAGGGCATCAGCCTTTCACTCAGTTGAGGTACATAGATCTGTCACCAAAGGGCCATAAAATATGCTTCTCTACTCTAGCTTCCTAATGGACACGAATGCTATCTTCTTAACTTTGTAGTCGTCTCTCATTGACAGCCTCAACACTACGTCAGAAAAAATATATGTGTTAACCGTGTCTTGTAATAACTCTCTGGTGAAAAGAATTTATGCGATTTTCATGTAGCGTGATAATTTTGTTGAACAGACCGAAGAGAGACCAGCAAAAAGTGAGAGGACCGCTTGTCATAGCACAAATAAATCTCATCAGAGATAAATGTCAGGAACAGATGCACTGAAAATCTTAGTAACCTTCGAGCCTTCAGATGCACTAATAAATTCTATCATCTGATGTAGATAGTGACTAGTGTGTATGCAATTACATTAGCCATTCTGTGAACTGTCCCCATAGCTCTTTCACTAATGACGTCAGTCCTGTCTTTCTGACAAGCGTGTGCTGTCATTTCGTTGTAACTCTTTGTAAAGAATTAAAAATGGGTTGTCTGACTTAATACGCCTATTTTATTTCCATCCTGAATGACAAACCTGAGAAAAAGTGGTATCTTACCCTACTGCAGATGGATAACCTTTTTTCTTTAAACTATTTACGACACCGAGGTCGCAGTATTAATGCCGAGAGTATCCTTTTGCGAATTCTTGTCATAACTGAACTATTTCTGCTTCTCCAGTGATTTACCGCTATCGATTCATGTTAAATTCAAACCCAAAACATTTCTTACTTATTTCGATTTCACAGTATTAATTTGCTCAGCTAGTCATGCTATGGTTTCAACTTTCAGTATTTGGGACTGACTTTCAATTTGATGGAGTCCTAATGACATTTGCGTCTACACCTCATTTAGTTCCATTTGGTGTAAAATATTTCTTCTTCTTCAGTATGTAGTGCCACTTTAATAATCACACGTATTCCCTGAGGAATATTTTCTGTATATAATATAGTCTCACACTAATATTTCACAAATGGTTATGTTGAGAAATGTGATTGTATATAATACGTAAAAAGCAGAAACCAGTCACAAGCTTTTAGATGGTTTTTTAACTGTGTAAAACAAAGGTCTGGCTGCATAATTTTATTCTAGTTAATTTTTAAAAATTGTACTTTTATGGCACTGGTTCACTCTTCCAGAATATCTTGTAGGTTAACATATGAGAATGGATCGACGAGTTTTTGTCAAAGTCAACTTCTGTATTTACAGTGTCCCCTTAAAACTGTAGTGGTATTCACGAGAAAAATAAAGGTGGACGTTTAACGTCCTGTAGATAATAAGGTTACTGACATGGAGCACTGATTTGGTTGGAAAATGATGTTGAGGGAAGGCATCGACTGTCGATCTATCAAACGAATCACCCCGGAATTTGAATCAATGTAAGAAAGCCCAGTCACCTGTACCTAACAAGGACCACCGGTAGGGGTTTTGAAGACTATTCTGCGCGGAAGTAGGTGCAGTACACACTGTGCCCTCTTGCTCTATGTGTTGAAAACGCAAAGTCTTACAAGAAATCTGTGTTTGGTCCAGCCACTTACAGATGACCCTATGCTCAAGTAAAAGCAAACTGATGAGCAGAAGTATGTCTTAGTTCTTTTTGTGTGGATGAGACGTGGATGAAGCGCCATGTGTTTTATGATCTCCCTGTATCCTGCAGTCGGTAGGTACAACTCTTCTTGCCTCACTACTGAGATGTGTGTTAAACTGCTGAGAATCCAATAGTATTCGTTAAATAATTCGATGAAACACGTTTAATTACGTACCGGCAGCGGTCAATGTGAATGCAGCATATTTTTCAGTAGCTCTGACGAAACTGTTGAATATATGACTGGAAGTGACCGCAGAATTACTAACCCTATGGATCCACTCACAGTTGGCCAAGGCAGTGACTATTAACGAATGGTGGTGGTCGTGGGGGCTACTTTTGTTAGTCGGCGAATGTTCACTCGGGACAGAACTCCTTACGAGGCTTATCCGTAAGACTGAGTCCCTGCGCTTGACTACCTCGTAAATAACTTTCCACAATAATCTAGCCACCACACTAAAGCTGCTACAAGACAGACAGTGCAAAGACGTTCGTCGGGGCTTTGTCTGCGGCCGGTCTTACGAGCAGCAGTGAATTTAACGGTCCAGCTCTTCCTGCTAGGTGAAGTCAGTCATTTCAGTCTTACTGTCACTCTCAAATTGTTTTATTTTCAATAGAAGATAACCATGGGTACAAACGTAGCCTCCATTATTTCCACAATATCCATTTACTAATTATTATTAAATTAAAGGAAAAGGAAACAAAAGAAGTGCTCGACTTCACTGACTGTTTGACAAGCATGGGACTGCAAAATTTCGTTTTTACAAGACTTTTGTGTCAAAAACTTTGTACACTGTGTTTTGTTAGAATTAAGTGCCAATCTGTTCTCTGGAAGCCATTTTAGCTATATCATTTATACTGCGTTCTGTATCATTCACAACAATATTTTGGGCATGTCTTTCACAATAACATTCGTTTCATCTGCAGAGAAAAGCTTTTGGGACACCTGACATGTTTGACTGCAGCTCTTTAATATGTATCAAAGAAAGGAATGGGTCATGAACAGAACATTGTGACACCTCACACTTTATATGATCCCGTCACATTCAGACATCTTCCCTGTGTGTTGATGCTGGAAGATAATCTTTCGTTTTCTAGTTTCCAAATATAAAGCGAGCCATTGCTGAGCCTTTCCCTAATACCATAATGTTCCAACTTATGCAGAAGTACTGCATGGTCCGCACAAATACTTGCTTCAGTTAGAATAAAGAGACTGCCTACTTTTTTCAACCTAACACTTAGGCATGATAGTGCCTTACATACAAAAGAATAAAGGAACGCATTTTCTGTGGATAACAGTTTCCTGGAGCCAAACTGAGAGTCTGAAACACTTAAAGTGACTTACAGAGCATAGATGTGTAGGTATAGGTTATGTGTACTGAAATGTGCCAGTGCTCCCCTATATGTTGCTTTCTCAAAGCTTTTGGGAACACTGGTAGCAAAGAAAACGACGAGCAATTTGTGTTCATTATGTCTTTCATCCTTTTTATAAAGGGGTTTCACTAACGAGTATTTCAGTCTGTTAGGAAATTTACCACATATAAGGACACACTGAAAGTGTGACTGAATATAGAACTAATATATGGTGCACTGACTTTCATAAGCTTACTTGAAATTTCATCATATCCTTGGGTGCCTTTAATGATCTATTAATGTATAAAATTTCATATTTGCTTGTTTTTTGTAGCTGCATGTGATGTTGTTCTCTTGGAACACTAGCTTTCAAGAGTTCTACATATATAACCATACCAATAATATTTTGATTTAACTTGACAACTGTTGAGAAGAATTAGTTATTAAATATTTTGTAGAACTGTGGTAGATCATTGGCACTTGAGATAGATATAATATGTTGAATACCTACATTTCACCTTGACTGCGCTTTCACAATTGATAGTATAGTTTCAGATTCGTTCTGAGAGCTCTGTAACCTCTTGGTATAAAGCATTGTTTTAGTCTGTCTGATGAAATTTCTCGGCACTTTGCAGTACTGTCTATAGTAAAATTCTGTTACTGGGCTGTTACTGTCTTTCATATTATGATACAGTTCCCGTTTCCTTCTTCATGGTGTCTTAGTGACGTTACCTATCCAGAACGATTGCTTTCTAGTACTACATATTTGCTTGCAAGTTTTTAATTGGAAAGAGATATATCTACTTATCCATCCAGGCAAAAACTATTAACTTTCGTTGAGGATAAATCCATTTTATCGGACTACTTGAAGCGTTTCAAACCCTTTAATCCATTTCCATCTTTGCTTGTATGAATCTTCATCACTTGAACTGTCTTCTTCATCAGTTTACCACAATGGATTTTTGTTACATAATTTGAGTTGCTTGAATTTCAGTCATATTTCTTTGTCTTCATGTTTGGAGCTGTTGCCGATGATGTTAAATACTAATTTTTATCTTCAGTGATGGGATGTTTTTCAGCCTTTGTCTGAGATTGTGTCTTCCATTGATCTTCAGTCATTTGTTTGCATTCCCTAGTGGATTTAAAAGACCACGTTTGGAGACTTTTTACCAGGAAGAGCAAGGCCCAAGCTCTACAAGAATTGGATCATTTTGTTACTAAAACTATCAGAATGTGTCTTGTACTGCCCACTTGTGTTGGATCTGTGTTATTCTGGCTTTTGTTATTCCCATTATTGTCGGACACCTTTGACTTTTCAGTTATGCAGCTATGAAATGTCCAACTTGTATTAGAGAATGTCAAAGCGAGTAGGTTTGCGATTCCGGTTGTATCATCAGTGGCTTCTCATAATCAACGCACATGACACCTGGTACACAATATTCAAGTGGTAATCCTTAATTATCAGGTGTTAGATGACGATAAATGTACCATATAGTGTCAATATAACGCTTTAAAACTGATTAGAAGTTGTAGCAAGTTATCACAAAATCTATTTTTGATACATTAAGGTATAAATAAACGGGACAAGCCAGTTGTGCTACTGCCAAATGAGAACTGAATGATTCTGAAAAATTTGACACAACTCTCTATGGAAATTAAAGCGAGAACACAGTCACCACACTCCCATCTAACGGAACTTTCGAATTGTAACCACATGACTCCTTTTCACGTGACTGTATTTTAAAGAGAAGTCCCATGCTTCTAGACAAATAATGTTGTCATGGACACGTCATTACCATATTGCTTGAGTTATGTTGTTTAAAGGAGAAGGAAAAGAGATAACAGACTATATAATAAAAATGCTGCAGTATATAGACAAATGAGGCCATGTAGTCTTCAGAGTTGATAAATCTCCGCCAGCAGAAGCCTGTCTATATGTACATATGTCAGAAACATACTTTGATAGACTCTTAGATAACACAAGCGGGGCAGTCTCGGCCAGATGTTTGCCCATAACATTAATTTTTAAATCTGATGGAGAACTCAGATACGAGCAGAGACAGTTTTCATCAACTTGTGAGATGTGATGTAACATTCACAACAGTCGAATGGTTTGACAATAAAACCGTTTACTACACTTGTCGACACAGTATGGTGTTAAATCGGTTTAAGGACGTAGGCAGTGCCCCAAGAAAGACTAACTGTACATTAAAAGTTTCAAGACCCAATGTAGTAAAACGATACCATCATATAGGTGGCACAGACCGCCTCGACAGAGTACGTTGCTAAGAACGTGTACCCTGAGATGTTGTCCCAGGAAATGGACAATCAGGGTCATTCATAACTTTGTAGACTTTGCAACAGCTGGAGCGCTGTAGCAAGACCGAGAAGCTGCTGCAAAGGAACAGTGGCCGGTAAAAGATGTGTTATCGGTTTCCAACTGCGACTAAACAATAGAACATCGAATATAGCTAGATCAGGAAAGAGTGCAAGAAGGAAAAGAAAGTGGATAGGAGGAGGGGGAAAAATTATGCAGCTCCAGTAAGGGAACCCCCTGGACGCCAAAGCCTGTACTATTATATACAGTACGGACATTCCATGGCATCAATGTATGTGAGATGATGAACAGCAGTCATAAAAGTCGTACCAGATGTCTTTTTCTTGGGTGAGAGGGTCTCATGATAGTGCATTGCACCAAATATAAAATGTATCATTATTTTACACAAAAGATGAACTGTTCTTTGCAGTTTCACAAAAACCTAGAAGTATTTTTAAATGTAATAATAGAATAAAATGTTATTATAGTTGTATATGAATATTCATGAATTTCAGTTTTAAGTTTACAAATTACATTCATAATTCAAATCTAATCAATATTTTATTACGGAGGTCAAAGTATTTATGTCCCAAAATAGATGTTGAATACTTTGAAGTTTTGTCACTTAGTCTAACTTAGTTAGAGAACAGTGACTGCCTGTGTAAGCATTTCGCTCTTGTTTCCAGGGGCCACAATGTTTCGGCGATCAGACATCTCACCATCGTCAGGTGTGCTGAAGAACTGAGCTCCTGAGGGCGGGCGTCCACCTTATATCCCCTCCCCCACGGGCCTTTCCCTACGCGGTCCGCTCCCGCGGGCGCTCGTCGGCTGTCGCGGAGACGCAGGGGTCGCCGTCTGTGGGAGTGTCGGTGTAATTGCTACGTCCGCCCAGCTCGCCAGATCGTTTTCGTTGCTGAGTGTCTTCTTAATTATACGCAGTGCTGGTTCCCATGCCTTGCTAATCGTATAACCGCAGTCTCGGTTGACGACTTCGTCCCCGGTGGTACGCTCGTAATCTCGTGTTTTTCGGACAAACAGTGCGACCGCCGACTTGTTACGATACTTCAGTCGTATGTGCCTTTGGTGTTCTCGGCAACAATCTTCGGTAACGCGTACTGTCTATCGAATATAGGTCTTACCACACTGACAAGGAATCCGGTATACGCCAGCCTTTCGCAAGCCGAGATCATCTTTCACACTTCCCAATAACGCTCGTGTTTTATTGGGAGGGCAAAAGACAGGTTTAACTCGATGTTTCTTTAATATGCGTCCGATTTTCCCCGATAGTGCGCCAGTGTACGGAATAAATGCGGTAGCTACTTCTTCCTCCGTGACTTCTTCCGTCTCCAAAGGTTGTACTGTAGCAGTTGGCCGGAGAGCGCGCCTAATCTGTCATTCCGAGTACCCATTCGTTCGGGATAAGCTTCTGAGGTGTTCCAGCTCATGGGGCAGACTCTCTGCGTCAGAGATGCTGCGCGCCCTGTGTACCAGTGTTTTTAGAACTCCATTTCTCCAAGAAGGGTGGTGACAGCTGTCTGCATGCAAATACAGATCAATGTGCGTATTCTTCCTGTATCCACTGTGACCCAACGTGCCATCAGCTCTTCTCTTGACCATGACGTCCAGTAAAGGTAATCTTCCTTCTGCTTCAGTCTCCATTGTGAATTGGATGTTGGGATGTATGAAGTTCAGGTGTGTAAAGAAGTCGAGGAGCGTGTCCCTATCATGGGGCCAGATGTCGAACGTGTCATCCACGTAGCGGAAAAGACAAGTAGGTTTCCATTTGGTTGACGCCAAGGATTCCTACTCGAATTACTCAATATACAAATTCGCGACCAAAGGTGGTATTGGGCTGCCCATTGAAACTCTTTCCGTTTGTTCATAATATTCTCCATTAAACAGAAAATACGTGGAGGTCAGGACATGCTTGAAAAGGTCGGTGGTCTTCTCGTCAAATTTCTGCCCAATAATGTCCACTGACTCTCGTAGAGGCACCCTGGTGAATAACGAAACGATGTCAAAGCTCACCAGGATATCTGAGTCTTGCAGCCTGAAATTGTCGAGACGTTTTACAAAACCCACAAAATTATGGATGTGATGAGGGCATTTGCCTACTTAAGGGCTTAGTATTTCAGCCACGTATTTTGCCAATATTCGTCTTTATTAAGTCTTTTGTTTTTATTAGGTCTTTCGTATTTATTATGTCTTTTGTTTTTATTAAAACTTAAATGATATCGACATAACGTTGCTTAAACTTAAAAAAACAGGAATATACTGTAATACTTGTTGTAATAAAACTGTAAACCATATATAACAAATGCACTTACCAGAAAAATAAATTATAATAAAAAAACAAATATGTAGAACCCCTATGCCTGAAAGGGAACCCCAGCATGCCCTCAAACAGCCCGTCCTCCTCTCTCAGAGGTGAGAATGAAAAGTGCCAAAAAAAAAAAAAAAAAAACCTCAGGATCAGTTCGTTAGCGCACCAGACGATAGCGACATGTCTGATCGCCTAAATATTGTGCCCGTTGCTCACAATGAACCGGCAGTACACCCCTAGACTCTTAGATCAACAAATACACTGGGAGAAACTGAAGAGTCACATTTCACTGTAGTGATTAAGCAGAGGACTGATAGGATGAAATTCCTTGCAGTAAACTGTGAGACAGACAACATTTATTGTATTCTGTTGAGAAATAAAATCAAAAGAAATGAGAACTAAAGTAATAATAACATGCTGGCGGATTAAATAAAGCTGATACTCGTTTCTGCAGGTATTTTACATCTAGAAGGATACATGAAAACTAATATACTAAACAAGTAACCGTGAGTGGATTATTGGTAAAAAGAAACAAATATTTGAAATACTGACATCACAGTGGTGTAGTGGTCGCTGTACTGTTAGTAACAACATGTATTTTAATCTCTATCATAGAGTAATTTTATTAATATATTACCCGTTACACTATCCTCTGCACCATCACAAGAAATGATTTCTACAGGCAAGAGTATTAAAATCCTAGTAATTAACTGCTGAAGCATTCGTGGTATAATACCAGAGTTTGAAATGCTCCTAAGAAAAGCTGTGTAGCTCACGAAGTAGTAGTTACAGAAATCTTATTAGAACCCGAAGCTGATAGCAGCGATATTTTTGAAGAAAATGTAAGTCCATATCGAAAGGATAAGTTAATGCTAAATGTAGGTGGTGTATTTGTCGCATTGGACACTAAACTTTAATTTATCGAGACAGAAACTGAAACTATATGAGATATTGTGGGTAACAAGGGTGTGCGTGAACTTATAATAGGATCCTTCTGTCAACGACCCAACTCACTTCCACATGTACTGAAAACTCTACAGAAAACGTAAGCTTTCCAGTCATGTAGTCATCGTAGTAGACATTAATCATACAACAACCATTTGGGAAAATTGCAGATATATAAGTGATGAACTTGACAAGACATCAGATGAACACTACTAAACACTTTCTCCGAGAACCGGAAGCCCACTCACGATGTAATATATTGGATCTAATAGCAACAAACGTACCTGACCTCTTTGAGGATGTCTGCATTAAATATGATATCAGTGACCAAGAAGCCATTGCAGCAACAGTGATTACCAAAGGACAAAGGCCACCTAAAATAAGTAAAAAGGATTTATATGTTAACTAGATAAAGAAGCAGTAGTGTCGTATCTCAACAAGGAATTGGAAACATTCAACTCTGGAGAGTAATTTGTGGAAGAACTGTGGCTCAGGTTTAGAACAGTTGACCATGCACCTAACAGTTGACCATGTATCAATTAGAGGAGTTCTTGAACAGAGGGGCCCTCCGTGGTATACATTCGCCGTGAGAAACTGTTATAAGGAACAGAGGCTACTGCATGATAGGCTACAGATATGTAGATGCTGAATGAAACACCTTTGCCTGTCAATAGGGCATGCGTGAAACATTCAATAACTAGCGTTGAGGAGTATTGTAGAAGGACTTCTCATAAACGTCACAGAGATGAAAGTCATACGTAAAGGCTCTTAGTGATAACAAAGTTAGCATCCAGACAATCCTGGAAAGACCAGGAAGTGGAATTGTGGGTAGCAAAGCAAAAGCAGAAATGCTGAACTCCGTTTTCATTGGTCCTTTACAATGCAAAACCCAGGGGTACTACCCCAATTTAGTTCTTGCAGCACTTCAGAGATGAGTGATATAGATGTTAGTGTCGATGATGTTAAAAAACAACTGAAACCGCTAAAATTTAATAAGACCCCAGAGCCCGATAGAATCCCTATCACATTCTATACGGAATTAGCGGATGAGTTAACACTCTCTTTTAACTATAATCTACCCTAGATCCCTCAAACAAGCTGTGATGCTCAGTAGTTGGAATAAAGCACAGATCACACCTATCTACAAGAATGGTAGCGGTAAAAGTGGTCATCAAAACTACTATCCAATATCTTTGACCTACATTTGCTGTAGAATATTAGATTATATTCTGAGCTCTAACGTAATGAAGTACCTGGAATAGAATGACATCCTCCCTGCCAACCAGCCAGGATTCTGAAAACAATGATAATGCGAAACCAAGCTCTTCTGTATGTGAATCTATCATGGATCAAACAGTCAGATAGATGCAGTATTTCTGTTTTTTTTCCAAAAACGTTTAACCCAGTACCACAGTAACGCTTGGTATCGAAAGTATGGTACAATCGTATGAGTTAACAACCGAAATTTGTGAGTGGATTGAGCATTCCGTGGTCGGGAGATCGCAGCATGTTATCTTGGATGGAGAGTTATCGATAGATGTGGAAGAAACTTTAGTTGTGCCCCAAGGAACTGTGTTGTCATTCTAGCTGGTCACCTTGTAGACAATATTTATATTAACCTCAGAGTTTGGCAGTTATGCAAAATGAAACATAGTTTGAAAAAATTCTCACAAATATTCAATCAATCACACCTTGATAAGATTTTAAAGTGGTGCAGTGATCAGCAACTTTCTTTAAACGTCCATAAATGTAAAATTATGGAATACATAGGCTCATTCATTGGTAAAGCAGGTGGTAGACCTCAGTTAATGAGTTGAACACTAGGGGAGTGCTATAGTCTACGAAGGAGACTGCTAGAAAAAGATTCATACGAGTCATCCTAGAATATTTCTGAAGTGTGTGGCGCCCTCAGCGTATTGGACTAACAGGAGATACTGAAAGTATACAGAGAAGAACAGTACGAAAGGTCACAGGTTTTTGTGACCCGTTGGAGAGAGCGCTATAGATCCCGAACAAATTGAACTGCCGTACACTTGAAGATGACGCAAATTAACCTGAGTAACCCTCCCTAAAAAATTACAAGTATCAAGGAATATACTTTAACAGTCTATTTATAGTTTCCGTAGGAATCACGAGGTTAAGACTGTAGTAATTGTAGCACACGCAGAGGCGTTTAAACAGTCATTGTTATCGCGTTCCACGCGCCAATGGAACGGGAAGAAGATCTGATAACTGGTACAATAACCTTGTTGTCATACGCATGAGGCTATCGGAAGCCAACTCATAGTAAAGCATTACTCGCAACCGTGATGGCACCACAACGACCATAGGCGAGTACTTCTGAAAATCTTGGGTATGGTCATCATGTTACATTTGAAAGTACCTCCTATATAATTATAGTAAATTAAAATGACAACTTAAATACATGATCACTCACCCGATAGGGAGAGACTGGAACGTACTCCCGACAGTTGTTTGGCTGATGAATTCGTCGATTAGAGGTTCCAGGTTCAGTTCTCTTGCGAGATCGAAATAGATGTTCAATAATGCTACATGATTTAACGGATCCTGGTTCATGGTGGCTCTGGTATAAGTTTTCTGTCTTCGAAGAGCAGAAAACGAACGTTCTGCAGTACACGTGGATACATGTATCTTTAAAAGAAATCGCAATAATTTTGCATATCCTGGTATCATGTTCATCAGAGCTACACACTTGTTATCCTTTGTCCTACTCAAGTATTGCACAATACTTTGAAAGTTAGCTAGTGTCACATTATGCTATTTTACAAAATCCAACAATATATCTCTATGAAGAGTCAGTCTTACACAATGGAAATCATCACTGTAAAAAGAAGTAACATAACTACAAATTCTTCGCTGATAAAAACTGTTCTATTTTGACAAAGTGCGACATTGTTTAGGACAAATATCTGCTTTAAAGATGCTTATCATTTGATCCATTACCTCAAAAAAGAAGATTTGCAACTTTTCTTGAATCTCTGATGAATTAATTTTTATGGCAGTTTTCTAGGATGTTAAACAGTGAGTGTATGTAATTGCAATAAATAAGCCTTTTTCTTAGCATGTTTCCAAAGTGGTAAAAATGTATTTGTATTTCTGGATACTTCTATTGCAGACAAAACAGCACCTAGAGAATTACGAGCAAGGCGAAAATTCAATGAACCTTTTTGAAGTTCTGTGATAAGTTTTTATTTTCTTCGGTATACAAAAATTAGCATCTTGATATGAAACAGAATTTCAAATTTCTACAGACATTTTAAAAATCCTTCGAGTTTTTCACCAGCCTCATTTCTTTCATCTTGCATATCATTAAGAACTTGCAAAAGAACTTCATAATTATTATCTATGCACAACAGACACAACACACATGCACCAACTCGTTGCAAAGAATGGTCTTAAACCTTGACCTGCTTCAATGACATGATAATCTGAGAGTAACTGTTTAACATTTTCGAATTTTCCTAGCCTCTTGAGTGAACCACATATAAATGAAATAAAATGTTTGAGAATTACCAGAATATCTCTTAATACTGGAATTCTATTAAATCGCTAAAGTTTGTTGTGCCATCATAGCACTTCCCACGACAATCGCTCACAGAAATAGAATATCTTAATAATATACCCTTCACAGATTTAACCAGGGTATCTAAATTAGTTAATGGGAGTTCATAAAAACTACAAAACAAAATTTTGGTCATCAGTACGAAAACAAACAGACATCTGCTCTCTAATTAATACATCAGATGTCTCCTACAACATTAATGCACATAAATCATATTCTTTTATTTGTTGAATCAAAATTCTCTACAGAGAATGTTATAATTTCATTAATTATGTCATGAGACATTCAGCTGTAACTAGTCTCATTAAACGTTTGTTTCATTTTGGGTACAACCTAGTAATGTAATTTCAGAAGACTGATAAAATTAGAAGAATCATCAACATGACCACGTGAGGCCGAGCCTTGGCAAACGAAGAACAGTCCTGAAGTAAAGATTTTCCTCAAACAAAAATTTTAATGGGTGATTTTAATGCTCAATTAGGTAAAGAGAAAAAATATAAGAAAACAGTGGGTGGATTTCCTGTGCATAAATGGACATACCAAAATGGCCAAAGACTTTTTGAAACATCCAAAACTTTTAACCTTAAAATCATTTCAACACATTTTAAAAAGAAACCTTTTAAACAAAAAACCTGGCAGGCATCCAATATATTCATTGGGGAATTTCAAACCGATCACGTAGCAATTTCGTACCCTACCTACAAAGAAATTTTAAATGTAAAATATAGGAAATGGGCTAATATTAATTCTGATCATTATCTAAAGCGAATAAAAGTAAAACTTCAGCCTCAGAAGCTCTTCAAACCAAAAAATATTATCGCAAAATTTGACACTGCTCAAATATCCTCAAGTGTAACAAGTGAATTTGACAAAAAACAATCCAACATTTGGGAAAGCCTAAAAGAAAAGTACATTAAAACAGCACAAATTTTAATTCTGCTTCCAAAGAAACAAAAACACCCTTGATGGATTGCCGATTATGAAACAGCAGTTAAGTCTGAGCATGAGGCATTCAAAAACTGGAATAGCAACAAAGCTGCAAAAAGCACAGCACCTTTCTAAGGGTGAGAAAAGAAACATCTAAATTTATACGACAGACTAAAAGAAACTACGAAAATAAGCAACTTTTGGAAATCGAAAAGACTTCCAAAAGAACAATACAAGAAGCTTTTATGAAACATTCAAAACAAAACTAACAGGTTACCATCCTCAAAGACTTTACTTCAAAAATGAAAATGGTAGTTTGGCTCTTAACAACCAGGAAAATTATGAGGTACTTCCTAATTATTTTGAAAAACTATTGGACTGTCCAGAACCAGCGAATAAATTCCAGCCATAGCAAATTAATAACACGAAACCCTAACTCTAAGGCTCCTGAGGAAATCGAAATAACTAAACAAATTAAGAGACTTAAAAACAATAAAGCATCCGGAGAAGACGGTACAATAGTAGAATTACTAAAATCAGCTGGCCCTAACACTATAAAAGAGATCACTGAACTAATAGGACATATCTGGCAAACTGAGAAAATATCTGAGGACTGGAAAACTACCATAATTCATCCATTGCATAAAAAAAGGCGATAGGACCGATGTTAATGACTACCGAGGAATCTATCTCCTCTCAGTCATATACATAATTCGCTCGCAGTGCTTACGTGATCGTTGCCAAGAACAGCTAGAACATAAAATTGGTGAATACCAAGCAGGCTGTAGACCAAATAGATCCTCTTCGGAACAAATTCTTGCTTTAAAACTAATCCTCACCCACTAAACGCTCTCTATTAACAATATTGTATGTACATTTGTGTATTTTAAAAAGGCTTACGACTCAGTCGATGAATAGCGCTATTTATTTGTGTCGTCGGTGGCTCAGATGGATAGACCGTCTGCCATGTAAGCAGGAGATCCCGGTTTCGGGTCCCGGCCGGGGAACACATTTTCAGCTGTCTCCATCAAGGTATGTCATCAACACCTGTTGGCAGCTGAGGCTTTTCAATTAATTATCAATAAAAATTACTTTCTAAATTCAGTAAACTTGGACATTACAGCACTGTAATCAAATCTGAATGTCTTTATTGAGCAGAAACTTTAATTTTAAATAGCAAGAGGGATATTGAAAAAATTCGAAAGAAAGAAAGGTTATTAGGAAAATATTAGCCTCCAAAATTACTGATGGAGAAACTTATAGGCTGAGAAGTAATAAGGAAATAGAAGAATAGGTACACAGATATACATGTTGACATGAGAAAACTAAGACTTAAAATTTATGGGCACAATAAAAAAATGGCACCCACTAGGTTGACAAAACAAGTAGTAGAATTCTACGAAAACAGTAGAAAGGCCAAAACTGAGCCAATGGAATCGATTGCTGCGATTAAGAGGCTCTTAAAGCAGATGGTATAACTCAGGCACACCTTACAGACAGGAAAACAGTCAGACGAAAGATATTTGATTGGAAAGTTGGTCAGAGGGAAATTAGAAAACGGTCTGGAACACCATGGTCTGATGAAAGAAAGAGACTTCATTCTGAAAGGATGAAACAAAATTGGGTAACAAAAAAAGGAATGGCTCTGAGCACTGTGGGCCTTAACATCTGAGTTCATAATTCCCCTAGAACTTAGAATTACTTAAACCTAACTGACCTAAGGACATCACACATATCCATGCCCGATGCAGGATTGGAACCTGCGACCGTAGCGGTCGCGCGGTTCCAGACTGAAGCGCTTGGAACCGCTCTGCCACAACGACCAGGGGTACAAAGAAAGGCCAACCATCAAACTTGACATTGATGGATTGTACCTCGTGTGGTCCTACTGGGCCTACATGTGAATAATATAACAAACAGTAGCGGCCTGCATTTCTTTTGCTTTGTAATGATCAACTGATGAAAGAATATTTAATCCCTTTTCTCATAAAATGATTTGTATTAACTGAAACGCAGATTTTTTTCATGCGACTTGAATCGTTTTGGAGCAACGGACCAGTCCTTACACCCGTACTTAAAGAATGCATTATAGGAGTCCTTGTTCGCAGTTTTTGTTTTTGGAGACATTTTTGTTTTTGGAGACATTCTCATGTTTCCATACATAGACCAAGACAAAAAAACAATAAACTGTCATATATTTTGTCATACTGAATGAACGTACATGTTTTTATCCAATTATTTTGAAAAGTCCTGCCCCTGCAACTGCCACTTTCATCACCGGTATCGTTTTGCGTGGAATTAACAGAGACAGTAACAGGGATTTCATTGTCACAAGCTGCCGAAGATGGGTCACCTTTGATACTACGAGCTGTCGATTCGATACCACCATCACCATCACGATTATCAATAGAAGTCCTTTTCCATTCCAGTATAGACTTACCCATTGTAACGATTTTGACACGCAAGGCTTGAAGACGGAATATAATTCCAAGCACAGGTGACACGGGTCAAACAGAACACAAACTAACGTCTAACAGTGTACACGTTCTGACTCCTGAGTACTTCGATCTTAGTTCAGTTATTGGAGCCCGGAAATTAAAATTCAGTATAAGTTTTATTATATACCACATGTTTACACAAGAAAAAACCTCTCGTTGGCGGTTGCGTTTCGTGATTGTTAGAGAGCTCCCAATAAAGCACAAAGAACTTCACCAAGCTGTTACAAGTACTGTCTAATTACTAAATATTTTAGCTAGGAGGGATGGGGCACTCTTCACAGCAGGTATGTCGCTCACTAGTGATATATGCAGTTGTGCCAAAAGATTGCGTTAGAAGAACCGCTAATTAAGTTCGTACTTCGTAGACAAAACGTTTTCATCGTAACGTACACAACCGACTTCATTTCTAGTTATTTGGTACAGTGATAATAATTAAAGGCTACTGCCTTCAGTTTACATTATTGACTTAACAAGCGGCATTCTCGTAATATTCGGACTTTTTAGAAAACGGTCACTTCACTTATCCTATATGTCAAAGTGGATTTTAATTCGTATGAATTCAATTAGCCGTTTGTTTTAAGATAATCTTTTTACAACGATGTATTACAAAACCCAGCCGCCCGTCAATGCGATAAATGAGTCGATTTTAATTACGGTCGATTTTTTTTTTATTTTGTTTTATGGGGCGCACAACCCCGCGGTCATCAGCGCCCGTACAAATTCCTAGTTTTTACACAGTCCAAATTAATTTTCACTGTCCAATCTAGCCACAGTCACGAATGATGAGGTAAACACAAACTTCCAGCCCCGGACAGAGAAATTCCCCAACCCGGCCGGGAATCGAACCCGGGGCCCCGTGATCCAGAGACAGCAACGCTAGCCACTAGACCACGAACTGCGGACAGTTACGGTCAAGAAGCAAACATGTATAGTGCCATTTGGGTATGATGGAAACGTTTATAATATATATCTACAGAATAATAACGTAAAAAAATAATACTACAACTTTCAATTAGGTATACCCACTCAAATTTTGGGGTTTGTTTGAGCGGCCGAGCGTACCCGTAGTCGGCGCCTATGACAATGACCCAAAACATCAAGAAAGTTGAACTCAAGACAGTAGCAGGAAATGCCATCAAGTAAACCCTACAGTCACCAACCATTCGAATTAACAAGAAGGGCCAACGGCCTCTGCTAGGCAGTTCTCAGTGGTTTGCAGAGTATAGATTTAAATTTAGACATTTAAGTCTTATTCGTAACCAGTTCATATGATGATTGATGATGCACTGAAACCAGTCATATGATAAATGAGTACTTTGTATTTAACTTTGAATTTAACTATCTACTCCTATATTTGCATGTTATTCTTATGGGTGACGGCAATCCAAGGAAGGAAACGTAAGTCGCTACATACTGTTCCCTTTCTGCAGTTACTAGTCTTATCTAAGATCTAGTTAATAGAACATTAGTCGCTGAGGTTCATTGTATGTACGAAGATAAACTCGGCAAAGGCCAAATGTACATCTATCTTCCGTGTCTACGAGGCATTGAACCACAGCATGCTTCCTCGTTGGTTCGAAGCGCGCTAGCGCCCGCGGGCGAGGCGCGGTGGGTCGCTGCAGATTCGGCGGCGGTGACCTTGAGGCGCGCAGACGCCGCCGAGACGTGCGGACGTGCGCCGGCGGCCGGCAGCCATGGCGCTCGCCAAACTGACGTCACGCACCTGGCCGCCGCGCCGCGCCGCGCCGCGCAGCGCGTAGGGAAGGTCGGCACGCGGGGACCGTGCTGCCCTGCATTACACGTGCCACAGTCCCCGTTTGTTTGCACAGTTTTGCGCCGCCGAATAACGCGCCAGCACACGATTCGTGGATTCGCGCAAAAAGACTACGCGGAACTGCGACGCAACAAGGCGGATGTGAATGACCTCGTATAATGTCTACAGTTAGGTGCACGATGAAGCTGCGATGCCGTCGACGTGGCGTGCTGCTGGTTGGAAGTGGAGAATCTCTTGTTCAACAGTCTTGCTGTTGTCAGTGTGAAAACGCAGCAGTCCTAATATAGTGTTTGTAGCAGCCCTGAAATGCGCTTCAGCACTTTGGAGAGACTGTCTCGTTATGGATGAACGATACTGACGAAGCCGTGTCAAGCGAATTTAAATTTGTTTATACTGGAATGGAGATTAGCTCTGCAGCTACGTTACGAATTTTACAAAGCTTCACATACATTCTCACTCCGTCACTTTCGAAAGCAAGAAAGTGTTTCGGTAGCATACTGGCGTTTGCAAAACTCCAAACTGCAGTGTTTTTTCTGGCTATTCGAGTTAGTTATGTAGTAAAGCAATGCTCGTCTTGAGCAGAAAAATTTATTGCAAATTAATTTTCGCCATCCGAATGCTTTGCATGTTTTATATACCGTGATAGAAATTTGTTCTTGTGTGAACATAACTAAGGAAGACAGACTTACTAAATGGTTCAAATGGCTGTGAACACTATGGGACTTAACACCTGAACTACTTAAACCTAACTAACCTAAGGACATCCCACAACACCCAGTCATCACGAGGCAAAAGACTTACTCCTTTACAATTTTTGTCCGTTGGCTGTCACAGTATTTCTGGCCAGTTCAGCTTCTAAAATATGTCTCCAGATTTCAGCTCTCGGAAAAATGCATCCACACTCGTAATATGTAACAACACTAACAAACTTATCAGTACGTTGTGGAGCTACGCTCTGCGTTAAACACCCACTGAATAAGCCGTAGGAGTTGAGTGAAGTTCAGAATCTACATATTGTTCACCTGCCAGTTTGTTTTGCCACAATGTAAACGTAAGGAGCGAAGTAAGTCTTCCGATAACGGAAATACTGCACGTATCTCCAGGCGCTCCTCTTTCACAGAAAAAGCTTGCTCTGGAATATCCCTTCGTCTGTCCTGGTAAAGCGGCGAGTTTGGTAAGGAGTATTTTGGCAACGCTGTTGTTTGGAAAGGCGAGCGGCGCGGCTGGTGTTGGCGGGTTGCGCGGCCACTGACCTAGTGGCTCATTCACCGCCGCCACCTCAGCTGACGTCCACTACGTTCCACGCCAACGTCCGTCCTACGCAAACCACACGCTTCTCTCTACAGCTGGCACGTATTGCCTGGCGTTTCTTGTGAAAAACGAAAGTTTTTGAAAAGTCTGAGAAATATTTCGTACTCTCCATGATTCTCTTATTAACGGGAGTGCCGGTCATGCAGGTTGGTCTAAACGATAACGCTTTCGCTGTCCAACTGTCTTTTTCACTCTGGATAAACTATTGCAATTTCGGCTTTGTAGTCATTGCCAAGTGATTCATCACTTTCCGTCAGGAAATTTACGTTTCCTGTCGTAATGCATGCCAAGAACGTACTGCAATTCGAAATAACGTTATTGTGTCTACATCTTTTGTTGAATGTAATACACACTCTATTACTTTTAATAACTTGATCTTTGTGCATAAATACCGCATAACGTCTCCATATGCTTCGTTCGGTAAACAATCGATGATTTTCTTATTACTAGAAGTCACACTCCTGCCGAATTGTTGGTATGATAATGGTTTCGTCATATGACTGTACACGGTCCAGTCACAATAATGTGACCAACGCCTATTTTCGACATCAACGTGCAATAACCACTCACAAACGGCACATGGCACAACTTGCAGTGAAAAGTATAAAGCGTATCGGAAGGACGCCGAAAACAGTGCTGTTGTAGTCATAACGCGGAAATGGAGCGATTTATCTGACGTCCAAAAGTGCATTATCAGTGGCTTCCGGGCCAAAGGTGGAAGCGTTTCTGAAACGGAAAGGTTTGTAAACTGTTCGCGAGCCGCCGTGGTTCATATAAACCGTGCATGCCAAAGTGGCGCTATCCAAAACTGGCGACGACGTAACAGAGGGAAACCACGGGCCAGAATAGACAGATATGAACGAATGCTGCGGAAATGTGCACGGGAGAATAGACATGCAGCTGTTGAGCAAGTGACCGCGCAGATTAACAAAGGGGTGTCTATCCCTCGTAGCTGAGAGGTCAGCGCGACGGAATGTCATGCCTAACGGCCCGGATTCGATTCCCGGCTGGTTCGGAGATTTTCACCGATTAAGGACTGGCTGTTGTGTTGTCCTTATCATCATCATTTCATCCAAATCGACACGCATGTCGCCGAAGTGACATAAACTCGAAAGACGTGCACCAGGCGAACGGTCTACCCGACGGGAGGCCCTAGCAACATGCCGTTTCCATTTCCAACCAAGGGGTTATCAACAGTATCTCCTCAACGAACATTGCTGAGTATAGGCCTCCACAACAAGCGTCTGGTTCATCCACACATGCTGACTTCTGTTCATCGGCGACAAAGACTGGAATTGACACGCCAATACCTCAACTGGAAATGTACTAAGAGGCGATAGGTGGCCTTTTCGGATCGTTTTATGCTCCATCAGACAGATGGTTGTTGGCGTGTACGGCGTGAAAAGTCTGAATGTACAGTATGTGATCAAAAGTATCCGGACACCTGGCTGAAAATGACTTACAAGTTCGTGGCGCCCTCCATCGGTAATGCTGGAATCCAATATGGTGTTGGCCCATCCTTAGCCTTGATGACAGCTTCCACTCTCGCAGGCATACTTTCAATCAGATGCTGGAAGGTTTCTTGGGGTATGGCACACCTTCTTCACGGAGTACTGCACTGAGGAGAGGTATCGATGTCGATCGGTGAGGCCTGGCACAAAGTCGGCGTTCCAAAACATCCCAAAGGTGTTCTATATGATTCAGGTCAGGACTGTGTGCAGGCCAGTCCATTACAGGTATGTTATTGTCCTATAAACACTCCGCCACAGGCCTTGAATTATGAACAGGTGCTCGATCGCATTCAAAGATGCAATCGCCGTCCCTGAATTGCTCTTCAACAGTGGGAAGCAAGAAGGTGCTTAAAACATCAATATAGGCCTGTGCTGTGATTGTGCCACGCAAAACAACAAGTGGTGCAAGATCCCTCCATGAAAAACACGACCACTCCATAACACCACAGCCTACGAATTTTACTGTTGGCGCTACACAAGCTGGCAGATGACGTTCACTTGGCATTCGTCGTACCCACACCCTGCCACCGGATCGCCACATTGTGTACAGTGATTCGTTACTCCACACAACATTTTTCCACTGTTCATGCGTCTAATTTTTATGCTCCTTACACCAAGCGAGACGTCGTTTGGCATTTACTGGCGTGATGTGTGGCTTATGTGCAGCCGTTCGACCATGAAATCCAAGTTTTCCCACCACCCGCGTAACTAATAGTACTTGCAGTGGATCCTGATGCAGTTTGGAATTCCTGTGTGATGGTCTAGATAGATGTCTGCCTATTATACATTACGACCCTCTTCAACTGTTGGCGGTCTCTGTGAGTCAACAGACGAGGTTGGCCTGTACGCTTTTGTGCTGTACGTGTCCCTTCACGTTTCCGCTTCACTATCTCTTTGGAAACAGTGGACCTAGGGATGTTTAGGGGTGTGGAAATCATCTGACCACGTTCGAAGTCCGCGTGTTCCGCAGAGAGGCCCATTCTGCTCCCTCACGATGTCTAATGACTACTGAGGTCGCTGATATGGTAGCAGTAGGTAGCAGCACAATGCACGTAATATGAAAAACGTATGTTTTTGGGGGTGTCCGGATACTTTTGATCACATAGTGTTAATACCCTGGTACAATCGTCGGAAGGGTGCAGTCCGGAGGAGGGAGTTTTATTCTCTGGGGAATGTTTCGTGGCATTCCCTGGGTGATTTCGTCATTATGGAAGGCACAATGAGTCGACATAAGTACGCGACTGTCCTTCGGGATCATGTACATGTAGATTCTTTTTTCCTCGACTGCCAACAAGACAATGCAACGTCACCCATAACTCGCAGTGTACGTGGATGGTTTGAACAGTATCAGGATGGAGTTTACCTTATTCCCCCGCGCCCCCAAACTCCGCGGATTTCAAGCCCAGTCGAGAATCTGTGGACCACGTCGATCTGTCTGATCACGTCATTGGTCCTCAGCCGAGAATCCGGTGGAGTCGCCATTTCTCCACATCCCCAATTACTTTCTTCCTGTACGTCTTGCAGATAATCTACGCTGCGAAGCAGGTGGCTGTTCAGGCAGTCGACAGGTTGTCACATTAATGTGAATGGACGGTGTATTTCTTTTCTTCTGGATAATCTACTGTAGTTTCGGGTTTGCGGCAATTGTCCACAGATTCAGTATTTCCCGTGCCAAATTAGTTATAATGGGCGACATAGTACATGTCAAGAACGTCATATTCATTATGCGACCATAGAAACCGTATAGATGGTAATAAGATGGCGATCTCAGTATGTTCATATAGTAAACATGATGCTCTGGACGTGTAGTACGACATGCAGTGTCACTAATTTCAAAAGGAGAATAATGCGTCACATGGTAGTCGCCATAAAGTCGAAATTGTAATAGTGTTTCCAGAAGGAAATAAACAACAGTCCAACAATCATAGCCTTATCATTTAGACAACTGGCCCTCGCAGATAGCCGTGCACTTTATCACTCTGCTTCCTAGATTTGTGGAGTTACGCCGGCACCAGATCGTATCCATCCGGCAACAGGGGCCGATGTGCCGCTCAGACTGGACGTGGTGTTTAGGCGGTTTCCAACATCCGTTTAGGTAAACAAGGGGCTGATACCAACATTTCGCCTCACTTACATGATTCGCAAACATTCAGAGAACATTCGCACACTTTCACATGGGATAACAGCAGAAGCAGACAGTTCAGGTACACAAATTCCGAAACACCCTCTGCCACTTTCCAAATCCCATAATTAAGATGCCGGCCCAAGAAGAATTAGCTGAAGCCCACAAAAAAGAAGGAAACTATCGCTTAGGCAATTATGTACTATGCTACAACACTCGCCTTTACTTTGCACACCGGTCATCCTGACGCTTTGTATGTGCTGCTATGTAAGGTTTTGCTTCCTGGCAACTATAGTAGCCCGTCTGTATATACGAGGGCGTGCCTGTGAATTTCTTGTGTGAAACTTCTTGAAGCTATTAAAATAAAACAACGATATTAAAATTCTCCATCTTTATTATTCATGTCCACATATTTATTTCTCAACGTGTTCATCCTGGCGACGAACACATTTCTCCCAACGAGACACCAGTTTGTTGACACCTCCATTGTAGACTGTTTGACTTTGTTCACGGAGCCATAATCTCTCCTCTGCTTGCACCGCTTCATCACTATCAAAGAAAAGTCCTTGGAGTTGTTCTTTCAGTTTTGGAAACAGATGAAAATAGGATGGGGTGAAGTAGGGGCTGTATGGAGAATGGCCGATGCCATTGAACCCAAGGCGGTGGATTAGTATAGATGTCGCAGCCGTCGTGTGTGGTCTGGCATTGTCATGCTGAAGGAGACGATGCTCCATACGTGGATGAACTCTTCAAATTCGAAACTCGATTACAAGACGTTGTTTCCCACGCACCGACATAGCTACATTACGCACCTCCATGTTACTCGCTGCAGCGTGAAGCCTTCTAGCTGCAGGAGGCTGCAAATATGTAGACATGAAGAGTAACGATGTGGATTGTTCATGACTCTTGTTTTATTTAAAAAGATTTGAGAGTTTGTACATAACAAATTCGGAGGCAATACTTCTCAGCACGCCCTCGTATTCAACAAACTATAAAACAAAACTGAACCAATTTTATTTCTGACTACATCATAGTTTTGTCTGAATACTTTGTTATAAAGATAATAAAAATCACGCGTCGGTAAAGTACCTAGCTCTGGACGATACTTACAGTGTCTGAATTACGGTATCAACAATGTAGCCTGAAACCCTACGGGATAGTAACGAAAACAATTGCTAATACATCTGAACTTTTAAGGTAGGCTTACGGAGATAATGTCCAAGGTCGAGCTCAGTGTTAGGAATGATTCTCCCGTTTCAGTCGAATATCCCCTCCAACAGGAAGGTCTTCAACCCTGCCGGGGCTCTCTACCAGAAAATCAAGGATCTGGATGGTGACACCTGCCATCTATCAGAGAACTTGAACAACAGACTGGAATCCCAACTGATTCGTGTTCTGATATTTTAAGTAGAAAATTTAACATGCATGGAGTTACAGCAGAGTTTGTTGCTCTTTTGATGACTGAAGTGCAGAAGGAACACTGGGTGAATGTTTTCATGGAACTCCTTAGTCAAGATGGGAATGACGAAACTGTCGAGCAAGGTATCACCATACGGAAGAGTGTTCGTTTAGGGCTACTACATTCAGACAGCCGCCCATTCATGACAATTTCCATGGAATGTCGAAATGCCGTTGCTTCGATTTCAATGGAATGGTCAACTTCGGATTTTAGCTGAAAAGTCTAATGTCGGTTGTCACTACTATGCAAGTAATCTGAGAAGACTTTACGAGAACATTTTCGAAAAACGTAACAGTTGTCATAAGAAAACTCGTAGTTTCTTCACCTTGACAAAGCTTGTAACCACTAAATTTTGCCACTTCATGGATTTTGTACCAAAAATCAAATGACTGTTCTTCCCTAGCCATCTTACTTCCCGATTTCACTCCACGTGACTTTTTCCTACTTCCAGAATTAAATTCGGTGTTGAAAGGACGCTGTTTTGACATTACTAACAGCACAATAAGATTCTGCAAAATTTCCCAAAGGCAACTTGGACAGGTGTAAACATTGGCCAGTTATCTGCACTCGCCTGCAGTTCGTTGTCTGTGGAAAATTTTTGTCTTCATAGCCAGCGGTTCTTGTGAGCAGAGATGAGACTCAGGGGGAGCCAATTACGGACTGTATTGTAGGTGATCAAAAACTTCTCATCAGAAAGGCTGCAGGAACGTCCTCATTGCCCCTGCATTGTGCGGCCGAGAGTTGGTATGAAGAAGGAACTGCTCGACAATTGTGTTATGTGGGCTGCCTGACACAGGCGAAATCTCTAACAATGCCCTCGTACTTGGCGGGAGACACTATTCCCTACGCATCTTTAAGTGTTTACTGTTCATTCAAAACTGAAAAGAGCTACACGACACAATCGACGGGCATACTAGAGACACTGCCCAACAGCTTTACAGGATTTTCCCAGTGGTTTCCATTTCTCGACCGATAGGAACTTACTTTCTGGACAACCTTCGTAATAAATCTCTTTCTCTCCTCTCCCTTTGAACAATCCCTCGTACTTTAGTTGCCAACTCTGCCTTTTGTCTCAACGTCACAGCAACATTTTCCCAAAACCATTCTTACTTCTTTTTCACCAACCTAGATCCCGTCGTATAATCCATCTCATATTTAACTCAGTGCAGTACATCCCAGCCTACTGAAGTCACTATCCTCCAAAGCACAGATATCCTATCTATTCACCCAGCCTGCACATCCCCACCTATAAACAGTTCCTTCTCCCAAGAATGTTCCAAAAACTAGCTACTTACCCATTTCAGTGCCACATTCCTTCTCACAATTGCTTTCAATACTCGTGCTTCACCGAAAGGTTGCTATCAAGCCTCCGAAGACCACTCCCAGGCATCTAAACAACATCATTCATCACTGTTATCAACAAAACAATAACGTCTCATCAACCAAGACTGAAGTCGTCATCAACACATAAGGATCATCAAGTCTTAATGTCATCACTTGCTTTTACAATTTTTATGTTTTTTGCCTCCTAAGTACGAGGTGTATTCCATAAAGAATGATTGTAATTTTCTTTTTTACAACATACCTTTACTCATCAGTGTTTCTGTCAGTCTGCAAAGACGTGCTAGAAGCTATCTTACGGAAGGTTCTTCAAGATCACCTCCGCAGCTTTCACCTATGCTTCTGATGACGGAAAATGCCTCCCACGATGGTTCTTCTTCAGGGTAGGGAATAGAAAACTGTCACTTGTAGCTATATTCGGACTATAGAGAGGGTAAGGAACGAACTTCGCATTGACTTCAGTAACAACATTTCTATATACGGCCGTGCATTACCGTGCTGCAGCGTGCAGCCTGTTTCACGTAAATGTGGTCTTTTGCGTCTGATACGGACTTGCAATGTTTTCAGCATATCTCTGTAGTATTACCCATTTATTTGTTTGTGTGCAGGTACAACATGCAAATAAACCATTCCATTAATATAAAAAATGTCATTACCGTATCTTTACAAGTAGAAGCAACCACTTTTGCTTTTTTGGGGGTTGGCTCCACTGTACTTTGCTGTTTGCTAACAGGATGAAAATAATGTAGCCAAGTTTCATCAGCAGCGATTATCTTTGAAAGAAACTCTGAATCTTCTAACATAAGTTTCAATAGCATGTAGGCATGCGTGCCAATACGCTTTTGTTCGGAAATAAGCAGTCTCGGGTCCCACCGTGCGCAAACACGTCTGATGTGTAAATTTTCTGTCACCAGCTTGTGGGTACCACCTAATGAAATTTTCATTATTTCGGAAACTGTTGTTAAGGTTATTTATCAATCCTCTCTCACAATGACAGCAGCAGGGTTGGCTTCTTCTTCCGTAAGAGCAGTAATTGAAGCGCCAGGCACATCTTCTTTTAAAATTGATAGCGTCCCCTCTTTGAACAGTTTAAACCACCTGCGAGCTGTGCTGTAGGCAAGACTGTAATCTCCATAAGCCTCCTGTAACACGTATAGGCCTCAGCTGAATTTAAAAACCCCAAGTTCTTCAGAGCGCGTCATTCCTTTCTTGCAGTAAGTGATACTGAACGAGACTAAGCTTGCTCGTCTCTCACAGGTGGGAACCGAGAGTACCGACAGAAAATCTAATACGGCGTGTTTGTTACCCATTAAGCTAACAGAAACGGCTCCTGTGTAACAGAAATCTGTACAAGTGAAGATCAGCCCCATTGCTGTTGCCAAGTGATTCCTCCACCAGGAAAAATAAACTAACGACAGATAAAAAAGGAAACTATAGCCATCAGTCTGTTGCTTTGCGGATAGTCGCCGTCCTGATCGAGTTGTTTTCAATTCATGCACGCCATTGGAACATTCAATAGACTTACTGAGCCCAGACTCTGGCTTTCACCGTGGTTAGTCTTGGGTACTCAGTTGAGTGGGATTGCAATTCGTTCACAACATTAGGCCTGAGACTCGTTGATATGTTCTCGCTACGAACTGTATCAATATTTCTAATGCTGCAAGCGCTGTGGCTGGATGTAGCTAATAACACTGTTAGGACACTGTTTTAATGATTTATGATCTTTTAATATTATTCAGTCTCAATATTTTCTCCCCTAGTAATATACTAGCACCCTTTCACATTGTTTATCTGTAATATGGTTGCTTCTCGCATGAAATCAGTTGACTCTCCGTCTCAGTTTCAGCTGTACTATTTTTGGCACGTGAGTCGTGCCAGATCTGTAATTGGTTCGTGTCAAATTTTGTCGCTGGCTATTAGATGCTGTTCCGTCTCTCGAACACAAAACCGATGTCGACAGATGATATTATATCATAAGTGTCTTATGACGTCAGGCAACATATTACTTCCTCCCATGTACGTCTCGGAAAATAGCCACAACGAGGAAATCGGAGAAATTAGAGCTGATACGGTTTAGTGAAAGCTGTTCTTCCCACGCACCATTCACGGATGGGACCGAGTGGACGGGAAAAGATATAAACACCAGAATCACCCTCCTGTACATACACTAAGTTGCTTTGCGGAATATAGATATAGATTTAGTTGAGTGTTACTGCCACTTGACTTGCACCATAGGAACAAAACCCTTAATTACTGGAAATAATTGCTCGGAGGACAACCACTAAATAATCGAATCTGTGTCAACCTTTCTTAATTATGGATCTGTTTCGATGTCACCCATTCAAGATATTAGCAACCACGTATTCATTTGCTAAGGTCAGTGGTGTTTAATTGTCTGTCTGACATACAGCTTGGTGCAATGATGAAGAACTCGATTTTCGGAACTAAGATTCTCTAGGATTGAATATTTGTATTTCATAATTGTCCTTAATATCACAAGATCTCTGCTATCCACATATCCTGGAAGTGAGGTCCGTTCTGGTGTTAATGTCAGGTGACGCTTGTGAGCTTTCGATGTAAGTATGTGAGATTTTCCTTGTAATTTTCGGAATCATTTTTGCTCCAGTTGACTACACAAAACTAGTCAGTTTAAGGAACTAACTATTTATACCTTAGCTGCTTTAAACACTTGGATGTCACTATTCTTATTGTTCTGGTTGCTGGTGGTGTTATCTACACTCCTGGAAATGGAAAAAAGAACACATTGACACCGGTGTGTCAGACCCACCATACTTGCTCCGGACACTGCTCGAGGGCTGTACAAGCAATGATCACACGCATGGCACAGCGGACATACCAGGAACCGCGGTGGTGGCCGTCGAATGGCGCTAGCTGCGCAGCATTTCTGCACCTCTGCCGTCAGTGTCAGCCAGTTTGCCGTTGCATACGGAGCTCCATCGCAGTATTTAACACTGGTAGCATGCCGCGACAGCGTGGACGTGAACCGTATGTGCAGTTGACGGACTTTGAGCGAGGGCGTATAGTGGGCATGCGGGAGGCCGGGTGGACGTACCGCCGAATTGATCCACACGTGGGGCGTGAGGTCTCCACAGTACATCGATGTTGTCGCCAGTGGTCGGCGGAAGGTGCACGTGCCCGTCGACCTGGGACCGGACCGCAGCGACGCACGGATGCACGCCAAGACCGTAGGATCCTACGCAGTGCCGTAGGGGACCGCACCGCCACTTCCCAGCAAATTAGGGACACTGTTGCTCCTGGGGTATCGGCGAGGACCATTCGCAACCGTCTCCATGAAGCTGGGCTACGGTCCCGCACACCGTTAGGCCGTCTTCCGCTCACGCCCCAGCATCGTGCAGCCCGCCTCCAGTGGTGTCGCGACAGGCGTGAATGGAGGGACGAATGGAGACGTGTCGTCTTCAGCGATGAGAGTCGCTTCTGCCTTGGTGCCAATGATGGTCGTATGCGTGTTTGGCGCCGTGCAGGTGACCGCCACAATCAGGACTGCATATGACCGAGGCACACAGGGCCAACACCCGGCATCATGGTGTGGGGAGCGATCTCCTACACTGGCCGTACACCTCTGGTGATCGTCGAGGGGACACTGAATAGTGCACGGTACATCCAAACCGTCATCTAACCCGTCGTTGTACCATTCCTAGACCGGCAAGGGAACTTGCTGTTCCAACAGGACAATGCACGTCCGCATGTATCCCGTGCCACCCAACGTGCTCCAGAAGGTGTAAGTCAACTACCCTGGCGAGCAAGATCTCCGGATCTGTCCCCCATTGAGCATGTTTGGGACTGGATGAAGCGTCGTCTCACGCGGTCTGCACGTCCAGCACGAACGCTGGTCCAACTGAGGCGCCAGGTGGAAATGGCATGGCAAGCCGTTCCACAGGACTACATCCAGCATCTCTACGATCGTCTCCATGGGAGAATAGCAGCCTGCATTGCTGCGAAAGGTGGATATACACTGTACTAATGCCGACATTGTGCATGCTCTGTTGCCTGTGTCTATGTGCCTGTGGTTCTGTCAGTGTGATCATGTGATGTATCTGACCCCAGGAATGTGTCAATAAAGTTTCCCCTTCCTGGGACAATGAATTCACGGTGTTCTTATTTCAATTTCCAGGAGTGTATTTTGGCTCCTGTCGCGAAAGCTTAAGGAGCATTGCTGTATGACTCCTTTTAGGGCATTGTTTTCTAGTTGACCTCTAAACCATTAGCGAGAGAGTGCTAGATCCACCACATCTCACCCGAATATATAAGGGTTCGGCAAAAATATGGAAACATAAGAAACACAACACATTTCCATGCCTACTACGGCGTAGGAAAGCCGTTGACATTCCAAGCAGCTTCCAGTCGTCTTGGCGTGGATAAATACAGGTCCTGTACAGTTTTCAAGGGAATCTGATTCATTTCTTCCCACTTAAAAGTAGAAAGTACTGGTAACGATGATGGCGGTGGTTAGAGATAATGCACCTTCTCTCCAAAGTAGACCACAAAGGCTCAATAATATTGAGATGTGGTGAATGCGGTCACCATCGTCGTGTACAAAACAAGTACTGGATGACGCGAAGTGTGTGAACACGGGGCCTTTCGTCTTGGAACATAAAAATTATGCCATGATATGGATTTTATCACCCAAAATAATCACATAATCCTTCCCAGTAATGTGATCTTGCAGAGCCCATGGAATACCACAATACGACTGTCCAAATCTCACCGAACCTATCCATGTTTCACTCTTGGAATGTAAACTCGGAAAGAAGTTTGAAACAGCGTGAAACAAGACTCATCCTACCAAATGACCTCCTTCCACTGCTCCATAGCCACAGTTCCATGGCTTCGGCACAAGTTTCCATGTTATGGGCATTAGCATCACTGATAAGTAGTTTTGTAATTCTAGTTCGCCCTGCAAATTCCCTTCTTATGGAGCTCCCTTCGTGTTGTTTTTGTTCAAATGGTTCAAATGGCTCTGAGCACTATGGGACTTAACAGCTGTGGTCATCAGTCCCCTAGAACTTAGAACTACTTAAACCTAACTAACCTAAGGACATCACACACATCCATGCCCGAGGCAGGATTCGAACCTGCGACCGTAGCAGTCGCGCGGTTCCGGACTGCGCGCCTAGAACCGCGAGACCACCGCTGCCGGCATTGTTTTTGTGCTGACAGGGTTCGCGAGAGGGACATTTTGATCTGCAGTGACTGTTTCAACCATTGTCCTCTTATTTTTCATCACAATCCTTTTAAATGACCTTCTGTCACTACCACTCTACACACATTTTCGTCAGCGTTGTGACTTAATAGATGTTTTCCCACTTTTCCTGTATGTGGCGTAAATCTTCGATAAGGCGCCTTTTGAAACACCGAAGACTTTCGCTTCCTTGGGTATGAAAACACCCACAATACGAACACCAACGACTGCCCACGTTCGAACTTACTTACTCGCTCACAACTACACAGAACATTATTCTGACCACGACTGACACGTGCAACTTATGAGGACTTTGCACAGGTGCCGTTCATCGTCAGTTAAAATAGCGCAAGCATCGGGCTTGACTCCAATCTGCATTTATGTTCAAGAATACATTTCTCGTGGTGTTTCCATATTTTTGTCCAATCCCTGTAAGTCCACAGACGGCGCAGCAGGAATGTCGAAGGCAAGCCTTGCCTTTAAGTTTTATAATGCCTGAAGATATTACCAAGCTTCACACCACGAGATGTATGAGAGAGATGTCATCCCAGAGGAGCACCATGAAATCCATCTTGAGGTCTCTTACGTTGCTTGACTAACAGGGCATGAATGAGCATACGTTGAATTGCAAATTCGGAGACAGAAAGGTGGAATCAATCTTTTGGTAAACACACTGGCTGAACACGATTATGGTGTAGTAAGCGATCCCATGAAATTAATCCCAGTCGTTGTTTATAACCACGTTCTCTTCAGGAGCACCAGACTGGTTTCGAAAGAACACCTGGCTGCTACGTTTAAAGTAATCGAAGTTGTTACACGTCACGTATTGGAAGAGGCTTAAGTTAAAGTTGTGTCCTTAATATACAGGTGACTTACGCTGGAGTGCCAAACATGATCCTATGTTTGTCATTAATTATACTCGGAAAAAATTAATACATATTTATCATCGATTATCCAACAATAGTAAAAATATTATTTTGTATTAATGAGAACTACTTACGCTTGGAGCACACGATTAGACTTACTGCATCAGCAGATTTTATGTCCAGCTCGTTTATTTTCTTTTTCTTCGTTCCAATTCATAATCTCCTTTAGTGATAGCACAGCATTGACCGCAAAAGTCTGGTGTCCATGTTTGACTCCAGGTTCGGCTCACCTTGTTTCTTGCCACGAATATCCAAGCTAGTAAACCATCACAGGTCACTCTTCTTAAACACCGCCTGCCCTTCGTGACTGCAGAAGCATTCTAGTAAAATACACTGTTCAGCCTCGTAAATCCACAAGCCCCTTCCTTCGGAAGTGAGGAAGAGAAGAATGCGGAGAGATCCCACCACATAACGATGGGTATTTGAATGAAATTGATATTTAAAAAAAAAAATAAAAACAACCATTGCCCAGAAAGAAATAGTACTACCAATCTCCGATCACACGATCGGTGCCGCATGTTAGAGAACCTACATTCGACTCAGACGTAGTCGGTTTGTATCTAGTTAGTGGAAAACATTTTCGTCGTCAGAATTTAGTCAGCAAGTGGAAGATTGGTGGATGGTGTACAATTCCCTATCACTAAAATGTGCTCCGGCGTTCTTGGCTAAACTTCAGTCTTCTCCACAGTGTCTCATGGGTTGAATTCATGTGACGCTGTTTGTAGAGATTCACCCATCGAATGTGTAGGATGTAATGCGTGATATCTTGTTTGACAGAGGGGCTTCAGCGCTTAGCTTTATTTCATTCCTTACTCATCCATTAAAACACAAAAATTGAATTACAAACACTCCAACGATATGTTTGACACTTCATTACAGTTTGTAGCAGTGCAGTGGCAAAACTACTTCCGTCAGGACCTTGCCCAGGACAGCAATATAGTGATACCGCATTATCATCAACGTCAGTCAGAGTCACTGACTGACTATGAATGTCAGAAGCGACTTGTAGATACAGGGACTGGTTAGTATTATAATCAGAAAATATTATTTCCAGAGACAAGGTACAGTGGTCCACAGAGTGTAGAACTTGCTGAAACCCCAACAGTGAACACAAACATGCTGTATCTATTGGCAGCACGAACTTCTCTACAGCTCTGGCGGCTAGTACGCTTGTTAAGCTTACCGAGACGGCCACTGTGTTCCTCAAGGACAGTATACATATCCTGCGTCACCAAGTCACCTTTAATAGAAGCAATAGGTCTGCGTTACATAGGTGTGTCCAGTAAGCTTCGGCTCGGCGTCAATTTGTCTTGTAATCCCTGACACAGTACTCGTTAAAGCCTGTGCTATGGTAAGTGAGCGGGATTCACCTTATGAGAAAGTATTTTCGTATAGTTATTGACCGATTGTACCTGAATGGTGGCAAATCAGACTTACATCCACTTTATAATAACAATGATCCATCAAGAAAGTTCGAAATGCAATTATACGCGAGGATGGATCAAAAGCAACCCAGAAGATGCTACCAATTAGATAATTATACGGTCGCCAGTCTGAAAGTATTTGTATGGAGTGTAGCCATGTGTGGAAGTGAAACATGGGTGATAAATAGTTTGGACAAGAAGAGAATAGAAACTTTAGAAATGTGCTGCTACAGAAGAATGCTGAAGATTAGATGGGTAGATCACATAACTAATGATGAAGTATTGAATAGAATTGGGGAGAGGAGGAGTATGTGGCACAACTTGACAAAACGAAGGGACCGATTAGTAGGACATGTTCTAAGGCATCAAGGGATGACAAATTTAGCATTGCAGAGCAGCGTGGAGGGTAAAAATCGTAGAGGGAGACCAAGAGATGAAGAAGCTTGCACAGGATAGGGTAGCATGGAGAGCTGCATCAAACCAGTCTCAGGACTGAAGACCACAACAACACGGTCGCCAGCCTAATTAGGCATTATCTGAGTTTCTTCCCTATTCAAGTTGGTATATATTCACGCAAAACAACAAGTTGTAACACTGCATAATATAGTCGAATTTTAGAACCAGAAAATTTATTGAACTGATTGTTTCACGTTCTGTACTGATATGGATGAATACATAACACTACACTATAATGTATACTACAAAACTTTATATTGTCAATTAATCTGATTAAAATCGGGCATAGGTTACCCTAGAAATTGCACTTTAGTGCCACACACAAAATGTCAATTTTGATAAACATAAAACACTGATAAATTTTGACTTTTATATTGACTTTAACTTTTGCTGGTCAAACCAATTTAGAACACTTCAGAATTCAAATAAATGAGGGGGGCCCCTGAAACTGTTATGACCACTGTATTTAAAAAGAAAAAGATTACTGAATTTATTATGTATTCAAGATTTCCGGTATATAAGTAACTACTCTTTCCATCTTATTTACTGCTCATTTAAATGCCTTTAAATCTGTCTCGAAATAGTAAACTTCAGTACTATATCAATACTAAAGTTATATTCCAACTTCGTTAGACCATCATTATTCATTTACTGGTTCATTAACAAAACATTTCTTTAAACACCATTCTAATATAGCTAGTTATGCAAATAATTATCATTAACACAAATTTTAATTTTCATTTCGTGACACTCGGATTGCACAACATTTGGAAAGGACCCTGTCTAGGTCAGTTGTGAGGGTAATTAAATGATGGGAAAGTTCTGGTAAAATTTAGGTTATTATTGCACCAAACAAACACAGTTCACTCTCTGATCCACAAGAATACAGTACTAAAAGTTTCAACCTGCTAGTATCGATGCGGCTGTTGGCGGGCGGCAAGATGGCGAGGCACAGAGCACACATACAACTACAGCTATGGCTCTTGATGTATCGCCACTTTAATTCTTCTTTGCGTCGCAATACTTTCCCATTTAGTGCCTATGGAATTTTGCCATGCTGTGTGGGCGTTGGAACAGCATACCCGAGGCTCAGTGAAGCTATGTCTCACAGGAGAGCCTCCTCGCTCCAGAATGTGTTGCTCAAACCAACGCCAAACTCCAACTACTACTGCTGCTGAGCCCGTTGCGCCGTGCAGTTCCCGTGCGCCTTTTCCCGCGCTCGCCTGCCATCCACCATTTACCGCTCCCTTACAGACAGGGTATTCACGCAAGGTTTGGCATTCTACATATCCTAACACATTGCCTACGTATGGACCAGACGCACAGTTACAATTTTAAACATCTTACAACAGTCTCAGCATTTGTTACATTTCAATTCTATTACAATATTACTTGACATTTGACATAAACATTAATATTCACATTGAAACTTGTTTACTGTTTTCTTAACACAATGGCATGAAACAAAAAAAAAAAAAAAAAATGGAATCAGAACATCAATTACATAAGTTTATCGAAAAATCAGATGAGATGAATTACTTATTTGTACAATATTACAGAGTCGTTGTTGTTACAGTCTCATTCATGAATATAAATTTTTTAAGTCGTTCCTCTCAACGTCAGTTATACTACTTCCTCTCATGCACAAGACTTCCGAAATATGGTGATCAGCACAATATTTTGATTCAGAAATCGCCAGCTATTGGTTCTCTGTCAAATTTACACATAGTAAAATTCATTTTATGTGTAGTAAATGATGTTTATCTTACAGACAAAAGAAAATGTTTCTTGTCTTTTACAGCCTAATTTTTACTGCTGTTTTCTACCAGATATGTTTCGTGTAATTGTATTAGGGCTCTTCACTGGTTTACAAAGAAATAAGTGACTATAAAAATTTATTCTAAATGTTTTACAGTGTATTGCAGTGTTTTGAGGTTGCATATTCAGGGTTGCTGTGAATGGCTCTTCACATCTGCACAACCGCTACAAGCTACATTCATTTAAATCTGCTTATTTTAGTTAAGTCTTGGTCCCCCTCTACAATTTTAAACCCTCCCCTTCGGCACACACATACATCCATCCATTACCAAACTGAATATTCCTTGATGTCTCAGTATTTGTCGTACCAATCGATCCCGTATTTTAATCCAGCTGCACCATAAATGTACTGTGTACCGTACGTGTTTCATTTCCGTGGAACTCTATACACTAGACAAATCCTTCATGAAAGACTTCTTAACACATTTACGTTTCAAGATAACAAATTTCTCTTTTTTTATAAACTCTTCTCTTACTGGAGCCGTTCTGTATTCCTCTACCTTGGATATTGTATGGTATTTTGTTGGCCAAATAGGAACATTCATCAACAGCTTTTAGTGTCTAATTATCTAGTCTGTATCTCTCTGTACCGCCTGACTTAATTCAACTACTTTCCATTAATCTTGTTTTAGTTTTGTTGGTTTTCGTCTTTTAACTTGTTTTCAGAACACTATCTATTCGATTCAACTAAATTTCCCAGTCCTTTGCTGTCTCTGACTGAATAGCAATGTCATCTGCAAATCTCAAAGTCTTTATTTCTTCACAGAGAATTTTAAATCCATTTCTCAATATCTCCTTAGTTTCCTTTGCAGCTTTTTTCCCTTTCCCAATATCTCCTTAGTTTCCTTTACAGCATTTTTAAATTCCTTTCCCAATATCTCCTTAGTTTCCTTCACAGCATTTTTAAATCCCTTTCCCAATATCTCCTTAGTTTCCTTCACAGCTTGCTCGATGTACAGACTGAATAAACATATAGGATAGACTACCATTCTGTCTCACTCCATTCTCAATTTCTGCTTCCCTTTCACTTCCCTTCGACACTAAGAATTGCATTACGATTTATGTACAAATTGTATATAATCTTTCGACTCATGTATTTTATCCTTGCTATGTACAGAACTCTCCGCCACTGTAGTTGAGAGACGACCATGGTTGACTGTCATGCCTGGGACCCAGGTTCGATTCTCGCTACTGCTATCCACTTTTTCTTAGTGGAATCACTGGAAAGGAGCGCACTCAATCTCGTGAGGCCAACCGAGGAACTACTTGATCGACTATTAGCGGTCAGGAAGCCCGTCAGAGACATGGAGAGTGGTGTGCTGACCACGTGACCCTCCATACCGTATACGGTGACGACATTGGTAGAGGATGACACGGCGGTCGGTAGGGCCCGACTGGACCGCGTAGGATCACAACTTTACATTAACTTTTCTATCAACAGAGTTACAAAGAATGCATTCCACCCAACACCGTCGAAGGCTTTCTCTCAATCTTCAAATGTTATAAATGTAGGTTTGCCTTTTTACGATCTATCTTCTAGAATATGACGTAGGGTCACTATTGTCTCAGGTGTTCCTATATTTCTACGAAATGCAGAATAATCTTTCCCGAGGTCGAGTTCTGCAAGTTCTTTCCACTCTTTTGTAATAATTCGTGTTGCAGCAGTATCTTGTTAAACTGATGGCTCGGTAGTTTTCACATCCGTCGGCACCCACTTTGAAACTGGAAAACATGGGACACATAAAAGTGCTAAATCATAATGCTGCACGTATAAACATGTGTATTACGAAAACCTAAATGTGTTGCGTAGAATTCCTGAGCAGGAAATCGTACATAAGTCTACTGGATTAAATGCCATGTAGTGAGGACTTGTGATCCGCTCCATGGATGTGGAGGTTATAGGCGCTTGTCTCGGTGCTATTGGAGCTACGGGATTTGTTCGTTGTCCCCAACGCTTACTGACGGTTGTAGACGTAACTTGACCTCTTTTTCTTTTGTTTATAACGGTATACTGGCAATTGCTCGAAACATTCGGCGCATCATGATGATACTGCACCAAATGTGAGGCTGCTATCGTGACTCAGAAGCAACGCAACGGATATTGCCACGAAGAGGCCACAGTCCGATGGAGATCGCCAACTCATACTTAAACCTAATGTAAGTTCCAGGAGGTTTTTAAAGACGCAGGAAATTACTAGCTATTCGTTTATTTGTAAAAAACAAAAGAAAAGGTTTGGCGTATGGGTGGCCTGTTCGCATAGCATAATGCATGCAAGCGCAGCACCCGAGATGAGGATGAAGGCCTCCAGACATTGGCAAATAACTCAACGTAAGTACCAGAATGGAACATTTTGAAAGGACACGACCGATTTCCTTCCGAAATAAGAGCTGATGCCCTAACTCCAATAATCTCGTTGTCGACGGGACATTAGATCTTAGTCTTTCTTCCATAATGAGCCACACGTGGTTCGAATTCCCGTACGGTTTCGACACCCTTTCGACTGTTGCGCCTATCAAGCGGTACACCGCACCTGTTTGGGCTAATGCCGGTCTGAGTTCGTATCTTCACTTGAGAAACACAACACGCAAATTATCACAACACAGACTTACAGGTAACTGATTTTACTCAGTTTGCAGTATATGATCCACCCAACAGCTCTTTCCCCAGACTTAAGTGACGCTGTAATGACATTAAAGCCATCTGACCACAGAAACATGAGCCTTTGATCTTCATGGAACTGGAGAAGTGAGAAACCTCCCACCCAAAGAGGATAACATTATGAAGGTAAAATGTACACCATTTTGGGAAATGATTCATATTGGAGCGAGTGTACTATTCTAGTCTATTTGCGATCTGAAAACCACTACGATCATGCAGGCAAGTAAAATACACTGGTGTCCAAAATTAAAGCAACAAACCGCTACTTCTGCATCCTGTGTCTAATTCACGATGTAACCATACAAACTGTCAAAATATGTCCGTTCGATCGTGTTCTGCATGGAAGATGACATTCTGGTCAGCGGACAACAACGCCAACGACGACGTCAGCGGACCTATCAAACGGAGTAGTGACAGATAGTCACACATCGATATTCGCTGTGTACGCTGTCACAGACGGTGCAAAGTAGCACAGAGAAGACACGTATCAGACTCTCTGCGGTGGAGGGCCTCAAGAAGAATGGAAGCAGGACAGTCACTAAATGATGTGTCCCAATGGCTTAAGCGAGGCAGGACGTCAAACGGGCCGACTTGGAGCAGGAGAGGCACCACAGGACATTTTAATTTCCACTGTCTATACTTTTACAAATAAATTCATAAAACTTTGTCATCATGACCAGGAAGGATTCAAGATTCACACTCATAGCAGTGAAAGTTCAAAAACATAACGAAATGATTTTTTTTCATGTGAAGTTTCATTATTTTTTCATTTACCATTGGCTGCATTTGTTGCTATATGTACACTTTTCTTCATAAATAAGAGAGATTCTTCAATGAATTTTGCATAGCATACAAACCATACTTGCAGATGTGTGATAGAATTTTCCAAATCTATTAAAAACTATATTAAAAATTGAGATAATTAACTATAAATTTTGAGTTTAAAATGTAACTGCTCATTCATTTTTTCATACATTAAATAAAGTCTAGAATTTCATACACCTGTAAGTACGGTTTGTATGCTGTGCAAAAATAATCGAAGAGTCTCTCTTACTTATGAAAAAAGTGTACTTATAGCATCAAATGCAACCAATAGTAAGTGAAAAAATGATTAAATTTCACATGTAAAAAAAGATATTTTCTCAAGTTTTTGAACTTCCAATGCTATGAGTGTAAATCCTCAATCCTTCCTGGTCACGCTGACAAAGTTTTATGAATTTATTTGTAAAAGTATAAACAGTGGAAATTAAAATTTCCTGTGGTGCCTCTCCTGCTACAAGTCGGCCCGTTTGACGTCCTACCCACACTCCACCCCTTAACGTGAATCGTTCTGTATCCCGAAGACCAGGGCTGGCTCGATCACGTCTGACATCGGAAAGAGAGGACCGTTATTTGGCTGTAAGAGCACTACGGAACCGCCTTAGTATTGCACGGCAACTGGCATCTGACCTCGCAGTATCCGCTGGACGTGTTGTATCGAGGCAAACGGTGTATAGAAGGCTTTGGCAGAGTGACCTTTATTGTCGGAGACGTGCTGTGTGCCTCTGACGTGTCTTCACAGAAGGGAGCGTCAAGGGTGGAGTCGTCAAAATGCCATCTGAGCAGTCGAACAGTGGGCCAATGTTCTTTCCACAGATATGTCCCGATTTGGTCTGGAGAGTGATTCTCGAGGGATTCTAATCTAGAGGGTCCCAAACATTTTGGAGGGATACCGATATGGAGAAGGATCCCCAATGATCTGGATAGGGATTACGTTGACCACTTGAACACCTATTCACGAAATTGTATTGGGATATCGGCAATATTTAACTGCTGCCAACAATCGTGACTAGATCTTGGGACGTCACGTACCGTAGGCCCAGACTTTGTATTGATGGGCGATAATGCTCCACCTCATAGACCACAGGTGGTTGATTTTTTCTTGGAAACGGAAGATATTGCACGCATGGCGTGGCCTGCTCGCTCTTCCGATTTCAGTCCCATGGAGAGTGTCTGGGATGCGCTAGAGAGATGAGTTGAATCGCATAGCACCCACCAACCACTCTCCAAGACTTGAGAGCAGCTCTGCAGGAATAATGGGCGGGCGGCGAGATGGCGAGGCACAGAGGACACGTACGACTACAGCTACAGCTATATCTTCAAAGATATAGTAGCAACAGCAATTGAGATATTCATACCTCATAAATTGGTAAGAGATGGAACGGATCCCCCGTGGTACACAAAAAAGGTCCGAACGCTGTTGCAGAGGCAACGGAAAAAGCATG
This sequence comes from Schistocerca gregaria, assembly GCF_023897955.1. NCBI lineage: Eukaryota > Metazoa > Arthropoda > Insecta > Orthoptera > Acrididae > Schistocerca > Schistocerca gregaria. The sequence continues at coordinate 565,039,387 of NC_064931.1, forward strand.
CGAAGTTCAGAAGAACGCGAAATCCTGAAGATGGGCTAAAATTTACAGACGCGCGAAATTTGGCACGTACTTCGATGCGAGATGCCTTTAATAGGTTCCACAACGAAACATTGTCTCGAAATTTGGTAGAAAATCCGAAGAAATTCTGGTCGTATGTAAAGTACACAAGCGGCAAGACGCAGTCAATACCTTCGCTGCGCAGTGCCGATGGTACTGTTATCGACGACTGCGCCGCTAAAGCGGAGTTATTGAACGCAGTTTTCCGAAATTCCTTCACCAGGGAAGACGAATGGAATATTCCAGAATTTGAAACACGAACATCTGCTAGCATGAGTTTCTTAGAAGTAGATACCTTAGGGGTTGCGAAGCAACTCAAATCGCTTGATACGGGCAAGTCTTCAGGTCCAGATTGTATACCGATTAGGTTCCTTTCAGATTACGCTGATACTATAGCTCCCTACTTAGCACTCATATACAACCGCTCGCTCACCGATAGATCTGTACCTACAGATTGGAAAATTGCGCAGGTCGCACCAGTGTTCAAGAAGGGTAGTAGGAGTAATCCATTTAACTACAGACCTATATCATTGACGTCGGTTTGCAGTAGGGTTTTGGAGCATATACTGTATTCAAACATTATGAATCATCTCGAAGGGAACGATCTATTGACACGTAATCAGCATGGCTTCAGAAAACATCGCTCTTGTGCAACGCAGCTAGCTCTTTATTCGCACGAAGTAATGGCCGCTATCGACAGGGGATCTCAAGTTGATTCCGTATTTCTAGATTTCCGGAAAGCTTTTGACACCGTTCCTCACAAGCGACTTCTAATCAAGCTGCGGAGCTATGGGGTATCGTCTCAGTTGTGCGACTGGATTCGTGATTTCCTGTCAGGAAGGTCGCAGTTCGTAATAATAGACGGCAAATCATCGAGTAAAACTGAAGTGATATCAGGTGTTCCCCAGGGAAGCGTCCTGGGACCTCTACTGTTCCTGATCTATATAAATGACCTGGGTGACAATCTGAGCAGTTCTCTTAGGTTGTTCGCAGATGATGCTGTAATTTACCGTCTAGTAAGGTCATCCGAAGACCAGTATCAGCTGCAAAGCGATTTAGAAAAGATTGCTGTATGGTGTGTCAGGTGGCAGTTGACGCTAAATAACGAAAAGTGTGAGATGATCCACATGAGTTCCAAAAGAAATCCGTTGGAATTCGATTACTCGATAAATAGTACAATTCTCAAGGCTGTCAATTCAACTAAGTACCTGGGTGTTAAAATTACAAACAACTTCAGTTGGAAGGACCACATAGATAATATTGTCGGGAAGGCGAGCCAAAGGTTGCGTTTCATTGGCAGGACACTTAGAAGATGCAACAAGTCCACTAAAGAGACAGCTTACGCTACACTCGTTCGTCCTCTGTTAGAATATTGCTGCGCGGTGTGGGATCCTTACCAGGTGGGATTGACGGAGGACATCGAGAGGGTGCAAAGAAGGGCAGCTCGTTTTGTATTATCGCGTTATAGGGGAGAGAGTGTGGCAGATATGATACACGAGTTGGGATGGAAGTCATTACAGCATAGACGTTTTTCGTCGCGGCGAGACCTTTTTACGAAATTTCAGTCACCAACTTTCTCTTCCGAATGCGAAAATATTTTGTTGAGCCCAACCTACATAGGTAGGAATGATCATCAAAATAAAATAAGAGAAATCAGAGCTCGAACAGAAAGGTTTAGGTGTTCGTTTTTCCCGCTCGCTGTTCGGGAGTGGAATAGTAGAGAGATAGTATGATTGTGGTTCGATGAACCCTCTGCCAAGCACTTAAATGTGAATTGCAGAGTAGTCATGTAGATGTAGATGTAGATGATGTATCGGCACTTTAATTCTTCTTAGCGTGGCAATACTTTTCCATTTAGTGCCTATGGAATTGTGCCATGCTGTTTGGGCGTTGGAACAGCATACCCGAGGCTCAGTGAAGCTATGTCTTCCAGGAGAGCCTCCTCGCTCCAGAAGGTGTTGCTCAAACCAACGCCAAACTCCAACTACTGAGCCCGTTGCGCCGTGCAGTTCCCGTGCGCCTTTTCCCGCGCTCGCTGCCATCCACCTTTTACCGCTCCCTTACAGACAGGGTGTTAACGCGAGGTTTTGCATTCTAAATATCCTAACACATTGCCTACGTATGGACCATACGCACAGTTACAATTTTAAACATCTTACAACAGTCTCAACATTTGTTACATTTCAATTCTATTACAATATTGCCTCAACATGGGACTGATGAAATCATTCACAGCATGTCCCGTCGTTGTCATGCCTGTATTGCTGCCAGAGGTAGACACACCCAACGATGAGCACATTACCCAGTTGTCTGCATGTGTGCGCAAATCCTTTAAGTTGCAAAAAAACCTAAGAACATTTTTGTCTACCGTTGAAATTGTTTTCGTTCTGTATTCTTTACAATGTTTCTACTTTACTATCACCTGTTTCCACTTTTGAGCAAAAATAAACGCAACCTTGCGAAATTTTCGTTTGTTGCTTTAATTTTTGACCCAGCGTATGTTGGTTTCGACTGTAGTGTGAAAATATTTTCAACTTCTCTTATATTCTTTATTATAATATAGTCATGGAACTTAATTCTTCAGGGTTATAAGGTTTTCAGAGGTTTATGTGTGTTAATTGCTCAGAATGTCTTCTCTTTAAGATTATTGTCGTCTTCTTAATAGAAACATCCTCAATAGCTGAAGAGTAGCTGGCTGGAATTGCGAAAATTGTTTATCACTTCTGCGATGAGTATGTGTCTTTTCGGCGGAAACGTATTGAGTACAAACGCAGTTTGTCAGCTGGAAGAGCGGGAAGTGTTCATCACTTGTACTCAGGTGTACTGCCTTCTAGAATCGGGCAATGACACACAGTTAAAAACAGAATTCACTATAAGCCACTCACGTCCGAATTTGCTCTCTCTGATTCGGGAATGCACGTAAGTACATTCGCCGAATTTTTCACATGCCATTAATCAAGTTACGGTCTGAAACCAAGTATTTGTACTGAGACGCATCTCTAGTACTGTCAAGTTAGGCACAGTTTTGGATTCTTGGATAGCTCCATGCCTGATTTCCAGGCCCATCTCCCATATGAGCTAGTATTCCGAAGATGGTGCCATCATTGCCAGCGAACCTTTGAAAACTAACGTTCATTTTTTGCTTAATAGTTAGTAAAATATAGGTATACTAAACAAATTTTCTGAATTTAGGCAATGAACGAGATGAAGACACGGTTAAAACAATTACTTACACGTCATGAGGAGTAGGGTCCAACTCCCTGTCGTGGCATTTAAACAAATCACAATAAGGGTGTTGGGTTAGATTCAAGATGAGCAGGAAATGAAAGCATTAGCAATATCAAACAAAAAATTAACTTTACTCTGAAATAAGAAATAACCAAATAGAAGGCATTTTGTTCGAAAGTGCACATCTTTTTACTTAGATCTAAATCTGCTGCTAGTTGACATTCAACACTATGTTGCTCCACCACCTGAATTACATCCTTGGATCCTCCTCCTCCTGCTATCTAGAGTGCTGTGGTTGAAACGTAGCTGCCTGAGCTTCTTCCATTTCTCGTCGAAAGCCCTTCTGAGGTAATCCAGCGTGTGCAGGTGGTTACAGCGTCAACATACTGCAAGGTTCAACTGGTCCCAAGCAAGCTCAGTCACGTTCACGTCAGCAGATACCGCATGCTATGCCATGCGGAAGATTCCTGCCTCTTGGGAGAACGTGTTCACCAGTGATACGGTGTTCTAATGCAATAACTTCCTGAAAAACGAACTCATCGCTAAAATGTTGACTGTAGGGCATTGTTGCTGTGCGGTATCTGGACTGCATGCTGACCCTACTGCAAAGTACCCTCGAGAGCGGTGAGAGGATGTGACATCAGTGTACGCTACCGGTCCAAATAGTTCAAATGGCTCTGAGCACTATGGGACTTAACTTCTGAGGTCACCAGTCCCCTAGAACTTAGAACTACTTAAACCTAACAAACCTAAGGACATCACACACATCCGTGCCCGCGGCAGGATTCGAACCTGCAACCATAGCGGTCGCGCGGTTCCAGACTGTAGCACCCAGAACCGATCGGCCACTGCAGCCGGCATACCGGTCCAAAACACGACTGATCCACCTGTGTACTTAAGCCGTTGGACTGTATATCTGACACGTGTATGGATACTTGGTCACCTACGTACTCTTATACGACGATCTGCAGGTGGCAGAGAAATCCTGGAACAATCGTTGAAGAAAACCCGACGCCATGGAACGAGATACTATTCCCAATGTTCTCTTCTCAAACTTCACCAGTCACCACGGCGCTGTAGGGTGCGCATTGTTGTTCGTAGTGGAAGCCTGGAGGGCCAATTATTCGTGTGGAAAAGGTTACGTACTCTCTGGCTCTATACAGCACTCCCTGTTGCCTCCAAAAGAAAGCGTACAGTTCTTTTGCATTGTCCTCGGAGTCATTACGAGCCATAATTTGTAAGTAGCCGTATAAGCTGGTCTTGATAACAGAAGACAGCCATTACAACGCAGATCTTGTCAGTTCTGTGTCTCACGACAGTGATTGAATGTTTCGATGACGTTGCTCTTGTGTATGCTAGTTCAGCATGCTGGCAACCGTTCTTGCCGTTATGGACGAAGTGCGCTTGGTCTAAGCTTGACATTGGACTTCAAGGCATTGTCCAGTTCACGATAGTTTCTTACTCCTTTACTGCACGTAGCTATTTCTTGTGGCCAAGACAGAGTTGACAAAAAGGGTTCCTTTTAAAAAGAAGAGCTATTTAACTATAAGGGTGGTGGCACATTTTTCTGAGCAATTTCGTCTACGTTTAGAGTGGTTTCACTAAGTCACTTTCGGCGATTACCGAGGTAGAGCCCTTGCAAAGGTCTGAGCCCTTCTTCCTTCGCATTTTTGTGGGCGATGGATAACGTCTTGGATATTAATGCTATGTGGAACTTCAGATTCTCTTCTTTCTTGTCTCATTTAGGTATGGCCCCTGGCAGCATTAAGTTCTAAGTATAAGGAGACCGTTCAATTCTTTTCTCTGTCACTGTTTCCTTTTCTTTGCGTTTTATATTAACACTCTACGCTTTACATCTGTGCCGTTTTCCGGTATCCTGACACCCATATTTTCGTGTTTAGTGTAATACCGTTTGGGTATACCTAGATGCATGAACGTAGCTTACACTGAAAATTTCCTGCTCTTTTTAAGACACTTGTCAGATTAATGAATTACCTGAAGTAATTAAGCTTACCGGAGAAAATATTACACACTCACTTAAATGGGTATACTGGTCGCTTTGGGGCGCAGTAGATGGTGTGGAACTGGTACTACGCAGTCATGTGACCTTCCACCACTCACCTAAGCCGTGAGACTGTAGTTGCGTGCGTTCCACTTGGTTCTATACAACCAGCGCAGTGAGACTTGGCTGCACGGTCGGAAACAATTATCGGGTTTTGACGTGCCCCTAGTCTCAATTGCATGAAACTGTTGTTGATGTATCATCATGGACTGTTCAAGGTGTCTCCAAGGAATGGTATAGTACTGAAAGCCATGCAATACACCATGAGAACAGCGCTCGTAAGAAATATCCTAACTGACTCGTATAGAAGACGGATGGCCTGCCTCATCATCAATGACAATCAGTCTCAGATCCAATAGGAAGTGTTGCAGTCAGTGAGTGCAGGTGCATCTCAATCAGTTTCCGAGAGATAACTTGCCAAGCAAACTGTATGCAATAAACATCTGGAGTCGAGCACCTCGTCTGCAGTGCACCAAACAATATAGAAATTGGTCAGTAGCTACCTGCTGCCGTGCAATGTGTCCGACGTGCCCTAATTTCGCCTCTTATCAAACGTCTCAAGGTGTCGAACCAATGAAGCGTTCAAACTACTGAGATGTTTCGCTTCTGCTTTTGGTTTCCTATAGTGGGCCCACACATTCATATTACCGTCAATCAGAACCACGCTTTATAATTCAACATTCTCTCTGATCAAGTGTTTCCTCAACATCTTTATAATGAGTACGCTGTACATTCTCGCGTCTTGCAGGATGACAACAGCCTTGTTCACAGTGTTGCGAGCATACATTCCTAGTTTTAACCATCACTCAGGCCACATATCGCACCTGACTGACACGCTAAACTATCCCACAAAAAAACGACTGGGACAATTTGGAACAGCGAAACAAACGCGGTGATCAACATTCCTGGGATATGGTAGCACTACGGGATGAAATCGTCAGTGAGTGGCCACAACTGGGCATGGTATACCTGAAGAAACTTGTAAACTCTCTTCTTTGTCGAATTGAGGTATTTAGCAAGATTAGAAGTGACATTACGCGGTATTACGGAAATGTTTCCTGGGGGTTACTAACTTTTTAGCCGAATGTGCTTATCTCTCCAATTTAATGTCTTCACCATATAAAATAGTAATCGAAATTTTTTCGCAAACTGCGAATACTGTACCATAACAGCTATACAGTTTACTGGAAACAAGTGGAAATTTATGTTGCACTGGATCTCTAACCCGGATTTTCCGCTTTACGCGGAGTTGCCTTAATCGTTTCGGCTATCCGAGCACGCTTCACGGACAGACCTAAACTTCCATATGTCCCCGTGTGTTCTACATACAGTGCTGGCACAATTATGCACGCGTGTCCGAAGGAGCACTGCATCGAACTTTACAGGGAGTCAAATACAGACATTACACTAATGTTGAATGATAATGTCTTTATTACCGTTAATGCATATCAGTTCCTTCATCTTACCAAATACTAGCATCGGGATGAAAATTCTTACAAATTTTTGGACGTGACATATTAAAGAGTGGCGTGCAATGACTTTTAGATTAAAGAGACGGAGATCATTGCAGAATGAGCGGGGATCGAGCGAAGTTCCGCGCGCTACCGCACGTTCGGCGTCGCTGGAATGGAGTTAGTGAAAGGTTCAGAGAAGCCTGTCAGGTGACCAGCCACGTGCACGATGACGTTCGGTGCTGGCATCTGCGGCGCACATGAATCATAAATACCGCGACTGGCTTTTAAAATAAACCGCGCGCGAGCCTCGCGCCAAGGTTCAGCGACCTGCGGTTATCTGCCGTCTGCACTCTCTGTAGCTGCTATCGGCAACGCTTGTTTCCAATGCCGTGAACCAAAAGATGCACGCCGCCAGTCCAAAGTACAACTATGCACTAGCTGTTTCCAGCATAGCAGTGGTCTTTGTCCCGATGAATTTGGTGCTAATCTCATTCCCCGCAGTTAACCTCGTAGAGCACTGACAATGATTTATTTTCCTGTTGTTTTCTTATTATCCTTCCGTCTTCCTATTCCCCAGTCGCGTGTAGCCTGCCGCTTTCGTATCAGCGCATTCTCTATGGTCGGATTAGTACGCCCAATCGAAAAGCTGGCGTACTACCGGAATGGTTCAACTATATATTTGGTCTCTGTCTAGGTCTTATTATCATGATTAAAGAAGAAAGGTCAGATTTCAGATTTTGCATTTTTTGTCCAATTATAAAGATTAGACAAAAAAATCTGTATGATAGTGATTAGAATTGGAACCATTGATAAACTTGAAATTGGTTGTCTCAGTATCTATAGACGACGCCCTGAGCAAAGTGCATTGAATCACGTCTGACCATAAAGTTGCAAAGGCGGCAAATGCTGGCGCTGCGCCAGCTGGTGCATCTTTGACTAAAGTGGTCAATCGCAACGTAATGCTTCTCAGGACATGACGGCATATACTAAATCTGGAATCTGGAACGACTACGTCTTGTAAACACGAGAGGGTCGAAAGTGCAAGCTGAGAGACAAAAGTCAAAGAACATGGAATCTGTCTGTGTCAACCATAATCTGAGTCTGACGTCTGAGCTGAACATATTCGTTTTAGACTCCATATCGGTGAAATTGGCTACAACAGATTGCAGTATCAAAGTACTGATGTGCGAGCTGCCTTTGCCAAACCACTAGTGCACAAGTGCAACAATAGGAAGTTGGTTAGCGGAGAGAAAATGTAACTTATGCAGTTCGTGAACTGATAGCCAATGGAATACTATTATTCCTTCGTTTCCAGCACCATATCGATTTCATTTGCGGAGTTCACCGGAACAATTTCACAAAATGGATGTTTCATGCCACAACGAAGCATGCTTCTTCAGAATTAGGACATCTATACTATGATATTCCGCCGCCGCTATCATCAGGTTGCAATGTTAGATGATTACCAAGGCACGTGGTGACATTCTGAGTGAACCAGTCCATCCCCTGCTGCAGGTTATGCTCCATTCAGGATATGTAGTTCACTAAGACGATAATGCTTGCATCTTTCCTGAAACTGGTGTCACTGGATCACATCGGAAAAATTATGACCTTCCTCTATCGTCTCTATCAGAACTTGAAATTAATTCGTTTCATCAAAACATTAGAGGATTGAAAAACAAGATATATGAGCTTGTTGTATGCCTAGAAGATATGGAAAATTCTGCAGTGATAGATGTTCTGTGCCTCTCTCAACACCATGCAACCACAGGGATGGAAAAGTTAAATATTATTTTGCATCATTTTCGTGTAGAGTAAACATCGAAAACGGAGTTGCAACATATGTAAAAGTTGGACACAATTTGAAAAATATTGAAACGAATAGTTTTTGTTTTGATCATAGCCATGAAATATGTGCAGGGAGTTATTGCTGCAGAATATTTCATTGATAATTCTAACAGTCTACAGATCACCTACAGGAAACTTTCAGAAATTTATGAGAAATCTAGATGCAGTATTGAGCTATCTGTCAGAGAAGAAGTAACAGTTAGTAGTTTATGGAGGTATTAATGCAAGCATCTTAAAACTACAGACAGGAAAATTTAACTAGAATTATTATTTGGTGTTTCAGTCTAATTTCAGTAGCTAATTTTCCAACTCGTACGCCGCAGAATACTAGGATACTGATTGACAACACTTTTACAGACAGTGCTAGGGCTGAAACAATTCTTGTGTAACCAGCTGCTACTGGACTATTTGATCACGATGCACATTTAATGGAAACAAACAGCATGGCACCTTACACTCCGGAGGCAGGTTCACACAAATCAGTATAGCTTATTAATAAGAAGAGGCTATAATCATAAAAATTCTAAAAAAACAAAAGCTCCTGTGGGGTTGATGATACTTCAGATGAATTCTGAAAAGGTGTTCCAACGTAGTAAGTAATGGCCTTAGTGATATATGCAATGCATCACTGGTACGGGGTAAATTTCCAAACTGCTTAAAATATGCTGTTATTAAACCACTTCATAAGAAAGGTGACAACAGAGACTTTAAACAACTATCATCCAGTTTCTCTACTGATGTATTTTTCCAAAATATTCGAAAAAGTTATGTACTCAAGAGTAGTCGCATATTTGAGTGGAAACAATTTACTTAGCATAATACATTTAGGATTCCAGGAAGGTTGCTCGACTGGGAATGTTGTTTTTGCAGTCACTCATCAACGTGTAAAGCCTTAAATAATAATATATCACCTAGTGGTATTTTCTGTGCTCTCTCCAATGCCTTCGATCATGATACTCTCTTAGAAGAACTCAAGTTTTTGGAACTAATGACTTTACACACAGCTGGTTTGAATCATACATCACAAACAGAATGCATAAGGTTGTGCTGAATAATTCAAATAAAGTCGGAAAGCTCGAAAATTGTAGTGACCAGGGTAAAATCACAAAGGGAGTAACACAGGGTTCAATTTTCTGTCCACTTCTATTCCTTACAAACGTGAATGACGTTCCAGTTAACATTAAACATGCTAAATTGGCACTTTTTTCAGACGATACTAGTGTTATAATAAATCCCATTAGATAGAAAGCAACAGGAGAGCTAGTAAATGACATTTTCGATATAATTATGAAGTGGGTCTCTGAAAATGAACATTCCCTAAATTTTGAAAAAACACACTACATGCAGCTTTGTACAACAAATAGTCATACCAACATACCCTAAATTCACCTCCGGTTGTCCCCCACTTCGGATAAATTCTAAATAGGAACTTAATGATCGTGGCTGTCTTGTGGTATGGATAATGGAAGTTAATTCATTAATGAAGTCAGGATGACGTTTTCTTGATTTACTTAACATGTCAAAAATCAATAGACTTAGACATCTTACACACACTCGGTGACACTGGTAACTACATTAAATAAATTTAATTTGCTACACTTTGCTGTTTCACCCAGCATCACTTACGTGACCTACACCGCACGTCTTTGGAAGCACTCGGTTCTCCTCGGACATCGGTACTTGAGTCATGTGTGTGGCATACTAAACGTTGTGTTGTACACGAAATTTATCCAACTGTATTCAATTTATTTGTACATTTCGATTCGGCCAGTGTCTTTATTGACGGCTGTCACTTTACGTTAAAAATCATAACTTTGACGCCTAAACATTGTTCGTTGCATCTAATAAGTTTCATCTCGCTGGCTACTCGTCGCGAGGTTTACGTGTTTCCCACCTCTAGCTGAAAGATGTATCGGCACATTTGTGACGAGTGATAACAAGATCAGTGGTGAACATTTCGAGTATGTCATATCCTATAAGAATTTAGGGCAATTATAGGGTGGTTATAATTAAACTTGCGATACTTGAGAGGGTCCCCATGAAAAATTAGTAATCGTGTGGCAATGAACCCTGGTGGAAATTTTTTTAAGGATATGCGGGACAGAAATAATGAAATGGTTCAAATGGCTCTGAGCACTATGGGACTTAACTTCTACTGACACACAGTCAACACGGATTTAGTGGTGGTGGTTAGTGTTTAACGTCCCGTCGACAACGAGGTCATTAGAGACGGAGCGCAAGCTCGAGGTAGGGAAGGATTGGGAAGGAAATCGGCCGTGCCCTTTTCAAAGGAACCATCCCGGCATTTGCCTGAAACGATTTAGGGAAATCACGGAAAACCTAAATCAGGATGGCCGGAGACGGGATTGAACCGTCGTCCTCCCGAATGCGAGTCCAGTGTGCTAACCACTGCGCCACCTCGCTCGGTAACACGGATTTAGAGAACAACTTTCTCATGAACACAACTAGCTCTTTACTCACACGAAGTGTGGGGCTATTGAGAAGGGATTTTAAATTGATTTTGTATTTTTCTATTTCCAGAAGGCTTTTGACACTGTACTACACAAGCGGCTTGTAATAAAATTGCGCGCTTGTGGAATATCATATCGGTTACGTGACTGGATTCGTGATTTCCTGCCAAAGAGGTCACAGTTCGTAGTAATTGACGGAAAGTTATCGAGTCAAACAAGTGATTTCTGGTGTTCCACATGATAGTGTTAAAGGCCCTCTGCTGTTCCTTATCTATACAAACGCTTTAAGAGACAATCTGAGTAGACGCCTTGGTTGTTTGCAGATGAGGCTGTCCTTTATCGTCTAGTAACGTCATCAGAATATCAAAAAAACTGCAAAACGATTTAGAAAAGATATATATATACCGAGCAAAAACTGGCAATTGAGCCTAAATAATGAAAAGTGTGAGGTTATCCACATGAGTGCTAAAAAGAATCCGTCAAATTTCGGTTACACGATAAATCAGTCAAATATAAAGGCCGTAAATTCAACTAAATACCTGTTGTGTTGTTGTTGCGGTCTTCAGTCCTGAGACTGGTTTGATGCAGCTCTCCATGCTACTCTATTCTGTGCAAGCTTCTTCATCTCCCAGTACCTACTGCAACCTACATCCTTCTGAATCTGCTTAGTGTATTCATCTCTTGGTCCCCCTCTACGATTTTTACCCTCCACGCTGCCCTCCGATACCAAATTGGTGATTCCTTGATGCCTCAGAACATGTCCTACCAACCGATCTCTTCTTCTGGTCAAGTTGTGCCACAAACTTCCCTTCTCCCCAATCCTATTCAGTACTTCCTCATTAGTTATGTGATCTACTCATCTAATCTTCAGCATTCTTCTGTAGCACCACATTTCGAAAGCTTCTATTCTCTTCTTGTCCAAACTATTTATCGTCCATGTTTCACTTCCATACATGGCTACACTCCATACAAATACTTTCAGAAATGACTTCCTGACACTTAAATCTATAATCGATGTCGACAAATTTCTCTTCTTCAGAAACGCTTTCCTTGCCATTGCCAGTCTACATTTTATATCCTCTCTACTTCGACCATCATCAGTTAGTTTGCTCTCCAAATAGCAAGACTCCTTTACTACTTTAAGTGTCTCATTTCCTAATCTAATTCTCTCAGCATCACCCGACTTAATTCGACTACATTCCATTATCCTCGTTTTGCTTTTGTTGATGTTCATCTTATATCCTCCTTTCAAGAGACTGTCCGTTCCATTCAACTGCTCTTCCAAGTTCTTTGCTGTCTCTGACAGAATTACAATGTCATCGGCGGACTTCAAAGTTTTTATTTCTTCTCCGTGGATTTCAATACCTACTCCGAATTTTTCTTTTGTTTTCTTTACTGCTTGCTCAATATACAGATTGAATAACATCGGGGAGAGGCCACAACCCTGTCTTACTCCCTTCCCGACCACTGCTTCCCTTTCATGCCCGTCGACTCTTATAACTGCCATCTGGTTTCTGTACAAATTGTAAATAGCCTTTCGCTCCGTGTATTTTAACCCTGCCACCTATAGAATTTGAAAGAGAGCATTCCAGTCAACATTGTCAAAAGCTTTCTCTAAGTCTACAAATGCTAGAAACGTAGGTTTGCATTTCCTTAATCTTTCTTTTAAGATAAGTCGTAGGGTCAGTATTGCCTCACGTGTTCCAATGTTTCCACGGAATCCAAACTCATCTTCCCCGAGGTCGGCTTCTACTAGTTTTTCCATTCGTCTGTAAAGAATTCGTGGTAGTATTTTGCAGCTGTGGCTTATTAAACTGATTGTTCGGTAATTTTCACATCTGTCAACACGTGCTTTCTTTGGGATTGGAATTATTATATTCTTCTTGAAGTCTGAGGATATTTCGCCTGTTTCATACATCTTGCTCACCAGCTGGTAGAGTTTTGTCATGACTGGCTCTCCCAAGGCCGTCAGTAGATCCAACGAAATGTTGTCTACTCCGGGGGCCTTGTTTCGACTCAGGTCTTTCAGTGCTCTGTCAAACTCTTCACGCAATATCATATCTCCCATTTCATCTTCATCTACATCCTCTTCCATTTCCATCTGAGCTCTTGATGTTCATACAGGTGGTTCTCTTATCTCCAAAGGTCTCTTTAATTTTTCTGTAGGCAGCATCTATCTTACCCCTAGTGAGATAAGCCTCTAAATACTTACATTTGTCCTCTAGTCATCAATGCTTAGCCATTTTGCACTTCCTGTCGATCTCATTTTTGAGACGTTTGTATTCCTTTTTGCCTGCTTCATTTACTGCATTTTTATGTTTTCTCCTTTCATCAATTAAGTTCAATATTTCTTCTGATACCCAAGGATTTCTACTAGCCCTCGTCTTTTTACCTACTCGATCCTCTGCTGCCTTCACTACTTCATCCCTCAAAGCTACCCATTCTTCTTCTACTGTATTTCTTTCCCCCATTCCTGTCAATTGTTAACTTATGCTCTCCCTGAAACTCTGTACAACCTCTGGTACTTTCAGTTTATCCAGGTCCCATCTCCTTAAATTCCCACCTTTTTGCAGTTTCTTCAGTTTTAATCTACAGGTCGTAACCAATAGATTGTGGTCAGAGTCACATCTGCCCCTGTAAATGTCTTACACTTTAAAACCTGGTTTCTAAATCTCTGTCTTACCATTATATAATCTATCTGATACCTTTTAGTATCTCCATGGTTCTTCCATGTATACAACCTTCTTTCATGATTCTTAAACCAAGTGTTAGCTATGATTAAGTTGTGCTCTGTGCAAAATTCTACCAGGCGGCATCCTCTTTCATTTCTTAGCCCCAATCCATACTCACCTACTATGTTTCCTTCTCTCCCTTTTCCTACACTCGAATTCCAGTCATCCATGACTATTAAATTTTTGTCTCCCTTCACTATCTGAATAATTTCTTTTATTTCATCGTGCATTTCTTCAATTTCTTCGTCATCTGCAGAGCTAGTTGGCATATAAACTTGTACTACTGTGTTAGGTGTGGGCTTCGTATCTATCTTGGCCACAATAATGCGTTCACTATGCTGTTTGTAGTAGCTTACCCGCATTCCTATTTTCCTATTCATTATTAAACCGACTCCTGCATTACCCCTATTTGATTTTTTGTTTATAACCCTCTAGTCACCTGACCAGAAGTCTTGTTCCTCCTGCCACCGAACTTTATTAATTCCCACTATATCTAACTTTAACCTATCCATTTCCCTTTTTAAATTTTCTAACCTACCTGCCCGATTATCGGATCTGACATTCCACGCTCCGATCCGTGGAACGCCAGTTTTCTTTCTCCTGATAACGACATCCTCTTGAGTAGTCCCCGCCCGGAGATCCGTATGGGGGACTATTTTACCTCCGGAATATTTTACCTAAGAGGACGCCATCATCATCTAATCATACATGAACCATGGACCTTGCCGTTGGTGGGGAGGCTTGCGTGCCTCAGCGATACAGATAGCCGTACCGTATGTGCAACCACAACGGAGGGGTATCTGTTGAGAGGCCAGACAAACGTGTGGTTCCTGAAGAGGGGCAGCAGCCTTTTCAGTAGTTGCAAGGGCAACAGTCTTGATGATTGACTGATCTGGTCTTGTAACAATAACCAAAACGGCTTTGCTGTGCTGGTACTGCGAACGGCTGAAAGCAAGGGGAAACTACGGCCGTAATTTTTCCCGAGGGCATGCAGCTTTACTGTATGACTAAATACCTAGGAACTACAATAACAAACAACTTAAATTGGAAAGAACACATGCAAAATGTCGCGGGGAAGGCAAACCAAAGACTGCGTTTTATTAGCAGGACATTTAGAAGATGCGGCAGATCTTCTAAAGAGACTGACTACATTACACTTGTCCGCCCCCTTTTAGATTACTGCTGCGCGGTGTGGGATCCTTACTCAATAGGATCAACTGAGTAGATCGAGAAAGTTCAGAGGAGGATAGCACATTTTGTATTATCGCGAAATAGGGGAGAGAGTGACACTGACTTGATACAGGACTTGGGGTGGACATAATTAAAACAAAAGCGTTTTTGGTTGCGACGAAATCTTCTCACGTAATTTCAATCAAAATTTACTCCTCCGAATGCGAAAATATTTTGTTGACGGCGGCCTATATAGCGAGAAACAATCATTATAATAAAATAGGAGAAATTAGTGCTCGCACGGGAAAATATAGGTATTCGCTTTTTCCTCACTTTGTTCGAGAGTGGAATAATAGAGGATTATTGTGAAGGCGTTTCGATGAACCCTCTGCTAGGCACTTAAGTGTGATTTGCAGAATATCCATGTAGATGTAGATACCATTGAAAGAAATACATTTTAATTTCCACATAAATGGGTAACATTTGTTAATCGCGTACCACGTTTACATTCCAGGTTGTAAACGTTACTCGATGTGACGTCCATCTGCATCGACGACAACCTGGAACCGCAGCAGAGATTTCTCTACTGCTGGCTGAAGCAGCTCAGGTGAGCTCCCTCCCTCGCTACGCTCATCGTGACACAGCTCGTGCGCTGCTTGAGGATCGCACTCTGCGCCCAATATTCTCAGAAACAGTACGTTCTTCAACAAATTGTTGCACAATTGACCGCCGATCTCTCTAGAGAGCAATTTGCAAATAGTCAGTTAATTCGATCTTCCGAATCATGCTCTTCATCCTCGGAGTGCAAAGTCTTGCAATGCATCGATACTCGCGAAGAGCAGCAACAGTGTTGCCATTATTTTGATAAAAGGGCTTTACGATTAAAGCCATGCTCACCTTATCCAGACCCATGTTGACTGTCTGCAAATGTAATGTGCACCGATGCTTGTGTTTCAGCCCGACATCGCCATACCAGTACCAGCGCCTAACAGCAAATCATGACACTAGTGTTACTGGAAACGCAAATCCTGCAGCGCAAGGTCTGAAATCATTCCTATGAAGCTAGGTACCCATGCGGAAAATAATTTTTTTCTTGCACTGGCTCAAGTAGAAAAAGCATAATTTCGAGGCCTTTTTCGGAACATAAGGTTCGATCGGGTGCAAAACGGAGGCCACAGTGAAAATCAGATGAACCTTTGCACAGATGTGTTGGGAAATATGTACAGTATGCCCTCCGTTGCGTCCCGGCGTTTATTTCTGCTCTGAGCGCACAGTCAACATGTGTGTAGAAAATGGTGTCACCGTGAAGTATGAGGGTCTGGTAAGAGATTTAGCCTGATGTCATGCAGTTCACGCAATAGAACAGTCATGCGTTTTCTTCTTCATGACAATTCTCGGTCGCACTCTGTATAGGCAATGAAGATGCCCCTGCAGTGTTTTTGATGGAATACAGACCTGCGTTTCATCTCTGCTCACATGAACTGCTGGCTATGATGACAACATTTTGCAAAGACGACGAGCTGTAGACAGTCGTGGAGAACAGTCGGGAAGCACAAGCGGCTGCCTTCTATAAGGGTATTGGAAACTTGGTACAACGCTACGACATACGTCTAAGTTGGAGAGCCGACTCTGTGGAGGTAGAAGATGTAGCTAACCACTCCGTACTAAGAAACAATATGTGATGGAACGACCACGCAAAATCAACATTTGGAAACGCGAATGGAAGAATTAGAATTGTTTGGCGGGTTCTGGCGAAATACGATGCATCTGTAATGGAAGTTACAAACAAGACGCTAGTACAACCAATTTAGAGTGCTGTTCCAGTGTTTGGAGTCTTTCTCAAGCAGACATAACGACAGATACCGAACGGATTTAGAGACACAGGTAGGATCGCAGCAGATCGATATAGTCCCTACGAAAGTACAACAGAAATTCTCGGGGAGCTTCAATGGGAATCGTCGGAACAAATTTGATGCAATTCACATGAAACCCTGTTAGATTAGTTTAGAGAACCTGAATTCGAAGAATACTGTGTCCATTATACAGCCACCATCGTATGTTTCGGCCAACGATCATGAAAATAAGATGCGAGAGATTTGGACAAATACAGAGGCATATAAACAGTCATTTTTCCGTTGCTTAATATGGCAAAATCCACAGGAACTGTCACAAGTCGACTGCAAGGCACGCATTTTGTTTGTTTTGTTCAGTTCTTTTCTTCTTTCTTTTGAAATTTTGTGTAACTGAAAAAAATTAGAACCACTTAATTCACTATAAAACTGGAAATAACGTGTAAAATATGAAACTGAAGAAACTCAAACTCAGGGCTTCATAAATCTTTAGTTCATGGTGGTTTAAAGTAGCTATTCAAAACAGTGTACTTTGTTACACAAGAATATTATGCAGTATTATACATTTTAATGAACAGTTGATACCTTGTATTGCAAATTAGCGAGAGAATATAACTAGCATATGAACCAATCGGATATAAAAGTTTCCAACGTCAATAATTAGTATTACGTGACTGAAAGAATTCCATTGGAATAAATTTGTTTCTTATTAAAGTTCCATTATTTACATATATATTCAGTTCTTCATCGCCTCATTTTCACACTTAATTGTGTCCCTCGAGTAACACCCTCGTTTGGCAAGTGCCTGAGTATATGGGTATACCCAGCCCTAGGAAGAGCCACAGATCATTGTAATCGGTGCAGCTTTGTCAGGCTTACTTTGGACTTGCTATACGGGAGAAAATATTGTTTGTGCAATTACTCAGTCTTGATAAATCTTTAGTACTATGACTGTTTTAGTGTATAGGTAGATCTACAGGAGTTGGACTAAAAGTATGGCTACGCCATGAGATTTGTGTTTGAACATAGATTCAAATACTAGCTGAGTCTGCAGGTTGCGTTGTTGTATTTGACCAAAAACGGTGCTTCTGCAATTTCCTCACTACGTTGCAAGTGTCAGTCACGCGCATAACTCAGAACAGTGTTCTTCGTAGTTGTGAGTGCATTATATCGGAGCTGAGTGAATACGGATTTTGGCAAATATTGTTAGTACTCATATTGTGGGTGCTTCCGTAACCAACGGAGTGGAAATGTTTGGTATTTCAAGAGGCATCGATCCAAGATTTTACTGCATTCAGGGAAAGCGGAAAAACACGATTTAATAAGTCACAACGCGGACGACAGTACGTGTTGAGTGATGGTGACAGACAGTGACTGAGGAAGATCGTGACGCAGTATAAGAGGACGACAGCTGGAAAAGTCACTGCAGAACTGAATGTCGCACTCGCGATCCTTGTCAGCAATAAAACACGGATGGAGCACCATACGCGGGGAATTACAGGGCGAGCTGAAATTAGAAAACTCTTCCTCAATGATGCAAGTGCCCATAACAGCAAAACGTGGTACCAAATCCGGAACACCTGGGCTATGGGGAAATGGAAGAAAGGCGTCTGGTCGTATGAATCTTGTTTCATACTGTTTTCTATTTTTAACTGAATTAACGTCCCAAGAGTAAAACATGGCTGGGATTCGGTATGATTTGGGCTTGCCATACCGTGGTGTTCCATTGGCCCCATGGTTCCTCTGCAAGATTGGATTACTGCAACGATTATGTGACCATTTGGACTCATCAGTTCCATCTCATTGGATAATTTTTGTTCCCTTTACGAACTGCTCATTCTACACAAACACATCCCCTGACAGCCTATGCCTATTACACATACAGCATCCGTAATATTTCAAAGCAAAGAGATACTGGTAGTATAGGCAGGATTGCATTTCCTTTTTTGGGAAGGAGGTTACAATATCCCATAAAATATCCTCTGAAGCATTCCACAGAACAGTTGGAAGTTTGCGTAACAACAATAGGCCTATGGCCTAGTGTACTGTTTCCTTCTCTGGAGACTTCTGACAAACATTACCAGTAATCACAAAAGGGACGATAGTAAACGAAGTCAACTTATCTACAATCGCCAGTTAGCATAGCATGCTAACACAACTAAAAAAATAAATAAACGAACAAAAAATAAAAATATTAAACTCAAAACTTCAAATTAAAACGTTCTCGAACGTCCTAGTATTTCCGGGACTGATATCTTGCCAGTACTGATATCGATAACAGCAAAAATCGTCGACATTGTCTATCCTTGAAATGGATGAACTATCGATATAAATAATTAAGATTGTACGAAACCGTCGGAGTGTCAGTCCTATTCGCATCTGTCCGTTATTTTTAATAAAGCCTGGCTGGATATTCGAGGAATGTTTAAATGACAGAATAAGTTTGCAACGAAATGAACATAATGTCTCGTAAAACTGACTGTAAAATTGCTCTAACATAACGGGGACGAATGCACCTAAAAAATTGAAACACAAAGCTCTCTAGCAGCTCAGTTTAACCTAGAATGTCCCACTAATACTGTGTGAAGGAACCGAATTTACGTCGACGACTGCTTGGGAAACGCTACAAGCTTTCCTAACCTGTACAACTGGCAATCGCAAACGACTCCAAGATCCACGGAACTATAGAATTAATCAGGCAACACGCTTTGTGCGCCAGACCTCGCCGATCGTCACTGGCTAGAGACCGCCCCCAAATGGGGTCAGCAAGCATGCGCCCCACTTGGTGCTAGCCAAGGAGTCTCTCTCCCTCAGCGGCTGCACTGCAACTGTCCGAAATTATTCTCCTCAAAACCTAACTTCCTACTTCTTAGAACACCCCATGTGGAAGGGGCAATTCAGTGCTACAGCAAATGTGATCATCCAAATGTTGCTTTATTGATTTTTATACAGGGTGTGCATGAGGAACAAGAGCAAATCTGTAACGTTTGGATGCAGTAGTACTAGTGTCCTACTTGACACAGTCAAGTCATTTAAATATCTGGGAGTAACGCTGCAAAGTGATATGAAACGGAATGAGCACATGACAACTGTTACAGTGAGTGCGAATATCGACTTCGGTTTATTGGGAGAAATTTAGGAAAGAGTGTTTAACTTGTAAGGGAGACAGCATATAGGACGCTAGTGAGACCTGCTCTTGAGTACTGCTAGAGTGTTTGGGATCCGTACCGGGTCGGGCTGAAGGAAGACATCGAAGTAATTCAGAGGCGGGTTTGCTATATTTCTTACCGGTAGGTTCGAACAACAAGTGTTACGGAGATGCTTCGAGAACTCATATGGGAATCTCTGGAGGGAAGGCGACGCTCTTTTCCAGAACAATATTTAGAAAATTTAGAGGAGCAGCATTTGAAGCTGACTGCCACACAATGCTACTGGGGACAACATCAATTGCACCTAAGGGCCACGAATATAGGATGTGAAAAATTAGGGTTCATACAGAGGCATAAAGACAGTCGTTTTCCCCTCGATATACTCGCAAGTGGAACAGGAAAAGAAATGACTAGTAGTGGCACAGAGTAACTTCCGCTACACACCTTACGGTCGTCTGCGGAGCATCTATATAGATGCAGAAGTTTCCCATTCATGGCTTACACAACGCATCTTAACATGCAAGAGCTTAGTGTCGTTTGCTTCTCATGTTCCACGCATTGGTCAATCCCTCTGCGCTAGGGCACAGTGGTGGGTAGGACACATTTTGTTGGATAACAAAATCTGGAGTGTAAGGCTGTGAATACTTTCAAGGTGGCCGAGTAGAGGCGTGGCTTCCTGCTCTTACATCTATGTACAAGGAGGTGAATTCGTCATGTTCAGTGATATACTAGGGACATGCAGAGCGTCTTCAAAGGAGAAAACTCATTTGCCAACGAAGTATGGAGCAGGGACTTACCATAACAGACTACCGTAAACTACAGTGCCCTGGAGACCCGCGTCCTTTCTCTGAAGCCTCTGTGACTACCTCCAGCGGCCACGCCAGACCGCGGGACGAACACCTGCACCCGCACATTTCTAGCAAGATCATCTGGATCCTTCTTCTTGTGTTAGCAAGCGTTGTATTCTCCTAAAAGAATAGTCAAGAAATAAGCAGGAAAATAATCAAATATCGCACAGTGGTGTGTGACTGTTATGTCACAATATATAGCATTTTACTCATCACAGAATTTTGTACCTAAAGAAGTAACAATATGTTAAAATAGCTTTAAAATGCTACACAGCATTTAAGGCGATAGTAAAAAAAATATTTGAAAATGCGGCACAAAATACAACTTCATGCCTAGCAACAACAAAAACTGTAAAAAAAGGTAGAAACTTGTTATGGCGATCTTTCGTGTACATTCTTTCATGTGATTCTAATATCAGTCAGTAGACTGAGGTGCTGACAAAAAACATATGTGTTTCTAGATACTCTACCCTCTAGGTACAACATTCTCCACTAGTTATATTTGAAAACGACAGTCAATCTTATTTACATAAATATACACCAGAAACTGATTTTCTGCTACATGCGAAAAATGGAACGCGTAAATAGTCACTTGCATGAACTGTAATTGTAGGCCGCTGGGAATCAGCTCATTTTGTGAAATCTGTGCAGGCATTCCTTCCGTCTCTCTTCATTTCTGTTACATCAAAAATATTTGATCTTTTTCATCTGACTATTGATAGCCAACACACTGGAACCCATTTCCATGACTATCCACTATCTGTCTGGCTTGTCAGGTAACGCAAGATTGTTAGGTGGAAGAAGGTATCAGATCAGCCATATCAGTCGGTAGCTTTTTGTTATTTTCCTTCGAATTTTTGATACTGAGGCTGACTGCCTCTAGCCTAATGTCATATTAATAAATGCTATCTCTGTGATTAAACTTTTGTGTGATAAATTTTACATGAGACTGGAAACATTTGCACGTTCCCTGAGCAATATTTTTTTTTTTCGAATCGGGATTTGATTCTCATAGTACGAGACTTTACACTACAGTTGTTTACACATCTGTATATGTACTTCAACAGACATTGTACAGAGATTTAAAGAAATGGCATTGGACTAAAATATTTCAGGAAATTTGTCCTTAAACTCTCACCGTCTGCACTCAATTCAATCAGACAATCCCAGTAGTGGCCGTCGCATTACATTTCGGTAACATAATAGTCATTATGGAATCTTGTGCAGAAAAATGAATCGGATGAGGATGTTTTCGGCAAGACACATCGCCTGGACTTTCTTAAGTTGCTCACCCGAACATGTACATATACCTACTCTAAAACTATCCGGTTTTTTTTCCTTTTTTCGGAACGAGAGCCTCTCTCGCTGAAAACAGCTCTGAACTCACGACTGGAAAACCCTTCTTACGTAACTAACAGCTCTCATAGGATGGTCAGCTGAAGCTCCGTTTACTGGCCCCGCCAAGATATTCAGAACTATTCTTTGTCAATGGCGTCATTCGGATGCGATATGGGGTTAGCATACTAATCTTCTCCAGTGGTCAGCTTCTCAGACCTCGCACCCGCTACTTCTCTTTGAAGTAGCTCCTCAGTTGGTATCACGAGACTCAGTGCATCCCGTTCTTGTCCTCCCGCCAAAGAAAAATCCCTAGCAGTACCAGGAATTGCACCCGGTTAATGCGTCTAGCCGGCCACGGTGGCCGAGCGGTTCTAGGCGCTACATTCCGGAACCGCGTGACTGCCACGGTCGCAGGTTCGAATCCTGCCTCGGGCATGGATGTGTGTGATGTCCTTAGGTTAGTTAGGTTTAAGTAGTTGTAAGTTCTAGGGGACTGATGACCTCAGATGTTAAGTCCCATAGTGCTCAGAGCCATTTGAACCATTTTAATGCGTTTAGCAAAAACATTGTTCAAATGGCTCTGAGCACTATGGGACTTAACTTATGAGGTCATCGGTCCTGTAGAACTTAGAACTACTTAAACATAACTAACCTAAGGACATCACACACATCCATGCCCGAGGCAGGATTCGAACCTGCGACCGTAGCGGTCGCGCGGTTCCAGACTGTGGCGCCGAGAACCGCTCGGCCACCCCGGCCGGCAATAAGTTAAGCAGTCAGACGCACTGACAACTTAGCTACAGTACCATACTCCAACGCTGTTTGTGCTTCCTTCTTCAGAAGAAGCAAATTTCTAGCTGTCGGCTTTCTGTGGTCTTCGTAACTCATTGTGGCACACGTGCATTGCGAACTTTACCACATTTCCAGAATGAAGAGTAAATTATTTGCCTTAATAATTTTTACATTGGTGAGGAGCTGAGGTTAATATGGAAACTGGTAGACTATATCAGTGTCTTTACTTACTCGTCAGGTGTAGGACTCCGTGAACAAGGAACACAGCAGTGGACACTGAAGCGGAAGTGTTAATGGGATCAGCTGTTGCGTAGGCGGAAGGCGGACGGACGCCGGCAGTGCTGTAGTGTTGCGGTCCAGCGAAGGCGGAGGCGCGCAGCGGCGCAACCAGTTCGGAAGGCCGTTACACGTGTCGCGGCCGGCCGGCCAGCAGCCACAGTTATTACGTTGGGCGCTGCCGCTTCCACAGCTCCGCGCCACACGTCAGCTCACTTACTCCTACAAAGTGTCGCGCCAAGTCCGACAAACGACGGCACACCGACTTCCTTCATGCACTTGGCGCGAATACTTGACGATGTGACTATATATACTTTGTTGTGGTAACAAAATAATATGAAACTTCCTGGCAGATTAAAACTGTATGCCCGACCGAGACTCGAACTCGGGACCTTTGCCTTTCGCCGGCAAGTGCTCTACCAACTGAGCTACCGAAGCACTACTCACATCCGGTACTCACAGCTTTACTTCTGCCAGTATCCGTCTCCTACCTTCCAAACTTTACAGAAGCTCTTCTGCGAAACTTGCAGAACTAGCACTCCTGAAAGAAAGGATATTGCGGAGACATGGCTTAGCCACAGCCTGGGGGATGTTTCCAGAATGAGATTTTCACTCTGCAGCGGAGTGTGCGCTGATATGAAACTTCCTGGCAGATTAAAACTGTGTGCCCGACCGAGACTCGAACTCGGGACCTTTGCCTTTCGCGGGCAGAAGTAAATCTGTGTGTACCGGACGTGAGTCGTGCTTCGGTAGCTCAGTTGGTAGAGCACTTGCCTCATCACAGGTCATGAACTGAATGCACTGAATGAGCTGACAACCGTCGGCATCTGGATTCGGGGAAAACCACAGTCGCTAAAGTCAGCTGCCATGAGCAACAGCGTGTTGATGACGAGGGTCGACCTCGACTAAAGCGGATTATAGCAGCTAATAGACAACTACTTCATTTCAGTGCTGGAGAGCTACAACCGATACCAGCGTAATTGGCCCTATGCAGAAAGAGCTGACAAATCTGAAACATTGTGTAAGTTTATTGATAGGCAGTAATTCTAGGTAAATAATACGGTATGTGGAAACCGTAATAGTATGGAACACGAGATAAACTCAACTGGGCGACACCAACTGCATCGTGGTCACACATTTGGTTCGTGGTCGAAAACGTAAAACAACTGAGAAGTACCTTTCTCGCCTGCCATTAGTTATCTAGAGCACGCCTTTAAGAGGAAGCGTTGTCTTTTATGGGCTCCAAATGGCTATTGTTCGATAAAAAAGGTTGCAGACGGCCTGACACGAAGGTATGCCTACACAGTCTGAGGGTAAAAGTGCATGGAGAAACACGCACAAAATACAAGAAAGTGTTATACATAGCACAGATATTCATTATGTTTTACTTCAGTTGTGTACGATAATTATTCACAGTGACTCTGAATACGAGTATGGTAATGCTCGGTAACCTGGCCTGACCGACCGCCGTGTAGTCTTCTGCTAATGGGGTCATCCGGTCCGGTATGGAGGGAACACTGTGAGCACACCGCTCTCCCGCTTCGTGAAGGATTTCTTGGCCTTGGAATTGGTACTGATCGGTGGAGTAAATTCTCAGTTGGCCTCTCGAGGCTGAGTTCACCACGTAGGAGTCCTCCCATCCAGGAAAAATCCCCCGCGTGGCAGTCAGACGTGTTGACCATTCACCTACGGAGATGGACAGTTAATGCGAGGGATGGAGTGGTACGGGCAGTGAATGCGAGGGATAGAGTGGTACACATTCCTCAATGATTGTTCTCGCGATAAACAGAAACTATCTTAGCATCCCTAAAAAATGTTTGAATGCCTCTGTCAATAGCCAAGGGGAATAGCATCTTTAGTCTTCTCCCGTTGTTCTGACGACAGCAGCTGAGTCAAATAAATGTGGGCTACGTAATTGAATTCCGAGTGCTAAATCAGGGCTGCATGGTAGATGTGGTATCACAGGACAGTAAAATTTTGCTACTAACACCATGGTCACAGAACTGTTGTTGGCCTGGCCTTCTCGTGTTGCAATTAGAACTTTGTTGTCTTCTCTGGCCTGGCTGAAAATTCGGCCATGGAGCCTAGTGAGTGTCGTCTTGTAGCGTTGTGAATTGATAGTTGCTTTGCGCTTTAAGATATCTAAAAGAAAAGCACCCTGCCTAATTCAGAAGACAGTGAACATCACTTTGTTTCCAGATGGTTCTGTTGTTGAATTCCACGTCCAGGTTCCCGGGTTCGATTACCGGCGGGGTCAGGGATTTTCTCTGCCTCGTGATGGCTGGGTGTTGTGTGATGTCCTTAGGTTAGTTAGGTTTAAGTAGTTCTAAGTTCTAGGGGACTGATGACCATAGATGTTAAGTCCCATAGTGCTCAGAGCCATTTCAACCATTTTGTTGTTGAAATCACATGTCGCCAGTCTATATCCTGTCTTTCGGATTCCGGTTCGTAGTGGTGACACCACATATCATCTCTGGTGATGATAGTTTTCAGAAAATTATTAGCTTGATACAGGTATTAGTACAGTAGTTCCCGTGAAATTTCAGTTCGCTGTTTTTTTTTTTTTTAAGCAACTGCGGGACCCATCTTGCACACACTTTGCGACATCAAAATTGTATAATATATTGTACAGAGCACTACAGTCGACATACAGTTGTGTACACAATTCCTTGGTTGTAATCCGTCGATAATTACGGGTGTATTAATATGGGTGTTGTTTTTCATGGGGATGACAGCCTAGCAGTATTGACCAGCGCGAGTCCAGTCGTTTCTGAAACGAAATACCCACCGCATCAAGTTGTTCGAATCTACTGTATAGCCTCCATACGCTTTTATCAAACGTTGGTGGCTTTCAGTTTGTGCAATTTGTTCACCAGTGGGAAATTTCATGATAAATTTCAGCTTCTAACTCTGCTCGATACCAAACACTACTTTGGAACACTTCTCTGCTGCTGCTAGCTGTCGCAAGATAGTGAAACTAACAGGACATTAACACCCTCGTATTGCCCAGAATCATCTCCTCTCTAGAGGGCACATCTGTTGAAAGCGTGTCGTAGAATACTGGTACTAGCATGGGAGTACGACAAAGGGCATTGAACGCTTGAGCTGCGGGAAAAGGTCTCCTGGAATGATGAGTTTCAGTACACATTGGTACTCAACGATAGCAGGGTACGAGTGCACCTGAAGCCAAATTAGGCAAAGAATCCAGCTTGCCAGCAAATTCCTGTTTGGCGATTGTTCACAATGGATTAAATGTAACCTCTGATACACCTTCCATCGACTCTCGCAGTTGTATTATACAGGAATCATCTGAGATCGTGTAGATTCATTTGTTCATTATCATTATCCTGCAGAAAATCTACCATCTCACGGCTCACAAATACTATCAGTAGGGTTTGAAGAACACTTCAAGGACATATGGCTGCTTGCGTGTTTTCTCAGGTCAACTAACTCCATTGCTGTTGTCTCCTGTTGTCTCGCGGAGACTACACCATGGAGAGTTGCTTCTGTCATCAAAATGAAAGGGTTGCTACATGCAATAAGTGTAATTCAGTTTCCGGTTGATTGATTTGGGGGATGGGAACCAAACAGCAAGGCCGTCGGTCCCATCGGATTGGGAAGGAAGTCGACCGTGCCCTCTCAAAGGAATGATCTCGGCATTTGCCTGAAACGATTTGGGAAAGCCACGGAAAACCTAAATCTGGGTGGCCAGATGTGGGTTTGAACCGTCGTCGTCCTGAATGTGAGTCCAATTTGCTAACCACTGCGCCACGTCTCTGGGTCGGTTGCTGATGAGTGCGTAATACAATGATAGCATGCTATTTTAAATGCTGTTTAAAAGATATAAAGGAAATACACATTTGCCGCCTCAATGAATTAGAGAGAGAAATATTACTCTATCTCATTGCTACCTATCAGAGCCCCTCGGAGAGCATTAAAGATAAACACCAGTTCTAATTGTCCAATTGTAAAGTGACCTGTTTCCAAATTACGTCCAAAAATAACCACTATTTCAGTATACATATAAGTCGAAAACGATGCTTTGCTGATTAACATTGTTCTTATGTGAGAAACATAATATAAATGTGAAATTAATACTGTAACTAATCGAAAGAAATGTAGCACATGGTAAGGATGTACCAGTAAACCTAGCAGTGTAAAATTACTACAGCAAATTAAATAGAACATATAAATAATGCATGTTAATTGAATCCTCCATATATGTTAGCACTAAAATTCAGGCACTAGTTGATTTGTTATAAAGAAATTTAGAAATGTAATTGTTACCTGTAACATAATTACTCAGAAAATGTTATATTAACTCGTAACTAAGTTGAAAATAGGTTCACCTTGTTCAACACTGAGATTGTGAATTTTTAGCAATGTGTGTCTCATATTCGGTTTAACTTTTAATTGTGATTTTACATAAAATTGTAATTTTCATTGTAGGTAATTGTTAACAAAAGTATAAATAGAGGTCACGCAGGCGCCTTGGGGCACTCGTTTTTTGGCTAGGGTTGCGAGCAAATGTATTGCAGGCTCACTCGTTTGTTGATTGTTGTGAACTATGTGTCGTTTGATGTCAGCTGTGGGTACATGTGATGTAATCGGTACAGTTCACCAGGCTCGGACACCAGAGTCCTGGAAATATATTGGTGTTAAAACTGCACTGTACTTTGGAATTTATTTGGGAGTCTTCCGCAATCCTTTTCATAGGCTGCACAGCGACGAGACGAATCCAGGAAGTTTACAAAACCCCGAAAACTAAACAACTCTCAATGTTGGTAGAACTGACTTGAAAACAACAGCGCATCGACTGGGCATTTCACTCAAAATATTTTCAATGCCGAGGTGGGAAAATTTAAACATCTCAGGAGGAAGGAAGGGAATGGCAAGCAGTAGCATACTTTTCAAACGAAATATCCAGGACTGGTGCGTCGAGTTCCACGCTAGTCGTGATTCTATACAAGGGGCTGGACGATCTGGGAGTCCAGCCTCGTCCATTACACCAGCTGGAGTGGGAGACACTTGAGCACACGCCCTATAGTCCTGATACCACCCCATGCGATTATCAAGCCTTTAGTCCCTTAAAAAAGGTCTTTAAGGGCCGACGATTCCTATCGGACGAGAATGTGCAGCAGGCAATCATGCTCTTCTTTGCGCAGCAGGACACGGTAGTTTTCAAAGCGGGTATCATCAACCTGCAGCGTTGGTGGGATGATTGCCTCTATGATCACCACGATTTTGCGTGATTGGCATATCGTTTGTGGACGGTACAGCCTTCGAACAAAAGCTTTTTTGTCGCTGCTTGTCTAACATTCCTTTTTTTTTTACATCTGTTATATGTCACTGTTCTCAATTCAGTTGCCAGCAAGCGTCATTGAAACTCCCAATGAAAATATGATTTATCCTTACTTCAGCATACATGCACTGGTGACAAACTGGAGGAAGAGCGCATAGGCTGAACTTGTATGATAATCGTTTGATGAAGAAAGTAAATGCTTGACGTGAATAAAAAGGACTTCCATCCCATCGATACCGACTTGTAACTGAAAAGAAATGTGTGTGTAGCCAGGGCTACCCGTTAGGTAGACACGTCACCCGGTGCAAGTCCTTTTTAGTTGATGCCACTTCGGTGACTTGTATGTCGATGAGGATGAAATGACGATGAAGACACCATAACACCATATCCTCAAGCGGAGAAAGTCTCTGGCCCGGCTTGGAATCGAACTATGGTCCCTCCCATGGCATTCCGCCACGCTGACCACTCAGCGATGGAGACGGACATATCGATTTATATAGAGGCGGATATTATAAATGGAAATGCTAGTAAATAGAAGAAATGACCTGTAACATGTGTTTCGCTACAACGTCTGGAAATAAATTTCCGAACAAATTCTCTCCGTTAAAGACTTGCAAATTCTGATACAACTGATTTTTTTTTTTTTTTTTTTTTACGAGGGACTCCAAATAAATCTAGGAAATGACTACTTTAATATATATGTGAAAGCTGGCGTTCTCTGTGAATTTCAGTGATGGAGTGCTCAGTTTATCAACCGAGTAACAGCTACCCGATAATACGTCAGTCAGATGTGTTTCTGCTCTTCTTCTGCTAATATATCTTCGTCGTAAAATCATGACGGGAAGGAAACTTGTCTAAACGCGAAGTTAGCTCAGTTCTGGAACACTTGTCCCATCATAATCGAGAAGTTAAGCAACAGAACGCATCTGGAACTGAATTATAATTTGTGAAGATGTTGCGGTCGTGATATAGAAAAGGTTTAACTCGGTTTACTTTGAATTCTTTTTGTGCTCTGTGCTTTGTTTACAGACAGAGAGAAAATCTTGACATGCATAATGGTCGCAATGAGTTCGTCTTCAGGTTGACGGTAAACGGGACCATAGCTTCTACACGTACGAAATGATTATCAGAGCGCTTTAGGGGAAAAATTACGAATCAGCAACATAAACGTAGAAGAGGGCTCTAAAATGGCATCATACAAATGAATGTTACCTTTGCACAAGCACTCGATAATTCATTAAAGAAAGTCTTATTCAGTCACTCCTCCTGGAGAGCGCCTTCCATAAGATAGATGGAGCGTGACATGACACCTTTATTCCAAAACGCCGAAAAAAGAATATTACACTTGAGAGAAGCGTTGCCGATGTTCCAGCAGTGATTTCCGCCTCGAGGAATTCCTCCATGTCACCCACCGTCCAGTTTCCATAAGCACGTGGCTACTGTACTACAACTCATAGCAGCACAAAGTTGTGCAACGCATAGCAGTAAAAGCAACTAAGTGCGTGAAAGCAACACAACTGACCTTTATTTTCCCAATTTAGTCATCGCTCCACTCTCACCCCAGTTAGGGCCTTGGTTTAGCACATGCAAAACTTAATAGAAGTTTTAAATTGAACAACAAGCGTTGTCATTATTTATTAACATTATACTCCATTTTAATTCTTTCGAATATATTTCTTTTGATGCCCAATGAAACAAAAAGTTATTATCTTTTATAAATTAAAAATCAACTGATGATGTTTATCATTGCTATAAATTACGCTGAGTGCCGAAAAAAAATTAAGCACTCAGAAGGAGAGGAGGAAACGAAATGAAAATTTTCTGGTTGGTAAGATATGAGATGTTCTTTCGGTGATTACAAATTAGAGTAATATTTGCAGAGAAATCGATAGTATGAGCCCACTTATCAGTATGACGTTGCACACACTATGACCTGGATGCATGCACTGATTCGGTTGGGAATGGTATCATAAAGCTACTGTAGCCTTTGCTGAGGCAGGCTGGTTCACGACTGCTTTAACGGGTCCTAGATATCCTGGATAATGGCACTGGACGAGTTGATGACCAGCTGGTTCAACACATGTTCTGTCTTGCAGAGATTTAGGGATCTTGCTGGCCATGGGTGCAGCTCAAAATAACGCAGAAATTTCTTACAGACACAAGACATGTATGGACAAGCATTGAACTGTTCTAAAATGGTATAATGGTACTGTCACATGAGAGGTATGTATCAGGACGCAGGATGTCCGTGATGTACCGTTGTGCCATCACAGTACCATCAATCACTACCAGCCGTGACCTGAAGTAATACCCGATGGCACCCCGCATCTTGGCACCAGGAGTAACACCGCATTGCCATGGAATGAATGGGAAGAATCCCAAGGTAGCCTTCACCCACAATGGTCATCTGGGGTAGTATAGAACAACGATTCATTCTTGTACACAATACGACGCCAATCATCAGTAGTCCATGCTTCCTGATCACGGCACCATTCCAAACGCAGTCGTTTGTGTTTAATTCCCTACCCCAGCTGCTGCTGGTCTCCGACCAATGGTGCGGGACAACATAGAATGCTGCAGGGAGACCATTTCTTGTTTTCGGATGACAGGATCAGATGTGAAAGGGTTAAGATGTGGTTGATGCACAATACAGCGATCTTCCCATGGCGACAAGTATCCCTACCCTCACTCTCCCATGCAGGACAGTCTTACATTGGGCCAGTCTTACGTCTGAATGCCAATAAATCCGGACATTGCACGATTTGACCTGCCGGCCAACTGGAGATCCGCAAAGAGGCAAACACTGTCAAGCTGTTCGCACCTTTTATATATCCTACCAGGCCTGGTAACAACACTATACACGAGCAACACTAAAGCATCACCTATCACAGGGAACTACAATTCTAATCATTTACATACCCGCCGATAGTGTGTACGTGTATGTAGTTGCATTAACATCCATCCATATCTTCTGAGTCTTTCACTTTTTTGTCAGACAATGTATTCGATCTAATTACGATAAAGCGAGTACGCACTAGGTTTAATAATTTATTTCGTCAAGCATTCCTCATTCAATCTTAAGAATATGTCAACGTCATATGCTAAAATTTGTTTACTGTTTTTTCTTAATGTTTTTCAGATATACATCAGTGATAAATGAGAAATTGAACTTTGTGATACAATTACAATTCACTAGAAACGAATTGTAGATGTAAAGGCTATGATCTTGCAAGGCGTTTACTTATATTACCCCATGGGAAATGAAAGAGTTGTCTGTTTGATACTACACAGAATCCATCAGGATTCAGAGAGCCAGAACCCAGCATAGTGAACCGCAGAATTCCTAGCCGAGAAGACAGTCCATTGGAAATAGCTTAATGACGTAAGTTTATACTACTGCAGAAGTGCAGAAATGCCAGGCTGCTGAGATCTCTAGTTGATTTATGTGGCACACAGGGTTCACGACCGCATTTCAAACTGAAGACGGGTGCTTACGTGCTGGAGGAAGCGATGGGGTCACGGACTATGTTTCGTATTGCGTATACAGAAACATTTGTGCACTCGATGTTTCTAAAAACGTTTTCAGCTTTCTCGTGTGGGGGCCTGACGTAGTTACAGGGAAACGCAGCACACGACAAGCAGGCCGGTGTTAACTGCCCGCACAGAAGGGTAACAAGTAAACTGTACGGGTGAAGACAACCAACAGACGCGGCCGCAAGCCGCGCACTTTGCTGTCTGCAAACGACGCCACAGCCTGTCTTACCGACATTTTTGCGAATTCCACTGACGTATGCAGACGAAGGCTGAAGATGAAAGATGTTTTACTTCAGAAACAGTCTTGCTGCCAGACGCCAGCCACTTGTGCCTACTATACACAGTTCCACTGTAAGCATCGCCCGACTGGTACTGAGCAATCTGTTGACGCAAAGATGAATCGGAACAGCGAACAAAACCAGCACGGATAGCAGTACGCACAGAAGTGCTCGCTTAAGCTGCACGAGGAAACGCGTCGGACCCTGTACAAATCCGCCCGGCGGATTAACGATGACCAGTGTGCCAGACAGCCTGGTGGCTGGTTTCAGCCGGTTTTCCTCATCCCAGTAACAAGGACACATTCCAAAGCGTCAATAAACGATCATGATGGAACCTGGCAGATGTGTAAATGGAGCAAAGTAGTTCAAGACATATTTTTTCGTTTGTACCTAATTTCACTTTTAAAGGATAAAACACACCTCGAAAGGTAATTTGGTATTTTAAGTTTAGAGGTAATACCTTCGAAGCAAAGATACATTAAAATGTTTTTCATATAAAAGTTGATAAGAGGCGCTTATTTCAATAGTGGTAAAAGTCCATTTTTGTTCATTTTGAGATACAGAGTCCTAAAATTAAATGAGCGCTAAAAATCTGCAGTTGAGATACCAGAAATATTCAAGCATATGGCTTCTTGCTAGCGATGAACCTTTCTTTCTGTTTGTTTGGATCATTAATTTCAGAAGCATATCAGACAGAAAAGTTGAGGTAATGGACTTGTACCACTATTGAAATGAGCCCTTCATATGTAATTAATGTTTTTGAAAACTTTATAGCCAAATCTTGTAATTTGAAATTTTGAAAAAAAACACCAACATCAATTAATATTGAAAAGTGAAACATTTCGTTACAAAATAAATTAAAGAAATTTTCAAGCTACACACATCCCTGTGTAATAAAGCTGGTTTCTGAAAGATCATTTTTGGAAATAAACAGCCTCAGTGTGCTGTCAGAGTATTTTCATCGTAACTATTTACAATATCTAAACACTCATTACTATTTTAATTATTTACTTTAGGTCCTACTTACATTTTTTTATGTTTTAAATTGTTGTCTTACGTTTCACATTCATGAATTTTTTTGTTTTGTAAGTAATCATTTCACATACACGCATTTTGTTAATTGAAAATAACAAGTAACTCATTATTAAGAGTGATAATCCAGAATGAGATTTTCACTCTGCAGCGGAGTGTGCGATGATATGAAACTTCCTGGCAGTTTAAAACTGTGTCGGGCACACAGTTTTAATCTGCCAGGAAGTTTCATATCAGCGCACACTCCTCTGCAGAGTGAAAATCTCATTCTGGAAACATCCCCCAGGCTGTGGCTA
The DNA here is from genome assembly GCF_023897955.1 of Schistocerca gregaria. Taxonomy (NCBI): domain Eukaryota; kingdom Metazoa; phylum Arthropoda; class Insecta; order Orthoptera; family Acrididae; genus Schistocerca; species Schistocerca gregaria. Next base: position 565,073,104 of record NC_064931.1, read on the forward strand.
AGCCATGTCTCCGCTATATCCTTTCTTTCAGGAGTGCTAGTTCAGCAAGGTTCGCAGAAGAGCTTCTGTAAAGTTTGGAAGGTAGGAGACGAGATACTGGCAGAAGTAAAGCTGTGAGTACCGGGCGTGAGTCGTGCTTCGGTAGCTCAGATGGTGGAGCACTTGCCCGCGAAAGGCAAAGGTCCCGAGTTCGAGTCTCGGTCGGGCACACAGTTTTAATCTGCCAGGAAGTTTCAAGAGTGATAATAATTACAGAAATATAATCTTAAAGCAAATGCTTAAAATATAACTTTTTTTACACCATACACACAAAATGAAAGTAATTTCTTAACACATACGAGGGAGAAGCAATATAAAACAAAATTGAGCACGAATTCAGATTTTCATGGATGATCCTCTAAGTATCCTGATTTGTATGAGGCCTTTTTAGTACACTGGTAAGTCTTGGCGACGAAAATTGATTATGTCCTAATGACAGCAGCTTTTCAAATGGAGATTGATATTATAATCATTGGTCACCACTCTTCTTTAAGAATGAGTTAATGGCTGCATTCAAGGTACAGTAATATGCATCTGTCTTCGTAGCCGTGCGGTTCTAGTAGCTACAGTCTGGAGCCGAGCAACCGCTCCGGTCGCAGGTTAGAATCGTGCATGGGGCATGGATGTTTGTGATGTCCTTAGGTTAGTTAGGTTTAATTAGTTCTAAGGTGTAGGCGACTGATGACCTCAGAAGTCAAGTCGCATAGTGCTCAGAGCCATTTTAGCCAGTGTTCGTAGCTTGCAATGTACACTCACTGTAGTCATACGAGTTAACAATGAATACCGTTGCTCTGCAATATTCGTGTTTAGTGACAAGGATCGTAAGTTTATTAATTTTGCATTAGTGATAGCTATGAACTGGCTCTCGAGCCCAGTATATTCATCTTGTACACCCAAAAAAAGCAATGAGGATATGTAAATTATTATTTTTCTTTATATATTAAAGTTGTATACACTTCCGCTAATATTACATGTTAACAGTAGTCGATAAATAGTTCGCCCTGTTGTGAGACAACTCTCTAAGCGCAAGGATGCCAAAGTGCATATCACCACTCCCTGCTGGAAGACGCCATCACCGAAGTATTACTGTCGATGTGATTAATAGAAATGTAGACAAAAATAAATAGCCTATGCCTAACTAATGATGTTTTCCATTTTTCCTTGGGCGTGAAGTCATTGTGGTTCATGGTGTGGGTTCCTGTAGTCATGTCCTAGTTCATGAACCACGGGCAATGTATGAGTGGCCAAGTAAGTGGTCCCGACAGTCGGGATACCAGTTACTTTGGAATAAGGCTGGGCATCTCGGACATATTCTGAGTCGTGGTCACCTTTGTGCTCATACGGCAAAGACTGCCAAATCCACCGGTTAGTCCCTCAACCGTTAGGGGTAAAACTCAATGCGACTCGGTGCAAGTAAGGCTAGCAACCTGCTTCCCCGATACTATAAATATGATTCTGGCAACAATCAGAGCAAAATGCCTCGGACCTTTGGAGGTGACGGAGTCCCACCTCTAACTGACAAACCAGGGACTCCTAAGATACGACTTGGCAAATAAATGGTAATGAGATGGGGAGCTATTAATATCAATGGGGGCTACTCTGGGAAGAAGGTAGAGCTGGCAGAGGCTGCAAGTAAGATGGGGCTGGACGTTTTAGCTGTTAATGACATTCGGGTAAGCGGTGAGAAAGAAGAGTAAGTGGGAGAATACAAGGTCTACCTGTCAGGAGTCAAAGCAGGATTAGCACAATGGGGTGTAGGGCTTTACATCAGGAAAGAAATTGAACCCAGCGTAGTTGCAGTAAGGTATGTAAACGAACGACTGATGTGGATAGATTTGACAGTGTCTAGCAAGAAAATTAGGATTGTGTCAATATATTCGCATTGTGAAGGGACAGATCAAGATAAGATGGATAGTTTTTATGAGGCACTCAGTGATATAGTTGTTAGAGTATGCAACTCACACGAGTGAAATTATATCCATCATTTTGGAGCTCTGGGAATTATTGAGTAATAATAGGTATGGATATATTGGTCCGAGACATCTACAAGCCAGTACGCAAAACAATCGCGTGTAGATGTGTGACAATACGAGGTTTGTTTTATTTGTGGCAGGCTGATCTCATATATATGAGACAACATTCACAAATGCATAGGGTTTTCAAATATATTTTCATAGTTATAGATGTCTATTTTAAATGTGCCTGGAGCCTACCGGTGAAACCAGAGACTGGGAAGGATGCTGTATATGTGTTTGAGCAATTACTGCAGCCTTGGTGAACGGTAGGCATAACAACCTTCAAACCGGCCATGGGGACGAATTTTACAATCGGTATTTCAAGTTGGTAGTGGAACAATACTCGACAATATCCCACATGAAAGACAGTATTGTGGAACGTTTGGGCAGGACGATAAAGAAACAGTATGTGGATTTGATTTAATCTTCATGTCTCATAAAAATTATCCCATAAATTATTGGTGAGTATAATCGAAGTAAACATCATATGATTAAAATGAAGCCTATAGGTTTTTATAGATATGAGCTTTTAAAAACAGTATACAGACGGATTAAAATAGTGGATAGATGCAAACACAAATTCAATGTAGGCTATTATGTGTTTGAAAAATCTTGCCCACGAAACTGGTCAGCAGAGAATATTGAGCATATCAGGGATGCATTGCAAGGTGCTGTTCAGAAGAGATCTCCACCACCTTGTATTCTTACGAATTTATGGGCAGCCCTGATGGATTCATGGTGTCAATTCCCTCCAGAACTACTTCAGATATTAGTCGAGTCCACGCGACGTCGTTTTGCGGCTTTCCTGCGTGCTCGCGGGGGCCCTACATGATATTAAACAAATATACCAATACCTTTGGCTCTTCAGAGGGCAGTGGACAGACCCAAGCATTTACATCTCAGAGGACAGTGAAGATGAAGAAATTGCGGGGAGTTTTTACAAAGAAGAATTACAGAAAAGCTCTGAGCACATGGAATGCATCATAAGAGGTTGAAGGAACAAAGATTTAGTGAAATGGTTGGGTTATCTATTATCACACAACAGTGGGGTGAATGCTCACATTTGATATACACCGAAGTGCCAAAGAAACTGGTGTAGGCATGCGTATTGAAACAAAGAGATATGAAGGGCTTCAATAGTGGTACAAGCCCCTTTTTGTTCATTTTGAGATACAGAGTCCTAAAGTTAAATGAGCGCTGAAAAATCTGAAATTGAGATACCAGAAATATTCAAGCATATAGCTTCTTGCTAGAGATGAACCTATCTTTCTGTTTGTTTGGATCATTAATTTCAGAGCATTATAGACAGAAAAGTGGAGGTAATGGACTTGTACCACTATTGAAATAAGCCCTTCATATGTAAACAGTCAGAATACGGCCCAGCGGTCGGAAACGCCTCTAAAACAAAACAAGTTTCTGGTGTAGTTGTTAGATCGGTTACTGCTGCTACAATGGCAGGTTATCAAGATTTAAGCGAGTTTCAACGTGGTGTTGTAGTCGGCCCACGAGCGATGAGACACAGCATGTCCGGAGTAGCGACGAAGTGGAGATTTTCCCGTACGACCATTTCACGATTATGCCGTAAATATCAGGAATCCAGTGAAACATGGAATGTCCGACATCGCTGGGCCCGGAAGAAGATCCTCCAAGAACGAACCCACGACGACTGAAGAGAATCATTCAACAGGACAGAAGTGCAACCCTTCCGCAAATTACTGCAGATTCCAATATTGGGCCATCAACAAGTGCGAACCATTCAACGAAACATCATCAATATGGGCTTTCGGAGCCAAAAACCCACTCGTGTACCCTTGATACCAGCACGACACAATGCATTACGCCTCACCTGAGCCAGTCAACACCGATATTGGACTGCTGATGACTGGAAACATGTTCCTTGGTCGGACAAGTATCGTTTCAAATTTTATCGAGCGGATAGACGTGTCTGGGTATGGAGACAACCTCATGAATCCATTGATACTGCATGTCAGCAAGGTACCGTTCAAGCTGGTGAAGCCTCTGTAATGGTGTGGGGCGTGTGCAGTTGGAGTTATATGGGACCCCTGATATGTCTAGATACGACTCTGACAGGTGACACCTACGTAGACATCCTGTCTGATCACCAGCATCCATTCATGTCCGTTATGCATTCCGACGGACTTGAGCAATTCCAGCTGGACAATGCGACCCCCCACTCGCCCAGAATAGCTACAGAGTGGCTCCTGGAACACTCTTCCGAGTTTAAACGTTTCGGCTGACAACCAAACTCCCCAGACATGAACATTATTAAGCACATCAGGGAGGCCTAACAGGGGCTGTTCAGAAGAGATCTCCACCACCTCCTACTCTTACGAATTTATGGGCAGCCCTGCAGGATTCATGGTGTCAGTTCCCTCCAGAACTACTTCAGATATTAGTCGAGTCCACGTGACGTCGTTTGGCGGTTTTCCTGCGTGATCGCGGGGGGCCCTACACGATATGAAACAAATGTACCAGTTCCTTTGGCTCTTCAGTGCATGACAAGGTGTGAGAACGTCAGACAGTACATTATCAAAACATGAGTGGTAGGTAGTGCATCAGAGGTGACAATGGTATTCGCAATAGGTTACCATCTGAATTGTATCCCTGGGAAGAAATTCTGTGGACCTGGAACGAAGCGGGAGAAAAGTCTAGCTTGTGGCTATAATGGGATTAATCTACTTGATCAGGCCTGCAAGGAACGTGATTTACCGTATACTGCAAATCAAGGTTTGGTAGACCTTCATGCAACTGATCGAACTGTAGCTGATAAAGCCAAGCAAATGCGTCAAAGAAAGGAGACAGACACAGCACAACGTATTGTGGAATTCACAGTTGACAAAGCAATACATGTCAACCCTAAATTGGGTGTTGGCATTAATTTCTGACAAACTACGAACACAGTTCGTTTTAAACAAAAGCAGCAGAAGAAGAAATCTGTAGGATGTTTAAAAAATTGCCCCAAATCAATGTCGTCAGTGGCAAAAGTGTCTTGACGCAGAAGGGAGTAAGAAGTAGAAGATGTGTTAAAACGCCTAGCGTTCTAACAACACCTATGACATCTTGTGGAATTATCCCGATTCTAAATCCAGTGCATGCAGGACTATCCGCAGTTGTCTCATCAGTAGCAGGGGTGCATCCCATAGCCTGAACAGTACAGAATGAACAAGATGCACAGAATGCTAAAAAGGCATAAGAGGATGATGGAGGCCAGCAATATCTGTAGAGAACTATGTACAATATAGCACTTAAACTGTTTATTAAAAAAAAGTCCTCTAACTATATACCAGACAGATGGCTTACAAATACAGATATGCTTAAATTCGTTAAGAAATTCAAAAGCCCAAGATTTTGTGGAGTGTTAATGTGGAATACATTGCCAAAGACGATATGGAAATCCAGGGAATGTGGGCTTGTCATTTTATACGCTGCTAAAGAATCTGGCATGCATTGTGTTGCGTATGTTAAAAAACTAGAGTAACATGTGCTACTTTGACTTGTACAGGGATTTACGCAAGCCTGAAGAATTGTGCAATTACTTCACCAACAGTCAAATATTCTACAATTTTCGATGCTTCCAGGAATTTGGTTGATACCTCTGTGATCATTTCTGCCTCCTGAAAATTGCAATCCACAGATTCTTCCCTACATTTGTACCTGGATATAAACTTACAGAAGTGTAGAGCGGCCCGATTTATGTCTCAATAACTGTTCACACATTAGACCATCTCAAGCTGAACATTGTGAACCAGAATAGGAATGTAGTCCGTTTTCGAGGAGAAGACATCAAAGTATGTCTTCACCTAAAGCAGGAGCAATATGGGTATAAAGCTTAAAATCAGCATACACAGCCATCAGTACATTACTCGACAATGGAAAGAGAAATTCATAACACGTGAGAATTACAATTTCCTTTCATCGACAGAATTGAAAGCACATAATGACATAGATCAGTATAACAAGTCCAGTTCAATATGGCAAGCAAATCAATCGTCGAGATTATTCCTCCCACAAACCTTTAGCTTCGGTAATGTATGGTAGTAAAGATTAGATAAGGCTTCTCATTCAACGTCAAGATGATTTTACTATTCAGAGTAACAGGTTCTTATGAAGGCACATTCATTGAGAAGGATGGAAGCTCTCCTGCAGCAAGTGTGTGACTCACGTGTAACGCATTCGCCTTTCTGTTTCAAGAAGTAAGATACAAACTTAATGGTGTTGAGATAGACTGCACGAGAATTTCTGAATCACATCGACACTCAGAACGTATCTCTCTGCACCAACTTCAGAGCTGAAAGTTTTACAAAATGCAGGAGTGTTTATAGATGGACCGACAAGTGGTCACTTCAGCGTGCGTATCCAGTTCAGAATGCTTGTGGGTGTCTTTGAGAATAACAGGTGCATTATCATGAACGCTAAACAGTAACTAATTCTGTTACAAAGTACTACTAATAATAACTTGTACAATCAAGAAGAGCAACGAGAGAATAAAATGGTGTGGGATAAGTTGGTGTCAAAATGCCACATGTATCAGTATCAGATGAGGAATATCTGAAACTTCTATGTGCATTGAACTCTAGTGTTGAATTGGTTCAACTGCCATTAAGTTTCCGTTCACGGGAACCTCATGAGTGTCCAATTCTACCTTCGACATCTGGCTGACTTGAGCATTTCATACATCAGTTCAGCTAGAAACACCTCGTTTCATTATTCTGGTACTGTAAAAAGAGAGGAGGGTAAATGTAGAAAATGATTCCAGTGTACATAGCAATTGTAATCTAAAGAATGGAAGAGTGGAGTTGAATTATGTGTTTTAGCCATATGATAATCTACAGCTTAATTACAACAATAACAACATTGTTCTACTGTACGATAAGTTTGTGAGGTTTCGCTCTTCTTATCATGATGGAGATGAATTTGGATACATGTTCAGCCCACAGTGGTTTAAATAACTAGTGCCAAGTAGTCATGACAGACTGCTCGTATTAAATCAGGATTCATAGACATCTGTATTAAATCTGAATCATGAGATAAATTCCCACCAAGCATCGATACATACAAATTATTGTTGCATGTTCATGTGATGAGTGACTCACCTCTCACAGGGACCACAAAGCGACTCGTATAAATGTAGAAGTGCTGCTTCTCATTGAAGGCATTCCACAATGGCTCCTCAAAGTGTGAACATAATTGTAGAAACAAAAGGCTTCTGTTATGACTGTGGACAATTTGTATTTAAAAATGTTGCATTCATTGCATTAACCAGCACTGGACGCATATTAACGACGTTTTCCACAGTTGTTACTTTGCCCAAACCGTTTGCTGCAGCACACTGTGCCAGAACTAGGAGAACCACAGCATGGTTAACGTGATTTCATCAAGGAAAACTCTGAGATGATGACAGAATGACATATGAAGGTATGATGGCACCGCTCTGAAGCTACGACTACACAGACAGCATAGTTTCGTCAAAGGTCGTTAAAAAGTTTCGCGATTATGTGATATCTTTAAGAATGAGTGTATTCATAATCTCTAAACGTATTATTGTCCGTCTGTCAGAAGGCTCACAAAAACGTATGGTGAAGTCAGACGTAGTCATACGTAAGTTTCAGATAATGTACCAATAATTTTAGTTGGGTTACCATAAATGAAATTATCTTAAAAAAAATCGCTTAAGTATTTATTCTACTTCCATACGTCTTAGAGGTTTTTGTTCAGGTAGGTAGTTACTACATGCTGACTATACAGTTCGTCGGGGATGGTGAAGAAATTTTAGATGCCTCTTCTATACTATGAGGAAAATAACTACTGCAACCTGTTGCCAGTTCTCCATGTGGGGCTCTCTGTCTACAGATAATTTCCAGTCATTTAACATATGAACTAAGGTACACACTTGATGGGGTAAGTACACTTTCTTTTTCATTTTCTCCTCAACCACATCATTCACATTCGATGTGTGTCCCAGTTTTTTACATGTTTGAGAGTGTGAACGTTGCATGCATATAGCTGCAATCTCATGAAGAATTTATTTTCCTGTTGCAAATGGTAGTGTGCCGTCACCCCTAATGAATAATAGCACACTAGATGATTTGATGGAGCTCATTGGTGCCCCACAGGATGACAGATGGCTTCCAGAAACTTTATCAGGCGAACTGTTTTTCATTCCCTTTTTCTGTGTGTGTCTATGAATAAGAACCGATATAGTGTAAAGTTTTTCTGTTTTTTGAAGAAATTTTAAATGAGATTTCTGTGATGGGGATGGATAAAGAGTGCAGCCTGGTCCAGTAACTGTGCACTCCACAAGGCAGACTGCAATTAATATTGACAGAATGCATATTCCATCCGTATCCGAGATCGAAGTTATTGAGCCAACGTCTCTCTCCAGTATGAGCTAATTGGGAATGACACCAGTCATCGAGAGGCTGGTTAGTAAGTAGTAATATTTTATTTTCTCTTTTACAATAATAACAGTAATTTTCAGACATAGACACTTGCATGTATTAGTTATGAGATATTGTCGTTTGCTTCTAGATGCCCTCGGTAACAATGTGATTAAACTGGGTGGTTTTGAGGCAGTTGCTGTGGATGTCCAGCTAAATAACCCATGGCTTGCGGGAGACGAATGATCATCAAGGTGCAAAATTTAAGTAGTAGAACTTCATTATATGCCAGTTCTACAGTTATAACACTTGCATATATTGCTTAAGAAATTTAGTTACTTAGTGCACTCGATATTAAAATGAGCATGGGACAATGGACTGATACAGCAACTGTGAAGATACGATTGAAAGGGCAGTCATAATCTATAATACCACTCCTCAGTATTGGATCATGAGGATGGAACTGGTCGTCGAAGAGAGATATATATGTACTTTATTTTTTCTCTTCTACAATAATAATAACTTTTTTTACCCACACTTGCACGCATTGCTTATCAGATTTTGTTTGTTTGTTTCCAGGTACACTCAATAATAAATATGCAATGTGTGAGACGAATGTGGATCCACAAGAAGAACTTGATAAGGTATCAGACAATATAACAGTAAATAACGAAGATAATGTGATGAAATCACAGTGAAATGATTTGGATGCCGATAATTTTATAGGTATATACAATTAAAGATTATTATTATGGACATCTAAATATATATGTTTTTTTCAGAATAGTTAGACTCATACTTACCATTATCGTTCCTTTTTCTTGTTTTTTTTAAATATTTTTTCTTTCTTTGCAGTTGCGCTGTACACATATGGTGACCAGTTTGTGCTTTCAATAACAATACCATCATGTAACAGTGGTGCACTCACCCCAGCTGGGGTTATGAACGATGCCTTCCAACACCTAGCACAGGTCCAGGCAGACCGCATTGGACTGCTTTGCATTTAATGTCACTTTTGGAGATCGAATCTCACAAGCTCACATTAACAACTCTAATGCAGGCTACTGAGATCCTGCCACTTTCCTCAATGTGTGTCAAACCATTTTGGAAAGCAAGCTTTCCTTTGTCATCAATGACCCATGGTATCTCGTCATTCGGTGCAATGCATTTCTATTTCATGAAACAGCGCCCCCCCCCCCCCCACCTTCCACCCCCCACCCCCGTCGCACCCCGTCTGAAAGAAGGTAGTAATTCTGGTAAAGAAAAGAGCATTGTCCTCATGTGGGAGCATAATGGTATGATGTGATGGAGAGAGTCAATCGCAGATTGGTTCATAACTTTTACCAAGAGTGCCACAGTAGGAAATTTTTCCGAAGTGTACCAAATGCATGGTAAGGTGCTCAGCCCTGTATTCTTCCTTAGTGTATACTCCCATGTCTGCGATTCAGTACATGGGGAATCCAGTTTCACCCCTCTCCTAAAAGGCAATGCTGCTAAAAGCATGCATTAACGTCCAGAATACTGCTCAGGTGGAAGAATTTTGCATTGCATGGTCGCTTCTGGCTTTCGACAGAAATTGTAATCTTCATCCTCAGTGTATGAGAACATACCAAACATGTGATATCTGCAAGCATTATAACTTCAAGGGTATCTCATTCCTTGTCAAAACCCTGGGCCTATCAAAATCTGCGAGGGACAATCCAGATTATTAAGTTCATATTGATGGCATGGCAGTAGGTGAAAGCAAGCAAGAAGATGACAAGAAGCACACTGTGCAGAATAAAAAAGAGAAAGATATAATGCAGGAGGTAGTCGGTCCCCTCTACGTATCTAAGTAGCCAATCAGCATCCTAAAGACAAAGATTTGTTGTAGTTCTCTAAGAGGAAGAAATAACAGTAAGTCTAGATCAATGACAAGTCCTGCCTACTTTCCTCCCAATTGCATAAAATTAAGGGGTACTTTTGCCATAGATGCCTCAACTCTTGTACTAAGAGGAAGTATCGAGAAAAGCATCTAATTGGCTGATCTAGGCAGGAACCTACTGCCTGGAAATGCATACCAAGGCAAAGAAGTTTTTAAAATTTAACAACGCCCACCACCAGAAGCACGGTCCCTTCGTCCTATACACTGACTTAGATTGCTTACTAGCTCCTGTGGCACATTTTGAACGTGACTCCACTGCCTCTCCTGCTGCCTTCATAGTACGGCACATACCATATTGTGGCAGAATTTCAAGTTGTAGAATTGTATGACTAACCTCAATCAATTAGAATAATATGTCAAAGATAACCCGGAGACATAGATTTTTGCCATTATTAACTCGCAGGAGAATCATGCATTACTCGGGCAGGAAGCTGACTGTCATACATGTGGGCTGCTGTTGGATAGAGATGTGGGAATTCATATAGAAATCACTACCACTGGACGAGAAAGTTCTGCATTGAAGATCACAGCGCATGCAACTTAAAATACCAGCTGGCACGGCACATGCGCGACTTCTTCCTTTATTTGAGAGAATATAATGTTCACTTTCTTGAGTAGCACTTAGGTGATTTTGGTTAGAAAAATAAGAAGGTCACTGTCATATCTGACAATGCTGAAAAATACATCTCACTTTACAAGTAAACTTCGAAAAGAATAATGTTCCATTTCCTGAGTTCATCACTCTTCATGCATGCTTCCCTTCAAAAGCTTGCTGAGACAATGCATCACAACAATAGGCATATCACCAGAGCTGGATATCCCCATGACACCAAGTTTCTGCTTGTGATGAAGAAGGGGTCTTTCCTTGCGAATACCTGCTTTCTATGGACAGACTCCACTAAACCACAATGCCCAACGTAAGAGCATTCACCTTCAAACTCGAAAGCACTGCCATACCAAAGGCGGTGTATGAGAATATGCTGAATATTTGGTAGCAGTTCAACATCCCTAATGTAGGGGAATATGCTAGTTTATACGTGAACACTGCCGTATATATGCTCGCAGATATTTTTTTTTTTTAATTCTGGAGTGTATGCAGGGACACATACGCTCTGGATACTGCCTTCTATCACATCGCACAAGGTGTTTTATGGGACGCAGTGTTAAAAGGAACACGTGTCTGCATTTAACTGTGGACTGATGTTAACATGTTGCTCTCTTTCAAACGCGTAATTCTCGAGGGGCTTTGTCAGTGTGTACATGTGTACGGCAAGGCGAGTAGCTTGCAAAAGACTGAGGAGTACAAGCCACCTGATGATTTGAGGAACGTCCTTTACTTGGATGCAAACAACCTCTACGTGCATGCCACGCAGCAATCTCTGCTGAATGGAGAATTCCAAAGGCTCTCCAAAGAGTAAATAGCCAGAAATGACGAATTCCAAGATGTGGCTGCGAATTCTAGTGAAGGGTTTGTCGTGGAGGCAGATTTGTGCTCAGTGACTTACAATTGTGTCCAGAGCACCTGATCTCAACCAGTGGCTCCATCCCCAAGCTGATAACGGAGCCGAGAAATAAACAGAGTTACGTTATGCACTACAGAAACCTCCAGCAGCGTCTCAGAGTAGGGACGAAACTGATTAAGGTCACCTGTGATATCTCCTTGGGAACAATCACGCTTGTTGAAGGAGTATATTAATATAAATACCGAAAAGAGGATTCTCACGATATGTGACTTTTAAAAATATGTCTTTTTAAATCAATGAATAATTATATTTTCGGCAAAAGCATCGATAATGTTAGAAAAAAATGGTTCAAATGGCTCTGAGCACTATGCGACTTAACTTCTGAGGTCATCAGTCGCCTAGAACGTAGAACTACTTAAACCTAGTTAACCTAATGACATCACTCACATCCATGCCCGAGGCAGGATTCGAACCTGCGACCGTAGCGGTCGCTCGGTTCCAGACTGTAGCGCCTAGAACCGCACGGCCGCTCGGGCCGGCGATAATGTTAGAAACCATTGGAAAATTCATTTAGTTCACCATCGATTTAGTAGTTATTGCACAAGAGACTGCACTCCCAGACCAAATTTTAAGCGAGCCACTATGTTCCATCAAGTACCAGTCGCTGTTGAGATGCCTTAGGTTTCGGTGCATTTCAAGAAAGCCTGTCTATGTCGATATGCGTGTTTTGGACCTCTCCAAACTCCACATTCTCTGATTCACATAGGTACGAAACGGGCCTTACTATACTTTCAGCTTCCTAGTTTTGGCTACACTTCAAGATCATCGAGCTCCCTCTTTCCAGTATACGTAGGTAATCGTAAATAGGAGACTCTTTTAGGATTTTTGCCATTGTAAAGAATATGGAAACAAATATTTTTTACAAGGTCCGTTTTAACTTCTAGATGTATATCTACACACAGAAAAGAACTTTATCTGAGTGTAAATATATATGTAAGAATTAATGAAGATTTTGTACAAAAAATTGTTCGTATTCTCTAATCTGCCAAAAATGGTAAAGAGTCTCCTATTTATGATTATTCACGTGTAAGGGACGTAGGTGGTCGGCTGACCCTGAGAAGTAGCCGACATTAGGTAGCTGCTCATATAGTATCCTTGTTTTTGTAGAAATATGATTTCTGTGATTACTGACCCTTGATAAGTAGCAATAGTTTACGTGATAACTCTCCAGCGAGGATAAAGCATTTGAATGATAGGAGAGAGTGGAAAATAAGAATAAATTTGAAGAAATATTCTGTGTTTGTTTACGTATATACATTATTTATGTAGTCACAAATTTTTGCACTCATCATGTTCTGCGAATAATTGTATTCCAAATACCTCCAATTCAGCACGTATAACATTCAATCCTATAGGAGAAACTACATACATAGTTATAGAATCTGTGAATTCAGCTTCACAGGCTTTATGCTTATAGCATCAACACTTCTATACTTCGGCACTAGATAAACACAGGGATTTATACACTGCTCTAATTGCTTCAAATTTGCACTATTCTCACAGAGATATCTCACAGAAGCATTGTATGCACCTCTTACATATGAATGCCAGAGACTCAGTTTATCTGTGGTGACCATTAATACATAGTATAGATTGTGCAAATTGACAACACTATAGTGTTTTATCTAAATACACATGTTTCCTGAGGTTAATCTCAACACATGTTGTTGATGCGTATCAACTACTGATACCTTCCTCCCAAACATATTGCCTACAGCTACATGCTGTGCTTAGCCAATATGATTATTGTACTTACAGTCTGTAACATTTCATCTGATTGTTATTAACATGTATGAAATTTAAGACATTTTAACATTTCACCGGACCGTATAAACGAGTGCGAATGTTAAGCTGTTTTAACTTGTCAAAATAGTATTTATGTGTCACTTGAAGTACACACACATATATTCGACACCTCAAAACGAACACCTCCAAATTCTTTGAATAATTATTCTGTAATAATGTTATTACGATGTATATTCTATGTACTTTGCGATTATATCTTCTCTTCTGCTACACGAACCTTGCACCCAGAAGATTCCAGACGCCATATTTGTTCACAAATGTGACAGTATACATGTGATGTGTTACCACAGTGAATGGGAACCTGTGACCACTGGAGGTACTCTGTTTTACTTATTTTATGTTTACCATTAGATATCAAGTTTTAATATTTTGTCCGAAGAAATCCAAAACCATGTTGTGAAATAGTGTCTTGTTTCTCCACTAGGCAGTGCCACAAGTTCCTCCAAAAAAATCGTAACACAACCCACACACAAATGTCATACTAAATAATGTAAATCTATCCGACGATGGAGGTTTAAACCATTGAAACGCGTCGTGGAAATAAATAAAACGGTGACTGGTAACAGTAAACTTGTTGTTTCATTTAATGTCAATAACAGTCACGGTAAAGCCTAACCTAAAATGTTCGCATTTAAAGGTTTTATAAATGTTCAGCCTGTACACCAAAAAATGATTTTCTCGACCAAATAATAAATACAGCATACAGATCTTGAATTACAGGGCTCTTGCAATATGGTTTTTATGATACAAATGGGACTCCTGTTGATCCAGGGATTTGCTGCTACTTTAAAGCTGCCCTGTTGTCTCAGGGTGAAGGAGGGAGGGAAGGCAGAGGGAGGTGTGCGTTGGTAGGGCGGAAGTTCCCCGGGCGGAAGGGGGGGGGAAGGGGTGGTTGTGTCTTTGAAGATAACTAGTGCAAGGTGTCTCAGGCATAACATGGTACCCCATAAGACTCATCTCATCTACAGATACGAAACCGATTATAAACGGTTCTGCTCTAAAACCCACAGTGCCCTACTACTTACAGGTCGTGTTCCTGGTGGACAGTATTGTGACATCACGAAGTTCGGCGAGAGGATACTGAAACAAACGTACTCTTTGATCGAAAACTTCTGATTTTTGCCTATTTCTTCCGTGTGAGGACGACAGTGAGTCGCAATGGTGAATGGAGCAAACAACAAGAATGGAATGGATATGTAGTTTACTTGTTCGTCGGGCCTGTACTTTTGGTACTCCACAGTTTCAGTTGGTACAATCTGTTGTGTGACTAAAACAGAATGCAAGAATAAGCCTTCTGTGAGTGATTGATAATATTAATGGAGATGTTAGCCATTGTCCATATACACTCATACATTCTGTTCTTCAAAGTTAAAGTCTGATGTAAACAAGTGTTTGCTCTGCCAATGGTCATAGGCTGCATTGCTCAAGCATCTAGCGTCTTAAGACCATTGGAAATAGGCCTTATTTTTGTATTAGTTGTTTTGTTGTTGTTCTAGGGCGAATGAAACTTTGACACATGCTAAACCATTGCAAATCTTAAGTTTCTTTCGTATTCACTGTGATTCACATTTAACCTTGGTAATCTCACCTACATTCCACCATACTGTCGATTTCGCTGTGCCTGCCAATCACGCCAATATGTACGTTTCACTTATACGTGCTTAATGTGCGGACCGAAATGAGGTGGGGGGGCATTGTTTCCAGGTAAATGCGCTGGTAGTTAGGAGTTTAGTTCATCCATCGCTGGGCTACAGAAAATGAGATACACCCTCTGTTTTGCCTTCAATGTTTTTAGAAATTTTATACAATATTTTAGTTATTCACTTCAATGATATGGTAAATACTTTTGTTTTTTGTTTTTGGAGCTATTTAAAAAAACTTGCAGCAATATTACATCAACTACGTGTGCAACACGTAGTTTCACATCTTGGTAACATTGTGTAGAAGTTTTATTCTCATGCAGATATTATTAGAGCAGTAATAAAAGTTTTCCTAAAAAATGAGTGTATTCTTAACCCATGGTGTAGGGACCAGGTTTAAGGGCATGGGGCAAGAGTGTGCAGTGCGTACTTTTATCCCCATCTGAAGAACATGAAAAGGCTTACAATTAAGTACTTGGGGAAAAAATCAGAATTTTTCATTTCTAGGCGAATTCTAAAAGTAAATGTCGTAATGATCTGAGCACCAGGTCGAAAAAACGTTTACCGAGAGAAGTGCAGTGCTGTATTATTGCTTATTGTTACTCCAGTGAAAAAGTTTCTGCGGATCGGCCGAGGTGTTCACTTCCTTTGCCCGTTTTAAGACGTTTTCTTAAGACAGCCTTTGAAAAATTATCAGCTTGCCGAGGTAAGTATGTTTGAAAAAACCACTACCCAACGAAAGCGAAATTGTCGAAAAGAAAAATTAATTTAAGGTAATACGTCACAAATACAGTGACGAAAATATATCGCAGCGCAAATATATATATATATATATATATATATATATATATATATATATATATATATATATATATATACTCCTGGAAATGGAAAAAAGAACACATTGACACCGGTGTGTCAGACCCACCATACTTGCTCCGGACACTACGAGAGGGCTGTACAAGCAATGATCACACGCACGGCACAGCGGACACGACAGCGTGGACGTGAACCGTATGTGCAGTTGACGGACTTTGAGCGAGGGCGTATAGTGGGCATGCGGGAGGCCGGGTGGACGTACCGCCGAATTGCTCAACACTTGGGGCGTGAGGTCTCCACAGTACATCGATGTTGTCGCCAGTGGTCGGCGGAAGGTGCACGTGCCCGTCGACCTGGGACCGGACCGCAGCGACACACGGATGCACGCCAAGACCGTAGGATCCTACGCAGTGCCGTAGGGGACCACACTGCCACTTCCCAGCAAATTAGGGACACTGTTGCTCCTGGGGTATCGGCGAGGACCATTCGCAACCGTCTCCATGAAGCTGGGCTACTGTCCCGCACACCGTTAGGCCGTCTTCCGCTCACGCCCCAACATCGTGCAGCCCGCCTCCAGTGGTGTCGCGACAGGCGTGAATGGAGGGACGAATGGAGACGTGTCGTCTTCAGCGATGAGAGTCGCTTCTGCCTTGGTGCCAATGATGGTCGCCGTGCAGGTGAGCGCCACAATCAGGACTGCATACGACCGAGGCACACAGGCGCCGTGCAGGTGAGCGCCACAATCAGGACTGCATACGACTGAGGCACACAGGGCCAACACCCGGCATCATGGTGTGGGGAGTGATCTCCTACACTGGCCGTACACCTCTGGTGATCGTCGAGGGGACACTGAATAGTGCACGGTACATAAAAACCGTCATCGAACCCATCGTTCTACCATTCCCAGACCGGCAAGGGAACTTGCTGTTCCAACAGGACAATGCTGGTCCGCATGTATCCCGTGCCACCCAACGTGCTCTAGAAGGTGTAAGTCAACTACCATGGCCAGCAAGATCTCCGGATCTGTCCCCCATTGAGCATGTTTGGGACTGGATGAAGCGTCGTTTCACGCGGTCTGCACGTGCAGCACGAACGCTGGTCCAACTGAGGCGCCAGGTGGAAATGGCATGGCAAGCCGTTCCACAGGACTACATCCAGCATCTCTACGATCGTCTCCATGGGAGAATAGCAGCCTGCATTGCTGCGAAAGGTGGATATACACTGTACTAGTGCCGACATTGTGCATGCTCTGTTGCCTGTGTCTATGTGCCTGTGGTTCTGTCAGTGTGATCATTTGATGTATCTGACCCCAGGAATGTGTCAATAAACTTTCCCCTTCCTGGGACAATGAATTCACGGTGTTCTTATTTCAATTTCCAGGAGTGTATATATAAAGGAATGAAATTTCAGGAATAAATTTGTCTAGGTAACATATTTAAGTGACTACGTAGCAAGATCACTGGTTAAGCTAAGCACGTTATAAGCAATTGCAAACGTTAAATGCTGGTACATTAATAAGAGGTGAAACCTCCAGAATGTGGAATTCATTGTGTTGTATAGGTTCCGGTTGTCAATTAAGGGACTCCTAACGCTGACTGTGGATGACACTGGAGTTGTCGTTCGATGATGCCCCATATGTGCTCGATTGGAAACATATCTAGTGATCGACCGGGCCAACGCAAGATGTCAAAACTGTAGAGCATGTTGGGTTACAAAAGCGGTATGTGGGCGAGCGTTATCATGTGGGAAAACACCACCTGAAATGCAGTCCATGATGTTCATGAGCAGCAGCGTAATAGATTGCCAGACTGACATACAATTTGAAAGTCTGGGTGCGTGGGACAACGACGAGAGTGCTCGTGCTGTCATACGAAATTGCACCTAAGACCATAAGTCCTGGTATAGGTCCGGTATGCCTAGCATGCAGACAGGTTGGTTGCAGGCCCTAAACTTCATTCCTTGGCCGCGTGGGGTAGCCCCACGGTCTGGGGCGTCTTGTCACGGTGCAGCTGCTGCCCCCGTCGGAGGTTCGAATCCTCCCCCTGGAATGGGTGTGCGTGTTGTACTTAATTTAAGTTAGATTAAGTTAGATAAAGTAGTGCGTAAGCTTAGGCACCGATGAGCTCAGCAGTTTGGTCCTATAAGACCTTACAACAAATTTCTAAGTTTTTTCCCTCCTTGCAACCAATACATGCCCATCACTGACAACGAGGCAGACCCAAAAGAAGCAGCTTTCACCAGGAAACACAACAGACCTCCACTCTGCCCTCCAAAGAGCTCTCGCTTCACACCATTGAAGTCGTTTTGAGGTCAGCGGAATGCACGCTACAGGGCGTCCGGCTCTGAGCTGTCATTGAAGTAACTGATTTGTAACAGTTTTTTGTGTCACTGTGGCGCCAAATGTAGTTCAAATTACTGATACAGGTGCAGTACAATGCGCCAGAGCCATACGTCGAACAAGACGCTGGTAGGACTGTAGATGTTTTTAAAAATATCGGGAATCCGATATACCGATCTTTAAAAAATATCATTACTAGGTCTCAATTTCCCGAAAAACTATCGATATATTGACATATCGACGGAAAAAATATCAACGTTCCGGCCTATAAAAGTATCGTCTGCACATTGCATACACTGCCGGTTTTAGAGCTATATATTTAAGTATTGATTTATTATTTAAGTACTGATTTATTATTAAATATTCTGCACCTGAACAAGCTAGCAACCTGCCTATCCCCCGTTGAGCAAGGATTGAAAGGAAAACGATGCATGTTCACGGTTGGCGAAAACCACTTTGCTAACCATGGTAACTGCATGTAAGTGTCACAATGAAAGGTGTCCGATGGGTCCATCGTTCGGTTTCGTCACATTTCGGATCTGTCCGGAACACTTCATGTCGACGACCCCGTTTTTTCATTTCAGCCAGCGCCAGCGGCCTAACAATTATACACTCCTGGAAATTGAAATAAGAACACCGTGAATTCATTGTCCCAGGAAGGGGAAACTTTATTGACACATTCCTGGGGTCAGATACATCACATGATCACACTGACAGAACCACAGGCACATAGACACAGGCAACAGAGCACGCACAATGTCGGCACTAGTACAGTGTATGTCCACCTTTCGCAGCAATGCAGGCTGCTATTCTCCCATGGAGACGATCGTAGAGATGCTGGATGTAGTCCTGTGGAACGGCTTGCCATGCCATTTCCACCTGGCGCCTCAGTTGGACCAGCGTTCGTGCTGCACGTGCAGACCGCGTGAGACGACGCTTCATCCAGTCCCAAACATGCTCAATGGGGGACAGATCCGGAGATCTTGCTGGCCAGGGTAGTTGACTTACACCTTCTAGAGCACGTTGGGTGGCACGGGATACATGCGGACGTGCATTGTCCTGTTGGAACAGCAAGTTCCCTTGCCGGTCTAGGAATGGTAGAACGATGGGTTCGATGACGGTTTGGATGTACCGTGCACTATTCAGTGTCCCCTCGACGATCACCACAGCTGTACGGCCAGTGTAGGAGATCGCTCCCCACACCATGATGCCGGGTGTTGGCCCTGTGTGCCTCAGTCGTATGCAGTCCTGATTGTGGCGCTCACCTGCAGGGCGCCAAACAAGCATACGACCATCACTGGCACCAAGGCAGAAGCGACTCTCATCGCTGAAGACGACACGTCTCCATTCGTCCCTCCATTCACGCCTGTCGCGACACCACTGGAGGCGGGCTGCACGATGTTGGGGTGTGAGCGGAAGACGGCCTAACGGTGTGCGGAACCGTAGCCCAGCTTCATGGAGACGGTTGCGAATGGTCCTCACCGATACCCCAGGAGCAACAGTGTCCCTAATTTGCTGGGAAGTGGCGGAGCGGTCCCCTACGGCACTGCGTAGGATCCTACGGTCTTGGCGTGCATCCGTGCGTCGCTGCGGTCCAGTCCCAGGTCGACGGGCACGTGCACCTTCCGCCGACCACTGGCGACAACATCGATGTACTATGGAGACCTCACGCCCCACGTGTTGAGCAATTCGGCGGTACGTCCACCCGGCCTCCCGCATGCCCACTATACGCCCTCGCTCAAAGTCCGTCAACTGCACATACGGTTCACGTCCACGCTGTCGCGGCATGCTACCAGTGTTAAAGACTGCGCTGGAGCTCCGTATGCCATGGCAAACTGGCTGACACTGACGGCGGCGGTGCACAAATGCTGCGCAGCTAGCGCCATTCGACGGCCAACACCGCGGTTCCTGGTGTGTCCGCTGTGCCGTGCGTGTGATCATTGCTTGTACAGCCCTCTCGTAGTGTCCGGAGCAAGTATGGTGGGTCTGACACACCGGTGTCAATGTGTTCTTTTTTCCATTTCCAGGAGTGTAGTATCAAAACTGAGTGGTGAAACTTGACGTTGCAGTTTCTGTTGGTAGTGCCAAGCATCGATTACGTCAGCATTTCTCTCGCATGTGTCTGCCCCCCACAAAGACCAATCTTATCATTAAGATTTTTGTTCATCATTTTCAGAAACTTTTCTGACGAATGCTAATGTGAGGAAATAGCATACTAGTTTCATTAAACATTGTTTTTTTTTAACACAATTGGTGTTCTATTTCCTCACTTCGGAAGTCTTGTTATTCCATTCACACTGCCCCCCCCCCCCCCCCCCCCCCGTGCAATCAGACTTCTTCGTTTGTAACACATCTACTACGTTCACACCGTCAAAGAGAAAAACTGGACGTGATGAACGCTCAGAAAGTAGTAAGACTCCTTCACATAGTGAAAGTAAAATTATGTTCTACTACAATTTCAAGAGAACAACTTCAAACACTTGCCGGAAATTGTGTAAAACGTAATATAAAATAAAAATGTAGCCAATCGATATATCGATGGAAAAAATTGCTGCTATATATCATTTTTTATTGGAAACTATCGATATTTTATCAACAGATGGCCATCCGTAACCCGGTCTTCTTGCGTCCGTACCTTCTCGCGACCACTTCTGCCAGCAATTGTGTACAGTGGATATATTCCCGCCAAGTTTTTTTTTCTTTCTGTCTTTGCAAAAGGAACATCCGGCTTCTCATAGCCCCATTGCAAGATCTCGTTCGAACTCAGCAACGTGTTGATAATTGCGTTTTTGTTGCCTTAAAGGCATTCTTGATTAACATCGACTCACCACGTCCGGTTTCAAAGGTAACTAACGTTCATGACGGTTATAGCGCATATATTATAGCGTGTATATTAAAGCAGACCTGTTTTGAGCAACGCTAATAGCCCTGCTCTTACGCCACTGGTGCGGTATTGGAATAGGCATCATCATATATATCTAGAAACACACCTACGAACTTTCGTTTATGTCGCACAACTCCTTCTTTATATCGTGATTTTTTCTTATCTTTCCAGTGTACTTACATGATGGGGTAAATGCACACCCCGATTTGACATGAGTACTTTTACCCTAATCCGATATTTTCTTTTTCGACATTCTACGGATAACACACACAACCAAAGTTGTGTAGATAAACGATATTGGAAGCTTATAGTTTATAACTTATGCTGCTGAGTTTATCTGGTTTTCAAATAGATTTAGATCACCCTAACTCAGTCAACACTATACAAATTTTGCATCGAAGAAGTACAAAAGTGACATACTGCGTTACTTCAGCTGTATACTTACGACTACCACGAGGCTCCAGAATGTAATTGAGGAGATGACGAACTATGCCCTGCTGGTAGGAGAACGGTGAACTTCTGCCTTAGCTACCTGAAAACTGTATTCATGTCCCACGTGTACTTTTACCCCAATCTACCTTAAGTTTATTTTGTTGTGCATGATACTTTTTGATCACTACAGTTTATTAAAGTAATATCTTGTAGTAATCCTTCTTATACAGGACGAGGCTGCTAAGAAGAACCGCCCCAAATATAACCAGAATGAATAAATATATAGAGGTGCAGTTTTCAGCAAATTATAGCGGACAATATGGCAAATTTCCTGACATCCACAAGTGATTTTTATTGTTTATAGGCGCCGAACTACGACAAGGACGGTTTTTTTTCTAGTCGAAATATATACTTTTCTCTGCGTCATTTGAAGAAAGCTCCGGAGAGAGCTTCAGTGACATAGTATATGTGAGACTTGGTCGAATAGTATCGAGATAGGAACGCCGTAAACCATTGTCAAATCCTGTCCAAATTTTCTCTTAAAAGAGTCTGTCATTACATGTGCGAAATGGGAGGGACATGCGCCATGTTGGTGCCACGCTTGCTGTCTTATGCCCAGTAGAATTCCTCCAATAACCGTGGCAGCAGCATGTCTTGGGAACTTGAGATACTTGAGTGTATTTGAATTGTCATCAATAAATCAGGGACCAGTCTTGAAAAACAAACACCAAAAGTGATAGACCAAGATCTTTATTTATATCCACTTCTTTCAGTCAGTGTGAATTTTCAACTGACGGTTTGTGCACATTGTGAAGATTGATTTGCCCATGGTTTCAAAACGACGCTTCTCTCTTAAACAAAGTTTTCTTGGATATGCCACATCACTTTGCACTTTTCGTAGATACGTCGGGAGTACTGTGACGCATTTTGAAAGTCAGTTCCATGAATCTGCACATGCAGCGAAATGTGAAGAGGATGAAATGCGATCGAATATAGTGTTCACAGAACACCCGTTTGGTAGACTGCCAAGGGCGTAGAATCACCTGAGTGCGGTTTTATCCTCAAACCACTGTTGGACCGCTGTGACCTTCTGGTATGAGCAGTTATCCTGATGGAAGCTGCCATCACAATTGGGTAACACATCAACACTGAATAGATGCCAATAGCTCGCTACAGTGTTCATGAAATCATTAGGTGCTATGGTGCCTTTGATTGCTACTATAGGTCCCATGGAATCGTAGGTGATTGTCCCACATGGCATAATAATGCCCCCACTGGCGCCGTGCATGTTTTGAGCAGCTGTTCCTGTGGATGACAGGATATCTAGCCACTACCATCGACCTCAGGCCCCCTGCAATCAAGACTTCGAATGCGAAGTATACATTGGGACACTTAGGTGTCGTCTGCTACGGCATCTCATGTTCAAACAATGTGCGGTCAACGCTATGCTCCAAAACACTTGTATTTCTACTTGCATTGTACTCTGCCGTCAGATCTGTGAGATATTTCTGCCTATCCTGCTTCTCAGAGCAGAAAATCCTCCGACTTCCGCGTTCTATGATGAGGGGTGGACGTCCAACACTTTGTCGCCGGCTCATGGTTTCAACATTATTCAACCACTTTCTACAGACGTTCACCACAGTAGCACTCGAACAGCTGACTAGCTTCGCTGTTTCTGAGATCCTCGTTGACCATACTGCTCTGTCTTTTGTCAAAGTAATCTGTCACAGTGCATTTCCACAATTGTTGCCCGTATCGCCAGTAGAACGATGCCCTTTTTTCCCTGAGTACGTTCCAAGATCTTTTGCGTCCAGGTAACATTCACTTCATAATTGTGTGTAAGAGGTGATGGTTATATTCCATTTGTTTGACTTTGGAAAAGGGTATTTACAGCCACAGGGGTCCATAAGCCCACATCAGACAATACTGTTCTAAAATTATTTTTGTGCTATTTGGGCTAACGTCTTAGGAACTATGAATCGGTACTAGGGACATGGTTTTCTTGTGCCTGTGAGTTCCAACTGTCAGGTGGTCCCCCAGTCCTGGTCGATCTTACCAAGTAGATTCGTTGAACGCTACTTAATTGATATCTCTATAATACCCATGTGGCGAAATGTAACAATGGAAAATCCAGGACTGAATAATGACAGTAGTATGAAAAGGACTGTTTGCTGCTCACCATATAGAGGAGATGTTGAGTTGTAGCCAGGCACACCAAAAAAACCAAAAAACATGTTAGCTTTCGGCCAAAAGGTCTTCTTCTTATGCAGACAACACACACACACACACACACACACACACACACACACACACACACACACACATTTATGCAAGCACAAATCACACTTAGATGACCACTGTTTTTGACCACAGAGGCCAGACCGGGAGAAACTTTTCGTTATGGGAGAACCAGTCTGGGTGGTGGGGGTAATGAGCAGGCTAGGGAAAGAAGCAGGAGGGACAGCAGGGTAGAGCTGGGGGATGACAAAATGCTGCTTCTGAGAGCATGCAGTCAGGTGATCGGGACAAGGTATAGCAACTAGGTGTAGTCAGGAGGTTAGATGGGGGAGAGGGTCAGGGGGCAGGGGTGGGGAGCAGAAAGAACCAAAGTAGAAAAGGAGAAGAAGAGAGAAGTAGAGGAAGGGCGAAAAGAGAGACAGAGAGAGAGGGACTAATTAGTGGAATAAAGGCCATGTAGTGCTCGAGTGAAAGCAGGGAAGATCGAGGTCAGGGGAGTTACGGGAATGTAGGATATATTGCAGGGAGAGTTCCCACCTGCGCATTTCCGAAACCTGAAGTTGGTAGGAAGGATCCAGATGGCGCACACTGAGGAACAGTCATTGAAGTGAAGAATACAGTGTTGGGCAGCATGCTCCGCTGTCTCTTGGCCACAGTTTGTTGGTAGCCATGGATAGAAAACTTGTTGGTTGTCTTGCCCATATAGAATGTAGCACAGTGGTTGCAGCTTAGCTTGTCGATCATGTGACTAATTTCATGATAGCCCTGCTTTTGATCAGATAGATGATGCTTGTGACCAGACTGGAATAGATGGTGGTAGAGGATACTGTTTACTGAGTGAGGTAGCTAACTGGACTTGCATTCGGAAGGATTGCCCATCTGGCAATCCAGATTTAACATTTCCATGATTTCTCTAAATAATTCCAGGCAAATGCCAATGCCAGGATGGTTACTTTGAAAAGGGCATTGCCAATTTCTTTCCCAATCGGTTCAAAATGTGAGATTGTGCTCTGTGTGTAATGACTATGTTATCGACAGGACATTTAACTTCAATCTTCCTTCCTTCCTTCCGAAATGGGGAAGACTGATTCTCACCAAGATAAGTGCCCACAGCGCCGCCAGATGGCATTCAGTGCCACTGTGGGCAGTGGTCATATGGTTTTGGCAAATCAGTGTATAGTTCTCATGATATTTTTTACAGTGCTCATGTTTTATTCACTGTTCAAATAATATGCTACAATGCTGTGGGAGCTCTCTCTGCAGTATCTCCTACGTTCCTGTAGCCCCCCTTCATTAGTCACTATACTTCACTCACCTAGCCCCCTTCCCTGCTCCCACTCAAGCACTACACAGTCTTCTATTCTACGAGACGTGTTTTTTAAGTAATGTACGTTTTGTTGTAGACACTAGTAGTTCGCGAGCATACCGCAACGAGCTCATGCGTCGTTTACCGGCATGCCTCGGGAACGATTGTGCTCAGTTTCAGCTCCGTACCTAACCTGGACGGTTCTGTTCTGTGATTTCATAATTTTTAAGACTATCAACTCTCCCGCCGCGTTTAAGGTTCGCTCAGTGATACATTTTTGTCAGCAAGGAACCTGTCAGCTGCACAAATTTATCGACAGATTTGCGAAGTGTGCGGTGATATTGTTATGAGAGAAACCAAAGAGGGTAAGTGGGTGCGAGAATTCAAAGATGGCCATGACAACGTCTATGATGAGGACCCCTCCGTTCGCCCTTCTTTGATTACAGACGATTTAGTGGCTTCAGTTGAAGCGAGGATTCGTGAGAACAGGAGATTCACAATAACAGGTCTCTCAAACGAGTTCCCTGACGTTTCTAGATCAGTGCTTTGCCACATTGTTTCTGAACACCTGAAGTTTAGGAAACTGTGTTCCCGTTGGGTCCTGAAACTCCTAACAGAAGACCACAAAGACCAAATATTTGAGAGTGCGATGAATTTCTTGACTCGTTATCACGAAGAAGGTGACGGCTTCTTGAGTCATATCGTAACTGGAGACTAAACATGGGTTTCGCAGATCACGGCCGAATCGAAGCAATAGAGTACGGAATGGAGACACACACACTCGCCTGTAAAGGTGAAGGCCAAACAGACTCTGTCGCAGCGCAAAATCATGGCGTCGGTGTTTTGGGATAGGCATAGTGTTGTTTTGGTCGACTTCATGCAACGAGGAACCACTATCAATGCAGAAGCATACTGCCAAACTCTGAGAAAGCTACGCAGAGCGATTCAAAACAAAAGACACAGCATGCTGACGAAGGGAATTGTCCTTCTCCATGACAATGCAAGACCTCACACTGCAGGTCAGACCCGCGATTTATTGGACAGTTTTGGCTGAGAAGTTTTGGACCACCCACCCTATCTTGCGCTGAGCGATTACTATCTGTTCCTCCATCTCAAACTACACCTCAGTGGCAACCGTTACAATGATGACGACGACGTGAAAACGGCAGCGAACTCTTGGTTATCGGAGTAGGCGGCAAGTTTTTATGAAGAGGGTACTTTAAAATTGGTTGAGAGGTATGATACGTGTTTAAACAAACTTGGCAACTATGTCTAAAAATAGAGTGAAGTATGTGCTTTCTGAAAATAAATTTACTTTTCTGAAATAACCTTTCGTTGTGTACATACGATCAAACGGACCTTACTTATAAATCACGCCTCGTACCAATGCACCCACAAGTCTCTCTCTCTCTATTTTACCTATTCCTCTACTTCTGTCTTTTTTCCGCTCCTTTACTTCTCTCTTTTCCGCCCGCCTCCTGTCTAACCTCCCGACTGCACCTAGCTACTATACCTTTCCCCACTATGTGCCTGCATGTTCCCTAAAGCAGCACTTTACCATCCTCAGTTCCTACCCTCCTATCCCTCTTGTTCCTCACTTCAGCCTTCTTCTTACCCCCAGCATCCAGACTGCTTCTCCTATAATGCACAGTTGTTTGCGGTCTGACCTCTGTGGCCAGAAACAATGGTCATTTCTATGTAAGTTGTGCTAGTTTGAATGTATATGTGTGTTGTCTACTTTAGAAGAAGGCGCTTTGGCAATAAGCTCACGTGTTTAGCAGTCCTTTCGGTGTGCTTGTCTGTTATTCAACATCTCCTCTATATATCTGTTGGTCCATCATGGCCAAGGGACATCGGCTGGTAAGTACTCTTCAATGTAAATAAACTTCAACAACAGTCTGCCCTTTTCATAATGTTGTTCATGCGACAAATGACTGTTCCGTTGGCGTGTACGGCATGAAACGTTCGAAAGCGAACACCCTTCAACCAGGAGTACTGTTATGGTCCGAGGAATATTTTTGTCTCATTTTCTGGATGATCTCGTCATTGTGGAAAGCGCAATGTATCAACAAAAGTATGCATCCATCCTTGGGAACGTACAGTTTGTTTTTCCATGGGAACGATGGCATCTACCATCAGGACAACGCAACGTGTCACACAGCTAGCAGTGTACGTGAGTGGTTCTAGGAACACCAGGATGAGTCACCGGACTCCTCTGGCCACCAAACACCACGGATATAAACTCAATCGAGAATCTATGGGACCAACTCGATTGGGTTGTTCGTATAATGGATCCTCAACCGAGAAACCTAACGCAGCTGGACGCGGCAGTGCTGTCGTCATGGGTGTACATCTCTGTCAGTACCTTCCAGACCCTCCCTGACTCTTTTCCTGCACGTCTCGAGCTCAAAAAGGTGGTCACATTAATGTGACTGGACGGTGTAAAATGACATGCCCCACACTGGGAGCCGAATTGTAGCATTTGATTTCAATCAGTTTAAATGACAAAGAATTCATTAGTACTCACCACAAAATGGTATTAAATGTATTATTATTTGTAAAAGGTCTAATGCTATTTTGTGCGCTAGGGTGCACGGGCCATTGAATATGATGAGAAAGAACGTTAATTTAAAAAATTCAAGGTAAAATTTTCTGAATAGTCAAAAAAAAAAAAAAAAAACACTTTACGGTGCCTAAGACTGCTTCCAGTCATCTCGGAATGGATAAATACATGTCTTCTATGGTTTTCAGTTCAATCTTATACCAATCCTCCGGCATAATACTGACAAGTCCAAGTAACGATGATGGAGGTGGATAGCGATTATGCAGCCTTCTCTCCAAAGTAGACCACTAAGGTCAATAATATTGAGATCTGTTGACTGTGACGGTCCGATGAGACGCGGCAGTTCATCCAGGTGCTCATAAAGCCAGTCCTGGACTACGCGAGCTCTGTGAACAGGGTCTCTGTCACCTTGGAACACAGTATCGCCAGTGGCGAACTAACGTTGTGTGTCCAATGGAGTATGACGATGTGGCTGACCAGATTATCACCCTATCCCCGTCACGTTTCACTCTTGGGACGTATATTGGGGCAGAAGTTCGAAACAGTGTGAAACAGAACTCGTGCCTCCAAAGACTTTCTTCCATTGCTCCACAGTCCAGATTTCATGGCTTCGGAATCACGTTTTAATACATCGAGCATTAGCATCACTGATGAGTGGTCCTGGAATTGCAGCTTGCCCGTAATTGCCTTCTTATATAGCTCTCTTCGTGTTGTTTTAATGCTGACAGGGTTCACAAAAGCTACGTTCAGTTCTGCAGTGACTTTTCCGACAGTCGTTATCTTGTTTTTCGTTACAATACCTTCAATGACCGCCTATCACGGTCACTCAACACACACTTTCGCCCTTGTTGCGACTTAGCGGATGATGTTTTTTCGTTTTCCTTGTGTGCTGTTTAAATCTTCGACACGATGCCTCTTGAAACACCAAACACTTCAGCTACCTTGGTTTTGAAGCATCCACCATAGGAGCACCAATAATTTGTCCAAATTCGAATACAGTTAGGTCCGACGCAATGCACTCACAACCTCGCAGAACACGGTTCTGACCACGACTAACAATTGCAAAGCACTGAGTATGTTGCACAGGTGCCGTTCCGTTTCAAATACAACAACACAACCTGTAGGATTGGCTATCATCTACATTTAAATTCAAGCCCGCATTTTTGGAGGTTTTTCCACATTTTTGTCCAATCACTTTACCCTCTAGGCACTCGTAGAGAACAGCCAATAAGGATGGTCGGATAGGAGTAGGTGTTAACTGTTACTTACCGGCCGGCCGGGGTGGCCGAGCAGTTCTAGGCACTACAGTCTGGAACCACGCGACCGCTACGGTCGCAGGTACGAATCCTGCCTCGGGCATGGATGTGTGTAATGTCCTTGGGTTAGTTAAGTTTAATTAGTTCTAAGTTCTAGGGGATTGATGACCTTAGAAGTTAAGTCCCATAGAGCTCAGAGCCATTTGAACCAATTTGTTACTTACCAACGCGGCCTTAAGTCACAAGCTGTCTTTTTCACCGGCATCCCATAGGCTGGGGCATGTTTAGTCCTTTGTGCAACTATATCAGAGATGAAAAAATGTTACGTTTGTAGCTCTAATCACTCCTCAATGTCGTCAAGACTGGATGGCAGAATTTCTAGTCAACTTGGATTCGCGTAACTGTACGCCGTATTAAAAGGAACAAATTCCCTTATGAAACATGGAAATTTCAGTCTTATAATTTAACACTCGGCTAAGACGTCCACACCATGTCCATCCCGATCAACCTCTCATTGCACTTTTATATTAATGACGGTACGAGGAAAGGAAGATGTGTAAAGAACAATATTTCTTCCCTGTGAGCTGTTGTTTTGCCTTAGGCATTTGCTTCTACTAGTATGTTAAATCAGTTGTCTCTTACGTTCAGAGGAACTACGTTTGAATGATGTCTCTGTTAGTTAACTCCATACATAATTTGCGTGATATCTATCGAAATGATGCGGTAAGAGCCTGTTTACAGGCCACATATACATGTTTTTTATGTTTCTGGTTAAATACTGGCCATTTGCACATTATTAAGTAGTACGTTATTTACATTTAATGAAAAATAAACATGTTAGTCTATACAATACTCATGTAACCTATTAAATAGTTTTCAGTCTATACAGTATACCAGACTTAAGCACACTTTTCAGCGTATTATTTACTGATAACATGATGTTGCAACAATATAACACGCTCTGGCCAAGTAATATTCAGCATTTACAAATTGGTTACGTAGCCATCCTTTAAATATTCGGAGCAGAGTGATGTGTGTTTGGGATCACCAGAGGCGAAAGAAGTGGGCAACTGAAAAGGTAACACTTACGACGGAGAAAAACAATATTTGCATGGGATGCTGATAGAAATCAAGAGAGTCAGTTCTTCAAAGCATGTAATGTGATAGCTGTGGGTACCGCATGAAAATGCTGAGTCTAATATTTAAAGGGAGGAAGAATTATTACTCCCGACTCCAAGGAGGTAATTATCGGCGGAGCACAACTTTGGCTTCGATAAGGATGCGGAAATCACTTTAAGTGATTTAGAGAAATCACGGAAACCCTAACCTGCATGGCCTAACCGGGATTTGAACTCCACTCCTACAGAATATATGTTCTCTGCCTTAATAATTGTGCCACCTCACTCAGCCACACTGCACCTGATCTTCTGAAAGCGTAGTCTGTTGTTTCAAACTCCCTTCGTAAACACTGCAGACAGGCCATAACGGCGTTTGTACAACTTGCTTAATTTCATACATGACGCAGAAAAACAATATTTGCGTGGGGTACTGGTAGCGATTGTTAAAGGAAATGGTTCAAAAAGTGTAGTGTGATAGCTGTAGGTACCGCCTGAAAATACTGAGTCTCTAGCAATGATATTTAAATTTATTTAAGGTTTAATTTGGATGTAGGGAAGACAAAGTAACAAGAGAAATTTTGGCCTTGTCCACGCTATTGGAATGAGATAGATATAAATAGACGGACTTTTCTTACCTTAATTGGCTTAGAAAAATGTTTTGAAAATGTTAATTGGGAGCTACTCTTTCGAACTATGAAGACCATAAAATTGAAATAGAAAGACAGAAAAATAATTTACCAAATATATCAGAAACAAATCACAATAATAACCATGAATAAGGTTGGGGAAGCGGCGAAAGTTAGACAAGGAAGTCCCCCGATCTCCGCATTTACAGAGTGGTTATAATTAGACTATCTCCACGGGAGACATTGTAGACGGCAAGTTATTTACCGTATGGGTATCCAACTTATAGTAAATGTCATGACCTGCCGTTAGGTGCCGACACTGGTAAAGCGACGCAGGGTTGCAACACATGTTTCAGTGTGCGTGACAGTTGTAGACAACATGAGTCTGGACAAGGTGGGCAGTGCTTTGATTTGTTTTGACTTAAGCAGGAAGACAAAAACAAAAGTGATCTTAATCCACCGTTGCCCACCAGAAAATTGTTGTGGGGTTTCATTCCCTTATTTCCTAATTAGGCACGATTTCTTCAGTCTCTACCGATCTGAATACTGTACTGGACAAGATGAGCAGAGCTTTATTCGTAAAAGTGTTTTATCAAAACAACAACAATAGTGCTGCTACTCTTCCCGAGTAACGACGCATTGAAGGAATAGCGGAGAGGTCCTCTTTCACTCGGTTACTGCATAGCACATTTGGAGAAAACCGAATCATTGACCGAACGTTCCAAAGTGCGTGTCCACCAAGATCACCAGATTGGAACCCGTGTGATTTGTGGCAGTGGGTTACCTGAAGGACAGGGTTTATCAACGGGTGACTAACACACGTTGGAGGTTGAAGATGAGCAGAGCGAGGGAGATAGCCAGCATCCCACCTGAGATGTTTCGGATAGCAATAGAACGGCCTCTGCTGAGGTTCCAGGTTGTCGTGGGTGCAGGTGGTCGTCACAGTGAGCAACGTTTCCAACCTGGAACGTATACATGGAAAGCAATTAACAAATGTCATCCTCTCATGTGGAAATCAAAATGCGTTTCATTCTATGTTTATTCGTTATTTCGCTTCTACATGTCCTTATAGATATTTCAACAAAATGTCATTGTCCTACGATCATTCGATTTTCTTGGGGGCCCTCTCAAGAAGCTAAAGAATAATTACAACCACCCTTTATTTAATGTATCCATTGATGAAGGTATTCACGTCGGAAAGGAGAAGGCACAGGGAATAAAAAGCTCGTGGTGAAAGCATACATTGTATAAGATTCACTGATGACATCGTAATAGCTGCAGGCTCCGAAAAAGAAATGAACAGAATACCATAAGTCCTATCAGACACTCTTAAACTATAAAAAACAAAAGTCAACAGACAAGGAACGAAAGTAATGGAAGTAAGGAAAAATATTGAAGGAATTAAAACTAATATAAAAATTGACGACGTCGGAACTGATTACGAGAGACAATTTTGTCGTCTCGCAAGTGCATTGCTCTCCAAAATTTAAGGACGAAACACAGAAACCCGGACATCACATGGTGTGAGGTCTGCGTGGCTATAGCGCCAAGGAGGACTGGCCCCACAGCACGAGGCAGTTGAAAAAACGGGAAAAGACAGTGAATGTCAATCAGTGAATAGTTATGGTGCACATTGTTGGTGTCCTTCATTAAAAACGGCCCACAGACAACATTTCGGTGACTTCACTTGGGGAAGAACTATCGGGTGTCTGGAAGAAGAACGAGGTGTGACGAACGTAGCTCAAGAGTTTGGTATTGCTCACAGCATTGTTTCACATGCATGGAGAGCGTTCTGAACCACAGGAACTGCTGCCCAAAGGAGAGGAGGTGGGCCACCACTGTGCACTGCAGCAACGAAGGACTCCTGCATTGTGCGACAGGTAAGAATGGATCCATGTCGAACACCGGTTGCAATTTCCAACCTCATTTAAGAGAGATGCAAGCCACGCAATCGAACGACGACTGCATGGCGGTGGTCTCTTTGCACGATGGTCAGTACATTGTGTCCCCTCGACCCTCGCATGTCGACGACATCGTTTGCAATGGTGCCAACAGCATAGAGACTGGATGCTCTTCGCGGATGAGAGCAGATTCAGTCTGACTAGCGATTCTGGAGGTACCCTTACGTGGTAGGAGATTGGAACACGTAAATCACCCAGAAATATTGACAAACATGATGTTTTGGTAGTCCAGGCGTCATGGTGTGGAAGGTCATAGTGTAACATGGACGTTCTTACCTCCAAGCCTTTGAACAAGGTACAGTGACCTGTTAACATTAGTGTGACACTGTACTCCTTCCCCATGTGAGTCTTTTCAGGGATGCATTTTTATGAATGACAGCACGCGACGGCATCGAGTATCACAGGTGGAGGAGCTCTTGGAAGCAGAGAATATTCTGCGAACGGATAGGCCCATCGAGCATGTGTGTGATTCTGTGGGAAGACATACTGCACCCCGTCCACATGCACCACTCACCTTCCTACAGTTATCCACCGCACTTGTGAAGGAGTGGAACGACCTACCACAAGAACTCATTAGTCTTGTGGCCAGCACGGGAGCACCTTTCAGAGAATGCACTGCCGTCCGTGGTGATCTCACACCCTGTTAAGGATCGTGTCCCGCCTTTTGTAATGTCCAGGGGTCCATAATACTTCACGATTTGAAACTGCTGAAATGTGGATGTGGTGGAAAATGACAATAATCAGCGGGATAGGAAAACCAACCTGGAAGTCTTAAGGGAAGTCATGGGAAACATAAGATCATTAAAAGAAATGCAAAAGATAAAAATAAAATTTACTGGGGTTTTATCATACTTGACAATTTCATGATTAACTTCCTTAAAGGGAAAGTGCTAGGAAAGAAGTATTTAAAAGACATCTAGAAGGTGATAGCATGTGACAGTTACTCTAAAATGGAACGAACAGCCAATGACAGAAGAGAGTGGTTACATCGACAAGACATTAGCCTTTAAAATATGGCTGCACTTAATTGCATGAAGAACATCACTTGTGCTTAAGACATGTGGCTGGTTCACCCTTAGAATGACCCTCCACTTTGGATTTGAAGGTCAGCTGTGCGGCAGTATTGGTAACAGTGGTTCAATGAAGACCCATATACTCGTCGTTATAGTACGGGACGGTGGCGGGATGCGCTCACATCTTGACCTCAGCGCATTCCTGATCGCACAACGACTGCATCAAAAATAATGACCAGTGTTGCACCCAGAGGATAAACTGGTTCCATCAAGAACTATCCGTTGGTAGCTTCTGACTGGGCAGACGTAGTGATAAAGGCTACGACCAGCTGTGCAACAAAATTAGAGGGATGAAAGTGTCATTGAGCGCAGCATCAGGTAAGGAAATTCCCGATGAACGTGGTCATTATGGTACGATAACTGTAACTTAAAATGACCATACAAATGTGTATTTTCCCCTTGTGAAAACAATGAACAGTGGAAGATACATCCACAGCACTATCTACCTAATTCCATTGCCAATACTACAGCATCGTGGAGATGTGCTCTTCCAGTAAGACATTCCCGTGTCTATATTTTTCTCATAATTCTACTCGCTGTTCAAGATTTACATTAGTTCCGTTGGCAGCCACGATCGCCAGACATGTTCCATATTAAGAGTGTATAGGACATATAATGGTGTCTGGTCCAGTGGGCATTACCTGTAATCCCTATGGACCATTTCTGACTGCAAGGAAAGCAGTCTAAAAAATTGGCTCTAAGCACTATGCGACTTAACTTCTGAGGTCATCAGTCGCCTAGAACTTAGAACTAATTAAACCTAACTAACTTAAGGACATCACACACATCCATGCCCGAGGCAGGATTCGAACCTGCGGCAGCAGCGGTCGCTCGGCTCCAGACTGTAGCGCCTAGAACCGCACGGCCACCCCGGCCGGCAAAAGCAGTGTAGAACACTATCCTCGTTACATCAGACATCCTAAGGCAGGCTACAAAACAATTTGCAGAACTACATTGTAACTTGGGGACACTACGCAAGAAAGTGAAATACTTTATTGTTAGACAACTACCCATATGTGTATGAGTCTATAGCTACTGCAGCATACGATGTACATTACATACAACATGTGAAAAAAATGTCATTTTGTGAGATCAGAGCTTCATAGTGTTAAGTTTTCATTTTCCTCTAGTGAACTTTCACAGCGCATGTTACTCGTACTACTCAATACATCTTGTTTGTGAGCGCCAAGTCTTGGCAGAATGATAATTCAGACCAATACATTCAGTGTCAAAATGCTGTACTAGAAAGGAATAAGAAAGAAGATTAGGTTTGCGTCCCCACCGGACCGATGACTTCAGCAGTTTGGTCCCATAGGAACTTACCACAAATTTCCAGTTTTCCTTTTTTGGCAGGCAGCAACCTCGGGCTCCTGGATGAAAGGCAGAAACAGTCCACAGTCTCAATAGAGTTTAGTGTGCCACAGAGTGACACAAGTTCGGATTAGAGAAAGGTGTGGAGAGAAATGAATGGTGTCCTTTTAAAGGAATCATTTGAGCAACTGCCTTAAATGAATTAGGGAAACCACGTAAAAATCTAGATCTGGATGTCTGGAGGGGAATTTGAACCAAATTTCTCCTTAATGGAGGTCAAATGTTTTACCATGTCGTTCCTGTCTGCTGTACTAGAGCCCGAAATGTGTCTGTAATCGGGACGAGAGGAAAATAACAACCAAGGGGTGATAAATTACTGCGAATAACTGTCAAGATTTTCTACAAATCGGAATTTGTGCTGCCTGTATAGGAAATAAAAAAGAAGTCCTGCTTCGAGCATGCACACGACTCAGGCATAACGAATCACCTTCGTGAAGTTTACATGGAGAAGTACGAACAGCGTCGTTTGGACCGTCTTTTGCGGAGCACTAACCGCGGCCTCCTGGATCAACGGCAGACACAGTCTATAGTCTCTACAGCATTCAGAGTGCCATAAAGCGTCAAGATTTTAATGATTGTTCAGAGATACAGGAAATCTTCGTCGTAAGCCAGTATAAGATCAACAAGGGGTAATCACTAAACAACATCGCCGATATCTAGTGTTAACAGCACGGCTAAAGCTAACGATATCTCTATATTGTATGCAGAGCATACAGTTACCTCTTCAATTGCAATCGCCGACAAACCATGTTTCGAAGGCGTAGGATAGGCAGTACTATGCCAAACGTTTGGCAGTGTCTAGCCCTCACGACATTGCTGTGACAATCTCGTTTCTTGTGAACTTAGCACCATGAAGAAGGACCAAGAAATAATGAAAAAAGGTGCTCTTCAGAGGTGATTGTCACTGCAGTTTACAGTTTGATTATTACTTTTCACTCTCCTGTGTGGAAAATGGAGGGTTACTTAACCACAGGAAAACTTGTGCAGTATCGACGAAGCCCCTGTGACGTTACATTTGACAAGATAATGGAAGACTGTGTGTTGCCCGTGCTGTCCTGACCTACATCGATATCGAGGGAGTTTGAATGTTGTTTTGGTCAGCACATCCTCCGGATCTCTCAGCCACTGAGAACATCTGCTCACAGGCTACAGAGAGACTGATACGACAGCACTCGCCAGCCCCTGAGTTTGATGAACTCTGGCTTGAGAGTTGAAGCAGCATGGAATAATTCCCCAAATCTGCCATGAAAGTTCATTACTGCTCGATATCCAAGTTTCTACCAAATTTTTCAGCTCTCGGTTCTACATTTTGCATCCTGTATACACTCCGATCACCTGCAAGTCCAGCCATTTATTCTTCGTCTTACAGTGTACACCGATAATAAGTAACACTTTTTTACTTTCTAACGTTCCATGGTGTTGCAGTTTTAACGTCCGGCAGTGTAGGCGATGGAATGGTTTGCTAGCGTCCATTCTGAACCAAGTGACTACTTCAAATTCTCCAACCAGAACCGCAGTGCATTTGCAAAATTTGTTATTCTTTCACTGTTCCGTTCCTACTTCCCAACGACAGACACACTGTCAACATATCTTAGTAAACAGTTATTTATTAGCTCTGAAGCCGGGCACTATTATACCACAAGAACCAAATTATGTTCAAATTTCATTGGACATTGCCCCTCTCCAAACACGTATCGCTTGTTCCACAACCAAAGAGAACCGAAAAACAAAGAAAGATATATAGTTGTAATGTACACATATTGTTGCTGATGGTGTTCAGATAATTACCTCTGGCGATTTCCAGTTTAAACATACATAAACTATTTCAGTTTCTTGGAAAAGAAATGCAGTGCACCATTTCTGCATTAAAATCTTAGGCAACTGATCAGTTTTGTAATTTCAGATATTTGGCGCTGCTACTACCGTTGAAAAACTTCGCCTGTTTCACACAACCTTCCCTAGAAAACAGTCGCAACAGTGTTCACCATGTTAAACACATGTGATTGCATTGTTTAGGTTTTAATCATCTCCACTGACATAGGTTATTAAAGATTCTGCTGTTTTCTGTGTAAATTACTTAAAGCAGCGGGGGGAGGAAGCGGGGAAGGACTAAAACGAGCAGATATATAGTATTATGCGGTGTACACGATTATACGCCCACTTCTCTCTTACTCGATTCTCAAATGAAGCAGGAAACAGAGGGCCTAATTAACTTAAAAGCTATGCAAGACATATAACGCATAGTGGTTCGTGGAGTGTTTATGTATATGTGTATGTGTATAACTGACAGTAGCAGCGATGAACTTAAACGTATCAAGCGCCGTTTGGTACTTTAAAGCAAAATTCAGTATGTGAAATTTAAAATTTTCCCGGCAAACTAAGTATTCAAAAAGATGGCTCACCTGAGGATGGCTGGCAGTTGTTCAGCCTAAATATCGTGGATGGAAGCTAACGACGACCGGCTGCAAGCCCGAAATCTTTTTGAATACAAAATTCAGCAGTTGCCTGGTAAGTACGAACCACATGATTTTTTCCCCAGACAAAAATAAAAGTGAACAGCATGTTGAGGACAGCCATTGATCATAGTTTACAGAACTTAAACAGTTGGCTCCGTGCACGGTCTGATTATGACGGACGTCTGAAGTACACTGCTTGAGCACAAATTCGGGGAAGCGATGTAGTGCAAGTGACAAGTACCGGGACTTATTGTGTTACACCCTTTTGCGATGACGTAACTGACGCCTCCAGCCGGGAAGGAGATCAAAGGAACAAAACGTGTCAGCGAGACAGGGTCATCCGTCTGTGTACATTGTGAGCCGTCTACGAACGCAAAGAGCAACAGGGTCGTGGCGCCCGTTACGCGCCACACACATTGTCTGATTCATTGCACTCTCCTCTCACAACAGACACTAACCGACTTTTAGTAATATCGTATTACATTTTGACCGAATTATACCGAATCTGAAATACGAGGACTGTTAGAGTGTGGTTGGCGTGCAACATTCTTCGGTAGTTAACATTTCTATATGAGATGTAGTGCTATCTTCAAGCGTGAGGGAATAATTTCACTTCTTATATTTTAATACTGGCTTCATTTATTAACTCACATACCAATAAAAAATTTAATCACGTGAAATATTCATCTTGTGATTTCAGCTCACTCTAATATTCGTGTTTGCTTACAAATAAGTTTGTTTTTGGATAGCTTCCGCGTTGTTTCTTCTTTTTACCCCGAACTGTTTTGATGAAGTTAGAGTATCGTCAGTGAATTTTAATTTTGTTTCTATTAAATAACAGGAAGATGGCTCTTTGCTATGTGTACGCATAGGAATTTCAGTTTTCAGGAAAAGTATTCAATGAAATTTCAAGGGATATGTGTATACCTTGTTACCATATTCTGTTGTAACAGAAGGTGGTAACAAGTATATATATAAAACAGAATGTGGTGACAAGGTATATAGCTTTTGTGGTTTTCTGTATTGTGCGATATAGCTGTTTTTCTCCCACAGTTTACCA
Source organism: Schistocerca gregaria (assembly GCF_023897955.1). Classification (NCBI taxonomy): domain Eukaryota; kingdom Metazoa; phylum Arthropoda; class Insecta; order Orthoptera; family Acrididae; genus Schistocerca; species Schistocerca gregaria. Next base: position 565,111,950 of record NC_064931.1, read on the forward strand.
TCTACAACCATGGAGAAAAAGTAGAAAGTTACGAGTAGGACTCATATGGTTAATACTATTTTATTCTTTGGCGAAATGTGTGTGTGTGTGTGTGTGTGTGTGTGTGTGTGTGCAGTAGATTTCCACACACTTCCTCTATTTTGTCCATTCACATCATTGTGAAAACTACACTTTTGTGCACTTTTGTGATTCACTGTGTCTACGCAGTCTGTGTTATATCCATTCATCACAGCTATTTGTTTAGCCATCTGTAGTTCATTTTTGCAGTCGTCTTCACTGAGTGAAGTTTTATTCAGTCTGTGCAGCATGTATTGGAAATTGGATTGTAGTGCGTAATAGTGTGGCCTGAGTTTCGTGCATGACAGTACTGGTGGTAGCGGTGACTTTTTTGAATACGGAAAACTGATGTTAGTTCTTGTGTCTGTGTATTGTGGAGTCAAGGATATTTCACTTTTCGTTATTTTCTGGTTCTATAGTGGATTTTATTTTTGAATGTGTTTACATCATTACAGAGATGCAGGAAACAACTGGGTGTTTCACCTAGAAGGCATAGGATATCATGCACATACTGATGCCAATGTACTATCCTGTATTATTTGGGTTTCACTGTGGTTTCAAATACTTTGTTTTCATCGCGATTAAGGAAGACGTTGGCAAAGAGTCCACTGACTGGAGATCGCATAGGGCTCCCATCTTGTTGTGAGTAGGACTGCTTCTCAAATGAGAAATAGTATTGCTCTGTGATTCATTTTAGAGTCTACATCTACATGGATACTCTGCAACTCACACTTAAGTGCCTGTCACTGGGTTCATCGAACCACCTTCACAATTATTCTCTATTGTTCCACTCTCGAACATTGAGCGGAAAAAACGAACACGTATATCTTTCCGTGCGAGCTCTGATTTCCCTTATTTTAGTATGATGATCGTTTCTCCCTATGTAGGTCAGTGTCAACAAAATATTTTCGCATTCGGAGGACGAAGTTGCTGATTGAAATTTCGTGGGAAGATTACGCCGCAACGATAAACGCCTTTTTTTAAATGATGTCCATCCCAAATCCTGTATCATGTCCGTGGCAGTCTGTCCCTTATTTCGAAATAATGCAAAACGTATTATTCTTCTTTGAACTCTCTTGATGTACTCCGTTAATCTTATCTGGTAACGATGCCAGAATGCACAGCAGTACTCCAAAGGAGGAAGGACAAGGGTAGTGTAGGCAGTCTCTTTACATTTTCTATGTGATCTGCCAATAAAATGCAGCCTTTGGATTGCCGTCCCCACAAGATTTTATACGTGCTCTTTCCAATAATCGTAACTCCTAGGTATTTACTTGAATTTACGGCCTTCAGATTTGACTGATATACACTCCTGGAAATTGAAATAAGAACACCGTGAATTCATTGTCCCAGGAAGGGGAAACTTTATTGACACATTCCTGGGGTCAGATACATCACATGATCACACTGACAGAACCACAGGCACATAGCCACAGGCAACAGAGCATGCACAATGTCGGCACTAGTACAGTGTATATCCAACTTTCGCAGCAATGCAGGCTGCTATTCTCCCATGGAGACGATCGTAGAGATGCTGGATGTAGTCCTGTGGAACGGCTTGCCATGCCATTTCCGCCTGGCGCCTCAGTTGGACCAGCGTTCGTGCTGGACGTGCAGACCGCGTGAGACGACGCTTCATCCAGTCCCAAACATGCTCAATGGGGGACAGATCCGGAGATCTTGCTGGCCAGGGTAGTTGACTTACACCTTCTAGAGCACGTTGGGTGGCACGGGATACATGCGGACGTGTATTGTCCTGTTGGAACAGCAAGTTCCCTTGCCGGTCTAGGAATGGTAGAACGATGGGTTCGATGACGGTTTGGATGTACCGTGCACTATTCAATGTCCCCTCGACGATCACCAGAGGTGTACGGCCAGTGTAGGAGATCGCTCCCCACACCATGATGCCGGGTGTTGGCCCTGTGTGCCTCGGTCGTATGCAGTCCTGATTGTGGCGCTCACCTGCACGGCGCCAAACACGCATGCGACCATCATTGGCACCAAGGCAGAAGCGACTCTCATCGCTGAAGACGACACGTCTCCATTCGGCCCTCCATTCACGCCTGTCGCGACACCACTGAGGCGGGCTGCACGATGTTGGGGCGTGAGCGGAAGACGGCCTAACGGTGTGCGGGGCCGTAGCCCAGCTTCATAGAGACGGTTGCGAATGGTCCTCGCCGATACCCCAGGAGCAACAGTGTCCCTAATTTGCTGGGAAGTGGCGGTGCAGTCCCCTACGGCACTGCGTAAGATCCTACGGTCTTGGCGTGCATCCGTGCGTCGCTGCGGTCCGGTCCCAGGTCGACGGGCACGTGCACCTTCCGCCGACCACTGGCGACAACATCGATGTACTGTGGAGACCTCACGCCCCACGTGTTGAGCAATTCGGCGGTACGTCCACCCGGCCGCCCGCATGCCCACTATACGCCCTCGCTCACAGTCCGTCAACTGCACATACGGTTCACGTCCACATTGTCGCGGCATGCTACCAGTGTTAAAGACTGCGATGGAGCTCCGTATGCCACGGCAAACTGACTGACACTGACGGCGGCGGTGCACAAATGCTGCGCAGCTAGCGCCATTCGACGTCCAACACCGCGGTTCCTGGTGTGTCCGCTGTGCCGTGCGTGTGATCATTGCTTGTACTGCCCTCTCGCAGTGTCCGGAGCAAGTATGGTGGGTCTGACACACCGGTGTCAATGTGTTCTTTTTTCCATTTCCAGGAGTGTATCCTGAAACCGAAGTTTAACGGATTCCTTTTCGCACTCATGTGGATGACCACACACCTTTCGTTATTGACTTCACTAGACGATAAAAGACAGCATTACCTGCTAACAATCTAAGATAGCTGCTCAAATTGTCTCCTAAATCGTTTATACATATGAGGAACAACAGGGCTTATAACACTACCTCCAGAAACTCCAGAAATCATTTCTGTTTTATTCGAGGACTTCCCGTCAGTTACTACGAATTGTGATCTTTCTGACCGGAAAGCACGAATCCAGTCACATAATTGAGACGATATTCCATAAGCACGCAATTTCAGTACAAGCCGCTTGTGTCGTACAGTGTCAAAAGTCTTCTGGAAATCTAGAAATATGAAATCAATTTGAAATCCCTTGTCAGTAGCACACAACACTTATTGTGTAAAGAGCTAATTGTGTTTCACACGAACTATGTTTTCTAAATCTGTGTTGACTGTATGTCAATAGACCGTTCTCTTAGAGGTAATTCATAATGTTCGAACAGACCATACGTTCCAAAATCCTGCTCCATATCGACGTTAATGATATGGGCCTGTAATTTAGTGGATTACTCCTACTACCTTTCTTGAATATTGGCGTGACCTGTGCAGCTTTCCAGTCTTTGGAAACGGATCTTTCGTCGAGCGAGTGGTTGTATATGATAGTTAAATATGGAGCTATTGCATCAGCTTACACTGAAAGGAACCTAATTGGTATACTGTCTCGACCAGAAGACTTGGTTTTATCAAGTGATTTAAGTTGCTCCACAACTCAGAGGATATATATATCAAAGTTACTGATGCTGTCAGTTGTTCTAGATTCAAAATCTGAAATATTTACTGCGTCTTCTTTGGTGAAGAAATTTCGAAAAACTGTGGTTAATAGCTCGCTTTTGCAGTACTGTCGTCGATAATATTTCCATTGCTATCGCGCAGAGAAGGCTTTGATTGTGTCTTGCCTCTAGCACACTTTTCATACGACCAGAATCTCTTTGGATTTTCTGCCAGGTTTCGAGACAAAATTTCGTTGTTGGCAACTATTATAAGCATCTCGCATTGACGTCCATGCTAAATTACCAGCTTCCGCAAAAGAACCCCAATCGTGAAGATTTTGCGTTACTTTAAATTTGCCATGCTTTTTTTATTGTTTCTGCAACAGTTTTCTGATACGTTTTGTGAACCAAATATATGTTATTTCTTTTATGTTGTGTTTGGAAATTTGTTTCTGTTGCGGTAATTGCTGTTTGATGGTGTTTATCGTTTCTATGGTTCAAATGGTTCAAATGGCTCTGAGCACTATGGGACTCAACTTCTGAGGTCATCAGTCCCCTAGAACTTAGAACTACTTAAACCTAAGTAACCTAAGGACATCACACACATCCATGCCCGATGCAGGATTCGAACCTGCGAGCGTTGCGGTCTCGCGGTTCCAGACTGTAGCGCCTAGAACCGCAGGACCACTCCTACTGGCTATCGTTTCTATGGTGGGCATATTGATGCACATGGGTATAATGTCAAATGACACGGGTGTGGCTGTTGAGGAAATCTTGGCATGTTTGAACTTTTGTACGGAATCTTCAGAGATGTGTATGCTTGTGTTGTTCGTGTATACATAATGTTCCTATAAGTTTATCTGTATTTCTCTGGCTAGGTGATATGTAGGTTTTGAGGGTACAGAATATATATATGGCTACCAGTATAAATTATTCTTTGCTTGCTGACAATACTCTGGAGACCAGTTATTGTTGTTGCCACCCGAGCGGTTCTAAGCGCTACAGTTTGGAACCGCGCGACCGCTACGCTCGCAGGTTCGAATCCTGCCTCGGGCATGGATGTGTGATGTCCTTAGGTTAGTTAGGTTTAAGTAGTTCTAAGTTCTAGGGGACTGATGACCTCAGAAGTTAAGTCCCATAGTGCTCAGAGCCATTTGAACCAGTTATTGTTGTGTTGCGAGTTAGCTCCAGTTGGACTCTTGGCCAGGATGGAATGAGCCGAGCTTGGACAGTGTTTTCGTCGGCACTGATCGGTAGCCGCCTTAATTCTTTTATAGTGTATGCCTGCCACGATCGGTCGTTGCTTAAGTTTCAGTATGTAAGTGATCAGTAGCAAATTGTGGCATGTAGTGTGAGATATTTAATGTTTTAAAAAGTGCATTATATTAATCATGACCCCTTAAAAGTGGATGTACTCACTTGAAACAGTCACCATAGTATTCCTGGAGGAATTATTTAATGAGATTAGCTGTACAGAAAAATTTCTGGGAAAGTGAGGAGGGACTGCTCCCTACTATAGTGGGCCTGAAGGGATACCGACGGAGCCGTAATAAGGCGCACCTCTGAAGTTTATAGCGAGATGTATAGGTATATCCTGATAGTTAATTTTCGGTCTGCTGTTTAGTGTCGATTCCTTGAGCTTCTTTTGTTTTAGGCATTTCATATTCTGTTTTGTGAATTTGTGTAAGATGATTTTTAGAAGTTTAATTTTTCTTGTGTTGTAGTGAAGATAATTGGGAAACAAGAGGAAGTATGTGGAAACATGTTTCATAGACACATAAACACTACACATATATATAACTATATGATTCATATGAATGAATTTTGTTAATATCATATAAATTACTTTTCATGTTAAGATTTTTATGGTTGAAGATAAGCTGTAAGGGAAAAACTTTTCTTACCTGAACTACAGAAAACCAGAAAAACTACAGCATGTTGTAATAAGGTATATACTAGAAAACCTGGTTTGTTTTACAACGTATGAATATTTTTTCTGAATATTGAAATTTCTGTTTGTACAGAAAGTAAAGAGCAAAGCATGTGTGTGTGAAAATAAGAGAAATAAGTATTTACTCATTGGAGAATCTAACCAAAAACAACACCACGTGAAATAATTCGATGAAAATTGTAGCTGTTTGGTAGATTATAGTACACATACTTATGTCCTACTATTAAAAGACGTCTTACATAAATGTGATAAGTTCGTGAAGGGTTTACTATTGTGTCTGGGATGTTAATTATGAAACTCGAAGGAGAAAGATGAAAACTTTCAATTATGCTAATAAAAAGAGAGAATTATTGTTTCTTTATGATATTAAATTCCTTTTTTAAATATATTTTAATACTTCTTTCCTATCTCAATCGTAGCTTTGCGTCTTCGTCCTAGTTATTATGAAAATCATATTTTCTCATGAATTTTATGCCTTATTTATACTGATAAATAATAGTGATCACTTTATTTAAAAATATCGCTGTTCATACTACATTCATAGCGGCTTGATGACTTTTCCGGGTATATGCTACAATATTTACCAACGCATTTCAGTCTCCATGATCTTAGCTGAATGGTGAAGAAAACTGACCATAGGGTACTTCTATATCCAGTAAGCGATAAATTTTGTGGTGACACTGATTGTCGTTTCTATTGCACATCATTACTTAGAAACATATGAAACTCTATAATTTTAAATACTCTCATTCAGTTCCTGCTTCTTGTGTTTCTGCTTTGTCTACAGTATCCATTCCGATTTCACGAAATACTGTGCTCTTGATGAATAACTGTTTCAGCTAAACGATTCACTAGTTGTAAGAAAATTTCCTTCATTGTATACTTTCTTTGGTTTATTTATCTTGCTCTGTATATCTTGAAAGCTGTCCATTCTATTGTAAAGCTTATTGATACATAGTATATTTCCATAGTCACATGATCAATAGGATAAGATATAAGTACAAGAGTTAGTCATAAGGTTTCGTTTAACGACTCAAAAAGTAAAGTTACATAATTCATATTTTGTTTGTTTGCAGCGACACGTCTGTGGTGCTGGTAGACATAAAAATTGCCATGCCATCGTACCGTAGCACGCTAGAAGTCACAACAAGATGTCACAGCCCATCTCCTCTTACTCAGTCCGCCTCCGTAGGGTAGCAGGCCCGGGTTCGATCCCCGGCAGGAGACTGGATGTTGTGTGTTCTTAATCACCATATCCATCATCATTGACTCGCAAGTCGCCGAAGTGGCGTCATCTATAAAGGACTTGCAATACGGCAGCCGAACTCCCCCGAGTAGGGCCTCCCGGCCAACAATTCCATACGAAAATTTCTCATTTTCCACTTTCTCAACTCTTTCCGCGCGTTTGTTTTGACTCCCCCAGCGGCGTACCTTATTACTGTGGCGCGGGAAATTCAGTGTGTATCAGAAATGCAGATGTAATACTGCTAAAAAACAAAAGAAATCAATTACGTAACTCTACTTTTTTCGAGGTGAATGATGAAGAGTAGCACTCGTACTGTTCCGCGCAACAAGCATTTCTTCGGCAGGTGCTGGCCGTTGTATTGACGGTCAACAGCACACTGGAAAAGAAGCACGATATCGGCCATTAACGCAGCCAGGTCGTTGACAGATGATGCGTGCAACTTTACATCTCCATGTTTTTGCAGGCACTGAGCTTTTCACATGTTCATCTTGTAGCTCGAGTAATTTGACTGGGAGAAATTCATCGCCTCCAGAAGCAACAGCAGTGGACAACGACGTGTTGATGTCGTGGGTCGATGTCGGTCACCTCTCATTGTAACACTGAAGAAAATCACTCGTCATATCACTGCTGGACAACAACTTCTTCACCTGCATCAGTATTCTGCTAGCCATCTGACCGTATGTGGCGTAGGTATGGACATATCCGTGTGTAGAGGCACCGAGGTGAACGAACTTTCCCAGATGACATTCATCATCGTCATACAGAACGAGCACGTGGCGTGAAGGTACGAGATACCATAACATACATAACTGTATCACCTCTGGTTCGCATAATCAGTACTTTGGACAGCAGGTCCTACATGTCTAACCTATTAAGAGCGATGGCTAAGCCCTGTCTTCAAGTCGCACAAGATCACGCCTACTCGTCATCACCAATTTCGTCCACACAGGGACTCGACCCCACGAGCCTCGAATTACTGCTCTGTGGTCTTTCCGCTGTGCCAACCGCTTCCTGGGAGCTACGCTAACATAAATGGCTGCTCATGCCACGATATATAGCCGCCGTCATATGAACGAAAGAAGCTGCTACTTATTACTACATAGGTATGTCTAATTCAATTGTGGCCTTCCGAGTGATGGGATTGTCTTTTCGGAGACCTGCCACACAAGTTGTGTAACGGTGATGGTATCAGTAGTCACGTGAACATTCTCACACCTGTAGACACGTTCTGGACGTCCACACTGCACAGATGTCCGTCAGGATCTTCGTATCGTAAGGGCAGCAGATCGTACAGCTACCATAGCACAGATAAGACGGCTTGTGAGCGCAAAAGTGTCAACACGAAATGTTGCGAGCCGGTTATTAGCTGTGGGACTACAGGCACGGACGCCTCTAATCTGTCTTCCACTCACGCCACAGTATCGACGTGCATGGCCCGAATGGTGCCGTCAGGGGGTCACTTGGAAGATGGAATGGCGTGCCGCAGCCTTCAGTGATGAAAGCAGATTCTGCCTACACACAAGTGCTGGTCGTTTGCTCATACAACGTAGACCTGGAGAGCGCTGTCTCGTAGAGTGCATTCGTCTAAGACACACTGGCCACACCAGAGGCCTTATCGTCTGGTGTGCGATAAGCTACAACTCTCGTTAACCTTTGTTGTGTCTGGAGCGGACTCTAACCTGTGCTCGGTACTTGCGAGCGTTGTTAGACTGGTTCCTTCGCTGTCCTTCCAACAGGAAGGTGATGTGTTGTACCAACAGGATAATGCTCGCCCACACATCGGCCGTGAAACTCAACGTGCTCTGTAGGACGTGTAGCAACTTCCATGACCAGCACGACCTCTAGACTTGTTTCCAATTGAGCACGTGTTGGGTATGAGGCAGTGGGAAATGACTCGTGTGACTCATGAATCAACAACTGTTACAGATCTATGTGAACAGGTGGAGCAGGCTTGGAATAACGTATTCCAGGACAGTATTGGCCATCTGAACTATCAACTGAATCCCAGAGTCAGCACCTGCATTCCAGTCCGTGAGGCTACACCACGTACTAAAATGGCTGTTTCAGTCTGGGTCAGTACCTGGCCCCTCAGAAACGCTTGTGCTACTGATGTGTAAATATAATCAATTCGTCATTGCGTCAATAAATGTTGAGTGAACTGGAAACCTCTAAAAGGTTGCACTAATTTTTACAGTAGTGAATAATTTCTTTCCTTTGAGTTCTTGCTTTAACTGCACACTAGGTGTGGCTTTCCAACGGTACTGACTCCTCAGTACCACAGACCACAGAGCAGTAATTCGAGGCTCGTGGGGTCGAGTCCCTGTGTGGACGAAATTGGTGATGACGAGTAGGCGTGATCTTGTGCGACTTGAAGACAGGGCTTAGCCATCGCTCTTAATAGGTTAGACATGTAAGACCTGCTGTCCAAAGTACTGACTATGCGAACCAGAGGTGATACAGTTATGTATGTTATGGTATCTCGTACTTTCACGCCACGTGCTCGTTCTGTATGTTGGTATGTACTCGGGGAAAAAAGGGCATCGTTCTAGTGGCGATACAGACAACAAATTGCAGACGTGAATAGTTGTCGCAATAACGCACATGGGGCCCTAAAGTGTAAATGTGGACCTTGTTTGACTTCGGTATCTTCGTGCAGAATAGATGTTACAGTTGTCGAGAACTGTCCCGAAGGAGATGTACTTGGCAAATCTACTTGAGGTCAGCCAACAAAAAGTACTGCGTCAGGTACAGTGCGCCCGAGAACGCCCAGTTCTGCTGGCTTACGTTGTGGGGCGTTTCTAGAGCACTGCATCCTCGATGCGAAGCCACGTGCGCAGCAATTATTCGTCATCACTCGCTTTCCCTAAGGCTCTGTTGCACACAGCTGGTTTTTCACAGCCGCCTTCACCCAGGCGAGCTATCGCCAAGCGCGCTGCAACAGGCGTGTGGTCTTTTCGCACGGGTAAGAAATGATTGAGGCCTAGTTTCGTCACAACGCAGTCATACAGGTTAATCTGCGTTCAAGAGAATGCAGTACAGATGATATTTCTTTTTAGCTGCAGAGTTACCTTATATTAAATGGATTAAATATATGTTGATTATTGAATATAACATGTTATGGACGCAAAAGATGTTGGTATGTACTCGGGGAAAAACGGGCATCGTTCTAGTGGCGATACAGACAACAAATTGCAGACGTGAATAGTTGTCGCAATAACGCACGTGTTGAATCTCCAGCTAAAAATCACTTAGGTATAATTCTTCTTATAGTGCGTTGTAGACTGTCAGTATACTTTAAAAAATAACAATTTTCCGTTGACAAATAAACTTATCTATCAGTAAGTCCATACGAAAGTGTAGTATAAGAGTGATTTTTATACTCAGTCCATATCGTCCTGCGGTGCTACGTAAAATGAGGTAATATATATCATTTTTGACATACTTCCATCAAATTGTAGGAAGACGATTTGTTGTACTTCTCCCCCCTCCCCCCCTCTCTCCCCCTCTGTCTCCTTTTCGTTCTTACGCGAAGGCACGTATCTCAATTATACGCTGCACATCTCTGGCCTCTCCCATCTTTCAACAACCCAGCCTCTCACCACACACGGGAGTGAGGTGGTGCTGTGGTTAGCATGTGGTTAGCACACTACACTCGCATTTGGGAAGGCGGTTTAAATATCCATCCGACCATCCAGATTTTCCTTTTCCCTAAGTTTCCCAAATCGCTCCAGACAAATGCTGTGACGGCTCCTTTGAAAGAGGACACTGTCGATTTCCCTCCCCATCTTTTCGTAATCCGTGCTTGTTCTCCATCTCTTCACGACAGCGGTGTCGGCGGGACGTAAAACTCTAACTCCCTTCCTTCCCTTTCCACAAAACTGATGCCGCCAACTGTAAGTGTTGACTTACAATCGGTAAATGAATTTGTGAGCCCCCTCACCCCCCCCCCCCCTTATCCTTAAGATGAACTCCACATATTTAATGCCTGTTACGCAGCATAGCGTGCAAGGTGACGAAGGGCAACCCCCATATTACCTATATTCGTGAAGTTGAAAAACTATCCAAGTATTGTCAGACTGTTTTAACTAATAGCTGAGACAACATTACTGTTGATTAAATTGTCTATTACATTTACCTGTAGTGTTCAATAAACAGACGGAAGAGCGAAATTTAGTATAAACTATACCAATACAAATGAATTTCAACTTATCACGATAACTTGACGAAAATAGTCTTTTTAATTGAATTAAATATCACAAATTGTCACTATTTAAGAAGATAATTCGCAATTTCGGTTTCAAAACGTTCTGTGTCTACATTCAGTCCACAATCGTAGTGAAATAGCGTTATTTGACGGGCTACCACTAAAGTATGAAAATGAAGATTCATAGGTAGACACGTAACATAATCCAGTTAATAAATAATTCAGTGCCACAATTAAGTCAATACAATTGAAAGAAGCAGAAAAATCAGGCATCCACGAGTGTGCAGTTCTCCACGTTTTTCACCTTATATCTACAAGGTACAGACCCAAGGCAACGACAAAACTTACGAGGCAAAAGTTGTCTTTAGATTTCTTTACTGATAGTCGATCCGCCTGCAAGAGACTCTTTTACAGAAGAGGTAAAAATTTTGACTCCATCGAGGTTAGAACTGAAAAATTATGCGGTCTTTTCCTTAAAGGGCGAACAGCTCACAGCTAAGCTAGCATACAACCGTAACAGATATCGTTACCATGTTTTCGCTTGGCTTAACACAACGACCCGGAATTAATGTTGGAGCGTAAAACTCTGACTGTCATTTTCACGGAAACTATTTGTGTTTTGGCAGCTAAGGCTGACAAGATGTTCTTTCATTTTCACCCTTCTTTCACCAAGCAAAGTTTCTACTGTGACAGAAAGCGACCTATGGTGGTTTCCCCATGTAAGACAGTTTCAGAAAACTGCTGATTTAGCTCCACATCCGCGGATGAAAATGGAGTTTTTGCAGTATTTCTACACCAGAAACATAGCTCGACCAACCCCTATAGATACCAAATGTCTGTCTTGAGACACTAATATGCTATCAAAATTAATCACCACGTCCTGCATCCCTCAGCCTGCTATGATGATATTATGCTTGATAAAGTAAGATTGAACAGTAATTACTCTGTGGAAAAGGATGCGTTTCATTTACTTTATTTGTAGACTTATTTTTCTCTCTTTCTGACTCTTTTTCGGAATTACATTATTGCTGAGGTTTCCGATGAAACTGCGGGGTGCTAGTTAGGGTTTACATCGGACTGGGACTGGGATGACGATATTATCAGACAATGGACACTCTCAAGAGTTACCTTGAGTTAACAAAGTATTTAAAATGACTTAGTAGTTGGCATTTGTTAGCTCTCTAGAGACGATTACAAAACAGGAATACTTAAGGAAGCAACGATTTAGATTTGATCTCGAAATGTTCACCAACTCATTTCATCTAAAATCATTGCCTTACCAATGTTCAACTTTTTCAAGTTATTGCATTGTGATGTAGAGAGTGATGTGTTTAATCTTCATGTCTGTTTGTCCTTCTGGCTTTGCCCTAGTTATGTAATACTCAAGTTTATAATAAAGCAAGAACCAATGAGCAGTTGCATCAGGGGACAAGTTGATGAGCGTAGCATCTATCTTGAAAGCGTTATTAACCCTTGCCTATTCTCTCCTAGATGAGATGAAATTACCGTTATCATTGTTCACTGTGTCAGATTCAGCAACAAGAACCTTAGTGTTTAACGTAGCGGTCTGTTTTAACAAATACACTTCGATAATGCTCATATGAATTTTGTGATAGCACAGGACGCGTCGTTAGTGAGGAACAACTGGGAAATGATCTACAAGCAAAATGCGCCAACTGAACTTGCACTGCACTCATTCACTTATTTAATTTTTTATTGGCTTTTGAGTGCAATTTTTTGGTAATTTCCTTGCAGGATTTGCTTTTCTGATTTGAAAAAATATGTTTTCACAACTTATGAAATTTCTTTGTGGATTTTCGTGTTTTGTTATGTTGTCTTTTCATTTCTGTTATTGAGAGTTAGAGGTGATGCCAGTCACGGCATTCATAAGGAAAACTGCTTCCAAATTTATAATATTAAAATTAATCATTCATAAGGGAAACTGCTTCCAAATTTATAATATTGAAATTAATCTCATTCACTCATGATGTTAATAGTGATGCAAAAAAGCGGAACGCTTCTGCTGAATGAGTTTTTTAGTTTGTAATTCGTTTAAGCCAGAAAAACAAAAATAGCTACAATAGCTGCTGAAGAACAGAGTAGCCCAAATAATTTCCCTGCTCTTTATATATGATGATTGAGTTGCAGTCAGTGCGCCTGGATATTATTCTTAACCACGCTTTAAACATCCAAAAATAGCTACAGAAACTAAAAAAAGTTCATTGGCCAATACTGCATATGTTTGCCCCAGTGAACGTTGTGGCAGCTGCCACTTCTGCGTCTTCGAAATGCGAGCTTTTCCTGTACTTGCCAGCTCAAGAAATGTATTCTTCTTGTTGCTGTGCAATGGCGAATTGGCAACATTGTATAATACGTTTGGCAGCTACATGAGTGTCAGTTTACTTCCTGGAGTGTTTCAGAGTGAAACTGGTGTATTCACTGGACGTTTTCTTGTCATTTAGATTGTATATTGTGAAAGATTATCTGTTAAGGCACGCCACAGTGGTAGTATATCTACGTTCTTGTCTCCAGAAAGCTCGTTCCAACAGAAACTGCAGCTTACTCCGCCATTTAGAATTCGCTGCCTTAGCAATCATTGGGAGAACACGGTAGCGATATATGTTACGGTTGTATGGTAGCTTAGGGGTGAGCTATTCGCCCTTTAAGGGGAAGAGCGCATAATTTTTCAGTTCTAATCTCGATGGAGTCAAAATTTTACCTCTTCTGTAAAAGAGTCACTTGTAGGCGGATCGACTATCAGTAAAGAAATCTGAAGACAACTTTTGCCTCGTAAGTTTTGTCGTTGCCTTGGGTCTGTACCTTGTAGATATAGGGTGAAAAACGTGGAGAACTGCACACTCGTGGATGCCTGATTTTTCTGCTTCTTTCAATCGTGTTGACTCAATTGTGGTATTGAATTATTTATTAACCGGATTTTGTTATGTATCTACCTATAACTCTTCATTTACATATTTTAGTGGTAGTCCGGCCTGTAACACTACTTCACTATAACTCTGAAATGAATGCAAACCCAGACCGTTTCGAAGGCGACATTGCGTGTTATCCTGTTAATTCGTTACAACTTGGAATACTTAATTTAATTAAAAAATATGTTTTGTGTAACGTTATCGTGATAAGCTGTTATTCATTTTTATGAACACAGTGTATATTAAATAGCGTTTTTTGTTTATTTATTGAACACAAAAGGTCAACATAACAGACAAATCGGTGGTAACATGGTCTCCACCATTAGCTAAAACAGTCTGACAATGCTTGGATGGCTTTTCGACCTCACACCTGCAGACAACATGTTGATAGAACTTCGTCACTTTTCACGTTGTCTTCTATATCGGACTGTAAGGCCGTGCAGCTCAGCAAGGCGAGGGATCTCTCGAATACTGTCACCAACTGTACAAGTGAGGTACAGAGTCTGACGATGAGCTGCCGAGTTAGCTGCTACTAGGCAGTCAGCAAAGAGTAGAATTTCGATAGCCTCCTAATCGCAGTCCCCATCATATTCCAGCATTTGTTTGGCCCATGCTCCAATTTTTTTCAGTGCATGGAAGTGATGTTAAATCTTTGCCATGTGAGGTATAAGACGGGTATAATTATTCCCCCAGGAGTGTCTCAAGATCTTTCAATACAGTTTTTTTTTTACAAATGGCCGATTCGACAAATAAGCTATTAAGCAGACTATACGCCTTCGTTGTAAATCCAAATTACTCGGAAGGTGAAGTAGACCTCAGCCTGGATGCTAGAGTCGAAAAAGATGGCGTACAATTTTCGCAGATTTTCTTGCCTTGTGACGGGCGTGGTGATAATGCTGTCTAAACGGGTCTTCTATGTAATGTTTCGTATAAGGTTTTCGAGAAAATGGCCGAGATTGGCATGTTCACTGACCGCAACGAGTCGTAAATGCTGATACCGATACAGGCTAATAGGCGTGTTAGTGATCATTACATTTATCTATTTGTCGTCAAGATAATGATCTGATACGATTATTTTTAAAAAGCATTTGCTGTTGTGGAGTAATCAAACACATCTCTAGTAATGGAATAAATATGTACTACTGCCTGTCCGTTAATCGTGTTCTTAAGAATCACTTAACAAACGCCAGATTTTGGCGAGCTTCTTAATAACAAAGAGACTAATACCCTACATGCCCGCCCGGCTAGCTGTGCGGTCTAACGCGCTGCTTCCCGGGCGGGAAAGCGTGCCGGTCCCCGGCACAAATCCGCCCGGCAGATTAGTGACGAGGTTCGGTGTGCCGGCCAGCCTGTGGATGGTTCTTAAGGCGGTTTTCCATCTACCTCAGTGAATACTGGCTGGTTCCCCTTATTCCGCCTCAGTTACACTATGTCGGTGATTGCTGCGCAAACACCGTTTTCATGTATGCGTACACCATAATTATTCTACCACGCAAACATTTGGGGTTACACTCGTCTGGTATGAGACGTTCCTGAGGGAGTTCACTGGGGCCGAACCACACAATAGCTCTATGTTCGGTATGGGGCGGCTGTGGGCTGGGTGGACTGCTGTGGCCCGTTGTGGGGTTGGGAAACACTGAGGGCTATGGCGGGACGAAGCTTCTCCGTCGTTTCTAGGTCCCCAGTTTAATACATAGATACATACATGCAATACTCTACATACTCTAAGATATGTGTTCGGTGATCCCTATAAAGCCCAAGTAACTCATTTGCGCAATAACGTCGACCTGTATTGAAGAAGAGTCTGGTCGAGTGTGAAGTCATGAACCAATGTCAACGGCTGTAATGTGATACAAGCTCCTACCCAGAAAAGTGCTACATCAAAAATGCTCTGCTAATCGTGAAAGATATCACATTAAACCCGCTACTGTACTGCGGCTGATACCACATTGTCTTACTCTGTGCTCGAGAATCTAAAAGAAATTGTTTTAACCGGCCCGCATCTGTACTGCGGCTGATAACACATTGTCTTACTCTGTGATCGAGAATCTAAAAGGAATTGTTTGAACGGAAGAAATTTCGGTAACTACATGTGTAACTACCAAGTATTATAATGAACAGACAGCTGGTTTATACGAAGCCTCTGTTTAGTGGTCGTACACTTGTTCATGCAGCTCAAGATCGCAAGCACAGTACGTGAATACAGCCGAGCCATGCTCGCTTACGAGCTGTGGTGAGAATCTGACTGGCACAGTAAATCTCTCAAATGGCTCTGAGCACTATGGGACTTAACAACTATGGTCATCAGTCTCCTAGATCATAGAACTACTTAAATCTAACTAACCTAAGGAATCACACAACACCCAGCCATCACGAGGCAGAGAAAATCCCTGACCCCGTAATCCAATTCTGTCGCAGTGGACTTTGTAGAAGTAACAGCCGGACCACAGCGTCCGAACACTGAACGAGGACAACACGCAATAGTTGCTACAAAAGGCCTGTTGCCACCTTTATTCTGATCCGGAAGAAGCTGGATAGTGACACGTGATCCCACTACATCCGTCTCAATGTCTCCATCTGGTTAGGCAGGGAGCTGAAGGACCGCTGCTGAATCTGACATCCTGCTGGGTGACGATGACGCAGGGAATTATCGTTGTGTCAACGTCATTTTCATAATGAGTGGGAGTTGGTCCATGACATCTGTGGAGGCTACTGCTTCTTCCTGTCGAGGATGTGCAGGGAGATAATTTACTGCTCCTACAGAAAACGGACATCTCAGTAGTCCTT
Organism: Schistocerca gregaria; assembly: GCF_023897955.1. NCBI lineage: Eukaryota > Metazoa > Arthropoda > Insecta > Orthoptera > Acrididae > Schistocerca > Schistocerca gregaria. The sequence goes on from NC_064931.1 coordinate 565,128,638, forward strand.
GCTGCTGCTACTGCTGCAGCTGAAAAGCAGGTGGTGGGGAAGGCCGAGCTATCCAACACCCACGTCGCCGATGATATGACGTGAAAGCTCCTTGCAGGGGAGGGCTATGCTACATCTGATTCTGATGGCGTCACAACTTGTGACCACCAGCCTCCACGTCATACGTCATATATGTGTCGCCCCTGGGAACCAGTGATAGTTGATGACAGCCAACATGGCCACTTGCCAAACGATCGCGCCCAAACCGTGACGCCTGTGCTGTTGGGCAGCAGTGGACAAGGAAATCGAGCACCTGCCCCATGCAAGTTCGACATGTGCACTTCACCAGTCTGCTCCTCCAAAGGTTTTTCCCCTCATAGCTTCGACCATCTGGTTCTTTAGATCGGGTACATGTCGACTTCGCAGAGTGGTTTGTGAAGAATGTGTGGATTGTAGTGGTAGACGCATTTTCCAAAGTAATCCATGTAAGGCAAATGAGGGGAAAAAACCTTTGGAAACGCAGCGTGGTGGGGTGCACATTTCGAAATTGCATGGGGCAGGTGCTCGAGCTCCTTGTCCACTGCTGTCCAACAGACATGACAGCAGACCAAGGGCATCATATACGTGATGACCCAGGGTGCTGCATGAAATAGGGAAAGCACTTTGCTACATGCTGAAGGCAGAGCGACTACAAGGTGGACTTATCTTCTATACGAAGAAGTTGCACAGCATCCTGAGCTAGCCGGCCGCGGTGGTCTCGCGGTTCTAGACGCGCAGTCCGGAACTGTGGGACCGCTACGGTCGCAGGTTCGAATCCTGTCTTGGGCATGGATGTGTTGATGTCCTTAGGTTAGTTAGGTTTAAGTAGTTCTAAGTTCTAGGGAACTGATGACCACAGCAGTTGAGTCCCATAGTGCTCAGAGCTATTTGAACCATTTTTGAGCCATCCTGAGCTGTTAGATGCTGCATCAGGAAAAAATAAGTCTTAATATCGGGTTGACCAATGCTGACAGAAGGTCAAGACAGCCAAATCTCATCCATTTTAGAACCTGTCTCAGGATTCTGCTGTGATCGTTCATGCAACAATCGGTAAATCTTCCACAGCGTTGCATGTCCTGTCACCTGTCTCAAAGCAGACGATCTCCTGTCGGCAAACTCAGTGTCTGCACTAGCCTCGAGCACGGATAACATGACTACATTGGCATTATGACTCGTAGGCTTGCATACAATGAGATAATTGTATGCTTTCAGCCACCTCCTCTCCCCGCTGTAAACATTACGTTGTTTTACGTGGTAGCAACGATCGGGGACTGATTAATGTCAGAAAGAGTTTGTGGTCTGTCACCAGAGAAAACTGAACATCATACTGTTATGCATGGAACTTCCGTACACGGTACACAATAATGATAAAATTCTCTCAAACTTCCAGCTGCGTCAGTTGATTTAAAATCCATCTAGATAATAGTCAGAACTTCGTTTTGTATCTGAGCGTAGTTTTGCTGAACTGAGTTTAAAGTTATCGAGGCAAACATGGTTTTTTTGGACCTGTCTTGCCTACAGAGGGATCAAACTACTCCAACAAAATACTGGAATGTATCTGTAGCTAGTATCAAGTGTTTCCCTGGGGAGTATGATGCTAAATTGCTAAATAAGGTGCTGACTGGTGTGCTTGTTTAAGGGTGTAAGGTGCCGTATCTTACTCTGAAGGCCAAATAATCTTAGCTCCCTTCTTTTGCTACGAATTTAAAATACATAAATTTTGTCTTGTGTTAATGAGGAACCTGCCATAGTAACTGATCTTCCTAATGAAAGACTGTAGTTCCTTGAGATGTCGAGGAGCAACGATCGGGGACTGATTAATGTCAGAAAGAGTTTGTGGTCTGTCACCAGAGAAAACTGAACCTCATACAGTTATGCATGGAACTTCCGAACATGGTACATAATAATGATAAAATTATCTCAAACTTCCAGCTGCATCAGTTGATTTAAAATTTGTCGGTTGTTTGTATGTACTGAGGAAAAAGCAGAAAACCTTTGGAACTGAGATATCCTAGATATTCCTCTGATTGTTGAAAAAAATGACACATATTAAGATGGAATTTTAGGCCCTCCTCGTGCAATGTCATAATCAACATGTGAAAATTCCGTAAATGTTCATATGTATTCACTCCCGTTGCAATTACATCGTCCACATAACTGCAACATGCCTGAACTTTGTGTATCAAATAGCGTCTAAAGGTAACGGCAGCACTGTAAATCCCAAATGTTGACTTTGATATTGGTACGGGTCTTATGACCCAATCAACAAAAGGAGCTGTTTGGACTCTTGAAACAAGGGAAGCACCAAAATAATCAGTTCAGGTAAAGCAATCGATCCCATTTAGTCTAGAGAATAAATTATCTGTCGAGGAATAGGAAAGGTATCCACAACTCGCGCATTCACTGCTTTGGATCCGTCACACAGTCTAAGCGAATCGTTAGCCTTCCTAAAAACCACTGATAAAAACGTTATGGAGCTAGACGACGTGGCTCTGATGTCATTTACGTCTTGTCCAGTTCCGCAGTAACTCCGGCGAGTAGAAAGTCAGATACTGGGAGCGCTCGGAAAAAAGCGTGGAGTAGCGGTTTCCTCTTTGTGGATAAGTGTCTGTATGTCCTTGAAATAGCCTAGAATCTGAGTGAAAAATCGGGAAGCTTTCTGCACAGTTCACTGACATTTTGAAATGGAATCTGAGTGAAGATTAAATGAATTTTGTTTCATTAACAGAGAATTCGTAAACTTTAAAATCGTCTAAGGCAAGGATATTCTCATTCCTGATTGAACCAAGAAATAAACGCAACTGACAACATGTTTATGAGAAACTTCAGCCTGGAATGTTCCTTTCATTTGTAGTTCTTGACCACTATACACTAAGGTGACGTAAGTCATGGGATAGCGATATGCACATATACAGATGACGGTAGCATCTCGTGCCTAAGCTATAAAAGGGCGGCGGATTGGCTGAGCTATCATTTTCACTCTGGTGATTCATGTGAAAATGTTTCCGACGTGATTATGGCCGCGCCACTGGAATTAACAGACTTCGAACGCGGAATGGTAGTTGAAGCTATACGCATGGGACTTTCCATAAGGTAAATCGTTAGGGAATTAAATGTTCCGCGATTTATAGTGTCAAGACTGTGCCGAGAATACCTAATTTCAGGTATTACCTCTCACCACAGACAACGCTGTGGCCGGCGGCCTTCATTTAACGACCGAGAGCATCAGCGTTTGCGTAGATATGTCAGTGCTAACAGACAAGCAGCACTGCGTGAAATAACCGCACAGAGCAATTTGGGACATATGAGGAACGTATCCGATAGGACAGTGCAGTGAAATTTGGCGTTGATTGACAATGGCAGCATACGACCGATACGAGTGCATTTCTTACAGCACGACATCGCCTGCAGGGCCTCTTCTGGGCTTGTAACCATATCGGCTGGACCCTAGACGACTGGAAAACGCTGGCCTGGTCCGATGAATCCCGATTTCAGTTGATAAGAGGCGATGGTAGTGTTTGAATGTGGTGGAGACCTCACGAAGTCATGGTCCAAAGTTGTCAACAAGCACTCTGCAAGCTGTGCTCCATAACGATGTGGATTGTACAGGGAATGGAATGGGTCCTCTAGTCCAGCTTGACCGACCACTGACTGGCGATGATTATGTTCGGCTACTTGGAGAACATTTACAACCATTCGTGGACTTCATTTTCCAAACAATTATGGAATTTTTATGAATGACAATGGGTCGTGTCACCGGGCCACGGTTGTTAGCGAGTAGTTTGAAGAACATTCTGGACTATTAGAGCGAATTATTTGGCCGCACAGATCACCCAACATGAATCCCATCGTACATTTGGCTGCCCGGATGGCCGAGCGGTTCTAGGCCCTACAGTCTGGAACCGCACGACCACTACGGTCGCAGGTTCGAATCCTGCCTCGGGCATGGATGTGTGTGATGTCCTTAGGTTAATTAGGTTTAAGTAGTTCTAAGTTCTAGGGGACTCATGACCTCAGAAGTTAAGTCCCATAGTGCTCAGAGCCATTTGAACCCATCGTACATTTGTGAGACATAATCGAGAGATCAGTACGTGCACAAAATCCTGCATGGACAACAATTTCGTGATTATGGATGACTATAGGGGTATGGCTCAGTATTTCTGCAGGGGACTTCCAACAACCTGTTGAGTCCATTCCATGTATAGCTGCTCCATTACGCCGAGCAAACGGAGGCCTAACACGACATTAGGAGGTATCTCATGATTTCTGTCAGCTTAGTGTATGTTATCGCCTTGTTAGCAAATGACGGCAACGTGGCTGATCCAAAAGCAATCTGAGAGTTTCAAGCAATAATGGACGACGAAGCTCCTGAGTCCACTCGAAAAACCTGTTTCATCTAGTACACAGAGATCAGTTAACAGTGTTTCTGGATTGACCTATTCGGGATTTACCGAATTTTTAGTTTTACTCAATGGCACTTTGTCACAGGGCGCGTACATCTACATCTACATCTACATTTATACTCCGCAAACCACTCAACGGTGTGTGGCGGGGGGCACTTTACGTGCCACTGTCATTACCTACCTTTTCTGTTCCAGTCGCGTATGGTTCGCGGGAAGAACGACTGTCTGAAAGCCTCCGTGCGCGCTCGAATCTCTCTAATTTTACATTCTTGATCTCCTCCGGAGGTATAAGTAGGGGGAAGCAGTATATTCGATACCTCACCCAGAAACGCACCCTCTCGAAACCTGGGCAGCAAGCTACACCGCGTTGCAGAGCGACTCTCTTGCAGAGTCTGCCACTTGAGTTTGCTAAACATCTCCGTAACGCTATCACGGTTACCAAATAACCCCGTGACGAAACACACCGCTTTTCTTTGGATCTTCTCTATCTCCTCCGTCAACCCGATCTGGTACGGATCCCACACTGATGAGCAATACTCAAGTATAGGTAGAAAAGTGTTTTGTAAGCCACCTCCTTTGTTGATGGACTACATTTTCTAAGGACTCTCCCAATGAATCTCAACCTGGTACCCGCCTTTCCTACAATTAATTTTAAATGATCATTCCGCTTCAAATCGTTCCGCATGCATACTCCCAGATATTTTACAGAAGTAACTGTTACCAGTGTTTGTTCCGCTATCATATAATCATACAATAAAGGATCCTTCTTTCTATGTATTCGCAATACATTACATTTGTCTATGTTAAGGGTCAGTTGCCACTCCCTGCACCAAGTGGCTATCCGCTGCAGATCTTCCTGCATTTCGCTACAATTTTCTAATGCTGCAACTTCTCTGTATACTACAGCATCATCCACGAAAAGCCGCATGGAACTTCCGACACTATCTACTAGGTCATTTATATATATTGTGGAAAGCAATGGTCCCATAACACTCCCCTGCGGCACGCCAGAGGTTACTTTAACGTCTGTAGACGTCTCCCCATTGATAACAAAATGCTGTGTTCTGTTTGCTAAAAACTCTTCAGTCCAGCCACACAGCTGATCTGATATTCCGTAGGCTCTTACTTTGTTTATCAGGCGACAGTGCGGAACTGTATCGAACGCCTTCCGGAAGTCAAGGAAAATAGCATCTACCTGGGAGCCTGTATCTAATATTTTCTGGGTCTCATGAACAAATAAAGCGAGTTGGGTCTCACACGATCGCTGTTTCCGGAATCCATGTTGATTCCTACAGAGTGGATTCTGGGTTGCTGAAAACGACATGATACTCGAGCAAAACACATGTTCTAAAATTCTACAACAGATCGACGTCAGAGATATAGGTCTATATTGTTGCGCATCTGCTCGACGACCCTTCTTGAAGACTGGGACTACCTGTGCTCTGTTCCAATCGATTGGTACCTTCCGTTCCTCTAGAGACTTGCGGTACACGGCTGTTAGAAGGGGCGCGAGTTCTTTCGCTTACTCTGTGTAGAATCGAATTGGTATCCCGTCAGATCCAGTGGACTTTCCTCTGTTGAGTGATTCCAGTTGCTTTTCTATTCCTTGGACACTTATTTCGATGTCAGCCATTTTTTCGTTCGTGCGGGAATTTAGAGAAGGAACTGCAGTGCGGTCTTCCTCGGTGAAACAGCTTTGGAAAAAGGTGTTTAGTATTTCAGCTTTACGCGTGTCATCCTCTGTTTCAATGCCATCATCATCCCGGAGTGTCTTGATATGTTGTTTCGAGCCAATTACTGATTTAACGTAAGACCAGAACTTCCTAGGATTTTGTGTCAAGTCGGTACATAGAATTTTACTTTCGAATTCACTGAACGCTTCACGCATAGCCCTCCTTTCGCTAGCTTTGACATCGTTTAGCTTCTGTTTGTCTGAGAGATTTTGGCTGCGTTTAAACTTGAAGTGAAGCTCTCTTTGCTTTCGCAGTAGTTTCCTAACTTTGTTGTTGAACCACGGTGGGTTTTTCCCGTCCCTCACAGTTTTACTCGGCACGTACCTGTCTAAAACGCATTTTACGATTGCCTTGAACTTTTTCCATAAACACTCAACATTGTCAGTGTCGGAACAGAAATTTTCTTTGTTTTCAGAGACGCACGGGAGGTACAAACACTTCTAATGTGTCCTCGTTTGCTATAACAGAGATAAAAATCATAGCACAGCTTGAACATTGACGTCATGGGTGCCGAACAAAACAATCATGGTAATAAGTAAGGAACCTCGGAAACTACGAGACACTGACTTGAGCTTAGAATTGCTTGGTGAAGACTCTACTACTAAATCACGACGTGAGGATTTTGTGAGTCTCTTTCGCTCCACGAGCACGCACATCTATGAATATAATTTTTCACAGGAACTATCAGTCACTAATTTGCTTCCTTGTCGGTATCCATCACCAGTCTGCTTCCTTGTCGACCATTGCCGGTCCATTGCCCCACTTAGCCCTGCACCAGGTAGAAACTTCCAAATATGTATCCCAATGTTCTACAGTTTCTTATGTAATTTCTAAACTTTTTGAAATTCTAAGAATTTCTACTTAGGAAGGATCTGAGAAGTATAACGCTTGACTGGGAACATCTTTGTCTGGAGTATACTGAATAAAGCAGTCCCTAATTATAGAATCTGCACTGTTCATTGACACATACAGAACTGAACTGACGTGTCAAGCCTTTAAAATAAGTCACCCACCTCCTGTCTGGAGTTTGCTGTCGCTGCTCAGTCATCTGCTGCTGATGTTCCCCTTGATCTGATATCTGTTATTGCTGGGATTGCAGCCTCCATTTTGCAGCACTGTGGGCTCGTACAATTTCGTCTCCACTGTTGAGTCGTAGTGAACGGCTCATTTATTGAGCACTGGCTTCACAGAACACAAGTACAATATGCTAAACCAAGTCCAGACGTAGTAGATATGAACTGTAGATGAGAACCCGATCAACACAATAAACCTCTCTAAGTCTAGTTCCGTCGTATTGGTTGCCGTGAAAGTAACTTCCGCATCATAGCACCTGACTACTGAGTGTGGGCAACATGCAAGTGGTTCTTCGCTAGGCGTCTTAGCACCCTTTTTCTCAGCGGGGAGAATCTGATTGCCGTCACGTGATCGTACGTGGCTGTGGGAGGCGTATTCCTGGCATTATAGCCGTGATGTACTGCGCGCTGCTGGTGACGGCACGACGTAAACCCGATAAAACGTCTTGAACTCCGAATCACTGGCCAGAACAGTATCCATCAAAAATTGTTCTTTGAGTGTATTCTATGGGCCACAGTAGTTTAACAAATGATGGTGCTATGTTCCATTAGCACACGGACGTAGTGAAACAACACGTAATGAGATAACCCGACGCATCTGTATCCATTTGGAAGGGCCCTGGCTGATGTTTAACATACAGATTAACTTTGGGCCTTTTTTTAATTTCCCTTCGTCGAGCTACATACTGTTGCGATTTTAACGAACGATGTGCCGCCTGCGGTAGGCAAACATAACTATGCAGATTTGTTGGCACACGGAGTGAGAACTGGCCTATCTTGTGGTAAAATTCATACTCCCTCTTTTGGTTTCGAAATGGTCCAAATGGCTCTGAGCACTATGGGACGCAACATCTGAGGTCATCAGTCACCTAGAACTTAGTACTACTTAAACCTAACTAACCTAAGGACATCACACACATCCATGCCCGAGGCAGGATTCGAACCTGCGACCGTAGCAGTCGCGCGGTTCCGGACTGAAGCGCCTAGAACCGCTCGGCCACCCCGGCCAGCTTTGGTTTCGAAAAACAAGTTGTAAATGTTTAGAGAAACAACCGGTTTCAAAGAGAATCTCTTCTCTGTTTTTGCGCTGAAGGTACTTCTTAGACGATACAGGAGATGTCGCACAACAATGAGACAATGATGCGGCTGTAGGTTCACTAACTACAAATGCTGCGCGAAAACTGCTGTTGATTAGTGAGAAGGTATGTTACCTCAGAATAATGATGCATGTGTTGTATCTCAGATACTGCGACATTTAATATTTGGGCGATTCTCCAAGAGTTCCTATGTAGAGAGATGGGATAGCTTCAACGCACTGCCTGGCAAAACTGCATAAAAACTCCCGTAACTAAAGAGTCCGAATAGTTCCATCGATACAATGGATCTGAAAAAATTAGATTACAACAGCGACCTTGGGCGTGAAGATCAACGACCGACATTTCATACTACCGTTCCCAGTTTCTGCCTCTGGTTAAATTAGAGGAAGATGGCCACTACCTCCGTCTTGTTCTCTTAATACACTCCTGGAAATTGAAATAAGAACACCGTGAATACATTGTCCCAGGAAGGGGAAACTTTATTGACACATTCCTGGGGTCAGATACATCAGATGATCACACTGACAGAACCACAGGCACATAGACACAGGCGACAGAGCATGCACAATGTCGGCACTAGTACAGTGTATATCCACCTTTCGCAGCAATGCAGGCTGCTATTCTCCCATGGAGACGATCGTAGAGATGCTGGATGTAGTCCTGTGGAACGGCTTGCCATGCCATTTCCACCTAGCGCCTCAGTTGGACCAGCGTTCGTGCTGGACGTGCAGACCGCGTGAGACGACGCTTCATCCAGTCCCAAACATGCTCAATGGGGGACAGATCCGGAGATCTTGCTGGCCAGGGCAGTTGACTTACACCTTCTAGAGCACGTTGGGTGGCACGGGATACATGCCGACGTGCATTGTCCTGTTGGAACAGCAAGTTCCCTTGCCGGTCTAGGTATGGTAGAACGATGGGTTCGATGACGGTTTGGATGTACCGTGCACTATTCAGTGTCCCCTCGACGATCACTAGAGGTGTACGGCCAGTGTAGGAGATCGCTTCCCACACCATGATGCCGGGTGTTGGCCCTGTGTGCCTCGGTCGTATACAGTCCTGATTGTGGCGCTCACCTGCACGGCGCCAAACATGCATACGACCATCATTGGCACCAAGGCAGAAGCGACTCTCATCGCTGAAGACGACACGTCTCCATTCGTCCCTCCATTCACGCCTGTCGCGACACCACTGAGGCGGGCTGCACGATGTTGGGGCGTGAGCGGAAGACGGCCTAACGGTGTGCGGGGCCGTAGCCCAGCTTCATGGAGACGGTTGCGAATGGTCCTCGCCGATACCCCAGGAGCAACAGTGTCTCTAATTTGCTGGCAAGTGGCGGAGCGGTCCCCTACGGCACCGCGTAGGATCCTACGGTCTTGGCGTGCATCCGTGCGTCGCTGCGGTCCGGTCCCAGGTCGACGGGCACGTGCACCTTCCGCCGACCACTGGCGACAACATCGATGTACTGTGGAGACCTCATGCCCCACGTGTTGAGCAATTCGGCGTTACGTCCACCCGGCCTCCCGCATGCCCACTATACGCCCTCGCTCAAAGTCCGTCAACTGCACATACGGTTCACGTCCACGCTGTCGCGGCATGCTACCAGTGTTAAAGACTGCCATGGAGCTCCGTATGCCACGGCAAACTGGCTGACACTGACGGCGGCGGTGCACAAACTCTGCGCAGCTAGCGCCATTCGACGGCCAACACCGCGGTTCCTGGTGTGTCCGCTGTGCCGTGCGTGTGATCATTGCTTGTACAGCCCTCTCGCTGTGTCCGGAGCAAGTATGGTGGGTCTGACACACCGGTGTCAATGTGTTCTTTTTTCCATTTCCAGGAGTGTACATCTAAAGGAGGCTACATACTGTTGTAAATGGAAGCGATGTGGGTTCGACCAAGAGGAGACATCGAAATAATTCAAATGCTAGTTGCTAGATTTGTTTCCAACAGGTTCGAACAAAACGCAAGTGTTACGGAGATGCTTCGGGAACTGAAATGGGAATCCCTGGAGGAAAGGCGACGTTATCTTTGAGGATCGCTATTGAGAGAATTGAGAGGACCGGCATTTGAAGTTCACTTCCAAATGACTCTACTGCTACAAATTAACATACACTGTACGTAAGAACGCCGAAGGTAAGATACGAGAAATTAGAGCTCATACGGAGGCATATAGACAGTTGCCTGTACTTTCCGCTACGCGTCGTACGGTTGCTTGCGAAGTATCTATGTAGATTTAGGTGTAGATTTATGTTGCAAACATACACACTATGCCTATAAACAATCAGTAGAGCAAATTGGACAGTTAAATTCAGGGGAAATTGCCTCAAAAGTGTGTTGACGCCCCAATGGACGTCTGACCCCTCTTCTGTCTCAAAGGACATTAGGAATTCGAAAGTAACGTTCTATGTACTGACTTGGCAGAAAATCCTAAGAAATTTTGGTCCTATGTCAAAGCGGTAGGTGGATCAAAACAAAATGTCCAGACACTCTGTGACCAAAATGGTACTGAAACAGAGGATGACAGACTAAAGGCCGAATTACTAAATGTCTTCTTCCAAAGCTGTTTCACAGAGGAAGACTGCACTGTGCTTCCTTCTCTAGATTGTCGCACAGTTGACAAAATGGTAGATATCGAAATAGACGACAGAGGGATAGAGAAACAATTAAAATCACTCAAAAGAGGAAAGGCCTCTGGTCCTGATGGGATACCAGTTAGATTGTACACAGAGTACGCGAAGGAACTTGCCCCCCTTCTTGCAGCGGTGTACCGTAGGTCTCTAGAAGAGCGAAGCGTTCCAAAGGATTGGAAAAGGGCACAGGTCATCCCCGTTCTCAAGAAGGGACGTCGAACAGATGTGCAGAACTATAGACCTATATCTCTAACGTCGATCAGTTGTAGAATTTTGGAACACGTATTATGTTCGAGTATAATGTCTTTTCTGGAGACTAGAAATCTACTCTGTAGGAATCAGCATGGGTTTCGAAAAAGACGATCGTGTGAAACCCAGCTCGCGCTATTCGTCCACGAGACTCAGAGGGCCTTAGACACGGGTTCACAGGTAGATGCCGTGTTTCTTGACTTCCGCAAGGCGTTTGACACAGTTCCCCATAGTCGTTTAATGAACAAAGTAAGAGCATACGGACTATCAGATCAATTGTGTGATTGGATTGAGGAGTTCCTAGATAACAGAACGCAGCACGTCATTCTCAATGGAGAGAAGTCTTCCGAAGTAAGAGTGATTTCAGGTGTGCCGCAGGGGAGTGTCATAGGACCGTTGCTATTCACAATATACATAAATGACCTGGTGGATGACATCGGAAGTTCACTGAGGCTTTTTGCAGATGATGCTGTGGTGTATCGAGAGGTTGCAACAATGGAAAATTGTACTGAAATGCAGGAGGATCTGCAGCGAATTGACGCATGGTGCACGGAATGGCAATTGAATCTCAATGTAGCGAAGTGTAATGTGATGCGAATACATAGAAAGATAGGTCCCTTATCATTTAGCTACAAAATAGCAGGTCAGCAACTGGAAGCAGTTAATTCCATAAATTATCTGGGAGTACGCATTAGGAGTGATTTAAAATGGAATGATCATATAAAGTTGATCGTCGGTAAAGCAGATGCCAGACTGAGATTCATTGGAAGAATCCTAAGGAAATGCAATCCGACAACAAAGGAAGTAGGTTACAGTACACTTGTTCGCCCAATGCTTGAATACTGCTCAGCAGTGTGGGATCCGCACCAGGTAGGGTTGATAGAAGAGATAGAGAAGATCCAACGGAGAGCAGCGCGCTTCGTTACAGGATCATTTAGTAATTGCGAAAGCGTTACGGAGATGATAGATAAACTCCAGTGGAAGACTCTGCAGGAGAGACGCTCAGTAGCTCGGTACGGGCTTTTGTTAAAGTTTCGAGAACATACCTTCACCGAAGAGTCAAGCAGTATATTGCTCCCTCCTACGTATATCTCGCGAAGAGACCATGAGGATAAAATCAGAGAGATTAGAGCCCACACAGAAGCATACCGACAATCCTTCTTTCCACGTACAATACGAGACTGGAATAGAAGGGAGAACCGATAGAGGTACTCAGGGTACCCTCCGCCACACACCGTCAGGTGGCTTGCGGAGTACGGATGTAGATGTAGATGTAGATGTAGATGTAGGAAAGAGAGAGCTGAAACAAGGCGGGCTAGATGGCTCTGTTCCTGAAACAGCTGTATCAGTTGGTAGTGTAACTGTAGTTGATGCTATTGTTCCTGAACGCAATGAAAAAGTGGAAAATCAATTTTGTTCCACGACAGTTATGGAGTACTCAAACCACTGCAACCACTACTGCGGCGTTACCACCCCTAATCGTATTTTCAAGGCACAGATAAAATGCCCACGAATAGGAATATGCAAAGTTCAAGTCACTCTATGCATTACGACATCTAAACAACACTGTAGTAAGGCCAGCTGAGGAGAATACAAGTTCATACGCCGGTATTATTAATCACTTGAGCAACAGGAGTCCAAATTACATCCAAGGAACTACCTGACACCGGCCTCTGTAGCCGAGCGGTTCTAGGCGCTTCAGTTCCGAACCACGCGGCTGCGACAGTCGCAGGTTCGAATCCTGCATCGAGCATGTATGTGTGTGATGTCCTTAGGTTAGTTAGGTTTAAGTAGTTCTAGGTTCTAGGAGACTGATGACCTCAGATGTTAAGTCCCATAGTGCTCAGGACCATTTGAACCATTTTTGAACTACCTGACGAACTCAAACTGCCGGACTGGGTTTCGAAATGGAAACCTTGTCTTTCGGAATAACTGCTCTTAATTATTGGGCCATTCAGGCAAAAGTTACAGTCCGTGCATTTCCCGAAAAAAAAGGAAAAGGTTATGGGTTCAAGCCCAGTCCGACAAAAAGTTTTAATCTGCCAGGAAGTACTGAAAGGTTCCTTTCGTCTTGCCACGGAGCTTCCGTGCGTCGTTCGATATCAAACTCGCGTCTACGGCCAGAATCCACGCACTCTTGGCGATGTGCGGCGCTTGAAGACAGATTACGCGACGTACTGATCGGCAGGTTTAATCGGAAACATTTATTGGCGGACCTGTGTTAATTGTCTACTTGGTTACACTATATTCTAAATATGCGTCCTCAGCCTTCCTTTGACCTGCCGCACGGGATTACATTTCTCACATATCCAAAGCTATAGCTACATTTACATCAGTGCTTCGCAGGCCACCTGACGGTGGGTGGCGGAGGGTACTTCTGGTGTCACTAACTGATCCCTCCTTCCGTGTTTCAACGACGCATGGGAAGAATGATTATAGTAAGCTTCTGTATTAACTCTAATTTCTAAAATTTTCACGTCATGGGGATTTCACGAGATGTATGTATGAGGAAGCATTATGATGTCCCAACCTTTCCGGAACGTACTTTATCGGGGCTTCAAAAGTAAACGTCTGTGTGATGTACAACGCCTCTCTTGTAGTGTGCGGCTACCCCACGCGGTCTAAAGCGCCTTGTCACGGTCCGTGCGTCTCACCCCGTCGAAGGTTCGAGTCCTCCCTCGGGCATGGGTGTGTGTGTTATCCATAGTGTAAGTTACTTTAAGTTAGATTAAGCAGTGTGTAGGCTTAGGAACCGATTACCTCTGCAGTTTGGTCCCATAAGACCTTACCACACATTTCCAGTTTCTTGTAGTGTCTGGTATTCAAGTTTCTTGAACATCTGGTAACGCTCTCGCGCCGGCTAAACGATCCCGTGACGAAAAGCGCCAAGTTCGTCGGATCTTCTCAATCTCTTCTATCAGTAGCACCTGATAATGATCCCATATTACTGAACAGTATTCAAGTATCGGCCAACCAAGCGGCTCGTAAACCCCTTCCTTCGTGGATGAGTTATATTTTCTTTAAATTGTTAATATGAATCTCATTCTTGTTTCTGCTTTTCCCATCTTTTGTTTTATTTCGTTATTCCACTTAAGGCCGTTTTGGATAATTACTTCTAGATATTTTATGGTAGATTCTGTTTCTAGCAATTTGTCATTAGTAGTGTAGTTGTGCAGTAGTGGATTTCATTTTCTATGTATGCGCAGTATATTACATTTACTTACGCGCAGGGTCAACAGCCAGTTTGTACCATTCATCAATCCTCTGTAGGTTATTCTGCAAATCGATACTGTTTCCTGGCGTGTCTTCCTTCTTACTGACAACGGCATTATCTGCGAGCAGTCTTAAAGAATTTCCGGCGCTTCCGTCTACATTATTTATATAGACTGTAAACAGTAACGGTCTCATGATACTTTCTTGCGGTAGTCCGGAAATTACTTTTACATCTGTCTATATCGTTCCGTTAAGAGCTACGTGTTGGGTTCTGTTCTGCAAGGTAGCCTTGGATCTGGCTATCTGTTGCTAAAATAATTAAGTTCGACTCTTTTTGATCTTATAATTCCTTGTCTGGAAAGAAACCCATCAACCTCCTGACATGTTTGTTGTATTTCCACTCAAAAACGTCGTATGGAATAAAAATGGTTCATTTGGCTCTGAGCACTATGGGACTTAACATCTGAGGTCATCAGTCCCCTAGAACGTAGAACTACTTATACCTAACTAACCTGAGGACATCACACACATCCATGCCCGAGGTAGGATTCGAACCTGCGATCGTAGCAGCCGCGTGGTTCCGGAACGAAGCGCTTAGAACCGCTCGGCCACCGAGGCCGGCGTAATTTTACTGCACCATCACAATACATATACAAGCTGAGTCAGAAGGAAAGGTGCATGCTTCTAGGGGTGATAGTATTAATGATTCTGAACAAAAAACTTCATATGGACGTATGCCCTATTCCTAATGTTTTCCGAGTTAGAACACACACTCCTGGAAATGGAAAAAAGAACACATTGACACCGGTGTGTCAGACACACCATACTTGCTCCGGACACTGCGAGAGGGCTGTACAAGCAATGATCACACGCACGGCACAGCGGACACACCAGGAACCGCGGTGTTGGCCGTCGAATGGCGCTAGCTGTGCAGCATTTGTGCACCGCCGCCGTCAGTGTCAGCCAGTTTGCCGTGGCATACGAAGCTCCATCGCAGTCTTTAACACTGGTAGTATGCCGCGACAGCGTGGACGTGAACCGTATGTGCAGTTGACGGACTTTGAGTGAGGGCGTATAGTGGGCATGCGGGAGGCCGGGTGGACGTAACGCCGAATTGCTCAACACGTGGGGCGTCAGGTCTCCACAGTACATCGATGTTGTCGCCAGTGGTCGGCGGAAGGTGCACGTGCCCGTCGACCTGGGACCGGACCGCAGCGACGCACGGATGCACGCCAAGACCGTAGGATCCTACGCAGTGCCGTAGGGGACCGCACCGCCACTTCCCAGCAAATTAGGGACACTGTTGCTCCTGGGGTATCGGCGAGGACCATTCGCAACCGTCTCCATGAAGCTGGGCTACGGTCCCGCACACCGTTAGGCCGTCTTCCGCTCACGCCCCAACATCGTGCAGCCCGCCTCCAGTGGTGTCGCGACAGGCGTGAATGGAGGGACGAATGGAGACGTGTCGTCTTCAGCGATGAGAGTCGCTTCTGCCTTGGTGCCAATGATGGTCGTATGCGTGTTTGGCGCCGTGCAGGTGAGCGCCACAATCAGGACTGCATACGACCGAGGCACACAGGGCCAACACCCGGCATCATGGTGTGGGGAGCGATCTCCTACACTGGCCGTACACCTCTGGTGATCGTCGAGGGGACACTGAATAGTGCACGGTACATCCAAACCGTCATCGAACCCATCGTTCTACCATTCCTAGACGGCAAGGGGACTTGCTGTTCCAACAGGACAATGCACGTCCGCATGTATCCCGTGCCACCCAACGTGCTCTAGAAGGTGTAAGTCAACTACCCTGGCCAGCAAGATCTCCGGATCTGTCCCCCATTGAGCATGTTTGGGACTGGATGAAGCGTCGTCTCACGCGGTCTGCACGTCCAGTACGAACGCTGGTCCAACTGAGGCGCCAGGTGGAAATGGCATGGCAAGCTGTTCCACAGGACTAGATCCAGCATCTCTACGATCGTCTCCATCGGAGAATAGCAGCCTGCATTGCTGCGAAAGGTGCATATACACTGTACTAGTGCCGACATTGTGCATGCTCTGTTGCCCGTGTCTATGTGCCTGTGGTTCTGTCAGTGTGATCATGTGATGTATCTGACCCCAGGAATGTGTCAATAAAGTTTCCCCTTCCTGGGACAATGAATTCACGGTGTTCTTATTTCAATTTCCAGGAGTGTATTTAATACCCCTTTGGTACGTTTTTCGTGAATAACACGAAAACCGCACCCTCCACCGAAAACGTGTCGCAATACAAAATTAAATTATATTAAATTTGCTACAAAAAAGGTCCTATTCATTTTTTCTCTGTAACTAATGGTTTATGTGAAGAGAGTGCGAGTATGTGGTAGTTTTCCGACTTGATAGACTACAAGTGTCCCGTATCAGACTGTTCGTCTCAACTTGCTACCTCAATATGCTACCTTAAATTGACCTACAAAAACTACGTAAGTTACAACGCATGTGCGTTGAACGAGTTTTTCAACATTCTCGCGCTCTCTTCGTACAAGCCATTAGTTCTAGGGGAAAAAAAAATGAATAGGACCTTTTTTGTAGGAAATTTAATATAGTTTAATTTTGTACGGCGACACGTTTTCGCTGGAGAGTGGGGTTTCTAGTTATTCTAGAAAAACATGTAAAAGCGATATTAAATGTGTTCTATCTCAGAAACCATTCGAAATAGGGCATTCATGCATATGAAGTTTTTTGTTCAGAATCACTAATACTATCACCTCTCAAAGCAGCTACCTTTCTTTCTGACTCACCCTGTACTTCTTAATGTACTTCGCCATAGATAATCCATCACAGTTTAAGGAGAATAGTGTCGTCCACACCTATAATATCAGAGGGAAAAGTGACTTTTATTACCCAATATTAAAGTTGCAGTGGCTCAGAAAAGTGTTCAGTATGAAGCAAAGAAACTGATCATTTGCCCACTGCCATAAAATTCCTGGCAGTTATCAAAGCAAGTTTTAAACCTAACCTAATATCATTTCTCCTGGACGACTACATCTATTTCACGAACTAATTTTTATTTAAAAGCTAGGAGCCTGTAAAAAAATTCTAATTTTTAACGGTAGCTACATGATTAATGTTAGAACTAATTACATATACACTGAAGTGCCAAAGAAACTGGCATAGGCATGCGTATTCAAATACAGAGATCTCTAAACAGGCACAATACAGCGCTGCGGTCAGAAACGCCTATGTACACTGAAAAGCCAAAGAAAGTAGTACACCTGTCTAATATCGTGTAGGGCCCCCGCGAGCAAGCAGAAGTGCCAGAAGACGACGTGTCGTGGACTTGACTAATGTCTGAAGTAGTGCTGGAGGGAAATGACACCATGAATCCTGCAGGGCTGTCCATAAATCCGTAAGAGTACCACAGGTTGGAGATTTCTTCCGAAAAGTATGTTGCAAGGCATTCCAGATATGATCAAAATGCTCATGTCTGGGGAGTTTGGTGGCCAGCGGAAGTGTTTAAACTCAGAAGAGTGTTCCTGGAGACACTCTGTAGAAATTCTGGACGTGAACTGAATTGCTGGAATTTTCCAAATCCGTCTGCATGCACAGTGGACAGGAATGGGTGCAGGTGATCAGACTGGTTGCTTACGTACGTGTCACCCGCTACAGTCGCATATCACTCCAACGGCATACGCACCACACCTTTACAGAGCCTCCACCAGCTTGAACAGCACCCTGCTGACATGCAGGGTCCTTGGATTCATGAGGTTGTATGCATACCCGTACATGTCCAGCCGCTACATACAATTTGAAACGAGATTCGTACTACCAGACAACTTGTTTCCAGTCATCAAGAGACCAATGCAACATCAGCGTTAACGGGCCCAGGCGAGGCGCAAAGCTTTGTATCTTGCAGTCATCAAGGATGCAAAAGTGGCTCCGAAAGCCCATATCGATGATGTTTCGTCGAATGGTTCGCACGCTGACACTTTTTGATTGCCCAGTTTTGAAATTTGCAGCAATTTGCGGAAGGATTGTACGTCTGTCACGTGGAACGATTCTGTTCAGTCGTCGTTGGCTCCGTTCTCGCAGGATATTTTTCTGGCCGCAGCGATGTCGGAGATTTGACGTTTTACCGGATTCCTGATATTAACGGCACACTAATGAAATGATTGTACGGGAAAAGACCCACTTCATCGCTACCTCGGAGATTCTGTGTCTCATTGTTCGTGCGCCGACAGTAACACCACGTTGAAACCCACTTAAATCTTGATTATCTGCCATTGTAGTAGCAGTAACCGATCTAACAACTGCGCCAGACACATGTTGTCTGACATAGGTGCTACGGACCGCAGCGCCGTATTCTGCCTATTTACATATATCTGTATTTGAATACGCATGCCTATACCAGTTTCTTTGGCGCTTCAGTGTAAGACAATAAGTGTTTGCCGTAGTTGTTAGATCGGTTACTGCTGCTATAATGGCAGGTTATCAAGATTTAAGTGCGTTTGAATGTGGTGCTATAGTCGACGCACGAAAGGTGGGGCACAGGATCTCTGAGATAGCGATGAAGCAGGAAAAATCCCGTACGACCATTTCACGAGTGTGCCGTGAATATCAAGAATCGGGTGAAACATCAAATCTCCGATATCGTTGCGACTGGAAAAAGATCCTGCAAGAAGGGACCAACGATGACTGAAGAGAATCGTTCAACGTGATAGGAGTGCAAGCCTTCCGCAATTTGCTGCAAATTTCAATGCTGGGCCATCAACAAGTGTCAGCGTGAGAACCATTCAACGAAACATCATCGATATTGGCTTTCGGAGCCACTTATGTATCCTTGATGACTGCACGACACGAAGCTTTACTCTTCGCATGGCCCCGTCAACACTGACGTTGCATTTGACTGTTGACGACTAGAAACATGTTGCCTGGTCGGACGAGTCTCGTTTCAAATTGTATCGAGCGGCTGGACGTGTAAGGGTATGAAGACAACCTCATGCATCCATGGACCCTGCATGTCAGCAGGGTACCGTTCAAGCTGGTGGAGTCTCTGTAAAGGTGTGAGGCGTGTGCCGTTGGAGTGATATGGGACCCCATGATACATATAGGTCCGACTCTGACAGGTGACACGTACTTAAGGATTCTGTCTGGTCATCTGCATCCATTCATATCCATTGTGCATTCCGGCGGACTTGGGCAATTCCAGCAGGACAATGCGCGTCCAGATGTGCTACAGAGTGGCTCGGGAACACTCTTCCGAGCTTAAACACTTCCGCTGGCCACCAGGCTCCCCAAACATGAGCATTTTGATAATATCTTGGATGCCTACAGTGTGCTATTCGGAGGAGATCTCCACCCCGTCGTACTCTTACAGATTTATGGACAGCCCTGCAGGATTCGTGGTGTCGTTTCCCTCCAGCACTACTTCAAACATTAGTCGAGTCCATGCCACGTCATCTTGCGGCGCTTCTGTGAGCTTGTGGAGGCCCTACACGCTATTAGACAGTTGTGCCATTTTCTTTGGCTCTTCAGTGTAGGTAGCTTGTAAACAGACTCGTTCAGTATCTCTTCGATAAAATAAACGTTCTAATGGTCTGTGGAACATGTAATTAACTACCAATTTTTTTTTTAGGAAATATCCGAGATGTGACTACTGGAAAAGAGTATTTCTACCGAGAATACTTCAATACCCCTGCTCTAACATGCTACTAGTAATTCTCGTCGGTAATCAATCCTTCAAAACAGGAATACTGCTTAAAGTCAATGGGGAAAGAGCCACACAAAACATCACAATTTTCCCTAGACCAAATATAATTTATTGGCTACTGTTAAATGTCCCCAAGTACGTCTCAGTCATTAAAACAGCACTTTCCAGGTAGCTACTGTCTTCGGAACCAGATGTAATGGCTCTCTCTACCGAAGAAGTGCCCCTTCACTTTAAGGCAACAATCGCTCAGAATATCGGAAAGATGATCCCGATATTCACGCTTCCGCAAG
The DNA here is from genome assembly GCF_023897955.1 of Schistocerca gregaria. NCBI lineage: Eukaryota > Metazoa > Arthropoda > Insecta > Orthoptera > Acrididae > Schistocerca > Schistocerca gregaria. Next base: position 565,149,030 of record NC_064931.1, read on the forward strand.
GGAAGGCACATTCAGTATCTCTATTTTCCATACTTCAAGAAATAACTCGGTTGATCCTGAAGTTCACCCCCTCAAGACTCTTGAAATGTTTGTTGTTGTGATCTTCAGTCAGAAGACTGGTTTGATGCAGCTCTCTATTCTACGCTATCCACTGCAAGCCTCGACATCTCCGAAAAACTACTACAACTTACACGTTGCTGAATCTGCGTACTGTATTCATCTCTTGCTCTCACTCTACGATTTTTAACCTCTCCTCCCTTTCCCTCCAGTATGAAGTTATTAAGTTGGCGATCCATTGAGCTCTAGACATGTGTCCTTTCAACCGATACCGTCTTCCCATCAGGTTGTGCCGCAAATTTGTTTTCTTCCCAATTCTATTGTTGTGCTTTACTTAATTAATAGGAATTGATGAAGATACTTACCATTTCTCATACATACTGGTGTAGTTTTCTTAATGAGCATGGTTCTTCAAACCATGAAATTTTAAGGGCCCTCATGTTCTAAATGATTCAAATGGCGCTGCGCACTATGGGACTTAACATCTGTGGTCATCAGTCCCTTAGAACTTAGAACTACTTAAACGTAACTAACCTAAGGACGTCACACACATCCATGCCCGAGGCAGGATTCGAACCTGCGACCGTAGCGGTTGTGCGGTTCCAGACTGAAGCGCCTAGAACCACTCGGCCACAACGGCCTGCCCTCATGTTCTAGACTAGTTAGTTAATGAAGCAAAGCAAAGGCTCCTTTCGAGCCAGTGTAGTTAGGTTTACAATCTATCTAATTGCTTCAAACCGAGTTTAAAAAAGAAATATTAACTGTGTTAGCTATTTTACTGCAAGTTGGTTAATGAAACTTCTTGGCAGATTAAAACTGTGTGCCCGACCGAGACTCGAAAACAGGACCTTTGTCTTTCGCGGGCAAGTGCACTACCATTTGAGCTACCGAAGCACGACTCACGCCCGGTACTCACAGCTTTACTTCTGCCAGTATCCGTCTCCTACCTTCCAAACTTTACAGAAGCTCTCCTGCGAACCTTGCAGAACTAGCACTCCTGAAAGAAAGGACATTGCGGAGACATGGCTTAGCCACAGCCTGGGGGATGTTTCCAGAATGAGATTTTCACTCTGCAGCGGAGTGTGCGCTGATATGAAACTTCCTGGCAGATTAAATATCCTTTCTTTCAGGAGTGCTAGTTCTGCAAGGTTCGCAGGAGAGCTTCTGTAAAGTTTGGAAGGTAGGAGACGGATACTGGCAGAAGTAAAGCTGTGAGTACCGGGCGTGAGTCGTGCTTCGGTATCTCAGATGGTAGAGCACTTGCCCGCGAAAGGCAAAGGTCCCGAGTTCGAGTTTCGGTCGGGCACACAGTTTTAGTCTGCCAGGAAGTTTCATATCAGCGCACACTCCGCTGCAGAGTGAAAATCTCGTTCTGGAAGTTGGTTAATGCTTAGCCATAGAGGCCCTGTACGAAGCAATGATATAGAATATGATCATTAAGAAAAATTGGTTCAAATGGCTCTGAGCACTATGGGACTTAACTTCTAAGGTCATCAGTCCCCTAGAACTTAGAATTACTTAAACCTAACTAGCCTAAGGACATCACACACATCCATGCCCGAGGCAAGATTCGAACCTGCGACCGTAGCGGTCGCGCGGTTCCATACTGAAGCGCCTAGCACCGCTTGGCCACTCCGGCCGGCGATCGTTAACAGAACCCCTGATCTAAATCAGAATAATTTCATGCACTTCCGTGTTTAGTATTGCTCTTAGTTTCACGTGTGTTTGTGGTTGTTTCTATAAACTGTTGCATCTAGTTCATTTAAGGTACGTGTTATTCAGAGGCATATGTTACTGTTTGCTATCTCATTGGCCGTTTGTTTGTCTGACTTCCAAGTTAGTAATACATTTATCTACAAGGTTAGGTTACTGTGTTGTAGTGTGAACAGGTATAAAGAAATAGTTTAGTGTGTGTGTCAAGGAAGGTTTGGTTAGCCTTAGCACTGCCTTCTGCTGTATTATATTGCTTGACAGAAGAGTTCGTAATTATGCTGGCCACCGATATTAACACGTAATGTTTCAACTTGCTTATGTTCTGGGAGAACATCTGTTTCTGACCCAAATGTTTACTGTTGGCTATATTCTGCTGGAGTGTTTCGGAAATGTTGATTGTTCTATTCCCATTAGGTTATCATCTGGTCACAACTTCCTCACAATTCCTCGCAGAGGTTTGACGTTAGCACCGATTGCCGTTTAAGGTGGTCAGTGCTACCGTTACACACCTTATTTCCACTTGTTTGCAGTCACGCCTATGATGTGTTAGTACTGCAGTCCGGACCATCAACATCTACATCTAAATGACAACTCTGTAATCCACAGTTAAGTGGAAGAGGGTTCAACGAATAACTTTCACTCTATTTCCCTACCGTTCCACTCTCGAACAGAACGTGGTAGAAACGACCTCTTAATTTTTTTCGTGCAGCTCTGATTTCTCTTATTTTATTGCAGTGATCATTTCTCCCTATGAAGGTGGGTATCAACACAATATTTTCGCATTCGGAGGAGGAAATTGGAAATTTGTCTCCTCTAATTCGCGATAATGCAAAACGAGCTGGCCTTCTTTGAACTTTTTCGGTGTCCTTCGTTAATCCTATCTGGTAAGAATCCCACACCGCACAACTATACTGTAGCAGAGAACGGAAAAGTGTAGTATATGCAGTCTCTTCAGTAGACCTGTTACATTTTCTAAGTGTTTTGTCAATAAAATACATGCTTTGGTTCGCCTTCCCCACAACGCTATCTATGTGATTGTTCCAGTTTGAGTTATTCGTAATCGTAATTCCTAGGTTTTTAGTAGAACTGACAGCCTTATATTTGTGTGAGTTGTCGTGTAACTGAAATTTAACGGATTCTTTTCGCGCTTATGTGGACGACCTCGCACTTTTCATTATTTAGGGTCAATTGCCACATTGCGCACCGAACAGATGTTTTATCTAAATCATTTTACAAATAGTTTTGACATTCTGGTGACTTTATTAAACGGTAAGTGACAGTAACATTTGCAAACAGCCTAAGATGGCTGCTCTCCTAAGTCATTTATCTAGATTAGAAGCAGCAGACAGCCTATAACACGACAGAGGACGGCATGTCACACACATCCTGGCCCTGAGACAAGTCTGGTGTTGCTACTGGCCACAGGTATTAGAGAATGGGTTAAACTATAACGCAATAGGCTGGATAATATTGGCTCTGAGCACTACGGGATTTGACATCTGAGGTCATCAGTCCCCTAGAACTTAGAACTACTTAAACCTAACTAACCTAATGACATCACAAACATCCATGCCCGAGGCAGGATTCGAACCTGCGACCGTAGCAGTCACGCGGTTCCGGACTGAAGCGCCTAGAACCGCTCGGCCACCGCGGGCAGCTGGATAATATTCTTGATGTGTTTAGCGCTGTTCAGTGTTACCCCTAGAGAAGCGATTGTTGCACAATCGTACTAAGGCTACTCAAATCACAGTGTCCATAATTGATCCCACATGTCACTGCCTGATACTCTCTTAGTTGGCGTTCTCCAGGTCGACTCCACATTCGTAAACGGCAATCACTGATGGCACGACAGAATATGTTCTCAGCACCAAAGACTTCTTCCAGCCACTCAGCCAGCCACAGCCTCGTGTATCCTGGCTGCCTGATGATAAGGAAATCTAGCGAGCGGCATTCCTACCTGTAGCACACTTACAGTTAACGGTTCCTTGTGATGCACACTAAATGTAACATTGGTCCTAAGTTGTGCTGAGGTTTTCCTATAAACTTAGCCTTCCGCTAAGAGATCTATGACTGTGTGTCTTCCTTAGACCACCGATACTGGCAGTAATAAACTACTGACTCCTTCAGTCCTGCGTTTTGGACAATCCTTCAGGACAATCCTGTCTACAGAAGGTCTGCAATAATAAATCGCTGACATCATTTAATTCTTAGAATAGTGTTAGATAACTTATTCGTGGAACGTCTACAACACGTAGTACTATATTACGATGTACAAAAGAACATATCAGCCTTTCAAGAAGTCAAAGACATCATATTGCATTTATAAGCTGGAGATAGTAAAATGTTTGTGGGATGTTGTTATGCATATTGGCTTCAAATTTTACACATTTCGTAATAGACCGTTTGAGTAGCTAATTTTATCTCTGTGATATATTCACCCATTTGAGAACATGAGAGTCGTATATTAAGCAAAATGATTTTGAACTTACGCCCTCTTCCTGAAGACCACTCAGTTATCGCTTTGCATCTGACTTCGAGAGAGGTTCATTCTCATTTCATACATACATATACACATACACACACACTTAGCGAAATCCTGCTATGGTTAGACACTGGCCTCTTTCTTGGAAAATTCGATTCCTATCATCTTGATGAAGTTTTGCTGTGGATTAGCACAGTTCTTAAGACAAACAGTCTGTTCGAGGAGACTAAGACAAGCTCGTAGTTGGAATGACGTTCAACAGAAGACTGAATACGCTTAAATCCTATGTGAGAAATTCTTTCACGTTTTATTCTCCGTGATATCACTGGATTTTTCGACTTAGTCCTCAAAGTAGAGCAAGAATTAGGGATAGAGCTCTAGAAGCAACGACAGCGTCACGGTGGCGCGGAAGGGGAAAAGCGGAGAGTGGTGGAGGAAGGGGCGTGTTCCGCTACGCTTTTTGCTGCAGAACCTCATTTTTCGGTCGATCCGCGATCGTTTGGAACTTAGTACAGCACGCACCGCCGAGCGGAAAGCCGCAAGCAGTGCCTGGGCTGAAGCAGTGGAGGTACCCAGAGGCATCCGGTACCGGAAGCACACTGTTTTAAGGCTTATGTGTAACATGTTAAATAACATTCTGTATGCATCGCAGTCTGCTCGTCGTTTCGCACGAGGGGAGATACGTTTTTGCCATCAACTTACCTATGGTCATCCACTAATAGCCATTATTTATAAGTAAAGGCGCTCATCGCTTCTTACATTCATTTGTGTTGTAACGTTTCCCAACAGCAATCCAGTATCGGCCGTTGAACGCACTGTGCAACCTAAGAACGAACAGTACTGTGTCACTATTGCTTTATCCTGACCGTCAGCCAACACTAAATGGTTACAGGTCTGTCCAGGAAACTTAAATGAAACACGTTCGAAGGTAACCGAAACGCTGTTAAAATAGTGAATCAGCATTTCTGGCAAAATTTCGAACAACTCAACAGCATTGTGATTGCGAGGACAAGGCGAGAGAGACCAACATACTTTCGGAAAAATACAGACCTTACTTTCTCCTTGCGTCAGTATAAGAGTGGAACGGAAATAGTATGACAAATGGACCGTCACCCCTCAATTGCGCCGTGGAATGACCGGAAATTTGCACCCAAGCCTTCATTATGTATAAGCTTTTGCAATTTAAAGTAAATTTATCCTTCTCCAAAATATACGATCCATTTTCTCTCAACATCCATTTGATAAAGTACACAATGTGTAAACAGTGCAGGATGGTGAGCGACTCACAGGCACCTCCAGCTACTTGCTATGTAGCTGATTCGTAAATTTTTGGTTCGTTATTGGAAACATTTCGAATTAGAACTGTACTTGCATTATTCATTACTCACTTGTGGAAGTTTGCTTCCAACTACACATGAACCAGTTTTAAAACATTACAGTACTATCCATCATTATTTATTCCTTACATGTGAATGTACATTGCAATACGAAGTTAGATGCAGTTATAATTACAACTGTAAGCATAGATAACTGCAATGAAACAACTGACAGTGTTTGCACTGATTTACAAATTGTGATCAAAATGGCTTCCATTGGCGACAACAAGTTCTTATAAACGCTGTATCATATGACCTAACCTTTTTTAATGTGACAACACGACATAGAGTCATAGCAAGGAGAACTGTTGCCACCTCGAACACGGTTTCTTGTTGGTTCCTGTCGTACTCCCATGACCTCAGGTGACTCCACAGAAAAAAAACTGTTATGATTCTAATTACAGGATCTCGCTTAACACAGAACCATTGCATACATTAAACCGATCTTACCATTCGCCAGTTAAATATAGTCGCACAGCAAATCACGACTCGGTCGCCCATCATCCATTCGGATCCGACGCATTATTGAAGTCAAACACAGGTGACTAAGTTTACACACTAGGATTTACCGTAGTATTTCTTATTTTTCAACATGGTTTTTCTCTGCTGGAAATGCCTCAGCAACATGCTATGTCAATACATACCGCACTCAGCCCGATACATTTTTTTGTAATATGTTCATTGTACGATATTTTGACAGGAAACGTGAATATTGCATTACATAATGAAGAGCTTAGGAACAAATTTTCCGAAGACGTACGTCTTGATCCATGAAAGTGTGAGAATTCAACCATTGTCAGCTTTGTTTTCTTCTAGTACTTCAGCCATTTTCGGAGCGAGTCATAAGGATGACGATGAAACGCTCTCGGCCACATTATACACCTATTGAAGATGCCAGTTGCGCATGCGTGCACGGAGGATCTTATTCGAAGAAATACCACACGGGCAACAGAGATACGCTGCTGTGGGGCTCTCTGTAACAGGTGTTGGACCACAAATATCAGTCGACAGGGGAACGGTATCTACTGTTGAAACCATCCTTACGATTCATTAAATCTCTCGTCAAACATGATGATCCAGATGTTAAAATCTGGACGTTGTTGCAGTCTACAATGTGGGCTGCCTGAATACAGTTCTCGACCACGGGAGACTTATCAAGCTGTGACAGATTTGTATAGGGTCGCTCTTCCACGCAACCTTATTAAACTGTACGTACCTGGTACATGAAAATCACACCGACAAGGTATCTTCTCCAAGCTTGTCTTCCATTGAATCAAGTTATCCCTCACAGAGCCAACGAATGAGGCTACCTTTGGTACTGGTAAAAATGTAACCTTGATTTTATGTTTGGAGAGGATACAACCTATTGTAGAAGACAGATTCCCTACGATCGGTGAGAAGGCCATGGACTTGAAACATTCCAATTCAGCTTCTAAAGGAACTGTAAATCCTTGCGCATCTTCCATGGTAGATAGCCATCAACTTCAAAAGTCTATTTGAGTTGTTTAAATTATTCCTGTGCATGGTACTTATAAGCCCTCATACATGCCCTATGTACAAGTCTATTGAGGTCGTCATTGGTGTGCGGAGTATGAAGACAGATGTCCTCTTGCAGGTACAGAACCGTATGTATCGCCTTGTGAAGCCTTTAGAGAGTACAGAATTAACATACTGTGGTTCACTGCCAGGAGGGAACAAGTAACTATTTCTATTAATACAGATATAATTCTGCACCATATTTACACTCTCAGAGACTGTGACATCTTCACCTGCATGGATATAATACCGTAATACGAGGCTGATTCTATTTTACTGGAAAGGTATTACATATACGCCACCTGAAAAAAAATTAAGCACCCAGAAAACATGGTCGTATGTCAACGTAACTTTATACACGTACACGCCATCGGAGTGTACATAAATGATAAGACTTGCTATTATCTGTGACAGATGGAACGCCCATGAAAGTGCGTTGGTGTTTATTGTGTTTAGTATGTGCAGTTCTGCACCACCCTGGATGATCATAATCGGCGAGTATGGCAACGACCTGGAAGAGGACCATTCTTCCATTGTTCTGGAGAGGAACAGCGTCATGGTTTGGAGAGCCATCGGGTATGACGACAGGTCCCGATTGGCAATGATTGAGGAAACTCTGACGGAACAACGATACATCATGGACATAGTGTGTCCTAATGTGATACCTCTCATGCGACCATATCGTGGTGCACTCTTCTTTATCAGCTGTCTGCGTGACGTTGAATTTCTAACGAGTCCAGAAAGATCCCCATATCCATCCCATATAGAATATGTGCGGATATAAGCCAATCCTATATTTAGTTCCAACTCAAAACTCCTTCCGCGTTAAAGGTGTGTTGTCGTCCGAAGATTCAGGTCCGTGTTAAAGTTGGTACCTCACGACGGAACCACAACCTAAGGACACTCGCTGCCAGACACAGCCACGAACGGGAGACGCGTCCTTCAGACGTTCCATACGTGCTGCTTCTGGAAGTCATCTTATGTCAGAAGGCAGCACCGCTTGCTCCATTTTAGAACACTCTCTCTGATGGCAACAGCAACGGCATCGTAGTTCAGATCCGGCAGCTAACTAGTGTCATTAGTCAAAACTGTGTACCAAAGATCATAGTTAAATACAGCGTGATCTTCGACTGTCATTTAGCACTATTCACAGTAATTAACATTCATGATTGAGTCCTCCATATGGACACGCTTTTCATCCAAAGTTAAGTGTTCTGTATTAAAGAGTTATACTGAGACTGAAACAACATTCTTATGTGTTGTAGCATCCACTTGATCTCCTCCATAAAGCAAAGTAATTGAACTGTGGTCCAAGCTTAAAACTAAACTCCACCCGAATAGATCTTGAAGGCCCAAAGGTACCGATCGACCGCCATGTCATCCTCATGTCACACGCGTCACTGAATGCGGATATGGAGGGGCTTGTGGTCAGTGCACCGCTCTCTCAGCCGTCCGTCAGTTTACGATACCGGAGCCGCTACTTCTCAGTCAAGTAGCTTCTCAGTTTGCCTCACAAGGGCTGAGTGCAGCCCGCTTGCCAACAGCGCTCGGCATACCCGATGCCCCCCCCCCCAAGCGCTAGCCCAAACGGACAGCACTTAACTTCGGTGATATGACGAGAGCCGGTGTTACCACTGCGACAAGGTCGTTGTGCCCAAGAAGCAACATTAATAATACATGCAGCACCTCCATTACCTGTCGAAAAACCACTAAATACGAAACAGATATTTAGAATGCAATATTCACTATGGAACAGAGTTTATATCGAATAGAAACAGATCTGCGTTATAAAACATGCATCCGACAGAGCTCGATCCTGGATCTCCTTTCAAAGGAAACATTACAGTTTTGGAGCCAACAGAACAATAGCTTTTTATCCGCTAGTATTTCTCTCTTACGTCTAGAAGTGAAATAAACTCTCTCCCTTTGACCCTCTCGGATTAGAATTCTTGGACGAATGGAAGTGGTGGGGAACGGCTCAGCGGTAGCCAAGGAATGCCGCCGATTGCGCCTACGAGTGTGTTACACTAGACTTTTGGCTCTGACATTTTGAGCATTTTGCGAGCAACGCTTACGTGACCGACACCTTTATCCCGTGGTTATTTGTCCAGCGTGGAATGCCAGAATCCTTCTGTCGAGCTTGCAAATATGGGAGACAGGTCGTCATGGATGTAGGTTTTGAGTCTGTCCGTGAAGCGTACTTGATAGCTCCGACGGAAGACCGTTAGGCGACCTGGGCAAATGGGTTCGAGTCCCTCCAGGGTAGATTTTTTTCATCGGTCAATTATGATGCAAGTAGATGGTAAAAACTTCGGCAATCTTTTAATTTCATTTTCTTTTTCCTAGAGATTATCCTGCCGTAACTTGTGGCTCTATGTCCGTCCTGTCGTCAGCTAACCTAATGGACAGAAGACGTGCGCGCCTTTTGTCCGTGAATCATGTAAACTTTTAACGTGAAAGTCTTCTAGGTGTGGTACCGCGTCATACCGTAAAGAACAATCGCTGATGAAGCTAACGTTTCCATCACGGTTGCAGAGGTCTCCAGCTGAGCCTGCTGGTATATTTTGTAGCTCGGACTCTATTATGATTTTACATGACAGCTCTACTGAGCATGGTGTTACGTTACAGTTTTGAAAACTTTGATGTTATTGCTCTCTTGAGCCGGAAGGGGAAGGAAACTTCATTGTAATAGGTTTCCTGCGGTAGTAAGAGTGGGGATCAGCTATTGTCTGTTTCCTCTTACCTTGTGTGCTGTTAGCTGGTAGTCATTGGCGAATGAGGTGTGGATTCTTGTTTTCCTCATGCTGGACGTAGACTGAGGGACGGAGATTACTCGCAGTTAACGCTCGTGCCCCGTGTTGTTGGTGTGGCCTGTTGGGCTCTGATGGGTGGCAGCCAGAATAGCGCAAGCATGACTTCATCCACTCTGCTCCGAGGCCCGCGGCGCGTACGTCATGAAGGTAGTTTTGAACTCGCTCGCTCGCTCAGCTCAGCAGACAAAACGCGTTTCTAAACCTGTCAACTCGCAGCTTGGCGTGTAAGTACTAACGAAAATTACATCTTCCACAGGAATCTGCTATTATGAAGTCTTACTGATTAACAGTATTACGCCGGCCGGAGTGGCCGTGCGGTTCTGGGCGCTACAGTCTGGCACCGAGCGACCTCTACGGTCGCAGGTTCGAATCCTGCCTCGGGAATGGATGTGTGTGATGTCCTTAGGTTAGGTTAGGTTTAAGTAGTTCTAAGTTCTAGGCGACTGATGACCTCAGAAGTCAAGTCGCATAGTGCTCAGAGCCATTTGAATAGTACTACAGCAAAATTTAATTTTAGATCAAAACTCGATATAAATGTTATAACGTCTTGTTTATAGAATTTAGTCTCTTCTGCTTAACAACACTCATTACATGCTGGAAGTGGTGCCTTATGGAACTGATAATCATTTTAGCATTATTTTATTTTATTGTACGCCAGTACAGCCATAACAAGTTAAAAGTAGTGCCATGGACTTCCCATCATTATAGAACTAATAACGGTAAGATTCCATAATAGTGGATTCCAGCAGAATATTCGGTTTTCGTTTGTACGGACGCGCCTAGTTACGAGTTAACAGGTGTAGAAACAAAGTTTGCCAGCTGATTTGAGAGAGCGAGCGAGCGTTCTCAGGGCTACCTTCGTGACGTACGAGCCGCGGCCTGTCTTTCTCGTAGGCTTCGCTCTGCCCCTGTTGTTACGGTATTTTAACATTTCAGTGGCCTCTCTGATCTTGCATGTCAACATCCCTGGCTGCTTGGAAGCACGCTGGTTTCGTTGAATGTCATTTTTTTTTTCACAATCCTTCTGGTGTTCTGCCACTGCAGATATGGTGTTCTGCACAAGTCGAATGTAGCCCTCGTGGCGCGCATCTCGGGTTCCCGGGTTCGATTCCCGGCGGGGTCAGGGATTTTCTCTGCCTCGTGATGGCTGGGTATTGTGTGTTGTCCTTAGGTTAGTTAGTTTAAGTAGTTCTAAGTTCTAGGGGACTAATGACCATATATGTTAAGTCCCATAGTGTTCAGAACCATTTGAACCATTTTTTAGCCCTCGTGTTCCAGTTTGTGCGTAGCTTCTGGCCTGTCGGTTTCACTGATGTAGACTTCTCCACACTCAAAGTCCATCTTCTACATGCCAGCAGCGTGCAGAGGATTTTTCAAGTCCTTGGTAGAGCCTAGCACATTTTCGATCTCGCGGCTGCTGTTGAAGACAGACTGGACACCAAACCAGGCGAAGGTATTTACCAGTTTTGTCGTTTCCTTTACATAAACTAGGCGTGATGCTGGCTGCAGTTTGACCATGATCGGCTTACGTTGCTTTTTCTGTTTGTTGCCATGTCTGTGGGGATCTGTTTGGAGTTGCAACCACTGGCCAAGAACGTTCATCACAGTCTTTTAAGTTCATGTGTTATAGTGAGAGCATCACGTAGGAGTAATCGCAGAACTGAAATGTGACATGGAACCCCATGCGTGTGAGGTTACAAGTTCAATCCTTAGTAATGGTCATTTGAAAGTGTTGAGTCGACAGTTATGACAAGAAAAATATCAGCTGCTAATGACTCACAACGTGCATCAGGAAAGCGACAGAATATGAATGTCCTGGAGGTTCAGAGATTAACCTTCTATGGGATGTATGTATTACGCTTACCAAAATGGACATTTTAGACATTCAAGACATGTTCAAAACAAACAATTAACTTGCCCCATAAACACCGAATGAAAAATGGCACGCCACGGTTATCACAAAGGCTCGCACCATCAAGATCGCAGCCGAGCTCCTTTGGAATTACAAACCGTGCAGGACTTTCACCTAGATGTCCACTCTTAAAGAACGCATAGAAAACATATTAGTGTAAAGAGGTGATGGAATGTGATGGCATGCAACCAAATGCGGAACAGTCTGTCGTGTAGTTTATCGTTAAAATGGCTATCCTTTAAGGTGCAGCTGCAGATACTGCGATAATATGTTGTGTAGGCACGGAAGAAACAAACATCTAGAGGCTGAATTTGTTCATTGGTTCCGGGTAGTTGGACCTACAATGACACACTTTTGAGAAAGGATAGTTTGATCTAAAGGAATATGTTTTTTATATGCAGACCACGAATCGAGCAAAAGCAAGTTGTTTTGACCAGCTATTGGCCCGAAGGAGTGCTTATACCACCGTTGTAGTTCTCTCACGCCCATTTTCCCACTCTTGCTTGCTGTCAAGCAAATATTCCCTACTGCCCTTGCAAGATGAAGCAGACGAGAAAGAATCGTAGAGGCAGAGCACCTCCAGCTTCTCGCAACACAATAAACTAATTTCTAGCCAATTTACTATCTAGATTAATAGTCGGCATAATTGTATACGAATGCGATAAGGCATTGACATTAGTTGCTCTTGTTACAATTCTCTTGGTACCTCTAATTTCCAGGGTTTCTTTCATATACATTTCCTCTTCAAATCCCCATTGGCCGGAGTCGAAACCAAATTCCTTAATGAACGTTGGGTAAATTTGTTTACCTCATCTACAAATTTTCAGACCGATTCCGCAGTTTGCTGTGTATTGTCAAGTTGACGCTAGTTTCAGATTCCCTTATCTCACGTCTCCCCGTATTGTAGCACTGCTTGAAGTTATGCAACCATCCACTGTTTCCCTTGAAATCACTGTAACCTATGTCGCGTGCAATTTGGTTTGTATAACATGGTAGGTCACTATCATGCACATACCGCAAACTGTATCGAGCATCCTCGAAACGCGGAAACACCAGTTTTTGTAACAAGTGAGCCTTCTCCTTCCTTGAACATCCGTAGTTTTTCTTATGTACTACACCGTCATATTGCTGTGGACTTCTTCGAAATCTGTTCATAACAGTTTTCTTACAATGATTGTCCTTTACTGTGTTTCATTGTAGACGGGATTTGTGGCTCCCTGTCCGACGAGGATGATAAATTAAATGGTTCAACATCTGTTTCAGTATCACTTTCATTTGTTAAACACGTGTCGTCATCATTGTACCACTCGTGTACATCGTCCGCGCAGTGGAACGTATACGACACCACACGCCAATATTTCATCTGCGACTTCTTTCTCACTCTGCCAAACTTCTTGGGTTCGAAACTTCCTGACAGATGAAAACTGTGTGCCGGGCCGAGACTCGAACTCGGGACCTTTGCCTTTCGCGGGCAAGTGCTCTACCATCTGAGCTACCGAAGCACGACTCACGCCCGGTACTCACAGCTTTACTTCTGCCAGTACCTCGTCTCCTACCTTCCAAACTTAACAGAAGCTCTCCTGCGAACCTTGCAGAACTAGCACTCCTGAAAGAAAGGATATTGCGGAGACATGGCTTAGCCACAGCCTGGGGGATGTTTCCAGAATGAGATTTTCACCCTGCAGCGGAGTATACGCTGATATGAAACTTCCTGGCAGATTAAAACTGTGTGCCGGACCGAGACTCGAACTCGGGACCGTTGCCTTTCGCGGGCAAGTGCTCTACCAACTTGGGTTCCTTTCTCACGAAATGTCAACTTAGGCAATTGTTGTTGTAGATAGAGTGCAATGTTTTCTTTATTTATCTTTGCCATTGCTCTGCTTAGTATCAACACCAATAGCACTGTAGCACTGTTGTGAGTTACTCGTCGACTAAACAGTACACGTTCGCTCCGTAGTCTCATATTGTGCTCACCATTGGATACCTCCAGTCCCGTCCCCTGTCATCATTAGCAGCCAGTATTGTGATAGCATGCTAGACAGTACGAGGGGCTTTGCATGCCATAAACATCATTTTCCCTCAAGGGTTTCCTTGTGAGTTCTTCTGCGTTGGGTAGTGGTGGGATTGGGTGTGTAAATACCCGCCTGTATGTGTTGGCTTCTTATCCAGTGTGCCATAAATCTTCCCATATACTTCCACGTCTAGTAGTGAAATTGCACCATCCTTCCTTATTTCGAGCTGGATATTCTCTCGGATTTGTTCAAATATTCTTGAAACCTGTGCAGTTTCATCTCACCATGAGGCCATATAGCGAATGTGTCATCTACCTTTATGAACCAGCAGTGAGGGGCTAAGGGAGCTGAACAAAGTTCCGTTGCTTCAAAAGCCTCCATAAATATCTCGGAGTTGGTCCATTTACGATCGGCCTTAAAGGATGGTTGGTTGGTTGGTTGTTTTGGGGAAGGAGACCAGACAGCGTGGTCATCGGTCTCATCGGATTAGGGAAGGACGTCGGCCGTGCCCTTTCAGAGGAACCATCCCGGCATTTGCCTGGAGTGATTTAGGGAAATCACGGAAAACCTAACTCAGGATGGTCGGCCGCGGGATTGAACCGTCGTCCTCCCGAATGCGAATCCAGTGTCTAACCACTGCGTTAAAGGATGGCATTCTTTGTTTATACTTTGCACTTCGTAATTTCGATGTGGGCTTAGGATTCCAGGAATGAGTCTCTCGGCTGTAGCAGCTCAATTCTTGAGTACTTGACTAAGTCTAGTTTAATAAGCCTTCGTAAGATTTGCAATTGCATATTAATAATTTTGATTTGCAGCTCCTTGTATTGGCCGTGTGTGCAGTTAAAATTGTTGGATGTAAGGTCCGCCAGTTATGCAAAACACCAATTTTTTTCTCAGTACCAAACATGTTTCGGCACCACTGTGCTATCATCAGTGGGTTTTCGTTTTTATTTATTCTGCAATGTGAACATTTTTGTTAAATGATTATATAACTTCAGTGCATCTTTATTTCAAACAACATATCGTTTGTTTTTCTAAATACCTTTACATTTAGTGTTAATGAATTTTCTGGATCACTTGTGTGTTAATTTTTACAGGTAGCTTGTCATCTGTAATCAAACTATGCTGAGGAAGTTTTTTGCTGGGAGTTAACCTATCTTCTAGAATGTAATTTGGTATGTCGCGATGTTTTCGCGCCTATATTCATTTTTACTTACGTTTTCGTGTGGCAAGCTCTTCCACTCTCCGCATCATGCTGAGGTGTTGTGATGCACACGTAACTGGTTCAAATGGCTCTGAGCACTATGGGACTTAACATCTACGGTCATCAGTCCCCTAGAACTTAGAACTACTTAAACCTAACTAACCTAAGGACATCACACAACACCTAGTCATCACGAGGCAGAGAAAATCCCTGACCCCGACGGGAATCGAACCCGGGACCCCGTGCGTGGGATCGAAAACGCTACCGCACGACCACGAGCTGCGGATACACGTAACTACAACAAGTATTTTCCATATATGACGTAGTAAAACACTTTTCACTTCACCAAAACACTGGTGGACCTCACATCCAACAATTGTACAATTGCAGTTTCTACAAATTCCCGGTTCCCGCCAGTTTGGTATTAGTATACGGTGTAAAATAAAGGATACCTATACTTGTTTTGTATGTGACGTACCACTGGAGACTCTTGTAATTAATTTGCGCATAAACTTCAAATTATTACTTCCTCTCAATAAAATATGAAGAAGTACAACTTACGACTATTTAGTAACGATGTAACATTCCCCCCCCCCTCTAGTATTCGAAGGTTAACTACTTTAACTACTTCGAACTATTGTAGCCTTAGGGTCTGCTCTCAGTTCATCTTAGGTGGGATCATTTAATAAGTCTTTCGTCTTGTCTTGATACCGCACAGTATCTGAGATGACAGAGTCATATGTATATATTAGTTATACCTTTGATGCATGCTATATTTGGAAATAAGTGACCTTACTCAAAGAATTACTTATCCACTGCCAATAAACAGCAGTTGCAAAGTGTCAGAAAACGTTGCTTAAGGAGGTTAGGATATGGGCCGGTGTGTGTGAGTTTTATTTTATATATTTTAAGTACATACAGTCATAGAAATAAGTATTCATACAGTAGGTGGTGACAAACTGCGATGGTGTGTTGGGATAGTAAATCACCCACAGCGCCGATACGAATAAGTACGATGGTGTAGCGTCAGATAACCATGTTCTTGGTAAATGAAGCTTCCCGTATGCCATGAATCTATTCTGGGAAAATAAAAGATGTTACATTCCGCAGGGTCTATGACAGGGCAAAAGGTATTCATACAGCGGACTACTTTCAAACAAACAAACGGCTTACGCAGCCCCGGAGTGCATGCCACACTTGTGTAGTCGTGTGGCGGCCGTGAAGCAACATAACTTCGGAAGTAGGTACCGTGGAACAGCACAATGGGCCGCAAGGGGGAGGAAACGATTATTGAGGAAGGAAACATCGTTGTGGCTCAATATCGTCAACACAAGTCGTATGCCGAAATTGCGAACATCATAGGACGAAGCCGAGCGACTGTGCAAACTATCATTAAGCGATATGAGGACAGGCATGTAGTAATAAACAGTGAACGACACGGTCGTCCACAGAAGCATACAACAAGAGAGACCAGAATGCTACTAAGAATCATCAAGAGAAATCCGAAAACGACAGCGTCGGCACTATCCGCATATGTACATGACTACTTCCGAAAGGACATCACTCCAAGGGCAGTTTGTACCATTCTCAATCGTTCGGGCTACAGAGCCAGGGTCTCGAGACGAAAGCCCCATATCAGCAAAAAGAACAGGAAGTGGTGGATGGGATTCGCGAAACACCATGTATCCAAACGTTCTAATGTGTGTGAAATCTTACGGGACTTAACTGCTAAGGTCATCAGTCCCTAAGCGTACACACTACTTAACCTAAATTATCCTAAGGCCAAACACACACACCCATGCTCGAGGGAGGACTCGAACCTCCGCCGGGACCAGCCGCACAGTCTATGAAGCATGTATCGAAGACAGCAGACTTCTGGGATACTGTATTGTTTAGTGATGAAAGCAAATTTAATATCGTGCACAATGATGGTAGGATCTTGGTTTGGAGAAGACCGGATACAGACCTCGACCGAAACAACATTCAACCCACGTTGAAGCACGTAGGTGGTGGAGTGATGGTATGGTGCTGTATGTCAGTCGCGGGTGTCGGAAAATTAGTGTTTGTGGAAGGTACCATAGACAGATTTGTGTATATGAACATTCTCACACAGAACTTACAACATAGTGTTGACGCCTTGGGTCTTCCTAGAAATTATTACTTCCAACAGGACAATCATCCCAAACATACGGCGCAAATTGTCCGGCTGTGGTTGCTCTATAAAACTCCACAAACTCTTAAAATACCAGCTCAGAGTCCGGACCTGAATCCCATCGAATAGTTGTGGAGTGAGCTGGAAACACGAGTGAGAAAACACGACATCCGTAGTAAGGCCTCTTTGAAAGAGGCTCTCCTTCGAGAATGGGAAGGTATCACGTTGGAAACTATAAGAAAATTGGTCCATTCCATGCCACGGAGGTTGCGAGGAGTAATACATCGGAAGGGTATGCATACGAAGTATCAAACATGTTCTGGCTTTGTTAGAAGTGTCATTTTCTGCCGGTGCATGAATACTTAATTCCCAACACAGTAGAGAAATTGGCAGACGTTTTTGTATTTTGTTTTGTAAAGGCTTGTTCATTCTCGTTCTATATACCAGCATAGCTGCATTGGCGACTGGCCAATGTGTATAGTGCATACCCAATTAGTGTTTTTCGTTTCGTATTGTCAATAAAGACAGTTTACTT
The DNA here is from genome assembly GCF_023897955.1 of Schistocerca gregaria. Classification (NCBI taxonomy): domain Eukaryota; kingdom Metazoa; phylum Arthropoda; class Insecta; order Orthoptera; family Acrididae; genus Schistocerca; species Schistocerca gregaria. The sequence continues at coordinate 565,166,822 of NC_064931.1, forward strand.
TTCCACGCTCTAGTGTATGAATACTTATTTCCATTACTGTATATTTCCCAAGAACAAAGCAAGCGTCACGAGCGTCCAGACATCACCAGGGCTTTGGCTTGTAATATCACAGTTTCGTTGTTCTTCTTTCGTTCTGTGATAGCTCCCTTTCCTCAGGGCTACGGTTGTGCTCCAGTGGATTGGCACGTTGTAAATTTCTAACACTTTCCTGCCAAATTTTCTCCGCTTCAATCGTAAATGTTTGCCAGAGTCCTACTCCACGGACTCTACGATTTCTTTTGCAGGGATCCGCTAAGGTGTGACAGCGAAGTTTAGTCGATTAGCCAGAGCTCCTATGGTCATGGATAAGAGAGCACGAGCGATAAATTCGACCTGGGCAGCACAACAAGTCTGCAGTGGTCGAACAGCAGAAGGACTGCGGCAAAAGAAATGAAATTCAACGAAAGCTGCATACTTGCCAAGCAGCTAGTAATGCTGAAACACAAGATCAGAGATCCCACCGAAATATTAAAACACGCTAATAACACGAATAGAGAGAATGAAGTTAGGCTGCGCTATTCTGGCTGCCGGCCATCAGAGCTGAGCAGGCCTTACCAATAACACCAGACGCGAGCGTCAGCGGAGAGTAACTGCCGCCATGCGGCCTACATCCAGCGAGAGGAAAACAAGAACCCACACCGCATTCGCCGCTGACTACGCATCGTGGCATTCACTGTAAGAGGCACAGACAACAGCAGATCCCCACTATCACTACCGCAGGAAACATATAACAATGTTTCCCACTCCTTCCACCACAAGAGATCAACAATATGTGTTTCTTTTATTTTTAATTGTGATCTAACATCGTGATCAGCAGAGCATGTATAACCAAGTATAATGAAGTATGGACAACAAAACACATCACTGTAACCTTGGCCGAAACGTTGGCTACATCGGTGATAATTATTTACAATATGACGCGGTACCATACCCTGATAACTTCCGTGTTAACTAATCCTGAGCGCGGAAGCCTATGTAATTATATTACGAAACTTTCTTCTGCGTATTACGGTACTTTAACTGTTTGTGTACCATACTTTCTGAGAAGGAGTTTAGGTACCAGCCCAGCATTTGCGTAAACGAGCACGGAAAACTGCCAGGAAACCATACTCAAATCGAGCGGTGTTCTAGACTAACCTAAATTAACTCCTCACTCTTCGAGTCTGTCACACCTTTCCGTCTCGCAAAATAGCGTACTGCGCGTTAAGTTTTAAAAGTAGGCCAATGAATAATTCCTTTTTTAAAAATACGCATTCCTTGATTTCATGGGTTTTCTGTCACAGATGAGCGATAATTTAGAACTTACAGAAGTAGTGGCACATATTGAGTTTTATTCTTTTTTTACGATAATATACCAATTCTTACAGGCAACTTCCTCAGAGGAGTAACTATTATAACTCACTGGAATTACGAGCGACTGTTTGCCAACTTGTATGGGAACCGGTAGTGAGAACATGCTTCCTGCTATTGTTTCGTTGCATACGTCTGCAGTGCCTTGGGCGCTGGCTGCTATGTAACGGCAGGACAGCACACCTGTTGTCGTGCGGAAATAAGAGACCTGGAAAAACACGTTCAGCAGTATGCAATAATATCATTTGACTAGCCTGGCTCCGATAGGTAATTATTTTGTGACAGAATTCATCTGCAAATTAAACGAGATTATCTGCAGCAGAGCGAGGTGGAATGGAAGATAACACGAATCTTTATGATTATTATTAAAAAAAACAAGGGCATAATGATATTTTTGAAGCACTCTGCACACGTGGTCTTAGGAGACCTGATGCACTCATACACCTGTCATAATTAAAACAGACTTAAAACAGACACACAAGAACATATAGGAGAGAGAATACTTCAGCAAGTTACAAAAGTATTTTTTAAAGCAGTACAACTTCTTATATTACATACCTACGATGTTGTTAGAAATAACTCGTTGTCGCTTATTAATGTCTTTCTCCAGTTTATTAATATTCAAGTGGAAAAACGAAAAACAGTAATAATTTCATCTTCCTAGTGGAGTAAATGAAACTTTGCTTACACTTTGTCGCACTTCATATCTGGCTCTTAGCACTATAGGACGTAACATCTGAGGTCATCAGTCCCCTAGAACTTAGAACTACTTAAACCTAACTGACCTAAGGACATCACACACTTCCATGCCCGAGTCAGGATTCGAACCTGCAACCTATAGAGGTCGCGCGGTTCCAAACTGAAGCGCCTAGAACCACCCTGTCACTGCGGCCGGCGCACTTCATATCTCCCAGCTGTTCCAGACTGTGGCACATTTCTTACTTGAATACATAAATGTATTGCTCTTCTTCTCCATCTTATCCTCTTGGAGTTGTTATCTAGACTGTGCTTCGTAGTCTCCTACGAAGGCTTGTATTAATGGCTAGAGAGCGAACCAAATATTGATTAGCTCACATAACACAAACGTCTGCGTTTGGTGTGGCGTCGTAAGCGGAAAGCATGTACTGCTTGGTATCACATGAATTGTATCACATCTTTACCCATTCTTCCAGTGTTTTGGAGAGCACAGGATTGTTACCTCTAGTGTTATGGCGTCAGCAGCCATCGAATATGACCTTAGGTCACGCCCGGAAGTGACCGAGGGAACTCTGATAACACAAAGGTACGTTACGGGCACTCTTCTCCTCTGCTACGATGGCTTTATGAAACCCTTCCCAACTGAATCAGTGCATAATTCCAGGCTAGAGTGGGTGCAACGTCCTATTGATAAATGGGCTCATAATGTCACGTTCTTTGTAAAACTACTCGACTTTGTAATCACTGCATTGACATCACATACCTTCTCAAGCCGTGAAGTTTGACTTCATTTCCTTCTCCTCTTCTGGGACCTTCACTTTTATTGTCAGGAGGAAGATATAATAGTGTGAAAGGAGCGTATTTAGTAATACTATCACTACCACAATGAGGTCGCGTTTCGAAGTTTTGTGGAAACTGCCGGCCGGTGTGACCGAGCGGTTCTAGGCGCATCCGTCCGGAACCGCGCTGCTGCTACGGTCGCAGGTTCGAATCCTGCCTCGGGCATGGATGTGTGTGATGTCCTTAGGTTCATTAGGTTTAAGTAGTTCTAAGTCTAGGGGCTGATGACCTCAGATGTTACGTCCCACAGTGCTCAGAGACATTTGAACCATTTTTTGTGCAAACTGATAATTTTTGCAACGGCATCCGGTACTTATGAAATGGCAATAATGTTCCCGGTGTAACTTTTCGCAAAAATTTGCCTTTAAATTTGAAAAATTTGTGGACGAATTCTGTTTGACAATGAACATTCACCTCTACTGGCATATTAAAACAGCAAAACAAGGCTGAAATTGCCCCTAAGTAGCAGACTTCGAGTTCTGTATTGCACGTTCTCCCGCTATTATAATCAAACTTTTCATTTTCAGTACGTGGCTCAATGGCCGGATGCAAGTCTTTTGCTGACATAATTTAAAGGTGAAGGGTTGATCAAAGGCAGATTCCAACTTCAATGTTTCGACCGGTATTAGATCCCGCTAACTCACGTTTTCCAGGCAGGGGATTTACCGCTTAGCTACCAAGTCCGACATAACTTTTCATTGAGAACATTTGAGACTATTACTTCGTTGTACCCCTCTTTTCATCACCACTGAATATTATTAAGAAACGTGCATCGTTACCAAAATTATGGTTACCAATCGCATATACAAACATTCATCCTTTTACTAACTATCTCTTGCAAAAATCCTTCGTCACTGGAGTATTCGATGAGTTCGCGTTGCTTGGGACACCCTGGAAAACCTGAAAAAAAAAAACTATCTTGTTTACATCTCATTATTACTTTTGTCGTTGCTGATTCAAAACCAAGCGTAATTCGGGAATACTCACGTGCGGTATGAAACTAATGATATTCGGAAATAAGTAAGGTGCTAACATTCCGCATGAAGATACATAAGTGAATCTTTGTACGAATATTCTGTTTCGCTGTAGGAACTACAAGAAAATATGTGTTCTTGAGACGGAGTTCTTTCGAAAAGAAAATGGTTATCTACTGAAGATTACGGTTCTCTGAATATACGTGGTCTTTACGCTCGTAATATAGGTAGCTCGTTTACTTTCGAGTTTCATTATCTATTGCGTTTCCTGCAGTAGACGCACAAGGAAATTGTGGTGTAGTAAGTCATATGCGCCATTCTTGGCGATGCGGGATAGAAATTTCAACGCAGCGATTCACGCTGTTTAAGCTCTAAATAAAGAGCTCTTAACACGACGCTTCTTCAAACACGAAAGCAACCGACTTCGCTCTTACCCTGACGTACAACGAAAAACACTACGGCTCGATTGCCCCGACGCCAGGCAAGCAATAAACAAGGCTTATCGCTCTCTCTACGCACTACTCATATTTCTCAGTTCAATAGCGGAGCCGAGAAGATTACCGCCGTCAATACACGGCCGTTAGAGACGAGCTATCTAAATTTATTAACAAAAAATGAACAGTGATTCAGATAACAACAAGGTGAGATTAAAGCTCATCTCAACTAAAATCCGAATTGTTCTGCGTTGTACCCTAATTTAATTTACTTATCGTCTGTTGCTCTCGATACAAATTATACCGCACCCGACACAGTTAAGAGTACGGTATTTTCTGAGGCAGCGTAATTTCTGGAATCATAACTTTTCCAGTTTGCTGTAACTACATATCTCGCGGTGGAAATATCAATGGTCAGCTGCTCACAACACATAAAATGTGATTCTTAGACGCTCATCACTACAGATCTGAGCCATTTAAGTTGTTTACCTTCAAAACTGTAAGAAATTTTACACTACCAGTTTTGGGCTACTTTTAAAAAATAGGTTTACTCTCTTTTTATTCATAACAATATCATACAAATCAATAAACACCGGAACAAAGCTTTCTAAGACAAATATGTACATGATGTTGGGCATAATTCAGTAATTTATTAAAAATGATTCATTATTAACAGATTTGTAGTAGATCAGTTATGAAAATTATGAATGTTTAGTGATTCATTCAAGAAACGCAGCTGATATGAATGTTAACCTTCAGCTGTCTATTTTTTTGATTTGTAATAAAGAAATAGATTTTCCAACTTTTCAGCAACTGCGTGAGCAGAAGACAAACCCGAAAGATACGGCGGAAGAGCAGAATGGTTGCTTTGCTGAAACCTGACAAAGAAGAAAATTATCCAAAACATTTTAGATCAGTCGCACTGCTATGTCACCTTTATAAATTGCTGTAAATATTGATTTTAAATCGCCTATCACTTTTAATTGACCCCTTTTTGATACCTCATAAATATGAATTTAGACGTGGTAAAAGCTATAGTGGACAGTTGCTAAGTCTTATACAGTTTATAGAAGATGGGTTTGAAGTTCGTAAAATGACAGACTGTTAACCACCAGCTCAAAAAAGTCAAGGTCTACAACCTGACCAAGGATTTTAGCTGACCGAGGCTTACCGCCACTCATTTGTAGAATCGTAGGCTCTTCGTCGACTTTCAAGAAGAGCGTAGCTGATGGAGACTACAGAAAAGCGATATACGAATGGCCAACCCATAACACTCAACAGCAAGTCTTTCTTGTTGCCGATGACCTAGCTCTAGCCACTCAGAGCACAGATTTTGAATCAGTGTAAAACACGCTCTCGAATGCACTTAAACAATTACCAGATACTTCAACACAAGCCGACTTAAGCCAAATCCCCCAAAGACACATTCTGAGAAATGTAGAAGTGTGTAGAAAATTAAAGATAATATAGTCCGATGTCGAACTGGAACACTGTCGGAACCTAAAATATCTGAAAGTGATAACTGATAGATCTCTTACTGAAACTTCCTGGCAGATTAAAACTGTGTACCCGACCGAGACTCGAACTCTGGACCTATGCCTTTCGCGGGCAAGTGCTCTACCATCTGAGGTACCAAAGCACGACTCACGCCCGGTACTCACAGCTTTACTTCTGCCAGTATCCGTCTCCTACCTTCCAAACTTTACAGAAGCTCTCCTGCGAACCTTGCAGAACAAGCACTCCTGAAAGAAAGGATATTGCGGAGACATGGCTTAGCCACAGCCTGGGGGATGTTTCCAGAATGAGAATTTTTCACTCTGCAGCGGAGTGTGCGCTGATATGAAACTTCCTGGCACATTAAAACTGTGTGCCCGACCGAGACTCGAACTCGGGACCTTTGCCTTTCGCGGGCAAGTGCTCTACCATCTGAGTTACCGAAGCACGACTCATTCTGGAGATCTCTTACTTTCAAGAAGCACTGCATGAATTGCAAGTCAGAAATTTCTACTGGAAACAACCTTCTACGGAAACTGGCCTGATCACAGCGGGTTATAGAAACATGGAAGTGCGAAGAAATAATCTAGTGTGTATGACTCTATATCTCATGTTATTAAAGCGAAGGTTTTATAGGCGCTACCCATGGCAAAGGTACCATGAGGTCTATACAGGGAAATGAAGCTAAATCTACAACAGTGGAGACTAGAACTGCGATGGAGCTTGAAAACGAAGTTACACATTATTGTAACTTTCACTGAATACTGCACTACACATCAAAGTGACACAGATACATGATATTATTTTTCATCATAGGCACCAAGACTTTGTAAACAATGACCTACGCTCAATCAAACGTTCAGTTTGCCTAATTCTCTAAGATAGTAATGCGCTGCTTGGTCACGGATCTATTCGCGAACCGCTCTGGAACGTCGTTTCTCCCCAACTTTTCTTTCATCCTGTCGAAGAGGTGAAGAGATGGAAATCGCATGGAGTGACATCTGGACCGTATAGCGGACCAGCATCATCCAAGTGTGTGGGACCTTGTTCAAATAATCGTTGGCGCCGTGTTACTACCGCTGGACGTAACACGGCATTTGGTCCATATACTGCCAGTGTATAGGGGTAAAACTGTGTGCAGTTTAGATGTTTATGCCAACAAGAATCGTACTGTACGTGTGCTTCAAGTTTGTAGTGAGTTTCCAGTTTCCGCGTCACTTTGCTCCCACAATATAATGCTACTGTTATCTGCACAGCAGCAGAACTGTGTCTGCAGGAAACCTGGAAAAATTTACTCCCTACGTACATGCAGGCCAGCTCATGATATTACCACAAGTTAAGTGTAAGGAAAAAACCTGTTCACTTTTCTGAGGATTCAGATCGCACTCGCGTTCGTTAGTATAATCTACCATTTGACATGATACATTTGTGAGACTGTTAAGGCAAATGTAAACCCGAAGACAAGAGGCGGCAGACAACAAAATAATCTACAAAGACTTCGTCAGAGAACATTATACTCTGAAATCTCGTAGCCCTAATCTACACTCCTGGAAATGGAAAAAAGAACACATTAACACCGGTGTGTCAGACCCACCATACTTGCTCCGGACACTGCGAGAGGGCTGTACAAGCAACGATCACACGCACGGCACAGCGGACACACCAGGAACCGCGGTGTTGGACGTCGAATGGCGCTAGCTGCGCAGCATTTGTGCACCGCCGCCGTCAGTATCAGCCAGTTTGCCGTGGCATACGGAGCTCCATCGCAGTCTTTAACACTGGTAGCATGCCGTGATAGCGTGGACGTGAACCGTATGTGCAGTTGACGGACTTTGAGCGAGGGCGTATAGTGGGCATGCGGGAGGTCGGGTGGACGTACCGCCGAATTGCTCAACACGTGGGGCGTGAGGTCTCCACAGTACATCGATGTTGTCGCCAGTGGTCGGCGGAAGGTGCACATGCCCGTCGACCTGGGACCGGACCGCAGCGACGCACGGATGCACGCCAAGACCGTTGGATCCTACGCAGTGCCGCAGGGGACCGCACCGCCACTTCCCAGTAAATTAGGGACACTGTTGCTCCTGGGGTATCAGCGAGGACCATTCGCAACCGTCTCCATGAAGCTGGGCTACGGTCCCGCACACCGTTAGGCCGTCTTCCGCTCACGCCCCAACATCGTGCAGCCCGCCTCCAGTGGTGTCGCGACAGGCGTGAATGGAGGGACGAATGGAGACGTGTCGTATTCAGCGATGAAGTCGCTTCTGCCTTGGTGCCAATGATGGTCGTATGCGTGTTTGGCGCCGTGCAGGTGAGCGCCACAATCAGGACTGCGTACGACCGAGGCACACAGGGCCAACACCCGGCATCATGGTGTGGGGAGCGATCTCCTACACTGGCCGTACACCTCTGGTGATCGTCGAGGGGACACTGAATAGTGCACGGTACATCCAAACCGTCATCGAACCCATCGTTCTACCATTCCTAGGCCGGCAAGGGAACTTGCTGTTCCAACAGGACAATGCACGTCCGCATGTATCCCGTGCCACCCAACGTGCTCTAGAAGGTGTAAGTCAACTACCCTGGCCAGCAAGATCTCCGGATCTGTCCCCCATTGAGCATGTTTGATACTGGATGAAGCGTCGTCTCACGCGGTCTGCACGTCCAGCACGAACGCTGGTCCAACTGAGGCGCCAGGTGGAAATGGCATGGCAAGCCGTTCCACAGGACTACATCCAGCATCTCTACGATCGTCTCCATGGGAGAATAGCGGCCTGCATTGCTGCGAAAGGTGGATATACACTGTACTAGTGCCGACATTGTGCATGCTCTGTTGCCTGTGTCTATGTGCCTGTGGTTCTGTCAGTGTGATCATGTGATGTATCTGACCCCAGGAATGTGGCAATAAAGTTTCCCCTTCCTGGGACAATGAATTCTCGGTGTTCTTATTTCAATTTCCAGGAGTGTAGATGTACCATTGATACTAGGCAGCTCTAATCGTACGAAACTAATGAAAGCTGTCGCCATGAAAAGTAGAGTGCTGATTGCAGAATCAGCAAATAACTGCAGAAAATTTGTGTCGACGTGCTAAATGCGGAAGGGGGAATTTATTGGTGGACACTAAATTGCCTTTAAACTGTTGGGAAATGAAAAAAACCGAACTCGATTTCACAATTTCAAATGGAAAAATTGTGCGAAAATAGTACCTTTGAACAGAACTCTATAAACTGAACATTTATGTCTAATAAGTTACTTCTTCACGCCTATTCCGTCACATAATCAAAAAACTCTTCCTGCATCAAACTATTTGAACAATACCTAACGAAACAATAAGGAATTTTGCAGAGGAATGGAAGTGATTTTTAATATTATGCTGAAGGAAGAATATTAATTTTGAAATAAAATTTATTTGCTATTAGACACTTCTCAAAGTCGTTAGAAAATAATAAATTCATCTGTCTCGATTTACTGTAATATATATCCAGAACACCTTCCGTCTTATTTTAAGTACAGTCGTACCCGTCTTCGTTCACTTTGAATACCCAGAAATCTCCACGCTGCTGAGGGCGACCAGCATGCTTCGCGAATTCTCTTTTACATATCATCTCGTTGCAGGACACTGTTGATACACAGTTTCTTTGCTGCGTCCCCAAGAGAAATAATCAAGGGGAGTTATATCTGGCCACCGCGCTTGCGAAGAAGCCCCTGGCCTTCCTCTGCCACTCGATCGACCGGGAAAAACTTTGATTTGAAACACACCTGGCCCACAAGGAAATATGTGCTCCACATCCATTTTGCTGCAACCACTAACAACCGTGTTGCTAGCAGAACATCTAGCAAATTCAATTAATCCCTCTCCATTAATCCGTTCACCCAAAAAATAAAAGACATATAACCTGATCAAGGATTTGCCCACTCCTGATATTTGTGTTCTAGACATGCCGGTTTTCTTGTGGATATAATCAGTAGCGTAATTCTGTTGACTAATAGTGAGCAATGCAAATATTTATATTAGATTCGTCTGGAGATCTAGATTTTGATTAAGATATCTATTACAGAAGCTTGTTCTAGTATGTAAACTATCTTCGCTGATGTACATAAATGTGATACAGGTGGAAACCACCATGATATAAAATTTCTCCTACGGTACTTCTGCTCACCCCGAAATCTCGTTGTGGAAAGCGGTGGGTCGAAATTTATCATAAGAACAATCTGTCCACTTCCATAGCTTCTCTACACTTCTGCTGATTTACTTGTTACGACTGACGTCATTTGTACGTGGCCAATATTACAAATCTGCGCAACCAGTCCGAAGAACATGTAACGACCAGCATGGAGGATATCAATATGTCTCTGCATATATTAGTTCTGCCTGTTAGTAATTCTAACGACATTATCGAATCCGACAAGAATATGAAATGTCTTTCCGTTTGAATACGTAATTATTCTTCTAATAATATAAAAGCATCTATACTGTCTGTTTCGCCCACGAACAGTTCATGGTATAAACAAATGTCAAAAAACTTCTGTATAAGCTCAAATTTATTTGATTTTACTGGAACAATCATTTCGTGAGATTATAAATTACTCCAAATTATAATGCATAGTGCATAGTTTGTTTTTGTCTCTTCAGTTGTACCACTTTCAACCCTTTTTTTCATTTATCTGAAATTTAATACAACATTATCTATGTGCAATATTAAAAATGTGTCGACTATTCTCTCTGAGACGAATGCCCAATGTTTCGAAAATAAATTTTACACACTTTGTAAGGTGTAGCACAATAGGGGGAGAGGTACAAAATGGCACAGTTTATGAGCAGGTCTTCTAAATTACAGCACACGTGTAATAAATTGTACCACAAAATTTTCTCAGCTATATACAGGAATATGTTGATTACGACGAACATTTATTTTAATTTTTAAGATTTTATCAGGCAAATGCAACTTTAGTACCTATTGATTATCAAAATATTCGGCTACTTTTGGACTTACGCTCTATAAACAACCCTGTCGTATGCGTGATAAAAACATCGTTGAATAAATGTCGTAATAAAAGAACAAATACAATTCTCTCTGTACACTCAAAAGGTAGACTTGATTTAAAGAAATTGCCGGAAACAGGTGCTAGATATATTATGTTAACACAGTAGTACGTGAAATTCAATACTTGATTATAACACTCATCTCAAGTTTGCTGTTGTTAATGTTGTTGTTGCTTGTTGTCCTGAAATAAAATGGGATATGATTTCGCCGAGAGGGTACCTAGATCTTGAAAATGTTGAAGAATAACATGTTAATCTTCTTCTTGGTCTCAGTATTCAGTGGTAATTCCATAATATATATTATCTCACTCTTGAATGTGCACGGAACAATTTTTCACATTTCTTCACAAATCGACAATATACTTCACATGGGTATGAGGGAGACAAGATACAGACTTACCGCCCCACGTCCCATTAAAAGAAAAGTTTTATTACGGCATTTTTCCTCCACAGCTGACTAGCAGCTCCATCCACAAAGGTAACATAAACTAAAGATACAAAAGTCTTATATAGAGTAATCACAGAGCATCATTCACATCGATATTTGTTCACAGATGCCATTTATGTAGTACAGTGTACATCGAATAACAATTGCACACTTTAAAGCTTCAATAATGATTTAGTTTTAGAAGCAAAAAATTATAATTGGTTTTTAACAGTTTTGTATACTGACAAGATCAAGTTATTTACCTCGTATCTGGAAACATAATTAATCAGATATGATTCTTACTGTTTCACCCTGGTAACTAGAAAATACAGAGACATGAGCTTTGAGAAATAAATGGAGATAAATGAACATGACGTAAGACATATGGGTCCCCTAACACCTAAATAAATTAATGAACTAACTGGTAACTAGAAAATACAGAGAAATGGGCTTTGAGAAATAAAGGGAGATAAATGAACATGACGTAAGACATATGGGTCCCCAAACACCTAAATAAATTAATGAACTCATACTCATAAAATATGTTTGCCACTGGGTGCATTGTCATGCTGATATAAACAATCATCGTCTCTGAACTGTTTTCTACTGTACGAACACAGTTCTAGAAAATGTTTTCGAATGCTTCCAACTTTGACCCGTTTTTAAGCCCAATGAAGGGACCACATCCTAACCCCATACCATCTCCTCCATACTTCACTGTTGGCACTACGCATGATGTCATGTAATGTTCTCCAGGCATTCCCCAAACCCAAACCCTTCCACCGGATTGCCACTGGGTATAGTGTGATTCATCACTCCAAAACACTTGTTTCAGATTGTCGTCTGTTCATTGGCATCGCTATTTACACTACTTAAGGTGTCACTTAGCATTGACTACAGATATCTGTGGCTTATGAGGAGCTGCTCGAGTAGTGTTCCTCATTATTCTTAATTCCCTACGCAGTCACTGTGATAGCTGGACTGTTGGTAGCACTTTGGAACTCATGAGTGATCCCTCCTACTGATTTCATGGGACTTTTTTATAACAGCCCTCCACAATGCTCGACGCTCCCTGTCTTTCAATGCATGTGGTCTGTTCCGTCTTGGTTTAGGTGTGGTTGTTCCTTGGCGTATCAGCTTCACAAACTACATCACTAACACAACTTTAAAAGGATTCAAATGTTACTCATGGATCTGTTACTCAGGTGACATCCAAAGACTCTCCAGACCGATCTATCTGCTGTTACTGCTTCTCTTTAATTTTAAATCTATTCACTGTAGGGACCGAGTCATCTTACCTTTTTTTCCAGCCCTACAGTCTACATTTCGGCAATATTTTGTGTTTCAACATGTAACGCACAAGCACAAGGCGCCCACTTTGCGAAACGTCCTTCCAGGAGGCTGAAATTAAACGAGTAGAATCAATGAGCATTTCATGTGAGTGGATATAATATGATGACCCTTCTTAGAACATTCAGTCAAAGAATTTTAATAGTAAGCTTCACCGCGATACAAGAAATCGCGGCCGCACGGCATTAGCCTAGCGGTCGTCGGCGCTGCAGTTATGGACTGTGCGGCTGCTCCCGGCGGAGGTTCGAGTCCTCCATCGGCCATAGGTGTGTGTGTTTGTCCTTAGGATAATTTAGGTTAAGTAGTGTGTAAGATTAGGGACTGATGACCTTAGCAGTTAAGTCCCATAAGATTTCACACACATTTGAACAAGAAATCGCTCTTGTAGCGTCCCCCACTGGAGGTGAGTGAGCTCCTCCATTACGTTTTCGTGCCTACCGAACGAACCCCTAATGAAATGCATATCTCTGTTTTCCTTTTTGATATTCTGTATCACTTGTGTTCTGCAAGCTACCTCTTCCGAAAGTTCATTATTTTCCCAAGGATTCTTCCAATTTATTTATGCCAACTTCTTTCAATTAGTTTCCGACAATTAATTGTACTCGATCGTACATAATACCTTGTCTCAATATTTGTCATTTCTGTATCCGTGCGGTGGCTGATACGACGAACCGTATTATGGTCTTCTTCAGTGAAACAGTTTAGGACGACTGTTTCCAGTATTTCGGTCTTCCCTCTGTCATTTCCTGTTTCGGTGGCAACATGATCAGTGTGGAACTGTACAGTTGATTTCCATCTGTTAGCTTCCTTTACTCAAATCTAAATCTTCTCTAGTTTTTTCGTCAGATCGATCACCAGTATTTTCTTTTAGAATTCGTTGAACGATTTTCGCATTCTTCTCGTTACACTCCATAAGGTTTCGTTGATACTTAAGGTACTCTGCACTCTGTTTCTTCTAGCATTAACTAAGCAGTGACACTTTTTTTTACTCTTCTTAACATCCCTGTTAACACCAGTGTTTGTTGATGCTGCAAGAGGCCTTTTGTTGGTAATTAAAAGCTGTACCTAAAATGAATGGAAGTTTCTTGTCTGTTGGCACTAGGAAATCTATGACATTGCCTTCTCTGGTCGGTTTCCTAACTAACAGATAATGGTAATTTTCGGGTAAGAAATTTAGTACAATATCAAATGAAAAATTGCCTCTGACACTTGCTCTAATGACCTGAGTCTGCAAGTTTAGGTCTGTAAGTTTGTACCAGATAGGCTGCAATCTCCCTCTAATATCACATTATGACCAGGGACTGTACACAAGTATATTCCAAGTTTCCACTGAAGTGATCTGCCTCTGCAGCTCCTGAGGCAATATGTCTGAAATACACCTGATTACCATGTTTGAACCACCTTTGACACTTACCTTCACCGAGATTGTTTCGCATTCGTAATCTCGAATAACCTTATCTGAAATTACGTAATTCTTTATGGCAACAAATTCACCACTATCATTGGCCTCAATCTGATCCTTGCAGTATCCGTATCAATTATAATTCAAGATTTCTCTGCTATTCACCTGTGGTTACTGCCATCTTTCTGTTGCTAATGCTATGTGGGCATCATTACCGTTTATAAGTGAGACTAATAGCAGGACCTTACTTTGGACACTCCTTTATTATATTAACAGTTAACTGTAGCGGTAGGCGTGTGCACCTCTTGTATGGATGCAGTATTACTACCGACCCTGCCCCGCTTCGCACGGGCAGCATTAAGTATCTACAGCGAGACAAATTGACGGCCGTAGCGTATTTTGTTGGTGGGCCACGAATAAAACGCAGAGAACAGCGGTAATTAAGTCAAGCCCATCACATTTCATATAACTTACGCGATGTCAGCAGCGAACTGAAGGAAAGTTGTGTAGCGGCATGAATGTTATGTATTCCACATAAAATTAGCGTTTGAGTGTCATCTCACGGCTATGATGCAAGTATAATATGATGTAAATACACTCCTGAAAATTGAAATAAGAACACCGTGAATTCATTGTCCCAGGAAGGGGAAACTTTATTGACACATTCCTGGGGTCAGATACATCACATAATCACACTGACAGAACCGCAGGCACATAGACACAGGCAACAGAGCATGCACAATGTCGGCACTAGTACAGTGTATATCCACCTTTCGCAGCAATGCAGGCTGCTATTCTCCCATGGAGACGATCGTAGAGATGCTGGATGTAGTCCTGTGGAACGGCTTGCCATGCCATTTCCACCTGGCGCCTCAGTTGGACCAGCGTTAGTGCTGGACGTGCAGACCGTGTGAGACGACGCTTCATCCAGTCCCAAACATGCTCAATGGGGGACAGATCCGGAGATCTTGCTGGCCAGGGTAGTTGACTTACACATTCTAGAGCACGTTGGGTGGCACGGGATACATGCGGACGTGCATTGTCCTGTTGGAACAGCAAGTTTCCTTGCCGGCCTAGGAATGGTAGAACGATGGGTTCGATGACGGTTTGGATGTACCGTGCACTATTCAGTGTCCTCTCGACGATCACCAGAGGTGTACGGCCAGTGTAGGAGATCGCTCCCCACACCATGATGCCGGGTGTTGGCCCTGTGAGCCTCGGTCGTATGCAGTCCTGATTGTGGCGCTCACCTGCACGGCGCCAAACACGCATACGACCATCAATGGCACCAAGGCAGAAGCGACTCTCGTCGCTGAAGACGACACGTCTCCATTCGTCCCTCCATTCACGCCTGTCGCGACACCACTGGAGTCGGGCTGCACGATGTTGGGGCGTGAGCGGAAGACGGCCTAACGGTGTGCGGGACCATAGCCCAGCTTCATGGAGACGGTTGCGAATTATCCTCGCCGATACCCCAGGAGCAACAGTGTCCCTAATTTGCTGGGAAGTGGCGGTGCGGTCCCCTACGGCACTGCGTAGGATTCTATGGTCTTGGCGTGCATCCGTGCGTCGCTGCGGTCCGGTCCCAGGTCGACGGGCACTTGCACCTTCCGCCGACCACTGGCGACAACATCGATGTACTGTGGAGACCTCACGCCCCACGTGTTGAGCAATTCGGCGGTACGTCCACCCGGCCTCCCGCATGCCCACTATACGCCCTCGCTCAAAGTCCGTCAACTGCACATACGGTTCACGTCCACGCTGTCGCGGCATGCTACCAGTGTTAAAGACTGCGATGGAGCTCCGTATGCCACGGCAAACTGGCTGACACTGACGGCGGCGGTGCACAAATGCTGCGCAGCTATCGCCATTCGACGGCCAACACCGCGGTTCCTGGTGTGTCCGCTGTGCCGTGCGTGTGATAGTTGCTTGTACAGCCCTCTCGCAGTGTCCGGAGCATGTATGGTGGGTCTGACACACCGGTGTCAATGTGTTCTTTTTTCCATTTCCAGGAGTGTAGTAAGTTTACAACCAATGCATATACTGTATGAGAATCGTGGGTGTATATCTGTGTGAGTGGCACGAATGAAACAAAAAATAAAGAAAAACCACACATGAGGTACATGTTTAGGTCGTGTTACAGCACACCTCTTGTGTAGCTTAGTACGCACTGTGATGCATTGTGGACATTCATTGCCACAGTTTTTTCTCGTGGACTCTTTATGACAGACTTCTTCATTGTGCCACGCAAAAAGTCGTACTCATATCTAGGTTTGATTCAAGGGAAGCAGAAGTCTGAAAGTTGAGTCATATGCTGCGCCGCTGTAAAACTTTATTAAACGAAGCTAAACTGCATTCCATGTTGCTCTTTCTTTATGCATAAGGTACTGAAAACCACATATTTTGGATTCGCATTTCTTCGTTGTGCAGTTGTTCGAGAACGGTTGCAATCAGTCTGATGGCGCTTAAGTGACTTGCATGCCCCTAATCAGTTACCCTACAAAAGTACAGCTTCAGTGTAACCCCGAATCCGAGCCACTTTTCGTTTATGATGGATCTTCACATCAATGAGAAAGATAGGTTAAAGCAGGCAGAGCGGAAAAGAATGTTACCTAATAGGGATTCGACCCTACAACCTTTCGTTTGACATCCAGACGCTTTCCGCTTTTTATTTTTCTTTTTTCTTTTTCTAGTTTAGGGTCACCACCTGAGGCCTGGCTCACGGCTCTGGAACAGGGACCGAAAGGGAGCATACAAAAGTTTTATTTAATTACGAAGTAAAGACCATACTAACTGGGCGAAGAAAACTCTATAACAGCTGAACAAGAAGACTGTCCACGTCGTCTTCTCGTTTGTTAAGGCGTACTGTCCCTGCCTAAACCTTCACAGCAAAGTGAGTGGTGGGTTGTAACGCGTTCGTATGGCTCGACGGGGAGCGCGAACGTGGAGACTAGTCATCTGGTCTCGCTGATTCACCCTGTGAGTGGACAAGTGGCTGCTCCTTCGAAAGGGTCTGCGCAGGTGCTCGGGGAAAAGGATTTATTGTTATCGGGAACGCCAACGTTAGGCGCGTTATGGAGCCCCTTAGGCAGATGGCGTTCAGGGCTGGAAAGAAATCCAGTGTGCACTCGTTATGTCTGCCTCATCCGAGATGTGGAGGTGGCCTTTCCCGCGGCTATCGAGCTCGCAGGATGCAGTCGTCTGCAAGTCGTCGCTCACTTCTGCACCAAAGACACGTACCGCATGGATTCTGAGGCCATCCTCACTTCATATAGGCGGCTGGCGGAAGTAGCGACGACTGCTGGCCTCATGCGTGGAGTGCAAGCAGAGCTCTCAATTTGCAACATTTGTTGATGGAAGTCCGTTGGTTTGGAGGCGAGTGGAGGGTCTCAACCAAAGGATTCGTCGATTCTCTGACGGTCTTGGCTGCAGACTCCTGCACCTGCGCTATTGGGTGGGAATTTGTAGGACTCCCCTTGATAGATCAGGGACGCGCTACGCAATTGGAAGCAGCTATTCGGGTAGCAGAGTACTTGTGGAGTGCACATGAGGGGTTTTTAGGCTAGGCGGTAGTTTGAGGTCAGGAAAGTTCTCGCGCCCAAATTATTCTTTGGACCAAGAGCTCGCTGGAAGCCAAAGTGGAAAGCTCTGAGCTATTTAACGAGTCATGGACAGATTAGAGGCCATAGGAGGGGGAGTGTACACTGCAGTTGACAAAAATATTGTCTCTGTTGAGGTCGAAGTTGAGTGTGGTAGTACAGTTATCTGCTCGCGTATAACAGGTCTAGCTGAAGGAGGCTAATTGTTGGATGGTTTTACCGGCCACCCGATTTTGCTGTGACAGTTCTGGAGTGATTCAAAAAATGCCTGCAGTCAGTTCTTGTAAATCGTGATCTGAAGATCACGCTTTACTAGTTGGAGGCGACTTTAACCTAGCTAGTATAGACTGGGATTTCTATGGATTCACTGCAGGGGATGCGGGAATACATTCACGCGAAGAACTTTTAAACACGTTTCCCGAAAAATGTCTTAAGTAGGTAGTTCGGCAGCTCACGCACTGTGGAAGTACGTTAGACCTTGTAGCTACAAATAAGCTACCAACAACATCAGTATAGAACAGGGATTAGCGATCACTATGTCATTGCACCAACTACGCTTACGCAAGTTAATAAATCAGTTAAGAATGATAGTAGAGTGTTTATGCTAGAAAGAGTAGATAAGCAGTTGTCAGCATCTCACTTAGACAGTGAATTAACATCACTTAGTTCCAGTAAGTGGACGTAGAGGAATTACGGACAAATTTTAAGCAGATTATAAATCGTGATCTGATGATGTTCCAAGTTAGTGGATTAAGGACGGAAAAGACCTCTGTGGTTTAATAACGAGATTCGGAAAATGCTGAAGAAACAGAGGCTGTTGCACTCTCGGCTCAAAAAAGATCGCGCAAAAGACGACAAGCAAAGGTTATTAGCGATTCGTGCATACATGAAAAGATCTATGCACAATGCATACAACTAATACCATCGTCATACCTTTGCAAAATATCTAGCAAGGAACCCGAGAAAATTCTGGTTCTAAGTAAAATTGCTAAGTGGGTCTTAGGCTTCCATTCAGTCCCTTGTTGACCAATCTGATGTGGCACATGAAGATAGCAAAACTAAAGTCAAAGTTTTAAATTTCACGCTCAAGAAATCGTACCAACATACCACCGTCTGACTATAGAACTGACTCCCATATGGACATAATAAGTAGCCCTGGTGCAGAGAAACAACTGAAGGAGTTGAAAATAAATAAGTCACTAGATCCGGATGGAATCCCAATTCCGTTTCTCAAAGTTACTGTACAGCATTGGATCCTTACTTATCTTCCAATTAATGTCAATCTCTATTCCAGCACAAAGTCCCAGACGACTGGAAAAAAACACACGAGACTCCTATGTATAAAAGAACGGACCTGCAAAACTACGGACCAATGTCCCTAACACTGGTTTGCTGCAGAATCCTTGAACACATTCTCAGTTCGAATATAATAAATTTTCTTGAGATCGAGAAGCTTATGTCCATGAATTAGCACGGTTTTAGGAAGTATCGCTCATATTATTCTCAGTTTTCCGTTTTCAGGCTGCGAGCTATGGATGAAAGGCAATAGGCAGATTTCATGTTTCTAGATTTCCCAAAAGCGTTTAAAACTGTGTCCCATTGCAGGCTGTTGAAGAAGTTATGAGCGCATTGAATAGGTTCATAGATATGTGAATGGCTCGAAGACTTCTTAAGTTATAGAACCCAGTATGTTGTCCTCGACGGTGAGTGCTTGTCAGAGACAATCGCCTCGTCAGGAAGGCCCCAGAGAAGTGTGGTATGACCGTTATTATTTCCTATACACATGAATGATTTGGCGGGCAGGGTGGGCAGCAATCTGCGATTGTTTCTGATGATTCTGTGGTGTACGGTAAGTTGTCGAAGTTGAGTGAATGTAGGATGATACAAGATGACTTAGACATAATTTCTAGTTGGTGTGATGAATGGTAGCTGGCTATAAATCTAAGTTAATGAGGATGAGTAGGAAAAACAAACACGTGATGTTCCGATACAGCATTATTAGTGTCTTGTTTGACACAGTCTCGTCGTTTAAATATCTGGGCATAACGTAGCAAAGCAATAAAAAATGACACGATCACGTGAGGATTGTGTTGGGAAAAGTGAATGGTCGATCTAGGTTTATTGGAAGAATTCTAGAAAAGTTGGTTCATCTGTAAAGGAGACCACATATAGGACGCTAATACGACCTATTCTTGACTGCTGCTAGAGTGTTTGATTCCCACCAGCGCGGATTAATGGTAGCCGTCGAAGCAATTCAGAGGCGGGCTGCTATAATTGTAACCGGTAGATTTGAACGGCTCACAAGTGTTACGGAGATGCTTCGGTAGCTCAGGAATCTGTGAAGAGTAGGCAACGTTCATTTCGAGGAACACTATTGAGAAAATTTACAGAACCGGCTTCTTAAGCTGACTGCAGAGCGATTCTGTTGCCTCCAACATACAATGCACGTAAGGAGCACGAAGATAAGATATGAGAAATTAGGGCTCTTGCGAAGGCATATAGACCGTAATTTTGCTCTCGTTCTATTTGCGAGTGGAACAGGAAAGGATATGACTGCTAGTAGCACGGGGTACCCTCCGCCACGCACCGTCAGGTGGATTGTGGAGTGTCGATGTAGATGTAGATATATACAGGTTGATATAGATCTTAAATTGTGGTTCATCATCATCTATCTCCTGTCGCACCTGAAACACGCCAGCCAGCCGCAGGTTCCATGAAGAACGAACCCAAATACATTCCTGGAAATGGAAAAAAGAACACATTGACACCGGTGTGTCAGACCCACCATACATGCTCCGGACACTGCGAGAGGGCTGTACAAGCAATGATCACACGCACGGCACAGCGGACACACCAGGAACCGCGGTGTTGGCCGTCGAATGGCGCTAGCTACGCAGCATTTGTGCACCGCCGCCGTCAGTGTCATCCAGTTTGCCGTGGCATACGGAGCTCCATCGCAGTCTTTAACACTGGTAGCATGCCGCGACAGCGTGGACGTGAACCGTATGTGCAGTTGACGGACTTTGAGCGAGGGCGTATAGTGGGCATGCGGGAGGCCGGGTGGACGTACCGCCGAATTGCTCAACACGTGGGGCGTGAGGTCTCCACAGTACATCGATGTTGTCGCCTGTGGTCGGCGGAAGGTGCACGTGCCCGTCGACATCAGACCGGACCGCAGCGACGCACGGATGCACGCCAAGACCATAGGATCCTACGCAGTGCCGTAGGGGACCGCACCGCCACTTCCCAGCAAATTAGGGACACTGTTGCTCCTGGGGTATCGGCGAGGACCATTCGCAACCGTCTCCATGAAGCTGGGCTACGGTCCCGCACACCGTTAGGCCGTCTTCCGCTCACGCCCCAACATCGTGCAGCCCGCCTCCAGTGGTGTCGCGACAGGCGTGAATGGAGGGACGAATGGAGACGTGTCGTCTTCAGCGATGATAGTCGCTTCTGCCTTGGTGCCAATGATTGTCGTATGCGTGTTTGGCGCCGTGCAGGTGAGCGTCACAATCAGGACTGCGTACGACCGAGGCACACAGGGCCAACACCCGGCATCATGATGTGGGGAGCGATCTCCTACACTGGCCGTACACCTCTGGTGATCGTCGAGGGGACACTGAATAGTACATGGTACATCCAAACCGTCATCGAACCCATCGTTCTACCATTCCTAGACCGGCAAGGGAACTTGCTGTTCCAACAGGACAATGCACGTGCGCATGTATCCCGTGCCACCCAATGTGCTCTAGAAGGTGTAAGTCAACTACCCTGGCCAGCAAGATCTCCGGATCTGTCCCCCATTGAGCATGTTTGGGACTGGATGAAGCGTCGTCTCACGCGGTCTGCACGTCCAGCACGAACGCTGGTCTATCTGAGACGCCAGGTGGAAATGGCATGGCAAGCCGTTCCACAGGACTACATCCAGCATCTCTACGATCGTCTCCATGGGAGAATAGCGGCCTGCATTGCTGCGAAAGGTGGATATACACTGTACTAGTGCCGACATTGTGCATGCTCTGTTGCCTGTGTCTATGTGCCTGTGGTTCTGTCAGTGTGATCATGTGATGTATCTGACCCCAGGAATGTGTCAATAAAGTTTCCCCTTCCTGGGACAATGAATTCACGGTGTTCTTATTTCAATTTCCAGGAGTGTAGTTAGCAAAGCCCGGCATTGTAAGCCCGTGTCTCCAATCATCGTGGGTGGCTGTAGTAAGAGTAGGGGGGGAGGGGGTGGCTCAACTGAAGAGTGGAATACAACCCGTCGGCTTTGAACAATGAAATCATAATTTACTCATAGATATCAATGTCTTTATTTTCGAGGCACAGATAATAAATCGGTTGCCTTCTGCAGTGAGGCGTCATCACTGTAAATTGAAATAAATGAACGTGTTTTTAAAAGACAGGGCTAGACACTGTGTACAATTTTTGTCAATTTCATTAATCTAAATCATTTATTCGTTCCAATTCATTCAGCACTTATTTTCATTCTTAGCGAGTTTGAGATATTTTGGAGGAATTGCTTTTCATTATGGACAGTTTTTACTTTTTGATTTTCGTTTGTAGGTATGGATTTATCTATTCCTATGAATAAGGAAGACTTGAAGCAGGGTTCAGCAACTGCAGTACGGAAAGCGAATTTTTTACTTGTCGCTTTTTTTGCCTTCGTTAGCACGAGTATTAGTAAAATATTTTTCAGACGATACTAGTACTATCGAAGTCGAAACGACCGACATACGACGAAATTGTAACCCGTACTTCAGTTGACCTACATAGGTCAACTGAAAAATAGGGCCGGCCGGAGTGGCCGTGCGGTTCTAGGCGCTACAGTCTGGAACTGAGCTACCGCTGCGGTCGAAGGTTCGAATGCTGCCTCGGGCATGGATGTGTGTGATGTCCTTAGGTTAGTTAGGTTTAATTAGTTCTAGGTTCTAGGCGACTGATGACCTCGGAAGTTAAGTCGCATGGCTCAGAGCCATTTTTGAAGAATAGGACACTAGTGCAAGCAAAGACGAAAAAAGCGTCATACGAAACATTGACATCCTGTACCTCAGCTGAACTACCAAGGTCAAGTGAAGTACAGGATACAAATTTCACGTATGCCACTTTTTTTCGCCGTCGCGTAGTTCAGCTGAGGCACAGCATGCCAATGTTAGGTACGTGAATTTCGTTAGCATTAATATCCTATTCTTCAGTTGACCTATATATGTCAACTGAAGTATGGGATACAAATTTTACGTGTTTCGGCCTTTTCGCCTCCGCTAGTACTAGCAGAAAATGAAGAATAGGATGCTAATAGTAGCGGAGGCGAAGAAAGCAACACCTGTAACATATGTATCCCGTACTTCAGCTGACCTGCATAGGTCAACTTGTAAGTAGGCTGTTAAGGTTTTTTTATTGGTAACGCCACATAGCGCTCTGTATGAAAAATCACTGGCTGTGCTGTGTGCAGTCTGTGGCTGGTTGGCATTGTTGTAATACTCGCCATTGTAGTGTTGGGCGGCTGGATGTTAGCGGCGCGTAGCGTTACGCAGTTGGAGGTGAGCCGCCAGCAGTGGTGGACGTGGGGAGAGAGATGGCGGAGTTTTGAAATTTGTAAGAATTGGTGTCATGAACTGCTATATATATTGTGACTAGTGAGGTAAATACATTGTTTGTTCTCTATTAAAATCTTTCATTTGCTAACTATGCCTATCAGTAGTTAGTGCCTTCAGTAGTTTGAATCTTTTATTTAGCTGGCAGTAGTGGCGCTCGCTGTATTGCAGTAGCTTGAGTAACGAAGATTTTTGTGAGGTAAGTGATTTGTGAAACGTATAGGTTAATGCTAGTCAGGGCCATTCTTTCGTAGGGATTTTTGGAAGTCAGATTGCGTTGCGCTAAAAAAATATTGTGTGTCAGTTTAAGCACAGTCTTGTACAATTGTTCTAAGGGGACGTTTCAAACTGAAGAACAGGTCAGTAGTGGTAGCGACCACTAAAAAGTCGACATACGCTAATTTTGTATCCTGTACTGCAGTAAACCTATACACACCAGCTGAAGTTCGGGGTACAATTTATAAATGCCAACTGAGGTATTCCATGCTAACGTTACTTCTGTCCCTTTTTTCCCTTTCTTTCTTACACTAGTATCCCATTCTCCAGTTAAGCTATACAGGTGAACTGAAGGATAGGATCCTAGGACTCAAAGAAGCGATATACTTAACATTAGGTTCGAAATATGAATGTACGTATACGTGTCAACCATTTGTTTTCTCTGTTCTGCATTCCTTTGTTTCTCAACATCCGTCTTTGTTGTGAAATCTGTGCAATACATCATCTGTGGTAACCTCTGACATTATTGGTCAAAGCTGACTGGTTGTATCCCATTCGTCCGTAATCCCGCGTAGGGGTTACATTCATTGCGTGAGTAGGTAAGGTGCAGCCACGGTACCACAAGTCAACCAATGTGCGTCAGAATCAATTACTACGCAACGGGGTGTGTCGACGAGATGAATGAAGGACAGTCGTTGCGACTAGGGAATTTTTCATTCACTACCACATACCACGAAGCCCGAACGGCCTCGGGGAAAAGTCTAGATTAATCACACGTCATACTCTCTTCCATCGTACAACAGGGTGGCGTCGTTCAACCACGATGGCGTGGTGGTGTCTCTGAAATTGGTGATAACAGTCCTTCGCCTTGTGTGAACGTGTAGAAGGCAGGTCTTCCAGGAGACAACTATAGTCAGCGAGGAACGTCCTAATGTTACTGAGTGGTGCTGAAATAATACCGATGGAAACGGAGGGTTCAGTGACTGTGGAGTCACTTTGTCGATCACGGTGCCCATCAGGTTAACTTCCTCAGAATTCCATAGTCCGTGCATCATTCCAAGAAACAGCGCAAGCGTTTTGTTCCTGCCACTGGCCAAAAGCCACGCCACCTTCATGTGAGGGCAATGTCAAGGTGTCGTAACGAACTTTAAAACAAGATCAGCACTCACGAAGTATCCAAATGGAACTTGAATTCTCGTAGTAATCGCAATTGACATCTGTATCGCATAGCCAAAATGGTTTAATTTTGGAGTTAAGTAGACATTAACATGCTGCACCCACTGTAACATGTCCATTGTGCGTATCATGTGGAGAACTGCAGTGCACATATCTGTTGTAACAGCCGACCATATGCGACCGCCTAAGTGCGTTGAATATGGCCTAGATATAGTACCCCTAAACATTTTAACGCCAGTACTCTAGTACCTGGCAATGCCGTTCTTAGGGCCAGGCCCTGCCCATATCCATATAGTTTTGTCTTCCGAAGTCTAACGACACTGCCCGCCACTGTGCCTTACTGTTAAAGCCGTCGCAGCGCTCTCTGTGTGTCAGCCCGTGACCTGACGAGGAATACGACAGCGTCAACATACACTACTGGCCATTAAAATTGCTACACCAAGAAGAAATGCAGATGATAATCGGGTATTCATGGACAAATATACTATACTAGCACTGACATTTTCACGCACTTTGGGTGAATATATCCTGAGAAATCAGTACCCAGAACAATCACCTCTGGCCATAATAACGGCCTTGATACGCCTGGACATTGAGTCAAACAGAGCTTGGATGACGTGTACAGGTACAGCTGCCCATGCAGCTTCAACACGATACCACAGTTCATCAAGAGAAGTGTCTGGCGTATTGTGACGAGCCAGTTGCTCGGCCATCATTGACCAGACTTTTCAATTGGTGAGAGATCTGGAGAATATGCTGGTCAGGGCAGCAGTCGAACATTTTCTGTATCCAAAAAGACCCTTACAGGACCTACAACATGCGGTCGCGCATTATCTTGCTGAAATGCAGGGTTTCACAGGGGTCGAATGAAGGGTAGAGCTGCGGGCCGTAACACATCTGAAATGTAACGTCCACTGTTGAAAGTGCCAGTATGGCAATGACGAATACACGCTTCCAATGTGCGTTCACCGCGATGTCGCCAAACACGGGTGCGACCATCATGATGCTGTAAACAGAACCTGGATTTATCCGAAAAAATGACGTTTTGCCACTCGTGCACCCAGGTTCTTCGTTGAGTACACCACCGCAGGCGCTCCTGTCTGTGATGCAGCTTCAAGAGTAACCGCAGACATGGTCTCCGAGCTGATAGATCACGCTACTATAAACGTCGTCGAACTGTTCGTGCAGATGGTTGTTGTCTTGCAAACGTCCCCATCTGTTGACTCAGGGATCGAGACGTGGCTGCATGATCCGTTACAGCCATGCGGATATGATGCCTGTCATCTCGACTGCTGGTGATACGAGGCCGTTGGGATCCAGCACAGCGTTCCGTATTACCCTCCTGAACCCACCAATTCCATATTCTACCAACAGTCATTGGATCTCGACCAACGCGAGCAGCAATGTCGCGATACGATAAACCGCAATCGCGATAGGCTACAATCCGACCTTTATCAAAGTCGGAAACGTGATGGTACGCATTTCTCCTCCTCACACAAGGCATTACAACAACGTTTCACCAGGCAACTGCTGTTTGTGTATGAGAAATCGGTTGGAAACTTTCCTCATGTCAGCGCATTGTAGGTGTCGCCACCGGTGCCAACCTTGTGTGAATGCTCTGAAAAGCTAATCATTTGCATATCACGGCATCTTCTTCCTGTCGGTTAAATTTCGCGTCTGTAGCACGTCATCTTCGTTGTGTAGCAATTTTAATGGCCAGTAGTGTATGAGCAACATCGAAACCTCGCTGTCCGTAAACAAGACCCTTCCAAGAGTCGGCAAGGACCATGTAAGGCTGGTTCGAGGGCTACTGGAAATAAGACGGCGGAGCAGAGGCATCCTTAATTCACAGAATGCTCCGTAGAAACGGGTTCTGATCGATAACCGTTCACCATTACCCTCAAATATGCTCTGTGAATCAGGCGCGGGACTACATCTACAAATACGCGAGGGATGTTCATGCGTTACATGACCGCATGAAGTAAACCTCGACCAACACGGTCAAATGCATGCTCGAAATCCTCTGCAATAAGGGCACTCCGGAGGTTGCAGGTCGACATCAGTGCGGTCGTGTCCCTATATGATTCCAGCGCCGTGCCAACAACGCTCTTTCCATCAAGGCACGTTTTATAGGTATGTATTGCACCCTTGCCTGCGGGCGCGGAGGATGCCTGTAGTAAACGTACAGTGCCAGTAGTGTCAGTGTCGCCCTAACCGCCGTCTGCTTCACGTCTGCTGTGCAGCGAGCTACCTTAATTTAAGTATTATCTGTATTTTTCTTACTTGTCACTTCTTCTTCTGCGTGTTTTTGCTTTTAGGAAGCTTTAATAGTAGAGTGCTATTAAGTGTTCCATAGATCTCGTGTGTGTTTCGAATACAGTCAGAGAGTCCCTTTAGTCAGCCATAGTGCTCGTAGTGCTAGTGTTTGTTTTCAATACCGTCCAGAGACAGGTAGTGCTATTTTCCTTGTTTCTACAAGAAGTGGTTAGCAATCACAGTTTAGTCAATAATCAACCGCCTTTAGTGAATTAGCAGTCTAGTTAAAAGCTGATTAACACTCTATAGTAAATTGATTTCTTAGGATGGCTAGGATGTGTGGCTGCTGTGTGCGGACGCAGGAGGAGCTGGCCACTCTTCGTGAACAGCTGAGCGTGTTGATGGCCGCGGTCAGCCGTCTTCAGGCTGCTGCCTCGGAGTGTAGCGGCAGTGGGGAGTCTGGTGCGTCGCATGGTGCACCCCAGGTGTTAGATGCTTCACCCACTGTCCCTGCTGTCGAGACATCTTCGCGGGTACCGGGCGCGGTTGGGCCACCCTCTCCCCAAGGGGAGTGGCGGGTTCAGCGGCGCACGAGGCGGAGGGTCAATGTGGAGGCTGGCCGTGTGGCATCGCCCGCTCTGCCTGTGAGTGGACATGTGGCTGCTCCTTCAGCAAGGTCCGAGCAGGCACACGGGGGGAGGGGTTTATTAGTTATTGGGAGCTCCAACGTTAGGCGGGTGATGGAGCCCCTTAGGGAAATAGCGGAAAGGTCGGGGAAGAAGGCCAGTGTTCACTCTGTCTGCTTGCCGGGGGGTCTCATCCGAGATGTGGAGGAGGCCCTACCGGCGGCGATAGAGAGCACTGGGTGCACACGACTGCAAATTGTTGCTCATGTCGGCACCAATGACTCTTGCCGTCTGGGTTCAGAGGTCATCCTCAGTTCGTACAGGCGGTTGGCGGAGTTGGTGAAGGTGGAAAGCCTCGCTCGCGGGGTGGAATCAGAGCTAACTATTTGTAGTATCGTTCCGAGAACCGATCGCGGTCCTCTGGTTTGGAGCCGAGTGGAAGGCTTAAACCAGAGGCTCAGACGATTCTGCGGAGAGCTGGGGTGCAAATTTCTCGACCTCCGCTATCGGGTGGAGAAATGTAGGGTCCCCCTGAATAGGTCAGGCGTGCACTACACGCCGGAAGCGGCTACGAGGGTAGCGGAGTACGTGTGGAGTGCACATGGGGTTTTTTTAGGTTAGAGAATTCCCTCCCTAGGCCCGACAAGACGCCTCCTGAGACGCGGCAAGGCAGGAGTAGGCAAAATGCAACAAGGAATAACAATATTAATGTGCTAATAGTAAACTGCAGAAGTGTCTATAGAAAGGTCCCAGAACTGCTCTCATTAATAAACGGTCACAACGCCCATATAGTACTAGGAACAGAAAGTTGGCTGAAACCAGACGTAAACAGTAATGAAATCCTAAACTCTGATTGGAATGTATACCGCAGAGATAGGCTGGACAGTGAAGGGGGAGGCGTGTTTATAGCGATAAGAAGTGCAATAGTATCGAAGGAAATTGACGGAGATTCGAATTGTGAAATGATTTGGGTGAAGGTCACGGTTAAAGCAGGCTCAGACATGGTAATTGGATGTCTCTATAGGCCCCCGGGCTCAGCAGCTGTTGTGGCTCAGCACCTGAAGAATAATTTGGAAAATATTTCGAGTAGATTTCCCCACCATGTTATAGTTCTGGGTGGAGATTTTAATTTGCCGGATATAGACTGGGAGACTCAAACGTTCATAACGGGTGGCAGGGACAAAGAATCCAGTGAAATATTTTTAAGTGCTTTATCTGAAAACTACCTTGAGCAGTTAAACAGAAAACCGACTCGTGGCGATAA
Source organism: Schistocerca gregaria (assembly GCF_023897955.1). Lineage (NCBI taxonomy): Eukaryota > Metazoa > Arthropoda > Insecta > Orthoptera > Acrididae > Schistocerca > Schistocerca gregaria. Next base: position 565,195,600 of record NC_064931.1, read on the forward strand.
TATATTAGACCTTCTGGTGACAAACAGACCCGAACTATTTGAATCAGTTAATGCAGAACAGGGAATCAGCGATCATAAAGCGGTTACTGCGTCGATGATTTCAGCCGTAAATAGAAATATTAAAAAAGGTAGGAAGATTTTTCTGTTTAGCAAAAGTGACAAAAAGCAGATTACAGAGTACCTGACGGCTCAACACAAAAGTTTTGTCTCAAGTGCAGATAGTGTTGAGGATCAGTGGACAAAGTTCAAAACCATGGTACAATATGCGTTAGATGAGTATGTGCCAAGCAAGATCGTAAGAGATGGAAAAGAGCCACCGTGGTACAACAACCGAGTTAGAAAACTGCTGCGGAAGCAAAGGGAACTTCACAGCAAACATAAACATAGCCAAAGCCTTGCAGACAAACAAAAATTACGCGAAGCGAAATGTAGTGTGAGGAGGGCTATGCGAGAGGCTTTCAATGAATTCGAAAGTAACGTTCTATGTACTGACTTGGCAGAAAATCCTAAGAAATTTTGGTCCTATGTCAAAGCGGTAGGTGGATCAAAACAAAATGTCCAGACACTCTGTGACCAAAATGGTACTGAAACAGAGGATGACAGACTAAAGGCCGAATTACTAAATGTCTTCTTCCAAAGCTGTTTCACAGAGGAAGACTGCACTGTGCTTCCTTCTCTAGATTGTCGCACAGTTGACAAAATGGTAGATATCGAAGTAGACGACAGAGGGATAGAGAAACAATTAAAATCGCTCAAAAGAGGAAAGACCGCTGGTCCTGATGGGATACCAGTTCGATTTTACACAGAGTACGCGAAGGAACTTGCCCCCCTTCTTGCAGCGGTGTACCGTAGGTCTCTAGAAGAGCGTAGCGTTCCGAAGGATTGGAAAAGGGCACTGGTCATCCCCGTTTTCAAGAAGGGACGTCGAACAGATGTGCAGAACTATAGACCTATATCTCTAACGTCGATCAGTTGTAGAATTTTGGAACACGTATTATGTTCGAGTATAATGTCTTTTCTGGAGACTAGAAATCTACTCTGTAGGAATCAGCATGGGTTTCGAAAAAGACGATCGTGTGAAACCCAGCTCGCGCTATTCGTCCACGAGACTCAGAGGGCCTTAGACACGGGTTCACAGGTAGATGCCGTGTTTCTTGACTTCCGCAAGGCGTTTGACACAGTTCCCCATAGTCGTTTAATGAACAAAGTAAGAGCATACGGACTATCAGATCAATTGTGTGATTGGATTGAGGAGTTCCTAGATAACAGAACGCAGCACGTCATTCTCAATGGAGAGAAGTCTTCCGAAGTAAGAGTGATTTCAGGTGTGCCGCAGGGGAGTGTCATAGGACCGTTGCTATTCACAATATACATAAATGACCTGGTGGATGACATCGGAAGTTCACTGAGGCTTTTTGCAGATGATGCTGTGGTGTATCGAGAGGTTGCAACAATGGAAAATTGTACTGAAATGCAGGAGGATCTGCAGCGAATTGACGCATGGTGCACGGAATGGCAATTGAATCTCAATGTAGCGAAGTGTAATGTGATGCGAATACATAGAAAGATAGGTCCCTTATCATTTAGCTACAAAATAGCAGGTCAGCAACTGGAAGCAGTTAATTCCATAAATTATCTGGGAGTACGCATTAGGAGTGATTTAAAATGGAATGATCATATAAAGTTGATCGTCGGTAAAGCAGATGCCAGACTGAGATTCATTGGAAGAATCCTAAGGAAATGCAATCCGACAACAAAGGAAGTAGGTTACAGTACGCTTGTTCGCCCAATGCTTGAATACTGCTCAGCAGTGTGGGATCCGCACCAGGTAGGGTTGATAGAAGAGATAGAGAAGATCCAACGGAGAGCAGCGCGCTTCGTTACAGGATCATTTAGTAATTGCGAAAGCGTTACGGAGATGATAGATAAACTCCAGTGGAAGACTCTGCAGGAGAGACGCTCAGTAGCTCGGTACGGGCTTTTGTTGAAGTTTCGAGAACATACCTTCACCGAAGAGTCAAGCAGTATATTGCTCCCTCCTACGTATATCTCGCGAAGAGACCATGAGGATAAAATCAGAGAGATTAGAGCCCACACAGAAGCATACCGACAATCCTTCTTTCCACGTACAATACGAGACTGGAATAGAAGGGAGAACCGATAGAGGTACTCAGGGTACCCTCCGCCACACACCGTCAGGTGGCTTGCGGAGTACGGATGTAGATGTAGATGTAGACAACGTTAATAGAGCCAGAGGTCGACAGTCCTGCAGGTGCCGCCCACCGCCAGGCTTAGGCTCCGTAAATTCAATGGGGACTCGGAAGGTAGGTTGTAACCTCCCAACAGAAAAATAATTATAATATTCACATTTAGTGTAACCTCCCAACAGAAAAATCTCGTTTAAGTTCCCAATAAAAATATTTCCTTACAATAATAAAGTTTCAAGTTGTAAAGTGACCTTCCATTAAAGACTGACTGCATATCGAGATTAATAAGTTTTGACGTCAGCAGCGCTGCGTCATGGCCCTGTGAAATCCACCTGAATAAACTGAAAAATTCTTACCTCACAATGATGTTGCCGGATAACGCTATCTATAAATCTGCCCCTATTATAAATTTTTGGCACAGCCCAGTGTAGTGCTGGCCACTAGATTTTCATTTGTAGGAAAACAACTGATTCTCTTTCGCTTAATGAACATGAGCATGTATAACACTACCGCCTGCTGCTTCTGTATCGTAACCTTAAATCTGGAGGCAGGTTGTGAAATAAAACTATCTTATTAAAGCAGTTATGGTATAACGCAACAGAGCAGTGTTACCCTCTGAGAGGAATTTTTGTTTTTATTTCTTCTCCTTGGATTTTAATACCTACTCCGAACTTTTCTTTTGTTTCCTTTACTGCTTGCTCAATATACAGATTGAATAACATCGGGGATAGGCTACAACCCTGTCTCACTCCCTTCCCAACCACTGCTTCCCTTTCGTACCCCTCGACTCTTATAACTGCCATCTGGTTTCTGTACAAATTGTAAATAGCCTTTCGCTCCCTGTATTTTACCCCTGCCACCTTCAGAATTTGAAAGAGAGTATTCCAGTCAACATTGTCAAAAGCTTTCTCTAAGTCTACAAATGCTAGAAACGTAGGTTTGCCTTTCCTTAACCTTTCTTCTAAGATAAGTCGTAAGGTCAGTATTGCCTCACGTGTTCCAGTATTTCTACGGAATCCAAACTGATCTTCCTCGAGGTCGGCTTCTATCAGTTTTTCCATTCGTCTGTAAAGAATTCGCGTTAGTATTTTGCAGCTGTGACTTATTAAACTGATAGTTCGGTAATTTTCACATCTGTCAACATCTGCTTTCTTTGGGCAATATCCGCCTGTTTCAGAGTTTGCCATCCCTCCACTGTTTCGACTGCCGTGAAGAGCGTGTGTTTGCGGTGGCGTCTTTCTCGTACTATGTGAAGCAGTGACGCTTGTTCATCATGGAGACTATCTTGTATTATCGTACGCTCTCTGGCGTCATCCAATTGCATCGCAATATATTGGAGCAAGCATCCTTTGACAAGTTGGACAGCCCATTGGCTTTCTGGTGACGGCGATTGCATTGACAATTCCCATAATGCTGTGTAATAAAATTCTGGGGTCGAACCATTGCCAACTGGACTTATCTCTAGCGTACCTGATAAATGCCCTGAGTAAGGTAAGTCTTTAACAACCAATCCACTACAGCAATGTGAACAGTAAGGTCGAAGGCGCCGTCGGCATGATGCTAAGTATACACAATCTCACGGTGACAGCCTTCAGTGCGAAGGTGGGAACGCTTAGTTTCCATGCTTCCTCTACTACGTCTCGTCTGTTTTCGAGGCAACGCAAAAGCCCAGATATAATCTTGGTGGCCAGTAAAAGCCTTGGCCATATCTCAGCATAAAGTATCACCGCGCAGAGTCCTCGCGATATGTCCACCCTGTCTAAGAGTGTGGCTGAGTGGCTGGTAAGGTAATTCTACCGACGATTGTGTCCGTTTTGTAGGGTCCGGCTGTCTTGACATGCAAGGTCCCACACCAGTATGTGCAAGCTGGGCAGGGGCAAAGTGCATATGTTAGTCATTGGGCTACAGAACAAAGCTAAAATCGCTGCCCATAGCGTGATGCAATACATTGCCTTGAAACGACGACATCACCTACTCGGCGCTTTGAAAACACACTTGACCTCTTGGCCACAAACAATCCAGAGCTGATAGAGAGCATCATGACTGATACAGGGATTAGTGATCACAAGGTCATTGTAGCTAGGCTCAATACCATTTCTTCCAAATCCATCAGAAACAAACGCAAAATAATTTTATTTAAAAAAGCGGATAAAGTACCACTAGAAGCCTTCCTAAAAGACAATTTCCATTCCTTCCGAACTGACTATGCGAATGTAGACGAGATGTGGCTCAAATTCAAAGATATAGTAGCAACAGCAATTGAGATATTCATACCTCATAAATTGGTAAGAGATGGAACGGATCCCCCGTGGTACACAAAAAAGGTCCGAACGCTGTTGCAGAGGCAACGGAAAAAGCATGCGAAGTTCAGAAGAACGCGAAATCCTGAAGATGGGCTAAAATTTACAGACGCGCGAAATTTGGCACGTACTTCGATGCGAGATGCCTTTAATAGGTTCCACAACGAAACATTGTCTCGAAATTTGGTAGAAAATCCGAAGAAATTCTGGTCGTATGTAAAGTACACAAGCGGCAAGACGCAGTCAATACCTTCGCTGCGCAGTGCCGATGGTACTGTTATCGACGACTGCGCCGCTAAAGCGGAGTTATTGAACGCAGTTTTCCGAAATTCCTTCACCAGGGAAGACGAATGGAATATTCCAGAATTTGAAACACGAACATCTGCTAGCATGAGTTTCTTAGAAGTAGATACCTTAGGGGTTGCGAAGCAACTCAAATCGCTTGATACGGGCAAGTCTTCAGGTCCAGATTGTATACCGATTAGGTTCCTTTCAGATTACGCTGATACTATAGCTCCCTACTTAGCACTCATATACAACCGCTCGCTCACCGATAGATCTGTACCTACAGATTGGAAAATTGCGCAGGTCGCACCAGTGTTCAAGAAGGGTAGTAGGAGTAATCCATTTAACTACAGACCTATATCATTGACGTCGGTTTGCAGTAGGGTTTTGGAGCATATACTGTATTCAAACATTATGAATCACCTCGAAGGGAACGATCTATTGACACGTAATCAGCATGGCTTCAGAAAACATCGCTCTTGTGCAACGCAGCTAGCTCTTTATTCGCACGAAGTAATGGCCGCTATCGACAGGGGATCTCAAGTTGATTCCGTATTTCTAGATTTCCGGAAAGCTTTTGACACCGTTCCTCACAAGCCTCATCTAATGAAGCTGCGGACCTATGGGGTATCGTCTCAGTTGTGCGACTGGATTCGTGATTTCCTGTCGGGGTCGCAGTTCGTAGTAATAGACGGCAAATCATAGAGGAAAACTGAAGTGATATCAGGTGTTCCCCAGGGAAGCGTCCTGGGACCTCTGCTGTTCCTGATCTGTGCAAATGACCTGGGTGACAATCTGAGCAGTTCTCTTAGGTTGTTCGCAGATGATGCTGTAATTTACCGTCTAGTAAGGTCATCCGAAGACCAGTATCAGCTGCAAAGCGATTTAGAAAAGATTGCTGTATGGTGTGTCAGGTGGCAGTTGACGCTAAATAACGAAAAGTATGAGATGATCCACATGAGTTCCAAAAGAAATCCGTTGGAATTCGATTACTCGATAAATAGTACAATTCTCAAGGCTGTCAATTCAACTAAGTACCTGGGTGTTAAAATTACAAACAACTTCAGTTGGAAGGACCACATAGATAATATTGTCGGGAAGGCGAACCAAAGGTTGCGTTTCATTGGCAGGACACTTAGAAGATGCAACAAGTCCACTAAAGAGACAGCTTACACTACACTCGTTCGTCCTCTGTTAGAATATTGCTGCGCGGTGTGGAATCCTTACCAGGTGGGATTGACGGAGGACATCGAGAGGGTGCAAAGAAGGGCAGCTCGTTTTGTATTATCGCGTTATAGGGGAGAGAGTGTGGCAGATATGATACACGAGTTGGGATGGAAGTCATTACAGCATAGACGTTTTTCGTCGCGGCGAGACCTTTTTACGAAATTTCAGTCACCAACTTTCTCTTCCGAATGCGAAAATATTTTGTTGAGCCCAACCTACATAGGTAGGAATGATCATCAAAATAAAATAAGAGAAATCAGAGCTCGAACAGAAAGGTTTAGGTGTTCGTTTTTCCCGCTCGCTGTTCGGGAGTGGAATAGTAGAGAGATAGTATGATTGTGGTTCGATGAACCCTCTGCCAAGCACTTAAATGTGAATTGCAGAGTAGTCATGTAGATGTAGATGTAGATGAAAAGTCTAATGACGCATAAACGTTCACCAAACCGACCTCAGCGACCATAAGTGCGACATCACGTGCCGACAGAGGATAATCATGTCCGACGCCTCAATCTCTTCCGTTAACAATATGGCTGTGCCACCACTACCATCACCGGTCGGTGTGCCTAAAGGATGCTGCTGCACTGTGCTCAGTGGTGCAGATATGTCCTGCGTCTGGAACTGAAACATCTGCATTAGCAGTGTGGCATCTAACGCTTGCAGCTCTGGTGCCTGAGCAAGGGGCGGTATAGGCGGGGTGGGCATTTTGGAAAAGACAAATATAACAAACGTCCACCTGAAAACACTGATTAGCAAAAAAGGCTGTTAAAGCAAGTAAACACCCCTGCAAAGAAAAGGCACCAGCAAATGAAAAAAGGAAATTCCATGGCCGCCAGGCACTGGGTTCTTCTGATAACTCGTCACCAGCGTGGGGTCCTGCCCACTCGTCTCTTATAGGGTGCCTAGGAAATTGTTTTCTCATATAGCTAGACAACATACAAGCAAATCATATTAATGGAGTTTATTTCAGTGATTGAATTGACAATACTTAACTTTTATTTCCAAGTCGTGTCACAAGCAATTGGTGACAAGCAAATAATCAATATTTTTCATTGTATACTTGTGTATAGACACAAAGCCCATGACTACTACAGTAGTACAAGTTTATATGCAACTAGCTCTGCAGATGATGAAGAAATTGATGAAATGTATGTTGAGATAAAAGAAATTATTCAGGTAGTGAAGGGAGACGAAAATTTAATAGTCATGGGTGACTGGAATTTGTCAGTAGGAAAAGGGAGAGAAGGAAACATAGTAGGTGATTATGGATTGGGGCTAAGAAATGAAAGAGGAAGCCGCCTGGTAGAATTTTGCACAGAGCATAACTTAATCATAGCTAACACTTGGTTCAAGGATCATAAAAGAAGGTTGTATACATGGAAGAACCCTGGAGATACTAAAAGGTATCACATAGAGTATATAATGGTAAGACAGAGATTTAGGAATCAGGTTTTAAATTGTAGGATATTTCCAAGGGCAGATGTGGACTCTGACCACAATCTATTGGTTATGACCTGTAGGTTAAAACTGAAGAAACTGCAAAAATCTGGGAATTTAAGGACATGGGAGCTGGATAAGCTGAAAGAACCAGAGGTTGTACAGAGTTTCAAGGAGAGCCTAAGGGAACAATTGACAGAAATGGGGGAAAGAAACACAGTAGAAGAAGAATGGGTAGCTCTGAGGGATGAAGTAGTGAAGGCAGCAGAGGATAGAGTAAGTAAAAAGACGAGGGCTGCTAGAAATCTTTGGGTAACAGAAGAAATATTGAATTTAATTGATGAAAGGAGAAAATATAAAAATGCAGTAAATGAAGCGGGCAAAAAGGAATAAAAACGTCTCAAAATTGAGATCGACAGGAAGTGCAAAATGGCTAAGCAGGGATGGCTAGAGGACAAATGTAAGGATGTAGAAGCTTATCTCACTAGGGGTAAGATAGATACCGCCTACAGGAAAATTAAAGAGACCTTTGGAGAGAAGAGAACCACGTGTATGAATATCAAGAACTCAGATGGCAACCCAGTTCTAAGCAAAGAAGGGAAAGCAGAAAGGTGGAAGGAGTATATACAAGGTTTATACAAGGGCGATGTACTTGAGACCAATATTAATGAAATGGAAGAGGATGTAGAAGAAGACGAAATGGGAGATAAGATACTGCGTGAAGAGATTGACAGAGCACTGAAAGACCTGAGTCGAAACAAGGCCCCCGGAGTAGACAACATTCCATTAGAACTACTGACGGCCTTGAGAGAGCCAGTCATGACAAAACTCTACCAGCTGGTGAGCAAGATGGACGAGACAGGCGAAATACCCTCAGACTTCAAGAAGAATATAATAATTCCAATCCAAAAGAAAGCAGGTGCTGACAGATGTGAAAATTACCGAACTATCAGTTTAATAAGTCACAGCTACAAAATACTAACGCGAATTCTTTACAGACGAATGGAAAAACTGGTAGACGCGGACCTCGGGAAGGATCAGTTTGGATTCCGTAGAAATGTTGGAACACGTGAGGCAATACTGACCATACGAATTAACTTAGAAGAAAGATTAAGAAAAGGCAAACCTACGTTTCTAACAGTTGTAAACTTAGAGAAAGCTTTTGACAATGTTGACTGGAATACTCTCTTTCAAATTCTGAAGGTGGCAGGGGTAAAATACAGGGAGCGAAAGGCTATTTACAATTTGTACAGAAACCAGATGGCAGTTATTAGAGTCCAGGGGCATGAAAGGGAAGCAGTGGTTGGGAAAGGAGTGAGACAGGGTTGCAGCCTCTCCCCGATGTTATTCAATCTGTATATTGATCAAGCAGTAAAGGAAACAAAAGAAAAATTTGGAGTAGAGATTAAAATTCATGGATACGAAGTAAAAACTTTGAGGTTCGCCGATGACATTGTAATTCTGTCAGACACGGCAAAGGACTTGGAAGAGCAGTTGAACGGAATGGACAGTGTCTTGAAAGGAGGATATAAGATGAACACCAACAAAAGCAAAACGAGGATAATGGAATGTAGTCAAATTAAATCGGGTGATGCTGAGAGAATTAGATTAGAAAATGAGACACTTAAAGTAACAAAGGACTTTTGCTATTTAGGAAGTAAAATAACTGATGATGGTCGAAGTAGAGAGGATATAAAATGTAGACTGGCAATGGCAAGGAAAGCGTTTCTGAAGAAGAGAAATTTGTTAACATCGAATATACACTCCTGGAAATTGAAATAAGAACACCGTGAATTCATTCTACCAGGAAGGGGAAACTTTATTGACACATTCCTGGGGTCAGATACATCACATGATCACACTGACAGAACCACAGGCACATAGACACAGGCAACAGAGCATGCACAACGTCGGCACTAGTACAGTGTATATCCACCTACAGTGTATATAGCAATGCAGGCTGCTATTCTCCCATGGAGACGAACGTAGACATGCTGGATGTAGTCCTGTGGAAGGGCTTGCCATGCCATTTCCACCTGGCGTCTCAGTTGGACCAGCGTTCGTGCTGGACGTGCAGACCGCGTGAGACGACGCTTCATCCAGTATCAAACATGCTCAATGGGGTACAGATCCGGAGATCTTGCTGGCCAGGGTAGTTGACTTACACCTTCTAGAGCACGTTGGGTGGCACGGGATACATGCGGACGTGCATTGTCCTGTTGGAACAGCAAGTTCCCTTGCCGGTCTAGGAATGGTAGAACGATGGGTTCGATGACGGTTTGGATGTACCGTGCACTATTCAGTGTCCCCTCGACGATCACCACAGGTGTACGGCCAGTGTAGGAGATCGCTCCCCACACCATGATGCCGGGTGTTGGCCCTGTGTGCCTCGGTCGTAGGCAGTTCTGATTGTGGCGCTCACCTGCACGGCGCCAAACACGCATACGACCATCATTGGCACCAAGGCAGAAGCGACTCTCATCGCTGAAGACGACACGTCTCCATTCGTCCCTCCATTCACGCCTGTCGCGACACCACTGGAGGCGGGCTGCACGATGTTGGGGCGTGAGCGGAAGACGGCCTAACGGTGTGCGGGACCGTAGCCCAGCTTCATGGAGACGGTTGCGAATGGTCCTCGCCGATACCCCAGGAGCAACAGTGTCCCTAATTTGCTGGGAAGTGGCGGTGCGGTCCCCTACAGCACTGCGTAGGATCCTACGATCTTGGCGTGTATCCGTGCGTCGCTGCGGTCCGGTCCCATGTCGACGGGCACGTGCACCTTCCGCCGACCACTGGCGACAACATCGATGTACTGTGGAGACCTCACGCCCCACGTGTTGAGCAATTCGGCGGTACGTCCACCGGGCCTCCCGCATGCCGACTTTACGCCCTCGCTCAAAGTCCGTCAACTGCACATACGGTTCACGTCCACGCTGTCGCGGCATGCTACCAGTGTTAAAGACTGCGATGGAGCTCCGTATGCCACGGCAAACTGGCTGACACTGACGGCGGCGGTGCACAAATGCTGCGCAGCTAGCGCCATTCGACGGCCAACACCGCGGTTCCTGGTGTGTTCGCTGTGCCGTGCGTGTGATCATTGCTTGTACAGCCCTCTCGCTGTGTCCGGAGCAAGTATGGTGGGTCTGACACACCGGTGTCAATGTGTTCTTTTTTCCATTTCCAGGAGTGTAGATTTATGTATCAGGAAGTCGTTTCTGAAAGTATTTGTTTGGAGTGTAGCCATGTATGGAAGTGAAACATGGACGATAACTAGTTTGGACAAGAAGAGAATAGAAGCTTTCGAAATGTGGTGCTACAGAAGAATGCTGAAGATTAGATGGGTAGATCACGTAACTAATGAGGAGGTATTGAATAGGATTGGGGAGAAGAGAAGTTTGTGGCATAGCTTGACAAGAAGAAGGGATCGGTTGGTAGGACATGTTCTGAGGCATCAAGGGATCACCGATTTAATATTGGAGGGCAGCGTGTAGGGTAAAAATCGTAGAGGGAGACCAAGAGATGAATACAATAAGCAGATTCAGAAGGATGTAGGTTGCAGTAGGTACTGGGAGATGAAGAAGGTTGCACAGGATAGAGTAGCATGGAGAGCTGCATCAACCCAGTCTCAGGACTGAAGACAACAACAACAACATACTATGTCCATGCAGTAATGGATATGGATCACAAGTCACGGCTCTTCTAGTGCTCTCTTTTATTCTCTTCAGATAGAGGCCACTCCTATCGTGGGGCGGTCCTAGTCAGTGTACTATCGGCTGACTTCGTCTCACAGCCTTGTCTGCTCTTGCGTTCTCCATCTTCGTGCCGGCGCTTGTCGTTCCACCAGAACAGTACCTGTGCGGTATACCTATGATATCGCAGTTAATTAGGCGGACTGGGAATGGTCACGGCATCGCTGTGACTGTGGATTGATCGTCGTCCTATCAACAGGGCTGAAAACACACAAGTTAAAGATCACCTTAAGTGCAGGTCCCGTCTTACGCAGCGTCGGTAAAGGGCATCGATTGATCATCTCTCTCCTGCATCGCATCGTTCAGTTCTACTTCATTAGCCCATACTCCACACGAGTATTGTGGGGCGGGGCGTTCGCTTGTCCTTGCAACCGGGGCTTCATCCTGTTGCATAGGCGCATCCATCTCGTCGCCATGTTTATGGTACTCCAGGTCTGCCTGTGGCAGCTACATGGGTAGCATCGAATCCAGTCGGCAGTGACCTTCTGGGGTCGTCCTCGTCGTCTGGCAGCTAGAAACTCTCGTGCAGCCCTTTTTCTGTGGACAGACGCCTCTTCTCACTCCGTTTGGGGGATTTCTGTTTGTGTTGGCGTGTTTCCACATCAGACGTGAGTCTAGGATCGGTATGATCTTCTTTAAACCTCTGTTCCAAATCGGTAGACAGGGTCAACTGTGCCTTCACTTGTTCCTGACCCCGATCTAGTTGTGAGGGATGGGATGGAGATGCTGCTGGGTCATACACTGAGGGGACAAAAGTCATGGTATAGTGGTATGCAGATATACAGATGACGGTAGCATCACTTACAAAAGATATAAAAGGGCAGCACATTGGGGAAATTGTCATTTGAAATTGGGCAGTTCATATGAAAAGGTTTCCGACTTGATTATGGCCACATGTTGGGAATTAACAAACCTTGAATGTGGAATTGTAGATGGAACTAGAAGCATAGAACGTCCCATTTCGGAAATCGTTAGGGAATTCAATATTCAGAGATCCACACTGTCAAGAGTGTACTGAGAATACCAAATTTCAGGCAATACCTTTCATCAGGGACAACGCATTCACTTAACGACCGAGAGGACCAGTGTCTGCGTAGAGTTGTCAGTGCTAACAGACAAGCAACACTGCGTGAAGTAACCACAGGTATTAGTGTGGGATGTACGTCGAACATGTCCGTTTGGACGTTGCGGCGAAATTGGCGTTAATTGGCTATTACAGCAGACAACCAATACCAGTGCCTTTGCTCACAGCTCGATATCGCTTGCAGCGCCTCTCCTGGGCTCGTGATCATATCCGTTGGACCATAAGCGACTGGAAAACAGTGGCCTCGTCAGACGAGTCCCGATTTCAGTTGGTAACAGCTGATGGTAGGGTTCCAGTGTGGCGTAGACACCACAAAACTATGGACCCAAGTTGTCAACAAGGCACTGTGCAAGCTGGTGGTGACTCCATAATGGTGTGGACTGTGTTTACATGGAATAGACTGGGTCCTCTGGTTAAACTGAATCCATCATTGACTGGAAATACTTATGTTCAGCTACATGGAGACCATTTGCAGCCATTTATGGACTTCATCTTCCCAAACAACGATGAAATTTTTATGGATGAAGATGTGCCACGCCACCAGGCCACAGTTGTTTCCGACTGGTCTGAAGAACATTCGGGATAGTTCGATGAAATGTTTTAGCCACCAAGATGTCCCGGCATGGATCCCATCGAACATTTGTGGGATGCAATCAAGAGGTCAGTTTGTGCACAAAATCCTGTATGGGCAACCCTTCGCGATTATGGATGGCTCACTATTTCTGCAGGGGATTTCCAACCACTTGTTGAGTCCACGCCATATCGAATTGCTTCACTACCCCAGGCAAAAGGAGGTATTCTATGATTTTTGTTACCTTAGTGTATGTGACTGGTAGATTACTGGATATGGGGCAGAACTCCCGGTCACCTGAGATGAGGGCCGGTCGTGGGTGACACCCACATCACTCTTCAATACATGTGGACGTCATCTGCTACGTCAGTGTCTGTTTCACAGGAGGTACCTACAAGAGACGTCTCTGAAGGCAATCCAAGCGGAAATTTTCTTTTTCGCAACCTGAGTAGGTGTTCGGCTGTCCATCATAAATTACCATTGAGTGACATCCACGCATCAACACATATGATGGTATATGTTTTCGGACCTCGATACAAACTTTGACATACTCCACTGAGTGCAGATCTGTGTAGCAGCCTATCATAAGCTGCTTCATCTAATAACTTAAGGCATATCGTCCTGGAGAGATGGACAGTTGAATTCCTTGCAGATCTTGTGCTCCTAAGTGCACCACATCACGCAAAGAAGTTCCATTTCATGAACTTTGTGTTGGGTGCATTGTTCATTGAACATGCCTCTCGGTACGAAAAAGCCATCATGATGCAAGTCGATCTAAATAACATTACTGTACTACACTGTGTGCAAGTAAACAAACACTCGATAATGGAGGACAGCTCGGAGTACTGAGCATATCCCTGCTGCTAGACATCCTATGGTTCAGCCGTTTTTATATATACGGCACACAGTTCAGGAGATACGACGTCACTGACATGTTTAAAAACTGCCTAATTATGCATGACGCTTTAATTTATTACTTCTTTACTACTAAAAATGCTCGCAACACATTTAGCCGTCGGTAGCCACTTATAACACTAGAGGAACCTCCAAAATTATATCATTGTAAGGCACATAGTTGGGGAAATACATCATAAACCATGACCTGCGTGTAAATAAATCTACAGGCCGAAATTCGCTGTAGATAAAGGCGAAATACGTGTACAAATATCCATGAAATATGTTAAATATGTGTGAAATATATCTGACATGCACGTACACGGACAAAGCCTTGGGTGAAAGCACATTATAAACTCCTGGAAATATTTCAACGAAATTTGGTATACATTACTTACGATCTGGAAAGAAATACTACGGAGCTGTGAACTACCAGGCTCCAATTGGGATGGAGGTGGTAACGAGGAGAGAGAAGGAGAGAGGAGATGCAAAGGCAAAGAGAGAATGGAAGAGTTGGAAGGAGAAAGGGAGAGGATGTAATGCATGGAGAAATGAAATAGAAGGAGAAGGACAGAGAAATGAAAGAGAAAGATAGCGAGAGAGAGAGGAGGAGGGAGTAGGAGATAAACAGCGATAGTTTGGGGAGAAGATGGACAGAGAGCCGGGTAGTAGCAGATGGACAAAGGGAACGAGGAGAAGACTGAGTTATATGGGAGAGGAGGAGATAGAGAGGTGGACAGAGGGGGAACGAGCAGATGGACAAAGGGACGACGAGCAGATAGGCAGAGTGAGGGCGAAGGACAAATAGACAGAGAAGAGGGTAGGAGGAGACGGAGGGAGGAAGGGGAAGGATGAGATGGAGAGAGAATGAGGGGTCAACGAGGCGGAGAGAGGGAGAAAGTGGAGGAGATAGGCAGAGAGAGGGGGAAGGAGGAGATAGACAGGAAGTGGTGGAAGAAGAAGATGGACTAATGGAAGGTTCGAATAAATAAATACCTGGGCAATGCCAGTTACTCAGCTGGTTATTATAATATACTCTATACTGTCGACAGATATGTGTTACAATGCCTTACACAACGCCCGTTAAGACTGCGTGTAGCGAATATTTTAATGACATTAACTACTCGGTAACAAACCGATATCGACAGCCATAACCAACGACATAGGAGGTTAACGCTACTGGCCCTATCTACATCTACATCTACATCTACGTCCATACTCCGCAAGCCACCTGACGGTGTGTGGCGGAAAAATTATGTGTGTTGCTATATTTTAGTTCCATTAAGCTCTATTTCATTTAGTTTATGACGCCACACGGGGTCTGCTTGGAACGCGTCTGCCAGTTTTCCAGCAGACACATTTCCTCTTATATTGATTTCTGTAACTTTGATTACATATGAAATGGTTCATATGGCTCTGAGCACTATGGGACTTAACTGTTGAGGTCATCAGTCCCCTAGAACTTAGAACTACTTAAACCTAACTGACCTAAGGACATCACACACATCCATGTTCGAGGCAGGATTCGAACCTGCGACCGTAGCGGTTGCGCGGTTCCAGACTGTAGCGCCTAGAACTGCTCGGCCACCCCGGCCGGCGATTTCATATGAATCCAAGAACAAGAAATAGTAAGAGATATCATTGTAAGGACAAGAAGTTAGCTACTTTGTATCATGTCCACTTTAGGTAATTAGGTGCATCCTCCTGCACAGGCAATGTTCGAGCAAATTTTAGACGTCCCACCATGTAGCGAGGATGGGCATTCATGTTCATCTGTGGTCTGTCATTTCGACTGTCCCAGGGCAGAGGAATTCGCGAAAGCTGCCTCCACTCATGGTCATAATATGGTAAGAGGTCACGCACCTCGCTTGACAGTTATCACTTTAGGAGCACTTTCTTCTCGTGGGGGTGCAGGGAGGACGGAGAGCTTAGCTTTTCCTTCACTCTGGCTGTTGACATGGTGAGGTGCACACTAATCCGGAAAAGTGCTTCTCTCGCTCCGAAAGTTGACTTGAATTAAATTGAGAAGATGTAGTTTCAGTGAGTTGTCGGTTGATTATCAGAGTCTTTAAAGTGATATTTCATTAGTGGCACATTATTAATTTTTGGCGACTCACAACTGAATTTTATCTTAGTTTCTAGATGAGTCTTTATGCACATGCATCACGTTATAAGGTGGATATGTAGAACCTTTTGTTACGATAGTGTTAAAGGAATGAAGGAATGATTCACACTCGGAGCTTCTCATTGGATTAATGATTGGATTTCTCTTCAGATTGATTCGAGTGTTCTATTTTTGTCCACTATTAGTTTTTATTTGTGTCTGAGAGAGCACAGGTGTGATGAAGGGTTCTTCAAAGTTTTCTTTTCTGTCATTTTAATTCAACTTTCTAACGGTCAAAAATCATTATTTTGGTGACCACTGTCCTATCCAGTACTTTTGTTCGAGTCAATTCAGATTTATTGATAGATTCTTTCTGATTTTCCCTATTTTTCTCCCGTACATTTGCGTTACATTTCTCTCGATCAATAGCCGGGGGCCTCCTACTGGCCGATAGGGATTATGCGAGGTCTGTGCTATGCACATCGAGAACCATAATGAAACGCTATCAGCGAGGACTGACCACTACCTCCAGCCAGAATAAAAAGCAGAAGAAGATTGTCAGATTGAAAGAAAGTATTTATCCATCAATTATTAATAATAATATTCATTTATTAATATATTCGTTTATACTTACGTTTTATTATTTTTCCCAGCAGAGCAACATGCCCCTGATCCAGCGCCAGCCGGCACCGGACATTCAAAACGACAAGTTTCGTCAGATCATGGGCAGCCTCCTGTACGCTTTTTCATGATGTGTAAAATTAATGTTAGCCTAACTATCAGGCCAGATGGACTTTCCATCAGTTAACTTGGAGTGGAGGTGGTGAATGGAGTAGTATACGGCGTACGCAATCTGTCCGTGAATTGTATACTATTTGTTCCGTGTTATTGTCTTTAAATGTTTTTGAATCGAATTTTTTCAGGTACAGGTTGGGGACCAGCCCATAATTTGCCAGAATGAGAGGGGAAAAGTATTAGAATCCACGATCAACCTGGCCGGTGTACCAAGCTGTCAGCCGTTAATCTGTTTCATGGATTCGATCCACGTTTCCCTTAACTCCTTGTCTTGCAAGCTATCTCGCTGCACGTTATGCTGCCAAGCAGATATTTTCACTGAATTCATATCATCTAAAAATAACATAAGTTTTTAAAGTGCCTAGCAGAAAAATTTTAATATTTAATGATATCTAATAGATTACTTCTCTGATGCACCAGACTAAAAGCGTCAAGTGATTGTAGTATTAATGATCCAATGTGCCATCGCCACTAGATGAGGCAATTTCATATCATGAAATGGAACAATACTGACATGTGACATTAAAATTGTGCAAACTCTTAGTGGCTCTCAGATGGTGCGTAAAATATTACTTTCTATGTAAAACAGGCAGTTTACATTTTATAAGTCGACCGTCAACTGATATTAGCTGTAAAATTTGATTGATATATACCAAATAACGCAAGAATTGTGAATAGTACCTGCCTGTTAACTTTCTAAGGAACCTTGCTAAAAGTAACTGTAAAATCTGTCTGCTAAATGTAAAAAGTAGTTAGCCCTTTGTGCTTGTCGTCTTTCAGCCAACTTGATCATAATTATGGACCATACGCAGAAAGGACACTCGTGTTACGTTAAGGAGGCACAGTTACCATATCCGTGAACAGTATGGAGGCTTGACAGTGATTAGGCGCGGTGGTAACTGTTAGGTAATTTTGTATGCAGTATTTTGAGGTGAAGGAATTGTGCTCATGTTGGAAGAGCGTCTTCCTCAAATGGCTCTGAGCACTATGGGACTGAGGTCATCAGTCCCCTAGAACAAAGAACTACTTAAACCTAACTAACCTAAGGACATGACAAACATCCATGCCCGAGTCAGGATTCGAACCTGCGACCGTAGCGGTCGCGCGGTTCCAGACTGTAGCGCCTAGAACCGCTCGGCCACCCAGTCCGGCCGTCTTCCTCATTGACAACTAAGGCTGCTTTTGGGTTCGCCGGCTTCGGCACGGCATGGTTAGCAGGAGAGCAACATTATTGCTGACAGTTTACAGAATGCGAAGGACTTAGCTCAGGTATAGTGGGACGACAGGTGAAGAATCGTGGTCGCCGCTTCCCCCTGCGGAAGAAACGGTGGCGGATGGTCCTTGGAAGCTGGGGGTTTACCTGTGTCCCTCAGTGGCGCGCATCTAAAACGACATAGAGCACTTCTTTTCAGAGACTGGCACCTTCGTTTTTATGGGTCCTTTGCCGCATCACTTCAGCAAGGGTTGCTAGTAATTGATCCCTGCAGAGGAAGGAGAGGTTGTACCTCAGCTTTCGCAGGAAGCTGTGACAATGTTTAGAGACGTCCAAAGAACTGCTACATGTTTGGTTTTTTTATTTTTTTATAGGTACGTGATGGCTCCCACGCCAGTGTTCCCGCTCGAATGATGAATACATGTCTTGTACCGGAAGGCTCGTGTTTGATCCAGCAATAGAGAGAGGATTGGTAGAAAATAATCTGCACATCTGTTGGAGGGAGGCAGTAATGAGTATTATATAAAAAAGTGCTCTTGATGGAAAACAACACTCACGCCCCACCGTTGATGAATTATGCTTTTTGAAGGAGTTCCACGTGGAACATATGGTTTTGAAGAGTATTAAGGAGGCGCGGAAGCAGATAATATCGCAAAAGCTGGATGGGAGGACGGTCATGGTGTGGGGCGGCGAAGAAGTCGTCGAATGAGTTGTTTGAATGTTCATTTCACGTAACAGACTATTGCCGATGCAACATATGTGGGACGGCGAAGAAGTCGTTGTTTAATGTTGAATGAAAGTTGAACATTGCCACCTTAAATCACGCGAGCCTGGCAACTAATTTGGTGGCCAGTCAGAAAGCGAAGGGAAACTTACTGACCTTAGTTCCCAGTCTGCACGGCCACATTCCTGTACAGCCCAGCTAAACGAAAAATATCCATAGTTCTTCACGGGATTAGGGCTGCTTCAATAAAATTTAAAGTTCCAAACAAGATTTTATTATCTTAAAGGCTCACACAAATTACTCGAAACTTCTGAAAATGCTAAAGACATTAAATATTGTTAATTCAGCCAATCGTTTAATAGTTCAGAGGCGACTTCTACAGCAAGTTCCTCCCGAATAGTTCATTACTCTAACTAACGGTGCTCTATTAATAGTTCGCAATAATGTAAAAAAAAAGATTAATGCTCGCCTTAAAAGTGGAGTTAGTCACCACTTGCCACGCGGAATTATACTTCACACGGACGGCACAATAACAGTTTGTTACCGAAGTCTAAACGATCCAGGACGGTGTACAGTCCTCGCGATTTTCAATGTCCGTTTACATTGCTAAGTACGCGCATGTCACAGCCCGCTATGACGTCACCCGAGGCGAGGCGCGATCGGACGTTAAGCTCGCGTGGACTAGGCGTTGGTCTAATGCGGAGTGAGCTTCCTACTGCCTCTGCCGCTCTTTTTATATAGCTCCGGCGCGTACCGCCAAGAGAGCATCTGTTCTTTCCATTCCTATGCAGACGCCTGCAGCCTCCAAATGATCGCTATCTCAGGCACATAATCTTAAATATCACATTTAATAATAGCTTTACAAACTTCTCAATTTTTGTATACATACATCTGAGCAGTACAGAAGCACGTAGAAAATCTCAGCCCGCTAAAATTAAAACTTTACTCTCTAGAATTTTTACAATGGAACCAACGGTAGATTGTTACCTCTGAACCATAGCTTTATCAAGACTTGTATCAGCTGTTAATTATGCTACAAGACTAAAACTTGGTGTAGCTTTGTTAATTGTCCTATCTGATCATTGGTCTTAAAGAATTTGTTTTATCATTAAAATTTAAAGTACTTAATCTATAATGCTTATGTACATTTTACTCACAAAAGTAGTTTTTACTAAATTACTAAAAAAACTAGAAGAGGTAACTGATTGTGGTATTTCCATTATTATTATTAGGGTGAACTGAAGCATCCTACCAATTTTCAATATTGTAGCTCTATTATTTCGCGCCTCTGATTTTTCCGAAAAACGCGGATTCTGGAGTCGATTTTAGTTTTATGGTTTTGGAAACCAGCACCACTCATTAATGACTTCTTACTGCACCTTCTCACCAAATTTTGGCTTCCTAGCGTCATTATTTAGCGCCTCCTATTTTTCTTTCAAAACGTGAATTTTACGTAAACTACTAATTTTATAACATTAAGATTTGTTACCTGAAATATTATTACATAGAACTATACTTTAACAAAGTTTTACACACAAATCTTAATTTTTACTTTTATGTTAAATGTGGTGCAATACTATATGCAGGCGCGTTACGATGACGTGACGCTACTAGCAGTGAACTAGGGTAAGTCCCGTGCACTCGCTCGCCTCTGTATCTTATACATGATACAGCGCTTGCTTTGCTTCATCACCCCCTTTTTAATTTTCGTGAAAATCTATTTTTGAACAAAATTAAATTTCTAAAAGAACAAACAAGCGATGGATTACTTTAGTATACCTCTTTCAACTTAAGTTGCTTCTTCTTAGGAAATTCCTTATTACTACATACACAAAATAACCATACTCATATACACATAGAAAACCTAGTGCAGAAGACATTCACAAATTATTTACATACATTTACATGGAAATATAAATTTTTCAATGGTTACAAAATAGTTATTTTTTTTTTCTTTAAAATCAGTCTCTTCCTGAAAAAGAAAATACACACGACTTTTATCACTGCAACGCACTCACATTTTTCTTTTACTATAATACTCGGCACTGTGGTGGGTGTCCTATTGTAACAATCATTTAATTTCACTGATTGACAAAACTGTGGGAGGAAATTGTATTCACTGTGGTTTGCGTCTCTACTTCCAATCTCCCTACCGCTTGTTGTCAGTCATTCATGCAGCCTGCATGTCCCTGAGAAACAGACAATACAGTCTAAGTTTCTGTTTTCAACTTATATCTAAGGTAGGACAAAGTACATTTTATAGTTTATATTCTGGCACTACTTTACTAATTGTGAAGTTGTCAGAAAGACATTTAGCACTAAGTCGTATCTGATACAATAGCTCCTACTTTCTTCTTTCATAAATAATCTTTTAGGTTCCTAAATAGTGAAAATTCTTTTAGCAAATTAATATATTAAGATCTTGCTTCAACTTAGAAAATTGAGTAACCTTTTAGTTTTAATGTACTCTGGCTTAATTATCGTATGGATTAGTTCATCAAAGAAGTCATTTGCTGACCAGCACTTTGCTTTATTGTATGAATTACTAAAGAAATTAGTTATTTTCAGTATACCGATTCCAAATTTCTGCATTTTCCAATATTTGTGTGTTTCTGTTGTCTGTTTAACTATTTATTTGCCTCAAGCAAGATTTAGCGTTTTTCACCATTTCACGAGACGTGAGGGAATTATTCTTTAATCCTACATCATTTACTTCAATTTACCTACTTCACTTCTTCACCTTATTCATTTTCTCCCTTTTCTTCCAGATTCAAAATACTTCATTTCTCCACTTCTTTCTCCCTTTTCCTTTTGTCAGCCTATTGACGTCCTGTTTCTATATATTTGGTGCGATCCTCACACCACTTCCACACATCTCCATTTATTTAATTCTAAAACGCCATTGCTTGCCTCTATGAGCATTACCTTCTTACGCTGTTTTCCTTCAGACAACCTTATTTCTAGCAACATACTACCTTCTGCATAATCTCATGGATTATTCATATTCATACCGTACTTCGTATACTGCAAAATGTCCCTCTTAGTTGTAGTTTCTAACCCTTTACAATTACATGAAATATTTTAATTTATTTATTTTAGCCATGTTTGCCTCTTATTGGTACTCAGACTTTTGTTTTGCCATTCACTAGGTAGATCCTTACTAAGAATACTTAAAACCTAATAGCATATATACAACATGAAGACATATGTGATTCTTACCTGTTATGATAGACCAGAAGAAGGGAATGAAACTTGAAAAGGAAATAAAGTTTCACCCAGCTGGGACTGCACGGTACGCCAAACCGTGTATCCGCCAAAGAGTGGCAGACTCCCTACAGTAATTAATTACTGTTAATTTTAAATTCCTTTAGATCCACAATATTTCTTAGACCTAGTTCTCTCTTACTCTTTGGATATTCCAAACGATAGGCATTTGCATGAGGTTTACTTACTATTTTAAATGGTCCATTCTCACTGAAAACCAAATTTTCCTGCAAATATCCTTTATTCTTTATTACTCTAATAGGCAGTTCCCAAGTTTCATTACTACCGCCTATATGACTTCCTATAAAAGACTCTCTTATCACTTTAGAGTCAGGTAAAGTTAAAATTAAGTTGTTCTGATCAAAATTGATCTTTCCCTGGTACTTTGATAAGAAATCAGTACCAATCAACATATCAACACTTAAGCCTAGCACAATCAAACAAGGATGATCTATTACTACGTCATTTATACCAATGGGTATCAAAGCTTCGTGTTGAACTGGTCTAGAGACTTTTCCAGTAGCACCTATAATCTTTAAGCCACTTACTTTCATAACTGTTAACTTCTCTTTATTGGGTATGGTGTCAAAAAATGTTTGTGATAAAGCACTTGCTTCACTGCCACTGTCAAGCAGACAACGCACAGTGACTCCTGATATGTTTACTTTGATAACAGGGTGAGTTATTTTACATTGAACAGGTTGCTCACACACCTCGTCTAATAAATCTCGTTCTATGTTCTTCCAGCTAAAGTAATTCTGATCAGTTGCAATTACATTTACATTTACATCCTGGGGCTCATCATGCTCTATAATCTTAGCTGCTTTCTCTAATCTGTCCACTAACTTTAAATCGAAGCATCTGACGACTTTTTCTACTTTTGTTTGCTGCACATCAGCCAAACTATCCTCTACCTCTGAGCAACTGCGTCCCTGCGCAATATTGCTGTTCATAAGAATGTCGTCACCTTCAACCATTTGTGGCACGTTTACACAGCTACTAGATTCTTTCACCTCGTTACTATTTCTACCCCCTTCATTCATCATTTCCTCCTCTCTAAAGTTTTGCAGTACTGATTCTACTTCTGCTACTTCTACTTCAGCTTTTAGATTGCCATTTTCATCGAAGATGTAAGCCTTTACTTCATCATTATTCCCATCAGACTCAAACCCATTATCTATTTCTTCCCCATTATCTACCTTGAGTTCCTGTTCTTCCTTGACCCATTTTTCTAGTGTATCCAAAATACTATCCACTATTTTGTGAGAGTGGCTTAACACATCACTGGTATTATCTGTATTTATTTCGTCATCCATGTTGTCTGTCTGTGTATGTTGGCTGATTGTCTGTGTTTCCGTTACTGGCTGTGTTACTGTTACCGCCTGGTGAGCGCCAGTTTCCTCATAGACGGGATTTAGTTTCCCACACGCGGCCTGTTGTGTTCATCTGTGACACCACTAGATATAGTAGCATCATGACTCCCTTCTTGTCTTAATGGCATAGTATTTACTTCTCCACTTTCGTCATAGTAGTTGTTACGAAAGCGTGGTGAGTATCTACCCCCTCTTCCTCTGCCACAGCTTTGGTTTCGATAGTTTGTTTTGGTGTGCCTAACTTCCATATTTCTAACGTTCATGTTTCCATTATTTTGTACGTGATTGTTAGAAGATTTGTTATTCTGCTGCACCTGCTCCTCAGCAGCAGCTACTCTTTCCACTCTTTCCAGATATTCAATAAATTTGTCTATATTATCTCTAGGGGCGGAAATGATCCTCTTCTGCCAGTACCACGGCAGCTTACCTTCTAAACCCATAATGATCATATCTGGCTTCATCTTTTCTGTCAAATGTGACAGTCTTGAAACCCACTTCCTAGCGAAATCCTTTACTGATTCACGCCCTGGGAAAAACTTCTTACCACTCCAGAATTCCCTTAACACATCATTTTGTTTGTTATGTGACCAGTATTCGTTGAGAAATGCAGACTTAAATTCAGATAAAGTTTTACATTTGATCATTACATCCGCTGACCATCGCAAAGCATCACCTGACAAATGACTTCTTATAAATGAAATTTTTTCTCTTTCTGACCAAGTTTTGGGGAGAACATCCTCAAAGTCATTCCAAAATTCAAGAGGGTGAATGTACTTATCAGGATCAAAGCGCAAAAACTGTCGACACCCTATAAAAGCGGCGTCAACTGAAGTCACATGCTGTACAGTAGAATGACTAGAATTAACAGAGGTTACTCTATTTTCTAGGTTAGCAATGTTAGTATTTAATTCCTCTACTTGTGACTCTACTGCTTCTATCCTGGCAGAACATCTTTGTTCCACTGCACCACGAATTTCGGTACAGGTTTCTTTTACTTTCTCAATGTTTTTCTGACAAGTATCTACTTTAATTTGTACCTCTTTAACTTTGTCAGAGCAAAGTTTGGACTCGTTGCTCAATCTTTCGGACAACCTCACTTCCAAAAGTTCATCTGCCTCTTGATAATTTTTTTGAATTTGATCTATTTCACATTTGAAAGTACTATGCATTTTAGTTAACTGTTGCCCTACTTTTACTTGAATGTCATGATGAATAGCATCTATCTTATAATTCAAACTATTCCATTTTGATTGCAGTTCTTCTTTTAGTTCTTTATTACTAACCTCAATTTTATTCTCCAACTTTTTATTACTATTTTCAATTTTAGCCTCAATTTTATTTTGGTTTGATTCGAGTTTGGCAAACAGTATTTGCATCCAATCCGGAGCTTCTACCTTGATACTTTGTATCTCTTGACTTGACTGAGCTGGAGATATATTGAGCTCAGTTTCACTACCTGACAAAGTTAGCAACTCTACTGGCTCCCTTTTGACTTCTATTTCACTTATTGATTGCATCCCTGCACTCTCATTTAAATTAAAGTCATAATTTACTGGTGACAAATTACGTTCTAGTTCAATATTTGAGGGATTAATGGAACCATCCTCATTAAACTCAATTCCTGATCCTGAGGATTCTTGGTCAGAGACCGGTTCCCTTCTGAAATGTACACTACTTTCCATATCTTTTAGTTTGTTAGCAGCAGTTAATAAATATTTTAAAAGTCTTTGACTTAACTTAAATGCTTGATTTCGACGAATGATGTCGTCGCGGTGTACCAGCAATCGTGATGCGACGCGTCGCGACGTATTGAAGGCAGCAGCAGCAGCTGTAGCGTCGAGTACCGCCACAGGAATACAGGAATCGCCTACTGCAATAGCTCCAGGGGGGGGGGGGGGGGGCAGCAAGGCACCGTTGACCGCTCGGCGCAGCCGGCAGCTGTCTCGCAGATCAGCGCAGCTCCGCGATGACGCACCGTCTTCCTTTAGTCTCAGCGCCGTCGGCAGCCGCGATCCAGCATCGTCGCCTTCCTCACCATCGTCACTAACCAACGTACAGCGGTAGACACTTATTGTTTATACACTACACCCGCCTTTACTGGTAACACTGTTCCCACACTAGTTCAATTCAGTGTCCTGTTATTGCCTACCGAGTTCGTTAATTTATACCAATCGCTTTCACACATCGAGCACTTTTATTTGCTTTTAATTCAGTTTTTCCCGGCCGATAAGCACCATATGTGGGGCGGCGAAGAAGTCGTCGAATGAGTTGTTTGAATGTTCATTTCACGTAACAGACTATTGCCGATGCAACATATGTGGGACGGCGAAGAAGTCGTTGTTTAATGTTGAATGAAAGTTGAACATTGCCACCTTAAATCACGCGAGCCTGGCAACTAATTTGGTGGCCAGTCAGAAAGCGAAGGGAAACTTACTGACCTTAGTTCCCAGTCTGCACGGCCACATTCCTGTACAGCCCAGCTAAACGAAAAATATCCATAGTTCTTCACGGGATTAGGGCTGCTTCAATAAAATTTAAAGTTCCAAACAAGATTTTATTATCTTAAAGGCTCACACAAATTACTCGAAACTTCTGAAAATGCTAAAGACATTAAATATTGTTAATTCAGCCAATCGTTTAATAGTTCAGAGGCGACTTCTACAGCAAGTTCCTCCCGAATAGTTCATTACTCTAACTAACGGTGCTCTATTAATAGTTCGCAATAATGTAAAAAAAAAGATTAATGCTCGCCTTAAAAGTGGAGTTAGTCACCACTTGCCACGCGGAATTATACTTCACACGGACGGCACAATAACAGTTTGTTACCGAAGTCTAAACGATCCAGGACGGTGTACAGTCCTCGCGATTTTCAATGTCCGTTTACATTGCTAAGTACGCGCATGTCACAGCCCGCTATGACGTCACCCGAGGCGAGGCGCGATCGGACGTTAAGCTCGCGTGGACTAGGCGTTGGTCTAATGCGGAGTGAGCTTCCTACTGCCTCTGCCGCTCTTTTTATATAGCTCCGGCGCGTACCGCCAAGAGAGCATCTGTTCTTTCCATTCCTATGCAGACGCCTGCAGCCTCCAAATGATCGCTATCTCAGGCACATAATCTTAAATATCACATTTAATAATAGCTTTACAAACTTCTCAATTTTTGTATACATACATCTGAGCAGTACAGAAGCACGTAGAAAATCTCAGCCCGCTAAAATTAAAACTTTACTCTCTAGAATTTTTACAATGGAACCAACGGTAGATTGTTACCTCTGAACCATAGCTTTATCAAGACTTGTATCAGCTGTTAATTATGCTACAAGACTAAAACTTGGTGTAGCTTTGTTAATTGTCCTATCTGATCATTGGTCTTAAAGAATTTGTTTTATCATTAAAATTTAAAGTACTTAATCTATAATGCTTATGTACATTTTACTCACAAAAGTAGTTTTTACTAAATTACTAAAAAAACTAGAAGAGGTAACTGATTGTGGTATTTCCATTATTATTATTAGGGTGAACTGAAGCATCCTACCAATTTTCAATATTGTAGCTCTATTATTTCGCGCCTCTGATTTTTCCGAAAAACGCGGATTCTGGAGTCGATTTTAGTTTTATGGTTTTGGAAACCAGCACCACTCATTAATGACTTCTTACTGCACCTTCTCACCAAATTTTGGCTTCCTAGCGTCATTATTTAGCGCCTCCTATTTTTCTTTCAAAACGTGAATTTTACGTAAACTACTAATTTTATAACATTAAGATTTGTTGCCTGAAACATTATTACATAGAACTATACTTTAACAAAGTTTTACACACAAATCTTAATTTTTACTTTTATGTTAAATGTGGTGCAATACTATATGCAGGCGCGTTACGATGACGTGACGCTACTAGCAGTGAACTAGGGTAAGTCCCGTGCACTCGCTCGCCTCTGTATCTTATACATGATACAGCGCTTGCTTTGCTTCAATGGTCAGACAGCCAGAGTGAGACTCGTACTCGGATTGAAGTGCAAGCGTTGTGTGGTAGCCACAAAGTCCACCATAAATTCAATGTTTGGTGCAAGGCAACTCTGGTCGATTTTCGTTTGTTGTCAGAGGCAAATCTGACCGAGGCTTAGTTCACTGGCATCACAATTTCGCGTCTGGTTTGGAGACGCGGTTCTGGGTCGTGTATCGACCAGTGGTGGCTGTGGCACTTGGATCAAGTCATCACTGTAGCGTGCAGTTCATCGCTTTGCTGACTCCTAATGGTACATGGTTAGCACTGAGCTACTCCTCCAGCTTGATAGAAATATTGGAGGTAAATTGCTCACTGCACACAGCATTCACCATTGCAAACAGCGCCAGTTGTAGCTCCACATATCCATAGTCCATTAGTATATAGTTTACCGTTCACAGTCTCTGTCGATCGAATGAATCATAGTCAGATAGCTTTATCCACATTCTGTATGGGTATCGTTATGTAGGGATTCTGCCCATTCCCGAATTTGTCATCTGCACTGCAGCACTCCTTGTATACATTCTAATTAAGAGTTATTTACGTTTGCTCATCGAATTTCACCTTTGCGTTTTTGACAATAAATCTGTGCAATCACACTGGACACCTAACTTTCAGTATAAATCACACCCTATAACAGTTCTTAAATTAATTTATGTCGGAGGCACTTAAAGTAGTTGAAAATCTATTACATTACGTCTACTTCAGTTTCAGCATTAGGACCGAAATATTAATTAGATGGAATCAGACCTCCGTTGCACATAGATTTATAGTGGTGTAACTTATGGATGGTTCTGTCATGTAGCATATTACCTAACAGATATAAGGAGTGGTGTCCCACATTACCAAAATAAACTCGCTCCACAGACATTCTGAATAGAATTCGCGACCCTGTGCCAGGATTTGTTTCCTGGAGCCCTGGCCTCTAACGTTTTATCAAGAACTGAGACAGAGAGCCAAATTTCTGAATTCTGCTCTTGTAACTTTGCATAGCATTTGGCAGGATTCGATTGACCCAGTAAAGAATTGTCATATCATGTCAGAATTTAGTTTTCTGCAATAGTGTGATGTTGACTTTGTACTGTCTGAATTCAGATCTTGGGACTTGTATAGAATTGTTGTCCCCTGTACCTTTGTGATGTGTACAAAGCAAATGCTTAGTGCTTGTCCTGTATTACTTTGCTGAGTTACACAGTGTATATTTTAATTAATGACAGGTTCGTTGCTTTTTTGTGGAATGAGAAACTGATTTGCCATCAGAGAGATACTTTTTTTTCAATTTCATAACTTGACAGCCTTGTGAACAGCTAGATCTGCGGTAGTGTAACTGCTAGTTCGAATGTACTAATCTATGTGCTTATCTCCCGTTAGCTCAATACTTTCTCTGTGTGTTGACCCATGGATTCTGCACCATGTGTAGCGATTCATGGCGTTGCCACCGGCATTGATTATTTTGGCAGGGTTAATTTCTGTTTAATAATGAGTCTATACGACGTATTGTGTGTGAAAAAAAGGGAAGAGTTGTAAGAATTTTATTGTTTCCAGTAGCTTCGGATTTTGGAAACATGTTGATGGAATCAGCATGTAAAAATATCCGATATTTCACGTTACGTTAGGGCAGAAGACTACTGCAGCAGATTTAAGCCAGTTCAGGGGCCACATAAGAGAACCAGGACATCTACTTCCCATGAAATATGATCAGTGTGATCTGAGTGGTCTTAGCATGCCATCTAACAAGGCAAATCAAGAGATGTGTATCACATGCAGGCAACATGGGCACTGAGAAAAGGTATACGGACGTTGTGCCTTGCTTTGCATACGGAAGAGGACGTAGGCTGAGTATTTGCGGACACATAGGATGAAAACAAGCGACAAGTGAGTACTGATAGGGAATTTTATAGAGACGATAATTGTAATGGTGGGTAGATCTGGAAGGAAGGTTTTTACAAATATTTGAACTGGATATACAAGCGAGATTTTTGTTTGATCAAGCAATTGAGTCCAGATGATGAAAAAGTAAGCAGAATAAACAATAACAAATAATAAATAAATAATAATTAAACAAAATTAAGAAATAAATGATGAAGAAGCAGAAGAAATAAACAGAATTTTGTAAATTTGTGGGAATTTTTTGCTTCATGTATTCAACTACGACGAAATTGATTTCGTGTTACAGTGATGAGGATCTCAGGCACATTAGAAGGAATCAGAGGGAGAGTGACACTCTTGTAATATGTGTTGCATTTCGTTGTGTTACACAAAAGTCTGAGCGTATCAGCACTCGATCATGTCATTTTCATGTTTAGGTTTGTAGATCTTTGTTCTAATACCACACGGTACATGAGAGTACTCAGTTTGCAGGAACCGACACTTAGATAAAAATATTTATGCATTACAAACATGCCAAGTGCTGTCAGAGTACCCATTTACTAAAATATATAAAAATCCTAACCAATTTTGAGCATACTAATAGAAATCTACATTCCTGGAAATTGAAATAAGAACGCCGTGAATTCATTGTCCCAGGAAGGGGAAACTTTATTGACACATTCCTGGCGTCAGATACATCACATGATCACACTGACAGAACCACAGGCACATAGACACAGGCAACAGAGCATGCACAATGTCGGCACTAGTACAGTGTATATCCACCTTTCGCAGCAATGCAGGCTGCTATTCTCCCATGGAGACGATCGTATAGATGCTGGATGTAGTCCTGTGGGACGGCTTGCCATGCCATTTCCACCTGGCGCCTCAGTTGGACCAGCGTTCGTGCTGGACGTGCAGACCGCGTGAGACGACGCTTCATCCAGTCCCAAACATGCTCAATGGGGGACAGATCCGGAGATCTTGCTGGCCAGGGTAGTTGACTTACACCTTCTAGAGCACGTTGGGTGGCACGGGATACATGCGGACGTGCATTGTCCTGTTGGAACAGCAAGTTCCCTTGCCGGTCTAGGAATGGTAGAACGATGGGTTCGATGACGTTTTGGATGTACCGTGCACTATTCACTGTCCCCTCGACGATCACTAGAGGTGTACGGCCAGTGTAGGAGATCGTTCCCCACACCATAATGCCGGGTGTTGGCCCTGTGTGCCTCGGTCGTATGCAGTCCTGATTGTGGCGCTCACCTGCATGGCGCCAAACACTCATACGACCATCATTGGCACCAAGGCAGAAGCGACTCTCATCGCTGAAGACGACACGTCTCCATTCGTCTCTCCATTCACGCCTGTCGCGACACCACTGAAGGCGGGCTGCACGATGTTGGGGCGTGAGCGGAAGACAGCCTAACGGTGTGCGGGACCGTAGCCCAGCTTCATGGAGACGGTTGAGAATGGTCCTCGCCGATACCCCAGGAGCAACAGTGTCCCTAATTTGCTGGGAAGTGGCGGTGCGGTCCCCTACGGCACTGCGTAGGATCCTACGGTCTTGGCGTGCATCCGCGCGTCGCTGCGGTCCGGTCCCAGGTCGACGGGCACGTGCACCTTCCGCTGACCACTGGCGACAACATCGATGTACTGTGGAGACCTCACGCCCCACGTGTTGAGTAATTCGGCGGTACGTCCACCCGGCCTCCCGCATGCCCACTATACGCCCTCAAAGTCCGTCAACTGCACATACGGTTCACGTCCACGCTGTCGCGGCATGCTACCAGTGTTAAAGACTGCGATGGAGCTCCGTATGCCTCGGCAAACTGGCTGACACTGACGGCGGCGGTGCACAAATGCTGTGCAGCTAGCGCCATTCGACGGCCAACACCGCGGTTCCTGGTGTGTCCGCTGTGCCGTGCGTGTGATCATTGCTTGTACAGCCCTCTCGCAGTGTCCGGAGCAAGTATGGTGGGTCTGACACACCGGTGTCAATGTGTTCTTTTTTCCGTTTCCAGGAGTGTATATAGAATGAAATAAAATTTAAGTTGAAAATAATTGGAGACATAAAATTATACAAAATTTCAACAAAACCATTCAGTGCCTTTCGGAAGGAAACATGGCAGGTCGTTTTCTGATGTTACTCTCTTTATTTTCATTTCATCCCACCAGGTTATTTTTGCTGAATGTGGCTATTCGACTGTGACATAGTTGCTAACTGTCATCCATTCATTTTCTTCTTCTGGCACCGCCTACAGGTTTCATACTTCTACACCTGGTAGATATAAACTATACCCACCCACCCTCCCACACACACACACACACACACACACACACACACACACACACACACACACACACACACACACACACACACACACACACACTATACACTATATATATACAGGTTGTCAGGAAATGTCTGAAACGGTTGTAGGAATGTTGCAGGGCAGATTGTACTGAGACATAAATGTTAAGTAAATAAATCGGTACGTTGCGCCGTTTCTGGGTTATTTAACATTGAAATTAGCCAATCGATGTGTCCCACGCTCACATTCAGGCAGCCTGTTAAGGGCTGTGTAGCCCAACGAGTGCTTAATGGTGAGTAGCTAAAACTTGAATTTTTGTGCACAACGACCTGATTGGCTAACTTCAGTGCCAAATAACTAGGAAACGGAGCAACGTATCGAATGTTTTTCTTGCTATATATGTCTCAGTACAACCTGCCCTGCAAAATACTTACAAGCGTATCAGACATTTCCTGATCACCCTGTGTAACGTTTACACCAACTATTTGTAAACAGTTGGTAGAAAGGTTTTCAACTGCCAGCCATGTGCTTGAAACCTGCAGTGACGACACTAAATTGTTTGAAAAGTTAAACTGAAATAGGACCGTTGCAAGGATCTCGATAACGACAAGATGTCAAATACTAGCTTTATTTGCATAGAGCTATTATTTTCACAAATGAAAACATAAATTACGGATGTTGTGCAGTATTTATTTGTCTTGCGAACCGGTTTTCAGCTCGCCTTAAGGCAAAATGCCATTTCTTGTATAGAGACTACACAAGTCACTAAAAATGCAAGTTGTGAGCAGTGATGCTGACATACTCCATAGCTTTGATAGTGTCTGAGAAGTCCTCTGGAGAGCTAAATAAATCTCCTCCGTGGAGAAATACTTGCAGCTGCCACCTACGGCCGTTTTGCAGGCGCGCTCCTGTACCCACGCACTACCGTAACAGTAAGCGTGATTCATCAGCCTGGCCAATTCTTTCCATTGTTCCGTGGTTCAATCAAGATGATCCCCTGCCCTTTGACGGTGTCGTTGGGTCAATAATGGCGAATGTACGGGTCATCTCCTATGCAGCCCCATTTTCAACAACGTCTTGTACTGAGAAGCACTTGCGGTTTTTTTTTTTTTCAGGATTGTATCTCGTCATCTGTTTATAACTTTTTTATGGCATACTTCTCTTTTATTTTCTCCATTGCTTCACCAAAGCACAAGTAGGTGGTTGTGAATACTGAAGGCCTGTGGAGTTACTTCGCAGAGATGAAGTATGATATCACCCTACGGCAACCTACTTCAGCTAAGAAATCGTCAGAAAAGAGTAACAAGACTACATTTACTGTAAATCTGAAATATGTACTAAGTAAAATTTATGTGCACACTGTTCTGAGACTGTCTATTGTAAATCTGCAATCAGTATTAAATACTGTTTTTGAACATCCTGTTATGAATTTGTATCCGCCTCCATAGCCGAGGTCGCTAACGAACTCTTGTACGGAGGAATTAAGTACTGTTTTTGAACATCCTGTTATGAATTTGTATCCGCCTCCATAGCTGAGGTCGCTAACGAACTCTTGTACGGAGGAATGCAACGACCTATCAAAAGAACTCCTTACCAATCTTGGGGCAACCATGGGAGCACTATGCAGGGAATACACCGCCATCGTTAGTGATCACACATCCTATTAAGAATGAAGATCTATCTTTTTTAATGTCCTGGGCATCATCATAAGTGGCGGTGATTTCAGTGCAATTATTGTCTTTCAATAAATCTATCATTTCTTTCTATCTCATTACGTATTTCCTTCACTTACCTTCTGTAATTTGTTGCAGTGGTTCTTTTTATGTGTGGTTTAACTTTCATCGAGCTATGGTATTAGGCAGTGGCACATCATGTGACAGTTACTTTCGTCCTTAAGTTTTGTACACCAGTGTAAATAAAGAACGAAAGAAATAACTTCTGAAATCCCGTCAAACGAGCAATGAAGCAGAGAAAATATCGTACTCGACAGATACGGTTGTCAAAAGTTAGAACACTACCTGGGAGGCACTGAGGACAGTGGCTTAACACCGATGTGATGCAGTGTAAGAGTAACTACAATGCAGAAACTCGTGGCTCACAATCTCCCAGAGAACTCAGCAACTCGCCTCCACTCGACGAGATGAACGAATAAGGCTAAGGCTGAAACTTCAGCAACTTAATTTTTTTTCTTTATGTGGAACGGAAATACCTCCGAATGACTGTTACTTTAATGTAACAACATAGCAGTGGTCGCTAGTGATACTAGTCGCCAAGCTGGTGTTTAGAATACTTCCAAAAGTGTTGTCACTTATTAACCCGTTGTAACAGTCTTCACTGTCATGTAGGACGTCCCAGGAGGAATGGTCATTATTCACAGAAATATTTACTTGAAGCAAAAAGCTTCATATGGACATATGCTCGTCCAGAATGATTTCCAAGATAGAACACATTTCAAATTGTTGTTGTTGTTGTTGTTGTTGTGGTCTTCAGTTCAGAGACTGGTTTGATGCAACTCTCCATGCTACTCCATCCTGTGCAAGCTTCTTCATCTCCCAGTATCTACTGCAACCTACATTCTTCTGAATCTGTTTATTGTATTCATCTCTTGGTCTCCCTCTACGATTTTTACCCTATACGCTGCCCTCCAATGCTAAATTGGTGATCTCTTGATGCCTCAGAGTATGTCCTACCAAGCGATCCCTTCTTCTAGTCAAGTTGTGCCACAAATTTCTCTTCTCCCCAATTCTATTCAATACCTCCTCATTAGTTATGTGATCTACCCATCTAATCTTCAGCATTCTTCTGTAGCACCACATTTCGAAATCTTCTATTCTCTTCTTGTCTAAACTATTTATCGTCCACGTTTCACTTCCATACTTGGCTACACTCCGTACAAATACTTTCAGAAACGACTTCCTGGCATTTAAATCTCTACTCGATGTTAACTAATTTCTCTTCTACAGGAACGCTTTCCTTGCAGTTGCCAGTCACATCTCATGTACATTGATATTTATTTTCTGGGATGTTCAACACATTATAAGGTTTACAAATGTACACACGTACATCAGAAATGAGCACCATGGAATTTAACATCTGCGGTCATCAGTCCCGTAGAACTTACAACTACTTAAACCTAACTAACCTAAGGACAGCACACACATCCATGCCCGAGGCAGGATTCGAACCTGCGACCGCAGCGGTCACGCGGTTCCAGACTGAAGAGCCTAGAACCGCTCGGCCACTCCGGCCTGCACACGTACATAAGTTTGTAAATATTGCAACATGCGTTTAACGAAGTTTCAATTGAAAAATATGTATTTTTAGCACACTTACCTCTGAGCTTTATCGTAGACATCTCTTTACAGCTGTCGTACAGTTCAAAACATGTGTTCGAATATCCCAGCGTCAACTTCAATGGATGTGTACATTGTTGGGAGACCATGTTGTGTTGCTTGTCTGAGTGCCTCTACAGTCTCTATAATGAAGGAAGCAGAGCCCATGATGCCCCCAAACAGTTCATCTCGTTTATTAACCTTCCTTTTGTCGGCGATGCGACTAAGTAGTTCATCTCGCTTATTTACTGTCCGTTTAAACACCTCAGACTTCATCCAACCTCATAAACAGAAATCTAATGGTTTAAAGGCTGGCTATATTGTTTGCCAGTTATTTTTAATACCGAGAGCAATCCAGCGATCAGGGTAAGTATGCTTCAGAAGTTCTCTCATACATCTGGTAAAATGTGGAGAGGCTCCGTCATGCTTGAAGTACATTGCAGTTTCGTGGCCAAAGGGACGTCCTCAGTGTGTTCAACAAACAAATTTACCAACAAATTCAATTAATTCTGTACCGTCATTCGCTCTCCTAAAATGAGTGGACCAATCAGCCAAAGATTGATCTCAAAGCGAATTTCGAAACTGGTTTCCACCGTAGCTTGTGAATTTTCCTGTGACCATCGGTGATTATTGTTCTGGCTTAACCACAAGCGCCGGAACGAAGAAAAAGAACGCAAGACCAGAAAAGGCGGTGAAACGACGTCGGCCAATGGTGCGCTGATTAGGACCGTGCCACGACAGGAGCGACACCTGCAACCATTGAATATAAGCGCCGCTCCTGCCAGCCTCGGCCAGACATTAGTGGACAGATTAGCAGAGTATTAGCACGTCATAGCACAGAGTGCTACGATATCAGATTGTAGTGATCCGTATTGATTGCTTGTTTGAACATTGCGTATACTACGGCCTCGGATTTATGTTGCATGTCGCCCATCGTTTGCGACACCTTTATACATTAAAGTTAAGTATTATGAATCAGCTTTCTACAAATAAAACAACTAATGTTATTTGCTTGAATTATTGTACAGCATTCTGAGAACGCAGCATCCTTTAAGGCACCCTATACGAGACGAGTGTACAAGACCCAACAATTATTTCATGTATCGATGACTCCACTCTGTGTAAATGTGGCTTCATCAGTGAATAGTAGTAATAGAAGCGAATTACGACTGCTATTTAACCAGTGACATAATTCAAGCCGTGTGATGTTGTCGCCAATGTGGAGACTGTGAACACGCTGTACGTGAAATGGATATAAGTTCTCCAAGTGGCATGTTCATCATAGACGTGTTC
Source organism: Schistocerca gregaria (assembly GCF_023897955.1). Classification (NCBI taxonomy): domain Eukaryota; kingdom Metazoa; phylum Arthropoda; class Insecta; order Orthoptera; family Acrididae; genus Schistocerca; species Schistocerca gregaria. Next base: position 565,231,634 of record NC_064931.1, read on the forward strand.
GTGGGACACTGATCTGTGCAAAAAGTCGCTCAATCCCTCGTGCTACTTTACTCGTAGCACACCTTGGACAACTGTGCGTTCAACGGGACAGTTTAATGGCAGAAGCACATACTGAGCAAAGACATTGAAAGCAACGAGGGAGTTTGAGCTACAATAAAACGTCAAAGATTGGATGGGTAACACACATACGTGCGCACCACTAGCCCAATGAACATTAAATGTGTTCTATCTCGAAGCAGGTATGATCACAGCGCAGATATGAAGTTTTTTGCTTCAAATGGTGGTCATTTTGTATCCCTGAATATTGACCACTCCTCCTAATGTACCCTATATATGCGCTAGGAGCGCACATCTCTCTGCCAAGGTAAAAGGCACTTTGAAATTGTTCGTCTTGACTAAACATGTAACTATATGAAGATGTATCTCAGTACAAAATTTTCTACGAAAAGGCCTCGTTCATATTTTTCTGTACAACTAATAGTTTGCACATGGTGGGCGAGAGAATATGAAAATTCCCCGGTTGGTTTTTGAAGGCCAGTGATAACATTGCTGGTTGCATAAAACGACATCGGTAGGGGCAGTTGAATCACCCTGTATATGTTTCCCGCACAGAAGTTGGCAGCTATGGTTGGCGCCGTGCATTCGACTGGCACAGCCACTGCACCAGTAAGCGGTAGAGTATTTAGACTAACAGCCACACCCTCTACGAGCAGCGGCATCACCTAGGTGAAGCCACTTGTCTATGAGCCGTCAGCTAGGCTTGATACTTCTGAGCTTCAAATTTGATCCGCCGAAACGAGCCCACGCATTGGATGCCATCACCTTGACACTGCAGTCTGTTTCCGAGAGTGCTGGGTTCACCTAGGGGAGTCGGCAAATCCGAGCCAGTTGCGTTGGGCCGTGTGTAGGGTACGCCAGTCCAGCAGTATGATCGCTGAACTTCAGAGCTGACATCCGACTTGCGCCAGCAAGAATACGATCGGCGCCAGCCGCTGTTACGCTGCACAGAATTCTGGTGCCTCAGCACACTCACACGCTGTATGCTAGCCACGATCGGCTCCTAGGCAGCACACTTCGACCTACTGTATAGGGCCACCGTTTAATAAAGTATGTTACTGCTGAGTAAGCAGTCTTGACTCTGCGCTCGCCGCAGTACAAGAGATGTCATCCTGTGGCTCCCAGCACACGCCACTTTTGGTTATGAAGTGGCCATCCTACAACCCTGTTACCACTCAGCTGTAACACAATGTCAGTGTAGCGATCATAGCACAACTCGACCTCTAAAATTCCTTCCTGCCATTCTGTCACTCCTCCACGTCGACATATCGTATAGCGCTGACCCTATAAGAAGTCTTCAAACAAAGAGGTCGAAACGCCGTAACAGCCGTACCGGCTGAAGTTTGCGTATACACAGTGAAAAAACTAAGGGTTCGGATATAGAGTCGTCACCTCCCAAAAAATTCAAAACTGGGCCATCACCAGCCAAGATGATGTTAACCGTCCTTTCCGACGTTCGAGTTTCGATAGCCACCGAATTTCTCAAGCACAGAAAAACCATTAACAGTGACGTGTACTGTGAGACACTTATTAGCCTATGCAACTGCATCAAGAGCAAATAGCCTGGGCTGCTCACGTTTCCAAGGCCACACGACGAGTAAAGTCCAAGTTCAAGTGGAAGAAGTTTGAGCATCCACCTTATAGCGCGGACATGATCTGCCTATGACTTCCATGTGCCTGGTCCGCGAAAAAATCATCTCAGAGGGAAGCGCTTCGATTTGGACGACAGACTGACGGACACAGTGGTGGCTCCCGTCACAACCACAGGAATTTTGGTTCAAATGCTTAAAATGGCTCTGAGTACTATGGGACTTAACATCTGAGGTCATCAGTCCCCTAGAACTTAGAACTACTTAAACCTAACTAGCCTAAGGACATCACACACATCCATGCCCGAGGCAAGATTCGAATTTGCGACCGTAGGGGTCGCGCGGTTCCAGACTGAAGCGCCTAGAACCGGTCGGCTACAACGGCCGGCAGGAATTCTGGGAACAGGGTATCCATCAGCTCGTGAAATGGTGGTATAGTTGTGTTCGGGTCTCTGGTGATTACTTTTCAATAAAGATTTTAATTATACCCACAGTGGAGTTTCGTACCTTTGGTTCTGAAAACCCCTGGAAATGGAAATGAGCGTTTGGCGTCATTGGGCGGGAGGCCCCTGACGGGGCAAGTCCAGCCGCATTGATGCAGATCTTATTACATTCGACGCCACATTGGGCGACCTGCGGGCCGGATGGAGATGAAATAATGATGAAGACAACACAACCCCAGTCCCCGATCGGATAAAATCCCCGACCCAGCCGGGAATCGAACCCGGGCCCCGTAGGACAAGAAAACCCCTTATACGTAACCAGTCGCCACATACACACCATTTTATTGGCAACACTTAAGTCAGAAATGGAGGATCACATAACCGACTGGTACCAGTTCTACAGCGCTGCCAAAGTGACAAGTGTACTCTTTTAATGGGATGACTAATATTTTCTGCCGTGAGCTTATGTATCTTATAAATTTTTCAACCTGTAACAGCTACGAAAAGTGTCCAGTGGCTCGTCGCAGAGTGATTCCTTCAGTTTGTTATCCTATTCACTTTTTTGTGCCTGTAGTATAAATGAATCGAATTGTAAGCTCAGCTGCATAGAAGTTCTGATGTTTTCTTCTAGAGATATTGCCCATGAGATTTTCGTACGGGATATATTACGCTGTGCAGTTACCATAGACTCAAGAACATTGCCATTTCATTCTTTGATAGAAACTACCGTCGCATATTACTACGTGTAGCTTATATACGGTTTTGGTAATACATCGTAAGGGTAATAAACAATAATGCCCGAAAATCGATAACTGAAATGGAAGTCCATAGCACGCGATGTCAACTACACGTTACAAACAATACAAAAAAATATATTGGTCATACTAGAAAAGGATTCTGCCAACGTTGAAATAATTGTGTTTGCCAGAGACAACACTAAACACGAAAATGATGCATTTGAGTATAAAATACGTTTTTATTCGATAAGGAGAAGCAAATAAAGTAGCAGTTTCTAAATGAACAGAATTTTAATACATTGCATACCTCTGGTTAACAAAATAAGCAGCAGAGTATCGTTACTACAGGTTATGCCCATAGCGAAAAACTCACAGCTGCAGGTAACGACTAATAACACGAAGACCTGTAATTTTCTTTTCCTTCTAAGAAATATTACTATAATTCTTAATTTCGGATCAACCATTAATAACGGGGCAACACAGCAAAAACTGCATGCAGCTCTAACGTTTTGCATGTAATTTCGCAGTAGTGGTAAATCGAGCTATTCGCATATGTGGCGCCATAGATCATTTTACTCCCTTAGGACTACAATGTGTACGCTATTCACATACTCCATAAGCAGGTGAGAGACGATTCCTTAAAGGTCAAGGGCTATACTTCTCTAATAGGAAAAAATCAATTCAGTTTTATCAGTTGTAAAAGGTTTCGAAACAAGCCTCAATAAAGTGTCGATTCGCTGTGGCAATTACTGCGCATCAATGCATAACAATGAGCAATTGACCGTTTCGTACTCGTGGGAGCGATATGTATCAAGTCGTGACGTCAGCATCAGGCTGACGCCAACATACAGCTACAATCTTGGAACCTTTTTGCAGTTCAACCTGGATTCCATTTTGAGATGAACGTGTACAAAATATTTACTTTCGAGTAAAAAAAAAATTACAGATTCGGAATAGATGAAACAGTGTGACGCCTATGGTCAGTTTAAATATTGAATGTGTCAACACAATAACCAATAAATAATCATCAGTATTGAACAGTAATTTATATAGCTCTTTGCAGCCATTTTTATGACCAGAATCGATTATAATATATACCGATTTCTCTTAATGCTAGCATACCTGTTGCTGAAACGTTATGGGAATATTATTTAGAGGCAATCATTGGTTGCAAGAGAACTTCGTAACAACTTTCACAGTACGACGTTTGTAAAATTAATCTACAGCATAGTTGAAATAATTACCAATACCCAGACTTATAGATTAAGAGAGACAATGACATACCTATACATCTCGTAATAGGGACGCCCTTAAATATTCCGTACACGCTTCTAAATATTAAAAAAATGTTTTCGACTGGCGGAATAATATTACACAGAAATTCTACAATAGTCTCAGAGACCCTTTCCATACGGATGAAAAACGGTGTTGACTGTTTGCGGTGAACCGAAGATGCGTTAAGGGATTTTAATTGTGGTTGCTTCAACTTTTTCCGATAAATTACACTTGCGCAAAACTGTTGTATTGTGTCTGGAGTTGTACAATTAATACGTCCCGTAAACTATTATCAAAATGTTATACTTCGCCTTGAAATATACCCTTCTGCGTATATTATTAAACTGAATTAAAAGCTTTTTTTTAAAAAAAAGGAGCGATACATCATCTTGTCCCTTACTTGTTTTGATTCCCACTTCATCTCTCACCTGGGATTTGTTGTTTCAATTTTTTTTTGTTTCCATTGAAACACAAATTAAGCGAGTGATGATTTAACACCAGAGAGGAAATTGAACTGAATAGAAACAGTGCTCCGAGCGAATTAACAAAAACGATTTTATAGGATAACTTGAAACGAAAGTGATACCTCCAAGAAATCATCTTACCACATTTTATGGAAGGGGTACATCATTGTTGCATACAATAAATGGTAAACTTAGAAAGAATTATTATTACGGGTGCTCTGTATGTATACCACCAGGTGCACAATAGGCTTGTAGTTCAGCTTATCCTTAATGCATTCTATCATGTTCATTGACATTCACCACAGTAGTCTCAGTTCAGATGTCTAATGCCGAGATGTCCTACGGTGGTGGCCATTGATACCAGCACTGCTCTCAGACTACCATGAAAAAAGCGACTGGAACAATTCTGGAACTTATCACAGCAATTCCCAGCTGTAGGCTTGCGTTACTCGTGTCTGTTACAGTCCAACATAGCCAGGACTTGCGTTGATAAAGAGACAACAGATTCTCCTACACATTCATGTCGTGCTGTCTTGATTCGTTTAAGTCATGAACCCAGCAAATGCATGTCCAGACAGTAACTACCGCTGACCATAAGTTCCATGATACTTTTGTTTCTTTTACTGTTGCGAACATTCGGTTTCCTGCAAACTATCGACAATTTTCGGTTTCACTGATAGTTAAACGGCAATAAAACTTATTCTTTAACCATCAGAAAAATTTAAACGAAAACCATTGCGACGCTAGTGCAATGGAATGTGTACTGGGGGGAGAAGTTCCAACACCAAGAAGTAATTAATATGCATCTTCATGTAAAGATGGGCAACGGCCTTGCAGCAGTGGATACATCGGTTCCCGTGAGATCACCGAAGTTAAGCACTATCGGGCGTGGTCAGCACTTGGATGGCTGACCATCTACTGCCATTTTTCGGGGTCCACTCAGCCTCGTGATGCCAATTGAGGAGCTACTCGACCGAATAGTAGCGGCTTCGGTCAAGAATACCCTCATAACGACCGGGAGAGCGGTGTGCTGACCCCATGGCCCTCCTATCCTCATCCTCCACTGAGGATGACACGGCGGTCGGATGGTCCCGGTAGGCCACTCGTGGCCTGAAGTCAGAGTTCTGTGTACTTTTCATGTAAAGACTGTTCCATAAAATTACGGCCGTGCAGCCGCACAACTTCAGCTTCTTCTTCTTATACTTCGGCTGAATACCGTCCAGACGTTTTCAGATTGAGCCGAGGTGACTAAGGCTCCAGCACTTGTTCCGTTCTTTAAAACTCGAGGACTGAACCACTCCGTATATTAGAAGAAGAAGCTGAATTTATGCGGCTGCACACCCGAAATTTTATGGAACAAGTAATTAATTTACAGGAATGAAATTTTAGCGATACATTTGTCTAGTTAGCATAGTTAAGTGATTAACGTTGCAAGTTCACATGTTAATTTAAGCCCGAGAACAGCCTTTGCAAATCTGAAATTCTGTTACATCAGTAACCGATGTAGCCACCAGAATGTTGAATGCAAGCATGCAAACGTGTATGCATTGTGTCGTAGACGTCCCAGATTTCAGTTTTTGAGATGGAGTTCCATACCTGTTGTACTTGATTGACAAATACAGTGACGGTTAATGGTGTTAGAGGATGACGCTGGAGATGTCGTCCGGTGATGTCCCATACGTGCTCGACTGAGGACAAATCTGGTGATCGAGCAGGCCAAGGCAATATGTCGGCAGTCTGTAGAGCTTGTTGCGTTAAAAAGCGGTATGTGACCAAGTGTAATCCTGTTGGAAAACACGATGCGATGAAGCCATACGCCCAATACGATGGTCTTCCCTCTCGGCAGTGCCAAGTGTCAGTCTAGAACCCGGTCTTGCGACTATACCTTCTCGTGACTACGATGCCAGCAATGAGGTATAGTAGCTACATTCCTGCCAAGTCTTTCTGCAGTAGCGCGGAACGAATATTCAGCTTCTTGTAGCCTATCACACGACCTCGTTCAAACTTGGTGAGCTGTTTGTAATGGCGTCTTCGTCATCTTAAAGGCATTCTTGACTAACGTCAGCTCACTACGTCCAGTCTCAAAGGTATCTAACGCTCACGACCTTTCCAGAGAGTATTTAAAACAAACATAATTTGCATCCCGGCAGTACTAACGACACTTTCATGCGACCAGCGAGAAATTTAAATAGACGTCAACTTTTAGATATAGAAAAAGGCCCACCAACTTTCGTTTACCTCACACAATTCCTTCTTGATTTCGAGATTTTTTTTCGGTCAGTGTATTATATTTCGACATTGGACCAACTGCCAAAATTGCTTCACGTAAACATTGCATTTTTCGGCAAAATAGAGAACAAACGGAACCAAGGAAATCTACGAGCTCAACCCCTCATCAACAGAGGTCAAAAGTGACGTAACACTACATCGTATCTAGAAGGAAAGGTAAGGACACCTCACTAACAGACACTGGGAAAATATCGTAATCCACCCACTATGGTTGTAGTGGCATCATTGGCATTCACAGAAGTCTGAATCCTCAGGGAGATCACTACATACTAACTGCGGATACTAGTCAGTTAGATTTCATACTTATCCTCAGAAATAAACTTTTTCATTTCTTTGGTAGATGGTGATATTGAACAAATTATATTTCCTCTTCAGACCAACGTTAGGCACTTATAGCCATGTCATTCCGGGCATTTTCAACTTCAGTGAAAAAATTCCGACTGGAAACTGTCTGTGAACCGTTAGGTGAACATGGTCGCCTAAAATAGTTTCGCATGACTTAAAAATTAACTTTCCTTTCAGTATGGTCAATGAATTACTTGAAACTACGATATTTGCTTGCACTATCTCCAGTTTATTATTGCAGACAGAGAGCCCAGAGCAGGTCCGTCATAGTAGGCTAAAGAGAGAAGCATTTGAGAATATTCCATGCAAAACAAGTCTGCAGCACAAATTCCAATACCAGAGTCAAAAGTGGACAGCAAAGGTAACGATGCCTGCAGAGCCTACCTCTTTAAGACTACAGCCAGACGAAACGCAGCGGGAGCGACGTATATGGTACTGCTGGGGGAGTTGTTCCGGTAGCGCCCTCGGCGGTGCTACAGTGCATGCGGACTCTGTGTCGCTGTCTGACGGGGATACCAAAATGACAGTCTACGCAACTACAGAAGCTACAGTACGTTATACACGTGACGGGAAGGAGTCCGCATTCTATGCTTGCCCCATGGTTCTCAGTTCATAAACGTGCCCAGTAGTAGGTAACAGTGCACAAGTAGCATCGTGAGACTAGATTTTGTTTCTGCTTGTTGGTCGTTTACGCGTTTTCTCTTTACATCACGGAATAGTGGTAACTGCATTACCCAGTTTATTGAATATTTGGTTATAGCGGCTCTATCACGAATTTCTTTTGTCTATGAAGGTCTCAGTTGTCTTCGAGACCAACATACTGAAAAAAATAAATGACAAGAGATCATGGTTATAAAAGAAACACATCAACCTCTCTCAGGACAATGGACGTGGCCTAAAATGTGATTTGGCACTGAGAAAATGAACGGATATGAAGTAAAAATTGGGAATTCACTATCTTCACCAGATTTGGAACCATTTAGCTTCCACCAATACAAACCCCTCACTGAGTACGTATGTAATACATAGTTTGAGTGTAATAAAGCGATTACTGTACATGGGTAGTTTGGAGACCCTTCCACAGTCACAGTTCAAGAATGGAATCTACTCATTATCAAAATTTTGAACAGAACATTGCTCCATAACCAAACGTAAATTTTGCTTTCATCAAAACAGTCAGAATGTTTAACTGTCGGTAAAAATTTTCTTTACATTGCCATTATTAAGTGAGAAAAGATGAGGGAGACTTGTTAGCATAATTGAGTACTCAATAAGGTTTAAATATACCCAGAACATTTACCAGCGTAGAGCTCCTGACAGAGTTGGCTCAAAGACTCAGTAACAAATCTGTAATAGATACTCTGATGAAAACAGTCTGTTTCAGACCAAACCACTTCGACGTACATCTGGCATACTACTGCCAAGCGCTGTGTTGGCTCCTTCTTTATTTCTTTGCGCAGTCATGTTTCACAACGTCTCACACATGATGTTACCTCACCACATTAATTCTGCTAAAAAATGAAAATGTGGTGGTTTTGGAATGTGCAACTGAAAGACAGACCATGCAACTAACCTCTCGTTATCGATTAAAACTGTTCGCTCATGTACAGTTGTGCCTCTAACATCGATTTCACGTAAATGCTATATTATAATACACTCCTGGAAATTGAAATAAGAACACCGTGAATTCATTGTCCCAGGAAGGGGAAACCTTATTGACACATTCCTGGGGTCAGATACATCACATGATCACACTGACAGAACCACAGGCACATAGACACAGGCAACAGAGCATGCACAATGTCGGCACTAGTACAGTGTATATCCACCTTTCGCAGCAATGCAGGCTGCTATTCTCCCATGGAGACGATCGTATAGATGCTGGATGTAGTCCTGTGGAACGGCTTGCCATGCCATTTCCACCTGGCGCCTCAGTTGGACCAGCGTTCGTGCTGGACGTGCAGACCGCGTGAGACGACGCTTCATCCAGTCCCAAACATGCTCAATGGGGGACAGATCCGGAGATCTTGCTGGCCAGGGTAGTTGACTTACACCTTCTAGAGCACGTTGGGTGGCACGGGATACATGCGGACGTGCATTGTCCTGTTGGAACAGCAAGTTCCCTTGCCGGTCTAGGAATGGTAGAACGATGGGTTCGATGACGGTTTGGATGTACCGTGCACTATTCAGTGTCCCCTCGACGATCACCACAGGTGTACGGCCAGTGTAGGAGATCGCTCCCCACACCATGATGCCGGGTGTTGGCCCTGTGTGCCTCGGTCGTATGCAGTCCTGATTGTGGCGCTCACCTGCACGGCGCCAAACACGCATACGACCATCATTGGCACCAAGGCAGAAGCGACTCTCATCGCTGAAGACGACACGTCTCCATTCGTCCCTCCATTCACGCCTGTCGCGACACCACTGGAGGCGGGCTGCAAGATGTTGGGGCGTGAGCGGAAGACGGCCTAACGGTGTGCGGGACCGTAGCCCAGCTTCATGGAGACGGTTGCGAATGGTCCTCGCCGATACCCCAGGAGCAACAGTGTCCCTAATTTGCTGGGAAGTGGCGGTGCGGTCCCCTACGGCACTGCGTAGGATCCTACGGTCTTGGCGTGCATCCGTGCGTCGCTGCGGTCCGGTCCCAGGTCGACGGGCACGTGCACCTTCCGCCGACCACTGGCGACAACATCGATGTACTGTGGAGACCTCACGCCCCACGTGTTGAGCAATTCGGCGGTACGTCCACCCGGCCTCCCGCATGCCCACTATACGCCCTTGCTCAAAGTCCGTCAACTGCACATATGGTTCACGTCCACGCTGTCGCGGCATGCTACCAGTGTTAAAGACTGCGATGGAGCTCCGTATGCCACGGCAAACTGGCTGACACTGACGGCGGCGGTGAACAAATGCTGCGCAGCTAGCGCCATTCGACGGCCAACACCGCGGTTCCTGGTGTGTCCGCTGTGCCGTGGGTGTGATCATTGCTTGTACATCCCTCTCGCAGTGTCCGGAGCAAGTATGGTGGGTCTGACACACCGGTGTCAATGTGTTCTTTTTTCCATTTCCAGGAGTGTACTTAACACAAGTAGGATGACCATCTCTTCTGCATAGCTTATTGCTGACCACACCACTAGGGTGCTTCTTCTCCAACTGTCACCCCTTCTAGCAATAAGGAAGACATTCTCCATTGCGAAATCAAGGATCTGAGAGGATCGCTCGACTAACAGTTACAACTTAACACTGGAAATTAAATTGTTTACGAGGGATTGTGATCATTAACCATTTGTTCTGCATCCACGCAAAACAACAAACTCCTGTGCAATATGCTACCATCCAGACGGTCCTATTGTTAGAAGGAAAACCATTATACACTACCGGCCATTAAAATTGCTGCACTACGAAGATGACGTGCTACAGACGAGAAATTTAACCGACAGGAAGAAGATGCTGTGATATGCAAATAATAAGGTATCCAGAGGATTCACACAAGATTGGCGCCGATGGCGACACCTACAACGTGTTGACATGAGGAAAGTTTCCAACCGATTTCTCATACACAAATAGCAGTTGACGGGCGTTGCCTGGTGAAACATTGTTGTGATGACTCGTGTAAGGAGGAGAAATGCGTACCATCACGTTTCCAACTTTCATAAAGGTCGCATTGTAGCCTATCGCGATTGCGGTTTATCGTATCGCGACATTGCTGCTCGCGTTGGTCAGGATCCAATGACTGTTAGCAGAATATGGAATCGGTGGGTTCAGGAGGGTAATACGGAACGCCGTACTGGATCCCAACGGCCTCGTATCACTAGCAGTCGAGATGACAGGCATCTTATCCGCATAGCTGTAACAGATCGTGCACTTACGTCTCGATCCCTGAGTCAACAGATGGGGACGTTTGCAAGACAACAACAATCTGCACGAACAGTTCGACGACGTTTGCAGCAGCATGGACTGTCAGCTCGGAGACCATGGCTGCGGTTACCCTTGACGCTGCACCACACACAGGAGCGCCTGCGATGGTGTACTCAACGACGAACGTGGGTGCAAGAATGGCAAAACGTCATTTTTTCGGATGAATCCAGGTTCTGTTTACAGCATCAGGATGGTCGTATCCGTGTTTGGCGAAATCGCGATGAACGCAAATTGGAAGCGTGTATTCGTCATCGCCATACTGGGGTATCATCCTGCGTGATGGTATGGGGTGCCATTGGTTACACGTCTCGGTCACCTCTCGTTCGCATTGACGGCACATTGAACAGTGGACGTTACATTTCAGATGTGTTACGACCCGTGGATCTACCCTTCATTCGATCCCTCTGAAATCCTACTTTTAAGTAGGATAATGCACGACCGCATGTTGCAGGGCCTGTACGGGCCTTTCTGGATACAGAAAATCTTCAAATGCTGCCCTGGCCAGCAAATTTTCCAGATCTCTCACCAACTGAAAACGTCTGGTCAATAGTGGGCTAGCAACTGTCTCGTCACAATACGCCAGTCACTACTCTTGATGAACTGTGGTACCGTGTTGAAGCTGCATGGGTAGCTGTACCTGTACACGCCATCCAAGCTCTGTTTGACTCAATGCCCAGGCGTATGAAGGCCGTTGTTATGGCCAGAGGTGGTTGTTCTGTGTACTGATTTCTCAGGATCACATGTGATCACATGTCAGTTCTAGTAGAATATATTTGTCCAATTAATACCCGTTTATCATCTGCATTTCTTCTTGGTGTAGCAATTTTAATTGGGAGTAGTGTAGTTAGCATTGATGTCCAGGGCTAAGAGAAAACTATAGTAGACTCTCGGCAATATTTCCAGAAGCGAATATCTTGCCACTAGATGGTCCTACAGCTGCCTTCAGACTCCAGTGTCTCCTGCCTCCACTTCGCACCGCCCCCACTCCGTCATTTTTCCAATCACTCGTGTTTCGCCTCAAAGTCTGAGGACCACCTGCTCTAATCCACAATACTGCCACCAGAGGGCGCTCGAAACTGTCCTACAATCACCCTCCCAACCGCCCCCACTTCCCACCGACTCTCATCCCGTCACCACTTTTGCCGATCGCGTGTCTGTACATGTTCACCTTGCTGTGTGCCCTAGTCCAAATTACCATTCGACACCAGTAGGTAACTGTCCTATAGTCGCTACCAGAATAAGTACTTCCTACCAAGATACAAGTAGAATAGTTGCCGAGGAAGTTGTACACAGATACATAATAAGAAGGTATACGACAGAAAACTATCACTGAAGTGTAGGAAGAGTTTCCTCCTACTGATCTACAAATGTATAGCTGCTAAAGAACTTGTATACAGATACATGGTAAGAAGGGATAGGACAGTAAACTGTCACTAAAGTATAGGAAGGCCAATACACGATTCACTGTTCTAATTACACATTAAAATTATCGTGAAAAAACCACCATTAGTAAACAATGGAACATCACATGCACTGGGAATTGAGAATAATGATTGTCATAACTCAGCTGCTGCAGAGACCGACCCCAAAAGATCTCGCCAGAAGAGAATGAAGGTAACTTGATGCGTATTCTCCTCAGCGTGTGGATACAGACTAAGCGGCTTAGAACCAATCTCACCACCCTGTTAAATGTATTTCTCGGAAGGACTGCTCCCCTGGAACAATAGTGAAATCCCTAAATATCCATCATGGATGAAGAACTGAATGGTCAACAGCGGCGTCCTTTCAAACGTTCCGTATGTGCTGGCGCCGTCTGAGAGTAATCCTTGGCTAAAAAAGTCTCATGTACGAAAAACATCAAGTAATACGTCCTGCATAAATAAGATACACACTGGTCTTTGTACTAGTCTTCTGACTGTGCGCCGATCTGCATGCTCTGCCCCCGAAAGGCGAAGAGCGGTGCTACCCTCCTCTACTGTTGAAATCGTTTGCATTTGTTCTACTTCTTCAGATAATGTTCGAAGGCTGTCTGGTAGAGGTTTCAGACACTCCACTGTATCGAATAACAGCTTTGTGTGTGTGTGTGTGTGTGTGTGTGTGTGTATGTGTGCGTGTGCGTGCGTGTGTTTTCATGTACTGTGAAAGGATTAGATTCCTGCTGTCCAGACGGCAGAAGAACAGATGGTGGAGTAATTTTACACGGGTAACTTGCTCCTCATGGAGTAACACACTGCATGTCTGTCTCAAGTGATGCCGTTCTTAACCGCTCAAATGCTGTCATGTCAGCCCATTTCTTTAAAAAAGTGATTGAATAAATCCGAACGTTCATTTTCTGCATGACGTATTACCATAGTGTATTCTCCAGCTGTGATATTTATGCCAGCTGCAACGTATATTGTACATCACATCGTGTAAAGGGTACAGTCTTACGCTTTTAAAACGAATATTGTGATGGTAACGGTGCAAAGAGCGGATATAGTACTAAAATCAATTAACTCTCCACATAAATAAGAATAAACTCACTCTCGTGGTATGAACTTATGCTTGCTGCAAAGAGTATTGAATGGACTACATTAAATCTCAAATTGAATATACTACAAAATAAGCCATTGACACCATCCAACAGTCCTTAAACAAACATTCAGATCAAGTGCCACTCACTTGGTGAGTAGAAGACTTCACCAAAAATTTAATGCAGGGAAGACCAAACAACAACATGATAAGCAATATGGAACAAACATTCTGGGATGGATAGAAGTGTTTTTCTTGTGAGTGGTACCAGTATGTCTTAGGAAGAGAGAGTGATGCAACCCTCATATAAGAGAGCAACTATTAAAATAAAAACACAGCAGCAATGGCTGTGTTATGCTGTGAGTGCATCCTGGCCTTGGTTCTACAGGAAGAAGAAATATTGTAATACTATCACACAACTATCCAAAAAAACCTTCCAACAGAATAGTGCATGTGTTTTCACCATGATATGTGAATACAGTCCAAGCAGCTTAGAACCAGTCTTATCTCCCCGCTGCCTCCATCTTCTTCCCCCGTAGGTAGGGATTCTGGTTTTCCAGGCCTGTTCTATAACTGTCACTGATGTTACACAAAGCGGTCCATCCCCTTCAGATTCTCTACTTTTGTTGGTTGGCGTTGACAATGATACACTACTCCTAGTCTGCATTGGACCATCACGTAGGTAGTTGTTCTGCTTTCCCAGGCCTATCCTAACCTCTCGCTGATGATACACAAAAGTCATTGGGTGGCAGCATCAAAGGATCGCGAGATGAGACGTTTTGTTGATGTGAAAGTACGTCGAGAATAGTGGTTTGGAACTCGAGTAAATGGGTAAAATGCGTTGCAAATATGGAAAACCTGGTAAAACTGCAAAAATTGATGGAAAATACATAAAACTGAGGAACATAAAACAGATAAGAGGGTGGAAAGGTGTAATCACGCACTGTTAGTTGTGTTACAGCAAAACACAATATATCAAACTTCTTACGAAACTGCAACACAGAAAACCTATATTGTGACTGATAGTCTGTGAGATACAGGTGACAAAACTTTACAGTGCTCTCTGGAAGCGATTTCAATCACTGGCCACCTGCTCCAATGGATCGATACATGTATTGGTAATGAGATAACCAAATATGCTCGATGTCAACACGCTGATATTATTTGTTTTTGGTATATCAGAAGAGAGAGATGGGGTAAAATCTGATTGAGTTTTCTACCAGGTGACGTTATCGAAGTTTTTATAGTTCGTAGTTCTACTCCATCGGATGTCACAAAATAACGAGGAGAGAGAGATGCGAATTGTAGCTTGCAGTTAAATGTAAAAATTGCTGTGTTTTTTTTCCATCATGCGAATAGATAGCGTGAAGAATACTATTCTGTTTCGATATTTCATGCATCTGAAATTCATGTAAAAACCATGTGCACGACAGTTTATCTACAAGACTTCCACAAACTAATTGTGAACGCGAGGAATGCTCTAAACCATGCCAATTTGTCCATCAAACCGAAAAAAATAGATTATATGTGTTTTCGTGGAAACATGACTGGTTTGTTATGAAAAATGTGGTTCTTTTCAGTAGCTGTTTAATAGCTGGTGCTTTTATAAGAGGTACATTGACTTTAGATACTATTGTTCCACTGAAAATTTCCATCACACAATAGCTTCTAACATAAATGTTTCGGTAGACTGAATTTTCGCATTTACTCAGATGGATGTTCTGAAATACGAAGGACATTCTGCTGTGATCGGTAGTTTCCGCACCAAAATAGTGGTACTTTTCTATTTATTTAGGATGAGTTATCGATTTTATACGTGGTAGACACATACAAGAGATGTGCGACAGGTTAATCAAACTATCAGATGTATCGTCGTAGAGCTACGACTTCAGCAGTTTGCTCATCCATTATCGACAACTGTGTCATAGTTAGAGTTCGTCGTTTTACTCATTTGCACGTTAAGAAGTAACGAGGAGGGGCGAGGAATGTGAATTGTAGCTTAGTGTCGTGTAAATGACTTGTGTTTTCCTCCGACATGCGAATAGATAATGTGAAAGCCGTTGTTCTGTATTGATATTTGTGTATCTCAAATGTATGCAATACCCACGTGCAAGACCTCCATAGACACTAATTTTGAGTTCTCGAAGGCTACGAGAGTACGTGGGCTATGGGAGACTGCTGGGAAGTGGTCGTCAGCGGGAAGGGGGGGGGGGATGCGGCGGGTTGGCGCCAGAGTATTGGTGGTGGTTAGTGTTTAACGTCCTGTCGACAACGAGGTCATTAGAGACGGAGAGTATTGAATAGTCAAGTATTTCGCTATCGTTCCAGGGATCAGCATTTCGTAGAAATATGTTTGATTTCTGATGACCTGAACAGTATATCACTGTAAACCCACCACCGAATAAAGCAGAACACCTTCAGTGGATGGACCTCTTTGTGTACCATCAGCGAATGGTTAAAACAGGTCTGGAAATCAGTATCCCTTCCTATGGGGGCAGGTAAGACTGGTTATAAGTTTTTTTTTTTTTGTCTTTGCTTGGTTATCATGTTGTTGTTGGGTCCTAGCAGCATTATGTTATTGGCCCAGTCTTATCTTCATTACAGCGTGTGGAACTTGCTAGCTAAATATATCTTTAAGGACTGTTGGATGGAGTTAAGTGCTTAATTTTTAGAAAATTCAACGCAAGATTCAGTGTTCTCCGTTCAGTAGTCATTGTGGCAAGCATAACTTCATATCATGAGAGTGAGTTTACATTTATTTAGCTGGAGATTTCATTGAGTTTAGTTCCATATCCGCTATTTACACTATTGCTGTCACAGTGCAATGCTTAAGACGCTCCCTTTACACGATGTAAGGTAAGGTCTGACGGTAGAACATTCGTTGCAGCAAGCATAAGAATCACACCTGGATAATACATGACAGCAATACTTCATGCAGTAAATGGGTGTTCGTGTTTATTCAGCCACTTTCTTTAACTAAATGAGCTGACATTACATGAGTTGAGCTGTTAACAACAGCAACACTTTAGGCAGACACACAGTGTGTTATTCCATGAGGAGCAAGTAACCTATGTAAAATTCCTCCCCTGCACCTTCCTCCACACACACACACACACACACACACACACACACACACAGCTGTTATTCAGCACAGTGAAGCACCTGAAACCTCTACCAGACGGCCTTTGGACAGTTCACCTGAACAAGTAGAGTAAACACAAATGGTGAAGGGTTATAACAGCACGCAGTCATGGAGGGTAGAGAGTGCAGACACTGCTCTCCATATGTTGGAGGCAGAGCAGGCGGATCGGCACACAATGAGCCCACTGTTATAAAGATCCGTGTGTATCTCATTTATGCATGAAGTATTTTTTAAATGTTTTTCATAAATGAGGTTGATTTTACTCAGTAAAGGACCATTTCCAGATTTTCTTGAAGCGCGCAGCTGTTGACTGGACAGTTCCTCATCCATGATGGATAGTCATGCATTTTGCTATTGTTCCAGTGGGAGTTAGCCTTTCTGAGAAATATAACTTGCAGGAAGCACCCTGATTTGAGTCTTTTGTCCGTTTGTAACTGATTCCTGTGGACCAGAAACAGTATATCATTGTCGCCAGATGGATGTCTTTGTGTACCATCAGTGACAGATTATAACAGGCTTGGAAAGCCAGCCCCTATGGAGGTGGGGAAGGAAATGTAGATGTAGAGAGACGGAAGGAGGGAAGGTAAGATTGGTTCTAAGCTGCTTAGTCTGTATCCACAAATCAAGGTGAACACATGAGGAGCTGCTGTTACTCCTGATGAGATCTTCTGCGGTTGGTTTTTGCAGTAGTTGTACTGTTACAATGATTTTTCTCAAGTTTCAGTGGGTGTGTAGATTTATAATCCATTGTTTATGAGTGGTGGTTATTTCACGACACTGTTGATGTGTAATTAGAGTAGTGAAGCATTTTCTGTCAGTTGTGGTAGTGTGCAATGGCCTTCCTACAGTGCAGTGATAGTTTGCTACCATACCCCATCCCACCATGTATCTGTGTACAGGCTCCTCAGCAGTTATACACTTGTAGATCAATAGGAGGAAACCCTTCCTACAGTGATAGCTTGCTTCCCTATCCCTTCTTACTGTGTATCTGTGTACAACTTCCTCAGCAGCTATTCCACTTGTAGATGGGTAGATGGTAGCTCTTCCTGCACTTCAGTGATAGGTTGCTGTGCTATCCCTTCTTACCATGTACCTGTGGGTAACTTCTGAAGCAGCTACACAGATGTAGATTGGTAGGAGGCAATTCTTTCAGCAGCGGCTGTAAGACAGTTTCACACAAATTCTGGAGTAGAGCACACAGAGAGGTGAAGCTATACACACATGTAAAGGTGGTGGCAGTCAGGGGGCTTTGGGAAGTGGGGATGGGTGGGACGTTCGATGTAGGACAGTTTTGAGCATTCCCTGGTGGTAGTATTATGGACTAAAGTTGTCAGTCTTCAAACTTCGAGACATTCGGAAAAAATGGTGGCCAGGAGTGGCGAAAAGTGAGGGATGGGAAGTGACAGAGTGTGGAGGTAGCTGTAGGACACTCCAGCAGCAGCATAACACCCTCAAAAACAAATAAAGTAATGAAGACAGTACCTTACATCCTTCCTCTCCAGCAACTGATCACAGATTGAGTCTTTGTCCCACCAGTTCACAAGTGGGAGAAGGGAGGAGAAGTCGTTGAGGGGAGGGGTGAAGTGAGGGATAGGAGGGAAAGTGGAGGAGGGTGGGGAAGTGGGGGTGGGTGGTGTCAACAATCCTGCATTCTGGCATCTATCCCTCACAGGGATTGCGCCATCCTGAATAAATTAACATTGTCCCAACATCTCCATTATTCTCCTACTTATATGTTCATTGTTAACGTTTTATGACACAGTAGGCATTACTTTTTCATCCACCCTCGTAGGGGACAGTTGCCTATATTCCATAGGCTCTTAATTTGTATTGCTGCTACAAAATTGGTAACTCTCATACTAACTGACATTTAGTGAGTTCAGCATAAATTACATGCTTCTTGAAGCCATATTGTCAGCTATGAGCTCTGTGTGTCGAGGAATGAAATGTCTGAGTACATACTCATTTTTTTGTAATTTTCATCTAACTTTGACATGTCCATTACTGTTACGAGGTAAGTGGCAGCAATGATTTTCATTCATGGGTGAATATACATGAAATAATCTCATATTTAGGCCAGTCATGAATCTATATTCGTTCTGGTTCGTTTGTGGGATATTGACAAAAGAGAAATTGCTTATAATGTAACAGCATTACTTTCCGATATTGTATAATTTAAGAAACTTGCTCGTATAACGAGCTTTAAGAAATGCGCTTAGAATTTTTAGTGCAACAGTATGCTTAGAAATGATGTGCTGAATTTTCTAATGTGTAGTTTATTCTAAATTATTAATTAAAGAATTCTTCTGTATTACCGCTTGGGAACAGAAAAGCGTCATGGAAAATGGAGCACAGATTAATTTCATTTAGCTGTAACAATCTATGTAAATGGGGACAGTGGATTAAATGAAAGTGCAAACGTATAAACTGTACACAATTCAACGATTAAGAAGCATACTGAAGTTAAAATTGAAAACTCAAAATGGTTATAAACATTTCTGCTGCAGTAAAGTGTAATCCTACAAAGTTGAAAACAAATTGCAAGTCCATGTTCTCCGATTTGAAGACATTATGTTTAAACATGTCTGACATAACGTAACTTGCATTCGACATTGCAGAAAGAAACGCCTTCCCCCATAATCTTAACGTAGATGAAGCCGTGGAAGCAAAATGTGGACTGAAGTTATCGATCCAAGAAATATCGCCAGTCTGAGGGAAATAATGAAATCTCCAAGCGAAACGTCAAGATATAGCCAACGATTCTGTGAGCTGAGGAGTAGTCAGTGTGAAAGAGGCCAACCGAAGCAAAGCAGAACAAATGTAGGACTGCAGCTTCACTTGTGAAAATGAAGTGTTTTGGAAACTCTGCCAGGAAGTTACTACAGAAACTCATTCATAAAACACATTAATGGTGTAAAGAGTTGTCTAAGGAAGACCGCACGCAAAAAATGATCAGCTGCATG
Source organism: Schistocerca gregaria (assembly GCF_023897955.1). Classification (NCBI taxonomy): domain Eukaryota; kingdom Metazoa; phylum Arthropoda; class Insecta; order Orthoptera; family Acrididae; genus Schistocerca; species Schistocerca gregaria. The sequence goes on from NC_064931.1 coordinate 565,251,367, forward strand.
AAATGCAAAATGTAGACTAATGCAAAGTGTTGCGAGTTAACGAGCATTGCTCTCTCACTTCAATATATGGCCGAAAGAGTCAGCCTACAGGAACTGTGAAACGAACCCTGTCGTCCAGGACCGGATGCCACAAGGGGCGCAAATTCACCACGAGATGGGGAAATTCACAGGCATCTATTGTCCATTAAGGCCTAAGCGCTGTAGTATGCAAGTGAGACAGACGAGAACCTGCATCATATGGAAACCCAGTAGAAGGCTTTTGTGGCCGAGAAGACTTAGCAGTGTTAAACATGGCGGACCTAAGGTTGACCATAAAGGGAAACATTTATGAAGATTATTTAATTTTGTAGTAATGTAGGGTATCAAGCCACAGTAATTTTAATCTGCCATCCTCCATAAACTTTCATGCTGATCCCAATAAAACTTGAATATTGATCATACACTCCTGGAAATGGAAAAAAGAACACATTGACACCGGTGTGTCAGACCCACCATACTTGCTCCGGACACTGCGAGAGGGCTGTACAAGCAATGATCACACGCACGGCACAGCGGACACACCAGGAACCGCGGTGTTGGCCGTCGAATGGCGCTAGCTGCGCAGCATTTGTGCACCGCCGCCGTCAGTGTCAGCCAGATGCATACGGAGCTCCATCGCAGTCTTTAACACTGGTAGCATGTCGCGACAGCGTGGACGTGAACCGTATGTGCAGTTGACGGACTTTGAGCGAGGGCGTATAGTGGGCATGCGGGAGGCCGGGTGGACGTACCGCCGAATTGCTCAACACGTGGGGCGTGAGGTCTCCACAGTACATCGATGTTGTCGCCAGTGGTCGGCGGAAGGAGCACGTGCCCGTCGACCTGGGACCGGACCGCAGCGACGCACGGATGCACGCCAAGACCGTAGGATCCTACGCAGTGCCGTAGGGGACCGCACCGCCACTTCCCAGCAAATTAGGGACACTGTTGCTCCTGGGGTATCGGCGAGGACCATTCGCAACCGTCTCCATGAAGCTGGGCTACGGTCCCGCACACCGTTAGGCCGTCTTCCCCTCACGCCCCAACATCGTGCAGCCCGCCTCCAGTGGTGTCGCGACAGGCGTGAATGGAAGGGACGAATGGAGACGTCTCGTCTTCAGCGATGTGAGTCGCTTCTGCCTTGGTGCCAATTATGGTCGTATGCGTGTTTGGCGCCGTGCAGGTGAGCGCCACAATCAGGACTGCATACGACCGATGCACACAGGGCCAACACCCGGCATCATGGTGTGGGGAGCGATCTCCTACACTGGCCGCACACCTCTGGTGATCGTCGAGGGGACACTGAATAGTGCACGGTACATCCAAACCGTCATCGAACCCATCGTTCTACCATTCCTAGACCGGCAAGGGAACTTGCTGTTCCAACAGGACAATGCACGTCCGCATGTATCCCGTGCCACCCAACGTGCTCTAGAAGGTGTAAGTCAACTACCCTGGCCAGCAAGATCTCCGGATCTGTCCCCCATTGAGCATGTTTGGGACTGGATGAAGCGTCGTCTCACGCGGTCTGCACGTCCAGCACGAACGCTGGCCCAGCTGAGGCGCCAGGTGGAAATGGCATGGCAAGCCGTTCCACAGGACTACATCCAGCATCTCTACGATCGTCTCCATGGGAGAATAGCAGCCTGCATTGCTGCGAAAGGTGGATATACACTGTACTAGTGCCGACATTGTGCATGCTCTGTTGCCTGTGTCTATTTGCCTGTGGTTCTGTCAGTGTGATCATGTGATGTATCTGACCCCAGGAATGTGTCAATAAAGTTTCCCCTTCCTGGGACAATGAATTCACGGTGTTCTTATTTCAATTTCCAGGAGTGTATATGTAATAATTTAGGATTTACTGTTAAAGTGAAATTAACAAGTTTTGTAACAAAAACCTGAATGCTAAAATCTAAAGGCTTTGGTCTATCTTAACGATCGATATTTCATATAGAAGAGCATCATTAACATGACAAATGTTGTAAATATCAACTCTGTAATTTCATTTGTTCAAAAGCTGTAGTAAATTTCAATTATCAGTATTTTCAGTTAATCATCCCTCCACCAAAACACATTGTACGATGACAGCATGACACCGTATTGAATCATTAGGTAATACAATATTTGTTGTAAAGTTAAATGCTTAACGGTTACTTTTGTTCTGTATTTATTTAGCAGAAAGCACATTGGTGCAAGGCTACTGGCCGTGACATTCATTGTATTGGTTTTATGTAAAAGAATTTAACTTTTATTATGTAATGGATGTTATTGTTACTTTATTTAGAACGTGAAAGTGGTCAAGATTTGATTATTTAAATATGTTAAAATGTAGAATAAGCTGTAGCCAATCAGATGGACGGCTTCAGGCAAGGGAATTGCCCTAGTCAGTTGAGCGAGGATACTCGGCGCGCGGGAAACGCGGCCGGTGACGGGCAGAAAAAGTATTGGTGCGGACGCGAGAGCTGACAGTTCGGCTTGAGACACCAAATGGTACAGTTCGGACTGAGACGCGAAAGCGGACTGTCGGTCTTTATGTAGCTACAAAGTGAAACAACTTAGAAAATTTCGCGTTGTGTGGTATCGCGGGACTTACGCTCTGAGCGGTGAGCAGCCGCGCGCCTGGTGTGACTAACTTTTCGTATAGTTAATGAGGTGGAGTATCTAACTTGTAATTGGCGATGAGATTGTGAATGATCGAACTGTGTCAAATGGATATGCTCTCGAGTGTAACAGTAACTCTAAATACGATCGCTTTAGCGATTAGTTTGCTTTTTGAATAAACATTATTCTAACCAAATCGCAACTGTGTGGCCTACATCATTTATGGGTCGTTAATTTAGTTTCCGATACTATTATTACTGTTATTATATGTCATATTAACTTCGTATTTCGCAAACTTGTAATCAGCCAGACAAATTAACCATAGGGTCACAAATGTACAATTTAGGGCGTGTAATACGACACGTGCGGTTCAACCCCTAGACGGGTTTGAGCCAAGACATCTCGACTAAGAGAAACCGCATGTGGGCCCCAACATCTCTGGGATGTTAGCTCGCAATTGGGGGCTCGTCCGGAATAGGAAATTGGAAAGTGTTAGTTGAGGGATAAGAATCTTGAGAAGTGTTGGAACAGGATAGGAATTTGAAAAGTGTTAGTTGCGGAATATGAACTCTGGAAAGTTTAGAATTGGATTTGAATTCTGCAAAGTGTTTCCAAAAGCATTATCTGAACTTCTATAGAAAGGACCTCTCGCAAAAGTTAACTGTGACATCGGATCAGGGCTGAATGTTAGGTTTCTTTAATAATTGTGAAATTACAACTGTAATTCTCACAGTGTGCAGGGTGGGGGAAGAAGGAAAAAAGCTATGTTGCGATGCTTGCAAATAGGGATATAAGAACTGAACTATGGAACATTTCCATAAACTTAGACTATTACATATCTTTAAACTCAGAAACATAATTTATAACGGAGCTACCATGTATGCATCAGATGTTTAGGAAATTAAGTGTAGTGTGTTAATTTTTCTCAGAATTTCCCGTCTTTAAATCAGATATCAAGAGCAACATCCTACAGCTGAGGATGGCGTTGTTAAAATAATAAATAACGGGAAATCTACCAATAACGTCAAGGTAATCGACAGCATTCGAGTCACAGAAGGTCCTCATTTAAGATTCACAACTAAAAGTGTTGGATTTGCATTCAGAGCAATTCTCATCGCTATTTCCGAATATGGAAGGTACAGGCAAGGGTAATCGAACTGCCTTTGAACCGACTTCTGTCTAAATTTTTCTAGATAATTCTCATCCCCTTAAATCTGCTGCGGAAAGAACTTATTCTTCTCCACTAGTGATCATTTTGACACGAGCTCTTCCCCGAGAGTTCAGTACGTTACTCCAGATGGATTTTTCGCCGAGGTCGGCGGGACAGAGTGCACACTGGATGCTACCAGGCGTGATCACTGAGCCACTGAACTCTGGCGTAACCCAAACGCTTGCTGAGCTCATTTATCAGTCGACGTAACGCTGGCGGCCTTCCATTATCTGGCATGCTGTTCTGTTTTCCAAGTTAACATTTCGTCACCGTTTCGCAACACATCGTCCTGTAACTTTTCCACAACGTAGATGTCACCTGAGTTGTCTTCTGAAGTACGACAGCAAGAGTACTCCTGACGATAATAATGGAAACTAAGCAAAAAGCCTACATACAAAGCGACCGCATGATCTAGCCCTATGGCCGGTATTGCTTCTCATTAGAATGTCAAATCGAAGACTTGTTGCATTTTTTCTCATTTATAATTAATATATGTGCATTAGAAATTTTCCACCTACAATTTACCTACAAACGTTTAATACCCAAAATTAAAGGTTATGAGCAGCCACTAGCAGTTTATCTTTCGTTCCATTTATGTTTACTGCTTCGTTATCTAGCTGAAGATTAGGAAGTAGATATGGTGATATTTGTTCCTGTTCTAACATACTTAGGTGCGATGTGAATGTTCACTGTTTCTAGGCCTTGTACAAAAGACACGTTTCAGGTGGATTTCACGTTTGCACCATGTTCTGATAAATGCTTAAGATGTCTCCTGCAGGTGTTGCGGGCAATAATGTTGGTTGTTCTCGATATCTAGACCAAGCACAAGGGCACTATGAACTGGTTCAGTCTTCCCTAACCATCAAGGTGTAGCTTTAGATTTTAATGCTCCTTTCACTTCATTAGTCTTGTTGATACATTTTTTTCTGTTTTCTTCCTATGATTGTTATTATATTACGTCTTTAAGTTTCACACGAGTCTTCCGCTATTATTGTCTGCAGGTTTGGATGTTGCTTAAGGTACTACGCTAGTATACAAAATATTTGTTGCAGACCGCTTGTTGGTACGATATCTTGGATCATATCCTACCTTTCTACTTTTGACATTTATGGTCTGTTTATTACCTCTCTAGTTGCAGTAATGAGTGTTGGCGCGCTCCTGTAATCCAAGCTACTGGGAGGCCGTTGTGTGGGAGAGAACTGTAGTTCAACTACAGTTTCGGCCGCTTCATGAGCTCAGAAGCGTCCGCGGTACTTTCGTCGACCTGTGGGCTCAACGGAGATGGCTGTGCAGAGAATTTCGTCGGATCGTCGAGCCAGAGTTAGAGAATACGCAACTCACGCTCGGGAAACCGCAGCGCCTACATGACATGACTCCCTTCGGGAGAATATTGATGTGAAAGGTGAAAATGTGCGTTCGTTTGAAGATACTCTGGCCAATGGTCATTGATCTCTCATACAGTGTAGAGATAAAAGTTCTCTGAACGTCTCTGACGACGGCGTTTGCGGAAAACATTGCCCGATCTCAAGAAAAATTCGCTTGCTTTTGTAGATGAGCTTTTGGAAATAAGAACCGAAGACTCTTGATGGTGCGAATGGTCTTCATTTCGGTTTCGTAGCCTTATATAAGTCCGAACTCTCTGTATCTGCGCTGTAAATTTATTGTGACAAATATCTTCTGTATATCTTTTGACTACATGAAGATGGAGTTCTGGTCTTGGCCCATCTTGGTTTCGACAGTTTCAACAAAATCAGTTATTACTTCTGATGTATGCCTCGCAATTTAGTTATGTATATCACAAATTTTCCATCTGGCATTTACCTGCGGACATATTATTTTGTTGCTTCTTCTACATTCTTTCACCGAAATTTTTTGTCGGTCAAATGTCACATTACTGTGTTTCGATGAGGCGTCGGTAACGAGTCATTAGACCGACTGCAGCGATATCAAACTTCGACGACTCCTAGGATGCACGTAGATACATCCACTATATTCGAACATGTTAGAATGCGTCATTATATTGTAAGGCATTGAAACTGAGAATAAAATCGTGCTGTACGACGACCCTTGTTTCCATATTAGTGCAGAATTTAGCGAGTACCGTTCAACCACTGTAATCCGTCACCTTTGGGACTGTGGTATGGGTCGGAACGCAAGAAAGGTCGGATTACCAGAAATAATCCAAAAATCACTACTGTAAGTATGTGTAATGTTCCCTACAGTAAAAATATTGCAATAAAGAGCACAAAAACTGTTATTATTACATATCGATAAAGAGCAATACTGTACAGTATGTGTGTACTATACTGTACATACAATACATATGTACAGTAATGTAAACATTGAAGGTATCCTATACACTAATAAAAAAAATTGCTTAGGAAGAAGGTCAATAGTATATTTTTGTGTAGCAGATGAAATTCTATACTTAGCTGCAGTGTTTCTCCATTTCTTAAGGCACAAAATGTCCATAGGTCTTGCGGTTCAGTTCTACTTGATGTACAGAAGAGCAATATCAAAAGCGTTCTTGGCGTCGATGTGTCGGAATCCGGGTAAGGGGTTCGGCATCACCACCGTCCAAGTCCTCTTTCACAGTTCCTTAACCATTTTATTTACAAAACAGTGGAAATAATCTGGTGCACTGACATTCGGTTCTACAGTCTCTAGATCCTTAACGATTTCCTGCGTCTCGTTGTTTCGTTCACATTCGATCTGGTCACTTTCCGTCGTAACTTCCGGGCCAAAGCTTATTTCAAGGTTTTCACAGCGTGTCAGGTTTTAGTTCCTCCCATCGCTCTGCTATCGTATAGATAGCATCTTTGATGTTGAGGGATTTCATAGCTTCAAGTACGTTATAACCTTCTTGGGACTTTTCTAAAACTGAGCCAATGTACTTTCGGCGATACCGCCTCTCTAATCATTCTACCACTTCCTGATCCATTCGTTGGATAAGTGATATGGCATTTGGTGGAAGGAAGATAGCTTTTATCTCCTTTCACTAAATTCTCCTAAGATGGATGTGATAGTGCGCTAGCCAACAACAACAGAGCACCATCAGGAAGCTTTTTTTGTTTCAAGTATCTATCAACGGGTGGAACGAACTCATCGAAAAACTAAGATTTGAAAAAAATTGCCGTCCATCTTAGGTAAACTTTGATTGCGGTAATAAACAAGTATGAAAAGTTAGTTATGTTTTTGAATGCCCTAGGCTTCTTCGAAAAAAAGGGAAAGTCTGGATGTACCATCAGCGTTGCTGCAAGGAGCAACGGTTAGACTTTCTATGTTGAGTTTTGTTCCTGTCACGGTTTCATTTGATGCAGCGAGCGTTTTGTTTAGCAGCATTTTGTATTTTAGCTCTCTCTAGTCTAGGTTATAGACTAAACAAGGTAACAGTTCATTTTCGTCGATAATTTCTTGAAACTTCACACAAAACTCTTCATCCGCCTCGGCATCAGCAGACAGTTTTTCACCAGAAACTGAAACAAACCGAACCCCATGACGGGTTTTTCAACTATGACTAAAGCCTTCACTAGCTGCGAACGCATTTCTAGCTTCTAGATTTTTGTGCAAAGCTGTTGCCTTTTCTTTTATAATGGGCCCATATATCAGGACTCCTGTTCTTCTTTCTTGGTGGAACCACACCCACAGTGCGTTGCCAAGCAGTTGAAGTTTATGCTTTTTTAATGCTTTGCAATCCTTAAGAGCGTTTTCGCCATCTAACGCCACTGAACATGATTTAATGTCTTTCAGGTTTCTTCTTCAATCTTTTACTGTCGTAACACCTACACTGAATGCCTTGGAAATTTTTTGGAGTGGTTTCCCTTTGTTCAGTCTACTAGCACTGCTAATTTTCCACTTCATGGAAAAGTAAAGTGTTAACGTTTCACTTCTGACATGTTTAAAAAACACGCAGCTGTACGGTACATCCAGTCTAAAACTACATACGGTACCGAACGATCACAGTAGAACAACGTCATAAACCCAACAAATTGTAACGACTAAAAACTTCACAGAGCAGTACCGTACAAAATACATGGACAACGTCAGAAACAAAACGAGGGATGGTGGAGCAATAAAACGGGCAAGAGGTAACAAAAGTTACTTGCAAACAACAATACAGTAAACAACAGTGGCGTGGTGGGTAGTGAGTCAACGCCAAGAGTCGGTGTAAGTTCGGCTCGCGCAGGTTCGGATCACCGGAGCCGCGGAGCAGCAGAGAGCGGGCGTGAGGGGTTCTACTGTACGATCGAAACAGGAGACACAGTGTTTAGTATGCTGGACTTTAATTCAGACAGACAGGAATTCAAATTCCAGTCTGATCATCCTGATTTAGATTTTTCATAGTTTCCCTAAATTACCGCAGGTGAATACTGGAATGAGAAACACCGGCATCTGCCTCGCAGGAGCTGCCACAACACGAAATAACTGAGTAAATATGGAAATAAAAGATATCAATATGGAAAGGACACTGCGAGAGAAACTATGCGATCATCGTTCTGCAGACAGGCGGGAGGTAAGGCCTCTTATGGAATGTCGCTGAGCTGTCGTGCCATGAACCCTGTGTGTTGTCGGTAAGGACAACTGGAGAACGAGTTCTGGAGGAATACGTCCAGAAATGGAATAAAGAGGAGATCACACCAATAGTAACATATGAGATCATTTGTAGATGATTGACCATGTTCTGGATCTCACCGCATGGTTTTTGTATCGTAGAGGTACCTGAGGTATGTTTTGGAACGCCGACTTCCTGCCAGGCCTCACCGACCGACATCGATATATCGACACCGTGAAGAATGTGCTGCCATTCCCCAAGAAACCTTCCGGCACCTAACTGAACGTATGCCATCAAGGCTAAGGGTAGGCCAACACCATGTTGAATTCCAGCATTAACGATGGATGGCAACACGAACTTGTGATTTTCAGCCAGCTGTCCGGATACTTTTGGTAACATAGTGTATATTCCAGGTCAACCACTGGAACCCCTGCCCTCCCCACACGCCTAAGGCAAGAGGACTAGGCCATGACAGAACTCGATACTGGTCAAATGATATTAAATCGGTGGAAAACAGTTGGACCAATGGGAGCACAACAAAATGTCCGGAAAATCCATGAACCAATAAGATTAGAGCTCCCCCACCCTTAGCATCCTTTATAACTAGTTCAGCTGTGTAGGCCTCTTCAGTGGAAGTCTCAGCATCGTAATGGAAGGATTGAGGTTTGTTGTAAACAATAATTATGTATTTTAAGGATTTAAAAATTATAAACATTATAAAACAAATTAACTAATTATTTGTTATTAAAATACTGGTTTTGAAAAGTATTACTTCTCACAGTCATTTGTTGTAATATATTAAGTTTTTTATTTACAAGGCTATTTGTGTCTGTGACATACTCACTGTGTATATTTTTATACATAGTAATATTTGTGTAGTTGCATTTATATATATATATATATATATATATATATATATATATATATATATATATATATATATATACTCCTGGAAATGGAAAAAAGAACACATTGACACCGGTGTGTCAGACCCATCATACTTGTTCCGGACACTGCGAGAGGGCTGTACAAGCAATGATCACACGCACGGCGCAGCGGACACACCAGGAACCGCGCTGTTGGCCGTCTAATGGCGTTAGCTGCGCAGCATTTGTGCACCGCCGCCGTCAGTGTCAGCCAGTTTGCCGTGGCATACGGAGCTCCATCGCAGTCTTTAACACTGGTAGCATGCCGCGACAGCGTGGACGTGAACCGTATGTGCAGTTGACGGACTTTGAGCGAGGGCGTATAGTGGGCATGCGGGAGGCCGGGTGGACGTACCGCCGAATTGCTCAACACGTGGCGCGTGAGGTCTCCACAGTACATCGATGTTGTCGCCAGTGGTCGGCGGAAGGTGCACGTGCCCGTCGACCTGGGACCGGACCGCAGCGACGCACGGATGCACGCCAAGACCGTAGGATCCTACGCAGTGCCGTAGGGGACCGCACCGCCACTTCCCAGCAAATTAGGGACACTGTTGCTCCTGGGGTATCGGCGAGGACCATTCGCAACCGTCTCCATGAAGCTGGGCTACGGTCCCGCACACCGTTAGGCCATCTTCCGCTCACGCCCCAACATCGTGAAGCCCGCCTCCAGTGTTGTCGCGACAGGCGTGAATGGAGGGGCGAATGGAGAGGTGTCGTCTTCAGCGATGAGAGTCGCTTCTGCCTTGGTGCCAATGATGGTCGTATGCGTGTTTGACGCCGTGCAGGTGAGCGCCACAATCAGGACTGCATACGACCGATGCACACAGGGCCAACACCCGACATCATGGTGTGGGGAGCGATCCCCTACACTGGCCGTACACCTCTGGTGATCGTCGAGGGGACACTGAATAGTGCACGGTACATCAAACCCGTCATCGAACCCATCGTTCTACCATTCCTTGACCGGCAAGGGAACTTGCTGTTCCAACAGGACACTTCTCGTCCGCATGTATCCCGTGCCACCCAACGTGCTCTAGAAGGTGTAAGTCAACTACCCTGGCCAGCAAGATCTCCGGATCTGTCCCCCATTTAGCATGTTTGGGACTGGATGAAGCGTCGTCTCACGCGGTCTGCACGTTCATCACGAACGCTGGTCCAACTGAGGCGCCAGGTGGAAATCGCATGGCAAGCCGTTCCACAGGACTACATCCAGCATCTCTACGATCGTCTCCATGGGAGAATAGCAGCCTGCATTGCTGCGAAAGGTGGATATACACTGTACTAGTGCCGACATTGTGCATGCTCTGTTGCCTGTGTCTATATGCCTGTGGTTCTGTCAGTGTGATCATGTGATGTATCTGACCCCAGGAATGTGTCAATAAAGTTTCCCCTTCCTGGGACAATGAATTCACGGTGTTCTTATTTCAATTTCCAGGAGTGTATATATATTGGCTTTGTTTGTAAAATACCTTTTCTTATGACTTATGACTATCAGGTACACTAAACCTAGAAGAACATAAATAGTACTTTTCCATTTTGTTTTTATACACAAAATTTACATTTAATTTCTAATCATTCCGTATACAGTATGTGTATTTTGATCTTTCTGTATGCTCAATGTACCTTTAAATCATTTATTAGGGGAAACAAGGACAAGCAGCAGTATGTGAAGAAAATCCACACACACATGTATACAAATATACACAATACTTACATGCACTCACATTATGCAATCAGACATGCATATTCACAAACACACATACAAATATGACAAGCAGGTCATCCAACCATTTTGCACAAACATCCATTATTTAAAAATGCACACCCTTAGCCCGCCTCATGGTAGTACCCGCAACTATATGGTACGCGTATATTTTCGTCCGAAGCCCTACAAACTCCACAATCTGTGAAACATCCGCGCGTAGTTTTTCATCAGACCGATAACGGTCTTGTTTCGTGGTGCTACTACAAATGGATTTTCATCTGCAAATCCAGATATGTTGAATTCTTCGTGTTTGCACCTAATTACTTCGTACGGATTACAGTCATTCACTCAACTGATGGAACTGTCTGTATACATAGAAAGTGACTTGTGATCAGCAAAGTTTGGCTTCGCTAAATCATAGTGAAAGCTCTACATGCGGAATTTGGAGAGGAAAGACATACTGAACTATGTGAACTGCCTTGAAACTATGGGCAACTCCACAGTGACTATTCCTGCATTGAAGATTGTGACCTATTTGAAGTTTGCTCTAGTGATGTATTCTTTTGCGCCATAGCGCCGATACCACTGGAAAATAATTAATTTTCGGGGTATTTTCTAACATTCTCCATTGTTTTTCCGAAAATTGAATTGTTCATTAATCGGTAAAAAAGTGATCTTCAGCATCACATGTCGCGAGAGTCATCATCCTAGTGTTAACATCAGTATATTCCTTCAACCGACAACGCCGCTTTGAAGGAAATTCCGCAGATGGTACAAACAAGTTGCACCCCCAATCTCAAATATTCCTGGTGATTTCTCTGGTGCAGAATATAAACCTGTTTGTTTTCAATCTTTGCCAACAGCTATGGGATATAAACATCTTGTGGACTTAGGCGTTTTAGACATAGTGGCATGTCACATTGTTCATCATAGAGATGGGTGGTATATGCCAGTTCTACCTCAAGGGCAAACCATCACAAACATCCGTAGCCACGTCATAGATCTTCCCCTTCAGTCTAGTGATTTCCCCTTTAGACATTAATCGGAAATGACCTATATTCTTTCTCATTCATTCGCGGATTATGGCAAACCTGTGCACCACTGCGTAAGTCCCCTATGAATTCCTCTTTCGAAGACAGCAGCATGTCAATTCTGGTCAGCAGTAGATGCTGGCTTGTGTTCTTCTTAACATTGTGTCCCGCGAAAGGAAAACGTCTACGAGTAAGTGTACATGAGTGTTCATGTATAACCTAGCATATTCTTCTAAATCATGGATGTCAAACTACTGCAAACATTCACAGTGTGCTTATACTCAGCATCCATTATGGTAGTGCCTGTAAGTTTACTGGAAAGTGTGGTTATGTCCGGAAATGTGGTCCTATGGGTCTCTCCACCTAATCTAGGTATTCGTATAGAAATATCCAAGCTGAAACATTGCATCACCAGTATATGCGGCTCTGGTGGTTTGCATATCCTCCAGACGTATCGTCTCCAGAACTTTGTGAAGAGATGCACGGATGAAGCGAAGAGAATTAAGAAATGGGAGTAATATTCTTGTCATCATTCTCTTGGAAAATATCGTGTACTTTTAAGTACTATCATGAACGATAGTGACGTTATCAGCCATCAACCTGAAATCACCCAAGTGTTGAAAGAGCAAGTGGGCTTCATACCCACTCAGATTGTGAAAGAAGGCGAAAATGTGCTGTGACAGTTGGTACTTTAAGTTGCATGAAAAGTGCAACCTCCCCTTCAAATGGCAATGATCTCTACATAGAGTTACCGATTCTCTACCCAACAGCAGCTCACAAATACAAGAATCAATTTCCATCTCAGACAAGGCATCATTTACCTGCTAGTTGGTCATGGGAACTTTGTTGCGATAAATCCCATAAACTTTCCACATAAGTTTTTCGATCTCAGCATACAACTATCTCGAAGAATTAGCAGAAACGTATGATTCGAATTTTGTAACTGGAGTCATACGAGTATACAAGTTGATATTCTGCCATGTATGGTACCTTCCGTTCTGTGAAGGTTGTATGGGAGGCTTCACAACATGCCATAACAACTAGGAGGCACTCTGAGTTAGTGTATACAACGAATGGACATCGCTACTGGTGGTGGGCTTTCTTAAACTTCAAGAACTTTTTATTCACAGAAGTATTTACAGATGTACCTCTTCCGGGCTTGAGCAATCAGTGAGGTGTCTTTCGAGAGAACCTTGGCAAAAGAGTTTAGGCACCTGCGACAAAAATTGAATGTATTACAAGGATTTGATAAATGGAATGAAAGTAGTTGGGATATGCTTCTGATCCACACGTAGTGTTGGTTCAAATGGCTCTGAGCACTATGGGACTCAACTGCTGTGGTTATTAGTCCCCTACAACTTAGAACTACTTAAACCTAACTAACCTAAGGACATCACACACATCCATGCCCGAGGCAGGATTCGAACCTGCGACCGTAGCAGTCGCACGATACGTAGTGTTGCTTCTCACCCTTGGAGAATAGCCGCAATTAATTGTATGCTTCAGTGCTTCAGTTCTTTGTACTGCACAGTGTGCTCACGGTGATCTTATTCTGGATCGCTATCATTATCAACGTCTCGCATGTAAACGTGCTTGACTAATTAGCGTTCTACCTCTAGAATTTTGTAGGTCGTCAAGTTTTATGAGGAATGAGATGCCTTGACTTTGTTATGCTCACAAAGAGTAGATGTATCTTAAGTACTTAAAAGGACCGCATTTTTAGGGTAATTTCCATCACAAGCCAGAAATGACAATGCGTAGCAATCTTTAGCCCTTTCATCTATATTCTACACAGCAGATTTTTGGCAGCAGTATCTTTCGGAAGAGATGTGAAACTGGACCCCCCATTAAGTGTACTGTAGACAGATGAGTACACATCGGGATGTAGTACAAGGCTGAGCCGCGCGAGGTAGCCGCGAGGTCTTAGGCGCCTTGCACGGTCCGCGCGGCTCCCTTCGTCGGAGGATCGAGCATGGATGTGAGTGTTGTCCTTAGCGTAAGTTTAAGTTAGATTAAGTAGTGCGCAAGCTTAGGGTCCGATGACCTCAGCAGTTTGGTCCCATAAGACCTTACCACAAGTTTCCAAAGTACAAGACTGAGTGTCTTACCTGACCCTCTTCGCTGCACATCCGGTAAATGGCCGAGCATAACACTCTTTACAAAATATACGAACGACTCTGTGATTGAATCGGCACGCGAAATCTCGCCAATTCTCCCCTACATTTGGACAATGCTATTCTCCTCACTGCCCTCTCTCAGGGGGTGCGTGAGCTGACAGTATAGAGTCGTCTTACACTTAATGGCGGGATACCGTGTGTCGTATACAGTTTTGGGGAGCATCCTGTCAAAATGGCTTCACAAACATTAGAGAAAGTGGCACGATCTCGGTAGGCCGCATTCCGATTATCAATGCGAGTTTGTGATATCCTGTCCTCAAAAGCGGCAGCAGCCACAGATTAGTACAGTGAAGCTGTAGGATTGCTTGGTGATCTGTAACAGAGTGGACGGGGATCTGATGCTGCTAGGCCCAGAGTGACGCCAAATCAGTGTCCGATGGCATGTAGGTCCATGACTGCGATTGCGAGACGGTCCAGGGCGCAGCTGCGTCAGCAAACTAGCTGGTATCATCAGCCAGTACCACGTTGACGACGATGACGTTGCATCTGACTGCAGCGGTATTTTCAGGCACGGCAAACAGATCATCGATGAAGTGGGATTGGGTGACGAACGCGTCATAGTCGGGTCAGGTGGTGGAATAGTGGTTGTAGGTGCAAGCCCCATCCGCATACAGTCTCCATTTCATCTACAAGTGAAGAACAAAAGTAATAAGTAGCATGCATAATTACAAAAATGATATATGCAGGCGTCTATGACAGTTTACACACCTTCTAAATTAGCAGTATTCAAATACGTCCACGAACCTCTTGTCACGTTATTATTTGCAGCAATGTCTTGCAATATCATATCCTGCTAATCCATCGCGATGTTATCATTGAGTGTGTCTAGAAACGAAAGTCCTGGGCATTGCTGTATTGGCAAACGAGCTGGTGTCATCATTCCATACCACGGTGATGATGATGGACTAGGCAGTGGTGGTCTTTTGAGGTGCGACGGAAGCACTATATACGAACTAGGATGGAGCGACAAACACATCAGCATCTCGTCAGGTTGTGGGGTAGCTGCAGTTGCAGGCACTTTTCAGAGTCTGCTCACGTCCATCAAATCTGCAACAGAAGAAGACGAAGCACAAGGAGAAGAAATAATTATTCACCATAACGCAGCTATAACGAGCACAAACAAACATAAAAGAAAAACAAAAAATTCGTTTTAAATACATACCTGTAGGGCCACTGGAGTCGAATCAGGGTCGTTTAATAGCCCCTGGTAAACCATCATTTCTATTATAGCATTTCACCTCTGGTGATTCAATTACCACTGTTGCTGTTGCTGCTAGCAAGTCTCAGACTGGAATGACTTCTCACATTGAAACCACTCAGAAACAAAAAGACACATTCCTTTGCTTATTTCGACCAAAAGGAAACGGATATTCATTTCTCTAGGCTCGTGGTTGTTTAGGCATGATGGCACCTGCTCTTGCCAACACATAGGCACCGATATCTCACACCATTTCCATTGCTGTTTTTAAATGTAGAAGTATATTTCAGTGAAAGAGCACGAAGTGGCCTTTCACACAGCCGTCACTTTCGCCATTCACCAAAGCTTTGTGACTACCGGCACACCTCGACCGGTATCTGTGCACATTACCGACGTATCATACGCCACTGACACAGAATACCATAAATATTTTAGCAATGCGCGTTTTGCAACCAAATGCTAGTGCATAAGCCATAGATGTAAGCATCAGGCGTCGGTAAGTGTCTGCTAAGACAATACTATTACTAACAATAATGGAAGGTGCTGAGAATATTTTTTTTATTCCTCAGCTAGTGTTCACGAGAGCCTTGCAGACCGTCCAGAAGCATTGGGCAGCCGATATCACACAGAGAACGCCTACGAACTAGCGGACATTCTCGTGAAATAGAGGAGCGTGGTTGGATCGAGACATTGCTAGTCTCTGACGTGCGTTTTAAAAACTTGATAAACAACTTAATGTTTTTATCAATAGTCGGACGTGTCCAGCAGAACAGCCAACACACGGGATGACACGGCCCGTACTTCATTTTCTGGAATAGAGGAAGGGGGAAGCGAGGGAAAAGGTGGGAAATCATGACTCCCTGCTGCACACAGCATTTAGGTATTGCAATGAGGAAAACTCAAAATTTCTGCTGAACCAGAACTCAAACCTTGATGCTCTGCTTCTCTAAGATAGTTGCCTTAACCGTTTTTAATTAAAGCAAGATAAATCGTTAAGAAAAACTAGAGAAAACGCTGAGTAGCTGCATCCGTTGCAATTTGATTACTCGATAAATTCTCAAGGCTGTCAATTCAACTAAGTACCTGGGTGTTAAAATTACGAACAACTTCAGTTGGAAGGACCACATAGATAATACTGTCGGGAAGGCGAGCCAAAGGTTGCGTTTCATTGGCAGGACACTTAGAAGATGCAACAAGTCCACTAAAGAGACAGCTTACACTACACTCGTTCGTCCTCTGTTAGAATATTGCTGCGCGTTGTGGGATCCTTACCAGGTGGGATTGACGGAGGACATCGAAAGGGTGCAAAAAAGGGCAGCTCATTTTGTGTTATCACGTTATAGGGGAGAGAGTGTGGCAGATATGATACACGAGTTGGGATGGAAGTCATTACAGCATAGACGTTTTTCGTCGCGGCGAAACCTTTTTACGAAATTTCAGTCACCAACTTTCTCTTCCGAATGCGAAAATATTTTGTTGAGCCCAACCTACATAGGTAGGAATGATCATCAAAATAAAATAAGAGAAATCAGAGCTCGAACAGAAAGGTTTAGGTGTTCGTTTTTCCCGCTCGCTGTTCGGGAGTGGAATAGTAGAGAGATAGTATGATTGTGGTTCGATGAACCCTCTGCCAAGCACTTAAATGTGAATTGCAGAGTAGTCATGTAGATGTAGATGTAGATGTAGGTTCTAATGTAAGTCGCTTATGTATATCTCATGATTCCATTTGTACTAGTAGCGTCAATATTTGTGACCCGAAGTATTGCTTCCGGAATGATACCACTTCACAGGGCTTCAAATTATGTATTTTTATAATTCCAAATACATATGACTAGCTTCTCCTATGTATTGGGAGATAACGCCACAACATTCAGAATAAAATAATGTTACTGTTTTCTCACGAACACAGAAGTAGAGGAAGCATGACAATTTCGCCTTGTCACCATGCCTCGCCGTAGAATGCAGTAACTTTGCACTATTACATCACATGTGGAAACACCCCAGCCGGCCGCGGTGACCGAGCTCCCATTCCTGGATTCGCTTCGCTTCATCCATACATCTCTTCACAAGTTTGTGAAGACGAAATGTCAGAAGGATATGCGCATCACCAGAGCCGCACATCCTGGTGATGTAAAGTTTCCGCTTGCGACGAAGAAGAGTGTTTATCTATACAAGTAGCTAGATTAGATGAGAGTCTCCATGAGACCACATTGCCTGACATAGCCACATTTACCAGTAAACTAACAGGCACTGTCATAATGTATGCAGATCCTGAGCACAGTGTGAATGTTTGCAAGTGTTCAGCACACCTAATTTAGAAGAATAAGCTAGATTATACATGATCACCGATGTACAGCTGCCCGCAAACACTTTCGCGAAGTTCCGGATCTGGGAACATACTCTCTGGATCCTGGATTCCAATTCACCGCGCCTGGCCTTTCGTAGGACACAATGTTAAGAAGAACACATGCCAGCATCGAACTGTTGACTAGTGTCGACACGCTGCTGTCTTCCAACGAAGAATTCATGGGGGACATTCCCAGTGCGTGTACAGGTATGTCAAGACAAATAATCCGCGAATGACTGAGGAGGAATATAGGTCATCTAACGACTCATGTTACATCCTCTACCTGGATGCAAACAACCTCTACAGGTACGCGATGCAGCAGAGTCTTACAATTCTGATTGATGTCCAAATGGGAAATCGCTAGACTGAAGGAGAAGTTCTATGATGCCACTGATACTTGTAATGGATGTGCCCTGGAAGTAGGACTAGCATATACCATCCATTTGTATAACGAGCAAGATGACTTGCCGTTATGTCAAGCGCGGCTACTCCCACGAAATGGTTCGATCCTGAAGCTGTTGATGACACTGGAGGGCAAACAGCGATATATTCTGCACTATAGGAAATGACTCAGCCAGGGGATGGAACTTGTCGGTATAATCTGCGGAATCTCTTTCAAGTAGCGTTGCTGGTTAAAGTGGTACACTGATGCTAATACCAATTCGTGAGCCGGCCGCGGTGGCCGAGTGTTCTGACCCGTTTGGTGTGCCAGGGGAGGGGGGGGGGGGATCAGTAACATTTCTTATTAATTTATGTGTTATATATCTCTCAGTTTCCATCGATACAATTTCTTTGAATTCAAATCACATCTGGTTTACGCTTACAGAGTCATATGGGAAGGAGAGGAGACTGTCTTCGGTAGACGCATAGTTATTTTTTTAAAACAGATGTACTTTGCGTTTATTTTTAGTGGGTTTGGATGTTACGGTATTCAATCTCGCTACAACTGCCTCGCGGTCACTAGTCCTGTATCTGTCATAATGCTCTTTATCAAGTATGTTTTCTCAACCATTTATACTTCGAGTGGGTTCCAGAAATAATTGTTCGAAATAGTTTTCTGAGAAAGCATTTAGTACAATTTCGGACGACGTATTATGCCAAACACCGCCTTTACACATGTATTTTTCCCAGCACATCGAGGAAAAATAAATAAATCTCCACCAACTAAAATTATATGAGTCGGGTACCTATATGAAATAATACTCAAGTTTCTTTGAACTGTTCAGCAACTGCATCATCTGAGTCAGGGAGTCGGTAAAACTAACCAGTTATTATTTTATTACGATTGTCAAGTACAAGCTCTATCCATATTGTCTCACAGGAACTATCTACTTCAATTTCACTACAAGATAAACTACTTCTGTCAGCAATAAACTACCAGCTGTATTTAATCTGTCCTTTCTGAACACAAGTAGGTCCTTTGAAAAAATTTCTGCTGAATTTATTTTCGGATTTAGCCAGGTTTCTATGCCTATAACGATTTGAGCATCAGCGCTTGGAGCTCCGTTTCTTTCCAAACACAGCTCCGACAATTTACAACTACAGTATCAATTTTTGCTACCTCTACCTTCCTGTGTTTGCCGTGTGCCCTTTTAGACTGACACCCTGTCTGTAGTTTCCCGAGAGCCTCTGACCTACAAAATCGCCCATTCCCTTCTACACAGCACCCGCTACCCGTGTAGTCGCATCCTGGGTGTAGTGGACTCCTGATCTATTGAGTGGAACCCGGAAACCTACCATCCGTTGGCGCTGGTCGAGGACTCTCCAGCCTACACGGTGGCAAAACCACCTGATCCTCTGATTCATACCCTCCACTCAGCTCTGTACCAAAGAACCACAGTCAGTCCTATCGACGATGCTGCACATTGTGAGCTGTTCCTTCATCTCGCAAGCAAGAATGACAGTCCTTACCAGTTCAGCTAGCTGGTCAAAACTAGAGAGAACCTCTTCTGATCCGAAACGCCACACATCGTTGGTACCGACTTGAGCAGCCACCCGCAGCTGGCTGCATCCTATGCTCTTCATGGCATCTGGGAGAACCCTCAACACATCTGGAATCACTCTACGCAGTATGCGTACGGAGTGCACATTGGACTCCTTCCCTTCATTTGCAGACCGAGAGGCTTCCTCTAGAATAGGGTAAGCATCTGCAAATGGCTGAGGGAAACCATCAGCCACAGATAGTAGCTGAAGCGTGTTCGTCATACGAATCAGAGCGACCTTCCGATCGGTCGCACGGAAAGTCCATCAGTGCCTGACAGGTCCTGTAATGACCTCCCAGTCAATTGCAGGTGAGTAGTCAGCCTCAGTGCAGGTAGTGACCGGGACGGCCACAGCAGTAGACCGAACGGGATGCACGTAGGATGTACTTGACATCCCATGGATCGCCACATCCGACCCCACCAGTGATGCCCATTAGCAGCAGCTTCAAGCTTTGTGACAGAAGCGAACACAACCTGGAGCTGTAAGCGAAGGCTCACCACTTCATCTCGCATCAGTACACAGCAATCACAGTCCCTGTCCATACTAAAGACGGCGAAAGATATACACTAGATAGTTAACAAAAGCGGAACTGTGCCTGACAAACAAACAAGCACGAAATTAACGACTTTAAACTAAAGAGATCTCAAACACACAAGTAATTAGAAAAATAAACTAGTAACTGCACAGATAACTGAAAATAAGTCGCTCGAACGATGTACTCGCCTTTTTAGCAACAGGAACGCGACGGTCTAACCGACACTCAACTATACTAACCAATCCAAACAAAAGTGGGTACGATACGAGGGTCGATACAAGCGTCGATAACAACGACAGTACTTAACGCTAGATTGTTATTTAAATGAAAGCCTGTGCCTAGTAAGTACTCAAACACGCAAGAAATTACAAAAATAAACTAGTAATTACACAAATAACTGAAAATGAGTCGGTCCTCTTTGTAGCTCGTAGAAATATGTATCTCACTGACTGTCTAACCTACACTCAATACCATATTAATGAATACAGTGTGTTACCGAGCGAGATGGCGCAGTGGTTAGCACTGTGGATTCGAATTTAGGAGGACGACATCTCAAAGCCGGGGTGTTTCCTTTGAAAGGGCACGGCCGATTTCTCTCCTCAACCTTCCATAATCTGAGCCACTAAACACTAATCGTTTCCTCCTCCCAGAAGGTGTTGAGCATTATTTCAATTCATTTGTAGTAAAAATAATGAACCCTTTCCGCTATTCCATCAGCAAACTGGAAACTACACACTCCCATTTCTGTCACTTTCATTTCTTGCACAGCCCCGCGGATGCCTAAGTCCAGAAAAAACCAATGGCCAGAAGGTGTTGTCCCCTTGTCCCTTCTGAGTATACAACCTACCGTTTGCGGGCTAAATCCAACTGAAAAAAAAATTCGGTAGTCGATAAGCTAATTAATCAAAAGCCATTTTTTACTTGAGGTTCTGGTATTGTTCTCCCTATGACATTTCTAATGTTCTATAACTGAAAGTTGTAAGTATTACACAACGGTGGGTTCAACGGAAGATATTACATTATCAAACCAAAGACGCTGTTCTGTTTGACTAGGTTGCTTATTGCTATAGGCTTATTTCGGCGTGATTGCCGTCTTCAGGTTATCTGTGGAAAGTACATAGTTTGGTAAAATATTTCGAATTTTTTAAGTAGATAATTTAACCTATTATATATTATGGTTTGCTACGTGCATCAGGTGATCTTGATATCCCTGTCTCAGTTACTGTCACATTACTGCATAAGTTTTGTGCACTGATGGTGCTGGAGATATAAGAGATGTTACATTTTTTGTTGGAGCAGTTATTTACGTTATTGTCGAATTATGAAAGCTTATTTCATAATGACGTTTCGTGACAGCTCTATTGACGGTTGAGTCAGCGATGTTACGAGCATACAGGCTATTTGCGTCTTCGGTATTCTCTAGGTCATATCGTTGTTCTTACCAGCTACATTATATTTCTTGTATGATTAGTTTTTATGTGGTTTTGCACTAACGTCAAGTTTAATCCTATTCTTTTTTATGAACACAGTTATGTCACATAGTGTTGTGGTGCGCGTGATTTGTGACAATTTACCGATGCTCTTTTCATAAATGCATTCTTTCCAGTGTCTACTTTTAATTTCGTGGGAACATGATCTCTGATTGGAAGCATAATTTCAATAGAATATTTGGAGTAGTGATTGTGTTTCAACTCTATCTTCTCATTTAGAATTTCTTAATGGTAATTTTATGCTTGCTAATATATTTCTGTTCCTTCAAGAATACTCATTAATTACCATTTTTATGCAATGTGTGAAACCTTGATGGCCAATTCTGTATCGTATGCTTACGTCTTTCTGTTTTCAAGTGGTGGAAGGAAGTTGATAGTTTACATACGCTATCTCTAATGTATTCTCGGTATCGCCTATTGAAGTTCCGTCCAGTTTGACCTATACAGAATTTCCCTCATACGGTACTTTACATTGAATTTTATATGTTCTTAGCATTGAATATGTGGTTGGCCTTGTTTGTCCAGAGTGTAGTACTGTTAGGAGATTGTGTCATGTATGGTACGTAAATTTTATGTTAGTGTGCTGTAGCAATCCGTGCGATATTATGTAGCCGTTATATACATATATATATATATATATATATATATATATATATATATATATATATATATATATATATGTTTTGTTAGTAATTCTCTTGTCAGCGTTATTTCCTTACGTATGGTGGATTTATAGGCTTAGTGCAATGATCCTATAGGTATGTGACAGTTTTAGGATCAAAATCATTTTGCTCTGCAATGTATTTTAGGATTTGTATCTCTCTCTTTGAATGGTGCTGTGGTCCAAACGCAGCGTTATTAATCGATCAGTTGTAGCATGAACGTATGTGTATATTTGGGATTTTAGATGACAAGAATGTACAGTCGTGGACAAAACGAGCGAGACCCCTCGCCTTTTCGTTATGCTGATCCGCACCTCTTTTAAGTCTGCTACACAGCATAACAGGCAAGGCGACCAAGTGCTACCAACATACTATGCAAGTTCGCTCAACTGATGTGCTGAGATAGCTAGCGCTGGCGAAGCTCGCGCTTCAAAGACGCCACAGCATCGTCTGCCACCATTTCGTGGGAAACGAAAGACCTCAAGTGTAAGACAATGTGTTGTATTCACATATCTGTGACTATGACTTGGATCTAGAGTGTGGTTATGGATAGTACGTATGCTCAGATTGCGAATCTAACATCATGAATAAAGACAAGGGGAAATGAATTAGGCGTCCTTCCTCTTCCGTAACATCAAATATATTTTAGTTATTCTTTCTTAAATGAACTGCACAGGAAATCATTCACAAGAAGTGAATAACTTTTTAGTAACACCTTGCGCCGTCAGTTCGAATCCCCGGGCATGAATGTGTGTTAGGTTAGGTAGGTAGAAGTAGTTCAGGATCTAGGGGACTAATGACCTAAGCAGTTTGGTGGCATAGTTATTAGAGCCATTTTTTGACCTTTCGCATAAATTTTCTTTACATAAACGGCCGTGTCTTTAGATTGCGTTGACATAGCTCACTTTTTTTACACTACCAAGGGACTGTATTCCACAGGTAGTGCGATATATTTTCTCTTATTATATCCACCCGTACTCGAGGTAAACGGGTTTTAAGGGTTGGGTAGACAGATAGACGGTCAAGAAAGTGACACCAGTACGGTTCCATTTTTACCGACTTAGGTGACGAAATCCTAACAACGAAAATAGCTACCACAATTACTGAAGATGAGGGCAGCATTATAATTCCCCTTACTCTTTATTCGAAATGTTCCAGATGCAGTCGATACATCAGCATATTAATCGTAGCTACGCTTCCGATCCAAATCACGTTTACAGGAATGCAAATAAAATCCATTTGCCTATGCACGTGGTAATTCAGATCCCACTATTAATGTCACCGCGTTTTAGATGTGCGAGCATTCTCATTGCTAGCTACCTTAAGGAACACTTCGGCTAATGAACGTTTTTTGGCTGGGTCACGTCTAATGGAGAATTCGAAACATTGTAGAATACGTTTGGCAGCTACGTCGCCGTTTATTTACTAGGGTGGTAGAGAATTATCCTACTAAATTTACTCGCTAATAACAGTTTTTTGGTATTTCCATAAACATCCAGAATGATTGTGACGTACGCGGAGACATAAAGGTAGACAATTCATGTTTTTGAGTCCAGGAAGCTCTATTCAACAGAAACTGCAGATCATTTTACCAATTTCCTTGCGAAATTGCCGGCTTGTTCATGTCTGGGGTAATAATAGAGGGCTGTTTGCCTGCGTTGTCTGCTAGCGTAGTGAAAGGTGTTTGCTACTGCAAGGGAGGTCTGGTTTGTTTTCGGCTCTAATCTCGGTGGATGCAGATAGACTATCAGTAAAGGAATTTTAAGAAATTCTCGCACCCCCAATATGTTTTATTGCTACCTTTATTCTGTACCGGCGCCTTATGGATGTCGATATGAAACTGTTGTAAAATTTCATACTTCCTACTGCCTATTTTTTCCGCTTCTGTCAATAACTGAATTCACTTAAGTGTGGCTCTGAATGATTTTTAACTGAATTTCGTTATGAATCTTCACGCATTGCTAAACTTGCGCACTTTCATGGTAGATCAGCAACGGTAATCCAGTACGGTGGTCTGAACGTTGACACAGGCCTTTTTGCGGCCAAATGCGCATAATATTTTGATAATTCGTAACGATCTGGGGTACTTGCTCTTAATAAAACAGTTATGTTATCTCGATAAGCCGAAATTCATTTTTATTAGTACAGCTCATACTTATTAGCGTTTCTTTTTTCATTTATATCTTATATTTAGTTGTTGTGGTTAACACACTAATCTTACACATGATTGAAAACAGTCTGACAAAATTTCGGATAGTTTTTTAATTTCACGCCTGTGCATAGTATGTTGGTAGCACTTGATCGCCTTGCCTGTTATGCTGTGTGGCAGACTTTAAAGCTGTGCGGATCAGCATAACGAAAAGGCGAGGGGTCTCGCTCGTTTTGTCCACGACTGTACGTAATAGCGTTGTCTGTAGTGATCAGTTTCCGATGAATCTCTAATTTATCTCCATAACTGTCATTTTTATGGTCAAATCCCGGTAATTTATTGTTTTGCTATTTACTAAGTCTATTGTAAATTTTATATTGGGGTTCAGTGAAGAGTATCACGTATTAGTTGGCTGTCTTCATTATTTCCGTCTATTAACATCAGCACGTCATCAACGTTTCTCCAGTAGTATACGGTGCTGGAGATTATTATGTTTGTGGCATGAAGGAATTAATCTTCTAAATTATTTATGAAAACGCTCCCTATGAAATTTGCGCTGCTGCATGCCATAGCTACACCACCTGCGTGAGTATAAAATTTACCATCGAAAGGAAAGTAATTTTGTTCCGGTATTAAGTTTAATAATGGACGCCTGTTATGATGGTATTTACGTACGTTAGTAAATTGTGTTCTATTATGTCAATTATTTCGCCAGATGAAATGTTTGTATAGAGGTTTTCGATATCAAATGAGTCAAATTTTCCGTTTTCTGTGGTTTTGGTGTCTTTTTTCTATTAATATACAGTTTTTTGTTGTGTATTGTTTATTAAAGGTGTATAATTTCCTTCGAATGAAGTGCAGTTTTTTGCTAAGCTAATATGTGGAACTGTTTATACCATCGATTCCTGGGCAGACAGGGGCACAAATTTAATGAATTTTCGGATGTTCACGTAAATTAGTTGTTCTGGGATTCATTACCAAGCACGCTTTGTTCTCGTTGTCGGGTAGATTAGTATTACACTTTTTGATGATTTTCTTTGTTTGTGATGCATATTTGTTTACTGTGGAAAAGCCTCTTACGTTTTGTATACTGTCATTCTGTTTTAGTATCACTAAACTATTACCATTGTCTGACTATTGTTATTGTGGAATTAGCTGTTAATTTATCACTAATTTGGCTGATGCTACAATGTCAGCTTATCAAGATTTAAGTGAGTTTGAACGTTGTGTTATAGTCGGCGCATGAGCGATGGGACACAGCATCTCCGAGGTAACGATAAAGTGAGGATTTTCCCGTACGACCATTTCGCGAGTGTACCGTGAATATCAGGAATTGTGTAACTATTTCATAAAATATAAGTACGTTTACTACATTCAGAAATGTTTGTGTTATTAAGGACATCTATGTAAATAATAACGTAGCACCTTGTAAATAATATAAGTGTACTTGTGACAATGTAGTATCTTCACGGTCGAAATTCCTTGATTTGTTCTGAATTGTCTTCGAAAATGTGTTGTCCCAAAATGTTCCTGCAAATGTGTTTTTCAACAGCATGTGTGTATTTGTACATAAACATTCTCCAGAATCATTCAACTACTTATAGAAACAGTAAGTTATTTTGCCATTTTTTGTCATAGTTTTATAGACTTATATTTCATAATGAAGCATTTTGTGATAAAACTATGTGATCTTGCCAGGCCCAGAATTAAACTAAATGTAGAGCTGGCGTAGACTGTCAAAGCACCTGACGATGACCCCCAGGCTCGAAATGCGTCATGCATTTTAATAAAACCACAATTTGTGGCTGAAGGCGATTGTTCTTTATTATTACATTTGATTTTTAGATGACACACCTTAAGTAAAACTCGTTCAGAATATTTAACTGGAATACGAATTTGTCAGGATAATCCTGTATCACTCCAGGAAGTAAATCGGCTATCACGAGGTTGTCAGACTTATTCTACAATTTTGCCAATTCCCAATCATCCTCATAGCACGACGGAATATGTTTCCACAGCTGATATGTGTCTTCAGCGAGCTAGCAATTCTGCAGTAAACGTTGCGCTCCGAAGACGAAGTGGAAGCTGCCCCAAAATTGACCAATGCCCGAAATACGACAGATCATGCAAATGTTTGAAAGTCATCCGAAAGACCACACGGTAAGAGCAGAAGGTATTAACTGAACAGCCCTCGTGTTCACAACTGTCCTTATTTTAGTTTGGTTTTAGTCTCCAGGTTGTCAGAATACTAGTGTGAGAATTGCAGAGGAGTAATTGTTAAAATATGCTGCTATGTCAAGTGTAAACAAGATAATAACTTAGTGCTCATCCTGAAGAAGAGCTTCATGACAGCAGGGCATAATGATAGCAGGCCCTTAAATGAAAAAAAAATTTAGAAAGTACCCAGGAGTGGCATTTATACTCAGCGACCCACAGCAACATCTGATGATACGAATGCGCCGGTATAGATAGGCAGACTATGCTGGAATGTGTGGAGAATTTCCATATTCTGTAGATTTATTATGGTAAATTACCACAGTTCATTAATAGCTTTCATTGTGAACTCATACTTGCTCAACAGTATGTGACCAGCACCAATATTCTTCTATACCATACACAACACACTCACACCTTAACGATAGTTAATACAGAGCACGTCTGTTTTCACAGTTATTTTCGCTAGCTAGTGATAACAGCCTAATTAATATTCAAAATTGTTTTACACGTTTCGTCCATTGCCCGTCATCACTCCATCATATTAAAGCTCTTAATACATCACTTTTGAACTGATAATGGCAGCAGTCGAAAGGACGTAATAAATAAAGAAATATATCAAGTGATCTGCACGGTTTTATTCACATAAACAGTATTATGTCACGTGATTTCAATCTTAAGCGAGCACCAATGTTAAGATTGTAAATGTGTGACATGATATTATGTATTAAGCCCGTTCATATGGTGTTCTGACGATGGGCTATGCCCGGAACGAGTAAACACATAAATTTGTACACTAAGTGGACTGATGTTATTAGCGAGCAAATAAAGCAGGGAGAAATTACGTCCTCATAACTGTCGCAGTGTTCTTACGCGACTGTATGTCGTAAATGATACTTGTCTATTGCAGCAATATGCCGTATACTTGCACCTTTCTGTAGACGATTTAATATCGTCCACAGCAGAATGTTACCTCGTCGTGGAGACGATAAACAGTTTATCATATAACACTAGACCTCCTCTATTCCCTCCTCCCACAATCCCACCGCAGATTTCTCATCAAGCATGATGTTGTAGCCGGCCGTGGTGGTCTCGCGGTTCTAGGCGAGCAGTCCGGAACCGTGCGACTGCTACGGTCGCAGGTTCGAATCCTGCCTCGGGCATGGATGTGTGTGATGTCCTTAGGTTAGTTAGGTTTAAGTAGTTCTAAGTTCTAGGGGACTGATGACCACAGCAGTTGAGTCCCATAGTGCTCAGAGCCATTTGAACCATGATGTTGTACGCAAACAGATGTTACGTTATACGAATATATTTCTCCGTTTTCGCTGCGGCGAAGAGATGTTGCAAAGAAGGTGTGTCACTGGTAGATAAACAAAACTCCTTGACCTCAAACCTTGAAGTGTTAGACATGACCAAAACCAGGCAAAAAGCCCGCAGAATATTGTAAAGGCTTAATAACGCCTTCAAGGTAACGCTTGAGCACATTCACTTACCTCAAGATATTACTGATCCGCTCTTTTTTAACTGAAAAATTGAGGTCGCACAAATCGAGCAAAACCAGGACCATAAACAGACTTGCCAACTAATGCCCTCACAGCCTCCGTCTTTTTTTGGAGACTTACTTCGGGAGTTTGTGGTGGTGGTCGCGATATCTGACGAAGTGATGGTGTACATGTCCTTTCGCTGCAGTTTGCGGAGACTACCCATATGTTGCCCATTGTTGTTGCCAAACTTCCACAATTTTTTAACGGTGGTGAACAATGGTACATGTTAGCCGCTGCTGAGTTTTAAATAAGTAATTATTGTAAAATATACTGCTCAACAAAGCCTTCGTACAGACAACCTTTACCTAACAACTATGGATTTTCATATAAATAGTAATTTATATTTGCACTTCTCTTCATAAATAATAATTGTGCTAAATAAATGACACAGTTAAATATTTCTCACCCTGGAGTTATGTCCGTTACCGCTGTTTGGAAACTAACAGAGAATGTGATTTCAAAGGACATCTCTTGAAGTTAGCACCAGATTGAAAAATCTGTCTGAAAACGAATGTAAATCTCAACTTTTATGCTGTATATGCGATTAAAATTACGACAAAATTCGTTATTCTGGTAAATTGTTACATCTGTTTTTCAAAGCAAGTCGTATCTTCTTCTATCAACTGAAATAAGAGGCACTTTTCAGGTCCTATATGTCACTATTAGCTTAATAATTAGTCCATCGCAATATTTTTTCGGTGTTTTGAAGTTTACTGACCAGTAGCTATATGAATGAATAGGTATTGTCCAGTCATGTCCATTTTACTCGCGGTAGCTCTGTCAGGAAACAATGACGATTATAGGGTGACATTAGGGTCTTATGACACAGATGTCAAAACTTATGCTTGCAAATCTGTTATATTTTACCAATTGTCAAATAAATTGAGCCACTTCGTGGATTACGCTTCTATCTGTAATTTTTAACGTGAAACAACTTACGTCTAACGATTTTATTCTCTCAAAATGAAGAAAAGTGGTACCATTTGGCGTATTGCGTATATATCCGCTTCTGCTAAAATCAGGAGCTTTCATCTGGTGCAGGAACATGGCAGCGGCTATGGATCTCCAATAGCTCTCGAGTGCCAACCTGTCTGCAGATACTGACACGTTCGAGTTTAGTTTTAACTGTTCGCTCGTGGTCTATGAACTTTTCCAATGGTACAATACAGTTTTTCAGAATCATATCTGTCTGCGGTACACTTGTTAAGTACTAGCTCTACCGCACATAATGTGTTTCTTAGCAAAAATTTTGCCTAAAGACGAGACGCCGTCTGTCATTGATGTTTTACATTCCTAGAAATATGGCCACACCATTCTTAGCATAGAAATGACCCATTATAAAAATTTCACATACGAGGTTTCATCTTCGACAATTATCACGATGCCATTATAGCTTCATTGCCCAATTACACTTAAAAACATATAATACCACATTTACATAAATCACACGATATTTTACTTAGAACTACAATGTTCAGATCATTACAATTATCAGCTCGAATCGACGTACAACTCAGTTACGTATTTTGTAGGTGCATTGAATGAAGCCTACCGTCAAGTTAGTATCAGGTAGCCTAGAGGTCTAGAAAGGTTTGGGTAGCATCACATAGAGTGAGATTTTGAGACCCATGCAAAAATATGTTCTCGCTCTTGGAAAAGCTGAAACTTGGAAACATTACAACATCTGTCTGGCAAGTCTGTGATAGTCAACTGACTTTCAGGACAGGAGCTGAATTATCCTTCCAGATGCATTGGAAATTTTCTAGTCATTTTGATGATACATTCTGACCAGTTCTTAGGTAACAAGTGACAATTAGAAAATTTTATTTTTCGACTGCGAAAATGTCATTTTACTCTCAAATTACAATAAATTCCATCATCTTGCACCCTGTGAGAAATTGTTATTCTTTCTGTCTGCTTCTGAAGAAATGACAGAATTTTCCCCTCATGAATGCCTCATTAGCTCTGTGATATCGTGCTCGTTTGCTCATGCGAATTCAACTGTTGCCATAGAGCCGATTGTAGCTGTAACAGTCTCTGTAAAGTCAGTGGTTTTTCTCCACCCTCTACTGCAACTGGAAAGGACCAGGGTGAACGTCAGTGACGCAGTCTTAAGAAAATCTCTTGGTTCGTAATGGACTTGTTGCGTAAATTGAACAGGCAACTTCTGATATCAACAGCCGAATAATAGAATGTGCTAAACTTCATTAGTTATTAATATAATACTGTTACTGTTATTTATGCGCCCTTAGAGACTTTTTCGGTGCTTGGTTTCACTGTACTTTGAATAGTTAGTTGATAAGATGGAAGCATTGGATGTTCTCCACTTGCAGTATTCTTGTTTACCTTTTCTGTTCACTTAATTTTCAAAGTAAAAGGAGAACATCCAGTCAGAAAAGCTGATAACATGGAGCCGACACTATAGGCATAAATCTACGACTGTTTCTAGTGATTCATCACTGCAACGAAAACGCAGTTTACATTGGAGCATGTTACCCAACTATAGAATGAATAAATGCGCTAAAACTACCAGAAAGCGACGAATGCATGGTCGTGAATAGCCTAAATCGTTTTCTGTTGTTTCGTTTGTTGTCTCCATTGAATAAACTGAAATTGATACAAAATGTTTTGTGACACTAGAATTATGAAGCACTTGTAACGAAGTATGAAAAGGTTGAAATACTGCGTGGGCAACTTCTTACTTTTGAGTTGGAATCAGAGTTATCGGCTCATACGTAGTTATTCGTGTGGCGTATGATACTGAAAGCAGTTCATAAGTCCCCTGGCTATCATGATCCAGATTATTGTGTATGTAGCCATAGTTAACTGCTTTGAGAATAACCAGCTACTTTGTAAAATTTCAGCTACAAACCTATAGGAACTAGTCCTGGAGGAGTTCTCCATCCATCAGTTTATTATCCGTAGTTGAAGAGTGATTTGTCTTAATAACGGAACGAACTTTGAGAGCTTCCGTGAAGTAAACGTGTTAGGAAGTGAGGCTACAAAAGTTGGATGCATACATTTGTATATAGCCATTAATGATAAAATGCCAGCCGGCGTCTGTGACCGAGCGGTTCTAGACGCTTCAGACCGGAACCGCGCTGCTGCTACGGTCGCAGGTTCGAATCCTGCCTCGGGCATGGATGTGTGTGATGTCCTTAGGTTAGTTAGGTTTAAGCAGTTCTAAGGCTTGGGGACTGATGACCACAGAATTTAAGTCCCATAGTGCTTAGAGCCATTTTTTTTATAAAATGCCACTTTTGTCATCTCTCCTCGAGTTGTTGTGTTTTCCGTAAAGGCAAGTGAACTATTCAAATATTTACAGTAAGGGAGTTACTTGAACTTTTTGTGGCAAAGGCCCATGGGTAATACAAGATGCCTATAAAATCGTGTCTACAGCGCTGATTGGCGAAAATGAATACGTCATTAACAGATTCAGAATCTGTTTTGAAGTCGTGCAATGAAGGAGACGTCGAGGGTAGAATGGAGGTCATAGAGGCCAGAGGGACGCAGGACATGGTAATGGATTTCGGTAGCAAGACAGACATATGAGATCTTTAGGAAATTGCCAATCTAAATTCGGCAAAAAGACTGTAAGCTATGTTTGTGTGTGGGTTCCTAATTTATGAGGAATTCACTATGGAGATGGGAAGTCGGCGTAGCAGTAAAGGTGTTTGAGATGTATGATGGTGCGGCAGACTGTTACTGCTGTTTACCGCCTCTAAAATGAGGTGAATGTCTACTACGGTGAAATCAAACCATTGCAGAAAGTTATAAGCATAGGGCATACTGCTAATGTTAACCAGAATGTGATACAGTTGTGTCATTTGTGGGATGCAGAGATATTGGTGTGGTTGAAGCACTATTGAGCAATTCATTCAACTGTAGAACTTAGGTTCGCGTTATAATCTGGTTGACACCGAGTGCTGTTAATGAATTGTGTCAGTTCAACATAATAAATCTACAGTATTCAATGAGTCTCCACACAGTCAAGCATCGTCTGCCCATCTATACCGTTGAGTTCGTATTGCCGTAGGCTGCTGTCTGTAAACGCCCTGGAGTCTACTTTTTTTAAATTTCTCTTTATTTAAGAACTAGGTGTCGTTGAATTCTCCATTAGAATGAACACTTAGCTGTTTTCTTATTTACACTTAATGTAGCAGTCTTTTCTAACTACTAATCCAAGACAAATATTCTGAAAACCTAGAAAATAAAATAAAAATTAATTTCTCCTGACGGTGTTTCGGTTGACTTTTACATATTTGCTTATACTTGCCACTTTGCATACATCTGTCAATAAGAACGCTATTTCTGCTGTGCCTTCCAGGGCAAGATTAACTCCTGGATTACCAGCCCGCTCAAGAAATACGTTGACTGTGCGGAAACGTATTCTTTCCTGTTGAGAGGATGATTTGAGTTTGCAACATTGTAGATATGTCTGGAAAGTCTGTGATAGTTGACCTGGAGTGAAACAACATTATCCTCCAATTTATTTATTTTTTATTTCGTCATTGTATTCCAATTAAATATTCATAGTGTGTCAACTAACTACCAAACGCATAGTTTTAGTCCAGGAAGCTTATTACACACAGAAATTACAATTAATTTCGTTTTTTCATTGCGAATTATCAGCCTTAGTCATCACTAGGACAATGAGGGAGCACCGAACGCTTCACTGGCTCGCTAGGGTCTGTGGAAACATTGTCGCACTGTGAAGTTCGCTGCTGCATCGGGTCTACATTCCAGATTCGCGGAAGACGGGTGTTTTACCTCTTACGTGACAGAGCTACAGCCCTTGGGTTTCCTGAATGTGGCGAATAGTTCATATCAAAACGACCGTACATGAAGCAAGAAAACCATTTTCTGATATGACTTTTTTCTA
Organism: Schistocerca gregaria; assembly: GCF_023897955.1. Lineage (NCBI taxonomy): Eukaryota > Metazoa > Arthropoda > Insecta > Orthoptera > Acrididae > Schistocerca > Schistocerca gregaria. The sequence goes on from NC_064931.1 coordinate 565,284,591, forward strand.
TAGCATTCACCTCATATGTTTGAGCTTCCCCTATTGCTTTCATCCATATATTAAATCCAACGAGAACAGAACGTCACAAATGTTGAAATATTCCGTTTAACGCCACATTTTCTAACACATAAACAACGCTACTTACAACCTTCAAACATTAGACATTAAAGATGTATTTGCAAAAACAATTCTACTACCTAAACAAAAAATGAAGGTTGAAAACAAATTATAGGCCCCACGAACTTATGTACCAACCCATATTTTTCAAGTAGTTAAAAAAATACGAAATATGTATATTCAGTGACTCAGATTTTCTTTTGCAGTGCGTAGCGTTTAGCACTAACAGATAGTACAGCAGAGTAGCTCAAGTGGAGTGCAACAGCTCCTGTGGGAAACATGCATTGCACATTGTTGGCAGTTTGTGTATATAGCAATTATATGATTTTATTTCAGTGATTAGAAAACCTATTTAAATGTGTGCATTGGGTAGATGAGGCTGCTGTTTAATTGTGGTTCGATCTAACAAGGAAATGAATGTATTGAACAGGCTGTAATCGAATCTAGGGAGTCAGAATTCTCATCCAGTGTGGCGCACCTGTGTTACGACAAAGGCATGCTACACCTCCAGGTAGTATTCGGTGATATGATGGATTGATGCTAGGTTGGTATACGTAGTGAATGGGATCAGTTCCCCCTTCAAATGACGGATTTTAACTGGCACAGACAAACGCATCTCATTCGCGTCTGGTCACACCAAGTGAAGAACATAGGATTGCAAAATGCTTCCACATTCCCATTAAAGATTATGCCATGCTTCGATTCTGAACAGAATGTTAATATATCATGAAATGAAGCTGCCACCTCACAGCGCCCATGTTTTGTAAAACGTCGATGTTTTATCGCTACAAACCCCTGCCTGTAATACAACTTCTCTGACATTACCAATAATGGACCTGTTAAAGTCAGTGTGATTTTTCTATGACCTTTAATGTTCGTCAACCCCAATTTAGACTAACATAGCTTAGATGGAGTACAGATAGCCTGGGTCTACTTACCCCAAAATGTTGAGTTAACTGAGCCCATCCCAAGAGAAATTTGTCGTTTGAATTTTTATTTGACTGAAGACATTCAGAGAGATATTAAAATTGATCGTTTCAAAAAGGAAGTGTCGTTCTATAATAAAAGACTACCTTGAGATTTATCTTCAGTAAAGTACAAGAAACAGCTGGGTTTAAAATAAAAAGGATTAAGTTCACATTGTAAAATCGTGGCCCAGTTACCCAGTGCTTCCTTATATGTTTAGAAGCAAATGGTCAGCTGTAGCATGAAGGTTGGAGAGTATACGATGTTGTACCACTATACTGATATGCTAACTAATATATACACGTGTCTTCTTCTTCTTCTTCTTCTGCCTTAGCGTTTGTCCCGCATGCTGGCGGGGTCCGCTGTTTTGTCTCTCTGTCAATCTGTTAAACGACCTTGTGCCTCATCAGGGTGTACACCTAAGATCTCGAGATCCACGTTCAGGATGTCAAGCCATCGGTGACTAGATCCTTCTACTGGCAGTTTACGATCTGTTTTCAAACTAAAACCATTCATTAGAACTGTTGTTGTGTCTGCCAAGACGCACTGCAAGTATTTTTATAAAAATTTAAAGTTATTCATTTCTGCCACACGAAGAACCGCTCATAACAGCGATTTTTACAGCCCTTCCCGCCTAGAGCGCAAATCGGAGAATAAGCAGCCGCAGTCGTGCATGAGAACGTGAGGCCGCGAAGCTCAATGTCCAAAGTGCACACGCGTGACTTTAAAGTACTTGCAGTTCACATCGAAATCTATACTGTTGCAGATGTAATGTTTATACAAGTGATTATCAGAGAAAAGAAAATCAAGGCAGTGCATGACCGACGACTTACATCAATCGGGACTTTAGTATGTTAATATGGCAAGATCGCATATAATTCAGCGTCATACATTGTAGCACAGTTCTTATCATAATTTTTGAATAATGCGTATTTTGCTGAGAGTGGATAGATCATTGTTTATTCCCTGAGGCTAACACAGAAATGCAAATTGTCAATTGGATGATGAGAAAAAACGTTTTCCTTACACCAGGCACACCTGGTAAAAGAAAAATTAGTGCTGTTAAGCACTTCACAGTAATTACACGTTTTATTTGGACACAACTTGGATGAGGTGAGAAATGTTTGTGTCTGTTATCCTGCACATTATGCAGCATACCAGGCATACTTGATCAAAGTCGTAAAAAGTGGTGACGCAAACTGACACTGCACAAACGATTCAAGTTTAACAGTACTGTTCCGCTGATGAACCTGAAATGACAAATAGCTATAGGAAATTATGTTGTCCATCAACTTTCTGGAAAATACTTTACATTGTGGAAATATTTCTTTGTCGAGATGCTGAATCATACCATTAATGTCGAGTGGAATCATTTATATTAACAGTCTTTTCGTCATTCTCCTGAAGACAGAGGTGTCGTTATGTCCAGGCCAACAGTCCAAAAAACGCAATGGATTATTTTCTGCAACTTTTAAGAAGATGTTTCGAAGGTAATTCTGGAAATTATTCTCCCTCATTTGTCTATATTTTACTATGTCGATTACAAGATTTTTGTCACTAAAGTTTTTATTTTTTAATTTTTGGTCCTAATTTGCCTTGACCTTCCATAAGACAGATATAAAGCTGCAGAAACAGTAATCCACTGATACTTACCATTGAAACAGTTGTATACGAATGTGCCATAGCATTGATCAACTGCACAAGCAACTCTGTCTTTTGTCGCTGGAAATGATAAAGTGTGGTTCGCACGCAGTTCTTGCACGAAACGTGACTGACTGGATTTATAAACAGCATTTCAGGGGATAAGAAGAATCTTTGTCTTCACGTCAGGTACAAATTTCTCTGTAGCATTATCTACTGATTACATCGCATATACACAAAAATTTGAAGTGAACTTTGTACTTTTGCGATAGCTCTTTCTCTATAATTTCCGTAATCTATTCAACCAAGCCAAAGAAGCCTGCAATTCTGATGGCCCAGTCCTGTAGATCTTCCTCAGTAACGATGCACTGATTGTCACAACAAATTCTAAAGTTCTAAATCTGTCGAATACTTTTTCTTCCATACGAGGAAATCTTTCTTCCATTCATACAATTCACATTCACATTTTAGGAAACGAAACCGGCGTTGCATACTGCTTAACCGTAAGCGCTTTCCCCCTTCTTCAAATGGTTCAAATGGTCTGAGCACTATGGTACTCAACATCTGAGCTCGTCAGTCTCCTAGAACTTAGAACTACTTAAACCTAACTAACCTAAGAACATCACATACATCCATTCCAGAGGCAGGATTCGAAACTACGACTGTAGCGGTCGCCCGGTTCCAGACTGAAGCACCTAGAAGCGCTGTCCCACAACAGCCGGCTCTCCCTCCATTGTTTAACCAAAAAATTACAGTCTTCTCTTTGCCACTATTGCTGTATATGTTGTCTTTGAGTCAGGATGATCATTTTTATTCTGGGCTTAAATTAGCACAAAAGAGTTATTTCTTATTTCTTCTAAGGGTTCCAAAATTTCTAACAAGCAAGCAAGCAGTCTAATAACAAGCCGCTTGTGAGATATGATCTCATATACACTCCTGGAAATGGAAAAAAGAACACATTGACACCGGTGTGTCAGACCCATCATACTTGCTCCGGACACTGCGAGAGGGCTGTACAAGCAATGATCACACGCACGGCACAGCGGACACACCAGGAACCGCGGTGTTGGCCGTCGAATGGCGCTAGCTGCGCAGCATTTGTGCACCGCCGCCGTCAGTGTCAGCCAGTTTGCCGTGGCATACGGAGCTCCATCGCAGTCTTTAACACTGGTAGCATGCCGCGACAGCGTGGACGTGAACCGTATGTGCAGTTGACGGTACATCCAAACCGTCATCGAACCCATCGTTCTACCATTCCTAGACCGGCAAGGGAACTTGCTGTTCCAACAGGACAATGCACGTCCGCATGTATCCCGTGCCACCCAACGTGCTCTAGAAGGTGTAAGTCAACTACCCTGGCCAGCAAGATCTCCGGATCTGTCCCCCATTGAGCATGTTTGGGACTGGATGAAGCGTCGTCTCACGCGGTCTGCACGTCCAGCACGAACGCTGGTCCAACTGAGGCGCCATGTGGAAAAGGCATGGCAAGCCGTTCCACAGGACTACATCCAGTATCTCTACGATCGTCTCCATGGGAGAATAGCAGCCTGCATTGCTGCGAAAGGTGGATATACACTGTACTAGTGCGGACATTGTGCATGCTCAGTTACCTGTGTCTATGTGCCTGTGGTTCTGTCAGTGTGATCATGTGATGTATCTGACCCCAGAAATGTGTCAATATAGTTTCCCCTTCCTGGGACAATGAATTCACGGTGTTCTTATTTCAATTTCCAGGAGTGTATATAGGTCTTCAGGAGAAGTAGATGATTTCGTTTGTATACACGTTCTTCATATTTCATCTCCAGGCAGCCGGAAACACTGATTGGATTCCACATCACTCTGAAACTTTGGAACTAGCAGAAAAAAATACTATTAGTAAGCGTATATGAAGAAACAAAAAGCAAATTAATTTAGGCAACTGCTAATTATTACGGACCTTAAATGAGTTGCAAATGCGAACAACAGCAACTGTGAACAAGGCTGTCATTGAAACTATCAATGGAAACTGAAATTCGCTTTACCCATTATGATCGGGCAGTGTTATGTTATCTGTTTATCGATGTGTCTTCAACCAAGGCTGTATGCCTGACGACTTGTTCGTGTTCTATCTGTTACAGTTACGGAATGGGTGTACACGTCTCCAGCCATCTTGCGAGCTACGAATCTGGAAATTTTCTACATTTTTAAGTAAATACTTGTAGTGTGTTTAGCAGCAAAAATTTTGTCATTGCGTTTCTTTCGATCTATTCTTCCTGTATTAAAAATTTATGCTCTTGATAGTCTCTTGTCATTCTGCTTAAACAATGTGAATAATTCATATGTACGGTAGATGTGTCACTGAGTTAATGAGTCCCATTTTCGTACTCTGCTGTAGCAGTAGTTGCTATCACTTAATATCTCTGTTAGGATCAGTTTTGCAATATCTGCTATCAGACATGATTCTCTTTGATTTACAGCCAGCGTACCGACGCTTCTATGGAGGGAAATGAACTGTATGTTATCATATTTGAGGAATGTTTTTCATGTAATACTGTGTGGGGCATCATAGATGTTCAGCAGTGAAACTCGTCTCTTACGAAAAATAAAGAGCACTCAAACCGGGAGACGCAGCTGAAGACCTCTAATAAAAGTTTGGGCATTGGCCATTCAGCTATAGAGACAACCAGAGGATGTTATCGTATTCCATTACTGCTCTATATATCTTTAGAAAAATGCAGCGTATTCTGTTAGCATGAAAGTTTTTGTTTCTCCCTGGAATAGGTCTACAAAAATAAAAAGACTTTTTCGCCTAATATTGCTGAATGAAAAACTATCTTGTAGTAATTTTTCGTGTCTATGCTGTAAAGGACTTTAACTCTGGCAATTGTTTCCGCCGGTCAGTTTTTGTGACGTTAGGTGTACACGATAATTCGCTTTTGTCGAAACCCCAAACTCTCACTGTGGTTAAGACATTCAGCTTGTATTCTGGAGAAGCAAGGTCCAGATCACCGTTATTCGACCCTTACTTTGGTCTCTACTTTTACTTAAATCACTTCACTGCCGCACCGGCTTTTTCAAAAGGGCCAACATCATTTTTTCCATCTTAGCTCATCTTATCTTGTGCGTTATCTCTTACCGTAGCGCCACCGATGAATCGCTTGACCTCATCAACCCTTCCTTGCCTTCTCATTTCCGGTAGCCGTCAGAAAATAACACATTTTAGCTTCTCCACTGCCACGAATCGATCGATTCTATGCACACTAGTAATCTCTGTTGACCTCATACCAGTGGTACTTGGTACTCTAGTTATTAGCAATGGTACCATTTCTTCCTTTGAAATAGACTTTTGCCACAGCGACATGAAGATTTCACACTGCACTGTCTCAAAGGTACTGCTACCATTGGACTGGTAATAAATAAAGCTACTTAGTGACGCAACCCTCGTCCACATTTTCGAAGAGCGCATGCCATCTTACGGTAATTCTTAGGCTTCGTGACGCCGACTTGACGTTAAGAACTAAATGAGGCGTCGCAGTGGCTACAATACTAGACTCACACTCCGGAGTACGGTGGTTCGAATCCACCTCCGACCATCCAAATTTCGTTTCACATTATTTCCCTAAATCGCTACAGGCAAATGGCCGGACAGTTCCTTTGAAAGGGAAAGGCCAATTTACTTCCTCATCCTTGCGAGAACAGTCCAGGCTCGTGCTCCGTCTCTAATGACCTCACTGTCGCCGGTGTGTTAGACCCTAATCTTCCTTTCTTTTTTCGGTGTGCAAAAGACGTTCCCAGCGCTGCTGGGTGGTGCACTGAGTGGCGCCGACGTGTTTACTCGGCAGGCGGCGTTGGTGCGTGGCAGGGCTATCGCGGCTGCCCACCATTCGCTATCGCGCTTCTGCTCTCGTGGGCCGGCGCCATGATTTACTGGAGGCGACGGCAACGGCGACGCCGCTGTCGGCGGATGGTCTCCACGATTAATCACCGCCGCACTTCTCGCGCTCCCATCGAAACGTAATAGCAGCCGTCCCGCAGCTCCCGAGAGTGATTAATCTCTGACCAGGCATTCTCCGTATCAGGGTAACTGTTGTTGAAGCAGAGGCCGACTAATTGCGCGTGTTATTTTGACACTCATTTCGTCTGAACCAGAATTCCTAGGTGATTTACTGCCGTTTCACTTTTACCAGTTATTCAGATCCTTCACTTCCTACTTTACACGTTTCCATCGTGAGTTCCAAAAAAACCGTATGCTCATGTCTCACCCATCTACAATTTTACACGTTCAATACGCACATGATGAGAGGAGGAACTTAAATATTGTATAAGTTCAATTTTACCCCCTTATGATTCATTCGCTGATGCGCTTTCTGTGTTTGGAAGAGAGATGAAACTTACTGAGAACAGCCAATCAAGAACCGTTTCATTTATTAATAAAATGGAATGGAATCCAAAATTAATATGAAGTAGTATTATGTGTGTAGAAAGACGTAGAACAAAGATGGAAACAATGTCTTGTGAAACTTTATGCAGGAAATAATGAAGATCTGGAACTGGAGAACGCCGAGGAAATCGATCCGGAAGAAGAGGGAGACTATATCTTGCGCGATGAGTTTGACTTTGCAGTCAGGCAGCTAAAACCTTACTGACTACATACCAGCAGAATTCGTCACGGTTGCTGGAGAACAGCTAAAAGAACAAGAGTTACATCTCACAGAAGTCAAATACAAATCGGGGGAGCTCCCAACTAACTTTGAATCATTTATCGCTGTGCCAATATAAAAGTGCGTATGCAAGCAGATGTGAACGATATATAACCTTCATTTCGGTAACGCACGCCTCGACGATCTTGACTTCTATCAGTGTAAGGCGGATAGAAGGCAGGGTTGATGCAATGATCACGGACGACCAGTTTGACTTAAGAACAGGTAATTCTTGAGAAAACACTAAAAATTGGACGCGTATACTGCCTTCGTCGATGCAGAAAAATCTTTTAACAGGGTAGATTGGCAACAGCTTCTTAAGACGCTGAGAGAGATTGGCTTAAAGTATAAAGACAGAAGAGTAATGGAGAGATGGCTGTGATAAGATGTGAAGAACATTAAGAAGAAGCTACTATTGAGCAGGGTGTAAGACAAGACTGCTCACTCTCTCCTGTGTTGCTCAGTGGATACATTCAGAGGGCAATAGATGAAGCTAGGGAGAAACTAGGAGAAACTAGGAGCTATAGGAGGAACTAAAATTCACGGTAAGAAAATAGACATGCTGAAACTTGCTGACGATGTCGCACTATAAAGTGAAGATGCAGAATCATTAGAAGCGATGCTAGCTCAGATGGAAACTATCCTCACCTTTTCCTATAACAGGAAAATTAATAAAAATAAAACGAAAATCTTGGTGGTGAGCAGACAAAACCCTGTTGTCCAATGTTCATTTACTACGAGCCGTTGCATCTTTTGCCTACCTAGGGAGTAAAACTGCAACAGACAGAAGGTCAAGGAAGGATTTTGCAAACCTAATACGCCAGGCAAAAGCTGCTTTCAACGAGAGAAGGAACCTTTTCACATCCAGCAGCATAGACAAACATCTATGGAACAACCTCATACAAACGTTGCTGTGCGCAAGTGAAACATGGACACTCGGAGAAGTAGGAGAACATAAAATAACAGCCTTAGAGATGTGTTTTTACCGCAGAGTGCTCACGATTTCCTGTGTAGACAAGATATCAAACGAAGAGATGCTCCACAGTGGGGAGGAAGAGAAGCCTTGTCTCCTGAAGGTGATCGAACACAGAAGGGACACACTGGCCGGCCATCTGCTGAGTATCATTAAAAGTATCATGCAAGGGACAGTTGAAGGGAAAATTACAAGAGGCAGACCGAGACTATAATACATGAACCAGATCATGGAGGGTACCGATACTACCCCAGGAGGAAAGGCGAAGACAGAAATGCTTGGCGAACTGCTGCTAACCGACCCGATGGTTGAAGACCTAAGAAGAAGAAGGTCTGCAACAAAGCTGATAATGTGTACAGTGAGTAGTAATACCAACATGCAGTACAGATGAGAATGGCAATATATCGCGTAGTGTGCATTTATCGTGTTCTGGTACTAATCTCTGATATTAATCCAGCGCGAAGAGTCACTATCTGTTTCCGCACTTTTGGCAGCTGTATGTCTATCTTCACTCTGCAAGACACGTGGTGAAAGGTGCAGGGCACGCCAGGACCATTCTTCCCTCTCCCCACCGGCCCACTTCCTAATCACTCACGGATGGCATACGGGAAGAACGACTGTCGGCCTCCCTCTGTATGAGCCACAATCTCTCTAATTGTAGCGTCGTTGTCACTACGCAAGACGATTCTTGGAGAAAGTAGTAAGTTTTTCAACTCAGTGTGTAACGTGGGCTCTTTTAATTTTGGGTATGAAGTTCTCTGTTATGTTCGCCGTCTTTCTTGCAACGTCAATTACTGTAATATGTTAAGCATCTTTCTGGTACTCTCATGACGTCTACATAATCCCGTGGCGACTCTTTTTCTTCAGTTAATCTGTCTTAGAAAGCCGGCCGAAGTGGCCGTGCCGTTCTAGGCGCTACAGTCTGGAGCCGAGCGACCGCTACGGTCGCAGGTTCGAATCCTGCCTCGGGTATGGATGTGTGTGATCTCCTTAGGTTAGTTAGGTTTAATTAGTTCTAAGTTCTAGGCGACTGATGACCTCAGAGGTTTAGTCGCATAGTGCTCAGAGCCATTTGTCTTGGAAAGGACCGCAGACCGAGGAACAACACTTAAGAACTGGTCGGACTAGAGTTTCGTATATGATCTCTTTCGTGAGTGAATTACACTTTCTTACGATTGTTCCAATAAATCTGCCTTTCCCTAGATTTACGAAATTCTTCCATCTCAGATCACTCGAGACACACTTGTAGATACTAGGAGGTTGTCACTGACTCTAGTGACTCATCTCGGATAGTGTAGTTAAATAACACAGGATATTTTTGTCTGTTCACGCCCATTGAATGGTACTTCTTTATGTTCAGAGCCTTACCACTGGAATGCGAGTACACAATCATAAATGAATTTAGTGGCTACTTTGCCAACATAAGGATTTAGTTGTGCACTGTCGCATCTTTTGATTGATGAAAACCCTGCCTAATGAACAATTAGTGAATAAATTACAAAGCACAAATAAATGCGAATTGTTAAATAATGAAGGTACAGGGACAGTCCCTTAGGACAAAAATATATCCTGAACACGGCATTAAGATTCACTCTCAGTTTTATTTATCGTAAGAAAATAAGTGACGTCGAATGATCTCCTACACAGTGAAACAAACAAGATCTGCAATAACCGACCTATCAGAGCAAGCAGCACTCACGCAGGCAATGACTAATGTATACCAAAAGCATTGTGCAGGGCACCAAATCGTTAATATGAACAAATTCCTAACATTTAACCAATTCATTCAAGTACGTTTGCAATACCAACTTCCGTAAAGCACAATTCAGTAACAAATGTCCATCCTGGCATTCAGTGATTACACATTTTCAAAGTTGCCAACTGATGCACTGAAAAATCACTCAAAGCCGGCCGCGGTGGTCTAGCGGTGCTAGGCGCTCTGTCCGGAACCGCGCGACTGCTACCGTCGCAGGTTCGAATCCTGCCTCGGGCATGGATGTGTGTGATGTCCTTAGGTTAGTTAGGTTTAAGTAGTTCTAAGTTCTAGGGGACTGATGACCAGTGCTCAGAGCCATTTTTTTGAACCATCACTCAAACACACGTGGCTCACAGGCCGCACTAGACCTTACCAACCTTACCCTACCAGTCGAGAAGATCAAAAAAGCCCTACCACCGTTCTGCTCTCTTATTTTAAATCTCTATCATGTGACCGACCATCTTGATGAAATGAGTATCTGCATGCCTGACCGCAGATACAGTTCCTTAGAAGTTTAAATATCTTAAATATATGTGCCATACGCCTTTGAACAATTGCAATTAAATATCATTTCATTTTATAAGGAGTGTTCAATTGTCATAACACTCAAACCGTTTGAAACTTGCATATGCCGCTTTTGGGATAACCCAGTGAGACACCTAGGGAGGGAAGCATGCGTCGTCACCTCCCCCTAAAACTTCGAAGCCATGCCCTCAGCAGGAAATGTTATGCTCACCGTCTTTTTCGACCTGCTAGATCCGATAATCATCGAACTCCTCAAGCACGGAAAAACCATTAATAACGACATGTGCTGTTGAGACACTCTGTAGCCTACACAAGTCCATCAAGAGCAAACGCAGTGGGCTGCTCAAACAGCGGATGATAATGCTCCACAACATCGTGCTTTCACACGTATCCATTGTCACTCAAAGTGCAACTGCCAAGTTGATGTGGGAGCAGATTAGGCATCTGACCTACAGTCTGAACTTATCTCCCTGCGACTTACATGTGTTTGGTATGCCAAAAAGCACTTTAGTTCGGACGCGAACTGAAGGACACAGTGGGGTACTGACTCCTGTCACAGCCACAGAAATTCTCGGAACAGGGAATCCTTTGGCTCTTGAAACGGTGGGATAACTGTGCTCAGGCCTCTGGTGATAAAGACTTCAAATGTACACAAAGCGTTGTTTCGTACCTGTTCTTTTGAACACCCTTCGTAGTTACACATTAGAAAATAATTATACTTAAGTTATATTGTAATTCTGCTGACAAACCGGAACGGCAATTGTCAGTCAAGTGAGTAACTCTATGTTTGAATTCGGTTCCTCATTACATTTTTCAAATGCTTGTTTTACAACCATCGATTAACAAACTCCTTATTAAACAAATACAAACAATTAGGAACAGTAGTAAAAATCTTTCATGCAGACACTAACCTTTTCGTCTAACTGAGTAAAGCTCACAGTTTTTGGCATTTTGTAATAATCATACAGTAATTTATTTATAACAAGTATGTTAAATATGCTCATTTTTAGAGCTGACTTCCAAATCTGTCAAACAGTGCGTCATGTGGCTATGTAATACGTCTGTGACATTTGTTGCTTTTGTTACTTACAAACTATTTTTCAGATAAATGTTTATTTTGCTAACCTTGGTTAACTTTGCTAACATTGGTTGACTTTGCTAATATTGATTGTATAAGTGTTTTAAAAAGGGAAATGGACAGGTTAAAGTTAGATATAGTGGGAATTAGTGAAGTTCGGTGGCAGGAGGAAGAAGACCTATGGTCAGGTGACTACAGGGTTATAAACACAAAATCAAATAGGGGTAATGCAGGAGTAGGTTTAATAATGAATAGGAAAATAGGAATGCGGGTAAGCTACTACAAACAGCATAGTGAACGCATTATTGTGGCCAAGATAGATACGAAGCCCACACCTACTACAGTAGTACACGTTTATATGCCAACTAGCTCTGCAGATGACGAAGAAATTGAAGAAATGTATGATGAAATAAAAGAAATTATTCAGATAGTGAAGGGAGATGAAAATTTAATAGTCATGGGTGACTGGAATTCGAGTGTAAGAAAAGGGAGAGAAGGAAACGTAGTAGGTGGATATGGATTGGGGCTAAGAAACGAAAGAGGAAGCCGCCTGGTAGAATTTTGCACAGAGCGCCACTTAATCATAGGTAACACTTGGTTCAAGAATCATAAAAGAAGGCTGTATACATGGAAGAAGCCTGGAGATACTGTCAGGTTTCAGATAGATTATATAATGGTAAGACAGAGATTTAGGAATCAGGTTTTAAATTGTAGGACATTTCCAGGGGCAGATGTGGACTCTGACCACAATCTATTGGTTATGACCTGTAGATTAAAACTGAAAAAACTGCAAAAAGGTGGGAATTTAAGGAGATGGGACCTAGATAAACTGAAAGAACCAGAGGTAGTACAGAGTTTCAGGGAGAGCATAAGGGAACAATTGTTAGGAATGGGGGAAAGAAATATAGTAGAAGAAGAATGGGTAGCTCTGAGGGATGAAGTAGTGAAGGCAGCAGAGGATCAAGTAGGTAAAAAGACGAGTGCTAGTAGAAATCCTTGGGTAACAGAAGAAATATTGAATTTAATTGATGAAAGGAGAAAATATAAAGATGCAGTAAATGAAGCAGGCAAAAAGGAATACAAACGTCTCAAAAATGAGATCGACAGGAAGTGCAAAATGGCTAAGCAGGGATGGCTAGAGGACAAATGTAAGGATGTAGAGGCTTATCTCACTAGGGGTAAGATAGATACTGCCTACAGGAAAATTAAAGAGACCTTTGGAGAGAAGAGAACCACTTGTATGGATATCAAGAGCTCAGATGGAAACCCAATTCTAAGCAAAGAAGGGAAAGCAGAAAGGTGGAAGGAGTATATAAAGGGTCTATACAAGGGCGATGTACTTGAGGACGATATTATGGAAATGGAAGAGGATGTAGATGAAGATGAAATGGGAGATATGATACTGCGTGAAGAGTTTGACAGAGCACTGAAAGACCTGAGTCGCAACAAAGCTCCGGGTGTAGACAACATTCCATTAGAACTACTGACAGCCTTGGGGGAGCCAGTCATGACAAAACTCTACCAGCTGGTGAGCAAGATGTGTGAGACAGGCGAAATACCCTCAGACTTCAAGAAGAATATAATAATTCCAAGCCCAAAGAAAGCAGGTGTAGACAGATGTGAAAATTACTGAACAATTAGTTTAATAAGCCATAGCTGCAAAGTACTAACACGAATTCTTTACAGACGAATGGAAAAACTAGGAGAAGCCGACCTCGGGGAAGATCAGTTTGGATTCCGTAGAAATACTGGAACACGTGAGGCAATACTGATCTTACGCCTTACCTTGGAAGAAAGATTAAGGAAAGGCAAACCTACGTTTCTAGCATTTGTAGACTTAGAGAAAGCTTTTGACAATGTTGACTGGAATAGTGTCTTTCAAATTCTAAAGGTGGCAGGGATAAAATACAGGGAGCGAAAGGCTATTTACAATTTGTACAGAAACTAGATGGCAGTTATAAGAGTCGAGGGACATGAAAGGGAAGCAGTGGTTGGGAAGGGAGTCAGACAGGGTTGTAGCCTCTCCCCGATGTTATTCAATCTGTATATTGAGCAAGCAGTAAAGGAAACAAAAGAAAAATTCGGGGTAGGTACTAAAACCCATGGAGAAGAAATAAAAACTTTGACGTTTGCCGGTGACATTGTCATTCTGTCAGAGACAGCAAGGGACTTGGAAGAGCAGTTGAATGGAATAGACAGTGTCTTGAGAGGAGGATATAAGATGAACATTGACAAAAGCAAAACGAGGATAATGGAATGTAGTCGAATTAATTCGGGTGATGCTGAGGGAATTAGATTAGGAAATGAGACACTTAAAGTAGTAAAGGAATTTTGCTATTTGGGGAGCAAAATAACTGATGATGGTCGAAGTAGAAAGGATATAAAATGTAGACTGGCAATGGCAAGGAAAGCGTTTCTGAAGAAGAGAAATTTGTTAACATCGAGTATAGATTTAAGTGTCAGGAAGTCTTTTCTGAAAGTATTTGTATGGAGTGTAGCCATGTATGGAAGTGAAACATGGACGATAAATAGTTTGGACAAGAAGAGAATAGAAGCTTTCGAAATGTGGTGCTACAGAAGAATGCTGAAGATTAGATGTGTAGATCACATAACTGATGAAGAAGTATTGAATAGGATTGGGGAGAAAAGAAGTTTGTGGCACAGCTTGACAAGAAGAAGGTATCGGTTGGTAGGACATGTTCTGAGGCATCAAGGGATCACCAATTTAATAGTGGAGGGCAGCGTGGAGGGTAAAAATCGTAGAGGGAGACCAAGAGATGAATACAATAAGCAGATTCAGAAGGATGTAGGTTGCAGTAGGTACTGGGAGATGAAGAAGCTTGCACAGGATAGAGTAGCATGGAGATCTTCATCAAACCAGTCTCAGGACTGAAGACCACAACAACAACAACAAGTGTTGAGATAATTTTATCGGAATTGTCTATTCTTGGCGAATTCACAATTGTATTCAGATCTGTTGTACCTTGTATGGAATAAATTTTAGTGTTTTTGGTGGATATCTGAGACTTCGTGTATTTACGTAGTCAGGCTTCCACCACGTTAGCTCGACGCTGACAAGCGGTATGGGGTACATAGCGACATGGGATTTCCAGCTTGCCGTCCGGTGGTCCCTGTCCACTGTCAACCACAATGCTTCTCACCCACCTGATTTTGCTTCTTCGCTGCAACTCGCCAGCAACGTGACGCTTAAATCAACCTTACTTTCCCATGATTAATTTATGTTTCGGGCTTACCGTTTGTAACCTCACACCCTCTCTGTGTACAGCTCCATCTATTCAAAAGGGTAAAAGACCAGTATTTAACATCCCGTGTACGACGACCGGAGGGCGCAGCACAAGCTCGAAATGGAGAAGGGGAACGTAGGTGAAATCCTTGCTTGTCAGGTATTGCATTACACCTTAGATAGGAGGAGAGTATTTCCTTATAAACAAAAACATTACATATACTGATGAGCCAAAGAAACTGGTACAACTTCCTTATATCGTGCAGTGCCCCGCGAGCACGCAGAAAGTGTCGCAACACGACGTGGCGTGGAACCGACTAATGTCTGAAGTAGTGCTGGAGGTAATTGACACCACGAATCCTACAGGGCTGTCTACAAATACGTAGGAGTAAGACGGGTTGGAGGTCTCTTCTGAACAGCACATTGTAAGGCATCCCAGATATGCTCAATAATGTTCATGTCTGGGGACTTTGGTGGCCAGCAGAAGCGTTTAACTTCAAAAGAGAGTTCCTGCAATTGCAATTCTAGTCGTGTGGTGTGTCGCGTTGTCCTGCTGGAATTGCCCAAGTTCGTCGGAATCCACAATTGACATCAATGGACGCAGGTGATCATACAGGATGCTTACGTTCATGTCACCTTCAGAGTCGTATCTTGACGTATCAGGTGTCCCATATAACCCCAACTTCACACGCCCCACAGCATTACAAAGCCTCCACCAGCTTGAACAGTCCCCTGCCGATATGCAGGGTCCATGGATCCATGCGACTGACTCCATACCCGTACACGTCCATCCTCTCGATGCAATTTCAAATAAGACTCATCCGACCAGGCAACATGTTTTCAGTCATCAACAGTCCAATGTCGGTGTTGACGGGCCCAGTCGAGAAATAAAAATTTGTGTCTTGCAGTCATCAAGGGTACAGTAGTGGGCTTTCGCCTCCGAAAGCCCATTAGAATGATGTTTCGTTGAATGGTTCGCACGCTGACACTTGTTGATGGTCCAGCATTGAAACCTGCTGCAATGTGCGGAAGGGCTGCACTTCTGTCCCGTTGAACGATTCTCTTCAGACGTCGTTGGTCCCGTTCTTACAGGATCTTTTAACGGCCGCAGCGATGTCGGAGATTTGATGTTTTACCGGATTCTTAATATTCAAGGTACACACGTGAAATGGTCGGAGAATCCTCTCTTCTTCGCTAACTCGGAGATGCTGTGTTCCACCGCTCGTGCGCCGAATATAACACAACGTTCAAACTCTGTTAAATCTTGATTAGTTGTCATTCTAGCAGCAGTAACCGATCTAACAGCTGTGCCAGACACTTGTTGTCTTACAGCGGCGTTGCCGACCGCAGCGCCGTATTCTACCCGTTTACATATCTCTGCAATTGAATACGCATGCCTATACCAGTTTCTTTGGGGCTTCGGTGTATATAGCAAACGTCTGAAGTTGCAACTGTTATGATGAATACTGTGAAATTTTCGTCTGTAACAGTGGAATTTGCGACTGTCGGAACTCATTTGGTCATAATGCATAGCAGAGCTTCCACTGTCTAAAGATAGCCTTGCACGGCAGTCAGTAACCACATGAGGTTGGCCATTGAGCCCTCGGGGTTGGGGTCTTTGGGAGAAGATACCACACAGCGAGGTCATTGGTCTCATCGGATTAGGGAAGGACGGGGAAGGAAGTCGGCCGTGCCCTTTCAATGAGCCCTCGGTCGAAAGCTAATGGATGTGTAGCGTGGTCCATAAGTGTCGAACGGCGTTTCTGAAACAAAAAGAAGTTGGCAAATAGGAATACAAATTTAAGTAATATGCGATGGGAGAGGGGGGGGGGTGGAAACCTGTGACCATGTTACCAATTTAGCAGAAGCCACCATCTTGGATGCAATTTAATTTCGAAATGGAAAGGGATCATCTAACATAGAGAATTACACGAGAGAAATAATATGACTTTCATCTGAGCATAGCTTTATTTATCCTCGAGTTAATCTGCATTTTGTAGAGAACAAAGAAATTGACGGTGATGATACGTAAAGACTGCAGGATGTGCCTGACATGTTGTTTAGCCACTCATAGGTTGTTCTTATCCGCTTCGGCCATTTCCTGGTGGATCGTAAACAATAGTTGTACCGAAATGCGAGCTCAGTCATAAACAATCCGTTCAGTGAGGTGTGCAATGTTTCTGACATTCACCGCATATACCATTGTCTTCACATGTCGTCACAGATTGATATCTGTGGCCACTCCACCGTATCAATACGACCTATCCACTTTTGAAAAAGTTTTGAAAAACTGGATATCAGGGTATTCTCTGACAGCTAACTCGTCTAGAGGTACGGCACCATCGTGCTGAAAGGAAATTGGAAATGTCTATAGTCTTCAGACAGCACCGATGGCAGTGCACATTCGTCAGGCAACTTCAAATAATAGTCTGCTGTTAGTACCGCGTATGAAGAAGGGACCAACAATATTCCATACCAAACCATCACTTTCGATGTGCCAACTCCCTTCTGTGGATCGATCCAGTGACTGTTAACATCTGTGTCTGTGATTATTTGGCCGGCCGGTGTGACCGTGCGGTTCTAGGCGCCTCAGTCTGGAACCGCGTGACCGCTACGGTCGCAGGTTCAAATCCTGCCTGGGGCATGGATGTGTGTGATGTCCTTAGGTTGGTTAGGTTTAAGTAGTTCTAAGTTCTAGGGGACTGATAACCACAGATGTTAAGTCCCATAGTGCTCAGAACCATTTGAACCATTTTTTGTGTTTATTTATCTCTCTGCTCTCAAGCAAATTCGCATCATCCATAAACAGTGCGTCACAAGGGAGTAACGGGTTTCCTCCAGGTTGCGCGCCAGCCTCTCTGCAAGCTGACTCCAGCTTTTAGTTTGTAACAGAGTCAGTTATATGTAATTTCGTGAGGAGTTTGTCCACCTTATTGTGGGTAATGGGTGGTCTGCCTGGATGGCACTGGTTAAAGTCCTCTGCGATTATACGAGTGCTCTTCTCTCGTGCTATAAAGATGAGCTCCAGTGAGAGTCACTTATTTTTCTCGTGTAATTCTGTATCTGTTTGATACGTCACATAGCCCTCTTTCCATCTAAAAATTACGAGACGCATTAAACATGGCTGCTTCCAAAATGGCCCTCATGTTAGTAACATAGTCTTACAGGCTATCCCTTCAGCCCATCTGTTACTACCTGACCTGAACCAACTGTTTCTTTTCCTTTTAGAAGGCTGTTTCCAGACCAGGATTGGGGAGCAACGCGGTACTTGTAGTGCTGTTACTAGTAGCATATACCTTCTTTCACAGTTAACGGGCGGTAACGGCGTTACTATTTCCATAAAGAAACATGAACTGTAATTAGGTTACTTTTGGCGGTAACCAATTAACGAACTGTTTTTATCGCATAAAGCATATGTTGTTATGAGAATCTCAAGACAACATAATAGTGGCCTTTATTAAAAATTAAAAAAAAACAATAATACTTGCTTCGAAATTAAACCTTCACAACAACGTGTGTAGGAAAAGTGCGAATTATAATTCTCAGTGCCAGTATTGCCTTTAATTCTTTTTCATTCATTCATATCGTTTTTATTTAAAAATTATCTATGCAATAACGAGTTTATTACAGTCATGTGACTGTCACAGGTGAATAACAGTCATAGCATTCAGTCCCCGATGTTACACTCTTTCCCACTACCTTTCCGTCACGGAGAAGGAGGCAGACACGTACATGCCTTGGCCAGCTTCTGCTGAAGTGTTTGAGTTTTTTACTTCCGATGGAAAAATTGATTCGTTTCGTTCCAAATTGTTTGCCGTTGGGAAAAGAATACAAACCACTCGAAGTTTCCACAGCGAATTCAAACAAACATTTAATGGTTAGTTTTTTGCTTGCTGTTACCATTAGGTATTTAAATAAATGTGTAACTGATACCATTGTTTTATTTAAATAGAAAATGTTCTCAACATTCGTAACTATAAACATAAAAAAGCTAACGTATTCAATGCGTACCGTCGAGGATCGATGCCTGAACACCAGAGGCACACTCGACTGATGTATCCGAGCAAGTCAGCGGTCGCTGAACATTGTTTGTCGGAAAATCACGCTATGGAGTATGAACGCACGAGGATTCTGGTACTGACATCGAAATACTGGGACAGCGTTGTTAGAGAGGCCATCGAAATTCGCACCAATGACGACCTCATAAAGCGTGACTGTGGCTATAATCTTAGCAAGGCTTGGGAACCAGCGATTGGGTTAATCAAGAGTAAATCGAGCAAACGTATAGTTGTAACGACCACGGCGGACAGAGCCATCACACCGACGTCACCTCAGACGCCGTCGCAATCTGTTCCACCGCTCGACCGTTGCGCGGGGTACGGACGGCGGAGGGTATTTAAATCGGCCGCCGCCGCGACCGAACCCAGTTCCCTCTGAGCAGCTATAGCGTACGTATCACCGTGCCGGCACGTTCACAGGAGCTCAGTCCGTCAGTTCACCTGATGATGGCGACATGTATGATCGCCGAAATATTGTGCCCGTTGGACACTGTAGACCGGCTGTACACCCGTGGATATTTTGATTATCAAATACGCTGGGAGAAACTCAAGAATCACAAGAATAATAAAAATAATGTGTCACACATATCATGTTTCTCATCATATACAATAATCACGACGAAATGAGCTCTAACTAAGAGCAGTGAGTCAGGATTAGAAAGAATCAGTACGGATTGCGAATTGAGTTATCAGTTGATGATGGTGTTTGGTTTGTGGGGCGCTCAACTGCGCAGTCATCAGCGCCTGTACAAAATCCTAATTTTTACATAGTCCAGTTTTTTAAACAGTCCAAGCGAGCCACAGTCATGTATGATGATGAAATGATGAGGCCAACACAAACACCCAGTCCCCGGGCAGAGAAAATACCGAGCACGGCCGGGAATCGAACCCGGGACCCCGAGATAGCAACGCTAGCCACTAGACCACGAGCTGCGGACGAGTGATCAGTGAAACACCTGACGACATCAAACCTGAGAACAGAAGATAATTATGAGCACCCGCAATTGGAATAAAAGACATTTAGGTTTTTGCCAAATAGTATCTCATTTATGACGGTAGTGAAACTGCTGGTGTTAACTGGATGTTACACGGCACTGTTCCTTCAGTTACTTGTGCTTCTATGGTCTTTAGATTCGCTATGCTGCAAACATCGATTCTACATAAATGCTAATTTTTACAGATAAATAGCTTTGATGGGAGAGAATAGATTCAGCTCCACAATTTAGAATCATTTTCATTCATCTTCAGCCATTCAAGCTGGGGTACTCCTCTTGTTAGTGTGAATAGCTCTCTTTCTCTTAGCGAAAGCATTAATTTAGTTCCTTGTCATACTGCAGTGGTCATGTAATGAACTGGGATATGGAAGGATCTGACATCGAAGAGAGTTCCTAAATTAGGAGCAAAACTTCCCTTGAGAGGATATCACCGCAATACCTTTGACCAAGCGAGTAGATAAGTATTGGATGATCCTGCGAAGTAGGCGTCCTACTTGGCATATAGAGCAGAAGCCTGCAGCAAACCAAGAGCAAAACTAGATTAACACAGACAACTCCATGCGACCATAAGTTATGTGTATCCCAGAGAATGGGCACTGTGTGACGTCAGGAGATGTGTCCGAATTTAAGTATACGAGTAAACGTAAGTGCAAGATTTTTTACTGTGATTTCCATTTATTTAACCATACAGTCAATAAATCTGTACAAGAACAGATAAAATAAAATACCAGTAGGCTACTATAATAGAATAAGCAGTAAAATATGATAGCATACTGTCATAGGAAGCACAAAGATAATTATTGTCTTTCACGTATTTATTAACCCTTCTCCCGGGTAAATTTCTACAACAGTTAAAACAATTAAAAAGAATGTTTCATGATCATTTCCATCGCTTACATGAAAGTCTCATTAAACGATAGTCAACTGACAGCACTAGCCGGGAATCTTACGCAACATTAAACTGATGAAAAGAAACAAAACATACGTAATTTTAGGAAGATAACATTACTAAGAGCAATAAATTCTCACAATCCACCATCTGCTTACAGCTACTAGAGAAAATAAACGTGCACACACACACACACACACACACAGAGAGAGAGAGAGAGAGAGAGAGAGAGAGAGAGAGAGAGAGAGAGAGAGACGTGACAAATATATTCTGGAAGTATTCTGGAGTATCCACCATATTTTAGATAATGTCGTTTCACTACGCAGTGAATAAGGATCAGTTTGTGGTAACAGCCGAAACAGATCCCTGCGTATTCACTTCTGAAAACGATGAGGGATGATGAGAAAGCACAAACTGTTCCTAGCATCTATAATTGTTCCGCCGTTCATCCGACTACTGCGTGTGAATTCAAGTCGACCGCCAGAGACGGTGTCGCCAAAAATGTGCTTCGTTTGCTTTCCTAAAACCGAGCAAGAAAGCAATACAAAAATTGGACATGGGACGGTAGTACGAGTCCAATCCGAGAAAAAAGGCTAAGCAGTCTCGTGTGCTTCCAACCACGCTTTGAAAACAACTGACACTAATTGTATCTGGCGTGTCACTTGAATTTGCGCGCGCCGCTGCCTCATTGGCTAACTTCAGTGCTAATAAACTCTGAAACACTCTTACGTATCTAATGCTATTATTAACAGTTATTTCTCAGCACAACCAATCCCGCGATAGTCTTACAAACTTTTCAGATTGTTTCTGACCACCCTGTATATCCTCACTGGAGTCGAGGTGGGTTGCATATACGCTGCAGCAGCGCCGGTATACGGAAGCTTAATTACACACATGTTCAGATTATTTAACTAAACCATTATTTTTGATACTCTTAAGTTTTCTGGTGTCTGGTGGCTTACAAAACACTCGTTCGACCTATACCTGAGTATTGCTCATCAGTGTGGGATCCGTACCAGGTCGGGTTGACGGAGGAAATAGAGAAGATCCAAAGAAGAGCGGCGCGTTTCGTCACAGGGTTATGTGGTAACCGTGATAGCATTACGGAGATGTTTAGCAAACTCCAGTGGCAGGCTATGCAAGAGAGGCGCTCTGCATCGCGGTGTAGCTTGCTGGAACCGGAAAGGGAGGTAATGACAGTGGCACGTAAAGTGCCATCCGCCACACAACGTTGGGTGGCTTGTAGAGTGTAGATGTAGATGTAGACGTAAAAACAGGATAGAAAAGTGTAATAATTGATTTGTTTCAATGCTTTTATTGATGTCATGAAATTTCCCTTCCAAGCAACTCACAGATCACTGAATTTTTCTGAGTTGGTAACATCTGTCATTTACCCTCCAAATCCTCTTAGTGTTAATTGTCCCTGTACATGCTTTGAAACTGTATTTACAGTAATGTTTTACGTTTCTGTAGTGCACTTCAGCTTGTTATTTACTCTATTAACTTCTTGCTACATTAACAAGACATTATATAGCTTGTGAACTTGCATGTTTTTAGCTATAGGTTCAAATGGCTCTGAGCACTGTGGGACTTAACTTCTGACGTCATCAGTCCCCTAGAACTTAGAACTACTTAAATCTAACCTAAGGACATCACACGCACCCATGCCCGAGGCAGGATTCGAACCTGCGACCGTAGCGGTCGCGCGGTTCCAGACTGTAGCGCCTAGAACCGCTCGGTCACCCCGGCCGGCTTAGCTATAGGAATAAATCGTGGAGTTTCTAAAGAACGTGAGGTTACGGGGAAGATTAAGGATGTTTCACCTCGGAAGGTTTCGGCTGTGGTAGCACTTTTTGCTGAAAATCGTTATACACAGCAAGAAATTGCAGACAGAATGAGAAAACTGTCGGCAGAATCAAACTTTCAGTGCAGAAAGGTGGTGAATACAAGCCAGATAGGAAAGGAAAATGTGGATGTAAAAGAAAAATGAGTCCTAGAACAATGAGAAGACTTACAAACACGGCAAAAATGAACTGTAAACTTACTTCTACAGACACGAGCCATCAGCTGTAAAGTTTGGGTGTTGACGTTTCACCTGTGACAGTGAGGAGGCGGCTGTATGAATGTGGTTCAAAGGCATGACGACCAAGGAAAAAACAGAAAATCGCGCTTGGCGTGGAAACCAAAAGGTTTCAGTGGGCTAAACAACTTCAGGTGTGGAAGAGTAAGGACTGGGCTAAGGCATGTGCAGTCATATGGTAAATTAAGTGGTCCTAATCTCTAAAGTTAGGAGTTTTGGTTTGAAATTGTGATGTTTTATTGATACTGAAGAAATGCACATTTGAATTTTGGGACTGTTGTGGTCTCCTATGCTACCCTCTCCAACTTTTCTAACGTGCAATTTTGTACACATGTTTCAGGTATGCTTCAGTGTTAAATCTGTATTCACTGTGATGGAAGAAAGCAGCCAGTGTGTTCGTCGCAGACCTGGAGAACAGTTCGAAGCTGAGTGTGTGCAGCAATTTGTGAAGCATCTAATTTCCGTTATGGTCTGTATTGTGATGTCCGTGAAACGTCCTGGCAGATTACACATTGTTGAAGGAACAATGAGGCAAGAACAATATAAAGAAACCATTGAAAAGGAACTTTTCCCCCAAATAAATGCGTCGGTCTCTAATAAAGATGTCATTTTCATTCATGATGGTGCACCTTACGACAGAGCCAAAATCTGTTTCCAAGTACTGGGAATGAAAGCAGCTGAAACTGTTGCCCTGGCCAGGGAATAGCCCTGACACGAACCCAGTTGAAAATTTATGGGCTAATGTGGAACAGAGCATAAGAAAATTTACAATAACCACCAAACAAGATCTCATGGAGAAACTAGAGTAAATCTGGTACCATGACAATGATATTACAATGTCATGTGAAAAGTAAATAAACACTATGCCAAAGAGGATAAAAATGTTGATCAATAACAAAGGCATTCATACAAAGTATTGAATGTACAAATATAATCTGTATGTGAATGTAAATATGTAATAAATATAAAATTTGGAAAAAAAGTCTTTAGTCTATCAATTTGAACACATCTATATTGCCCATTTGCATCCCTTCCTGCCTAAAGTTTTCATGACTGATCGTAGGATTTTCCAGCAGCACAGTTATTTAGGCTGGAGAACGAAAGAATATTATTGTGGTGTCAGGAGAATTCCAGTTTTATATTTGGTTACAAATTGGCATCAACATGAACTTTGTCGTGCGCATTTGAGATCTCAGCTTTGGAAGTTCACAGCTCAGAGATACGTTTCTCATTACGTACCTATATGTTTGAATCTGTGCGTCAGCACATGGTGACAGATACCAACGGGTGTTTGGTGTGAGGCGATTCAGGGGAAGCACGGAAAATCTAACTCAGGATGACCGAACTCCCTCCTCCAGAATAATGTATCGGTGTCTTCCAAAAATGTCATCTCGCTTACTGAGAGACGAACTGGAAGGAAATGAACTACCAACAGTTAACCATTCGCACAGTCGTAATAACATTAATAAATACATTTACTAAAATATTCTGGGCTATTATCCCTTGGTCGGGTGAATTTCTTATTGAAACCACCATTTCGTTCCCATCAGCGGAGGGCATATGCGAAAGATGTAGTAAGTTTTTCGAAGATCTGATGCACACTCAGGCTAGTTACTGACCTGGGTAAAATTCCGCTTCCACGTGCCTCCGTGCAGAGGGGTGACGTCCCAACTTTTGTTAACTCGAGCCCAACTGGCCGTTGTCGTTTACCGTCCTCCGCTATTGCTTTCTTCATCGCATGGTGGAAGACTAGTACACGCTTTCTTCAGCACCGAAATCCGGATACCATTCACTTTCGCCGCATTCTCCTTCCGATTATAATTACTGTGGTCTTTAGTAATGATAGCGATGTGCAGGTGTCTGCGAAATGCCATTTTTTCCTGTCTTTCATTAAAGACGTCACGCATCTCTTAGGAAAGATTTTGACAAAACGGAATATAGTTGTAAACTACAAACGCGAAACATGCAAAAACACTTAAGGTCGGCCAAGAATGCTAGCAAATTGCTGAAATTTTTTTCACTGGACACCATACAGTTATGGAAACATGCACGTGAGTACTATTAAAAGAATAGTCTAATAACGACTAGAACAACGCAACAGCAGCTGCAGAAGGAAGAACAGAGATCACCTGTTGCGGAACATGTTTCGCAGCCAGGAGATCACTGTATTCGATGTGATGTGACTCGGATACTAGTAGCCACTAGGAGATACTATGAAAGGCTATACGGAGAGTGCACAGAGATTAGTATAGACACTAATAATTTTAGTTGGAGGAAGGAGGGCGTGAATCGGAATGTTACCTGGATTCCGACGGTGAAGAATATGTATGTGTTCCAGTCTTCCGTCATTGTTTTATAGCAATAGTGGACGACAGGGACCGACAACGCCCAACTGCGCTCGAATTTATAAAACTTGTAACGTCACCCCGCTGCAGGGGAGCTTGCGAAAGTGGAATTTTACTTAAGTTAGTATCGAGCTAGGGTGCGGATCGGACCTTCGAAAATGCTACAACTCACGTCGATGATGTTCTCCGGGGGTGACCATCCAGTCAGCCCAGCGCCGTTGGGAAGCGAGGTGCTCTCTTGTGAGGGTAACTGAGGAGCTACCTACTCGAGAAGTAGCAGCTCCGCTCTCGTAAATTGACATACGGCCGGGAGAGCGGTGTGCTGTCCTCATGCCTCTCCGTATCCGCATCAATTGACGTCTGTGGTTGAGGATGACACGGCCGGCAGTCGGTACCGGTGGGCGTTCTTAGCCTGTTCGGGTGGAGTTAAGTTTTAGACTGGAGGATGGATCTTGAACTTATAGACAGCCAAATGGATCTTGAACACCTTGGTGTTTTATTGTTGCACCATTCCATCCCTTGCACCATTCTTCTCTGATGTCACACTCCTTTTTGTTTCTTCCATTATGTCGCAGTGGACAGCGTGAGATCTGACAACTGCAAAATGGTTTAGAAGAGATATCTTTATGGAGCGAAAACTGGAAATTCACCGTAAATAATGAAA
Organism: Schistocerca gregaria; assembly: GCF_023897955.1. NCBI lineage: Eukaryota > Metazoa > Arthropoda > Insecta > Orthoptera > Acrididae > Schistocerca > Schistocerca gregaria. The sequence continues at coordinate 565,310,592 of NC_064931.1, forward strand.
AGTGTGAGGTCATCCACATGAGCGCTAAAAGCAATACGTTAAACTTCGGTTACAAGACGAAACAGTCAAATCTAAAGGCCGTCAACTAAACACCTCGGAATTAAAGTTACGAACAACTTAAATTGAAAGGGACACATAGAAGATGTTGTGGGGAAGACGAACCAAAGACTGCGTTTTATTGTCAGAACACTTAGAAGATGCAACACATCTACTAAGCAGACTCCCTACACTACGCTTGTCCGTCTTTTGTAGTACTGGAGTGCGGTGTGGGATCCTTACCAGATGGGATTAACGGAGCACATCGAGACAGTTCAAAGAAGGGCAGCACTTTTTGTATTGTCTAGAAATATGGGAGAGAGTGTCATGGACATAATACAGGATTTGGGGTGGAAATCATTAAATGAAAAGCGGTTCTTGCTGCGACGGGATATTCTCACCAACTTTTTCTCCGAATACGACAATATTTTGTTTATGCAGTCCTACACAGGATGAAACGACCATCATAATAAAGTAAGATAGCTCAGAGCTCGTATGGAAAGATGCAGATGTTGGTTTATTCCACGCGCTGTTTGGGAGTGGAATAATAGAGAATTATTGTGAATTTTAGTCCATGAGCCGTCCGCCAGGCACTTAAGTGTGATTTGTAGAGTGGCTGTGTAAATGTAGATCTTGAGGAGGATCATTTAAGACTGTATGAATTGGAAGGTCTTGGGGATAGTCGGGGTGATGCACATTCCTCCATTCTCTGTCGGTTGCCTCTTGACGTCGATGTTCAGGTAGTGGGAAGTTACTAATGGTGCGCAGCCAAGGGATCGGTGTGGATTTTGATGTTCCCGTAATAAGTCTCATTGGTTCAATCAGATGTATGTCTAGTCTTTTTGTATGAGACATCAATCTGAATGAATTAAAGAGAATTACTACCGATATACTGAAATCCACACCGATCCCTTCAGTTGTTGCAGGAAACGAAGTACCACCCAGAACTTTACTTTATCAATGGGCTGCGTCTGTCGCTTCGGTCCCTGTAACGGCGTGCTAAGGTTCTGTGGCGCGTGGGTTTCAAATTGTATCGGGACAGAAGACAAATGTCTGCATATGAACAAAACATGAACTACGTAATTTTACTTTTACGTGATGATAATTAAAACTTCATGACTTCTTCTCGCACCTGTCCCACCTCTCACTCTGGTTGATACGCGTTCCGTTTCGGTATTAACTTCCTTACTTTGACTGAGTTTTGTTACGTTAATAGTTAAATCAGCATCATTGGCTTTCAGCATCTCTTACCGATATGTATTCCATTCAGTAGTAAATATTGGCTCGTAAATATATCAGTTTTCCATCCAAAGCTGTACATTTATATTACTAGGAGAACGTGATTATGTAAATGGAATACTCCTGGACTTACGTAGAACTAGTTTCTCGTTATTTATCTTCATGTATGTGTACTCCTAGCCTTAATATACACCTTGCTCCTCTTTCTGTTTGAATAAGTGTGACATTTGCAGTTGTGAAAGCTTAAGTTTTACAGACAGCACCCACGTAATTTCAAGGTTCGTCGCCAGGTACTCATACCCTTAGGTACTCATACCCTTAGGTACTCATACCCGAATAGGTGCTTCGAGCTTGTAGTGACCTGTCTAAGAAATCTTTCATTTCATGTCTACATTCAACAGCGCAGGTCGAGAAACCTGCAACCATACTGTAACAGAATCGGCGAGGAAAACTCTACAACAGACGGCTCGAACAACTGTACGAGCGCGGCGACGAATCGCAAGCTGTCCATCCACTTCACGAGCGAGTCATTTTCTTCCCCGATTCTTACGTACCCATCAATCTGTAACATAAAACGATTTTCACTTGTTTGGAATTTTATAGACAGTGTCTTCTGTTTCGTTAACACGTTTACTTGGCATCAACGATCCTCTCGAAAAATTCAAATTATAAACCAGCGAGGCGAGGAAAATCCGCTTCCGCACGGTTTATGAGCGTAATTAGTGGGGAGCGCAGCGGCTGACGCAGCAGCGTGGCCATGCGTGCCCCGCTCCCGTCATCTGCAGGGACTCAAGGAGCAGGAGAAACCAGCGCTCCTGGCGACGAACCTTGAAATTACGCCGGTGCTGTCTGTAAAATGTAAACTTTCACAACTGGAAATGTCACACTTATTAAAACATTTCTGGCTAATATGCCGTGGTCGGATGATTTGTAGTTGAAACTCAGCGTTTCGTCCCCAGCTGCGGAGAACATCTTCAAAGGGAGTTGTAGCATTTTCGAAGGTCCTATCTCCACCCTCGCTCGTTGCTAACGGAAGTAGAATTCAATTTTCGCGAGCTACAGTGCAGAGGGATGACATTAAAAGTTTTATAAACTCGAGCGCAGTTGGGCGTTGTCGGTCCGTGTCGTCCACTATTGCCATAACACAATGATGGAAGACTGGAACACACACACACATTCTTCAGCGTCGGAATCTAGGTAACATTCCGATTCGTGCCCTCCTTCCCCCAACTAAAATAATTATGATCTTTACTAATCTGTATGCGCTCTCTGTATAGCCTTTCATAGTATCTCCTTGTGGCTACCAGTATCCGAGTCATATCAAATCGAATACAGTGCCTGGCTGCAAAGCATGTTCCGCAACAGGTGATCTGTCTCTGTTCCTCCTTCTGCAGCTGCTCTTGCGTTGTTCTAGTCGATATTCGATCGTCTTTTGGTAGTACTCAAGTGCATGTCTCCATAACTATCTGGTCTCCTGTAAAATCCTACTTTTCCAGCAATTTGTTAGCATTCTTGGCCGACCATAGGTGTCTGTGTATCTCTCGGGTTTGTAGTTTACAACTACACATCAAAGAAACTCCGAGAGTTCCGGGACCTATACAGAAAATTGGAATAGAGATCAAAATCATTTGGATTTGCAGCTCCTTGTCTTTACAGTGTTAGCAAATTGGTTCAAATGGCTCTGAGCACTATGGGACTTAACATCTATGGTCATCAGTCCCCTAGAACTTAGAACTACTTAAACCTAACTAACCTAAGGACAGCACACAACACCCAGTCATCACGAGGCACAGTGTTAGCAGGTAAATTGTAGGATGTGAGGTCCGCCAGAGGTCTGTCGGATACGTTACACTGTTTTAGAGTTTATTAGCACTGAAGTTAGCCAATCAGGTAGCAGTAGGCAAATTCTAGTGCCACGCCAGATACATTTAATGTCAGTTGTTTTCAAAGCGTGGTTGGTAATACACGAGACTGCTCAACCTTTGTCTCAGGTTTGACCCGTACTACAGTCCCATGTCCAATTCTTGTATCGCTCTCTTGTTCGGTTTTAGGAAAGCAAACGAAGCACTCGTTTGACGACACCGTCCCTGGCTGGCCACTTGAACGCGCAGTGTCCTGATAGTCTACCTTCAATGTTAATTAACTCGAAAACGGCGGAGCGTATCGAATTTTTTTCGTAAGAATTATTTCGCACCGCAGTCTGCTCTGCAACACCCTTACAAGCTTTTCAGACTGTTTCTGGTCAACTTTTAGGCAAAGGCTGATATGGCATTCGGACGGAAACGTTTTGATCACCTCTTATGATATTTGTGGAGTCTGTAAGTGATTTCCCACAGCTCGTTAAGGTTTCCAATCTTAAGTCGCGTATAGTCTACAACTATGATCATGGTCACTTTACATGTGATAAAAGCTGTACGCTAACATGAAAATATATATTATGTAATTAGGATCGTGATTCATTTGACCAGTCCATGGTCTAGATTTCTCCATACACTTTGCAGTAGTTGGATGAACAGCGGAACACGTACAGATCGGCTGATGCGATGGTGCATTGTGAGAATTTATTGCGCTTAATACTGTTATCTTCATAAAATTACATATCTTTTATTTCTTTTCATAAGTTTAATGTTGTGTTAAGAATCCCGGCTAGTGCTGTCAGTTCACTGTCATTTAATGAGATTTTCATGTAAACATTGGAAATGATCATGAAACAATCTTTTTAATTGGCTTAACTGTTTTAGAAAGTTACCAGGAAGAATGGTTAATAAATACCTAAAAGATAATAATTATAAATGTGCTTTCTATCACAGTACGCTATCGTGTTTTACTGCTTATTCTCTTATAGTAGCCTACTAGTATTTGATTTTTATCTATTCGTGTACAGATTTGTTGACTGTGTGGTTAAATAATTTGAAATCACAGTAAAAAATCTTGCAATAAATGTACTCGTATACTTAACTTCGGACACATCTCCTGATGTCACAAAGTGTCCATTCTCTGGGATACACAGAGCTTCTGGTCTCATGGAGTTGTCTGTGTTAACCGAGTTTTGCTGCTGTTTTGCTGTTACCTTCTGCTTTATACGCCATACAGAACGCCTATCTTGCAGGATCATCCACTACTGTCTGTTTGCTCGGTCCTTGGTACTGCGGTAATATCCTCTCAAGGGACGTTTTGCTCCTAATTTAGAAATATTTTTCGATGTCGGCTGCTTCCATGTCATAATTAATTACATAACCACTGTACTACGACAAGCGACTAAATTAATGAACTCACTACGTGAAAGAGAGCTATCCACTCTAACAAGAGGAGTACCCCACCATGAATGGCTGAAGATCAATGAAAATGTATACTCACCCATCAAAGCCATTCATCTGTAAAAATTGGAATTTATGTAGAATAGATGTTTGCATCATAGCGAATCTGAAGACCATAGAAGCACAAGAAGCCGAAAAAACAGTGCCGTGTAATACCCAATTAACAATAGCAGATCCGCTACCGTCATAAATGAGGTACTATTTGGCAAAACAGGAAATGTTTTTTGTTTCGATTGCGGGTGCTCATAGCTTCCTTCTATTCTCACGTTTGATGTCGCAAGGTGTTTCAATGAGTCACTCCGTCACTGTGCACTCTTGGCTGATTCACTGTTCACCCAATTCGCAACCCGATCTCATTGTTTCTGATCCTGACTCATTGCTCTTTGTTAGAGCTCATTTAGTCATGATTATTATATAAGACGAGAAACATGATATATATGATACTTTATTATTATTCTTATTCTTGTTCAAACAGTAACGCATTATATATTGAGGTCAGAAACAGACCGAATAGTTTGTAATTGTATTGCTGCGTAGGTTGTACTGAGAAATAACTGTTAAGAAATTTCGATACTTTGTACTGTAGTCATGTTTACGTCCCTATGTTAACAATGGCCTCTAGCGAAGTTACAAACTCCAAATGTTCATTTCGTGAATTCCCAGGGCTGGGGGGTGGACTTTCATCCACAGCCTGCACCAGTTTCTACCGGGTTTGGAAGCGGTTTTGATTCACAAGCCGTGAAGGCGTCTCCTCTTCGTCTCACTTAGGATATTTTTCAAACGACAATTCTGAAGTCGTGTTTCGCGGTCACGTGTGTTACACCATTGCTTGTAGACACGTTGAACAACACGCAGCGAAATACTGACAAATCCAGCAACTTTATACACCATATGGCCATGCCCCTTTTTGCCACTCTGTCACATCCTTAAATTTAGCCACGTTTACGTACAATGTCCGATTCAAACATAAATGTCTCACTGATATCTGCTGCGTTATGCTCACGTAGCGGCTGTGCACGCGCGATTGAGCAGGTGACCCAATAGTAATGCCATCTATTAAGACTTAATGATTTATCTGTGCAACAGCACTGGGACGGCTAACTTTTTGTCCGGTGAGCTTATCATTACCTTCCCTCAAATTTTCAAAGTCGCTCTCTGGTTTCTTGAGACTTTTTTGAAGATCGTGGACGTACGAGGACACGGCATACATCCTTTATGACTTCGTCAGTCACTTAAAAAGGAAGTTTAATACTGTCCAGGTCTAACCCAGTGATGAAAACACGCACGGGTGCAGCCTTCGGCACTGGAGCGTAGGACTGATAGGGGATCACTCTATAGCCGCTTTGGTAGTGAATCTGATAACTGTCCTGCTTTCTTGTTCCAGTCGCATGGTATACGCTACAATTTTAGCCAAAGTCAAAGTTTAAAATTTTAACCAAGAGGAATTTTATATCGTTGTGTCACATTCTTTGCACTGTTTTAGTAAACAAAGCTATATTTGCCAGTTCACATGATGTTCCACGAACATCGAGTCAACAGAAGCTGATACAGCGTGGCAACGGCTCACACAGAAAAGCCTAAGCTAAATCAATTATAGTATGAAAACACAAAATCTTCACTAAATTTTTGTGTATGACAGGTGATGTTTAGATTTAAAAATGGCGTGTGTTCCCACATATTACGCTCAGTGATCCACAGATGCGACAGATGAGTTTTGTGGTGCCAACTGTTGGTGTCGTTTCTCCCTCCCCACAAGAGTACCATTATGCATGAATCTGTGCTGGGAAAAGTTGGAGCGCAGAAACAATTCTTATTGATTGAAGCGTGAAACAAAGTTACAAAGTTATAGAGTTAAGTAGCGCGCATTATTCAGCATTCTGTGCGCTTAGTTTGTCCTGTTTCCATACGCGTCTGGAATCTAATGAGAGAGCACAACTTATTCCCTGCACCCTTTAATTGGAAAAAGTCGTCCTGTCTTCTGTTTTTCGATACTATTATTAAGAAATAGATTTCTCTTCTGCCAAGGGAGCATACATTTACTTGAAGTTATGTAACAGCAAAGAAAGGCAGTTATTATTATTAAGATTACTGACAAAGTAACTGCATTGTAGTCTTGCAACAAGATGATTCGTTAATGGAGTTCCAGATATGTGGCCGCAAATCATCTTTTTCCATCGACAGGTCGTCTAGTGAGATAACTGCTTGAATTAAATATTGTTAAATCTACAGCCATTCTTCATCATCTGCAACTCCAGTTACACTTTCCACCATATATATCAGAAAAATTCCGGTTTTTACAACTGATATTTGTGTGCTTACCAAACATGTTTTCTAGGCATCTTCATTGGTCTACAATACAAAGAAAATTATTTGCTTATACATATTTTGGTAGGGTATCTATACTAATTCTTGGGAGCACATTTAAATCCAGCTATGTCTTTTTCATCCATCCATGTATAGTTCTGTATGTGCTAGTTGCAGACAATACAGGTTTCTATCAATTTATATGTTGCACTTAAATATTTCTCCGGGCATAACGTATACTGTATCATAACAGCATTTGTTGTGGCTCACATGCTTTAGGGCTGAGTGTGAAATCATAGGAGCTATACAGGGTGAGAGGAGAGTGGGTAGAGATGAAGGGGGGGGGGGGGTTCAAATGGCTCTAAGCACTATGGGACTTAACATCTGAGGCCATCAGTCCCCTAGAACTTAGAACTACTTAAACCTAACTAACCTTAGGACACCACACACATCCATGCCCGAGACAGGATTCAAACCTGCGACCGTAGCAGTCTCGCGGTTCCAGACTGTAGCGCCCAGAACCGCTCGGCCACGACGGCCGGCGAGGGTGTGTGTTGCGGAACTGTGTGTGTGTGTGTGTGTGTGTGTGTGTGAGTGGGTGGGTGGGTGGGTGGATGGATGCGCGCGCTCGTGCGTGCGTGATAGCACGAGTTCGGTGTGAAAACCTGGTGTCATCTGCTTACACTCGTATTTAAAAATTAAATAATCCAAGCTGTGGCTAATTTAATCTGATTTGGAAGGGTAATTTACCGTGAGGTACGAGCGTAGCTTTCTGGACCATACTAGCCACTGAGAGCAGATTTCCATGGATAATTATAAGATTTACACACAGGATTTAGGAGACAACACAACACACTGTACTGAAGAAGGACTCATAGCTCCAATCCGACAAGCATATCAGCAGTGGATCTCAACATGTCGATTCTTTGCAAGCAATTCTTCATACTACGCACTGCTAAGGACGACAGCTCGGCATAAACATAACTGAAAATTTATACGTGCGTGAACAGCTGAATTATAGAAACAAATTATTGACTGTGTACAGCAGCATGAAGTCACAAATTGGTTTTTAGTTTATTTTATCGAAAAAGCACCATTACTTGTTTGTAAATGATGCTTCGTCATAACGTATGTTACGTTGATTTACAGTTGAATAACATTTTTTTTTTTTTTTTTTTTTTTTTTTTTTTTTTTTTTTTTTTTACGAAAGCACGCAAGTCGTCTGAAAATGAATTTCATCAGTTCGAATTCGGAGACTATACTTTTTCGGTAAAGTAAACCAAAAACCAATTTGCGACTGGCTGCTGCTGTACGCCATCAACACTTTCTACCACATAACAACCACGGCATTCAATATTTGTTAAAATCTCATAAATTATGGACAGCTGATGTATTGCCATTGCCACAGCGATTGAAATAATTCGGTTTTGTACGTTTTACTGCCGTGGGAGTCGATCGCACTATGAATATGACATGCAATATCAGAGCTTTTGGTCGCGCTCAGATCGTAGATGTCCAACGTATGGAGCACTCAGTCTAAGATGTCTTGTAGACAGTGGGTATTTCGCATGACACCTTATCGAGGGTGTACCGATTTGTGGGAAACCGCGGCTATCAGAATCGACGGCCGTGGACAACATGTCGATACTACACGCCGCCGTCGACTATCGGGGTTTGTAACATAAGGAAGACGAGGCACTATGCACAAAATTACTTGCCAGTTCAGTGTCGGACAACATCAGCGAGTAGGCTGTCTTAACATTTATACCGGTAACCAATCCTCCGCTATTGGGGGGCAGCCCTACACTTGTACATCAACTCACCACACATCATAGGGCACAGAGATTAACATGGACGCAGAAACACTGCCATTATAAAACACGGAAAAGGACCCTCTACTGTTACATCGAGGATCAAGTTGGTACGTTACAATGGCTCAATGCGACTATGTCGAAAACCGCATGAAGCGATGCATCCCGACTGCAACGTGCATGGAAGGGGTGAGGCATTCTCGTGTGTTGAATGTTGCGATCCTTTCTAACGCTCCGTGCACATTGTTGGATCGGTCTGAGTGGTAGGAGAGAAGGCAAGGCTGCAGCCCGACGTCGCTAGAACTAGGCAGTTGTCTTGTGACAAGCCGAAGCAGTTTGCTAGCAACACTGCTTGTGTTAAATTAGATTTATGTTCTGTATTAGCAGTACTATGGCATCTACGTACCTGTCAAAAAAATAAAAATAAAAAATAAAAAAGTTAATTAGCCGCATTATGAATGTGGAATGGGCATTGCTTCACATTTCGTGTAACTTGAAGTCCATGCAAAGCGCTTATTATGCTATCGTACTGTTATGGGCTGGAATAACTCGTTGGAACGTCATCACAAAACCAACCACATAGAAGACATGATGCACTTCTCTTCTGACAAACCAAAGTGAATTCTGGATGAACTGAGGGCCGCTAGTAGGGAAAAAACTAAGTAAAGGCTAATCAGAGTAACTAAAAAAATATTTGTGGTCGACATCACGAGTTATTTGAATTCAATAAGGCTCTTAATGCCAGGGGAGAATCATTTGGTAGCACATATGGTGGGCAAAATTGATGCTGTCAAACAAACACTTATCTTGGGAAAATCGCCTTCAAGTTAGTGATGCGGAACATTTCCCAGAACTCGAAGCGGTCGTTTGTGTACGAGACTTGACTAACTACGCTTCTGTATTGGAGACATTTCATCCTTAGTGAGCTGATACAGGTACAGTGTAGCATCTGGCTCAAAGATGTGTTTGTCCAACCCATAAATTTACAAGACTTGTATAAAGTTTACCCCAAGAGCAATACATCGAGTGCACAGACAAGCCGCGAAAATTATTTCAATATTCGGTTCAACGTAGGTGTGCGAATTCTTTTTGTTTATTATGAAACTAACAAGCTCTCGGCAACCCTCGTGTTTAACCAATTTGACTCTGCATAGCTCCGTGTGTTACACATTTTAAAATCAAAATGTGTATAAATTTGTGAACAAAACAATTTTATTTTAAGTATAATGTATGTAAAGGTTTCCTTAGTTCTGCTCATCGCACTATATAATTTGCTTATTTAATTAATTGGGAGAAAAATAAAAAGTTAAAAATAAACTGATAAAATTGTGCTTATCAGAATATGCTGCAATATTCGCGTATTAGAAATAGTCGCACAGCGATGCAGACACGTCAGTCTAAGCTGCCCGCGTGTGTAGCCAACTGAATCTAGCCGTCTCATTCACACATCTGCTGGGAATAGCGCAGTGTTGGGGGAAGCCGGAGCCCCGAGCAAACTCGACTGCACTCGCAGGGCACGAGCGCGCTTCCAGAGCGTAAATCTTGGTCAGGCCTTGCTTACAAAACCCCATTTTCACTTTCTGTCTGACCTATTGTTCCTTAATTGTTTGAGAATGGTTTAAGAAGCATTCCATGTACATAAGAATGCCTTTTAGACGCAACACCGACTCCAGATTGCGCGACCACGTCATAATTAGCATATCTGGCATTCCTTCACAAGAGATAAGCGTGTCTTTGCTACAGCTTCGGCTTATGATCCTTAGCTGCGGACGGTGGTTCAGCAGTCGTGGATCAGAATGGCTCCCTAGCGATTTCGAAGACTCGTAGCGTCCGTGCTACATTACATCGTCTTAGTTATAAGAGCGAAACGAGTGCTACACATTACTAGGTACGTGTTCTCATTCAGTTGCTCATGTGTGTTTTCCAGACTTGCGGCGACATTAACCCAGAGGATTTGTGGTAAAGGACTAACTCTACAGCTATAATCCGTAAAAAAAAAAAACTGTAGTGTGTGTGTTGTAATGGTAAACAGCGGGAACAAAATCTCCTTACAAACAGTCTAAAAAACTTGTAATGGTGTTGCAGGGTAGCTTGTATTGAGAAGCAAATGTTAAGAAAAAAAGTCTGATATATTGCGCCACTTGCGATCTAATTTTTGTGAGGGCAACTGACACTTATCGTATCTGCCCCCACCCCCCACTCCCCTCGAATTTGCGTGCGCAACTGCCTGATTGGCTAACTTCAATGCTAATTAACTCGAAAACGCCGCAACGTATCGAATTTTTTTGTTAACCATTTTTTCTCAGAAAAATCTACCCTGAAGCACCCTTACTAGCTTTTCGGACTGTTTCTCACCACTTTTTACGTATTGCTTTTAGCTAACGTTAATCCAATTTATTTTTGCGAGTTTTTGGGGCGTGGTATGCGAGAGACGCAGGATATTATATATTGGTTCCTGGAAACCATTCTATGATACTCTGCAAACAGGTATCTTGATATGTTATGAGCGAGTCTTCGATTGCAATCCATTTAAAATTTTCGAAAAATATGTGCCGAACGCGGTCAAGAAACAGCTATTTAGTATTAAAAATGTATTTTGCTTTCCTCTACCATAGAAACACCTTCGTCAAAAAAGTGTACGAATTTAACCTCATCGGTGTATTTTGGCACGTGTACACCATTACTGCTAATATATATTTGTCAGGTTTAGACACTTACTGCACGAGCTCTTGTTTTTTCACTAACTTCAGTAAGTTCTCTCTTGAATACTTGGAGCGAAAGAAAATAAAGGAACAGTAATTGTTGCTGCCAGTCCACGTGACGAATTTATGAGGGAGTAGACAAAGGGAATCGGAGCGTCTGCTGATTATACATTGTTGCGCTTGCGATACGTGACGCTTCCATACAGTAATTATAGACGCATCCGCTCTCATTATGGATACGTGAGCCGCGAGATATCCAGTTGATTACGGGGCGCTTTGACGGCCGCTAAATATGAACAGAGGTGTAATTCAATTAAAATTTCATGGCCGAGTTAACATTTCAATAAACACAGGTTCCGCAGAGAAGAAGATAGCCTTCCCGCCCGCCTCTGCACCAGAGAAGTAGCGCAGTCTGGTTTCTCTGATTATTCTTTCTTTCTTGAAAATCTGTAACTGTTATGCAGGTACAGCTGTGATCCAAATAAACATCACACAACTTTCGTAATCGCCACTGTAGAGTACAATATACACACATAAAAGAAAGTTTTGCATCATTCCGCTTCCCAGAACTCCTGAAGATAGACGTTGACCGTGGATATTGTATCATAGACACAGTCCCTTTAACAGTTCAGAAATGTCACTAAACCCGCCCAAAGATTTAAACAACCATGCATCAGCAGCGCCTAGTAGACGGAGGGGGTCCGACAGCCGATCACTTCCAATCATTCCACCAGGAAGGAAGTACGCGGCTCGTGTTATCTGTAGTTCAACCATGCCTATACGGTTAATACCGCGGTTCGATCGCGTCCGCATTGTTACATTGTGCCACGAAGGGAACTCAACAAGGGAAGTGTCCAGGCGTCTCGGAGTGATCCAAAGCGATGTTGTTCGGACATGGAGGAGATACAGAGATACAGGAACAGTCGATTACATGTCTCGCTCAGGCCGCCCAAGAGCTACTACTGAAGTGGATGACCACTACCTACAGATTATGGCTCGAAGTAACCCTGCCATCAACGCCACCATGTTCAATAATGTTTCTCGTGCAACCACAGGACGTCGTGTTACGACTCAAACTGTGTGCAATAGGCTGCATGATGCGCAACTTCACTCCCGACGTGTATGGCGAGGTCCATCTTTGCAACTACGACACCATGCAGCGCGGTACAAATGGGCCCAGTTCCAAGCCGAATGGACCGCTCAGGATTGGTATCACGTTCTCTTCACCGACGAGTGTCGCATATGCCTTCAACCAGACAATCGTCGGAGACGTGTTTGGAGGCAACCTGGTCAGGCTGAGCGCCTTATACACACTGTCCAGCGAATGCAGCAAGGTGGAAGTTCGCTGCTGTTTTGGGATGACATTACGTGGGACCGACGTACACCGATGGTGATCATGAAAGGCACCGTAACGGCTTTACGATATGTGTATGCCTTCCTCCGATCGATAGTGCAACCATATCGGCAGCATACTGGCGAGGCATTCGTCTTCATGGACGACAATTCGCGCCCCCATCGTGCACGTCTTGTGAATGACTTCCTTCAGGATAATGACATCGCTCGACTAGAGGGGCGAGCATGTTCTCCAGACATGAACCCTATCGAACATGACTGGGATAGATTCAAAAGGGCTGTTTATGGACGATGTGATTCATCAACCACTCTGAGAGATCTACGCCGAATCGCCGTTGAGGAGGGTACAATCTGGACCAACAGTGCCTCGATAAACTTGTGGATTGTATGCCATGATGAATACAGGCACGCATGAATGCAAGAAGACATGCTACTGGGTATTAGAGGTACTGGTGTGTATTATAGCAATCTGGACCTCTGAAGGTCTCGCTGTGTGGTGGTACAACATGCAATCTGTGTTTATCATGAGCAATAAAAAGTGCGGAAATGATGTTTATGTTGATCTGTATTCCAATTTTCTGTAAAGGTTACGGAACTCTCGGAACCGAGGTCACGCAAAACTTTTTTTGCTATGTGTAGTATCCATATATATTCCTAAGTAAGACAGTTCTCAAAAATGGAACGTGTCGTAGTTGTTGTACTTCACAAGAAAAAGGACAGGAGAGACAGAAGATTATCTTGAAGCATTTCCATATGGCGGTGCGCCTGGATAGGGCCTGCAGCTGAATACTTTTTGTATGGGACGGGGATCTACCGAACAGCTAAGATTTTTCTTTGAACTTTATTCGCACACACTGCTGCATGCTGCGATAGAATGATTTCATACCGCATGTAATATCAACAGCCACTTGTGATTATGACGTACGCATGGTTGAGCGCCGACCAGAGCTTGGAGCGGTTTTTTTCTGCATTTTATGAATATTCACAAAACTACCGTTACTGCGTTTTAATCAGCCAAAGAAGAAAACTGGCTTCAAAGTTAAATATTGTGGAATACACCGCTTGCTAGCCTTCAGTAAGTGTATACAACTGAACAATCAGAATCAGCTACCACATTACCAGTTACAGATTTAGAGAAAACGTTTAATTTGGCATCTGCTTTCAATAAAATTCTTTCTAAAAACTCTTGAGAAACAAGACATTAATTGAAACAATAGAACATCTATATATTGAAATATACGTACCTCACTGTTAGAAATTCTACATCGGGATAGTTGGAACTTCAGATCTGAGCAAATGAATCAAGCAAGGAATTCCAGGATCACCAAAATTTCTTTCAACAACCGTAAAGAAAGTCTTCAGTTTGCTAAACTCGAAAATAAGAGCAGGAATACGTGTTAATGGAACATACCTGGATCAACTCAGTTTTGCTGATGACACTGTATTATAAGCCGCGAATGCATACACCGAGAGAGACGGCGTAATGCTAAGATAAAGTCCACGTCTGACCATCCAAGTTTAGGTTTTCTGTGATTTCCCCAAGTCATTTAAGAAACTGTCGGAATGTTTCCCTTCGAAAAAAAAGGCACGGTCGTTTTTCTCCACCATCCTTGCACAAACCGAGCTCGTATTTCGTATCTGATGATCTCGGCGTCGACCGAACGTTAAAATCTTATTTTCTTTCCTTCTTCCCATTCGTGTGTATATCAGCTTATAGCTGTATATCTGCATTCAAAAAACAACCTTACGATGTGTGGCAGAGGGCCTTCGGTAACCCACTACCATTTCCTCCATTTTCTGTCTCGTTAACGAATGGCGCGCTGGAGTTTCTACTGGCGTAGCCTCCTTAGAAGCTCTGCTTTTCTCCTCACACTCATACTGCTGGGAATATGTGGGACAAATGAGCCTTCCTGGGACGGCTCACTAAACAACGGTGTCGAAAAACACTGCTCTTCCCTGTCTTCTAGACTGACGATCAATACTCATGAATCGGTCGACCTAGGGATTTTGAATGGTACTTCTTTCTTCGATAAACTGCAGTCCCTTAGGACCTTCCCAATAAATTTGAGTGCTACATGTGCTACAACTAATTTCATGTGGGCACCCTACTTAAAGTCATTCCCACATAGCATCGTTAACTATTTCCTATCCTGTCTTCCACAGCTGCACGTAATATTACGTTGGTAACTATTACTTTATAATCGTCTAATCACAACTGAATAAAACAATTTTTTCTTGGCATATACGTTTCACCTTTATTATTTGCAAGGCATCCTTAGAGGCAATTTTCATAGATGCTGGTCTACATGTGTTTTTTTTTTTTCTTGTTTTACATCTGCTCTTCTTCTGCTTTCTGCCGTACGAAATTTAATTTTCACAGCACCATTCTGAACGAAACATCAAGTAAACAAATGTTAATTTTCTAGTGCTACAAAAACGAAATTTCGTATATCGGAAGAACAGCTATAAAACAGGAACAAGAACACATGTAGACCAGGATCTACGAAATTTTCCAGTGAAGATGCCTTGCAAATTAAGTGAAACACGTATGACATGAAAAAAATTGTTTATTCAGTTGTGAGTAGACGATCCTAAAGTAATAATTATCAACATAATATTCCAACGTATTTAAGGGTTGTTACTGTTTCCAGATTCTACAAGTAATTGGGCATCTTAAAAGAACAAGTTTTGAGTTAAGCCAAAGAATAGATTACAATAAAACCAAAATAACGTATAATCAACACACTGAAACGAAAATAGTACATGTTAACAACGAAATCCATGAAGCAGTTGATAAGTTATATTCAGGGCTGATGACTTAGAACTACTGGATGAAATAGGAAATAAGCAGAAGAATAAAAATAGTCTGTGGACCTTTTGATCAACAAAATAGTTTAGTAAATTAAGATTCTCGGGTGTGCGAAACGTGAAATTTCCAGTCATGGAATACTGCCGATTTCGTAGATGCTGTTCTACATGTGTTCTTTTTCTTGTTTTACAGCTGCTCTTCTTCTGCTTTCTGCCATACGAAATTTCGTTTTCACAGCACCATTAACTCTGCGTGACATCGGCTTTTATTGTGAAAATCATTCAAAATCTTAGGGTTGGTCTGAGATCAATGTAGAAAGAATTTTGATCGTCAATAGGAGAGTCAGAAAAATAGGCAAATTGATCAGGGGACAAACAGTAATTACGACATATCGCCAGGCGAATGGATGCCTGGTGGACCAAGGGACTTCTTGGGTAGATTTCTAGAGATAAGAAAATATGTAAAAGACGATCGAATGGAAGGCAGACATGTAGGCAGCGTGCAGGAGGAATATGAGTGCGTCTCGCTGAAGGCTGTAATGTATGAAGAAATTCTGAAGGGACAAGAAATGCCTCTGAGCACTATGGGACTTAACATCTGAGGTCATCAGTCCCATCGATGTTAAGTCCCATAGTGCTCAGAGCCATTTGAACCATTTTTTGAACTGTTGTCCTCCCGAATGCGAGTTCAGTGTGCTAGCCACTGCGCCGCCTCGCTCAGTAAATTTTAATGCTATTGAGCCTTGCACACTTACACAAACTCTAACTCAGTCCTCTCCCCCTCCCGCCAAAAACTCGCTATCATTCCGCCAAGTAAGGTACAGACAGATCTAGAGAGTTTAAATGAGTGGTGAAAAACCACCTCTACTTTACTGTATGACCCCATTTCTGGCTCCGTACCAGTTTCTCATTCACTCTGCCGAAGGCTTTCTTGTTCAGCAACGAGTCTCAAAAGTCTCCAGTTTTTTAACGCTTCTGCTGTTCGTAAGATGCAAGTCGCCAATGCATATTCTTCTCTGTCCCACGGGAAACCTTTCAGTACCCCGTTCCAAGCGGGTTAGCTTTACTGCCAACAGTTTTCTCTTCTGTAGAATACCTTCTTCTCTTCTGCTTTTCTCTTTTTTAAGCCACATATTTCTCCCTCCTCATGTTGTAGTAAGCGAACGAAAACGAAAGCAGAGGCTAACACTATCTTTCTTTTGCAAGCCACACGCGATTAGCCCTACGTTTCTCTTGTATTGTGCACTTAATGGCGTTCAGTTTCATGTCACGGTCATCGTTTACAACCTTATTCATACAATGAAATCCTTTATATAGGGTATTACAAAAAGGTACGTCCTAACTTTCAGGAAACATTCCTCACACACAAATAAAGAAAAGATGTTATGTGGACATGTGACCGAAAACGCTTAATTTCCATGTTAGAGCTCATTTTAGTTTCGTCAGTATGTACTGTACTTCCTCGATTCACCGCCATGATTTCATTCGGGATACTCTACCTGTGCTGCTAGAACATGTGCCTTTACAAGTACGACACAACATGTGGTTCATGTGCGATGGAGCTCCTGCACATTTCAGTCGAAGTGTTCGTACGCTTCTCAACAACAGATTCGGTGACCAATGGAGTGGTAGAGGCGGACCAATTCAATGGCTTCCACGCTCTCCTGACCTCAACCCTCTTGACATTCATTTATGGGGGCATTTGAAAGCTCTTGTCTACGCAACCCCGGTACCAAATGCAGAGACTCTTCCTGCTCGTATTGTGGACGGCTATGATACAATACGCCATTCTCCAGGGCTGCATCAGCGCATCAGGGATTCCATGCGACGGAGGGTGGATGCATCTATCCTCGCTACCGGACGACATTTTGAACATCTCCTGTAACAAAGTGTTTGAAGTCACGCTGGTACGTTCTCTTGCTGTGTGTTTCCATTCCATGATTAATGTTATTTGAAGAGAAGTAATAAAATGAGCTCTAACATGGAAAGTAAGCGTTTCCGGGCACATGGCCATATAAAATAATTTCTTTCTTTGTGTGTGAGGAATGTTTCCTGAAAATTTGGCCGTACCTTTTTGTAACACCCTGTAGATGATCGTCCCCCTCATTACTGTAACAATATCTCAAAAAAATTTCGATACTGTTCGTCATTACTCTCACTTGTGTACTTACTGTAGATGTTTGCAGCCTACAAACACGTTGTTAACGAAACGGAAAACTGTGGAGAGCGAAATAAAAATTTGTATGGATCGTAACAGTTCAACTCCTGGTGTGATATACAGCGTGATTATAGTTAAAGTTAAACTTTCAAAACGCTGTAGAAATAACACCACTGGTCAGAATGACGTCAAATTGCAAACAGAACATTAACGGAGATGGGGGGGAAGGTATGACAGAAGAAAAATATAGTGCGAAAATCCATCAATAGATGGTGCTGTATGTGTCAGAAAACGTAAATGAAAGCATCTGCTGTGAGCACGACCCATCGAAGTTGGTATAAACACGCAATGTACACGGCTTTTCCTCCTTTCGCGTCTGCGACGTTCGCCATGACTGTCTCAATGCAGAATCGCTCTGTGCTTGGAAAGCTGTATTTCTAGAATGATGACTGTGCACGCGTCGCTCTGCAGAAGTTCCGGACACTGAAGGGTTTGAAAAAAGGCATTGGTCCGGTAACTGACATGAGTCTGGAGAGAATGATTCGAAAATTCGATAAGACGGGTTCTTTTGGCGTGCAACCTGGTAGAGGGAGGAAACGAATTGATTCGACTTCAGTGGAAGCAGTGGCTACAGCAATGCAGAAGGATACGAGTAGTGGTGTGCAAACGTGTAGTATACGGAGAATTGTCCAAACATTGGACATACCCATGAGCACGGTGCATAAAATCCTCGAAACATCCTTCTTCGCTGTCCATTCAAAATTAACCATGGGCTCGAGTTGCTTCCTGTTGACCTGTTAACAAGAGAGACCTTTGCTTTAGAATTTCTTGCTCAAATAGAAATGGACAATGACTGGCCGTGGAAGATTTTGTGGACAGACGGAGCCCACTCCCATCTCCCATCTGTGAGGATATGTCAATACACAGAATTGTCGAATATGGGCAAAGGAAAATCCACACGCAAATCATTACCACTTCATCCTGAAAGGGTCACTGTGTTGTGCAGGTTTACGGCATCATTTATCAAAGGGCCATATTTTTTTCGAAGAGACCGATGCTTCCGGTCCTGTAACCTGTACCGTCGTCACTGGTAAGCGCTATGAGTGTCTTTTGCGCAACCACGTCATTCCAGCTCTCCAACAGCGTGGATGTGTGAATGGAATCCTTTTTATGTAATATGGTGCAACTCCGCACATTGCAAATCCAGTTAAGCAGCTGCTGATGCACCATTTCGAAAATACTAGAATTATCAGCCGCCATTTCCCTACAGCCTGGCCGTCCCGATCACCTGATCTTAATCCGTGTTTCTGGCTGTGGGACTATCTCAAATATGTGTTCAGTGTTCCAATTGCAAACTTAGCTGCATTAAAGGCACGCATTGCACAACACATTCTGAACATGACCCCGGAAACACTTCGATCAGTTGTGGAACATGCTGTTTCTCGATTTCAACTTGTTGCAGAAGACGGTGGACAGCATATTGAACATGTTTTGTGCTAGTCACACGGAAATTAATAATCTGATTTGATTTTGATTGATGCTTTTTATGCGGTTATTGACCTCAGGAGAATATGACCTTGTCGTCGTGGATGGGCTTACGTAACTAACAGTAGCATACCTGTACACCCATGAACACTGAGGAGTACAGTTTGTTTAACGTCAAACGTATACGTTAGGCATTGTTGTATGATTAATTTGTCACTATTAAATTATGATGCTTACAGCACCATCTATTGCTGCATTTTGTATGTTTATTTTTCTTCTACCATACGTTTTCCCCCTTCTCCGATAATATTCCGCTGCAATTTGATGTCATTCTAACTAGTGGTGTTATTTCTACACCTGTTTGAAAGTTTAACTTTAATTATAATCATCCTGCAAATGAATTAAGACTCTCTTCCGAGCAGATGAAATAAGTAATGGAACAAAATTTTCATTAGTGAATTAATGATCAGTTATGAGAACTACTCCAACTGATTCTCTATGTGTATATATAGAACTTGCTAGATGTCATTTCATATAAATAATTCACCTAAACTCAGTATCGCCTACTAGTATTATTATCCAGGTACAAATGTTGGATATTTTTCATCCTTCGTAGTTTTTCTATGGAATGTGGGCTGAAAGAAAACAGTACAATATCTGACATTACAATAATGACTTTAGTACACAAAATAACAAAGGACTCATCAAAAAATTAAGTTTTCAATAACTTCTTTCTTATGAACCACGGACTTTGCCGTCGGTGGGGTGACTTCCGTGCCTCGGCGATACAGATAGCCTAACCATAGGTTCAGCCACAAAGGAGAGGTATTTGTAGAGAGGCCAGACAAACGTGTGGTTCCTCAAAGAGAGCAGCAGCCTTTTCAGTAGTTGCAGGGGCAACTGTCTGGAAGACTGACTGACCTAGCTTTTGTAACGTCTGCCTAACGGCCTTCCTGTGCTGGTACTGCGAACGGTTGAGAGCAAGGGGGAACTACAGCTGTAGTTTTTCCCGAAGGCATGCAGCTCTACTGTATCGTTAAATGATGATGGCACCATTCTGGGTAAAATATTCCGGAGGTAAAATAGTCTCCCATTCGGATCTACGGGTGGGGATTACTCAGGAGGATGTTATCACCAAGAGAAACGAAATTTGCATTCTACTGATCGAAGCGTGGAATGTTAGGTACTTTAATCGCGCAGATAGGTTAAAGAAAATTAAAATTGAAAATGGATTCGGTGAAGTTAGATACAGCGGGAATTAGTGAAGTTCGGTGGTGGTAGGAATAGAGCTACTGGTCAGATGAATACAGGGTTATAAATACAAGATCAAATAAGGGTAATGCAGGAATAGGCTTAATAATGAATAAGAAAATAGGAATGCCGATAAGCTACTATGAACAACTCAATGAAGGTAATACTGTTACCAAGATAGACACAAAGCCAAAGATCAAAACTGAAGAAATTGCAAAAAGATAGGAAATTAAGGAGATGGGACCTGGACAAGTTGAATGAACCAGAGATTGTTGAGAGATTCAGCACTAGGCAACAGTTGAAAATAGCAGGGGAAAGGAACACGGCAGAAGACGAATGTTTACCTTCAAGTGGCGAAATAATAAAGACAGCAGAGGATGAAATAGGTAAAAAGACATGCCATAGTATAAATCCATGAAAGTAATACAAGTGTATATGCCAAATAACTCCGCAAATGATGAAGAGATTGAAGAAATATATGAGGACATAAAAGAAATTATTCAGATAGTTAAGGGAGAAAAAAAATTAATTGTGACGGGGAACTGGAATTATATAGTAGGAAAAGGAAGACAAGGAAAAATAGTAGGTGAATATGGATAGGGGAAATAAATGAAAGAGGAAGCCGCCTGGTAGAATTTAGCACATAATATAATTTAATTATAACAGACACTTGGAGTAAGAACGATGAAAAAAGGTTGTATGCGAGGAGGAGATCTGGAGACACTGGAAGGTTTCCGGCCGATTAAATGATGGTTGGACACAGATTTCGGAACCGAATATTAAACTATAAGATATTTCTATGGGCAGATGTGGACTCTGACCACTATTTACGTGTTATGAGGTGCAGATCAAAACTGAAGAAATTGCAAAAAGATAGGAAATGAAGGTGATGGGACCTGGACAAGTTGAATGAACCAGAGATTGTTGAGAGATTCAGCACTAGGCAACAGTTGAAAATAGCAGGGGAAAGGAACACGGTAAAAGACGAATGGGTACCTTCAAGTGACGAAATAATAAAGACAGCAGAGGATAAAATAGGTAAAAAGACAAGCCATAGTATAAATCCTTGGATAACAAATGATAGTTGAATTTAATTGAGGAAGGAGAAAATCTAAAAATGCGGCAAATGATGCAGATGAAAGGCAATACAACGGTCTACAAAAATGAGATTGACAAGAAGTGCAAAGTGGCAGGGCAGGAATGGCTAGAGGACTAATGTAAGGATTTAGAAGAAAATTTCACTAGCGAAAAGATAGCTACGCCTACAGCAAATTTGAAGAAGCCTTTGCACAAAAGAGAAGCAGTTGTATGAATATCTAGAGCTCAGATAGAAAGCCAAAGCTAAGCAAAGAAAGGGTAGTTGAAAGGTGGAGGGGTCTATACAAGGGAGATGAACATGAAAGCAATATTATAGAAAGGGAAGAAGCTGTAGATGAAGATGAGATGGGAGAAGAATTTGACAGAGTACTGAAAGATCTAAGTCGAAACAAGTCTCCGGGACCAGACGACATTCTGTCAGCGCTACTGATAGCTTTGGGAGATCCAGCCATGAAAAAATTTTTCTAACTGGTGTGCAAAGTGTATGGAACCGGCAAAATATCCTCAGACTTCAATAAGAATGTAATAATTGCTATTCCAAAGAAATAAGGTGCTGACATATGTAAAAATTACCAAACTATCTGCTTAATAAGTCATGGTTGCAAAATACTAACACGAATTCACTATAGAAAAATGGAGGAACTGATAGAAGCCGACTTCGGGGAAGATCTGTTTAGCATTCTGAACACACGAAACGATACTGATCCTGTGATATACTTTAGAGGACAGGTTAAGGAAAGACAAACCTACATTCATAGCATTTGTAGACATAGAGAAAGCTTTTGACAATGTTGACTAAAATACTCTCTTTGAAAGCCTGAAGGTAATAGGGGTAACACACAGGGAGTGAAAGTCGCCGTGCGGATTGGAGCCGACAGGTTCAAGGCGTCATGTCACGGATTGCGACGTCCCTTTCCCCCGGAGGTTCGAGTCCTCCATCGGCCTTGGGTGTGTGTGTTGTTCTTAGCGTAAGTTAGTGTAAGTTAGTTTAAGTAGTGTGTAAGTATAGGGGCCGATGACCTCAGCAGTTTGGTCCATTAGGAATTCACACACATTTGAACATTTGAGCGAAAGGTTATTTACGACTTGTTTACAGAAACCGGATGGCAGTTGTAAGAGTCGAGTGCACGAAAGGGAATCAGTGAATGAGAATTGAGAGAGACAGGGTTTGTAGCCTATCTCCGATGTTATTCAGTCTGTAGAGTGAGCAAGCAGTATAGGAAACCGAAGAAAAATTTGGAGTAGGAATTAAAGTTCAAGGAGAAGAAGTACAAATTTTGAGGTTTGCCGATGACGATGTAATTCTGTCAGAGACAGCAAAGAACTTCGAAGAGCAGTTAAACGGAATGGACAGTGTCTTCAAAGGAGGATATGAGATGAACATCAACAAAAGCACAACGAGGATACTGGAATGTAGTCGAATTAAATCACGTCAAGCTGAGGGAATTAAATTATGAAATTAGAAACTTGCGGTAGTAAATGCGTTTTGCAATTTGAGCAGCAAAATAATTCATGATGGCTGGAGTACAGAGGATATAAAATGTAGACTGACAATGGCAAGAACAGCGTTTCTGAAGAACATAAATTCGTTAATATAGAATAAGATTTAAGTGTTAGGAAGTCATTTCTGAAGGTATCTGACTGGAGTGGAGCCATGTATGGAAGTGAAACATGGACGATAAACAGATTAGACAAGAAGAGGATAGAAGCTTTTGAAATTCGGTGCTACAGAAGAATGCTGCATATTAGATGGATACATCACGTAATAAATGAAGAAGTACTGAACAGAATTGATGAGAAAATAAAATTGTGGCACAACTTGACCAAAATTGGGGATCGGTTGATAGGACACATTCTGGGACAAAAAGTGATCACCAATTTATTATTTGAGGGGAGATACTTGCACAGGGCAGAGTGGCACGGAGAGATGCATCAAACCAATCTTCGGACTAAGGTCCACAACAACAACAAATTCTTCCGGCTGAGTGATCACGCCATGATGTAGTAAAATTACCAACTGTTCGAGTAGTATTGCAAGCAGCCTAGACTACATATGGTCACTGCTTTATATAGACTATTCGCTCCATATCCCTCCAGATGAAAATACACTATGTGATGAAAATTATCAGAACACCGCCCAAAACATACATTTTTCATACTAGGTGCATTCTCCTGGCACCAACTACCACGCATATCAGCGACCTCAGTAGTCACTAGACGTCGTGAGAGAGCAGACTGGGACACTGTGCAGAACTCACTTACTTCCAACGTGGTCAGGTTCTTGGGTCTCATTTGTGTCATACGTCTGTACGCTAGATTTCCAGGCTCCTAAACATCCCTACGTCCACTGTTTCCGATGTGATAGTGAAGTGGGAACGTGAAGGGACATGTGCAGCATAAAAGCGTATAGGCCGACCTCGTCTGTTGACTGACAGAGACCGCCGACAGTTGAAGAGGGTCATAATGTGTAGTAATAGGCAGACATGTATCCAGACCATCGCACAGGAAACTCAAACTGCATCAGGATCCACTGCAAGCACTATGACGGGTAGGCGGGAGGTGAGAAAACTTGGACTTCGTGGTCGAGCGGCTGCTCATAACCCACACATCATGCTGGTAAATGCCAAACGACGCCTCGCTTGGTGTAAGGAGAGTAAAGACTGGACGGTTGAAAACTGGAAAAACGTTGTGTAAAGTGACGAATCTCGGTACTCGATGTGGCGACCGGATGGCAAGGGGTGGGTATGGCGAATGCCCAGTAAACATCATTTGCTAGCGTGTGTAGTGCCAACAGTAAAATTCGGAGGAAGTGGTGTTATAGTGTGATCGTGTTTTTCATGGAAGGGGCTTGCACCCCTTGTTTTGAGTGGCACTATCACAGCACAGACCTACATTGATGTTTTAAGCACCTTCTTTCTTCCCTCTGTTGAAGAGCAATTCGGGGATGGCGATTTCATCTTTCAACACGATCGAGCACCTGTTCATAATGCACGGCCTGTGAAGGAGTGGTTACACGATAATAACATCCCTATAATGGACTGGCCTGCACAGAGTCCTGACCTGAATCCTATAGAACACCTTTGGGATGTTTCGGAACGCCGACTTCTCGCCAGGCCTCACCGACCGACATTGATACTCTCCTCAGTGCAGCACTCCGTGAAGAATGGGCTGCCATTCCCCAAGAAACGTTCCAGCACCTGATTGACCGTAAGCCTGCGAGAGTGGAATCTGTCATCAAGGTTAAGTGTGGACCAAACCATACTGAATCCCATCATTACCGATAGAGGGGGCCACGAACTTGTAAGTCACTTTCAGCCAGGTGTCCGGATACTATTGATCACATAGTGTAGCTGATTGTCCTGGCATGCTGTGTGTTGAATGCCATTAGCATGGGGTGTGGTATAATGTTCTTATTGACAGGAATAGTTGTGATTAATTTTTATTGTTTCACTCCGGTGAAACCGATAGTGATGCCTAAGAGCTGTAGCTACTTCCTGTTGCCTCCAATGAAGGGCTTACAACGAGCCGTGGAGCACGGACGGTTCGCCGGACTCCAATAACCGGCCACTGAGACGATGAGAATCTGTAGCCCTCCTCTCGGTTCGTGTTATTCTGCCGTTATGCTATCTCGACTGCTTCTCTGATATATCTCTTAGTCGTAAGTGATGCCTGCCTAAAACTCAGGATTATTTAAATTTTATGAACCCGTCACATTTGTCATCATGCTCTGCGTCGCGGATTTAGTGTGCTAACGAAGCTCGCACTCCGTAATACTTGTGATGGTAGGGGGTCTGGTCTCGTCCCGCCAATATGGACCAGTTCACATTCACAGCTAAGCTCCCAGACACTGGCAAGTAAGGCTTATTGACTGTGTCGTTAGTGGATCCCGTAAAGTCTCTTATTTTGTTTTTGGCATAGTGTACTGGTCTGATTCCCCCTCAGAGTAGAATCTTAATATCCTTTATACTTGATCCTGTCACCCAGTCAACTAGCAGTGTGACAGGACGCCTAGTCATTTTCGGCTGCAGGGACAGGAATCCTATAGTCCATATAAAGCAGTAACCACAAATTACAAGAGCAGCTGTGGTTTTCTGCAACAGTAGCAGAACGTCGTTAGTTTTATCACATCATGGTGCGGTCACATACCTAGACGAATATTTTTAACGTTAACACTTCGTCGCTGAAGCCTACACTCATATAAAGCAATGGAAAGAAATTTACCAATACTCAGGTTCCTCTTTCATTACCTCTATTGGCAATTACCAATAAGTGAACGATAAAAATGTTGCACCATATTCATGTGGCTGGTAAATCAGTAAACGAAAGTCAAGAATGCCAATAACATGAAAGAACTGGAGCGAACTATTTGAATATATTACACTAGACAATCTGCAAGAAAACTGGGATCAATAAACACAAACATAAAACAGTTTTGCTTTCGGTTAAACTTCAGTTTCTCTGATAACAATGATTTTCGGTAGCGTAGCTTGTACAGTTAGAGAATTTACATCTAAAGTCTGAGTAACAACCAGAACCAGACGTCATAGGACTAAATAAATATAAGTGTAACATAGCTTAATTCAGAGTTATTCGTTTAAAAATAACAGCCAACAGCACATTTAGACAGTTATTAAGTATCACACGCAAATAAGATAACAAATTGTCACATTGTATTTAGAAAAGTCACTGTGATTCTTAACACTACCGAATCCATGATACTGGTAGCTGAGCTTCGTCAATTTGGATTAAACTTCTTGAATAAATACATAGATCTCTAATTTTTCAACTAGTCTAGGTTTTCGACGTTCTTCAGTTATCTTAATACATTATTTGTTTATCGCTGAAATTAAAGAACTAAACGAAATTACAGGAACTTTGCCTAGTAGATACTTTTAAAATATTTCCTAAAGGAAGTCTTTAAGATTATTTAGGATATTTGCAGTTACAAAAAACAGCATATCAGCACTCTTAAATTGTTCTGAATAACCCGATATGACTTCGTGATAAAATCCACGCCATTAATAAAATACAGGGTGACAATTATTGAACTATATGAAATAAAATCGTCATAACTTCTGAACGGTTTGCGTTAGGACTTTCAAACTGCACGGTTGGCCGCGGGGCATGATGGGAATTAGTATACGCTGTATGGTTTGGTTGAGCGACGAAGCCCATTTTCATTTGGATAGATTCGTCAGTAAGCAACACTGGTGCATCTGGGGCACTGAGGATCCGTATTTCGCGATCGAGATGTCTCTTCGCGCTCTATAGGTGACTGTGTGATTTGCAATGTCCAGTCACGAAATAAACGGTGATGTATTCCTTGATGGCACGGTGACTACCGAAGGGTACGTGAAGGTTTTGGAAGATGACTTCATCCCCAAACCCCATTATCCAAAGTGAACCTAATTTCGACAATATGTAGTTCATACAAGACGAAGTTCGACCCCATCGAAGCAGGAGACTTTTTGATGTCTTGGAAGAGAACTTTGGGGGCCGCATTCTGGCTCTTGGGTGCCCAAAAGCCTCTGGCATGGACTTCGATTGGCCACCATGTTCTCCGGATCTGAACGCATGTGACTCCTTTTTGTGGGGCTATCTTAAAGACAAGTTGTACATCAATAACCTCAAAACCATTGCTGAGCTCATCGACGGCATCAATTTTCCGACACTTCAGCGGATCATGCAGAATTTCGCTATTCGTCTCCTCTACATCATCGCCAATCATGGTAGGCATATCTAACATTTCATAACCTAAACCCGATTATCTGTAGCGACGTTTACATGCCGAATAAAGTGTGTGCACCCCGTAGTATGTAACTAACTTATGTTTTCCTTCATATAGCTCACTAATTGTCACCCTGTGGGTGAGTCACCACTGCAGAAATATTTTCTTCTGCGACATTAAATGTTTAATTGACTGAGATACTCTCCATGAGGCTCAGTCAAGCAATTCCAGTCAACATCTACCATCAGTTTACGAGAGGGACATGATGAATTCGGTACTATATTTTGGTGAGCTTGGAAATTTCATTAGGAAGTACAGTATTTTAACGTTAAATATAGAAATAATTTCAGATTAGAAAATGCATTTCAGTAACTACATAAAGCGGAATGGAACTACTTAGAATACTGACAGCTCAGGTAGCACAGTAAAAGGTTAGTTTACTATTCTCCGTTAACGAATCGTCTATCAAGTTTCTTATTTGTTCAGTTGCCGTCCACAGGAGAAAATTATAACCTTTTAGAAACCAGAAAAAATAAACAAAAAATACAATTTTCTCTCACGAAAAGAAGCAATCATTAAAGACTGTCAAGAGTCTGAACTACGAAACACGTTGGTAAGATCGCACTGTTTCGAGCTCTTTACGTGGTTGACATATTATGGATACAATTTAGGGGACACACTGTACAAGACGATATCTAAAATATCTGGTAATTGGAGGGGGGGGGGGACGTGATTCACCATCTGCACAGTAGAGGTTAACAGCATCAAAACTTCTTTTACAAATAGGATAGATGTAGAAATATTACAGATGGAAGAAAGAGACAGACAAACGACTACGAGAATATCTAATATCGCCAAGGAAAGGATGAAAATAGGCAAAAGACATATTCACTATAAAAAGTGTCAGTAAATCAAAAGATTTGCGATGGATAAGAGGGTGATTAATACAGATTAACTTAGAGTTGTTTACTTACTATTCACTATTATACTAGGAACGTTATGTTAATTTAAAGAGGAAACGTCATTGAAAGTTAGCTAATTCATGCGTGCAGATATCCATTTAATTGCAAGCAATAAGACAGACTGATAACTGCAAAACTTATCTCAAACAATTCGTTTATATAGGTTGCAGGAGGTTATTGTGTGTGATTGAGAATAAAATGGTGTTAAATGTTAATCATTGCATTTTTGTTCTGAACACTTTTACATTACAATAAATGTTCAAAATGAGCACCATTAACCTCAGCGTAGAGCCGGTATCGATCTAGCAGGGAGTTCCGTGTTTTCTGGAAAATGTGTGGTGTATTCTGTATTTGTGTGGCTCCTGCTAGAAATTACTCTTGCAACCAGTTCCGCCTCCGAGTCAACATGGGTAGAATATACCTTGGCTTTCTTGTAGCCCTAGAGAAAGAAGTCGAATACGGTGAGGCCTGGGGATCTTGCAGGCCAACGCGTAGGTCCTCCCCGGCCAGTTCACCAGCTGCTGAAGGTACTGGTTCTTACTGCTCAGACTGGTTCTGCAAAGTGCGCTGGAGACTCATCATACCGGAACCACATCCTCCATATGATAGCTAGACGTATCTCCTCCAATAACGTCGGCAGGGGAGCTTCTAAGAACACCTTGTGCATTGGCCACCTGAGCCTGACAGGCAACATGTAAGGCCCAAGTAAGTAGTCGGCCACGATACTTCTCTGATGGACTCGCATAACTGTAATACGTGGGTTTTCATCCGACCTTACAAACAAACTGTGAATATTGTAAATGTCTTTTCCGAGTAAACTGAGCCTTAACTGTAAAAATGACTTCAGGAAAAAATGTTCAAATGTGTGTGAAATCTAATGGGACTTAATTGAGAAGGTCATCAGTCCCTAAGCCTACACACTACTTAACCTAAATCATCCTAAGGACAAACACACACACCCATGCCCGAGGGAGGACTCGAACCTTCGCCTGGACCAGCCGCACAGTTCATGACTGCAGCGCCTGAGACCGCTCGGCTAATCCCGCGCGGGTAACTTCAGGAAAACCAGGATGTTCTTTAGCCTGTTGCAGAAACCAGCGTAAATACTCAAGACTAGGTGCACGGTCATTTGGTCCCACGGCCTGTACTCTCATAAGACGATAAGGTTATAGGAGCTGTTCACACAACACATCCCATACTAAACTATGGTGAATACCGATCATAACAGTAATTTCTCATGTACTTCTTTGTATTGTTCTCAAAGTGTAACAGCACTTCTTCCTCAACGTTAGGAATAGGCAGCGTGCGTGTTCTGCCCACATTACCCCTACTTACCGTGGATCGCAGTAAATGTGAGATAATGTGGACATCTGCGTGCAGGGAAACGTACGTGATACATCCGCTGGGCTCATCAACTATTGCCTTTAGCCGCACCGTAAACGAAGTGCAGGGCAATTTGGATAAGTTCATATGGGACCAAACTGCTGAGGTCATCGATCGCCAGGCTTACACACTACTTAATCTAACTTAAACTAACTTACGCTATGGACAACACGCAAAAACCATGCCCGAGCGAGGACTCGAATCTCCGACGGGGGCAGCCGCGCGAACCATGGCAAGGAGCCGAAGACCTCGCGGCAAAGTGCATGTCTCGCGGTTCTTTCCATTTGCAGCGCTCCATGTTGACAATGCAGCTGTCATGCGGGTACTAGTGCTTCCCCCTGTTTACTGATTCAGTGTCGAAAAGCATGACATCACAACATGCTACGTATCTCAAACTAACATTTGGTATAACAACGTTAGAGACAACGACTTTTATCAGCTCCACTCGTGCAGTACCTGTGCACGGTCATTGCTCATGCAGTACAAGTTTCCGACACATGGTTGTCTTAGGAAATGTGTTTGTTTTTGTTCCCTGTATCATCCCTGTTAGTTTGGACACAGAATTTTTGAACAACCTCTATGTTAGAACAGGTGACTGCACACACGCACACACACACACACACATCGTCAACTAACAACAACTTTTTAGTATATTCTTTGTGCTTTCCCATTTGTGTATACGAAAAACTTTATCTGCATCCTTTGAGACATCGAGATGAGAAACATGAAAGAAGATTAATAATGTTCATTACAGATATTGGACATATGACGTGGTTGCCGCAGCTGAGAACTGAAGGACAAAATGTCTAAAGGTATTAAATGTTTACGGTGCCTTATTTGCAGGTCATACGAAGCAGACAGAACCCGTCCACTCAATTTCTGCAAGTCTATTGCACGGTCTCAGCTCGATTATAAGAGCACTGTTTATGGGTAAGAAAGGCCTTCATAACTTAAAGCAAAATATGTATATCAGTCACCTTGAGTGGAAAATGTTGGCAACAAGTGCACTTAAGACCAGTCCTACACCCAACCTGTTTGCTAAACTGAAGAGCCGCCACCTGACGCCCGGAAGCAGTTACTCATTCATCAGCATACTACGCCATCGCTCATCTCCAACTGAGCGTAACGTAATCGACAGCTAGTAATGATGCAATATGAGATTAAAGTAAAACAGAACCTACTCTCACTCTGTGTAGATCAGATTACTGTCTCCTTTCATCTTTTTGATCTCGACAGCTGAAGTGATGTAAACAAGGTTTTTCCCAAAGACAAATGGGAAAGTACAATTAAGATAATAGAAAGGTTTCGTCCACTTGTTGTTCAAAAAGAAAAGTTCAAATGTGTGTGAGATCTTATGGGACTTAACTGCTAAGGTCATCATTCCCTAAGCTTACACACTACTTTACCTAAATTATCCTAAGGACAAACACACACACACATGCCCGAGGGAGGACTCGAACCTCCGCCGGGACCAGCAGTGCAGTCCGTGACAGCGTCCTCTTGTTGGTTGACCGTATTTGTGCTTGCTTGTCTGTGTGTGTGTGTGTGTGTGTGTGTGTGTGTGTGTGTGTGTGTGTGTGTGAGAGAGAGAGAGAGAGAGAGAGAGAGAGAGAGAGAGAGAGAGAGAGAGACAGACAGAGAGTTTCTGTGTCTGTTTGTTTGTAAGTGACTGCGTCTGTGTGCGTGACGCTAGTCCCCACTACGCTTATTGAACAGGCAGAGAGTAATTTTAAATTTACTGAAGTTCAGAAGGAACGGTGCCAGATACCAAGTTTTGCAAAGTTTTATTCAATGGTGTGGTCAAATCTCACAACTACATTGTAGTACATACGGATGGATCTAAACAGGTGGTCCTGACTACCTGCAAAGTGGTATTCTCTAAACCCGTCCTCAAGATTCGCTTGACGAATGAATTTTCAGTTTACAATATGGAGATACACTACTGGCCATTAAAATTGCTACACCAAGAAGAAATGCAGATGATAAACGGGTATTCATTGGACAAATAAATTATACTAGAACTGACATGTGATTACATTTTCACGCAATTTGGATGCATAGATCCTGAGAAATCAGTACCCAGGACAATCACCTCTGGCCGTAATAACGGCCTTGATACTCCTGGGCATTCAGTCAAACAGAGCTTGGATGGCGTGTACAAGTACAGCTGCCCATGCAGCTTCAACACGATACCACAGTTCATCAAGAGTAGTGACTGGCCTATTTTGACGTGCCGGTTGCTCGGCCACCATTGACCAGACGTTTTCAATTGGTGAGAGATCTGGAGAATGTGCTGGCCAGTGTAGCAGTCGAACATTTACTGTATCCAGAAAGGCCCGTCCAGGACGTGCAACATGCGGTCGTGCATTATCCTGCTGAAATGTAGGGTTTCGCAGGGATCAAATGAAGGGCAGGGCCATGGGTCGTAACACATCTGAACTATAACGTCCACTGTCCAAAGTGCCGTCAATGCGAACAAGAGGTAATCGAGAAGTGTAACCAATGGCACCCCATACCATCACGCCGGGTGATACGCCAGTATGGCGATGACGAATACACGCTTCCAATGTGCGTTCACCGCGATGTCGCCAAACACGGATGCGACTATCATGATCCTGTAAACAGAACCTGGATTCATCCGAAAAAATGACGTTTTGCCATTCGTGCAGCCAGGTTCGTCGTTGAGTACACCATCGCAGGCGCTCCTGTCTGTGATGCAGCGTCAAGGGTAACCGCAGGCCTGGTCTCCGAGCTGATACGCCAGTATGGCGATGACGAATACACGCTTCCAATGTGCGTTCACCGCGATGTCGCCAAACACGGATGCGACTATCATGATCCTGTAAACAGAACCTGGATTCATCCGAAAAAATGACGTTTTGCCATTCGTGCAGCCAGGTTCGTCGTTGAGTACACCATCGCAGGCGCTCCTGTCTGTGATGCAGCGTCAAGGGTAACCGCAGGCCTGGTCTCCGAGCTGATAGTCCATGCTGCTACAAACGTCGTCGAACTGTTCGTGCAGATTGTTGTTGTCTTGCAAACGTCCCCATCTGTTGACTCAGGGATCGAGACGTGGCTTTACGATCCGTTACAGCCATGCGGATAAGATGGCTGTCATCTCGACTGCTAGTGATACGAGGCCGTTGGGATCCAGCACGGCGTTACGTATTGCCCTCCTGAACCCACCGATTCCATATCCTGCTAACATGCGTTGG
Organism: Schistocerca gregaria; assembly: GCF_023897955.1. Taxonomy (NCBI): domain Eukaryota; kingdom Metazoa; phylum Arthropoda; class Insecta; order Orthoptera; family Acrididae; genus Schistocerca; species Schistocerca gregaria. The sequence continues at coordinate 565,343,442 of NC_064931.1, forward strand.
GTCTCGACCAACGTGAGCAGCAATGTCGCAATACGATAAACTGCAATCGCGAAAGGCTACAATCCGACCTTTATCAAAGTCGGAAGCGTGATGGTACGCATTTCTCCGCCTTACACGAGGCATCACAACAACTTTACACCAGGCAACGCCGGTCAACTGCTGTTTGTGTATGAGAAATCGGTTGGAAACTTTCCTCATGTCAGCACGTTGTAGGTGTCGCCATCGGCGCCAACCTTGTGTTAATGCTCTGAAAAGCTAATCATTTGCATATCACAGCATCTTCTTCCTGTTGGTTAAGTTTCGCGTCTGTAGCACGTAATCTTCGTGATGTAGCAACTGTAATGGCCAGTAGTGTATATAAGAACTTAAGAACAGTAGCGTAGATGAAACATTCACAGAACCGGCCGGAGTGACCGAGCGGTTCTAGGCGCTACAGTCTGGAATCGCGCGACCGCTAGGGTCGCAGGTTTCAATCCTGCCTCGGGCATGGATGTGTGTGATGTCCTTAGGTTAGTTAGGTTTAAGTAGTTCTAAGTTCTAGGGGACTGATGTTCTCAGCAGTTAAGTCCCATAGTGCTCAGAGCCATTTGAACATATACAGATTACGTAATTTCTCATGTTCTATGACTCGCTAACTGCCCTACAGGCACTACAGCGATTGTAGTCAGGATACATGCAATACCGTGGGATCGGGGCTCCCGTCTTCTCCTCCACAGACAGAGGAAGGAAATTTATTTTTCTGAATATTAGAGCAAATTGGAAGCAGCTAAGCATGAGCGGTATGGGACGCATTGTGGTCCAGTGTGTAGGCCTCCTACACGCTGTTGCCTCTCTTTGGAGACACAGGTTCATGCATCAGTGGAAGGAAGAATTCTGAAAGTAAGGGGCGAAAAGCTGAGGCCAGTCAAGACCTCCTGCCGGCCGGCCGCGGTGGCCGTGCCGTTCTAGGCGCTACAGTCTGGAATCGAGCGACTGCTACGGTCGCAGATTCGAGTCCCGCCTCGGGCAAGGATGTGTGGTGTGTGATGTCCTTAGGTTAGTTACTTTTAAGTAGTCCTAAGTTCTAGGCGACTGATGACCTCAGAAGATAAGTCGCATAGTGCTCAGAGCCATTTGAACCTCCTGCCGGCTGCTGAGGCGAGAGGAAGTTATTTTAACCCAGCTGCATAAAGGGCCTTGTCCTAAGATCCGTGGGTTCTTCGTCCAGCGAGAGAACTCACCCACGTGTAGTACTTATAGCGTGCCGATTTCTGCATATCTCATTTCAACACAATATGCTTTATATTATGAAAAGGAGGTGCAGGTTGCCTTATTCTGCCTTCTGTTTCACGTCACAATGAGGTGCGTGTATTGTGGCTTTTAAAGTACTGCGTTGTTTCTAACCTTGTATCTAAGAGAAGAATGATTGCATTCTGACTGCCAGTGCAATGTCCAATGACGTCACACTTTCGTGGCACACCGAATTGTCCATTCGTGGAAGCTACTCGGGCGCTGATTCACTTTCACATCAATACACATCACTGGGTGACACATATAATTTTTGCCAATAGGTTTTTTATGTTACGGAAGAAAAAGATCCCCTTCGTAGTCACTTCGCAGGTGATAGATTTATAGAAGTGAAGCTTCACTATGCTCGGGCATCGGAGGCCTCTGCGACGTGACGTCAGCATGGGCGCCGCACTGTCCAGCCACTTCTTATCTCCGACGGCCTTGGCGAAATCTAAATATTTGTTTTTCAGCAGGGTTCCATTTCTATCGATCTCATTTATCTTTACGAGTCAATACCAACAGATATGTGTAAAGTAATTATGACAGCAATATTTCCACCAGTCTGCCTTGGTACTTGCTACATGAACTGCAGCAATTCGTACTCACAACGTTACACTGTCGTGTAGGGAATTGTATCGCTAACCATAGCTCACTTTTCAGTTAGTTTTGGTCCCGTCCTGGAAATAATTCTTTCATACTCTTCCATTAACGACTGCGATGGAGCTGTAAATAAGACACTGCACTTGAATTCCAGAGTAGTGAGGTTCAAATCTGCACCCGGCGATTTAAGTTACTGGAGGTTTCCCTCAGTCATCATCAAGACAAGTGATAGAATACTTTGCCTGTAAAGGAGGCGGCTTATTTCTTTAACCACAGTCCGTATCTAATGACGTCTTGGTCAACAGGATATTAAACCCTAATTTGACTTTCGTAGTTCGATTCAGTACAGTAATTTCCAAGTTGTTGAAATAGGCAATGTTTTGCTTAAAACATATTTTTCTAACGGTTCATAGGAATCTGCCTTTCTTTAAAAAGGAATTGATTGCCTTATTTTCTATAAAGTGCTATGCGTTTGAAGCCCATTGCAAAATTTTTCCTGGAAAATTAACACTCCGATGCATACTGTAAACTTAATTTAGATTTCAAACATGATGTCAGTACGTCACCATTTTATCAGACCTCCCTGAATCTTATGCAGTTGCACGTAAGTATTTGATTTTATGGTGGTTTGCTGATTTTTCTAGCGCTGTAAGGCAGTTGCAGCATTAAATGAACTTTGTAAGGCCAACATTTGGTTCGTTGATGAGGAACTTATTTAATGAGTAAATCATAATTATTCAAAGACACTAGTTTTATTGAATCGGCTACAGTCGTTTGATAATTCGCTTCCCAGACAATTAGGTTCTTTTTATTGATGCAACTGCCGGCCACGGTGGTCTAGTGGTTCTAGGCGCGCAGTCCGGAATCGCGGGACAGCTACGGTCGCAGGTTCGAATCCTGCCTCGGGCATGGATGTGTGTGAAGTCCTTAGGTTAGTTAGGTTTAAGTAGTTCTAAGTTCTAGGGGACTGATGACCACAGAAGTTAAGTCCCATAGTGCTCAGAGCCATTTGAACCATTTTTTTTTTTTTATTGATGCAACTGACCTTTGACTCACTGTTATTTTTGTTTGCTTCTCAGGATGAGGCAGTGGAGTTTGTTGGGGGAACTAACTGTAACGATATGAGGTTCCCGCAAAGGTAGTGAAGAGATCCACACCTACTTCCACGGCACCACATGTATCTTGCGTACCCAGACATTTAAGTAGACCTTGGTGTTGCCGAAGGTATGTGATCAATTTAGACCTGCATCCTTACTGTTGGATTTGGTAACAGTCTATATTGTACATAAGGAAGCTGAAATAGTCAACTTGTTTACAGCTGTTTTCATGTCTTCTGCACTGCCTGACAAAAAAGTGAAGCACCAGAAGGGAAGGAAGTTTGACGGATTCAAAGGTATGTGATGTTATTTAAGTGTTACAACATACAGTTAAATTTACAAATAACCTGACAGTATGCGCTCACATATCAGCATTAAGTTCTACCTCCTATTGCCAGGACGCATGCACTGATTGGGTTGGAAAAGAGTCGATTTATCCTCCCGTGAGCAAAGGTGGTCCGCAACTTTTGTATCTGGTGCTTGATACCTAGTTACCGGCACTGGGGCGGAGTTGACGTACAAGATGGTCCCACACATTCTCTAGCGGGGGTAGATCTCGCTGGCCACGGGACTACCTGCACCACACAGACAGTTCATAGAGAGACATGGCATGTATGAAGGAACATTGTCCTGTTGAAAAACGGCACCACGATACTGTCGCATGAGAAGAAACTTATGAAAACGCAGTATGTCCGTAAAACACCTATCTGTTGTCAGAGGTCCGTCAATCACTACCAGACGTGATCTGAGGTCATATCCGATGGCTCCCCACAACGTGACTCCTGGAGTGTCACAGCTGTGCCTCTCCGCAACAATGGTCGTTATGGGTAGTGCATAAATGCGAATCATTGCTGAACCCAATGAGACACCATTCATCAGCTGTCCATGCTTCCCGGCCACAGCACCACTCTAAACGCAGCCGACTGTGTTGTGTTAACGGCAGCCTAGCATGGGACGATAATCCCTTATGCTGCATGTCTCCGACCAGTGGAACAGTATGACATAGAATGTTGCATGTTCTTGAATGGCAGGCGCTAATTTGAAGAGGTTATCATGTGCTTGACGCACGATGTGATGGTCAGACATGATCGATAGGGACCATGATGACGAATACCTCAGTCTCACGTTCCAATGCAGCCGATCATCGGGTCACTGTCCCATACGAGTGCCCCACAAATCTGGATACTGCACGATTCGATCAGCCGTCCAAATGCAGACTCACAGTGAGCCCCCTTTCACACTCTGTCACCTGCTGAAAATGCTACCTCACACGATTACGTGGCATCTCCGCTTCCTTCGCCGCGGTCACTCAATATCTGACGCTTTTCACGATCCTTTACTTACCATGCCTTGTAACAACACTGAATATCAATTACACTAATGCACTCTGGCGGCAGTTCTTCCTGTCACGGAGAAGTGCGACTCTAATCATTTACATAAAAATAGGCTCAAACGGCTCTGAGCACTATGGGACTTAATATCTGAGGTCGTCAGTTCCCTAGAACTTAGAACTACTTAAACCTATCTAACCTAAGGACATCACACACATCCATGCCCTAGGAAGGATTCGAACCTGAAACCGTGGCGGTCGCGCGGTTCCAGACTGAAGAGCCTAGAACCGCTCGGCCACAGCGGCCGGCCTCTAATCATTTACATACCGGCCGATATTGTGTACGTGTACGAATTTACACTGACAACCGACAGTGTCTTCTGAGTGCTTCAGTTTTTGTTTCAGACAGTGTATTAACTCAACATTTGATTTAATCCGTGTGGTAATTCACCTTTTTCAAGACAGCCTGGGGTTTAATCACGTAGATAATTGTGAACTCTCTAGTGACTTCTTCCATATACCCTTATGTTTCAAGCGGCGCTGAACGGATTTTAATTCACATTTCTACTGTATTCCACAATATTGTTTTTTATTTGATTCAGTGGTCTCATGCAGTTACAATATAAGTGAAGCAATTTTCAGTTAACACTGCCGCATTGTGTAACGGAAATAAAACAATCTGTTTACTGCAACTGACAAATGCTTTTATTCAGTCGCGTTCGCACAAGGAAATATACACATTGACTGTTTCCGGTGGCTGTAGCCAACTTATGATGTGGCGTTATCACACTTATTGTCTCCAGCAGATCTGTGAAAAAGTAACAAAATATCAACGTACACAATGTTTCAAAACACTTCGATCCTTTACAGTCGTAGCCAATGTCGGGACAGAGGCAGTTGGCCGCAGATTAAAAGGACTACGAGCAGCTCTGCAGGCGAGTCATGCTATGTCATTAGGATCGAGACGTCCCTTGGCGGTAGGCGGACAGGTCGATGACCCTGAATGACTGTGAAGAATAAAACACCTGTGCGAATAATCAACCTGTTGTTGTTCTCGACTCACAAAATCCGAAATCGGCCCATCTTGATCGTATATCGAGGAAAATCCCTTTCACACGGCAGTCTTGCGTCTGTCTTCGCTGTTTATCGACTTCAGCAACCCCCTGTGCCATCCCACATTACGGTAACATTTGTTGATATAAGACCATGAACAGCTCGTTATAAATGTCGCTGTAACGGGATGGTATTCAGGGGTGTCAAAGCCGCATGTTCAGCAATGTATATTTGTAATACACTAGCACTGACAACCACTGCATCATAAGTAAACTTTGCCCGGCATAACGTAATGATATATTGCATTTATTTCCGACACCACGCTGTGAAGCCAAAAGAGTGTAATTGCACGCCGCCTCTGTTACGTACTCGGAGGAGTGTATCAGCATATCCTGAGTCGTTATTTGCTGCTCATCAGACAACGTCCTAGTACAGTCTTTCTAAATAAGTAAGACCGTGCGTATGCGGCAACCATATCGTTGTGCTAACTGAATCATACTGAAATACTCTCGTGGCAATTCCAATCCCTGAATCTGTATTCCACGGGATCATTTTGAATATTAAAGTCGACTCTCTGCCGCTCTCCAAGATATCGAGAGCCAGTTGTTCCAAATACAGATCATTTTAATCAGGAGGGGATACAACGGCTACACGTCTCCTTTCTTAACTGAGTTGACACATACATCAACATCCAGAGCGATGCTCCCCATACTGTCGTAAGAACATCAGGACGCCTGTACTGCGGACTCATCTGTCTGTCTGCTCTGATTTTGTAGTCTGTCTAATAGAACGACATAACTTCCTAACACAAAATGTCAATTCCGTTGTTACTTGTTCGTCCTCGTCTTGTTTTGTTGGTGAAACTGGGTTAGTTCAAAGAAGAAAGAAAGCAGAACTAAAAGTAGGAAATAACGTACTATAATAGCGTCAGCAGGTCACTGTTATTTTAATTCAAAACATGGAAAACACAGTCCAAAGTCGCAATGCTTGTAACAGTAACGCCATTCTTTTCCCATTGTTTAATTTCTGATTAATGCAAAGACGTACCAAACAAAACAACGAAGGAAAAACATACCCTTTGCACTTCCGGTACGTCATATCACTTAGTATACCGATAGTGGTTCCATCTAGCAACCGGAAACAAGACACGAGCTATCCGTATCAGGGAGACGGAGTCTTATGGAAATGTTGCTGAACACAGTCCATCCGGAATTCCTCATGACTTAGTTTCATATATTCTCCATCCTCTTCTCACTGTAAGGTCCTCCAGTCTTTTCCCTTCTTATCTTTCTTCTTCTTCTTCTTCTTCTTCTTCTTCTTCCTCGTCCCTATTTTCCTTTTCTTCTCTTTGTCATTTTTCGCCAATCTTTAAATGCGCGTCCAAACGAAATGGCACCCAGGGCTCACGCTCCAGCTACCATACTTTACAACGATACGCCACTACCTAAAGTGGTTAAGATGAGGGTGAAAAACCTAAATTAGAATGTCCAAACAAGAATGTGTACCTCGCTAATCCTGAATAAAAAACGCAGTGTCTTAACTAGTGAGCTACCTCGGACGGCTTGTAAATGAACGATTACGATTTTTAGCCGTCCCGACATACATAACTGTGATAACACCCGGATACTGTGGGGTCAATACATGTGACTTGCATAGTATCATCCCTACGAGTCCGAATTTAATGACTGTTTCGTTCACTTTACGGCCAGAATATGCATAGTTCAACTATGTTCTCAGCAATATGATCCTTTTCCTCACATCGAAGGAAGACATTTTACAATATTGCTTTAAAACGGTTCAAGCCTACAAGAGATTCAGTCAGTTAAATATAGGTGGACTGCACCATACACTGATGGAGCTATACCATGAGAAACTTTTTTCTGTAATCGAATGTGGATTTTTGTCAAATAATGGAATGGCTTTGTTAATACCGTCACTATTCATAGCACATTGACGGAAATGAAACCCCTATATGCTGATTAAAATTTTAACCTTACCAGAGCTTGTTTTCAGTATAGTATGACGGCATAGTCACATATCGCTTAGCGATAATAAGTAAATTTCGCAGCTGTATTTTCTACACTTTGCTTGAGGGAAATACGTTGCTAGTGCCTTGTGGAGTAAGATTCTTGAATTTCTGTTCCCTAAAGCACGAAAGCAGACGTGTTGCCAAAATCACGTCTGCTCTTGGCGCTTTGAATACGGGACAGGTTAGTACTCACTACTGGGATGCTGGTTCGCAGATCAACTCGGCTGCAAACTGGCCAGGTTCTGTTGTCTGAAAATGGCAAGAGCCTTTAGAAGTTAGAGCATAGTGGCCGCAGGACCCTTGAGTATTGCGACCAATCTGCACATCCTGTGGGCTGGTGCAAACACACGACACCGCCGTTTTCTCATCTTTAGTGAGAGAAAATTTCAGAATTTTACATGGCGTGAATATCTGAAACTATGAATGGTGCTACAGCAAATACAGTGCACCAAACTCTTGTAAGTTTATTGATGTACAGTAAGCGATGATGCAGACGTCTAGGCAGGTTTCCTCTGCGTTTTGGCGTATTCAGAGAAATTCATGCTTCTCACTACGGTGAAATTTGTGAGTCCTCTCCTCCAAATCTTGGGTGTTCGGATGCGGAGAGGATCGTAGGGAAAACGAGAGACACGATGGTGATGTGTGACTGTGATGTCAGATCGAGAGACAGCGGCACCTGGTGCGACTATGGTGAGTCCTTGAGTAAGTGTCGCACTCAGCGTTAGCGCTGCCTTTGCAGCTCACAATTTACGAGGTATATTCCGCAACTTGTGTTGCTTCTTCAGTAGTTTCACTTAGTTGTACATTCGATCCGTTCTTTAAAATGCAATTGTGAGCTTCACAGATTTGGAAAGCCAATCGCGATTCCGTAGCAATCTTCCATATTGTCTGAGCTGTGAACCAGTCATTAAAAGTACATTTTGTATCTGCATGAGCTTGACTCAAGCACTCATTGAATTGTACTTTTGCTCACATCAACGTGCGTTACGATGTGGAGTTACATTTGTTAAACTCAATTTTTATCTGGAAGCACATAATTTTCTTTGTGCTTCAAATAAGCAATCATTTGAGATATCGAAACGTGAATAGATATTGACTCCTTGTAAAAATACTTAATGGTACATTATCCTATTGCGATACTAATTCAAGGGGATAAACTAACGTTAAGGTTTCAGACTGTATTTGTTATTTTTCCTTTTTATTCTACAACGGTTCAGCTCATGCTACCCTTATAAAATTATAAATATGACCGATTTCTTCTACATAACTGAATTGTGCTCTCACGGCGGCGGCGTTCCGTTGTAGAAGAGGCGTCTCCTCGTGTAACATTAAATGTATGCGGTAGGAAATTTACTTTATTTGCGTTACTACGGATTAATGAGAATTAAAGTTGTAAAATTACCATAGGCTACCGAAGGCTACCATAAGTAAGAGTAGTTTTCCTAGTGCACTATCTGGCCAAAAGTATCTGGACACCTCGCTGAAAATGACTTACCAGTTCGTGGTGCCCTCCACCGGTAATGCTGGAATTCAGTATGGTATTGGCCCACCCTTAGCCTTGATGACAGCTTCCACTCTCGCTGGCATACGTTCAATCAGGTGCTGGAAGGTTTCTTGGAGAATTGCAGTCCATTCTTCACGGTGTGCTGCACTGAGGAGAGGTATCGATGTCGGCCGGTGTGGCCTGCCACGAAGTCGGCGTTTCAAAACATCCCAAAGACGTTCTAGGTGTTCTATAGGATGCAGGTCAGGGCTCTTTGCAGGCCAGTCCATTACAGGGATGTTATTTTCGTGTAACCACTCCACCACAGGCCGTGCATTATGAACAGGTGCTCGATTGTGTTGAACGACGCAATCGTCATGCCCGGATTGCTCTTCAACAGTGGGAAGCAAGAGTGTGCTTACAACATCAATGTAGGCCAGGCAAAACAGCAAGGGGCACAAGCCCCTCCATGAAAAACACTAACACACCATAACACCACAGCCTCAGAATTTTACCATTGACACTACACACACTGGCAGATGACGTTCACCGGTCATTCGCCATAGCCACACCCTGACATGGGATCGCCACATTTTGCACCGTGATTCGTCACTCCACACAACGTTTTTCCACTGTTCAATCGTCCTACATTGGGGAGGGTGGTCACATATCAAAGTCATGAAGCACAATGAAGTAGAAGTCTGTTGTATGGCCGTTCCACGCAGACATCTCCCTGCGAAACTGCATTAAGACTCGCCGTATCGCAGGCTTGGTACACTCCAGCCATCACGCCATCTTCGTCCTATATGCTGGATGCCAGCGTTCGCATGCTGTCCAGACCTTCGCTACACACCATTAGCAGCCAGAATTGTTAAGGTATGTGGTGCTGAATTTCCGCAGCACACGACTGCGCTACACCGTCTGCTGGGGGAGGAGAGGGTGCTTAAGTATGCACAGCGGTTCGAGTGTGGTAGCGATAGTCACGATGCCACGGCGTAGGTTGGCACTACGACGCCGACACCGACGACAGCGCCCTCTAGCTGGTGCTGTGCTCTACGAGCTCCGCTCCAGTTTCAGCCCATTTGATCAAGAGCAGACGGCCGGGACACTTCGCTTCACCTTTGCTCTACATACGACGGGTCTCAGCATCGCACCTCATTGCAACTTATGTAACCATGTATTAACTTGTTCTTTGCACCAATAAACCACTTTTACTTACGTGCAGTACCGACGTATTTTTCCTGCTCCTGCTCCTACCCTCGTGCCACCTTCCAGACGGGATAAAAAATCGAGAATGCCAATACCCAGCTTTTTGCATCTTGGCTAGCACCGACGAGCCCTTGGGAGACATAAATCCTTTCTAAGCGATTCGCAAAGTGGCCCATGTGGTATGTATATCCTTGTGCATCGACATGTCGAATATCCCATGTGTCAGTGAGGGAAAGGTCGCGGATGACGAAGCACAGTTTCTGGCAAGGGTTGAAGTGTTGGTCCTTCCAATGTAAAACAGAATTGAAGTCGCCGCCAAGCATACAATGTTCGTAGCGGCCAAGTGAGAGGGGAGTGGTCTCCTTATAGTAAAATCGAGCTCTATCCCTTCTATGGCAGAAACAGTTGAGGCGTTAACATTTACAATGCGAGTGTCCATCACGGTAAGTGTCGTATCCCTCGCGAGTGGCATGTACATGTCTTCAACTGATACACCCTCACGAATATACGCTGCTACTCTGCGTACAAGGTCGTCACCAGGAAAGGCTAAAGGCGTAAGAGGCATAACGAACCACATTCCCCGGCCGCGGTGACCGAGCGGTTCTAGGCGCTTCAGTCTGGAACCGCGCGACTATACGGTCGCAGGTTCGAGTCCTGCCTCGGGCATGGATGTGTGTGATGTCCTTACGATAGTTAGGTTTAAGTAGATCTAAGTTCTAGGGAACTGATGACCTCAGATGTTAAGTCCCATAGTGCTCAGAGCCATTTTGAACCACATCCGGCAGGGCGGCCAAGTGCACATCCGGAAGAGGAGCGACGTCAGTGTCGGATGCCCGAACCATTTCCCGCAGGAGTTGGAGTTTCACCCAGGTACTAATGTTGTAGATGTCAATCGTAGTCCCTCATATGCTGTGGCCCACCGTGAGGGCAACGGAAGTGGTGCAGCCGGCTGCGCCACTCGCCGTGTTTCCCTGCAATCCACTGCTGCTGCCATGCGGTTATTGCTCCGTCGCGTGTGCAGCAGGCACCTGCGCGGGGCCCGGTGCGCCCTCAATGTCGTCGCTCCATGCCGATGTCGTCGGCGCCTCAGATGTGTCCATACCATCCGTTGCAGATGTTGCCGGTGGCGGCAGTGGGACAGCCGAGCCGCCAGTGGGGCGGAGTGTTTCCAGATCGTCGGTTTGCGCAGGTATCGCACTTGACACTGCTGGACCGTCTGCAAAAGTAGTATCGTAGTCCTCCTCATCTTCAAAAATCATCGAGGTGTCACCAGGGTGATCGGCCACTGAATCTCGAATGGAAGAAAGCTGAGGTATCCCGGTTAGAGCTCGTGAGGCACCGCGGCTTTCGCTTCTTTGATGACAGCTGCTTGCGCACCCGGCCCTCATTGTCGGAAGACTGGATAGATTCCCGACGTTCTGGCACACCAACTGTTGGAAGTTCCATCGAAGCGTCCGGCACGGTGTCGGCAGGCGTCGATGCGGTAGGGGCGGAAGGGATGCAGACACCTCCGTTCCGTCAGACTTCGCAGATGGGCGTGTCACCTGTGATATGGCTCGGTCGGCGAAGTGAGGGCCGTCTCGTAGGTGATAGACAGTATCGTTGGTGTAGTCTCTCTCGACGTCTGAGTCGGCAGCAATTGAGTGACGCGCCGTTGTAGGCATTCCGAAAGGAGATGACCGTCCTTGCCACACTCAGTGCAGGTCTTGGCTTGATCGTCGTATATAAAGATGGCGTGACACCCACGGATGTTTAATTAGGACGGCACGTGACTATGAAGATCAATTGTGATCTGACGCACCCTTTTAAAACTGGGTACGTGTTGAACTGCACACAACGTTCTGCGGTGTGACAGTGAACCACGCCGTAGGGCCGGAAGGCCGCTATGACTTCTTCCACAGGCAGGTCGAAAGGCAGCTCAGGCACACTTACGATACGAATGCCCATCCCGCATGCGCCACGGTGACCGCGTCGACATTACAGTCAGTGACAAAAACCGGGGGCCATGTTGATCAGATTACAAGATCCTGTCACAAGCCGCACTGTCAACGACATTGATATATATGAAACTACCACGAATGAAAAGATGGACGAGTATCCCCAAAATGTCCGATGGTGGTCTCTTTCCGATCTACTTCCAGTGCTTTTGCTCGTATATATTCATTGTTACAGCTGAATCGAAGTATTTTTTTTCCTGAAGCTGTTGGCCATGTTCCTGTTCACAAGCAAGCGGAGTAAAGCCACGCTGTGCTGAACCACCCAAGCACGACTCCCGACCCGTCTTTACAGCTTCATTTTCGCCAGCTCCTCGTCTCCTACCTTCGAGACTTTACAGAAGTTCTCCTACGAAACGTGCAGGACAGCACTTCGGGAAGAAAGGATAATGCTGCAGCATAGCTTAGCCATAGCCTTTGGGATGTTTCCAGAGTGAAATTTTCACTCTGCAGCGGAGTGTGCGCTGAAAGGAAACTTCCTGTCAGATTAAAACTCTGTGCCAGACCGAGACTCGAACTCGGAACTTTTGCCTTTGGCGGGCAAGTGCTCTACCAGGAGGAGACGAGGTACTTGCGGAAGTAAAGCTCTGAGGAAGAGTCGGGAGTTGTGCTTGGGTAGCTCAGACGGTAGAACACTTACCAGCCATACGCAAAGATTCCGCGTTCGAGTTTCGGTTCGGTACCCAGTTTTAATCTGCCACGAAGTTTCAAAACATCAACATGTGTTTTTTATGTTGATGCGTGCAAACTGTACATGTATCAAAAGTAATTGGCTGGGTTAGAAAAAGCGCAGAATTTGCGCGAACAACTAATTTTTATTACTTATAAAACGCAATACGTATCCTGTAAGGATATAATACACACAAAGAAAATGATTCAAATGGCTCTGAGCACTACGGGACTTAACATCTGAGGTCATCAGTCCCCTAGAACTTACAGCTACTTAAACCTAACTAACCTAAGGACATCATAAACATCCATGCCCGAGGCAGGATTCGAACCTGCGACCGTAGCAGTCGCGCGGTTCCGGACTGAAGCGCCTAGAACCGTTCGGCCACCGCGGCCGGCTTACACACAAAGACTAACACTGAATGATGTGTAGTTCTAATTATGTGCAAAACAAAACAAAACAAAAAACAAAGAGAAGTCTTCGGCTCCCTGTTTCTTTCCCTTCCAATTCTATCATTGGTATCGGCAATCCTATCGTTAACTACGTCATTTATGTAATGTACCAAAACTACTGAACTGTAGTTTTGTCGTAACGCAGCCTTAATGAGAATTTATCTCATTTGTCTTTATCAAATGATTGAGATGCCAGAAAATTTCAGTTACTTTAACCAGCAGCTGATTGTTTTGGTGTTATATAATGTGTACTCTAGCTTGTATAACGCTTCTGTGTTGAGGACATAAGTGTGGTAGACAGTTTGAACATTCCACTACCGAGACCTGGAAACTCAAGCCCACACACGCAGCAACTGGGGCTTAACATTTGAACAGAAAAATAATCCATTTCTACAGATGAAGATAAGTGTGGGTATATGACGGATTTTGGGTATGTCTAACGTTACTGGAACTTTTCACTTGAAGACAGCAACACAACATGAACAAAGAACATGTTTGTCCAGCTTATCGCCACCTTAAGAACTTTGAGAAACGTCGAATCATGGGGATGAGGGACGAGATCATCATACCGACAGGTCGCTGTGACTGCAGAACGATTGGTGACGAAATGGGCTCAGGACTACAATGTGGCAAGAAGAGCAGTCATGGTTTATTACGAAAGGGCAACACTACCAGAAGAACGCTTGCCTCTTCGACTGTCTCTGACGAATACAGGATGCCCTTACAAACCTGTAGGGCTTGTAGAGGGGACTGAGTAAACCGTATTTTGAATTGGAAGCTATTTCCGGAGATGTACCGTTTCGGTGTTACAGCCTTTTGAAAACATGTTTGCTAGGTAGGCATGCAACAGAGTAGTGATGGTGGGGGCGATTACACCGTATCGGCTGCTGTGATTTGACCTCTGTCCTACCTCTCTGACCTAGTTCGAGCTTCATTCCCGTTTCTGTGAGTGTTAGACCAACATAGTTGAATACACGTTTGCAGCATACTCCGACATAATCCTTCTGAAGGGCGCAGCTCGCGGTTATGGGAGATTTACAACATCCCTTCCTACAATAAGTATTAGGCGAGTTGTTGGATGCTGAGCCATTGAACGTCCGTCAAGACATGTGGTTTTAGCATGACGGCGCATCCAGATGTCATGTTCGGGAACATCTGGATTAATGGTTCGGACACATATCGATAGGTAGAAGTGGTCCAATCGCATGGCCTCCACGACCACTGGATTTGACTCCTTTGGCCTTTTTCCTCTGGGGTCGAATGAAGAGTCTAGTTTTTGAGATTCCTATAGGGACAGAAAAATATCTGGTGACACGAGTTGTGGTCGCTGCAGGACAGATTTCAGAGACACCAGGTGTGATACAGCGTGTGTACCATAACATCATTCGCAGGTACTATGTGTGCACCGAACTTGGTGGCCACCACATCAGGTCTGACGTGTAGTCAATCAGAATGCTAACCCTTCTCTGAAAATGACAAAAGCTGTTTAAATAATACTGTAAATAACAGTGTTTGTGAAAACTGATTAAGTTTCGTTTTTGTTTCTTTGGTTATTAATAAGAGGCATTGTAAAGCAAGTTATGTACTGGATCACTCCTACTAAATTACTCCCAAAAGTGATCGCGTTATCAGTATGTTTTCAAATGGCTGTATCACGGAAACGGTACGTTCCCGGACATGGTGTCCAGTTCAAAAATAGTTCAAATGGCTCTGAGCACTATGGGACTCAACATCTGAGGTCATCAGTCCCCTGGAACTTAGAACTACTTAAACATAACTAACCAAAGGGCATCACACTCATCCATGCCAGAGGCAGGATCGAACCTGCGACCGTCGGTGGCGCGCTGTTCCAGACTGTAGCGCCTAGAACCGCTCGGCCACACCGGCCGGTCGCGTCCAGTTAAAATATTACCTACCCTGTCCCCTCTACAAGTCCTAGAGGTTTGTAAGTGTAACGTTTGGGCACCCTGTAGGTGGATAATGACAAATGAAGATGGGGCAGAGGCTGCAAGCAGAGTGTGTCACCGTGAACCGTGGGAAACAGGTTACTGGAAGCAGGGCTGAGACCTAGAGTTGCCGTGCGTCGTTTACCGCTGCCACCATGCGATAGACAACAGATCTGCGTGGTGTAGAGCAATAATCAAGTGCGACATGGAGTGACATTTTGCCGAGCTCAGCGATGAGATTCACTTCTGCCTGAGATGGTCAGACCGACGCCAACGTGTTTATAGACGGTGAAAGGTAGCAGATGGCAGCGATTCTCGAGATCCACACATCTCCAACTCCTGAAATCTAGGTGTGGTGAAATACTGGATGTGACTACATGACTGATTTGGTTATTATTGAAGGGAGACTGCATGCTTCACATTATGTGGGAAGAACGATCAAAGCTGTTTTCATCCACTTCATGGCCAGGGTACCAAGCGGCATATTCCAGCAGTATAATGCAAAGTCTACTGCAGTTCACACCTCACACACGGCTAGGAATGTAAAGATTCTTGATAGTGGACTCCTGATTTGTCACCCGTAAATTATGTCTGGGACGATATGGAGAGCTGTATATTTTTATGCTAGCCTTCATAGAACGACATCCGTGAGCCGACACAGCATTTGTTTCAAGCAGGGCAAGAAATTGCTCAAGCAACCTCAGGAGGGTGTGCATTACTGCCTTGGGGGGTCACCACATCAGGTCTGACGTGTAGTCAGTCAGAATGCTAACCCTTCTCTGAAAAGGACAAAAGCTGTTTAAATAATAGTGTAAATAACAGTGTTTGTGAAATGACGAAATGGAGTGCAGGTTTAATCATTTAATATCCGTTATGTGTGACCATATCCAGAAAATTTGTAAAATGTCAGACTGTTCCCTCGTGGTGTAACACCTCTCATTTCCGTCAGCGTAGTTCCCTTAGGGTTCATTGTGGATGTAAGAAATTTGTAAAAAGTTAGACTCGGGTATTTTGAATATAGTAAACTCTTTTTGGTATTCTTCGGAAGCAGTACCGTCTCTTAGACGTAATCGTCACACAAATGCCTCACTGGCGTTTTCTTAACAAGCGCGGAATCGTTGTGTGCAAGAAGTAATGCACACACATACGTATTGACAGAAACCGAAATGAAAATTTAATTACTGCAATAGCGCTCCAAGTCACAAGCCTAACTTAATTCCCAGACAAGGAAGATGCTGCGTTGCTGAAAGAACAATCGTAACGTTCACTTGAAGTGATACCGGGAGGGACAGCATACCAAAATCAGGCTCGGCCGGGCGGTCTCGATGAACATAAATCCAGTGCTTCGTCACAACGATGTATCATTGAGAACATCCACAAAGAAACTTCTGTAATAGTCATTGGTGCACTACGTAGCGCTGTAAAATTAGATAAGTTTGGACAGAACAGTTTAACTGCGTTCCATAACTCAAGAAAAAGCATGTTGGCATTGTGGTACGGGTAAGATATCGTGCAGCACGCTATGACCCGCGCAAATCGGTTATTGAGAAGGTCAGTGTGTGTTCCCGCCGCTTACGTAGACGGCGATAACCAATCTTCTGCATGTTGAGCTGACACTGAAATAAGAAAACGCAACCGTGCCACCAGATTAACATGTTTTGTTGGCAGCCAATATGCTGCAATGGTATCAATGGCTCCATGTCCCTGTGTCCTGGTACCCTCTTTTCTTCTCTTGGCCCTAGAATACGGATTGGCAGTAATATACAAGATTTTATAGAGTTTCAATACAAACATGTAATTGTATCAATCAATGTACACTGGAAAGGGTATAATATTTTCAACACCAGAATACTACATGATTGCTGTTATCCTTGTGCAGGTCAGGCGCAACACAGCCTCCTGGCATCATGACATGCTGCTGCAAGAAGTTGCCAATGATTTTCACAAAGAACGGTACTACTGTAGTGGTTTTCCTCCTGATAAATGAATGTCGTATGACTAGGGCCTCCCGTGGGGTAGACCGTTCGCCGGGTGCAAGTCTTTCGATTTGACGCCACTTCGGCGACTTGGGAGGCGATGGGGACGAAATGATGATGATGATGACAACACAACACCAAGTCCCTGAGCGAAGAAAATCTCCGACCCAGCCGGAAATCGAATCCGGGCCCTTAGGATTGACATTCTGTCACGTTGACCACTCAGCTACCGGGGGCGGACTTCCACCTGATGATGATTACGTTTCTGACACAGGTAATCTAATGTTTTAGTTCGTAGAACTAACCTCACAAACCACAACGAAATAAAATAAAAATACACATAGTGTTCTCGCAAACGACGATTGATTTAGGACCATAAAAGGGATATAAAAGAGGGATTCTCAAATACAATACTGCCATAGCAACCAATGATGAAATACATACTTTTTGGACCATTGCCTATGGCCACTGTAAGCTCTTATCAGATTTATTCAGATTTTTCGCTAAAGCAAAATAACTAAACAAAGAATCAAGGACCCAGGGAAACCTGTGCCGGAAATCTAGTTATTAAAATAAAGAGAGAAAATGTAAGAACTTCCAGAACAGAAATTTACAGAAAAATA
The DNA here is from genome assembly GCF_023897955.1 of Schistocerca gregaria. Taxonomy (NCBI): domain Eukaryota; kingdom Metazoa; phylum Arthropoda; class Insecta; order Orthoptera; family Acrididae; genus Schistocerca; species Schistocerca gregaria. The sequence goes on from NC_064931.1 coordinate 565,361,173, forward strand.
GAACGGATATGTGATTTCTATTTCGCAAACAAATTGTTCTCTTAACTGCGTTTGTTGTTTGCGAAAGAATACTGGCTACGAAAAGACACGGACATTAACTGGCGTTGAAGGTCTCGAAATATTACCACACAGGTTTAAAAAACATCCATATCAAGAAAATGAGCGCACAGCTAGAGACAATATTTTAGTAAGAACTGGATAGCACTTGCAGACAATCACCTGAAACATTCAACGATCATATTCACAAATATCGTTACGATCCTTAAAAATAGTGAATTTTATTAACTATTGTGGTGCTTTTGACTTTTTATGGCGATTGTAAAACGCATTTCTAGTAGCAGTTGTGAATAAGCTCCACATAAAATTGGCTTTGTTAAAGATCCCCTCTTTACTAAGTGAATAAAGCCCAAAAAGGTAGTATAATTACACGATCTGAGTAGCCTTCAGATGTGATTCGATACAGACATACATACTTAACGCAACAGATATCCTTTGGCATATTATATTAGGTTGGTGCGTAAGAACGTAGCGTTTTTGCTTTGCACGTTGGTATTCCGGTTGCTATCGGTTGATTTATCGATTATCATTTTTATGTTAGTTCACTGTAGCTATTTGAGTTTACATATTGTCATCTGGCTATAGTGAGTGGAGCTGTGAATGCTAGAAAATGGAGTACCAAATGGAGAAATCGGAACATTCCGACGTATTCTTCTGTTTGAGTTCAGCAGAAGGGTGACAGCAGCGGAGGCAACCAGAAACATTTGCACCATGTATAGGGATAATGCCAATGGACACAGTACGGTAAGAAAATGGTTTTCTCGTTTTAATGACGATCGTTTTTACATTAGTCGTCGTGTGACTAGGGCCTCCCGTCGGGTAGGTCGTTCGTCAGGTGCAAGTCTTTCGATTTGCCGCCACTTTGGCGACTTGAGCGTCGATGGCGATGAAATGATGATGATTAGGACAACACAATACCCAGTCCCTGAGCGAAGAAAATCTCCTATCCAGCCGGGAATCGAACCCGGGCCCTTAGGATTGACATTCTGTTGCACTGACCACTCAGCTACGGACTTTACATTAGTGATTCTTCACGTTCAGCAAGACCTTCGGGGTTGGATTAAGATCGTTTAAAGACATTAATCCACAATGATCCACGTCAGTTTACTCGAGAACTGGAAAATGTGATGAACTGTGATGATTCCACCATCGTGCGACATTTGCGTTCAATGAGGAAGGTTCAAAAATCGGGCGTATGGGTACCGCATGCTCTAAATAAAAATCACAAAAATCAGCGGGTGGCTATAGGTACATGTCTGCTTGCTCGTCATTAATTGGCTTGTGAACAACACCGACCATTCCTATTCTTTATCCTTCCTGGTGACGAGAAATGGTGGGTTTATGCTAACATAAGAAAAAGAGTGCAGTGGTTAAGCCAAACCAAAGCAGCAACTCAGCGTGCGAAGACCTGCTCGCATTCACAAAAGATAATGTTATGCATCTATTGGAATGGCGACGATGTGGTATACTACGAACTGCTTCCCAGAGGTGTAGCTATCACTCATGACACTTATTTTCAGCAACTGGGTCGTCTTGCAGAAGCAATCCAAGAACAACGGCCAGGAAGTCTGCGTGAAGTGATGCTTCTCCACGATAAACTCCTACCTGCATTCTGCTACTTATCTTGTACCCTCAGATTTTTACCCTTTTCCGCTCACTATCGAAGGCCTTCAATGAACTCCCTTTCCGGGTGAAAATCCGCTCTGAATTTTGCTCGACAAGTTCTTTGCCTCGAAACCACGTGATTTCTACAGCCGCTGAATCGAAAAGTTATCCCAGCGTTGGCAGACTGGTGCTAATAGTGAAGGAGAATGTGTTATTGATGGCTTAAGTCTCAGTTATGTGTATCTGTTGCGTTTATTAAACTTATGGAAAAACGCTAGGACATTGTACAACAAACCTATTGTTAACAGAGCAAATTTCCCGTCACGGAATTCAACCATAGAAGCTATAAGCATCATCTAGATTACACCTAATAGGAAAGACAGCTATCACAATGGTTAATTCAGTTATGGCTTATGACAGATGACTGTTCGTATCTGGTAATTCATCGCTCCCACAAAACGTTGTATCAGTACGGTGAAACAACTGCTGGTCTAGAATTCTCGAGGCAAACTTACCTTCTGGAATCTGGAAACAAATTATTAGAGTAACAGAAATCCTTCGTTGTCCGTACAAAGCTCTAACATTCTGCGTGGTGTCTGATTGTTCTATATCGTGTCTCCCTACCACTTTCACGCAACGACGTTCTGAGTGTGTTTTTTAAGGAATTGACTAGTTTGAACCTGGGACCCGTTGCTGGTAAGGAGTCGCCAGACCACACATGACATGTAGAATTCAGAAGAGTTCAGTGAGCCTAGCGATGATATAACCAAATACTTTATGATTTCAGCGTCAGCTCCACTGCACGCCCTGTAAAAGAATCTTAATACTAACTAAATTTAGTGGAAGGGGATCAAGGCTTTCCTATTTTTAGTTAGCTGGTAAAATAACGTCGAAAAAGCAGTTAAGTTTACCATTGGAAGTTTTATTCTACTCACAAAACATTGTTTATAAATTGCACTATTGATAAAAGGAAATGTTTTAATACAGGATTGTTAAAACCAACTGCGTTCAACAAAAGTGTGAACGAATATTCCCTGAATGGGTTTCCAAGTTCTACAATGGATCGAAGGATGACCTATGCCATATCACATCTATAATCTAGGTTTAAATTAAGTTTCACAAAAGAGAAAACTATCAAAATGGTCTACAATGACCCTCAATTATCTTTAATTACTTATCTAACTTGTCATAAATTACAGTGGCTGATGTGGCTTCTCAATAATTATATAACAGAAAAATCATCGCGTTTCAGATTTTTACTTCAAGTGGCAAATGTGAACACCATGACCTTTAATTGACGATCGACACTAGTATTACGCAAAAAGGGGGTGTAACAGATGAGACTTCTATAGTTCTGAGTGAAGCTTTATGCGCTGTTATGCGGCATCGCGTGCGTTCATTACCTTGTCGGTGTTCGTCAGGGGGCGGCTGGCAGCACAGCTCCGCTCTTCTCGCTGTCTCAGAAGCAACTCTCCCCTAACTTCTTCTTACTACAATTTACCAAAGTTGGTTTAAAAAGAACTATCTGGCTGTGTTTCCATCTGACCAATCAGGGTCTCAATGTTAACCTTAAGCTCCGCTTACAAAAATTATGTCTATCCAATGAGAAACTTTATGCTTTTCGTGATGGGGCAATGTTTTTAAAGTTTCAACGTAACAGAGACGCGAAAAAGTCTCACGCTTAAACTTGCAGCTGGTGTGGTCCTTTAGTGTTATCGTAAGATCTATACTGTTCTTCTAGTGGGCTCTATCTTTTAACACGGGCTGGGGGAGGGGGGGGGGTGGTCCTAACGTAACAGAGACGCGAAAAAGTCTCACACTAAAACTTGCAGCTGGGGGGTGGCCCTTTTGTGTTATCGTAAGATCTATACTGTTCTTCTGGAGGGCTCTAGCTTTTAACATGCGCTGGGGGGGGGGGGGGGGGTCCTAACGTAACAGAGACGCGTAAAAGTCCCACGCTAAAACTTGCAGCTGTGGTTGTCCTAGTGGTTAGCTGGCGACGTGGGTGTCCAGTCCGTCCCTTATCGTAGGGCCTTCTAACATAACACGGTTCTGCTCTCGGCTTCTGTTCTCGTTTCTCCCCTCGGAACTGCGTCTGTCTCACGGTGGGAAGGTATGACATCCATTTAGGCATTCTTGTGTTAGTGCATTTGCTCACTCGTTATTCGTATTAATTTCGTTAATTTAATGTCACGATTTATTCGGAGCTATGTGACATACTACTGGATTTGCTTATCATGTCAGGGTTTTCATGGAAGGTGTTGGATTTGCCTGAAACCTTACGAAGCGTACAGCGTGAGAGGTGGTTATCAACGCACTAATAGTTGAACTGAAGGAACAAGATCGTTTCTCTTATTATTCCTGTGAAAGACGTTAGTTCAAGGCTGAGAACTGTCAGGCCTTCCCTGCCTCTTCTTTTGATATGCAAATCCAATTAGCAATTCGACAAATTATGCTCAGATCGGTCGAATTGGTCTCTTATTTGATAAGACAGTTGAATAGCGGGGCGCTAAACCACCAGTGCGCGAGCGCGCGTACGCACAGTAGGACGGCCGCCACTAAGTACTTCTACGCTCTGTGGTGGGCGCACGACCCGAGGATGCACCGACAAAGGGCAGAGGGCAGTGGCTGCGCCAAACAGCTCAGGTATGTGCCCAGCGAATGTAACCCGGTGTGGCGTCACAGTGGCCACTTGGGCCAGCTTTCGCCAGCTAAAAACAATACGAGCAGACTCGTCTCCCATTAAAATGGCACCTTGGCAAATCATCCCAACAGAGGAGGGACGACCTTTACTGTCCGACTCTTCTGTGGAAAGACAGTCTGTCTTTTAAGCTTTGTTGTATGTTCAGGGAATTCGTGGATGACGGGTAGAGAGGGGCCCTCTTCTACACATGTCTGTCTTTTCTCCTGGTCTGAAATCAAGTAAAATCTTCCGCAATGCTTCCTGTGTACAATTTTCACCACCATATGCAGAGGCGACTGTCTGGCAGTACGACAGTGCGAGGGGAGAAATTTCGCCTCTACAGACGAACAGAAAAAAACGTTCATGGGGAACGACAGGTCATTTGCCGGCCAAACAAGGGCGTTCATGACGGAGGCTCGAGGCCCAGCACTCAGAACAGTGCAGGCTGATACACACAAGACTGGAAGATGTGTTTTGTAAGTTCACATATCAGCTACAAAATTACAAAAATATTACAAAAATACTATTGATGAAAAAATCTTGCCACTGGAGGACAAGGGTTTTAGCTCGAAATACCGGTCAGAACAGAGACTGGGAGTGCGATACCCACTTCACTTCACTTGATGATACAAGCTAGGCAACGTCAACTTGATTGTCTTCCTGGTATCATAAGACGATCTTGGACTTGAAGACTGAGAGACGAGAAGACGATATGTGCTATTTGGACTGGTAACGGTCTGCAATCTGGTGACTTCAGCCTATACGTCTGCAGTTATTACATCAGCTCACAATTATGGTAAGACCTCACAGAAGCATAATCTATGGAAGTAGCCCAATTATGAAAGACATCGTTCATCAGACTGTCCTGGAATTTGAGAGCAGGCTTGTAACTTAGGGTAAATTAGCAGAACACACTCAAGCTTATTGTTTAGACTATTCTAGTAAGTGGAAATGCACTCATCATTCATCAGCATATGACAAAAGTTAACTTAATTCATAACTTATTTTAGTATTAAAGAAGATTTTAGGACACACACTCCTGTTTACGAAAAACGCTGTAATACATCTGTGCCCTGAATGTTTGTAAAAAGGAGTAATGTTATTTTTAAACCTAAACTTGCTGGAAATTGTTCAAAATATTTTTCACATACGAAATAGAATGTATTTATATTGAATTTTTTTCTATTTTTAGATCCCACAGGTCTGTTAACATGTAACTAGTTTAAATACCACTCAACAAAGTTATCTGCGCTCAAGATGTGACTGTGATGTAGTCTGAATGGTTGTACACTAACACAAAACCTATCAAAACTATCAAACTGAACAACTGAAGTAAAATATCTCAAATATGCAACAATAAAGTTAGCTGTGTTCAAGAAGTGATCGTGATGTGGTTGCCTCGCGGAGTGGCCGCGCGGTTTGAGGCGCCATGTCACGGACTGCGGGTCCCTCCCGCCGGAGGTTCGAGTCCTCCCTCGGGCATGGGTGTTTGTGTTGTTCGTAGTATAAGTTAGTTTAAGTAGTGTGTAAGTCTAAGTACCTATGACCTCAGCATTTTGGTCCCTTAGGAATTCACACACACACACACATGATGTGGTCTGAATAGTCACACACTATTACAAAAGTTATATACAAATTATCTAATTGAAAAACTGTATGAAAATATTTGAAATATGACCTTTATATTGCCTTAATAAACACCTAAATGGGTGTGAGCATTCTTGAACACTGTACAAAAGTTGTACAACGATTATCAGATTAAGAAAGGATAAGAAATAATCTTTATAGGCAGGCAACTTTGAATGTATTGCCTCACAAATATTACCTAGGCAGAGATACAGAATCTCTGACCTAACTTCTTTAAGTGACTGAAAATTGTATTCACACAGAGAACTGGCTCTCATAAAAAGTGAATGGAAACATTTAATGCACAAAAATCATTAACTTTAGGAAGGTTAATCCAATATAAAATAATCAACAAACAGTAGCCTCTGTGGGTGTATGAAAGGTTGAATAAAGTTACAGCAGTATGTCAAAATGGCTGAATTACGACCTCTAGGCCTCAAGAAATCTTGCATGAAGTACTAACAGTCTATAGACTCCTTTAACACATCAATCCACGAAATCAAACATATGGTTATGGTCTGACATAATGAAGCACAAATGACAGTGCTTAACATATTTACAATGATTTGTAATTAAATCTCGCAAGATCAATATCTGATCTGCTTCTTTTTCACATTAGTATTCTAGTTATAAAAGCAAAGGTTGTGTAACAGAAAATGATTTTACACAAAAGTGCAAATGCGTGTCCCATAAACTTGATCAATGACTTAACAACGCTCACAAATTTACATCCAGCACTAAATGGCATATACAATATTTGTTTGTTAAATGAAACATTTTACATAATCTCCTGCAGGTAGGCTCAGCTATTCACATCTTCCTTCAACCAGTCATATTCCTACATGTACATATTAAATGAAGTATAAGTACATATGTCACAACCATTCCTTGCTCAAGATGTCAGATAAAGCACTAGCTCATACAGTGCTCAACTAATCTGGTATAGTGAGAAAATTACTCACTGAATCATTACTCAACTTATATAGAAATATATGTGACACTAGAACATATTCAACTGCTTCTCCATTATTTACATGAGTCAATAAAATGACTACAGCTTCCCATTGACATAGCTGTATGCAACTGTATGCTTATGTTATTGAGAACACTATTTATGCACAGTACTGCATTCACCTCTTTGTAAATCTGGTCAGGTCTACAGCTATTGACTGCACCAGCCTGCACCCCACTACATTATCCACAACAAATTACATATTCTACGTTACTTCCTAATGGCTAATATATGATAATTGTTTATCATTGCAATCATTCACACAGGAAACTGACACACAGTGATTATTTATTATTGCAATCAAATAGAAAACACAGATATATTTATAATAAATGTCTACAGTTATGCATAAAACAAATAAATAATCATTAAAACCAAGGCCAAATTGTCAGGTCTCACATTCCTTTCCTATGGCTAAATGTTAGTAACATATTAACCATGACAATGTAAGTCTCAAATATAATCAGTTACATCTTCTTCGTTATCTAATTTCTCTTGTTGCCTACTCTTCTCTAGCATTCCTCTTTCTTTTATTTTCACAAATACCTTCACTTTAGGTTACAGAAAATATAGTTGAAGTTCACAATTTTTTACAAAATCACAAACATCTGAAAATATAAAACATATTAGACACAATCATAAAACATTATAACAATTCAAGTGCACTCTATTAAAGTCGAGACACTGCTCTCCACATTTTACTCTTTACATCCTTTTACATTGCAAATATGATGGACTACTCAGCTTTTCCTGCTCCTGAGGGTCTCCACCTCTATTGTATTTGGATGCACAGCACACCTCACACTATAAGGTCCTAAGTAAACCAGGAAAACATTGTTGTTGTTGTTCTCTTCAGTCCTGAGACTGGTTTGACGCAGCTCTCCATGCTACTCTATCCTGTGCAAACTTCATCTCCCTCTACGATTTTTACCCTCCACGCTGCCCTCCAATACTACATTGGTGATCCCTTGATGCCTCATAACATGTCCTACCAACCGATCCCTTCTTCTGGTCAAGTTGTGCCACAAACTTCTCTTCTCCCCAATCCTAATCAATACTTCCTCATTAGTTATGTAATCTACCCATCTAATGTTCAGCATTCTTCTGTAGCACCACATTTCGAAAACTTCTATTCTCTTCTTGTCCAAACTATTTATCGTCCATGTTTCACTTGCATACATGGCTACACTCCATACAAATACTTTCAGGAATGACTTCCTGACACTTAAATCTATACTCGATGTTAACAAATTTCTCTTCTTCAGAAACGCTTTCCTTGCCATTGCCAGTCTACATTTTATATCCTCTCTACTTCGTCAATCATCAGTTATTTTGCTCCCCAAATAGCAAAACTCATTTACTACTTTAAGTGTCTCATTTCCTAATCTAATTCCCTCAGCATCACCCGACTTAATTAAGGAAAAGCTTGTGTATTAATAAATGCCATTTACTTCATAATTTTTGTGAAATACTTTTATGAAATGGTGTATAGTTCAACAGTCACTTGTTACTAATATTTTACTAGCACATTGTGTTCTTGCAGCATGTTGCCGTCATCAGATACATTTATAGTTACTTTTGCTTTGCAATTAATACGAAGAGGGTTAGTTTCGTTTGCTGTATGTGCCACTGTGGCTATGTGTGGAAAAAGACGCCTGTTCAGGAAGATAAATACCTTATAGTGTGTACGTTATGTGATATGTATGATTAGTCGTTTTGTGAGTGAATTTACTTACATTTTTGTTGGTGATTTCTTTGTCTATCACACAGTTACTTGATAATTTAAGTGATTTGTGTGATTTTATGAACATCGTTTGTCCCACTACGACTGACTTTGCTACAAGGGTAATCCCAGAAGTAAGGTCTCCTATTTTTTTTTATAAGTACATAGACCTGTTCATTTCTACAATGGTTTACATCAGTATACAGCTTGAACATTTAGCTACTTTTCGACATAATTTCTGTCGATGCATTTTTGTAGACGCTGTGGTAGTTTTGTATGCCCATATCACACCAGCTCGCCGCCATGCTGTTGAGAAAGTTATGAACCTGTTCTTTCACCTCGTCGTCGGAGCTGAATCGCTTTCCGGCCAAATGTTCTTTTAACCTAGGGAACAGGTGATAGTCACTGGGCGCCAAGTCAGGACTATAGGGTAGGTGGGTGATTATATTCCTCTGAAACTGTTGCGGGAGAGCATGGGTTTGCCGAGCGATGTGTGGGCGAGCGTTGTCACGGAGAATGTGTACGCCCTTGTTCAGCATTTCTCTTCTCCGGTTCTGAATTGCCCGTTTGAGTTTTTTTCAGAGCCTAACAGTACCTGTTAGCGTTAATTGTGATCCCAGCTATTCAGCTGCGACGGTGAGGTAAAGGAAGAGGCTCGTAACTTTCTAAACAGCATGGCGGCGAGTTTGTATGACATGGACACGCAAAAACTGCCACAGCGTTTACAAAAATGCATCGACATAAATGGCGATTATGTCGAAAACTAGCTAAATTTTCAAGCTGTAAACTGATGTAAACCATTATAGAAATAAACAGGTCTGTGTACTTATAAAGAAATAGAAGACCTTACTTTTAGGATTACCCTCGTAATCTTCTGCATGCATCATTCCTCTGGTTTCAGTCGGCAGCCTTCCTGATATTCCTTAAAGTCAGTCCCACAATGTCTCAACTTAGTAGTGGTTGGTAACGCAACGATTTTCGAGTCTTATCTCATGGAAGCCGATTCTTGAGAGCGTGAATTGGCAGGGGTGACGACGTCAAATCAACTCGTAGCTCATTCATGACTTCCTCGGACTGTTGAATGTAGGAATCCTGTCACTTGTGGCACCTTCGATAGTAAAGACTGCATGATTTGCCTAGTTCATTCACCACGCTTTCAGAAGTATTAGACACCGGATCATGTGGTAGGATGTAAATGGTTTTAATCTTGTGACGACATAAAGCAAGCTTCCGAACTGTTGATCTGAACTGTGGACGTTTGTCCACTTCTTCAAATGTCCTACTTATTCAGAAAATTGACCAGTAGCTCTCCTCTGTTGTGTGTATGATACAAATTTTGAAGTCAGCTTGACAGCAACAAAAACGTAGGAGTATCCATGATTAGTTCTTGGGAGAGGACTGAATCAGTCAATTACTGCAAGCTCTTTTAATCTTGACGGAATATTCGGTAATAGAGATGTACGATGACACACTATCAACGGATTCAGCTTTTGGCTGGGCTTGCACGATGCTAAGACCTTTCAAAAGTGTTTCTCCACATCCAAATAATTGCATGTTCCATAATGCTTGTGAAAACTCTTTCTTGCACCAAAGAGTACATAGCTTAAATGAGTGTGCCAAACCAATCTATTGACCGATTCGTCTGGAATACAAACAACCCCACCGTGAATTATCTGCGTCTCTCTTCTTAAACAATATATCATTTGTAGTAAAACAGAACTGTCAGATGGCATCTGTCAGATGGCATTCATGATAGGTCCAAGTCTATTCTGCAGCAATGCTTCCAAAAGAAGTCATAATGAAATTTCGAAATACTAGATTCCGCAAATACATGATACTGCAAGTGTTTTTCTTGTGATCATCCTCAGTCCCACGATCCAATACCATGGGAAATCTAGAAAGAGAATGAGCAATGTCGTTATCCTGATTGGTTTCCCTAGAGAGAATGCTTTCTGTAGTCTTGGCTATATCCTATATACCCTGGCCCCAGCGCCTTCGCGTATTTCCGACCTATCAGTGAACCAGACAATGTCACCTAAACGCTATCGTAGTTCATTGTTCCACTGCTCCCTTATTCCAATTATTGCACTGAAAAGCCCTTATCCGTAATGTGATGTAGAAATCCCTTAAGAGTAACAGAGTATTCAGAAAACCTAAAGATTGACGATGCAGTACCTCAAACAAATTTCCTTTCACTACCTCCCCTGATTGCTCAACACAAGCTGATCTCATATATCTTGTTCAGTACAAACACTTCTTAGGAAATATAGTAACAGAATTGCAATAGCCATTCTCTCATTCACAACAGACCTCAACTCAAAAAAGAACTTAGATCCCTTGAGAAATTTAAGACAGTGATTCGAACCTTTCTCCCTAATCACCCATTCATCAAAACATAATTTAGACGTAGACCCGTCGCACTTGAACCGCAATTCAAAGCACCCCAAGTTCATCAGCTCTTGTCACATAGACAAAACTCAACTCCTAATATAGCATTAACAGCCAGTGTAGATGTATGGAGAAATGTGATTTACAGTTCCCAGTATCGATCATGGATACAAACTGAAGGTTGCTTTCATACATCGCTCTCCATCTTTCTCACTACAAGTCAGTGCAGACACGCTTATTAGCACATTGTATCACACACAAGGAAAAGTAAAATCTTCACTTCAGAACAGAGTCGAACGGACAAGAAAGGGGAAGAAAGCTTTCTTCTCCTTCAAACCTGTTAGCCACGTGCACTGTAACAGCGCCCTCAGTCCCCATTGGGTGAACCCCTTTTGGTGCAATGATCTTAGCCAAGATGGACCAGTATTGCAGAAGTAGCATTGAGTATACGGAAAATCGATCAATGGTAGCTGGTATGACAGCAAAGATTGTTCGCGAGTAGTGGACACGTAAAACGTAAGTTATGGAATTTGGTAATTGATGAAACACAAGCCGGCCGCGGTGGTCTCGCGGTTCTAGGCGCGCAGTCCGGAATCGTGCGACTGCTGCGGTCGCAGGTTCGAATCCTGCCTCGGGCGTGGATGTGTGTGATGTCCTTAGGTTAGTTTTAGGGGACTGATGACCACAGCAGTTGAGTCCCATAGTGCTCAGAGCCATTTGAATTTTTTTTTTATAAAACACAACTTTCAGCTTCGTTGACGTAACGAAAGAAGTGATTCATCAAATTTTAGGAACTTTCCATGATCTTAAAACTTTCACTGCTGAATACGATGGTGCACGTAGCGATCACCTTCCCACAGCTACTGGTTTTAAAAGCACTTCAAAGCATATTCAGACTGAATTACTTTCCAGTATGCTAGATGTTTGTCACGACCGAGTAAAAAAGGAAATTAGTGCCACTGTTTTCGTATCGTTCTCGCAGATGAGAAAAATTATATTTCAAGAACTTCACAGTTTCTTGAGGTTGTCAGATATGTTTTGTGTGAGGGTAAACCTTCAGAATTGACTTAGGACCTTTTCCATTCTTCATAAACATAATACAAAAACTTTAGCAAAAGCACTTCTTCTGAAAAAGAATCTTAAACATGCCTACTGTGTTCATTGTTATGTATCTAAGTTGAATCTGATTCTGGCCCTATTAACAAGACTGAATATGGATGTTAGTTTCCTCTTTTTCCTGGCATCAGTGATTTTCTTAATCTCTTTTGCAGTTCTTACAAACGAGCGACGAGGCTATCTGCCACAGTGAATAAGACCACCACTCACGTTTCCAACATTACATGGAATTTTAAATCAAGGACTCTGCTAAATGGCAAACTCCCACAATTACTCATGCAAGAGGACTCTGTCTGAAATTATTGCACCCATCGTTTCAATTTACAAGGGACAGAACATTTAGGATTTCGAAAATGCCTTGTAAGAAACCAGAGGTAGCATCCCTGGCGCAATTTACTGGTACAGAGAACTTCTGTATCTTACGAAGCGACTAAGACAGTGAAATGAAATTCCAATGCTGTTGCTATAAAAGAAGTATGTGACACAATTACTGCCCAGGTTGATAAACGCTTTTACTTTGCAGGTAATTTCTTCAATTGTGAACTATTTTTATATGTGTAAATTAACATCTGCGTGCATTGCTAAGAAGTCTTGCGAAACATAACCTTACCTCGAATGCAGTGAGGTAAAAACGGAGCGTCAGGTGCTCTGTATGAGGAAAGAATTAGGAACTTTCGTAGGTACTGAATCTTTTCCGTAACTCCTGCTCGAAAATAATTTGGAAAAGCCTTTTCGTGTAACCGTTAAACTAGCATACAGATGGCAGTGTCAGAAGCGGTGCGACCTTGTTGTGACCTGAATAGAATAACAATTTTTGTGCGAAGGCCAATGAGTCGAGAGAAGCTTCGTCATAGCTCTGGCTGTGCTCTCCATAGTGAAAGACGTCCCACGTAGCATCTTAGATTTCATTTAATGCTTTACTCAAAATGGTTCAAATGGCTCTGAGCACTATGGGACACAACTGCTGTGGTCATTAGTCCCCTAGAACTTAGACCTACTTAAACCTAACTAACCTAAGGATATCACACACATCCATGCCCGAGGCAGGATTCGAACCTGCGGCCGTAGCAGTCGCACGGTTCCGGACTGCGCGCCTAGAACCGCGAGACCACCGCGGCCGGCACAATGCTTTACTGACAGACAGATTATCAGCTCTACAGAGTAAGGTATTTCCCTACAGCATTTAACACTTTACTCATCTTTCGCTATTTTAAGTTAATACACTCCTGGAAATGGAAAAAAGAACACATTGACACCGGTGTGTCAGACCCACCATACTTGCTCCGGACACTGCGAGAGGGCTGTACAAGCAATGATCACACGCACGGCACAGCGGACACACCAGGAACCGCGGTGTTGGCCGTCGAATGGCGCTAGCTGCGCAGTATTTGTGCACCGCCGCCGTCAGTGTCAGCCAGTTTGCCGTGGCATACGGAGCTCCATCGCAATCTTTAACACTGGTAGCATGCCGCGACAGCGTGGACGTGAACCGTATGTGCAGTTGACGGATTTTGAGCGAGGGCGTATAGTGGACATGCGGGAGGCCGGGCGGACGTACCGCCGAATTGCTCAACACGTGGGGCGTGAGGTCTCCACAGTACATCGATGTTGTCGCCAGTGGTCGGCGGAAGGTGCACGTGCCCGTCGACCTGGGACCGGACCGCAGCGACGCACGGATGCACGCCAAGACCGTAGGATCCTACGCAGTGCCGTAGAGGACCGCACCGCCACTTCCCAGCAAATTAGGGACACTGTTGCTCCTGGGGTATCGGCGAGGACCATTCTCAACCGTCTCCATGAAGCTGGGCTACGGTCTCGCACACCGTTAGGCCGTCTTCCGCTCACGCCCCAACATCGTGCAGCCCGCCTCCAGTGGTGTCGCGACAGGCGTGAATGGAGGGACGAATGGAGACGTGTCGTCTTCAGCGATGAGAGTCGCTTCTGCCTTGGTGCCAATGACGGTCGTATGCTTGTTTGGCGCCGTGCAGGTGAGCGCCACAATCAGGACTGCATACGACCGAGGCACACAGGGCCAACACCCGGCATCATGGTGTGGGGAGCGATCTCCTACACTGGCCGTACACCTCTGGTGATCGTCGAGGGGACACTGAACAGTGCACGGTACATCCAAACCGTCATCGAACCCATCGTTCTACCATTCCTAGACCGGCATGGGAACTTGCTGTTCCAACAGGACAATGCACATCCGCATGTATCCCGTGCCACCCAACGTGCTCTAGAAGGTGTACATCAACTACCCTGGCCAGCTAGATCTCCGGATCTGTCCCGCACTGAGCATGTTTGGGACTGGATGAAGCGTCGTCTCACGCGGTCTGCACTTCCAGCACGAAAGCTGGTCCAACTGAGGCTCCAGGTGAAAATGGCATGGCAAGCCATTCCACAGGACTACATCCAGCATCTCTACGATCGTCTCCATGGGAGAATAGCAGCCTGCATTGCTGCGAAAGTTGGATATACACTGTACTAGTGCCGACATTGTGCATGCTCTGTTGCCTGTGTCTATGTGCCTGTGGTTCTGTCAGTGTGATCATGTGATGTATCTGACCCCAGGAATGTGTCAATAAAGTTTCCCCTTCTTGGGACAATGAATTCACGGTGTTCTTATTTCAATTTCCAGGAGTGTAAAATGCAACTTTCTATCCCATCCTTCAGGGAATCACCTGAAGAAAGTATCCACGAAATCGGTATTCATGAATCTTTTAAATGCAAGAACTGGGGCGTAGATTTTCTACTAATGATTCGTTACTGACACAGAGCTGCTGACCTCAAAGTCACTTTGCGAAAGAACCAATTCGATGGGACACAGTGTTCAAGTCTATAAAACGAGACAATAATGTATAAAAGAAGGAAACTCGTTGAATGGTAGACCCATTTTTAGGCAGCTAAGAGGAGACCATATGGTAGATTTAGAAGAGGAAAGACGAATGTATGTGCCTCAAGGGGACTGTAACAGGTGAAAATTTGTCTTTTTTGATTGTGTACTGGCGCAATACTGTAGAGAAATGCAATATGTTATCAAAAGTATCGGGACACCCCCACAAAACATACGATTTTCATATTAGGTGCTCCAATCAGCGACCTCAGTTGTCATTAGACATCTTGAGAGAACAGAATGGGGCGCTCCGCGGAACCCGCGGACTTTGAACGTGGTCAGGTGATTGGGCGTTACTTGCATCATACGTCTGTACGCGATATTTCCACAGTTCTAAACATCCCTATGTCCACTGTCTCCGATGTGATAGTGAAGTGGAAACGTGAGGGAACACGTACAGCAAAAAAGCGTACAGGCCGACCTCGTCTGTTCAGGCGACAGCTGAAGAGGGTTGTAATGTATAATAGGCAGGCATCTATCCAGACCACCACACAGAAATTCCAAACTACATCAGGATCCACTACAAGTACTATGAAAATTTGGCGGGAGGAGAGAAAACTTGGATTTCATGGTCGCAAGGCTGTTGATAAGCCAACACATCGCGCCGGTAAATGCCAAACGACGCCTCGCTTGGTGTAAGGAGCGTAAACATTACACGATTGAACAGTGGAAAAACGTTGCGCGGAGTAACGAATTATGGTAATCACGGTATACAACGTGGCGATCCGATGGCAGGAAGTGGGTATGGCGAATGCCTGGTGAACGTCATCTGCCAGTGTGTGAAGTGCCAACAGTAAAATTCGGAAGCTGTGTTGTTATGGTGTGGTCGTGTTTTTCATGGAGGAGGCTTGCACCCATAGTTGTTTTGCGTGACACTATCACAGCACAGGCCTACATCGGTGTTATATGCACATTCTTGCTTCTCACTGTTGAAGAGAAAATCGTGGGCAGCGATTGCATCTTTCAACACGATCGAGTACCTATTCGTAATGCACGGCCTGTGGCGTAGTGGTTATACGACAATAGCAGACCTGTAATGGACTAGCCTGCACAGAGTCCTGACCTGAATCCTACAGAACACCTCTGGGATTTTGGGATCGCCGACAACGTACCAGATCTCATCGACCGACATCGATAGCTCTCCTCAGTGCAGCACTCCGTGAAGAATGGGCTGCTATTCCCCAAGAAACCTTCCAGAATCTGATTGAACGTATGGCTGCGAGAGTGGAAACTGTCATCAAGGCTAAGTGTAAAACAACACCATATCGAATTCCAGCATTACCGATGAAGGGCGCTACGAACTTGTACGTCATTTTCAGCCATGTGTCCGGATACTTCTGATCACATAGAGTAACTATTTTGTGCTATGGAAACTGAGAGATCTCTGTTTTAGCAGTATATGAAGTAACAAGCGCCTCAGAGAAAAAATAATTTAACAGCTAGGTGCTGGGCATTTCACCTACATCCACATATATTCAACGTAAGCCACCGTAAGGTGAGTGGCGGACGGTACCCTGTACCACTGCTAGTCCTTTCCCTTCCCGTCCTACTCGCATATAGCGAGGGTAAAACGACTATCTATATGCTTCAGTTTGAGCCCTAATTTCTCTTATCTGCATGGTCCCTACGCGAAATTTCTGCTGGCGGCTATGGAATAGTTCTGCAGAACGTCACCTTCAATCTCATTTGAGTTCCCGAAGCATCTCCGTAATACTTGCGTGTTGTTCGACTTTTCCAGTAACAAATCAAATAGCCCGCCTCTGAATTGTTTCGGTGTCTTCCATTAATCGGACAAGGTGGGAGACCAAAGCACTCGAGCAGTACTCAAGAACAGGTCGCACTAGCGTCCTATACGCGGTCTCCTTTACAGATGAACCACACTTTCGTAGAATTCTCCCAGTAAACCTAAGTCGATCATTCGCATTGCCAACCACAATCAACACATGCTCGTTCCATCTCATATCGTTTTGAAATGTTACGGCCAAGTATATAAACGACTTGACTGTGTCAAGTGGGACATTACTTATACTGTATCCGAACATTACAGGCTTCTTTTCGAGCTCATCCACATTTTTATACATTTAGAGGTAGCTGTCATTCATCACACCAACTAGAAATTTTGTCTAAGTCATCATGTATCCTCCTACAGCCACTCAACTTCGACACCTTACCGCGCATCACAGCATCATCAGCAGATAACTGCAGATTATTTAGGAGGAGTTTGCATGTCTGTGCGCTGTATACTGAAATTATTTCAGTAATTTAGGAGTTGCTTGCGTGTCTGCAGAGCATTATTTCAGTAATTTACAAGTAGTTTACAGGTCTGTAGGCTGTGCGGCGTGACTCCAAGCATGTCAGAGTGTGTGTTTTGTATCAGTATTATAAATATACTATCTAAAATCCATCCCTAAATAAAATGTTCCAAAATAAATAAAGTACACTCCTTCCTCTCTCCAGCAGGCCAGTGCAGGCTGAGTCATTTTCCCCTCCAAACAGCCATCTTGGGTTACGTCACAGAATGGACAACAGCGCCCTCTGGTGGCGGTACTGTGTACTAGGTCAGTTGGACTCTAGACCCCATGGTGACTACACTTTTTGGTGGTACTGCCTCTAATTGCTTAAATAAATAGTGTATGCAAAATAAAGACTTATGTCCAGCACAAGTTGAGTCCTCTTCCTGCCATTTTCTGGGATGAGGTGGCGGTCGGATGACTTAGGTTAGTGGAAGTAGCTCAACTGTCCTTTCTTTCCTACCATTTTCTAAGGTTGGTAGAGATAGCCTAATTGACCTATCTGCCCTCCAAAATTCAAACTTACCACCAGTTCCTAGGAAGAGGTGGTGGTCAGGTGACTTAGGTTAGTGGAGGTAGCCCAAGTGACCTATTTTTCTGCCATTTTCTTAGATTAGTAAAGATGTGTTGCATTGTTCTGATGGAATTTGAACTCTCAACATTTTCTGGGTGAGCTGGAGGGAAGGGGACGTTACATTATTGGAGGTAGCCCAATTGACCTATCTTCCCTCTAAAACCAACCGTCTTGGATGATGTCACATCCGCCATCTTGGATGACGTCATGCACTGTTGCCAAGTACACAGGCCGCCATCTTGGATGATGTCATCGCCGTCATCTTGGATACATCCGACAACAATGGAGAGTGGGGAAGCACTGGCCTTGTCCCCCTACTTACAAGAAGCGTAAAAGAATGTACCCGCTAATATCCAGACCAATATCCTCAACATCGGTTTGCTGCAAAATGCTTGAACATATTCAGAGTCCGAATATAATAAAAATCTTGAGACCAAGCAGCTTATGTCCACAAATCAGCAGCATGGTTCTAGAATGCATCGCACGTGCGAGTCTCAGCTTGCCCTTTTCTAAAATGGAGGGCAACAGGGAGATTCCATATTTCTAGATTTGCGGAAAACACTTGACACAGTGCATCACTAAAGGCTGATAACGAAGGTACGAGTATATAGAGTGGTTTCTCTGATATATGTGTGACTTAAAGACTCCTTTAGTAACAGAATCCAGTAAGTTGTCCACAATGGCAAGTGTTCGTCAGAGAAAACACACTCTGACATGCTTGGAGTCACCCCGCACAGCCTACAGACCTGTAAACTACTTGTAAATTACTGAAATAATGCTCTGCAGACACGCAAGCAACTCCTAAATTACTGAAATTATTTCAGTATACAGCACACAGACATGCAAACTCTTCCTAAATAAGGCAGAACACTGATGTGCAGACACGAAATCAACTCGTAAACTGTCCAATCAATGCATAGCACAGCCTACAGACCTACTCACAATTATAGTGCAACAGACACGCAAACAACATGTGCAGGCACCACTCGCCGCCCCTTGTCCACTGGAGCACGGAGGACGCTACCGCTTACACCCCCAGAAGTCGGGATGCACCAGCAGCTGCCAAGCCACGCACAGGTGCCCGTTTGCATCCCTCATGCATGAGACAGCGGCATCCCTTTCATACTTTACACCTGAGAAATTCCTCTTGAAATACGTGATCACCCAGGCACCACTGTTGACGTGATCGGATGGGAGAGAAGACCTATTTGTAGAGTGCAGATGCTCCAAGGGCGAACACGCTTCGACGCTGCCACAAGCCACCACTGGACGCAGGTCATCACGAGCCATTGCTCTCATGCCTCTGCTGCCTACAGTGAGCAGGTGAAAGTTGGGTATATTTTTGAATATACATTTACTGGTCTATGAGTGTTATACTGACATCACAGAACTCTGAGATGCGCTCACGCTGGTCCCATATAAGAGATGCCTCTGGGCATCACGTGTGTTTACCATTGCTAATGTGACACATGTGGATACTGACGTCACAGAATAGCACTCGGTGCTTTGTTGCTAGCGATCCTAACGGGACATATGGGCTGCATCTAGCTGTGCATGCGTACCCAGCATGGCTGATGCATCATGCGAAATGTTCATCCTGCTATCAGTATACATCTCAGAAACGTTAAACGTTCTCACCACTACCAACGTGTGCACGCTCAGAAAAACACCGTTAATCATAAAAGCATTGCTGTTGTTTGGTAGGAGATCACCCTCTAAGCACAGACGGGTGGGGGAATCAGAACAATTGGGCAAACAGAATTCTGTCTTACAGAAGAGAAAATTCCTGGAATTTTCGGTATCCTACAGCTACAAGTCTGGAGATGTACTAACGCCATGGTGGCAGATGAGTGACGGCTCCCCTGCCAGAGATGGATGGTCTGCTTCAACCTGTCTTTGAACGCTTGCCTTCTCAGAACTTTCTGTACATATCTTGCCTCCACCTTTTTCGAATCAGTTTGTAGATGCTCATATGTCCCGGCACAAAGGATGTCTTGTGAATGAATAGAGCATTATGATTGTATTTTGTACAGATCACCATATTGCACCGACAATTAAACAATGAAAAGGGGCCTACAGATCGTCAAGTACAGAAGGACTTATACTCAATTACAGTGCTCTCCCACTGAGTACTGGAACTTGAATATTAGAGCGCGGAACAGCTCTTCAACCCAGCAATATATCACCACGTATCATGTCGATGTAGTCACACTCAGAACTGTTCTACAAATTCGGGCCCGTTCCCCCACGGCACAAATCCCGTACTGTTTCTGGTTCACACCTGCTTTCTTGCTTTTTCTACACCCATCTCCAGACTCTGGGATTACAAGAACACATGTATTTTCGCATGGTTTGCCATAATCTTATGCCATTTTCAAGGTACTTCTTGATGTCAAGCACTCAGCAGTATCCTAACAATCGCTTGTGCAACATAATTCCGAATATGTAGACTAGAAATTATTTCTCTACAAACCCAAAACTTTAGCTAGGTGGGGCATGCTGTGAACCACTGACTAACTAAAAACTTGTCACGTCTGCGAAGACATTTACGCCGAAACTAGAAAAAATTAGAGAAAACTGATATTTCCACTCGCGAATACCGACGTCAGTGATGTAGCAGATTCCAAATCATCCCTATAATTTACAAGGTCAACTAAGGTGTTTCTCATGTCTAGAGAACCGGCAAACCTGTCTTCCACATGATAGACGCACACACGACAATTGACCTTCTATCAACTAAATAAAGGCGCGAAATGTGCAGAAGCAGTCAACCGAACAATTTACATAGGAGAGAATAATGATCCAGTGCAAATACAACTCCATATTCAATCTTCTCAAATTTCCACGCGATCACGAAAGTATCCAACACACACAAAGTATTAGTTTTCTATTCGGTCGTCTAGAGGACAACATGGTTAAGTCATCTACATTATTACACTTCACAGTCCTCTCCATTTGGACAGCTCCTACCGTTAATGGGAATCGTGGATCATCCCCGCACAGGTCGCTGGCACTGCAGGCCAAGCATGCACAGGTAGAATCATCATCCTAAGAAATCGGTCACATATATATTTTATCCCTGTACATAAATCTAAATGTTACGATTGTGGTCTAAGTTGAACGACATAGCTGTATCTCTGGCAATAGAAATATCAGTACCATTCTTATGATTTGACATACTCTTCCCTTTGCGATCACAGTATTCGACATCAAATCCATACCTTCCTTACGAATGGACATAGTCATTATCTTTGCACATGTCGGAACACAAACACATACTTTATAAGCCTGATGCTCAGGGCGAACCTATCACACACCCCCTACTACTAAGTATAATATTTCGCCAATAACTGATCGCTGGTGATATGAAATAATACTGACCGAAAATCAAAGCTGGGTGGACATGTCTCATAAATTTTTGTTGCGAGTGCTACCACCGTGTCTTAGAAATAGAGGCGTTCAGCCTGACCAGGTTGCCTCCAAACACGTCTCCTACGATTCTCTGCTTGAAGGCATATGCGACACTCATCAGTGAAGCGAACATGATGCCAGTCCTGAGCTGTCCATTCGGCGTGGTGTTGAGTCCATTTGTACCGCGCTGCATGGTGCCATGGTTGCAAAGATGGACCTCGCTATGGACGTTGGGAGTGAAGTTGCGCATCATGCAGCCTGTTGCGCACAGTTTGAGTCCTAACACGACGTCCAGCGGCTGCACGAGAAGCATTATTGAACATAGTGGCGTTGATGTCAGGGTTCCTCCGAGCCATAATCTATAGGCAGCGGTAATCCACTGCAGTAGTAGCCCTTGGGCGTCCTGAGCGAGGCATGTCATCGACAGTTCCTGTCTCTCTGTGTCTCCCAGTGTCCAAACACCATCGCTTTGGTTCACTCCGAGACGCCTGGACACTTCCCTTTTTGAGAGCCCTTTCTGGCTCAGAGTAACAATGCGGACGCGATCGAACTGCGGTATTGAGCTTCTATGCATGGCTGAACTACAGACAACACGAGCTGGCACTAATATGCTGTTGGACCCCCTCCATCCAATAGGCGCTGCTCATGCATGGTGGTTTACGTCTTTGGGAGGGTTTAGTGACTGTGTCTGTGTTACAATATCCACAGTCAACGTTTATATTCAGGAGTTCTTGGAACTGGGCTGAGGCAAAACATTTTTTGATGCGTTTACATTAATATGAACACCGTTAAAATAGGCACCCACTTTAGTAATGTAGAAGTGCGAGAATAATTAGATGAAGTTTATCAAGACAATACCTTTAGTAACTGTATTCTCGATTGTCATCGCTGATAGATTGGCCTGTTTAGCTAAATGGTTCAAATGGCTCTGAGCACTATGGGACATAACATCTGAGGTCATCAGTACCGTAGAACTTAGAGCTACTTGAACCTAACAAACCTAAGGATATCACACACCTCCATGCCCAAGGCAGGGTTCGAACCTGCGACCGTAGCAGTCGGGCGATTCCGGACTCAAGCGCCTAGAACCGCTCGGCCATCGCGGGCTGCTGTTTAGCGAAATGTCACTACATCACATTACTTCAGCTCCAACACCTCTTGACATTTTCATACATGACCAAACCGCAGTAAAATACATGAGCTGAAAGAGACTGAAATTGAATATATTATGGAGAGCCCAATGCATCATCTCTACTTGAGTTTGACACTTCCGGGAAACAGTTTTGCAACACCTCACAGCACCATCTTCACAAAGCTTCTATTTTGCTCTTATTCCACAAGCTGTTAAGTACTATTACTTTGGAGCACCACCGGAGTACAGTCACTGCCACAGTATATGCATAGAACTATCTTCCGCCAGGAAATCTATTGATATTGTTGTCACCTTAGCATATAACAAGCCAGCCAGGGCTCCAAAGCCAAACGTCAAACTGTGCGCGAATCACACACTGACGTGATAGCCACAACATTTGCGCTGACTCTGGTCCGTAACTGTCACTCCCCACTTCCTACTTCACTCTCACTAAACATACACCTCGCTCGCCACCGATGTACCTTGACTCGCAGGAAAAAGTAGTACCAACAACAAGTGGAGTGCCAACCACGGACCACTGAGGGTCTTTAAGATCTCTTTCGAAGTCCTACCAGGTTATGTGATGGCAGTATTCAAACCATATGGTCACATGGTACGACACCTGGCTGAATAGTGGCAAAACTTTTGAGATGTACTATGTCTTGTACCGTGTGCAGCAAATTAATATTGAATACACGAATCACATGCCATCCTATCTAGTTGTCGTGGTCTGCAGGGCTGTCGTCATGTACAGTGGATAGCCATGTACTTGTACAGGTTCTGACGATGAGGGCCATGTTCACTTAGCGTGTATCCAATGCAGAATACTTCACACACAGGTCGGTGACGTTGCACCCCCTGCGATGCCCATTGCACTCCCCCTCACCTGCACAGCAGCTATGAAAGCGACAGACGTCCTTGCGTAACACCAACACGTCCTACCACTGTCGACGGTCGATGAGATTGCAATGGGCCATACACGTCCTTCCACATTTTCTTCAATTGAACTGCCTAAGGAAAATGACCACTCGCAGCTACAGGCAGACCTTCTTGAGAAGATGGATGTTGAACCAGGATTTGTAAAGACTTCTGCTTTTTTCCAACAGTGTCAGATGACTGCTACCCACATGCCAACAAGGAACAATGGTCCCCGCAAAAATCCAAGAAGCTGTGCTGTATGCCATTTGATGATTACCTTATTTGGATGCATGAACAGCATAAGGACCTGCCATGAGATGACGCAAAGGACTCTACTACCCATGCCATATGTAGACTTACCCCCTCCCTACAACTGTAGCCTCTCTGTGCCATCACGAAGTCACAGTGACTACTGTACCTGTGCCCGCCACCGACAGTCCACTTCCTGCTGCTGAGCTTGCACATTATATCTCCACTGACAGTACTTTTCAGCGAATGCCTGGTGACACATCTGACTCTTTGGCAGATGACACCGAGGATGAATCAGAGCACCCCATGGGTGCTGAGGGCAGGGGTGCCTCCTTGCCTGTGCCCAGCGCCATTCTATCACAGTGACTGCAGCTGTACTGGCAGCTGTATTTGCTGGTGGTCGTAAAAGCTGTATCAAACACTGTCCTGGATAGGGTAGCTGATCAAACTTGCCACCAAGCAACAATTAATTTCAGTAACATACATACACATCATTAGCTGGTCATGCCCCAGGACATGCTCAGTGCTACAGACATTGACACTGCTCTCCTTCAGGAGCTGCATGTTGAAGATTTCACAGGACTATTCGGCTACACAGCTTGTGTCTCACATGCATCTGCCACTGGTAGTGGAGTGGCAGACCTCCTCCACGAAGGTATACTTGCTGAAGACATCGAGTATCTCTCTGACGTCTGACTATCCAAGGAGTCACCTGTCCACATGTCTGGATTGGGTCGGCACCATCAAGGATCTACCTTCTTCAGGGATGCGTTCATGACCATCTTTATTGGATGACAGGACACCTTGGTACTGGGAGGGGATTGCAACTGCGTCCAGGAGCCCAAGGATCAGTTACTGTGTCACACTCAGTGTGCCGAGCTTGCCACAAATATCAATAACCTCCAGCTTGTGGACTTGTTGGAACATGTTCATTGTGATCAGTCTGGCTTTGTGCACTGTACTAACCATTCATCTGGCTGTATTGATCGTGTTTACATCTTGCGCTCCATTGTCAGGGGGACAACTATGCCACAATACGGCCTGTAGTGTTTTCTGACCACGTGGACTATATGTGTGCCATCACCACAGGTTGTCAGTGGCACGAACCGGCAGTGGTTAATGGAAGTTGAATTCCGGCCACCTTGCTTGTCTGGAATGTAGGCGGCTCATAGAGGACTCCTGTTCTCGCCAGTGTCGTGCCTACCAGTGTGCCCTTTCGTGGTGGTTACTCAGCACCACGTCTGCCCTCTGGATGACCTTGATAGGCTGTGGTAGAGACGTGATGACATGGAGGCGACACTCCACAGACTTCTATTACAGCATTCTATGGGGTTGTTCCACACTGCCGTAGTCACCAGCACAGCACATGATGGTGAATCATGCCAAAGCCTAGATCGCCACGTTCAAACGCCGCCACCTTGAGGGAGTGATTGACATGGTGTGCATTCAAGACAGAGTGGTTCAGGAAGGACCATCCATGGGATCGTCTGTGTACCGTATCACTGCAGGAAGACGACACCAGATAAGAGTCTTGATCTGTGTTGTCACGACAGACGATGGACGGCACCTAGATACTCATCACAATATAATGAATGCCCTTCATGCCCACTACACTAGGCCAAGCTCAGAGCATAGCCATTCCCCGGAGGTGATTGCAGAGGGCTCTCAGTTCACTTTTGACTTTATCATTCTGGCTGCAGCGATGGATTTGATTGAAGATGTAACTGAGGCAGAGGTGCTTGAAGTGATACATATTAGAGCTGCTTATACGCCACTGGGATCCAGCCTTCCTCTGGAGTTTTGCCAGGCTTTCCAGCAGTTTCTGGCGCCAGTCTGGGCGGACATCTGCCACAATCTGCTGTCTCCCATGGTGCAGCTCCCTGGATCCTTCCTAGAAGAACTGATCGTACCCACACATAATGATCTGTGATTAACACCGCTTGACATTTCTCAACAGTGACACGAAGATCTTCACTCGAGTGCTGGCGGAGCGTCTGTTATGTCATTTCACAGGAACAGGCATAGTTAGGAGGCGATCATAACTTCCTCACTCTACTCTGTCAGTGTCATGACATAATTGCACTTGCTTGGTCTCACCAAATGCCTGTAATCTTCTCCGCCTTCGACTTTACCAGGCCTTTGATGGGGTCGACCACCCTTTTTTTTGACGGCGTTAATATGACCAGTAGAGTACCTGGACTCCAACGTACAGGTAGTGATGCGTCTTCTTCGCTGTGCGACGTCAAGGGTGCTGTACAATGGCCGTCTCACGCAATCGATCCTCATTCAGCGCTCGGTGAGACAGGGCTGTCCTCCCTTAACTATACTGTACATCTTCGCTTTGGAGCCGCTCCTCTGTGACCTCCGACAACGCGTGACTGGAACGACTCTCGGTGGACAAACTTTTGATGTATTGCCTACGCCAACGATCTGGTACTCTTCACCTGTGTCGGTGATAATATCCGCGTAGGGCAGTAGTCTCGTTGTTGTTGTTGTTGTTGTTGTGGTCTTCAGTTCAGAGACTGGTTTGCTGCATCTCTCGATGCTACTCTATCTTGTGCAAGCTTCCTCTTCTTCAAGTAACTACTACACCCTACATCCCTCTGAATCAGCTTAGTATATTCATTTCTTGGTCTCCCTCTACGATTTTTACCCTCCACGCTGCCCCCCCCCCCCAATACTTAATTGGTGACCCCTTGATGCCTCAGAACACCTCTTACCAACCGATCCCTTCTTCTAGTCAAGTCGTGCCACAAGTTCCTCTTCTCCCGAGTTCTATTCAGTACCTCCTCATTAGTTACGTGATCTACCAATCTAATCTTCAGCATTCTTCTGTAGCACTACCTTTCGAATGTTTCTATTCTCTTCTTGTCTAAACTATTTAACGTCATGTTTCACATCCATACGTGGCTACGCTCCATATAAATACTTCCACAGAAGACTTCCTGGCACTTAAATCTATACTCGATGTTAACAAATTTCTCTTCCTCAGAAACGCTTTTCTTGCCATTCCTAGTCTATATTTTATATCCTCTCTACTTCGACCATCATCAATAATTTTGCTTCCCAAATAGCAAAACTCATCTACTACTTTAAGTGTCTCATTTCCTAATGTAATACTCACAACATCGCCTGATTTAATTAGACTACATCCCATTATCCTCTTTTTGCTTTTGTTGATGTTCATCTTATATGCTCCTTTCAAGACACTGTCCATTCCATTCAACTGCTCTTCCAGGTTGCTTCCTGTCTCTCACAGAATTACAATGTCATCAGCAAATCTCAAAGTTTTTACCTCTTGTCCATGGATTTTAATTCCTACTCCAAATTTTTCTGTTGTTTCCTTTACTGCTTGCTCAATATACAGACTGAATAACGTAGAGGCTAGGCTACAACCCTATCTCACTCCCTTCCCAACCACTGCTTCCCTTTCATGCCCCTCGACTCTTATAACTGCCGTCTGGTATCTGTACAAGTTATAAATAGCCTTTCGCTCCCTGTATTTGATACCTGTCACCTTCACAATTTCAAATAGGGTATTCCAGTCAACATTGTCAAAAGCTTTCTCGAAGTCTACAAATGCTAGAAACGGAGGTTTGCCTTTCCTTAGTCTGTCTTCTAAGATAAGTCGTAGGGTCAGTATTGCCTCACGTTTTCTAACGTTTCTACGGAATCCGATCTGATCTTCCCCAAGGTCAGCTTCTACCAGTTTTTCCATTTGTCTGTAAAGAATTCCTGCCAGTATTTTGGAGCCGTGGCATATTAAGCTAATAGTTCAGTAATTTTCACAGCTGTCAGCGCCTGCTTTCTTTGGGATTGGAGTTATTATATTCTTCTTGAAGCTTGCTCACCAGATTGTAGAGCTTTGTCATGGCTCGCTCTCCCAGGGCTATTATAGTTTTAATGGAATGTTGTGTACTCTAGGGGCCTTATTTCAACTTAGGTCTTTCAGTACTCTGTCAAATTCTTCACGCAGTATCATATCTCCCATTGCATCTTCACCTATGTCCTCTTCCATTTCTATAATATTGCCCTCAAGTACATCGCCCTTGTATAGACCCCGTATATCCTCCTTCCACCTTTCTGCTTTACCTTCTTTGCTTTGAACTGGTGTTCCATCTGAGATCTTGATATTCATACAAGTGATTCTCTTTACTCCAAAGACCTTTCTAATTTTCCTATGGGCAATATCTGTTTTACCCCTTGTGATATATGCCTCTACATCCTTACATTTTGTCCTCTACCCATCTCTGCTTAGCCATTTTATACTTACTGTCGGTCTCATTTTGAGACGTTTGTATTCCCTGTTGCCTGCTTCATTTACTGTATTTTTTTTATTTTCTCCTTTCATCAAATAAATTCAATATATCTTCTGTTACCCAAGGATTTCTACTAGCCCTCGTCTTTTTACGTACTTGATCCTCTGCCGCCTTCGCTATTTCATCTCTCAAAGCTATCCATTCTTCTTCTACTGTATTTATTTTTCCTGTCCCTGTCAATCGTTCCCTAACACTCTCTCTGAAACTCTCTACAACTTTTTGTTTTTTCAGGTTATCCAGTTCCCATCTCTTTAAATTCCCACCTTTTTGCTGTTTCTTCAGTTTTAATCTATAGTTTATAACCAATAGATTGTGGTCAGAGTCCACATCTGTCCCTGGAAATATCTTACAATTTAAAATATGGTCGCTAAATCTCAGTCTTACCATTATATAATCTATCTGAAACCTTCCAGTGTCTCCAGGTCTCTTCCTCGTATACAACCTTCTTTCGTGATTCTTAACCCAAGTGTTAGCTATGATTAAGTTATGCTCTGTGCAAAATTGTACTAGGCGCCTTCCACTTTCATTCCTTACCCCCATTCCATATTCACCTACTTCTTTTGCTTCTCTTCCTTATCCTACTATCGATATCCAGTCCCCCATGACTATTCAATTTTCGTCTCCTTTCACTGACTGAATAATTTCTTTTATCCCATCATACATTTCTCCAATCTCTTCGTTATCTGTGGAGCTAGTTGGCATATAAACTTGTGCTACTGTGGTAGGCGTGGGCTTCGTGTCTGTCTTGGCTAGAACAGTGCATTCACTATGCTGTTTGAAATAGGTTATCCAAGTTCCTATTTTTTGTTCATTATGAAACCCACTCCTGCGTTACCGTTATTTGATTTTGTATTTATAACCCTGTATTCACCTGACCAGAAGTCCTGTTCCTCCTGACACCGAACTTCACTAATTCCCACTATATATAACTTTCCCTTTTTAAATTTTCTAACCTAACTGCCCGATTAAGGGATCTGACATTCCACGCTCCGATCCGTAAAACGCCAGTTTTCTTTCTCCTGATGACGACGTTCTCCTGAGTAGTCCCCGCCCGGAGATCCGAATGGGAGACTATTTTACCTCCGGAGTATTTTACCAAAGAGGACGCCATCATCATTTAACCATACAGCAGAGCTGTATACCCTGGGGAAAAATTACGTCTGTAGTTTCCCCTTGCCTTCAGCCATTCGCAGTACCAGTGTAGCAAGGCCGTTTTGGTTAATGTTACAAGGTCAGATCAGTCAATCATCCAGACTGTTGCCCCTGCAACTACTAAAGAGGCTGCTGCCCCTCTTCCGGAACAACACGCTTGTCTTGCCTCTCAACAGATACCCCTCCATTGTAGTTGCACCTACAGTACGGCTACACTGAGGCACTCCCTACCAACGGCAATGTCCTGGTCTTGCGGGGAGGGGGGGGGAGGGGGGGAAGGGGGGCTAGTAGTCTCAGCTTCCGAAAATCACGTGTCGTGGTCTGCTCTGTAGGTGAGGGGCTGGCGATCAGGTGTGTCGTCTCCTACTAGTAAGTGACACGATACGTTTCTTGGGCACTGATTTCACACTTAAACTACGGCGCATGATAGCCCTCAACTACATTCGTCTATTAAATCAGATCAGAGCAGAGCTAACTAATCATTGTCTTAGGACTCTAGGAATCCTCCAATGGACGCGATATGCAAGTCTATTTTTCGTCGCGCATCCACCATGTTGTGCAGACCCTTCCAATCCCACCACTCCTGGCCCGCCGCATGCTAGCAGCCTTGGGAGCCTTCGTTAGTATTGACATGCTCTCTGAGATCCGCTATGAATCTCTCATCCTTCCAAGGGACAGAGGGGTTTGGGACTTTTCCGTGTTTAGGACAGCTGCGGCGACGTTGTCCGACGTGTCTTACAAGCAGTAGCTGGAGGGCTCCGTGCTGATCTCTCTCTCTCTCTCTCTATTCCTCGATGCTTTTATCTGACATGCCAGCGCCTTTCTTCTACACTGGCCAATTCTTCCTTGAACAGGACAGATGCGGCGACGTTGTCCGACATGTCTTACAAGCCAGTAGCTGGAGGGCTCAGTGCTAATCTCTCTCTCTCTCTATTCCCCGATGCTTTTATCTGACATGCCAGGGCGTTTCTTCTACACTGGTCAATTCTTCCTTGAACTAAGTTGAATCTGCACCGCCCTATTACCAGCACGCTTGGCATCAAACAAGGCAATACACACCAACCAGTCGAAGAGGGCAAAAAACGTGACTGAAGGAAAATAACCCCACAAAGAGTGGAGTATTGGGTGGTATGCAATGAAAGCCGCCGCCGCTTTTGATACCATTGTTCAGTCCGCTTGGTACATAACGGGTAACGGGAACGAGGTGTGCTAGTCTCGCCTATACCAAATTCACCTCGCACGCTCTCCATAATGTGCCGCCATGGATAAGAATGACCTGTTGATCGGCGAATGATGTTTGGCATTTGGCGCGCCAGATGTTGGCTTTCCCCACACACGTCACTCCCGACAGGATAACTGTAAATCACTCCTCTTCCCAGACAAGGCGTATTACTGGAGAGCAAAAACTAATTCTGTGATACGGATATGCGGCCACTCGGTCAACTACAGTCCTAGATTTTTGGCACCACTTAAACGAACGACATTGCACGGTCGTACGGACCCCAAGTACAAGCAATCTTTCTCATATTTTCTCTAGAACGGGTTTCATAGCCCGCCTCCCAGCTGTATTGTGCATGACAGGGGAAGTTGAACAAGGAACTCTTTTTGCTAGGATTAAACTACCTACGGCGACTACATTTCTACAAGAAGACAGGCATCGACATCTCCGCAGTGAGTAGCACCATTGAGTGGTCTCACATCGTAACAAGAGGAACTCTTTTGTTTCTGGTCCTGTTTGGTAGCTGAGGAGGACTGGCTTTCATTTACCTTCCTTTTAGTATTACGAGGAATGTCGTAACACAAGCTTTTGAAACACATTGATGATGGTCAAAAGCAAATTATTTTCTCCTTTTCTTTGATGAAGTTGGATCCCGTGCCCTCCACCTGCTTAGTTATGAGGAGGAGAACGGGACATTGTGGCCAGACCTGGGGTTGTGTGCGATACCTGCCGATTTTACCCCTACCTCCCCCCCCCCTTCCCTTTTGACGACCCCCAAAAAATGTCCTGCACTTTCACAGGAACCATCCCGGCATTTACCTCAAGCGATTTAGGGAAATCACAGAAAAACTAAATCAGGATGGTCGGACTCAGGTCTGTACCGTCGTTCAACCGAATGCGAGTCCAGGTACTAACCACAGGGTCACCTCGTTCGGTTGTTCTTTCGGACATGCACCCAATTCTTCATGGAGTGCTGCACTGAGGAGAGGTATCGATGTCGGTCGGTGAGGCCAGGCACGAAGTCGGGGTTAGAAAACATCCCAAAGGTGTTCTATAAGATTAAGGTCAGGACTCTGTGCAGGCTAGTCAATTACAGGGATGTTATTATCATGTAACCACTCCGCCACGTGCCATGCATTATGAACAGGTGCTCGATCTTGCTGAAAGGTGTAATCGCCCTCCCCGAAATCCTCTTCTACAGTCGAAACTGTCAAATGGCTCTGAGTACTATGGGACTGAACTGCTGAAGTCATCAGTCCCCTAGAACTTAGAACTAATTAAACCTAACTAACCTAAGTACATCACACACATGCATGCCCGAAGCAAGATTCGAACCTGCGACCGTAGCGGTCCTCTGCTTCCAGCCTGTAGCGCCTAGAACCGCGCCGGATTCAACAGTGGATAGCAAGAAGGTGCTTAAAGCATCATTTTACACCTGTGCTGTGATAGTGTCAAACAAATGAACAATGGGTGCATCTCCCTCCCCCCCCCCCCCCCCAACCCATGGAAAACACGACAACACCATAACAACACCGCTTCCGAATTTTACTATTGGCACTACACACGCTGGCAGATGACATTCACCGGGCATTCGCCATACCCACACCCTGCCATCGGATCGCCAACTCGTGTACCGTGATTCGTCACTCCACACAACGTTTTTCCACTGTTCAATCGTCCAGTGTTTACGCTCCTTACACCAAGCTAGGCGTCGTTTGCCATTTACCGGCCTGATGTGTGGCTTATGGGCAGTCGCTTGACCATGAAATCCTATCCAAGTTTTCTCACCTCTCACCAAACTGTCATAGTACTTGCAGTGGATCCTGATGCAGTTTGGAATTTCTGTGTGATGGTCTGGATAGATGTCTGCCTATTACACATTACGACCCTCTTCAACTCTCGGCGGTCTCTGTAAGTCAAGTTGTTCAAATGGCTCTGAGCATTATGGGATTTAACATGAGCCCCCAACAATTTGGAACTACGTAAACCTAACTACCCTAAGGACATCACACACATCCATGCCCGAGGCAGGATTCGAACCTGCGACTGTAACGGTCGCGCGCTTCCAGACTGAAGCGCCTAGAACCGCTCGGCCACATCGGCCAGCCTCTGTCACTTACCAGACGATGTCGGCTTATAAGCTTTAGTGACGTACGTGTCCATCACATTTCCACTTTACTATTATATCGGAAACAGTGGACCTAGGGATGGTTAGGAGTGTGGAAATCTCACATAGAGACGTATGACACAAGTCACACCCAGTCGCCTGACCACGCTCGAATCCGTGAGTTCCGCGGAGCGTCCCATTCTGCTCTCTCACGATGTCTAATGACTACTGACGTCGCTGGTATGGAGTACCTGGCAGTAGGTGGCAGCACAATGCACCTAATACGAAAAACGTATGTTTCTGGGGGTGTCCGGATACTTTTGATGACATAGTGTATTTCCATTGCGTGAGGGCTGCCAAACTAGCTGCTCAAGACGGTTTTCAGCAAACATGTGCACAAGTATCTGTAGTCCCATGTTGTATAAATAGAATGGCACTGCCGCTAGTCAAAGGCTTGAAGAAAATAAATACCGACAGCCATAATTTTATTAACTATTTTATTGGACTACTAACAGTCCAATAAATTAATTAATAAAATTACGGCTGTCGGTATTTATTTTCTTCAAGTTTTCACAAGTACTTCTCAACACGATCTGTCTATACCCCCCACAAGGAATAGACGGCCTACTCTACACGCGGTAGGTTGAAGTCGCCTCCAACTAGTATTGTAACATCTGGGTACTTATGCGCTACTGGCCATAGACTTTCTTTGAATGATTTTAGAACTGTCACAGCTGAATCGATTGACCAGTGAAAATATCCAACAATTAACTTTGTTTCACCTGCACCTTTTATACGAGACCAGATAAATTCTTCTGTCACACTCAGCTTCGATCTCAATAGATATAATAGTTTTATGAACTGCAGTGTACATTTCCTCTCCTATGGCGTCTAATCTGTCTCGCCGATGTACGTTCCATGACTATGACTCACTAAGTACCTCAGAGCTTCCTACTTCGGGTTTCAGCCAGTTCTCGGTCCCTTACATACCGAGTGCTCATTGGCTTCCTTTGCACCTCTGAGTGCTATCTGCCTAAGCGGCTCCATGACGCGCTTAACGTTTGACTCCAGACTGTCCCCTCAATTATTGCAGTTCTCTGCAAGAATGAGCCGGCCGGAGTGGCCGAGCGGTTCTAGGCGGTACAGTCTGGAACCACGCGACCGCTACGGTCGCAGGTTCGAATCCTGCTTCGGGCATGGATGTGTGTGATGTCCTTGGGTTAGTTAGGTTTAAGTTGTTCTAAGCTCTAGGGGACTGATGACATCAGGAGTTAAGTCCCATAGTGCTCAGAGCCATTTGAACCATTTTGCAAGAATGACTGCTTAAATGTTTTTGTGAACGCCGTAATTATTCTGATTTTGTCTACGCGATTCCTAAGGGAGCGGTACTTATGCAGTTTTACTGTATTCCAAGAGTCCTCAATCAATGCTCGTTCTTGAAACTTAAGTAAGCTTTCGGGGGATAGTAGGCTTGCATCTCTAAAGCCTATCTGGTCACTGTTTTCAGAATTTCCGTGACGTTCTCATATGAGTCAAACAAATACTGAGACCTCACTTGCTGTCCTGTGTAAACGTTAAATATCCTGGTAGTAGTACCTATTATGGGTCCCATACACTTTAGTAGTATTCTAGGGTGAGTCACATGGGTAAAGTCTTCTTTGTAGACTGAGTGCATTTTCCCAGTATTCTCCCAATGTGTGGCACTTGTCTTGCCTTCAACTGACTCTAAATGATTATTCCAATTGATACCCCTACAAATTGTTGCACTCTAGAATTTGTATGAGATGAATGATTCCAGTTGTGACTCAATGATACTGAAATAATATGAAATTATGCTTTGTGAAGTGTGTAATTTTACATTTCTGGACATTTAAAATGAGATGCCAATCGCTGCACCATTTTGAAGTCTTGTCAAGATCTGAGTTACAATTTGTGCAATTTTTTAGACGGAACTTCGTTATAGATAACTACATAATCTGCAAAATGACAGAGGTTTAAAGGAGTCATTTAGCTTCGTACCCCCCTTCATAATTTTATATTTCCCTGACTTCCTACAGTTTCAGTCAATATTTATTTCAGGTACATTTCTGTCTGTCAAGTGCCGATGCTTGGCAGAGGGTTTCTTCTGGACGTTTCATTTTGTTTTATTTTCCATTTAGTTACTGGAATCATCAGCCCCATTCCTCTCCATATGCCAAGTCCCACTGTAGTCACCTGCATGAGATGAGAGCGTAGCGCCATAAATTCGAGTCAGAGACACTCCCCTTCTTTCTCTCTCTGGTAGCTGCAGGAGAGTTCGTTGGCTTTCTTTATGCCTCACTGGAACAGGTCTCTAGGCAGAAACGATCCTTCCCGTCGTGTTTAAACTCGAGTCCTTTTATGGGGGCTGTAGAATTACTAGCAGAGCTTTCAGAACTTTCTGTAGCTTTTCTCTGTTCGGAAAGAACCTATTTTCCTACCGCTCTGGCTGACTTACCAGCCGACGCTTTTTAACAAACTTCTGGGCTTGGCTTGTTGCCACCCCTCCATAAAGAACTGAGTCTGGAGGCAGCGTCCATGGGGGGTTTCTGAATTTTCGTTTGAGAGGGACTCGGACCCGAGAAGTCTGCGAGCGCACACATTCTGGTGGAACTTGGAGTTATTAAATATTACGTCAGGTTAAGATTTTTTAAGTTCGATCACAGTCAAACCTGCTCGTATCAACGCCATCAGGAGTAGAAAGTGATTCACTGTACTTGTTACCGCTTGGGCCTGTGATGTTCCAGTATTTGGTGTGGAACTTAAAATCACTAAGTTAAGTTGTTGTGTTGGCTTGAACTGAGTCATATGAACGTGCTATGAAATCAGTGATCCCGCTATCCTCAGATGCAATTTGGCGGCCTAAATATTCATTCCGTTTGTTCTAAATACAGTGTAGAGCGAATCTTATGATTGTTCTGGCCTAGGTGTCGGACGTCACTTGGTCATTGGCCATTCTGACTTTGACTGTAACCTTCTTAGCTGGAGAGAATTCAGGCCCACAAATCTATCAAACATCAATAGTTATTGTATCAATGAATAATCTGCGACTCCCTAGAATTTATCGTAATTTGGGAAGACGGGACTCCCCATTTTGTTAATTTCTGTCTCTCTTAATTCCCTATGTGACTCCATGTCCGTAGATCTCAAACATATCAAGAGGCTATTCAAGCTGAATTCCAATGTTAAATTACCCGAATTTACCCCTCCTTTCTGTGTACGTATGTGACTAACATGATATAAAATTGACACGTTTTGCATATTTCCAATATTGTGTCAAGCTTTGTAATAAATAACCAGGATTGTGAAAGCAGATTATCTCTCAGTGAAGACTATTTATCCTCCCTTTTCCTTCAGAGAGTATTGTAATGTTATCCGTAATCTATCAAAGAAACTGTTTGCTGAATGATCGCGCCGGATCTTAGCTTTTGTTTGTTGTTTTTGTTTTTGTAAGATCAGTTACAAAGTGTAAGACTTAGATATTTTACCATAACCATTTAGGATCACTTACGTCCCTTGCACATGCAGTGGACGACCTATCCGCCGATGAAGGAGATGTGGTCACAGAAACTTTGCACAGTGTGCTACCTTAAAGTACATTTCTTCCAGGTTATCGTAGCAACAATGCTCGCGATTTACCTATGAATGAGATAATATGGTACAATTAGGCTCACTGTATAAACAGTGTTAACTAAGGGTAAAATTAAGTCGCACTACTTTCACATAGCGAGTCCACTTGGGCTTGCAGCAAAAATACAGAATCGCACCATGGATCAAATTAAGACACTCCTTTCAATGTTGCTATTAACATTATCAATCAAGTCATAAATATACAGCATTAACAAATCCGGAAATGTTCCCCAACTGCTACATACACTATGTGATCAAAAGTATGCGGACACCTGGCTGAAAATTACTTACAAGTTCGTGGCGCCCTCCATCGGTAATGTTGGAATTCGGTATAGTGTTAGTCCACACTTAGCCTCGATAACAGCTTCCACCCTCGCAGGCATACATTTAATCAGGTGCTGGAAGGTTTCATGGGGAATAGCAGCCCATTCTTCACGGAGTCCTGCGCTGAGGAGGGTATCGACGTCGTTCGGTAAGGCCAGGCATGAAGTCGGGGTTAGAAAACATCCCAAAGGTGTTCTGTAAGATTCAGGTAAGGACTCTGTGTGCAGGTTAGTCCATTACAGGGATGTTATTGTTGTGTAACCACTCCGCCACAGGCCGTGCATTACGAACAAGTGCTTGATCGTGTTGAAAGATGCAATCGCCATCCCCGAATTGCTCTTCGACAGTGGAAAGCAAGAAGACGCTTAAAACCTCAATGTAGGCCTGTGCTGTGATAATGCCACACAAAACAACAAGGGGTGCAAGCCCCTCCATGAAAAACACGACCACACCATAACAACACCGCTTCCGAATTTTACTGTTAGCTTTACACACGCTTTCAGATGACGTTCACCAGGCATTTGCCATACCCAGTCCCTGCCATCGGATTGTCACGTTGTGTACCGTGATTCCTCACTCCACTGTCAATCGTCCAATGTTCACGCAAGCGAGGCCTCGTTTGGCATTTACCGGCGAGATGTGTGGCTTACGAGCAGTCGCTCCTGCATGAAACCCAAGTTTTCTCATCTCCCGTCTAACTGTTATAATACTTGCAGTGAATTCTCGTGTAGTTTAGAATTCCTGTGTGATGGTCTGGATAGATGTCTGCCTATTACACATTACGACCCTCTTCAACTGTCGGCGGTCTCTGTCAGTCAACAGCCAGAATTATTCTTTCAGTATTCAAAAATTGCGACATGGGCGCGTATACAAACAGTGATCAAATTCTGTCAAATGTTTTTTATTCCAGTCTTTGATCACAATATGAATTCCTTAGACGATGACCGGCTTCAATCCACAATAACCATCCTCAGACCTTTTATACACTTTGTCCTAAAGTCATAAGGCCATTATGGCATCGTAAAAACATATAAATATAATCAGCATAGCATCACCTTATTTTAGATCTACACTCCTGGAAATGGAAAAAAGAACACATTGACACCGGTGTGTCAGACCCACCATACTTGCCCCGGACACTGCGAGAGGGCTGTACAAGCAATGATCACACGCACGGCACAGCGGACACACCAGGAACCGCGGTGTTGGCCGTCGAATGGCGCTAGCTGCGCAGCATTTGTGCACCGCCGCCGTCAGTGTCAGCCAGTTTGCCGTGGCATACGGAGGTCCATCGCAGTCTTTAACACTGGTAGCATGCCGCGACAGCGTGGACGTGAACCGTATGTGCAGTTGACGGACTTTAAGCGAGGGCGTATAGTGGGCATGCGGGAGGCCGGGTGGACCTACCGCCGAATTGCTCAACACGTGGGGCGTGAGGTCTCCACAGTACATCGATGTTGTCGCCAGTGGTCGGCGGAAGGTGCACGTGCCCGTCGACCTGGGACCGGACCGCAGCGACGCACGGATGCACGCCGAGACCGTAGGATCCTACGCAGTGCCGTAGGGGACCGCACCGCCACTTCCCAGCAAATTAGGGACACTGTTGCTCCTGGGGTATCGGCGAGGACCATTCGCAACCGTCTCCATGAAGCTGGGCTACGGCCCCGCACACCGTTAGGCCGTCTTCCGCTCACGCCCCAACATCGTGCAGCCCGCCTCCAGTGGTGTCGCGACAGGCGTGAATGGAGGGACGAATGGAGACGTGTCGTCTTCAGCGATGAGAGTCACTTCTGCCTTGGTGCCAATGATGGTCGTATGCGTGTTTGGCGCCGTGCAGGTGAGCGCCACAATCAGGACTGCATACGACCGAGGCACACAGGGCCAACACCCGGCATCATGGTGTGGGGAGCGATCTCTTACACTGGCCGTACACCTCTGGTGATCGTCGAGGGGACATTGGATAGTGCACGGTACATCCAAACCGTCATCGAACCCATCGTTCTACCATTCCTAGACCGGCAAGGGAACTTGCTGTTCCAACAGGACAATGCACGTCCGCATGTATCCCGTGCCACCCAACGTGCTCTAGAAGGTGTAAGTCAACTACCCTGGCCAGCAAGATCTCCGGATCTGTCCCCCATTGAGCATGTTTGGCACTGGATGAAGCGTCGTCTCACGCGGTCTGCACGTCCAGCACGAACGCTGGTCCAACTGAGCCGCCAGGTGGAAATGGCATGGCAAGCCGTTCCACAGGACTACATCCAGCATCTCTACGATCGTCTCCATGGGAGAATAGCAGCCTGCATTGCTGCGAAAGGTGGATATACACTGTACTAGTGTCGACATTGTGCATGCTCTGTTGCCTGTGTCTATGTGCCTGTGGTTCTGTCAGTGTGATCATGTGATGTATCTGACCCCAGGAATGTGTCAATAAAGTTTCCCCTTCCTGGGACAATGAATTCATGGTGATCTTATTTCAATTTCCAGGAGTGTATATGACGATGCTATGCTGATTATATTTATATGTTTTGACGATGCCATTATGACCTTATCTCTTTAGGACATATTGTAAAAAAGATCTGAGCATGGTCATTACTGACTGAAACCGGTCATCTTCTAAAGAATTCATATTGTGGTCAAAGATTGGAATAAAAAACATTTTTCAGTATTTTCGATGAAATATATTATAGAGGATATGGTCGTTACTAATCTGCTGCCACATATCGTCCGGTCTAGGCTGTGAGTTCGTTGCCACTGTCCACCATCTAACTGCTCTTGCCGGCAGTCATAGCGGAGCTCCCCCTGCTTCGCGTGAAGTACCGCCCGTCACCATCTACTGTCGCCTCATCGCGATGGATATTTTTACTTTTCACTGTAAAATTTACTGTACAACTATTTGGATATTTTACTTTTAGCTTATACCTATATTTTATTTATTATGATTCGATTTCTAGAGGTTTTTTATAATTATGCCCTTATGGTATTTCATTAGGTATAAATTAAACATTACCTTCATTTTTATTCGTCATTACTACGTTTTTTGTATAAACGTCATACATACCATACAGTTATTATGTATTGCGTGAATCTTTGTAATCGCGAGCGTTCCAACGCTACCTGTCGCCATTGTTGGCTACCTCGGTTGACCAGCAGGAGCCTCTGCATAATGCAGTTAATTTTGACGTGTCTTACCGGACTGGTTGATCTTGTTGCATTTCACTTTTAATTCTCAACTTGTGCACGTTTTATAAGAATGACTGTTTTATTAGCCGTGATGGATCGCTCCTTTGTCAGCTAGGGTATGGTACGTTACCCTAATTTTATGCCAAAAGCCGAGAAGTGATTCTTCTTGGTGTTGTAGCTCTCAGGGGCACTCTGGGATGCTCTCTGTGTGAGGCACCGCTGGGTTGAGCTCAGTATTTAGCCGGGCGAAAATCAAGTTGCCGCTGTTGGCACATTGCCTGGCGGGCGCGCGGCTCTATGCTTACCCTAATTAATTTACACATATAAATTTACTACGTAATGTTAGGTTGGTATGTTGAGAGCTATGGAAAAGCTGACAATACCCTTTACTGCTGCAGATATTTTTCTCACTATAATATCTGCTGTATAATTGTTAATAATGGGGATTTGATCCAATTGTTAATAATTCAACTGGCATTTCCCTTCTTTATTACCTGCATCTTGCGAGATTACTGTATGCTGTTCATATTTCTAGTGCTACAATGTAATTTGATTTTTTTTTTTGTTTGTCATTTGACAGTTACGCAGCGTTTGTCTTTTACATATGGCATGCTGCCCGTTAACTATATAAGACAGCTTCCCTCTCTTGTAATTTTAAGTTCATTCCCTTGTTATTTTTGTAGTTTTAAAATTACTTGGACTTAGGTACTAATTTTCTAAGTTTTTTGTCTTGCATTGTTGACAGTTATGTAGGATTTGTCTTTTATGTGTGGTATGTTGCAATTTAACTGTATAAGACGGCTTCCCTGCCTTGTTATTTTATCATCATTTCCTTGTTATTTTTGTAATTTAAAAATTATTTGAATTTGGGTACAAGTTTAGTGAGTTTAGTGAGCTTTACAACCTGGTTCGCTCTCCATGAAGCTTTTAACTGCAAACTCTCCTAGACTCGTTGGTCCATAATACGAATGCATTTCATTGCATGACTGTAGTGCTGTTTTTAAATGCATATTCAACTCGTTTTTACGATTTGAACGTTAGGGCATCTTAAAAGCAGTACAATATTTCTTATACAATACTCATACGACACTGGTAAATATATTTGTTACATATTCACTTTTACTATTGGAGTTGGCTCTCCTTAAATATTCTGTTCAGATGTCATCCAATGTTTTATATTCTACTTTATTGTACGAAATTTTCTTAGACTATTTTTAACTAATTGTTTGCTGGTCAGGAGATGGTTGTAAAAAGCAACCGGAACTAGTCATCAAGCTTTAATTACACGTTTTTATACACCTATTATACAGTAATTACTATTTCTTTAGAAGTTTCTTGTACAGGAAGTGTATACCATGGAAGGTCCCTCTTATTGGAAGTGTTCTACCAGGTAAATATGTATCTAGTTCTTGGTCAACTAGTCTTCAAAACTTCAGTCTCAGTTCATGTATATGCTTCTGCCCAGAGGTAACTGCTTCAAGTTCCTCGTTGAAATACGACACTCCTGTCTGTTTGTCTAGTTCGCTGAACACTTGTTTTACTTGTGCTTCGTACTCTGGTAACCATCACTGCTAAACCAACATTATGATCTAGTTGACTAAACATGTAAATCATTCTACTTGGTTTAGTTGTGATTCGTACTTTGGTAATCATCATTGCCGAATCCACGTCATGGTCACCGATGATACTTTCATCGAGGACATGCTCGAAGAGGCCAGGTCTATTTGTTGCTGTTAGATCCAAGATATTTCCAACATTAATGAGCTTCTGAAATATATGTTGTAGGTAGTTTCCAGAGAAGGTATGCAGTATTGTTTAGCAGGATGTCTTGTTACTCCCAGAATTTACAAAACTTTGATTATCCCATTCGGTTTTGAATAATGTAAGTCTTCTCCAGTTGTGACTATATGATTGGGGAATATACGTACTAGCGAACTGAGGTTTTCTCTAAATTTTTCAGTTAAATCTGGGGATAGTCTGGTGACCGATAGAAGGAACAAATTACACGTGTATGCCCAACCTTGATAGTGAGGCTTGTCGAAACAAACTCGCACGCAGCTTCACTTTATGTCTCTGTGGAGTACGTTTCTTGTCTATTGCGACAAATATATCTCCTCCATTTCCCAATAGCTTATCATTTCGACATCTGTATATATTTACTCCAAAAATTTCACAGCTGCCGATTTCTGGACTACTGCCTCCATTTACAGATTTGAGCCCATTTCTGGACTATTTGCTCCATTTACAGATTTGGGCCGGTGTGCATACGAAACGTGCTGTTATTCGGGAAAGGAACGTAGGATACAATATTTAACGTCCCGTACACCAGTGGACGACAAAGTATGAGAGTCGTAAGATTTGCTCAAACCGGTGATTGAGTTTGGTGGGGTTGGAAACTGACAGCCCCCATTTCCAAGAAGCCACCTATTGAGTACAGTGTCTTAATAATTGCGGCACATCACTCAACTGTTCAGCAACAGTACTGGCTCCGAGTTCAAGGCTAACCAAAAGCCAATGTTTGATTGAAGCCATGAGTCCTGATATTACAACAGGCAGGCCAGAGACACTGCAGATCTGCGTAACTCGTCTGCAGATCAGTAAATGTTGCACGCAGATACAATCTGCAGTAGGAAGTATACGGCATTGTTCTGTTTTGTCTACTTAAGCAGGCGACGGCAAACTTACAAAGACGTTGCAACACAAAACATGTCGCAGTACATTATTTTCTGTATCACGCTATTACGGAGGATTCATTTTTAGCGAGAAGGGTCCAAGTGTAACTTAAGTGTGATAAAGTGATTGCTTCTACAACGTCTTTACAGGGACACGCTAGGGAGTAAGCCAACTCCAGGCTATTTTGTGGATAACATTTCTGTCGAACGAAACGAGAGAGCTGTCCAAAACCTTTTCTGATTGCTGCTAGTCTACACCGCCTATCAAAAACTGCTTGCTGTCCTTGCAAAAATAAATTCGCCGGAACCTGGACGGTACAGTTAACACGGTATCAGAAGCTGGGCAAGGGTCAAGTTCACACACAAATTAAACGGGTCTGGAGTTACATCAGATAGAAGATCACACAGTAGAGTACTACTTACTGTCTCTGCACGCATTATTTGCGGGCATAAGAGCTTTTTGTGACGAGGAGCTTCCGCTTTCCTTATCAATAGTTACCCTCTTAACACAGGGAAGTGCATACGTGGCAAAATTACAAGAGCGTTAACAGTTAAACCGTTCCTGTCTCCTTTTTGCAGTCAATAGGAAACAGTTCCTCACCCCGTATGAAATAAGTAAGCAACCGAAATGATTTTTTAATTAATCCAAAACATCATATGCTAAATTTAAAAACCGCAAAAGCACAATGAATCAAAGTAACATAATAAAATTATGAATTATACATACATTAATTTTAATACTCTTTCAGTAATATCCGCAACAATATTTACATTGTACAAAAAACTGTTTTCCATTACGTTACCTATATCATTAATCTGCCGCATTGAAGATGTATAAACGCTAAAAAGCCGATTTCTTGCTCAGTCTCT
This sequence comes from Schistocerca gregaria, assembly GCF_023897955.1. Classification (NCBI taxonomy): domain Eukaryota; kingdom Metazoa; phylum Arthropoda; class Insecta; order Orthoptera; family Acrididae; genus Schistocerca; species Schistocerca gregaria. The sequence continues at coordinate 565,404,345 of NC_064931.1, forward strand.
GATGGAGAACAAACTATTTCCATAATGAGCGACAAACAATGGAACGTAGAGTACTGAACCTCTCGGCGCAGGTGTATTGTCACAATAAGTTGATGTTACTTTAATTTCTTTTCATTGTTATTAACACACTAGCGGACTAGCTTCGCATTAGCTATTGAAGGCCGTAAAAGACACAGTCACAGAAACTGGTGGTTAACAGTATATATTAATTCTATGTAATAAGCCAATATCATCCACTTTAGATTTATTTTATCAAGTTCGGCATTGAAATTAGAATTAGGGCAGACATATTTGTACGGTTTTACGGCTTAGGATTGAATATTAGGAAACATAGGCAATTAACGCCCATGAAACGATGGAAACGGTGACGCATAAAATGATTCCTTTGACAGAAACCGACAATAAGGGTATCTTAAATGGTAAAACTACGTGTCACGTCCAGTAATACAATTCATTTGAACATGACGAAAGAACACCTTCTCTGAGAGAGAAATTCAGTGTACGTTACTTCAGGATAATGAGGTAAAATATGTTCATCACTATCTGAGTATGAGCTAATATTTTAAAGCGACTGATGTGTTAAAAGTTGTTTCATAATAAACAGTCGACGAGCTTTATACTAATTATTGATAAATTTTAATTACCAGTGAAGAAGTGGGTAAAAGATCAAATCTGCCCTGCTTCCCAGAACCGATCGCTGTCACTAGGTCTGAGGCTGACTGTAAGGCTTAAACCAGAGGCTCATAAGATTATGTGATGACCTTGGATGTGTATTTCTAGACCTACGCTATCGAGTGTAGGACTATAGCATCCCCCTTAACTCATCAGCTGTGCACTATACGCAGGAAGTGGTTACTTCGGAAACAGAATACATGTGGCGTGTGCATGTGGGTGTTTTAGAATAGAGAAATCACTACACACTTCTGATAAGATACGTTCTGATTTCATTCAGGGAAGAATGCTATCCCCATTAAATAAAGAGATAAACATTCGTCATGGCAGATCGGAGAAAGAAAATGTTAATTGGCTTTTGTTAACTGCAGGAATATCTATGGAGACGTCCCAGAACTAACCTCGCTGAAACAGTAACAATGCCCTCATAGTAATAGGGACAGAAAACTGAAGGCAGTTTTTAATAGCAAATAAATTCTAAATTCCGATACGAATGTAAATCGCTAAGATAGATTGAACGCCGATGGTGAAGGGCTGTTAATAGCAGCAAAAGAATACACTAATACCTGATGAGGTTAGTGCGTATTCCAAATGCGAAATAATTTGGCTGAAGATAATTATTAAAGGTGAATCAGACAAGGTTATCTCATGCATAGGAGCACAGTGGCGGCACATTTGAGGGGAAGCTTGGAGAATATTTCGCGTAAATTTCCTGGTCAGTTTAAAGTACTAGATGGAGAATTCAACTTATCCTCTATAGACTAGGAAATTCAAGTGGTTAAAGCGGGTAGTAGGGACAGCCAATCACGTGAAATTGTTCTAAATGCCTAATCCGAAAACTGGCTTGATCAGCTAACCGGAGAACCTACTTGTGGAAAAAATCACTCGATGGCGTGGTGAAAAGTAGTCTTCAGAATTGAGTGTTATACAATACTCCTTTGGCAGGTATAAGACCAGCAAAATTGTGGTGGAGGGGAAACACTCTCCGTGGTTCGACAGCCGACTTAAAAAGTTGCCAGAAAAGCAGAGAGAGCTTCACATTAAGTTTAAACGTAGCAAAAGCCTCACAAACGAAAACTGAATGAAACCCAAATGAGCGTTTAAAGAATGCGTAAGCAGAATTCTGTCTACAAACTTGACGGAAATCGCAACGAGTCGTGATCTTATTGAAACCAATAAACGGATCGAAGCCAACTGTCTACACACACTGTGATCTTAATGGCAGCGAAACGGAAGATTGACAGAGGAAAGGCCGAAATACTAACCGTCTTTTCCGAAAACTGCTCCACTGGGGAAGATCGTACTGTGGTTCCTCCTTTAAACTGTCGCACGCACGTAAAAATAGCGGTGACCGGAATAAGTGACCAAGGGATAGAGAAGCAACTGAAATCGCTCAACAGATGAAAGGCCTGTGGACCTGATGGGATACCAGTTCGAGTCTTACAGAACATGAGAAAGAAGTTCCCCCTGTTCTAGGAGCAGTATACTGTAGGTCTCTAGAAGAGCGAAGCATTCCTAATAATTGGAAAAAAGCACAGGTCATTCACATTTTCAGGAAGAGTCGTCGAACAGACGCACAAACTATAGGCCTATATCGCTGACGTGAGTCTGTTGTACAATTTTGGAACATGTTTTACTCGCGTATTAAGAAGTATCTGGAGACCAAAAATCTCATATACAGAAATCAATGTGGGTGCCTTAATGGAGCAGGAGGTCAAACGGGCCGACTTTGAGCAGGAGAGGCACCACAGGACATTTTAATTTCCACTGTCTATGCTTTTACAAATAAATTCATAAAATTTTGTCAGCATGACAGGAAGGATTCAGGATTCACACTCACAGCAGTGAAAGTTCAAAAACATAACAAAATTTTTTTTGCATATGAAATTTCATCTTTTGTTCACTTACTATGGGCTGAATTTGTTGAAATAGGTACATTTTTCTTCATAAGTAAGAGAGATTCTTCGATGAATTCTCACAGCATGCAAACCATACTCACAAGTGTATGAAACTCTATAACTTTACAAATCTATTAAAAACTGTTGGAAAATAGAGATAAATAACTATAAAATTTGAGTTTTTTCTAAACATGAAGTTTAAAATGTAACAGCTCATTCATTTTTCATAAATTAAATAAATTGTAGAGTCTCCTACATCTGTATGGTTTGTATGCTGTATAAAATTCGTCGAAGAATCACTCTTGCTTGTGAAGGAAAGTGTATGTATAGCAACAAATGCAACCAATAGTAACTGAAAAAATGAAGTTTCACATGTAAAAAGAATTATTTTGTTATGTTTTTGAGCTTTCACTGCTATAAGTGTGAATCCCGAATCCTTCCTGGTCATGCTGACAAAGTTTTATGAAATCATTTGTGAAAGTATAGACAGTAGAAATTAAAATGTCCTGTGGTGCCTCTTCTGCTCGACGGCGGCCCGTCTCACGTCTTACCCCCTTAAAAAACTGTCACGTGAAACCTACCTCGCTTTCTTCTTCCACGAGACCTAGAAAGCAGCAGATACTGACGCCCAGGTTGATACCATATTCTTTGACTTCCTAGAGGTGCACGATACAGCTCGACACTGCCGCATAATGAACAAAGTATCACCATATGGAGTATCAGACCAGCTGTATGACTGGATTGAAGAATTTCCAGTAAACAGAACACAGCATGTCATTCTGACAGCAGAGAAATATTGAGACGTAAAATTAACTTCGGGCGTACTCCAAGTGAGTGTTATAGGGCCATTACTTTTCACAATATATGAGTATATAAATGAACTAGTGGATAACGATGGAAGTTTCTGGGGCTTTTCGCCGATTATGCGGTTGTGGACACTAGTTGCAACACTGGAAAACTGTTTCGAAATGCAGTAATATTTGAGGATTGACGCTTGGCGAGGGAATTTCCAGTTGATCCTCAACAGAAGCGAATGTAATACGAGGATTATTCGGAAAGTAAGGAACGATCGGTCGTGAAATGGAGAATACAATGAAAATCTGATGAAGCTTTGCACAGATGCGTTGGGCACTGTGTTTAGGACGCCCATCTATCGCATCATGTCGCTCTTTTCAGTTCTTAACTCACAGTGAGAACGTAAAGATGGCTAGAAATGAGTATCTCCCGCCAAGCTGAGGGCCTGGCGAAAGATTTCGCCTGAATCTATGCAATAGACATAACATAACTGTCATACAGTTCGTTCTGTTCGGCCGAATTCTGCAGGGGCAATGAAGATGCTCCTGCCCGTAATTGGCTACCCCTGAGGTTCACATCTGCTCAGATGAAGCGCTGGCTATCAAGACAATATTTTGACACAGACAACGAACTGCAGTCCAGAGTAGAAAATTGTCCAAAAGAACTGGCGGCTGTCTTCTATAACGAGGGAATTGAAAAGTTTGTACAGTGCTACGACAGATGTCTGAGCTGCGACTGTGTGGAGAAGTAGCTGGAAGGTGTAGCTAACCGTTGCAAATAAAACAGTTTTGATTTTTACTGTGGTTGCCATTTCGCGACCTATCGCTCCTTACTTCCCTAGTAGCTCTCGTATGCTACACATAAACAGACATTGTTGGATGATTACACGACTGCAGTACAATCATTGGAGACAGTCAAATACATAACATACATAGTATCATGTGCATGGAGGGATTTAAAACCAATCACAGGTAAGACAGATGCCAGACTGAGATTCATTGGAAGTGTAACTTACAAGATCCCAGTTCGACCAATAAACGAATATCACTCGTCAATCTAGAATTCCCCCCAGATAGGATTAATATAGGAAACAGAGAAAATCCAAGGAAGAGCTGCGTGTTTCGTTACAAGTTCACTTACTAAGCACGAAAGCGTCACGGAAGTGCTCAACCAACTCTAGTCGCGTAGACTAAAAGAGAGGCGTTCTGCATGAGAGTGTGCTTTATTGTTAAAATTCCGAGGGAGTACGTTCCTAGAACTGTTAACCGTATATTTCTTCCTCGTACATACATCTCGCGAAAACCATGAAAGTAAAATTAGAGAGATTCACACGAGGCTTACCAACAATCGTTCTTGCCGTGAGCTACTCGCAACTGGAACGGGCCAACAGAGAAGTGACAGTGGTGCCTAAAGTATCCTCCGCCACGCACTTTAAAGTGACTTGTGGAGTATTAATGTAAACGTAGATGCTGCTTTGATATCAAGCATCGGAGGTGATGTAAGTGGTGTTTCTTGCTAGATTTCCATTTGGTCAATAAATTTCCTATAACTGTTTTACAATGAGTATTCGAGTGCTCATGGAAGAGTCATACAATTGTGGTACTCGCGAACAACCTCAAAACTTATTTGGGGTTTGCCAGTGAAAACAATATGACTGAGAGCTACATATTATTCCTTATTACGACGCGAAAGATGATACAGATGGAGAGGAAGACTAGGGTTAAACTGATGTATGTGTGACCACAGATGTGATAAATGACTAAAAAACGTCCAAGTAAGAAATGTCAGCTATTCCATGAGAACGTCATCTTTCTATATTACTCTTTCAAACATTAAAAGAAAAAAAATCGTATGAAAAAAGATTTCAGGAAAGAAAGTCTTTCTTCGGCACTCCATATCAAGCCGTAACAGACAATTTCGACATGGACAACAACACATAAATATTATCAGTCATTTGTTCACAGTTAGAAGAACGGTGTTCCTGTTTGCAATGTAAAATCAAGTGGAAAGGCTGCGCAGCGGCTAACAGACTTTATACAGGGTAGGTCAAAAAGAACTCTACAAATTTGGAATGATATATTAATTTATTTTGATAACTTGCAGAGTCGGTAGATGTGTTATTTTGTAGTAAACAACCTCAAGCTTAATTCACGAAGTGCATCAGTATCCTATTTCGTCACCAGAAACGTTAGTGTAGTGCACTGTTAAAATGGCTACCTTCACTAGTGCAGTGCGTGCTCGCTGTGCGTTTTGGTTTCATGAAACGAATTGTTACTGTTAGTACGTATCTGAACATGCTTGTAAACTTTGTAATTCCACAGATCGATGAAGATGACCGAGATGGGGTGGTTTACTACTACCACATTTCCTCGCGGAAGTTCGAGGTTTCCACGATAATCGCTTCCCAGGACGGTGGACTGGCCGTGAAGGGCCAACCGCATGGTCACCTCGCTCCTTAGACTTGACACCAATGGATTATTTTCTCTGGCGTTTTATTAAAGACCGTGTGTATGTTCCTCCCCTACCAAACAATTTAGCCTACCTGAAACAATGAATCTACGCTACCGTTGCACAAGTTATACCCGGTTTTCTGCAACGAGTGTGGTAAGAAACTGATTACCGGTGGGGTGTTTGCCGCACCACGAACGTAGTCACATTGAACCAAAATTACACTTGACAGTTTTAAGCGAAACTTGAGGTTGTTCGCTACATAAAGACACATCTACCCATTCTGTAAGTTACCTCAGTGCATCTCTCTACCATTCAAAAGTTGTGAAGTCCTTTTTGACTCACCCTGTATATCTTCGATGCATAAAACAGATGCACTGATCTCATTTTGTGTGTTTACCATTTGAATAACATTTGTAGACTTTTATAGGGGACTGAATAGATTTTGTAGTGAAGAGTGACAGATTTTAATATGTTTTGTATCTGTATATATTTTTATATTCAAATCTACTGTTAGTAACTGACGCTGCACCTTCAGCAACAAAGTAATGTATTATTTTTACTGTTTGATACTAGATGTAGAATTAATTAACATCTGAATTCTGTGTTCAGGAACCGCATCTGCTCCTCGCTCCTGTAGCCACCAGAGAACCACACAACATGCAAGGAAGTCATAACAACAGGAAAGAAGTTTATGGCAAAAATTCACAGATGTGTGGTACAATGTAGAAGCAAGCTTTCAGGCGAAAGTAGACGTGACATATGATATAGACGAGCAGGATTTGGTGACAGAAACTGGGCAGCTTTATGTACAACACGTCAGCACACATCTTGAGGAAGCTGCTACATCGCCTACAGAGGTAAAAAGGTTTGCCATTGTAGCGTATGAATCTGCAGTAAAAACCGCATGAGAGTCAGAGCCAGTTCGTACACAGAAATGCTGCAGATTTATGGAAGCATAGAGAACATGATGAAGCTCACTAGGTTGGAAGAGCCTATGATGCCTACAACCGCGTTAAGACATCTAGTTAGGAACATGCACCCAAAAGGAGAGTATTTTACTTTCTCTGCACCTGGTTTCCTAAATAGAATCCGTTAAAAAATTAACAACTGAAAAAACTGGGAAATATACTGAAATAGATTTCTACCAGAAGAAATTAATTATTTTCGTAGTGCCCGTTGTACAGACAATTTGTGACCACGCATGATCGTATAGCATGGGATTTCAGACGAAAATTGCCAGATCGTATGTATACCCATCATTCTTAATGGAGGTAAAAATGAGAAATGTCGGAGTATTACATGAGACTGGAACGGTAGTGGAAGAGGTGAAGTTAGATGTATCTCCAACAGCCGTATACTAAGGCAGGAAAAGTTCCCAGTACACCAGTAGCTGCCCAGATTATCGCCTACGGGCAACGTCCTATGGCAGCAATAGCTGTATTTAACAAGCCATCATAATGACAAAGATATCACAGCATTGTTCAGAACACGTAATCTATGTAGAAATGTTAGCAAGGAGGGAGAGTTGCATCCTGGTTTCGGTGTATTTTCAGTTTAGTGGTAAGATCGATGAATATTCGATAAGACTAGAGAAAATTAGTCTCGTAGGACGAATTAAGCCTCTTGTGCTAGCCACTGATGCAAACACGAACTCAGCAGTGCGGCACAGCAGCCTGACTGATGACCCTGGAAGGCAATTAGAAGAAGCCATATTGGAGCTCAGCTTACAGGTGTTGACTATACCTCGCAGTCGGCCAACCGACAGAAGAAGAGTCGGAGCAACGTCACTCTAACAGATTTGGCAACGGCACGCTATGTGAAAGGCTGGGAGATTGAGAGGGGAATGACATTGAGTGATCACTGTACCATACACAATTTCAACTGGAAGTGATACACAAGACACCACAGGAAACGTAAGCGTAAGGCCCAAGTGCAACATCAGTGAGGCTAGCTGGAAATGATTTAGAGGTATGTTTCAGTGGCCAGCAAGTCCATCACTGTGTGATGGGTGCAGATTTTGAAGCGCCAAAAGTAACAGTGGTAATACATAGGAAAACGGAGGTGTCGATGCGTATCAGGAGAAACGAAGGCGTTGCAAAAATTTAGATGTGAACAAGAGCAGCATGGCCCAAGAAAAATCCGTAGGGAGCGTGGATACACACATAAAAACGTTTTAAGGAAGAGTTTGGAAAACAAAAATGGAACGATGGAAACAATTCATGGAGTAACTCAGAAAACGATTCCTGGGGAATACCATACAAAGTAGTCTGCGACAAAATACAGTTTTGTCCACGCTCTAAAGAAAGTTAGAAATAGTCAGCTGCCCTTATTATGGAAATACTGCTTTCTGGCGATGAAGAAAACGATGAAACAGAAGATTAGCGTAGCTTACGAAAAATGTTATGCGAAGACTACAGAAATAATAAGAAGAAACGAGGCAAATAATTTTAAAATTAGAAAAAGAAAAAATCTCCGCGATCGGATGGGACCCCTACCAAAGTAATAAAAGCCTTATGTAACCAGTTAGATATGTACCTGTGTGAACTATGTAACGAGTGTCTTTTGCAAGAAAGGATTCCTGAACCGTGAAAGAATGTTGAGGTGCTAATTGGTAGTAAAGGGCAAGACAAGAATCCAATGATGCCCACACCCTACTGACCGATTTGTTTCTTGGACGTTCTCGGTAAGAAATTTGAAAAACTGCTATGCAACAGATTACTGGATCGTAACTCATACTGGATGAGCCCTCAGCAGTACGGGTTTAGAAGAGGCAAGTCAACTGAAGATGGAATTAATAAGGCATCTCTCAAGTAACAAACACTCATTCAACGTACGGTCTACCACTGATGATCGATATCAATGGTGCTTTCGACAATCTGTGGTTGTCGTCGTTCTTTGGTCTGCTTAGGGACGAGGAGGGTCCAGAGGCACTGTACAACTATCTGAGAGGCTATTGCCATGGGAGAGATGCAGGTTTAATATGCTCGGGAAAGGAAATGACGAAAACCATATCAAAAGGCTGTTCACATGGATAATATGTTGTCCAGAGATTTGGGATGTAGCAATGGAGCCCATAATACAGATGTTACATGAAAGCGGTAACGTAAATAGACTGGTGTTTTTTGCAGTGGTGTTCGTCGTAAGCTGTGACTCCGTAAGTTTTATACAAGACAAGTATAACGCAACGCTCCATGAACTTAAAGGCTGATGACGAAGCGTAAAATTGTCACTGGCACATCACAAAACTACGTACGTCCTGCTGAAAGGGAACTTTGCAAGAAATATTAAAATAAAATTAAACGATGTAACGATTAGCACAAGCGTGATAACGAGATATCTAAGGGTATTACTGGATGAAAGTCATAAATGTTGCCCATCGTGTAGAGGAGGTAGGCCGAAAAGGTACAAATGCAAGGCACAAAACTATAACCATCCTAAATAGGCTATTTCGACTTCCCTTTAAAATAATCAGGTCATACCACCAACCTATATGGGCATCAGTTGTAGTGTATGTTGCGAGCGTTTGGTGTCACAGATAGCAGCTTGTGAGGTCAGCTTCGTTAGTCAGAAGAGTTCAGCGAAGAGTCTTACTAAGATTAACGAACACTTACAGTGCGACCCCGCATTATTCATTGTTAGTAATTCTAGGATTATGTCCACTGGACAATGGAATGAGGAAAAGGGGAGCTGTCTGTTGCTTAATGAAAGACAATCAAATGAAAGTGCGAAGGGTACTTGGAACTCGTTTTGTATTATCGCGATATAGGGGAGATGGTGCCACAGACATGATACGTGAATAGGAGTGGCAATAACTAAAACAAAGGCGTTTCTTGTTGCGATGGGATCTTCTCATGAAATTTCAATCACCAGTTTTCTCCTCCGATTGCGAAACGATTCTGTAGGCGCCCACCTACATTTTATCATCCCGATAAAATAAGAGAAATCAGGAAAAACTAAGTGCTCTTTTTTTCCCGCGCGCCGCTCGAGAGTGAAAAGGTAAAGAGACAGCTTGAAGGTGGCTCATTCAACCCTCTGCCAGGTGCTTTATTGCGAATAGCAGACTAATCACGTAGATGTCGATGTAAACGAACTGAAGTCAATACGAAACAGTTAATAGAAGATCTCATACGCAACTCTAATAAACTGAATGAAAGCTTCAGACAGAGGCAGAAAAACATATAAATTTCCCCCTAACATCAGGAATATTCTAGAATGCGTTTTCTTTCACCCATCGAATGGACTGATACATTACCTGACCGGGCATGGAGGATTGTATGCTACATATATGTACAAAATTGAACTACAGATGAATGATCACTCGCGCCTGTGGCAGTGTGGGCGCACTATAGCACATGTTGTGGGATTGTACGTTCTGTTAAGATGCAGCAGATAACGATCGTCAGGCATTAAGGACACTGGATCCCAATGTAGCACTGAGGAATGAGTCAACCTGGCGCATCTTGGACGATACTGCAGCTGCAGTATCCAGGAGTCGAAGGGCACCAGGGCTGCTGGCAAATGTAGTTAGTGCTGGTTGCATACATTCAGGGGCAAATTTGATAGATTTATGGTTCCCCCTCCCATTCCCCTTAGCCTATTGTTCTGTTAATTGGTGCATGACCCCCTGGGAATAATCCTTACTTCTGAATAGCCACCACCCCTCCTTATACTCCACCTGCCCCCACCCCTCAGGGAAACCCCTTTGCTCATACAAGCACTCCTTTGATATTAAATTGACTAATTATAATTAATTTGATAAATTAATTAACCCATCCCCTCTGGTAAATCCACCAGGCCCCCTCCCCTCCACCACCTGGAAAGTGATGGGAAAAAGACTCAATCTGTGTTGGAGAGGAAGGATCTCATGACAAAAAATTCAAATCAATGTCAAGCACGTAGCAAAGAATATACTGTTTATTTATAAAATTCAGGTTGTAGCTCTGTTTTATTTAGTGATAAAAGCTCATTATTCTCTTCCATTCTGGAAGAAGTAATTAAATAGATGGCTTTTTTTCCAACTGCACTAGGAATACCATCATGAAACCGTCGTCAACATGACTCACCACATGTAATTACACTGTCAAAATCTTCCGAGCCCGTTTCGCGCTCACCGCAGGTAAACGTGCCATGGGCCATGCTAGCCAGCCGTCTTGCGTATTACCATGTGCGCAAGTCGGGAGAGCGTCCTGCACACCGTGCCGGTCCATGCAGAATGCAGACCAGAAGTCACGCTAATCCCCAAACGAAGCACCAGGTGGCAGCAATTCTTTGACATTGATACCTGAGAAATTCCTTTCGAAACATGTGCTCTCACTCTCCCCTGCCCCCCCCCCCTCCTGCTGGGCACACGCACACCATCAGTCACGGCCAGGCCGAACAGCCGAACCACAAACAAAGCAGCGTTTACGTCGGAAACCACCAAGCCTTCCCCTGCTGGATACCAGAGCACACGAGAACTCCTTCCAAAGGCAAGTGCCTGACTGGGGAACGGTTCAGAAATACTGCTGAAGTTAATAAACTGATTGACTAATTAATTTCCGGTCCCATGATCGTGATGTACGGGATGTAAGGTGGACATGGTAGCTCACCAGTCTCAGCAGCAGTCATTCTCTGGAAGAAGAAGAACTATGAAGCTTCAACAGCAGCCAAGATCCTCCTCTGCCTCCCCATTGCAGAAGAAGCGTAAAAGGAAGTACTCATTTCATGTCATTGGTAATATCGCTGCATGTAGCAGTCCCTCTTCTTCTTTCTCAAGTTCTCTTTCTTTGTTCCACTACTTGTCATTTCCTGGGGTTGCTTGTTGTTTCCCCATCTTTTTCCAGCGGCCTCTGGTGTGTCTGGACTGACAGTAACATCTAGCGTGTCTGGACAAGGAGCAGCTACCATCAGTTCGTCGGGACCTGCAGCAAACTCCGGCCTGTCAGAAATAGCATCGGTAACAGCAATGTGAGATCTTGTAGTGAAACCTGACCAGCATGTTGGAGCAAAACAGTGAGCTGTTATTATACATCCTGCTCATTGATTTGTGTAATGAAGACACCCAGCAAGTCCCCGACTCTCAGAAGAACTGTGCTGGGGGCCCCACACCACAAAGTGCAGGCCAGTACCGGTCCTCGACATACACACCATTCCAGAACATTCCAGTGTTAGTGGAAGGACAGATTGTTGATGCAGTGGTTGAGAAGCTGACGGTTCTTCCCAGTGCTCTACTGCTTTTCACTTCAACTTATAATTTAACAGCTAGCGGTGGAAAGCACTTAAAAATTGGTATAGAAGTATCAGTGGTTAGTGACTGACATGTTGTGTTAGGGACTTCAGACGCTTCAAGAGTTATTAAAGTGCAGTTTATGGAGTTTGAATGAGATGAACTGTGTCGTGCAAAACACTACACAATCAACAGATGATCAAGTATTCTCCATCTCCGGACTTTTAGTGTGCTGATCTGATGCTCTCTGTAACATCACTGTATGATGGTGTGACACTTTTGGTGAGATCTGGAGGTCGATTCATTTATCTGCAACATTCCACTGATACAAACTTGTTCGGCATATGGATGGTGCTGGCTGTACCTGGTGCTGGGGAGACTGAACCGTGGACTGCCGTGTGTTTAGACTGCATAAAGGCATCGTGAAGCTTCACCGTACATATAGAACAGTGTATCAGTGCGGTGTCAAAAGAAGAAGCGAAAGAAACACCCATCAGTTTGACAGAGATACATGTATATGTATTTTAAAAAACGCTGTTTCAACCCAAGTACCAACTACTGCAATAGATACTGCAGCTGGTTGATGCTCCCCGCCACGAAAAGTAGAGACAAACACAGTGTTCGTATTTGAAGATGTTGCTGTGGAAAACCAAGATCAAATTCTAAGGTATTTCTGTTTTGGTCATCATATGGGTATTGACATATTTTTTTAAGTCATACATATTCCAGAACCCCGAAACAGTTGGTAAGGGATAATGCAAAACTAGTTATAGATTTCAGACAAGACAGTTTGAATTTAAAACACATTTAGCAGGCGCAAGTAGGAACCGACATGTTATTGAATGATTCTGTAAAGATATGTGCAGTTTGCTGGAATCACACACAGAATGGGTTTCTTGACGGTAGGTATAGACGGAACTTCCAGGAGTTTCTACATACATAACTATGAAAAAAGTGATGAGAATGTTAGTATACAATGCACAATGGACAGGTTCGCACGTATGTCAGGCACTCATCTCGAGAGAAAATATGTGTATAGCTAGAAAATGCGTATCTACATAGATGGAAAATATCAGTTTCTCGAACATAAAGTTAAGGAGGTAGAAATGTATGCCCAGACTCTTCTCAGGCTGATCGATGAACTAGATGCTAGGTTAAGGAACTAGAGAGGTACAACCTCATCATTCTGAGAAAGAAAATAGATGACTTAGCTGTAAAGGTTGATGGAACTGAAAAGAAAGTACATGACTTAACTTTACAGGTTGAGCGAAATCTATATAAGGTGCAGCCTGTGAAGCAGTCCGCTTAGAAAATGCCAAGATGTCAACTAAGCATAAGGTCATGACTGCATGGAAGGCTGTTCGAGAGACGTTACTGTTGCTAAGATAAGGACATTTGGATCGAGAGCAGACACTGTAAGGAACGTTTGAATCAGTTACTGGACCTCTCGACGAACTCTCGGCGAAATTACACAACGATGATGATGAGCTATTGCCGATTTCATTAACCGTCACAGCGTCAACGTGTAGAGACCCAGAAGAGGAGGTGCCATTCAACCAGGCGAGACCTGTTGGAGGCAGAAGCGGCGACCCTTAACTTGCCAGACCGGAAGCGTCGGTGGTGAGCTTCAACCAGTTAGGGATCTTAGCAGCTCCAAATTGTCAATGAAGACAGAAAGGGCGTAAGGTATAAAACCAAAGTGCACAATGCACAGTGCAGCACTTCACAACAGACCAGCAAGGTGGTATCACGTGCAAACTACGAGTTTCTTAAATCAGTAGGTCTGAAGCCACACAATGCTCTCATTCGATATAACTAGCCCACTGGAATTGGACGAGTGTATTATACGCCTGGAACACTTCTTGCATAAACCGTATGCGTCTACCACATTTAACAAGAAGGATGAAATGAGGATTGTCATCCAACTCCACGATTCTTTAACCCTCCCGTGCATGAGTTTCATGCATCTTTATGAGTCATTTACGAAAAGAGATGGTACTGTTACGGTTGCATCAAACCTTACACGTAACGCTGTAGAGTTCCTGTTTCATGAGATACTATATGAACGTAACGGGGTCGAGGCCGACTGTACACACAATGTAGGCTCAACATCACCTCTTAAGACATGGCTCTCCTTCTTCCTCAGTTTTGAACTACTTAGAAAATGCTGGAAGGTTCATAGACGAGCCAGTGTATAGAACAGTGGAAGAGTACAAGAGATTTATTGCGTGTATACCTTTCAGATTGCTAATGGGATACTTTGAGGGCATCCAGCGAATTGTTCTGAATGCTAAACAGGAACTTATTCTGGTACGGACTGCAACGGACAATAGCTCATACATTCAAGGAGCTCAAGAGAAGAACGAGATCACCATAAATAAAATAATATGCAAAATGCCACACTTCATTGTATCTGACGAGCAGTGTTAAAAGCTTTTACAAGTTCTGATGCTGGTGTATTTCTACCTTTATCTTTCCATTCATGGGAGGTTTTCGAGTACCCAATACTACTGATTGTAAACAGACAAACGTGGTCTATTAAAATTTCCGCTCAACTGGGACGCCCGGATTCATCATACTTGCGTTTCAGACCAACAGAAGAGGGAATATAGCAAATTATTGCACCAAATTTGACAATTTAACTAATGCAATTATAGGTTAACTAATGCCAGAGTCTATCTGAATTCAGAATTCTACCCGTATGATAATTTACATCTGCAGTGGAATGAAAATGTATACAGTCTTGCATATGGCATGTTTTTGGTTCAAATGGCTCTGAGCAAGATGGGACTTAACATCTATGGTCATCAGTCCCGTAGAACTTAGAACAACTTAAACCTAACTAACCTAAGGACATCACACAACACCCAGCCATCACGAGGCAGAGAAAATCCCTGACCCCGCCGGAAATCGAACCCGGGAACCCGGGCGTGGGAAGAGAGAACGCTACCGCACGACTATGGCATGTTTGCAAGGTACTGCACGTCCTACTACGAAGAGGTATTAAGTCTGTTCAGTCCATGGAAATTCAAGGACCTGGCGCCAATCACCATAATAGACTGCTCAAAACAGAATGAGATAATTAAATCTGGACCTGTAAATAGACAAATAGGATTTGAATCTTCGGCAAATTTCCCGGAACACTCTGCAGCATACGCCTTAGTTCTACATTAGCGTGTGATTAACTACTACCCGTTCACCGGTGTTGTATAACGAGCTGTACAAATGAACAGGTGCTGTGCCATATCCAGAGCATTCGACAATAGTATCTCAAGATGTGAACATCAATGCATACGCTCAGGATTTCTATGATGATGAGTATATACAGTTCATATTTAAAGATGTTGCAGTAGTAGCATACACAGAATATGCCAGAATAATAGACATTCTGAGCAAACATTGCATCACCAAGGTTGTTTGGTTGCTTGGTTGGTTGCTTGGTTGCTTGGTTGGTTGATGGGGAGGGGACCAAAGAGAGAGGCAACTGGTCCCATCAGATTATGGATGGATGAGGAAGGAAGTCGGCCGTACCCTTTCAAATGAACCATCCCGGCATTTGCCTTCAGCGTTTTAAAAAATCAGAGAAAACCTAAATCAGGATGGTCGTCCTCCCGAATGCGAGTCCTATGTCCTAACCACTGCATCACCTCTCTCTGTCATCAGCGAGACCTTTCAAGGATGTGAAGAGTGCTAAAACACGGAAGAGTGCTGATGGGTTGACGCGTATCTACCATGGATGATCCAGGCATACGACATAAAGACATGGTGACATCGCTTTGACTATTGGACCACATGGATGCCACCATTTACGTGAAGTGGAAGGAGAAGATCTCATGGATGCGTCGAATCTTCAAATTCGCTGGTATTCAAGACCTCGAATTCAGACGCGTCTTGTTCTCCATCGACTCAAGAAGAAGTTGTGTGAAAATAGTGTTGCTGCCTCTGCTTATGAAAATTTAATAGTAATCTTAAGTTGGATGAGAAATAAATGAATTTTTACCTCATAATATGTGTGTACCTTTTTACTGATTTCACCCTGTTTCCCCTTCGATAGTATACAGTTGTACCCAGACACTATGTCTGTGGTATTCTTCAAGCACATGAGATATAATTTTAGACATATTTGTCACATACCTCCTGTTCCTATGAGCCAATTCGTGTTGCACGATAGATGTAATCCCATGGAATCATTCTATATACTCTTCTATCTTCCATCTAAAACATCATCTCCTTAATAGTATTCATCTTCATTAAAACTAATGTCATTTGTGCCATGTACACCCTTCATATACACAATGCAATAGGGGATAGGTATTTTTGTAAATAACACCAACAAAGAAATATGGTAACGAATTTTTTCGTATATTCAAATCACAAAGAAATAATTGGGGTTTTGAGATACAATTCAGTTCTTGAGACATAACTCAATTCTTGTGGTAGAGATGAGTTCTTGAGATACAGTTCAGTTCTGGAGATACAGTTTGACTCTTATATTTCAGTGCAGAAATACTTTTAACTTACACGATGTTACTAATAACTAGGAAGAAAAAGAAACTCATAACAGTAACCCTGGTTGAGAACATTTTTACAGTTTTTTCCAGTATCACTGGATCAGAATGTTTACAATTATTTTATAAATCTACGCTAATATCTAATGAGGAGTTAGTTTTTTTTTTATTAGAACTAAATTCTACTGTCCCACTATGTTGAACAACAATTCTGATGGACTGTGAGTTATATACACTTAAAGAGTAATCAGTCTTGGACAGCCAGCGGCAGGTGAAACTTAAAAATTATTCTATTTGCGTGACGCACATGGTGCATAGATACATTCACATGTGTGTACACAGTACACATACGCTGTGTATGAGTAAATAAATACTTGGATGACATATTTGTTTATGCTTTTTTACATTTTTAAAGCTTTATTTACTTTTCTTTATTTTTTTTACTATACTTCACACACACACACACACACACACACACACACACACACACACACACACACACACACACAGACACACACACGCGCGCGTGCGCACACACACACACACACACACACACACACGCACACACACACACACACACAAACTCATTCTCTCCCTCTCTATCAGAGTCCGCAACCCCTTCTCTCGCTACATGTGAATAGTCTGAGTGCGGGAGATTTTCAGCCCCAGCGTCACAAATGACTCTTTTAACGTCATGAGCCGACAGACTGATTTTAGACTGCAGCACAGTGTATACCTCCTGTCCTCTCGATCAAATACTAATTTACTGTACCATATGCGGCGGCTGCGGTGCAGGCATTGCTGTACAGGCACTGCAAATAGTCTTCGATAGAGAGAGCTCTCGATGCCATACAACGCACACCCTTAGCCCACCGCTGGGTGGCACCTTCCAGTGCGCGGTATGCATTCATTTTTAATCGCAGACCTACAAACTCCACAAACAACATTCCATTCGCCTCGCCTTTCATAAGTTCGATAATTTTCTTGCTCTGTAGAACAACACCATAAGAATTACACAGACCAACGAAAGATTTTTTTAAAAACTTCTTTTACTTTCACAGCTGACCTTTATAGATTTTTATGAGCTGAATCCAAATCTAGTCTTATTTTTTCGTATCACCCATAGATTTCGAGCAACATGCTTTTTATTATATAGTTTAAAAATCCTATGCTATGCGGTAAACGGGGAAATTAATGGAACACTTTGTTACAACATAAGCATGGTTTGTATTTACAGTAAACTACTTAAAACAATGATATGTGTTAACAGAGGTTTCACTTGTCAGCTGGAATTGGTTTGTATTTTCTCCCTCTTTTTTCTTTGAAGCTTCTTGTGTAGCTTTTTCTACAATGAGTAGCTTGCTGAGCTTCTCAGCGAAGTGACCAACAGTAGTCCCACATCGTGTTGGTGTTCCAGCAGCCTTGATAGCGTTTTTCCATCACTTTAATATCCTGGCGAAAACGCTCCCCTTGCTCCTCACTAACATCTCCCATATTGTCCGGGAAGTAATCAAGGAGACTGTTCAAAAAGTGAACTTCCACGCACATTAAACACCCTAAAGTTTTAAACCTGTTTAACACTATAGCTATAATAGAAACATATTCTGGGTCTTTTTCATTTCATAAGAACTTTGTAACGACTTGAATCATACCCATACTTCTTTCTTATTTAAAGTCATTGCGGATTCAAAGTTAACATCAAACACCAATTTTCTAACATCAGGTCCGACAAAGACGCCTTCTTTTAGTTTAGCTTCTGAAAATTGTGTAAACTTAAAATATGATCCATCTTTAGGCAAAGCCTTTACGAACTGTTTCATTAGGCCTAACTTTATGTGTAGAGGTGGTAGGAGTACGTTTTTTGAGTCTACAAGGTTTTTGCGTAGAATGTTCTTCTCACCAGGTTTTAAAGACTCCCTCACAGGCCAGTTCTTTCTGTACCAGTGTTGATCCTTAGCCCTACTGTTCAATTCACACAAGAAACATGGAAATTTGGTAAAGCGACCTTGCTGACCAACGAGCATGCATGTTACTTTTAGATCGCCACATATATCCAACCATGAGCAGAATAGCCTATTTTATTTAGCACTATTTCTAGGTTTCCATAGTTTTCTTTCATATGCACAGAATGTCCAACAGGTACAGATGCATACATTTTACCACTGTGTAATAAAACAACGTTTAAACTAGTTTTGTTTGAATCAATAAACAGCCTCCAGTCTTCCTTTTTGTATTCGATACCAAACTCATTCATCAAACTGGGGATGTCTGAGCAGTACACTAAATCACGCTGCTTGTTGAAAAAACTTGGAAAATTGCTGATCTCTCTTTCTATACATTTATATGCTGGTTCCAACTGCCAGTAAGTTCTTTTCTTTTAACCTAGAGCCAAGCAATTCAGCTATCCGAAATTCACATGTACTGCTTTCATTATGAGTTTGCAAAAATTCATTTCACAGATCCGAAGTTACTTTGTATGGATGTAGATTGCTTAATCTATTTGGTGAAGAACTGTGATGCATATTAACTAATGAGATCCCTAACGAAATCGTTAAGCTCGGTCTGAGTAAACAATTTGGGTTCTAGACTTTCTGTATTACAATAGAATTCATCATCATCTGGTTCATCTAAATCAGATCGTACAACAGAAAATACTTCTGTTGGAATAGAATTTAAATCGTCTGGTGGTTCAGGAACTGGCAAAGCTACACCATGCCCTACTGGTCCGAAGGCGTACGGAAGGTTAGGTTAGCTTATTACCTTCTTCTTTTATGAATTATGACCAGTAATATCACCACTGCAAAAGTAGCAATCATCGGAATGATTTCTTGGCTCCCTCCATATCATAGGAACAGCAGATCTAAAGGCCTTTTTCTCCTTTTTGGACCATTTTATCAGATCTTCAACACACACATAACATACCTCATGCAGCGCCCAAGATTTATCTTTATCACCAAGTTTAGATCAAAAGTATGATATATAAACCTTTTTCACGAAGTCTGTAATGTTTCTTTCACAAATTCACCGCAAATATAACAAAAACTGCCAGCAGAGTTTTAACAACCACGATTGTACTGAGCACATGTACAGGAAACGGGAAAACGAGATTAGGTTGACAGTAAACAAAACACCATCTGTTAACACAAAAATATAATCGACCTCTTATTGCCAGCAAATGTTTCTCACAAGGGAATGTCCCCATCGCACCCCCCTCAGATTTAGTTATAAGTTGCACAGTGGATAGGCCTTGAAAAACTGAACACAGATCAATCGAGAAAACAGGAAGAATTTGTGTGGCACTATGAAAAAAATAAGCAAAATATACAAACTGAGTAGTCCATGTGCAAGATAGGCAATATCAAGGATAGTGTGCGCTCAGGAGCGCCGTAGTCCCGTGGTTAGCGTGAGCAGCTGCGGAACGAGGTCGTCCCTCGAGTAAAAAGTTTAATTTATGTTATTTAATTTATGATTATCACATCCACAAGAAAACCTCAATCGGGCAAGGTAAAAGAATCTTTTTACCCATTCGCCAAGTGTACAAGTTAGGTGAGTCGACAACATATTCCTGTCATATGACGCAAATGTCGTATAGAATATATCAGACGTGTTTTCCTGTGGAGAAATCGGTTGACCTATGAACTTGCGATCAAATGTTTTCGGTTCCCATTGGAAATGTACGTCCTTTCGTCTAGTGATCGCACGGTTTTGCGGTGCGGTCGAAAAACACAGACACTAAACTTATTACAGTGAACAGAGACGTCAATAAACGAACTAACAGATCATAACTTTGCGAAAATAAAGAAAGTAAACTTTTTACTCGAGGGAAGAATTGAACCAAGGACCTCTCGTTCCGCAGCTGCTCACGCTAACCACGGGATCACGGCGCTCCTGAGCTCACACTATCCTTGATGTTGCTTATCTTGCGCATGGACTACTCAGTTTGTATATTTTGCTTATTTTTTTCATAGTGCCACACAACTTCTTACTGTTTTCTCGATTGATCTGTGTTCAGTTTTTCAAGGCCTATCCACTGTGTCAACATATAACTAAATCTGAGGGGGGTGCGATGGGGAGGTTCCCTTGTCAGCAGTGCTACCAACGTCATTACACCTTCTTTACACCTTCTTTTTAAACCATTTAACTTTAAAAAAGTTGTTAAATTCTTTAAAAAATCTCTTAATTTAATAAATTTAACTGTAAAATAAAAAGAAATTGTGAGTGATACAGTTATTCAAGTATCAAATTTGGATTTCCCACCATAAAAAAAACATAATAATAAGGTATTTTCAGCAAAACGTTTTTCCATTATTGGCCCGTATTATCGGCCGTGTATGAGGACGTGTCGAATTCATTACCATGGTATCTCATTAGTTCATATGCATCACAGTTCTTCACCCAATAGATGAAGCAATCTGCATCCATAAAAAGTAACTTCGGATCTGTGAAATGAATTTTTGCAAACTCATAATGAAACCAGTACATGTGAGTTTTGGATAGGTCTAGTATGCATATCTCCACATAAATTGGTTTCGTAAACTCTACTGCAGGCTTCGCCATCTCCACAGCAATGAAGTTCCCATTGAATACGGCGGCCCATTTAAAATATGGTATGGCGATGCATTTTCTTCCACCATAACGCCAGTCCCATTCGGCTGTATTAAAAAATTCACTTCGTTCCTTCAAATTCTGCATTGTTTTGCCGAATATTTCGTTATTCATTAACTTATAAAAATCTTTCTCAAAGTCACATGTTGCAGAAGCTCTCTGTCTCGTATTCAAATCAATATACTCCTTCAACCAGGGGGACTGCTTGAAGGAGATATCGCGGCTGATTCCTACCTGCTCCACCTCCGAGTAGAGACGTTGCTGGAGATTATGATAATGAATAATTTATCTCCGCTTATTCCCCTGTGTTGTCATTAGTTTTGGGCTGGAGCTTCCTCGTCGAACTAGTTGCTCTGAACACAGTGGCAAATCGGTGCGCACATTATGCAAACTAATAGGTTATGTGTCTTCGGTCTCCACCACATACTCCACATCTGAATCAGCACTGCATATCATTTAATGGCGGGATACCGCGAATCATTAACAACCCTCAGGAGCTCCATTGCCATGAAAGGAAGGCACACTATGAGAAACCCAACAGGGTGACGGTACCCTTCTGCCAGGTTCTCTATCCGAGTGAATGAGATTGGCTCCTCCAAGGCATCCGCAGTCATCGAGTATCCTAACTGCTGTGTGGTGTCCTGATTCGATGTACTTCACTAAAAAGTCGGGAGAGGGAACAGTCGCTAGCCACTCGTTCATCACTATTGCTCTACAACTACTTGACAAGACGGCGAAACTTCTTGCGGTGACGTGTTGATGTGTATGTTACCTTGCGAGATCGATCGGCGAAGACAAGAAGGTGGAGGAGAAGGAGACGCTGGATTATCGGCTCAATCCAAGCAGCCTGACTGCTGCAGCCCTGACCCCCTTGCCGGAGGGAGGGTGGCCCCTGCCTCAGCAGGGACGGCATTGGGGGCGGCCGTAGCCGCCGCAGCTTCTCGCTCGGCGATTAGCGGTGCTCTTGCCAGTGAGGCAAGTGAGCAAAGCATGCTTCGCCGCACCCGTTACCCACGCCAAGGCATATTGCATGGAGGATGGTACTGTAAAGCAAGAATAACGAAAAATATATACACTGTTCCGAACATCGCCGGCTACTGCTGCAACGAAAGAAATAACATGGATTATTATTATTATTATTATTATTATTATTATTATTATTATTATTATTTGTAAGTAGAATGAGTACATGTATATAAATTACCTATTTCGCTCTGGCTGCTTGGTATCTTCCTCAGTTCATCCGGCATCTCCTCATGCTGATGAAGGCCTCTGTCCACCTCCTCCACCCACTGTGGCATTTCGTCCTCACCTGAACTGGGGAAGTGCTATCTGTCCATCTCACTGATATCACATAAAACTGCATATTAATATTTTTTAAAGAAACGTATAGATACGCACAAAATCTACGAGAAAAAGAATATTTTTAGAATATGCACTTACAGGAGAATTGCGATGGCTCCTGCTTATCCTCGACACATAACCCTCCGTGTTCCTCTTCTTCTGCCGGGTAATCGTCTACAACAACAACAAAGAATATGCACCATATTATACATACGATGAAATTATTGTCAAACAGCAACATGTTACATGTATACAGCACTGCAAAGAAGAAAAATATATATAGTACTTGTAATGCTGCTGCTGCTTCTGTTGCTGGCTTT
This sequence comes from Schistocerca gregaria, assembly GCF_023897955.1. NCBI lineage: Eukaryota > Metazoa > Arthropoda > Insecta > Orthoptera > Acrididae > Schistocerca > Schistocerca gregaria. The sequence continues at coordinate 565,427,143 of NC_064931.1, forward strand.
CAGCAGCCAGCACGCCAGTTATATGATGGACATATACTGAAACAATAAGAGGATATGTATTCAATACTATGAAATTCTTAGTCAAAAAATTACAGCAATCGACTGTGATTTTCGAAATCGCGTACAACAGCAAAGACTCACTGCGACCATTAAATAACAACAGCATATTATTTATACAAAGAAGAATGTATATATATTTACGATGCTGTTGTTGCTGTTCCTGCAACTGCAAGCTCTCTACCTCCAACTCATCCATAATTTGGTGGATGTATGCTAAAACAATATGGCGAAAGGTATTGAATATCACTACTGCTAAATTCTTACTGGAAGGAAAAGTTAAGTTGCCGACTTGAATTTTAACTTATCACGTAATTCCCGTTCCCCTCAGGAGACATCATCTTAACGAAACATTTTCCGTGTGGGCGAGGGGGTTTACGTGATCTAATGAAGTGGAGGACTATACAAGCGGTAGTCTTAACTACTGGCAGGGCCTCCGAAGCCAGACAGGTCTGCATAGAGGATCCAGACGAAGTGTGTCTCACAACGTCCCGTCTACTGTTCTGTCCTCTCCTATCCTATCCTGTCTTGTCCTATCCCATCCTATACTCTCTCTCCCTTTTCCTCTCTGTGATTGTGTGGCAGCAGGCACAGTCCCCTAATATGGACGGCAGAAGATCCTTGGAAACCAGGACAATGGTGATCCACATAGTCCTTACTGTGAAGGTATGGATAGCGTTCTGAAGTCACGGTGAAAACAAGCTATCTAAGGGATAAGGCTCTGAAATAAAACCCTGGCAGGTGTCCAGGACATGAGGTGGCTGCCCCACCAGGACACTCAGGGGCTGTGGGCAGATAACCCGCACCACCAAAAAACACATATCACAGAAACTAACAGGAGAAACAGCCGGATGGATCTTAAGAATATGACCTTTAGCCTGAAAAGGAAAACCCATATTGGTTTTTGGAATGTAAGGACGTTGAGAGAGGCAGGAAGGCTAAAACAGGTTTAAAAAGAGATGGACAATTACCGACCAGACATATTGGGACTAAGCGGAATAATGTGGCCAGAATCTGGGGAATTCCAAACACAAAATGGTGGAGTGCTCCTGTTATCGGGTCAGACAGGTGAGGACGCGAAGCATAGGAATGGTGCAGGGCTCTTACTATCGGAAAGCAGCAAGAAGAGCTTACTGGAGTGGAAACCAGTCTCAGAACGGATAATAACCGCACGCTTTAAGATAAATGTGCGATATGTCACTGTAATTCAATGCTATGCACCTTCTGGAATAGCTAAAGGATAATTAAAAGATGCATTTTATACAGAGCTTAACGGAGTCAAAAAAATGGTTCAAATGGCTCTGAGCACTATGGGACTCAACTGCTGTGGTCATTAGTCCCCTAGAACTTAGAACTACTTAAACCTAACTAACCTAAGGACATCACACACATCCATGCCCGAGGCAGGATTCGAACCTGCGACCGTAGCAGTCGCACGGTTCCGGACTGCGCGCCTAGAACCGCGAGACCACCGCGGCCGGCGCTTAACGGAGTCCTTAGACGAACAAATTCTAGGGACATAAAAATTTTAATGGGGAACTTGAACGCAAAATTGGTTCAGAAAATGAAGGGCTTGAACATATCATGGATGTGCGTGGCATAGGGATCAGAAATGTAAATGATGAACTGTCGATAGATACTTGCGCTGAACATGTCCTAGTCATTATAGGCACATTTTTTCCACATCGTAACTGCCATAATATAACGTGATTTACTCCAGACACGTTACTCAAAAGCAAATAGACCACATAGCCATAAGCCGCAAGTCTCGACACTCTTTGTTAAATGTCAGAAATGGAAGAGGAGCAGACGCTGGAAGTGACCACCACCTAGTTTTCCGGAATTCAGACTGAAGATAGTGGCCAATAGAACCAAGCTCAATCGCAGGAGCCAGAATATAGACGTGGCAAGGTTAAAAGACCAACAGATCAAAGAAATGCTTGCCCTTGAACTACAAAACAGATTTCAGGTCCACTCTGAAGAAAACTTTATGGAAGAGGGAATTGAAATAGGTTGGCAAAAAATCAAAGACAGTTATTTAGATGTGTGAGAAAAAATCTTAGGATTTAAGATACATCCAAGGAACGAATGGATCTTCGATGCTACATGGAATGAAATCAGCCACAGGAAAGTACTAAAACTTAAGTTAAATCTTTGTAAGACAAGAGCGCAGAAGAGCGAGGCGCATAAAGAATATAAGGAGGAAAACAAAAAAAAAAAAATGACTACGTCGAAATAAAAGGAAATGGATAAATGGGCAAGCCAAGTTAGCAGAAGAGGCAGCAAGACAAGGAAATATGAAAGATCTCTACGATATAACCAAATATTTGCCAATTAAGAACTTCGAACGTGAAGGACCAGTTAAGAACAAGGATGGGGCGATGCTTACAACTCAACAGGCACAGCTACAAAGATGGGAGGATCACTACAAGGAACTGTTAAATTGAGAAGTCAATGAAGGGGAACAAGTAAGATATATTGCAGAGGAAGTCGAAGAAGCTCAAGATATAAACCTGCAGAACCCCACAATGGACGAAATTAGGATTAAAAACCTTAAAGAATGCAAAGACTCCAGGCCTAGACAACATAGCACCGGAGTTCATAAAAGTCGACATTGAAAGTACTGTTAAAATATTCTGCCCCTTGCTGAGTCATATTTGGCTTGAAGAGAAATCTCCAAAGGAGTGGATAAATGGTTTGGTGGTAAAGCTCCCAAAAAAGAGAAAATTGTCAGACTGTAACAACTGGCGTGGTTTTACATTGTTGTCAGTGCCAAGTAAGGTCCTCACCAGAATTATTTTAAACAGAATTAAAGAGTCTCTTGAAAATCGACTGCGTAAAGAAAAGGCCGCTTTTAAGGTACAACACAGTTGTATTGAACTTATTAACACTCTAAGGGTCATCTTAGAGCAAAGCAAAAAATTCCAAGCCACCATGAACTTGGCATTCACTAATTTTCAAAAGACCTTCGATTCCGTTAAACGTAAGTGCTGTGGCAGGTGTTGCGGAAGTATGGTATACCACAGAACATCTTAAAACATCATAAAATATCTATATGATGGCTACATATGTTGCGTACTCCACAAAGGAAATATGACAGAGCCCATAAAAGTAACAACTGGAGTGCGGCAGGGTTGCATTTTAGCACAAACACTTTTTCTACTTGTTCTACACTCAGTTATGAGAAGAGTCACAGCAGGCAGGAGACGAGGAAGCCAACGGAGGATCCATGAACTTCTGGAGGATTTGGATTTTGCAGACAATATAGTTTTATTAGCTCAAAAGCTGACTGATATACAAGCTAAATTAAACTTGCTGAAACAAGAAGCAGAGACTGCTGGCCTCAAGATAAATATAGGAAAAACAAAGGAAATGAGAGTAAATTCAGGGAACATGGAGGTGCCATTTTTAATAGGGAAGCAGCGGGTGGTGACCGTCAATTTATTCCTGTATCTGGGTAGTATACTGAGGGATGATGGTGGAGCTGGAGATGACGTGAAAAACTGCATTAAAAATGCAAAATAGAAATATCAGGTACAAAACAAAAATCCGTTTTTAATACAAATGTGAAGGCTGTCCTTCTGTACGCCAGGGAAAGCTGGAAAATGGATAAAAAGATAACATCCCAGTTACAAAGCTCCATAAATAGATGTCTCTGACGCATCATGAATATTTAGTGGCCAGAAAAAATATGTAATGAGGAGCTCTGGCGAACAACAAACCAGATACCTATAGAAGACCAAATACGAGAGAGAAAGTGGGGCTGGTTGGGGCACACATTGAGAAAACAGATGGAGCAATCGAGAAAAAAGCATTGGAATGGAATTCCCAGGGAACAAGGAAGCGGGGAAGACCTAGGGGAACATGGAAGAGGACAGTGGAAGGGGATGCAAAAAGAGTTGGCAAGACTTGGACAGAGTTAAGGCAAATGGTCAAAGACAGAGACAAATGGCGAGTTCTCCTGGGTGCTGTATGCCATGCCCTCAGAGGGGCCAAAGGAATTATGTCAAGTAAGACACGTAATTGCCGTTTCCTTGGGCGTTTGCCGCCATTGACGCTGAAGCTGCAATTACCTGATGCCACTGCAAAGCACTTCATGTCAGTACAAGGAAGCAGACAGACTAATAACATATGGGGGACAGGGGGGGGCGGGAGGGGGAATCAAATCGAATTGACCAACTGTGAACGATAACAGACTGAGGCTGGGGTGGAAGGGGTACGGCCTAGCCTATATAGACTCAAGCTCTACCCATTAATTTGGCGAGAACCAATCAGATTGTAGTATTCGAGGATACCTAAGTTGACAGGTTAGTTCACACATGCTCAAACAGGTAGTAGTCACTTGAGAGAGAATGAAAATGGTTTCCCAGGTATCAAATCTCAACTATATCTACTCTGGGGTCGCTGAACCGTCCAGATGGCGACGCTCGAGGTGCTCCCTGGATGGGTGAACAGTGCACTACTGTTTAGTAGGCATTTGGATGCCTTCGTGACCATGTAGGTTACAGGCAACGTGTGGAGGAGTTTGCTTGTGTTCTCAAACGTCTCTGCATACAGACACCCAATGTATGGCAAGTGTTCTGGAAATTAAATTAGTTTATTTGCTTTTGTCTGTCTATATACATAGGGATGGACCGCATCACTCTTTGTGATGTGATCACCAGTCAGTAGCTCCCACTGATGTCGCTCGTGGGCGTTAGGATCACACACTAGTTGAGCCTGGGCCTGGCCTCAAGACTTCCGGACACCAGGGGAAGGAGACGTGTTCTCATGACTGTCCCAACGAAATGCAGTAAGGGATATATTTTTCTAGCACCATGCTTTTGCTTGGAGTCTTAGCAGGTGAATGTCGTATATGTGATATGTGTTAGGCTTTTTTTCTCTATCTTTGTGGAATGTTTAGGTCTTAATTAGCGATTTTTTGGAGATATGTTATTCCCACCACCAATCTATAGAACTGTAATCATAGTAGGACATCATGTCTGATGTTTGTGGCAACAGAAAGCTGGTGGTTCCCACCACCTCTTACCTGTTGCCACAGCCACAAAAAAAATGGTTCAAACGGCTCTGAGCACTATGGGACTTAACATCTGTGGTCATCAGCCCCCTAGAACTTAGAACTACTTAAACTTAACTAACCTAAGGACAGCACACACATCCAAGCCTGAGGCAGGATTTGAACCTGCGACCGTAGAGGGCACAGCCACATGAAGGGTTGTTGTCACCTGACGCTTTCTTCAGGGATTAGCGTGGCTTCTAGTCTGTGCACCACATTAGCTGGATTTGTATATAGATCTCTCTCCCAATCTGCATGCATGGCAATATATGAAGTGGCTGGCACATCTGCCCTGTGGTCAGTGTGAAGAGGCGATCAGAAGATTTTTAACAGTGCAACTACATGCAGTGAGTTATGTTGACGTCGATTTTGTTACAGTATTCCTTGAGTGATTGGAAAAACCCTAGCTATTTAATTAGTTCTTTTTGATGTATTTTACGAAGCTTGCATCTTCCAAAACTGCAGAAGAAGATGAGAGAGAGATCCAACCCCTGTGAACTGAATATTATAAATAAACAGTATATCCTTTACTATGTAATTGACATTGATTTGAATTCCCTGTCTTGAGATCGTCCCTCTCCAGCACAGACTGAGTCTTTTTCCTGATAATTTCCAGATGGGGACCAGGAGGGGGGCTTGCGACGGGTCAGGCTCTTATCGCGCAGTTTCCTTTCCCTGAAAGAAAATCCACCTACCTCGTTTCTTAGGTAGTTGCTGCACTCGCCTCTCCTGATAGCAGCTACTGGAAAAATTGCAGAAAAGCAGTGTTGAAGAAACTGCAATTTAATAGCCGCTCACCGGAGGCCGCGATACATGTTTGCTGAAATACAATCTATGAGCAATCTTCCTAAATAAATTGAGTTATTGGAATGGTAGTAATTGTTTACTCAAACGAGAACGCGAAGTTGGTAATTCTATTTAAGCTCTTTATTGTCTTTAAGCCTGATCATCAGCCCGCTAATCTACGTTTGAAGAAAGTTCAGTTCACAATTCTATCCACACTCAAACCCCGCCAGAATTAGCTTTCAAAGTTACGGAATTTACTTAACTGCAACACAGACGATTTTCTAACATACACGTTTGCAGTCGATGTTCAATAATAGTTCGTTTTTTAACGTTAATGCTCGCCATAAGCACTTAGTAAAAGTTTACGAAGTACCGCCACGCTTTTAATTATTAAAGTTACTCGCGTCTTTCGCGGAACGAAAAGTCACAACTCGCTCAAACTCACACTACGCGTTACTGGACTCTTCCAGTCTCAAATCGCACAGTACCGAACCGATGAAGCCGTTTTATGACTTCATTTTACACATTATTCGCGAGGACACATCAAGCATGTCTCTTCTCGATCACAGTTCCTTCGCGACTCCTCATCCACTCGCGACTCACTCTCCTAGTCTGCTAACCGTCCTCGCATCTCATTGGCTCACACATCACACAGCCAATCAGAATTAACTCTTTGGGTGCGCCTCGCGCCAAAATCTAGCACGCACCAGTCATGACTTCTGAATCATTTACGTCATGATTTCTTGTTACACAAAATTTACTGTATAATTTAACAAACCGAAAGGAAAACTAGACTTTACTTTATTTCCAGAAATTATTTAAATACTCGCGAACGTTCTGGCTGCTTGTACAATACCATACACTCTTGGACATCCGACATTCACTAAGATGGGGAACCACTGGCGACTCTGTTCCCACGGTTACATCGTCTGAACACTTGCGAGTTCCAACCTAGATTTTATACACTTGCAAAGAATGGCGAATGTCCCTCTTTCATTCACTCAGGCACACTCATTCACTCTCACCTACTCATATAAAATAACTGTTCACAAAAATTCAAAACATTTATGGTTTTAACAAAGTTATAGGTGAATTTCTAAAAGTAAAATTCTCAAAATAAATACAAAAGCACGGAAGGTGATTTTGTTTCATAGTTGGATGGTCACTGAAGGTGATCTATACATAATGGTATTTATTTAGACTCGAAAATTGTAGAAATTTGCGTTTTCTGTAAGATTTTTCTAATTTCCAAAATATGCAGGTTTCAAAGCTCAAATTTGGATGACTTATTTTTATTCATAACAGAAACTAGTATATTAACTTTTAATTTCCTCAGGTTCCTCAGTTAGAAGTTATTAAAGATGAAAGTTCCACGTTATACACGCGGCTAGTTAGCGCACAGGTCTTACATTCTCACGGTACAGACATGCCATATGGTCGTGACGTCAGACGAACGGACACCGGTAATCTGCCCGCTACAGCACATATGCTAATCTGATGGCTACTTTACAGTCTGTCTACATTTCACAGTAAATATTTGATAGAAAACTGTGCGCTCGCACTAGTTGCGACGCCACACACCTCCTGAGGAAACTAAATTTTTTCATTCATGACAAACTTTTAGTTTTCTAAAAAAATTTCTATTAAAGATTTACTCAAACAGCTATTTAACATTTATAGTTCCTGTACATCAATCATCCACTTATACCTAGGGCTGACGACCTACAAAACATCTTATATCTAAACATGCACTTTTATCATCATTCAAAAAAAAATTTTTCAGATTACAAAATTCTATTTACAAATTCCTGAAAGAGAAAACAAACCTAAATACTATCTTGATGTACGTCACACGCACACTAACACTACTATCGCTATGGTGAGCGTCACTTTTTTACCACTTACACTTAAGATTTTGATAGCACTCGTAGTTCGACCGGGTCCTGCTTAGGAGGTCCATTTCAAGTCTCGTGCTACCACCTCTGTTTACTTCGGCGCACCTGAAACATCAGCTGGCCTCAGTTCCCTTTCTAACTGCTACGTCTTAACCTACAGCAGCGATAAATGGCGCTATCTGCTTGACTCTAAAGTCTCCTATTTTTGATAAAATTTACTTTACAGTATGTACAATTTTCAATTTTTTTTTTTTTTTTTTTTTTTTTTTTTTTTTTTTTAAGTGAAAAGTGAATTGACTTTCCTAATGCAGTACCGAAGTGGCACATTTACTCTTTAATTACTTCTTCATCTCATAATCAAACAAGTTATGGTTACATAAGAAATACTAAGAAAAACAGTTCCTACAAATAGTTCACAAATACATAATAAATCTCCGCCAGCACTGGTGACTCTCCAGTTCCTGTACAATACACAACAATATAAAATATACACAAAATTATCAATATTACAATTCTGTCTCCAGGCAATCTCCTGTAGTCCTGTATCATAAATTAAACACTGAAAAATACATATTTACTTATTCATTTATCAACACTACAATCCTTATACTAATCTCTACGACAAACTTGGGGAGCTTTGTGTGTCTCTGGTCAAAAATGGAATCGATGTCATGGGTACTTTCCTCATCTCACATATCTGGAGTTACTTCAATTTCTTGTCAACATCAGGTTTTCTCTAGTCACATTCGGGTTTAATTTACAACTCTCATACTCATACTTCACACACTCAGGTTAGTATTTGTTAAAGCGTTTCCTACTAATCTGCGAAACCTCGTTACCCATACTTTCTAACATACATCCACCTCCTGAGTTACCAACGTCGCCTCAGCTCTGTTTACATTCGTAGCCTCACTTCCTTTTGTTTACAAACTTCTCCTCTGTTTACCAACAAACGCCACCTCTGGTTACCAACATTAAGCTTTTTATTTACTCACCTTCGTAGCCTCACTTTTTCCTAATATCGAGCTAGCCAAACACTATGCTCATTCTTTCTCCTTTTCTCACATATTTCTCTTTATTTGACAGTCAGTCCTGCTGCACTGTCCCTTTAACTTAACTTCCTTTACCCCTTTGACAGTCAACCTTGTTGCACTGTACCTTTACTCATTTTACCACTAAATCACCTCCTGAGGCTCTGACTTCATTGAACAGACAGTTTTGCTGTACTGCTCCATTTCCTTTCCTAAACATTAGCTTAATGCTACGTCTTAACATATCGTTCTGTTACTTAACAAACAGCTTCAATGTTCGTCACCATATTTTCTGAGGCTCTTACATTTCTTAGTTATTTTACCTTTCTAAGGGCATTACTCACACCTTAGGCCAAACATTTACTTTACTGAGACTTATTACTTATCTGAGGTATCTTAATCCTTTTTGATTTTCTCTTACACTCATTCCTTACGCTTAACCTATACTGCACTGAGGTTCTTTCCTACTCATTACTTAAACACTTTATCACTTAAAAACTACGATAGAGAAGAAGGAAAGACGATAGAATTTTAGTTCTGAATGAAAGAAGAGGTAGGTTGACAATACGGAAAAGAAAGTGGAAGAAATATTGTCAAACGACTCGAGACCTAGTGCTCGTCACGCACTTAGCTCTGCAAAGAGTGCAAAGCTCTCTGAGGTATCTACTCACTCCTGGCCACGTCTCTCTTTTGAACATATCTTTTCAAATCCACAATGTTCCTAAGCCCTAACACCTTATGTGATTTCACAAACTCCAGTCTATAAGCATTTGGGTGAGGCTTCTCTACGATTCTAAATGGGCCCACGTACTCATCGGTAAACTTCTTTGTTTCTGACGTAAGTTTCTTAGATCTTTCCCTAGTTTTCACTAGCACTAGATCCCCTACCTGAAAACTAGTGGGATCAGCTCTTGCGTCATGCCTTCTCTTTCTTTCCAGGGCCTTCTTTCTTATATTAATACGTGCCAGTCTCTCCTTCTCTTCGATGGCTATGTCTGTGAGATTTGGAAACTCGACCAGGTCGAATAAAATATTATTCGGCCTAATGTCACACATTAGCTCTACTGGTGCATATCCTGTGGCTTCATGCTTCAGATGGTTTATTACTTCTTCGAAGTATTCAATATAATTGGCCCAAGCGGAGTGTTTTTTATGACAATATGTTCTACACAATCTGTTTAACTCCTTCATAATTCGCTCACACATGTTCCCTTGAGGAAAGTACGCGGAGATTTTTATGTGATCGATACCTCTCTGTTGTAAACATTCACTAAATTTCTTAGAGATAAACTGGGGCCCATTGTCTGACAATATTGCCTTTGGCACTCCTATCTTCCCAAAATAGTCCTTCTCCAACTTATTCACTAATACTTTAGAGTTGGCTTTCTTAATTGGGTAAAATTTTACGTACTTAGTAAACCCATCCACCATCACAAACACATATTCACATCCCCCTCTAGACACTGGTAGTGGACCAAATAAATCTACAGCTACTAAATCCAGCCGATTTTGTGGTTCTCCTGAATACATCTGTCCTTGGATAGTTCTATTGTTGGCCCTAACTTTCTGGCAACGATCACAGGATTCTAATCGCTGTTGCACCCTTCTCCACATATTATCAAAAATTACCACTTCACTTAACTTAGCTATACATTTACGAGCGCCATAATGCCCATACTTACAATGTACGTAGTCTATAAGTGCATCTACATGTTGCTCCGGAAAACATATTTTCCAATTCTCCTCACTGTCTTTCCTGCGCCTAAATAAGACATCTTTATGCACTTTATAGTAGACCAGTAATTTTGGGTAGTCTGGATGACCTAATCTACTCTTTACTAATTTAATGTTGTCATCCTGGTTCTGTTCCCTCCGTAGGTTCTTACAAATGCGCTTAATTAAGCCATCGTCCTGGAGCTGCATGATGGCCAACATTACTTCATTATTATCGGTATTTCTTAAAGATTTCCCTTCTTGTCCTGTATCTTTCACACTTCTTGATAAGGCGTCCGCCACGATGTTCTCGGAACCCTTAATGTATATCATCTTATAATTAAATTGCTGTAAATACAGGGACCACCTTCTTAATCTAGCATGTTTTAGCTGACATGAGTCTAAATATGTAAGGGCACTATGGTCTGTGTAGATCCAAATTTCATGTCCTAAAAGGTACTTTTCAAATTTTTGCAGGCCGAAAATAACAGCTAATGCTTCAAGTTCAGATATACTATAATTTTTCTCGGATTGTTGCAATGACCTGCTCGCAAAGGCTATGGTCTTGTGGACTTCCTCTTCTCCTTCTTTTTCCAACTGAAATAGTTCAACTCCTAACCCGTAACCACAAGCATCAGATCCCAGACAAAATGGTTTCGAAAAATCGGGATGGTTCAAAATCTTACTATTAATAAGAGCTTCTTTCAATTCTTCAAACGCCTTCTGACACTCAGAAGTCCATTTATAAACTACATTTTTCTTTAAGAGTTCTCGCAGGCACGGTGCATTGAATAATTGTCCAGACACAAATTTTCTATAAAACCCAAACAAACCAAACATCCCCTTTAATGCTTTACGTGTTGTAGGTGCAGCATAATCCCTTATTGCTCTAATCTTTTCTGGATCCGGCATGATACCATCGCCACTCACTATGTGCCCCAAGAATTTAATTTCTTTCTTCACAAATTCAGTTTTGTCTAGCTTCAATTTCATACCCCCCAATTTTATGGCCCTCAATACTTCATCCAATAACATACAGTGTTCCTCCCACGTTGGTGTCGATATCAAAACGTCGTCTACATACACTGTAATTCTTCTTAGTAGATGGTCCCCTAATACCTGCGACATAGCTCTTACAAAGGCACATACACTTATATTTAAACCAAACGGCACCACCTTATACTGATAACATCTACCTTCGAATAAGAATGCCGTGTACTTTCTTGATTCCTTTGCTAACGGTAGGTTCCAATATCCACAGGTCACATCCATGGATGTAAAGAACTTAGCACCTTTAAACTTTTGTAGCAGTTCTTCAATATTCTCCGGACGGTCACTCTCAGGTAGTACTATTTTGTTTAATGCTCGAGCATCCAACACTAGTCTAATTGAGCCATCCTTCTTAGGAACTATGACTAGCGGGTTATTGTACACACTAACAGCCCTTTCAATAATTCCCCACTCTAACATATTTTGAATTAAGTCACGTACTGCCTCCTTATGTACTTCTGGGATTGCAAATGGTTTTTTGAAGAAATGAGCGTCTTTCTGCACTGTCAAAAAACACTCATAATCCTTTACTAGCCCTGGTTGATCTGAGAAAACCTCGGCATGTTTGACTAGTATTTGTCTTAAATCGTTTTTCCTTGCTTCATCAATATCAATTAATTCTAGTAATTTCTCCTCGATCCTATTTCTGACACTCACAAGCTCAGACGGATCCTCTACTTTTTTGCCACCGTACTCATTATAGCCCTCCAAGAATTTCTCTGTTTTACAAATACATATAGGAAAATCATTCTGCTCAGGATCCTCACATAGCTGCTTACCGATGAAAGGTATAGTAATTAGTTTACCCTTAATTTTTACCATAACATCATTGGTAGAAAAATTCACCCATCCTTCATATTTATTCAAAAAGTCAGCCCCCACCAATATGTCTACACTCAGTCCATTTATAACTAAGAAGTTCTGTCTTATTTCTACTTCCTTAAATGCTATGGGTAGAAACACTTCCTGTTTTACTGTCTTCTTAGTCTTACCGGTTGCTACTACAATGTTCAAGCCACTTACTGGCATCTTAACAATCTGTTTACTGTTACGTATAACAACGTCACCCCATTCAGATACAGCAAATGGCAAAGAAAGAAAGAAAGTAGTATTCATTTCTTGTTGTTTATTTTATCATTGCTTTATGTTATTTAGATTAAAATATAAAGACAATTTTGACATTTTTAAAATTTCTTATCGACCTATTTTCTAACTGCTCATACTGATATCGACTTCGCTCTTCAGACTAAATATCTGTCGTCCACGTAGCCTCGCTTAGCTGGCCCCGACGAGTTTCCGTCCCGCCCGGGGAAGGCGGGCGATCCACTAAAAAACGAAACACTGCCACGAGAAACAACCTTTGTTCTCCAACAGCCACCACATTTTTAACGAAACTAAATAAATTACTACTTCTAAATCACAGGCAGGGACTGTAGCTACAATATACATCTACTTGAACAAATATCTTACGCTTTTGAGCATTCGCCTTTGTCCAGTAGCGCACACATCGACCTGAGCCCGATGAGTGCTTGTCTGTCATATTGGAAATACGTATAGTCGTTCCAAGTCTTCACAGATACAAATTAGGCTAGATTGTGTAATAATTTGTATTGGCCTTGATCTCTTAGCAAGTCTCCCACATCTCTGGGTGTAAAAGCCTGTCTAAGCTTAGCATCTATTCCTAAGTGTAGGGCGAGTTCGAGAACATTTTTGGACATAAGTGACTCATCATTTGGCGTCCCCCCCTTTCCCCTCAACACTTTCACTCGTATCAGTTTTCGCTACTAATTGTGATACGCACTGTATACAAAACTTGCTTCCCCAAGCGACTGCTACTAATTGTGATAGATCCTGTACAGAACTCTTAGAGTTGTTTTGCCTCTAGCGCCTCTCTCAGCTTGGCGCTCCAGGCAGCAGCGTGTGTCACTTGGACCTTAAACCGGCTCTGTCTTAGTCTATGGGCACTTAGACGTGATTAGGTCAGGAGTGTCCCCTACTTCCTCACATTCACACACTGGTGAGCACAATTTCCCTATCCTGCAAAAATATGCAGGATTGCTTGATCAGGCACTGCACTAAGACTCCTGTAGGTTTCTAGTGTTTGATTTTTATCTTCTTGTGGACACTCGGCATCCGTAGGTTATTTATCGGTGCCTTCGCTATGTCAACATTTCTGCCACAGGAACAGGATTCTTTCTCCTATCTCATTTTTCCTCTGAGCTAGAGAGCCAAGAATCATGTGGCTTTTATCAAAGTTCTGCTTTTGCAGCCAACGGTTTGCTGCTTGAAGCCTGACTGTAGATCTAGGATCATTAATAGTGCACTAGTAGATAAGTGATATCGGCACTGGTTGATCTCACTAAGATATTTTTTACACCTGCCGCACGACTATGACGGGCATCACCAGAGTGACTCTGTGACCCCAAATACCAGAACCACAGCCCACAACAAACGCAAGCACACAGTTGCAATATAATTTCGCCAAGTCTAGTAACAGGAGAAACCTTGTTGCCCTATTGTTATTAGTTTGTTTAATACTTTAAGTGTTCTCTGTGTTACTGCGTTGACATGTACTGCAAGACTCCAGAATTCATCCAGGATAATCCCGAGATATTTTGCCTCCTTCATTCAACTGTTGCATTGTCCACCAGTATAGCCCTTTGCCTCCAACTCCTAGCGTGTCTCTCCACCTACTAAGAAGAGGAGATCGTTTGCATACACTGTCACCTCCAATACCGTTCAAATGGATATAGGCTGCGATAGTTTTTCAGAGACGAAGAAGTTTACGCAAGACTGACTAGCACGTAAAGCTGCATCAAAACAATCTTCAGGCTGAAAACTACAATAACATTAAACCGCTCTTTCCTCCTGAAGTCGAACCAGCAATAGCTCCATATGCATATACCAGAAAACTGAGCCGAAAGCTGAGCCCTGAGGGCAGGGTATCAAGACGCAGCGAAGCGAGCTTCATCTCTCCAAATTTGCCAGCAAGCCGAATGGAAAAGGAAACGTTTGGTTCCCACCGACTGCTCAGACTGAACTGCGAACACCACGCACAACCGGAAGAAGGTGACAACATATCATTTAGCACTGAATATGAAGGGGCGGAAAGGTTTCTCACAACAGCGCCCAGAAAACTAGCAACCAACACAACATAACGAATCAACTGATAGTGCAGGGGCCACTAGACGCAGTAGCCCCTTGCCTGACATCGTATAAGGTTATCCAAGTGACTGGAACATTCCTGAGAACCTGTATGGCTTCAGAGGTCGTTGTCGTAGCTAGTATGTCGTTTGTACTCTTCCTCGTATTATGTACTTCCAAACACATCTATAGGGACACCTCTCACGCGCCGCTAGATCTCACCAGTGTCCTGTAGAACCGACAAATCAACACCAAAATGCTCCCTGATCGTCTACACTTCCCATGCGACAAGGTCCAATGGTTAGCTTCAATTTTGTGGCTGACATTAAGGACAACCAAGAGCAGGTGCTTATTTCAGCTGTAGGTGGAGGTGGAGTTTCCGTGACTTAGGCGGCGGCAGAATGACTACCTGGGCGTGTCGCGACGCTGGACCAGCGACTATAGCAAGCATACAGGGTGTGATTCTTCAGTTTTTCTCGGCGTATTTCATGACGAAAGAGTGCACTGGTGAACAGCCAGGAGATAGTTTCAATGGGCACAATATTTCGGCAAGCGACCACGTTGCCTTCATCAGCTGAACTGGCGAACTGACCGCGGGGGCCGGGCTTTTACCTCCCCCCCCCCCCCCCCTCTCAGATTTTATCTAGGATTCGACTGTAAAAGTGCATCTCGGATGACAGGGTTCCGCACACACGCACCGCTAACACACTACATGGTTGAGTTAGATGACACGGCAGATTCCCGCGCCATCCCGCAGATAAAGAGGTTTCTGTGGATGGACGTACGTGTAGAACATTACGAAACACCCAACGTCCCTCAACAATGTAACAACTGCCATCGGTTCGGTCACTCGGCCCTCCGCTGCGACCTGGCAACTCGTTGGCGCGAGTGTGCTGGCAGTCACAGATCCAACACCTGTACACAAACACAGCCAAACCAGCGACGCTGTGCCAACTGCGGTGGGCCCCATGCGGCCAACTTCAGGCAGTGCAGTGCATACAAACAGGCGCTGAAGCGTAAACAAGACAAGAACAGGGTACAGTACGACATCCCACGCCCAAGGCCAGCACCGAACACAGTAAGAAATGGCGTAACGTTTGCCACGGTTGCACGCCCTGGCGGAACGGCACAGGTCGCGGAACCTCAGCGCCCTTCACACACACGCGAAACAACCGCTGCAACAGCTACACAGCAGCCACAGACAACACCTGAAAACCAACAAGCATCGGTACCAACACCTATGCCCCCAAACAACACGGCCCCACTCCCGGAAGTCACGTGCTGCGAAGAAATGCACGCTAAACATGAAAACACACCCACACAAGAACCCCCAGAACCCCCAGAACCCCAAGCCCAGAGGAGGAATACACGTACACGTGAACACAGGGAGGGGAACACGAAATCACGACAACAGGCCACCCAGCAACAACAGACCAGCAACACGCAGGAAAACAGTCAACAAGAGATCGAGACTGTAACCCACACTACCATCCCCCTCACCACAGAAGTAACACAGGCGCCACAACCTGTCACAAAACATAAACACAAATGCCACTCCTAACAACACACCAATACGCGCACAAGCGGCCGCTAACTTACAACAGCACCTCAGGCTGCCACACCCAACACCAACACATCACCTGGGGGAATACTGGAAACACTATTCACTCGACACACGACCGTTCAAATCCTTACCAAGGTAGTGACGGCCGTCACTACACTCATCACCCAGCTCATGAGCCCCGAACCCGGGCAATACTGGGCTGTCATACACACTGCCATCACAACACTCTGTCACACTCTTACGTGAATAATATACCACACTCGGCCCATAACGCAAACCCGCACACACTATCACAGATCCTGTACTGGAATGTAGACACGATCCACAACAAAGGGGCAGAATTTGCCGCGTTCATGGAGCGCAAGGGAATCCTTGTCGCGCTACTGAGCGAGACTAAGCTTAAACCGCACAAACAGTTAAACTTTCCTGGCTACTGCGTCTATCGTACCGACAGACCTAGCGACGCCGTGGCAGGTGGAACTGCAATCGTCAAACACAAAGACATTGAGCACACAAACATAGAGCTCCCTGAACTGGAAAGAATCGAGGCTACGGCCGTCAGAGTCAAGTTCAACGGAGCCTATACCACACTGATATCGGTATACAACAGCCCCGTAGGCATTTCAACACACGATATCAGCACACTACTCAACATTTCACAGCGAGTAATAGTCGCTGGAGATCTGAACGCAAAACACCCAGAATGGAATTCACGCATACGAAATCCCAACGGCAAAAAACTGTATGAACATTCACTAGGCAGAAACTACATTATACTAGCGCCGACTGAACCGACGCACATTCCCTGTCAGAAGGGACACAGGCCAGACGTGATAGACATGTCCCTCATCAGGGGCATTTCATCGACACTCAACGTTGCCGTTGAAAACGATCTGCCCTCAAACCACCAACCTGTAATACTATACATTGAGGAAACACTGCAACACATGGAACAACGCAAGATGTTGGACTATGGGCGTGCGAATTGGACATTGTTCAAGGAAACGCTCGATAGCCAAATACCACCCATACACGAAATTAATGAAACAGCACAAATTGACGAGGCAGTAGAAACCCTCACTAACGCCGTCCAGGACGCAATGGCAGGCACCATACCTGATCGCGCCTCACAACAACACAGTGCGGCCCTATCCTAGGAAATCCTGGGCCTAATGTCAATGAGGAATCGCCTCAGAAGACAATGGCAGCGCACCAGGCGTCAGTACTTCAAACGGCACATTAACAGGCTACAGGGCATCATACACGATAAAATACAAACACATAAAACACATCAGTGGAACCAAAAACTCGAAGGGCTGGACACCGCACGACCTGCAGTGTGGCGACTAGCCCGACATTTCACCAGGGAGAAAATGTACACCCCAACACTTCAAGTGCCGGACGGACCTGCATACTCAGCGGAAGAGAAAGCAGAACTAATGGCCCACACACTCGCACATTCACACCGAACCTGGTACCATCAGATCCAGTGTTTACACTTGCTACTCACCATGAGGTTACACGCATTCTAGCCCAACTATCGCTTGACGACATTCGACATGCTAGCACAGCCGAAGTCTCCTTGGCTATAATGCATTCCGCTGCTAGGAAAGCCCCTTGTCATGATGGCATTCAAAACCGTATCCTCCAGGAGTTCACGGATAAAGCAACTGAGTACCTAACACACATAACGAATGCCATACTAAAACACCAACACTTCCCCGCCTTTTGGAAGACGGCCAAGGTCTACATCTACATCTACATCTACATCTATACTCCGCAAGCCACCCAACGGTGTGTGGCGGAGGGCACTTTCCATGCCACTGTCATTACCTCCCTTTTCTGTTCCAGTCGCGTATGGTTCGCGGGAAGAACGACTGTCTGAAAGCTTCCGTGCGCGCTCGAATCTCTCTAATTTTACATTCGTGATCTCCTCGGGAGGTATAAGTAGGGGGAAGCAATATATTCGATACCTCATCCAGAAACGCACCCTCTCGAAACCTGGCGAGCAAGCTACACCGCGTTGCGGAGCGCCTCTCTTGCAGAGTCTGCCACTTGAGTTTACTAAACATCTCCGTAACGCTATCACGGTTACCACATAACCCTGTGACGAAACGCGACGCTCTTCTTTGAATCTTCTCTATCTCCTCCGTCAACCCAATCTGGTACGGATCCCACACTGATGAGCAACACTGAAGTATACGTCGAACGAGTATTTTGTAAGCCACCTCCTTTGTTGATGGGCTACATTTTCTAAGGACTCTCCCAATGAATCTCAACCTGGTACCAGCCTAACCAACAATTAATTTTATATGATCATTCCACTTCAAATCGTTCCGCACGCATACTCCCAGACATTTTACGGAAGTAACTGCTACCAGTGTTTGTTCCGCTATCATATAATCATACAATAAAGGATCCTTCTTTCTATGTATTCGCAATACATTACATTTGGCTACGTTAAGGGTCTGTTCCCACTCCCTGCACCAAGTGGCTATCCGCTGCAGATCTTCCTGCATTTCGCTACAATTTTCTAATGCTGCAACTTCTCTGTATACTACAGCATCATCCGCGAAAAGCCGCATGGAACTTTCGACACTATCTACTAGGTCATTTATATATATTGTGAAAAGCAATGGTCCCATAACACTCCCCTGTGGCACGCCAGAGGTTACTTTAACGTCTGTAGACATCTCTCCATTGAGAACAACATGCTGTGTTCTGTTCGCTAAAAACTCTTCAATCCAGCCACACAGCTGGTCTGATATTCTGTAGGCTCTTACTTTGTTTATCAGGCGACAGTGTGGAACTGATGCTCAGGAAGCCGGGAAAGACCACAGCCTCCCACAAAATTACCGACCCATCAGCCTTCTGAGCTCGCTCAGTAAGATTGGTGAGAAGGTGATTCTCAAACGCATTACTAGGCACTACACAACAAATGACATCCTGAGAAAGGAGAAATTCGGCTTCAGGATTCACCACTCCACAACAACTCTTACGGGTCGTTGAACATATAACACATGGCTTCAGCATAAACAAAGCTACAGGGGCGGTGTTCCTGGACATCGAAAAGGCTTTCGACCGTCTATGGCCCAACGGCCTCATTCGCAAACTCAGCGACGCGGGATTCTCCGACGGACTGGTGCGTCTAATACACTCATACCTCACAGACAGGAGTTTCAACACTGACGTGCAGGGAAAACAATCAACACGACACGGTATACACGCGGGAGTACCCCAGGGAAGCATCCTAGGGCCCCTACTGTTTAACCTCTGCATAAACGATCTCCCAACCACACACAACACAACGATGGCAATCTACGCGGATGACACAGCCATCCTCGTGCAAGATTGGAAACCATCAAACATTACCTCACACCTATAGACTGCACTCAGAGTGGCTGAGCCTTGGTTGGAGAAATGGCGTGTTAGAGTAAACGTCGACAAGCTCTACCCTATGCTCAACAGGCGTAGCACACTGAACAGAAGGGTGTTGAGGTCCATGTACATGACACTTATCCGACCCCTGATGACGTACGCAGCCCCTGTCTGCGGATACGCTGCGCCTACACGCCTGCGCCGTCTGCAGCTCATACAAAACAAAGTACTCAAAATCATAAGCAATGCTCCACGATACACAAGCATCGTGGACCTTCACCGGGAATACCGACTTGAGACTCTCACGGAGGTAATCCACAAACTCAACACAAGACTATACAGAAACTCCAGACATTCGCACAACCCGTTTATTCTGAATCTGGGGAACTACGACCACAACCATAGATGGAAACATAAAAGACCAAAATACATACTTGTAAGGACCTAACATCTATGGCCATGCACACGCAAACACAATGGTACAGGTGAGCCCCTGTTAATCAGACCCCATTACTGGATCCCAGCTGGAATACACTGCCGAATAACTGGCACCACGCAGGGAAGACGTACCGCACACTGCATGCAGACAAGCTCCACACAGTGAGATGATCTATGGCCGATCTCCCACTACTGTATAACGACCCTGATTGTTCCAGGAATGTAGCGGCTGCAGCAACTGGGATACATCGCCATTACTTGCCACGGTAATGATGCATGATACCCATACTAACAAATCCAACCTTAAGCCACTACTGCTCTTACTACCCATCCCACTGTCGCAGAGGTTTTTTTTCCCACGGTACGAGCCTTGGCACTTTTTTCCCTCTGCTCTTCAAATCGCTATCCTCACTCGCGTTTCGTCCACTATCTATCACCTGATGGACCGTGTTATTGCGTAGTCTTACCCAGACGCACGGATAACATCACAGCCCTGCACCCTGTGATCCACTTACTAGATAACTAACATGTTTACGGATGTGACAGTAGAACTTTTGGTTTGGTCACCACGTTGGTGCGGGCGTGGAGGGGCCCCATCTCTAATTAGTCCGCGCCAGGGCAAGTAGAGTCCAGCATCTGTTCCGTTCGCGGTCTGCACTCAGGGGCGCGTTCCGGTGGTGTCTTCTTAGTATCTATGCCTGTTCACGAAGTCAGTTCGTGGTGATATGTTTTCTCTATCCTTTTAATCAGATTCAAAGCGAGTTCCCAGGCCTTACTAACGATGTAACCGCTACTCGATTGATCAGCGGTTCTCGTACTCGAATTACGATGGATTCGTTAATGACACAGTCCCAGTATTTGGATGTCTGTTTCAGAACCTTGCTCTGGTCGTAATTCATTCTGTGTAATTGGGAGAGGCAATGTTCAGCAACCGCTGCAGGCTGCTGCAGTATGGTATGCCGTTGATGTTCTTGCCAAAGACCTCCGATAGTACGCACCTATGTTTAGATTTTTGTGCATAATTATATGAGTGCACTGGACGCTGTCTTGAATATTAAAAAATATAACGTTGTGGTGTGCTCTTATTGCCTGCATAGGATAACCAAAATAAAAATGGACCTAAAATTGCCCACCAAACACCTATCTGAACGCAATAAAACGGCTGTTCACCGTACAGATGTGAATTTTCTGCTCCATAATTGCCCGTCTTCTGAGATTTCGGGCTTAACTCAACCTTTTCTGACGAAATGTCTCTATAGCACATCATTCAGAAGCCACAGACAGGACTCAACACATCAAGTCTGAAGCTTCATATCTCAACAGAGAATTTAAAAGGATAAAGATGAAAGCAGTATTTTATAATGTTCTGACATGACAGCTTTTGAGATTCCAGTACACATCTAACCAGATATGCGATTTTACCGGACTTTTCTGAGAGTTGTCTGTCACTTGTTCGCTAGAGATGTGTTCTCTGGTTTTCAAAGCCGTTACGATTAGTTTTGTAATGATTCTTCTGCTGTTTCGACTGCTTTGTCACGAAATACCGAAAACACTTAGCAGACCAGTTTTGCTTTGGTCGTGCTATGTATACGCTCCATTATGCTACTCTTGGCGGGTGTAAAATGCATGTCCATAACGGAAAATACTAAAAGCTAAAATAATAATTTGGCCCTGTCTGACTACCCCCTGAAGCCACCACTGGCTTCCCAGCAAGACTCGGCTCCCCTCCCTCATATTCTGGAAACTTCGGAACATTCTCCCTCTCTACAGATTTCTCCGAACGCAGACCAACCATATTTTAGTCTTTTGTCGTCCAGTGTGGAAAGTTTGCGAGGGAATGCCCATACTCGTACAATGGTACGCTTCTGAGTTACCTCTACTAGTATAGGCAACCATTCATTAGGCCATTTTGATAATAAAGACACTCTGTCTCCATTCATGTAAAAGCGTTAACAATTATTTACAAAGGCTTGGTGACAATGTCAGTCTCTTTAAATATTCAAATATACGATGTACAACCTATCAAATGATACCTAATTGTGGTTGTAGATCATGGAAAAGTATGTAGGTGAGTGCTTGTAATTGCGAAATTGTAGCCATCTTACAACGCATTGTGGGTGCAATTTGTACATGCAGCTTTCTCACACGTTCCTGAATTCAAAACACAGAGACAGAAATTCCCTCGTTATCCTTTTTGATAGTGTAGCTTTCCTTTACTGCTCGAAGACTTTAATGGCAGGGTTAAATTATACGTTGATCGGAAGTCATCATACAAGCATTTATATCCCTGTAGCTATTTAGTTATGAACCATGGCATTTCCCAGATAGTGAAAAATATTTACGACAATAATTTCAGTGAAGAGTGGTCTGCAAGATGCGACATCACTAACATAAAATGCGGGTCAGTGTTTGTGGTCGGATATTAGCATCGGACTGAGTGGCTGCGCCCTCAAATGCTCAACCCAGTACAACAGTTCACGTAACCTACTCGTATGCTGCCACGAGCGCTGTTGCAAAATAACTGGTGTATAAACTGTGTCTCTCACACATTACCGTATTCTGTTTGTTGTGTATTTTGCTGTCTCATTTGAGAAATTTACTTACTGCTTATGAGGTTTCGGGTAGATGTAATTCCAGGTGTCCTGCCAAGACGACGATTTCATTTTTATTAGGTACTCATTTTATGACTGACCCAGTCGTGTTCATCAGGCTTTAACGTCCACGTCATAAACCTGGATTATTGGCCGTGGCAGCTCATGTTACGACCAGAGAGGCTGCACTTGGCTCGTATCCAGAGGACGCAATCTTGGAATAAACAACCAATCGGCGCCTCACTCACTGTGATCAGAGCACAGCCCGCCCCAGGCACCTCACTTTTCTGTGACGTCACTCTATCATGTAGCCTTTCGGAGGTATGAGTCTTCACTAACAAAAAGAACAGTAGCTGTTCGTCTAAAGCAAAATCCGGGCTGGCTATTAAGTCTCTGTTAAATCACAATTACGTTCACTACATCGAAACAAAGAGGACTTATCCTACACAAGTGTATGCCTGCAGCAGACGTTAAATATTATCAAAACTGCCCACTCGTTCACGAGTCACGACTTGCCACTCAGTGACTGACACCCGTCGCAACAGACAGAGCCACCTTTCAGATCGACACCTCTCCGTAACGCAAAACACAGAGGCAAACAAAAGGCTGTGCAACGCTATCTTTTCCTTAGTATTTATAACCTACATCTTGTTCACATGCTACTTCCCGATATTCCTAGTAACGCCTCGCTACGGAGCATAATATGAATTGTTTTAATTTCAGTAATGATAATTTGAACTAGACGATGTCCAGTAGATTGTAGACAAGTGTCTAATATGAGGGTCGCTAAATTTTCCGTTCTATAAAAACAAGAAAAAAGAACTATACTTATTCCTGTTGTTCGACTAGTACCTAACACTCACCCCCCCCCCCCCCCCCGACCGGCCATGAGATTTGTGGCTACCGAAAACTACTGCTAGGCAGCTATCTATTCCAATGTGCATATTTGCTTGTCGAGGCAGAGCAATGTACGAAATTTAAGCAATATGGGTTAAACGTCACAAAACGAGCAGCGGAATCGAGCTTCCTCTGAATCCGAGTCGGGTCACTTATCGATTCCGGTGGTCTAAACCTTTTCATTTTTTACACTGCAGCTGTAGATACTGTCCTCGCACTCCATCTGTGTTTTCTCTGGAGTGTAATGTAATTGGCTTCAAATGCGTAACTTTTGGAAAGAGCAGGTGAAAACAGCGATGACCTACTTGTTGGAATAACGTCACATCAAAATCTAGCACGAGACCCTGAGACACACGACACCTATAAATTAGTCTTTTTGACATTAATCTGACACTATAGCCACGAAGATGGTTACGCAGGACCCAGTACAGAGAACTGGTAGAGGTCTTAATGTATCTGTTGCATATTTAAATGGCCTATTAGTCAACTCTGCCATCGACATTGTTTTTAAGGTAGCTTGTTGGTTGTTTTGGGGGAAGGAGACCAGACAGCGAGGTCATCGGTCTCGTTTGATTAGGGAAGAACGGGGAAGGAAGTCGGCCGTGCCCTTTCAAAGGAACCATCCCGGCATTTGCCTGGAACGATTTAGGGAAATCACGGAAAACCTAAGTCAGGACGGCCGGACGCGGGATTGAACCGTCGTCCTCCCGAATGCGAGTCCAGTGTCTAACCACTGCGCCACCTCGCTCGGTCTTTAAGGTAGCGATTGGTGATGTAATCGGCTGCGAGTTTGAATTGTTCGTTCCATTACTTAATAGCTTTCCTCACTACCGATCGTAAACGATCTTCCTTGCCAAGGGCTCACTAAGATAAAGAAAACACTTACGTGAATAAGTAGAAAACAGTAATACGCGATTATCCTCGAAGTGGTGTATACCTGCTGGCATGTCAGTTACTGCGCTGAAAAATATCTATCTTTTCAGCAACAAGTCTTCTGTTGAATTAACAAGAACTCCGTCATGGATTAGTAAATGTGTATTCATTCAAAATCTTCCACATGAAGACAGCCCCTTTACAAAAATTTAACGAACAGTACCTTGCCACCTGTTGAGTTCAACGGCTATCACAGTTCCTTAGTACAACACAACAAATCGAAAGCTATTGGCAGAAGAGTTGGCTCGTCTTAAAATGGATATTTGGTCCTGGTGAAATTACACTTCCCACGTGGCACTTAATACAAGCGGAAAGAACAAAAAACAGAACGTTCTTAATATCTGGGTGGCAATTAAATGAAATCACTACCTAGTCCCATAACGGTGTTCGCACGAAATGTCAGTTTCGCTACGAGCTAAAACAATTCTTTTGGCGGTACTACTTCATTATGTCACTCAGTGCCTTTTTTTACAAGTCCATTCACGACACAACATGTCGCAACTAGTGCCATCCGAATCACGCAGAATTCTCTCACAGGCTGACTGCCGTGACTGTATTCTTTAACGGACACTGGTATGACTTTCTTCAGAGATCTCTTATAACATTCCATTTGAGCTGTTGCTAAACTGGACTATTTATTTCTGGTACAGAGCTGCATTTCAGTCATATTGGAATACTGTCATCCTTCTGCTTCAAAACATTGCTAACGTAGAATAAAAATAACTCTGTATCATAGCCTTTGCCTCTAACATAATACGTTTAAAATTCACTGAATCCTAAAAAGTTCTAGATAAAATTATAAATTTTCGTATAGCTTTATTAATTCCTCAGTTTAAAATGACGGTAAAATTACTAAATTACATCGTATGATAAAAAAATTAAGCACCCAGAGAACGCGGTTGTATGTCCATGTAACTTCGCATCCTTACATGCCATCACCAGACATGTAAATGATTAGTGTACCAATTTAGTGGCACAGGTAGAGCGGCCACTACAGTGCATTAGTGTTTTTCGTGTTTAGTGCTGTTACCAGACCTGGTAGGTTATACAGGGTGTTACAAAAAGGTACGGCCAAACTTTCGGGAAACATTCTTCACATACAAATAAAGAAAAGATGTTATGTGGACATGTGTCCGAAAACGCTTAATTTCCATGTTAGAGCTCATTTTAGTTTCGTCAGTATGTACTGTACTTCCTCGATTCACCGCCATGATTTCATTCGGGATACTCTACCTGTGCTGCTAGAACATGTGCCTTTACAAGTACGACACAACATGTGGTTCATGCGCCATGGAGCTCCTGCACATTTCTCAACAACAGATTCGGTGACTGATGGATTGGTAGAGGCGGACCAATTCCATGGCCTCCACGCTCTCCTGACCTCAACCCTGTTGACTTTCATTTATGGGGGCATTTGAAAGCTCTTGTCTACCCAACCCCGGTACCAAATGTAGAGACTCTTCCTGCTCGTATTGTGGACGGCTGTGATACAATACGCCATTCTCCAGTGCTGCTTCAGCGCGTCTGGGATTCCATGCGACGGAGGGTGGATGCATGTATCCTCGCTAACGGAGGACACTTTGAACATTTCCTGTAGCAAAGTGTTTGAAGTCCCTCTGGTACGTTCTGTTGCTGTGTGTTTCCATTCCATGGTTAATGTGATTTGAAGAGAAGTAATAAAATTAGCTCTAACATGGAAAGTAAGCGTTTCCGGACACATGTCCACGTAACATATTTTCTTTCTTTGTGTGTGAGGAATGTTTGCTGAAAGTTTGGCCGTACCTTTCTGTATAAGGGGCGTTATTAGCGTCGGATGTTGCGTGACATGGAGATACCCCGTAATCGTATGAGACAACCTCATCAGCACATAAAAGAGTTTGAAAGGGACCTTATTGTTATTCTCGATCTGGCCGGCTCATCGTATCGGAAAACATCCAGATTTGTAAGGCATTCAGATGTGACAGTGGCCTGATGTTGGGCTGCATGGGAACTCGCCGTCGAGGCACCGGTCGACGATGTCTGACCACCAGAAGGTAGGATCGCCGTACAGAGCAGCAAGCACATTTAATCCCCTAACATTTGCGCCTGCCATCTGAGAAGAAGCTATGGACTCCCTTCAGAGTTCTGTGTCATCCCGCACCATTGGTCGTAGACCAGCAGCTACAGGACTGATCAATTATCATCCCTAACCTAGGCTGCCATTAACATCACAACACAAATGGCTGGGTTTGGAGTGGTGTCACTATAAGGTCGCATGGACTGTCGATAAGTGGCGTCTCATTATGTTTCAACGATGAATTGCTGTTCTGCACTTCCCTGGATTACCATCGTCGGCGAGTATGGCAGCAACACTGGGAGAGGTCCGAGAAGTCCCATTCTGCCAATGTTTTGGAGAAGCACAACGGTGTTACTCCTAACGTCATGGTGTGGGATGCCATGGGGAAAGACTAAAAGCCATTGCTGGTAGTAACTGAAGGAACTCTGATGCTCTGATGGCACAACAGTACGTCACGGACAACCTGCATCCTTATGTGTCTCCTCCCACGCGACAGTAGCGTGGTGCAATTTTTCAACTGGACAATGTTCTTGAGCTCACGGCACTTGCCTCTATTAACTGTCTGGGTTATGCTGAGGTACTTTCATCACCAGTAAGACCTCCAGATCTGTCTCCGATGGAACCAGCTCGTATATCAACTCCGTCCAGGTGCCAGTTCCCATGATATCAAAGACAACTAACAACAGCGGTGGGCCAACTTGGTTCAGGAGAGGACAGAGCATCTTTATGACATCCCTCCCAACCGAATCAGTGGAGGCAACCAGGCCAGAGGGGGTGGAACTTCATACTGATACGTGGGCTCATACTGCCAAATTGATTGTAAATGTGATTCGGTTTTGTAACCATTGAAATAACATCGCTTACCCTCTCAACTCGAGAAGTTTTATTTCTTTCCTTCCTCCCCTTCTGCGTGCTTCACTTTTTTTTGTCAGATAGTGTACAGTATATTTCTAATGGTTAGTTAATCTATCCTGTTTCATACGTTAAGGAAGAAACCACATTTTTCTCAAAAACTTGAAAATAAAGAAATTATTCTTAAATGGTCTCTATGATGGTGGGTATAACAGAGCACATATATTCCTCAAATATCAAGTTCGTAGCTATTGTTTTCAGTCGCCCCAAAAGCTACAAACGAAGTTAAATATCTGGCAAAATATTTCATGAACTAACTCAAACTTGGTGTTACTTACTTTTAAATGATCTGTATTGAATTACATAACAATTTATTTGGGTCATAATTAGTCATTTTGATGAAGTATTATGGCACAATCTCTACCAGCAAGTGGAGCACCACACGTAGAGAACCTACACTATGAGCAAATATACGATGACCGCTGCCAGTTGCGGCAGTGAACGCCGCCTGCTAGCGTTGGGGGCACTTGACGCGGTAAGTAAAGTACGATAGATGTAAATAAAGAAGTGGCAACGTAGTCCAGACACTCGCAGGAGATCGTACAGGCATTAATAGAAAATGGAAGCGGTCACGTGGCTATGTTGTCGGTGTGTAGCGTGCGTTTGAGGGGCAGCCAGATTAGAATAGATTAGATTTACTTTCATTCCAATTGATCCGTAGTGAGGAGGTCCTCCAGGATGTAGAACATGTCAGAAAAACAACAATACATGACAAAAAGTTACAACTCAAACAAATAAGCTACTGTACCATTCCACAGGTCCCAAGTGGCATGGTCGTCATTTTTTAATGAACCCTATACGAAAGAATCATTTTACAAATACTAATGTACTGAATTTAATATAAAAATTTTTAGTTTATTTATAAGGTAATAAACGTGTAATACAACTACTAAAAACTTATTTACAATGAATACATTACTGCACTGAACTGGTGCAGAAGTTAGATTGTACTTTCACACACGCACACACACTTATCTACAATGAACACATTACTGCACTGAAATTATGCAGAAGTTATATTGTACTTAAATATATACACACAAATCAGTTGGTTCTACTGAGAAATTGATCAGTGGAGTAGAAGGAGTTGGCCACCAATAAATCCTTTAGGCTTCTCTTATGCTGAATTTCATTGGTTGGTTGGGTCGGGGGAGGAAACCAAACAGCGAGATCATCAGTCCCATCGTATTGGGGAAGGATGGGGAAGGAAGTCGGCCGTGCCCTTTCCCAGGAACCATGCCGGCATTTACCTGAAGCGATTTAGGGAAATCATGGAAAACGTAACTCAGGGTGGCCGGACGCGGGTTTGAACAGTCGTCCTCCCGAATGCGAGTCCAGTGTGCTAACCGCTGCGTCATCTCGCTCGGTTGACATCCAGCTGGGAGTGTTGTTGCCGTGTGGCTTTGAAGTGAAGAGTGTCGATTTTACCGCTCTAAAGCATGTTTACTAAATATGATCCAAGTTCGCGGATTAAAATCGAGTTTGCTAGAGGAGAAAAATGCATCATAATATTATCGGGGATTACATGAAGCCAGTGGCGAGCATGCATTACCGTACACGATGGTTGTACGTTGGGTCAAGGCATTTCGCGCGGTTCGAAATGAGACTGCAGATTGGCACCGTGCAGATCTGTCATCCATTCCTCAAGATTAGATTGATATCGTGAATGGTCTCTTAGTTGAAGGAAACCCCCTGAGGCCGCCCATTTTCTGAAGTCACATCTGTATTTCGCGCAGCAGGGCGCTCCGTCGCTGTCATCAACAGAAAACGTCTTGCCAACGGTGGCCAACGGCTTCCCGACATTTGGCAAAGGGTAACAGACTTTTCGGGGGACTACAATGAAAGACTTAAAATGCAACTGTAGTTGTTAGTTCATTAAATAATGCATTCTATCAATGTTTCTATTACATTATTTATCCTCTTCTCTCTTGAGATACAGGAAATTAGCATGAAACTTTTCTTTTCATATTTTACAATAAATAAATAAACAAACTTGACGATTCATTAAGGTATAAATGGAGATCTACATATGTCGACATCAGGTCTTACTTATCGTGAAAATGTACTAGTGTTTTCTTTGTATTTTCTTTTCCCTCGATTCCATGAAAACATTTTACATTTCATTCACTTGAAATAGTTAAGTGTATATGTTGCTAATGCAGACAGAAATAAGATTCTAAGTATTACTATTTTTGAAATATATTATTTTCAATACAGCTTTTTGCTGATGCTCTAAAAACGTTATAAATGCAAGAACATAATAATCATACAGTAGTTACTGGCAAGTAATAATTAGCTACTACCATAAATAAAAGCTTCAAAACAATTATCTTTTACAATACATAAATATATTTTACATTTGAAGCACATGTCTCTTATCTCCAAATTGCAGTCAGGTTTCCTGCATTTAGAGGCATTTCTTGGTGGCTGGCCAACAGTTTAAAACCTGACTTCTGAAATTGGTGCAATACAGCTCTTCTTGGCTTTTTATTCACATTTTCTACCTCATCTATATCTTTACTGTCAGGAATTCACTGTACAAGGACGTCCTCATCTCCTACCTAAACGTATGACAACTTCATTATTGTTTACCAGTCAGTTTCATCAAGCTCAGCAGCGCAGTCTTCAGTCAAAGCGAGAATTTTTCATTTTCCCAATCACATAATTCCGCATCGCTCTCATTAAAAAAAGCTTCTGATTGTTCACCACTTAATATTTTATGCATTGCTGTGGAGTGTAACAGTAAATTACTTCACTATTTCATTATCGAAGACGAAACTGAAATTAGCGAATATGCATTATAACTCGCCCTGAGCCTTTAGGAAATGGGTTATTTCCTAATATCGAACAAAATTTAAGCAAATCCGAAATAATTCTCAACATCTGTGATAGTTAGCGAACGTTAGGGAAAAACGCAGATTCTCAGTCTAATATTCAGGCACATTATTTACATATCTTTTCGATTTGTAGAAGCAATCATTTTCTGCACGCGACATAAACAAGGGACATGAACGTGAAGACAGTATTATAGAAATGGACAAAACCTCTACATCTAGTGCGGAAGACGTATGAGACAGACGACATACCCTCAGATTTCAAGACGAATTTAATAATTCGAATTCCACAGAAAGCAGGTGTTGAGAGGTTTTAATATTACCGAACTATCAGTTTAATAAGACATAGTTGCAATATACTAACACGAGTTCTTTATTCTGGAAGAAAACTGTCTCGGGGAAGATCAATTTGTATTCCGGAGAAATGGAAAGACACGCGAGGCAATACTGACGCTACGACTTACCTTAGAAGATAGGTTACGGAAAGGCAAACCTACATTTATAGTATTTGTAGACACAGAGAAAGCTTTTCACAATGTTGCCTGGACTATTTTCTTTGAAATTCTGAAGGTAGCAGGGGTAAAATACAGGGAACGAAAGGATATTTGTAACTTGTACAGAAACGAGACGGCAGTTATAAGAGTCTACGGGCCTGAAAGGGAAGCAGTGGTTCAGAATGGAATGAGGCAGAGTTGTAGCCTATCGATAATGTTATTCAGTCTGTACACTGAGCCAGCAGTAAAAGAGACAAAAGAAACATTTGGTACAGGAATTAAATTTCAGGGAGGAGAAATTAAAAACATGAGATTTGCCGATGACACTGTAATTCTGTCAGAGACACTAAAGGACTTGGAAGAGTAGCTGAATGGAATGGACGGTGTCTTGAAAGGAAGATATAAAATGAACATCCATAAAAGCAAAACAGGTATAATGGACTCTAGTGGAATTAAATCAGGTGATACTGAGAGAATTAGAATAGTAAACAAGGCACTTGACGTAATAGGTGAGTTTTAGTATTAGGGCAGAAAAATAACTGAGAATGGCCAAAGTAGAAAGGATATAAAATGTAGACTGGCAATGGCAAGAAAAGCGCTTCTGAATAAGGGAAATTTGTTAACATCGAACATAAATTTAGGAATTAGGATGTCTTTTCTCAAATTATTTGTATGATGTGTAGCCATGTATGAAAGAGAAACATGGACGACAAACAGTTTAGACAAGAAGAGAATAGAAGTTGGTGAAATATGGTGTTACAGACGAATGCTGAAGGTTAGATGGATAGATACGTTACTAATGAGGAAGTACTGAATATATATGGGAAGAAAAGAAATTTGTGCCACAACCTGACTAAAAGAAGGCATCGGTTGATAGGACACATTCTGAGACATCAAGAGATCACCTATTTTGTACTGGAGAGACGTTTAGGGGGTAAAAATTGTAGAGAGATACCAAGAGATGAATACAGTAAGCAGATTCAGAAGGATATAAGTTGCAGTAGTTATCTGGAGATGAAGAGGCTTGCACGAGATAGAGTATAACGGAGAGCTGCATCAAACTAGTTTTCGGACTGAAGACAACAAAAACAACAAACAGCGTCGTAAAAATAAGAAAAAGATCTCTTACAAAATGTCTTGTAGAATTCTAAGAACACTGGCGAAAGTTGCACTGTTGAAGTAAGTCTAGTTAAGTATTGGGCACGATGCTTTCCTGATGTTTTGCTTTATTCAGTTTTCCTCAGTGAGAGAATGGATTTACTTTGTAGTCTCCATCACAGCTCTCAAGTTTCGAGTGTAGAGAGAATATCCCAAGTAGAGATGCAGTCATTCCCAAGTAACCGCCTCTTTCACAGAAAGAATACAAGTAATAATGATGACGAACAACTGCCGCTATAAAATGGACGGTGACTAGCGTAGTGCTCATACGAATCTAGTAGATAACCTTAATTAGGTCTACTGAAAGGAAATGTCTCGCATTTCAGATAATTACTGGTTGACAGCGGATGAAACAGTAGAAAACCATTAGTAACAACAAAAATTCCTTGTATATGTTATGATAATTTTACTGTTATCACAAAGGTAGTGGGCAGCTGGTTATTTTGAGGAATTGTGCCGTAAAGTTTAAATAAAATGTCATAAATAAGATACTTCAAGTATATTTATTTTTAGAGGGGGTTGCCTCGAGCAAAAACAAATCTATTTGTAAGCAAACACGGACAGAAGAGCATCAACCTCAAGATGATAACAATATCCATTGCGGTTTTTTATTCAGATAAGTAACTGATTTCAAATATTTCTAAACTAACGACATACTTTTTTTAAATTGACAGTTAAACTCTCAATTTATTAAAAATGCGTCAATGGGCACTTAACATTGTTTACTCGCAAACTGAGTGCACTTAACATAGAGTAGCATTGACGTACAACTGTTTACCTGAGGGTTGAGTTAGCAAATGGTTTCAGTTTATGATACTAAAAACTGGATTACCAATTTGTGCAATGATAAAGCATTACTACCTCAAAAATTAATATATGACCCAGCATAATATAAAATTAATTTTATTGCCTCCTTACTACAGCATATAAACAATGTTAAGCGTGGTTCTCAACATTCCTGCTATCACACTGACACAAATTCATGTAAACGGTGGTGAGGGCCACAACATTGATTACTTCCTTAAACAAGTACCCCATACGTCTGATAAGTAAGAACTTCTGAAGTTGAATAAAATATTTAGGATCGTTTATCTGAATTGGAGTTATCCACATCATTGTCGGATTTGTACATATCGTCCCTGAAAAGCATTTTCCTTTAACGAACATTGCAGACGTTAATTCTACTGACAGCCATGTCTATGGCACTTACCACTGTTTACATGCACACATCCTGACAAAGTTCTCATTAGTGAGAATCTGCAATTGGGGTAGAGCTGCCATTTCTCTGTTTATCGTGGAACTATCAATTGACGTGGAAAAAAGGTATATCATATACCACGATTTGCATGCAGTAATTCTGTTTCTCGTCATCTGTCCCTTGCTGCTGTTTGGAACCGAGCTCTTCATGTAGAATGAAAATTGTATTATTA
The DNA here is from genome assembly GCF_023897955.1 of Schistocerca gregaria. Taxonomy (NCBI): domain Eukaryota; kingdom Metazoa; phylum Arthropoda; class Insecta; order Orthoptera; family Acrididae; genus Schistocerca; species Schistocerca gregaria. Next base: position 565,460,560 of record NC_064931.1, read on the forward strand.
TTAATGTAATTCATATTACTCGAAACGTTACAGTATTTGTAGATCAGAATTGGCATGTCATCCCACGCTGACCTCACGAGACAGTGCCTAATGAATTCACGACAAGGTTAAGAACCCAATAAATATATTTGTTCCTTACAATGGGCACCGTTTCCTCGAAAGAATAATGCGAACCTCAGTTTGGGCAGCGGAAGAGAATTTACTGATATAAATCAGGAAAACCAATTCTGCGCTGTTTACTGCCGATGCAGAAGATTATGCACGGTACATGGTCACGATGTGATACGCCTATAAAACAAGTAGTCGACAAGATTGTGAAGCCGATATGCGAGCTGGAGCCTGTCTCGCTGCAGGTGAAAGCTTTATTGGGAGTTCCGACAGCGTTGTGCTGACTTATGGACGTGTCCTGAGAGGTTTTCTTCCCTGATACGGGAAGCACTGACGTCGTAGCCCTGATTACTGAACACGTCGTTATACTGCTAACTCACAATTTTTCTATCTATAGCCTCTCTATGAGGGAGCTGTTAAACCAGGCAGACAGCGTAAATTGCTACCATCTGGAAAGCAGATCCAATATCTGAATCTTTATAATGTTTTCGTACCAGGAAGTCAAAGGCAACGATTTCTATAAAGAATTCCTCATCTACTGAATCATAATATTCCCTATTAGTGCACAGACACTATTCATTATACATAAATGCTTTAGGTGTCTATATTGCGGCAGTTGTTCCTATGTCTCCAACAACAGACTGAAAGGAAAAAATACTTAGTTCATATGTGGGATTCGGGCTTTATATATGCTGATTTGGTCACATTGATTTAAATTTTCATGGTATCCCTAAACTGGTTCATGCTCATTTAGGGGTGAAAATAAACTGTTCCGGCTCTGGTGAACTATTTCGGGAAGGAGTTAGGTACCAATACAACTGAATCTCCTTGAACTTCCTAATCTCCGAATTTCATCGAAAATTGACGTAAGCAAATCTGAGAAATGGTGAAGCATCAGCTCGTTTGTTTAGATGGAGCAATTTTCTACCACTGATGTCTATAGAAGACATTTTTTCACGTCTCCAGCTACATTTATGATTCAGTGATTATCCTTGTTGATTTGACACAATAGTTTAGCGTAAATTACATACCAGTTGTCTTACTAACTTCTGTGTCTCCATGAGAATAGAATCGTCAGCTTGCATGACACCCCAAAATATACTTTCTAAAAATTACGCCTGGGACTCATGCCGGTAAGTTAACCTATCTCTAAGGATCAGTTAGAAAACATTAACGCACAGCTATATGGTGCGGTCTAAACGGAAATACATTCTAAAAAGAACATCGTATCACGAAGGAATTAGCCGAATGGGAAGGAGATCGGTAGATGTGACGTATACGTACAGACAGACAAATAATTACAATTTCAGAAAACTTGTTCAAGATAAAGAGCTTCACAAATTGAGCAAGTCAATAAAACGTTGGTCCACATTTCGATCTTATGCAAGCAGCTTAGCATTGGTTGACAGCGTTGTTGGATGTCCTCTCGAGTTATAGGGTGCTAAATTCTGTCCATTTGCGGCGTTATATCGTCAGAATGTCGAGCTGGTTGGAGGGCCGTGCTCGTAACGCTCTAAACTTTCTCAGCTGGAGAGAGATCCGGCAACCTTGCTGGTCAAGGTAGTGTTTGACAAGCACGAAGATAAGCAGCAGAAACTGTCGCCATGTGCGTGCGGGCATTACCACCAAGGTCAACAAAACGCGGCGCAGAATATCGTCGACGTACCGCTTTGCTGTAAGGGTGCCGCATATGACAGCCAAAGAGGTCCTATTACGAAAAGAAATGGAACCTCAGATTATCACTCTTGGTTGTCGGGCTGTATGATAACACCACTGTCTCGGGCTTCTGCAGACGTATCTTCGGCAAGGAATCTCGTTCACTGGAGTAGAACTGTCTTCAGTGATGAGTCCCGCTATGAACTGAGCCTCGATGACCGGCGTATATGCCCTAGATATCGGTGGGATAACAAACTGACTGTCGCCCGCCATACGTCCCTATAACCAGGTGTAATGGCATGGGGGTGCCATTTCTTTTCAAACAGGACCTCTTTAGTTGTCATCTACGGCACCCGTACAGCACAGCGTTATTTCGACGATATTCTTCGCCCCATTTAGTTGCCTTTCATGGCAAGCCATCCTGGACTTACATTTCAGCAATATAATGTCCGCCCGCACACGGCGAGAGTTTCTACTGCTTGTTTTCCTGTTTACCAAACCATACCTTGGCCAGCAAGATCGGCGGATCTTTTCCCAATCGAGAACGTTTGGAGCATTATGGGCAGGTCCCTCCACTCAGCTCAGGATTTTGGCAATCTAAATTACCAACTGGACAGAATATGACACGTTATCCCTCAGGAAGGCACCCAACAGCTCCGTCAATCAATGCCAAGCCGAAGAACTGCTCGAATTACGTCTATAGGTGGTCCAGCGCGTTGTTGACCTGTTCAATTTGTGAAGTTCTTTGTCTGAAAGTTTAATCATTTGTTTACTTACCTTAAAGTGTACGTGACAACATAGCACGAATGTACGAGATTACTTGTAAAAGTCGTGTGGGAATGGGAATGGGCCTGAACGTGTTACGTGTTGGTTAGCCACACATTATCTGAGTTGAAAACAAGCAATATGCCACGTATGCCTCAGCAAAGGCATTTTTATGACATTACACTTGGTCACATCATTTATAGTAAGTGGTAAGTTGTATGTCACGTACTTCGTCGTTTACGGCTGTGAAGAACATTCTAGTAGCGACATGAAATGCAACGACAGTACTGACAAAGTCGACCCCGTCCTACAATAAATCGTTATCTTACCTTCAGTGCTAGAACGTCCTACTAATAAAGCATCTGACTAGGTTCGAAAGATCTGGGTTACACATCTCCCGCGAAACTGCATCGCTGACTTCGAGAGTTTCTTCTGTATGATTGAATACCTGCCAAATGCGTTTCACGTAGCTCTGTGACAGAGATATCTTGCACATCGGTATTGGACCTAGATGCAGTGAGGTACCAATGCTCACGTTTGGAACGACATCATCTTAAGCGGACGTACGTCACTGCACGTCGATTCTAGACGGCTGCGGTCTATAGTAAAGAAATCCTGCAACGGTAAGTGCGTCTTTGTGCTGCATACGGGCCTGTTATCATGTAGGTGACTTGGTACACGAGTACCTGCAACATGAAAACATCATGCGTCTGAAGTGGCCAGTCGCTCCTCAGATTCAGCTCTAACTGAACAAACATCAAACACTACTAAAGACTGCAGCCGTAACACAACCACCACCATGAACCATTTCTGCCCTCCAGATGACGCTTGTCCATCAATGGGAGAGATTACCACGAGCCATACCAGGCGGCCAGACATACAATAAGAAATGGTTCAAAGGCTCTGAGCACTATGGGACTTAACATCTGAAGTCATCAGTCCCGTAGAACTTAGAACTACTTAAACCTAACTAACCTAAGGACATCACACACATCCATGCCTGAGACAGGATTCGAACCTGCGACCGTACCAGTCGCGCGGTTCCGGACTGCAGCGCCTAGAACCGCTCGACCACCGCGGCCGGCAGACATACAATACAAAGAACCATTGTGCACCCCGTACTGCGATTAGGGTCCATCGTACCCAGTACTGACGCCCTGTGCGGTATCAGTGGAGGATCACTGCACATAATAAGTGTTACCCAAGGCCCTTAGTTCGTTTTCTGTTATACTTTGCATTTCTATCACTGTGTCAAGAGTCGCGATGTTGGCAAGGCAGCTTACAGTGCAAAAATAATGGTCATACATCTACATACATAATTCGAAAATCACCATACGGTGAATGGCGGAGAGTACCATTACTACTCGCTTCCTCCGTTGTTCCACTTGCACATAGAGCGAGGGGAAAACGACTATCTAAAAGCGTCCGACGAGCCCTAGTTTCTCTCATCTTATCTTCATGGTCCCTACGCGAAATGTACGTTGCCGGCAGTAGAATCTTTCTGCATTCGGCTTCAAATGGCGGTTCTCTAAGTCTGCGCGATAGTGCCTTGCGGGAAGAGCTTCGTCTTCCCTCCAGGAATCCCCATTTAAGTTCGCGAAGCATCTTTGAAACATTTCCGTGCTGATGGAACCTGCTAGTAATCAATCTATCAACCCGTCTCTGCATCCTCATGCTATTTCGTGGATATCAACGATTCGGCATTTTTGATTAGCATATATCCGCGGGCCCAAAGCGCTTGTGCTCACCCACACCCACACCCACCCACCCACCCACACACACACACACACACACACACACAGAGAGAGAGAGAGAGAGAGAGAGAGACACTGAGAAATTCTGCAAGGGCGTTAATTGCAGGTATTTTGAAAAATATTCTATTGAATGTGGGAAAGACAGTCTATTTTTAATTCGTATAGCTACAGTGGTTATGAATATAATGTTTCTTCCGGAAAAAAAATTGTTATTTGATGATAACTAAAGCAACGATGTTTTAGCCTCAAGGTAGCTGTGTTCGTGACGGTAGGCGATATAAGAGAGGAACGTTAGGGTTTAAAGACCCATTGAGATGGAACACAAGCTCGGATTGGGGAATGATGGGGAATCAAATTGTCCGCGCTCAGTCCAGGCAACCATTCCAGCGATTGTCTTAGGAGATTTAGAAAAATCGTGGAAAATGGAAATCTTTACTGCTGGATGCCGCCTCATTCTATGACAAATGCCAAATTTAGTCAGGACAGAATATCGGCACTCATTGGTAGCAACATGGCCACCAAATTACTGGCTGAAATGTTGGGCAACTGATTACATATTGCCAATGTCTAATCAGACTGTGAAACAACAATCACGACTACACCATGTTTCGATAATTAGCATAGAACTTAATTTAATTACTCTTAAGTACAATTACTCCCAAATGACTGCACTATCATTCCCAAACACGCCTCCCAGCAGCAACTAAATATTGCAAAAATAAAATTGCAGTCGAAAAAATGAATACACTTCATATGCCAGTATTGCAGTTTAGATACTTTTGTTGCTCCAACATGACCGGTCTCAACAGTCTCATGCTGCCATCACCTGATCTAAGGAGAAAAACAAAAATAATATGGAGGGTGGAGGGAGACTATAATTCGTATGACGGATATATAAAATATACAACATTCCATGTAACTCTTTTTTCTTTATTGGAGATTTCATTCCCCTGCCGCATATGGGCACGGGAGGGCTGGCAACAGCGCAATCCGCCGCTCTTCAGCCGAGAGGCATTATAAAAAAAAAAAAGAGGAAACCATACATAAAAAGGAAAGAAAAAGGATGTTATAAAAAACAGTAAATTGAGACAATGGAAGTTAAAATATACACTGAGAGAGGGACATTCATTGGGGGACAGTTAAAAAAGTCGACATAAAGTTAAAAGGACACAGTTGGCGAATTGTGGGGCACTTAAAATACACTGGTGTCACACACACAAGTGAAATGCCGGCCACAGTATAAAACACACACAACTAGAGACACTTAAAGAACCACTGTAAGCCATGGAGCACAGACAAAGAATGAAAACTTCCGGGAGGGACCTGCCAAGGGACAGGAGGCCTGGGAGGAATGCAGAAGAAGGGAGAAGGAGGTGTAGTGGGGGAGGAGGGCTGAGGAGGTTGGAGGAAAAGAAGAAAGGTGTGGTCGGGGGACGCATCAAGAGGCAGAAGATGGGTGGGGCAGGAGATGGAAGGCAAGTCAGTAGCAAGTGCAGAGACATGGAAGGGAGGCAAGGGAATGGGAGGGGGTATAGTGGGGAGGAAAACATCATAGAAGAAAAGATGAGGAGTGGAAAGGGAGCTCTGAGGAGTAGGAGGAGGAAGGTGGGGTCAGAGTTGGTAAGAAGAGTAGAAGTCAGGCCGAAGCTCATCATCTGGGAGGGATATGTGCTGGAAGTTGCGTTTGGAAAGAAGATGGAGGGTGTGGAGATGGAGAGAGGTTGGCAGACGATAGTAAAGGTATGGCAATGGACTGAGTTTAGAATACACTAGGGGGTGGGGGAGATCGAGTTGGCAGACGATGTACAGGGTGCAGATGTGTTTGAGAAAAATAAGATGTGGGAAATTGATGAAGTTCTAGAGGATCTGTGTGGGGGACGGACGGCAAATACAGAAGGTGAGGTGGAGGGCATGGTGTTCTAGGATTTGGAGGGCTTTATAAAATCTGGGAGGAGTGGAAATTCAAGTGACACTGGCATAACAAAGGATGGGGTGGATCAAGGATTTGTAGGTGAAGCGGGCGCAGGTTCGAATCCTGCCTCGGGCATGGATGTGTGTGATGTTCTTAGGTTAGTTAGGTTTAAGTAGTTCTAAGTTCTAGGGGACTAATGACCACAGCAGTTGAGTCCCATAGCGCTCAGAGCCATTTGAACCATTTTTTGTAGGTGAAGGATGGTGGTAGGATGCAGTCCCCCTGTCTGGCCAGACAGGAGTTTCAGGAAGCGGAGTCTATTGTGGGCTTTGTGTTGGATCATAAGGAGATGGGGAGTCCACGTGAGGTGAACTGGCAGTGAACTGGTAGAGGCAGGTTTGAAGGGTACATTGGAACTGTTGAAGGGTAGGGTAAAGGGCCAGGAAGGCAGTGTAATCACAAATTAGAGGAGGTGAACAGGCTGGGGAGGTTTGAGCAAATCGGCAGTATACAGGAGATAGAAGAGAGGGGAAAGGACGGAGCCTTGGGACACGCCAGCAATGGGACAGAAAGTACAGGATTTGGTATTGTGGATAGTGACATAGGAGGGACGAAGGGAGAGGAAGGAAGCAACGAGACAGACGAAACTGATGGGGAGAACATAGGTACGGAGTTTAAAGTAGAGACCGGGATGACAGACTTGGTGGTGGCTGTTCTGGAGGTCGAGCGAAACAAACATAGCGGAACAACAGGGGGTTAAGTTGGAGGGAAAGAAAGATTGGTAAAGTTAAGGAACTGGTCGTCAGCTGAGAAGGAGCACTAGAAGGGCTGAGTAAGGGGAAGGACATGGTGTTGGTTAAGGTGCCGATGAAAACGGCGGGAGAGGATAGACTTGAAGACCTTACCAAACGCGGAGGTGAGGCAGATAGTGCGATAGGAAGAGGTGTCAAAGATGGGTTTGTTGGATTTAGGGAACAGCATGACATAGGAAGTCTTCCACAGGTCTGGGGAAAAGCCAGTGGAGAAGAGGACGTTGTATAGGGTAGCAAGGGCAGCCAGGAAGGAGGGGGGATTTCTTGAGGTAGTGGTAGGTGACACCATTGTGACTAGGGGCAGTGTGGTGATTGGAGTGGAAGACGAATTTGATGTCATGTGTGATGAGTGGAGTGTTTATGTCTGACAGGGGAAACTGACCCAACTACCAGAAACTAGGGGCGAGTAGTGGGATAAAGGTTTCAGTGCATTCATGGGTGGTGGGGAAGAGGGAGTAACCAGAATGGTGATCATCAGGAATGGAGAAGACCTCGAAGAGGTGGGAAGCAAAATGGTTAGTCTTACTGAGATTGTCAGGGAAGGGACAGTTATCACGGAGAAGAGGGTGATGTTGGGTGGGATGGCTACTGGTAAGGCGGTGGAAACCAGATCAGTACTTGAAGGAGCTGACAAGGGCAGAGTTGAGGCATGTACATGTCTGGCGCCAGTCCCGGCATTTCTTTGCTGTGAGTCAGGTTTCGGATGTGTCATTGTAATTGCCAGTGACAGAGGAGTGTATCCTGGTCATGGGTGCAGAGGAAGGAGCGGTAGACCCAGCAGGATTCACAGAGAAGTAAGGCCTGTGGAGGAAGCGTAGGGCAGTGAGAGTGGATGAATTTGGTAGGAACGTGCGCCTCCACAGCAACAGTGATGGTATTCTGGAGGAAGGAAGGGTCATGGGTACGTCAGGGGGATGATAAGGGGTGGCTTTCGACCTGTGAGGCAATGAATTCCCGGTAGGCAACCCAGTCGGCGCGGCAGTGGTCGTGGACGGACTTGAGGGGCAGCAGAGTGGGGGCAGGAGAGGGTCGACGGGCAGAGGAGATAGTGAGGACAGTGAGGTGGTCACTACCAATGGGGTCAAGGACGTCTGCAGCGATACGACCAAGGAGGCTGGGGGAAGCAAGGACGACATCCGGGGTGGAGCTACTTTCAGTATGTGTGTGCTGTGTGAGGGGAACAAGGTCACCATGGAGGGTGGCAAGGAACTGATGACACTGCCAAAGAGTGTCAGGGCCATGGCTGTGGATGTTGAGGCCAGCAGCAATCACATTGGTGGAGTGGCACAGGTGAGGGTGAGGGTGAGGGTGAGGGTTGGAGAAAAGGTGTTGGGTCAGGTCATTGAGCAGAGGTTGTGGCCCGACAGTGATATGCTTGAGTGCACGTACCTTCTGGAACTTGCTATAAAACTGCCATGTTACATTATTTGAAGTCAAAGAACAGAAGGCACTCTCCATGTATAAATGTCTTGATAAAAGACCAGTCGATAAAATACACACAGTCGGTAAAATGCATACTAATGATAAAACAGCACACAACTACAATCCTTATATCGTCCATGGCGAACATGATTCTCACAAGCTTGCGGCACAGCACCACGCTGCCAGCGGAGTGTTGACATAGAAGTGGCACCTGCTACGAAGTTATCTATCTAGGCGCTGGATGGCGTATGTAGTACAGGCTAAATGATCACATCCGGTGATTACCAACAATGAATAGTGGTGCACTAGAAAGAAAGTTTGATTTTTCAAAGTGCTAGAAATAACAATTAGGAATGCCACCTGGCCATACATGTAAGTTTACTATGGCATATATCGATATAAAACCTGTAGTGATTACATTCTATGTGCTTACTGACAGTGCATAAACAATAGTCATAATCAGAAACTTTAAAACCGATATCTTAAATTTACTAATCCATACGACGTAAAAAGAAGAAAACCGCACTGGTGCGAGCGCGAATGCTAAATCGGTCAGACCTAAAGGGATCCCACGAAGTATCCCCATGGAAAAAAGGGAAGGCGGGAGACGCGTGCAGAGGCCACGTGATTCTGAACTTTCTTCAAAAGTTATCTAATCCAGAAGGACATGCAAACATTACTGGGTGCGATGTGTCTACTCAGAATCAATCGAAATGATGTATGCCATAATGAATAATGTAGATGACTACAATAGAACTGTTGTAACTAGTCCTTCATATCAGAGCTTGTCTCACAGTGTTCTGCCGGGGACATATCTGGGAATCTAGCTGCCACCATACTGGATTCCTGCATTGCCGATGAAGGGCGCCACGAACTTGTAAATCATTTTCAGCCAGGTGTCCGGATACTTTGGATCACATAGTGTATTATAGAGTTGCCGGAAGAAGAGGTACTACCTCGGGCTCAAAACTTCCTGTCATAGAGGTCGTTGTTCGAATTGCTGTGGGAATAGAGGAGTTGATGTCACATTTTGTATCCAAGGAGGTTCCAAACCATTGCACATGGCGGTTATCTGGTACATCACTTAACAACGCATGTTGTTAGATTTCAGTCGTCACGCTAGCGTGAAACTGTTATACGGCCTTCCACCAACGAAAAATTGAAGCAGGACGCCTCGGAAAACGTTATATTTTGCAATTCAGCGCGGCAACGGTGTTCTGTACTTTCCCATGGCCGTATTAAGAATTTTGGTCTCTAGATGATGAGAGCGTACTAGCATGAGTGCCAGCAGCCAGCAACAGACGATGTCGAACTGTGTTCTAAATGGAATTAAAACTAATCCAATGAACGATGGTCCGATATCACTTTCATCTCCTTGTAGTAGAATTGTATACAACGTTTTGATTTCAAACATTATGACCAACCTGGAGCAAAATAACTTCTCCATCAAAACCAACATGGGTTCTGAAAATAAGCAAAATGAAAAACTCGATACACGCTCTTCACACACGGCATCCTCACTGCGAAGGATAGAGGAATCCAGATTGATTGTGTTTTTCTAGAGTTTCTAAAAGCTTTTGATTCAATACCACAAGAACCCCTTCCAAATATAATACATTCGTATCAAATATCTTACCAGGCTTGCGACTGGAACGAAAATTTCCAGCCGGCGGCTGTGGCCGAGCGGTTCTAGGCGCTTCAGTCTGGAACCGCGTAACCGCTACGGTCGCAGGTTCGAATCCTGCCTCAGGCATGGATGTGTGTGGTGTCCTTAGGTTAGTTAGGTTTAAGTAGTTCTAAGTTCTAGGGGACTGATGACCTGAGAAGTTAAGTCCAATAGTGCTGAAAGCCATTTGAAAATTTCCAGTCAGACAACAAGCAACACGTTGTCTGAATGTTAATGGGTAGGGGAGGAAATCGGCAGTCTATTTTAAAGGTTCAGTACCTCAATCTGCGAAAACTGGACCTTTATAAGATCACTTTCTTTTCCGTCTGTCTGTCAGTCCAGCAGCTAAGAACACATCTTCGAAGGAACGGGGGTTGAAATTCATATCACACACTAAGGTCTAAAGGCCCCTTGGTGGTGATACTCGCAAAGTGACTTATCAAAACCTAATAGGGTACTTCCCCTTGACCTACAATCACGAAATGTCGCAAGAAGCAAGATTTCATGGTACAAATAAACGGAAAAAAAATTCCGAAAATTATCTTAGAATTGGTCTAGAATTGATCTCGAAAGCCTTTGAATTCCAAGGACCGATTTTTTATTTATTTATCTTTTTTCATTCTGTCTAACTGTTCGTCTCTTAAGGCATCATCTCTCAGGAACGGTTGGACGTATCAAACTGAAATTTATGTCACATACTAAGGTCTAAGATTCCTTAGTGATGTAAAAACTTTAAGCTTCCAAGTCAGTGCAATCAAAAAGCACCGCCATTTATGCCGCATATTTTGATATCTTGTCGGTATCGGTGTAATATTAGGCAAAAATCGTATAAAGGAATCACGCCGGAATTCATGTTAAGCGATTTTGAGAATTCACTGGATGGCCAAACGAGAGTTTGAACCGCCGTCTAACTGGAATCAAGTCCAGTGGGCTAGTCGCTGAAACTTCTGGCTCAGTATTAAACTCGAAGATATGTATGTTATTGTAATAGCAATCATTAATTAACATTACAGAGAGACGCAGTCGACAGATCTGCTCGTATAGCGTAACGTGGTACGCGCTATTTTGCGAGACAGGTAGGGGGCCAGACCAGGATCGAAAACGTGCTGAAGTTAACACGATTCGCAGACAGATGGCGCACATGACTTGACTGCTTCCACTTACCTTGACGACCGTGGTGTCAGGAAAGACAACGGGCCATTAACTTAAACAATGAATAAAATTTGCCACGTCTGACAAAGTGAACCCTGTTCTAGACAGTAAAAACGATAGGAGGAAGGAAAAAAGCAAGTGGCAGTATCCCTTTTCAATGGCAAATGAAGCAATATCAGCAGTTCCAACGAGACAGATTTCTTAGTGTTGCAATGTTCAAAATCGTAAGTGTATGAGAGATCAGCTGAAGCGATCTTCTTCCAGTAAAGCTCAAAAGTGGCTCTGAGTACTATGGGACTTAACAGCTATGGTCATTAGTCCCCTAGAACTTAGAACTACTTAAACATAACTAACCTAAGGACATCACACAACACCCAGTCATCACGAGGCAGAGAAAATCCCTGACCCCGCCGGGAATCGAACCTTCCAGTAAGGGCGTGGCCAGTTGTTTCGCTTGCTCCTGTTCAACTCAGCTCATATTAAGGTAGGATAATCTTAATTTCGCCGAAGTATTAAAATTACAAAACGTTCAGCTTCTCTTAGTAGTATCATTTACTAAATCCGTTAAACTTATACACTCCTGGAAATGGAAAAAAGAACACATTGACACCGGTGTGTTAGACCCACCATACTTGCTCCGGACACTGCGAGAGGGCTGTACAAGCAATGATCACACGCACGGCACAGCGGACACACCAGGAACCGCGGTGTTGGCCGTCGAATGGCGCTAGCTGCGTAGCATTTGTGCACCGCCGCCGTCAGTGTCAGCCAGTTTGCCGTGGCATACGGAGCTCCATCGCAGTCTTTAACACTGGTAGCATGCCGGGACAGCGTGGACGTGAACCGTATGTGCAGTTGACGGACTTTGAGCGAGGGCGTATAGTGGGCATGCGGGAGGCCGGGTGGACGTACCGCCGAATTGCTCAACACGTGGGGCGTGACGTCTCCACAGTACATCGATGTTGTCGCCAGTGGTCGGCGGAAGGTGCACGTGCCCGTCGACCTGGGACCGGACCGCAGCGACGCACGGATGCACGCCAAGACCGTAGGATCCTACGCAGTGCCGTAGGGGACCGCACCGCCACTTCCCAGCAAATTAGGGACACTGTTGCTCCTGGGGTATCGGCGAGGACCATTCACAACCGTCTCCATGAAGCTGGGCTACGGTCCCGTACACCGTTATGCCGTCTTCCCCTCACGCCCCAACATCGTGCAGCCCGCCTCCAGTGGTGACGCGACAGGCGTGAATGGAGGGACGAATGGAGACGTGTCGTCTTCAGCGATGAGAGTCGCTTCTGCCTTGGTGCCAATGATGGTCGTATGCGTGTTTGGCGCCGTGCAGGTGAGCGCCTCAATCAGCACTGCATACGACCGAGGCACACGGGGCTAACACCCGGCCTCATGGTGTGGGGAGCGACCTCCTACACTGGCCGTACACCTCTGGTGATCGTCGAGGGGACACTGAATAGTGCACGGTACATCCAAACCGTCATCGAACCTATCTTTCTACCATTCCTAGACCGGCAACGGAACTTGCTGTTAAAACAGGACAATGCACGTCCGCATGTATCCCGTGCCACCCAACGTGCTCTAGAAGGTGTAAGTTAACTACCCTGGCCAGCAAGATCTCCGGATCTGTCCCCCATTGAGCATGTTTGGGACTGGATGAAGCGTCGTCTCACGCGGTCTGCACGTCCAGCAAGAACGCTGGTCCAACTGAGGCGCCAGGTCGAAATGGCATGGCAAGCCGCTCCACAGGACTACATCCAGCATCTCTACGATCGTCTCCATGGGAGAATAGCAGCCTGCATTGCTGCGAAAGGTGGATATACACTGTACTAGTGCCGACATTGTGCATGCTCTGTTGCCTGTGTCTATGTGCCTGTGGTTCTGTCAGTGTGATCATGTGATGTATCTGACCCCAGGAATGTGTCAATAAAGTTTCCCCTTCCTGGGACAATGAATTCACGGTGTTCTTATTTCAATTTCCAGGAGTGTATTTGTACACCATTGTATTTATGTATTTTGTATTGGAGGCGAAATGAGGAAACTCCACACGTTGTCACTTACACAAATATGGAAGGTATATATGTTTACACATTCCGATTTTCAAGATCTTAAAATTTAGTACAGTGCGGTTATAATTAAATTTTCCCTACTTGAGAGGGCCTTCATGAGAAACGAGTGACCGTAGGACAATGAAACTTAGGGGAAACATTTGTAAGGATATGCGGAATAGAAATAACGTATAAACCGTTTGAAGAAATACATTTTAGTTTCCACATGCGGGTGTAACATTGCAAGAAAGTTAAGAGCCAAGTCTATTCGGATGTCTGTGTCATGTGGCAAAAGTTGGTGAGTAATGCGAAATTTGTACGGATACCATTTTAGAATTGTTTGCAGCACTTTTCGAACGGTGGAACATGAAATGTTCAGCTTTCGTGAGACAGCTCTTCCACTGCTTGAAAATCCCACATTGCGGGCAGCATTCTGAGTCATGGAATCAGTAACCTCATTAACTATCAGTGGCGCAACTGGCCGTCAGCCTCTCCCAGGAACTTTTCTCAAATCGAAGTTGATTCGAACTTCCGAATTATTTTCTTCAGCCTCGGTGCGGAAAGAAGACCTTCCCGTATTTCTTTAACGCGTCAGTATTTGCAGAAAGCAGCAGCACTACTGCTGTTGTTTTGATAAAATGTTTTACGAGTATAGCCCTGCTTATCGTGTTCAGACCCACGTTGACGGTCTGCAACTGTAATTCACACTTATGCTTGTCTCTTAACCCTACGGCGTCGTACCAGTACCTGCCCTTAAGCACAATGTATATCTCTCTCTTGCAAAATTTCGACCGTTATAATACTTCGGTCAGCGGAATTGACCCTAAATTGAAATCGCCTGTTTCACATGTTGGGGGCCAACACAGCTGAGTAATGGAGGTTCTCCTTTATGGACCAAGCTCGCCGCACGGACTTAGTAAGACATCAGCATTCGTCCGTTAAAGTAGTGGGTAGTGGATGGAGTCGCATTACGAGGAGATGGCGTGCCGCCTAGGTGGTCGCTGCACTTATTCCATTAAGTGACCGGCGTGGTCGTTGGCGGACATTACGACTGTCCCCAAATTCCGTATCCCCGCGGGTAGTCGATTACGTAACGGAGACAGCCAAATACGGAGAGCCGCGCCGAGCCGGGTCCTGCTGCGGCCTGCCAGACAGCCTCGGCTATCGGTCGCAGCCATCACGCGCCGTCCAAAATTCATGTCTCAGTTCACGTTTCATTACAGTTCCACCGTAACGACAAGTGAGAGAACTTGATCCCGCGGTGCAACACTAAGCCCCTTGAAACACTACGACTTCTGGGTGAGGCTACTGGCTAATGTATCAGTCGTATAAGCAGCGTGCGGCGGTGCTTGATTACGCTCTTCTTAGTGCATATCTCGTGTCTCGACGGGGCTTAACCTTGAGTCGCACTGAGCACAGCCACTGAGTGAGAGAATGGACAACAAAAGTGCGTCTAATCCGACGCACGCGGAGAGCTGCCTGTATTCCTGTAGCTTATTTTGGGCAGTGCACTGCTTTTCCAAATCATCTTTGGTGGCTTCAAAGTCGAACCCAGGATTTTGGTGTGATTGGGTAAGGGGCTGAACTCATCGAAATTTTGTAACACCGTGCCGTCTCCAAATTCTCTAGAGTAAACAAAGGTATTTTCTTAGACTATTATACTGTAATACCAACTACAATAGCGAGACCATTTTCAAGACTTAAATTTGAAAGTTATGTTCCAAGGAACTCTCTCTCTCTGTCTTCTGCCATTTAAAAAAAGAAGAAGGAGAAGACGAAGAACAGGACGAGTTCTGGGGTATGTGGGTTGCAGCCCTATAGACCACCCTCTGCACCTCCTCACCCCGCTCCCTCCGCTGGAGTCGCCACTTGTCGACTTACAACCACAACTGATCGTTACAGCTTATATGTAGAGTATCTCGATAGGCTACTCACATAGTGAGAACTTTTAAATTTACTGCACTAAGCACAAACACTAATAATACCTTTATTAACACTACTGCTGCTACAATTAGACATGCTGTTATAGTCTATGTCCATTCTCTTTAGTCTTCTTTTATCCGCAAAAAGGAAAGTATAATTCTCTCTGTTACGGCGTAAAGTCAAGGGCCGGCACGCCAGTCGGATAAGAGAGAGCAGAGAGGGCGGTGAAGAACACGTCAGCCTGTTGCACGCTGATCGACCCTCTTCAGGACGACAACGCGACAGCAGCGGCCCCTATGTGAAGAGAACGTTAATGCCTCGCCGATTGGTCGGGGCGCAATTCTACAGCAGCGTCAAGACTCGTAACTAGGAATGAAGTGTCAAAGCTCATTACATTGCTCGTACAATCTATGTAGCTCAAACTTGGAATTTTTATATTGAAGAGATTTCTTATTTTATCTGTCGCCCTTTGCTTGCGACACATCTGTTTAAAACGAAGTTAAGTATTGTCATTTTCTTTTTGTAATAAAATTCATTAATACGATTTGTTTGAATGTTTTCTAGTGATCCGAGATAGCAGGTTTCCTAGCACCCCACGTTTGACGTCTAAACAGGATTCAACACTTTCTCTCGTGGAAGATGAGCAAAAGACTGAATCGGTTATTTATGAAAGGGTTCTTGTCAGGAAAAGTAAACTGTTCGGAAATTTAGAAAAAACTTTATTTTCCTAATATTACTAAATACGACATATCTTTTTATTCTAGTTACTGTATTTTGATTCTACTAACCGCTAATAATAACGATGAGTAAAAACAATTACATTGTTTATGTTGCATGATAGTACCTATCAAAGTTTTCTGACAAGAGTCCTTTCATAAACAAAGGGCTGAAAAAAGTCCAGTCATAGAGACAAAAGTAAAAAAAATGGCAGTGATCGATTGAGACTTTATGAAACCTTTTTATTTTACATTAAACATTGTACACACAACTGCGATTGGCTGTAACAGATACATGAGAATGGGTTTTTAACAAACACAAATTAACGATAAAGTCTCATATCATTAAATTTTACTGTTTTTTTTTTCAACTGTAGGCCACTGAATCAGCTCGTCATGAAAGAAACCATGTTCCTCAGGGACGAACTGAACAAGCTTCTTTATATTATCCATTTTCTTTTTAGGAATAGGTATTCTTTCAGTGTATGCTTTGTGTATGGGTAGATAAATGCATGACTGTGTCAGGATAGCTAGTTTGAATGCGTTGTAGAGGATTCCACTAATAAAAGCTGATAGTTACTTTTCGTTTACTTAATTTCTGGAACGAGAATTCATGGTGGTTAGAAACAGTAAAATATTCTCTTTTTCCCTTCTTTTCAGATTTGGTTTCTTCTGAAACAGACCACCGTTTTTGAAAATCCAAAATATTTTCTGTTTCTATCAAATCAACACTAAACTTTCCCTATACTGCACACGTTAATATTATTTCACATGCTTCTTTTATTGTGCAATATGGGCCACATTTCCTTATTTTTCTTTTGTCAAGGCCAAAGACTCTGCGACAGGGCAGATAAGTGTGGCTCCTTATGAGCAGTCTGTACACAATCTTTTTGAAACTTCCACTGTCTGTAAAAGAAAGTAGGAACATAATGACTGTGTGATATTTGTTTTGATCTTTACAGTTATCACTATCAATTCATCAACATTTTCTGGTATATTATCATTGATATACTTCACTATAAAAGGGCAAACTTCATTGCTGCCCTTTTCTGCAACTCCTTGGTGGTACAAGTAAAAGGATGCTGTGTCAGTGCTGCTGTTGTGGATACACAATGGATAAACTGACAGCTGCCTAAGATAATAGACATCGTGAACTGGTATTGTGTGTGAAGAAATGTTTTCCATGTAGTCAAAATACAAAAGCACAGCATTATCATGTTCTGCACAATATTGTTTTGTTTCACGTAACAAAGGATAAAATTTGTTACCCCACGTTTTGTGCACGAATAACTGTGCAATAGCTACTCGTTTTGTTGTATCAACAAGCTGAGGGTTTTTGATTCGCATATTAAGGATCTCACACTCACAGCAAGTGTCAATTTGGGGCATTCCAAACCGGTAGTTAAAATGTTGGTTTAATACCTTACAATAAAAACTATATTTTACTTCACGACCATCATATTTTTTCTTAAAACATATTGTACATTTTCTTTGTGTTAAGCCTTGAGTCCAGATATTGTATTCCTTTCGACGAGTAGTGACTAGTTTTTAGGGGGAATGACTTAATGTGGTCTTTGATTTGGTCAGTATAACTTTGTGGACCTCCCCCCATGAACTATGGAGCTTTCCGTTGGTGGGGAGGCTTGCGTGCCTCAGCGATACAGATAGCCGTACCGTAGGTTCAACCACAACGGAGGGGTATCTGTTGAGAGGCCAGAAAAACGTGTGGTTCCTGAAGAGGGGCAGCAGCCTTTTCAGTAGTTGCAGGGGCAACAGTCTGGATGATTGACTGATCTGGCCTTGTAACAATAACCAAAACGGCCTTGCTGTGCTGGTAAAGCGAACGACTGAAAGCAAGGGGAAACTACGGCCGTAATGTTTCCCGAGGGCATGCAGCTTTACTGTATGATTAAATCATGATGGCGTCCTCTTGGGTAAAATATTCCGGAGGTAAAATAGTCCCCCATTAGGATCTCCGGGCGGGGACTACTCTAGAGGATGTCGTTATCAGGAGAAAGAAAACTTGCATTCTACGGATCGGAGCGTAGAATGTCAGATCCCTTAATCGGGCAGGTAGGTTAGAAAATTTAAAAAGGGAAATGGATAGGTTAAAGTTAGATATAGTGGGAATTAGTGAAGTTCGGTGGCAGGAGGAACAAGACTTCTGGTCAGGTGACTACAGGGTTATAAACACAAAATCAAATAGGGGTAATGCAGGAGTAGGTTTAATAATGATAGGAAAATAGCAATGCTGTTTGTAGTAGCTTACTACAAACAGCATAGTGAACGCATTATTGTGGCCACGATAGATACGAAGCCCACACCTACTACGGTAGTACAAGTTTATATGCCAACTAGATCTGCAGATGACGAAGAAACTGATGAAATGTATGATCAAATCAAAGAAATTATTCAGATTGTGAAGGGAGACGAAAATTTAATAGTCATGGGTGACTGGAATTCGGTAGTAGGAAAAGGGAGAGAAGGAACCATAGTAGGTGAATATGGACTGGGGCAAAGGAATGAAAGAGGAAGCCGCCTGGTAGAATTTTGCACAGAGCACAACTTAATCACAGGTAACACTTGATTCAAGAATCATAAAAGAAGGCTGTATACATGGAAGAAGCCTGGAGTTACTGACAGGTTTCAGATAGATATATAATGGTAAGACAGAGATTTAGGAACCAGATTTTAAATTGTAAGACATTTCCAGGGGCAGATGTGCACTCTGACCACAATCTATTGGTTATGACCTGTAGATTAAAACTGAAGAAACTGTAAAAAGGTGGAAATTTAAGGAGATGGGACCTGGATAAACTGAAAGAACCAGAGGTTGTACAGAGTTTCAGGGAGAGCATAAGGGAGCAATTGACAGGAATGGGGGAAAGAAATACAGTAGAAGAAGAATGGGTAGTTTTGAGGGATGAAGTAGTGAAGGCAGCAGAGGATCAAGTAGGTAAAAAGACAAGGGCTGCTAGAAACCCTTGGGTAACAGAAGAAATATTGAATTTAATTGATGAAAGGAGAAAATATAAAAATGCACTAAATGAAGCAGGCAAAAAGGAATAGAGACGTCTCAAATATGCCTACAGGAAAATTAAAGTGACCTTTGGAGATGAGAGAACCACTTGTATGAACATCAAGAGCTCAGATGGAAAAACAGTTCTAAGCAAAGAAGGGAAAGCAAAAAGGTGGAAGGAGTATATAGAGGGTCTGTACAAGGGCGATGTACTTGAGGACAATATAATGGAAATGGAAGAGGATGTAGATGAAGATGAAATGGGAGATACGATACTGCGTGAAGAGTTTGACAGAGCACTGAAAGACCTGAGTCGAAACAAGGCCCCCGGAGTAGACGACATTCCATTGGAACTACTGACCGCCTTGGGAGACGCAGTCCTAACAAAACTCTACCATCTGGTGAGCAAGATGTATGAGACAGGTGAAATACCCTCAGACTTCAAGAAGAATATAATAATTCCAATCCCAAAGAAAGCAGGTGTTGTCAGATGTGAAAAGTACCGAACTATCTGTTTAATAAGTCACAGCTGCAAAATACTAACGTGAATTCTTTACAGACGAATGGAAAAACTAGTAGAATCCGACCTCGGGGAAGATCAGTTTGGATTCCGTAGAAATGTTGGAACACGTGAGGCAATACTGACCTTTCGACTTATCTTAGAAGCTAGATTAAGGAAGGGCAAACCTACGTTTCTAGCATTTGTAGACTTAGAGAAAGCTTTTGACAATGTTGACTGGAATACTCTCTTTCAAATTCTGAAGTTGGCAGGGGTAAAATACAGGGAGCGAAAGGCTATTTACAATTTGTACAGAAACCAGATGGCAGTTATAAGAGTCGAGGGGCATGAAAGGGAAGCAGCGGTTGGGAAGGGAGTGAGACAGGGTTGTAGCCTCTCCCCGATGTTATTCAATCTGTATATTGAGCAAGCAGTGAAGGAAAAAAAAGAAAAATTCTGAGTAGGTATTAAAATCCACGGAGAAGAAATAAAAACTTTGAGGATCACCGATGACATTGTAATTCTGTCAGAGACTTGGAAGAGCAGTTGAACGGAATGGACAGTGTCTTGAAAGCAGGATATAAGATGAACACCAACAAAAGCAAAACGAGAATAATGGAATGCAGTCGAATTAAGTCGG
The DNA here is from genome assembly GCF_023897955.1 of Schistocerca gregaria. Classification (NCBI taxonomy): domain Eukaryota; kingdom Metazoa; phylum Arthropoda; class Insecta; order Orthoptera; family Acrididae; genus Schistocerca; species Schistocerca gregaria. The sequence continues at coordinate 565,480,661 of NC_064931.1, forward strand.
ATGATGTTGAGGGTATTAGATTAGGAAATGAGAGCAAAATAACTGATGATGGTAGAAGTAGAGAGGATATAAAATGTAGACTGGCAATGGCAAGGAAAGCGTTTCTGAAGAAGAGAAATTAGTTAACATCGAGTATAGATTTAAGTGTCAGGAAGACATTTCTGAAAGTATTTGTATGGAGTGTAGCCATGTATGGAAGTGAAACATGGACGATAAATAGTTTGGACAAGAAGAGAATAGAAGCTTTCAAAATGTGGTGCTACAGAAGAATGCTGAAGATCAGATGGGTAGATCACATAACTAATGATGAAATATTGAATAGGATTGGGGAGAAGAGAAGTTTGTGGCACAACTTGACCAGAAGAAGGGATCGGTTGGTAGGACATGTTCTGAGACATCAAGGGATCACCAATTTAGTTTTGGAGGGCAGCGTGTAGGGTAAAAATCGTAGAGGGAGACCAAGAGATGACTACACTACGCAGATTCAGAAGGATGTAGGTTGCAGTGGGTACTGGGAGATAAAGAGGCTTGCACAGGATAGAGTAGCATGGAGAGCTGCATCAAACCAGTTTCAGGGCTGAAGACCAGAACAACAACAACAACTTTGTGGAAAAATCTTACGGTTCATCTATTGTCCTCTCAAATCACTAGGCGAATCACCTTTTAAAATCAGCTCTTTCAGTATTCTAACTTTTTTATCTCCTATGGCATACAAACACAGAAACGCTTTTTTGCAAACCTTAACTCGTTCACCAGCCGTAACATGAAATGTAAATGAGCTCACATGTTCAACAGAATGCGTAGGCTCAGTAAACTCCTCTTCTTTATCATCTATGGGGTTAGGTTTCAACCTAGACCTTTTACTTTTCACTAGATGGGTTACTATTAATGATTGATAAAATAAGTCTTGTTCATCTTTGCTTGCAACGCTTGCGCCTCTGCTAAGGATGTCAATTTGGTCCTCCTCAGAAAACTTGTTGAACCATTTCATTGTGCACCTACAAAATGTAGAATAAGTTAGTCCCATTTCTTTTAAAATCAATTTAACAATATAAGACTTGAAGATATGGACTAAGTTAGGGCTCACGTAGAATAACAAAACGCAATAAACTGAAACATAACCTACAACACAAATCTACATAACTGTCTAGATCCACGATATTTCAAAATAAATAAATCAACTTACGAGCATGGTGTCCCTGTGTTTCGTGCTTGAGAAACATTCCCTTTGTAATTAATAAACTTATCACCACGAATTCTTTTTTCTTTATATGACTTACTTTGAAGTTGTCGGTCTTGCAATTTCGTCTTTTAGGTTGATTACCTTCCTCGACATCATTATCACTCTCTGACATTATTCAGGAGCACACGAAATCTTCTAACAACTCTTAAATTAATTTTAGGTTAAAGATATCACTTGAAACTAACTTGCAACAATAACAATCACAATGAAGAGAGAGGAATAGAACTGTAAACTACACAGACTAGTGAACAGAAACAGCTGGTTACCAAACCACTGCTGCCAACCACTCTTTATTTAAGAAAGGGCTCTTGTGATTGACATGAGCCGTTTCATAACTAGACTCAAATTTGCAATGGATGTATCTTGAAAAGTATTCGCGCGAGAATAGACCTTTCATAAGCAAACGATGCGTGAATGTCGGCACAATCCATTTTCATAATAAACTTGTATTTGAAAAAAAAAGTGACACGAGCTCTTTCACAAATAACCGATTCAACTATTAATACTGCTTCTGTTGTTAGCTGCTACTACGAACAAAGTGAAAATGGTGATTTTCGTAATGAAACTGTACTCCTCGCTGCTTATTACACTGTAAGCAACTTAGTATTTGTCAGTGGCCCATTCCATATCACCCACAGGGTCGCGTTCATTCTATAGACTACATCTCGAGAGCAAAGAATATATCCTGCAGCATTAAGGCTCACTGAAATCGTCTGCATATGTTGTCAGCAGTCAGATACTAGCTTCTCAATGATTACGTCATAAGCATTTTTATCCAATGGAACTGCCTGCGAGAAAATCAAAAATACATCAGAATGTGTTCAGAAAAAGCGAAACAGAATATTTGGCTGAAGTGTTCTTTAGTTCCACTGAATCACTTGTCTCGAATATCGTACTTGCTTCTTCAACGTGATAACGGCCGATTTTTCAAGCCGTTTGTGTTATGGCATTGATTTCTTTTTAGTAGTGGTGTGTCGATAATGACACTGTGTCTAGTTTGTGGATCATGAATCTAACTCCTGGTTTCTGTGGGTTTAGTTGAATTTATGTTTGACGTGTTATTGTATCTGTCGTGATTTTTTCAGTGTATGTCGAATATTTGTTGATTGTTATGAATATTTGAGATAACTCTAGAAAACTTTAACTACTCCCATTGTAAATTTATCTTCTTATAAATATAATTTGTGTCTGTATACAAATGGTCAATTATACTGCTTAGTCCATTTGGGTGTTTCAGACACACAGTTAGGTTGATTGTGGTCAGACAAATTATGCGACTACCATACGACATGTCTGCTTTATCGGCTCTTCAGTGTGCATGCAACCCAGTACCTGTCATGTCCTCATAATCGAAACACAATCTCTCAATTCTCCAGTAAATGCCCAACATTAAAACAAAAACATTCGCAACTCCGTTGTTGCCTCAGGAACAGTAGAGTAAATACTCGCACCTTCTCCCAATTACGCTTATTTTTCGTTTAATTTCTCAATCCGTCACTTCACTTTTTTCCACCATTCTCATCATTTGTGTTTTATCACTTTCCTCTATCTCTCTCCTTTTCTATCCCATCTCTCATTCTTTTACCGCTAGCTCTCGTAATTTAAATGCACAGTTCTAAAATTCGTCATTATTCTTGTTCTCATTAACGATAGTATACTGTGTTTCATTCTGCACGAATGTAATGTATAAATGGTGTAGCTTCAATCTCTAATCAAAAGTATCCGGACACTTATTAGTAGACATTAATATGTGGTACATGAAATGTATTCACAGTTGCGAACAGAAAGAACCATCAGCTGTATAAAGGTATGACGACCACGTATTTACCACATACGTGAGCGGGCGACTCAACCACTGTCCACGACTCACGTCCAGACTCAAATTTCGATATGTCGTATACACATTATGTAATTCCGGTGCTCGAGAGGGTGTTTTAACTGAAAGTTACCGCCTAGTATCGGCGGATAAACATGACATTGTAGTGCCTGTGTTGTTAAGAAGCACTGCCCAATGTTCCTTTGGTCATGCATGCTTGCATGTCCAAAGGAACATGCATCATTGTTCTTAACAACACAGGCACCACAATGTGGTATTAATATGGGGAATATCCACCCTTCTTCCTTATGACGGCTTGAACTTTCATTGAGGTTTCTCAGTATCTATGAGAAATCGACAGTCCATTCTTCCTCAAGAGGCGGGACCACAAAAGGTACGGATGTTGGAATCTGGAATCTGAAGTGAGCTCAGCGTTCTACCTCATCCCAAAGGTGTTCCATTGGGTTTAGGTTGGGACTCCGGACGACTTCTCCTTCGTATTTCACTGTTGGCGCTACACTTCTTGGCAGGTAATGTTCTCCGGACATTCACCAATCCCAGTCTCTTCTGTTGGATTATCGCAGGGAATAGTGCGATTTATCACCCCACATCACTATTTTGCAGTCATCTACTGTTCAAGGGTGTCGCTCTTTACACCATCTCAAGCGTCGCGTAATACTGACTACAGAAAAGGGTGGCTTATAAGGGGCTCCTTGAACATTGTATCACATTTTTTAACTCCCTATGCACAACGGTTGTGCTAGGCGGACTCTTGGTGGCACTTGGGAGCTCAAGAGTGACTCCTTCCGCTGATTTCATGCTGCTATTTACAGCCTTCCTCCGCACTGTTCGATGGTCCCTGTATGCCAGGTCTTGCTTTGTCTGTGGTTGTTCTGTCGCGTTCCCACTTCACAACCTCTTCACCAACAGTCGATCCTTGAGAAGGACTGGAACGTCTGTGATGGATTTGTTATTCTGTTGACAACCAATAACTGGCCCATGTTCGAAGTCCCTGAGCTCTGATGGCCGACTCATTCTGCTGTTACTGCTTTCCTATTGACAACATAATACTCCTCGCATCCTTTTCTTCTGCCGTGTCTGCCTCTCCTGACATCTAGTGATCAACACCTCAAAACATAGGGGTGCCCCGATAATTTTGATCACATAATGTGTATTAGATGTAGCTTTTATCGTAGTGAATGTAATGTAAAATACGGTGAATCCTTGGTTAGAAAGGGTATCGTGACGTAGTTTAACAGGATTCAGTGGTGACCTAAAATATTTTGTTGCTGTAGTGGCTCTATTGTGCACGCTGTTAGAGGTTTTTTCACAGCCATCGGGAATGTAAGCATATCGCGTCCTACTCTTACCGACATATTTCCTAACTTACCATTTTCCTCCTAATCAGAACACCATTTATTCTAATACAAGTACCCAGAGTTTACGGTAAATTTATCTTCAGCATTATCAGTGCACTAATCCTGAATCTGTTTTGTTCACATCATTGCTGAATCATGGACAGAGTTGCGTTAAAATTTTGATTTATCTGAGCTCTTCCCGTTAACTACTATGATAATATCAACCGCGCACTCAACGATGCCAACGTTCGTTGCAGACTCTTTTCATAAATCGCTCATCACAAAGTCGCAGAAGACAGAGCATCAGAAAGATCACCGAGAGCAGCCCATTTATTCCTCGTTTGTTAGTCATTTCACATGTCCATGTCACTACTTTCACGCGATGGTAGTCTCTGACCGAGCTATAAAAACATTTGGGTAACTTCGGCTGTCTAAAACTCGCAAAAGCGATAATCTCCATAGGTTATCGAAAGATCCGCCGACATCTGTCATGATGCCTACGGCGTGTCATAGCAATTACCAAAATTTGCGATCGCCAGATTTACAACTCTGTCAATCTACTTTCTTGCGTAAAATCACGTGTTGCCTGAAATACAAACCAAACCTCAGGTTGATGGCAGCTTTAAAATCAGAACTATTCCGACACTCCTGTGTAATGTGGAACTGACCAATAGATGTCACAAGAGGAGGGCCTGCCAGTAGAAAAGGAGGTAGGGAGTATCGTGTATTCAGTAGAGAAGCGGTAAAAGCAGAATGGCTCGGTCAGGAGGGCTCAATGACTTCAAACGAGAGCTAGTTAAGGGGCCTCACCTGAGTAGCAGTCCATAAGGGACTTTTCGAACCTTCTAAGGTTGACCAAGCCGAGTCTTGGTGTTGTAATTGTGGGTGGAAACACGAATTAACAGCTACAACTAAACTAAGAACACGCATACCTCTTGAACAAATGGACAGGGACTTTCGAACGTTGAGAAAGATGCTTGTAAAGAATGACATTAAATCAGCATAAGAAGTAACTCGTGAGTTCCAAAGTGCTACCAGAAGTCCAGCTGAGACAATGACGGTGATTAGGGAGTTAAAAATAATAGTGTACAATGGTAGAACAGCTTCTCATAAGCCACACATTTCTGTAGCCAATTCTAAGCGACGCTTGAGGTGGTTAATGAGCGACTCCGTTGGACAGTGGATTACTGGCAGCGAGTAATTTGGAGTGATAAATCGTGCTATACCCTGTGGCAATCCGATGGAAGTGTTTGGGTTTGGCCAATGCCTGGAGAACGTGTCTTGTCATAAAGTGTAGTGCTAACAATGCAGTACGGAGAAGCTGGTGTTTTGGTGTTGGCGGCCTGTCGGTGTGGCCGAGCAATTCTAGGCTCTTCAATCTGGAACCGCGCGACCGCTACGGTCGCAGGTTCGAATCCTGCTTCGGCTATGGATGTGTGTGATGTCCTTGGGTTAATTAGGTTTAAGTAATTCTAAGTTCTAGGGGAGTGATGACCTCAGATGTTAAGTCCCATAGGGCTCAGAGCCATTTGAACCATTTGGTGTTGGCGTTGTTTTCGTGGTGCTGCAAGCAGTCCAGCTTGCACAACTGCGTTTAAACGTCGCTCAGTTTATATGAAAACATTTTACAGCATTGTGCACTGCTTATTACGGTATCACCAGTGTCTTCATCGACTTCACACAACACGTCGCTCGTCGCTCGTATCACCACACAAAATACACTTAATCTGGCCCCCGCGAGCCGCTCTTATTGAGGGCTCGCCATACGCCTCCGATTGGTGCTACACACGCTACCAGAGGACTCTGAATTCGCATCACTTTACTGCCTAAAAAAGTTATTGGACCTCGCATCTTCTTAATCCGCCGTACTCAGAGCTTCGTCTCAGCTTATCATCCGATTCGCATCACTTTACTGCCTGAAAAAGGTATTGGACCTCACATCTTCTTAATCCGCCGCACTCAGAGCTCCGTCTCAGCTTATCATCCGACTGCTCTCAAATCACGCCGCGCTTGTGGAAGACAGTGCATTGAGACAGTACGAACTTAGCACTATATTATTGCTACTACTCTGACTGCTAGCGAATACTACAGTCCAATAATAGTGGAGCAGAGAGACTTAACGATACAAATTTATTTTTGCGTAATATTGTTTTAATCTTTCTAGAGTGTTCATTCATCTCCTTGCACCGATGGACACAACAAGTGTACTGTAGGAACAGTTCGGAGACTGTGATCGTATCAGACTCACAATTAACCCTGTTACAAAGCAGCAACTGTGAGGTAATGGTTCGTGGACAATGGCATTCCTGAAATGGACTGACCTGCCCAGAGTCCTGACCTGAACCCAGTGGAACACCTTTGGGACGAGTTAGAACGTCGACATCGTTCCAGATTCCAGCATCCGATATCTCTACATTCTCTGGTATCGGTTCCTGCGGAAGGATGGGCTGCCATTCCTCCACAGACACTGAGAGACCTCACTGAAAGTGACCCCAACAGAGTTCATGCCGTCATAGAGGCGAAAGGCGAATGTATCCATTATTAACGTCACTAATAGGTGTCTTAATAGTTTTGAAGAGATAGTATATAAGCTATTAACCGATTCATAAGAGTTGTTCTTGTATTTTCCTCAAAGTGTTCAACAGGGACTTCAGTCTGTACGATTGAGCGACTATGGTATCTCTGTTTTCGCCTTTTTTATAATGATTATCTCTACTTCCTTCTGTATGTTGGGTAATATACATTCAGTCACATATTCATGTGTCAGATTGGTCAGTTAGGGCATTATTTGGTCTTTAATTTCGTGAAGCAGTTCCACCCATAATCTATCAGGATGGGTAACTTTTCGTTTCCTGACTGCTATGCCCATCTTTTCCTGAGAAGACAGAAAAATTATTCCATCCCCGTTGAAAGGTTCATTCGTAACTCTTATTAATTGTTCCAGTTAACAGCTATCATATTCCCGTTCATGCTCTGGCAGCAAAGAGTTCAGCAGTTATCGCGCCCAGTCCTTCCATCCTATTGACTTCATTTCATACCGTCAACCAGACCATATCCATTACAACGTTACACAATGTTCTTCATTTATTTCTGTCTCTGTAGGTTCATGGTTCGTTCTGCCATTCCAAGCGCTCTCAGATGCGATCTTCTTGCTTGTGCTAACCCTTCATCTTAATATTGTGAGCGTCCAGCTCTAGGGAAACTTTTGTCGAGGACAGCAGACTAGATTTTTCTTGGATATGCAGAATGGTTTGCTGTAGCAGGAGAGGTTTTTCATCTACGTTGCAACCTGCATCTTCAAGCATTGGGATACAGAAATTCGCTCTGTTTCTTGTCGTCTCATTAAAATTTTCCGCATTAGAGTACAGAGACCCTTCACGTCGGTAGGCAGATTGCCTGCTCTATCGGCTGTTACTGGTGCAGGAAAAATGGCTGTACCGACTTTTGGATGCGTAGCTCTATGTGCAGTCAGGCATCAAAGAAAGTGCTAGGGTCCTCTAATGCCGTGTTCTAGATGCATGTACATTCCTTATGACTTATTTTGTCGCCTATCTTCTCAGATTTTTATATACGTTCGTGAGTATTTTGTTTCCTCCGCTTTATTACGAAGTCTGTTTGGGTAGAGACGTCTGTGTAGTTTGTTTCAGTGGCAGAATTTATAAACTTCATTATGTAGGGGTACTCCCTGTGTCACTGCTGCAGCTGCTTTTTGTTGTGTAACTCGCGTTCTGACTTACGTTATAAGCTCTTCATTAAAAGATGAAACAGATTTTCTGCTAAGTATTTTTCGTAGAGAGAGCTGCTAAACTACAACCCTGCGTCAGTTGCATAGATTATTTGAAGGAGATATGTGCTTCTTATTCATATTTGTATCAATGGATAGCTCATTCCTTCCTGACATTATATTTCTTACTACAAAGTACTTAATTAGTGAATCGACGGGCGTCTCTTTATAGCAATCTATACGTTCGATTTCCCTCTGGAGTAATAGCTGACACCGTCCTTAATTTTTCACAGCCTCTGAGTATCTTTTGTCTCTTCTGGAAGGCGAATGAATTTAGTGGTTTGCTTAGCTTTCGCACGTTCTCACGTTTGGTGTGACTCCCCACGGTGACCACACTTAACTGTTTTGGATTTACAAAATTTTGCTATATGTACAAGGTGCCTGGATTTGCTAGCAGGTAATCATTTGAGATCCGTCCTATTTCATCAGACTGATTCTATTGTAAATCATCTGTGTTGTTACTTTTAAATGGTCTCCCACTCCAAATAATATCATTCTTCACAACTTTGGATGAACTTTAGTTCACTGTCGAGAATAAGAATATTGTTCAGTGTTCCTTTGGTGCACAGATCTCTTTTTTGAGACTTGACATATATATTGCCTTAAGCTAGTTTGTTAAGCAATCAGTAACCGGAAATTAAGCGAAACTTATACTTCACGAAAAGAAGGGACGAGTTCTCAACTATATGTTCGTAACCTGAAAAAGTGCGGCAGGTAAAATTGGACAAGACGAATCCTCTTCGAAATATTTCCTTCCACAGAAAGACCATCAGCGAAGAAATAGGGGCAAAGATTTACGTTGTTAGGTAGAGTGGCAAGAAAAATTCACTGGGAAGTAATAAATCGAGAACTGCTGAGGCTGCCCGCCTGTAGCGAGCCGATGGCGACGACTGATACAATACTGAGCGTAAGGGTCCCCAGGCTGCACAATAAAATCACAACACGAAGGCGGAGACCTGTTAAATGTGGAGAAGTCGGTGGAGGACGCAGGGGGCTGGCATAAGGTGGTGTTACTGCATGCGAGATCGCAAGGACGATATCGGTACGAATCTATGTCGGCCGTAACAAGCCATTCGCGGATTTAAATAGCGAAAGATCGCTGAAAATTGGATTTATATGTAATAAGAGAGACATAAAAAGACAATCATAGTATTTACGAGCACCGGATGGAAAGGCGCCAAAAGTTACGACTGCTGTTCACGATTTAAAAAATGTGCTGTATAACTTCCGAGCGCAGACACAAGGGTGTGGTTCTGAACACGCTGATTTCTATTTCTGCACACCTGAGCCGTGTACGTGTGCTTTTTGTTGTCGAGTTGACTTTATTCACAACTGTATGAAGGCCACGCATTTCATTCATTGCGCAAGCTCACAATCGTTTAGTTCTTTAGTAATGTATGTGCACGAAAGATGTTTATGTTCTTTTTAAGGTCATTTTTCTTCACTAACGTTTTCCTACCGCTAAAATTGCACATAAATTTCAATTAATATTATGAGGAAGTTCTGTATTACCTCTGATATGTATGCAGTTTAATATAATTCCCTGCGTGCAATTTTGAACACGGATTTGACAGCTGCTGAAATGCTCCAACCATTTATATTATGATCAATAAACTGTTTGCCTCCTTCAGTAGACTTGCCACAATGAAATTTTTCCATAATGCAGCTTACTACAGTTCAGACACTTGATGTAAGGGAAAATGAAATTGGTTAACTCGACCCATGCAGGACGAAAACAAATGCAACTGGTGATAAATTAGATTCTCAAATTTCGCCCTCTCAATATACAATAAAACACTGGTAACGCAACTGGTAGAATTTTTTTCACGCCTCATTCAAGTCACAGTCTACCCCAAAAGTCATTCCGCGCGAGATTATTGTTAAAATGCTTAATTGTCGTTACTTTATTTCTTTTACTGGCACTAGCGTCAAACTATTAGAAAAAACCTTAGCGATTATGATTGGCAGGTGCTTAAATTTTTTTAGATCTTCGGGCAGACATGTTACACTTGAGCCTTTTCTACTTTTGCATATTCCGGTAGACCGATACTCATAGTCAAAATTGGAAACAGATTAGAGAATTGTACGAGGCATCACAGAGTATCTAAAACCAGACTTTTAATTCGTTCTTTGTAGAATACAGTCTTAGGTGAAAATAACGTAGACCTACTACTATATACCGATGTATATGCTGAGTAATCCTCGTCTGTACTCCTTATCACTTGAGACACCAACTGTAGTCGCAAAAGAATAAAACCTTATTAGGCAACCATCATTACTGTCTCTCAACGTACTAACATTTGTAAAAAAAATAACACACCAATAAAGAATACATATAGTTGATATAAACTTTGAGTTAGGTATATGACATTGGATAGATGTTTATGAGTGCAGAACTGTACATGTACTCAGAATCTCTTCCTGTCTTGGTATGGTATCAAAGAGTATGTGAATACTTAGAAAGCTACAAATTTCAGCAAAAGAAGCGAATAACTTCATATCAACGTATGTCCGCAAATTGACGGTAATTCTGCAGTAAAGGAGTTAGTACTGGTATGTTACATTACACATTACAAAGCACTGATTTATTACTTAGTCAATTATATTTTCCGGCGTAAACGGCATTGATGAACAACATCATTCTGTGTGTTGCAATATGGGTTATTTCAGGTAAGTCGAAGGACAAAGATCGGTCCTTCACTCTAGGAGTAAGCCGACATAGTTTTCATATACAGTCGAACATGTGGAAGCAGTCGCGAGGCCGCACAGATTTACCGAGCCACTTACCCTGACAAACAGCACCAAACAACTCACAATACCTTTGCATCCATATTTCGGCGTCTGTGTGAGCATTGATCCTTTCAGAATGAACAACATGGATGGCTGGGGTTGGGGGAGAGGGGGAGGGTGTTCGTACACCAGCTCTGGAACAACAGAATCTACACGATATCGAGATCAACTTCAGTATAAGCTCTAGCATGGATTAAGCCCATTGGTGGTGCTGCGTATCTTGCATGAAAACCGATAGTATCCCTATCACCTGAAAAGTGTGCAGGGATTATTAGCAGCAGTGTTTCTTCCGCGAGAAAAGTTTTGACGCTAGTTGTTGCTTCAACGAGCATCATTATGAGATTTATGTCATTAGTATTCAGCGCCGATGAATCGACTTGTGGTAGCGATGGCGTCATAAACCTGCCCAATAGTCATCTGTTGCCTACAGAAAATTCTCGACGAACGGTCGAATCGTCGCATCCGCAGAAGGGAGTATTGTGACCACCTACTTGGACCATTTGTTTTGCCACAACTCCTTAAAGCACTCACGGATGTTGATTTCCTGCGGACATCCTGCCTCTGTTGCTGGAAAATGTGCCTTAGCTACAATTTAGGTAATTTAGCTGAGCATCAGCTCTTAAATTTTACTTGAAATATTATATGAAACGTGTTGTGTACGTTGAACCAGTTTATGACATACAGGCCCCGAGCAGCGTGCCCATGTAGTGTCTGGCACTCGTAAGATAGAACATAGAATATTCGTAAGAACGGGATGATCCATGATACAACGTGTAAACGCTTACATTAAATTCCATGCCGTCACTTAGAGCATCTTTTGTAACTTGCAGAAAATCAATACCATATGATATTTAATGTAATGTACCGATACTATATGCTTTTTTACAGACTGGCCGTCAATTTTTGGACACGCGTTGATGTTAACTTTTTCATTCCTTTTCCTGTGTGGGAACAAAAAAATGGCTCTGAGCACTATGGGACTCAACTGCTGTGGTCATCAGTCCCCTAGAACTTAGAACTACTTAAACCTAACTAACCTAAGGACATTACACACACCCATGCCCGAGGCAGGATTCGAACCTGCGACCGTAGCAGTCGCACGGTTCTGGACTGCGCGCCTCCGGGAGACCACCGCGGCCGGCTGTGTGCGATCACCTACTGAAATTTGTCCCCTTACTTAATTTTAGCCCTGTATCTTTCTTCCGAATCTACCTCCAGGTGATTTATGTGCGAGTCCACATAGCATCAACAATGTTTGTTTGAGGTGCGTGGTGGAACTAGCACCCACCCAAATCCCAGACATGTTCCATGGGTGACATATCAAGCGAACGTGCGGCCAAGAAGAAGTGGTACCGTCGATATTCAAATACGGATCAGACACGCCTCGCCTGATGGGGCCAAACATTGTCTTGCAGGAATAGTATGTATAGTTGACAGAAGAAGAGGTAGTAACTCATGCTATAAACCTCTCTGATTCAGAGGTAGCTGTTCAGATTTCCCTCTGTATGAAACAGTTGGACTCACATACTGCATTCAAGGACGCTTCAAACATGACACCTCATGTTTGTCCTCTAAGCGGATAAACAATGCGAACTGTCCGACTACGATCGTTATTGTAGGAAACATTAAAATAGGATCCGTTCGCAAACACGACATTTTGTTGCTCCACATACCAATGACGTCTCTCAGCTTCCCATTGCAGATTGTGAAATTTGTGGTTTCGAGACAATGAAAGCAGACGAAATTGTTCGTATGTCCACAGTCCACAGCCGTTGCAGTGCTCCAGCACGTACCCAAGACAAGATGACGGATCTCTCGTTCTGAAACACCATTGCACGCTTCCGTATCCGGACTCCTCTGGACATGACTCCATTCTGTCCACTGGTTCAAAACACTTATCTCTGTGGAGGCAATATGCCCTTTAAATACTAAAGTCCACTGCATGACAAACTCATTTCCTGGAGACCGTCTGTTCTGCCCCATACGAATTCACTCGTCGAATTTGCACCCTTTAATGTTAACGAGACATATTGCCAATTGCAGCCATAGTTACATTTCGTTTCACGACACTCCATCGAAGTATGGCATAACAGTAACGCAAGAGAATTCGCTATACGACCTGCGTCGTGTCACCTCTCCACAATCTTAACCAGTTATTGCTATTACACTGATATGCATATTCATTACAGCCGTTCCTTTTGGATGTTGCAATTTTCAAAAATAGTTGTGAACATTGTGGTTACCTCGAAGGACTAACTTGGACGAGACTCATGAAACAAAACATTTTCATCACTGCCAGCCGCCTGGTTGCATTGTAGGCACGTGACATGGTAGCGGATGTACATTATGTGATCAAGAGTATCCGGACATCCCCAAGACATACGTTTTTCATATTGGGTGCATTGTGCTGCCACCTACTACCAGGTACTCCATATCAGCGACCTCAGTAGTCACTGGACATCATGAGAGAGCAGAATAGGGTGCTCCGCGGAACTCACGGACTTCAAACATCGTCAGATGACTGGTATTCACTTGTGTCATAGGTCTGTACGCGAGATTTCCACACTACTAAACATTTCTAGATCCACTGCTTCCGATGTGATAGTGAAATGGAAAGGTGAACGGACACGTACAGCACAAAAGCGTACAGGCCGACCTCGTCTGTTGACTGACAGGGACCGCTGACAGTTGAAGGGCGTCGTAATGTGTAATAGGCAGACATCTATTCAGACCATCGCACAGGAACTCCAAACTGCATCAGGATCCACTGCAAGTACTATGACAGTTAGGCGGGAGATGAGAAAACTTGGATTTCATTGTCGAGCGGCTGCTCATAAGCCACACATTACGCTGCTAAATGCCAAACGACGCCTGGCTTGGTGTAAGGAACGTAAACATTGGGCGATTGAACAGTGGAAAAACGTTGTGTGGAGTGACGAATCAAGGCACACAATGTGGCGATGTGATGGCAGGGTGTGGGTATGGCGAATGCCCGGTGAACGTCATCTGCCAGCGTGTGTCGTACCAACAGTAAAATTCCGAGGCGGTGGTGTTATAGTGTGGTCGTTTTTTTCGTGGAGGGGGATTGCACCGCTTGTTGTTTTGCGTGGCAGTATCACATCACAGGCCTCTACTGATGTTTTAAGCACTTTCTTGCTTCCCACTGTTGAAGAGCGATTCGGGGATGGGGATTGCATCTTTCAACACGATCGAGCACCTGTTCATAATGCACGGCCTGTGGCGGAGTGTTCATACGACAATAACATTTCTGAATTGGACTGGCCTGCACGGAGTCCTGACATGAATCCTATAGAACAACCTTTGGGGAGTTCTGAAACGCCGACTTCGTGCCAGACCTCACCGATCGACACCGACACCTCTCCTCGGTGCAGCACTCCTTCAAGAATGGGCTTTCATTCCCCAAGAAACCTTCCAGCACCTGTTTGAACGTATGCCTGCGAGAGTGGAAGCTGTCATCAAGGCTAAGGATGGGCCAACACCATACTGAATTCCAGCATTACCGATGGAGAGGGCCACGAAGTCGTAAGTCATTTTCAGCCAGGTGTCCGGATACTTTTAATCACATAGTATATATAAACGGAGCAAACACGACTGGGGAATCATTCTAACGAAGATACAGCCCATCATGAGAAAATCCAGCGACGTAAGTCACTTTGACAGAGGGCACATCACTATCATCCGGCGCCTGGAACGATCATCGCGGAAATGGCGAAGCTGATCAGCTCTTCGCGTGTTAGTGTCGTGAGCAACTATAGGAAGTGGTCGAAGGACGATGAAACCACGAGTAAGCGATACGGTGTAGGACGTTCACGCCTCGTCACAGAGCGTGGAGCTTGGTGCTCGCCCGCTCTGTAAAGTTAGATAGGAGACGATGTGACGACAGAGTTGGTGTAGGCACAAGTATTTCGGAACACACCGCTCAGCGCATGAAGTTGAACACGGGGCTCCACAGCAGACGAGCCCTATCTGTTCACATGTCGACCGAATAAAATCGTCATGCAGTGGGTATTGAGTTGTCGAGATTTGAGCGTGGACCAGTGGAACCGTGTCACCTGTTCGAATAAATTACTTTCCTTGTAACAACATGTCGATTATCGGTTCCGGTACGTCGTCATCCAGCCAGACAGCTACTCGAAACTAACAGCGTCACGGACGCAGACCAGTGGGAGCTCTATTATGCTATAGGGGCACACACCTGAAAAACATTACCACCCTCACTCCTTCATGCTTGATGTCAAACCTACGGCGATGCCATCTTCCAGCAGGATAATAGTTCCTGCCGCAAGGCCAGAATCCTACGACAGTGGTTTGAGAAGCAAACTGGTGAACTCACGTTGACGCCTTGCCCGCCAAATTCACTTGATATGAATCCGATGAAACAACAATCTCGGGCGCTATCGGGTGCCAGCTCCGCGTCCGTAAAATGCTGGTCCGTAATTAATGAGAATTATGTGATCTGCGCGTACACTTCTCGTAGCACATACCTTCCGGAAATTAATAAAGACTTTTATAATCCATCCCACGCAGAATCGATGCCGCACAGCATTCCAAAGGTAGGCCAACACAGTATTAAGCAGGTTGGCATAATGTTTTCGTACATCAGTGTATCCACCTGAATTCAGCGGCTTATTGTTGAGATGCTGGAGACATTTTCTCACATGAATTATGAACAAAGTTTTAAATAGTTTCTTGTGGATATATTTCAGTCTATAAATATCGCAGTAAATGATTTCCGATTTAGAAAATCATTGTGAACACAGGTTTGTTTGGCTTCCAACCAGTACTTTCCCAGAAATAGTTTGCCAGCCACTACATATCTTTTATTCTTTGTAATACTTCATTTTCGCTATGTTTATATTTCCAAAAATTTTTAGACCTATCTCAAATGTCTGCTTTCTGCTGCAAAGGAGAGTCAACAGTTTTTAATAACATCAACTGAATAGCATATTAACTGCTGCATTGTTCTAATTCCACACATTTGAGTTCTTGTTTCATTTTCATTTCCTGAAATGTATGGTACAGAAATGATTACTTATTCTCTAGGCAGTACTTTATCTGCCTTAATACGGTCTATCCGTAACTGATTTCATGTAACTTGGCTTTCTTATTGTGTTTCAACTGAATATTTTCTGCCGTATTATTTTCCATTGCACGACTGTTGTTACACTAGTGTCCACGTATGAAGAACGGTAGAGAGAAAAGGAAATTATCGTAAATATTTTCCCATAAACCAAATGCGTCGTCCATTAAAATTCTGGAGTGTAGCCGCACAAACTTTCTTTCTCCTTTTTTTAATATATCTTCCGGCCATCTTGAAAATGAGACGACTGAAGCTACATCTTTGCCATCTAAAACAACTGAAAACATTAGCCCTGGAGACGCTGTTTGACGGAAAAGAGTGTGCATAAATTGAATCTGTGGCTATGTGGTCGATTCACTCTGGGATATCGATGTTTCTTGATTTGCTGCACTGTAGAGACATCTTGAGAGTATACTTAAACGCTGGAGACTATAATTTGTCTAGTTTGAAACCATTATCTTTGTTAATTAAATTCTTCGGCAAATGAATTTCAGGTGCTTCTTTCACAGCCGAGTCCCAAAACGATGAAGTCGACACTAGAATTTCGACGTTTTCATACCGCATTAAGTGACAGTATCGATGCGATGTTGTGCTACAGCCGATTTACTGCGCTGTAAAAGTCGGATTTATCTACGATGTTCCATGCATCTTTCCTGTGTCTGTATCATATAAGAAAGACCACACATTGACACCCCAGCATGGCTCGAACGTGTAGGCACAGATTTAATTTATGCATACTCTCCGCAGCTGATCAACGTCTCTGGCGCTTGGGTTTCCTGTGGTTTAAAACGACGGAACCAGTATTGTACAGTACTGCAGATTCAAACGGCTCACTTTGAAAATGGCTACAAGAACAAGAAATAAAATGTATGCCGCTGCACTCCTGAAATTTTATGGATGAATTATAGCACCGTGAAAATATAAAGATGTAGATCAAACGTGTCCTGTCGCCGTTGTACCCTGGATTCAACAACCGCTGAGCCCCTTAATAAATTTACAGCGTAATGCTGCAACTTTTCGACCTCGCACAACATGAAGCAGGTCAGTCAACCAACCGTAATCTCAGATGGTGGTTCGAATTAGGGAAAAAGAAGGTGCGAAGTTTAGTGTTTAACGTCCCGTTAACGGTGAAGGCATAAGTGGATGGCTGGGAAAAAGATATCGGCCATGTCGCCTCCCAAGGAAGGATCACCAAATTTGCCTCGAACGATTTCAGGAAACCAAGTAAACTTATATCTGGACTTGAGGCACCGTGCTCTCTAATACTAATCCAGTCTCTTGCAATTACGACACCTCCCACGGGTGCGTTAAATCCTGGTCCGACCATCCAAATTTAAATTTTCCGTTGTTTTCCCAAATCGCTCATGGCGAATACCGGGCTGGTTTCTAAAGGACACAACCGATTTCTTTCCCCCTCCTTACAAAGTGTCATTTCCATGGTTACGTAAAAATGCCAAGACAGAGGAAATATTTGTCTTAGGTCAGTTCAAAGTAACAAGAGCGAACGTCGAAATCCGATGACATTGCAAAGTTTTTTCTGTCTCAGAAGAGGCTGAATGGATGAGCGCAACACAGATGAATTGTGGTTCAGTGCGCAGAATAATTTGCGTCAAAATTTCTTCTGAGGGGGAAGCAGCAGCCGTCACAGCCACAGGAACACAGTGATGAAAGACCAGTTTAGTGATGTTATGGGAGACATCTTCAGAGACAATAAAGACATCATGCTGCTGTGGAGATGTTTTCCCATACGTGAGGATAGAGTGGCCAGCGGGTTCTCTGGATCTTTCCTACTTCAGTAATTTTATTTTTTATTCCTCTGTAAAACGTATAAATTTTATCCTAAGTTTTTGTCATCACTGTCTTGTCTTCTAAAAACTGCGCGTCCACCTTGTCAAATCAGTGATTCGCAATTAAGATCTTTACCTTCAGTTATGTTTATGATCCAGTCTTTCATATTCATATTCATTCCTCATCTGTTGACTTACACTAAACGTGATTGATTGCTGTTTTACCCGGTGGACATCACCCCGATTTCAGGAGCTTTACCCATTGTGGGCGTACTCCGTGTCGTCATACAAGACGCGATTGCTTTTCCTTCGGAGCAGATAAGGGCAATTCTGAGAATATTTTGCAGCTTTTCTAATGCATCTGTAAGATGTGTTACCTGTTTAATAAAAAGCATACCCTACAACACAAATGTGACGAAACGCTGCAACTCTTCTAAATAGTTCCACGACAAGTAAGACGATCATAAGAAAAATTGTACATCATGTGGTAAGTCCACCAAAATTTTGTAGTCTCCCCTAGATGATTGGGGAAGACAGACTTTTGAGTCCCACTGTCAGCAATTCGAGAATACCGACTTACAACTTGGTCAAATAGTCGGACCTGATCTCTGCCCATTCCTGGGGAAATGTGAACATTATGCATGGAACTCCACTGGCTTTTTGATATAGCTGCAATAATAATTACAGCATCAGTACAAGGATATTATCATCGAAAAAACCGATGTCATGTTGCTTATCACTACAGTGCTTGCAGCAAACTAACTGTGTAACTCATCGCCCAAAAATGTGATACAAAAGTAGCAGTAGTAATACCGTCTCTTTTTCTAACGCCAGTTTTGTTATGCGGATACTGCATGTGCAGCATCGGAAAGTTGTTAATACGTTTTAAGTTGCGTATTCTCTTACATAACAGCGCTGCGTGACTGTCGAATATAAATTACCTTTGACTTTTCCTTCCGCTATTTATCACAGCACGTGACACGAATATACCTACGTGCGGCAGATTTGTAAAGGAGTTAGTATCTTCCGTCCCGAAAATTAAGGTGATTACCGATAATTTATCCTTTGTTTGGACAGTGTTGACACAATACGTATGGACATTGGCCTTAACGATTGTAGTATATTTTAACTGCCATAGCACTCGCCACGAAAAATACGCCAATTTACATATCATCAAGGCACACGACATCGTAAACAACTCAACACTTTGGTGAGTTATGTGTCTTTGGTATAGTAAACCACACAACAATTCGTATTTAATGAAAATTAAAGTTCTTTACAACTGTTCTACTAGACATTAGCAAATTCAAAGCAGCACCATGGATAATTTTCTCTCTAATTTATGTACATAACTTTACTAAATCTCTTTGCTTCATTAGTTAGATCTTCAGTATCTTCTTGTCCAGTGAAACACCGATAGTCCACAATTCAAAACTTTGTTAAATTTATATGTGAGCCGAAACAAAGTTGTAATTGCTACTCTTATCTAAATACTACATTGTACTTCTAAAATTCAAGCGAGACATTTGTGTTGCATTAATAACAGGAATATCTATAATAACGTATCCTGCTACGTTCATTTTACAGTTCGGTGCAGTATTCAGATCGACGTCAGTAATTCCAGATTCTTGAAAATATATGTCCAATAAGGATGGCTTATAATTCCTTAATCAAAAACCAACGTTCTTCACGTTTGTGGCAACACTTGTGTTGTTCACAAACTACAGCTTTCAATGTTACCAATAGAACGACATTTCCTTTTAACTGTCAGGCATAAAAGTTTTGCGCATAATGTGTTACGCTAAACTTTCACTGAGCGAGATGGCACTGAGTTCTAAACCCCGTCCAACTATCCAAAATTTACGTTTTTTTTTACGATTTCCCTAAATCAGCTCAGGATATACTGATATTGTTCTTATGTATAGACCACGGCTTATCCAGTAGGAGCCGGTGTCCCCTCTCTAGTAACCACGCTTTCGACCCGACGTTAACAGATAATCTTCCGTCATTTCTAGCATAGATTTGGAATGCTACACAAATGACAGCATTTTCCACTTTTACGTGAAATAGTTCCGTCTTTTGGTCATGCTTCACTCGGCTTTGGAACTCAGTTCACGTTAGCCTGTTATGCATACATATTCTGGTTTATTATTGTTTTAGGCATCATCAGTGGAATCTGACTCTTTCGTTTTATGTCGAGTCCACTCCTTTCTAATAATCTCACTTTTTTCCACATGAGTACTGGTTTATTACTAATCGTAATGTTTTATTAGTATTTATTTTCAGGCTTTAGGGGGGGGGGGGCAGTACTTTTCTTAACATCTCGAAATGAAATTATAATATTATTAAATAAATTACTGCAACATACCCGAGGTCACGTTGTCATATTTCGTTATCATGGTGAGTTACTGACTCGACTGTATACCAGGAAAGGTATTTGTTACTTTCACTCCCGCGAGCACCGATGTGGTAGCTATTTATATGCATCACAGCGTCTTTGTAACTAAAAACACAATTGCCGTTGAAGAATATGTATTTATAGTTCCCGTTTTATTTAAGAGATTGTACAAGGAGAACGATAAAGAAATATTTGAGACCTCTCACATAACAACAAAGACTGAGTGTGCAACTGGGCATTGTTAGAACTGGTATACGGCTACTCAATAATTGCTCATAATTTGAAGACACCAAGCGTGGTGGCGCAGTGGTTAGCACACTGGACTCGCATTCGGGAGGACGACGGTTCAATCCCGTCTCCAATCATCCTGATTTAGGTTTTCCGTGATTTCCCTAAATCGTTTCCGACAAATGCCGGGATGGTTCCCTTGAAAGGACACGGCCGATTTCCTTCCCAATCCTTCCCTAACCCGAGCTTGCGCTCCGTCTCAAATTACCTCGTTGTCGACGGAACGTTAAACACTAGCCACCACCACTAATTTGAAGACCCTGTTGAACATGTTCAAATTGTCAATTGTGACTCCAGCAGCACTTTTATCTGCCCATGGCTGATGACAATTCGAAGTATTCCAAGGTTTACGAGCAGTCAGCCCACTGTCTACCTCTAACTCAGTTTACTGACTAAACTACGCTGGTAACATCATGGGCTGTGTGGCCGTTGCCATACATAGCACATGCTCCCGGCTCTCCGTACCGCATTATTCCTGTTGACATTCACTTTTCCTAACGTTTGAACGTCTGTGTCATAGTCTTTGTTCTGAGGGAATTCTGTTCGCACCTTCCAGAAAGAAACATTACCATACAGGCTGAAATAGTAGAAAAAAAAAACAATTTCGCAGGAGACAAGATATTCAAATCCAGGAATTTTTACTGCCGTTACCTATACTAGAGCTCACGTATACTGCAGCACCTGAAAGGCCTACGCAAATAATGTGAAACTTATAAAACAAAACAAAAATTAAAGTTCAACGACCATTCAACCGTGGGGCCGATGGGGACGAAGCATAAGTTTTCATTGGACAAGGATGAGAAAGGAAATCGGCCATGGTGCTACTTAAGAAACTGTCAAGGAATTTGTTTCAAGTTGCTTACGGAAGCAGCGGAGGGCCTATACACGATAGCCAGGCGGAAATGTTAATCCCGCAGTAATCCGTATAGGCTACTAACCGCAGTCTTAATTACTGCACAGTCTGTCTCAGAGCACGGATATTATATGTAACTGACTACAAATACAGAACCATAGTGTTATAGTAGTCTTAGCAGTGAATCCTAAACGACGGTGCTAGGTGTCTCCACAAAAAAATTTTTGGTCGTTGTTGATACTGATGACAACACATTGACACGAATAGTCACAAGGATATTTTTAATATTGTCAGCCATCGAAGTGAAATAACTTTTTATTTGTTTTATCGGAACTTCGCTAGCGATTGGTTTCATGATAGAGGCTCTAAATGTGATAAACGCGATGACTGGGCTGTGTGATTACCACGAAAAAAATGGATTAAAAATACATTTAAAATAGTGATGTTCTGTTACCCTTGCATCGTACTGAACGGTGCATCAATTGGAAATAAATGCTGCTCTCTGTGGTATCGATAGCTACAATGCCACGGCGTAGGTTGGCACTACGACTCCGACACCGGCGACAGAGCCCTCTAGCAGTCCAGTCTACGAGCTACGCTCCAGATTCGGCCCATTTCTTCAAGTGCAGACAGCCAGGAAACATCGCTTCACCTTAGTTTCCTATTGAGCCTTTGCATCAGTTACAGTGGGTCTACGACGTCGCACCTACGTGCTCATCACCTAAAGTTATGTAATATGTTTGCATATGTTTATACACTAGTAAAGGTGCTTTAACTGTATTTGCAGTACCGACGTTTTTTACCTTTTCCTGCTCCTACTCACTTCCTAAATTCGGCCTACCCATCAGTTTACAGGAGCAGACCCACGCGCCGCCTTCCAGGCGGCATACAAAACTCTCCACACAATATGCCTTGCCTAGAAAGCTGGTACGCAATGACACATGTATTGCCCTGAAGTATTTAAATGAAGTGCTGCTGCTAATTATGGTTTACGGAGACTAAAGCTCGAAGGTCAGCCGTCTGCTGTTCGCTCCCAGGAACGAAATGAGTGTACGCCATCTGTCTGCATCCAAAGTAAATTCTACGAATATGTGCATCTGTGAGAAAGTTGTTTTTTTTCTTTTTTTTTACGCAGGATAGGCCGTGGCGCGCCAAGCTGCCGCGTGTCTCGGCTTTGCTAGGTATTCCTCTGAAGTGCTCAATACAGCATGACATTTCATTTAGCACTGTGATGCAGCATTTTTCGGTCGGCACGACTTTCTTCAGTTCGGCGGAATCGTGGGGTCAGCGCTGTTTGCTTGCCTATGGAGTATTGTTTCAGCTGTGCGACTGGATTCGTGATTTCCTGTCAGAAAGGAAACAGTTCGTAGTAACTGATGGAAAGTTATCGAGTAAAACAGAAGCTGTACCACTTCCCTCGCGGTCCCCATGGAAGTGTTTCTGCCTT
The DNA here is from genome assembly GCF_023897955.1 of Schistocerca gregaria. Lineage (NCBI taxonomy): Eukaryota > Metazoa > Arthropoda > Insecta > Orthoptera > Acrididae > Schistocerca > Schistocerca gregaria. The sequence goes on from NC_064931.1 coordinate 565,503,526, forward strand.
TCCTGATCTATGTAAACTATCTAGGAGACATGTCCAGTGGCTGTTTGAACACAAAGAGACAGACTAGTGATCTAAAGGTTGTTTGCAGATGATGCTGCCATTTACGGTTTCGTAAAGTCATCAGATGATCAAAACCAATTACAAAATTATTTAGACAAGTATCTGTTTAGTCTGAGAAGTGGAAATTAGCTCTAAATAATGAAAAGTCTGAAGTTATCAACACGAATACTAAAAGGAATCCGCGAAATTTCGGTTACATTATAAATCACACAAATTTAAAGGCTGCGAATTCAACTAAATACTTAGGGATTACAATTAAGGATAACTTATATTGGAACGATCACACAGATAATGTTATGGGGAAAGCAAACCAAAGACTGCGATTTACTGATAGAACACTTGGAAGAAGCAACAGGTCTACTTAAGAGACTGCTGACACTACACTTGTCCGCCCTCTTCTGGAGTAATGCTGCGCGGTGTGGGATCCGCAGCAGATAAGGCTGACGGAGAACATCGAAAAAGTTCAAAGAAGGGCAGCTCTTTTTGCATTATATCGAAACAGCTTAGAGGCTGCCACGGATATAATACGCGAATTGGAGTGGCAAACATTAAAACGACGCGTTTTTCATTGCTGCAGGATCTTCTGAAATTTCAGTCAATAGCTTTAACTGAATGCGAAAATATTTTGTTAACGCCCACTTACAGAGGGAGAAATAATTTTTGTAATAAAATAAAAGAAATCAGAACTTGCACGGTAAGATTAAAGTTTCGCTTTTCTCACGAGTCGATCGAGAATGGAACCGTAGGGAAATTAGTTTGAAGGTGGTTCGGTGAACCCTCCGCCAGGCAGATAATTGTGGATTGCAGAGTAGCCATATACATGTCAATGAGAATGTTTACGTTTCGCTATTTTGTCGTGGTAAAAAATAATTTCACAGGTCCAGTGGATGTGTGAACACAAAGAGACAGCCTCGTGATCTATCGTTGCAAGCCTTTAAAATGAATGCCAATTACAAAAGAGAAGGATAACAATTCTCAATATTTATTATCAAATACAGAGTAGGATAATCGACAGGTACCCAAAGTTTGCTATGCATCGGCATTATAAAATCATGCAAAAAGAATTTAAAGGTTTCCTTGTCATGTTCGTCAGGAGCACACGTGCTAAATTTGTAGGAATGGAGCACGTGGTGAAATTAGTGGTAAGAATATTAAATTTTCTGAAGTCACACACATTATTCAACTGTCAGTTGTAACAGTTTTCGATGGAACTGAACGACATTTATGAAAACATTATACACTGAAGAGCCAAAGAAACTGGTACACCTGCCTAATATCGTGTAGAGCCCCGCGAGCACGCAGAAGTGCCGCAACACGTCGTGGCATGGACTCACGTCTGGAGAGTTTGATGGCCAGCGGAAGAGTATTCCTCGGGCCACGCTGTAGCAGTTTTGGATTGTCCTGCTGAATTGCCCAAGTCTGTCGGAATTCACAATGGGCATGAATGGATGCAGGTGATCAGACAGGATGCTTACATTTGTCTCATTTGTCAGAGCCGTTTCTAGACATATCAGGGGTCCCATATCGCTCCAACTGCACACGCCCCAATCATTACAGAGCCTCCACAGGCTTGAACAGTCCCCTGCTGACATGCAGGGTCCATGGATTCATGAGGTTGTCTCCATACCCCTACACGTCCATCCGCTCGATACAATTTGAAGCGAGACTCGTCCGACCAGGCAACATGTTTCCAGTCATCAACAATCCAGTGTCGGTGTTGACGGGCCCAGGCGACGCGTACAGCTTTCTGTCGTGCAGTCATCAAGGGTATACTAGTGGGCCTTCGGCTTCGAAAACTCGTATCGATGATGTTTCGTTGAATGGTTCGCACGCTGACCCTTGTGGATGGCCCAGCATTAAAATATGCAGTAATTTGCGGAAGGGTTGCACTTCCGTCAAGTTGAACGGTTCTCTTCAGTCTCCGTTGGTCCCGTTCTTGCAGAATCTTTTTACGGCAGCATCGATGACGGAGATTTGATGTTTTACCCAATTCCTGATATTCACGGTACACTCGTGTAATAGTCGTATGGGAATATCCCCACTTCATTGCTACCTCGGAGGTTCTGTGTCCCATCACTCATGCGCCGATTATAAAACCACGTTCAAACTCACTTAAATCTTGATAATCTCCCATTGTAGCAACAGTAATCGATCTAACAGTTGCGTCAGACACTTGTTGTCTTATACAGTATAGGCACTGCCGACCGCAGCGCCGTATTCTGCCTTTTTACATACCTCTGGAATTGAATGCGCATGCCTACGGCAGTTTCTTTCCCGCTTCAGTGTATATTTCTACAAAGTACATTTGTTAAGTCACGGGGCATGGTTGGAAAGATTTTATCATTTAAAACCCGCTATTGTTGAATTTATGAAGGAAAAGGACAGCTGGAACACAGATTGGAGCATGCGGGATGGATTGCAGCTCTCGCATTTTTAAGTGAACTTGACTGAACACTGCCCACAGTAGAACATTTCAAGGTGAAAAACAAATTATTTCTGATTTGTTGGGGATGCGTGTAAGAAGAAAATCGCATTGTGGAAGGGAACATTTCTGACAAAAGAGAACATGGCTTTAGAAGAAACGCGAGGTTTTAAGATTTCATTGTGGCACTGAAAGAGTTAGAAGGATAGTTTTCTAAACGTTTTGAAGACACTGACATTTGTTTTCGAGCTGTTTTTGAGACCGCTTGCGGTTTCATCGGAAAGCCCCTCTGTGCATGTAGAGATGGAATTGATTGATCTGTATTGTAACTCCGGTACAAAAGACTATTTCTTTTACGGTAAAACTATCCAGGAAGTCTACGCTGTTTTGCTCAGGAAGAGTTCCGACGTCTCCATAATGAGATTGCCAACGTGATGACATATTTGAATCAACGCATGTGTGTGAAAGGCTTTTCTCGACTACGATTCTAAACAGGTCACTCTTACGGGCAACCCGAGTGCGAAAATCTTTGAAATTGCCTACGTTGCTCGTATGTGACAGTTTGTGCCACCTAAAAATTGTGTAATGTCTTCAACGCTACAAATATAGTTAAATAACACCGATTTTTTTGTTTGTGATTTATTTTCTTGAGAGATACGAAATATAAAGCCACGTCGTATGCAGTAAGAATGCATTGTTGTTTAAAAGCTGCGCGTTCACAGTTTCCCCCTCTTCTGTCCCCCTGACGCTCAGACAGCGTGGAGTGGCGATGGGGGAAGAGTGCCCTGAGGCGAGAGAGCTATGGCACTCATACCAAACATGACTTGCATGCCGAATTCTTGACAGTTCCTGGTTCATCGCGTGTCTGAGGCAGGATGTGGGTACCAGCCTGGTTTTCACCGCAGCAAACCGTATTATTCGTTTCGGACCTCTTGATAAGTATGGAGGTATGATCACACAAGTCAATCACATCGCGATTATGGGCAGCATGGGGTTCACGTCTGAGCCTCAGGACGTGCTCCAGCAGCGCATGTCGGGTGTTTCAAGCGTCAACTTCGCGTCTCAATATATCGGGATGTAATGGGAATATTGCGATGCAATCAACGCCATTGTGTATATGCTTTGTCATGCTATGGATTGCTGAAGAAAAACTATAGGAGGTCCTTTTAAAAAAAAACATAAATTTGTGTTAAAAAACACATATGCTTTCGTTTTAGAATGTTTCCAAATATGTACATTCATGGGCCCCACCCCTACATTGATACCGGTGAAAGTCGTTTTCCAATAGCTGTTATTGTTCCAGAGATATTTTGGGTGGACAAGATAGCTGTGACACCCTGTATATGTGTTGCATGACGATAATGATGAGAAAATGGAGAGGGTGGAACACGATAACGGCACAATGCCTACTCCTCTCGAATAGCACGAAGTGGACCGCCGAGTCTGACGTCCCCAACCGACAGACGGATCACCATCTACGGTCTCACATACCCTCACTTCATGAGACACAGCGAGGACGTTTGGAATTTAATCCAAGAATTGGCTCAAAGAACAGTGATCACAAACTTCACGCCACCACCTCTTCTTCCCTTTACGATCAAATACTGGCAATGGAAACTTTATCCACCAAGATTCGAACCGGCGTACCTCCGAGTCTAGCGCCACTGTACAAGCATTCTTTAGCCATCTCAGCTACGGAGATGGATAGGAGTACGAATTCGTAGTGACGTAATGAATTTATAAAGGATCGCCGTGCGGGATTAGCCGAGCGGTCTGGGGTACTGCAGTCATGGACTGTGCGGCTGGTCCCGGCGGATGTTCGTGTCCTCCCTCGGGCGTGGGTGTGTGTGTTTGTCCTCAGGATAATTTAGGTTAAGTAGTGTGTAAGCTTAGGTACTCATGACCTTAGCAGTTAAGTCCCATAAGAGTTCACACACATTTGAACATTTTTTTAATTTTTTTTATTTTTATTTTATTTTATTTATTTATTTATTGATTTTTTTGTAAGGGATTGACGGATTAACTTACACTGAGGTGATAAAAATCAAAGGATACCTTCAAATATCGTGTCAACCTCCTTTTTCCCGGCATAATGCGGCATCTCGACGTGGCATGGACTCAACAAGTGGTTGGAAGTCCGTTGCAGAAATACTGAGCCAACCAAGACTACGAAAGCGTTGTCAGTGCAGGATTCTGTCCACGACCTGAGCTCTCGATTATGTCCCATAAATAATCGACGGGATTCCTGTCGGGCGATCTGGATGGTCAAATCATGCACTCAAAATGTCCATAATGTTCTTCAATCCAATCGCGAACAATTGTGATCCAGTGATTTACGGAAATTTTGTTTGGAAACATGGATTTAATGCACGGTTGCAAATGACCTCCAAGCAACTCAACGCAACCATTCTCAGTCAATGATTGGTTCTTTTCTTACAGAAGACCGTATCCATTCCATGTAAACACAGCCAACACCATTATGGAGCCACCACCAGCTTGCACAGAGCCTTGTTGACAAACTGGATCCATGGTTTCATGGGGTTTCCGCCACACTCGAAATCTACCATCAGTTATTACCAGCTGAAATCGGGACTCTTCCCACCAGGTCACAGTTTTCCAATCTGGAGTACAAGCGATATAGACACGAGCTCAGAAGAGGTTCTGCAGCCAATGTCGTGCTGTTAGCGAAGGCACTCGCGTCGGTCTCCTACTACCATAGCCCATTAACGCCTAATTTCGCCGCACTGCCCTAAGGGATTCGTTCGTCGTACGTCCCACGTTGATTTCTGCGGTTATTTCACGCAATGTTGCTTGTCTGTTAGCACTGACAACTCCACGCAGACGTTGGTGCTTTCGACCGTTAAGTGAAGGAAGTCGGGCACTGCGGTGTCTGCGGTGAGATGTATTCTCGGCACACTCTTGATACAATAGAATATTGAACTACCTATCGATTTCAGAAATTAAATGTCCCAGGCGTCTAGCTCCAGCTACCATTCCGCGTTCAATGTCTGTTAAGTGTGGTCATAATCACGTCATAAGCCTCTTCACATGAATCACCCGAGTACAAATGAGAGTTCCGTGAATGCACTGCCCTTTTATACCTTACGTGCGCAATACTACCCCCGTCTGTATGTTTGCATATCGCTATCCCATGATTTTGCTCACCTCAGTGTAATTCATCATAACTGATACGTCATAATTTGCATAGGTTTGATAGTATCATTATAATGACGCCATACTTCAGAGTGAGTGTGTTACTGCAGGCGACGCAGCGTTTCAAACTACCTAGGTGCAGGCAACTGAATGAAAGTAAAAGGCTATATGTTAATTTGTCTTAGTTAATAAACATATTTAACCATTAATTCCTGAAAATTCATCGCAGGAAAACTTTAATTTCAGAAACAATCTCTACACACAAAATTCAAGGAAGTGACACATATAAGCAAATTATTTTGCGAACTCTAACTTTTAGAGGCAAAGCAGTTTTTTTTTATTTTATTGTCTTCTTATCGGAAACCTAGTTAAATTAAGTAATTAAAACTAGTGATTTCATTTTAAAAAACTGATGTTTGTGGGAGACACTATATAATACGATTATCTATTTATTAATATTTGAATCTGGGCACACCCCAACGAAAATGTTTCTTAAATGCTTATTGACTTATGAATGACAATATGATAAGTATTTTTTTAAAGTAGAACCATTTTAGATGGGGGGTTATGCTGACATTTTTTTAACCAACCTGACATGCGTCAACTGTTGTCGTCTGCTAGGTGATTATTTCGAATTTTTTGATTGGTAACGTGTTAACCATTACGGCCTGTTAACTAGTGAGATGTTTGTTATGTTTTCAACATAAGCATATAGTAAGTTAACTGTGGTTCTTTATATTAATGAACTGTCATCAAAGTAGCCAATAATTTTCAGACAGTGAACATATGGACTCACCACCATACCACCATGGACTACGCAGTCGAGTACATACATAACTATGATCAACTATTGTTCAGATTGACACCCCCGCATATGTGCCGCCCACCAAATTTATTTCGATATATGGGGCTGGAATGTGTCGGATCTGGTCAAGAACGTTAGAGGTTTCACACACCAACAATTTAATGTAATCACAAAGTATAAGACCCTTACAAGCAACACCCGACGACCGCGTTGACCATCCTGTTTCAAAGCGACGATGAGGCCCCCGATCGTTCAGGTGTTCACGAATGTTAATATCGAAGAGGGATGGTGCACCATAGTCTTGAATCACATCCTATTACGGACAGCAAGAGGTACTGTGTGCAACTACTATTGCAGCACATCTCGAATGAACATCAGGTAATGTGCACCTTTAACAAGTTGGTAGCAAATAGATAGTAACCCACACAACGACAGGCATTCATTGCTGATGCGCAGAAACGAGCATTGCGATTGATTTTCATAACTCCAGGTACAGTTATTGCGCTAGGTGAGAACACCGTCACGACTGAAGAGATCTCATCTGTGAAGAATAAATACTGTAGGAAGTTCGGCACTGCAGTACTATGCTGTATAATCCACTGACATAAACGAACATTAGGGCGAAAATAATTTCTATCAGTTGCTTACACACGTTGTTTATGACAGGGGTGCAATTTCTGCTCAACCAGAACTCATTATTGTGTGAGATTCCTTCTCGTTGCTCACTTAGTTGACAGTCACTCATCTCCTTGTCGATGATGGACTGTTTCACTATCAGTATTATTTGATAATCGGTTGCGTAGCGTTCATTAAGCACAATGGATTGAGATGTCACTATTAATTTATTAAATCCATTGTCGAAAGGTATTATTCAATTATTATAACAGAATCATCCCACGAAATTAGATTATAACTTCAATTTTAACTAATGCTTCATCCAGCCTTAAACGACATTTCCTACTTGCGAAAGACAGTTCATTATTCTTCGACATGTGACTGTAAAATCCAGTAAACTGCCCTGCTTTCTTCCCAATACTTCCTCTGATAGAGTGTTCGCGATCGACCACATGTGACCACATTTACCACTGCCACGCTTGTGAGCGCTCGAAAAAAATTCCGAGAGAATACATTCTGCGAAAAGTTAGGCAACGTATTACTTCCTTCTAAATACGTCTTGCGTACAACGATGAAATCCAAGAACTTGGAGCTGATACGGAGGTTTATATTCCTTCCACGCAGCATTCGCAAACGGATCAGGAAAGGGGGGGGGGGGGGGGGGAGCAGATAGTGGTACCAGAAGTATCCTCTGCCACACACCCTAAGATGGCTTGCGAAGTATAGATGTGGATGAAAACCGGAGTATGCATTTCATGTGGAAGCTGAAGGGTGCTTGTGGATGAATCCTCCCCTCAAGTTCCAATACAATCTCCTCAGATTATACGGTGCGAGTAATTTTACGTCGAGAACCTTGGTCAGATATTAGTGGGTTGAACGATTCACGACAGTTAATTTCTTCCAATTAGCAAGCCATCTAGATTCTTTCGACTTTCCGGGTACTACATCCTGCTACATCACATATTTAACACCTGGCTGAAAGTTCCTGTGGCGAGTAATAATCTATACCTGAGAACCAAACATAAACTTTAAACAGTGTTCAACACTGTCGATACATTACCACCGATTGTGCATTACCTTTCAAGGTAGCTTCACCAACGTCACTGCGGTAAACAATTGTTTGTTATGGAATATATATAACCAGTTTACAATCAAGTGCCGCACGCACTGTTCATTAAAGAATGGTACTGCTTTAAGTATTTATTCTTTATCTGACAATACTCAGATGAAGATCCTGTGCCTATAGATTTTGAACACCCTGCATACAGATTAGACTGTTCGCGAGATGTGCTGAAATTCGTTTACAGTGCGTTGTTCTAAAAAGTCAATGGAGACAGCAGAGATGAATTACTTCTGTCTATCTTTCTTTCTCTACTTTTTTCCTTGATACCTTTAAATTCTATGCCCAGCAAAGGAATCAGCCGAGCAGTAACCAAGAAAACTGTGAAATCCAAAACAGACACAGAAGAAATTAAATCATGACAGCCCGCAGAGGGAGAAACTGCAATAGGCGACTCAATCGCTCCTACCGTGCCAATTTATTTCGCAGCTTCTGTCTTATGGACAGCTGGTCTCTTAACAAAATTCATTTCCGTTGCAGAGTGAAGAATCTCAGAAAGGTTTTTATATGTGGAAACTTAGAACTGATCGACGAAGATATAGGCCACAGTCATCTTGAAGGAATCATCCTGTTATTTGCACTAACTTATCAGTAGGAACAATGGAGACATGCATCAAGCTTACCGGACTGGGATTTTAACACAGCTTCTTCCGAATTTGAGTTCAATATTTCATCAGTGTCCCACGTCCCTCAGTTGACTATCGCAAACATTACTTGTTAATTTGTCATCAAATAGGTTTCTGTGCATTATATCCCAGCACTTACGGGGCACAGAAAAAGAAACGTCGATGTTAATGTCACACCATGGTAGGGGAAATCAAATTGAGCAAAATCTGCTAGACAATCATAGGTTATAAATGCGCTGACGCGGAATAACATCCATAAATTGCCATCGACTCATCGACGAACGCGCGGAAGCATGTGCGTTAATCCTAACGTAACCGAACTAGTATGAGTACATTACCCATGTTAATTGCTTAAGCTGAACAGTCAAAGCCAGGTAAAAGTTGGATTCGTATATAAGGCTCTTTATTTTAGATGATTGTTTTATGATGATTACCTAGTAAAACTTGAATATTACGTCAGCTACTCTAGGGTTAACGTAATGTCATGAATTTGTTAAGGTAATAAATTACAGTACAGAAATAATACGGCCTGAGACAGCAAACATAATTTGACGAAGGACGCAGTCTTGTTAGTAACAAAACCTGAAGGCGACACGTTTCAATTTTTATTAATTTCTGGAGAACAGGAACGAAATTTTACTCTAACAATCGCTTAAATATCTCTAAACTAATACAGTGATAAAGATGAAAACAAAACAAAAAATACATTTAAAATACTCTTGCTTCCTCAAATCACACTTTGCAGAGGAAGAGCTCTACATTTCCCCCTCCAGCATTGCTACAAATTTGACAACTTTAAAGAAATCATTAAAGCAACTTCTCGGAAATTCCTGGCATATTGAGTCTCAAAAATTCCTGAGGTCAGTTTGTGGTGATTGTCGAATAGCGTTTGGAAAATACAACCCAAAAAATTCCAGTGTAAACTTGTAAATAAAAATGATTAATCAACGAGGTAGAAAGCAAGCTGTAATCAGGTCGTCATCGAAAACGCCTGCCTTGACATTTACAGGAGACCTTTCCTGGAGACCATATCTTTGGTGTAGTGGGGATTTTCACGCGGCTGAAAGTTGTGAGCCTTTACTACGGCTTCCATAGTGAAAGTAGGCACATTCGTAAAGCAGAGAAAATTCAGATCCTATGGAGGCTGACGATGCAAAATTCACTGGCACAAAAAAACTGCTATCCCTAGACAATCTTCCACTTTCAATGCACGGAACCTTTAGCATCTTCGTAAGGATGCAAGCTATTTTCAGTTGCGACACTCTACATAAGCGTATTGGTCTTGTTCTGTGTAACCATGCCCTTTGCTCTCACACATTGGTAAACAGCCACAAAGTTGTAAACTACCAGTATACCACACTTATTCGTGTACTTGTTCGTGGTGGACGTGCGGAATAATTCATGACAATAATTGGAGCTCAGCACAACAGCCACAGCACAGCAGTCATCACAGATTTAGTCCAAATTTATGGTATATGCTAGGCTTGGCCAGAAATGCATATGACAAAACTGGTAGCTCCTATGGCAAAGCAGTTAGGGAAAAAAATGGCATTTTGGTGCTGGTCGGGTGAGTCATTAGCCATTTATGTTAGCGTAAATTTCACACAGTAGTTGGCGCAGCGGTTGACGCAGCGGAAAGGTACAGAATGGCAATCCGAGAGTCGCGTGGCCAACTCCCTATCGGAACCATTTTAATTTTCAGTTTCTACGTTACATACACTGCAAATACTCTGAGATGACGAAGCCATGGGATAGCTATATGCACATATACAAATCGCGGTGGTACCACGAACACAAGGTATACCAGGGCACTGCATTCACGGAAGTGTCATTTGTACTCAAATGATTCATGTGAATAAGTTTATGACGTGATTATGGCCGCACGACGGGAATTAACAGACTTTGAATGCGGAATGATAGTTGGAGCTGGGACATTCCATTTACGGAAATCGTTAGGGAATTCAATACTCCGAGATCCATTATGTCAAGAATGTGCCGAGAATACCAGATTTCAGACATTACCTCTCACCACGTACAGCGCAGTGCCCGACGGCCTTCACTTAACGATCGAGAGCAGCAACGATTGCGTGGTGTTGTCATTGCTAACCGACAAGCAACATTGCGTGAAATAACCGCAGAAATCAATGTGGGACGTACAACGAACATATCCCTTACGATAGCGCGGCGAAATTTGGCGTTAATGGGCTATGTTAGTAGAGTGCCTTTGCTAAAACACGACATCGGTTGTAGCGCCTTTCCTGGGCCTGTGACCATATCAGTCGGACCCTAGACCTAATCAGTAAAGCCCCGATTTCAGCTGCTAAGATCTGACGGTAGGCTTCGAGTGTGGAGGAGACCCCTTGAAGCCATGGACCCAAGTCGTAAACAAGGCACTGTGCAAGTTGGTGGTGGCTCCATAATGGTTGGGCTGTGTTTACATGTAATGGACTCGGTTCTCTGGTCCAGCTGAGCCAATCATTGACTGCGAATGTCTCTTTTCGGCTACCTGGAGACCATTTGCAGCCGTTCATGAACTTCATGTTTCCAAACATAGATGCCATGTCACAGGGCCATAGTTCTTCGCGACTGGATTGAAGAACATCGGGGACATTTAAGAGCGCATGATTTGACCACTCAGATCGTCCGGCATGAAGCCCATCGATCATTTATGGGACATAATCGAGAGCTCAAGTCGTACACAAAATCCTGCAGCGGCAACACTTTCGAAATAATGGACGGCTATAGAGGCAGCATAGCATGGCTCAGTATTTCTGCAGCGAACTTCGAACGACTTGTTGAGTCTATGCCAAGTCGAGTTGCTTCAGTATGCTGGGCAAAAGTAGGTCCTAGACGATAACCATCAGCTGTAAAATAATAATAAAAGTACCGAATTTTATATACGAAGCTCTCGTGCGAAACTTGTTAATTACAGTCTCTTCCCGCTAGTTTATTTGTAACCACAAATTTTCATTTGCTTTTTTTCCGTGTCTTTGATGAAGATATTAATAAATACAATATACTGAGCATTTCTTCTGTTTATTTGCAGGGTAAATGATGTAAGAAACGAAAATAAAAAAGGGTTTGAACACATGGACTTGACCCCATGACTGTCGAATTACCACCAAGTACTCTTTCCGAGGTGTCATCCGGTGTCTGAAAACTACGGTAGCATCAATGGTTTATATGTTTCCCCAGCTCCGCGCCTAAAATGCTATTTTTTCTAAACGCTTGGGGCATCTCAAGCTCCTACTTCTGTCACTTTCATTTCTGGCCAAAATCAGTATATATCATAAATATGGACGAAATCTATGATAAACATTAGGCGTGGTCACTGTGTTAGTTAAACCCTCTCTGCTAGGCACACACAACCCGGCAGCTTACCGAACAAAGCTCCGCGCACTCGTCGCTGATCGGTCGTAGCTGCACAACAGAGCACTTACGATCTATGGTTACTGGGCAAACTTTGATAGTGTAGACGCCACCTACTCAGATCCGAACGTAATATGAAGATCTTTTTCTGGACCTTGAAGTTCCTTTTTGTACATTTGGAACGATTGATGATTTCATCCGGAGCTGTTCTTCAGAAAGTAATAATGGAGATGGTGCTCCCCTGCCTTCGTATGACTCAACCTGTGAACTGCTAGGGCGGTAGCTGCCGTGAAACGTGGGATCCGAATCATTGTCGTAATAGAACCCGCGAGTAATGTATCGTTTCCTTTTTTAGCTCTTCTCTCCCCGCGCCTGTAGTAAGAAGATTAAAAAAGAGATTAGTGGCAGTGGTCACAGCCATTATTAAAGGAACGGCGTTCCCTAAGTGGTGCCGTCGACAGAGCGGAGGAGGCGTGCAAAATCCGGAGACGGCGAGCGCAGCGGTTCATTTGGCGCTCCGCCCGAATGGCGTCTACGACCGCGAGGTCGCAGCCCTGCGTTCCTCTGCTGCTCTTGAACTTGACACAAAAATTCGGGCCTTGTTTTCTCCCCTGCTTCTGAATATTTCGGGTTTCGTCCTACTAGTCTCAAGCCTGCAGCACGCTGAACGAACTATTTCAATTTCAGCCAGGCAAATGTTTAATGCATCACAGTCTTTCTGTCATTGTGAAACGACGCGATAGTAAATGTTTCCTACTTCCCTACTTATCTGCAGTAATAAAAACTTCCGTGTCACTGATTTCACTGTCGTAAAAGTCTGTCTTCTTAAACACTATGAATGTTCGTTCATTCGTTCTCACGATTAATGTTTTAAATACACTGACGCAAAAAAATCAAAATGTTTAATGTAGGGTAATGAAATTTCGGGAATACAATTGTCTAGGTTACATATTTAAGTGATTAAGTGGTTTATCTAAGCACGAGACGAGCCATTGCAAATGTGAGATGCTGGTACATTAACAACCGGTATAACATCCAGAACGTTGAATGCAAGAATACAAACGAGCATGCATTGTGTTGTATAGATGTCTTGCGTCAGTTTATGCGATAGAGTTCCATGCCTATTGCACTTGGTCGGTCAGTACAGGGACGATTAATGTTGTTGGTGGATGGCGCTAGAGTTGTGGTCCGATGATGTCCCAAATGCGTTCGACTGGAGACAAATCTGGTTATTGAGCAGGCCAAGCGACATGTCGACACTCTATAGAGCATGTTGAGTTACAACAGCGGTATATGGGCGAGCGTTCTCCCATTGGAGAATCCCCACGACTACTGTTCATGAATGGTAGCACAATAGGTCAAATCACCAGATTGAAGTACATATTTGCAGTCAGGGTGCATGGGATAACCACGAGAATGCTGCTGCTGTCATACGAAATCGCACCCCAGATCATAACTCCAGGTGCAGGTCCAGTGGTTCTAGCACGCAGACAGGTTTTTGCAGCAGTCAACTTCTAACTAAAACACGTCATCACTGGCCCGGAAGCAGAACCAGTTTTCATATGAAAACCCAACAGACCTCCATCCCACCCTCCAATGAGTTCTTGCTTCGTGCCGCTGAAGTCGCAAATGGCGGTGGTTTGGGATCAGTGGAATGCACGCTACTGGGCGCCTGGCTCGAAGCTGTCCTTGAAGTGACCGATTTGTAACAGTTCGTTGTGTCACTGTGGTGCCAACTGCTGCTCAGGCTGCTGCTGCAGATGCAGTACCATGGGCCAGAGTCACATGCCGAACACGATGGTCTTCCATCCCGGTAGTGCTACGTGGTCGTCCGGAACCTGGTCTTCTTGCGACCGTACGTCCTCGTGACCACCGCGTCCAATCTCAAACGTAGCTAACGCTCACTACCATTACAGCGTATATTTAAAGCAAACCTGATTTTCATCCTGATAGTGGCTCTACTAGTAACACTCTCGGGTGACTGGCACGAAATATGAACAGATATCTTTCAGATGTAGAAACACGCCTACTAACTTTCGTTTATGTCGCAACTCCTTCTTGGTTTTGCGATTTTTTTCCGTGAGTGTATATTCCGCCGCTGTCGAACTATTCCGGTGGAAATAGTGGCTATTTCCACAGTTATCGTTTCCGGAATGGAGATAACTCAGCTTCAAGGTGACTCAGCTGAATCTTAACAACAAATACAACGAAGTCATCAGAACGTCTGCCTGTGCGGAATCCTCACAAATTTTATCCTCTCTTTTTGTAATACATCGGAACGTGAAGCTCTACTTCTGTATATCGAATTTCTGCATGAAGTTCATTGCTGGGCATTAAAATTACATCACCATGAAGACGGCATAAAAAGAAAGTTTAAACTGGCATGAAGTGCACCACATGCTTGAACATGCAAATGATTATAATTTCAACACAACAGCACAAAACAAACGGTCCAGTCGCGTTAATGTGACCACCTGTCACAAGTCTGAATAACAACCTTTAGCACTGCGGACCGCTGCGAGACATGCAGGAAGACAGTCAGTGAGAGTTCGGAGGTACCGGCAGGGATGAGGAGCCATGTCGACTCTAGACCCGTGGCCATATCGGTCCATGTGCTTACAATCGATGAAATCTTTCGTAAATTGAAGTAGCAAGTATAGATATACCTGTATCTGTATTGTAGGCTCGGTTCGACTCAGTGTCCAGCAGCGTTAGAGCCGTTGTTACTGCCACTGATGGTGAGCTCTCTGTGCTAGATTTCGTACCCAGCATACGCCAACTCACCTATAGATTTAGTCCTTCATTATTCGTACCATAATGTATACGCACAATAAGGAAAATTCGTTTCCTGCTATCCTTCTTGGCTCTGCAATTTTAACTACTGGCAGTGTAAAATACTGGGAGTTGTACAGAAAGTTTCTTTCGAAGCATAAATCCTACAGTGAAATGTCATCAATACAAAACCAGTCGAGATAGCGCCGTGGTTAAGGAACCGAAGTCCCCTTCGGTACCTGCGAGATTCAAATCCCAGTCGACCTTCCAAACTTAAGTTCTTCACGGATCCTCTAAATAATTTTCCTTGAATGTCGGGATAGCCCAGTGGAAAGACACCGTGAATATCCTGTCTCATCTTTGCCCAGTCTGAGAATGTGATGTTGTTTCCTGTATCTGATATTAATTTTTGTTTCGGAAATTGTTTTGAGATAGCAAAACAGCGCAAATCTATCATATGGTACAACACCAAGGGAAATTTAATGCAGATCCAGGAGTTAATAACTAAAGCAAAATCTTTAAAAATTTTGATTGAGCATGTTTAAGTGGAACTGAACTGAAAAAAATTTCAAGTTACTTAAGTAACTCAATTTAACGATTCACCTCATTGCGAGTCTTTGAAGCAAACATATCATTAAGATATAACAGTTTTATTATTTTCATTCTGTATCGTCTTATATAATTATTTTCTGATGTAACTCATCTTCAAGGCAGAACCTAATCACTACATTAAAATGTGCCGTAATAATAGTACAGCACACTGGCGATCGTCTTGTAGACAACTATTTTAGGATTTAGGTATTTTAGCTACAGCTTCACATAAAACTGATTGTAAGAAATCCATTATAGTTCAAAGGCATACCAAACAATTACAATGGGAGATGATAAAACTGGCTTTCCCTTGAAATTAAATTTAGCTCATTAACGGAAGAATAATGCTGTTACCAAAATCTTTGACAATTCCGTAATTACATAAAATGTTAATAAATAGAAAAGTTTAAAGGTAACTGAGAAAGTTTCTTCTGAACACTCCTTATATTCCATAGAAGAATTTTCCATTTTTTCAGAAATTCGTCGGTAATGTGGTGTGAAAGTGCTATACGTTACTCATATTCTTCAACCACGTATTTTGTACCTTTACATTAATCCATCTGTAGTCATGAAACCATATTTGAATATCAAGTAATTTAATAGCCGGTAAATTAACGCGTTGCACATCATTACAACATGGCATACAAATGGCCCATGGCACATTTACTTAACTACTAACTCTTTAAAACAATCGTTGGCCTGTAGACTAGCTGGGTGAGCTTCAGACTACAAATTAAAGATCGCCGTTCACTCAGTGTGTGACCGTAGTACTTTTTGTGGCAGTTAACATGATTATCCTAGCTTATTTTAGAAAAAATTTACAACAGTTTTTGTTAGCTACACTACCTATTTTAAAAAGAGGTTAGTCTAAATGCCCGTTTAACATTTTTAGGGAATGTAGTCGGGATCGTGCAGGTATGATGTCCGGAAACGTATATTTCCTTGATTCACATACAAGCATGGAAAATACTGTATTACACTGTGCCGCCTACGTGTGGTGGAAGAGCGACAGGAATTAACGTTATCATTACTATCGTTGTAAATAGCTAATTACAGTAGTAACAACACGAAAACAACTAATATTGCAGTAAGAATAGATGTCGACCACCAGAGAGACAGAGTACCTTCTGACACTTAAATACTGTATGCTTCATTTCACCTTTAAGATTGTTCGTGGTTACCATATTACTTCTTATGTTAAAAATGTGACAGTTATCAAAGTGACAGTGAGCTACTATCGAACTTTCATATGGAAAGGCACGAGAAAGTGGAATACTGTATTTCACATGTTTGTTACATTATATCACAGTACGTTTCCTGACATGAAAGACTATTCAAGGCGGTGCCCACTCGGTCTCCACCACAAACTCACAAAGCGTGTTACAGGGTTTCAGAAACATGCTGTATGGTCCATCACTATTTCTGTATACCTTGTTAATCTGGTTTTTAGTTTGTTTTTTAGTCTGTCGCCAACTCTGCTCAATTATTCAATTTTGTCTCCATGCTACAGCCTTTCTCTTTATAACATGGTAGATTTATTGGCACTGTTGACGCCTCTACTTATGATTCCCCGACATTCGTAATTTGCCTTTGAGGTGTGTACATTATTCCGAGATCCATCCTCACAAAACAATTGTTTATCTTTTCTTTCCTAATAGGAAGAAGGTGCAAACAAAGTTAATTATCTTCGCTAAAGTGGTGAGGATAAGACTAGTGGAAGAAATTGCCACGTCCATATGGTTCGTATTGACAGAGTTCTCGCAAGGAATCGCTGATCGGAAGAGGAGACCAGAATGCTGTGGGTTGGGTTGGGTTGTTTGGGGGAGGAGGTCAAACAGCGAGGTCATCGGCCACATCGGATTAAGGAAGGAAATCGGCCGTGCCCTTTCAATGGAACCATCCCGGCATTTGCCTGGAGCGATTTAGGGAAATCACGGATGGCCGGACCCGAGATTGAACCGTCGTCCTCCCGAATCTGAGTCCAGTGTGCTAATCAGTGCGCCACCTCGCTCGGTATAATGCTGTGACTCGGCGGGAAAAGCGATTCCGCCTCCTTAGACACCCTACTGACTTCACGCTGGATCTCTGCTTCCGTTTCTTATTGTTGGAGCCAGAAGTAGCTTTGGAGCGGAGTGCCAGAGGTTCCAAATCCATCGGCTTTTATTTGTGTTCGTTGCCGACCACCTCTGGTAGCCAAAGGTGGCTGCCACCCTTGTGCACAGGGTCGTCATGGCATCTGTTGGCTCATGTCGGCTGCAGGGAGAGGGTATTGTACCTGTCTGCTGCCAGAGCTGGTTCCATTGTAGGACCAGCTGCTCATGGCGGCCCATGAACACAAACATTAGTCGTCCTTTGCTTATGACGCTGATGTCTTGAGCCCATCCGGGTTACTGACTCAATATGAGAGCTCATATGTGGGACTCCCTCGAAAATTTGACCCTCTGTATGGGCAGTATGTTCGCTGGGCCAATCGCAATACGTCAGAGAGGGTACGTGGACTTCGCCCATGCAATAACTCAGCAGGAATACGCCCGTTTACAGATGTGGATATATATGTCACTAAGAAGCTAGCAAGTGAATGCTTCCTTATAATTTTCTGCCGCTGTAAGTTAAATATCCTGACAATCAGCTCCACCACAGAAAAAGACTACAGGTAAAACAGAGCTTTGTCCGATGCTCTACACTGTTACATTAATAGAATTCTTGGAACGCATATACTATAAACTGAGGCCATTGTCAGACATTACTGTAGTGGGTGCCACCCCTATTGCAGATATTGTTGCCTGAGGATATATGGTAACTTATGTCATTGTAGCAGTCATCCAATATACATACAGAAGTTAGAAGGGGCATCAACAACTAGCATCTACATTGCTATCTGGGAACGGCCGAGGGAAATAGGTGAACACTCTTTACCAGGGGTGTTCGGGGCAGGGCCAGGAGTTGAAACTTTGCACAGGAGATAGCGTGGGTGCAGGCTTGGCAATTCTAGATGATTCGCTGATGGTGGCATAACCCGAAATGGGATCAACTTTCTACTGTACATCACCATTTCATGCTAAGGTAGCTGCTGCGATTGTGAACCAATGCATTTGCTACGTGTCCAAATTCATCAGAGATGAAACTTCCTGGCAGATTAAAACTGTGTGCCCGACGGAGACTCGAACTTGGGACCTTTGCCTTTCGCGGGCAAGTGCTCTACCATCTGAGCTACCGAAGCACGACGCAGGCCCGGTACTCACAGCTTTACTTCTGCCAGTATCTCGTCTCCTACTTTCCAAACTTTACAGAAGCTCTCCTGCGAACCTTGCAGAACCACTACTCCTGAAAGAAAGGATACTGCGGAGACATGGCTTAGCCACAGCCTCGATGATGTTTCAGATTGAGAGTTTCACTCTGTAGCGGAGGGTGTGCTGATATGAAACTTCCTGGCAGATTAAAACTGTGTGCCCGACCGAGACTCGAAAGTTTGGAAGGTAGGAGACGAGATACTGGCAGAAGTAAAGCTGTGAGTAGCGGGCCTGCGTCGTGCTTCGGTAGCTCAGATGGTAGAGCACTTGCCGGCGAAAGGCAAAGGTCCCGAGTTCGAGTCTCGGTCGAGCACACAGTTTTAATCTGCCAGGAAGCTTCATATCAGCGCACACTCCGCTGCAGAGTGAAAATCTCAGTCTGGAATCATCAGAGATGGACTTGCGCTTATGCCCAAGTGTAGCCTGCTACTATGCCATTGACTTCCAGTGTTAACGTTAGTGTCTGCAGTTGTCAGTTGTTTGCTATGGACGGAGCTGGATAGCATGAAGTGTACTAGTGGCTGGTGTTCATCGTCACCCACAGCAAACACTTGTGACCTGCAGTACCGTCTTTTATGATTGGTGCCGCAGGCGACACGTAATTTGTGTAATATTTAGTAATTTATTCGGGTCAGCTTCACTCACGTTCGTGGGGAACGATGTTGGTGAAAACTTTTCGTGCGTTTCCATGTGGTTGTGTGAGCGTAGGATGGCAGTTTAAGCATTTTTTTTCTGTGGGAGACTGCCAAGAATGAGGAGGGTGAATAGCTAAGTACTGATGTAACTACCCTACCGCGCACCGCTAGACTGCTGGACAATCGGCTTTTCTGTCATTCAGATCATGACGTTGACTGTATGTGATCAGTTGATTGATGAACACCATGCCGACTACTCCTGAGGTATTCAACAGTAATATTAACTCTCAAACGTGGCCACTGCTGATACTGTTACTTGGTCATCTTTAGCAACTTTCAGAATCTTAGTTAATAGTGGATCATATGACTCTATTGTCTTTCTACTGACTCCCCTATTTGATTATAGACATATGATGGCGTCATGGATCAAAGATTCATCATACCATACGCCACGCAGTTTACACGAAAAGTTACACTTGAGTGCTACGTCTTGTGAATCTGCAGCCCATGCTGAGCCCGTTTGCTTATTTACTAGTACACATTCATTAAACTTGATGCTTTTTGCAGCCACGTGGGTTCGGTCATAAGAGTAGTCTATCGGCAAACCATAAATATCAGTAAAAAACTCAAACTACTGGAGTCCGAGAGAGGTCCTAACTTCAGTATCATTTCGTAAAATTTGTTAGTAGATGACAGCACTCGGTCTGTCAAGGTCACTTATTCGACTTACTTTGCAATGTGAAGTAAAACTGTCTCTAGTTTCACAGAAGTAAGAGAATGGAGGAAGAGGAGGAGGGGATAGCACTGCTGCTGCAGGCTGTCATTGCATTTCTCGTATCAGCAACCGCAGTGTTTGCTACTGTTGTCGCTGTTGAATGGCTAACTACTGGTATGACAATTGCTACAGCATTGGTCGTATTTTTTGTTTTATTAACGGAAAAATCGATTTTCGGTCACTTAGTGACCATCCTCAGTGCTGTAACATACAATTTAAATTGGAAGGCACTGGTGTCAACAAGCTTAGAGCGATCACATAAACTGAGGCCGCTGTCACTAAGTGACCGAAAATCGATTTTGCGGTTAATAACACAAAACAAAATACGACCAATGCTGTCTCTCCTTCCTAGTATATCCATTATCTGGTCGTGGTGCACAGGACACTCCATGGAGTCGCCAATCAACACAATTGCTACAGTTACTGTTGCAGTTCCAACTGCTCCAGATGTCACGATTGCTATTTATCTTCCTATTTTTGTTGCAGTTCTATTTGCTGCTGCCATTTTTCTGTCGATCACTATAGAACCACTTGCGTCTGGTGACTTGTGTAGATCAGCGAAGCTACAGAAGCCACAAGTTGAGGCTCTGAAACAGCAGTAACACAAGATACCTGTGCTGCAAACGGCCCAGTCACCTAGTGCAGCGCCGCGGAACAGATACAAGCCAATGTTGTCCCTCCACAAGTCCACAGTACCAAGAGAGAATTCCGAAAGTTCAGTCCAAGGGCGCGTGATCAGTAGCTTTATACACAGACAGCAAGAACAAATTCTTCAGGCTTTCACCGTGAGCTGTGTGTGTGTGTGAAATCTGATGGGACTTAACTACTAAGGTCATCAGTCCCTAAGCTTACACACTACTTAACCTGAATTATCCTAACGACAAACACACACACTCATGCCCGAGGGAGGACTCGAACCTCCTCCGGGACCAGTCGCACAGTCCATGACTGCAGCGCCTAGACCGCTCGGCTAATCCCACGCGGCCCACCGTGATCTGTCGACGTCTTGAGATGTCGGGTATTCCGCTGGATATCAGTAACGTTCATGCACAATGTATCGACAATGTGACTCGTTGTTTTCATCATGTGGTAGCTGATACTGCTCGTCGAGTGGAAAAAGTCCGGTATTGACACATACAGCCTCGAAATCTCGGCAAGAGACCGAGAGAACTCAACATCCTACTTTTCCTCTGTCGAAGCTTGTCCAACTTCATCAAGAGCTTCTACAGAAAAGACATGTACCGAAATATCAAAAAGCTGAAACTCAGAGGACTTATTGCAATGTCTCAAGCAACTACATATCACAGAATCGGATTTAACGGTCAGTTTTGATGTGATATTAATGTTAACCAGGGTACCACTGAAAGCCTCGCCGGAACAGATTTCAGCGCAATTTGACAGTGCTCTGTTCAGGAATATACTAACCTAAACTTATTTTCTGTACGCAGCCACCATTACGAGCAAACAGAAGGTGCAGCCGCGGGCAGCCCTCTATCTCCAGTTGTTACCAATATCTTCATGGAGAACTTCGACGAGGAGGTGTTAGAGATGGCTAGATACAAATCCAGTTGCTTCTTCAAGTGTGTGGACAATACCTTTGTGATATGGCCTCATGGTAGGGAGAGCCTCCTTGAGTTTCTGGAACATCTTAAGCTGAGCTGAGTTCCGCGTGGTTACAGGCGCCATGTCATGGATTACGTGGCTTCACCCGCGGATGGTTCGAGTCCTCCCTCGTGCATGTGTGTGTGTGTGTGTGTGTGTGTGTGTGTGTGTGTGTGTGTGTGTGTGTGTGTGTGTGTGTGTGTGTGTTGTTGTTGTTGTTCTTAGCAAAAGTTAGTTTAATCAGTGGGTAAGTCTAGGGACCGATGACTTCAGCAGTTTGATACCTTAGGAATTCGCATTTCAACATTTGAACATCTTAACTCACGCCACAGAAATATTAAGTTCACCATTAAACTAGAAAAGGATAGTCAGTTGCCGTTTCTGTATGGACTTGTCAAAGAGAGCAGATGCCGCGTGGTGTAGCCGTTCGATCTAGGGTGCCTTGTCACAATCAGTGCGGTTCCCCCCGTCAGAAGTTCGAGTCCTCCCTCGGGAATGGATGTGTGTTTTGTCCATAGCGTAAAGTTAGATTAAGTAGTGTGCAGACTTAGGGATCGATGGCCTAAGTAGTTTGGTCCCATAAGACCTAACCCCAAAAAAGGGAGCAGGTGGGTCGCATGGCCACAGTGCGTTGTCTATTCCCGGTGCCTTGTTTCGACTCATGTCTTTCAGTGCTCTGTCAAACTCTTCACGCAGTATTGTATCTCCCATTTCATCTTCATCTACATCCTCTTCCATTTCCATAATATTGTCCTCAAGAACATCACCATTGTATAGACCCTCTATATACTCCTTCCACCTTTCTGCTATCCAGGTACCATCTCCTTAAATTCCCACCTTTTTGCAGTTTCTTCAGTTTTAATCTACAGTTCATAACCAATAGATTGTGGTCAGAGTCCACATCTGCCCCTGGAAATGTCTTACAATTTAAAATCTGTTTCCTAAATCTCTGTCTTACCATTATATAATCTATCTGAAACCTTCTAGTATCTCCAGGGTTCTTCCATGTATACAACCTTCTTTCATGATTCTTGAACCCAGTGTTAGCTATGATTAAGTTATGCTCTGTGCAAAATTCTACCAGATGGCTTCCTCTTTCATTTCTTACCCACAATCCATATTCACCTACTATGTTTCCTTCTCTCCCTTTTCCTACTCTCGAATTCCAGTCACCCATGACTATTAAATTTTCGTCTCCCTTCACTACATGAATAATTTCTTTTATCTCATCATACATTTCATCAATTTATTCATCATATGCAGAGCAAGTTGGCATATAAACTTGTACTACTGTAGTAGGCATGGGCTTTGTGTCTATCTTGGCCACAATAATGCGTTCACTATGCTGTTTGTAGTAGCTTACCCGCACTCCTATTTTTTTATTCATTATTAAACCTACTCCTGCATGACCACTATTTGATTTTGTATTTATAACCCTGTATTCACCTGACCAAAAGTCTTGTTCCTCCTGCCGCTGCACTTCACTAATTCACACTATATCTAACTTTAACCTAGCCATTTCATTTTTTAAATTTTCTAACCTACCTGCCTGATTAAGGGATCTGACATTCCACACTCCGATCTGTAGAATGCCAGTTTCCTTTCTTCTGATAACAATGTCCTCTTGAATAGTCACCGCCCGGAGATCTGGATGGGGGACATTTTACCCAAGAGGACACCATCATCATTTAACCATACAGTAATGCTGCATGCCCTCAGGAAAAATTACGGGTGTTGTTTCCCCTTGCTTTCAGCCGTTCACAGTACCAGCACAGCAAGGCCATTTTGGTTAGTGTTAGAAGGCCAGATCAGTCAGTCATCCAAACTGTTGCCCCTGCAACTACTGAAAAGGCTGCTGCCCCTCTTCAGGAACCACACATTTGTCTGGTCTCTGAACAGATACTCCTCCATTGTGGTCGCACCTACGGTACGGCCATCTGTATCGCTGAGGCATGCAAGCCTCCCCACCAACGGCAAGGTCCATGGTTCACGGGGGGGCATTAATATCATAATGATAACATAACTTCATGTTCAACAGAATTTCCCAACTTCTAAGAGAGCTGTCATTTATAATTTACTTAAAAAAAGTTTAACTTTTGAATATTTCCTTTAAAAACAAAAATTTGGTAAATCTAAGAAATCACTGTGTCCAGTAAATTTCAGGCTTCAGTATTATTATAACAGAATTTTGAAACATTACAAGGTATAAAAATGGCTGTTTTCTTGATATTTTATCTCAATTAATAACTTCAAAGTTATGAACAAAAAGAAATATTTTTTTCTTCACACAAGAGTACAATAATATTTTGTTAAATTTAATAGCAGTAATGTATATACTAAGTACCATTATGTACATACTAAGTACCATTTTGGTTTCAGTACAGAGCAAACAATATGTAAACTGCACAAGAAATGTATATATATTTATTTCTTTATTTATTCTTTGTCCATAGACTTTTCAGTTGAGGATATTTGGTATTACCTATAACTTTATAGGCAGATAGACTAAGACAGATGTAACATATGTGTTCTAACTGCATTTAACAAGTCACATGAATAAAGTCTTAAATACAATGTACACTGCCAGAAAAAAATGCAAAACTAAAATATAATTAATGTATAGTGATTAAATTTGTGGAATACATTTGTCTAGGTAACATGTTTATGTAATTAACATAGCAAAATTACAGGTTAATGCAAGCATGAGGTAAGCCATTGCAAATGTGAAGTGCTGATACATTAATAGCTGGTGTAACCAGTAGAATGTTGAATGCAAGAATGCAAATGTAAATGAATTGTGTTGTACAAGTGCCAGATGTCAGTTTTTGGGATGGAGTTCCAAGTCTGTTGCACTTGGTCAGGCAATACAAGGACAGTTAATGTTGTTTGTTATGACACTGGAGTTGTTGTCCGATGATGTCCCATATGTGCTCGATTGCAGACAGATCTGTTGGTGAGCAAGCAGGCCTAGACACCCCCTGGAGTGCTGTTCATGAATGGCAACACAACAGGTCAAACCAGCAGACTGACATACAAAGTTGCAGTCAGGGTGCGAGGGATAACCATGAGAATGCCTTTTCTGTCATACGAAATTGCACCTCAGAAGGCCATAACTCTACATCTAGGTCCAGTGGATCTAGCATGCAAAAAGTTAGGTTGCAGCTCCTCAATTGGCCTCCTTCTACCCAACACACGGACACCACTGGACTGAAGAAGAACCAGCTTTCATCAGAAAATCCAACAGACCTACACACAGCCCTCCAATAAGCTCTCATTCAACACCACTGGAGTCTCAAATGGTGGTGGTTTGGGCTAGTTGAATGCACTCTATAGCCTGTCTGACTTCATGCTGTCCTTGAAGAATCCAATTTGTAACAGTTCGTTGTGTCACTGTTGTGTCAACTCCTGCTCGAATTGCTGCTGCGGGTACAGTACAATGTGCCAGAACCATATGCCAAACACAATGATCTTCCCTGTCATAGTGCCATGTGGCAGACAAGACCATGGTCTTCTTGTAACCATACATTTTTGTGACCACTGCGGCCAGCAATCATGTACAGTGACTACATTCCTGCTAAGTCTTTCTTCAGAAGGAAAATCCAGTTTCTTGTAGCCCTATTATATGACCTAGTTGCATGTTGAATAAGGTGTCTTTGTTGCCCTAAAGACATTCTGGACTTTTCAACTCACCATGTCCAATCTCAAAGATAACTAACACTCATGACCATCTCAGTATGTACTTAAAGCAAACCTGATTTGTATCCTCGTAGTGGCACTACTGGCATCACTCTTATGCAGCTCACATGTAATTTGAACAGACATAATCTTACAGATGTTGAAACATGCCCACTAACCTTTGTTTTCCATCGCACTACTCTTTCTTGGAGTTGTGATTTTTTCTGTCAGTGTATATACTATAAATGTACAGTAAAGATAATGGGATCAGACTTTACATGCTCAGAAAAGATTATCGCATATTTTCTGTTACCATATAGCACCAGAATTTAGTTCCATTCTTAATACTTACTCGTATTGTCTATACATTTCTCAGTAAGATATACTTTTAAATGATTTAAAAAATTAATTCCTTTTCTTTGTTAACTGAGTTTGGAAACTTGTTAAAATAACCTTTTGCCTGCTTCATCAGGAGCACTCATTGTCAGTTTGAGATTCCACTCTCTTGTGAGATAATTTTCCTTCTTCTTTCTCCATGTTCCTGTATGTCTTTATTTAGGATATCATTTGCTCTCCCTTCCATAGCATGTATATATATATATCATTTTCCCTGTTGTTAGTGCCACGTGGCCATGTGGAGCCTGGTCTTCTGTATATGTACACACAGGGTGAATCACTTAAAACTTGCACTGCAAATATTTATGGAGTGGAAAATGTTATTGATGTGTGGCTTCCACAGAATGGTTTGGTAGCTAGGGGCTTGTAATGTTAGCCAATAAACAGGTTATAATAATACGTAGAAAATTTATTTTTTGTGCAAACATACATGTTTTTAAATGGAACAGTACCTATGGATATTAACAAACTAAAAGTAGGGTAAATTAGAATGTCAGTGGTGTTTGTTGCAGAATGCTAGTGTGTCTCGTTTATGAGATATTGTATTTTGAAAAGTTCCCACATCAACACTTTTTTGTGCCATTCAACTTTTGTAGTTGCTAGGTACATTGTTGTTAAATTTTGTTACAGTGTGCTTCTGTGTCCCTTGAGTGAATTACAACATCCTGCTCAGGTGGTGGGTGACAGTCCAAGAAGTAGATCGTGAGTGGTCGATGGGATTTACCAGTGCAAAAAAAAACCAACATGCTCATGGTGTATCAAGAGTGTAAGAAGATGCAGTTTGTTGTTGTATGGTGTATGTGACAAGATATCCCAATAGACATCAACCATCTCAGCAATTATTTATCAACCTTTTCAACCAGTTACATGAAAGAGGTAGTGCAACACCTAGACAGTGAACAGAAGGACACAAGTGATGACATAAAAGGGGGAAATTAATGTTCTTGCTGCTGTTACAGTTGATCCACATGTTAGCTCCCATGCAGTCACTCGAGGAAGTGGCATGAGTCAGGCAAGTGTCCTACACATTCTCCATTGACATACATTCCATGCCTATCACGTCTCTCTCCAGCAATAGCTGCATGGAAATGATTAAGGGAATCATGCTAACTTCTGTTGATGGGCATTAAGACATGATACTCCAGATGTATCACATATATTGTTTAGTGATAAAGCCACATTTACCAGTCATGCCCAGGTAAATCGCTGAAACATGCATTATTGATCGGCTGCAATCTCCAAAGGCTTCATCAGGTGGTTCATCAGTGCCCATGAAGTGTAAACATTTGGTGTGGGATAGTGAACCATTAACTCATAGGCCTGTTTTTCACACTGAATGCACACAAGTATCATGGACTCCTATCAGACCATTTTCCATGGATGCTAGAAGCTGTTCCTCTGCAGACTAGGAGGAACCTGTGGTATCAACATGGTGGCTGTCAAGCCCATAGCATATGAAGCATTAAAGCATGGCATCATTAATAGATTGTGAATCTTTGAAATGGATGCAGAATACCTATATCTTAGCCAGCCCATTCCCTGGATTTGATGCCTATAGACTTTTTTCTGTGGTAAAACTGAAAGATTCTGTGTGCAGGGACATACCAACTACACCCAATGATACACAACGATGTATTACTGCAGCCTTCTTGGACATGTCCACTGAAGTGCTAGCACGTGAGCAGCAGCCATTCCATACCAGACTAGGAGAATGTACTGTGACTGCTGTTGGTAATTTTGAACACAGCCTGTGATGATCAGCTGTTGTATAACTGGTCAGAATCCACATAAATAGTTTATGCAGTTGTGCACTTGTGTTGTTCTTTAGTGTATGATACCACAGGTATTGTATAAGTACCAGTGTGAGAACTTTCCAAAATATGATATCTCATAAACAACTAGCACTAGAATACTGAAACAAACACCACTGACATACTAATTTACTTTTCTTTTAGTTTTTTAATACCAGTAGGCATTGTTCCATTTAAAAAGTGTATGTTTGCACATAAATTACACTTCCTAAGTGTTATTATCATCTGTTGACTAGCTAACAATATGAGCCCTTGACTACCATTGCCTACCACTCTGTTAAAATGGCACATCAATAGCACTTTCCATTTCTGCAAGATTTGCAGTGCAAGTTTTAGGCGATTCACCCTGTATACATCCCATTCTGACGTAATTCTCTATTATCTTGTAATGATTCACAAAGTCAAATGCTTGAAAGGTCCAGGAAGGTCCTACAAATCTCCTGTTGCCTGTGAAGTGAAATCAGAAAATGTTCAACTCAATCTGTTTACACTGTTATTGTAGACTTCCCTTTTCTGAAACGATGTTGTGACGAGTTTTGTATTTTAAATTTAGTTATAAAACTTACAGTTCTGTTCTTTATTATTGTTATCTGAAAAAGTGCTTTGGCCTAAAAGTAGTTACAGAAAACTAATTTATGTATTTAACAAAACTGTGACTGGCTGAAGTGTTTTTGTTAGTGTTAACCTATTTTCTCCCTGTAAGTTGAAATTTGCAAAGATGTAAGTCAGTGTATATAATCATTTAAAATATACTTTTTCTATGCATGGTGAGCTCTGAGGAGAAATAATATATAACCTTGAAGTTTTCATTTAAAATCTTCCTGGAGCCTCAAAAGACTACATGAACATTTAAAGAATATGCTGACTTGTTTTACATAATACATCAGGAGCTTCACATTAGGAATCATCATAGGACTAAAAGAGTCAGAAAGCTACAACAGAGACAGTATTATGTAGTGATAATTATGATCACAATTTAGATAATATATACATAATAGTGAAGGCAGCAGAGGATCAAGTAGGTGAAAGGATAAGGGTTAGTAGCAACCCTTGGGTAACAATAGAGATACTGAATGTAAGTGATGAGAGGAGCAAATATAAAAATGCAGTAAATGAAACAGGCCAATGGAAATACAAATGTCTAAAAAATGTGATTGAAAGAAAGTGCAAAATGGCTAAGCAGGAATGGTTAGAGGACAAACATGAGGATATAGAAGCATATATTGCTAGGGATCAGATACATGCTGGCTACAGGAAAATTAAAGTGACCTTTGGAGAAAAGAGAAGCAGCTGTATGAATATCAATAGTTCAGGTGGAAAACCAGTCCTTGACAAAGAAGGGAAAGTAAAAACGTGGAAGAGTATGCAGAGGGTCTCTACAAGGAAGATGTGCTTGAGGACATTATTATGGAAATGGAAGAGGATGTAGGTTAAGATGAGATGTGAGATATGGTACTGCATGAAGGATTTGACAGAGCTGTGAAAGACCTAAGTCGAAACAAAGCCATGGGAGTAGACAACATTCCGTTAGGATGACTGATAGACTTGGGAGAGCCAGCCATGACAAAACATTTTCATCTGGTGGACAAAACAAAAACAAATACAAAACCAGTGAAAATAACTATGAATATTACATGAGTATGGTATCTACATCATTTCTCAGACTTACACTATAGTATATCACACTCAGAATTTCTGGTCTGCAGATCTATTAGGTTTTTTTTTCATTCTGGCTAAAAGAACTCTTCCAAACTGTAAAATGACCTTTCCAGTAGAAGTTGCTTCAGATGCTCCCTAAAAGAAGAATGGTTATCAAATTTGCTTTTAATATCTGGTGGGAGAGAATTGAAGGTTTTTACCAACATTGTGGAAATTATGCTTTCTCCTAGTATAATATGTATGGTATTCACTGTTTCTTTTATAAAACTCAGTATTTTTGCTGATGAAACACATAAGAGAAAATATGTACTGGGGAGTAACAGAATTTTTAGTTTCCAGAAAATGTTTCTACAACTGCATCTAGAGTCTATGCCGCTCATTATTCTTACAACTCGTTTTTGGGCCAAGAGTATTTTATTTGCAAGTGTTTGGTTTCTCCAAAATATAATACCATATGTTATAAGAGAATGGAAATATCCATAGTATGCTACTTTCATTGTGTCTATATTTCTGCTCTTGGAGAGAATGCATAGGGCAGAAGTCAATGAATTGAGTCTCTTCTGAAGATTTATTATATTATGAGACCAGTTTACTCTGGAGTAAATTACAACACCTAAAAACTTCCTGTTGCAACTCTTTCTATTGACTTGGTGTCACACTGCACAGTTAACTCATCCTCAGTTCTAGCAATTGCAGTGAACTGAATATAGTTAGTCTTATTAAAGTTCAATTTATGCTAAAACCATTTCATTAAATCAGTAAGACTATTCTTAACAGATTCTTGAATATCTTTGCATGTATAACAATCAATCATAATGCTGGTGTTATCCACAAAAATGGTAAAAAATCATTGTAGCTTTGTACATTGAGGTAGGTCATTTATACATATGAGGAACAGTAAAGGACGAAGAATGGGGCACTTCTTATTTACTGGTTCTCCAATTAGATTACACCAGGCCACTACAGATCTCATCAGTACTGTCTACTACTACTTTCAGTTTTCTGTGTGTAATTGTAAATGATGTTTTTCACAAAATTATTAAGTGGTTCTCAGCACATGGACTCTCTTTAAATTTCGTTAAACACAGTATATACAGTTCCATACAGTAAATGGAACAACTACAGTAATAAATATAGTCTTTGAACAGAAGTCTGTAGCTAAGGTAGAATTTTCAAAAATTTTAGGTGTGTCCATTGATGAAAGGCTAAACTGGAAGCAACACATTGATGGTCTGCTGAAACATCTGAGTTCAGCTACATATGCTATTAGGGTTATTGCAAATTTTGGTGATAAGAATCTCAGTAAATTAGCATACTATGCCTACTTTCATTCACTGTTTTCGTATGGCATCATATTCTGGGGTAATTCATCGTTGAGTAGAAAAGTATTCATTGCTCAAAAACATGTAATCCGAATAATTGCTGGAGCCCACCCACGGTCATCCTGCAGACATCTATTTGAGGATCTAGGGATCCTCACAGTAACCTCACACTATATGTACAGGGCGTTACAAAAAGGTACGGCCAAACTTTCAGGAAACATTCCTCACAAAAAAATAAAGTGTCGGGAAACGCTTAATTTCCATGTTAGAGCTCATTTTAGTTTCGTCAGTATGCACTGTATTTCCTCGATTCACCACCGTGATTTCATACGGGATACTCTACCTGTACTGCTAGGACATGTGCCTTTACAAGTATGACACATCATGTGGTTCATGCATGATGGAGCTCCTGCACATTTCAGTCGAAGTGTACATACACTTCTCAACAGCAGATTCGGTGACTGATGGATTGGCAGAGGCGGACCAATTCCATGGCCTCCACACTCTTCTGACCTCAACCCTCTTGACTTTAATTTATGGGGGCATTTGAAAGCTCTTGTCTACGCAACCCCGGTACCAAATGTAGAGACTCTTCATGTTCGTATTGTGGACAGCTGTGATACAATACCCCATTCTCCAGGGCTGCATTGGCGCATCAGGGATTCCGTGCAATGGAGGGTGGATGCATGTATCCTCGCTAACGGAGGACATTTTGAACATTTCCTGTAACAAAGTGTTTGAAGTCACGCTGATATGTTCTGTTACTGTGTGTTTCCATTCCATGATTAATGTGATTTGAAGAGAAGTAATAAAATGAGCTGTAACATGGAAAGTAAGCGTTTCCCGACACATGTCCACATATTTTCTTTCTTTGTGTGTGAGGAATGTTTCCTGAAAGTTTGGCCGTATCTTTTTGTAACACCCTGTATTCACTTATTAAATTTGTTGTTAATAATCCAACCCAGTTCAAAAGTAATAGCAGTGTGTATAGCTATAACATCAGGAGAAAGGATGATCTTCACTATGCAGGGTTAAATCTGACTTTGGCACAGAAAGTGGTAAATTATACTGCCACAAAAGTCTTTGGTCACCTACCAAACAGCATCAAAAGCCTGACAGATAGCCAACTAACATTTAACAGTAAATTAAAAGAATTTCTAGATGACAACCCCTTCTACTCATTGGCTGAATTTTTAGATACTAAAAAAATTTTAAAAAATAAAAAAGAACAACTTATACATTAGTGTCATGCAATATTTTATGTAATGTAATATCTTGTACAGACATCTTTTATTAACCTGACGCATTCCACATCATTACAAAGTGTCGTATTCATGATCTATGGAACAAATATTAATCTAATGTATCTTTGAGGTATGATTCTAACCATTTATTTGTTACATCACTTATTTCTAATAGGTCTGATTTCTGTAATAGGATTTGGTGGTTCACAATGTAAATGCTTTTGACAAGTCACAACATAATCCTGTTGCTACCATTTTGTCATTAATTGAATCCAGGCTTTATTTGTGAAAGTCCAGATTTCTTGTTCAGTTGACAGGCTCTTTTGGAAACCAAACTGACTTTTGCTGAGAATGTTATATTTATCTAGATGTTCCAAAATTCGTATACACATAAGCTTTTCCAGAATCTTTGAAAAAACAGTTAGAAGGGAAATGGACTGTAATTTGTGACTTTGGTTTTGTCGCCTTTCTTGAGAAGAGGTTTTATGACAGCATATTTGAGTCTGTCAGGCACAGTTCCTTGTAGTAAGCATGCATTGAAAATGTGGTTAAGTACATCACTAATAGAAACACAGCCCCGTTTAGCAAATTATTGGAGATATGATACAACTCCCTGAAATACGTATTCTTGAGAGAGATGATTGTCCTTTTAGTTTCAGATACTGTGACAGGTCCGATATGAATTTTACCTGTATATTTGGGTATAGTCTTTTGCATATGACTCAGAACTTCATTAACAGAGCCCTTTCAGCCTGTCTGTTCTGAAACTGATAAGAAGTGGTTGTTGAAAATATTGGCTATGTTTTCAGGATCATGTACTAGATTTCCTTCATGTTTAATATTGAGTTCTTCAAAATTTCGTATGGTTGTCCCTGTCTCCCTTCTAAAAAACTACTAATAGTCTTTATTTTGTTGTGAGAGTTGTGAATTTCTTGTTCATAGTACGATGCCTTTGATTTTTGTATTACCTTCTTTAGTATCTTACAGTACATTTTATAATATCCAGTTTTCACTGTGTCCTCAGACATTCCAACTGCAATGTAAGGTTCCCTTGTTGTTGATTTTTTAATTCACTTTGTGATCTGTGGTTTGTTCTTTGACATACCAGTAATGCTTTTTTGGGAATACCTCTTCAAAGGTGACTGATAACTCATTTCTGAATATATTAAATTTAGCATTAACCTCATCCACCATGTATACTGGGCTGCAGTCCATCTGTTGCAGTTTGCATTTAAGGACTTCCAATGTATCACTAGTCATTGACCTAATAGCTTTACAGGTGGGGATTAATTTCTTGAGGGGTGTACTCTCATGCAGAGAGAGGAGTTGTCCATTGTGGTCAGAAAGTCATTTCAAGACAACGTTACAGTGAAGCTATGGTACCTACTTAAATCTATAAGTATATTGTCTATTAAAGCCTGACTCCCAGGTCTGATCCTAGTGGGAAAGCCAACTACTGGAATAAGATGATACAGGTATTGGAGCTCTACTTTGTTGCTGTTTTCAGTTTAAAAGTTTACATTTAAAATCCCCTAGAATGATAATTTCATTATTTTTACAAAATGAAGCAGACAACAATAAATCTATTTGAACCAAAAACACCCTAAAGTTAGCTCCAGGTACCCTGTTAATTGCAACTGCTATTACTTGGGAGCTATCTACTGTAGCATCTATTGCACATGCTTCAAATAATTGTTCTAAACAGTATGTTCTTATACCTACAGATCTAAATATGAAATAATTTTTAACTAAAAAAGAGCTACATCACCTCTTTCCTTGTTGTCCCTAGAGTAGCAACTTGCAGTGTTGTAGTTAGAATGTAAATATAATAAGTTAATGTCATTTGTGATATGATATTTCGTAAAGCATAATATTTGAGCATTGTTTATACAAATTCTCTCATTTGTATTAACTGATAGCTAAGTAGTTTGCTACTAAGTACCCTAATGTTTTTATTAAAGATAGACAAGTTAGACTTGCTAGTAGAGGTGTCACTTACCTTGATGGCTTCTTTTCCTTGGTATCTGTAGTTAAAAATTGTTTCAGATGAGATGGGCAAACTACTTCCCATCTACTTGTTGTTCCTTGTGCAGTCTGCTTGGCTGTTGTGTTTATTCCTGCAGCTAATGTTATGCCTAAAATATTCGTGGTGTATTTGTTGACTGAGGCTTCTGCTTCCCGATGATGATCAATTGCTGAAGTTATTTCTAGAGCTTGCAAAATTTGTGCTTCATTAACCTCGGTACTTATTGGCTTCAACCATTTGGTTTACACATGACTAACTCAGTAAATCATGACATTGTGGCACATTCACAAAGAGTACATTTGCTTATGCCATACATACACTGTACATATGTTGTACATATACTGCGGTAAGATACTTTGACAGCATAAAAAAATAATGATGCTGCAGGCAAGGTCTGCAAAATGTTTGTCCAGTGGTGCTAAACCGGCAAATTGCTAAAAATTTGGTAGGATACATCAGAATGCAGATGCAGCAAACAAAAGAAAAATCAGCACTTTGTGTGGATATGTGTATATCTGACTACTGAGTAAGTGCATAAAATATGTGTACAATGTAAATAATTTGCCATCTGACATTAAGTGTAGGTCTTCACCCAAAAAAGGCACTTGAGCGAGAGCCAATCACAATGCCTCAACTTAGCCTATATTCAAAAGTATCTGAATTATTTATCAATCTTGCTTTGTTGCCCCACTGCTCTTAGGTGATTTTCTCTCCAATGTAGGTCAGTGCTGTATGGTGAGAGGACTAGGATGCAGGTATGAAGATTGAAAACATTGCTATAAAGAAAAACATCTTGCACTTTTCTCTGTGCACATCTGCATAAAATATTTGACTGAATTTGCACTTCTGCAAGTCTCAGCCTCTTCATGCACTCATACAATTTTAGTGAACTGGGAACTGCTAAAAGCATTGACTGTTATAGGTCCTGTTGAGATAGTGAAATACAAAATTTTGTACATAGGGAAATCAGTACCACTGGAGTAATATAGCTTGTGTGTATTGTGGCAAAAATAATATGTTTAGCCTAGTTTAACAGAGCACTACGAAGTAGTATTTGTTAGAGTCAGTGAGTGAAAACAGTCATATAACTAATGTAAGGATCATAGAATTTTGTCAGCTGATTGTCTCACATTTAGTGACTCACTCAAATCTAGAGAGTGAGTCTTAAATATGAATCTTGCTGACATGGCCATGGAGAATAGTCTCATATGCTTGTTTCATTTGATTGGAAAAAGTGACTGAACGAAAAAACTGGCCAGTGAGCTGTTAAAATCAGTCAGCTATACCATTAGTAAGATCTGTAACTACATCTATACTTTGTAAAGCATTTCTGAGTCAGATGGTAAAGGGTATTCCTAGTCAAACCAGTTGTTATGGAGTCAGAATCAGAATCAGAATTTTTATTGTCGGAAAGCATACAGCATTAAATCACAAGATTAAAGGTACAGGAGACTCATCAATATGACAATTACTGTTTATGTGTATTACAGAAACAATAATTATTAATTTATAATTTACAGAAATTGTGGCTAGCCTAACAACAGCATTACTCTAAAAATGAGAATAATTATTACAGTCATTTATTAGATGTCAAACTTCTAAACTTAATTAACAAAACATTTCAGCCACTTGCCTTCTTGCTCAGATCATCATATTGTCATTAACAAGTTCTTCTAAGGAATAATAACATTTCTGTACTAACAATTGTTGTAATTTTTGATTCATGCAGTTCCATTCAAATAAACTGTGTAAAGGCCATGACTACTAAACTGCATGCTTCAGTGTGCACTGTAATTAGTCTAATCTGGTGTTCAAGATCCCTGCAGGATATTATGGTATGTTTTTAGATTCCTCACTTAAAGATGAATCTAGAAACCTTGTAAACAGGTTGTAATGGGATAATTTGCATTTATATTCACTATCTGTCAGTTCAATGTTTTTCATCACCACCATAACAGTCTCTTATCGGTGAAACAAACCTGTGACAAGTCAGATGGTCCTTCTTTGTGTACATTCTGCATCCCCAGTTACTCGTACTTGGAACATGTTCCACACAGTTGGAACATGAGACAAACGAGTGTTTTGTAGGCAATCTAAGGTGGAGACTGATTGCATTTTCTAAGTATTCTACCAAACTGAAGTCTATCCCTTGCTGGAACTACAATGTTGCCTATGTGACTGCTACATTTAAACTGTCATACAGGTACTTGTATGAGTTGACTTATTCTAATTGTGACTCACTGATATAGTAATCATATCATATTGTGTGTTTCATGCAGTGCTCAATTTTATATGTCTGAACATTTAAAGTGAGTTTCAAATCCTTGAAACTATTTGAAATTTTATCATTAGCTGACTGAATATTTGTGCAACTTTTTCCAGACAGTACTTCATTGCCAATAATCTGCAGAACGCCTTACATTTCTACTGATATTTTCAGCAGGATCATTAATATGCATCACGATTAGAATGGATTCCAAGGTACTTCCCTGGGACATGCCTGAAATAACTTCTACATATGTCAATGGCTTTTCATCTGAGATAACATGCTGCATCCTCCCTGCCTAGAAGTTCTAAACCAGTCACATATTTCGCTTTGTACACTATATGATGCTTCTTTCAATGGTAAGTGCAAATTTGGTACTGTGTCCAATGTATTTCAGAAATCGAAACTGCCTTCATTCATACATAGCTTCCAGCGTTTCACGTGATAAATGTGAGTTAAGTTCCCCAAGACTGATTTTTTCAAAAGCCATGCTAGTTGGCATGGTGCACATCATTCTGTTGTTTGAGTTTGACATACCTAATTAAGTCTGAGCTCAGTGTATGTTCTATTATTCTACAACAGATGGCTGTCAATTATATTGGGCTGTAATTCTGTGGACCACTTCTGCCATCCTTCTTGTAGATGAGTGTAACCTGTGATTTCTTCCAACAACTGGACAGTGTTTGTTGTTTGTCAACTTTATGATAAATTATGGTTAAAAGAGGGCTATTTCAGGCATTCAGTGTCAAAATAATCTGATTGGGATACCATCAAGATGTGACATTTTGTTCAATGGTAGCGAATTTTGCTGTTCTCATCACCATTGACATTAATATCTAAATCACTCTTCTTTGCAGTGGTATTAGAGTTAAACTCAGGCAGTACTCCTATATTTTCCTCTGTGAAGAAACATTTGAAAATGGAGTTAATCATTTCTGCTTTTGCTTTAATATGTTCAGTTTCAGTTCCTGTGTCATTCATGAGTCTCTGGACACTGACTTTGGCGCCACAGACAGCCTTTACATTTCACCACCCTTTCTTTGGGTTTCCTGAGAGGTCGTTCCATAAGTTTCATAGTGTTTGAAGGTTTCATGGCTTGCCTTTGCCAAACGCATTTTATTTAGTATTTCATAATCAATAGCCGTTTGCTTTGCTTTATTCCTACTGTGGTGTAGTTACTGTTTCTTTAGAAGTTTCTTTACAGAGAGTGTGTACATGGAGGATCTTTCCCATAATGAACAAGTACAAGTGTAGTCGCCACTGGTCAACTATTCTTTCAGAATTCAGTCACAGTTCGCATTCATGTTGGTACCCAGTGCTGGAAGTTTCTCATTGAGATATCACATTACTGCCCTTCGTGTAATCTGCTGAACATGTAATTCTCATTACTTGTTTTTGTTGACTTCTGTGCTTTAGTAACCTTCATTCCTACAACTGATTCATGATCACTGATAGGGTATACCGGGGCAGTACCGACACGATAGGTTTTAGCTGTATTTTGATAGCTGCGCCCTTGCAGACGACACCACAACTAGCACTCAGTGTGTTTCTGTCTTCTACACATGCCAGTAGTTTTGTGGTATTTTATCCTAAAATTTTATAGTTTTCGATCTA
The DNA here is from genome assembly GCF_023897955.1 of Schistocerca gregaria. Taxonomy (NCBI): domain Eukaryota; kingdom Metazoa; phylum Arthropoda; class Insecta; order Orthoptera; family Acrididae; genus Schistocerca; species Schistocerca gregaria. The sequence goes on from NC_064931.1 coordinate 565,541,374, forward strand.
AAGAACGACTCTGAACAAGTTAAGGTAATACTCCAATCATTTGTGTCACTAAAATACAACATGTACAGCTAGATATTACATATTTTAACGAACATTTTGGTATAATAGTTGTAACATTTCAAAGTGTGCAGTAGTCTGTAGGGTTTGATACCCGCCATCTTGTCTCTCCAGGGTAATGCCAACATCCCACTAGGGGGCAATACCAATGAGGTATATAAACTACATAGAGTGGCTATCTGTGAGGTAACAGCGGTCCCAGCGGCAGCAAAAAGCAACACTGGCCGCCATTTTTTGCAATGTCTACATGTCAGTATATTTACATTTGGTGTATAGTACTGGCGTTAGAAAATCACTGTTTTCCGGTTGTAATTTGTTTTAAAAGTCTTATTGACGGATCGCGAATCGTGCCCTGTGTGTGTGCAGCGTACAATTGCGCTAATAGAAGTGATAAAACAACTGGAATATCATATTTCAGGTGAGTATCTAAATGCGTGTTGTACTTAGCGTCTTGTGCACCATTTTCGTGTTTAAGCTGTATACAAAAAGTAAATAAGCTTCCACTGAAAAAGAATGAGCTGTTAAGTCGGTGGGTAGCCAATATGAGGCGACATAAGTGGCAGCCAACTCAATATAGCTACATATGCTCGTTTCACTTTGAAGATAGATACATGTATAGTACAAACGAGAAAAGGTGACTTCTGGCAAACGCAGTACCGACAATATTTACGTTTCCTGACCATCTGCAGAAAACAACTATAGTATAGAGACAACCAAGGAAACGGCATGTCAGTGAAGAATCAGCTTCCTTATAAAATGAACCAAGTAAAATAGTTTCCCTGTTATTTATTTGATATATGGGTTATGTGTGAATTTTATTATTAATCAATGTATGTTTAAAGAAAAATAAAGCTTAATGGTAATACTTCATTTTTGTAGGTGAAAGAGTGAATCAGAATGATCATACAGATAATTGTTATTGTTTGCCTAGCCCCAAAAAATTGAAACGGAGTTATGAGGCACTACAGAAAAGGACCGAGAAGCTGAGGAAGCAAGCGAAACATGCAAGGCAAAGTGTTTCAAGAAAGAATAAACAAATTGTGACATATGAAACAGTGGTTGTAGGCCTAAATAAGAGACTTCAAGAAGTGATAGGATGTGACAAAAATAGTGATATTCTAAAGCACTTTTTGCAATGCAAAACAAATGTTCAATTCCTGAATATCCTGAAGAAATAAGACAGTAGCCCTTACACTCAATTTTTACTCCTCCAAAGCTTATAATTATTGGAAGAAGTTTGTTAAATTACCCAATCCTCGAACACTCCGCAGGTGGGCAACTACAGTAAATAGCAGTCCTGTATTTACTGAAGAAAGCTTAAAAAAAAAACGTAGTTCAGGACCTATTTTAGCTGCACTTATGTTCGATGAGGTGACTCTTAAAAAAGAATTAATACGGAATGGTAATAAGGTCTGAGGTGTGAGGAAAGTGATGATAGCCAAATAGCAAAAGAGGCACTAGTGTTTATGGTCACTGGGATTAATAAGAGTTGGAAAATTCTTTTTGGCTATTGTTTTCTTAATGGTTTAACAGCAAGTGTGAAACTTAATTTACTGCAGCAGTACCTCCATAAATTGGAGGAAACTGATGGAAAACAGGTTTCATTGCAATAAAATGCATCAAAAATAGTTTTTTTTTACTGCTCCAAAGGGTGTATTCAAATTGTTAACAGTGGCAGAAAGGGTTTTCACGGACTGTCAAACCTTAATATGGAAGAAGAATTTCCTTCTGTAGATGTGAGTGGAATTGTTCAGAATGTTGGTTGACAGGCCGAATTTATTTACTCGATTTTGACCATCTGATGGTGCCAGCTGAATTTGGAGAAGAGTCACATTACTCTTTTCTAGTCAGGATGCTGTTAAAATAGTATTTTAATTGTAGGTTACACCATTTGTGCAAAAAACAGGCCAAGGGAAGGAAGAGGGAAACATATTCGGCAAATATATACAAACTTTTATTGTTTAAGGGACAATGAAAGGTCGTGCGCTGTCAATTGAACGTTTTTGGACCTACTGAACTATTTAAAATTGTTTTTGACCTAATTTTTATGGCATTGCAGTGAAATGAACTGCAACATTCCTTAATAAACTTTTCAATTAATCGATGTCAGAAGTGTGTTTCATTTCTTTTAGCCTTCATCATGTTTTGCAGTAGAGAAATTAGATTGTCAGTGCAGATTGGCTTTTTTTTACGCCATGCGTAGTAAACAATAACAACATTCAGTATTAGCAGACGACGCGTAGGCTGCACCTTGACGGTACAAGACATGGCGGCTCAGTTTTCAAGTCGCCTCAAAGATGGCGGTGCCATAGCCAGTCTATGTTGTTTATATAAGTCGTTGGGGCAATATCGACAGGGTGTAGGTATTTCCACAGTCTAACATAACAGTCGCGACACTTCGCCTCGATTTTGTTGCCTACTGCGCCAGCAGCGCCCCTAAACTGTGAGTTCGGCACTATCGTGAAAGCGAATAGTGGTTGTTTCTTTTGATTTCTACAATGGTTTTTACAAGCGAGAGCGTTTGTAGCGCAATAAATTGCAGCGGCAACTGGAGGAAGACACCACTGCTGTCTTTTTTAGGTTTCCTAAGGATCCTAGAGGTACATACCATCGTGTTACTAAACTGTATCGTCAGGAGTCACGTGCAAACTACACGCGTATTAATGATTAATGTTTCGTTTTAGGAGCAGAAAATGGCTAGTCAATAGCAGACAAGAAGACCTTATGAAAAAAGACCCAGTTTACCTGTATAATAATATTAGGTTTTGTTCGCTACATTTCGAGCAAAACCAGTTCATGAACGCAGACAATAATAAACTCGTGTGGAATGCAGTACCCACACTTTTTGACATCCCACATAAGCCACCTCAACTGAAGATGAAACTGCCACAAAGGTTCGACAATCCATCTAAAGCTGTAAAACAGTACTATGACACAGAAGCAGCCAGTTCAGCTCTCCATGTATCAGTGCCAGATTCGTGTGAATCGTCAACACAGACCTGCTTTGACAATTACGTGCAGTTATTCGAGTCATACAAAAGCGTAATGTTTGTTATGTATTTTATTCACTTCTGTTGTTAGTCACTAAATTTTCCTTGATTCCGTCGTGTGACGACATTATTTTGTTAGCACCTTGTTCACTGAGAGATTGTTTCGAAATTATTCAAATATTTGGTTTTGTGTAACATGTAATCAGCTCATTATAATGTTTTCAACATATTTCACCCACTATTTGGCAGTTGCTTGTCCCACTTAGAATAAAACAACTTAAAATTAAACATTCATCTGGCTTGGATGGTGTCACATCACATCTCATAAAGGAATGCAGAGAATGTATATTAAAACCATTGACACACACGCTGAATTCTGCGATAGAAGATATATTTCCAGATTCACTGAAAGTAAGTAAAGTGAAGTCAATATTTAAGAAAGGGAACAGGGATGAATTATGAAATTACAGGCCAATATCATTGATCTCAACATTTGCTAAAATCTATGAAATGATAATAAAGAATAGAATTGTGAGTTTTATAACAAAGTACAGTATACAGCATTCATCACAACATGGTTTCAGAGAAGGGAAGTCAACAAAAACAGCATCAACAGATATAATTGAGCACATTCTTAATTTACTTGACAGGTAACAAAATACTTGTGGGATTTTTATGGACCTGTCTAAGGCATTTGATTGTGTGAACCACTCAAAATGAATGATGACATTATATCAGTATGGAATTAGAGGAAAATGCTATGACATACTTAAATCATACATTACAAATAGGAAACAATGCACAGAAATCAGACATACTAGTGGGGGAAATATAACAAACTACAGATCAGAATTACAAACAGTTAAACACATTAGACACTGCACTCGCATTCGGGAGTACAACAGTACAATCCCGCATCCGGCCATCCTGATTTAAGTTTTCCGTGATTTCCCTAAATCACTCCAGGCAAATGCCGGGATGGTTCCTCTGAAAGGGCACGGCCGACTTCCTTCCCCATCTGTCCCTACTACGATGACCACGCTGTCTGGTTTCCTTTCCCAACCAACCAACCTAAACACGTTGTGCCACAAGGGCCTGTGCTTGGGCCAATACTATTTATACTCTACGTAAATGACTTCCCTAGCTATATAAATCAGGAACTTATAATGTATGCTGATGACACAACAATCATTTGCACAGCTGACACAAAGGAGGAGCTTGAGAAGGAAGCACTCCTGACTATCAAAAATGCAAATAAATACTTAACACAAAACAACATGTTTATGAATCAGTCTAAAACAATGAATGTGTATTTCATACCAAGCATAGTGAAAATAATAATGTAAATGGAAAGACTATTAAAGAAGTAACCAGCACAAATTTTCTAGGAACTATAATAGACAAACATTTGGCATGGGTGGAGCACATAGATGCAATGTGTAAAAAGATAAACAAACAGATCTTCATCATGCATAAAACAGCTAAGACTGTGGATGATAAAGTCCTCAGATCAATGTATTATGGACTTGTCATCCCACATTTGTCTTATTCAGTTCATATATGTGGAAGTGGACACGCTGGCTACCTAAAAAGAATATTCACAATCCAGAAAAGGGCAGTGAGATGCATTGCAAAAATACCACCAAGACAGACCTGTAGGCAAGCTCTTGCACACTATAATATTATGACAGTATATTCATTGTACATATACCAAAGCATAATGGCGGTAAGGTCAAGCGATAAACACTTCCTAAATAAAGATGTACACGAACACGGTACAAGAGGAAATGAAAATTACTACATGATAAACAGAAATCTAAAACTGCCTATGGCTGCCCCAGAAGAAGCAGGCAAAAGGTTTTTCAATAAACTCCCCAGAATAATTAAAAAAGAAACAGACCTAAAATGTTTTAAAAATCATTTGAAACTATATCTCACAGAGAAAGATAGTTTTCTATATGTCTGGGAGACACTGCCAGTCTTTTATCTGTTTTCGAGACTGTTTGCCATTTCATATGAAAGAGCCCCTGTGCATGAGCAGATGAAATTGATAGATCTGCAGTGTAATTCCCGTTTTCAAGATAAAGCCTTTTACATTAAAATTCTAAGGGACGTCTACATTGTTTTTCTCGGGTAGAGTTTCTTCCATATATCCACAATGATGTTACAACATTTGTGTATGAGAGACCTTTCCATTATGAAACTAAGTAAGTCACGATGAAATGGAAATCTGACTGCAAAAATCTGTCTGCATCTGCCCATATTCCGATAGTTTGTACAACATAAAAAATTTGTTTTGTTTTTGATCTATGTTGCTCAGAACTGTGAAACATAAAACCAAGTGATCTGCACTGCGACTGCACGGCAATTTAAATGCACCGCTCAGGCATAGAGCCTTGGTGCTGTGGGAAGGGTGCAGCTAGGCTGAGCGCTATGGCAGTCGTGTGGGAGCCGAACTGTTGACAGCCCCTGACCTATCCTTCCGATGCGTAGCTATATTTACTCAAAGAAATCTCACTCAATTTCAAATTTTAGCCAGCTTACGGTACCTAGTATTTTGTGTACTCCACCACTTCTTATTTGTTCTTTGAACTAAGCCACTTTCCAATCAAGAATAGCTGTCAACATAAGTAACGTAGAAGTAAATATCCTGGGAGTAGTGAAGCAACTTAAATCACTTACTAAAAGCAAGTCTTCTGGTCCGACTTATACCAATTAGGTTCCTTTCAGAGTGTGCTGATGCAATAACTCCATACTTAACAATCATATACAACCGTTCACTTGCCGAAAGATCCGTACCCAAAGACTGGAAAGTTGCACAGGTCACACCAATATTCAAGAAAGGTAGTAGGAGTAACCCACTAAATTAGAGGCTCGTATCATTAACGTCGATATGCCGCAAGATTTTGGAACATATATTGTGTTTGAACATTATGAATTCCCTCGAAGAAAACGGTCTATTGACACACCGTCAATATGGATAAAAAAACATCGTTCTTGTGAAACACAACTAGCTCTTTACTAGCATGACGTGTTGAGTGCTATTGACAGGGGACTTCAGATTGATTCAGCATCTCTGTATTTCCGGAACGCTTTTGACACTGCATCACACAAGCGGCTTGTAGTGAAATTGCATGCTTATGGAATATCGTCTCAGTTAGGTGACTATATTCGTGATTTCCTGTCAGAGAGGTCACAGATTGTAGTAACTGAGGCCGGCCCGTGTGGCCGAGCGGTTCTAGGCGCTTCAGTGTGGAACAGCGCAACCGCTATGGTCGCAGGTTCGAATCCTGCCTTGGGCATGGATGTGTGTGATGTCCTTAGATTAGTTAGGTTAAAGTAGTTCTAAGTTCTAGGGGACTGATGGCCTCAGATATTAAGTCCCATAGTGCACGGAGCCATTTTTGTAGTAACTGACACCAAGTCATTGAGTAAAAGAGATGTGATTTCTGGTGTTCCCTAAGGAGTATTACAGGCCCTTTGCTGTTCCTTAACTATATAAACGATTTGGGAAACAATCTGAGCAGCCGTCTTAGGTTGTTTGCAGATTATGCTGTCATTTATCGACTAATAAAGTCATCATTAGGTCAAACCAAATTGCACAACGATTTAGAAAAGATATCTGTATGGTGCGAAAATTGGCAATAGACCCTAAATAAAGAAAAGTGTGAGGTCATCAACATGAGTGTCATATTCATATTGATATATATTCACATTTAAACATTTTACATGTAATCGGTGTCATACAATAAAAGTTACAGATACATTGTATACATCTATATATACATGTATTTGACAAGACAAATTGCCTGCATAATATTATATTTCTAATTTTGTAATATGCACTCCTTTCACAAAATGTAGAATCAGAATTCAATATCATTTATTGTACTCTCTTGAAATTGTAAAACTGTATAAAATATTTTGCTTTTTATCCCTTTTGCTACTTTTACTTTAAATTTATCCATGGGCATAGAATGTGCACTTTTGAGTAATTTGTTAAAAATGTGGGTGCTAGATACTTATAACTGCAGTGAATGTTTGATAGTGTGACAAATGGGATGTCAATTGTATGTCATTTTCTTGTATTATGTGAACGAATTGCCATCCTAAGGTCAAACTTATTTAATTCTTCTTTGGCATATATCAGGCAACTGTAAATATTCAAGCCAGGGACTGTCATTATATTTAATTCTTTAAAATGCTGCCTGCTTGAGTCTTTGGGTGGTAGTCCTATAAGGCATCTGATTGCTTTTTTCCCATTTAAACACAGACTTTGGTATTGGGCAGTTGCCCCATAGTATAATCCCATAAGCGAGATGAGAGTGGAAGAAGGCAAAGTATGAATATAGTAGGTGTGTTCTATTACAGAGTCTCTCAATTTATGTAACAAGAAGATTACATGTGAGAGTTTTTTGTATATCATGCCTGTGTGAGTTTCGCAGTTAAGTTTTTGGTCGATATGGAACCCTAGTAGTTTTACAGATTTGGACTGTTAAAAGGAATCCGTTAAACGACGGTTACACGATAAATCAGTCAAATCTAATAGCTGTAAATTCAACTAAATACCTGGGAATTAGAATTACGAACAACTTAAATTGGAAGGAACACATAGAAAATGTTGTCAGATCTACTGAAGGAGACTGCCTACACTGTGCTTGTCCGTCTTCTTTTGGAATACTGCGTGCGGTTTGGGATCCTTATCAGATAGGATTGATGGAGTACATCGAAAAAATTCTAAGAAGGACACCACGTTTTGCATTATCGCGAAATAGGGAAGAGAGTGTCAATGAAATGATACAGGATTTGCGGTGGACATCATTAAAACAAAGGCGTTTTTTTTGTTGTGGCGGAATCTTCTCACGAAACTCCAATCATCAACTTTCTCCTCCGAATGCGAAAATATTTTGTTGACAGCAACCTACATAAGGGAGAAACGATCATCATGATAAAATAAGGGAAATCAGAGTTCGTACAGAAAGATATAGTGTTCGTTCTTTGCACTCGCCATACGAGATTGGAATAATAGAGAATTGTGAAGGTGGTTCGATAAACCCTCTGCCAGGCACTCAAATGTAATTTGCGCAGTATCCGTGTAGATGTAGGTGTAGATTGTAAAGATTTCGGGAATTGATCTCAAGGATTTGTTGAAAGTATTTTTTTATCTTATCCTAATACTTGGAGGTCTCTAACTATCATTATGTTGAACGGGATGTAAATTACTATAACCGAAAATACAGATATCTGCACTTCACACACATCTAGCTACATGGGTAACAGCGTTGCTCGTGTAGCGTATCCCTGACTGATCAAGGGGACCCTATAGTTCACAACACTTTATCGCAAATCTAGAGAGTCACATTCTTGCTTCTGATAGACACTCGGCTCTGAACCAGGGAATCATGTTCAGTTCTGAAGACAATGCTGGAGATCGTTTGCTTCTTGGAAATTCCACGAGCATGGCTGCCCTTCTAGGCATTCTATGTCACTTGCTGGAGCGATCCAGCTATGACCTCAGAGTACAGATGACGAGCATTCTTCGTTCTGTTACGCACCACAATCTGCAGTTAACCACAGCCACATCCCTCAGTAGCTGCCAGAACAGTCTTTTCAACATATTGAGTGAAGCATCCTAGTACACACCCTGAGTTCACAAGATGATCCTTTCCATCGCTTGCTGCCATTTCTCTAAGTAAGAATGTACAGCTAGATATTTAACAGTCTGCTACGTAAGAGCATGGACGCCATCAGACACAGAGGGGATCTTAGTCTTTCATGCAATGTCCATCGAGCATTAGTTTACAATGAATTATTGACTGAGATACACAAGAAGAGACATGAGTGCAGGTTACGTGTCACTGTTATCACAGATGTTTGATGCCGACTGCCAAACGTTGGTTCACCGACAAAAATGACTATTGGGTACTGCAGGAGAACAATGATTTGAAGCACTGCAGCAGGCCTTGCAGCGACTGGAAAAAGGAGAAAGGTGTGTAGGTAGTGGATTGGCGCTCACAGTCATCTGGCGCTACTCCTATTGAAAATTTATGGTCTTACACAAAAAAGAAGTTCCAACAAAAAAATATTTTCACTTTGGAACAGCTGTCAATGCAGATTCGACGCATTTGGAGGTCTCTTCCACATGAATACGCGGACGACCTGGTTTCAAGCAGGTCTTGGAGATACCAAGCAATTACTGATGCTGTGGGTGAGTGGACACATTACTAATATTGCAATTTCCTTTTCCTTTTGTTCTTATATGATGTATGTATATGTTTTAATTCGTTGTCAAATATATTTTTCTACTGATTAAGCCGACCACGATCTTATGTAACAGACTGAACATGGTTAATTTCATGAATCTACATTTACATCTATACTCTACAAGCCACTATGAAGAATATGGCAGTTTAAGTCCGTCTTCAAGTGTCTGCTCCTGTGAGTCAAATAAACTTGTGACCATTCGCACTGCCCTTCTCTGTATGTGTTCAGTATCCGCTGTTAGTCCTGCTTGGTAAGGGTCCCACACGTTTGAGCAGTATCACAAATGATTTTCAAGCAATTTCCTTTGCAGACTGATTGCATTTGCCAAGTATTCTCCCAATAAACTGAAATCTCCTACCTAATTTACCCATGATTGAGCCTACGTGATCGTTCCATTACATGTACCTAATAAGTGTTACACCCAGGCATTTGTATGAGTTTAGCAAGTCCAACTATAAGTCTTTGATACTGTAGCAATGTGGTACTACGTATTTTCGTTTTGTGAAGTGCACAATTTTACATTTCTGAACATTTAAAACAAGTTGTCAACCTGTGCTCCACTTTCAAATCTTATCAAGATCTGATTGAATATTTGTGCAACTACTTTCAGACTGTACTTTAGTGCATATAACAACAGCATCTGCGAAATGTCTGATGTTACTATTAGTATTATCTGCAAGGTCATTTATATAAATAGCAAGTATCTTCCCTGGGATACACCCAAAGTTACCTCTATGTCTGTCGATGACTCTCCAACCAAGATAACTTGCCACATCCTCTCTACCAGTCACAAATTTCGTTTGAAACCCCCTACATCGCACTTTTGATAATAAGTGTAGGTATGATATTGAACTATATGCTTTTCGGAAACCGAGAACTACTGCACCTACCTGACTGCCTTGCTGCCTTGCTCTGGGGCTTTCAGGATGTCATGTGAGAAAAGTGCAAGTTGGAATTCATATGACAGATACTTTCGAAACCCGTACTGGTTGGAATGGTGGAGAAGATTATGTTCGAAATGCCTGATTATGTTTGACCTCAGAATATCTTCTAAGATTCTACAACAAATGAATGTCAGTGGTACAGGAGGTAGTTTTGTGGATCACTTCTCCTATCCTTCTTGTAAATGAACGTGATCTGTGATTTCTTCTAACTACTGACTGAAGGATATATGATAGGTTATAGTTAACAGAGGGACTAACTCAGTCAAATTGGGTATAGAACCTGACAGGGATCCCATCAGGACCTGGGGCTTTGGTAAGTGTTAGCGATTTCAGATGTTTTTCAACGCCACTGATACTAACTTCTGTTTCATTCATCTTTTTAGCGGCATGAGAAATAAATTAGGGCAATACTCCTGGGTTTTCCTTTGTAAAGGAACTTTTGAACATACATTTAAGCATTACTGCTTTTGCTTTGCTCCTCTCAGTTTCAGTTCCCGTCTCATGACACTAGCTTTAGTGCCACTATGAGCCTTTATATACAACTAGAATTTCTTTGAGTACTGCATGAGATCTTTTGACAACACACTGCTTTGGTAACCATTGAATGCTTCATGCATTGCTCTCTCGCCACCAGATGTGTTTCACTCAGCATCTTTCTATCTACAGCCCTATGATTTGTTTCATAACTATTATGCAATAGTCTCTGTATCTTCAGAAGTTTCTTCACAATGAGTGTGTAACATTCCTTAGACCGATGTACCACTTTGTAACACCCCTTCTGCAGAATGACAAACCCTAACTTATAACGTACTGGACCCCTTGGACTGTCTGGTACAGTAAGCGGTAGATTAAAGGAGTACGTGGCAGGTACTCTTTGTGACTTACCTGCGCAATGGCAGTGTAGTCAGCCTCCGCACTTTCTCGACCTGTAATCTTACCTGCCCTTACCTGCAGTTCAGCTGCACGCACGTTATTCGGCACCCTGTGGGTTTTGTACTTAGTAAATATGTTGAACTGAGGTTTTGGAGAGGAATTCCGGTGCTACTAAACAATGCCATGCAGCTCTGATGAAAGCAATTATATTCTAGAGACTCGTTGGCCTCAGAATCCTTTAATACAATTTATTACAAACAAGTTTCAAAATCGTACTTTGCACGTCAGAATCCAGCCAGATAGCGGTCAGACGGATATGCCCCTCTAAGTGGGTTTAAGACCACTGTCGGATACCGATTGCCTTTGGCTAATCCCTATTGTGATCGCTTTAATATCATTCACTCAGCTGCCACGCGGGTCCTTTAGTGCACAAGGCCAGGATCTTGTATTACCATAAGCCACGGTACTCAGTCTTTACTTACACTTGATATCCCACATAAAAATAAGCATGGTCATAATCAGTTATTCATAATGATCATTGGTAGAAAACAAAAACAGAATTGCAACAGCAGGAGCGAGCACAGCAGCTGACATCCCGTGTTTAATGACTGTCGTGTTGTTGCATACACTAAGCTTTGCTCAATTAACTATTTATACCTCAGTAATGGTCACATATTAAGATAAATAACTTCAAAACCTACGCGAACGTTACTTTTTCATGGTCTTATGCAGATGTAGCCAAAAGGCAAAGTTTAGTTGGTAATCTTGTGGGAGCGCAACTTCCGGCCATCCGTACCGCTCCCCGTTCAAACCGTTAGCCCTCAACAGTGGCGAGCTGTGTCCATTTTCTCCCCCAATAAACCGTTTGTGATGTCAGCCATCATTTCTGCCTTTAAAACAGAAACATTTTACCTTATACTTTCCCTGTTGCTTTCTGCGCAAATACAGTTTTGATTTTCACCCTTCTGCAATTTTTACTCTAGCCCTCTGTTCTATTTTAAGGTTTTTTCAAACGAGCTATTTTTTACCCTTTGGCAGCCTCTGGTGGGACCAGTCCACCTTCTCCATCCCCAAGGGGTGTTCACCTGTCGATGCTGCGTCGTATTTCTAAGCTACCTCTGGCTTTTCTGTGTCCTTCCACCTTGACGTTCTTGCAAGTCACCCTACTAGCCTACCGCGCCCGACTCGACTCTCATCGTAACCCTTCATCAAATACTTCTTCTCTGGTCGTCTGTATGTCTGCCATCCCACTGCATTCTAATCAACGCTCGCTTAATTAAAAAATGCTGGAACTTTACTTTTATTGCCCACACAGTCACCACATATTCTTAGGTGTCACATGAAGTTCTTAAAATTATTGCTTATATGAAGCGTGATCATTTGCTGCACAGCACATTGTCACATTTCAAGTGTATCCCTCACATCAAGAACTATTCCAATAGGTACATAACTATTCAGTGCATGGTCAACTTCTTTTTTTAACTGGAGCCATAGTTCCTCTACATGCTCCTGTACTGAGCTAAAAGTTTCGAGTTCCTCATTGCGAGATGACACTGCTGCTACTTTGTCTAGTTTTCTGAACACAGTGGGTGGTTACAATTAAAGTGCAACTGCTCACAGAGATACAATTTTGGCTACTATTATCGTAAGAGAGCCAAACTTGGTAGATATTCTAATGCCTTCACGTGGATCCGATTTAACTGATCTACGCTAGAAAAAAATTAGTTCGAATTTTGACCACCAGGTGCAAATCTCACACTGTACACTGTTTGTATGATGGCTTGACACTCACAATGTTATTTGACAAGCGATAACGTGAGTGAATACTATGGCTATCAAGAAGAGAGACCATGCTCTGGTAGTGACATTGTTTTATGTGAAAGGCAGCAAGTACAGCGCTGCATTGAGAGAATATGGCCGGCTGAATGGCCTGAGGAGAGGACCAATATCGTTGAATGGTTTAAAGAACATTGTAATGAAATTCGAAAACACGTGTTGCGCTTGTTGTGACACCTGAAAGAGGAAGGCGCCCTATCAAAAAAAATTTCAAATGTGTGTGAAATCTTATGGGACTTAACTGCTAAGGTCATCAGTCCCTAAGCTTAAACACTACTTAGCCTAAAGTATCCTAAGGACAAACACGCACACCCATGCCCGAGGGAGGACTCGAACCTCTGCCGGGACCAGTCGCACAGTCCATGACTGCGGCTAATCCCAGTGGAAGTTATCGATAAGGTTTCTGTTGCTTCAACTGACCATGCAGCATGCAGTGCTCCTTAGAGAATTGACCATTCCACACCGATCAGTATGAAAAGTTTTGCGATTTATTTTGGACTGGTACCCATACAAAATCCAGATGCTGCAGCACCTGTAATCTCATGACCTGCAACACTGTTCTGTTGGTTTCCAGCACAGATCAAAGTTGATGGCATGTCGCCATGCAATACTCTATGTAGTGACGAGGCACATTTTACACTTCAGGGTGCAGTCAATACATCGAACTGCCGGATTTGGGTTACTGCTAAGTTGCTTGCACTCGCCCTGCGTGACTGTGTGGTGTGGATTCACAAACACATTTACTCTCGGTTCATTCTTCTTTGAAGAGAATATACCCAGAGGGCCTGTTAGGTGTACCGCAACATCTGCATGTTATCGAAACCTACTTGTGCAGCATCTGATTCCTATTTTGGAGGAGGGCAATTGTGGGGAAACCATTAAAGATGGGGCTCACCCAGTGAAAGATCTGCTTAATGCAACCTTCCACGAACGTGTTATCTCCAGAGGTTTTCCAGATGCACAGCCTGCAAGATCACGTGATCGGAATCTATGCGATTTTTTTACTCTGGGGATATCTGAAAGAACGCATTTACCAGGGACATGTTCAGTCTCTACCTGATCTGAGGGCCAGTACATGGGAACACATTGCTCAAATTCCACCAGAACTGCTGTGAGCAACAGTCGATCATGTCGTTTTAGAGATACAACATCTCATCAACGTCTCTGATGCTACTATTGTACAAAGTGTGTAAGCAGTGGTTTACAATAAAATTAACATTAAGATTTTCTCTCTCATTTGAGCGTTTATGCCCATTTCCTGGTCCTAATGCGTTACACATCAAAACATTCTATACGTTTTTTCTTTAATTCACATCTTCAGATTTGCACCTGGTGGCCAAAATTGGAATAAATATTTTTCTAGTGCAAATCGGTTCCAAATTAACACATTAGTATATCTACTAAGTTTCGCTGCCACATGATAATTGCAGCCCACCCTGTACCTCTGTGAGTAGCTGCACTTTAATTGTAACCACCTGGTATAAATCTTTGTACTTGTTTTAGTCGCTCTTTGCAGTTTGATATTCATTCTTGTGTGTGGGGGGAGGGTGGGGGTACAAAGATCAGGAGGGTGAACATGTCGTTATATAATTTGTGTTACTAATTTTAACATAAAAACACTCTCCCCCTCCCTCTCTCTCTCACTCTCTCACCTTCCCTATCTCTCATCCTCTCTCCTTTCTCTCTCTCTCTCTCTCTCTCTCTCTCTCTCTCTCTCTCTCTCTCTCTCTCTCTATCTCCCTCCTCCTCCTCCCACCTTCCCACTCTCTCTTTCCTTTTTCTCTTCCTTCAGCTGTTTTTTTTCATGTCCTCACACCTTACCCCTGAATCTGCCGTTTGCTATAGATGCCTCAAGGTCACTGATAACAGATCTGATGTGGACATCGTTAAGGATGTCTGGTCTGTTTCTTGCCATTAGATACATTTCATCATGAGTTCGGTTCTAAGCTATCTCTTCTAGGTAGTTTTTGAAGAAGGCATTCAGTTATGTTTCACAACATGTCTTTTATGCTCACTGCTAACAAACTGTAAGTATTACAATTGACTATAGAGTGGTTAAAGTATCCTCCAGTGAATACAGTGCGATTGGGGTACTTACATAAAAGTGACACAAGTTTTCTCTAAAGTTATCAGTTACACCAAAAGGTAAGTCTGGTGGTTAAAAGGAGGATCCAATTACAAATTTATGCCCACCCACAGTACTGAGTCTCACCCAAACAATCTCACATGCAACTTTGATTTTGAGTTTCTTGTTTACTACGACAAATACATTACCTCATTTCCTGTTAGTCTATCTTTTCAGTGTGTACTTATATTTTTCCCAAAGATGCTACTACTGTTAACTGGTTTTAACCAGCGTTCTGCACTTTGTATTCTGTGAGCATCACTCCTTCTTAGAAGGACTTCAAACTTCGGCTCTTTGCCATGAAAGCTTCAGCTGTTAACCACTAAGATTTTAATACTATCACTTGTGGGGAGGAGGTGGGGAGGGCTTTTATTTGGCTGTTACACTGATAATTCTTGGTTTCCTTCAGCCGTTGTTATCTGGGTAGGATAAAGACTCGCCTAATTCAATAGAAAATCTTGTGTGCATTCCACACATGGACAGCTACTTGGGTAGCTGCCTCTGAAGAGTAGAACATAACTGACTCATTCAGGGAGACCCTACGTTTCTCAATTCTATGGCGATAATTAGGAAAGTCACAGCCTGCGCTGCCACAGAACATTCGTAGTCTCTAGCTGAAATCTTGCACTCTATTCAGAAATGGGGACCACACTCAGTTTTGGGGACAATGCTGCAGAGTGTGAGATTCATTGAAATTCTATGATAAAGGCTAGTCTTGAAACTTCCTGGCAGATTAAAACTGTGTGCCGGACCGAGATACGAACTTGGGACCTTTGCCTTTTGCGGGCAAGTGCTCTACTAACTGAGCGACCCAAGCACGACTCACACCCCATCCTCACAGCTTTACTTCTGCCAGTACCTCGTCTCATACCTTCCAAATATTTCATTCTGGAAGGCTAGTCTTCTTAACCTTCTCTACTAGTCTCTGGAATGGTCAGAGTATGCCCTCAGGACCCAGATGACAGGCATTGTTTGTTCTAACGAGTCACACTCTACAGTTGGTAACACCCTATTCCCTCAATGGCTTATGGAATAGCACCTTCATCGTGCTCAGTGGTGCCCCAAGGCATACACACCAAGTGCATCTGCTTTCCTTTCCATCCTTTGCTGACATTTCCCTAAGAAGTACTACTATTAGCCATACGTTTGCACAGTTGGTGATTAAGAGACGCCTGTCCTTTTGTGTTTGCCTCCGAATGACACACGACACAGCAGGTTTTCCAACAAGTGAAGTGTAGGAGACGAGATACTGGCAGAAGTAAAGCTGTGAAGACCAGGTGCGAGCCGTGCTTCAGCAGCTCAGATGGTAGAGCACTTGCCCGAGAAAGGCAAAGGTCCCGAGTTTGAGTCTCGGTCGGGCACACAGTTTTAATCTGCCAGGAAGTTTCAAGTGAAGAGAGTCTGACTAGGTCAGTTTCGGTTTCAGTTGAAGACAACACCTTGAATCTGCCTCTTCACTACTGATGTTAATAAAATTCACAGGAAATTTTTCTTTTCATATTTTCCAACATACCAGTTCACAAGAATGGCATAAAATTAGTAGTTTTTTATGATGATGATTCACTAAGGTATAAATAAAAGTCCACATGTGTGGATCTCCAGTCTCACCTACAGTGAAAATATACTAACCTTTGCTTTCTATATTTTATCCTGTTACAGCAAAATATTTATTTTATTTGAAACAGTCAACTACTTGTGCTAATGTACACAGAAAATCGATTTCTTAATGTTAATATTTGCAAAATGTGAGATTTCCAATACACGTTTTTGTTGATGCTCTGAAATAGTGTCATAAATGCAAGGAAATGGGAATCATAAAATAATTTCTACCAAGTAATAATTTGCCACTCCAATTAAGAAATCTTTAATTTTTAGTATCAGCTTCAAAATAATTGTTTCCCATAAACATCAATAAATTTGACATTTGATGCACATGACTCTAGCTTTCCTATATTTTGAAACATTATTTCCGTCAATGACTTTTAGTAGATGCTCCAAATTTTTAAACCTAACTTCTGCAGTTGGTTACAAAATAGCTCTAGTTGGGTATTTATTCAGATTTTCTGCATCTTCGAAATCTTTACTGCCAGAGAAATTCTCTGTACATGAATGTACTCGTTTCATAACAACTAACAAGCCATATTTGTAATTAACTCGAACTCCATCAATATGAATTTTGTAGCCAATTGCTGACAATCTTTCCTGTATAGGTATTTGACTGACTGAACACCATATGTGATACATCACTCAACAAAGGGCAATCACATGGTGTGACGAAATAGGGGAACCATACCTAAACGTGTGCAATTAAGGAATAACCTTAAATATCTGTCTTATTATCAAGAGGAAAAAATATTTTAGGTTTATATTTATTAACACACTATCTACGTGTTCAGAAAACAACAGGTGCAAAAAGGTAATACCTTTATTGAACTTTTCCAAAATACAGAACATGGGAAAGGTGCAGTCTTTTGTTCACCTACGCTTAAGGATATGCAAAGTATACACAAAGAGTATGCTTTTAGCAAATGTTGCAAATGAATGCACAACTATCCTCAAATGAAGAGCAGTGTTCATGCCGCCAATTCTCATACTTAATGAACAGGATCCAGTCCTCTACTGCATGTCACTTCTTAGACAGAAAATAGCCAAGCTGTCTGCTGCCTCTTCAGATGGTGTGAGCCCATTGCATCTGGAACAGGATGCCTCCTCATAAGTAATGTTTTTTATGGAACAGGATGCTTCCTGAGTATTAAGTCCATAAGATGATATGTGCTTTCTGTTGGTCTTTCCCTCCAAAATATTATTTTTGTATGTAGCAGCTGTCGTGATCTCTCATTATCCGGCTTTTCATCTCCTCTTTAATATTTGTTTAGCTTTCAGAAATGGTAAAATTTCTGTTGGTGACACTGCTGCTTCTGCTGTGTTCTCACTTCCCACAAATGGAGAGTTTCTGCTTGGGTCACCACTGGAGGTGCTGTTCAAATCTGTCTCGTGGGGCGCAAGTTCTTTTGTTTCTCCAGAATTCTGGATTAGATCATCCTATGGGTCGATCAGTTCCAGTAGGTGGAAACTTTCCTCCTCCCCAAAAACTTCGTGATTAAATCGGGTACACCTTTTGGACACAAGGATTGATTCGCCTTCTGCAGAATGGTAACTCGTTCATAGGCACTACAAAACACCAGGCAGATATCACTCAGTGTAATTGAAGCCCCTGAGTGATTATGCATCTGTTTGTCAGGTCACCTGCGTAAGTAGTGTTCAGGGGTCCAAAGAATCCACAGTCTAAGGGCTGAAATTTATGACTGGCATGTCATAGTAAGAATAACAAAGTTATGTGGTGATCTCGACAACAGAGAACTGCTTGAAGACTGTGATGTGACATGTGAATGTCGAGTATCAACAGGACTGGGTCATCTTTAGTTGGTTTGGGATAGTCACTGAAGTGCTTTTGCCATTTGAAGAGATCAGAGTTTATGAAACCACTATCTGATATCATAGAGAGCGTTCTTTTGTGTGCATCTTTGAAGATCTCAGGTTTTCATACACATGCAATGACTCATTCGATGTTGAATAAAGTATTATTATAATTATTCAAACAAAAGCCACCATGTTGTAAACTTTTGACCTTATGTCGAGAATAAGTACAGGGACTGAAGAAGATAACCAAAGCACTCACCGCATTGGCATTTTTTTTTTTTTTTTTTTTTGAAGAAGTTAGATCGAGATATCAGGTTCATAGAGGAAACTAAATGTGACTGTCAATGGGAAATATGTTTATCAGAACACTGAAAACAGGTAGACTCTAATTCCCCCGAAAATATTTTTAAAAAACTATAACTTGGCATGTGGGGCCCATAGTTCCGAATCTGAAACTATCGGCAGCAGTCGGGAGATTTCGTGGCGTGGCATGGCGATTTGTACATGTCGCCTACTGTGCGGTGTAGGTTGCATGTGTCGCCTCCTTTGTTGCTTGCTATGTCGGTCACTTAGCTATACTGTTGCTGTCAGTGTGTAGTAGCTGGGTGTTCACTGTTTCTAAAATGAGTGATGATCTGTTTGCTGGCCATTTGGGGAGTTATCGTCGACTCCACTTTGGAAAAAGAAGCCCTTTTATAAGGAGTGCTTGTCGTAAAATAATGAGGAATGGAGTGAAGTAGCGTGATGATGAAACAACCAAAAATCACTATTAATGTCTTTATTTAATATGTCAGTACAGTGATCTCAATTTCTATAGCATAAAGTATTTAACTGACGATTAACTCTGTCCCACACATAGCTGCATTTGTGGGAGTTTAAGAAACACGTTTGTGTTGCCTGCACTGTGCGCTCGCAGTACATGGAGGTGAAGCTTGTTCCCCTACTCACCCCGCCTCTCCCCGCAGCTACCCTAGTGCTCGCTCCCCGCTTCCCCCTGCTGCGAGATGCCAAGTAATAGTTCACGTATAGTATTTACACTAGTGTTGTTATACTCTTGGAAGAGGGTCCTCATTATGTATTAGATATATTATTACTCAGTTACATTAAATGAAACTTTAAGATGTTCTAATGTATTAACAGCGATCAACGGTTTTCTTGAAACTTTCCTGCAAGTTTCACACCAGCGCACACTCCACTGCAGAGTGAAAATCTCATTTTGGAAACATCCCCCAGGCTGTGGCTAAGCCATGTCTCCGCAATATTCTTTCTTCCAGGAGTGCTAGTTCTGCAAGGTTCGCAGGAGAGCTTCTGTGAAGTTTGGAAAGTAGGAGAAGAGGTACTGGAGGACGTAAAGCTGTGAGGGCAGTGTGTGAGTCATGCTTGGCTTGCTCAGTTGGTAGAGCACTTGCCTGCGAAAGGCGAAGGTCATGAGTTTGAGTCTCGGTCCGGCAGACAGTTTTAATCTGCCAAGAAAGTTTCATAACAGGGCACACTCCAAAGCAGAGTGAAAATCTCATTCTGGAAAAGTTTTTCTTGATCATACTTTAGCTATATAGATTTTATTTCAAAAATCGTGTACAGTAAAAGTCTCTGTAACAATGTGCCCTGACTGTCACTGTACGCAGTATGAAAATGACTGAGGCTGCTTCCTATTCTGTTGTCAAACATTCGTGTGGAACATGGTTAAAAAGTACTACGATATAGGTCCCGAGTTCGAGTCTCGGTCGGGCACACAGTTTTAATCTGCCAGGAAGTTTCATATCAGAGCACTCTCCATTGCAGAGTGAAAATCTCATTCTGGAAACATCCCCCAGGCTGTGGCTAAGCCATGTCTCTGCAGTATCCTTTCTTTCAGGGGTGTTAGTCCTGCATGGTTCGCAGGAGAACTTCTGTAAAGTTTGGAAGGTAGGAGACGAGATACTGGCAGAAGTAAAACTGTGAGTACCGGGCGTGAGTTGTGCTTCGGTAGCTCAGATGGTAGAGCACTTGCCTGCGAAAGGCAAAGGTCCCGAGTTCGAGTCTCGGTCAGCCACACAGTTTTAATCTGTCAGGAAGTTTCAAGTTATAGGTTATTCTTAATGCTTTTCATACATCTACAGAAAAAATTGGCATTGAAGCTTTCTCAGGGACTCTCTTCAATACAGTTGAGAAACAAATACTCATTGAATGTATAGCGGAATCAGTAGCATAGTAGGCTGATAACCTTGTGTATTCATAGCTCAGTGGTTCAAATCTCGCCATAATGATTTTTTTTCAATTTGAAATACGTACATCTCGTAATTTATTTGATTTTATTTTATTTACACGTTTAGTCCTGTAGTACCAAATTGGGCAGTAAATCTCCAAGGTCTTGGAACATGTTAGTACATCAAATTACAACATAAAAGTAATAACATATAAAATAAAATGTTTATGAACCCAAAAAATTCAACCCATAAATTTAAGTAACCGCAGTCAACAGTATAACATAAGAATCAGCTTAATTTTTCAAGGAACTCCTCAATAGAATAGAAGGAGTTACCCAAGAGGAAGCTCTTCAGTTTCGATTTGAAAGCGCATGGATTACTGCTAAGGTTTTTGAATTCTTGTGGTAGCTTATTGAAACTGGATGCAATAATATAATGCACACCTATGTGCACAAGAGTTAAGGAAGTGCGATCCACATGCAGATTGGATTTCTGCCGAGTATTAACTGAGTGAAAGCTGCTAATTCTTGGTAATACGTTGATATTGTTAACAAGAAACAACAGTAAAGAATATATATATTGAAAGGTCCTTGTCAAAATATCCAGACTATTGAACAGGGGTCGACAAGAGGTTTACAAACTTACACCACTTTTTGCCCAAACTACCCATTTCTGAGCCAAAAATATCCTTTTAGAATGGGAAGAGTTACTCCAAAATATAATTCAATACGACATAAGCAAAAAAAATTAGCAAAGTAGACACATTTTCGTGTCGAACGATCATATTCTTCAGATACCGTTCGAATAGTAAAAATGGCAGTATTAAGTCTTTGGACAAGATCCTGAATGTGGGCTTTCCATGACAGTTTACTGTATATTGGAACACCTAGAAATTTGAACTGTTCAGTTTCACTAATCATTTGCCTATTCTGTGTAACTAAGACGTTGTGTTTTGTTGAGTTGTGTGCCAGAAACTGTAAAACAGGGTCTTACTATGATTTAGCTTTAGTTTATTTTCTACAGACCATGAACTTATGTCATGAACTGCACCATTAGAAACAGAGCCAATGTTACATGCCTGCAAATGCTCGGGTTGATAACCACAAACTAAAATCAAATGCAAAATAGGAATCAATCTAGCCTCAAAAAAATATATAAAAAGAAAGAAGACTTAATCTAGCAAATGAACAATAAAGTATACTTATTAAAATCACAACCATAAAAACAAGAAAATTAGAATGATAAGAAATTTAATAAACTGAACCTCTAGCAATAATTATTAAAGAACAAATTCAAAAACTCAACAAAACTAGACTAAACCAAAAGAAAAATTATCAATACCAAAATAATATCTAATTATATTCAAATCAGCATATGAATATACACAAATCATAAAAACAAAATTTGACAGGAACCTCAAAGAATGAACCAACCATCAACAATTATTTAATAAACAAAGAAGGATAAAAACAGTTATAAATAAATACTTTAGCAAAAAGACAAGCCAAAAGAATTTAAAAAATCATTACCATGAGTTCGAATTACTGAAAACAAAATAGAGAGACCTAAATCACCTTCACAAAAAACTAAAAAAATAACTGGAAAAAATCAATCATAATCAAATTAAATAAGAAAAGCAATAATCAACATAAATAAAGAAAGAACAATATATTCCAATGTCAGAAGAACCATTAATAAATACTTATGTTTAGAAGAAAAAAAGATCCTTTACTACCCACCTAGTGTCATCAGCAAACAGAAATATTTTAGAACTACCTGTAATACCAGGCATTATATCAATTATATAAATAAGGAACAGGAGTGCCCCCAACACTGATAGTGAAATTCATCAGCATTTTTTTCTGAATAATGCATGTCAATGGTTAGCAGCACTGGTGCAGATCGCACATGCTTGAATATTAAGCTCGTGAAGGTAAGTAATTAATTCTATAATAACTGTCAATTAAGTTAATATTACACCGTAGCGAAGTTAATTAGAGTCTGTTTTATATTATATATTGAAGGTTTCACTCGTTTCAAAGTATTTCTCGAAAAAAGAAAACAACAACATAAGGGCCTGTTTCCGCGTACTTTAGACATAGGTTTACGTACAAATGTAACATATTTATTAAAGTATTAAGTGAAGAATGTAGGTTGTTTTCATTACACATATACTTAGGACGATCTTAGGCCTAATTTTTCAGGTATACAAGTTTTGATTTTTAACGTTAGTTTAACTGCATTACGTTACTATATTAATAGTATACACATATACAAGTGTTCCACATAACTTTAGTGGCTTTTGTGATCTGTAGTTACTAGAATATTATTGTTATTGCCTACATAAAGTGTGTAAAAAATATTGTAAACAACTATGAGCGAGAAGTGTTTGAGCTGCCATAGGAAAGTCAGTTCTTCTATTCTGTGCAGCTGTTGTGTCAGATCGTTACATTGGCGTGAATGTAGTGGCATGGGAATCAGGGAAGTAAATGGGTCTCTTCCATGGTACTGCAGATTATGTTCAAGGGATAGGAAAATAAGGAACAGGAAGGGAAAATTAGAGCCCTTCAAGCTGAACTGGATAGTGTTAGGGAGGAACTGATGAGGTTACAGGGGGAGAAGGGTGAAGGCAGGTGGGAAGTGCTAGCAAGGAACAGTAGCCACAGAAAGAGAACAGTATCAGACAGTTTCATCATTGGCACAAACAATAGATTTGCCTTGCTACCTCAGTCAGCTAAGGAAGAGGCTCAAGCAGATGTAAGTGTAGTCAGCACTCAGAAGATTTTCACTAGGAAACCCACTGTTGCAAAAAAAGTAGAACGTAGGAGGAAAGTTCTGTTGTTAGTTAGTAGCAATGGAAGAGGTGTGGGCCAGATTTTGCAGGAAAAATTAGGTGGCAGGTACCAGGTCACAAGTGTTTTCAAGCCCAGTGCATGTCTTAGCCGAGTGATAGAGGATGTAGGATCATTGTGCAAAGTTTTTACAAAGAAGGATCATGTTGTGGCAGTGGATGGAGTGGGAAACAGTATTGATAGGGATCGGGGCTACAATATTGAGTTCGACATGGTAATAATAGCGTGTGCAATGAACCATACATATGTTGGCTTGGTTCCTGCTTTCATGCGGTGTGACTGGCCCCAATTGAACAGCTCTGTCAGGAGGGTCAATATGGAGCTAGATAGGCTGCTTTGGGCAGCTACTTTCACAGGCATAGATTTGGTTCCTGTTGATGGTATTGGTAGGTGGGACTTCACAAGACATGGCCTGCATCTCAGTAGGAAAGGGAAGGGTAAACTAGCTGCGATGAAAGCAAAAGGTTTAAGGGGGGCACAGAAACTCATTGGAGTACTTTTTTAGCCTAAGATCAGTATCCAATCAGCCTACATTGATTGAAATTAAGCTTAATGAAAAGTTCAGACAGGCAGGTACTAGTGACACAAGATTCTCTTAACAGTACATTGAAACATAATGTTACTATGTCACAAGATTCACATAAAATTGCAGTAAAAAATAATGCTGATATATTACATCAGAACATCAGGGGATTAAAAAACAAAGTAGATAAGCTTCTTGTTTGTATAGAAGATTTAGAAACTGAAGGTGGAATAGATATACTATGCGTGTCTGAATATCATATAATCACAGGTATGGAAATGGTAAACATAGGTGCATATAAGCTTTCAGCACATGTAAGCACAGACACTATGGAGAGAGGAGGAGTTGCTATATATTATAAAATCAGTCAGAGTGTGAAAAATTTGGAAACTAAAAATTTTGCGTAGAGCAAAACATAGAAGCATGTGCATGTGAGCTTAAATTAAATAAAGGCACTTTCATAATTGTAGCCATGTATAGGCCCCATTGGGAAATTTTAGACTATTTTTCAAAAACTTGGATTCTTTGTTGTGCTATGTGTCAGACAAAGGAAAGCAAATGATTGTTTGTGTGGATTTCAATGTAGATTTTCTGAAAGAGACAGATAGAAAGCTTGACCTTGAAGTATTACTTGGTTCTTTCAATTTGACATCAGTTAATGATTTTCCTACTTGGGTGGTACAGGGAAGCAGCACACTGATAGATAATGTTTTCATAGACCAAGATAAATTTAATCAAATAAAAACTTTTCCTGTTAAGAATGGTCTGATCACAATGCACAGCTAGTTATAGTATGTGATACAGCTCCTTACAGTAATGCAAAACAGTCCTCCAAAATAGATTGTTCCATTAACGATTTAACACTTCAAAATTTTATGGGAAGCTTGCAACAGTTAGACTGGGATAAGGTTTACAGGGAGCTTGGTGCTAATTTAAAATTTGACCTACTTCATGATACCTTTGTGAGTAAATTTGAAAACGATTTCCCTAAGAATACAGTGAAATACAATTGTAAGAAACAATGTAAAAAGCCATGGCTTACTAAAGGGATAAAAATATCTTGTAAACAGAAAAGGGAAATGTACCTTATAGCTAGGAGGAGTAATGATCCCGAAATAATGAAACATTATAAAAACTACTGCACTGTATTAAGAAAGGTTATTAAAAAGCCCAGAAGTATGTATATCATGTCAGAGATTAGAACTTCTGATCATAAAATTAAAACAATCTGGAATATTGTGGAAAAGGAAACAGGGCAACCGAGAGCACAGGAGGACTGTATTTGTATCATGCACAATGAAAAGTTTGTTAACAAGAAGTGAGAAGTAAAAAACATTTATAATAATCATATTTTAAGTGTTGTAGAGAAAATAGGTTCCAGCAATTCATTAGAAAATGCAAGGCAGGATATGGAAGAGGCAGTGCCTACGCAATTTGGAAAAACTGAAATTCAACCCATTACTCCTACTGAAATTAGGAAAATAACCAATTCACTCAAAAGTAAAAGCTCACATGGAATTCATGGCATTTCCAACAGAGTACTAAAAGCTTGTTGGCAACAAATAATTAGGATTCTCAGCCACACATGTAGTACCTCATTGAAACGTATTTTTTCCAGGTAGACTGAAATATGCTATTGTTAAACCATTGCATAAAAAAGGGTACAGATCTTATGCTAACAACTACTACCCAATCTAACTTCTGACAGATTTATCCAAAATTCTTGAAAAGTAATGTATTCAAGAGTAGCATCACGTATTTGTAAAAATGAAGTACTACCAAAATGTTGGTTTGGTTTTCAGAAAGGCTTCTCAACAGATAATGCTATATATGCTTTCAGTGATAAAATATGAAATGCAGTGAATAAGTGAACAACACCCAGTGGGATATTTTGTGCTCTCTGAAAGGCTTTTGATTGTGTGAACCATGGAATTCTTCTAGACAAGCTTAAGTGTTGTGGTATGAGTGGGACAGTGCAAAAATGGTTTAATTCGTACTTAACTTGGAGAATGGAGAAGGTTGAAATTAACAGTACAGATAGTCTATCTGGGGAGGTATCAAGAATGGTGTCAGACAGGGTTCAGTCTTGAGTCCCTTAGTGTTCTTAATATCTATTAACGACTTGCCACTCTATATTCATGAAGATGCAAAGTTAGTTCTTTTTGCTGACGATACAAGTATAGTAATCACATCCAAGAAGCAAGAATCAGCTGAGGAAACTGCAAATAATGTCTTTCAGAAAATTATTAAGTGGTTCTCTGCAAATGGACTGTCACTAAATTTTGAGAACACACAGTTTATACGATTCTGTACAATAAATGGCATAACACCATTGATAAACATAGAACATTAAAGCAAGTCTGTTGCTAAGGTAGAATACTCAAAATTACTGTGTGTGTGAATTGATGAGAAATTAAATTGGAAGAAACACATCGATAATCTGTTGAAAGGGTTAGGTTCAGCTACTTATGCTATTAGGGTTATTGCAAATTTTGGTGATAAACATATCAGTAAATTAGCCTACTATGCCTATTTTCATTCACTGCTTTCATATGGCATCATATTTTGGGACAATTCGTCATTAAGAGAGAAAGTATTCATTGGACAAAAGTGTGTAATCAGAATAATAGCTGGAACCCACACAAGATCACCTTGCAGACATTTATTCAAGGAACTCAGGATATTCACAGCACCTTCGCAAATACATATATTCACTTATGAAATTTGTCATTAATAACCAATCCCAATTCAAAAACAACAGGAAAGTGCATAGCTACAACACTAGCAGAAAGGATGATCTTCATTATTCTGGCTTAAATCTCACTTTGGCACAGAAAGGGGTGAATTATGCTGCCACAAAAATCATTGGTCATTTATCAAATAGTATTAAAAGTCTGACAGATAGCCAATCAACATTTAAAAGCAAATTAAAAGAATTTCTGAATGACAACTCCTTCTACTCAATAGATGAATTCTTAGATATGAAGCACTAAAAATAAATAATTAATTATTTTGTGTAAAGAAAACTTATGTTAAAGTGACACATTCCACATCAGTATGAAATGTCGTATTCATGATCTACAGAACAAGGTTTAATGTATGTATGTATGTATGTCTTCTTGTTTCTAATTACATATTCCACAAATTCCAGTTTTCATTTCAAATATAATTTTTAATTATAGATATTGTATGAAAGATTGTTAATTAAGGTTGCTTAAATTAAGGAAACATAACAATTTAATGTTTTAAGGCAAAAATGAAAAACCAAATACTCTTTGTTTGGGCTATGTCCGTTGTTTAATACCACAGATGTAGACTTACACAAACCAGAGTGATAAGTGTCTTAGAAACATGAAAAACAATCATTTTCACAGCATCGAACATGTCATACAAATGCTGCATTATTACATATGCCACTGTACCAATATGAATCCAACAGAACTGATCTGGAGCCAAGTTAAGGGCTTTAGCCCAAGAAATAACAAGACTGTCAAGCTGACAGATGCACTACAACTAATGCACGCAACTTTTTTACATGTAACTGCCGAACGCTGGCATAATATAGAATGGCACGTCATCTAAGAGTAGGAGAATATTCGGCGGCTGGGTGGCTTCGTGGATTCTGTTGTTATCAACATAGCAGATGACAGTTCCAGAACTGAAATGTATTTCTCTAATTCGGATAAGGAAGGAGCTAATAGATTACCAGGTGACTGATTGTAATTAACACCTTCAGTGGCTTCAGTATTCAACAGTATGGTCAGTACGCTTTTGCACCAGACATAATCGCTCAGAAAAATTACTCTTTGTTTAACTGACAGTTTTCATCATCCTTATTAGTAATTAGAACACTACATTAGGTGAGAACTAGAGCATTTTATGCTTTCAGTCTGATCACCTAAGAAGTGTGCAGTAGTGCCGGAATTTTGCCGAATATTATTTCATTCTCTTTAAAAATTTAATGACATGCGAAGCTATATTGCTTCTTTGCTCGTTTCTTTTTTCGTCTGAACCGCAACTGCTTACATCGTCGAAGGTTAGTTGGATCAGCTGGCTTGCCAGTGCTGTCAAGTTTGGCAAGCCAGCCGGTAAAGCAGTTGTCCTGCCCTATCGCTCAATATATATGTTCGTCTAACACAGCATAAAACGTGTCCTTATGATCGTACTTGACTGTAGTGGCCACAGCTTGGCTTCCGATACACGTGAAACGAAATCCAATGAGATTCAAACAAACGTGGAAGAATGTTTACATCAGGGTTATTCTTATGATAAACAGAGTATAGGAACATTTATTTATTTATTTAAATGTCATAGTGGTAGTTACATACACAGCACGCAATGCGTGATTTTCAAGAGGCGAAAATCACTAAAATATATTTATAAGCAGTTAGTGTGAAAAGATAAAGGAGTACTGAACTTAGTTGCTTTTTATTGTCCTATTATGATTTAGAAGGCAGACGCCATACGTGTATCGCAAAATTAGACCAAATGAGACAAAATACTCCTTCTCTTTGATTAAATAAGTTGTATGTGTCCAGTGGATTTCATTCTTTAGTATAAAATAGAATAGACTATCTATAGGTGAGGTGGAAATTGCATTAAATGTCATATTAAATGTTGCTGAGAGTGGCACTCGCTCATCATTCCACTTGATTTCATCAAAACATGGTAAAGTGCACTTACCACTACATTCTTTGGTTTCTAAGCACCTCGTATCTTACATACAACTGTTACATCCACAATCATTACTGACATTGGACAAAAGGATGAAAAACGATTACCTATATCTTCCTTCAGTATATTAGTAACCTTTCCATTCACGCATTTTCAGGAGTAGTTCCAGCCCAAGAGTCACCGCCAAGTATTTTATCCTATTTTTAACATATATTTGAATCAATTACACAATTTAAATTAATATTTTAAATATATAAGGTGAAGAACGCAACAGCCTAACAGTGTTTTCCCAATACGGTAGGGGAAACTGTAATAAAATGTTCTATATGCTTTGCATGATTATAATTATGTATTGCGAAAAAATATGGTCCCTAACTCGTCTCCTATCACATAGATGGGAGTCATGTTAAAATATAATCGCTGTATTTGTTTAAAGGAAAAGACGAAAATCGACTTTCGAAAACAGTTCTTGGCATTCTTATCGACTATTTCCTTTCGATTAATCGTATGCAGCGCTTTCGGTGGTCTTCTCGACAACTACAGGTAATGTTTATTGTGCGGCAAAAGGGTAAGGGAATTGTAGTCGTCTGCTGTTATATTTTTTCTAGTTTGCGTATGTTGTCTTGTTGTATGTTGCCGTTCATTACTTACGTATAATAACAGTCATTATTGAGAAACAGGTATTGAATCTAAAATACGCTGGGAATCCATCGTTGAACAGCTATTTTTTCCAGCTCAGTTATATACATTATTATCTGAAACGAAGTCCTAGGTTACTGGAACACTGTTCTCGGTGTCAAGATACCGACAATCCGAGTAAGTGACGTGGGCGAATTAAAGTACTACTTTATTCGTATTTCGGTGTTAATAGTATTTATATGCTATTGATACCTTGACGAATTGTACAAACAGCAGTCTATGTTTATACTCGACCAAAGTTTTACCTTTTTGCAGTCGTACAGGTCCTGCCATTGTCCTTACGTAGAGGTCATTGTGATCTATGCAGTACAAATGTCAGTGTAATTAAAGACGACTTGCATCGTGAGAGCACTTGAGGAACTGGATGAGCTGTTCAGTTTCAGAACTGACGTTATCATTTCTTTTATCTTTCATAAATATAAAGTTGTTTACGTTCAGCCGATTCGGAATCACATTATGTTGGTCAGCTGATGGTTTTGACATGTAGATTTCACAGCTGATGGCTGTGTTTGCATACTGGTAGAAAATAACACGGTGGTAAATGTTGGAGCCATATTCCGCTTGACAGTGGTTCAAATCCGTGTACCACTGTATGTTTCTCGTGGTCTTTGTGTCACACTATTCAACCCTGAGAACGAATCCTAAGAAAATGCTCTTCAGTTCAAAACATTTATAGTTAATCTTGGTTGCATGTGAAAGCTTTGGGACTTCCCTCGTCCTACCCCCACAACTTTTATACCTTAATGTCTTCATTGTTTCTTTAGATTGTTTTCAGCACAAAGAAAGAAACTGTCATTACTTCGTAGGATGCAGTTGTGATTGGTTAGTGATTAATCATAAATTCTGACATAGTGTTACATATTTCTTTTAAAAGTAGTGTATATCTTAATAGGAACTCATTGCTCTCTCTCTCTCTCTCTCTCTCTCTCTCTCTCTCTCTCTCTCTCTCTCTTATATATATATATATATATATATATATATATATATATATATATATAAAATCTCCCCTCTATGACATTGATTCTTTGTTATGTTGTGCGACTTAAGGCCTTTCATTTTAGACGGAAATACTTGACATGAAAATGTGGATCATTAGCTTTTTTTTATATCCAGATTTTCACTTCACAGAATTGTCTGCAGTTTAAATACAGTATTAGGTTTTTTACACTTATTGTTGCATACTATTGTAAAAAAAGGGAGAAAGACACTTCAGCTATTTCCATTACTTGCAAAGTAAAACCCTGACAATGTATGTACTCAAGGTATTACAGAGCACTTATTACTGAGCAAGGTGGTGCAGTGGTTAGCACACTGGACTCGCTTTCGGGAGGACGACAGTTCAAACACGTCTGGCCATACTGATTTAGGTTTCTCATGAGTTCCCTAAATCGTATCAGGCAAATTCTGGGATGGTTCTGTTAAAAGGGCATGGCCAACGTCCTTCCCCATCCGTCCCTAATCCGATAGTACTGAGGACCTCTTGTTTGGTATTCTCCCCCAAAATCAACTAACAGAGCAGTTATTATATAGATCTTCCACTTTTCCCACTGTAGGTCACCATTAATAGATTTATATAAAGTATTGAGTGCTTGGAGTAAGTAGTGCAGAATATTGCAATAAATTATGTGAAACAAGCAGTATACATAGATGTATATAAGCAGTAACTTTTTATTGCTTCATCTGTGAATGGAACACGAAAGTACATAATATCGTCACAACCAGCCATTAGCTCCACTGCATATTCGCCACTTCATACTTCTGCAGTCAATAGGCTCTAAACTTTGTATGCAAGTTTGTCCTGCTTGTTCCCTTGGTTTTTTCACTTCATCTGCAATTATGTTATCCTCTATATATTTTTCATATTGTGATGAATCAAATACAGAATCTGCTTAGTTCAGCTCCCACCCTTTCGTCTTGCTTTTGACCAATTTGCAGTCCATTTCACAACAGTTACTATGACATCCATAAACTCTTGTCTTTCTTTGTATCTCTTCATTTGCCTTGTCCATTCTCACGCCCAACGTACATTTTCCCATTCATCATTTGTCAGTCCTCAAATTTTAGTGTTTTCGTATTTAACATTCATGTGTAACTTCTGTAAGGTAGTTCTGACAGTAGATTAACATAACCAGTGAATGAACAGTTAAGTGCACATTTACATTCGAACATTGGTACCACAATTTCTGGTGAAATTTTAAACTGAAGAAAACATGTTATAGACTATCTCGAATTGGTAAAAAAAAAAAAAAAAAAGGGAAATACACACTTCAATTGTATTTACAGTGCATATAAAATATATAAAAGAAAACTAAGTGAATAAACAGCATTATCCACTTAGTGAACAGATACACTGTCCATCTCCCCTCCCCCCTCATGCCTCCCCCCTCATGCCTCCCCCTACCCAAGAAAATTGATAATTTTATAAGTGCAGTTTCAGGGCCAGTTACAACTTAATAATAATAGCACAACTGTTTAGTCAGTTCTTTTTATATTTTAGTATTTAATATCATAAGAGGAATGTTATAATGCAAAATAACCATAAAAAATCTCTTAAGTGCAAAAAAAAAACTTAAAATCAACATGAAAATAAGTATAAAATAGCACATGCACACTGCAGTACAGATCATTTAAATGTAAAAATGAGTGGTTAAGGCAGATTGCGTAAACGCAAACTGATAAACTTTTAGAGCATTATTCTGGCTATAGTTATTATATTCTGAGGAGAACACACAAATAAATGAATGTTAGTTATTTTGTTGTAACTTTTTACAATCTGGAAACTGCAATTTTCATAACAGAAGGAAATTATACTTTAAATATATGTCTTCATTTTACTCAACAATGTCTGTGAGATTCAGTAAGTTATTATGTAGATTGGCTGAGGATCTGAAATAAACTGTTTTATCTCCTCTCTCTGATACCATAATTATCTTTTCCTCTTTCTTGGGCAATTTCTAGTGTGTTGGTCCATGTATAGTGCTTATTTCAAATTCCTATCTTTTTGTTTGTCAGTAACAATGTGTGGAAAATATTCACGTTCATAAACTACAAATACATAGGTTGTAATTACTTCTATGTCTTCAAGATTGCAATTATTAGATGCCTGAACCAGGACTCCTAAACTTTTTTCTGAATCACACAGAGAGATTGTATCACCACCACTTGATGTGACTTCACCTTTCCTAACAATGTTACTCCTGGGATACACACAATTCTTGCTTCTGTTTCACTTCCTTTTTATTTTTTCTTCTAACTTCCTTGTTTTTTCTTAACACTTTGTGACTTTTTTCTGAAGGTACCTACATAAAGAAGTTGGTGTTTTTCTTTTTTGCTTTGTTATTGACCAATGAAGGTGGTCCTGTGGGCCTTCTAGATTTCTTCAGTAATTTGACGACCTTCCTAATATGAATTTGCTATTGGGAATTTAGAGTTCTGATGCTGAGAACTATGAATGGAGTCTGGTACATCTAAAATGAGTGTTTCAGACTGATTAGATGTGGTTGAGATGTATTCTAAAACCATCTCTTCTGTTTGACTGTCTAAAGAACATCTCCTTTCTGGTGTTAAGAAGCATTTGCTTATAGTGCATTATGTTCTGGTGATCTTTTAAATTTAGTTTCCAGTGGCCCCTATGAGTGAATAGTGGTTCGTATCAAGTATTGTTCTGCCTTAGGTCTACTTCAATTGAATAGCTACTGCCTCCTTGTGGAATACAAAACTGGTCCTTTAATCTGTGTTTCTGGATTCATCAAGTAAAGCTGTTACGAAAAGTTCAGATATATCTGTAATAGATATGGGCTCTGACAACATAACTTTCCTTCATCCAACATGTTTTTCCATTTGCTCATAATGACAAATTTGCATTCATGTGTCAAAATCTACATTTTCATTGTTTAAAGGAAAAATGCCACATTTTTGAAAGCTTTATGTATTTTCATCCACTACAAATTCTAAAGCTTATTGGAAGAAAGAAGCATAATTTACCATTGTTAATGTCTTTGATCCACCATATTTGTTTCCAGCATCTTATGGTATTCTTCCCTAATGCTTGAAGTGGATGGAAAACAATAACATCACGAGGCTGGAACGATATTTGCTGATTTTATGGAAAACTGAAAATAACTATCTTCTCCCCTGAACATGTCTGACTGACTTCTAAATTTAAATGACACTTGCACTCATTAAAAAGTAATAAAACAGAAAAGTTATATTTTTTTCCATCAGTGAAGGATAAAAGCAGTTGGCAGCATATAAAACATTTGTGCAATCATCCAGTCACACTCACTCTTTGCGAGAAGGAATGAATTCAGAAGTATGTTTTATAATCCTTTCATAAGCAAATACTACCAGTGGTTTTACAGTTTTCCACTAGCAGAAAAATTAGCCAATGCAGTTACACATTCTGTCTCTCTGCCAGGAACACTTGTTAAAAAAAGTTCATATAATTCCTTGGGCCTAAGACTCATCCAGTTTTTGGGCAACATTCAACTCCAGTCTCATGAGTGTTGAATATTCAGTCACCATGATGATGTATGTTCTGGGAGTTTTCTCCTTGAAGGTATTTTTCAATTTCCTCAAAACAGATTTGCATGATGCCTTCACTCATTTTTCCTTTAGACATGATTGCACATTACAATGTAAAATAGCTGGATGTCTTTTGACCTACAATTTGTAAAGAGATTCTTCCTTCCTATCTCCATTGTAAATTTGTACATTGTGTTTTCACTTCATTTGGATGTATTGGATAAACAAATTTTGCTTTTCCTAATATCCAGCCTTCAAGCGGCTGCTGTTCAGGTGTTGTTAAGTGGGGGTTGGACCATCTGCCTTCCTTAATGGTTTCGTCATTTTGATACTGTTGCATGTGGTATATTATACTGTGATAATGCTTTATTTAAAGTCTCTTCCAGATCTTATTGCCTCAATGCATAATCTAATTGTTTTTCTGCATATTTAGAGTGATTGTATTTTCTTCTATTTGCCTGAAAGTTCAGTTCGTCAAGCATCTGTAAAGAAAATATACCATCAGACTGAGCTGAGGTAACAGATGCAGTTTACAGGAAATAACCATGCATGAAACATGTCTTCAAAGTTCTTACAGATGCCTTTTTGACTATTAAATGGACTGTGGATTAATTATGAGACTATGAACTGTTAATACATTGGGTGTTTACTGACTGGTTAGAGGCATACAGGATATTGTATACTGAACTCAGAACATATTTGCTTTAGTGAGCAGTTCATTTAAGCCCATTTACATTTGATTTCAAGAAAGTGTTAAAAACCTCACTGAATGAACACATGTCCGTTTATTGGTAAATCTTAGATCTCAAGTATCCAGTTACTGAACACCCCCCCCCCCCCCCCCAACCTTGAAATACAGGATTTCTCATTTATTTGTAATCATTATAAATGTTATTTATGTTCACATATTATAAAAAACAAGCAACAGTGTTCACCAAAATATGAACATTCACCAATAAAATGACTTGTGACACAGCATCTATCTTAGTACTGGGCAGCAGTAACCAACAGCTACAGGTGCATCCAAAGAGGTGCAACAAACAGTTTGCCATTTTCTACTGCTGATGTTGTTACTTGATGTGGACATCCAACTATCAGCTGGCTCTCCTTTGGTTAGTAGAAGACAACTGAATGCATCGGACAAAGTGTGTGTGGGGCAGGGAGGGGGGGGGGGGGGGGGTTAAATCTTAATTTTTAAATTTATATCTTGTTTGTTTATTCATTGGTGTTCATTCACATACTTCAGTAGTTATTCTATACACCAATTACAGATGCTGCATTTAAGGCATATTGCTAATTTACTTCTGGACACAGCAATCTGTTTCCCAAATGAATTCTGATTTAGTACAAGGGTTAGAACCTTAATAGTGGCAACTGTTTATTTACAGCTCATACAAAATAGGTACAGGTTTCAAAGTTCTACTGACTTTCAAAATAGTCACAAGCATTGTGCATAATCCGTTGGTCTTAGCAGTGCCAGTTATCTTGACAGTTCGAGTGGTGCGGTCTATTGCCCGGCGAATTTGTAGCAGTTCTGAAGTGAATGCCGTGAAGTGTTTCCTTCAGTTTAGATATAGAGTTGAACTCACGAGAGCTTAAGTCAGGTTAGTGCAGTAGGTGATATAGCACCTAGCAGCCACATCAGTCAAACAAATCGGTAACAGCTTGCAATGTATGTGCTTGAGCATTGTCCTGCAAAATAATGGTCTACAATAAAAGTGGGAAAAAAGATTACTGATAACTTTCGCGAAACCTATGAGCACAAGCAAAACATACAAAAGTAACCATGAATTGCATGAAACAGCCCAGCATTACTCTAACAATGAAAGCATTCATTCTACGTTGCACTTATGGAAACATTGCATAGAGTTAGAAAGTAGCAGTCCTTGTGAATGTAACCTTGTTTCCATTTGCTATGTTTGTTTCACAGACATAATGACTGATGTCACAGCCTCTTAATAGTTCATGTAAGGACAGATGGTAATAATTGATCAGACTATATGACATTTGCATTTCTAGGTAGCGAAGTTTCTTCTACAAAACACCTTAAACATTAACAGCGTGGTTCTCAATTATTGTGCTAATGGGCGTAGCAAAATATGTAGGGAAGATAATAGATTTAAGTTTCAAATGAGAGATCACATCCCACTAACAGATTTCTACACAAAAATAACTTTTACACAAATAGAGGAAGAAAAACAAGACAATCCAAATTCATGACATGTAAAGGAAATACAGACATGACACTCTGGCCCAACTGCAATTAACTTTCAAAGCGGGATCAACATAGCACATGGTCAAGGACATGCAAATGCTTCTTACCAAACTTACAAAATGACAATGTGGCAAAGAATACTGTGCAGATAATAAGCAACATGAATGAGAGCCATCTTAGAGATAGTAAAGTTGCCCCTTGTCATCTCCCCCTGTGGGTCCGGGGGTTAGAATAGGCCTTAGATACTCCTGCCTGGCGTAAGAGGCGACTAAAAGGATTCTCAATTGTTTTGGCCTTTATGTGATGGTCCCCTGTAGGGACTGGCCTCCATTTTTCAAAATTTTCCCGAAGAACGAGCCCATTGGGGAAAGGCACCTTACACGGTGTGTAGTGTCCATCATGCACTGAGACCTCTCGCACCCTTTGTCGATGTGGATCTGTACTGCCTCTCATTCTCCAGCTGTTGGACAAGGTCACCCTCCTGGGTACGTTTTCCTCCATCCTCTGTGCAGTATCACTTTTGGCGCTGTCAACGATAATGGACTTCTTCACTCGTTTGCGCCTGATATCCAGGACGGCAGTCAGTCTGTTGTGCTGGGGCCACCATGTACCCTGTTGTTTGTAGCCCCTGACCACACAGGGATCATTCTGTTGATGCCTGTGCCGTTAACTCCCCACAGATGCCAAGGAGTAGATGCCCATCACCCTGCGGCATCGGGAGTCCCGGCAATGGCCATCCTGCCAGGTGGCCTTTACTGTGGCTGGGTGGCGCCTGTGGGGAGGCCCCCTGGTTGGAGTGGGTGGTATCAGGACGGATGACCCGCAATGAAGTGTAGTATGTCATCTCTTGCTGGTGGTCAGACACCAACAGTTTCTAAGCAGTCAAGGTCTAACTTCAATGATAGAAAAAGACCCCAAATCGCCCCCTCCACCAGCCCCCAGCCTGGCCACACCATGGGAGGAATGCCAGGATAAGGATGACAGCAAAGCTTATTCACCCTGGTACCTTGTATGTATGAGAGTTGATGGGAAATCTTACTTGTCCGTGAAACCTCAGCTTTTTTTGTGGAGCATTTAGAGGACAATTTTGTTGAGGTGGAGGGCTTGTCCAAAATGCAGTCAGGGTCGGTCTTGATCAATACAGCATCCTCTGCCCAGTCATAGGCACTACTCGCCTGTGACAAGCTTGGGGATGTTTGTTTCCATCATGTCCCATAATAGCTTAAATATGGTCCAGGGTATCATATTTCACGGGGACCTTCTTTTGCAGTCTGACGATGAGCTGCATGCCAATTTAGAGCAGTGGAGGTGTGTGTTTCATCTGGCGTGTCCACCAGGGTCCAAGGGATAATCAGTTTTCCACCAGTGCCTTCATCTTGGCCTTCGAGGGTGACACATTACCCAAGGAGGTCAATGTGATGGTCTACCACTGTGACATAAAGCCATATATCCATCCCTCCCCTGATGCGGTGCTCTCAGTGCTGGAAGTTCAGCCATATGTCTTCCCGCTTTACTTCCAGCATCACCTGTTGGAATTGTAGACGTCCCTCACATCCCAATACTCCCTGTGCCCCACCTCCCATCTGTGTCAACTGCAAAGAGCACCATTCACCTTGCTCTCCAGACTGCAGTATTCTCCAGAAAGAAAGAAAAATGTGGGAATACAACACCCTGGACTGATGACCTACACTGAGGCTAAGATAAAATATTAGAGGCTACATCCTGTGGATATGATGTCCAACCTACACCACCTCAACAACGGTTCTACTCTCTTCCATTCCGCCACATACAGTTGGCTCTCACAGCAGTCAGACTACACTTGCCCCTTGATGGTGGGGTGCACTCCTCTCTCTGTTGCCCCTGCACAACCTACTTCAGAAACAACACCCCACAATCATTGGGGGTGTCAGTCCCCACTTTTCAGCTGGAGAAACGTGTTCTTTGGCTCCTCTCGCCAGGAAGGGATCCCTTGGGTCACTCCCTTCCCAGGTTCCTACCAGTTGCAAAGCTGACACCCACCAGTGGCTGAAGCAACCACAGGTAGCTGGTCGTAGGTCTTCACGGTCCTCCTCAGTCCCTGAGATTGAATCAGTGAAGCCCTCCCACCTGGACAAACCTAAGGAGCAGCGAGAGAAACCTAAAAAGAAAATACTTCAAAGAACCAAAACACTGCAGTGGCACCACCACCACCACCACCACTACCTACAAGCTCTGTATCTGAGGATGAGGTGGAGATTCTGGCATTCACTGAGGGCCTAGGTCTCAATGGGCCCTCAGACACAATATATGTCAATCACACAGGTACTCATATGGTGGCAGCAGGTGACACTGAGGTGTAGACTGCCTCTTTGAGTGTTTCATGCCTTCCCAGTCTCTGATCACATCATCCTACAGTGGAATAGCAGCAGTTTTTTCCACCACCTGATTGAGCTGTGCCAACTGTTCAGTTTTACACTTGCTTTCTGCATTGCTGTCCAGGAAACCTGGTTCCTGGCAATACGGAACCCTGCTCTTCACGGCTACAGGGAATATTACAAGAACCATAGTGAATATAATAGTGTGTCTGGTGGAGTTTGCGTCTATGTCCTGAACGCAGTATGTAGTGAATATGTGTCCCTTCGTCCCTTCAAACCCCTCTTGAAGCTGTGGCTGTCAGGATAAGGACAACACAGGAAATAACTGTCTGCAATGTATATCTTCCTCCAGATAGTGCAGAACCCCTGAATGTATTGGCTGCTCTGATTGATCAACTCCCTAAACCTTTCCTACTTTTGGCAGATTTTAACATGCGTAACCCCTTGTGGGGTGGTGCCATGCTTACTGGCCTAGGTAGGGAGGTCGAAAATTTACTGTCATAACTCGACCTCTGCCTCTTAAATACAGGTGCCCCCACACATTTCATTGTGGCACATGGCACATATTCATCCATTGATCTCTCGGTTTGCAGTCGTGGCCTTCTCCCATTTATCCACTGGAGAGCACATGACGACCTGTGTGGCTGTGACCACTTCCCCGTCTTCCTGTCACTCCCCTGGTGTTCTGCCCAAGGATGCCTACCCAGATGGGCTTTAAACAAGGCAGACTAGGAAGTCTTCACCTCTGCTGTCACTGCTGAAGCTCCCCCACATGGTACCATCGATGTTGTCATTGAGCAGGTGACTACAACGATTGTTTCTGTGGCGGAAAACTCGATCCCTCGTTCTTCAGGGCGCCCCGGTGACACAGTCCCATGGTGGTTGCCAAAAATCACTGAGGCAATTAGAGCGTCTGCAAGCTGAACAGCAACATAAGTGGCACCCTTCCCGAGAGCACCCGATAGTCTCCGTGTCTGCATTCACCAGCTTATAAAACGATGGAAACCGTAGTGTTGGGAGAGGTACATGTTGAGCAGTGGGTGCCATACATCACTTTCCCAAGTCTGAACAAAGATCAGACATCTTTTTGGGTACCAGACCCCAACAGATGTCTCTGGCATTAACATCCAGGGCATGTTATCTACCGACGCAAACACGATTGCCAAGCACTTTTTTGAGCACTATGCTAGAGTCTCTGCGTTGGAGAACTAACCCCCAGCGTTTCGCACCCTCAAATGGCAGATGGAAAGGAAAGTCCTCTCGTTCACTGCACACCACAGTGAACCCTATAATGCCCCACCCCATTTGCAGAGTGGGAGCTCCTCAGCACCTTTGCACTTTGCCCTGACACAGCTCCTGGGCCGGATCAGAGGCACAGTCGGATGGTTAAACATCTCTTGTGGCTACAAGTGACATCTCTTCGTCATCTTCAACTGGATCTGATGCTATGGCATCTTTCCATCGCAATGGCAGGAGAGCACCATCATTCCAGTGCTCAAACCTGGTCAAAAACCGCTTGATGTAAATAGCTACCACCCCATCAGCCTCACCAACTTTCTTTGTATGCTGATGGAATGTATGGTGTGTCATTGGTCTGGTTGGGCCCTGGAGTCACGTGGCCTACTGGCTCCATGTCAGAGCAGCTTCCACCAGGGTTGCTCTACCACTGATAATCTCATGTCCCTTGAGTGTACCATCTGAACAGCCTTTTCCAGACACCAACATCTGGTTGCTGGCTTTTTTCACTTAAGTAAAGTATATGACATGACATGGCAACATCATATCCTTGCTACATTGTATGAGTGGGATCTCCAGTGCCTGCTCCTGATTTTTATCCAAAACTTCCTGTCACTCCGTACTCTGTGTCCGAGTCAGTGCCTCCCATAGTTTCTCCTGTATTCAGGAGAATGGTGTTCCGCAGTACTCCGTATTGAGTGTGTCTCTATTTTTAGTGGATATTAATGGTTTAGCAGCAGCTGTAGGGACGTCGGTCTCACCTTCTCTGTATGTGGATGACTTCTGAATTTCATACTGCTCCTCAGTACTGGTGTTGCTGAGCGGTGCCTACAGGGAGCCATGCACAAGGCACAATAATGGACTCTAGCCCACAGTTTCTAGTTTTCAGCCGTGGAGTTGTGTGTCATGCATTTCTGTCAGCATCACACCGTTGATCCAGAACCAGAACTTTACCTTAATGACGATCCACTCACTGTAGTGGAGAAATATTGATTCTTAGGACTGGTTTTCGACACCCGATTGACTTGGCTACCTCACCTTCCTCAGCTGAAGCGGAAGTGCCGGCAGCACCTCAATGCCCTCCGCTGCCTGAGCAACACCAACTGGGGTGCAGATTGCTCTACACTGCTGCAGCTCTACAGAGCCCTTGTTCAATCCTGCCTTGACTATGGGAGTCTGGTTTATAGTTTGATGGCACCCTCAGCATTGCTTTTACTCGACCCAGGATTGGCTAGAAGAGAAGTTTGTGGCACAACTTTACCAGAAGAAGGGATTGGTTGGTAGGACATGTTCTGAGGCATCAAGGGATCATCAATTTAGTATTGGAGGGCAGCGTGGAGGGTAAAAATCGTAGAGGGAGACCAAGAGATGAATACACTAAGCAGATTCAGAAGGATGTAGGTTGCAGTAGGAACTGGGAGATGAAGCAGCTTGCACAGGATAGAGTAGCATGGAGAGCTGCACCAAACCAGTCTCAGGACTGAAGACAACAACAACAGTGCACCACTGTGTCCTTCACCTAGTGACCAGAGCTTTTAGAAGAAGTCCGGTGATCAGTGTCCTGGTGGAGGCCGGAGTCCCTCCATTGAAGGTTAGGCGTGCACAACTACTTGCCAGTTACATTGCACATGTTCATAGTTGTTCTGTGCATCCGAATTACTGTCTGCTTTTCCCAACCATGGCAGTTCATCTCCCGTATCAGCGGCCCAGGTCAGGGCGGTTGGCGTCCAGTCCCTTCTGTCTGAACTGGAGCCCTCCCCGTTACCACCTCTCGTCAAGGTCCATTCACGTACACCTCCATGGTGTACACCTAGGCTGCAGAATCTTCTGGATCTTTCGCATGGCCCTAAGGGCTCTGTTAACCCTGCGGCTCTCCACTATCACTTTCTTTCAATTTTCGACATGTACCGAGGCCATGAAGTGGTTTGTACCGAAGGCTCAATGGCTGATGGTCATATAGGCTTTCCGTATGTTCATGGAGGACATAATGAACAGCACTCCTTCCCAAATGGTTGCACTGTTTTCGCTGTGGAGCAGGCGGCCATATCTTGTGTTCTTGAGCACATCCGCTCATTCCCTGGAGTTATTTCTCCTGTGTACTGACTCTTTGGGCAGCCTACAAGCTATCGACTGGTGTTACCCTCACCATCCTTTGGCAGCATCCATTCAGGAGTCCATCTATGACCTGGAAAAGTCCTGTTATTCAGTGGTGTTTGTGTGGACCCCAGGACATGTAGGAATCCCAGGCAATGAACTTGCCGACAGGCTGGCCAAACAGGCTACTCGGGAACTGCTTCTGGAGAAGGATATCTCCTAAACTGACCTGAGTTCTGTCTTAAACCACAAGGTTTTTCGGCTTTGGGAGGTGGAATGGCATGACAGTACGCACAACAAACTGCATGTTATTAAGGAGACTACAAATGTGTGGAAATCTTCCATGTGGTCCTCTCGCAGGGAATCAGTTGTCCTCCGCTGACTCCGCATTGGTCATAGGTGGCTAACGCATGGTTACCTCCTCCATTGTGAGGACCCACCTCGATGTTGCTGTGGCTCACAAATGACGGTCGTCCACCTCTTGCTGGACTGCCTACTTTCAGCAGCTCTGTGGCGGATTTTTAACTTTCCCTGCACCCTACCTTCGGTGTTGGGTGACAGTGCCTCACAAGCAGCTTTAGTTTTACGTTTCATTTGTGAGGGTGGGTTTTATCATTTGATCTAAGCTGTAGCACATGTCCTTTATCCGTTTGTGTCCTCCACCCTAGTGCTTTTAGGCTGGAAGTTTTAATGTGTTGCAGAGTGGCTGGCTTCTCCTCTCCTTTTTATTTTCATGGTCAGCCAGCCATGGTAATCTGCTATCTTGTTTTGATGTCTTCTACTGTTTCTTGCATGTCTCTGTGGTTTTCTTGTCTGATTTTGTCCATTTTAGTGTTTGTTGCCCTTTTGTCATTCTTGTGGTTTTCTCCTTTCTTCCAGTTGTGTTCTGTATGTTTCGATTATTTTACTCCCACCCTTATGGAATTATTTTAATCAGAACAAGGGACTGATGACCTAGCAGTTTGGTCCCTCTCCACTTCTTTTAAACCAACCAATGAACCTTGCTATTTTCCATTTTACAATAGTTATTAAGCAAAATATTAACACCTGTTCAAACAACAGATTTACACATTTCCTGTGCTGAATGTTTGTAAGAGACGCCTGATGAAAAATCATCATTGGCCACGACACAATGAAGAATTAATTTACATGTTGTTTGCCATTGGTTTTAAAGCCTGAGAAAGGAATCATAGTGTTCATCTGATAACAGTTTCGCATGAAACAAAAAGAATACATTACTATCAACAATGGCATTTTCTGTGGATATTGCAAGCCACCCCTATCAAGATCTTTAATTAGTTTGTGCTCAGCACCACATGCCATCTGCTTATCTATTGTTAAAAACTGAGCACAGTTACCACACTCGAACTTCTTTATTGTGTTGTAGCATCAGTATTCAGCAATGAATTTAAGCACTGATAATTCTGGACCAGTAAGTTCCAGATTGCATTGACTAACACTTAATTTACAAATACCTGATGCTGAGATGTCACAGGCAACGTAAAGACATTCAGACTGATCACAGCTTTGTGGAGATATAATTACAATTTTTGTAGCTGAGTCACCTTGTAAAGAAAGCTCTAACAAAGTTGATAATCTCAGCGTTTTCTCTGCCTCAAATATTTGCCTCATTGACATATAGTAATGGGATCCAGATAGCTGCCAATACATTCCAAACCTGGCTTCCAAGGCATCAGTCTGAAATTTTCCAAGCAGCAAGTATGACGTTTTAAGTTCTGACAGACCATACAGTCTCAGTTCTAATAATGCACATGTTGAATGCTTGAGTGCAGTGTGTGTTTCCGTATTGAGCTTACCACTTGACAAATTCGTGGAGCTCCAG
The DNA here is from genome assembly GCF_023897955.1 of Schistocerca gregaria. Taxonomy (NCBI): domain Eukaryota; kingdom Metazoa; phylum Arthropoda; class Insecta; order Orthoptera; family Acrididae; genus Schistocerca; species Schistocerca gregaria. The sequence goes on from NC_064931.1 coordinate 565,585,083, forward strand.
TTGCCTAACCAGTTAAAAAAAAAAAATTCTAGAAATTTACACACCTCATCATCCTTGTGGCTTGTTAGAGGCTCTTCCATTTCCTCTCCAAGTCTAAGGCCTTTCAAAGGGGGCTTAACATTCGTAATTTTCCACCGTGTGCTTATTATTTTAATACATTCAGCAGTTACTTCATAATTTTTAACTCCAGTAAACTGCACTTGATGTTGTCATTGAAAATTTGACAAACAAGCTTTACATTTTTTTTTCTAGTTAAGAGGGCCACAGAGCTTTCATACTTAAACTGTATCCAGATTTCAATAATTTGTTCATTCAATGGCAAATATGGACCTAATTGCAGAAAATGAAGCCTGCCTTCTCACAGATGTGTTTTCAAAGCTGGGGAAGCAAAATGACAGAAGTTCATCTTTCAAAGTCACCCAGTTGTTTCTGATGCATTTATAAATGTGTAATGGGTCTGTAACATGAAACAAGGGTTTGGAATGATATGAAGGGTGTTGGTAAGCAATACTAAGTTGTGGTGGGTTTGCAAAATAAGACAGCCTTTCTGTTAAATGAGTTATTGTCAGAACAAATACAAATAACCTTTAAATCTAAGTCTTCCAACCCAATCAATATTTTTTTATTACATTGAACAACTGGTCAGCAGTTATTTTATTTACAGGCAGGATGTGGACAACATCTTTGAATGATGAAATTACACCTTGCACTATAAACACATAAGCAGTTGTTGCAAGAGCAATGGTATAATGTGCCATACCAACCAAATTTCCTTCTTTGTAGTCCATGGCTGGCTTAATGTGTATTTCATCTAAGATGAGTGTCACAAAACAATCATGATGATTAAAGTTTGATACTTTATCCCTACAGTGGTCTCGCAGTTCTAGGCGCTCAGTCCGGAACCGTGCGACTGCTACGGTCGCAGGTTCGAATCCTGCCTTGGGCATGGATGTGTGTGATGTCCTTAGGTTGGTTAGGTTTAAGTAGTTCTAAGTTCTAGGGGACTAATGACCACAGCAGTTGAGTCCCATAGTGCTCAGAGCCATTTTTGAACTTTATCCCTAATGTAAGCTAGAAAGTTTGGACTGTTAGGATCAACATCAGTATTTGCACAGATGTGTCTGATAGTATTAGGGTGAGGCAGAACAATATTTCAGTGCTTCGTATGAATCTGTAAGCATGGCTTGAAATAAAAAACAACAAAGAAGCAAATACTAAAACATGGGGAGGAAACCTATGTTTCTCCGGTGGCGAGGAGCTTAACTGAAACTGGCTTTTTATGAATTCAACAGCAGGTTTAGTTTTCCCCTCACATTTTAAGTTATCTAACAGCTCAACAATGATGTCTTGAAGATGTTTTTCATCCTTTTTGTGCATTAAACGTTCAACAAATATTATAATATTGTCTAGATCAGGGGTATTAGATACAGTTTTTGGAACTTCATTGGAAGTGATTTCACAACCCTTAACGTAAATGCTTATACTGAGTTCCTGTTTAATAATTATGTACAAAATACGATGTGGTGTTCTTTCAGTGTAAACATAAAAAAACTGTATATATGAATCTTTCACTGCTTTCGACCACTATTCATTACAACACAATCAAGCGTCTTTGTTCTTGAAATGAACTGAGGGAAAACTTCTTATTATATTCTTCTAGAGATTTAATACTGTCCTCTATGTATGCTCTCGGTGCAGCTCTGGTTTAGGGTATTGCTTTGGAAATATACAAAGGGCAGTTAGGAAATTCGCTTGGGGCTGCATTTTGTCGGAGTTGTGGCATGCTTAGTGGTGCGGTTAATGTAGTCCCAGTTTTCCAGTTTACTGCTTGTGTTTCCACAATATATCATCTATGCAGAAGTGCAAATGGCAGACCTATGAATTGAAAAATAATATACTTGATCTATGTTGCTGAAACTTGTGCTGATACTTAGTCAACTGCCATGTACTTTCATCAATAAGTACAGCTTAAAATGAAAGGTACTGGGCACAGAATGTGTGCTAGGAACAAAATTCTCTCTTTTGATTGTAGACAACCATTCCCTTCTCGTATTCTCATCAGCTGGAAATTTAAAAATGTGAACCACCTTCTCGACGTAATTACCATTACAACCAGGAACACAACACTTATTCACCATGGTGTTGTTCACTTCTCAGCCACAGGCAGTATACATTTCAAAGAGTTGGAAAGCTAACTATTTCACAATGGAATTCAAGTCACTAACACTACAGCTCCGAAACAGTTGTTTACATGGCTCCACATAGAATTCCTACAGGCACCTAGGTTTGCGCTGCTACCCATAGGTGGCACTGGCTGTATGCCTGAAGTTGATGACATCACTCACCTATTGGCAGAGAGCTGTAAGACCTTGTGATTTAAGAGATGTTGGTCTAGCGCACAGACAGGTTGGTTATAGGCCCTCAAGTGGCTGCCTCCTAACCAGTGCACGTCTGTCATTTGCACCAAGCCAGAACCAGCTTTCATCAGGTAAAACAACAGACCTTCACCCTGCCCCTCAATGAGCTTGTGCTTGACACCACTGAAATCGCAAATGGTGGTGGTTTGGGGTCAGGAGAACAGACGCTACAGGGGGTCTGTTTCAGAACTGCCCTTGAAGTAACCAATTTGTCACAGTTGGTCATGTCACTGTGGTTTCAGTTGCTGCTCGGATTGCTGCTGCAGATGCAGTGTGATGCGCCACAGCCACACACTGAACAACACGATCTTCACTCTCGATAATGCTACGTGGCCATCTGGAGCCTGTGTCTTCTTGCACCCATAAATTCTTGTGCCCACCGCTGTGTGCAGTCATGTACAGGGCTAGATTCCGGCCAAGTCTTACTGCAGTACCACAGAAGGAACATACATTTACTCGTAGCCCTATTACAAGACCCCATTCAAACTCAGTGAGGTGTTGATATTGGCATCTGTCGTCATCTGAAAGGCATTCTTGACTAACGTCAACTCACCATGTCCAGTCTCATAAGTAACTAACACTCACGACTGTAACAATGTATATTTAAAGCAAATCTTTGTGTCCTCATAGTGCTGCTACTATTGCCACTTGTATGCTGTTGGTGATAAATTTTAATAGAAATCATCTTTCACAAGTAAAAGCATGTCTACTGAATTTAGTTTGTCGCAAAACTCCTCCTTTGTGCCACAGTTTTTTTTCCATCAGTGTATTATCATTGCCTTTTACATTTATTTGAAAGGAACTAAGGCTTTCGATAATGTAGCGACATCATAAAGGAGAAATACTAGAGATCTTAAGCAGAGCTTAAAATGAGTTGCTAAATGTGCATCCAGACCTGATTCTTGTGGCAGCCCATTTTTGTAGTTGGAATGTGGTGATAGCTGCTTTAGAATTTCTTTAAAATATGACTCCATATTTCAGATGAGAAAGAAAGTAGGCATGATGTGCGTGCTTCCTTTCCTTACTACAGCAGGATTTCAGTGAGCAATTTTATGTAAACATATTCTCCATTCTTATTCCATTTTACATTACTTTGCAACCATAATCCTAAGAATTTGGCGTCATACTTTTACCAATTTGTTCATCATTGATAGAGATGTACATATCCTTGTTCAAAGGAGTGGAAGACATTAGTGTGATATTTTTTTTACTATTTATTAAAAGCTTTTATTAGAAACAGATGTGCAGCTGACTTTCAGATAGTCTTTCTGCACAATATAAATTCCAGGATTCAGCACTTCTGCTTGATTCCCTGTATCTTAATAATCTGCTTCTTGCTGTTTGTAATTTAGTTCTCATGATTCTTGCATATGCTTTCTACATTTAATTAAGTATTTCACATCATATTGCCATACTTCATAGCTAAATGCATTTTGTGTCAGTCACTTTGAATGGGTCTTCTTTTCTTTACAGATTCATGTAACAGGACAGCAAGATAATTCCAGGAATGGCTGCATCACTGAGCTCAAAGATCTTGGGATCCGAGCTCACAATTGTAAGAAGATTTTGCAACCATCTTAATGCAAAACGCTTTTACAGTGGTGTCGCAGAATCAGGTGATACTGTGACACATACTGGTCAAAAGTTTGAAGAGGATGACTACAGAAATGTTCGGTTCATTGGGAAAGAAAAACAAGTTAATCCAAATTTTGCAATCAAGCTGATTGCTGACACACCACCAATTCCTAAGAAAGAGCGTGTTGTAGCGTGTGATGGTGGTGGTGGCCCAACTGGTCATCCTAAAGTGTACATAAACCTTGATAAACCAGGCAACCATGCTTGTGGCTACTGTGGCCTTCGTTTCTTCAAAGAGGACCATTAGAAAAGAAGTTCTGTAGCACTTTAATAGCACAGTTTTGATGTGTTACCAATATATCTTGTTATTAGTTACTTTGGAAATTATGTGTACAAATAAATCTATTTAACATGATTAATCTTGCATTACTACTTGACAAGGTTTTTGATATTAATCCAAAGTGTCTTGAAATTGCTAGTTGATATTGTACACCTGTTATTTACATTTAGAAATAAGTGCTTCAGTTCATTAAGAAATACTTGTCAACTTGATGGTAGTGTATAATATCATTCTAAGTGTTGGAGTAATGTGATATTTTTTCACTATGTCTGCATATGAGAGGTATTGCCAGTAGGTTCTTGGAAGATGACAGGGTGATTGTGAGGTGGCAAAGCCAATGAATGTGAAATCATAAGAATACGGGGTGTATATTACACATAGTGAGTTTTAGAGAGCAGTTTATTTGTGGGGTCACAGCAGGGGGATTGAATTGGTAGGTTCAGTATTGACAAAGTGGGGAAAATTTGCAGCCTTGAAACACATTGAGAGAGACCAGGTTCAAGGGCTCAATATAAATTTAATATAACCTAATTCAACTAATATGGAGCAAAATCAAGAACCTCCATGTCAATTACTAGGAAACAAAGAACAAGGTAACAATGTCCTTAAATCAGCAATGAAGTCCACAAAAAGAAGTAAACACTGCTGATCATGTAGTCAGTTATTTTGTGTGGATTCTTTACTCTGTAGTACCGTTTTTATTATGAATGGTCTAAAATTGAAGCATACTTACATTTCAAGTTACAATATAAGACTTTTCGTTATAAATAGGGCAAGAAAAGTTATGGCAGAATGGGAATAATTTAGGAGTAAATAATAAAACCCAAAATAGTAGAATTGTTGAACACATGGGCACTGGAGCCAGTTAGTTCATGCAGTGGACAAAACTAATGACATGGAGTACGGGATTGAGAGGGGGTTACAGGAAAGAGAAAGGGGGATTGTTGGGTAGAAGGCACAAGAGCAGAGGGTTAGCATAAATTGAAGCTGGAAGTATTAAGAGTGAAGGGTGTGTTGCAAGGATAACTTGCATCTACATAGATCAGAAATGCTGGTGTTCAGGGGAAGGGGTCCAGACAACCTGGCTTGCAAAACAGCCATTTGAATCGATTATGCTGTTCTCAGCAGTGTGTCCTTGCACTGGGTGGTCAACGCTGCTCAAGGCCAGTTTGGTGGTGGCCATTCATTCTGTGGACAGCTGGTTGGTGATCTTTCTCGCATAATGCAGTGTAGAAGTTGCAGCGGATATGGTATGTCTCATGACTGCTTTCGCAGGTAGATGTCCCTCCAGTGGGATAGGATAAGCCTGTGAAAGAACTGGAGCAGGATGTGCTGTGTGGTTGTATCGGACAGATCTTGCACCTGGGTCAGCCACAAAGATATGAACTATGTGGTAAGGGTGGATGGCATAAGGATGGACTGAGATGTTGTGTAGATTGGGGAAGGGGGTGGGGGTGGGTGGGGGGGGGGGGTGGCTGAATATCACTTTGGAAGGAGTTGGAAGGATACTTCCCACACACAGTTGGCTGAAGTAGAACTTAAGTGATATATGTATGCCACTATCCATAATTCCTAAGCAGGCTCAATCATCATTAACATGTAATGTGATCAGTCCAAAGGTTTCCCAGTTGTAAGTGAAATGGAGGGGTTGTGAAGCAGCCATCCAACTAGAGGTTTATGGCTGCTTTACAACCTGTGCTATTTGAATCCTTGCAACACATTCAATCCTGTAACCCTCCTGACCTGAGTCTTCACTTACCCACTGCAATTACACCCTGTGTCCCACATTCACCACTTCCTCTGTCCTGTCACTCCCTTTCAGTCTACTCCTCCAGGTCACCATCATCATGGAATGCATGAACTCATTGGTTCTGGTGCCTAGCTGTTGCATTCTTATCTGCCTTCATTCAGTCAGTATGCCACCCTCTTTAAGCATCACCTCTTTCCGCCCTCTACCCACAGCAAACTGCAATCCAGGTATCAGACATTTTTATTCTCTTTTTTGTGTAACAACTCAGTGCTGCTGCTGCTGCTGCTGCTGCTACTACTACTACTACTACTACCACTACTACTACTACTCAGTGAGTTATCTCCTTTTCTCCTTAATTTTTTATTTTTAATTATAATTTGTATCTCAAAAATGATGGGTAAAGTGGAGATGCTCATACACAGATATGGTTGTGAAATAGTTTCCATAAGATCATGCTCAGTTACCGTAAATGTCATGATGTGGTGTGCTGTACTTCTCCAAGCAGTATTTTACAGTCTTATGATGGAAGTTGTCACAGTTGGGTGATAGAAAGCATTTGTGCTATCACTCTTACCCAATTGTTGTCTTGTTTTGTGAATTGTAACTTTTTAATTGCATTTGAGTTACGTAACTTTCGTTGTCTGTCAGACCCAAAACACTGTTCTCTTGGTTTATTTCTTCACTAATATGCTTAGCAGTCTGAACTGTACACTGTACTGTATTGTAAGTGAAGTAATTCACACAATTAGCCGCTACCTTAGAATATCAGAGTACACTTAAACTCAATATAAACAAAAATTAAATATGATGGCTGGGCTACTACTATTACATTGTTCAATCTTTGAATAATGCTTATTTTATGTGTTTAAGATATGGAGATTGAGTGGGCAGAAACATGAAAATGTTTGCAGAACTTTTTTGAAATGTTATTCTTACAAATGATATTCTTACAAATCTGAGGAAAGACAGATGAAATAGAAAATTGAGATGTTGATGATTGAGAGTTGGGAAGACGTTCATAACATTCAAATGGGATAGGGGATGTAAACTGTTGCCATGCAACTGTGTAGTAGTGGTACCTTTAGCCAATCATGGTTTGGATTTCAGAAGGGCCATGCTACTGAGACAGCTAGGTGTACATTTACTGAGCACATAAAAAAGTGTAAACAACAAAATTTCACCAGTGGAGATCTGCTATGCTTATTGAAGGTATTTGATTGTGTCAGTCGTAATATTCTGTTAGAGCAGTTAAGATTTTAAGAAATACGTTGTTCACCACATGTATGGTTTATTTCTCATTTAAGAAAAAGAATGCAAAAAGTGACCCTAGGCTGTTCGGGTAATACAAAGAGAGATGCCACACCATCTGTATGGTTAGAAATTACAGTAGGCACCTCATAGGGTTTGATCATTGTGCCACAACTGTTCTTGCTTTGTTATGATCTCCCTTTTTATTTGAATCAGTAACCACAGTCAGTCCTGTTTATAGATTATACAAGAATTGTTGTGAAGCCAAGCAAAGAAGCATCAGTGGAGAAAACAGTAAATTATGTTTTTGTGAATGTTATTGAATGGTTTTGTATGAGTGGGCTAGCTTGAAATTTTTTAAACAAGTCTAATTCAGTTGCATAGTGTGAAAAATATCTCACATCCTATGAACCAAGTATACCAACAAGAAATAATAAATAGGGTTAAAAAATTCTAGATTTTCAGGTTTACATATTGACAAAAGCTTAAAGTGGAAAAGCTCTGGCAAATTTTCATTCACTGATGTCTTGTTGGATAATATTTACAGGTAACACCTCACACACTTACACAATATTCACTGCACAAAAGAAACTAATTGGAATAATGAGCAGAGTTCACACACATACATCTTGAGGGCATCACTTTAAACAGCTGTGAATATTTGCAAGTCTCTCAGTACATTTATTCACTTATGTCATTTGTTACCAACAGGGGTATTCATGAGTATAATAGTAAAAGGAAGAATGATCTGTGTAACCCTTCAGGGACTCCAACGTTGGCACAAAAAGGATAGAAATATGCAGCTATGAAACACACTATTTACCTGTGGAAGTAAAAAGCCTGAGAAATACTAGAAATGTTTTAAAATCTAGGTTAGATTAAAGATATCTCTGTAAAAACTCGTCCTACTGCAAAGAGTAGTTCTTGACTAGAAGTAACCATATAAACATTTTTTGTTTGAAGTGTGTATTCGATGTTGGTTTGTTTGTCATATTCCCCATCGTAAAATTTATTAAGAATATGACCTATGGAACATGTAAACAACTAATGATGCTATCTACAATTTGCCCATATCATTGTTAATTATTCATGATAACAGAACAGGTTTTGAGTACATGTTGGGCCTTACTAATTACATTAAGATTTCTCATTCATTCCTCAGATACTTCGTAGGTTTAGTTACAGTGTGTGAAAGCCACTGGTGGCAGACTACATCATTTCACAAGAGACTGTTTTCAAGGCTCTCGACCTTCCCAAATTACTCTCTTCCAATGAGTTTGAAGATAAATATAGCTACTGAGTTAGTGAAGAAATCTCTAGACTAAGTTTGTTGTATACTTGATGTATAAACTGATAATTGTACTTTTGTTGTTTAGAAGTGTCTGTCTGCTTGTTGACGTCCTGGTACAGACTATTTATATTCATTCATTCATTCATTGTGTGATGCAGTCTTATGAGGATGTAGCTTGTATGTTCTGCAATAAAATTGGGTGTAAAGCTGAGATTGAAGTAAAGGTAAGGATGAATGATGTGGCAGAAGTCACCATAATTAACTGAAATTTTGCAGATAAGTTATCTTAATGGAGTGTAATAATTAGATGCCAGTTTCAGTCATTACATTCAGAGTTAGCTGATTGCATACCGGTCAGGAAGGTTTCAATGTGCAAGAAACATTAGCATTCTCGTGGGAAGCAAAAGTAATCACAATATAACTGTCCCGATCAAGAAATGTTTGGATTTATAACTAAAATCTTTAACTGTAGTTTCCATTTTTTTTTATTATAATGCAGTGAATGATTGGAAAATCTGTGCTTTGATTGTAGCAGTTATTATGGTGTTCGTTTGGTGCAGAGAATAGACATTGATGCCGAGTTCATTTAAATTTTGTGTTGATTAGCGTTCTGCTTCACAAGACATTGCTTTAAGATTGTGTGAAAGAATTAGGGGTCGTACATGTAATAGATAGTCTTTGGAGTCCACAAAGTAATAAATTTTATGGCTGGAACTTTATTTGTGGAAATTATAAACCTGTGAGTCTTTTTATCAGAGTCACAGGATCCAAATACTTGTGCCATTCTGGAATGATCATTAAGATTATTTAAATGTTGCCTGAGAGAAAGTGGTCAGATATTTACCTTACTCAGATGAATATCTTCTTTGTATGCTGCAGCAGGGAGTTGACATTTTTTATATTTAGTGTAGAGTTTTTATGCAGCAAGTGAGCTTGGAGAAAAATTGAGCTACATTAGCCTCCAGCCTCTTGTTTCTTATTGCTGCATACTCTTCTCCACTTTTTTGTTTGCAAAATTATTTGCATTAGATGCTATCATTAATATTTGAGTCTGATTTGAGGTGCAGCCTTCCAGATTATGTTGGTATTGGCAATGCATAAATGTACCACCACGTAACTATCATATGGTAAATGAATTGTCATGGTGTACAGTTAATCACATTACATAACTTAGTAGAGTCTGCAATTCAGAAGTCTTTGAGAAAGCAGCTGGTAAGTGACAAAACATAGGAAGATTGTAGAAAAGCAGGCGATAACATTGACATAGTTGAATCTTACAGTGAGCCGAAACCCACCTCTAAATTTATGAACTTAATAAATTCGTTTCTATTTCTGAAAACTGTCTCCAGCCCTACCCTCCCAAAAACTACTACTATAGTAATAATAATAAAAGTGCAGATGATGAAAGTATCACTGTAGCAGCTGGAGTTCAAGGAAAAAAATTCATCTACTGAGTTGGCAGAATGAAGTGCTTTCATAAAATAGGCAGTGCTGTGACACATTAAGAACTCTTTTTTTTAGCGAGAGGGGGGGGGGGGGGGTTGCATGCCTTATCTGAAACTGAGAGTTTGAACAGTTCATTGACTGAAATTAGTGTAAAGATTATTAAAAAGAAAAGAAGGCAACATTAGATAACACATTTACATATTTATACAGGATTGATCATGATTTGAGAGTGTTTCTGTGATTTATACCAGTAAAGTGACAGGAAATTTAGTGACATTAAAATTTCCTTCAAATTTCTATATGAACTAAGGAAAATCAAGACCATCTGAAGTAAAATATACTGTAAGACCGATATTTTTAATTTTTAGTCATATGTGTAGTACACTGTTTGTATTTTCACAGACAGATTAAAATATACAATTTTTAGATCTTTATTAAATGATGACACCACAGATCTAAATATTTTCACTTAGAATATTCAAATGATAAAGCTTTAACAGGTGTAATCTGCAAATGGATTTAATTATGTATGTAACAAAAGCTACATTTCTGTGGAATATGTGTTTGAGCATGGATTTGGTGTAATTTTTACTTAACCTTTGATGCTTCTCGGTCTGGTGTTGTAATAGGGTACATTCCACATGAGCGAGCTCCACTGTTGAAGGCAATGATGTCAGTGAGTGGGCACATGACATGAAATCACATTCAATGAAATAACATATATTTCCCAGCCTTATTTTGGATTCAGATTTTCTGCTGGCACTGACAAAAAAATTGTTTTTATTGTAATGTTTTAACTTATAAATTATTGCATATAATTATTTTTCCCATTAAATATTTAACTGATTTTATGCGCACAAGTGAGTACTTGTTACTACACCACTGTCCCCCCTCCCCACTGCCCCTTTCAGGGGGCTCATGGCTCTTTTCACAAGTATGTATGTGGTGAGCATGGGGCCTCAAACTATTGCAGTATCTGCTTCCTTTCAGTGCTGCAGCCTTTCCTCTCCAATTATCCTTATTTCTCTTTCTCATGGTGGCAGCCTTTGCTGTTGACCTGTCCATTTTACTAGGTTCTGCTTTCTTTCATTGAAATCTTCATTTATTATCCTTGCATCACTTTGGCTGAAGTGCATTTGGCCCCTTTTGGGTTTGACTTCTATTTTGAAAATATTTTCTGTGGAGTGGACGTACATTAATGCCTTAATTGGGAAAAATATACAGTGGATCACTGTTAGTTAAAGACCTCTTGTGTTTCAGTACCTCAAACTCTTCCATGATGTGAATTTGTGTGACATACCAGTGACTATTTCCTTACATAAAACTTTGAATATGGTGCAAGGAATTACCTTCCACAGAGCCCTTGCATTTTAGACAGAGAAGGAGCTACAATCTAATCTCAAATTGCAAAGTGTTCATTTTGTCCAATGCGAAGAAAAAAATCCTAAGGATAACCACACAGATACAGTTGCATTCATCTTAGCCTCTCGAGGAAACATTCTCCCAGAAAAAGTTATGGTGTACAGGAGTGACGTGAAACCTTATGCCCTGGCGTCTGTGAGATGTTTCTGATGCTTAAGATTTGGTCATATGTCATCCTGTTGCACGGCAAACAAAAAACAAAAACTGGATAATAACTCGACAAAGGTCCATGAAAATTATTGAACTACATGAAAGCAAACACAAATTAGTTACAAACTACAGCGTGCACACATTTCATTCAACATGTAAACATCACTACAGATATTCGATGTTAGATATGCCCTCCAACATTGGCGATGATGTAGTGCAGATGAATTGTGAAATTCTTCATGACCTGCTGAAGTATCAAAACATTGATGCTGTCGATGGCCTGTATAGCTGTTTTCAGCTCAGCAATCGTTTTGGGGTTATTGCTGTACACCTTGTCATTAATATAGCCTCACAAAAAGGAATTGCATGTGTTCAGATTCGGAGAATATGGTGGACAGTAAAAGCCCATGCCATTGGCCTCTGGGTACCCTGAGCCAGAATGCGGTCCCCAAAGTCCTCCTCCCCAGTGCTGCTTCAATGGGCTAGAGCTCCGTCTTGCACGAACCATATCTTGTCAAAATCAGGGTCACTTTGGGTAATGGGGATGAAATCATCTTCCAAAATGTTCACATACCATTCAATAGTCAACATGCCATCAAGGAATATCACACTGATTATTCCATGACTGGACATCACGCACCACAGTCACCCATTCAGGGTGAAGAGACTTGCCAATTGCAAAATGCAGATTCTTACTCCCCCAAATGCACCAGTTTTGCTTATTGATGAACCCATCTAAATGAAAGTGAACATTCCACTAAACGAAACCGTACTAATCCCCATTATGCCCTGCAGCCAACCGTGCAGTTTGAGTGTCCTAATGCAAATTGTTCAAAGTTATGACAATTTTATTTCATATAGTTCAGTAATTGTCACCCTGTATACACTGAACACCATCCCCCCACATTTGCCCAGTGTTTAAAAAAAGAGAAAGTGAAAGAATATAAATCACTTGACTGTCTGTTATACACTGAAGTGAGAAAAAATATTGTTGACATGATGACCAAGTATGCAAAAGTTTGCTGTAATCCCCCAGCCCACCTCTGTTTCTTCCAAACCAAATCTACTATCCCCCTTGTGGGTGAAACATTTTTCAGGAACCACTTCCCACACCCAGACAGCTTCCTCGTCATGTGTCTACTGTTGTCAGGGCACCATCCCCCCAGAAACCCAGAGATAGGAGGCCCAACACTAGCCAATGGCTGAAGGTGCTGCAACCTGTAAGTCCCCTGGCTGCCCAGTCTTCATCTGTCCCCATGTATACTGCTGATTAGCCATGGTAAGAATCTTGGCCAACAAAAGTTGTGAAAAGAAGAACTGGGAGAAGGCCAATCTTGTGCCAGATTCCTCCCATGCCGCCAGATTCTGAGTCAATGCTACTCGAAATTGTCCCTCTTGCACTGGTGACAGACTGGTCTTGGTTTGTGACCAGTCTCCCTGACCCCTTCAAACCTAACAAGGATACCCTCAACATTATGATGTAATGGGTACTACTGGAACAGCAATAACTTATTTCATCTTATCCTGCAGTCCCTACTGTGCTCCAAGAAACTCACTTTTCTGATGACCATTCCTCAACATTTTGTAGTTACGATGCATTCTTTCAGAATTGTGTTGGCCCAAGGAGGGCAACTTTAGGGTCTGTTCAATGGTTGTTCGCATGTATGTCATTACTGAGTAGATTTCCCTCCATACAACATTAGAAGTGATAGCGATGCGAGTGCAAACTACCCAAAAGATCACCATTTGTAACATTTATTTACTTCCAGTTAAGGCACTTAGCCCCTTGAGATGAACACCTTAATCCTGCAGTGCCCCCCCCCCCCCTCCCCCCCCCCCTCCTCGTTCACCCATCTGAGGATTTCAGTATGCACCATCTAATTAATCAGCTTCTTTCCATTCTCTGTCTGTGCCTCCTCAATGAGCGTACTCCTACCAACTTCAGCTATCAACCATACGGTCTCTTCACCCAGTTTCATGTCTTTGCTCCATGATTATCTTTGTGACAGTGACTTCCTGGTGATCATTTCACTTCCTTGTTACTATGCTATGGATCAGTTACCCCCTGTGGATTCTCTGAAGAGCCAACTGGCAGTTATAAAACTTTGCTGTCACTTACGCCCTCTGTTAGATTGCATTGATCAAATCGAGAGTGTACAGAAACAGACACGAGAGATCTAGGCAAGTATGACTCAAGAACAGTACATACCTGTATAATTCTGGCACAAATTGGTCCTCGACAAGTTTCTTGAAGATTGGGGTATACAGAAGGTGCACCTGATTAGCTAGCTATCTTGGTCAAAGACCTGTATAGAACATAAGAGATCTAGGTAGGTGCATGTTCACACAATAGAAGCCAGAAACACAGACAAAGCCATGCGTCTGCCACATGTCTCAGTTACCTGCTTGGAGGATCTCACCTGACTTCTCCCTATTTGTTGAACAATCACCGGTGTGAGAACCACACTGGGGCCAACATCATAAGCTGGTACCATGGGCAAGCCGTGAATAGTCTTCACAGAAACTAACTCAAGTATAGCTGTAGCAATTTACAAACAAAATTTTAAATAATTGTTTTTGTACTCCCTCCAAGTAGGCGAGTCTTTTACATCCATCTACATCTACATGGTTACTCTGCAATTCACACTTAAGTGCCTGGCAGAGGGTTCATCGAACCATTTTCGTACTACTTCTCTACTATTCCACTCTCGAATGGCGTTTGGGGAAAAAGCAACACCTAACTCTTCCCGTTAGAGCTCTGATTTCTCTCATTTTATTAAGATGATCATTTCTCTCGTGTAGATGGGTGTCAACAAAATATTTATGCATTCGGAAGAGAAAGTTGGCGATTGAAATTTCGTAAATAGATCTTGCCACAAAGAAAACCACCGTTGTTTCAGTGACTGCCACCCCAACTTGCATATCATATCAGTGACACTCTTACCCCTATTGTGCAATAACATGAAACGAGCTGCCCTTCTTTGCACTTTTTCTATGTCCTCCATCACTCCTACCTGGTAAGGATCCCATACTGTGCAGCAGTATTCCACCACAGGACGGACAAATGTAATGTAGGCTCCCACTTTAGTGGGTTTGTCACATCTTTTAAAATCTAAATATTCTGCCAACAAGGCGCAGTCTTTGTTTTGCCTTCCCCACAATATTATCTATGTGGTCTTTCCAATTTAAGGTGCTCGCAATTGTAATCCCTAGGTATTTAGTCGAATTGACAGCCCTTAGATTTGTGCGATTTATCGTATACTCAAAATTTATTGGATTTATTTTAGTACCCATGCGGATGACCTCGTACTTTTCTTTAAGTGCTAATTGCCACTTTTTCGCACCATCCAGAAATTCTCTGTAGATCATTTTGTAATTGGAATTGATCACCTGATTATTTTACTAGACGGTAAATTACAGCGTCATTTGCAAACAATCGAAGGGGGCTGCTCAGATTATCAGCTAGATCATTTATATAAATCAGGAGTAGTAGAGGGCCTTTGACACTACCTTGCGGAACGCCAGATATCGCTTCTGTTCTACTCGATGACTTAACGTTTGTCACTATGTACTGTGACCTCTCAGACGAAATCATGAATCCAGTCACACAGCTGAGACGATACTCCATATGCACACAATTTGATTAATAGTCGCTTGCGAGGAACGGTATCAAAAGCCTTCTAGAAATCTAGGAATATGGAATCGATCTGAGATCCCTTGTTGACAACACTCATTACTTCATGGGAGTAAAGAGCTAGCGGTGTTGCACAAGAACAATATTCTTTGAATCCGTGTTGGTTATGTATCAATAAGTTACTTTCTTCAAAGTGATTCATAATGTTAGAGTACAGTATATGCTCTAAAATCCGACTGCAAATTGAGGTGAGTGATATGGGTCTGTAATTCAATGCGTTACTCCTATTTCCTTTCTTGAATACTGGGGTGACCTGTGCTACTTTCCAGTCTTTATGAGCAGACTTTTCGTCAAGTGAGCGGTTGTATATGATTGCTAAGAAAAGCGCTATTGTGTCTGCATACTCTGAAAGGAACCTGATTGGTATATCATCTGGACTGGAAGACTTGCCTTTCTTAAGTGATTTGAGTTGTTTTGCAACACCTAAGATAACTACTTTTATGTCACTCATGCTAGCAATTGTTCTGGTTTTGAATTCTGGCATATTTACTTAATCTTCTTTCATGAAGGAATTGTGAAAAACTGATTTAGTAACTCCGCTTTAGTGGCACCATCATTGGTAACATTTCCTTCGCTATCTCGCAGTGACAGTATTGATTGTTGTTTGCCACTGGTGTACTTTAATACAAACAGAATCTCTTTGGGTTTTCTACCCTATTTTGAGACAATATTTCATTGTGGAAACTATTAAAAGCATCTCTCATTGACGTCCGCACTAAATTTCGAGCTTCCTTGAAACTTAGCCAGTCTTGGGGATTTTGCGTTCTTCTGAATTTGGCATGCTCTTTTCATTGCTTCTGCAACAGTGTTCTGACGTGTTTTGTGTACCATGGAGGATCAGTCTCATCTCTTAACTTATGCGGTATGAATCTATCTTTTGCTGTCGATACTGTACCTTTGTATGTGAGCTGTCTCTGGCCTACACTTACATAATTAGCTTGAAAGGAATGGAGACTCTCTTAGGAAGGCATCAAGGAAATTTTTATCTGCTGTTTTAAATAGATATATCTTGCATTTATTTTTAGTGGTTTTGGTTGATATGGTTTTGAGCCTCGCTACAATGATCTCTCTAAAAATTTTGGCAGAATTTATCTCCGGCCTTAGCCAGCTTTCTGTTCCTATAATGATTTCAGCTTCAGTGCTTTCTATCAGTGCTCCATACTCTGGTGCTTTTCCAACACAGCTACAATAATTTACAACTACAATACCGACTGTTGCTTGCCCGATTCTCATCGTTTCTTTGCCCTGCACCCTTTGAGACTGGAGCCCATTTTGATCTTTCCAGGGCTGTCTAATCAAAAAAAAAAAAAAAAAAAAAAAAAAACCAAAAAAAACACGCCCACTCCACGCCACACAGCCCCTGCTACCTATGTAGCTGCCTCCTGCGTGTAGTGGCCACCTGCCCTATTTAGCGGAACCCGAAACCCCACCACCCTATGGTGCAAGTCGAGGAATCTGAAGCCTACACGATCCCACAACCATTTGTGCCTCTGATACAGACCCTCCACTCGGCTCTGTACCAAAGGTCTGCAATCAGTCCTGTCGACAATGCTGCAGATGGTGAGCTCTGCCCGCATCTCGCTAGCAAGACTGGCAGTCTTCACCAACTCATATAGCCACCGGAAACCAGAGAGAAGCTCTTCTGATCGATAGCAACACTCATCATTAGTGCCGACATGAGCCACCACCTGCAATTGGCTGCACCCTGTACCCTTCGTGGCATCCGGAAGGACCCTTTCCACATCTTGCATGACTCCCCTTCTGCAGAAGTAGAGTATTAATGTTTTATAAAGTGAACAGTAATTGAAAACTTTTTGGAGACGTGATAAATTAAAAAGGGGGCTTATGAGCTAAGGGGAGCATCTTTTGTATCACAGGAAAATCAGTTATATATCGGGACCTAATTCTGTAATTAACAATATTTACAGTTTTTAAGAAGGGTTGTCAGGGGTCATGGTGGTTTACAGGGAAATTTCACTTGAAGTTTTCTAATTTTACAAATTGGGTTTCTGGTTGATAGCAACAGTGGAGAGGCCAGGTATGTTGTGGTGGTGGAGTGGTGTGGTCATTGGATGTGGCAAGGTAGATGTGTAGCCAGTGGCTGCAGGTGGTGCCCTTTGAGTGGACCAACACTGGAACTGCAACACTCCCTCCAGCAGGTATTGATGAGTGCCGAGGGGAAGTATGAGCAGTAGTTAAGTGTTTAATTTAGAAACAGTTCTGAAAAAAATTGCTAAATGGTTAAATGTGAGAATCATTCCAAAAGCAGTGGTGGTCATGGTTTACAACTAGTACAACTTTCATTGCACACGTCTTACTGATTTGTTATATATATATGTGTGTGTGTGGGCGCGCGCGAGTATATAACTAGCCTTTTTTCCCCCCTAAGGTAAGTCTTTCCGCTCCCGGGATTGGAATGACTCCTTACCCTCTCCCTTAGAACCCACATCCTTTCATCTTTCCTTTTCCTTCCCTCTTTCCTGACGAAGCAGCCGCCGGTTGCGAAAGCTCAAATTCTGTGTGTGTGTTTGTGTGCTTTATTCATTGTGCCTATCTACCGGCGCTTTCCCGCTTGGTAAGTCTTGGAATCTTTGTTTTTAATATATTTTTCCCATGTGGAATTTTCTTTCTATATATAATTTTCCCTATTTAACACATTACAACATGAAAACTAATTACCATATGAGTACCAAACTTGGTAGCATTGATGTCCAGAGTATGGGGTGCATGATTTCCATGCATCACAATGCTAAAATCCAGTTCCAACTATGGCCACCAGGTGCCATGATCAGTCATCGTGGTGCATAGTCTCACACAGCTGACCAGTCGCAGTGCACTTGTTGATGTGTCAACATGAGCTTGGACAAAAAGGGTCAGGGCATTATTGGTGAAGCTCTACCGTCAAAACAGCAGTAAAGCTGCAACTGCACTTCTATAATATCGCTGGCTGAAAATATTATGGAAGGTCCCTCTTTCTCCACCTGCTGTGCAGAGCATGATGAATTTCAAATCTACTGGAGAGCTCGTCGTCTATCTGGCAAGAGGCCGACAACCAGTTGCACTGCTGTTGGTCGATAAAATCTCTGTTGCTATGGCAGGCAACGGTATGCACAATTCCCAATCGTCAGGCAGTACGTGTGCTGTGTCATGAGTTGAACATCTTGTGGTCCACTGTATGGAAGATGCTTTGAACCATTCTTAAATGGTATCTGTAAAAGATCCACATTGTACAGCAACTTGCACCACAGGATGCACAAGGACATATTCCCTTCACTCTCCACTTTCACGCAGTGATTGAAGTTGATGACAGCTGACTCTGGACCGTCCAGTGAACAGACAGAGCTCATTTATTCTCTGACAGGTGAGGTGAACACAGAATTTCCAAATGTGGGGATCTTCACCTTCAGTCACTGCATGAAGTTCCTCTGCATGGTGAATGTGTCACCATATGGTGTGGCATCACAACTATGTTCATCATTGGAACATTCTTCTTTTGAACAGGTTGGCACTCAAGGACCAAAGGCGTGCACTGTGACTGGCCAGCGTTACTGTGATATGCTTCACCAGCTTGTCATACCCACCCTATAGGACACACACACACACACACACACATTGAACTTGATAATTTTCATGTAAGATGGGACCCCCATTGCACATAGCTCATGAAGTTCAGCTGCTTCTCTGAAACACATTTGGAAACAATTGAATTATCAGCCAATCATTTCCAGCTGCTTGGCCAGTATGATAACCTGATCTCATTCCCTGTGATTTCTGGTTGTGGGGCTATCTGAAGGACAGGGTTTACTAGGGGAACATTCACACATGTGCTGATCTGAAGCACAGCATATCAAGATAGCTAGCCAGCATACCTGCAGGCATGCTGCATTCTGCTGTGTAGAACGCAATCCTGTGCTTTCAGACTCTTCTGGACACTGGTGGGCACCATATTGAGCCCTTTTTGTAACAGCAATGGTACCAGCATGTAATGGTATGTTCTACTGAAGTAGCACATTAAGTGTCTCAATTGAATTGATTGTGCATTATTTCTCTTCCCCATGTCCTTGATGTTAATGTTACCAAGTTTGGTACTCGTATGGTAATTAGTTTGTGTTATAACATGTTAAATAGGGAAGTTTAATTATGACCACCCATTACTACTTGGTTTCCTAGTGAACCACAGCCCATTGATCCTCCATTTTTCTAGATACGTTCTCAGTGCCTAATCTACATACTCATGGTAGCTTAAAGAATTAAAATGGGCACCAGTCAACTGAATGGGCACAGATTACACTCCACTTTCCACAACAAGAATAAATGGGGGTGACTAGTGCAGTCACAAGAGGTGTGCAAGTTTGCACCATGTGTAGAAGTTGTAATTAAGTGCTCTATAAATCAAGATTATTTAGCATCACTAAAGTGCACATTATGCAATAAAATCATGTCAGGTGGCATCAGAATATGCTCAGTTATGCATAAATGGTATCATTCATTTTGCTACACAAACATAAACCAACAAATTATATCTACATTTATACTCCGCAAGCCACCCAACGGTGTGTGGCGGAGGGCACTTTACGTGCCAGTGTCATTACCTCCCTTTCCTGTTCCAGTCGCGTATGGTTCGCGGGAAGAACCACTGCCGCAAAGCCTCCGTGCGCGTTCGAATCTCTCTAATTTTACATTTGTGTTCTCTTTGGGTGGTATAAGTAGGGGCAAGCAATATATTCGATACCTCATCCAGAAATGTACCCTCTTGAAACCTGGACAGCAAGCTATACAGTGATGCAGAGCACCTCTCTTGCAGAGTCTGCCACTTTCGTCTGCTAAACATCCCCATAACGCTATCACGGTTACCAAATAAGCCTGTGACGAAACGCGACGCTCTTCTTTGGATATTCTCTATTTCCTCTATCAACCTGACCTGGTACAGATCCCACACTGATGAGCTATACTCAAGTATAGATCAAACAAGTGTTTTGTAAGCCACCACCTTCATTGATGGACCACATTTCTAAGGACTCTCCCAATGAATCTCAACCTGGCACCTGCCTTACCAACAATTAATTTTATATGATCATTCCACTTCAAATCGTTCCGCACGCATACTCCCAGATATTTTACATAAGTAATTGCTACCAGTGTTTGTTCCGCTATCATATAATCATACAACAAAGGATCCCTCTTTCTATGTAGAGAGGATATACAATGTAGACTGGCAATGGCAAGGAAAGCGTTTCTGAAGAAGAGGAATTTGTTAACATCAGGTATAGATTTAAGTGTCAGGAAGTTGTTGCTGAAAGTATTTGTATGGAGCGAAGCCATGTATGGAAGTGAAACATGGACGATAACTAGTTTGGACAAGAAGCGAATAGAAGCTTTTGAAATGTGGTGTTACAGAAGAATGGTGAAGGTTAGATGGATAGGTCATATAACTAATGAGGAGGTATTGAATAGGATTGGGGAGAAGAGAAGTTTATGGCACAACTTGACTAGAAGAAGGGATCGGTTGGTAGGACATGTTCTGAGGCATCAAGGGATCACCAGTTTAGTATTGGAGGGCAGTGTCGAGGGTAAAATTCGTAGAGGGAGACCAAGAGATGAATAAATACACTAAACAGATTCAGAAGGATGTAGGTTGCATTAGGTACTGGGAGATGAAGCAGCTTGCACAGGATAGAGTAGCATGGAGAGCTGCATCAAACCAGTCTCAGGACTGAAGACCACAACAACAAGGGTCAGTTGCCACTCCCTGCACCAATTGCCTATCTGCTGCAGATCTTCCTGCATTTCGCTGCAATTTTCTAATGCTGCAACTTCTCTGTATACTACAGCATTATCTGTGAAAAGCTGCATGGAACTTCTGACACAATCTACAAGGTGAAAAAGCAATGGTCCCATAACACTCCTCTGTGGCACGCCACAGGTTACTTTAATGTCTGTAGACGTCTCCATTGAGAACAACATGCTGTGTTCTGTTTGCTAAAAACTCTTCAATCCAGCCACACAGCTGGTCTGATATTCCGTAGGCTCGTACTTTATCAGGTGACAGTACGGAACTGTATCGAACGCCTTCCGGAAGTCAAAGAAAATGGCATCAACCTGGGAGCCTATATCTAATATTTTCTGGATCTCATGAACAAATAAAGCAAGTTGGGTCTCGCACGATCGCTATTTCCCGAATCAATGTTGATTCGTACAGAGTAGATTCTGGGTTTCCAGAAATGACATGATGCGCGAGCAAAAAACATGTTCTAAAATTCTATAGTAGATCGATGTCAGAGATATAGGCCTATAGTTTAGCGCATCTGCTCGACGACCCTTCTTGAAAACTGGAACTACCTTTGCTCTTTTCCGTTCCTCTAGAGATTTGCGGTACACGGCTGTTAGAAGGGGGGCAAGTTCTTTTGCCTACTCTGTGTAGAATCGAAATGGTATCCCATCAGGTCCAGTGGACTTTCCTCTGTTGAGTGATTTCAGTTGCTTTTCTATTCCTTGGACACTTATTTTGATTTCAGCCATTTTTTCATTTGTGTGAGGATTTGGAGAAGGAAATGCAGTGCAGTCTTCCTCTGTGAAACAGCTTTGGAGAAAGGTGTTTAGTATTTCAGCTTTATGTGTGTCATTCTCTGTTTCAATGCCATTATCATCCCAGAGTGTCTGGATATGCTGTTTTGATTCACTTACTGATTTAACGTAAGACCAGAACTTCCTAGGATTTTCTGTCAAGTCGGTACATAGAATTTTACTTTAGTATTCACTGAACGCTTCACGCATAGATCTCCTTATGCTAACTTTGACATAATTTAGCTTCTATTTGTATGAGAGGTTTTGGCTACATTTAAATTTGCAGTGAAGCTCTCTTTGCTTTTGCAGTAGTTTTCTAACTTTGTTGTTGAACCATGGTAGGTTTTTCCCGTTCCCCACAGTTTTACTCAGCACGTACCTGTCTAAAATGCATTTTACGATTGCCTTGAACTTTTTCCATAAACAGACAGTATTGTCAGTGTCAGAACAAAAATTTTCATTTTGAACTGTTAGTTAGTCTGAAATCTGCCTCGTGTTACTCTTACTAAACAGATAAATCTTCCTCCCTTTTTTATATCCCTATTTGCTTCCATATTCAGGGATGTTGCAATGGCCTTGTGTGTGTGTGTGTGTGTGTGTGTGTGTGTGTGTGTGTGTGTGTGTGTGTGTGTGTGTCTATATATATAAACACAGTGCAGTGTTTGTTCAGCTGCAATTGAAATGTTCAGTGCCAACCGTGAACTTAGTCTTGAAAACATCAAAAGAACATGTCATGGTATTGCAAAACATGGTGAAATACTTATGCAAACAATCACATCAAGATTAAAGGCATATGCAGATGTACAGTGGACCAGAACATGCAAAATCTAAATACATTTCAGGAGCACGCAAGCTTCCTTCAGGAAATAGTCCGAAATTGACATTTACATTTACTTGACGAACCTAAAACTGTTGAAGCTTGCGCATGGGATAAAGTACACCAATCTGGATTGCTAATAACAAAAAGCTTAAGGCACCAGCTGACTCATAGTACATTAGTTGATCCCAAATATCATAAAAGAAAGGTAAACAAACTATTTGACAACACTGAAATGACAAAAAATATTAGCATAGTTCTGCTTGCTGACAACTGCCAGCTGAGGTATTGCAGGAATGCTTAGCTGCCAGCAAGATGCAACTATTATGAACGTTGTGAAAGCTGGATTGCAGGAAATATTGAAGGGCTACATAAACAAAAATTGTGTGTTACATAATTGACGTGGTTCTAGGCAGCGCAATGATATGTACAAAACAAACTCAAAATTGCAACCACAGTTTCAAGAGAGAACTGAGAAAAACGGATGATCAAAAGGGGATTGTGGTAGGCATACCACACTGTCATGACCGTATGGAATCTTTTGCTACAAACAGAGAGAACCAAAGAGCTAATGTGACCTACAGACAGATCTGCTAGTCCAGTGCAAATGTTCTTTCTTCAGCAAGAGATGAGCTGGAAAGAAAACACTTCACAGTATGCGGCATGCATCTGAGTAAAAGGGGAAAATCATTACTCCGTCTGCGAATTAAAGTATTTTTGGATTATGTTCATCATATAAATGAGGACTGTGACACTGTTGCACTACCATCATAAAAAAGGCATACAAAGAATTGTACGCAGCCAAGGCCATCATAGGCCTGCAAAATCCTTCTTTACCAGCTGATCTGGAAGCTGAGGAAGCCATCACTGCATGCCCATCTGCACTAACAACAACAGCAGCAGCAGAGACAGAAATACCACCAACAGAAGGAAGGAAATGACTGCAAGTGAAATGTGTAGTGTAACAAGAAGGCAAAAAATAGTGCCACCATCCCATCTGGAATTTTTTTTTCACATTAGATATGAAGAGGATGAAACTGCCACGATAAGTTGAACTATATGTTTGACAGTATTTCATCAAAATAGACAATCCGGGAAGAATAAAGTTCAGCAACTAGAATTAGAATTGCAAGTACTAGACAGTACCATTGTATGTATCTCTCTTCAGTGGCATATACATTGCAGTGTGCAAGGAAAATGAAATTTGATATTTTGCATTATCATCATATGACCTGGCCTGTTTCTATAGCAGAATTTCATGAAAGATGGGGGATCATGCACGATTTGAAAAAAGGTGTTACATTTAAAATCAGCAAACACCTTACTGCCTGAAGTGAGGTCAAACATTTTGAATTATCAGCAGTTGAAATAACACAAAACAGCATGTCAAAAAAATTAATTGTATTTTGTTTGTATAGATCCACTAGTGGTAACATGGACATATTTTTTCCTCAAAACTCAGAACTTCGACAAGGTATCTAGTCCAATGGTACTGTGTAATGGTTGCAATTCTAATTCTAGTTGCTAAACTTTATTCTTCATGGATTGTATATTTTGATGAAATACTGTTAAACATTTAGGTTAACTTATATGAGGGGATTTAAACATCAGCACAATTAAATCAAATAATGTCAATAACACATACTTGAATATCATCTGCAGTGCAGCATAACGTAGCTCGAAAACTGTCCAACAAAAGTGACCCAACATTCTTCTTCAATAACAGACCATTTAGCAACAGGCATAGAAAGAAAGCACTGCAAGTTACTTGTTCAAAATCAAGGCTATCAAATCATCTCTGTTAGACATTAAAAGACAGTATTAATGCAGAAAAGTCTGCTAAATTGAATGAATACAAAAGATCTTCTCAAAATCAAAACTATGTCGATTCTCACTTTAGTTAAAACATGAAAGATGGGAGGAAGTTATGTATCCAGGAACAAACATAAACAAAATGTTTAATAAGTTTCTGACAGTATTAAACTAAAATAAGAGGAGGCATTTCCCAAAACATTGCATTCCATTGGAAGAAAAGTATATCAGTGAAGAAAGGCATTAAAAAAAATGCTCAGAGACCCTAAGGTATCTCACAGTTATCAAAAAATAGCTGCAATAACTCAGCTTTCACAGAATTTTTACAAAAAGTTTGGAAGAACTTATTAAAAGGTATTGCCAGCTAAAAAATTGAAAGCCATAATGTACAAACAGTAAAACATTACTAAAGGCAGATAACAAAAGCAAAGCAATTTGGAACATAATCAAACAGGAGACAGCAAATATTGGACAAAAACAGCTGGAAACACAGATTAAAAGCAAAGATGTTCAAATTAGCAACCCAAAGGAGCTAGCAAACTTCCTGAATGAATACTTCAGCGGCATTGCTAAGAAACTGCAAGAGAAATTTCCATACCCACATTCTACGCCACCAGGACCAGCCACCATACTCAATGGTGCCCTTTTCTACAACAGAGAAACGGGTGGCACAGGTAATACACCAATTAAACAATAAAAAAAATCCACAGGGTGGGCTGAGATTCCAGTCAGTGTCCTTAAGAAATGTATAAACAACATAGAAACCCCATTAACAATGATAATTCATGTATCTTCCAAATCTTTCTGGAATACCTGAAACGAGGGGGAGGGGGAACACAGGCCAATTACTTTATTACCTTGAATTTCCAAAACAATGGAAACCATAGTGAAAAATAGGTTAATGGAGCACTTATATAAATAGCACTTTCTTGGCCATGGAAAATACAGTTACAACAGGCATCTTTCTTACGACAAACTGATGGGACTTAATCAGGAGCTCCCCTTGACCCCTGGGTAGGCAGAGTCCTAGTAGACGAAACCTACTTTGCCTCCATATCTTCTGCAGTTGAGAACAGAATGTGTTTCTTCCCATGTAGTTGGTGTCAGCATGTTCATTCTTATCAGGATTTAGTGCATTATTGCTGCTCCCAGCACAAACAGATCTGGTGGCCCATACTGGCCAGATTTTGCTGCTCCCAGCACAGATGGTGTTGGGAGCGTATTAGTCCAACGACTGCATGGCAGCTAACAGTATGGCAGTCAACACTACCTCTGCTACTCTCTGTAGTGTCTTGACCAGGTGCAAGACCTTTTCAAGTACTGCAGTATGTGTGGAGACGACTGCAGCCAGCTGTTCAGGGTGTACAGCAGTTACTGTGCAGAGGTGGGGTGCAGCTGGGTTGCAAGTGGAGGCTGTTTCCAGTCCTGCTGCATCCCACCATGTTGTTGGCTTCTTCTGTGCACATTTTCCCCCTGGGAGAATCAACTCGGCATTTGTCTGGGTGCGGTGGGATGATTTAGGATTGCGGCGTAGCATTGTGTAACAGTTTGATCACTGTCTCTCATCGTACGGTGCACTACCAAAGTTCCACCTACCTCAGTACGGCCTGTGATCACCAGCCTGTTTCTCCGCATACATACTTACTGTCCAGATTATGTTAAAAGAAATGTTGAAGAAAAACACCATCAATACTTACATTTATAAAGTCCGCGTAAACACTGGTAGCAAGCTATTCTGTAATACCTTATAACAAATTTCCGGTGGAGGGCGATTGCTTCATCTCTTAAGAAAATTGTCTAAAGTGAGCAAAGAAGTTCTTTTATTTTTTTTAGGTTCAAAATGAGCAATTGCCATCAGCCCATATTTAATTAACGAATAATATCACTGTCCACACCTCACAGTTCAGACAACTCAGTACATATGCAAGGCAGCCAGAGATACACTTAAGTCTGACCTGAATTATTACGTGATTTACAGTCATTACTCTGCTACATTATACGAGTTTCACATTCAGTCCTCCACAGTGGATTTCTAATAAAGAAACTGCTCGCCAAATATTTCGTAGACGAATATGAAACATGCCACGCAGAATTCCACAAAGGCCGAAAGTTCAGACATGTTTATCTATCCAACAGATCACTTCACAAGCTCAGATTTTCACAATCTATCTGTAAATGCAACTGCTTTCATGACAATACAATCCAGATGTGAGAAACCAGTAACTTCTTCATTTTACTCATGATGTAGATGAACACGTCCAACATGACCTGCATATCCAATAGCTAGCCAGTGACTCCTGTTCAGTCTGCTTCTCTCCCATTCTAACTACTTAGCAGTGCACGGGAACTGCTTAACTCTGATTGGTTGATCAAAATGATCAGCCAATCGGAACTATCCTTCGAGATTATTCTCACGCCAAAACTGTCCTACGCCAATCACTATTCCTAGTTGCATTTATGTCATTTCAATATGCAATTATTAACGTAATGTTTAACAAAACCAAACGAAAGGAAAACTAAACTTGAAATAAATTTAGAAACTGATTACTCTGAAAATGGCTATTCTGGCTGCCTCCTTACCAAAGCAAGTACACTTAGACATACGTCATCAGCAATGTGGGTAAAATACAACTTTCCTATGACACAGTTACGTAATGGTGTAACATGAGGTAATATTGAAGTTTTTCTTATATCCCACATACACACTCTCACTCATTCTCATTTACTCACACAACAACACATTAAATAAATACTGATCTTTTCTGAATTTTATATTATGAAAAATGCCAAATAGTTAACATTTTTAAATATGAAACACTAAACAAATTGACCTAACATGCTGTGAGCTTCAGTAATGATTGCACATGATACTAGAAGACAAACTGTTATGAATCCTAATTGACTTTAATCTTAAAAGTGTCAGTTTGGGGTGTTTTAGGTAATTTTCTCTAACTCTGAAAGTATGCCAGCTATAAAGCTGAAATTTTCACACAATCTTCTTTTTAATAAAAGTAAATTGAATAATATTTAATACAGTTTATTTAAATTCTTAGGAGTTTGAATATACAGTTGCTCAAAGTGACACGGAGACCGCTTCTCACGGCTAGCATAGAGACAGGTGCGAATGACTCATTGCTAAGACACAACTGGTGGTCTCCTTCACAGCCAATTTCTGCAATGCTGCGGGCTGTACTGCAGAGTAGCTTACTGCACTAAATGTTATTGCACATTAACTTGCGACATTACATGGGGCGCTCTCTTGAGCATGTTTGCTGGCAGTGGTGTGCTGTCTTTTGGTGCCACCATCAGTGGAGGTGGCAGTGGCACTGTCAGCTGTTGGCATCATCCTCGTGTTTGGCAGTCTCCTCACTGCCTGTGCACCTGGGCCCATATGGACATTGGATGGAGCAGTCAACAGTCTTCTTGGGTGACTACTGCGGCCTTAATGATTTCACAACTGTGATAACTTGTCACATGTGGGCGGCCATTGTTTGTACAGTTTAGTGTGTACGTCCTGGATAGTGGACAGTTTCTCCTGGCATGGCCTCCCTCACACTTCACGTGTAACTCAGGGAAGGAACAATGGCAAGCCACATGGCCCATACCCTGGCAGCAAAAGCATTACACTAGGCCTTTTCTCAGCACCACGTTTTCCACAGTGGCCACCCTCTTAATCTGGTAGAGCTGTCTGTTCTCTGGTGTGTCATCAATGATCACCAGCAGAGACAGTGACTCTTTGTGTGCCACATGCAATTTCATGCTCATCACATTCCTCATGCTGAATTTCAGCTGGCTGTGGTTACCAGTTGTAGGTGGCTGCATCTTTTTCCTCAGAGCAGAGGCCTGAGGTAGTGGCTGTGGTCCCCTGCTGTGGTGATGGCGTGCACTCTTCCATCTTGGCATCTGCCAGTGTGTCAAAGTGCTTGGCAGTCACTGTGGTTGTGGGGAGGGCATTCCCATGATCCCAGCCTCATGCCGAGACGTGACAGTGGTCCAGGCAAACCCTGTCACTCTGTCATCAGCAATGGTGCACCTTCAGCTGCCAATGGTTGAGATCTTCTCGGGTTCCTTCTTGATGCCAGTTGCCGCTACTTTACTACACAAACTAGCACTATTAGGAATAAGTTAATGGGCGGAACATATGAGAATTTTGACAAAGAAGTTATCCTCAGCATGTTATACCCTGAGAGTCCTTGCACCAGAGTGCAATATTTCATGGCTAAAAGTAGCCTATTTTGGGTATGTACATTCACTTCTGTTATGGGATCATGTTTTGGGGGATAAGTGCAGGGAACATACAGACTATTCTCAAGATACAGAAAAGATCTGTACAAGTAGTAGTAACAGGGCACACTAAGGAATTATTCAAAAAGCTCAGAATTCTGACAATTCCATGTGTGACCATGAAACCAAATCCAGACAATGTTTTCATCTAAACAGAAGAAACAAGTCAAAAACTCAAAATAGTGTATTATACCATGGAATGAAATTGCACAATAGACTGCCACAAGAAATAAAAGATGCAAATGATCCCCACACTTTAACCAAAGCCTAAAAAAGCATTTGCTAAATAATAGCTATTACAATGTAGATGAATATTTAAAATAACTATAAACTGTAAGTTAATATTCGTGAACATTGCACTATGTGACAATTTATATTATCAGAAAAGTAGATCTAAGTATAGTAGTTATGAATACTGTAAGAGGAATGTTAATTTTAATATGAAATATTTTACAAACTCTTCCCCCCCCCCCCCCCCCCCCTCCCTCTCCCTCCACCACTCCTATGATGTAGAGCAGTTGTCTTAGGTATAACCTAGTGGGAAATGTCTGACCTGGCACTCTGGCACTATGATGACAGATTGACGCCTCCTCCTCCTCCTCCTCCTCCTCCTCCTCCAAGATAAAGGATGTTACTTTCCCCTGCAGGTCCAGGCTTGTCTGTTAGACAAAGAATGCAGGTCTCCTAACCTAGTTCCCATGTTTCACTCAGAGGTGTATGGTTACTTACAGAATTCCTGCAAACTGCATCACCTAACTCTATGTTTGAGTCTTTCCAAATTATGTCTTTTAACACCACATTGTGAAGGGAAAGGGCTATCTGGACATGCAGTTTCCCCTGCTGTCTGCAGTGGCTGATGGTGTCCTCAATCATCCACATCAGGCCAGGTCATCAGTCACCATCTCTGGACTCTATGCTCTGAGGCGTCAGTCACAGCTGCTCAGGCTGCTTCTGGCTTGGGTTGTTGACTGAGCAGTCCTTGCAGAGACAGCAGTGCTGCACTAGCTGTAGTTTGATGTCACTGCACATGCAGTCACGGCTGCCTGCCCTGTTGTCAAGTGGCAACACTAATACCATGCCGTGCATGCTTACACGGATGGGAATCTCAGACATGGTGTAGCCTGCTCATTGTTTGTGATGCTTGGGTTTCACATTATTTATAGCTGACCTACATAAAAATACTCTTAGAAAAGTGTCAAGACAAAGGATGTTTGTCTAAACCTGCTTTGTATTTCCACATACTTTCACACTACAGTCTACTATATATGAAAAGTTCACTTCTCAAGAATCTGAAGAAATATTCCACATGCTTGACAAAATCTGGAGACATCAGAGCATAACTGAACTTTCCAATGTGACATTCAAAGAACACATGGATTCAAAGCTGTTAGATCTCAGTTGGCGAATAAAGAAGCTTGAAGATGGTAATAGTATTTTAATAGAGTTTCTGTTACACTATTACCCATATAAACTGTGGTTTAAGTCATAAAATCAGGATAGCACTACAGGTTCAGCAGTAGATTCCGCATAGAGTTGCGGCAATATGTCCATTCCATAGGTTCAACACACAATCTTCTATCCTATCAAAGATTATGATTTTTCCCCTTCACAAATGTAATACATCAATCATATGCCTTTTTGATGAAGTTATTAACACTGCATTGTGAAATTAATATTTATACCATACCACAGATAAGTAATGTTTTCATCTTTATTTGCTGTTGACCATTAACATAATGGAATGGGCTGTATGCTTTACACATAATACTGGTATATGTAGTCATGCACAATAAGAGACATTAACATATGTTTGGTATACATTATTACATGCTGAATCACAGATACTTACACTTAATTATACAAATAAATACAAGCATTTATACTGAATTACCTACACAACTACAAACATTTAGCCATATATTTTAAATTTTAACATATGTTCATAAAAAAAATCTGTTATATTGTGGAATGGATTTTCAGCCAGCCAGCTGTACAGTTTCCTTTCAAATAATTTGACTCTGGGTTAGTGGGGATGTGTTCTCCCCAGCTCAGTTTGGAGTCAATATGTAATCCTAAAGGTTTAACTATTCTAGTTTCTGTATCAATTGGTAGTCCTAACAGAAGATGCTGCTGGGTCTTGTCAGGGTTAAACAGCAGTTTGTTAGAGGAGAACCATTTTACTGCAGCATTTTGTGATTCCAGTGACATTTGTTGTAATGTTCATGTGTCCCAGTTAGTTGCAATTATTTTGTGTCATCTTTATAGCAGACTACAGATTGAGGAACATGATGTAGCAAATCATTGATGACAACTATGGAAAAGCGTGGTCGAAGCACTGATCACTGTTGCACCCCTGCCTCTACCATTTTCATTAGAGAATATCTCTTTATCATTGAAACATATTGTTTTCTGTGGCTTATGTATGAAACAACTATGTTTAGTGCTGTAGTTTGTACTCCATAAAACTCAAGTTTCTCAAGCAATATTTCATAAGGGAGAAATTGAAAGGCCTTACTTAGGTCACATAAAACGAGTGAGGCATTGTCCCTATTTTCAAAAGCAGCGATTCTCTGATTTATAATGCCAAGAACTGCTGAAGCCTTTTTCCTTCATCTGTAACCAAACTGCTTGTTTAGGCAGGCAATTTTCTTAAAAATAATCACTTAATTGACTGTACATAAGAGTTTCAAATATTCTGGAAATTACAGGAAGTATTGAGATTGGGGGGAGAATTTTGTCTCCTTTTTTAAAAAATTGGCATAACTTTTGAAAAATTTTAATGATGCAGGGAAAATTCCAAACTGAAGACATTTGTTAAAAATGAAGAATTTTTTTACTGAATTGGTGGTTGTGACAATTTTCCATTGAAAAGACTGTTTCACTGGCAGTTGCTTACCAAGTAATTCACTTGCAGATGTGGCGGTCATGTTTATTCTGTTTGCAATTTCTTTCACTGAAGACACAAATAACTCTTTCAGTTGGTCTTGTTCAAGTGATACTTCCTGTGTGTGGTTAGGGGAGTGTAAGAACACTTGCGCTTGTTTGGTGCACTTTCTGTAAACCTTTCATATGCTAATTTTTTCTCAGTAAGGAGTTTACTTTTATAAAAAAAATATTATACATCGGATACTTCCCATTATCTATATCAGCCTGTTTTGTGTCACTCTCACTGTTATTTTTATATGCATTTCACAGTAATAACACTTGTTCCCTAATGTTTTGAATTTCTTCAGAATACCAGTTAGCAATGCGTGATTAGTGAGGTGACATCACCATAATGAAATGTCAGGCTCTACGTAAACACTCAACACCATGTTAAGCATCATCATGTCTGACAATATGTGAGGATCTCACTTCTGAAATACTAAAGATTTTGAACAGTACAGTACCAAGATTTGGGCTAAAAAATGTGTAGAAAAATGACAGCAGGATAATGGTGACCACAGAAAATGGGAAAAATTGGCCTACAATGCCGATGAAATTGAATGGCTGTGCTCTGTGAGCTAAAAGCGTGTCAAATCTTGTTGCCACTAGTTTGTATGTTTATTTTTGTGTCTTTTATTTTGTAAAGGTGCAATTTATTTTTGTAAGACTTTTATTAAACTGATTTCCTTTTATTATTATATGTTTGTTTGGTTTTACTTTTAGAATTAATTATAAATTTTCTGTTCAACTCTTATGTTTCCAATATCAATGTTCTCACTGTTCTCTCAGGGCTCTGGTTCAGACATTAATTTATTGTCTTACTTCCATTTTTATTTAGCATATTTTCATCATATTACTATTGTTACTCTTCATTAGAACCATTAATAATACACTATGCTCTTATTCCGTTTATCTTGATTTCAGTACTGTTGGATATAGACTATTCTAACTTTGTTTAGCGATTATCTTATCCTGTCTTCAGATGGCTAGTCAGTGACTGGTGCATAGCCTGCGGACATTGGTCACAATACCTCTCTTCTCCCTGATCATATGTGCCACTTCTCATTTCTGGGAATCACACTTCCTATATGTCAGAATGGTCTGATGTGCTTTGTTCCCCCACCCTCAGTGGCCCAGAGTCGCTAACATCTAGCTGTAATATCCTTGCGAGCTTCACACCCAAATGCACTAAGCTACATATTCCACACTCAAATGTCCAGTTTCTGCCAGCTCAGACACAGGCATCCAGGCAGTGGTGTAAATATACTGAAGCATGTGCAGTCCCAAAGGGAGCACTGCCTGTGTGTCTCAGAGTTACCTTACAGATCAGCTTGCCACTGATGTAATTATGTTCAGAGTGCTATCAGAAACAACACACTAACACTGTGCAAAGAAATCCTGTATTTTCAAAATGAAACAGGCAAGAATCATTTTTCAGTTTTCTTATTAAAATACAAGTACACTGCTGCACATGTTATTCACAGAATACACAAGCAATAGCCTTTATTTCTATACTGCATTTTGAAAGGCTGGCTTTCAGTCTACCATACTGCATCCACATGTTTTGCAAATGTGACATGTACTACCATCTGTTGACTTGGCTTGGAATGATTGTTACTGCATGAAAGAGCATGCATATAATGTCCCCAAAGAGGGTACACACTCTATTTAGAGAACAACTGCAAATTTTTACCATCTTGTGTGTACCGTTGAGTCTGGAAAATAGGTTTTGTTTCAGAATGACTTCAAATTATTTATGAAAATTGGACAGGGAGCTCATCTTGACTGAAGAAATGCTCAGTGAGGCCAAGAAATGAATAGAAAATGGAGAAATTAAACGAAAGGTTACCACTGTTCTCGGTATGAAGAAGCCTACTTTGAGGGTAATAGACAGAAACCTGTGAGTCGAGAAGATATTTTTTGGCATTTCCTTGTTAAACATCCAATATACGAATGGACAGGCTATGTTCAGCATATTCTGATTATAGGTTGCGTTTCTTTATGGCACTGCACCAATGTCACTGTGGCCATTAAAAAGGATTTTTTCACATGAACTGGGATAAGAATTAGAAAACCACATCAGAGATCGTGATGCTAGGTTCTACATTATCAGCAGGAAGCAGCTCATGCAATTGGCATATGAGTATGTGAGACTAACAAGTTAGCACTGCCTCAGTAAGGGCACAAAGACAACTGGACAGCACTAAATTCAAGATACCTGCAAAAGGCACGAGCTTGCACTCTGGACTCCAGAGAAATGCAATATAGGCAGGAGTACTGGTTTCACTAAACCTCAAACAGAAATTTAAAAAAATTGAAACAAGTAGTAGAAGAGGAAAAGTTCTTTGCTCATTGCATCTATAACATGGATGATACAGAAATATTTGCTGTCCCTTGCAAGATCCCAAAGGTCATACATCCAAAAGTAAAACAATTGTGTGGGAGGGTTGTGTCAGCAGGAGAGGCCAAACCATCACAGTTGTCTGTGCAATGAATCCTGTTGGTTTCTTTGTAGTAACAGCCATAATCTTTCCATGAAAGAGAATGAAACCTAAGCTATTTAAAGATGCACCAAAAGGAACTCTCCCCATGATGTCAGACAGTGCTTTCATAAATGCAGATCTCTTTGACTGGCAAAAGCACTTCAGTGACTACCGAACCAACTAAAAATGACACAGTCCTCTTCATACACCACAACCACATGACACATTGCAGCCTTCATAATATTCTCTATTGTTGAGATCATCACATAACTTTGTTTTCTCAACCACCACACACCAGTCATAAACTTCAGCCCCTAGGCCATTGATTCTTTGGACCACTGTAAACTGTTTATCCAGCTGAAGCTGACAAATGGAGCATAACGATCCAGAGACTTCAATTGCACTGAGTGACAGCTTCCTGGTATTTCATAATGCCTATGAATGAATTACCACTCTGCAGAAGGTGAATCATTCCTTCTGTGCAACAAGTACATTTAATCCTGATACATTTTTAGAGGGGGAGTTTCTTCCATCTAATGCAACTGATTGACTCCAGGAAGATCTAATCCAGAATTCTGGAGAAGCAGAACAACTTCCACCACAAGAGGCAGATGTGAACAGCATCTCCAATGATGACCCAGATAGAAACTCTCCATTTGTGAGAAATGAGAACACAGCAGCAGTGTCTCCATTACAATTATTGTCTTAACCAAAACATAAACAATCAATAAAGAGGAGGTGACATGCCATACAATCAGAGATCATGACATCCTCTCCATATAGAAATTATATTTTGGGGAGAAATACCAACAAAAAGCACATAAATCCTATAGACTTAATACTAGGAAAGCATTCTGTTAAAAACATTGCTTCAGAGGAGGCATTCCGCTCCAGATGGGATAGGCCTACTGAATCTGAAGAGATGTGACAAGTAGTATGAGGAACTAATTTTAGGGGACTGGATCCAGTGCATTAAGATGAGAGATGGTGGCACAAACAATGCTCTTTGTTTGAGGATGTTATTGCATTCATTAATTATATTTGTTAAATGCATACTCTTTGATCATGTTGGCAGGTGAAGGAAATATTGCAAATTTCCTATTTTTGTGTATTTTAAAAAAAAGTTCAATAAAAGTATTACCACTCTGGTGCTCTTGTTTTCTGAACCTATAGATACTGTGTTAATAAATATAAACCTAAAATTACTTTATATTCCTACCAATATCAACCCAAATGTATAAAGTTATTTTTTAACTGCCCACTCTTCGGTGTGGTTCCCCTTCTTCTGTCACAGATCTGGCTCAAATCATGCATTCCCACAATTTCAGTAAATCTAGATGGCTACATTTTTTTAGGACATGTCAAATGTAACTGATGGGGTGGAGTACAGGTGTACATATGCTCTGATTTATCACTTACTGTGATACACACGTTCAACAATAATGAAGGTAATCAAGTGGAATATACAGAATGAGATTTTCACTCTGCAGCAGAGTGTGTGCAGATAGGAAACTTCCTGGCAGATTAAAAACTGTGTGCCAGACCGAGACTCGAACTCAGGACCTTTGCCTTTCACAGGCCAGTGCTCTACCATCTGAGCTACCCAAGTACGACTCATACCCCATCCTCACAGCTTTATTTTCGTCAGGACCTCATCTCCTACCTTCCAAATTTTACACAAGTTCTCCTGCAAACCTTGCAGAACCAGCACTCCTGAAAGAAAGGATATTGTGGAGACATGGCTTAGCCACAGCCTGGGGGATGTTTCCAGAATGAGATTTTTACTCTGCATAGGAGTGTGCACTGATATGAAATTTCCTGGCAGAGCACGGGGCGTGAGTCATGCTTGGGGAGCTCAGATGGTAGAGCACTTGCCCGCAAAAGGCAAAGGTCCTGAGTTTGAGTCTCAGTCCCGCACACAGTTTTAATCTGCCAGGAAGTTTCAAGTGGAATATACGTTTATAAAGACCAAATCCCATAAAGGAAAGTGCTTGATATGTGTCGTGTATGAATCTACTCTTTCAAGTCTTGAATCAAGATATGAGTACATAATTATAGCTGATGACACTAAAGCTTTCTAGACAAGAGTCCCAGTGTGAAATTTAAGTGGACACTTTCTTCATCAAATGTGTTGCTACTTCAGCTTGCTCTTACACTCCTACGAACAGTGGTCACATTCTCATAAATATATTTTCAATGAAATCCCCAATCAGAGTTATTTTTATGTCTCCTATATCTGCATCTGGCATGTCTGCCCACAACATAATTTTCATGTTGTACTCACTAGGATTTCCCAGAGAGAAACTGCAGCTGTCTACATATTGAGTCTGCAAACATATTAATTTATATAAACTTACAACAGATGCACAAGAAATAGTTTGGTGAATGTCTTCTATTCCATTCTCTTACATAAACAAAAAACTACATGGATTTACTGACAAATTTATTCAGCTGCATGACAAATATGACCCCCTAAAGATTGGGAAAGTATGAAGGATAACCACACCTAGGCAAGTGAAGAACAGTTCATGAATGTCATGAATGCTGCACAGCGGGCATAGAAACTGTGCCCCATGCGTGAAAATTATATTACTTATGAGCAGAAGCAGAACAGTGTCAGTCAAGCTGTGAAAAATAGAAAACTTAGTCAGAACTTTACATTAATCAACAATAGAAATAGATGAACAGTCCCACAGAAAAATCTGAAAATCTGCGTGGTTTTAGTGTGGTATAGGCAAAGTAAAAGTTGCAGCTTATCCCATTGTCCCAGCCAAAGAACTGAACAAGTGCTTCATCACAATCACAACTGAACTGCAAACAAATCAACTGCTTCATGGCATTAAATGAATGTAGCCACAAAATTATGTTACAAAATTATGTTACATGCAAAACCATCAGAAAAGTCATTATTGATGTGTATCAGATCTGCAGCCACTGGACATGATATCACAGCCCAAATGGTGAAGGTTATTACTGACCCACTGCTGTCCACTTCACCAGATATTGTCAACAACTCATTAAACCCAAGTGTTTTCCCTGAGGCCTGGGAACAGGGGCTAGTAAAGCCATTACCTAAAAAGGATGTTGCCATAGCATTCTTTGATTACCAACCTATTTGCATTTTTCCTGCACTGTCTAAGGTCTTAGAATATGTAATCCACGACTAGCTAGAAACTACCTAACTACAAACAACCTACTGGACAAATACCAGTCAGGTTTCCTTTAACATCACAACACAACATTTCCTTAAAAGAGGTAGTAGATGATCTGAAGCTTTCCATGGATGCACAAGAGGCAAATATCATGTGCTTCTTAGACTTTTACAAAACCTTTGTCACTGTTGACTATGACATTTTAGTTGCCAAACTTAGTAGCCTAAATTTCTCACCATTCTGTTAGACGATGAGGAACCTAGTGGGTACAAACATCTGAGTACCCCAGTTGGTGGACAAGTTTATCAGCACTACCAGCAGAGTCAGCCAGTTGTGCAGTGATCTGTCTGATTGTTTTCCATTGATCACCTCAAATGAGTGTGTCCACATGTTCCAACATTGCAAGAATCACATCTCTGTGCAGCTGGCTGGCACATGGGAGATCAGACAGGTTTGAGCAACATTGCTGTGACGAAGGCTGATGCCTCGTGCAAGTCACCACAGAAAATGAGCTTCTCCTTCTCCATGTTAATGCAAGGCCTCACCCAAGTCTGCACACCTGAGAGGAACTCACAAGATGCCAATGGACTGTTCTTTCTCATCAGACCAACAGCATGGATCTCGCACATCCTGACTTCTATCTGTTTGGTCCAATGAAGGATGCACTCCATGGGCAACAGGATATGAATGATGGGGAGGTGACTGACACCGCAAGATGTTGGCACTGACGTAGATGAGCAGAGTGGTACCATGTGGGCACACAGGCCCTACCAATAAGGTGGTGTGAGAGCAGTGGGTTACAATGAGGGATTTGTTAAAAGTACACTCCTGGAAATTGAAATAAGAACACCGTGAATTCATTGTCCCAGGAAGGGGAAACTTTATTGACACTTTCCTGGGGTCAGATACATCACATGATCACACTGACAGAACCACAGGCACATAGACACAGGCAACAGAGCATGCACAATGTCGGCACTAGTACAGAGTATATCCACCTTTCGCAGCAATGCAGGCTGCTATTCTCCCATGGAGACGATCGTAGAGATGCTGGATGTAGTCCTGTGGAATGGCTTGCAATGCCATTTCCACCTGGCGCCTCAGTTGGACCAGCGTTCGTGCTGGACATGCAGACCGCATGAGACGACGCTTCATCCAGTCCCAAACATGCTCAATGGGGGACAGATCTGGAGATCTTGCTGGCCAGGGTAGTTGACTTACACCTTCTAGAGCACATTGGGTGGCACGGGATACATGCGGATGTGCATTGTCCTGTTGGAACAGCAAGTTCCCTTGCCGGTCTAGGAATGGTAGAACGATGGGTTCGATGATGGTTTGGATGTACCGTGCACTATTCAGTGTCCCCTTGATGATCACCAGAGGTGTACGGTCAGTGTAGGAGATCGCTCCCCACACCATGATGCCGGGTGTTGGACCTGTGTGCCTCGGTCGTATGCAGTCCTGATTGTGGCACTCACCTGCACAGCGCCAAACACGCATACAACCATCATTGGCACCAAGGCAGAAGCGACTCTCATCGCTGAAGATGACACATCTCCATTCGTCCCTCCATTCACACCTGTCG
Source organism: Schistocerca gregaria (assembly GCF_023897955.1). NCBI lineage: Eukaryota > Metazoa > Arthropoda > Insecta > Orthoptera > Acrididae > Schistocerca > Schistocerca gregaria. Next base: position 565,624,038 of record NC_064931.1, read on the forward strand.
CGACACCACTAGAGGCGGGCTGCACAATGTTGGGGCGTGAGCGGAAGACGGCCTAGCGGTGTGCGGGACCGTAGCCCAGCTTCAAGGAGACGGATGCGAATGGTCCTCGCCGATACCCCAGGAGCAACAGTGTCCCTAATTTGCTGGGAAGTGGCGGTGCGGTCCCCTAGGGCACTGCGTAGGATCCTACGGTCTTGGCGTGCATCCGTGTGTCGCTGCGGTCCGGTCCCAGGTCGACGGGCACGTGCACCTTCCGCCGACCACTGGCGACAACATCGATGTACTGTGGAGACCTCACGCCCCACATGTTGAGCAATTCGGCGGTACGACCACCCGGCCTCCCGCATGCCCACTTTACGCCCTCGCTCAAAGTCCGTCAACTGCACATATGGTTCACGTCCACGCTGTCGTGGCATGCTACCAGTGTTAAAGACTGCGATGGAGCTCCGTATGCCACGGCAAACTGGCTGACACTGATGGCGGCGGTGCACAAATGCTGCGCAGCTAGCGCCATTCGACGGCCAACACCGCGGTTCCTGGTGTGTCCGCTGTGCCGTGCGTGTGATCATTGCTTGTACAGCCCTCTCGCAGTGTCCGAAGCAAGTGTGTTGGGTCTGACACACCGGTGTCAATGTGTTCTTTTTTCCATTTCCAGGAGTGTATATTCATTGGGAGAAATGCAGTGGGGAAGCCAGTGGGCATTCTAGTTAGATCCTCTCCTGGGAATGCAGAATCATTAGTAGAAAAAAGTTGATGGAGGAGCAGGAACATAATATCTGTGCCCTGCAGGTGCAGTTACAATATGCAAAGGAGGAACTAGATAGGTTGAGGAGTGTGAAAGGTGTTGAGGAATGGGAACTGGCAGTTGGCAAGAAGGCAGCTAGGAAGAGGAGTTGGTGGTATTCAGACTGTTGTACTTTGTGTATATGCAATAGATTTGACCAACCATCAGAGTTGAGCAGAGAGGAGCGTCTTGTAACTGTAGGCGTAGGAAACATGCACCAGTCCTCAGCAGTTAGGAGGCCTAAGTCAGTTGCAACATCTAACAGAAAGAAGAAGGTTCTGCTGCTAGGTAGTACACACAGTAGAGGTGTGGGCCAGCAGTTGCAGGAAGTGTTGGGAAGTGAGTACCAGGTCACCAGTATTGTGAAGCCTAGTGCAGTGTTGGCTCAGGTGAGTGACAACATAGGGGAGTTATGTAGGAATTTTATGAAGGAGGATCAGGTCGTGATAGTGGGACCAGATAATAGTCTTGATAGGAACGGGGAATACGATGTAGGTTGTGACCTGGTAAAGATAGTTACTCAAATTGGTGACACTAATGTGCATTTCGTGCAACTGTTTCAGCATCATGATCAGCCTCATCTTAATGTGGCTGTTAGGCATGTTAACATGGGGCTGGAGAAGGCACTGATGGTAGAGGGCATGGGTCACATTGTAGTGCTGCCAGTTGAGTCTATCAGTAGATGGGGTTTCACAAGGCATGGTCTGCACCTCAATAGGTATGGGAAGGGGAGGCTGGCAAAGCTTATAGTGTAGTGGGTGGTGGTGGGATCACTCGTGGATAAATTCCTGTAGTAGTTGGTGTTAGAGCTGTGCCTTTGTTTAGATTGAAGTCAGGTGATAGGTACACCTGCTTAAAGCAAGTCTCTCTGACTAAGGAATCACCTTTAGAGGACATCATGTTTCCAAGTAGAGAAGGAATTAGCATATTTCATCAAAATATAAGAGGTATTAGAGATAAAGTTAGTGAAATGCTTATAGATATTGACTCTGAAATTATTGGTATACCAGAGCACTGCTTAAATAATTTGACAATTCAGAGGTTTCCTTTACCAGGATGCAGACTAACTGGCTGTTTTTCAAGGAGTCACTTGCGGAGTGGGGGAGTGGCCATTTACATAAGAAACAGTATTCCGTTTGAGCCCATAGACGTATCACGGCACTGCAATGAACAGATATTTGAATGTTGTGCAGGGGCAGTTGAATTTAGTGAAACTTCTAATTGTTGTTGTTGTTTATAGGGGTAATGCAGGAGTGGGTTTAATAATGAATAGGAAAATAGGAATGCGGGTAAACTACTACAAACAGCACAGTGAACGCATTATTGTGGCCAAGATAGATACGAAGCCTACGCTGCCTACCACAGTAGTACAAGTTTATGTGCCAACTAGCTCTGCAGATGACGAAGAAATTGAAGAAATGTATGATGAAATAAAAGAAATTACTCAGACAGTGAAGGGAGATGAAAATTTAATAATCATGGGTGACTGGAATTCGTCAGTAGGAAAACGGAGAGAGGGAAACATAGTAGGTGAATATGGATTGGGGGTAAGAAATGAAAGAGGAAGCCGCCTGGTAGAATTTTGCACAGAGCACAACCTAATCATAGCTAACACTTGGTTCAAGAATCATAAAAGAAGATTGTAAACATGGAAGAAGCCTGGAGATACTGACAGGTTTCAGGTAGATTATATAATGGTAAGACAGAGATTTAGGAACCAGGTTTTAAATTGTAAGACATTTCCAGAGGCAGATGTGGACTCTGACCACAATCTATTGGTTATGAACTGTAGATTAAAACTGAAGAAACTGCAAAGAGGTGGGAATATAAGGAGATGGGACCTGAATAAACTGACTAAACCAGAAGTTGTACAGAGTTCCAGGGAGAGCATAAGGGAACAATTGACAAGAATGGGGGAAAAAATACAGTAGAATAAGAAAGGGTAGCTCTGAGGGATGAAGTGGTGAAGGCAGCAGAGGATCAAGTAGGTAAAAAGACGAGGGCTAGTAGAAATCCTTGGGTAACAGAAAAAATATTGAATTTAATTCATGAAAGGAGAAAATATAAAAATACAGTAAATGAAGCAGTCAAAAAGGAATACAAATATCTCAAAAATGAGATCAACAGGAAGTGCAAAATGGCTAAGCAGGGATGGCTAGAGGACAAATGTAAGGATGTAGAGGCTTATCTCACTAGGGGTAAGATAGATACTGCCTACAAGAAAATTAAAGAGACCTTTGGAGAAAAGAGAGCCATTTGTATGAATATCAAGAGCTCAGATAGAAACCCAGTTCTAAGTAAAGAAGGGAAAGCAGAAAGGTTGAAGGAGTATATAGAGTGGTCTATACAAGGGTGATGTTCTTGAGGACAATATTATGGAAATGGAAGAGGATGTAGATGAAGATGAAATGGGAGAAATGATACTGCTTGAAGAGTTCGACAGAGCACTGAAAGACCTGAGTTGCAACAAAGCTCTGGGAGTAAACAACATTCCATTAGAACTACTGACAGCCTTGGGCGAGCCAGTCCTGACAAAACTCTACCATCTGGTGAGCAAGATGTATGAGACAGGCGAAATACCCTCAGACTTCAAGAAGAATATAATAATTCCAATCCCAAAGAAAGCAGGTGTTGACAGATGTGAAACTTACTGAACTATCAGTTTAATAAGTCACGGCTGCAAAATACTAACACGAATTATTTACAGACGAATGGAAAAACTAGTAGAAGCCGACCTCGGGAAAGATCAGTTTGGATTCTGTAGAAATATTGGAACACGTGAGGCAATACTGACCCTATGACTAGATAAGGGAAGGCAAACCTACGTTCCTAGCATTTGTAGACTTAGAGAAAGCTTTTGAAAATTTTGACAGGAATACTCTATTTCAAATTATGAAGGTGGCAGGGGTAAAATGCAGGGAGCGTAAAGCTATTTACAATTTGTACAGAAACCAGATGGCAGTTATGAGTCGAGGGACATCAAAGCGAAGCAGTGGTTGCGAAGGGAGTGAGACAGAGTTGTAGCCTCTCCCCGATATTGTTCAATCTGTATATTGAGCAAGCAGTAAAGGAAACAAAAGAAAAATTCAGAGTAGGTATTAAAATCCATGGAGAAGAAATAAAAACTTTAAGGTTCGCCGATGACATTGTAATTCTGTCAGAGACAGCGAAGGGCTTGGAAGAGCAGTTGAACGGAATGGACAGTGTCTTGAAAGGAGGATATAAGATGAATATCAACAAAAGCAAAACAAGGATAATGGAATGTAGTCTAATTAAGTTGGGTGATGCTGAGGGAATTGGATTAGGAAATGAGACACTTAAAGTAGTAAAGGAGTTTTGCTATTTGGGGAGCAAAATAACTGATGATGGTCAAAGTAGAGAGAATATAAAATGTAGACTGGCAATGGCAAGGAAAGCATTTCTGAAGAAGAGAAATTTGTTAACAACGAGTATAGGTTTATGTGTCAGGAAGTCATTTCTGAAAGTATTTGTATTGAGTGTAGCCATGTATGGAAGTGAAACATGGACGATAAATAGTTTGGACAAGAAAAGAATAGAAGCTTTCAAAATGTGGTGCTACAGAAGAATGCTAAAGATTAGATGGGTAGATCACACAACTAATGAGGAAGTATTGAATAGGATTGGGGAGAAGAGAAGTTTGTGGGACAACTTGACTAGAAGAAGGGATCGGTTGGTAGGACATGTTCTGAGGCATCAAGGGATCACCAGTTTAGTATTGGAGGGTAAAAATCATAGAGGGAGACCAAGAGATGAATACACTAAGCAGATTCCGAAGGATGTAGGTTGCAGTAGGTACTGGGAGATGAAGAAGCTTGCACAGGATAGAGTAGCATGGAGAGCTGCATCAAACCAGTCTCAGGACTGAAGGTCACAACAAGAACAACAACCTAGGTCCCCTAACTCTGACTTAGAGCTTTCCTACTGAAACTAGAGAGGGATCTTGTTTCACTGTATAGGAAGTACCAGAAATTAGTTATATGTGGTGACTTCAATATTAATTTTGTACGTGATTGTGCAAGAAAAAGGATGTTGCTAGATCTTCTAAACTTGTATTTTCTGATGCAGACTGTTTTTACCAACTAGCGTGCAGGGGAACAGTAGCACAACCATAGATGATATTTTTTATTCATTCTTCATTACTAGATGGGCATCTGTTAGTAAAAGGGTGAATGGCCTTTCAGACCATGATGCACAAATTTTAACATTAAAAGGCTTTTGTACTCAAACAAATGTCACATATAATTAAGAACTATATAGTAAAGCTAATCCAGTGGCAATAGAAAGTTTTTCAAACCTCATCAAGGAACAAGAGTGGCAGGATATTTGTAGTGCCAATAACATAGATGGCACATATAATGCTTTCCTGGACACATTTCTCATCCTCTTTAAGAGTTGTTTTCCATTAGAACATTCTAAACAGGGTACCGGCAGTAAAAGGCAGCCTGGGTGGCTGAGAAGTGGGATAAGTATATCGTGTAGAACAAAGCCGGAATTATATCTAAATGTTAGAAGTAGTCACAATCAAGCTACAGTAGCCCATTACATACAATATTGGAAGGTGCTTAAAAATGTTATTAAGAAGGCAATGAGTATGTGGTACACAAATAGAATAGCTAATTCACAGGATAAAATTAAAAATTAAAACCATATGGTCAGTTGTGAAGAAAATGTCTGGTTGGCAGGACAAGGTCAATGATATAAAGTCAGTTTGTAGTAAAAATATTTCTATTACTAATAAACCAGATATACGTACAGTATTTAACAATCATTTTCTGAGCATTGCCGGTGAATTAAATAAAAATTTAGTTTTTACAGGGAATCATATAACTTTCTTGGCAAATACCTTTCCGAGATTGATGTCTGAAATACTCCTCTGTGATATAGACAAGAGGGAGATTGAGTCAATAATTAAATCACTGAAGACTAATGACTCTCATGGATATGATGAAGTGCCTAGCAGATTATTTAAGTACTGTGCTGCGCCACATTAGCCCAGTACTTATCCAAATTTGTAGTTTTTCCTTTAAGAATGGTCAGTTTCCTGAATGATTAAAGTACTCAGTAGTAAAGCTCATTTGGAAACAGGAAGAAAGGGATAATGTTGACAGTTTTAGACCTATTTCTATGCCATAAATGTTTACAAAAGTTATTGAAAAGGCTGTGTATGTAAACATAATTGATCATTTTATATCACATAATTTGCTATCAAATATACAGTTCAGCTTTAGGAGTCATTTAACAACTGAAAATGCTATATTCTTTTTCTCTGTGTGTACTGGATAGGTTAAACAAAAGGTTTCAAACACTAGGCATATTTTTTGATTTAACTAAGGCACTTGGTTATGTTGTTCACAAAATATTACTCAAGAATTTGGACCGCTATGGAATATGAGGAGTAGCTCACAATTGGTTCACCTCTTACTTTAGCAACAGACAGCAAGAGGTCATTATTCACAGTGTTGAGAATGTCTGTGATTTGGGGTCTGAGTGGGGTACGGTCAAATGGGGGAGGAGAAGGGGGGGGGGGGGGGTTGGAGTGTACCAGGGATCAGTGTTAGGGCCACTCCTTTTTATTATTTATGTAAATTATATGCCCTGTAGTATTACGGGTAACTTTAAAATATTTCCGTTTGCTGATGACACTAGCTTGCTAGTAAAGGATGTTGTGTGCAACATTCGCTCAGTTTCAGATAGTGCAGTTCATGACACAAGTTCATGGCTTGTAGAAAATAAACTAATGCTAAATACAGTAAGACTCAGTTTTTACAGTTTCTAACATACAATTCAACAAAACCCAACATTTTAATTTCACAGAATGGGCATTTGATTATTGAAACTGAACAGTTCAAATTTCTACGTATTCTGATATACAGAGTGTGTCACTAACTATTTCCACCTAGAATAACTCTGAAAATATGATAGGAATTGAAAAGTTTGTGGGACGAAAGTTGCATGGGACACCAGGGGCCAAATATGACGTCGGTTTTTTGTTGATAGGTGGGGTCACTTCAACTTTGTTTTTTTTTTAAATGGGATGCTATAGTTTGGTACTTACTTTCTGACAGTGGCTATCCAGTTGAATCCAATGATGTGTAACAGGAAGGTCTTCGAAGGTCAACTGAGGTCAGAAAGGTGGCATGAATGTCCATTTACAGAAGGTGTTCGAAGTGAACACCAATAGTATCAGTGCAGTGCTGCAATCTTGTTATCATGGATTTAGTGGTATTCCTTGTCACATCGGCACTTATCGAAGCACATGCTCTGACAGTTCTCTCTCACATATCTACAGGTGTAGTTGGAACATCTTTATAAACAATGTCTTTTACGAATCCCCACAAGAAAAAATTCAGAGGCGTCAAGTCTGACAAACTAGCCGGCCTCGACATATCTCCTCTGTGTCCAATCCAATGATTTGGGAATTGTCTCTGCAACTCAAAAAATGTGCTAGACACCCATCATGATGATACCACATTCTGTTCATTGTTCCTAAAGGTATTTCTTCCAACAACAGATCTAATGTTCCTTGCAGGAATGTAGTGTACACTCTACCATTTAGATTTCCTTTGATGAAATAAGGGCCTATAATTCTGTTCTACAGAATCCCACACCAAACATTCACCAACTTTCTGCAGCCAACATGGATTTTCCGTTGCCCAATAATGTATGTCATGCAAATTAACATTTCCATGGTTCGTGAATGTAGCCTCATCAGTAAATAAAATCATATTAATAAATGTATCATCCCTCTGAATCTGAAGTTGAACCCATCAGCAGAATTCAGTGCAACATGTACAATCTATACCAATTAATTCTTGGAGGAGACTATATGGTAAGGATGATATTTACGGGGAGCAGAACACGAACAACACTACTCTGGCTCATGCCAGATTCTCTTGTGATACGGTGTGACCTAACACAAGGATCTTGAACCACAGTGGCAAGAGTACCAATTTTTGTTTCCACATTAGTAACTTTCCTTTGCTGGATATGTTTCTGATGCATTAGAGATCCAGTTGTTCTCAATTTATGATACACACATTTAAATGTACAGCATGTAGAGTGAGTATGTTGAGGGTATCTTTCACCATATAAGTCTCTAGCTCTCACTGAATTTTGTTGGCATTCCCCATAAGTGACAAGCATATCAACTTGTTCTTCAAAGGAATACATCATTCACATTTGCTTGATTCGAAAATACTGCTCTTACCATTCCTATTAGTGTTGTATTGGGAAACATTCAAATGGTGTTTACTTGTCAATGGCGTGTTAGGTGGATACGCCTTTTTGGCAAATATTTACTGTTTGCACGATATACGAGAGAGAATTTTCAGACCATGTGCTTTGATAAGTGCCGATGTGATAAGGAATACCACTCAATCCACAATAGGAACATTGCAGCACTGCATTGATACCAGTGGTCATCACTTCAAACACCTTCTGTAAATGGACATTCATGCCACCTTTTTGACCTTCGTTGATCCTAAAAATCGTTACTGTGACACATTATTAGATTTGTCTCAATAGCCACTATCAGAAAATAAGTACCAAACTATAGCATCCCATTTAAAAAACAAAGCTGACCTTCACATCACTGAAGTGACCACACCTAGCAGCAAGAAACCAATGCCATATTATGGCCCCTATTGTCCCATGCAATGTGTGTCCCACAGACTTTTCAGCTACTATCATACTTTCAGAGTTATTCTAGGTGGCAATAGTTTGTTACTCACCCTGTATAGTAAACTGTCATGGAAATCCCAGTATCTTGTTCAGAGAGTTAATGCTGCCATTTTTTTTCTATTCGATCGGTATCTGAAGTAAGTGATTGTTTGACACGAAAATTAGTCTACTTTGCTTATTTTCATTCACTTATGTCAAATGGTATTCTATTTTGGAGTAACTCTTTCCATTCTAAAAGGATATTTTTGTCTGAGAAATGGGCAGTTTTGGCAATAGGTGGAGTAAGTTTGCAAACCTTTTGTCAACCTCTGTCACTAGTCTGGGTATTTTGGGTTGGGTTTGGGTTGTTTGGGGGAAGAGACCAAACAGCAAGGTCATCGGTCTCATCGGATTAGGGAAGGATGGGGAAGGAAATTGACCGTGCCCTTTCAAAGGAACCATCCCGGCATTTGCCTGGAGCGATTTAGGACAATCACGGAAAACCTAAATCAGGATGGCCGGACGCGGGATTGAACCGTCGTCCTCCCGAATGCGAGTCTAGTGTGCCAACCACTGCGCCACCTCGCTTGGTCTGGGTATTTTGACAACGTCCTTTCAATATATACATTCTTTACTGCGGTCCCTTGTTAAAAAGACCAGCTTATTCCCAAGAATAAGCAGCATTCACTCAGTTAATACTCAGCAGAAATCCAGGCTGCATTTTGATCAGACTTCCTTAACTATTGTGCAGAAAGGTGTGCAGTATACTGCTGCATCCATTTTCAATAAGCTACTACAAGAATTCAAAAATCTTAGTAGTAATCCACACACTTTCAAATCAGAACTGAAGAGTTTCCTTATGGGTCCCTCCCTCTATCCTGTTGAGGAGTTCCTTAGAAACTTAAGCTGATTCTTATGTTACATTGTTGATTGTGTTTACTTAAAGTTATGGCTTGACTCTTTTTGGGTTCATAAACATTTTATTTTTATCTGTTATTATGTTTATGTTGTAATTTCATGTACTGACATGTTCCATGACCTTGGAGATTTGCTCCTCAATTTGGTCCAATGGAACTTGACGTGTAAATAAATAAATAAATGACTTACTGTGCTTTTGTTCACTGCCAGGTCTCCATAGGCATCCTGCAAGCACCTATGAATGTCTATGATGCTCTGGTTTTCTTCCAAAAGCAACTCAATGACAGCTCTCTCCTTGGAACATACCTCTATTACAGACACAATTTTGAAGGCTACATGTAGCACCATCACCTATCGGACCTTCAGGAAACTGTAGATGCTGAAGCAGCAATATTCCACGATGTCCTGCAACAAGTTCTGCATTTTTTTAAACCAAAACTGACTGAGGAAAAAATGTTGCATTATTTGTTATTTACTGAGCATCCATTTTCTCATATTCAATGAGATAGGAGTTGTCATGTTACATTATATGAGTTTGTAATTATACAGTAAATTAATAACATAGGCCCATGGTGGTAAAACATATATAAATATATATCTCATGCAGCGTATAATAGAGAATAACAAAACAAACAATAATTAATTATTTATAGTGCATACTATTTTCATACATTTGTTTTTAAGATATGACTTATCATTATCATTGACCACTACAGTAGAGAATAACCGAACAAAGAATAATTAATGAATTATAGTGTGTACAGGCAGACTATTTTCATAAATTTGTTCAAATATGAGTTATCATTATCATTGACCACTATGATTAACAGAACAAACAATAATTAATTAATTATAGTGTGTATAGGCAGACACTTTTAATACTTTTGTTCAAATATGAATTATCATTATCATTGGCCAATATGTCACTGTTTTCTGAAAATCTGTGTACTCTGTAACACTGCAAAAACATTTTCTTAATAATATTTTTTAAGCTCATTATTAAAAATGTAAAACTTTTCTATCTTTTTGATGCTTAAGGGAAGAGCACTAAAAAGGATTTTCGGGTGATATATTGCACTTTTGTTATATTGGGCTGTTTTGTGTGTTTCTCTGTGGAAATCATTCCTGTGTCTTGTTGGGTAGTCATGGCACTCACTATTTAAAGAAGAAAATTGGTGGTGAGATTTGAAAAAGCAGATACTTTCGTAGATATATAAAGATGGAAGTGACATTATTTGAAATTCTTTGAAAATTTCCCTGCAGGGCTCTCTTGGTGCAGCCCCTATCATTATTCTTAACGCTCGTTTTTGAATAATGAATGACCGGTTTGCCAGACTTGAATTACCCCAAAATGAGACACAATACTGCAATAGACTATGCACAAGAGCATAATAAGTACATATTACTGTTTTTTCACTGCAGCAGTTTTTCAACATTCTGAGTATATAGCAGCATTTACTTAGCTTTTTATTGAGCATTTCAATATGTTTATCCCACTCATCTAACCAGATACCTAAAAATTTTGTGTTTGAAGTTTGTAAAATCTTCTGTTCACCAAGTTTCAAAACTATATTGGGCTTCACTTTATTTGATACTTGGCTGAAATTCATCCATACTATTTTTTTTCTCATTTACAAACAAACAGTTATCTCTAAACCATTTACCTGCTTCTTCTTTTGTTATTTCTATTTTGTGTTGCAAGTCAGTCTCATTTTGAGCTTTAATAAAAAGACTTGTATCGTCCACATACAATACAGCATTAGCTAGTGTTAAACAGTTTGGTAGGTCATTTACGAAAATTAAGAACAAGAGGAGTCCCAGCACAGAACCTTGTGGCACTCCATTACTAACTTTCTTATATTCTGAAAAGTAAGAGGTTCCTTCATGAACTATTTCTACTTTCTGGTATCTGTCTGATAGGTATGATTTAAACCAGCTGTAAACAGTACCACTTACACCATATTATGTATTGAACATCTCTCATAATAGACAAAAATCTGAATTTGACTGAGCATGTAACTGCAAACTGCAATATGCAAGAAGGCATCAGCATCTCTTGACACCCTACAAAAATCTAAAAAACTCTTCCCTCTTGAACTGAGAAAGAATCTTGTACAAACACTTATACTTCCAATTATTGATTACAGTGATTATATCCTGCAAGCAAGGGTGCCCATACAGAGGGGAAAGTGGGGAACGCATCCCTGTCCCTCTACCTCTCAAAGAAAGGATAAAACACAGAGTGCTCAGGTGTTTTTCTTTCAAGAAATTGCTTTAAAAGTCAATATTACACAAGTTTATAACAGGTTCAGAACTGGAACTTTTTATGGCTATTTAAGAGTCACTGTTCATCTTCCAAAATATTAAAAATACTCCATACCCCTAGTTGTAGCACCCTCTCTCCCCCCCCCCCCCCCCCCCCCCCCAAATGCAAACTATTGTGTGGGCACTCCTGCCTGCAAGACCTTTCTCAGGACAGCTTAACAGCTTATTGCACCTGGAACTTATGAATGCCTGTGTTCATTCTAACTGTGATGATATTCAACTCTTTGATCATATTTCATTGTCATATGCACAGCTATTTTGGATGTGTGCAGACAAGCACAGATATTTCCATGCCCTCTGCCTCCCCTACTGTCTTATCAATGAACATTGCCCCTCATATCACTCCTATGTCTTAAGCCTCTTGTCTGAACAACACTCCTTTCTGCCCCACTCTAGTGGTCATCAATTTCTTGAAATCCTTCTCAGTAGCAGGAACGCAACTCTGGAATAATCTCCCACATTATATTACAGAACTGAATATCTCCAGCTTCATAAGACAGTTGACAACATATCTACTAAAGCAAGAATAAGGATTACCATTGTCCCTGTTTGAACTTGTTACTCTTGTACATTGATTTTACCAGTATTCTTAATTGATGCTTTTCTTCTTCTTCTTCTGTAACTCTAGAACTCAATATGAGTCTTAGCCTCTACAACTATTTCCTTCCATTGATGCCAGTCCGTTGTTAGCATTTTCCAGTTCCTGTAACCCATCTTCCGAATGTCTTCTATGACTCTGTCCTCCCATCCTACTTAGTTCATTAAATTTCACATAAACGAGCATAATGGCATGCTTTCTGTTCTCCTGTAATCTCTGACCTCATGTTCCCTGTGAGGGAAAAATTACTTGAAATGTTCAGTAAAGCATAAACTTTTATCAGTCATTTTGCAGTACACTAATTAAATTTCTGTTGTTTCGTTTTCCCTTAGCTTATAAATTAGGAATAATACTCCATTAGCATTCAGGGAACTCCAGACTGTTTCACACTCAAGACCAGGTAGATAATGTTAAATATGGTATTTGTGCAGCTGATAGCTCCCAGCTACAAAAAGTCCGCTGCAAGGTGAAAGACAGACCCACTACAAGACAAAACAGGGGGGGCTACTTTTATCTGGTGATGCCCAGCATGCTTTATTAGACACCATGGATCTTTTGGAAAGCATTCGATGCTAGTAAAAAACGTTATAAATAATTCAGTTTATTTATATAAGTAGTGTCATAACTATGGAATTCTCCTTAGAGATTTTCCCTTATGGTTACCTTGCAATTTCTGTGTTGCAATGTGATCTGTGTTGTGCTTTTCTGTGTTGATTATCTTGTAATGTTACAAGCAGCTAGTTTGACTGGCAGAGGACGGACCGAATCTGGTAGATTGACTGCGGGCTGGCATGAATGCCCGTTGGAACAGCAAGCTGTCAGAATGACTGTGACAGGTGAACTGAGTGCAGGTGAAGGTGGCTAGCAAGTCATGAGGACCAGCAGTCATCAAGATTTCTTAGGGCAGGGATTAGCAAAGATGGAGGATCTGTGACTTAAAATATCCTCAATAATATAATTTTAATAAAAATACATAAATGCCTTGCAAGGATGCTAGAAAGGAACTAATGGAACTACAGCAATCGGACGAGCTCTTAAATCAGCTTTTATAGTAAGGAAGTTATTAACATTATTACCATTACGGTTTATAACAAATTGTTACAACTGAATTCATCAAGAAAGTCTCACATATGATACACCAGATGGAAGAGTGTAATGCCACCAATATAATGAACGATTACCTTTTAATTAAACTAATGTTAAAAAAATGTTATAAATAATTCAGTTTATTTACATAAGTAGTGTCATAACTATGGAATTCTCCTTAGAGATGCAAATGATTTTATCAGCATTAGTTTCCCTCTTTAATATTTCAGTAACTTTCAGTGTATATTTAATTTTAATTTCGATTTATAAGATAGATGACGTCTGTGTTTTCACTCGAGTGCATGATGTCATGATTTATGTATGAGATTTGTTTCAAAATTATTGAAATAATCACAACATCAAACATTATTTCCACCATTTTTATTGCTCATGAAAACCACACATTGCATGTTGTACCACCATGCAGCAAGACCTTAAGAGTTGGTGGTCCAGATTGCTGTATGCACTGGTACCTCTAATACCCTGTAGCACATCCTCTTGCACTGATGCATGTCTGTATTTGTCACGGCATACTATCCACAAGTTCATCAAGGCACTGTTGGTCCAAATTGTCCCACTCCTCAATGGTGATTCGGCGTAGATCCCTCAGAGTGGTTGGAGGGTCACATCATCCACAAAAAGACCTTTTCAGTCTATCCCAGGCATGTTAAATACGGTTCATGTCTGGAGAACATGCTGGCCACTGTACTTGAGCGATCTCATTACCCTGAAGGAAGTCATTCACAAGGTTTGCATGATGGGGGTGCAAATTCTCATCCATGAAAATGAATGCCTCCCCAATATGCTGCTGATATAGTTACACTGTCAGTTTGAGGATGGCATTCATGTATCATACAGACATTACGGCACCTTCCGTGACCACCAGTGGCATAAGTCAGCCCCGCATAATGACACCCCAAAACAGCAGGGAACCTCCACGTTGCTGCACTCACTGGATACTGTGTCCAAGACGTCCAACCTGACCGGGTTGCCTCCAAATGCGTCTCCGACGATTGTCTGACTGAAGTCATATGCGACACTCATTGGTGAAGAGAATGTGATGCCAATCCTGAGCAGTCCATTTGGCATGTTGTTGGGCCCATATGCACAATGCTTCATGGTGTCATGGTTGCAAAGGTAGACCTCGCCATGAATGTTGAGAGTGAAGTTGTGCATCATACAGCCTATTGCACACAGTTTGAGTCATAACACAACATCCTATGACTGCACAAAAAGCATTATTCAACATGGTTTCGTTTCTGTCAGGGTTCCTCCAAGCCATAATCCATAGCTAGTGGTCATTCACTGCAGTAGTAGTCCTTGGGCAACCTGAGCGAGGCATACCATCAACAGTTCCTGTCTCTCTGTATCTCCTCCATGTCCAAACAACATTGCTTTGGTGCGCTCTGAGACACCTGGACACTTCCCTTGTTTAGAGCCCTACCTGGCACAAAGTAACAGTGCAGATGCTATTGAACAACAGTATTGACCATCTAAGCATGGTTGAACTATGGACAACATGAGCTGTTTGCCTCCTTACTGGAAGAATGACTGGAACTGATCAACTGTCGGACCCCCTCCGTCTAATAGGCACTGCTCATACGTGGTTGTTTTCATCTTTGGGGCAGGTTTAGTGACATCTGTGAACAGTCAAAGGGACTGTGTCTGTGATACAGTATCCACAGTCAATGTCTATCTTCAGGAGTTCTGGGAAACAGGCCGATGAAAAACTTTTTAATGTGTGTATTAGAGATTAGGCCAAGCTTAATAAATAGATGACCATTATGAGCACTGAGATGAACCTCTGTGAGTCTACATTATCATTATGAGCACTGAGTATTTATGTTGGAGATGATCCTTTGCAAGTCACAACCTCTGAAGTTTGTTGAATTATTGCCTGGAAAAATGGAATGTGGTGACAATCGACTTGACTGTTAAGTGTTAGTTGCATTAAAGTGTGTAAAATACTGGGTATCTATGATCAAACATTAAGAAGACTGGAACTGTTCATTAAAATTAATCTGAAACTTTTCAGTTACTGCCTCAGGTTGCTGCAAAGACATTAAAGGTTTTCGAAATGGGTTGTGAGCAGAGTGTTAACACACCATGTAATGGTCATGAAAGTGAGGGAGGAAAGGTCTCAGAGAAGGGGGATACTAATTGATAGGTTATTCTCTGGCAATACTGAAGAAAAAACACTGGCTCCAAGCTTAACAGAGGCACTGACTGCTAGTATTGGATCCAATACTGCAGAACAAATGATGCTGACATTGACCAAGCCCTCCCAGCACCAGCTACCGAGTATCAACTGCAGACACTTAAAGGAGATTTAGGTGTAGAGCTTCAAGCACAGAGCACCAAATTAACTGGATTAGTTACTAAATTAATTGATTAAGAACAAAGATCAAGGTGTGAGGCACTAAATTAACTATGTTTGGTAAAAAGATCAATGCATATAATGCCAAACTGGATGCTGAGGTTCAAGAAAATACAAGAGGAGTAATTTGTACTGAATTAGAGAGTAAAAGCATGGTACAAAATTTGATGTATATTTACTTAGGGAGCCACTACACCATGGAACTCAATGAAAAGGAAACTATGGTTAAGGCTCACCAAACCACAAGAATTCAGGCTGCATTTGAACCCGTGGCTGCAGAAAACTGCAGCACCATAGATATTCAGGATGAGCAGATAAAGGACAAATCATGCATAACAGTGACTAGGTCCACACAAGGTCACAGCACCACAAAACCATGTGAGGAGGAAGTAATTGCAATTATATGAACTGTGAGCATGAAGAGTGTGTGTGAGCCTTTCTCTGCTATGTGTGCAGATACATAAGGATTAAGGATGAGAGTAATGCAACAGAAGTCAAAAATAAGGTGCAAGAAGCATCACCCTTAAAAGAATATATGTTGCCAGTAAAAAAGCTAAACAGACAAAGTTTAACATGCATAATATTTCTAGAAAGCACTGTAGTGCTTCATCAAGAAGAGACACTGATGGGTTGAGTTTGATACAAATTCTGTGACTCGAACTGCCAGCATGATAACAATGCCAGAGAGAAGTAATGTAGGTGTAGAATTCAGTACTATTGAGGAACAGCTGACTGGTAAGAAATAGCAGAGCTCAGATGGCACTTTGACAACCATTATTTGTTATAGGGATGAAGGAAAAGCTGTTCTGGAGAAATCTGCAGATGTACGTACTAACTTAACAGTATCTGTTACACCAGAGGTGAAGGAAGAACATATATCTGAATCATTTCCAACAAGCACAGATGATTTATGTGGTAATGTGTGTGAAGAGAAACAGGGTAGATCAGATATAAAACCTGCAAGACACATCACTGAATGTAAGGCATTAATAAGTCAGAAAGTAGTGAATGAAGTCTCAGTGAGAAATGAGTTTACTACTGCTGTGACTACTTGTGTCAAGAATGTGTTTTGTTCTGTGAATACTGTAGTGATAAGAAGCAGGGGTTCAAATGTATCATGCCATTGCTGCAGATTAAAATGTCTCAATTTCTGTTGGTCAGTGAGAGTGGAACAGTGTTTGATATGAGTTGCAATGTCACTAACAAGAGAAAAGAAACCTTTGGCTGGCCAGAAAGCTGCAAGAGATTTCCACTAAGTGCTGCAATATGTTTTGATCCATTTGGTGCCACACATAAAAGATTTAGAACACAATTGGCCAAAACTGAGGTACAAACATGTTGTTTGGACTAAGTTCAGAGCAAAACTCAGTATCAGAAAGTATGGAGGTGATATAATTTCTGTCATTATTGTTTCATTGTGAATTACTTAGTGTTTCTGCAAATATACTAGGTTAGTCTCCTTGAATATTTGGATAACATCAGTGTACTGTAGAATGCCAGGCACCTGGTAGTGATACACTAGGCAATTTGGGTATTTTCTGTGTGTTGCAATATGCCAGGCACTTGGTGGTCGTACACAAGCACTTTGGGTATTTTCTGTGGATTACATTTTTCATGTGAAATGTTCCAGGGGAGATGTGAGTTAGTAGAATGGATTTTTCATTTGTTTTGAAGTGCTAAGTAGTTGTGTGTTCCCTTGGAATACACTTTTCACATGCTGTCAGAAAGCAGGGAGGTGACATGCTTTTTAATGTCATGTATTCACAAAATAGGGTTTATGTAACTATATACTAGTTACTCTCATTAAAAGTAGGTCAATGTCAATGGCTTGCACAGTAATATGCAGTTTTGTGTGTTAGTTAAATAATTTTAGCCATGTTTCTTGATGTGCTAGGTAGTTTGCAAGTTCTCCCTGGAATATAATTTTGCATATGCTATGTGCTGAACACTTTGTGTGTACATTTGAGAAGAGTTTCCATGGGTTTTTGCATTATAGGTATTTTGTGTGTTTTTAACTGATTCTTCATGTGAGTTACTGTTGCTATAGGTTTAAATTGTGTTTTAATTAGCTAGGCCATTTTGGGTGTTCTTGTTGAATAGGATTTTTGCAGGTGTATTCCTTTGGAATAGATTTTTCATGTGTGATGTGTCTGAGAGTTTCCATGTATTTTAATGTATCAGATAGGTTATGTATTCTGTTTGGAATGCACTTTCAATATGTTAATATTTCTTGTGTATTTATGAGGCAATTGTCAGATGTTCACATAGTTGTACCATACATGTGGCAGTATGTGATAAGGGAGTTGGGTTTCTTAAAGGCAAGTGTTGATAACAGAGCATAGAGTGATTTTTCATTGCTTAGGTCATTCAGGGATGAATCACATTTTCATCATTTGTTTTGCTAAATATATAGTGTTGAGGTGCGACAACTGCTTGCATATATGCTTGTGGTGAAAATTTTGATATGGTGGTATTGGAAGCATCTGTACATTGTATGACAGAGTGACCTGATAGAGGATGATGATTTTTTCACTTGTTGTGAGTTTACAACTGCAGTATGTGGGCAGGTATAGTTATTTTCTGAGCAGTGATGTGTGGGATGGTTTATGTCAGTTTACCATTGTCTAGATGAGATAGTTCAGTCACTGTATACTGAGAAGTGAATTTTGATTTTGTGACTGTTTGTCTTTTGATCCAAGAATACTGCTTAGTTTCTAAGTTCATGTTTTGTGCATTTGCGATGATGTCAGGGAAGGGTTGATCATTAATATCTAGTGAAGTAGATTATTTTCTGGCCACCAAGGGGGGGGGGGGGGGGGGGGAGAGAGAGAGAGAGAGAGAGAGAGAGAGAGAGAGAGAGAGTAACCACATGAGTGGCAATTACTGTGCTCCATTTTGGGTGCATATGGTCCTCAACCAAAATGAAATCAAGCTAAAGAGTAACTCAATATATGAGAGTCTGAATAAGTGTAAGTCAATGTTTAATTATCTGTGTTTAGTGTGTTGTTTTTTTGTGTGTAGTGTTGGATTAAGAGTGCTTTCAAGTTACCTCATTGTGTGAGCTATAAATTGAGCCATGAAAGTAGTAATCTTGGTGCAGACAAAGTGAAGAGGAGCTGTGATAAATCATTTTTCAAAGAAGATGAACATTGCAAACAGAGGATACCAGTGTCCAGGAAGTGTGCTGAGAGGAGTTTAAGTATCTGCATAGAGATACAGTACTTGCAAAGGTAGTGAAGAGGTTAGCATCTGCAATGTTCAGAATGTTACTGCAGGCAGAGGTCCTCAAACTATTAGACCCTTCACGTGAGGATTTCATTTGTATATTTGAGGCACAGGAATTATTTGACATTGTAGAGCTCGAAATGTCATCTCCTGTGGTGGCTACTCTTGACACCCACTGGTCTTTCCCACGTGATATGACTGCTTCTTCCAGGCACCTCACTGATGTGGGACTCAGGTTCAGTCAGAAGAAATGTGAATCTCTCTGTACCCAAATGAAATAAGTTGATCAAGTCATTGACTCTCATAGTTTTTGCCCCTTTGTTATACAATTGGAGGCTATTCAGAATATCCCTCCTCCATAAAATCCCACTGAACTTCAGGCTGTTCTCAACAAGGTATTGTATTATCTTTGCTTCATACCTAATACAGCTCAGATTGCAGCACCTTTACATGCAAGCAGGAGGTGCATTCTGCCTCTAGTTTATTGGAGGCCTTTGCAGAGGATGCTGGAATGTGGTTCAACCATCTCCAGACCTACCTCCTGGTTTGACCTCATCACCTTGCCTCTGGCCCAAACCCCCAATCATCACCAGGGCCCCCACAGTACAGCATCATAATGAGGCATTTTGGGGGGAAACTGTATGGTATCATCAATGCCTACATCATGGTGCTGGCTGCCACGTGATCGCATGTCACATCTCATACAGCACACAGCCAGTTGTTCACAGTACAGCTGCAGTACTGGTGAGTTGGACAGTGCGGCTGTGACCAATGCACATAGCTGCCTCTGCAGTAACATAACAATGCTTGGTTGAGTTACCCACAATGAAGAACTGCACGATAGTACTATGCTAATTGCGCTATGCCACGATGCAGTACACTCATTGAGGACATGCTTCCTGGTGCTTTATAGTACAAGCAGCACATAACTCCAACAGTCTTACATTGGACTTCGCTTCTGCTGAGACCATGATTCTACACCATTCAGTTTACCATCATCAGAATTTCAACCCCACTCTAGAACAAGACTACCCACAAGATTCTGCTTCATGGCACTCCAACCTTGGTGTCATCCACGGACTCAGCCAATAGCTGTCCCAGTGGCTGCTGTAGATCATTCATTGTTGTATAATGTTATTCTGTTTCTGCTTTTCCCTTGTTGTGGAGTAAACTGGTTGTCTACTCACATCTGCTGTAATATGTGCTGCCCCATTCACAGACACAACAGTAATAATGAATTCCATTAGCCTCCAAAAGTTTAAGAAACTACCACACTTACTACAGTTGTTCAAAATGGTGTTCCCCAGCATCCATGCAGGCATGTCATTGTCACATAAAGTCATACCCGCTCTAATATCCCTGGTGTTGTTTGAACAGTGTTGCAAGCAGCAAGAATTCTTGCCATGAGATCAGATGAATGAGCTGACCATGAAATGGGATCTCTTCTGTCCATCCACTTTTCAGGGAATGTCTGATCCAGGTTTTCACAAAGCCACAGCCCAAAGTGAGGTGATTCTGCAACATCTTGGAATGGCATGTGTTGATGAATAATGAGTGGGATATGTTCCAAGTGCCTAGGTAGTGCATCTCTGATAAACACTGTGTGCATGTGTTACTTTAGTGGGGAGGAAGAAGTGATCGACCTAGTACATAACCACTGGCTGTATCTGCCCATCTGTGTTGAGGGCTCTTCACAACTGTAGTGTGGGGATTCTCATTGGCCCAAACATTACTTCTGTGATTATTTAGCATTCTACCTTTGGGACACATGCTTCATTTGTGAAAAGTATGCAAGGTGGACTCCAAAATTTTCAGGACTGGTGCTGTCATCTGGAAAGTAGGAATAGTAGATCTTTGCACCACTCGGTGGTGAGAGCTGCATATCTGATGAGTCAGTGGGCGGACTGGCATTCACCTGAGAGGACATGTTGCATGTCCACAGTGATTTCCATAATACTCTGTGTTTGTTGCATGGCAATTTTACCATGGATCCACGAACAGAACAGTGTGTGTGTATCAAATTCCATGCGGATCTTGGGAAAAGTGCTATGGCGACCCTTGCAATGATTCAACAAGTGTTTGGGGGACAGAGCATGAGCCGTACACATCTGTTTGAGTGGCATACTTGGTTCAGGGCTGGCCATACAGATGTCAAAGATGATGCTCACACTGGAAGGCCCGTTAGTCACACAATACCAGACATTATTGCCAAACTTCAATAATTGGTTCATGTGGATCAACTTTAAACCATTCAAGACCTTGCAGATGATTTGGGTATTGGTTACAGAACATGTCAGTGAATGCTGACTGTTGAACTGGGCATGAATCATGTTGCCACAAAATTTGTGCCAAGGATCTTGACTGCTGATCAGAAGGCACAGCGTGTTGAAGTGTGCACGGACCCTCATGAGACCACATCTGATGATCCAACCTGCTTGTCCTAGGTTATCACCAGTGATGAGAGCTGGATTTAAGGTTATGACCCAGAGACAACGCAACAATCATTCCAGTGAA
The DNA here is from genome assembly GCF_023897955.1 of Schistocerca gregaria. Taxonomy (NCBI): domain Eukaryota; kingdom Metazoa; phylum Arthropoda; class Insecta; order Orthoptera; family Acrididae; genus Schistocerca; species Schistocerca gregaria. Next base: position 565,645,545 of record NC_064931.1, read on the forward strand.
AGAGTCTGAGCTCTCCAAGACCCAAAAAAGTGAGACAGATGATGAGCAAAGTGAAGAGCATGATAATCATTTTCTTTGATACCAAGGGAACTGTGCACAAAGAATTCATCCCACCCAACCAAACAGTGAATTCTATGTACTACTGTGATGTTTTGCAATAGCTCCATGAAAATGTGCAGCGACGACGCCCTGAATTTTGGTGTCGAGGGAACTGGCTGCTGCATCATGACAATGACTGTATTACGCGTCCTTGCTCACCAGGACCTTTTTGGCAAAAAACAACATGGTGGTTGTACCCCACCCACTGTATGTGCCAGATTTGGCACCTTGCAACTTTGTGCTATTCCAAAAACTGAAACTCAAGTTGAATGGCTGTCAGCTCGACAATCTAGAGAGGATTCAAGAAGCATCGCTGGTGGTGATAAACACTCTCAAAGAACAGGACTTCCAGAAAATGTTTGACCAGTGGCAGAAGTGCTGGGACCATTGTGTAAGTGTGGATGGGAACTACTTTAAGGGTGATGGTGACCATTAGTCCAAAGGTAAGGTTTTCAACAGATGGCAGCATCTGTACTGAAAATTTTGGATATCACCTCGTGTATGCAGGAAAGTGAGGATTGACTGTAAGGCACTGCAAGAACTATTAGCTGATCATGACACGGGATCCAAAGACAGCAGGACTCATAGAATGCTCTTTCTGTAGAAGGTATGGGTGTAGCTAAAGTTCCCGTAATACTCACAACACATTCATTTCATGGGCAACTGATTCAGTGCTGATGGAGGCACCTCATCCACTTGAATAAACACTGCATCTTCTAAGTCAGAAGTCCGTGTAGTTTCTCACCCTCTTGGTCATTGTATGGTTCCAATTGTCCTATTTCACATAGTCACTGGAACAGTCTTGGAGACCTAGTGTCTTCCACATGGATGTCCTGTGGAATCTTCCTGTGTTTCTGATCCTTAGCCTACCCACACATGAAAATCATGTTTACAACTTCCATCACTGGGTAAAACTCCATTTGGTTAGAACTGATTGACATTAGTACTTCAACTTTTTAACACAAACTGCAATCTACTACAGTACAGGTATTGTACACCAGGACTGCTCACAGTACACAGTACACCATCTGCTTTGCGTTAGTTGAATTACTATCCCAATTTCTGCAACGAAGTGCTCGTCAAGACTGTGTACTCTACAATCTTAGCAACTACAAGTACTTCACTGTAAGAGATATCAGAAAGATTTTTGCTTATAACTTTCAACTCAGTCATTTCTGGACCAGGGCCCCTTACCTGAAATTGATAGATACACCCTTCTCCATCATCTATGAAAGTTTGTAACATCATCACAGAATCACCCCATATAACATGATGTTTTCACTAATCAGCAGATATAGAACTGACTCAAAATGGAAGGTGTGGAAAAAAGTGTTACTGTAAGGTTAATGTAATTATTATCTAATTTTGAAAGAATGGTCCTTTTCTAAATTTTACAGTGGTTAGTTGGAATTAGTCAGTAGTGACCTGGAAGGAAGCCTATTTCAGGCAGCGCATCTACACTATCTGGTCTAACAGTTTTTGCACTTGGAGGACACACTGTGTCAGCAGCAGGAGAGCTTTGGCCTCAGGACTTCATTAAAATGCAGTATGAGTGAACTGTTATGTAGTTTAATACAAAACTTTTTGTGAGTGTCACAGCTGGACTTACAGCATTGTGCATGATTGCTGGACTTGGAAATTTTTGTATGATATGGAGTTCATGTAGGTAACACTCTAATGTTATGTACAGATTTGCTTTCTGAAGGGCTGATTTAGTCACATTCACATTCTGGGAACAGAAACAGAACCTTAGTTTCTTATTATACTAGATACTGAGTTCTGGTCCATGACTATATTAGAAATTTTATACAGTATTACAAAACTAATGCTTGCTAGGTATTTTGGAATCAGTTAATGTAACTGGAACTTGACATATTCAGACTGAACTATCACTTGAGGACTTGCAGCTGAGTGTAATTAGTAACATTTATTTGGCAAACATTATTTTAAATGTACAATCAATAGGTAAATCAAGTTATTTAGACTAATAGTATTGTGTCATCAGTAGTTAAAAGTTGTGAGCTATTATTTATAGAACAGGTCTCACAAATATAAATTTGCAGAATACCTGGATCTACTGGTAAGAAGAAGGTTGAATGTAAATGTACATGATCTGACTCTATGACATCAGTGATGAGCCATTGGTATTCAGTTAAAGATCAAGGATGTTAGCCCAATAGCATATGATGGTTAAGAACTTACAAGTTTCAGAATATCTGAACACAGGCTCTTTATCTAGAGAAACTCTCCAGCAGCTCAGGGAATTTTCCAAATCCAAAAGACAGTTGTCAGTATTATAATGAGACCTGAACTACATAGTCATGCAAATCATTATTAAAAATACTACAGGTGCTGCCATGCCTTGCATCTATATTATGGACACAGTACTGCATATTTTGAAACTATGTTCTGGGCAATGATACCGATATGAGGAAAATGACAGTACTAGATTAAAAGGAAATGTGCAAGATATTCTCTGCCAGGATAGGTATGCTAAAAAAGAAACATGCTACATGACAATAAAACTGTTTGACAAGCTGTCACAAAATATAAAAGTGTATTAAGTAATGATGTATTTTTAAGCGTATCTACCGTACCACTGCCTCTATTTCCATATATTCTTTCAAACATTAAATTTAAGTAAAATACCCTTTATGTACTGCATGTGGTCAAATGATCTTAATAAATATACTGGCTACTGAACAAAGGTTCTGGCTTCAAAAAACAGATGATTAATTATGATGATCATAGAATGAGATTTTCACTCTGCAGCGGAGTGCGTGCTGATATGAAACTTCCTGGCAGATTAAAACTGTAACTGTGTGCCGAACTGAGACTCAAACTCAGGACCTTTGCCTTTCATGGGCAAGTGCTCTACCAACTGAGCTAACCAAGCATGACTCACGCCCATCCTCACAGCTTTACTTCTGCCAGTACCTCGCCTCCTACCTTCCAAACTTTACAGAAGCTTTTCAAATATTTTTCCTGCGAGAGCTTTTGTAAAGTTTGGAAGGTAGGAGGTGAGGTACTGGCAGAAGTAAAGCTGTGAGGACAGGGCGTGAGTCGTGCTTGGGTAGAGCACTTGTCCGTGAAAGGCAAAGGTCCCGAGTTCAAGTCTCGGTCTGGCACACAGTTTTAATCTGCCAGGAAGTTTCATGATGATCATAGTTCTGCAAATGAATGTCTACTTGAAAGAGATAGTGTTTATTCATGCAGAAAGTTTCTGAGTGAACATTCTGAAAATAATAAAAAATATTACCAGTAGTTTCACAGGACTAAAAATTATAGGCAGATACAAACTGCACTTTGTGAAAATTATTTATGTGATATTATTGATACTTTCAGGATCAGAAGGATTTAATTTTGGTGTGATATGTTCCAAACAATAATAATACCAGCAATGATAATAATAATAATAATAATAATAATAATAATAATAATAATAATGACAACAATAATAATAATAATAATAATAATAATAATAATAATAATAATAAGAGGAAGAAGAAGAAGCATAATAATACTGTAAAAAACAGGATAATACACTCCTGGAAATGGAAAAAAGAACACATTGACACCGGTGTGTCAGACCCACCATACTTGCTCCAGACACTGCGAGAGGGCTGTACAAGCAATGATCGCACGCACGGCACAGTGGACACACCAGGAACCGCGGTGTTAGCTGTCGAATGGCGCTAGTTGCGCAGCATTTGTGCACGGCCACCGTCAGTGTCAGCCAGTTTGCCGTGGAATACGGAGCTCCATCGCAGTCTTTAACACTGGTAGCATGCCACGACAGCGTGGACGTGAACCGTATGTGCAGTTGACGGACTTTGAGCGAGGGCGTATAGTGGGCATGCGGGAGGCCGGGTGGACATACCGCCGAATTGCTCAACACGTGGGGTGTGAGGTCTCCACAGTACATCGATGTTGTCGCCAGTGGTCGGCGGAAGGTGCACGTGCCCGTCGACCTGGGACCGAACCGCAGCGACACACGGATGCACGCCAAGACCGTAGGATCCTACGCAGTGCTGTAGGGGACCGCATCGCCACTTCCCAGAAAATTAGGGACACTGTTGCTCCTGGGGTATCGGCGACGACCATTCGCAACCGTCTCCATGAAGCTGGGCTACGGTCCTGCACACCGTTAGGCCGTCTTCCGCTCACGCCCCAACATCGTGCAGCCCGCCTCCAGTGGTGTCGCGACAGGGGTGCATGGAGGGACGAATGGAGACGTGCCGTCTTCAGCGATGAGAGTCGCTTCTGCCTTGGTGCCAATGATGGTCATATGTGTGTTTGGTGCCGTGCAGGTGAGCGCCACAATCAGGACTGCATACGACCGAGGCACACAGGGCCAACACCCCGCATCATGGTGTGGGGAGCGATCTCCTACACTGGCCGTACATCTCTGCTGATCGTCGAGGAGACACTGAATAGTACACGGTACATCCAAACCATCATCAAACCCATCGTTCTACCATTCCTAGACCGGCAAGGGAACTTGCTGTTCCAACAGGACAATGCACGTCCGCATGTATCCCGTGCCACCCAACGTGCTCTAGAAGGTGTAAGTCAACTACCCTGGCCAGCAAGATCTCCGGATCTGTCCCCCATTGAGCATATTTGGGACTGGATGAAGCGTCATCTCATGCGGTCTGCACGTCCAGCACGAATGCTGGTCCAACTGAGGCGCCAGGTGGAAATGGCATTGCAAGCCGTTCCACAGGACTACATCCAGCATCTCTACGATCGTCTCCATGGGAGAATAGCAGCCTGCATTGCTGCGAAAGGTGGATATACTCTGTACTAGTGCCGACATTGTGCATGCTCTGTTGCCTGTGTCTATGTGCCTGTGGTTCTGTCAGTGTGATCATGTGATGTATCTGACCCCAGGAATGTGTCAATAAAGTTTCCCCTTCCTGGGACAATGAATTCACGGTGTTATTATTTCAGTTGGCAGGAGTGTATTTTTTAGTAATTTGTCATTTGTTTTCATTAAACCCTTTTCATTGAAGGACCTAAGATGCTAACCCCTTTGACTAACATTTCAGTTTTTCTCCGCTTTTAGATGTATTAAAAAGTGCATGCTGAGCTGACATCTTGGAGAAGAATGTGTAAGCTAGGTGGTATGCTGATGTGCCAAGAAGAGAAACTCCACAACAGCATATATGTGTACATTATTTTTATAACTTTATGACATGTCTGATACTTTTGTACTGAATGGTCTAAGATGAATAAATAAGTAAATAAAATACTGTAAATAAATAGGATTCAATACATGTAACACTTTCATTTGCAAGCAACATGTAAACACTATTCACAAGAGGAAAACTGTATTAGAATGGCTCTCTATAACACAAAATAAATCAATGAACTTCTGATTCTTGGTGAAAAGGACAATGACTACATTGACACAAGATCAATATTGATGATATTAATAACAGATATATTTCTTCATTATGTTGTTTGCTTTGTTCCATTTCAGTTGGAATTAATTCTAATGCAGTTAAATACTGTGTCTAATATTTTTTAAAACAATTTCATAAATAATGATTTTTTTCATACTTTCACAAAGTAGGAACCAAACATAGAGGTACACACCTAAATCCAACTGGTGTGCTGGTGTACCATGTTAGTGTTTTCGTTACAATGAAACATAACTCACTGAGAATTAAACTGTTGACTAAAATTCATTCTAGAGCTACTGTGTATTTTATGATGTCTTTTAACTTAGGGTCTATTATTATGAATATGCATGTACTAAGAAAACTTGGAAAAATAAATGTCATTTTTTTCTGTCAATATTGTATTCACGTTTCTACATACAGTACAGGACAATTAGATCTTCCAGACATTATTCTATGGACTTTCACATGCCATTTAGTTCTGATATTTTACATTAATGTTTAAATACTTGTAGGATATAAATTTTGTTGTTGTACAATTGCCTCTTTTCTGTAAAATAATGTCTTATTAGATGTTGATCATTCCTTGAGCAGTGTTACATACCAGTCATAGTTTATTTTCTTTTTTATATTACAAGAAAGGCTAGCAGATTTTTTTTTATTTGAATACAGTTTGCTATAAAAATTTATTAGTTTTATAGAGATCTTTTGATCAATCATGGCCAGAATGTAGTTAACTACGTAACAATGTTCAGTTAACATTTCTTTTTCCTTTTCCACCCATTGCTCTTTTCTCTCTCTCTCTCTCTCTCTCTCTCTCTCTCTCTCTCTCTCTCTTCCTCCTCCCTCTCTCTGACACACACACACACACACACACACACACACACACACACACACACACACACACACACACACAGTAACTTATCACAATCATGTTAAAGAAATATATCATTTTAAACAAAATACATGTATACAATAACAATTAACAATATAAAGTTTCATGGGATGTTTGCATCATTCATTATGAAAATAAAATGCTGATTATTAAAAACAAGTATCAACAAACTGGAGTAGAGCTACATATCACCATCATCAGTGCCATTTCAAAAATGAAATGACTCTCACACAACCATAAAATCTGGTATCTTGCTATTTTTAACAGAAAGCGTAAATATTTCCAAATTACAGTGTAGCTTTCCAGACTCAGTTATTCCAAAAACAGAACTGTCACATTTAAGCAACATAACACTTCCTAATGTCTTGGAAAAAATACTCATAATGCACACTGACATTTCTGAATGAGATTAATACTGAATCACTTATAGAAGTATCAAATTCATATCACTAATGCTAACTCACATTTCCTTTTGCAGAAGTGATACTACTATATGTACATAGCTGCTTTCCAATAGACTAATTACATATAAACAAAATCGTAACTAGTCAATCAGTTTTATATAGCTAACAATTATTCAATCATAAGATCTCTTCATCAATATAAATAATGCATTGAGTTCAAATCTAAATGCTGACATAACTTACTTATAAAAGTAACTAAATACTTTATGGGATGTAATGAGATGTTTACAGTGATCTGCATTAATGTACAAAATGAGTGACTAGCACAAGCTTTACCCACAGGTAACAGCAGGTTATTTAACACAAATGTACACATTAAAGTAGACTAGTCTGAGCAGGTAAATAAGTAGCAATTATATGCAGCTTATACAAGCCACAGTAATAAGTGATTAGTAGAGTCCTCCCGACCAGCTACTTCAGATACACCTGATGTACGAAAATCTTCATATCCATCTCCACCTGAGATTACAAGAAGAGTTGATTTTGAACTGCTGCCTTCACCTCTGCTCCTCCCAACCTGACGTACAAACATCCCTGACTGTTGCTTTAAAGATTCTTTTGTGACATGCTGATAGCCAGTTTCCACACATGTCAGGAAACGTACATGTCCTGTATGGCCATGTGGCATTCCTATGAAATTACAAGAATGGTTCATTATTAATAAGCTGTGAAAAATTTTGTGGCTTATTTACATTCATCAACAATAAGCATGAAGGGAATAACTGTTCTAAGGAATGTCAAATTAATAGTTTATTTATTTTCTCTCAAAGGCAGCACTGGAGCATACTACCTTGGGACGACAGTATAGCAAAATGATTCAACTGGCACATAAAATACAGAATTACAATTTATGAGAACAGAAAAAGTGAAAGTAAAACATAACAAAATTATATGAGTGTGGTAAATGTATGGTTCTAAAGAGAACGAGTAATTGTTTCATGACATTTTTACATAAGACATTATACACTGTAACTACAGTGGTGTGTATCACTTATCACCATTATTATAGCACATGATGTGAACAGGATTTTAGCATTAAATTCACGTGGTAGCACTTCTCTGACTAAATGACTCAAGCTTACAGCACTACAATCAACGTATTTATTAACATCCCAGTTCTCCTACACTGTAGCACCAAAGAAACTGATATTTGCATGTGTATTCAAATACAAATATATGTAAACAGTCAGAATACAGCACTGCAGTCAGCAAGGCTTATATAAGACTAAAGTCTCTGGCACAGTTGTTAGATTGGTTACTGCTGCTACAATGGCAGGATAGCAAGATTTAAGTGAGTTTAAAGATGGTGTTATAGTCAGTGCATGAGCAATAGGACATGACATCTCCAAGGTTGGATGAAGTGGGGATTTCCCCATACGACCACCTCGTGAGTGTACTGTGTATATCAGGAATATGGCAAACCATCAAAAATCTGACATCGCTGAGGCCAGAGAAAGATTGTGCAAGAATGGGACCAACAATGACTGAAGAGAATTGTTCAATGTGACAGAAATGCAACCCTTCTGCAAATTACTGCAGATTTCAATGCTGGGCCATTAGCAAGTGTCAGTGTGTGAAGCATTCAATGAAACATCATTGATATGGGTTTTTGGAGCCGGAGTTCCACTCATGTACCCTTGATGACTGCATGATACAAAGCTTTATGCCTCACCTGGGCCCAACAACAACTACATTAGGGTGTTGATGACTGGAAACATGTTGCCTGGTTGGACAAGTCTCATTTCAAATTGTATTGAGCACATGGATGAAGACAACCTCATGAATCCATGGACTCTGCATTTCAGCAGGGGACTGTTCAAGCTGGTGGAGACTTAGTAATGTCATGGGGTGTGTGCACTTAGTTTGATATGGGATTCCTGGTGCATCTAGATATGACTCTGACACATGACATGTACGTAAGCCTCCTGTCTGATCGCCTGCATCCATTCATGTCCGTTGTGCATTCTATTAGACTTGGACAATTCCAGCAGGACCATGCAACATTCCATGTGTCCAGAATTGCTACAGAGTGGCTCCAGGAACACTCTTCTGAGTTTAAACACTTCCAGTGGCCTCCAAACCCCCCAGATGCAAACATTATCGAGCATATCTGGGATGCCTTGCAACATGTTGTTCAGAAGAGATCTGCACTCCCTCAAGCTCTCACAGATTTATGGACAGCTCTTCAGGTGTCATGGTGTCAGTTCCCTCCAGCACTGCTTCAGACATTAGTTGGGTCCATGCCACATCATGTTGCAGCACTTCTGCTTGCTCTTGGGGGCCCTGCCCAGTATTAGGCAGGTGTACCAGTTTCTTTGTCTCTTCAGTGTATATTATCATAAGAAAAGAATCTTTGGCCCCAAGCTGTAAGTTTCATTCTAAAATTGGTGCCCACTGATGGATGCAGATGAATTGGTGCTAGAATCTTGTAAACTCTACATCTTTTGCAGCACCTGTTATGACAATCTGAACATAAATTGTTCTTTGAAAACATCAGGCTGTGGTTACCCTATCCTTTTTTCAGTTACCAAATATACTAGAAGGACTTCCGACATTATCAAGGCTGTCTTCTTTGGAAGAAATAAGGGCATCCAACTAAGGCAAAGCTACTGGAGGACTCCCTGTAATGCTGAGATTGTGTGTAAGTCATCAAGATACATTACTGTAATACTATATCATGCCATTATACTATTTAATGGCTATAAATTTGGTTTGGCTCATTTTTCTGATATAAGAGACAATTTCTTAATAAACTTTCTTATGATAATGCATGAGATTAACAATTATTTACTAATATTCCCTCTAATGTATTTATGAAAATTGTAATTTTTTTTTCAATTTGGATGATTTGTCTTTCATAATATGACCAGCAAAAATTCTTTTTTAAATGTTATTTGTTGTTATTCATTTTATAATTACACCTACATCATGTATAGAATCTTTCGTTTAGTTTCATCTCACCCCTTGTTTCTTATTTTCCCAAGATGAATGCTGAGTACTCCAGTTTTTAAAGTATGGAAATTAAATGGAATTTGAAACTGAGACTACTGGGAAGTATGTGAAAGCAGTGACTGAAACATTAATGGCTATGGACAAGACTTAGTGAAACCACCTACCATTGTCCACACAATGAAGGCATGGACAATTCTATGAATAGTACATGTGGCTCATATATACTGGCACATCTTCAAGCCAAAACAGTAATGTTGATGATGCCTGAGAGAAGGCTTCCACTTAGTAGGTAGTCAAAGTGGTGTACAGATAAAATTATTAAAGACATATGACAGCTGTGGAACAATGATGATAAGATGTAAAAAAAATCAAGAACATAATTACTAAATACAGACTGAGATGGATCTTCATGTTTCATAAAAGCCACAGAAGAGGAAGAACATGGAAAATGTCATAACTATTTTGTTTATTCTCTGATTTTTTTTGAACATTTCAACCAAAACAATCTGTAATTACATCCAACAGAAACTGGCAAGAGAAATGAGATTTGTTTGAAATGGAGCTGTTGACAGTACAAAATAAAAACATGGAATCATAAACACATGTTTATTGATATTTCAATGCAATTTACATAACTGACATTAGTAGTATGTATGGAAATTTGTGATGTTTTCCTAACTTGATAAAATGATAATTGAACCAGACAATGAACTTATACCATTTTTTGCATTAATGATGTCAATATATTTACCCTTAAGAAGAGACCTAGAGAAGCTGTTTACTATGGATTCAGAAATTTCAGTTAATATTCTCAATCTAACTGGTTTTTGTATACACTGCCAGAAAAAAAAATGGTAGACTTGGAAAGACAATGTCAATTTTGATCCGATGACAGCATATGACCATGTGGATGGTGGTAGATGTACTGGTAATGGTTTCAGTGTTGTCCGCCAATCTATAACATTGCGGCATAGCTACCAGAGTGCCATCTGTGTCTACCCTTTAATAGAGAATGCTCACAGCTAGAAGGCTCACTGTGGTGCACACGTGTGCAGCAATCAGGCAACCATGCCACAGAGACACACATGTGCTTCCTACAGCCAACTGAGCAAGTTTGAAAGAGGTCAAATGGTGCCTTCTGAGAGGTCAGATGGTCTTTCTGAGAAATTTCCACATAAGGTGGGAGTGCTGCGTCAATTTTGCAGTGATGCTGGTATGAGTGGTCGCATGAACATTCTCACACATGATAAGGTTCTGTACATCCATGCAGCACAGATGCCCACCACAAACATTGTATTCTAAGAGTAGCAGTGGCTGATCCTACAGTACAGCACAATTATGAGAGCTTTTGAGCCCAAATGTCCCAACATGAAATGCTGTGAAACATGGGACTGTGGTCATGCACCTCTCTAGCTCATTTTCAGTTCACACCACAGCACTGATTGGTGCCATGAGAGGATCACTTGGAAGATGGAATGGCATGCCATGGTCTTCAGCAATGAAAGCAGATTCTGCCTGCATACAAGTGATGGCTGTTTGTGTATACAATGTAGGCCTGGTGAGCACTGTCACACAGAGTGCATTTGTCCAAGACACACTGGCCTCATCCCCAGCCTTCTGCTCTGCGGTGTTATAAGCTACATCTCTCATTCACCTTTGCTGTTTCTGGAGGGGACACTCGGCAGCTCTTGGAACATGCAGAATGTTCTTAGACATGTTGTTTTGCGATTCTTGCAACAGGATGGTGATTTGTTATTGCAACAGGATAATACTCACCCACACATGGCCCATGAAACTCAACATGCTCTGCAAGATGTGAAACAACTTCCCTGGACAGCACAATCTCTGGAGTTGCCTCCAATTGTGCATGTGTGGGATATGATGGGACAAGAAGTGACTCATGTGGCTTGTCAACCCACAACTGTAGCAGGACTACGTGAATAGTTTTAGTAGGTATGGAATAACATATCCCAGGACAGTATTCACCATCTTTACGATCCAATGAATGTCAGAGTCAGCACCAGCATTGCCACCTGTGGCATCTACACCATGTACTACACTCCTGGAAATTGAAATAAGAACACCGTGAATTCATTGTCCCAGGAAGGGGAAACTTTATTGACACATTCCTGGGGTCAGATACATCACATAATCACACTGACAGAACCACAGGCACATAGACACAGGCAACAGAGCATGCACAACATCGGCACTAGTACAGTGTATATCCACCTTTCGCAGCAATGCAGGCTGCTATTCTCCCATGGAGACAATCGTAGAGATGCTGGATGTAGTCCTGTGGAACGGCTTGCCATGCCATTTCCACCTGGCGCCTCAGTTGGACCAGCGTTCGTGCTGGACGTGCAGACCGCGTGAGATGACGCTTCATCCAGTGCCAAACATGCTCAATGGGGGACAGATCCGGAGATCTTGCTGGCCAGGGTAGTTGACTTACACCTTCTAGAACACGTGGGGTGGCACGGGATACATGCGGACGTGCATTGTCCTGTTGAAACAGCAAGTTCCCTTGCTGGTCTAGGAATGGTAGAATGATGGGTTCGATGACGGTTTGGATGTACCGTGCACTATTCAGTGTCCCCTCGACGATCACCAGAGGTGTACGGCCAGTGTAGGAGATCGCTCCTCACACCATGATGCCGGGTGTTGGCCCTGTGTGCCTCGGTCGTATGCAGTCCTGATTGTGGCGCTCACCTGCACGGCGCCAAACATGCATACGACCATCATTGGCACCAAGGCAGAAGCGACTCTCATCGCTGAAGACGACACGTCTCCATTTGTCCCTCCATTCACGCCTGTCGCAACACCACTGGAGGCGGGCTGCACGATGTTGGGGCGTGAGCGGAAGACGGCCTAACGGTGTGCAGGACCGTAGCCCAGCTTCATGGAGATGGTTGCGAATGGTCCTCGCCGATACCCCAGGAGCAACAGTGTCCCTAATTTGCTGGGAATTGGCGGTGCGGTCCCCTAGGGCACTGCGTAGGATCCTACGGTCTTGGCATGCATCCGTGTGTCGCTGCGGTCCGGTCCCAGGTCGACGGGCACGTGCACCTTCCGCCGACCACTGGCGACAACATCGATGTACTGTGGAGACCTCACGCCCCACGTGTTGAGCAGTTCGGTGGTATGTCCACCCGGCCTCCCGCATGCCCACTATATGCCCTCGCTCAAAGTCCGTCAACTGCACATACGGTTCACGTCCACGCTGTCGCGGCATGCTACCAGTGTTAAAGACTGCGATGGAGCTCCGTATGCCACGGCAAACTGGCTGACACTGATGGCGGCGGTGCACAAATGCTGCGCAGCTAGCGCCATTCGATGGCCAACACCACAGTTCCTGGTGTGTCCGCTGTGCCGTGCGTGTGATCATTGCTTGTACAGCCCTCTCGCAGTGTCCGGAGCAAGTATGGTGGGTCTGACACACCGGTGTCAATGTGTTCTTTTTTCCATTTCCAGGAGTGTATATGGGTGTTTCAGCATGGGTCAATACCTGGTACATCAGAACTGTTCATGCTGTTGCTGTGTAAACATAATCATTTCATGTACTCCATATGCACCACTGTAACAATAAATCTTGAGTGAATTGGAGATCTCTAAAACGACATACTAATTTTTTTCTCCCGACAGTGTAAATCTTTTTTATGGGATGCATGATGAAAACTTTTTGAGGCTGTATTTCCCATAAACTAACCTGATGCTGTTGGTACTGTGGTAACTTTAGTTGTAGAAGGAGTGATGTGTGGGAGTCGCATATTAAGGATAACTCCTGCACTTGTCCCAATCCACAGCATGTCTTTACATGCAAGCAGTGAAGTTACCCTCAGACAAGCAGCTTTATGTTGCCGGATAATGTCATCACAACCTGGAAATAAAAAAAAAGGAACAGTCAATGTATCCCATTACTTCTTGTTGTGAAAATACTGGAATAAAGAGTCTTGCAAATTGAGTCTAAATGGGAGACACTTTGTATTTGCAGTTTAAGTGAAAATAAATTAATACTTGGTAAAACAATAGAGAAATTAAATGAAAAGGGAATAGGACAGAAAGGGCGAAGGGAAGGAGGAAAGGGAAAGAGAAAGGGAAGTGCAAACAATGAAACATGAAGTGAGGATATGATGACCTCTGCAATCAGTGACCTCACTTTGTAAGCATAGAATCATGAGTTATGGGAGTAAAAGTGACTATGAATGCAAGAAACAAGCTGGGGTTGCTGATATAGAACATACAGCCATAGTGTGCATACTTATGGCCACATAAAGCTGGGATGAACTTGTTTTAACTTGATTTTGAACTAAATGCTGCCCAACAATGCATATGTTCTTCTTCTACCTAAAACATCCATCAGCATGTATTACTTGTGAATTTTTGTTATTTGTTCCTGTAGCATTACATTATGTAGTGTGTAAATAATATAGGGCAAATCAAGGATATAAAACATTCAGTACACACAGCAATAATTTTTTAGGTTTGCTAACAATAGCAGCTACTTACACAATTATTTACAGATTTAATTTATAATGTAATTCTTTAAATGGTAATATTCCTTTTCCACTCTTTGAGTATCTTTGGGAAGTATTTTTTCTGTACACAGTCTTATTCTTTGGGGCATTTTTCTTGATAATTTAATATCTTCACCAATGATTGTCAGTTGATGTCCTTCTGAATGTTATAGGTGTGGACACTTGCATTTGTTTTCCATTATGAAATACCTTCTGTGAATAGTACTGGTCATGGAGCAGATTTCACAGAGGTGGAGGTTTCACACTATTTTACTGAGAGTCCCAGATTTACCTATTTTGGACAGGATACATGAAGAAAATAACTGGAAATGCTCATATTTGTATGTTTTATGTCTACATCTACGTAGTTACTCCACAGTTCACCATACAGTGCATGGTGGAAGGTACCCTATACCACTACAAGCCATTACCTTTTGTGTTCCATTCACAAATAGAGGAAGGTTACAATAATTGTCTATATGCCTTCATATGAGCTCTAATTTCTCATATCTTATCTCCATGGTCCTTATGCAAAATGTATGGTGGAGGCAGTAGAATAGTTCTGCAGTCAGCTTCAAATGCCGGTTCCTTAAATTTTCTTAATAGTGTTCCTTGAAAAGAATGTGACCTTCCCTCCAAGGATTCCCAGTTGTGTTCCTGAACTAAGCCTGTAACATTCACATGTCATTCAAATCCATCAGTAATAAATCTAGCAGCCCACCTCTGAATTTCTTTGATGTCTTCCTTTAATGTGACATGATACGGATCCCAGACACCCAAACAGTGCTCACGAATAAGTCACATTAGCTCCCTATATGCAGTCTCCTTTACAGATGGACCACACTTTCCTAGAATTCTCCCAATAAACAGAAGTCGACCCTTCACCTTCAATACCACAATCCTCACATGCTCATTTCATTCCATGTCACTTTGCCATGTTATGCCCAGATATTTAAATGATGTGACTGTATCAAGCATCACACCACTAATGCTGTATCTGAACATTATGTGTTTGTTTTTTGAACTCACCCACAAAGCTACATTTTTCTACATTTAGAGTAAGCTGCCATTCATCACACCAACTAGAAACTGTGTCTAAATCGTCTTGTATCCTCCTCCAGTCATTCAACTTTGACATCTTACTGTACATCACAACATCATCAGCAAACAACTGCAGATTGTTGCCCACTCTAAACACCAAATTGTTTATGTATAGACAGAATAAAAGTGGCCCTGTCACACATCCCTGGGGCACTCCTGATGATGCTCTTGTCCCTGATGAACACTCACCATTGACGACAGTATACTGGCTTCTATAACATAAGAAGTCTTCCAGTCACTCACATATCTGTGAACTTATTCCAAATGCTCATATACTCTTTAACAGCCTGCAATGAGGCACCATGTGAAACACTTTCCAGAAATCTAGAAATATGGAATCTGCCTGTTGTCCTTCATCCATTGTTTGCAGCATACCATGTGAGAAAAGAGCAAGCTGAGTTTCACATGAGTGCTGCTTTCTAAAACCATGCTGATTTGGTCCCTAGAAAATTTATTATATTCCAACTGAGAATATGTTCAAGGTTTCTGCTGCAAACTAATGTTAGGGATATTGGTCTGTAATTTTGCAAGTCTGTTCTTTTAACCTTCTTTTATACAGCAGTTGTGTACACCTTTTTTGAGTCACTTGGAACTTTGCATTGGGCAAGAGATCTGTGATACATGCTAGTTAGGTAAGAGGCCAATGCCTTAGAGCATTCTTTGGAAAACTGAATTGCCATTTCATTTGGAGCTAGTGATTTATTTGTTTTTGACTCCTCCAGTTGTTTCTGTATGCCAGGAATGCTTATTACTATGCATCTATATGGGAGCCTATTTGATGGTCAAATGACAGTATGTTTGTATGATTTTCCTGCATGAATGATTTCTTGAACATGAAATTTAAAGCTCTGGCTGTTGTTCTGCTATCTTCTACTGCCGCATCATACTGGTCAACAAGCAACTGGATGGAAGACTTAAATACACTTAGTGACTTCACATAGGACCAGAATTTTCTTGCATTCTGTGCCAGATCTTTTGCTAAAATATGACAGTGGTAGGTGTTGTATGCTTCATGAATCTCTATTAACCTTTGCGTCTTGTCGTTTGTGCATTCCTTTTTGAAATGAGAATGCAATGCCCTCTGTTTTTTCAGCATTTTCAGAATCTCATTATTAAACAATGGTGGGTCTGTTCCATGACTAATCCACTTACTAGGCACATAGTTCTCCATGCAGTGATTTACGATCTGCTTAAACTTTGCCCATAATTCCTATACATCCATCTTACTGGAAGTAAGTGATGTCAGTTCACTGGCTAAGTGAGATGTTAACAGCCGTTGTTTCTAGGAGAAGCACTCTCTTATCACTCTTGAACTGATTTATTATCTTTCATAACCACAGTTACTATGTTAACATCATGATCACTAATTCTCATTACTGTACTGACATTGTTGATAAGGCCTGGCCTGTTGACAGACTACAAATTGTTTAAAAATACTGTCATCTTTTGATTGAATGGGAAGAAAACATTGAAACACATAACACTGAATTATCAGTAGTTATAAAACTGGCTTTTTGTTTAGTCAGATATAAGCAGATTTTGTTTTGAATGAGTATGAAACTTCTACAAGAGTACATTAAGGATCATGTACCACATTTGAATATAAAGCAATAGGAATCTTGTTAGTATTAATGTCGAAAGCAGGAAAATAATTTATTAACATTAAAATACACATTTTTCTACCTAACAAGAAAACACTTTACTGACTCTGGTCAGTTATATTAAAAGAAAACATTTTATTAACATCACATTTGGAGTAACTCATGAATAATCATTAATTCCACTACAAAAAAAAAAGTCTTTTCATTCTCCCTTTTTAATAACGGCGATATACAGATGATTTATTTTTACAAAAACTGTAATACTACCCTCATTTTAAGAATTGATTTGACCACCTTAGTGCTTTACTACACACCATCTTGTTGGAGATGGGATATCCTTGCCTTCTTCTGACTGTAGAAATGACTTTCTCGGCCAGTTATTGAGGGATGTAGAATTTGAAATGGGTTTTACACCATGGTGCATGTTTACTTTTTTTCATTAACAAACCATTTCCAGAGGTGAAAGAAACAATATGTTCAGTAAAGTAATCTGATAATGACAGGGGATCAAACCCCAAGTTTTTTGGTATTAGGTGGGGAACTATTAACACATGCAATTTCCTGTTATTCGAATATCATTGTACCCACATAGCAAATATGTTTCAAAGAGTCTATTGTGTACTGTGCACAGAAGCTGTTTGCTTACATAGTGTTACAGGTTTTTGTAATTAGTATACTACCTTTATTTTTCAACAGAAAGTGTTTCATTACACACACTAATATTTAAGAATCTAATGGATTCATGGATTCTACTTCAGCAAGCTTTAGTCAGTTGCCTTTTACATTTGTATGCTGACACTTCCCTTTTTTTAATGTTACATACACAATATTTTTCAGATTTATAACCAGGTCATTTTTCGTGAGCAGTTAGAAATGGATTCAACTTCAACAAGCTTTATTCTATCACCTTTTACATTTGTATACTCATATTTTCCTTTTTTTTAACATTACTTACATAATCTTTTTCAGGTTTATAACCACATCATTTTACATGAGCTTTTGGACTGAAGCATTTGCAGAAATAAATCCTCTTCTACTCAGCTGTTTCACATTTTTATCGTCCTTCAGTAAAGTCAGGTCATCAGCATACAAAATTTTATTTCTTTCTTCTCAACAGCTGTATCTTTCAAAATTATTGTTCCATTACCAAAGCCTGCAGGACTTTGTATTTGATGGCTTCAGCTTCTGATTTGTCTGCATTTACTACTGATACTTACAGTTTCCTGTTGCTTAGTTATCATTGTATCTATTCTTATACTTGCCCATGAATGATATATAGTTCATGTCTTTCTATAAGTATTGCACAGATTATATCATAAAATGCTTTGGAAAGATCAAAAAGCATTGTTGATAAAATCCCTGTTTCATCAATTGATGCTGTTCTCTGGTTGGTAACAGCTGATTCTTTCTGAAAATGTCCTAGGGTGATACTAAAATGTTGTAATTGTCCTAATAAATAGGAACTTAAAATTTATTTGAAAGGGTTGAGATCAATGAAACTATTCTAGGCAAACTAAAAAATTGTGATTATAGACTAAAAATATATATTTTCTAAAGCATATTGTCTGCTGTTCCAACTGACAGTTTGTTGAGAACATGTAGTCTGTTGTTGGTGTTACCATTGGTCATAAACTTACAGACTCTTGCTTATATTCAATGTTCCTGGAAATGCTCTACCCCTGAAAACAGCAATTTTCTATGTGATTATTTGTTCACTAATAAGCTGTCTTATGTGTCTCAGTACTTCATCACCGCTAGCTGATTTCTTGTCATATATGTTGTGTATAGTTTTTCTAAGTTACCCTTTTGTGACTGGTTTCAGAAAAAGTGTGCAATATATTTCTATAGACACCTTACAACATTTTTGGTCTGTTTCTTTCATGTTCCAAGTTTCCACTGCTTTTACGCAATTTTCATTGAGCATGTTTGCAATCTTTCTACCAATTTCTTGAGTGTGATACATATTTTCTTATATTTCTAACTTATTTTATGATTTTTTGACTTTGTTGTAATGGTGGTAATTGTCTTTTTTATTACTTTTATGTATTTATTTCAAAACACCTCACATTTTTTCAGCTCCAGCCTGCTTTCTCAGATATTGCAGCTTCATGCTGTATTATACATCTACATCTACAATAAAACTCTGCTAAGCAATCTACACTGTGTACTTCTGATAGCAGTATCACCTGCTCTGCTTTGTAATGCTGCATAGGAGTAATTACTGTCAATAAGCCTCAGTATTATCTCTAATCTCTCTGAATTTTCACAACATGGTCATTTCATTACATGTACGTCAGAGGAAGTAGTATGTCTCCCGATTCTTCTTGGAATGTGTGCTCTTGGAATTTTAACAGTAAACCTTTCTGTGAAGCACAACATCTGCCACCGGAGACATGACAGCATAACTTTATGGAATAAACACATGAGGAACACAGGGCTTTTTAGTGGATCCTCACTATCTTCTCTGTTTTATTAATAATACCTGGTAAGGGACTCAGACTGATACTAAATAATTGGTTGAGTCATTGCTTTGCAAGCCTTCTGTCGATAACTAGCATTTCATTATGATTCTTCATGTGAATCTAAACTCACCATTTGCTCTTCCTATGGCTTGTTTTATGTGATAATCCCACTTTACACCATTATGGAAAGTTACCTCTAGATATTTTCTGTGATTGATACTGTTTCTGATGATTTAATACCATTAGTGTAATCAAATGGTAATGGGTCTTTCCATTATTTGTGTGAACTATGTTACAATTATTTACATTGAGGATAAACAGACAGTCCCTATACTGATTGTCTTTGATCTTAAGGTCTTGCTGCATTTTTGTTCTGTTTCTGTTACTGCAACTTTTCTGTATACAACACCATTGTCTGCAAACACCCTCACAATTCTTCCAATATTATCCATTAGATCAGTTATATATAATGTGAACAGAAACATCCCTACAACACTCGCTTATGATGGTCCTGAAGTTAATTTTACATCTGCCAATTTAATTATGTTAAGAATGATGTGTTGAGTTCTAACTGATAAAACTGGTTCAGAACCCATTATGTTTTGTATTTTGTTCACTGTGTGGCATTGTGGAACTCCAGTGAATGCCTCCCATAAGTCAGGTCGGGGAATATGTCATCAACCTGAGTGATATTACCTACATCCCACTAGACCTCATGGAAAAACATTGTATTCTGATTTTCATAGGATGTCTGTTTGTGGAATCAGTGTTGATTCTCAAGGAAATTTTAGGCCTATTATTATGTAGATATGTTCAATGGCCCTTCTTGGACACAGGAATGCCCTGTGCCTTTTTCCAGTAAATTTGTACCATTTGTTCCCCCGCCACCATTTATGAACTGCTGTTGGAGGGAGAAATAGTTCTTTCATATAATCTGTATATAATCATACAGATATTTCATTAAGTGCATATGCATTTCCTTTATAAAGTGAAGTTAGTTGAACCTCTATTCCATGATCACTTATCTCAGTAGCTGCAATTTTGACATTTGTCTGTAGAGTGAAAGGAAAAAGCATATTACAATCTTCCAAGTCAAACACTGCCAGAAGACCAAATTTAGTATTTTGGCCTCCTCTCTGTAATATTTTTTTGGCACTAGTGTGGCCACTGAGTTACTAAACAGATAATTTCAATCTGCTTATTGACTTTACATAAGACCAAAATGTTTTAAGATTTTTGGCCAGAGCAGTTGCCAAAAATGTTATCACTGAATTCATTTATTGCTCCTCACATTGTGTTCTTTATGTGTATTTGGCTTCCTTTAACCTTTGTTTATCAACAAAGCTTTTACTTCACTTAATTCAATGATTTTGTAGCTACTTTCTAGTATGACCACTGAACTACAGCCAGTTTTTACTTCCATCACAACCAAATATTTTATTGCTAAGACACTTTGAGCTGGCACATTACTTAGGGGATTGTCACATTTAAATGATATGTTACTGAACTAATAAAAGCATGATACATCTCTTTTGCATTCTGAGTCTGTTGAGCTCAGTCCCAAATTCACAACTTAATAGTGCTTAAAAGATGTTTATGTTTTCTTTGCCAATGATTCTTACTTCTTTGGTAGTTTGCTTCAGTTCTGATGTTAGGCCATTACTTATGTAGAAGCAGGTAAGCTATCCCTAATAAATAAATATTTCTTTTTGTACTGTCCTTGTCTCTTAGCACAACCATTAATGTTGGCAATGATTTTATTAATGATTGATTGACCTGGAAAAGTCAGTCTTGTAGAAGCATAAGACCTAACCTCTGTGTTATTCCGTGACAAGCATTTTTCAAAATCTTGCTATATTAAAGTCTCTGCATATAATAATGTTTTTCTTCATATTCTTTCCTACTAATTTTGCAAGTTTTTCTTAAAGTTTCTAATATTTCTACCTGCAGATCTGTAAATACATTTTTCAATACACCAGAAACTCCATGACTTTTTGGCCTTTATTTTTGCAATCTGAAAGAATAGTGCTGTTATTTTAACTTATACAGAAACTTCACTGTCTTTATGTTTGCACCTACAAAAGTGACTGGCTAAGGCACACTCATTTAGTGTATAATTACTTATCTTTGAGCTGGGATCCTGCATAAAAACTTCTAGCTGAACAAATCAGGTTTCTTGTGTCATTCATAATTTATCCTGCACTGCTGCTTGTAACAGAATTTGTCCCAGTATGTATAATGACACCTCTGCATCTTGATTTGACTTTAGATTTAGTTCCTGCAGTAATCTGATTTGTGTTCCCCCTTTTTTTTGTGCCATTGTGCTCTAACCCAAAGTCACATACTGATTATGCAATTACAAGCAGCAAAAGGTTTTCAGCAGCAAATAGTACATCATTAGAATACCATTCTTGCTACATTGCATAATTGCAGTGTTGTCTTTCCTTTTGTTACATGAGCCCACATTCCATTTATACCTGTACATATTTACAGTATAATGAAGAGGATGCCTGCTACTCACCATATAGGGGAGATGCTGAATAACAGAAAGGCACAATAAGAAGACTGTTGAAAATTTAACTTTCAGCCAAGAAGGCCTTAGTTGAAAATGTGACTCAGCATCTTTGCTATATAGTGAGTACAATTATCCTTTTTGTTATATTGTTACATTCAATCCTGGATTTTCCATTCTTTAGAACGTATTTTCAGGTTTTTGCCTTGTTCACCAAGCTGGATGGAATGTCCATCTCTGGAGGGCTAAAATAAAATGGTGATAAGGCAAACATAATATGCATATAAAGTGGAAAAGTATCTACTCAAACTGTAGTGCAACAGAAGTTACTACAAGATGTTGACCAAGTTGCGTGTATTGGCAGGCTTATCTGTAATAATGGGGAATGCAGTAATCACCAGCAGCATTGGGAAAGCTACTGCAGTCCCCCAATGACCTTTGTGTTACATATAATATAAAAGCAGCAGTCAAATGAAAACATGACAGATGGAAAAAAGTAAGTAAATTGTATTATTTCAAAAGTAATCACCTTAACTGTTAACATGTTTATCCCACTGTGAGACAAGACTGTCAATGCCTTTATGGGAAAATGTTTGTGGTTGCCTAAGGAGTCATGATTGTATGCATAAGTGTACTTCTTTATACAAAGCAAATCAATGGTCATGGAAGTCTATCTTTAGGGCTCCAAAAATATGGAAATCAAATGGGGAGAGACTGGGAATGTATGAAGAATGTGTAAGGGCTTCATGGTGAAACTTCTGTGGCATACTTGTAACAACCTTGACAACATATTGGCAGGACCACTTGTTGCCACAGTTGCTTTAATTATTCTGCAGAAGTTTTGGCAGAAACCCCTTACACAACCTCCATACAGTCATGATCTATCCCCATGCTATTTCCATATTTCTGGAGTCCTGAAGAAATGCATTCATGGCCATCAATTTTCTTTGGGGTTTTAAAATGTGTATAAGAATCATCCTGTATATTAATTATGTATCATGAGGGCAATATTCACAAATGACAAAAACTATGCTATCATAAACAACAAGTATATAATGTTTATTTCATGTCAAGATTTATGCATCTGGTTGCAAAAATTACGCTATCATAAACAACAAGTATATAATATTTATTTCGTGTCAAGATTTATTCAGCAGGTTGTTATATCATTTCACTTACTTTGTAACATTTTTGTTACTGCAGGTGCAACATTAACATCACAGAGGCATTCATATGATATTGCATGGAAAAGTTTTACAACTGCTGAATTCTGTAAGGAAATCCAAACACCAAATCCTGCCAGTGCCAAACATGTTACAGATCGACTGCTGTCAGAGTTTACTTGAAAGGAATGCTGAAATGAAACAGAAATACTATATTTTAATGTCAACAACAATATCAAAGAAACTTTATGTACTTTTATTACATACACATATAAAAACATATCTCATCCCAAATCAGTGTTGAATTTTGAAGAGTTGAAAGTATAGTTAATTTTGCAACAAACATTATCTGCACATTTAATGTATAAAAGAGAACTAGACATGAATCAAAGATTCATCTGTCTGTAACTGCAATAAAATATTTGAGTATAACAATGTCAGGCCATTAAGATGGCTCTTTAGGGTGCTAAGAGTTCCTTTGTGTTAACAGAACACATATATTTCTTAAAATGATTAAATGGATACTACTTGATACCCCGTCAGGTATAGAAAAAGAAAAATTGCATCATAGCAATGTGCAACCTTGTTTGTTCTTATTGCTTTCGCTGTGGTTAACACACTGGACATGCATTTGGGAGGACGACGGTTCAATCTCGCATCTGACCATCCTGATTTAGGTTGTCCGTGATTTCCCTAAATCACTTCAGACAAATGCTGGGATGGTTCCCTTCACAGGGCATGGCCAACTTTCTTCCCCATCCTTTCTTAATCTGATGAGCCCAATGACCTTGCTGTTTGATCTCTTCCCCTCAAATAAACACAACTCTTATTGCTATCAGTTTAAGTATGAGAACTTCAGCCCTATACAAAAGCAAATGCCTTGAAGCTAAGCTTTTGATATAATTTTGCAATACACATCTACATTTTCAACCACTAAATGCCTCTGGTTGTCTTATATTCTTGCTGGACATGTCAGTGGATGACTGGATACTGCTGAAAGGCCTCACTACACTGGCAGTGTTGCTATGAGCAGTAATCAATACAGCATCTCTGATCAGCTGGTCATATGGTCAATCAAACAGTCAATTTAAGCTTAAGTGGCAGCAGGTCCAGTTTCACTTCTGTTTATTGATTTATGTGTTCCTTTCCATGCCTAACAGAAGTACTGGCAATGACTCAGCACTACATTGGTAATTCTCTTGATTCTTTTATATTCCAAATGGGCCTGCTTGGAATCTGAGTTTGTGCCATCCACTTATTGCTATTAACTTCTACTTCAGCAGACTGTGATACCATTCAACTAAGTGACTAATCTCAGCTTCGTCTATATGTGGTTGTCACTACCATAATTCAGGTTGTGCTACTGCTGTTGGTTTCATTTGTAGTCCTGGAAAATTCACCAGATCAGAACTATTCATAATATATTTTGCATTTCAGTGTATTCCTCAAAGTATTAACAAATGACTTTTGTAAACTAAACTTGGGACTACAACATTAGTGATGAAATTGAGTCAGACAGCATGGCTAACATGGATGTGAATTTTTTGGAATTGTGGCAATAGCATCTTAACCAACATCAGATGTTGCTCCAACATTTTACCAAGCTCAGATCATGGGCAGCCACAATCCCTGCAAGCTATTCCAGTTTTGCATCCAAACAATGTGAAAGAAGACTGGGATGTTTACCAGAAGTGGTCAGCACTACAATTCCAGACAAGTGAGATTCAGTGCCTACAATGACAGAGGGCTTTTTAAAAATTATTTATCAGCCCATAGTTGTATTATCTTGTGTAGAAATTGCCCTCATTGTTGGAACCCTCAGAGTTACCATTTTTGACAGAACATTTTTCTACTAAAATGCATCTAGTAGCAGCTCAATTGGAATTTTTAAAATGTCATAACTCAGACTCAGAAAACCGACCACAGATTTTCAAGGATTAAGAAGGAAGTGTACACTTATGTGTGCTTGTGGCTGATCATACACAGAAAGTTTAATCAAAAATGTTGTAATTCATGTTGCTCCTGATGGAGCTCTGAGCACACAGGAGGTGTGGCAGTGAGAGTAATCATTAGGAGAGGTGCTGCAAACACCTCATGCTTTTGATATTTTTCAAGCCACTCAGCAAATGTTTTCTGCTGATTTGAAAGTGTTTATGATGGTCCCAGTGAGTATTGACAACATAACTGTCATTCTGATCCTTAAACAATAAACATGTCTCACTCAGTGGCAGCCCACCAGCCCCATTATATGTCACAATGTGTAGTTCCGAGGTGTCAGACACAACATTTTTGGCTATTGCCTAGTTGTCCTGACTGTTTCACTTTAGACTCACATCAAGAGTCCTCTCATTATGATACCAAGTGCTGACAGTGTTTTTGCAAAGGTCACGTAGTGGAAGTATGTCAGAGTGTTACAGGCATGTGGCTGTGTGTTACTGTGAGCAAAGTCAACAACATTATAGGAAGTGATCATACAGTGTTTTTATGAAAAAAATGTCCTCTGTAAAGTATAAGCAAGTGATCAGGACATTACCTTTTCCTGTGGTTACCAACTGGCCTGTAGAAAATATTTTCAGATTTGATGCCAATTCAGTGTTTGGTTTTTCTACTCAGTGCACTGGTAATACTACGCAGCCTTCATCAAAAAAATTGACCCTTTACATTTCCAATTTGTGCTTTTATTTTAACCTGGTCTTGGGCCAGCCTTCAATTTTGAGGCACACATTATTTTAAAGTTTTATGCAGTGCGGCATTTTTTTAAAGCCTACTAGACTCTATTGGCTCTTCAGGATGAAGTGAAATTTTAATTAGACAGGTTTGAACAGCAGCAAGTGCTTTAATTTATTCCTTCTAGTCAATATACCTCTCCCTCAGTGGTCATACATGAACTTAGTGGTATCCTACATCTGTGTGGTGATTTTGGACTGACTGTTAATACTCAAGGAGAAGTTGATTCCTACCTATTAATCCTGCTTGACAAACCCCTTTTAAAGTTAGCTGGAGACTAATTCATTTCAAAACTGAATTGGCCTGATGGAGGCTTATTTCCAGCTTCTGTTTACTGATAACTCAAAGAAAATCTTAGTATTAAATACGTCTTTTGGACCAGTGTAATATGTTGCTGTTTGAGATAATTAATGCACCTGCTACTTTCCAAAGGTCTTTAGAACAGCTGTGTCTTGTTGGGCATTATGGCCTAGGTTGGCAACACCAGAACTGTTATTCCAGGTTAGCCATACTATCTATCAATGCTCCTTGTGACCTCTCTGACTGAGAGAAGGAATCTGCATGAGCACAATATGGAAAGGGGGGCGGGAGGGGGAGATTTGTCACAGACTGTGAAAGAGCACTAAACATGGATAGATGGTGTGTTTACTTGGTTGTGCCTAACAGAAAGGACCATGATCTGTTGCAGAGAGGACTGTTATTGTGTATGAGTGGCATGAGTGCATTGCGCACTTATGGAATGTGAATGAATAGGACACATAGGAATTGTGTGTCATGACTGTGTCACTACCTACCATACAAGGGGAGCAACTAGTTCAAATATTTCTTCTGTTCTGTGTTACCTAGTGGATGCTATACCAAGCCATTTCTAATGTTTATCTTTGAGTGAAAAAAAATCAGTAATTTATGCTAGTTGGCATTTGAGGGTTCCCTAGGCAAGCACACAAATTCATGAATAGCTCTTATGCCCCTTAAAGTACTTAAAGTAAATTTTAATTTCTGTAGATCTGTTAAGTTCCAGAATAACTAACTGTCAGGTTTGATTATTTTATTAATATTATGGTTTGCTTTCTTTTTGATTCCTGTGCTCCATAATTACCATATTTCAGCTTTATTAATTTACCAATTATTTGTGTTGTGTGTGAGTTTTAAGAGAAATCATTGTACAGAACACATGGTGTAAATTTGTCAAAAATATGAGTTAATGGATTCTCATAGGAATAGAGATAATGAAGGAGCAGTCTGTGAAAACTGTCTGACTGTGAAAATATTAATAAATGTGTACTGTGTTAATGTAGCTGTGACTCAATCAATTTTTTCCCATCTTTCTTGTCTTATAGCCACAGTTGGCACAACACATGTTGTAGTAGGGTGAGTTCGATCGATTGAGTGACAGTGCTCAGTGTTCATAGATATGTTGTGTAATTACACTAGCTTATTCACTGATACTGTGTCAAATTTTTCAGAATGCCCACTGATGTAAGCGATCCAGCATTCCTGATGAGGAATGAACTTGGTTATGAATTAAAGAGACTAAAAGAGCCCAGACATACTATTCATGAATTGATTGAGCAATTTCATCAAAACAGTGACTTGCCTGTACATCGGACTGCCAAACTCAAGGAGGTAAGGTTGGCCACTGCAAATATTGCTGCTGCTTTGGAAGAAATGCTGGAGGTTGTGCTAAGTGAGGAGGAACCCATTCCTTATCCAGTACATAGATCACAGGCTCGTTTCAATCATTATCTTCACAGCATGAATGATTTGATGGGTGCAGACAAGGAGCAGGCACAACAACTAGTAAAATATTGTAATATTATTCAGGATTGGTTATATCCTCATAATAGCAATTTCAGTGAACCAAATAGTGACAATAACTGAGCAGAAAAGAATGCTGGGTTAGGGTAAGCAGTCCTTGACACTCTGTTTTCAATGTTACAGAACCCATTGCAGGACAGATTACATGCGTGTTCTCAGTTCTCACTGGATTCTGTTGATAAAATAATGGTGTTTTTCAACTTTATACTGGTATCCCAACATTAAACACTAGCTATGCAAGTAAATAATGTGGACACATTGTGATTAATAGCTGCTACTGTCAAGAGTAAATTACGGGAGGAAGTAGTGTGACCCAGGCAACAGAATAATATATGGAAACAAATAAGAGAGAGAATTTGTGGGTTAGTTCTGTCTACAGCCTTGCTAGAATTGATTGGTCAGCAGTACTGGCATGAGAATGTTACTGCTGAAACCATAGACAATGTTGAACGTACAGACTATGTTGCTAGAATTGATTAGTCGTCAATATTGGCATGATCGTGGTACTGCTGAAAATGTGGACTATGTTGCACTATTAAAAGAAGTGTGGTACCCTTAGAATTGGAGTTCATGGAGGAACAAGTGGTGATCCATATTTTAGGAGGGCTCAGTTTGAAAATTGGAAAATGTTCCTGGAGGGTCATCGTGAGAGCTGTGGAAGATTTAGCTAGTAAATGTATTTTGGGCTTGAACTTTATTGGTAAAACAGGACTTATTCAGGACTAAGCAGGCTAGCAGCTTCATTTTAAGCTTAGGCCACAAATACAGCTTCAGCTTTGCTGACATGGGCAGAAGGGGATGGTCAACTTGGCATATGATCAACAGGGCACTGAAGTGCGTAGTGAGAGGAGCTCAAACTCAATTTATCAGCAGGTAGGTCACATCCATCACTTCCTAAGGAAGATTAAAGCTGTATGTGAGGAATTTCCTGATATGTTAAATGAAGATTTGGGGACAATGGATTTAGCTGAATATCATGTGGAGTTAATTGCTCAGACTCTCATTAAAAAGGTACCATATAGATTACCTCCACCTACAATGGAGGAATGAAGGGAGCATGAGGTGTGACATGACCATTTAGGTCACCATATGCTGCACCAATATTCTTGGTACCAAAAGCTAACAGATGACATTGTCCAGTTGTGGACTACAGATGCTTAAATAAATTGGTAATATTATGAACTATACCTCTGCTGGGCTTGCACTCATGTTTTGTATGGTTTAAGGGAGCAAAGATATTAACCACATTAGATCTTAATCAGGCATGCAATCAAATTCCATTAGATGAAGGGTACAAGAATGTAAAGCATTTACAACAGCTTGGAATTTGTTTGAATGTAATTGTGTACCATTTGGGCTCACTACAGCTGCGTCTGTGCTGTCACAGCTTACGGATGCAGAGTTTTCCAATATCAAATTCCAGTAGGTCTATCATTATCTTGATGATCTGATCATATACATTGACTCAGCTCATGAAGATGTTCAACATGTAAGAGAAGTTTTGGTTGGGGGGGGGGGGGGGGGGGGACAGAATGTAATATTTGATTGTTATACATGAAGTTTCTAGTCCATCTGGTCGCCAGCAAAGGGATTTTCATCAATACAGAAACAGCTGAAGCAACCAAAAAATGTGAAGGAAGTGGCCAGATTTGTTCAGATAGCTAATTTTATGGAAAATTTATATGTGGGTTTGTGGAGAAGGCAGCAGTTCCTTAATGAATTCAGGAAGAAGGGCTGCAAATTTGTGTGGAGTCTGACCTAGGAAGCTTCATTTGTAGCATTGGAGGTAGCCTTGTAATTAGTGACAGTATTAGCCATGTCTGACTTCAATAAGGAATTTCTATTGCAGACAAATGTATCACCTATAGGAGTGGGAGCTGTCCTGGTGCAAGAACAGTAAAAAAAAGGTGATTACCTATGCTTTAAGGGGTTTGAATGATTTAGAGAAATGACATTCCATATAAGTTAGTAGATTTAACTGTATTGTGTGATACGGAGAATATTAGATACTGCCTCAAGGATAGGCAGTTCTCCCTAGAAACAGACAACAAGGTGCTTAGCTGGCTGTAGGTGAAGCCCAGAAAGACAACTCATATAGCCAGATGGGTGGCTTGGATATTAACATTCAAGTTTGAAGTGAATGTGATTGCTGATGGTCTGAGCAGCACGTTTGGAGAAGTGGAAAAGGGGCAAGGAGATGTACAGCAGGGGAAGCACTATGGTGCAAGTGCTATAGTGGCCTCTATTCTCACAAATATTCTGCACTTATTCCATGACATCAGGGAATTTCAGGACTCTGATGAACATCTTAAGAGAATTGAAGAAAGTCTCCTAGGAGAGCAGAATGTTAAACCCCATGTGCTGGAGGAAGGGGTGTTCTGCTGTAAGGTGAGGAGTAAGGGTGATCTGAAGGTAGCTCTGCCTAGACAACTGGTTCCACTTCTGTTAAAATATTTTCATAAGCCACTAGTAAGTGGACATCTTAAGGTGTAAAAGATGAGAGAAAAGATTAAACAACAATTTATATGGCCAGGTATAAATAATGAGTTTTGAGATGGACTACACAATTGTGAAATGTGTGCAATGGGCAAACCCAACGAGGATAGTAGAGTTGGACTTTTAGCTTCCAAGATGGAGGAAATACCCTCCTGACAGATGTACACTGATTTTGATGGGCCTCTGCCTAGAACTAAGGCCATCAAAAAGTTCATTTTGGTGTGTGTGGATGTGTTTACCAGGTTTGTCTGGTTGTTGCCAAGTGTAGGGGGAACCATCTATATCATCATTTAGAAATTGCAAGGTATACTTTGTACCTTTGGCACCCCACAGTCCACAGTTATTAACAATTTGACTGTATTCACAGCACATTGGTTCAAGCAATTTTGTCTTGGAATGGGCATATGAAAGATCACCATCATGCTACATTATCCCAACCCTGCATACAATCAAAGTATTAACAGGAACCGCCATTCTGCCCTTTCAGCCTCCCACAGTGAGGACCAATGTGGATGGGATAGCTCACTGTCTTGGTTAATCATGGCATTTTACATGGTGCACCAAGAGAGCCACCAGATCACACCCACAAGCTTGCTTCTGGGTTATGAAATTATGACTCCACTGTGCAATTTAAAGTTTGTTGATGACTTGTTACCTGAAAGGAATAGAGCTGAGCAGGTGATTGCACAGTGGAGGGAGTGAAGAGGCATATCTAGATGGCTCGTAGGATGGAAGCCACATGGTACAATGATGGTGGCATCCAAACATCTATCTAACTGGTAGCATGGTATTTGTTTGAAATTTCAAAGAATTGAGCACAGTTGCAAAAAAATAACCAAAAAATTGTTTCTCAGATTCTTTGGGCCCTCTGAAATTCACGAATTTTTAACACCAGCGACCATCCATTTCGAGGAGTTCTAGACAGGGAAGGAGATCTGGGTCTATCAAACTTCATCTTTTTCATTCTGTGCAAGTAAAATATCCTTTGAACATAAACATCATACAATGATGAGTTACATAACAGCACTATGCATTTTGGTGGTCTTACTTAAATGTCACATGAAATGAATTTCAAAATGTCATCTACAAATGAGCACAAATAAAACAGTAAGATCAAAATTTTCTCAGTTGGCATGGTAGTGAAGTTGATATTTTACCCAGTTCATCAATCTGAATCAAACACAGGAAACCAAACCATTTTGAAAAGCTGAACACACAAACCAACTTCACAAACCTATTTGAAACTAGGTTGATATGATCGTGCAAATGTACCAACACAACAACAATCAATTTCATTGAGATTAGAGATTCAATTAGATGTACCTTTCATTCCAAGTGATCCATAGTGATGCCATCCCAGAAGATCTCCTCACTATGGATCAATTGGAATGAAAAGTACACTTAATCTAATCTCTAATCTCAATGACATTGGTTTTTGTTGCATTGGTACATGTTGCATGATCACATCAATCCAGTTGCAATTAGGTTTGTGTATACAGATTTTCAAAATGGTTTAGTTTTGTTTGTATCATCCAGATGGATGGACTAGGTAAATTTCTTAGTTCTGCACAATTCATTTCCAATAGAGTTACCCAACACTGATGAAGATTTATAAGACATTTTGTTCGTCATTCCTAACAGTTAAGAAATGGGGAAATGAATTCAAACATGAAGAGTATTTAAAAACTGAACCCACAAATCAAAACATGGTAAAAAGGCACAATTGGTGATTAAGATGGAAGAATTAGATGGTGATGTATATATACCATAAGAATTAAATATGTAATGACCTTTGTGCAAGATTAGTGCTTACCAAAGGTAAACATTAAAAATACATTTCTCAGCAATGATTTTAAACATATAAAAAGGATCTAATGGAGTTTTTACATTAATGCATTGTTGTGGATAAGGTATGACACTGCTCTTCCATACTATACATGAAACAGCAAGAAAATCTGTCGGCACTGCACAGCAAATTTTGATGTAGATTTCACCTGCTGGAAAGAATACGGTCTGTCTTCAGAAATACAAAGTGTGTTGTTGTTAGTAATTACTTCTGAAAGGTAAAACAAGGATTGGCAACTACTGAGTGAGTGTTTTGAACCAAGTTGATGAGAATATACTTGATAAAAAAAATTATCCATCATGACAATTAAAGGTATTTTGGCAGTGGGTAAGCTGGATCTGAAGTATGGATTATTGCATCATCTTCCCTGTTTGTCAGGTTTTGCACACACTAATTTCCATCCATCTCATCTAAAACAAAGTTGGTTGGAAAAATTGTGAATCCAATAAAGATGTAATGTCAGCCATGAGTGGAAACTTCATGTGCTTTTCTGAAATCAAAGTCACAGACAGAATCAACATAATGCAAAATGATGGATCAATTGCTTTTATAGTATTCATACATATATCATTACTTAATAAATCAGTAATCAGTTTGGGCACTTCTCTGAGGAACACAAGAACAGCAGGTTTTTACTAAGCAGTTAAGTAAAACTAATAATTTGTATTTACCTTATTGCAATCCATTAACTCTTTTTATCAAGATGTAGATGGCAGTAGAAAGGTTTTATTATGAATTTATACCAGATTGCATTTCAAATCCATGTATCTGATATGAAATAAATCCAAATATAAAATTTCTATTAAAATACAGCACAAGCTCAGCAACATTGGCTGTTCATACTATTTCTACTATATGTGACCAAGACGCCACAAAAACTGCTTATTTCAGTTATTTCCATGCATTATTGCTGCATGGCATAGTTTTCTGGGGTAATCAGCCACTATCCAAAAAACTATTCATTACCCAAAAGAGAGTTATTAGGATAATGAGTGGAGTCCAGCCTAGACTTTCTTGTACGAACCTTTTCAGAAAATTAAGGATACTGACAACTGCATGCCAATATATCTACTCCCTGTTATGTTTCATTGGTAAAAATGGACAATCGTACAATACCAATGATTCATACCATACCCACAATACCAGAAGGGAGATGGACCTCTGTTATGAATCAAAAAACCTTACTATTGTACAAAAAGGAGTCCATTATATGAGCTGCAAGGTGTTCAATGCTCTCCCACTATCACTGAAATTACTTATCCATGAGCTTCCCAAATTTAAACAACAGCTCAAACAGTATTTATTAGATAATTCCTTCTATTTAGTAGAAGAATATTTCAGTAGAGTTAAGTGTAAGTGATTTTTTTATTTACTAATTTGATGTGCTATTGTGCATTACAATACTCACAGTCACCGTTAACATTACTGTGTCTTTCATTTAGCTATTAAGATCTACCACATTTTTAACATAAATAATACACCAATTTAACATAAATAATACACCTATTACTGTGTATTTTGTCTTGTACCAGATATTTTCTTGCAAGAGGTACTTTTATGTATTCCTTTTGTATTATTTGTAATAATTCTGACATGTCCTACATCCATGGGAATGCCTCGCAGTATTGGATTTATGGGATATAAATAAATAAATAAATAAGCAATAAATTTTCTGGCTTTGCTGCCCTACAGTCTCATATTTCTGCTGGCTGAGTCATCAAACTATGCATATGCAAGAGTGCAGGGAAGAAAAATTTAACACATTGTCTAGCTATTGTCCAAAATAATTAGTTAAAGCTTAGACATTAGTATTAGAGAAGTTTTATGTCAGAGAAATGTGGTTAAAAATTAACCAGCTGTAGTGCACAAGCACCTACAGAAAATACATTTCCCAAAATAATGACAGTCATTCAACTTAGTGAATGCTATGCTACATTTAGAGAAAAAGAATGGGGAAGACTAAAAAATTAATAAGCACTCCATTAAGCCAGTAGGTTTTATGTAAACAATTGAAAAATTAGACCAATACTTGTAGAAAATGACGTTAATGTTCAAATTGGAAAGATTGCCAATATTTTCAATGATTCTTGCAAATGAGTCATCATATCAATAGAAATACACTCCCTGTAATATTTCTTCCTAGTCCAACATAGGTTAACATTTGATCTTGCAGATCATACTTAGTATCAATACAGTTTCTTTAATCAATATTTTCTATCTCTTGTTAAATCCAGTGGTCTGATAGAAGAATTTTATATGGGTTGGAGAATGCTTTCAGTGGTGGAGAGCATTTAAAGAAGGAGATGATAATCATCTTAATTACCAGGAGTGTTTATAAGAAAATGCAGGAACTCTACTTCTGTCTGTTTTGGGTGATTATCAAGACATCACATTAAATAAATTTGACTTATGAATTTTATTACATTATACAATAATGCTCTTTTTCTCAGTGATCATGAGTCCTGACTCCTATTCTAGAAAGTGTTTTGACTACTTTTTTGTCTAATTGTTATATTTCATTGTACAAGGCAGAATGTTTGCTGGTATGCTATCATCATCAGGCAAAATATTTTAAATAGCTTGGTTATTAAGTCTAAATAATTCCATCTAATAAATTTCTAAAAACAGTTTCTTAATGACTTGAATTTTTTGCCTCACCTCAATGTTGAGTGAAACAGTGTTCAGAATTTTTATTGTATTATGACAACCACACCAAAGCTTTCCTCCAATGGACAGCATTCGTGTCACTGGCATTGCTGCTGTCCCAACACCAACTGTCAGTGGGTCAGTGGTATTCCATCCACCATCTGTATTCAAGATACAATAGGAAGATGAAAAATGAGTTTGCAAATATTTTATCTAAAGGCACTTATTAATAGAAAACTTCCTATCAAATTACCTTGATAATGGAAGCTAGACAGACTTATAAGAAGCAGAGCAAATAAATACAGAGGTGGTTACTTAATAAGTCATGAAAGTTTCATTCTCCTTAAGAAGGGGCAGCTGGAATGGTCCAATCCAACACATCAAAATCCACACTGTATTTTTTTGTGCAGGAAGAATACAATGAAAGAAATGTAGTATCAAAATTTTAGCTGCTAAGAACACTGCAAATATTGTTTTAAAATTGGCTGTATATGATAGTGCATTGTACAGCCCTTCCTGGCTAATGTGTGTCGGACCATGACAAGAGAGCGTAACAAGGCATAGTACAAATACCTGGAGTGACACACATGCATCTGAATCCCCTAAATCATACAAAAAATGTCAAGTAGCGTTAATGTTTCAAATACAAGGCAGTTCATACTGATGGCTAAACTGTTACATATGTAGTTCTTACAAAGGTGACTAACAGGAGAAAATAAATCAATGTAGTGTGTCTTTGATGTTATATTACAGACAATTTCCATCAATCATAATGAAATATTTCTTACACATACAACAATTTATAACAATTTGTGGAGCACTGTTCTTATGATAATTTCTGAATAATGTATATTTCAGTTACAATGAGTTCCTTTTTTATTTGCCCGCAGTCAACACAATAAAGCAATGTCTCTTTTGAATGATGAAAACAAACATTTTCTCTACACCAGGCACATTTGATGAAAGAAAAATTAAAATTTTCTGCCACTTCACAGTAATTACTAGTTTTATTTAGACAGAATTGTGGTGGAGTGTAGAAACAGTCCTACTTGTTGCTCTGTTTACTAGGCTGCTCAGTGGGCATACTTAAAGAAATTCGTGAAACATAATGATGCAAACTGCTGGTGCACAAATCACGGCAATTTAAGAATACTGTTCTCCTGATAAATCTCAAATGGAGCTGTTGGAAATTACACTGTGCAACAGTTTCTTTAAAAATGTTTTCCACAGTAAAAAAAATCCTGTTTTGAGATTCACACTGTTTGTGCTGGGTGGAAGCTGAGTTACAACTATCTTTTCATTGTTCTCCTTAAAGACAGAGGTATTGTATGCAAACAGCAAGAGTCTAATAAAAGTAATGACTTAATATCTGCAACTGGTTAGAACCTGCTTCAAATGAAATGTTAAAAATTATTCTTTCAAACAATGGACACTCCAGTTTGGAATATAAACAATATTAGGATGCCAATGGCATTCTGGTCAGAGATGTCAGTAGTAGCAGTCATGTGTATTTGACGTATGCTTGCTTGTGTGAATGTGTGTGTGTCTTCTTTTCTCTTATGAAGAAGGCTTTGGCCAAAAGCTATAATGTTTAACAGTTTTTTCATTGTGTCTGTCTGCAGGTCACTGGCTCATCTTTATGGTGAGTAGCCATTTATCCTTTTCCCAATATTGTGAAATTATTCTTTCCCATTTCTCCAGGTATTGATAGGTCGATTATAAGATTTTTGCCACTAAACAGTCCTTTCTTAGTTTTGGTCCTGATATGCCTTGAGGTCCCTGAAGACAGATATAAAGCTGCAGAAACAGTAATTAACTCATACTTATCACTGTCATTGTTGTATATAAATGTGTCCACAATAGTCTTTATATTTTTTCTGTGAAATGGTAAAGTGTGATTTGGTTGCAGTTCTATCATGAAACCTGACTAATCAGTATTATAAATAGCAGATGTGAGGATAACAGCAGGTGAAATATGACTTTAAATAGGAAATTTTCATCTTAGTTATGATTCAGGGGACCATGTCTCATAGATCTCCATTGTGAACAGTGCAGTTCCTCTCAATAACAGCTCTACATAGTTTATATCTCAAGAAAACTCCTCCAAAAAACATTGTTCTTGTTAATTATTTAAGTTAGCAGTTTATATCCTTTAATAATGGTTGCTAATGGGACTTTGTGGCTACCCAGTACAGTAAATATTTCAGTTTTGTGAATTCCATTTTGGCATGTATTTATAGCTTTGTTCAAGTCTTTCTTCTATTTATGCAGTTCACGGTCATATTTTATGAAGAAAAAGTGATTTGCACACTACTTAACATTATGCATTAAACACAGTGAATTTTAATTTGGTTTTATCTCCATCATTAACACTTATCCTACTGCAAAAGCATCTGGTAATTATTTTTGATATTAAATGAGTTGAAAATATGAGTGAACAGTAACTTTGGACAATTGTTTCAGAGAAACTATCAATGAAATCTTATTTTTTTTTTACAAATTATGACTGTGCTGAGTCATGTTATCTGTTTACAGATGCACTGTCAACCAAGGATATGCCCCTGCCATGTTGGGAATGCACAATCTGCTACAGCTCTGAGAGGGGTATACACTTCTCCAGGGCTGGCCACTGTGGCCGAGCGGTTCTAGGCACTTCAGTCCAGAACCACTCTGCTGATATGGTCGCAGGTTTGAATTCTGCATCAGGCATGGATGTGTGTGATGTCCTTAGGTTACTTAGGTTTAAGTAGTTCTAACTCTAAGGGACTGATGACCTCAGATGTTAAGTCTCATAGTGATTAGAACCATTTGAACTTCTCCAGCCACCTGGTGAGCTATGAATTTGGAAATTTTCAATTAAAAAAAAAAAAATACTTGAGGGTGCCTTAGGAGCTAAAATTTGGCAGGGTCTTTCTTTCAGTGTATTCATTCTGTATAAAAAATTTTCAAGGTATGTCTCAACATATTGGGTAAGACCATTCCATTGTAAGATTTAGGAGCCGTTATTTCTGTCTCCCACCCACAGCACTTCATCTAAGACAATAGTGGTAGGTTTCATTCACCATATTTTATGCACTAAAAGATAATAGGACCATATGAAGTGTGGCTCTTCTTAGCTATACACAAATACCACAGTTTTAAAGAAACATGTTTCCAGTTGTAAAAAAACATAAAAGAAATTAACAAAAATGCATAAATTATTTCAATTTTTATTCTGCAGCTACACAATGCAGCAGAAATTTCACTAAAAGTCATATGTCTTGATATTTTCTTAATTGCTTAGAAACTTAAATGGTGGAGGTACCTGTGCATAAAGAAAGTGTTTATTGCTACTTGTAGTTGACTTCACATGTGTTGGTTCAAAATGGCTATGAGCACTATGGGACTTAACATCTGAGGTCATCAGTCCCCTAGAACTTAGAACTACATAAACCTAACTAACCTAAGGACATCACATCCATGCCCGACGCAGGATTTGAACCTGCGACCGTGGCAGTCGCGCAGTTCCAGACTGAAGCACCTAGAACCGCCCGGCCACACCAGCCAGCTTCACATGTGTTGGGAATTATTGTTTGTACACATGTGTATATGCTTGACTTAAAATACTGTATGCTTCAACCATTCAACTGGGCTTTGATGAGATGTACTCCATAAACTGTGAGGAAACGTTTGGTAAATCTCTCTCTCTCTCTCTCTCTCTCTCTCTCTCTCTCTCTCTCTCTCTCTCATGCATGCACACACACGTGTATATTCCTAGTAGTGATGTAGTCTGTAGAGTGTAAGATTGATGATGTACATCATGAAAATTTTATTTAGATATTAATAAATTGGACCTTATCTTCCACTATATGATTTGAAGTAACACCAGCATTCCACTGGATACGGTCTTCAAACTAATGTGAAAATTGTATCACTCTGTGAGCAATATGTTAAGTCTTGGGTAAAGGGCTCCATGTAAATGCAGAATCTTAGGAGTTGCTTAACAGGTGATTGCACATCCATCTGAATGATGTCACACCCATTTGTAGTCACAGAACACACATTTGAATGTTTCTGGTAAGAGATTACTTGCATTACTAATTTCCAGAAGCATTCAATGCAACCAGAGCATAGTGTTAAATCACTGTTATCTCCAATGTTCTTACTAAAATGTTATTAGGAATAGTGGTTCTGAAATACAGAACTGTCAAATAACTGTAGATACAGAAACAACAATTAGAGGAAAATAAAAAAAAAAAAAAACACAAATCTGACAGCACAAAAAGCAGAAATAATGCTACATTTGGACTTATCCATCAAAACATAAAAAGTTTGTTATATAAGAAGATTGGCTTTTTGTATCACTATAGGAAACTGAAAAATCTAATAGTGTTTCTGCAGATATCTAATGTATAATTGAACATGATTTGGAAATCATGGAAACTGAATAGATGCACCTAAATGGACACAAGTAATTACTATATTAACATAGGTACAGGAGGAGTTGGTACACATACAAAAAGTGGAATAGAATCACAGGTCATACACCTACATGAATACTGCACTGAAAAGTTCTTTGAGTGCTCCACTTCAGGAGACTTTGTAAAACACAGTGTAGTGGTTTGGACAGTGTAAAGGCCCCCAACAGCAACAGTTTTAAACTTCATTGTGCAATTAGAGCTGTTACTAATAAGACTTAGTAGAAATATTGGTGATTTTTGTTTTATGGGCATTATACCATGGCATTAGACCATTGGGTTAC
Organism: Schistocerca gregaria; assembly: GCF_023897955.1. NCBI lineage: Eukaryota > Metazoa > Arthropoda > Insecta > Orthoptera > Acrididae > Schistocerca > Schistocerca gregaria. The sequence goes on from NC_064931.1 coordinate 565,684,990, forward strand.
ACTAGTGTTCCACATTCCCTGAAAAAATATTGTCTTCCCTCCAGGGATTCCCACTTGAGTTCATGAGGCACCTCTGTAATCACATGTTGATCAAACCTACTGATAATGAATCTGGCTGCCCACCTCTGCCTAACATTTTGCCTTCAACACTAGAGATATCATCAGAGGCTATAATGACATAGAAAACAGTTGCAGTCTCAAAAAAGCTCAGCAAGCCAAACTGTTTATGTGTACCTATGCAAAGGTTGGTTCATTACATCATCAGACTGCTGCCTAAGATTACAAAGTTGGACTGATGTTTGCTATGGAACTTGTAGTGTTGATCGAACCTACCAGTAACAAATCTAGCATCCTGCCTCTGAATTGATTTGATGTCTTCCTTTAATCTGATTCATGGGGATCCAAAACACTTAAGGAGTACTGAAAATTGGGTTGCACTAGTGTTCCACATTCCCTGAAAAAATATTGTCTTCCCTCCAGGGATTCCCACTTGAGTTCATGAGGCACCTCTGTAATCACATGTTGATCAAACCTACTGATAATGAATCTGGCTGCCCACACCTGAATTGCTTTGATTTATTCCTTTAATTTGACCTGTTTGGAATCCCAAACACTTGAGCAGTCCCAAAACATGGGTCACACTAGTGTTCCATATGCTGTGTCATTTACAGGTGAACTACACATTCCTAAAATTCTATGAATAAACCAAAGTTGACTATGAACACTACCTACTATCATCCTTACATGCTTATTCCATGTCGTGTTGCTTTGCAATGTTACACTCAGATTTCAGTTGACATGACTGTACCAAGCAGTATACTACTAATGTTGTATTGCAATATAACGTGATTATTTTCCCTACTCAGCCACATTAACTACCTTTTTCTACACTCAGAGCAAGCTACCATTCATCAGAATTACAAGAAATTTTGCCTAAATTTGCTTGTATCCTCGGACAGTCACTCAACAATGACACCTTCCTGCACACCACAGCATCATCAACAAACAAACACAGATTATTGCTCACTATGTCTGTCAGATCATTATGGAGAATAAGAAAGGTCCTATCATACTTCCCTGTGGCACTTCTGATAATACCCTTGTCTCTGATGAACACTCAATGTCAAGGACAAAGTACTGGGTTCTATTACTTAAGAAGTCTTTGATCCATTCGCATATATCAGAATCTATTCCACATGCTCAAACCTTCATTAACAGTCTGCAATGGACCACCATACCAATTTTTTTTTTAAATCTAGGCATATGGAATCTGCCTGTTGCCCTTTATTCATACATGATATCAAGCGACAAAAGGGCAAGCTAAGTTTTGCACAAGCGATTCTTTCTAAATACATGCTGATTTGTGAACAGAAACTCTTCATCTCAAAGAAATTTGTTATATTCTAACTGAGAATACATTGAAGAATTTTGCTGCAAACTGATGTTAATGAAATTGATCTGCAATTTTGTGGCTTCATTCTTTTACCCTACTTATATACATGAATCGTAAATTAGAGTTTTTATCTGTAAATTTAGGGGACATGGACACTGTTGACCGTCCTCATGTTTTATGCCTTACTGAGCATCATGTAACAGTTGGAATTGATGGGCTGCAGCTTGATGGGTATGATCTAGCTACTCATTACTGCAGAACAAGTAAGGAGAAAGGTGGTGCTGTAATTTATATAGACAGTAAAATCATTTATAAATCTTTAGATCTAAGTAAGTATTGTGTAGATCAACATTTTGAAGTTTGCGGGACTGAAATTTCTGCAAAGGACATGTTACTTACTGTGCTTGCAATTTACAGAGCTCCAGCAGGGAAGTTTTGCATCTTTATGAATAAGTTAGAATCTCTTTTGACCAAATTGTTCTCTAAAACTAGAAATTTAATAATTGTAGGTGACTTTAATGTCAACTTCTTAACTGATAACAACCTCAAAACTGACCTGCACCACTTAATGAATTCTTACAACTTGGCTGCGATGGTTACCTGGCCCACTAGAGTTACAGAAAATTGCAAGAGCCTTCTAGATAATATTTTCATTGACAAGAATAGAGTCAACAGTGCTAGTGTGAGCAAAGTAATTTATGGCCTGTCTGACCATGATGGACAACTTCTGAAAGTAAATAACATCAGTTTGTGCAATAAAATCTCCCACACCTATAGGTCCTATAGATGTATAAACACTGAAACTGTGTCTGCCTTTAACGACTATTTGTCACAGATAGATTGGGAGCCAGTGTACAGCACATCAGATGTTAATGATAAATTTAACCTTTTTTTAAATGAATTTATATCTGTATTTGAAATGGCTTTCCCAAAAAAACTGTCAGAAAGAACAATGAGGTTTCTTCCAGTAAACCATGGATTACTGGAGGTATAAAAATTTCTTGCAGGACTAAGAGGGAGTTACATGCCTCACTAAGAGTATCAAATGATCCCCTTGAAAGGTCTCATTATAAGTTATATTGTAAAATTTTAAAAAGGGTGATAAACAAATCCAAGAGCCTGTATATTAAGTCTGAAATTGATAAATCTGAGAACAAAATAAAAGCAGTTTGGAATGTTATAAAGAGAGAGTGTGGCAAGAGTAACAAGAATGTTAATACCACAGAGATAAGCTATAAGGATGAGGTTATTCATAATCCTGTAACAGTTTCCAACATATTCAACAATCACTTCATAACTGCAGCAGAACAAGTAGGTTGTAACGGTTCCTTAAATGCTGCTATGCATTTATTACACAGAGCTAACCCTAACACGTATGACCCAATTTGTATTGCCCCAGTTACTATTACTGAAGTTAAAAATACCATCAAGGCCTTAAAAAATAAAAATTCCACTGGTATTGACAACATTTCACCAAAAATACTGAAGCATTGCAGTGACCACATATGTCAAGTCCTGTGTCACATTTTTAATGAGTCTATCCAGCAAGGTGTTGTCCCAGAGAGATTAAAGCTTGCCGTTGTGAAACCACTTTTCAAGAAGGGTGACAAAACTAATTTATCTAACTACTGTCCAATATCACTACTAAGTAGTTTCTCAAAAGTATTAGAGAAACTAATGTATATAAGAATTGTAGAACATCTTAACAGCCACAACATACTCAACAGAAACCAGTTTGGTTTCCAAAAAGGTAGATCAACTGAGCAGGCTATTTTTTCTCTCACAAATGAAATTTTAGAGTCAATAAATAATAAAATGTCACCTATTGGAATTTTTTGTGACTTGTCTAAGGCCTTTGACTGTGTGGACCACAACATTCTCTTACATAAGGCTAATTTTTATGGCTTGCGAGGTAGCATTGGTAGATGGATAGAATCATATCTGCAAAACAGAAAACAGAAGGTGATAATTAATGGTGCCAATGATAGTCCCATTTCTTCTGATTGGGGCACATTAAAGTGTGGTGTGCCTCAGGGGTCCATCCTAGGACCTTTGCTTTTCCTTATCTTCATCAATGATCTCCCACTTTGCACAGACACCGAGTGTAAATTTACTCTTTTTGCCGATGACACCACTATTCTGCTTGAAAGTCGAACTAACAGTGACCTAGAAAATAAATTTAATGCTGTACTCGTTGACATCCTACACTGGTTTAAGTGCAACGGACTAACTCTAAACATTCAGAAAACTCAGTATATGCAATTTCACACATCTCAACAAGAAAATGAAGTATGCCACTTAAACTGTGGTAACCAAAATATACTACACTGTGAATCATCTAAGTTCTTGGGCATTCTAATTGATGGCAAGCTGAACTGGTCTGAGCATATCTTAGACCTACATAGAAGGCTCAGTGTGGCAACTTATGCTCTGCGTGTAATCACCCCCATTGGTGATGAGGACGCTACTAAAGCTGCCTACTTTGGTTATTTTCATTCTATCATGTCGTATGGCATAATATTTTGGGGCAACAAGCCTTTAGCCAAAAAAATATTTACTGCACAGAAGAGAGCTGTTAGAATCATGAGTGGTGTTCATCCAAGATATTCTTGCAGAAGTCTGTTTCATAAGTTACAAATATTAACACTTACCTCTCAATTCATATTTTCTTTGATGATTTTTGTTTCTAACAACCTATCTCTCTTTAAAACTAATAGTGAATGTCATGATCATAATACTAGGTCTAAAAATGATCTACACAGGGATCTGAAACATTTAAGTCTTGTTCAGAAAGGTGTTCATTATTCAGCCACAAAAATTTTCAACTCCCTTCCATCAGGTATTAAAGATCACATTAATGTCTTACCTACTTTTAAATGTAAATTGAGAGAATACCTAATGGTAAATTCCTTCTATTCTCTTGATGAGTATCTACAGATAAAGCAATGATTTTTTATACTGATAAAAATTTGTTTGCTATAGATCACATTAACTGTTTAATTTGGAAAATGTACTATATTTCCTTTTTAGGTATTGTTTTATATTACTTGAGCTATACCTTTGATTTGATTTTAACCTACAAACTTATTCATAATCTTATGGTACATTTTTGTCATTTTATATATGTGTATTATTTGTTTAATTTGGAAAATGTACTATATTTCCTTTTTAGGTATTGTTTTATATTACTTGAGCTATACCTTTGATTTGATTTTAACCTACAAACTTATTCATAATCTTATGGTACATTTTTGTCATTTTATATATGTGTATTATATCTGTTGTATGTAATCATGACTCATTCCACATCCTTGTGATTTATCACAATACGGATTAATGGAATACGAAATAAATAAATAAATAAATCACCTGAGTATTTTTCCAGTCACTTGGTACTTAGTGCTGGATGAGAGATTCATGATAATTGCAATTTAAGCAAGGTTCCAATGCAGCAGAGCATTCTTTGTAATGCCAAACTGGGATTCCATTCAGGCCCTAGTAACTTATTTGTTTTCAAGTCTTTCAATTGCTTCTCTACACCAGGGATGGCCATTATTATGTTCTCTATATGGGAGTCTGTATGACACTCAGATGACAGTATGTTTGTATGATCCACCTGCACAAATGTGTCCTTAAATGCAAGATTTTAAACTTCATAATTCATTTTGCTGTGTTCTATTGCCACATCAGACTCATCAGGAAGTGGCCTGATAGAAGCCTTTGACTCGCTTAGCAATTTTATGGAGGACCAGAATTTCCTCAAATTCTCAGCAAGATCCTTTGCTGAGGCATGATAGTGGTAATTACAGTATGCTTTGTGCTGTTGTATGGTACATCTTGCTGTTGGGAAATTGTTGTCACAATGTGAGTGCCACCTGGCAGTGGTTGCAGTGTGGTGGAACTGGAGCAGTCAAAGTGGTGAGTTGGCATGAGCTCATGAACAAGTACTGACTCAAGCACGTGGTTACTGTCACATGTGGTTGGCTAGATTGTGCAGTGGATATGTGCAATAGTGGAATCTGGGTAATGGATCACATTGTTGGGTGTCCTGTTTCATGGTGCCATTGGAATTTGTATTAACACCCAGCTTGAATAGATTGCATTAGTTGGTGACACACAGAAATTGCATTTGAATGCTGAACTGCCAGGACAATCACTTGTGCATCTTTAAACCATACACCATCCAAGCTTAAACTGAACAGTATATCTTTTCTGTTAACTAAAGTTATGTGGAGTGTAGTACTTTATAAGACTGATGTTTCATGTTAACTCTTGTTGTTATGTCAAAACTGGTGCAGTTTGGTTAACTACAGTAATATTTTTCAGATTGTGAACACACACCTGAATTAATGGGTCTAATGCTAAGTTTACTGGAGAGAAACTGAGTTGGTTCAGTGGTACACAAGTGCTAATGAAACTGGCAGTAAGCTTATTAATGTAAGGGCACCACGTATAACCACACAGTAGGCACTATGTTACCAAATGCCACAGCAGTGACATTCATGTGCTACTGAAACAACTCAGTTTCTCTGTAGTAAACTTAACGTTAGAGTTACACTGAAAAATATTATTCTAGTTAACCAACCTTCACCAGTTTGGACATAACAACAAGAGTTAACATAAAACATCAGTCCTATAAAGTACTACACTTCACATTCAGTCTAGATTTACCCAAATAACTTTAGTTAAAAGAAAGGACATACCATTCAGTTTAATCTTGGATGAAGTATGGTTTAAATATGTGCAAGGGTTTGTCCTACCAGTTCAGCATTCGAGCAAAGGTGGGTGTTAATTCAAATTCGAATGACATCATGAAACAGGACAGTCAGAAGAAGAGTGAAACAGTCCACTATTGTACACGTCTACTGGAAAAAATAGCCAACTGCAGGAGTATCGTCAAGTGAGTACTTGCTCACAAGTTCACAACAACTGACCACCTCACCCATTCCAGTCCCAGCACCCTGTAACTAGTCCTAAGTGGTGCTCGTATCATGGTAATGATGCACCAACAGCAGCATATGACACCTAATGGCACAGGTTTGTGCATTGAACTTCTTATATATGCACAAATTTCTACTAACTTTTGCCGATAATCATCTGTGCATTTCTTTTTGGGCAGAGAGTGCAACAGTCTCTGCTTCCTCAGCAATTTCCAAATTTTGTTATTAAACCACCATGGGATTTTTCCATCCTAAATCCAATTACCAGGACATACTTCTCCAGGGCATGATTTATGATTTGTTTAAACTTTGCCCATAATTACTTTACATCCATCATACTGAAATTAAATGATGTCCTTTCATTTTGTAAGTGGGTTGCTAACAAATGCTTATATGTTCCTTCTACCAAAAATACTTCCTAGCCTTCTTGATGGATTTATTAACTTTAGTAACTGTCATTGTTATGATAACATCATAATCACTAATCCCTATCTCTATACTGACACTGTCAATGAGGTCAAATCTATATAAAACTACAATGTTTAAAAATTTCCTTAACATACAGGCTTCAAACTAGCCAGTTTCCAGAAAATGTATTGGAAAGCACTTCACAAGAATGCCTGTCTGTACCACCTGAAATGAAACCATCAATGTCCCAGTCTATACATGGTGTGTTAAAGTCACCTTCAATTAATACTGAATTACCAAGTTACTGTGTGTAGACTTCCTTTGAAAGATTCTAAAACTTTCACAATAGAACCAGATGTCCAGTAAAAACATCTGATAACTTACTTAAGTTCACTCAGACCTGTTACAGGCATCCAGATAACTTCACAATCAGAGTGTTTTGGTCTTGATAGACATGATATTTTTGTCAACTGCAATGAACATTTCTCCTCCTATGGTGCCTACTCTGTCTTTTTGATATGCATTCTACACCTCATTAAATATTTCACAGATTTATAATTTGGGTTTCAGCCAGCTCTCAGCTCAGAGAATAATTTGAGCACAACAATTTTCCTGGAGGGCAGTAAATTCAGCAGCCTTTTTATGAATACTTCAACAGTTTACTGGTAAAATTTTGACAGTCAAAGTGTCTTTATTTTGTACATGGTCTGATTCTGCTCTCTACATTTTGACTGGTGAGCATTAATCAGAGTACCTCAAACTGACACCATATGCACTCCACAAGTACTCTGCTACATGAGTAGCTACTTCCTTTGTGTAGCGCACCTCTGACCAGTCAAGGGGAGTCCAACAAAAATTATCCATCCCATAAAGTAGGCCAGAAATCTGTAGCCAAGATCATCACACAATTGACAAAGCTTTTGGGTAAGACCCTTGAGTCACCTCCAAACTAAAGGATCCCTATCAGTCCCAGGAATGATGCTGCAGATTGTGAGCTCTGCTTGCACTCTCTGTGCAAGGCCAGCAGTCTTCACCACTTCTGCCAGCATCCTGTATGAAGTGAGGATGGCCTCAGAACCCAAATGACAGATGTCATTGGTGCTGATATAAGCCAGAACTTGTAGACGGCTGTACCTCGCTTGCTCAACAGCCACAGGCAGGAACTCCTGTACATCTCTTCAGATTCTGCTGAAGGTGTACACACCTGTCCACTCAGATGATGTATGGGCGAGTGCAGATGGCCACTTGACTCCCTGCCTCGAGCAATACAAATATGAATTGTATGGATGGTAGAAGTAACTGGGAAATAACTGTATGTAGAGATATCAGTATTGATTTCATCCAGATTGGTTCTGATCAAGGGCACTTAGTTTTACTAATGCCTTTAGTTTCATCCCTAACTCCAAAATTCTCAATTACAATAGGATACAGTGCAACACCAACTGATAATTTATTTGTTAATCCAATTATCTTGCATGACATCAACATGGTTCTATAATAAATGTTATACCTCACCTTGAGGGTCAAACATCAGCAATAAAGGATCCCAATCAAATAAATTTCACTAAAACTGGAATAGTAAAATTTCACAGAATCATAAATGCTAACACAGTTACATTGTGCAGAAAAAATTTACAGAATGATCAAGATGAGAAATTTAAATGACTTATTGAAATCTTCCTTACAACACTATGAATCAAGTTTTCCTTTATAGTAGGTCAGGGACAAAACAGAAGAAGCTGAGAGAAAGAGTGGTAAATATTTGGGAATAAAGTATACTTAGTCAGGGAGAGAGAGCTTTATTTAATGTAGAGGAGTAGCTCTTACCTAGGCTTAAAAGAGCAAACTACTCCCAGCCACATACTTCAAACACATGTTAAGTTTTCATAGCAGTATACAACTCTGTGTCATTGTAAAGCAGAATAATGTCAAGAGCCAACTTGACTTTCTACCTACTTTGAAAGTTACAATGAAATCTTCACAGTGTTACATAGTAAACATTTAAATTCACAGTTGTCACCTAAGATTTTTTGTGCATAATATCTGCTCTAACTTGTTTGGCTTACTTGAGGATTGGGTTATTACCTGCAGTCATGACTCCATATTTCATCTACCATCACAGCACAACTCAACAGAGATGAAATGAAAAGTCAGTGCCCTGTAAGGCAATGTGCATTATATTGAGAAGTGGGCCACAGAAGTTACTTTCTACTGTGATTAAGCTCTTGCTGATTTCACACTTGTTTTGCTTTGTTACCTTCTCAAAATCAGAAAAAATGTCTTTCAAGTCATCAAAGATGATATGAACTGGAGTTTGTGTGAAAAAAGTCAAGATACTAGCATACAATCAAACAAAATGATCAGTTCCTGACAGTTTATGATTTTTTACCTTTACAATTTATTATGCATTAAGAAAAATTGCATATTTTGTATTATCATGTAACATTGTTTTGCTCCGAATGAGGAGGATATACAAAACATTCTACCTTTTTTGTATGTGTTTCCACAAAATACACATCTAGCATTAGCCAAACCTAATTGTTCTAGTTAGCTGTTGAACACAACACTTTTATGCTCTGGTATTGTTGTCAGCCCATGATGACAACAATATGTCAAGAAATTTTCAAGTTTTTCATGTGTCTTCAGCTCTTTTGCAACATTTTCATTTTTTATGCAAATAAATGTGTTTTTATCAATACTGACTTTAACTCGACATTTTATGTAATAGATTATAATGGTAAGCCTTAAAATAAAAGAAAACTGTCACTTACTTGAGTCTCTAGTGTACACCGTGATATCTCCATTTGCTAAGGACACAAAAACTCTGTTGTCCAGGTATCTGAAAAAAATATCATTAAAAAATACAGTGTTAATATGTGACTGCTATATTTAGTGGACTAGATTCTTAGGATATTAGAGACTGTTTTAAGGAAAAGAGTTACAGAGATAAATTTATTGATCTTCTTTCATATCAGGGCACTCAAGTATGGGACAGATTGGATAAAAATCATCTCACACATACTGCTATGATGAATTGTGTGACATGTAATGGCGAAGGTCATAAGCGGGAATGTAATTGGCAACACAAAACTTGTTATTTAGTAAAGACTGTAACTATCAGAAATAATTTTGGTACCATGTTCTTTCCCAATAATTTGAGGATATTAATCTCGCTTATTAAATGTTTTTGATTTCATGAAATCCTCCCCACTCCACCAAGAGTGTCTTTCCGCCGTCCACCTAACCTTCGTAACCTCTTGGTTCATCCCTATGAAATCCCCAAACCACCTTCCCTACCCTCTGGCTCCTACCCTTGTAACTGCCCCCAGTGTAAAACCTGTCCTATGCACCCTCCCACCACCACCTACTCCAGTCCTGTAACCCGGAAGGTGTACACGATCAAAGGCAGAGCCACATGTGAAAGCACCCACGTGATTTACCAACTGACCTGCCTGCACTGTGACGCTTTCTATGTGGGAATGACCAGCAACAAACTGTCCATTCGCATGAATGGACACAGGCAGACAGTGTTTGTTGGTAATGAGGATCACCCTGTGGCTAAACATGCCTTGGTGCACGGCCAGCACATCTTGGCACAGTGTTACACCATCCGGGTTATCTGGATACTTCCCACCAACACCAACCTATCTGAACTCCGAAGATGGGAACTTGCCCTTCAGTATATCCTCTCTTCTTGATATCCACCAGGCCTGAACCTCCGCTAATTTCAAGTTGCCGCTGCTCATACCTCACCTGTCTTTCAACAACTTCTTTGCCTCTGTACTTCCGCCTCACCTGACATCTGTGCCCGAACTCTTTGCCTTTACAAATGTCTGCTTGTGTCTGTGTATGTGAGGATGGATATGTGTGTGTGTGCGAGTGTACACCTGTCCTTTTTCCCCCTAAGGTAAGTCTTTCCGCTCCCGGGATTGGAATGACTCCTTACCCTCTCCCTTAAAACCCACATCCTTTCGTCTTTCCCTCTCCTTCCCTCTTTCCTGAAGAAGCAACCGTCGGTTGCGAAAGCTAGAAATTCTGTGTGTGTGTTTTATTTATTGTGCCTGTCTACCGGCGCTTTCCCGCTTGGTAAGTCTTGGAATCTTTGTTTTTATTCAGAAAATGAATATATACAGGGTGTACATAAAAAACCGTGAAACTTTTTTCATGTATACCACCACAGTGTAGTTTGGTAATCTGCCGATAGTCACAAACATGGCGAGTTCGGGTGTGGAGTGCTGCTTTCTGTGTGTTGGAATTTGACTAAAACAATGGATGTTTGGAACCAAGTACAGTAAGAAGCCACCAACAAGAACGGCCATTTACCACTGGCACAACAAATTTGTTACAACGGGTTGCTTGTGCCCGGCAAAGAGAAGTGGGCGTTTCAGTGTGAGTGAAGTGAATGTGGAGCATGTAGGAGAGACATTCATAAGGAGTCCAAAGAAATCAGTGCATTGTGCATCCCATGAACTGAAAATGACTTCAACGACACTGTGGAAAGTCCTATGACAGAAGCTGTCAATGAAACCATTCAAATTGGAGCTAGTGCTAGAGCTCAGTGATGATGACAAGGACCAGAGTTTTGTTCGCAGTTGCAACAGTTGAATGATGATGGAGATAGCATTGTTGACCGCTAAATTTTTTGTGACGAAGCCACTTTTTCCACTAATGTGAAAGTGAACAGGAAAAATTGTTAAATCTGGGGTACAAAGCATACACAGAAATGCATTGAATTTGAGCATGATTCCCCAAAGGTAAATGTTTTTTGTACCTTGCCACATTAAAAACTGTAAAGGCCATTCTTCTTTGCTGAGAACAATGTCACTCAATATTCCAACTTGGACATGTTGCAGTATTGGCTGATACCTCAGATGCTGTTGGACTCTCTGTTCATCTTTCAGCAGGATGGGGCTCCACCCCATTTTCATCATGAAATTCATGGGTACCTGAACATGGAGCTGCCATTAATGGATCAGCCATGCTACAGAAGTGGACAGCTGTTTCATGAAATGGCCTCCCCAATCAACAGATATCACTCTACGTGACTTTTTTCTGTGGGGACACATGAAAGATTTGGTGTATGTACCACCTCTACCACATGATGTATCAGAGCTCTGGGAGAGAATATTGTAAGCGACTGCCACAGTCGATGATGCCATGCTGGGATGGGTAGGGCAAGAATTCGATCACCATATTGATGTTTGCTGGGTCACTCATGGTTTGGATATGCAATGTTTGTAAAAAAACTTTAGGAGTTTCTCTTCAAAATGCAATATTTATGACATCTGTACAATGTTTGGTTCTTGTGCAATAAATAATGGAAAGAGTTCCCAGACTTTATGTACACCCTGTATATAAATTTCAGCAACAGTTATAAGAAATGTCACCTATCAGCAGAACAAAGACTGGGATAGTAAAGAATATGCTTGCCTTTTGATCTAATTTGAAAGTGATACTTTTAGAAATCTTTTGTGGGCCTATCACAGTTTTATGAGATAAAACTAAAAAGGATATTAAATTTGACAAATGCTCCTTACTCAGAATACGTAAAGAGGACCCGTCAGTTCAGTGAGGTAAGTTCATGGAGAAACATTCACTCTGACAATGGTTCATCGATCAGAATGACATAAAAAATACTATGAACTGGGATATCTGCAAATGGTCATAAGTCCATTTTTTTTTTTTTTTTTTTTTTTTTTTTTTTTTTTTTTTTTTTTTTTTTTTTTGCTGTGTCGCACTGTTAAGCTTTATCCAATCCCTATGGAAGTCAAGAAGCACAGCACACAACTAGAGCACTGCTATCTATAGCTTACTGGATTGCCCAAATTAATTGAAAAAAAAAGAACACTCACATGATACAATGTACTGATGAGCCATGTTGAATTTTAATCTTGTTCTTCTTGATTCTGATGTTATCAGTGCAGTTGTAGACATGGATGCAGCCATCTTCAGTACCAAGCCACATGGTGGGCTGCATGCTGTCACTATCCTCTGAGGCAGGCACTGTGGCTATGCTCACTTCACTTGGTGTTGCTGTTATACTGATTGGCTCCATTGAATTGTTCTTTGGTTCTTCATCTGCCCCAACACACTCTTCTGTTTCATAGTCACCATCACTAGAAGAGCTGCTGTTGCACACATAACACAAAAAGAGTGATATGTGTATATCAGGTAATAGCACTTTTATGTAGATAAAGGAAAATATTGTCAACCAATTATTGTTATTTATGAACATTCCATACATTTTAATAAATTTTGGTAACAAATAGAGTATGTAATACAGTAAGTTATAAAAATTTACCTTTCCTGTTACAGGTATTAAGTTTAGGGGTACTGAGTACACTTTACACAGTTAAAAGATGATAATTGCTAAACCTATGTGACAAGTTTCCCAAATTCTTGCAGGAGGTAATATGGCTCAAAATCAGAAAAAAGTCTTGTAAACATATTTTTGTAAGCAAATACATGTTGAGATATGAGGCATTTTACTTATGTCAAAAATGGTCAGTAATTAGTGGTGTAGGCTGTCTTTCTGTTGAAATTTTTTGCTGACTTCTTATTAAATGTGTTTATCACTGCACTTAGTTCTTTGACTGTAATATTGTTGTCAGAACAGACAACTGTCTCTTACATCAGCCACTTTGTCTGTATTGTTTTGAGGTTGATCTGACATCAGAACAAGATTAATAGTTCTCCAGTGTGTGAACAAGGACAGTAGTGAAATGTAAGTGTAATAGGAAGAATGACCTTGTAGTATTACTCAGTTCTTTCAATTTGAGCTCCGTCATTGATTTTCCTACTTGGATAACAAAGAACAGCAGGAAATTGATAGATAAATTGTTTATAGACCAAGATAAGTTTAAGGACATAAATGCTTATCCTCTTGAGAATGGTCTTTCAGATCATGGTGCACAGCTAGTTACAGTACATGACATAGCTCCATGCAGTATATCAAATCAGAATTTCAAAGCAGTGCGTTCAATTAACAATATAAATACTGCAAACTTTAGGGAAAGACTAAAGGAGCTAGACTGGGATGAAGTGTATATGGAACCCGATGCAAACTTGAAATATAACTTATTTTACGATACATTTTTAAGGGTATTTGAAAATTGTTTTCCCAAGAAAATAGTGAAACATAATTCCAAGAAAACATATAAAAAACCTTGGCTAACTAAAGGAATAAGAATATCTTGCAACCATAAAAGAAAACTGTATCTAACAGCAAGAGGGAGTACTGACCCCGAAATTGTTCAATATTATAAAAACTTTTGTGCGGTACTAAGAAAAGTTATTAAAAAGTCCAGAAGCACGTGTATCATGTCTGAGATCAGTAACTCTGATAATAAAATTAAAGCAATTTGGAATATTATTGAAAGGGAAACAGGGCAACCAAGAGCACAGGAAGACTTTAGTGCCATAAAACTGAATGACAAGTGTACTAACAAACAATCTGAAATTGGAAATATTTTCAATAATCATTTCTTAAATGTTGTGGAGAAAATAGGATCTCGATCGTCACTAGAAGAGGCAAGGCTTCTAATAGAAGAGGCCATACCTGTGCAGTTTGAAACAACTGTATTTCCATGAACCTCTCCCTCTGAAATCAGTAAAATAATAAACTCACTGAAAAGTAAAAGCTCTTACGGAATTGATGGCATTTCCAGCAAGATACTTAAAGCTTGTTCCCCACAGATAAGTAGGATTCTCAGCCACGTATGTAATAGCTCTTTGGAGCAGGGTGTTTTCCCCGATAGAATGAAATATGCCATTGTAAAACCATTGCATAAAAAGGGGGATACGTCGGATGTCAACAGCTATCGCCCAATCTCTCTTCTGACAGCTCTATCAAAAATTTTTGAGAAAGTAATGTATTCAAGAGTAGCCTCCCATATTTGTAAAAATAAAGTACTAACAAAATGTCAGTTTGGTTTTCAGAAAGGCTTTTCAACAGAAAATGCTATATACGCTTTCACTGATCAAATATTAAATGCTCTGAATAACCGGACATCACCCATTGGTATTTTTTGTGATCTCTCAAAGGCCTTTGACTGTGTAAATCATGGAATTCTTTTAGATACGCTAAATCATTATGGTTTGAGGGGGGCAGTGCACAAATGGTTTAATTCATACTTAACTGGAAGAATGCAGAAAGTTGAAATAAGTGGTTCATGTAATGTTAATACAACAGCTGGTTCCTCAAACTGGGGGGGCTATCAAGTACGGAGTCCCACAGGGTTCGGTCTTAGGTCCTTTACTGTTCTTGATATACATTAATGACTTACCATTCCATATTGATGAAGATGCAAAGTTAGTTCTTTTTGCTGATGATACAAGTATAGTAATAACATCCAAAAACCAAGAACTAAGTGATGTAATTGTAAATGATGTTTTTCACAAAATTATTACGTGGTTCTCTCTTTAAATTTTGATAAAACACAGTATATACAGTTCTGTACAGTAAATGGCACAACTCCAGTAATAAATATAGACTTTGAACAGAAGTCTGTAGCTACGGTAGAATTTTCAAAATTTTTAGGTGTGTCCATTGATGAGAGGTTAAACTGGAAGCAACACATTGACGGTCTGCTGAAACGTCTGAGTTCGGCTACGTATGCCATTAGGGTTATTGCAAATTTTGGTGATAAGAATCTCAGTAAATTAGCTTACTATGCCTACTTTCATTCACTGCTTTCGTATGGTATCATATTCTGGGGTAATTCATCGTTGAGTAGAAAAGTATTCATTGCTCAAAAACGTGTAATAAGAATAATTGCTGGAGTCCACCCACGGTCATCCTGCAGACATTTATTTAAGGATCTAGGGATCCTCACAGTAACCTCACAGTATATATATTCACTTATAAAATTTGTTGTTAATAATCCAGCCCAGTTCAAGAGTAATAGCAGTGTGCATAGCTATAACACCAGGAGAAAGGATGATCTTCACTATGCAGGGTTAAATCTGACTTTGGCACAGGAGGGGGTAAATTATGCTGCCACAAAAGTCTTTGGTCACCTACCAAACAGCATCAAAAGCCTGACAGATAGTCAACCAACATTTAAAAATAAATTAAAAGAATTTCTAGATGACAACTCCTTCTACTCATTGGCTGAATTTTTATATATAAATTAAGGGAGGGAAAAAACTAACTTAAGCATTAGTGTCATGCAATATTTTGTGTAATGTAATATCTTGTACAGACATCTTTCTTTAACCTGACATGTTCCACATCATTACGAAGTGTCGTATTCATGATCTATGGAACAAGTATTAATCTAATCTAATCTGTCGTCCTTAACAAGTAGAAGGGAAAGAAAGGGAAGCAGTAGTTGTGAAGGGAATGAGATAGCATATCCCTTGATGTTACTCAGTCTGTGCATTGAGCAAGCAGTGAAGGAAATAGGAGAAGAAAAAAGTTCAGGGAAAAGATATAATAATTTTGAGATTTGCCAATAACACTGATATTCTGTCAGATACAGCATGGCACTGGGAAGAGCTGCTGAATGAAAAGAGCAGAGTCTTGAAAGGAGGTTATAAGATGAATATCAATGAAAGCAAAACAAGAGTAATAGAATGTAGTCACATTAGTGTATTGTATTGCACTGTTTTATCGATCCTCTTGATCATTTATGTACAAAAATACAAACTGATAAGGGACAAGTCAGATGAGGATGAGATGAGACCACATGAATTAATGTGATGATTATAAACTGTGTGGCCATTACAAATACACAGGAGTTTATATACAAAAAACCACTTACACACAATTATACTTAGTCTTTTTAATTCAAACTGTGACTAAACCTCAAGAAAGACAAATGCATGGATATTCTTAATAATAACATGAAAAAGTAATAGGATGTTTACCATTCTTACCACATCATGTGATCATAGTTCATATCATAATCTTTTTTTGCACAAAAGACACAAACATACACTAAAACATCAGACTCTGCTTATCAATTTATAACAATTAATATAGTATTAAAAAGTTCATAGTTCTAGAATTGTTTATGTGGCCATAGCTTAGAACTGCAGTACTTTGTATAAAAGATACAAATTTGAAAATTAAAAGAAATTTACAACTTATACAACATCATGATGAAATTGTGTGTATGATATTCTAGTTCTTTATGCTAACAGCTCAGGTGATGCTGAGGGAATTAGATTAGGAAATGAGGCTCTAAAAGTAGGACACGAGTATTGCTATTTGGTCAGCAAAGTAACTGACGATGGCTGAAGTAGAGGGCAATAACAAGGTAAGCACTTCTGCAAAAAGAGGAACTGGTTAGTATATAATACAAATTTAAGTGTTCGGAAGCTTTTTTGAAGATATTTTTCTGGAATGTAGCCTTTTACAGAAGTGAAATATGGTTGAGAAGCAATTCAGACAAGAAGAGGAGAAGCTATTGAAATAAAACATAAGCAGTAGGGCTTGTTTAAAAAATGGAAAATCTGCAAAGGTTGCAGTTGCAAACATCAAAGCATCTGTAGTGAGGGCACTGAAAAACAGAATCAAGTCTGCAGTTTATTTCTCAGCCTGTCAAAGGCTGTGTGTTTCACAGACTTCTGTTAGGAAAATGAAACCAGTGTTGCATATGAGGCAGAGCAATAAATATTATCAAGTCATTTATTAAAAATTGCGCAAAATGTATAGCTTTAAACATAAAAAAAGGTAAGATGTTGGAAAATGTGCTTTCAACATTCAAAGAGGTAAAATATGGTGAACCACAAGGTTCAGTATTGGGACCATTACTATTTATTCTGCGTTTAAATGACACGCCAGAAGCTTTAAATGGAACAGCGATCATATATGCTGATAATATGTCTCTAGTAACTAGCAGTGAATCTGAAAATGACCTATGTTTAGAGAACAATAGGGCATACAAATATTTTGGGGTGTGTAACATCTTTTATAAATGGAATTAAAACAGCTTTCATGAGTATACAAGCAAATAAGGCAGTCAAAGCAGATGGTCTTGATATCAATCTCAGGCAGATAAGTACTTCAGAAGTTTGTGGCACTTTTTAGTGCTTGTATGTTGTGAGATTAGTGGTACTTATAAGTGACTTCTCTGACTTCCATCTTCATCTTTGCCATGCACTTCTAAGTTCTATGCTTTTAGTTATCTGTCTTTACCAAGTGCTTTTGCATTTCAATGTTCATGAATAAAAAATAATTCTGTATTTTCAAAAGCTACACGCAGTTATTTATATGTATAAACCAAGAGGTCACATAATTGGTGAGCCCATTGAATAACTTTTGTGCCCTCAGCACAGCATTTTTCACAAATGGCAGAAATATGTATGAACATAGTGAATGACGGAAACAGGTTATTCCACGCCATTGTTGACAAAATTAATAAACTACATGACAATGTACACATTTTGGAGCAGGTGCTCTCTCTCTCTCTCTCTCTCTCTCTCTCTCTCTCTCTCTCTCTCTCTCTCTCTCTCTCTCTCTCTCTGTCTCTCTCTGCTATTCTGAATATGAACCCTATCTATTACATCAAAAAACAGTGTTAATTCTGCAACACTCACATATTACTGCACAGTGAATATATTTTTCTGAAGCAGAAGATCTTAAACCAGACTTAAAAACTCTCTTGGCTCAGATAAGTATTCCTGGTTCACAACAAGGTGTAACAACAAGCTCTGTAACAAAACTGCAACCACAGTTTGAAGTAATGAGATATCAGTCCATCAGTTCCAGCAGTTCTTCCATGTCACATTCACAGTTTAATGCAATGAGCTATTCATCTGCCAGATCCAGTAGTTCATCTGCACTGCAACTGCAATCATTGGCCCCACTATTTATACACACCCAACAGCAAACGTGGTTTGTGGTGATGGAGAACATATTCTGGCAACAACAAGTAAACAATGACTGTGAGAAATTTACTTTGATGGCAAGAAATTTGGACCAACAAACCACAGCATTGGTGTCGAACATTAGTGTTCCCTGGCTGCCAGACAGAGCATACAACAAGCTGAAACAGGTTGGTTTCTTGCTCCATGAAATCAACCAACCTCAGTGTTGGACAAGTAATATATCAGAAGAAACATGATGAAAAGGCCCCATCACAGTTGTGGTGAAATCTACACAAGCTAATAGGTGGCTCCAGAGTTCACAATGGTTTATTACTATACATTTTGCAGCAACAACTACTGGCGCAAGTGCAAACAGCACTGACAATATGCCCCAATAAATCACATGAAAAATTGCTGCAGCTTACTGATAAAGTCTACACAATGCTCGAGTCACTCACAAGAGTTGCCATGACAACACTCAACACTGTTGCACTCACCAGCAAAACCTGACATATACCTACTAGCTCAAGTGAGGAGATAGTTTCTATACTGTACAGCTGTCATGACACAACATTTGCCCAGTGTTCCTGAGGAAATATGAAGCTTGTGAACTGGTGAGGCCTAACAGCAAGTTCTGCATGGAACAGCAACAGCGGGTGACTGATAGTCCACTCAAGGACCAATTAAACCTGGCCACAAAAATAACAATGACAAAAAAATAACACCAGCTGCATATGCTGCTATGAAAAACATTTTGGCCAACATGCTGCAAAGTGCACTTCCTCAAGCAGTTACTCAAACAGTCAGCGTGTTCACAGTAGAAGTGCAATGTCTACACACAATCCTCAACAGCCATTTCCACATACACATTTGACTGCATCAAAAAGATTTTATATAGCAGACAAAAATACAGGCACAAAATTTCTGAAAGATACTGGCTCTATCATCAGAATGCTGCCTGCCAGCTAGCACAAGAGAACAAACAGGATGTTTAAGTGCAGTTGAAAGTAGGTAACACATCCATTATGAGCACTTACACCCACAATATTCACTTTTGAAACTGGTCTCTCTAATCCTTTCTCTTGGGCATTAAAACTCATAAATGTCTCTGACCCTAGTTTGCGCACCAACTTCCCCACACACTTTTTGCTAGAAGTTAGCCTGCATGGAGAACACTTACTGAAAATAGTCAACAAAACTGCAATATCAGGGACTACAGATTGCCTTGTTTCTAGTGGATTACACAGAACTGACAA
Organism: Schistocerca gregaria; assembly: GCF_023897955.1. Lineage (NCBI taxonomy): Eukaryota > Metazoa > Arthropoda > Insecta > Orthoptera > Acrididae > Schistocerca > Schistocerca gregaria. The sequence continues at coordinate 565,704,801 of NC_064931.1, forward strand.
TGCATATGCCTCTGAGAAATACATCCACATTCACTCAGACAACCCGTTTCAGTGTGCGCACATGGAGTGGCATCAAACCACACTTTCAGTATGGTCATCTAATCCCTACCTACAGCCTGCAGACACATCATCACCACAGTTGGCAGCTTCTACACTGACCCACACAAGAGCCAGTCTCCAGATCAAGTCTAACATCAAGACACTCTGGGTGCTCTGTTCTATCGCTGGAGAGAGAGAGAGAGAGAGAGAGAGAGAGAGAGAGAGAGAGAGAGAGAGAGAGAGAGAGTGTGTGTGGGGGGGGGGGGGGAGGGGGCAGAAGGGGTGGTGGTGGTGGTGGTTAGTGTTTAGCGTCCCGTCGACAACGAGGTCATTAGAGACGGAGCGCAAGCTCGTGTTAGGGAAGGATTGGAAAGGAAATTGGCCGTGCCCTTTCAAAGGAACCATCCCGGCATTTGCCTGAAACGATTTAGGGAAATCACAGAAAACCTAAATCAGGATGGCCGGAGACAGGATTGAACCGTCGTCCTCCCAAATGCGAGTCCAGTGTGCTAATCACTGTGCCACCTCGCTCGGTGGGGAGAGGGGGGAGGAGGGCAGGGCACTGTGTGGCAGTGATAAATTCTTATGCTTGTGTGTCATCAGCTTAGTGATCCTTAAAGGTGACTTTTCTGATGTGTATTTTTATCTTTGCTGTTCCCTTGTAAGTTTTATACTTTTAGTTATATGTCTTTACTGAATTATCTTGTATTTTAACATGTGTGAATAAATGTTAATTCTGTACATTAGAAAGCTATGTGCAGCTATTTATGTGGATAAACTAAGTGCCCAAAAGTTCATTGTAGAATTGATGGTGGAGACTTTCATGTTATAGGATAATAATCTATTCAAAAAGTAGCACAAATATATTTCTCTTGAGGTAAATATTACAAATTGTCCATTATGGCACTTAACAAAAAAATATTAATGGTCTTACTCATTCACAAATCTCATACTGTCTACCTATGTGGGGCAGTGCAGCTAATATACACATATGTAGATTATTTAAACTGTAAAAGTATGTGCACTGTCAATCTATCACCATAGCATTCCCACAAAAATAGATCCTTAAAAATAAATTGTACAGCTGAACAAAAATATACACATTCATAGTGCTAGGTGTAAGTAATTGCACATAGTTTTTGAATGTACAGAACTAACTTTTATCCATCAACCCTAAACTATGCAACGTTAAGTGACAAAGATCTTGAAATAGCCAAATTCTATATTACAACCAACTTCCATGCAATATCAGGAACTTAAAAACTCCTTCTACATTCACACAGGAAGTAAGATATCACCTTGTCTCAGCTTGTTGTTATCATGGAAGGGAGTTCTTGGAACAAAGCATAGAAAATCCTTAATTAAGATATTCATCTACAAATCCCATACAAAATCACTTGATGTTGTGCTGACAACTGCATGTATGTGCAGTTATAGTTATATATTTGTAATTCTGTCCGCCCCGGTAGCTGAGTGGTCAGCGCGATAGACTGTCAATCCAAAGGGCCCAGGTTCGATTCCCGTCTGGGTCGGAGATTTTCTCCACTCAGGGACTGGGTGTTGTGTTCTCCTAATCATCATCATTTCATCCCCATTGACGCGCAAGTCGCCGAAGGGCGTCAAATTGAAAGACTTGCACCAGGCGAATGGTCTACCTGATGGGAGGCCCTCGCCACACGACATTTCATTTCATTTGTAATTCTGCCTGAAACTGTTTTATGTGTGTGTGTGTGCGCGCTCATGCGTGCGAGTGCGTGCATGTTCATAGAGAAAACTGTTTTTATTTCATATGGTGTGAAATTTAAATTTGCAATGTTTTGTCACAAATGCTTGAAACATTGAGTAGATTTTTTGTTTTTATGCAACTGTCAAACATTTTTAAACACATTCCTGTATATACTGACGTAACCAATACCACTAGAAAAAGTGATCAAAAATGAAAAATAAATAAATTTGTTACTACAAACTGATGCTGCATATTAGATGACTACCTCACATAATTAATGAGAAGACACTGAACTGAAGTGGGGAGAGGAGAAATTCATTGCACAATTTAATTAAAAGAAGGTATCACTTGATAGAAGACATTGTCAAGCATCAAGGAATCATCAGTTTATTATTGGAGGGAAGGGTGGAGGATAAAACAGCAGAGGGAAACTAAGAGATGTAGGTTGCAGTAGCATCAACATTTATTCAGAATGAGATTTTCACTCTGCAGCGGAGTGTGCGCTGATATGAAACTTCCTGGCAGATTAAAACTGTGTCCCCGACCGAGACTCGAACTCGGGACCTTTGCCTTTCGCGGGCAAGTGCTCTACCAACTGAGCTACCGAAGCACAACTCACGCCTGGTACTCACAGCTTTACTTCTGCCAGTATCCGTCTCCTACCTTCCAAACTTTACAGAAGCTCTCCTGCGAACCTTGCAGAACTAGCACTCCTGAAAGAAAGGATATTGTGGAGACATGGCTTAGCCACAGCCTGGGGGATGTTTCCAGAATGAGATTTTCACTCTGCAGCGGAGTGTGCACTGATATGAAACTTCCTGGCAGTTTTAATCGGTAGCTCAGTTGGTAGAGCACTTGCCTGCGAAAGGCAAAGGTCCCGAGTTCGAGTCTCGGTCGGGCACACAGTTTTAATCTGCCACATTCAGATTTCAGTATGAAGTTTTTCTACATCTGCATACATATCTATACCCCAAAAGCTACATTGTGGTGTGGGGTGGAGAGTACTTCATGTACTACTGTCACTTCCTTCCTTTCCTATTCTAGTAGAGAACAGTTTTCAGGAATAATGATTGCCTGTAAGGCTCCATGTGTGCTTAAATGGCTCTAATTTTATTTTCATGGTCTTTTCAGAAGATATACACAGGAGGAAGCAATGTATTTGTTGACTCTTCTAGGAATATACACTCTCAGAGCAATAAACCACTTTGCAATGCAGAATGCCTCTCTTGCAGTGTCTGACACTGGAGCTGGTTTATCATATCTGTGATTCTACAATAATGCTGGAAGCTGAAGAAATGAATTAAAATCTGTGCCACAGCCAGGACTTGAACCCAGGTCTTGCTTGCTTATTAGGCACATATGCTGACCATTATACCACCATAGCACTATGGGCAACATAGCTGCATGAACTATACAAGTCGAATGCCCTCCCAACACAAAGTCAGCAGTTAGATGGGGATAAGATGTATAAGGAACCAAATGCTAATTTAAAATATAATTTATTTCATGATACACTTGTAAGAGAATATGAAAACTGTTTCCCCAAGAAAGTAGTTAAATCTAATTATATGAAACCATGTGAAAAACCTTGGCTTACTAAAGGAATAAAAATATCTTGTGACCAGAAAAGGGAACTGTATCTGACAACAAGAAAGAGTAATGACCCAGAAACAGCCAAATATTATAAAAACTACTGTGCTACATTAAGAAAGATTATTAAAAGTCCAGAAGCATGTGAATCATATCTGAGATTAATACCTCTGATAACAAAATCAAAAGAGTTTGGAATATTATTACAAGGGAGACAGGGCAACCAAGAGTACAGGATGACGGCATTACCATAAAAGTGCATGGAAACTTGACAGACAACAAGCAGGAAGTCAAAAACATTTTGAATAATCATTTTTTAAATGTTTTAGAGAAAACAGGATCTAAATGTTCATTAGAAGAAGCAAGGCAGGTAATGGAAGAGGCCTTACCCACACAATTTGATACAATTGAAATTCCACCCACCTTTCCTTCTGAAATTAAGAAGATAATAAACTCTCGCTAGAATAAAAGCTCACATGGAATTGATGGCATTTCCTGCAGGATAATAAAAGCTTGTTCCCAAGAAATAAGTGGGATTCTTAGCCACATATGTAATAGCTCTCTGAAGCAGGGTATTTTACCAGAGAGACTGAAGTATGCCATTGTTAAACCACTGCATGAAAAAGGGGATACGTATGATGTCACCAACTACCACCCAATCTCTCTTCTGACTGCCTTATCAAAAATTCTTGAAAAAGTAATGTATTGTAGTGTAGTTTCACACCTTTGTAAAAATAAAGTTTTAACAAAATGTCAGTTTGGTTTCCAGAAGGGTTTTTCGATGGAAAATGCTATATATATACTTTCACTAATTTGGGATTTTGTAGATTATGGAATACTTCCAGATAAGCTCAAGTAGTGTGGTATGAATGGGACAGTGCACCAATGGTTTAAATCATACGTAACTGGAAGAGTGCAGAAAGTTGAAATAAGCAGTTCACATAATATGCAAAAAACTGGTGATTTCTCAAGCTCGGGAACAATCAAGAATGGAGTGCCACAAGGTTTGGTCTTGGGTCCTCTGCTGTTCTTGACATATATTAATGGCTGGCCTTTCTATACTCACGAAGGTGAAAAGCTGGTACTTTTTGCCGATGACACAAGTATAGCTATCATTCTCAACAGACAAGAATTAACTGGTGAAATTGTAAACAATGTTTTTCAGAAAATCATTAAGTGGTTCTCTTCAAATGTGCTCTCATTAAACTTTGACAAAACAGTATATACAGTTCCATGCAGTAAATGGAATGAAACCATTAATAAATATAGACTTCGATCAGAAATCAGTAGCTAAGGTAAAATATTCAAAATTTCTAGGTTTATGCATTGATGAGGGGTTGAACTGGAAAAAACACACTGAGGATCTGCTGAAATGTTTGAGTTCAGCTATTTATGCTATTGATGGACTACATTTCCTGAGGATCTTTCAATTGATCTCAGTCTAGTATCTGCCTCACTTGTAGGTTCAAATGGTTCAAATGGTTCAAATGGCTCTGAGCACTATGGGACTCAACTTCTGAGGTCATTAGTCCCCTAGAACTTAGAACTAGTTAAACCTAACTAACCTAAGGACATCACACATATCCATGCCCGAGGCAGGATTCGAACCTGCGACCGTAGCGGTCTTGCGGTTGCAGACTGCAGCACCTAGAACCACACGGCCACTTCAGCTGGCCACTTGTAGTTAATTTCTTGTTGTCATTCCACTTCAAACTGCTCACTCCTAGATATTTTATAGAAGTAATTGTTTCCAATGATTGTTTTGCAGTTGTTTAATCATACAATAAGGGTTATTTCTGTCTATGTATTTCTTTACTTTACATTTGTTTATGTTGAGAGTAAATTTTCACTCCCTAGGATTATACAAGATCTCTTGCAAAACGCCAACTTATTTAAGCAAGTGTAATAACTTTTCCACAAAAAAGTAACACCAATGAAGTAGGATTAGTTATCAAGAATATTTTTGAGAATTAGAGTTCAGGACATTGCATTTAATTCTCTACCTTTACTGTAGAACACTTCTTTAATTCATAAAAAACAGTTTGCTCCCAATGTGCTATTATAGTTATAGCTATGTTACTAGCTATAGTATATGAAGTGTGTTCAAAAAGAAAAAGAGCTTCTGAAATAGCATACCACCCATCAGAGAGAGCATACTGCAGCTACTGAGTGCACCTAGCAGCAGGTTTAGACAATTAGCAAGCAAACCACAGCTGTTGAAGTAAGCATGTGTACAGCCTGCTCATTGGATTAGTGCAATGAAGGAGCTTGAAGAACAATGTGTGTGTCCATGTGTGAAATTCTGCTACAAACTCAGCAAGATGTTCAGAGAGACATTTAAAATTCTTAGACAAGAATACTGGGAGGACCGTATGAGTTACATGCAGTGGTACGAGTGGTTTAAATGTTTACAACAGGGCAGAATGACAGTCTGTGACAATTCCAGTTCTGGATGTCTTGCCATCTCAATAAATGATGGTCATGTGGATAGTGTTCATGCTGTGATTCACAGAAATCATTGTTTAATTGTTTGGAAGTTGCTGAGGAGGTGGACATCAGCATAGGGTAATGCTATCAAATTTTGAGCGAAAAACTTGAGATGTGTTGTGTCAGTGCAAAATTCGTACTGCGTTTGTTGACTGAAGATCAGATACAGACCCATGTTGAAATGTGCAAGGAACTGCTTGCCACTGTTAATGACAATGAAAACTTTCTTGAGAACATCATAACAATTGAGGGAGACATGAGTGTATGGCTCTGATGCTCAAACAAAGGTGCAGTCATCACAATGGGTGGGCAAAGTGTCCAAAAAAACCATGAATCAGTTGGTAAAAGATCATTTGGTTGTTTTTTTTTTCACAAAGGCATTATCCATCATGAATTTGTGCCATGTGATCATATGGTAAACAAGGAAGTCTACCAGGGAATCCTAGTGTGCACGAGGGATGCTGTGTGCAGGAAGAGGCCTGAATTGTGGAGAAACCAGAGTTGGATAAGGTATCATGACAATGCACTAGCTCAATCCTTGATTGCAGCTATCTGGTAATACACCACATTCCTGTTGTACCTCAACTCCCATATTCTCTGAACCTAGCCCCAGCAGACATTTGTTCTGTTTTTCAAACTGAAAAGCATGCTGAAAGGACATTTCCAAACCATAGAGGAGATACAGGACAATACAATGAGAAACCTGTGCACCATCTCACAAAATATGTTCCTGGGGGCATTCCAGAACTGGAAGCAACAATGGGAACAGTGAATTGACAGTAACTATTTTGAAGGGGACAGCGCTTAAAATGTGTAGTAAGCAATAGTGCTGGTACAAAAGTTTGGTTTCTTTTTTAACGTACCTCATACAATTTGAATGAATATAGTAAATATATATTAATGCATAATGAAAGGGGATGGAAGACAATAGAAGAGAGCAAATACAGGAAGATATTAAGATATAAAGGTGAGAGAGGAGTAAAGAGACAAGTATGTATGGCAATTGTAGTGATGTTAAAAGACAGTACTAGACCAATAAGCAGCCAGTAAACAGAGAAAGAAACCGAATTAAATGTAAAGAAATGAAGTGAAACAGAAAATGGAAAGGAATTATATGCTGTTCCTATTTACAGAATGCAAGCAGAATTTTTACCATTTGCTTGATGACTAAACATACAGAGGAACTGAAGAGGGCTGCATGAGTTGCATTGAAAGAAAAATGACTAAATTGCTAAAGCCATCAGGAAATTGTGACCAGTTACAGTAGTGTCACTGGGTGGATGAGACTTCCAGGAACATTAAAGGGCGTGCTATGGGAGTAGGTATATATGAGAAAGAACTCCTCACAGGCTCCTGCACGAAGTGGGTCAAATCGGACACACAAACTCCTTGTCCTGAGTGGATCAAACTGGGGAGGGTTTGTAATGCACTAGCTCTAATATTTCCAGAGACATGGACAGGCATGTTTTTAAGCCCCTGCTGTATAGACTGCCCTGCATAACAGGTGTTCTTATGGGTATAGTATCGACCTGTGTTATTGACCTGCTTTGCAGGGCAGCCTACATGTCAAGGCCAAGAAATGGTTTTCCTGCCCTTGACAGGCAGGTTGCCCAGGACAACATGCTTGTTGTGCTGGAATAGTATCAGCCTGCTTTATTAACCCCGTTTTGAATGGTGCCCTACACATCATGGGAAAAAAGTGTTCTAAACCCTTGGCATATAGGCTGTGCTGCACAAGAGGCATGTTGGGTGAGTAGTACCAGCCTACTTTTTCTACATCTTTTGCAGGGTCGACACATGTGGACAGGCATGCCTGGAGTAGATTGAGATAGATAGAGGAGAACATGGAGAAAGAGAGGGAGCAGGAGGGGACAGACAGGGAGAGAGGGAGCAGGAGGGGTGGATAGGGAGAAAGGAGGCAGTAGGCGAAGTACACTGAGGTAGGGGAAGCAGGAGATGGACAGAGAGAGAGAGGGGGTGGATGAGATGGACAGGAGAGAGGGGGGGGGGGGCGGAGGAGATGGTCAGAAAGAGGAGAGGAGAGGGAAGAGGAGATGGGCTGAGAAATGGGAGGAAGAGATGAACAGATAGGGAGGTGAGAAGGTGATGGGCAGAGAGGGAGGAAGAGAAGATGGACCAAAAGATGTGCACATTATATGTGACAGATACGTTCACATGTGAAGCTGAGGGGAAATGGCCAGTATTATATAAGAGTCAGCGACTTTATGCTGTGAATATATTAACACCACCTAAGAGAGTATGACCTAGTGGCGAACTTTAAAACCACACCAATGATTCATTCCACCAGACATGTCTGTAAAAATGATCACTGGAAAGGTTGGAGCTGCACGTCCAAACTGCTCAAATTTTTACTCACTTCAGCCTCATTTCTGTTTATATCACGAACAAACAGTACAGTTGGTCATAGAACACAGACCTGTGGTTGCCAGTTTGCATAAGGAAACACTCAAAGAAAATATCTTATGACATCTCACATAAAACATATATAGTGGAATACAGATGATGTATTCATCATGTGGCCAAATGAGTAGAAAAGTTCATATGAGTCTCTACAAAATTTCAGCTAGCCTTACTTGAGCTTACAATTAACCACACAGATAGAACAAGATAGAAATAATTCAGTCTTCATGTGCTAGTAAAGCAAGATGGTATGTCAAACACAGATAGTCCATACACATGTATGCAGCTGTTATCACATGTTAACATGGTGCCTTATTAGTATGTACTTAAATTCAAATAGTATGAGTCATCTCTGATGATGAGAGCTGACTAACCGATCTCAAACAATTAAGAACAATGTTAAACAAATGGATGTAGTGACTAACAAATAGAATAAGCAGTAGATCTTGAAAATTAAAAAAAAAATCAAAAATTTCAGATATCCAACAAACAGTGTCAGCTATGGTGCTTATGAAGCTTTATTTTGTTTTATAGATCACTGGCACAAATTGATGAGCTTAGTTTGACATCTTTAATTAACCAGAGTGACACTCTTCTTCATGAAGTAAATACAACCTTTTTGTGACAAGATGAAGTAATAGACAAAAATTTCAAAAATGATTAAGGATACCAACCTGTCATAATGAAGATTTCCCTCATCAGTGTCTTCTACTGAAATGCTGATCCCAGATTTGCTGTTGAAGAAGTTGCTGTGTCCAAATCCATAATCAGAACGACTATAAAAGAAAGACAGCATCAAAATCCATTGTGAATAACACTCTCCCATGAAAGGTTCACATTTTGGTTTAACACTATTATTATTCTAAAAAATATACAGTTTTTTGGTACTAATTTATTAATTGGTTTCTTTAATTTGATCATACAATAATAAATAATAATGGACTGTTTTTTTGCACCATAAAAAGCATAGAGTCAAGAATAATTGACTATGGGTACTTCCTGTTCATGCCCACACAATATATTAATACAAATAATTTAATTTATATACAATGTTCTCGCTAGAATCAATATTTCTTCTCATCATTTGGAATAAAAGTTTATTATGGGTGTAATAGGTATTATAATAACAATACCAATTACTATAAGAACAGGAATTTCTGTGTTATAGAAAAACATTAAGATAATCTAATTTACCAGTGCATGAGTACACATAATTAAATTTATTCCTGCTATTGTTTACAAAACCAAATCTTATGCCATTTATGAAACCAGATAGTAAATCTCATATTCATGAAATGCATGTGAATGGAGGGAAATTAATTAATCCATATATGTAAAATTCGAAAGGATTCAAATGGGTAAACATCTAAGGCAAAATGAGAATGTTGATCAGCTGCCCAGAATTTCATCCTCATTGCCAATTCTGTTTATGACTAGTTTAATCATGGCAATGGGGTTCAAGCATCCCAAAAATCATGGACCTTGCTGTCATAATGTGGCTTGTGTGCCTCAGTGATACAGACAGTCATACCATAGACTGAAACTCAATGGAGGGGTATCTGTTGAGAGGCCAGACAAGCATTTGGCTCCTGAAGAGGAGCAGCAGCCTTTTTTGTAGTTGCAGGCAAAAAGTCTGGATGACTGACTGATCTGGTCATGTAACATCAGCCAACATGGCCTTTTTGTGCTGGCACTGAAAACTCCTGAAAGCAAGGGGAAACTACAGCTGTAATTTTTCTCAAGTGCATGCAGCTCTGCTATATGGGTAAAAGATGATGGCAGTCTCTTGGGTACAATATTTCAGATGTAAAATAGTCCATCATTTTGATCCCAGAGTGGAAACTACCAAGGAGGATGTCACCTTCAGGAGAAACGAGACTGGCATTCTATGGGTTGGAGTGTGGAATGTTAGTCCCTTAATTGGGCATGTTGCTTAAAAAATTTAAGAAGGTAAACAGATAGGTTGAATTTGTATATAGTGGGAATTTACATAGTCTGGTGGCACGACAAACAGGCATTCTGATCAGGTGAGTACATGTTTATGAACACAACTCAAATACAGATAATTTTAAAATTAGGGCAGCCACAACTAAAATAGTTATATGACTGATTGATGCAACTTAAAAGTTATGAAACCACTTGGGTGCATCTTTAATTGGCTTAAATAAATACAGTTACAGCATACTACTGAACTTTCATTCAGTTTTATATTTTTATAGTTTTTACACCAATATTTAAACACTTGTTGTATTGTATGAATTGGTCAGTCAATTATGTTCAACTCAAATAGGGGTAATGCAGGAGTAGGTGTAATTATGAATAAGAAAACAGGAATGCAAGTAAGCTATTATGGCCACCACAGTAGTACAAATTTATATGCCAACTAGCTCTGCAAATGTTGAAGAAACTGAAGAAATGTATGATGAAATGAAAGCAACTATTCACATAGTTAAGAGAGATGAAAATTGTGATGGGGGACTGGAATTTTATAGTAGGAAATGGAAAAGAAGAACAAATAGTGGGTGAGTATGACTGGAGGAAAGGGATGAAAGAGGAAGCCACATGGTAAAATTTTACACAGACTATAATTTAGTCATCACTAACACTTCACTTAAGAATCATGAAAGTAGCTACCATACTCAGAAGAGACCTGGAAGCAATAGAAAGTTCCAGATTGACTATATAATCATAAGACAAAGATTCTGGAGCCAGATTTTAAACTGTAACATTTCCAGGAACAGGAACAATACTAAAACAAATTCTTTACAGAAGAATGGAAAAACTGATAGAAGCCAACCTTGGGGAAGATCAGTTGGGATTGGAAAATGTAGAAACACACAAGGCAGTACTGACCCTATGAGTTCTTCTAGAAGATAGGTCAAGGAAATGCAAATTTATAGCACTTGTAGACTTAGAGGAAGTTTTTGACAATGTTGACTGAAAAACACTTTGAAATTATGAGGACAGCATGGGTAAAAGACAGGGAGTTAAAGGCTACTCACAACCTGTGCAGAAACCAGACAACAGTTATAAGTCAGTGGGCATTGAAAGGAAACAGTTGTTGAGAAAGGAGTGGGACAGGATTGTAGTCTGTGACTGATGTTACTCAGTGTGTTATTGAGCAAGTAGTAAAGGAAACAAAAGAAATATGAAGAAGGAATTAAAATTAAAGGACAAGGAATAAAGACTTTTAGGTTTGCTGATGACATAATTCTGTCAAAGGCAGCAAAGGACTTGGAAGAGACACTGAATGAAATGAACATTGTCTTGAAAGGAGGATATAAAATGAACATCAGTGAAAGCAACAAGAGGGTAATGAAATGTAACTGAATTAAACCAGGTGATACTGAGGGAATTATACTAGGAAACAAGAAACTAAAAGTAATAGAGGGGTTTTGCTAATTGGGCAGTAAAATAACTGACGATGGCCAAAGTAGAGAGGATATAAAATGCAGACTGGAAATGGCAGGAAAAGTGTTTCTAAGGAAGGGAAATTTGCTAACATTGAAGATAGATTTAAGCATTAGGAAGTCTTCTGAAGGAATTTGTCAAGGGGGCAGCCATGTATTAAAGTGAAATATGTGTAACAAATGGTTTGTGCAAGAAGAGATTAGAAGCTCTTGAAATGTGGTGCTGCAGAAGAATGCTGAAGATAAGATGGGTAGATAATGTAGCTAATGACATACTGAATAGAATTGGGGAGAAAACACATTTGTTGCACAACTTGACTAAAAGAAGGCACCAGTTGACACAACAAATTTGACACATCAAGCGATCATCAATTTAGTATTAGAGGTAAGTGTTGGGGGTAGAAGTTATAGAGAGATATCAAGAGATGAATATGGTAAGCAGTTTCACAAGGAAGTAGGCTGCAGTAGCTATTTGGAGATGAAGAGGCTTCACAGGATAGAATCCATGGAGAGCTGCACCAAACAAGTCTTCACACTGAAGGCCACAACAGCTGTTACCCATTATGTTGGTGCACATGTGAACCTGATGTCATGCATCAAACATTTTCATTATTTTATGTCATTCAGAACAAAATTCTACAGAAATGCTATTCTGTCAAAGAGAGGAGTTTGGCTGATCTATGAGGGTTAGTAGACAAATGTATTTCAATGGACTTTTGAGAGAATTGGGATATTTTAATCTACATGAAAAATATTTTCAAAATAACAGGACTTCAAGAAAGATAATATATTTTTATCAAATCACAGATATTCAGCTCTTGTCTTCTTGAAAGTACTTCCTTCCTCTATTCACACATTTGTCAGAACAATGTTTCTGCTTCACCATGCCGCCCTTAAAAACTCCTTATGGAATGTTTATTTAGTTCTCATGAAGAATTCTCCTTGAAGCCATAAATGATTTTGAAGCAGCGTCCTTTCAGCTCTAATTTTGATTGTGAAAGTAAGAAAATCACTTTGAGATGTGGTGAGCAGTGTGGTTGTAGGAAGATTTTTACATTTAACTTGAGATATGACAGAACTGAGTGGTCAGATATGCTGTCTTTGTGTATGAATCAAGAGGTAAAAGAACAAATCTTTCACTTGGCAGTAGTGTGTATATTGTTTTGAAATTATGTGACAGAAAAAATCCAAACAGCCTGGACATGAACCCAGAATCTTACCTTTCAGGGGCAACAGCATTACTAATGGACCTATTCAGGCATGACTCATGACCCGAGAGGGTGTTTCATGAGTCATGACTTGACTGCTTAGTCAGTAAGAGCATTCCCCATTCTATATTCGAGTGGCAATCCTGGTGACATGAAAAATCTTTGAGCATCACTTGAACATTGAATCAAGACTGCTACTTTTTCTGCTTGGAGACCATCTACCATTCCACTGGGATGACATGACTTTAATCTCAGAGACAAAGCTAGAAACCCAACACATGTAACATGTGATGATCCTTTGCATAACTATTTCTTCATTGTCAAATTGTTCAAGGGATCCACTGCAAACATTCACTTGATAAGGGTACTGATATTCAGCCATTACAGTGAAGAGTAAATGTGACTGAACTTTTGAATCAAAAGAATCATTGATAACACATTGAACAGCCTTGAGCATCATCTTCACAAACTTGTATCTAAAGTTAAGATATTTACAAGAATATTTTCCCTGTGTCCATGTAAAATTTTGTATTGCATCATTGGACTCAGAAATGAAACACCGGAAAAATTTCTACAAATGATACACTACCACTCACTTAAATAACAATAGTTTAGAAAATAACAAATATTTCAGCAACTAAAGAAAATTTATTACTTGGCAGGTTGTGAGGCATATAATGCTACTGACAGCAAATTGCTATGCTCCTCTGTTGCCACATTAAAATAAAGGTTCAGTTATTTTTTTAAATACATTTTGTATTTGTCATTGATGATTGTACAAAACAAAGTATATTTTGAGCAAATGAATTATGAGACTTAAAATCATTATACAACTTCCAAAAGACTGTAAATATGGAACAAAGTTTTTCTTCCTTTTACTTTTTATTTAAAGACTCTCACTTCAGGTGATAAATATTCCTTAACTGTGAAAGTCCATCAGTCAACTTTAAGGAAAGAAAAATGAGATGGCTGTGTACTAATCTTTTAAACTTTTCTTTTGCCACATGACATCGCACAATGGAATTACACTGGTCTAAAATATGCTTTAACATAAATTATCTCCTTCTGTTACAGATAAATTGCAAACTGGCTCAGCTAAACAATGGATTTGCCATATATGTGTATTTTATTACCACATATTCATCTGAATGATATCTTTCAATGCATACAAAGTTGAAAATCATAACAATATTGAGTGAACTGACTAAGACGCAGCTGAACTTTGACACCTTATAATGACAAATCAGAGTAGTAAATATCACTAGCCCAAACAATATAAGAATGATTGAATATAAAATAGAAGTATTTTCTTTAAGTTCACATCTACTAAATAGTAGACTTGTTCAGTGTAAGACTTGTTGGTATTGTCTTTGCACAGATAATGATGTCACCAGTTTTCCTGCCATACATACTCTCAAAAACATCAGTAAGTTCAGTTGTGGTCTAGGCTGAAAATTGTGAGAAAAGGGGGGGGGGGGGGTGAAATGGGTAGAGTGAGGGGTCAGGAGGAAGTGGACAGAAACAGGGGATAGGAAGAGATGGGAAAAGAAAGTGGGGAGGAGGAGATGGACAGAGAGAGGAGGAAAAGCAGACGGACAGAAAGTGTGGGAGGAGCAGATGGACAGGGAAGAGGGTAGGAGAAGGTGACAGAAAGAGGGAGAGGAGAAGAAGGACAGAAAGCCTTCCCCCTCACTCTCTCTGCCCATCTCTTCCTACCTCCAGTCTCTGTTGATTTCCTCCTGGTCTATCTTACTACCTATCACAATAGGAAGCTGGTGGTTCTTACTCCCAACTATTGTGGTGAGACAGATTAGGGAAGAAGCAGAGGGATAATTATGGAGAAGGAAGGAGGAGGTGGACACATCTAGGGACAGAGAGAGGGGACAGGTAGACAGTCACTAGTGGCTCCCGTTGTTACCACCTTATTGGGTTTATTGGAGTTAGAGTTAGTAGCAATCTTGGGTGGGGTAAGTAGGGAGAACATGAATAGTAGAGAAGTATGGAGTAAGTGAGGGAGGAATGGGACAGGAGGGGTCAAGAAAGACTGTGATACTGTGCAACAAGCAGGAACATTTTATGGCTAGGCATACTGGGTAATCATCTTGGGTATAGGATGGCAGGCTATGAGCAACAGGATGAAGATATAGGATAACAAGAGTGGAGATTCTCACATTCGGACCATAGCAGCGTCACAATAGGGCTTGGCTTTCTGCATGGCTGAGCTTATAGATGTTGGGAATCACGAAGAAAATGTATGTCTACGAGTTCCTTCAGCTGAGACACTGTCAACTTCTCCCAACTGATCTCATGTTCCTTTACCATCTGGTGCCCTGCTCATCACTACTGATGTTATCTACCTCTACACTGGCCTACCTAATACCTATTGCCATAATACTGAAACAATAGAGGTGTGAGAATAATTGCTACTGGGTGCTGGGAGCCATCTTATCATTTGTCAGGATGATCCTGACACCCACCTGAAGTGTTTTGGGTTATTTTTGGCAGCTTGAGAGATGGGAGTGAAGTGGGCAGCTGTAGAGAAACAAATGATGAATATTCACAAGTTATTTATTAATTCATTAAACTTGGTGCTGGCTCATAATATTTCCAATCAATGTCATGAGCAAGGCAGCACAGGGTGCATTGGGCACATCCTGCTAAGAAGGTGGCATGCTGATACTGGCAAAGCCGGCATACCAGGAGCTGAGTTGGTAGTGGTTGCCACGATGCAACATACAGCTACCTGTGGTTTCTTCTCACTTTTGGCAGGTCACAGCAATGCCCAGAGTCTAACTCTGGACTGAAGACTGGAGGGCAACTGTGGGCCACACAGTAGTGGAAGAGTGTTGGCTGCCAGGGTCAGGGCAGTCAGGCAGGCAGTGGCCATAATTTCAGATCCCAGAGGCAGTAGTGGCAGTGGCAATACATTTGTGGTCTAAACTCCAAGGATGCATCAGTAAAACTCATGGTGATGACTGACATATGGCAGGCATTATGGACAGAGTTGCTGTGCCAATCATTATTTAATGAACTTGTCCAGGATGTCAATGCAGCTGCTCTGTTCTGACTTTGTGGAAGGGACTGCATTTCTGTGTCACCACAGAAATGTCTGGAACAGGGTTGGTAACTGACATCTGTCTGTTGTCACATGGCATTGTGTCAAACTGTTGAAATTCCTGATGCCATTGACACACAAAAGTAGGTTGAAACAGAAGCAACTGCTTCTGCTGAGTTGCTGAACTGGCAGGGACATTGACCAGTGACAGCAGTTGCTTGGAGTCCCAGTGCTCTGTCCACAGCTCTGTCAGTGTATTTTCCCTCACATCTCCTTCCTTGTATGAAAAATGTGGCCCCAGATCTGTACTGAAAAGTGTCTGGAACTCTAACATTAATTCACTTACAGGTATTTACAATTGGGCATCTTCCTCTACTGCACCCACTGTTACAGTTGTTCTTTGTATTATTTACACTATCTCACAACCACTCAGTGTCTGTGTTCTCATCTGCACTATCTCCACTTCAACTCTCACTTTTTGTCTTGTTAGCAGCAATATCATTTCATATCATGGGAATGGAATGGGATCAGGAAGGTATTTTAATCCACTTGCAATTTGTATGCTAAAATTTGCACCTCCCACATTCTCATATTACTTTCATCACATACTCATGGGCATGAAACTAAGTTACATCACATACCTCTAACAGTCTGAATAAAATTCTCACATGCAATGTTTAGTCATATCTTGCATCTATATAAACAGCATTACATTCTGTCCTGCACTATACTGCATTCTATAGTTCAGTAGAGCTGAGGATCTCACTGAACACAAAGGAAACATGATGAATACCATTGCATGACACAGTATTGTGAAGATAAGTAGCTACAGTTCAGTAAACAATCAAATATTAATATCAGTAAAATATGAAAGGATGTTATGACTCATTTTACAGTTCTTGCATGTGTGTTAGGTATAAGAGAAGTTTACTTGTATTTTCTCTAGATACTTCCAGATTCAATGTACTATCATGTTCAAAAGTATGCAAATCATGTGAATTACATTCCACCTGATTTGCATGCAGTCCTCATAATATAACTGTTGTACAGGTCCTCTAATCTCTTTCCATTACAGTTGTTTTACTATACAGAATAGTTACTACAAGAGACAAGTGGAGAACATTGATCTGTGTGGCTATCGATCCAGATGGTTGACAATAACAAAAAAATTCTGTAGCAAAGACCAGTGTGAATTTATGAAATGTAATGTCATGCATCTGGTGGCATAAAGAACGTGTTTCATGTTATGAACTGAATCCCAGAGACATGTCCATCACAGCTGGCATTTGTTGCCAATAACTGAGATACCTTGTGGTCAACATATAAGAAAAACAGCTACGGAAACTTTATGAAGTGTTGTTACTGTACTGGAACACCCTTCTGCACTCTGCTGATTTTGCTAAAGAACCTATCCAGGAGCCTGGCTGGAAAGCAATACTTATTGCACATATTATTCTAATCTTCTGCCCTCAAACATTTTCCTTTCTCACTCCTTATCAAAGAACCATCAAGAAAATTTCATTGTGGATGAAAATTCAGTTTAAACCTCAATTGATGACATCTCAATCCCTGATCGAGTAGATTTCCACAGGTGTGGAATAAAAAAAAAACTGAATGAGTATCATCAGACTGCTTTAGTTAGTGTGAGAATATATTTCTGATGATAAATTTCTCTCTTATATTTTTCTATTATATTGAACTAGCAACCTGGCATTGCATGGGTAGCATTGAGTATCTACAGCCAAAAACCTTGTGTGGTATAGCATATTTTGTTTGTGAGCCACTGGATGGATTTAAGAATAAATTAAAAAAAGAAAGTGTTGAGTAACTGAATATCACTACCTCCATATAACTTGTGAGAGATAAGCAGAACATGCTCCTCTTGTGAAGCTTAGTATACACTGTGATGCACTTTTGTGACTCACTGCTGCAGCCTTTGGTCATGGAATTTTTACAGCAGACTTCTTCACATGCCATACAAAGAATCATGTCCACACCTAGGGTTGATTCAAAGAAGGCAGAAAGCTGAAATCTGATTCATCTGCAGTGCTGCTGAAAGAATGCACTGCATGGAAATGAAGCAAAGCTGCTTAAGTAGTTTTTCAGAAAACATTTTACTTGTAGCATAAAAAATAAACTTATCATTGGTGTAGTACACCTAGATGTGCAGAACTGAACATGCTGTGTCTTTTTTAAATTGAGGATGATACCATTCACAGAAAACCAGTCAATGGTACTTTTAAGATCATTGTTTACCATTTACTCTGTTTCTGTATGTATGCTTAGATTTGTTACAATAATAGTTTCATATGTAAAAACACTAATTCCGCTTATTGTATATTACATAGAAAATCATTTACATATATGAGTAACTGGAGTGAGCCTAAGACTGAGCATCAGGGAACCCCATACAGTATCCCCCCAATCAGAACTATCTCTGCTGTCTATGTTGGTTGAATGTAATTGAATGGATAAAAAATTTACTCACCAAGCAGCAGCAGAACATACACATAAAAGATGGTTGTAATTGGCAAGATTTTGGAGCCAGTGGCTCCTTCTTCAGGCAGAAGGATTGAAGGGGATGAAAGAAGGGTAAAGAAAAAGGAGTGGAGAGGTCTAGGAAAAGGGGTAGATTTTGGGAAAGTCATCCAGAATCATGGGTAAGAGGAGGCGAGAAGGCGTATGGGACGAGAGGGGAAGACTGTTCCAGTCTTTCCTTCTCGTCCCATATGATACGTCTCCCCTGACCCATGGTTCTGGGTGATTTTCCCAAAATCTATCATTTTTCCTAGTCCTCTCCAGTCCTTTTCCTTCACCTCTTTTCCTTTCCCTTCAACCTTTCTGCCTGAAGAAGGAGCAACTGGCTTCGAAAGCTTGGCAATTACAACCGTCTTTTATGTGTTTGTTCCGCCACTGCTTGGTGAGTAGATTTTTTATCTATCCAATTAAATAAGTACAATATTCTTTCTGCATTCTTTTGGTTACATATTACATTGTTTGGCTAAACCATCAATTCCATAAAACTACAATTTATCTAGGAGAATACTGCGATTCACACACTCAAATGCCTTAGGTCACAGAAAACACCAGCCAGCACTACTTTATTATTTAATGCTTGTAAAATTTGGTAAGTGAACATGTAAATGGCATTCTCAATAGAGAAACCCCTCTGAAACCCTAACTGCGATTTGCTGATGATATTAGTAATGTTACAGTAAGATACTATTCTAAAATATATCACCTTCTCAAAAATTTTGGAAAATGATGTCAACAGTGAATCAGGTCATTAGTTATTGACCTCTCTCTTATCACCTTCTTGAAGAGGGGTTTAACAATGGCATATTTCAGCCTCTCTGGAAAAATATCTTAAGTTAGTGATGCATTACCTATTTCAGTTAAGAACAGACCTATTATATGAGAACAAATCTTCAGTACTCCATGGGAAACACCATCAAAATCAGATAAGCTTAATTCTTGAGAGAATGTGTAATTTCTTAATTTCAGAAGAAGTTTGTGATGCATTCATATGATTAAAGTTGATGAGAGTTAGTTTTTCAACATGCTGCTATAATTTTTCTTTTGAATGGTTTGTTTCTATAGTTTGTACTATATTTAAGAAAAGATTATTTAACATTTGCTGCCTGTGATTCATCGTTTATAGCCCTTCCATTCAGTTCAATAGTGATATTATCCTGTTCTGTGGCTGGTTGTCCTGTCTCTTGTTTCACTATATTCGTTTTAAGTCTGTTGTAAGAATTACAAATTTCTGACATTGTGCACATGTTCCTTGATATTTTATAACCTTTCTTTATAACTTTTGGTACTGTTTTATTCTGTGCAACTACTAAAGGATATCTATTTGTTCTTGCCAACAGATAGAGTTCCCTTTTCCTGTTACAAGATACTTTAATCTCTGTAGTGTTCCATAGTTTTTTATGTGGTTATTTAATGTCCTTCCTGATTAGCATATGTGGAAAGATATGAAATAATTATATGAATTTATGACTGGTCTTGTGTGAATGTGGAGATTAGAAAAGTTAATTCCAGATTGTCTAGTATTTGTAAGAAGTACAATAATGTCAGTGTACTAGATATTGGGCTTGGCAAAGGTCAAGATAAACAAAAGAACATTGGGCAGTGAGGCAGCTAAATCATACAAAAATAGAAGTCAAGGCAAGTAATAATCACAAAACTGTAGATAGACGTCCCATTTTCTAGAAAGATGGATATAATGCTGGTTGAGAAACTTTTCGGTGGAAAACTGTTGACCCTAAGGAAATAAAAGATGTTGTGTCCAAGATGAGCAACTCTAGAACAGAGGATGTCTATGGTCTGTCCAATTTTATCTTTAAAAAAGTTGTAAATACAATCTGTCATTCTATGAGTTTCCTCATAAATCTTATGTTCACAAAAGGAATATTTCCAGACAGCTTGAAGTTAACCACCATATTGCCTGTGCATAAAAAAGGAGACAGAAACACACCTAAAAACTATAGTCCTATTGCAATAGTCCCAATAATATAAAAAACTATTGAAACTATAGTAAAAAACTAACTGAACGTTTTTTTTTATATTTTTATTCAAAATGTTGTGTTATCTGCTCTACATGGCTTTGAAGATAGACAACATACCTATGCCACTCTGTTGGATCTTAGCAAGACCCTTGACACTGTTTCACAAACAAAACAGAACAAAATAGAACATTATAAACAAAATAGAACATTATGGAATAAAAGTCAATGAACTGGCATTTTTGAGATCATATTTATCTACAGAAAACAAAGCATGATCATAAATCCAAATAAAAAAAATCTGATTTTCAGAATGTTATGTATAAGGTCCCACAAGATCCGGTGCTGGGACTCCTCTTGTTTGTTATATATGTAAACAACTTGCGAAGTATGGTGCCATGTAAAGTAGTGATGTATGCAGCTGACACCAGTTTCGTCACATCTCACACAGATGAAAAGGTTGTGATACAAATGAATGAACTAATGATGGAAGGGGCTAGTGAATGGTTCAGGGACAACACATTAAAGCTAAATGATGATAAAACAGAACATATACTTTTCTCCCTCAGGAACATTGATACTGATAAACTCAAGGAAAAGTCAGTGACATTGTTAGGCATCCATCTTGACAGTAAGTTATGTTGGAACACCCAGACAGAAAAAGTTTGTAATTATCAAGAGGAGTGTACCTGATAAGAAAATTAAAAATCTATCTGTGTCAATCAAGACCTCCTCCCTATGGCCTACTATGAATTTTTCACACACATTTGAACTATGGGATAATACTCTGGGGGAACTCTGCTGGGGCTAAGAATGTCTTCCTGTGGCAGAAGAAAGTAGTAAGTGCGTTTTTGGTCTACAAAACATAACTTCCCGCAAAGAATATGTGGCGACTATCGACCAAGTCACGTGTAATATCTTTGTTTTTGGCAAGCTCTTTGCCCCAGTCATTGGTCGCGCGCGAAAGTGTACGGACGTGTACCGAGAATTCAGAATGTAAAGAACTGTATATGTGTGCTTACGAGAAATAAAAATAGTGTTTATTACACGTGGTGTAGCGTGCATCATTGGATTCGGCAACCCTACCACGCTAAACCCATACTGGTGACCCCGAATTTTGTTCGCGAGTGCTACAACGAAATCTTATACCGTCGAGCAGTACACAATGGATCGCTTGCCGCCTGCTACACTGAACACATGCCAACTAAGTGTTCCAACGGACGCTTCGGCATGGTTTTACAATTATCCACCGGGCGTCCGCAATAGTTCTATGCAGTTTCCGAACACATCGACTAGCTGTACTCAACAGGACAGTGTTTATACAATTCCACAGCCACGTGTGCCGGCATCAGGTACGAACAATAACTTTCCGTTACCGTACATGAGTCAGTCGTCGTGTGACAGTGTTCCGTACCACCAGAACGTTTTCCGCGCACAAAACTTTGAATATGAACGTATTACGTCCAATACGAACTTTCCACGTGTTCCGAGTGCTCAACAGCCGACACAATGTGCTCAAACCCCAGTGACTATGTTTACAGGTTTCCCAAGTGCAAGTGTGAATTTTCCACCCGAATCAGTGACTGTACAAATCGAGCTGGACGCTCAAGACAGGAGAGTTCATATTTCTGCTGGAACTCCGGATTTTGCACCAACCCCCCCTACACCACCAGCGTCCGCTTTACGAGTGTTTCCGACGGCATACGCCGTTCCTGCCGCGTGTGTTCCACAAACATTAGGTGATTTTAACTATTTTAATGCACCTGTAGGGGAGGGGCCCGGAAATTGTATTCCGTCGTTCGCCGCACATCGGTCGACTACGGTCGATTCTACCGCGCCGGTCCATTCTACGCCCGTGGGCGTTACTCCGTCGACCGTTCGATTCGTTGATTTCTCGACCAAGGTCGAGCCAGCCGCGCCTACCGTGCCGCGTGCCGCTGACAGTGGCGGAAGCTGGTGCACCGCTACTGCACCCGAGACAATTACGTTGCAGAACTATGGACAGGGAGAGACAGTTTCTGATAAACATTTATGTCAAGATTTTCCCACCTGTTGGCCGAAGCTACCACCCCTTCGCAAGGATCACCCACGCACATGGTTTGCCTTGGTCGACCACGTCCTGCAGCTACACGGCGTCGCCGACGACAATTCAAAGTTCCTATGCTTACTGTGTCACCTCCATGACGAACTGGATCTGATCTGCGACATTGTGGCTTGGCCCCCCGCTACGGACAAATATGCGTTCGCCCGACTCACCATCCTCGAGCGACTATCCACATCGACAGAGGAAGCTATCTGCCTCATCAGTCAGGAATCGCTGGGATCCAGGTCCCCGTCGCAACTCTGGCATCATCTCCGCGCTATGATTGACACGCATCACATGCCGGACATTACACTTTGGACCATCTGGTTGCTGAAACTTCCCCCGCAAGTTCAACTTCACCTTCTACATGTAACTTCGGCCCCACTAGATGCCAAACTGAAGATCGCAGTTCCCGCCGCCATCGGAGGGAACTACAAACAAGTCCCCCTCCACTGCCGCTTCGACCTCAACCAGCGCGACGGGCGACGCCATGCGCCGCCCCGCTTGGTGTTATTTCCACTCCCGCTTTGGCGACGCGGCTAAGAAATGTCGTTCTCCATGCATGTTCCCAAACTAATAACGTGACCCAATTCAGGCGCTACGGGCCGCGTTGCACCGCACAGACGCCTATCACTAAATACTTCTTCTCCTCACGCGCCAGGACGCTTGTACGTGAAAGATGCAGTGTCTTGCCTTTCATTTCTAGTCGACACGGGGGCCGAGGTTAGTGTGATACCTTTGTCCGCAGGTATTAAATTCGAGCTTCAGCCTTGTCCCCCGCTTCGAGCCGCCAATAATTCCCTGATCCGCTCTCATGGAATAATGAATTTAAGCCTTAAACTGCAGGACATTAATACGCCCTTACAGTGGACTTTCGTTATCGCGGATGTGGATGAACCCGTGCTTGGGGTAGATTTTCTCTTAGCCCACGCACTGTCACCCAACCTACAACGAGGTACACTAACCTTTAACTCGGGAGACCGTACCACCGGTTCAGATATCTTACCCCTCTCATCCGAAAGCGCCATTCTGCTGTGTGAGCTAGCGGAAACTGCTGTTGCAGTGCTTTCTCTTAGATCACACAACGACGAAATTCGGGACAGCAATGGGGCCCTCCGCTTACGCATCGCCGCCATGCAAGCCAAGCTCATGGACACGCGTAAGCAGACCGCCCAGCTGTCGCACACGGCCACGCACCCAACCCCCGCACCACTTCCTCGCACCTGCAGCCGACGCCGCGTGACATTTCTACTGCCAGACGGAAGCTGTACCCGCGACGCTACCAGGTACCCCACCGAGCTCTTCGACAAGGACTACCAGTGGATCACCACCACTGCTGCTCAACTGCCGGCCTTTGACACACACACGTGTGCATTACAGGTTAGTCACAGTGCAACGGGTGCTGGTCCAGCATCCCCATCGGTGTTCGCGATCAATAACGGTACTGTCCACAGAATAAATACCACAGAAGGCCCACCGGTACGTGCAAAGGCTAGGCGTTTAAATCCGGAAAAACTTAAACACGCTAAAGCTATTGTTCAGGAACTTTTAGATAATAAGACTATCCGCCCTTCTTCTAGTTGTTGGTTGTCACCCATTCATTTGGTGCCCAAGAAAGATGACACTTTCTGCCTCTGCGGTGACTATTGGGCGCTTAACGCCAGAACAATTTTAGATAATTATCCCGTCCCAAATATTCAAGACTTTGCTTCCCAGCTGCATGGGGCACAAATTTTCAGTGTAGTCGATTGTCATAAGGCGTACCACCAACTGCCAATGGCACCTGAGGACGTTGAAAAGACCACTATCATCACCCCGTTTGGGTTGTTCGAGTATTTGTTTATGCCATTCGGCCTTAAAAATGCTGCACAGACGTAGCAACGGTTCATCGACTCGCTGGTTGGAAAACTGGACTTTGCATATGCGTACCTGGACGACTTGTTAATTTTTTCTTCCTCCCTCGAGGAACATGAACAACATTTAAATACAGTGTTCCAACTATTAAAAGCAAACGGTATCGCAGTGAACAATACTAAGTCACAACTCCGCCGCACCAGTGTCACTTTTCTGGGCCACAGAGTTTCTGGCGACGGCATCCGCCCCCTAACTGAACGGGTGGAGGCCATTAGTACGGTGCCTTTGCCCAAAGATTTTCAGGGCCTCCGCCGCTTCCTTGGAATGGTAAATTACTACCATAAACATATTCCCCGTGCCGCCGACATACAAGCCCCACTGACGGATGCCCTCGCAGGAAAAAACACATCAGGGTCTCGGACGGTCACGTGGACTCCAGATATGCGTCGCGCATTTGATAATCTAAAGTCAGCCTTACAGACAGCTGTTACGCTTGCTCACCCCATTCCTGATGCTCCCATCTCGCTTACTACAGACGCAAGTGATACAGCAGTGGGGGCAGTACTTCAGCAATCCGTGGGTTCTGTTGTACAGCCGCTCAGATTTTTCTCCCACAAACTGACTGCTTCCCAACGTAAATGGTCGACCTTCGACCGGGAACTGTTTGCTATTTACGCTGTTATCAAATATTTCCAAGACGATATCGAAGGTCGCCATCTCGTGGTATTTACCGACCACGAGCCATTGGTTTACGCTTTCCGTAACCCAGGTAAGGACTCATCCCCGAGACATTTTAGGCATATGGACCTTATATGTCAGTTTATGAATGACATACGTTACGTCAGAGGCGCAGACAATGTCGTCGCTGATTTTCTGTCTCATGTGTCGGTTTTATCTTCACAACTGGACCTCAGTGAGCTCCCTAAATTGCAGACAGAGGATACTGCACTCACAGCATTGCGTTCCGATATCAAAACAGGACTCAAACTAGAGTTACGGACACTTCCTGGGTTTTCATCACCCATCTGGTGCGACATTTCAACAGGACGCATACGCCCGGTGATTCCTGCGCCTCTCCGCCGGGACATATTTAATAGTATCCACGACTTGGCACACCCTGGCATTCGCGCCTCCGCACGTCTGGTATCTGAACGTTTTGTTTGGCCCGGGGTGATAAAACAGTGTCGCAGTTGGGCACGAGCATGTGTGGCTTGTCAGCGCGCAAAAGTAGGACGTCATGCACAGCCCCCCATGGATACGTTCGATGTGGCAAAAAGAAGATTCCAGCACATACACATCGATATCGTCGGGCCCTTACCCCCATCAGGCCCCTTCCGTTACATACTGTCCGCAATTGACAGGTTTACCCGCTGGGTAGAGGTAATTCCTCTCACTACTATCACAGCCGATGCAGTGGCCCGAGCCCTGCTGTTAATGTGGATCTCGCGCTTCGGCTGCCCAGTCTCTGTCACCACCGACCAGGGCCGCCAGTTCGAGTCTGCCCTCTTCCGACATCTTTGTGAACTGTGTGGGGTGAAACGATTTAGGACTACAGCATACCACCCCCAGAGCAATGGGCTTGTGGAACGCTGGCACCGAACGCTTAAAGCTTCCCTGATGTGCCACGGAGGTGAGTGGGCCGATGCCTTACCATGGGTAATGTTAGGCGTTCGGGCCGCGTACAAAGAGGACCTTGGCGCATCCCTGGCAGAGGTACTGTATGGAGAACCCCTCACACTCCCAGCATAGTTAGTCGAGCCTTCACTTCCTCAAGATCAAATCTGCGACTCGACATTCGTCGGGCAGGTCAAGGAGCTAATTGCTAACATCCGCGTGCCACCTCCTCGACCACACACGCCCCCTCCCGTATTTCTGCATAAGGACTTGGCGTCGTGCACTCATGTCATGGTGCGTGATGACACCATCCGACCGGCACTCAGACCTCCATATTCGGGCCCGCACAGAGTCATATCACGGCGTACCAACACGTTCGAAGTGCTCATTAACAGCACGCCTCAAACGGTATCCGTCTGCCGCCTCAAACTTGCATGGTCTCTGGGAGAACTGCCCGATACCCCACCCAGTCAGACCCCATCCCCTGCTGCACCCACCTCGCATGAGGCATCTACCGACAGTCCATGGATGAGCGACGCCCATTCCCACACGTGTGACGTTCCCCACTCCCAGTCGTGTGACAGTGCTACAGGTGTGTGTGACATTCCTATGCAGAGTGATGCGTGTGATGACTTACCCTCCTACAGGCAGCCCCTCGCCTCTCCCCTGTTAGGATTCAGTGATGTATCAGGGACCAGCCTCAGAGCGTGTGATGTCACTGATGACGACTCGTGTGGAGATTCTGTCAACCCGTATAAGGAAGTGGTAGTGAATGTCAACACAGATTTTATTTGCAGCTCTAATGTGTTTTTTGTTATGCAGCCGGATAATGTGTACATCTTCTACGAACAAGCCAGCTTCCCCAGTGACAACTTAACTCACATTCATCTCCTCCAGTCTGTCCCCTTGCCTGTTGGTACTGACCCATCAACGGTCAAAGTCCTACGTACCGCCACAGGCATTCAGATCCGCTATCCTGGCCCCTCACAACCCACCATCCCCTCCCCAGATCCCTCAACTGCTGTACGAGGATTCACCCGGTCAGGCAGGACCATCCGCCCCCCTCGCTGGCTCGAAGACTTCAGTTACTAATGTAATGTAATGTAAGGTATGGTTTCTGATTAAACACCCTCTCCCTCCCCC
This sequence comes from Schistocerca gregaria, assembly GCF_023897955.1. Classification (NCBI taxonomy): domain Eukaryota; kingdom Metazoa; phylum Arthropoda; class Insecta; order Orthoptera; family Acrididae; genus Schistocerca; species Schistocerca gregaria. The sequence continues at coordinate 565,731,942 of NC_064931.1, forward strand.
CTGGGTGTTCCCTTTACATGTATAGCCCAATATTTATGTTTGTGCTCCACACTCTGGGGGGGGGGGGGGGGGGCTAATGTGGCGACTATCGACCAAGTCGCGTGTAATATCTTTGTTTTTGGCAAGCTCTTTGCCCCAGTCTGTGGTCGCGCGCGAAAGTGTATGGACGTGTACCGAGAATTCAGAATGTAAACAACAGGAGAAATAAAAATAGTGTTTATTACACGTGGTGTAGCGTGCATCATTGGATTCGGCAACCCTACCACACTAAACCCATAAATACTTCACCAAATACAAAGTACTTAGTGTTCCCAGCTTGTACATACTGTTACTTCTTGTCTACGCCAAAGAGAATGCTCTTATATATAAAAATAGGGCTAATGACCATATTTATGAAACCAGGAACAGAAACTTGATACATGTCCGCTGGACTAGATTATCCAGGTCAAATAATTTTACACATATTGGCAAGGTGTTTCTGAACAAAATACCACTAAGTATTAAGGAACTGCCACACAATAAATTTAAAATTTTGATAGAATCATGGCTAAAAATAAATGCTTTCTAAAATGTTCAGGAATTTTTATGTAATACTATAAATGATTTTACTGTAATGTGAACTACATTATGTATATTATAAACTGGGTAATATAAATGTGTAAATTGAAATGTATGTAAGTTTAATATGTATCATTGTATTCTGTTGCCCACAAAGAAATAACTTATATTAGTATAAATTAAAATTTATGTAAGTAATATGTAACATTATATTCTGTTGTCCATAAAGAAATAACTTGTACTTGATGATGTCTTATGCAACATCAATGCTGTCTTCAGACAAATAAAAGGAATTGATTGATTGACAATTTTATTTTAGCATTTGGATCATTATAAATATCATCCTATATCATCTCCTGTAATGTATTCCTAAAAACATCTGTCCTGTAGTCATTAATTATTCTAACTGATTTCCCCTGAGATGCATTTGTACTGTAAGGTACTGGATAAACATTTATTTTCTTGCTTTGAGCTTCACTAAATAAGACATATCAATTAGCATAATACTGTCTCTCACTACCCATGTTGGAAGGTCAATTACTGAGATAAAATTGTAGGATCCAAAAAGGGGTTGCCAGATCTTTCTTCCTATCAGAATCCTTATGAAAGCATATCTTTACAATGTCATTTACTGGTGTTTTATATAAAAAAACAAGATAAATCCAACTGTATAGAATTATTCAGGGACCAAAATAATTTTTCTCATTGCATATGATGTAATGAATACAAAAGCACAAAAAATTTGGTTTAAAACAATGATAGAGAGATTCTGTCTTTACATTTCTGCAGCCCACATGATATTGATATATATTCTCACTTGGTAATTAATCACAGATTATGCTTTTCTTACTAAAATACAATTTGTAATACTTAACAAGAAACTTGTTTTCAGGACTCTGAACAAGTGAAGCTATTTACTGAAAGCACTTTTCATAAATTATGTTCATATTCATAATAAAGGCATTAACTAATATATCAGCTCTTGATATAATTTCATACATTGCTCATAATGATAGCAGGAAACAAAAATTAAAATCTGTAAACCAAATTTCAGATTCTGCTTTATGTATGTGAGAACACTTAAATAAAATATTACACTTTACTGAAGAAATGTTTATGTACAATATTTATTATTATTTGTGTTTGATGAAGTACTATAAATCATTCCATTTCAATTAAGCAATGTGACTAGTAGAAACACACCACAAAACAGTATTTAATTACCTGAATTTGTATCTTAGGTAACAACAGTAACACTGTTTAATAAGTGTTACTCGTAAGTTTTGTATAAGAAAAAGACACATTGTGACAACCAAATTTGGACGGTCTACTATATGAGAAATAGATACTTCCAAACAAAATGCAATTAATAACTGATTCCTTAAACTGCAATAATATTTATGTAGAACTGATAAGTCTTACTTATTTCTGAGTCTGTTCAGCATCTTATCTACACATTATGCTTTGATAAATAACATAAATTAAAGCAACTGTTTCTGGGGAAAAATGTACTGTGCTCATACGTCATCTCATAACATCATTTATAGTTGGAAAAAGTGGTGTCAGTAGAATGTTTATGATCTCAAATTTTATCTACAAAATTGTAGTAATGTGGTACCAAATTACACCTGGATCTAAGAATTTGGGTTAATTGCTCTGGCAAACTGTTACAAAAACACCCTTCCCCTAGGCAATTTAACAAAATGAATATGAGTATAGATTATATTTTGAAAGAAAATTAGGTTTTCGTTACAGTGGTCATTCTCTTATGACATCAATTAGATAATGCTTCATATTTTTTGTTACTTTTTTGAAATCCATAAACAGAACAACAGAAAATGCCACAACCTCATAAAGAAGGAATTATTCTTTCAGAGACTACATTTCAACCTTGTAATACACTGTCATAGGTAACCATTGCAGTGTCCTTGAGACAGACAAGAACGCAAATGAAATTACAAACAGAAACGCATGTAGAAATTTGACAAGAAAGATAGGAAAGACATCTTTTGTAAACATACTCTCTGACAGCCATGGACATGGCCTAGTGAAAATATTATGGAAACTAATGGTGTAAATGGTTGTAGTTATGTGTAACCAGGAGCACCTAACTTGGAAAACACAAAAGCTGGAACTTCATCAATGCAAATGAATATATAGTAATACTAGGTGGGGCTAATGATGTTTGTAAGAATGATTTGTCTAGTGCTGACCAAAACCTGAAGGTAGTATTGGACTCTAATATGTGCAGAAATATGATTGTCATTGGGATACCTCATAGATGTTACCTTATAAATGACTCATGTGTAAATAAAGAAATTATTAAGGGCAACAAATAGTTTGAGGAAATCTGCAAAATGTATCAAAACACTCAGTTTCTACCTGTTGATTACCTATAGAAAGATTGTTTACGAGGGATGGATTTCACCTAAATATAAAGGGTAAGAAACCTCTCAATTATAAAATTCTGGAAATGTTGCCTGCAGCTAGCAGAAAAAGACATAAAATGTCTAAAACAGCAGAATCAAATATAGAATGCCAAACACAAACAATAGCACAAGAGCCATTACCAACTACAACAGAAAAACCACTGACATCAGCTACTTCAGCAAAAACAGCGACAGTGGCAGCTAAATCAGCATCAACTGAAACAAACTATTATCATCAGAAGCAGCAGCAGCAACAATAGGAAAAACAACATCATCATGCCAATCAATAGCAGAACCACAATCACCAATGGCAGCAGCTACCCCAGAATCAGAATCATTATCATCAGAAACACAGGCAACAAGGGAAGAAGCAACACCAACAACAGAAAATGAAATGCCAAAATTGGCAGCAGTAAGAGCAGCCACTCATTCTCTTAATAAGAGAAGAATATCACCACCATGCCATCGGAAGGATTCTGTAGTGGAGACTGATATGAAGAGAACACTGAGGTATGAAATATACAAGAATTTGTGCAAAAACAGATACAAAACAGTGAAAAAAGTTACTTATTGCATTTATATATAAATGGTTTGAAGGCAGGTAGAACCAAAATTGAAAAATTGCAAATTATCCTCAATGAAAGCAAAAATATCATAGTTGATATTTAAATGAGTATTGGTTCACTAGTTGTTCTATAACAATTTTTTTTAAACTGGAACATTTGAAGATATCAAGCAGCTTTTGTAGAAAAGAGAAATCCCATAGAGGATTACACACACTTCTTCATACCTGCCTAACATACGAAATAAAGACAGATTTTGGTTACTTAAATGAGAAATATCTTTGGAAAGCTGTTGTGTTGAACTAAAAAAGAGGTGAACACAGTTGTCATATCAATTTATAGAATTCCAAGACATATAATAACTAAAACTTTCTTGTACAAACTTCAGTGTCTTCTTGATAAACTTAAGAAAGAAAAGAACGAAAATATTATCATTGTAGCTGATTTTAATGTATATGTGGTAAGTAATGGCTATGGCTCAAAACAGGTTATTGATTTAATTCAGAACTATGGTTTTGAGAATTCATTATAGAAAATGTTCATTCAGCTACTTTTATAGACAATATCTTAGCAAATAACATGTTTGACTACAAAAACAAGTTCTACCTGGACTTAGGAATTTCTGACCATTTTGCATTGTTTATTCAGTTGCCATGAGTAACTAAACCAAATATTAAGAAATGTTTTATGGAAAGAAACTTTTGTTAAAATAATTTGAACCCGTTCCATGACAAGTTAGATGCAGTAAAATGACCCACAGATAATAGTGTGTCAAACCCTGAGAACTTAGACAAATATTTAAGAAGATTTTCAGTGGTGTTCAATGAATCACTCCCACCAAGGATCTGATACCAGAAAGCAAAAATTAAACTAAATTGGATTACTCCGGGATTAAAAATATCCTGTGATACAAAACGACAGCTACATAAAGACTTGAAATATAATAACAATCCTGGCTTTATTAACTATGTGAAAAATTACAAATTTGTATTTAAAGGTGTTCTCAAAACTGCCAAAAGAATGTCAGATAATAAGTTCATTTTAGGACATAATAATAAGCTTAAGGCAGCACTGCTTCAATTATCATTGGTTAACTAGTGACTCTATAAGAATTTGAAATAAAATGGAACATTTCAATGTAGGAAGTAGTTTTTGTGGAAGAGTTAGGCACAGCAGTTAGCCACCAGGAAATTTCAAAAATTAAACAAAACAACAACACTATTTTGAATCCTGTTCAGATATCTCAATGCTTCAATAAATTTTTCATAGATGGGGAAAAATCTAATGGTGATCTGGTTATTGATCAAAACATTATACATCACTTTAGCCTGGGCCAGAGTAGTGACCCCTTGTGGTATTTAGTAAAGTCTCAACCAAAGATGTAAAAAATGCTGTTTTGTCCTTTAAAAAACTCTGCAGGATGGGATCAAGTACATTCTTACACTTAATGTTTCAAAGACCCTGCTTACTCAGTTTGAAACCAAACAATCAAAAATCAGTGACATCAGCATCATACATCAAAATCAAATTATGGAAGAAGCTCAGTCCATCACATTCCTGTGACTAAACTACAGCAAAAATCTAAGCGGGCAAGCACATACAGATTATTTGCCTACTAAACAACCTTGCTTTTGGAATGGACACGCTATCTGGTGTAGCAAACAAAAACAGTGGGAAGGTGGTATACCAAAGTTACTTTTAATTCATAATTAGATATGGTTTAATTTTTGGGGGAATTCAAGTCACATGTCATGAATCCTTCTACTTCAGAGAAGAATCATTAGAAAAATGTATGCTGCCTATCCAAGAACATACTGTCACCCGTTCTTCAATATTGTAAAAATATTATCTAGCATTAAACTGTGTGCATTTGATATTATCATCTTCATACAAATCAGTCCTCAGGTAATGGAGGAAAACCATTCCAAACAGACATACAACACTAGACATAAAGAAAATTTTGTGCTTCCAACATATTGCCTAAAACTCTACCAACAAACACCCAATTGTATGATAATGAAATTCCACAATAAACTCACAGGTAGAGATGTACTGAGCATTGGAATAGGTTCACTGAAGCAAAAATTATATGATCTCCTGGTTGAAAAATGCCGCTATTCAGCTGAGGAATTTATGAATGATGAGATGATCAATTGAACAGTGTGAGTATTTAACATCATAGTTTTGTGTATAACGTTGTATGTATAAATTAATGTCTGAAAATTTAGATGTAAAGTACTGTACATCATGAGACAAACAATTTAATAGTGTGTTCAACATAAACATCAGCTAGTGCAATTATTTTACAAAAAATTATCTAACTATGTATACCATGAGCCAAAAATTGATGTGCCTCCTGCACGATATGATCAGATGATCTATAATATGTACATTATGGGATGCCAACAAGATCATTTATCCAAGATTGCAGCTGACAGACTTTTACAAATTCAGTCACATACATATATGCACCGATTTTGCTCAGAGTTCTATCTTTTACTCTCAGTCTACCATTCTTTGACGAATCATTTATTTTAATTTAAAAATTATGTGCATAACTGGCATGCTAACTTCACTTTCAAATTATGACATTTCTTGAGTCATACAAAAAAGTTTGGCTAAAATCAAAAGAAAATCATACAAATACAGAATGCCTTCTTTTTATGTCACCTGACTTTAAATGAAGTGTTTTATCTGTGGGAATGACATTATTTAATGTCACACAGCAACAATAACATCTGAAAGCCATAGTATCAAAACTTATTTCAAATTATAGTAAGTAAAAAACTAGACTTCCTTTCTTGAGACTCTACTTTGAGAAAACCCATTAGTATTATGCTGATATTTCTAATCACAAATTTTTACTTAGAGAAATATATAGACAGTTGTAGGTTAATGAGAGTATTTTTATTTTAATATGTATAAAGAAGAACAACACTCATTATAAACCAAAGTTTTGATGGAATTGTATATGTGGCTGTAGTTCTGGCAATGCTAAAATGTTGCTGAGTACTTTAGTTTTTATTTATTTTATTTTTTAATAGCAGTCCACACAACATTGTATAGGAGTCCCATTTTATGGGTTTTCAATGAATGAGAGGTGCTCTACTTTGTTAAGTTTGAAATTATACTTTCAGCAATAGAAACTATTTACTTACCCCGAGTCAACAGCAGGAACTGAAGCTATACAAAGTATGCGTGCGTTGCAGACACCATTACAGGATACTACAGTAGGTTCTGGGCTGAGGCTTAGGACACACACTTGGCCAACATACCCATCACTATTGCATACCCAAACATCTCGAGCATCTGTGCCCAATGTAGGAGCAGCACAGGTGAACTGCAAGCCAGCCCGTGTCTTGCGAATTGGGAGAGGTAGAACAAACTCTGGTGATCCTCTTCTTTCAGCAGACAATACTGTAAGCATAGATAAGTACTTTCTGAACAACCAGACACAGCACTGCTATTACACATATTAAATGGAACAAAAAATCATTCAGAAATGAAAATTAACTTTCACAAATTGTGAAGTGTCCCCCACACTGATATAGTAGCTACAATAGTAAGGCTGGACAAATAGGAAAAAGTGAAGGCTACACAGAGGGAGGAGAAAAAAGTATTTTCTAAGACATTTCCTTCACCAAACTTCATAAAATACAGTAAAAAATTGCCAGCATACTTGTTTACATAATGATCAAATTCTGAAGAAAAATTTCCTGGGTTGAACCCACCATCTCTTTATGGTTATTGTAGTTTTTATTCAACCAGTGCCACTTAAATTCCATATTTCTGCAAAAAAATTCTTTGTGTACCAAAGAGTAGGTAATTTGAGCCTGAAAATGTTTTTTAAGAAACATTGTTTGCAATCAGTGGCATCAATCACTTTCCTGATGTTGACATGTAACAGCTGTAAGGAAAAATGGGCACTGAAGTTCAAAACTTAGCAGTTTTAAGTTTAAATGATACAGGAGGCAGAGAAAAACTGTAAACAGGTAATAAATTGATAGACATGCTATGTAAATAGTGAGAAGGCTTGAAATGCATGGAGCCAGAACCTGATAGCTATTGGAAATGTCATAGGAACTTTTTACAAGTTTCACACAACCAGAGCAGATGCATTTTATACATGCATAAGTGATTAAACACAGGCCTATATGATACAATTATCATTGCACTTAGAAAGACAACAGGATTATAAGTTTTTACAAGCAGGGAGCATATATATGGTATATGTGTTGTAACAGGTTTTTGTATGTCTTGTAACAGATTTTTTAAAAAGGAAGTTTAGTGTGTAATATTATTTATCTTTCAAATAAATAACTCTTTAATTCTGTCACAGAAGCCAGAATGTTCTCTTTTCCTCTTTCCTTCAGTAAACTTGTAAGGAATAATGTCTCGTCAGGTTACAACAGACATCACAATTTTCTACAAGTTTTTATATTACATGTGCATTATTTCTAGCACTATATCATCACATACCTAATTATTCATAATTACCTTTATCACAAACTAATGAATACAATTACAGGTTAGCTGATCTACACTTTCTCCCTGTAGTTAAAATGGCCTTTATAGTCCTATAGGATGGTAGACAGTTTATAAGCGGAGTGCTTCTCTCACCTTGAGCTTTGTTTTTTCTAATCAGTAAATCTGGATTGGTAGTCAGTCACTGGCTGTTGCCATCATTGTTGTTTTATACAATTCATCTACTATTTTTTAATACAAATCTATTATTTCATTGAACAACTCATTATACGTTTTGCCTCATTCTGGTTTCTGTTTTCATATAAGACATTCACTTCATTATTAACACAGTCACAGTTATTCTCAGTTTTATTACATCTAAGCTGCCACTATCTTCCTGCTGCTAAGAATAAATTTTAACATCATGTTCTTTACTGTGCTATTTCTGAATATGAAGTGAATATAATTCTTAGTGTGCATCTTTATCACTCAATAAACCATTAATTGGCAGGAATATCACAAATTCCATATCTTGTGAAATATTCATGACATGGCTCACTGGACACAAAATACACAAATAAAAGGAGAGCATATGTCAAAAAATGTTTGATAAAAACAACTTTCGCATTACAGAGGTTAATTTTCAGTGTAACAGAGAACATTCTCAATGCATTCAAATGTAGTTCTTCTCTCCCATTAGTTGTACTGGTATAAATAATGTGATTTCATGCATCACCTGAAAAAGAATCCATTTCTGCTGCTTAAGTGTTCTTTTATTAAATCAGTTTCATAAAATGGCTGTTCACTGTCCTTTCAATGATTTCATTATGTTTTAGTTTAAGAATGTTTGTAGTATTTGAGGACTTGTCCAATGTCTATTGCACACAGTAAAACACTGACTGACAACACCATAAAATAAAATAAAATCAGTAAATAGCTGAAAGGGATGAGGGCTAAATCTCTCTGCAGTGTTACCTTCAAAATGGCTGATTTAAAGAAAATGTAAAGTAATTCATCTTATGATGTACCATTGAATGAAACTGTATTACATAATTACATACAAAGCATATCTTCAGGATCTCTGTGTTTTTTTCTTAAAACTGCTAAGATCTTTTTTAACTTTGCCCATTTCTACTGCCTACTCTTACCTTCTTGAAGCATTTTTATTCATTTGTTGGCCCCTTTCTCAACTATTACTCACGTCATTCATTTCTTTCCAAAACTGTAGGCTATTTTTGAGTATGGTTTATTCTCTGACCAACTGATTGCCCGACTGACTTCCGTAACACTGAACTGGAAGTTTCATTGGTGCATTTTATTAATTTATCATTCTTTGTGTCTTACCACACTCTCCAATTCTGTTATCTTACCTTTTCTTTACACTATCATTCTATATCTATTCTAATTCCATTTTTCTCTTTAGGTCTCCAAGATGAATGGTACTGTTTCAGATGCTCAAAATTTCTTGCAGCTTCTGTTAGCTATACCACATTATCTCTTGTTTGTTATACAGCTTCTCCAACTGACTTAACATCTGCTCAAAACAACACTAAAATGTGCTTTTTTAAAGTAATTTCATGAACTGCATTTCTCATCACAGATACTATACAGAAATAATACTGCTCTTCTTTTTCAGTAGGTCTCATATGTTTTAGTTTTGTAATAGAATATCTAACTGTTCTTCTCCTTCATTTTACCCTTGATTAGCATAGTGACTAGGCATCATACTAGAGGGATAACAACCACGCTTGTATTTGTGAAGAAATGAACCAATTTGGGCTTCCTTTAATTTCTTTAAAACACTTACAGTCAATTTGAGTGTGGTTACAGTACCAAGGCCATGTGTGATTCATTCAGCCATTGTTATCAATCTCCTGACATAATACTTGTGTTGTTGAACAACTTTTAGATTCTTATCATAGCTCTTCAGTCTTCATTACTGCAATGCACACAGCTGTGTGTAGTATCTTCAGTGGTACTTAAAAATATATAAGCCATTTTTGTTGCTATCTACTTGCTGTGTTACTGCTCAGATTCATTTCAGTGTCTGTAACTGTAATAGCAACAAGCACTTGCATTTTCAGAACTAATGTGTAAGATGCCTGTCCCATCAAAAACTGAGTTAGAAGGAAGAATGGCAACATGCAGGATTGCATTTGTATAGACACATCCTTAATCTCTTCATTGCCTCAGTTGTTACTCTAGTATGATACAAACCTTCTAGTCTTCTCTTGTAGTACAAGAACTGTTACTGATAAATTCAGTCTAAGGTAGAATTATCTCTACAGCTGAAATTCCATAAATTGCAGTTATTCACAGTCAATAATTACTGTTGTTGGATAGATTTGATTCATATTCTGTCTTAACAACCATCTACAATAAATGAAGGAAGGAAGAGTACTTGTAATGTCTCATTTGCAACTGGACAAGCTCAAATATGAAACAGGTGAACAACAATGGACTGTGACCTATTCAAAGGTATCATCACAACATGTGCTTTAAGTGATTTTGAGAAAGCATAGAAAACCTACACTTGGATGACTGGACATGGATTTGAACCACAATACTCCTGAAAACAAGACCAGTGCTATAATCACAGGCTGCATTGCTCAGCTATTATCTGTACAAAATGTGTGACAAATGTCCACAACAATTTCTTTTCATAACATTCATGAATTGAGTATAGAGTCATTTACTCATGTGTTATGAGTGTGAGTTTTTTCATAGTCACGATGAGAACAATATGCAGGAGGCTGCAAAACATTAACAAATTTCAGCCAAAACTATTGTTCTTGAAATTTGTAAGGAAGTTTTTGTAAGATATTATTCTTATTTACTTTAGTGTCTACCAGTGGACATGTTTGCATTATACTCTCATGTGTGTGGCAAAGAAGACAGAGACCATGCCTCCATTTGTCCAATGTGATACAGATCCCAGAAACCTATGTAATATTCCAATATAGGCAAGCAATCGTTTTCATAAGGAAACTAAAAACAGTTTCACTGTATCCTAATAATGAATCAAAGCTTGTCATTTGCTTTACCTCCAACTGAGCCTTTCAGATCATTCCACTTCGTATTCTCACAGATTATTATACTCAGGTATTTACATGACTTAACTGACATCAGTTGTCATTCATTAAGCCTATAGGCAGTGGCTGCAACATATTTAATTTTAATCAGGTACACAACTTTACATTTTATTTGCAGATGGAGTTACTTGCCTTCTTATAAGTAGACTAACATATTGTCTGGATCTGCCTGGATATTACTGTATTTTTTATCAGACAGAAGTTAGTCATTGATTGCTATATCACCTGTGAAGATTCTGAGGCTGCAAACGATTCTTTCTGCTAAACTGTTAAGGTATTTGGTAAATAGTAATGGCCTTATTGGACTTCTTTCGTCAAGTCCAAAATTACTACTGTGTGTGTGTGTGTGCGTGCGTGCGTATGTGTGTGTGTGTGTGTGTGTGTGTGTGTGTGTGTGTGTGTGTGTGTGTGTGTGTGTGTGTGTGCATGCAGATGATGCATGCTGCAGATAAAGTGCTGCATTCTATCTGTTCAGAAGTTTACATTCTCATTGCAAACTGGTCATAAGTTGAAAAAAAATGTATTCTCTATGGTAGTCATAATGGAGCAGTTTTTTTGAGTCATCAGCCTTCTGACAGCATTCATGCGGCCCAACACAAATTCCTCACCTGTGCCAGTCTTTTCATGTCAGAGTAGCACTTACAACCTACATCCTCAATTATTTTCTGAATGTATCCCAGTCTCTGTCTTCCTCTACAGTTTTTACCCTTTACAGCTCTCTCTAATACCGTGAAAGGTATTCTGTGATATCTTAGCAGATGTCCTACCACACTCTTCCTTCTTCTCTTCAATGATTTGAATATATTCCTTACCACACTGATTCTGTGTAGAACCTCCTAATTTCTTACCTTATCAGTCCACCAAATTTTCAACATTCATCTGCAAATGCTTTACTTCTCTTCTGTTCTGGTCTGGTTTTCCCGCAGTCCTTGTTTCACTATCATACAATGCTGTACTCAAAACATACATTCACAGGAATTTTTCCCTCAAATTATGATCTGTGTTTGGTACTCATTAACTTTTCTTGGCCAGGAATGCTCTTTTTCCAGTGCTAGTCTGGTTCTTATGTTCTCTTTGCTCATGGTTTTTTTTACAGCCTAGGTAGCAGAACTTCTTAATGTCATCTACTTTGTGATCACTGATCCTGATGTTAAGTTTCTTGCTGTTCTCATTTCTGCTACTTTTCATTACTTTCATCTTTCTTTGATTTACTTTCAGTCCAAATGATGTGGTACTCAAGCAAAAACTTATCAAACATCTAGAAACATTCACCCAGATACCTTTATCCATGGATCTAGTGAAATCATGTCTTAAGAGCACGAGTTTGTTTTCCATTATCAGTGTTACCAGAACTCATGCTGGTTTCCATAGAGGTGATCATGTTGTTCTATGGAGATTATTGAATTTGAATTCTCAACATGTTCTGGAATTTTGCCACAGGTGGAGATGAATGATATGGGATGGTGCTTTTGTAGACAATCTCTAGGGCTAATTTCTGTAGATGGGTGTCCTTCTCCATTGAAAATTCAGTATAGAATATGACATGGACTCTATTAGACCATGTACCCTTGCTGTATTTTAGTTATTTTAGATACTTTTCAAAATCATTAAAATTAATTACATCTCAGATCTTTGGAGTTGTATGACAAGTGAATTGTGGCCATATTTCTTGAACTTCTACGGTGAGGGAACATTTGGAGTCACTATTCATTACTTTCTTTTTTTGTTTTGCTACTGTCTGTTTCAGTTCCTATGTCATTAAGAAATTAACATTACTTTTTGTGCTACTGATAGCTTTTACTTATGACTAAAACTCCTTTTTGTTTTGGGGTAGCTTGTACAATATGTCTTTGCTACGGATAGTTACTGGAGGTCTTACTCAATGCAAAATGTATAACCAGAGTTCAGGAAACACTTTGATATGTTAATGCACCATAAAATTTATCAGACACAAAATATAAATTTTCCAGTTTCTGGATGCAAAATTGCAGGATTATTTACTGAGCATCATATTACCAAAGCATCAATTGAAATGTTGGATGACAGTGAGTACTCAAGTTTAAATAAACTAACTATATTCACAGTGAAATATCGTCTTTGTAAAATATGAAAATGTAGTGACATTGTGGGCTGGAAACATCCTCTAAAAGATAAACAAATATATATAGATGGAATGGAATCAGACTCTCTTGTTATCACAAACCAACATTTTACATCTGCTAATATTTTTAAAACCTTCAGTAACACTATTTTGAGCAGTTAAACAGTCTACCAGAGGATGCCTTTAACTGTGTTATTTTTCTTGGCATGTTCAGCAGGACACTGAGTTGTTGTTTTCAGTGTTGTGGACATAATTTACTATTTCCAAGTTACTGATTCATAATTAAAGTTAATTATTGCTCAAATGTTAAATCAGAGGGAAAGTTTATGGTTTAAAGTTTGCATGTTAAATGTAGGGATGAAAGACCAAGAAAACAAGCAGAATGGCTATAAGAATGTACTGGTTTATTATACTCAGCAAGATGAATAACTGATGAATCACTGGATAGGTTTGTACCTACAAGAACAGTTCATGATAGGAGGGTCTCTCCATAGTGTACAGTGTGTGTAAACAAACTACTAAAGATATAGTGAATATTGCACAATAAGTGTAAGACAAAGCATATTGAGACAGAGAGAGAAAGGCTGAATGACACTAATTTGGATGTCAGAAGGACAATGTGTTTGAAAACCACATCAGCATCTTTTTGAAAGACCTTTCACAAAACCAAAAGTAATTCCACTTATATGAAAGGCTGTCAGTGACACCAAATACAATTAACATTGTATTGACCTGCCAGACAACCTTAATACTAACCTCAGATATTTTGCAGATGATGCAGTTACCTATACTGAAGTACTTACTGAAAAAAATCTGCACAAATATTCAATAAAATCTTGATAAGATTTTAAAATTGTCCAAAGATTGGTATTGTAGTTGTAAACTGTCACAGTTGTGTTGGGAAGGCTTCAGGGCTCCAACTGCTAATAAAAAGTGCTGAACTTCAAATTTTTATGGTTACAGAAAGCTGGCTAAAGATGGAGAAACATTCAGCTGAAATATTTGCAAAGGACCTAACCAAGTTCAGAAAGTATAGATTGCCACGTGGAGTGACCAAACGGTTTGAGGTGCCATGTCACCGGAGGTTCAAGTCCTTCCTCAGGCATGGGTGTGTGTGTTGTTCTTACCATAAGTTAGTTTAAGTAGTGTGTAAGTCTAGGTACCGATGATCTCAGCAGTTTGGTCCCTTAGGAACTCACACACACACACACACACACACACACACACACACACACACACACAAAGTATAGATTAAATACAGTTGGTGGTAGAGTGTTTATTGCTGCCAGAAGTAATTTACTTTGTAATGAATTTGAAGTAGATAGTTCCATGTGAGTTAGTATTGATAGAAATTATACTTGACAACTGCAATAAAGTAATAATTGGCTCCTTTTACCAACCACCCAACCCAGATGATCCAGATCCTGAACCATTCAAAGAAAACTGGTGTCTCATTTCAAATAGGTAGCCCACTCATACAATTATAGTTAGTAGTGACTTCAATCTACCCTAAATATGTTTGCAAAAATACATGTCTAAATTCATTGGAAGGAATAAAATGTCATCCAAAATTGTACTGCATGCTTTCTTGGAAAATTATTTTCAACAATTAGTTCATAACTCCCTTCAAATTGTAAGTCTATGCAAAAACATACTTGCCCTCTCAGTAACAAATAAATATTGAGCAAATAGTGACTATCATAATGGATAAAGGGTTCACAACCACAGAGTCACTGTAGCAAGATTGAACACCATAATATCCAAGCACACCAAAAATAAACACAAAATGTATATATTTCAAATTTTCTTGATGCTTTCTGAAGAGACAGTCTCCTCACCTTTTAAACTAATTATATCAGCTTATACCAGATGTGGTTTGGATTCAAAGAAATAGAATTAATAACACTTGAGAGAGATATACCAAATAAATTAATAACAGATGGTATTGATCACCCATCGTGCAAAAAAAAAAAAAAAAAACAGTCTGTAGATTGTTGTAGAAGCTAGGAGAAAAGCATGCTAAATTTAAAAGGATACAAACTGTCCAAGAACGGCAAAGTTTTACAGGAGCTTGAAATTGAGAATGATCTTCCATGCAAGATGGTTTTAATAGAGTCCACAACAAAACTCTGCCTCAAAATCTGGCAGAAAACACAAATATAGTCTGGCTGTACATAAACTACATCACTGCGAAGATGCAATCAATATCTCCAATGTTCAATAACAATTGTAGTATTACTGATGATAGTGCCAATAAACCAGAGTTACTTTACATTGTTTTCTGAAATTTCTTCACCAGAGAAGATGAAATAAATCTTCCAGAATTTGAATCAAGAATGACTCTCCATATGATTAACTTAAAAGTAGACATCCTCAATGTAATGAAGTAGCTCAGATCACTTAACACATTGACTGCCATGGTATAGTTGGATTAGCGACCCCTTGGGGCTATTTACTTTTTTTTTCAATATCCGGCTTTCTTTTGCTCCAAGCAAACTTGTCAACTGCAAATAAAGTGAAAATATGACATTTTAGTACCTTCTTTAATTTTTTTGTGTAAGTTACATATGATTCAGTACCAGGTGCGTCTTTTGCTATGTCGCTAATAATTTTAGGTTTGTACTCCCGTCAGTTTTTCATTCCACAGCATTATTTATATGCAGTTCCATTATTGCTTTCCTGCATTGTTGTTACAGTCTTCATTCAGTGTTGTTTCCTCCATAACAAAATAATATTGTGGCAAAGGAAAATGTCATGTGGAAGTTATGAAGATGAACAAAGGCATGTACAGCAGCTTTTAGATGAAGTTATTGACATAAGTTTATGAAGATTCTGTGTCTTTATTTGGTGATAGCTCAGGCGAATTTTTAACAGAGGAGACCGGAAGTGAAACCGGAAGTTCTGATGATGGAATCACGTCAGTGAAGGTAGGAAGAAGAGTTTTATGTCCACATTCAGTCAAAGAACCAGACTTCACAGCTGTAAAAACCAGGCAACAAGGTGTCTCTAACTGTGTTAGTGCCATAACTACTGCAGATGATTCAGTTTCAATTGAAGTAAGTGTAATATCAGAAAGTTCTGAAGATGAAGTTGAGACACTTAGAACAAATTCTAATGAGATTGTCTGGGGGCCAGTTACGGGTAAAAATATGAAAAATTTTACATTTTTCATTCCAGTTCTGGAGTAAATGCTTCTGTTGCACTAACTCTCAAAGGCAAGACACCATACAATTTGTTCAAATATTTTGTAACTGATGAAATTTTAGAATATGTGACTCAACTAACTAATCTGTATGTAAAACAAGTCTTAGCAAGATTCAGTAACTGTTAATTCACGACTGAAAAGGTGGACTGATGTCAGCAAAACTGAAATTGAACAATTTTTAGGATTTTTGTTATGGATGTAACTAAATGTAAAACCAAGGATTCCAAATTATTGGTCAAGAAATATGCTCTATCACAACAATGTAAAAAATGTTGTCACACAATCATTTTGAACTACTTTTAAGTATGTGTCATTTTTCCAGTAACAACCAGTGCCCACCAGGAATCTGCTTATTCAAAATTCAACCTCTTATTGATAAATTACTGCAGAGATTTCAAAGTGTAGTTGTGCCAGAGAAAGAAGCTCTCATTGACGAAACACTGGGGCCATTTTGAGGAAGACTAAGTTTCATTCAGTATATATAGAATAAGCGCTGTAAATTCGGAATTAAATTGTTCAAGCTTTGTCTAAAGGGTAGCTGTTATTTCTCTTGCCACTTCTGTAGTTATGAGCCATATGAGTGGATTACTAATTGAGGGCAGAATCTTATACACAGACAAGTTTTACTCGAGTGTTAATCTTGCACATCAGTTTCTCGAACAATCAACACAATTAGTTGGGACTCTAAGATGTTGTACAGGCAAAACTGAAAAAGGGGGAACACAAAGCAAAGGAAAGTACTACAGGTGTAGTAGTACTGAAACGGAAAGATAAGAGGGATGTTCTGAAGCTGTTTATGCCGAAGAAGAAGCTGAAGTTCAAACCAGGAAGGGTACAAAGAAAAAAACCAGCAATGATAATTGACTATAATCAATCAAAGTCTTTTACAGATCTTTCTGACCAAATGAAGTCGTACTCGAATTGTCTAAGGTGGGGTGTGAAATGGTAAAGGAAGCTGTCAATTGAATTGGTGACAGGTTCAGCACTGTTTAATGTTCATGTGATTTACCGATACATCAACAACAAAAAGATCTCAATCACAGAATTCAACGAGGAAGTGACTTTGAGACTACTCCATACAGAAGATGCCAATGAGCCTGAGACATCTCACACCAAAACCATCGTGTTACCTGCAGATTGTGCACTTGTGAACATGGGAGCAGCCAGATGTAGGTGTACAGTGTACTACGAAAAAATGAAGAATGAATTTTGACAAGAGCAAGCTGTCAATAAATGCAAACAAACTGCATGGAAATGTAAAAATTGTGACTCATATTTTTGCATGAAGTGTTTTTTCATAAAGCACAGTGCATACAGGTGTTAGAGAAAAAAGTGGAATGACCAAAATTTTTCAGTTTTATTGTTGTTGCAATTAGAGTTGAGGAATGTAAATAAAACTGCATGTGATTTGCAATCTACTTTGTATGTAATATGTCAAACTAAACAATAAATAAATAATAAAAAGAAGAAAAGTCTAATACAACCGAGCCATGTGAGTTATATATAACTCAAGAATTCAAATGTCAATAACTATTCTTGAGCTGTTGAAAACCATAGGCCATGAACATGATTTGTTACTGTGGCCATAACCTACTGTAACACTGAGTTACAGCATACTCCTGTGAGTTACAACTGCACCACAGAGCTTTAAATGGAAAAATGTCTGTTAGTTGTATTTACTTCATGTGGCCAAAAGAGCACACTTCCTGTGAGTTATATTTAACTCACGTGGCAGTCAATGTGTTAATAAAGGCAAGGCCTCCTGTTCAGATTGTATACCAGTCAGGATCTTTTCAGAGTACACTGATACAGCAGCTCCATACTAAGCAGCCATACACAACAACCCACTCATCAAAAGATCTGTACCTGAAGACTTGAAAGTTGCACACGTCCATCAATACCCAAAAAAGGGAATAGTAGTAATCTGCTGAACTACAGACTCTTATTTATTTATTTATTTATTTATTTATTTATGCATTTATTTTACCTGGCAAGATTAGGGCCTTCAGGCCCTCTCTTACACCTAACCAGGCATACTCAGGTTGAACGAGTTACAGTTTCTACTTAACATTAAGGACATATAGCCTATTATGCAGTATTGATGTTAAAGAAAAAAATAGATATTATAACAGTAGTATAATGATAATTATAACAATAAAAAATAATTATAACAATCAATAATAATAATATGACTAATGATGAAGTTCAGTTGGCTTTTGGGATATAAACTGTTTTCAAACATTAAGAATTACCTTGAAGAAAACAATTTATTGACAAATAGTGAGCGCAGATTCAGAAAATATCATTACTGTTAAACAATACTAGCTCTTTATTCTCATGAAGTAATGAGTGCTATGAATAGAGATGCCAAATCGATTCCATATTTTTAGATGTCCACAAGGCTTTTGACACTGTTCCACATAAGCAGCTTCTAATAAAACTGTGTACCTGTGGAGTATTATCTCAGTTGTGCAACTGGATTTGTGACCTTCTGTCAGGAAGGTCAAAGTTCATAGTAATTGATGGAAAGACATTGAGGAAAGCAGAAGTAACATCTGGCATTCCACAAGGAAGTGTTACAGGTATTTTCCTGTTCCTAAACTATATAAATGATTTAGGTGAATACCTGAGCAGCCTTCTTAGATTGTTTCCAGATGATGACATTTACTGCTTTGTAAAGTCATCAGATAAGCAAAACCAGTTGCAAAATGCTTTAGATGAGATATCTTATGTGAAAAGTGGAAATTGACCATAAATAATGGAAAAAGTTAAGTCAGCCACATGAGGACTGAAAGGAAACTGCTAAATTTTGGTTACACAATAGTTCACACATGTCAAAAAGCTATAAATTCAAATAAATACTTACAGATTACAATAATGAATAACTGAAAATTGAAACACTCACATAGATAATGTTGCAGGGAAAACAGACCAAAGACTGTGAGTTCTTGGTGGAACACTTGGAAAATGCAACAGGTCAACAAAAGAAACTGCCTTCACTACACTTATACATTATCTTCTGGGCTTTTGGTTCATGCTATGGGATCAACTGTATATAGGACTGGTGAAGGACATTAAAAAAGTTCAAAGGAGAGCAGCTGATTTTTTATTATCATGAAATAAGGGAGAGTGTTCCATGGATATGGTACACAAATTGAGGTATCAGTCATTAAAACAAGGCATTTCTCATTGTAGGAGGATATTCTAATGAAACTTCTCCTCAGATCCCAAAATTACTTTGTTGGTACCAATCTACACAGAAATGGTATAAAAATTGCTTGAATGTAATTTGATGAACCCTCTGTCAGGCATTTAATTACAAATTATAGAGTAATCATGTAGATCTAGATCTAGATGTAGACGTAGATGTAGTTGTAGACATAGACGTAGATGTAGATTTGTAAATCACTAAACATTTCAGAAATATCAAATTGACCACTTCACAAAATGAAAAACACAGTGACTACAATAGCAATGAATTATGACTGGAATCAGTTAAGCAGCAGTTGTCATAGACAGTGAACTATTTGCCATAAATGGAGATTTTCAATTAACCTGTACCATGCTTTCAATGGATTTAAACCAGTCTTCCCCACAACAACAAGAAACCTGATTTTACTACTTTCTATTTGATGTCCAATATTTTGAAAAAGCCTTAGATACGTAGGGAGGCAGGAAGTTTGTTATTTAGAACATGGATGCACAAGCACAGCGCTTACAGAACAGCAAGTGTAATCGACAGCCAGCCAGTTCCAATAAATGGTGGTTTCCAATTAACCTCCATGGTTTCAAAGGATTTAAACCTGTCTTCCTCAGAAGGACAAGACACCTATTTTTACTGTTTTTAATCTGATGTCCATGTATTTCCTATGAGGACAACAAAGACAAGATTTACCTAATTGCAGTGCACACACAGGAATTTAAGCAATCATTATTCCAATGCTCTACATGCAAATGGAACAGGAACGTATCCTAAGATGTTGTATAGTAGGGAGTAGCCTTTCCCATACGCTTCCAGTGGTTTGCAAAGTATCAGCCACGATGTACATGTAAGCATCCGGAAAAGGTGAAAGAGATACACCATTAGGTGAAATACAATCAATAGTAATGACAAAAACCCTATTCTAAAATCCAAGGCTGATTAATTGGATTAATAAAACTACATTGTCACAGATTAAACATGAATGATCACAGTTTTCCTAAGTGTTTCATGACTAATTAATTTATAAGCTAACAATGCCCAAAGATGCAATTAGACCACTTTCAATATAAATTGCAGGCAATGTGTTGAGTGTTATATTAGATTGTGTGTTATGACCAGTTGCAACAGCAAAATGTTCTAAAAAAATGTATCATAGATCCCTCTAACAAAAATAACCATGTCCAGTAGTTGGAAGAAAGCACATGTCAAACCAAGCTACATGAAAGGAAGCAGAATCAATCTGAAAAACTCCCATCTGATATCTTTGACATCCATTTATTGCAGAATATTAGAAGATATTTGGAGCCCAAACATATTGATATATCTCAAACTGTAAGACCTCCTGCATGTCAGTCAGCATGGATTATGAAAACATAAGGGATGTGATACCCAATGCACACTGTTCTCACATAGCATACCGAAAGCTGTGGATCAAGCCTGTCAGGCAGAGGCAATATTTCTTGATTTCTGAAAAGCATTTTGCCCACTAACACATCAATACTCATTATCAAAACTATGACTGCATGGAGTAACAAGCGAAATTTGTGACTAGAGTATGGATTTTTTTGTACAGAGGATACAAAAATTTATCTCGGCTGGAGAGACATCAACAGATCGAGAGGTAACTTTGAGTGTGCACCAGGAAACTGTGTTGAACCCTTGATGTTCCTGTTGTATATTAATGACCTTGTGGACAATATTAATAGTAACCTCAGACTTTTTTCAGATGATGCAGTTATCCATAATGAAACACCATCTGAAAGAAGCTGCAGAAATATTCAATCTTGATAATATTTCAAAGTAGTGCACAGACTGGCAACTTGCTTCAAATGCCAAGAAATGTAAAACTGTGCCCTTCACAAAAGGGAAAAAATGTGGCATCCTATGACTATAATATCAATGAGTCACAGATGGAATTTGTCAACTCACGCAAATAACTAAGTGTAACACTTTGTAAAGATAGGAAATGGAATGATTGCACAGGCTCAGTCACAAGTAAAATACATTGCACACTGTGAATGCGCACTAGGAAAAAGCAGTATGTCTACAAAAGAGATTTTATACAAAACACATGTGCAACCCATCTTAAAATATTGTTCAAATGCCTTGGACCTGTACGAAAAAGAACTGTCAGTGAATATTGAATTGATACCAGAAAGGGCAGCAAAAATTGTCACAGGTTTGTTTGATTGATAAGAGAGGGCCATGAACATGCTGAAAGAAATAAACTGGTAGACATATGAAGACAGAGACAAACTATCCCATGAAAACCTACTTAGTAAGTTTCTAGAATAAACTTAAAGAGGTGAATCTAGGAATATATTACAACCCACTATATATCCTTCACATTGAGATTGCAAAGACAAGATTAGACTATTTACAGTTGACATTGAGGCATTTAAACAACTGTTCTTCCCTCACTACTTATGTGAATGGGATGGGGAAGAACTGTAATAAGTGGTACAATGAGATGTACCCACTATCATGCACTTTGCAGAGTGTGGGTGTGGATGTAAATGTAAATAATGCAAAATGATCTTTGACAGTGGATATGGGAAGTCTTTACTCTGGAAGATCACAGCAGCTTTTTAACCACAGAATTCTAGGCCCTCTCCTGCCTGACACATTATAGCACTGAAGGTATATACAGTTATGAAGAATCTCCCATGGGTAAGTCATTGCAATGACCACAGATAGTCACATGCCGTAATTTCTTTAGCTTAATAAATAAAACTAATGGAAAAGTAAATGTTAATGATGCTGCTGCTATCATACTCCAATCAGTAGGGCTCTTTATGCAAAAAATGGTTCAAATGGCTCTGAGCACTATGCAACTTAACTTCTGAGGTCATCAGTCGCCTAGAACTTAGAACTAATTGAACCTAACTAACCTAAGGACATCACACACATCCATGCCCGAGGCAGGATTTGAACCTGCAACCATAGCGGTCGCTCGGTTCCAGACTGTAGTGCCTAGAACCACACGGCCACTTTGGCCAGCTCTCTTTATGCATTTCAGCTTATTGTTGACCATTTATTTGCTAGAGTATATGCAAGAACTGCTGTGCATGCTGTCAAGACACATATCTCTACCTATTAAATTTCTACAAACATGTCATGAAATTTATCTGAGATAGTAACATCTAAAAAATTTTAAAAGAAATCATATGTAGGAATATTAGCTATGAACATTCATTTAACTAATACAATAAATATGCATGTACCCAATCAGTTCATAAGATTTGGAGCTCACGTATGCCTAACTTGAAACATGTCAGGGACACTGCATTAAACCAAAGCAAATGTGTGCCAAATGAATAGTAACAAGAGTGTACTGATACTGACTCTTCTATTATGCAGCTCAAGTTTTATCACTCAAGGGAATATGAGAGACTGTAATAAAGAAATGTAGAACATTGTCAACACTTAACAATGTAGTGGTCTTTTACCCCATATGTCATGCACCACCTCTGACTTGGTGTTCTTTATTACTCGAACACATCTCCAGTACTTTTGTTATAGCATCTCATTTCTTAAACATTACTTAATTTATTACACAATGTCATTGTTTATGAAAGTTTAATTGTTACCTCCTGTGACTGTCTAATGTTTCTGATTTACCATAGTTGTTCCTGTATAGCCAGTCGGTAAGCAAGTACATTTCACTGATCTCTACATTATTTCCATCTTTACTCACTTTTAACAAAAAGCTGCTGTGTAGCTTCCTCATAGCATGTGTAGCTGGATGCTTTCAGTAGGTTTAAAAGTGAAAACTTGATATATAGCCACAACATCAAGACTTATATTCACTGTCATCTTAAATTATTTTCTTTCATTGTTCTTAGATTCTGTTTTTATTATTAACTCCAGCAAAACTTTTGTAATAAAGAGTTTCACTATCTTCTGTTCTATGTTTCTTATTTAATCTTATTTCACCAAACATTTCTTAAATTTAGGTAATGAGATTTTCACTCTGTAGCGGAGTGTGCACTGATATGAAACTTCCTGGCAGATCAAAACTGTGTGCTGGAGCAAGACTCAAACTTGGCACCTTTACCTTTTGCAGGCAGGAGCTCTACTATCTGAGCTACCCAACCATGACTCATGCCCCATCCTCACAGCTTCACTTCTGTGAAAGGCAAAGGTCCTGAGTTCGAGTCTCGGTCATTTCATAAATTTCCATCAGTGGGTCTCAGCTATTTGTAAAACCTTTCTATGTGATTCAGATAACATTAAGAAACCCTAAATCAATTGAAATGACATACAAGTACCATAAATAGATGTCAATAGGATCAGACTAAATGAAGCTCAATATGTGACAGTTCTAGACATCCAGGGGCATAATAAACTAAGATGACACCAGAATTGGAAAACGGAACGATAATATGAGGTCAGTCATAATGAAGCAAATTCTGACTCAGTCACATCACTTTATATCCAGACATAACACTGCTGAATGATATGAACTGCACTGAGCATATGAGACCAGCTGCAGAGAAAGCAAATGGCTGACTTTGGTTTACTGGGAGAACTCTGTGATAGTGAAGCAACCCATAAAGGAGACTACATACATAATGTATGTGTGACTTATTCCTAAATACTGATCAATTGTTTGGGATTCCCACCAGGTCAGACTAATGGAAATCATTAAAACAATTCAGAAGTGCACTACTAGATTTTTAACCAGTAGGTTGTCTCAAAAGGAAAGAGTTATGGAAATGCTAAGTCACTTTCAAGGGGAATCTATGGAGAAAAGATGATCTTCTTGCAAAATACTATCAAGGAAGGTTATAGAGCTAGAATTTTTGACAGACTGCAGAATGATTCTACTACTTCCAAAATTCATCTAATGGAAAGACAAAATAAAGGATATTAGGGCTTGTCCAGATAATAAAATAAAGGATAGTAGGGCTAATACAGAGGTCAACTGGCAATAAATCTTCCTTCACTCCTTTTGTGAGTGGAACAGTAAAGGGAATAAATAGCAGGGTACAAATTACTCTCTTCCGTGCATTGTACAATGGCTTGTAGCAATACCAGAGAAGGAAAGTTGCTACTCACCATATAGTGGAGATGCTTGGAGTCATGATAGGCACAACAAATAAGCACAACAAAAAGAAACACAATTAAGCTTCACACACACACATAAAAACACACACACACACACACACACACACACACACACACACACACACACACACACACGTAAATGCAACTTGCACCCACATCTGCAGTCCCAGAGAGCTGAAACCACAAAGCGAACAGCAGCACCAGTGCATGATGGGAGCGGCGACTGGGTGGGGGTAAGGAGGAGGCAGGGGTGGGGAGTGGGAGGGTTAATATGGTGGGAGTGGCAGACAGTAAAGTATTGAAGTTTACATGGAGGGCAGGGGAAAAGTTGCAGAGGGGGCAGGGGGTAAGTACCGGAAAGGAGAGAAATAAAAGGAGTAAAAAGAAATTAAAAGACTGTGTGTGGCAGTGAAATGATGGCTGTGTAGTGCTGGAATGGGAACAGGGAGGAGGCTGGATGTGTGAGGACAGTGATTAACGAAGGTTGGGCCAGGAGGGTTACGGGAACGTAGGATCTATTGCACAGAAAGTTTACACCTGCACAATTCAGAAAAGGTGGTATTGGTGGGAAGGATCCATATGACACAGGTAGTGAAGCAGTCATTGAGATGATGGATATCATGTTTGGCAGCGTGTTCAGCAACAGGGTGGTCCACTTGTTTTTTGGCCACAGTTTGTCGGTGGCTGTTCATGTGGACAGAGAGCTTGTTGGTTGTCATGCCTACATAGAATGCAGCACAGAGGTTGCAGCTTAGCATGTTAATCACATCACTGGTTTCACAGGTAGTCCTGTCTTTGTTGGGATAGGTGATGTTAGTGACCGGACTGGACTAGGTGGTGGTAGGAGGATGCATGGGACAGGTCTTGGATCAAGGTCTATTACAGGAGTATGAGCCATGAGTTAAGCAATTGGGAGCAGTGGTTGTGTAAAGATGGACGAGTATAATTTGTAGATTCGGTGGACAGTGGAATACCATGGTAGGAGGGGTGGGAAGGATAGTGGGCAGGACATTTCTCATTTCAGGGCATGATGAGAGGTAATCAAAACCCTGTCAGAGAACGTAATTCAGTACTCCAGTCTCAGATGGTAATGAGTTATGAGGGGAAAGCTCCTTTGTGTCTGGACTGTGAGACTTTGGGAGATGGTGGGAGACTGGAAAGATAAGGCATGGGAGATTTTTTTTGTACAAGGATGGGAGGATAATTATGGTCAATGGAGGCTTCGGTGAGACCATCAGTATATTTTGAGAGGGACTGTTCATCACTGCAGATGTTATGACCACGGGTAGCTAGGCTGTATGGAAGGGACTTCTTGGTATGGAATGGGTGGCAGCTGTTGAAGTGGATGTATTGCTGGTGGTTAGTAGGTATGATATGGACGAAGGTACTGATGTAGCCATCTCTGACGTAAAGGTCAACATCTGGGAAGGTGGCTTGTTGGGTTGAGTAGGACCAGGTGAAGCAAATGGGGGAGAAGTTGTTGAGGTTCTGGAGGAATGTGAATAAGGTATCCTAACCTTCAATCCAGATAGCGAAGATGTCATCAATGAATCTGACCAAGGTGAGGGGTTTCGGATTCTGGGTTTTTAGGATGGATTCCTCTAGATGGCCCATGAATAGGTTAGCATAGGATGGTGCCATGCAGGTGCCCATAGCCATACCATGAATTTGTTTGTAGGTAATACCTTCAAAGGAGAAGTAATTGTGGGTGAGGATATAGTTGGTCATGGAGACTAGGAAGGAGGTTGTTGGTTTGGAATCCATAGGGCATCTGGAAAGGTAGTGTTCGATAGCAGTAAGGCCATGAGCATTAGGAATGTTTGTGTACTGGGAGGTGGCATCAGTAGTGATGAACAAGGCATTGTGTGGTAAAGGGACAGGAACTGTGGAGAGTTGGTTGAGAAAATGGTTGGTATCTTTTATATAGGAGGATAGGTTACAGGTAATAGGTTGAAGGTGTTGGTCAACGAGAGCAGAGATTATCTCAGTGGGGGCACAGTAACCAGCCACAATGGGGCATCCTGGGTAGTTGGATTTATGGAATTTAGGAAGCATGTAGAAGGTGGTAGTGCGGGGAGTGGTAGGGGTAAGTAGAGAGATGGACTCTGTTGAGAGGTTCTGGGATGGGCCTAAGGATTTGAGTAGTGTTTGAAGATCCTGATGGATTACTGGAATGGGATCACTGTGGCATGGTTTGTAGGTGGATGTATCTGACAACTGATGAAGTCCATCTGCCATATAATCCTTGCAAGTCAAAACAACAATGGTGGAACCTTTGTCAGTAGGTAGGATTATAAGGTTAGGATCAGTTTTTAGATGGTGGACTGTGGTTCTTTCTGCAGATGTAAGGTTAGTTTGCATGTTGAGGGATTTGGAGAATGACGTTGAGGTAAGGTTCGAGGTTAAGAAATTCTGAAAAGTTAACAGGGGGTGGTTTGGAGGCAGTGGGGGCAGATTACGGTTGGATGGAGGAGTGAACTGAGTGAGGCAAGGTTCAATACTGGTCTTTGGTTGAATCTGATTGGTCGGGTTGGTGGCAAAAAAGTTTTACCACTGTAGGGACCAGGAGAAGGAGACGGGGGCTTTAACTAGTCTTGCATGGTTGAATTTGGGAGTGGGGCAAAAGGTGAGGCCTTTGGAAAGGACTGATATTTCTGTGGCTTCTGAAGGAAAGGTTCATAAATGTGTTGCGGGTCTGTTTAGGTTCTGCAGTCTGCATGGTGGTGGGAGGGAATTTTGGAGGGAGGGGTAAATGTAGTAGGTCTGCAAGACAGCGTTTTTCAGCAATGAGTGTGTGTGGGGGAAGTTTGGAAGTTTTTGTTGAAGTGGTGGCCAGTGGTACTCTGAGACGGGAGCAAGAAGTTAGTAGGATGGAGAGCTTCTGGAGGTGGCCTTGTGCATGTTGCTCATGTTCCTGCAGGGCAAGAGTTTCAATATGAGTTATGGTATTACATAACAGGAGAATTCTTATGGGTTTCAAGAATTTGGGATTACATAGCATAACACACATTGCAACTCTTGCCCTGCAGGAACTTGAGCAACATGCACAACACCACCTCAAGAAGCTCTCCATCCTAATCACTTGCTATTCCCACCTCAGAGTATCACTGTCCACCACTTCTACAACAACCTCCAAACCTCCTCCACACCCCCTCATTGCTGACAAACCTTGTCTCACCCACCTACTATACTTACCCCACCCAACAAAACCCCCTCCCACCACCACACAGAACCCAGAACCTAAACAGACCTGCAACATACTTATGTACCTTTCCTCCAGAACCCTTGGTCCCACAGAAATATCAGTCCTTTCCAAAGGCCTCACCTTTTGCCCCACTCCCAAAATTCAACCAGGCAGGACTAGTTAAAGACCTTCTCTCTTTCTGCCGGTCCCTACAGTGGAAACCCTTTTTTGCTATCAACCCAACCAATCAGACTCAATCAAAGACCAACACTGAACCTTGCCTAACTCAGTTCACTCCTCCATCCAACCATGATCCACCCCCACTGCCTCCAAATCACCCCTGTTTCTTAACCTCGAACCCTGCCTCAACGTCATTCCCCCAATCCATCAACATGCAAACTAACCTTACAACTGCAGAAAGAACCACACTAAACAATCTAAAATCTGATCCCAACCTTATAATCCGACCTGCTGACAAAGGTTCCACCATTGTTGTTTTGATCCGCAAGGATTATATGGCAGAAGCACTCCGTCAGTTTTCAGATACTTCCACCTACAAACCATGCCACAGTGATCCCATTCCAGTAATCCAGCAGGATCTCCAAACACTACTCACATCCTTAGGCCCATCCCAGAACTTCACCCCAGAGTCCATCTCTCTACTTACCCCTACCACTCCCCGCACTACCACCTTCTACATGCTTCCTGAATTCCATAAATCCAACCACCCAGGATGCCCCATTGTGGCTGGTTACTGTGCCCCCACTGAGATAATCTCTGCTCTTGTAGACCAACACCTTCAACCTATTACCCGGAACCTATCCTCCTATATAAAAGATACCAACCATTTCCTCAACCAAATCTCCACAGTTTCTGTTCTTTTGCCACACGATGCCCTGCTCATCACTATTGATGCCACCTTCCTGTGCACAAACATTCCTAATGCTCATGGCCTTACTGCTATCGAACACTACCTTTCCAGACACCCTATGGATTCCAAACCAACAAACTCTTTTCTAGTCTCTATGACCGACTATATCCTCACTCACCATTACTTCTCCTTTGAAGGCATTACCTGCAAACAAATTCATGGTATGGCTATGGGCACCTGCATGGCACCATCCTATGCTAACCTATTCATGGGCCATCTAGAGGAATCCTTCCTGAAAACACAAAATCCCAAACCCCTCACCTGGGTCAGATTCATTGATGACATCTTCGCTATCTGGATTGAAGGTTAGGATACCTTATTCACATTCCTCCAGAACCTCAACAACTTCTCCCCAATTTGCCTCACTTTGTCCTACTCAACCAAACAATCAACCTTCCTAGATGTTGACCTTTACGTCAGAGATGGCTACATCAGTACCTCCGTCCATACCATACCTACTAACCACCAGCAATACATCCACTTCAACAGCTGCCACCCAATCCATACCAAGAAGTCCCTTCCATACAGCCTAGCCACCCGTGGTCATAACATCTGCAGTGATGAACAGTCCCTCTCAAAATATACTGATGGTCTCACCGAAGCCTCCATTGACCATAATTATCCTCCCATCCTTGTACAAAAAAAATCTCCCATGCCTTATCTTTCCAGTCTCCCACCATCTCCCAAAGTCTCACAGTCCAGACACAAAGGAGCTTTCCCCTCATAACTCATTACCATCCGAGACTGGAGTACTGAATTACGTTCTCTGACAGGGTTTTGATTACCTCTCATCATGCCCTGAAATGAGAAATGTCCTGCCCACTATACTTCCCACCCCTCCTACCATGGTATTCCACTGTCCACCGAATCTACAAATTATACTCGTCCATCTTTACACAACCACTGCTCCCAATTGCTTAACTCATGGCTCATACTCCTGTAATAGACCTTGATGCAAGACCTGTCCCATGCATCCTCCTACCACCACCTAGTCCAGTCCGGTCACTAACATCACCTATCCCAACAAAGACAGGACTACCTGTGAAACCAGTCATGCGATTAACATGCTAAGCTGCAACCTCTGTGCTGTATTCTATGTAGGCATGACAACCAACAAGTTGTCTGTCCACATGAATGGCCACTGACAAACTGTGGCCAAACTACAAGTGGACTAGTCTGCTGCTGAACACGCTGCCAAACATGACATCCCTCATCTCAATGACTGCTTCACAGCCTGTTCTATATGGATCCTTCCCACCAATACCAGCTTTTCTGAAATGCGCAGGTGGGAACTTTCCCTGCAATACATTCTACATTCCCATAACCGTCCTGGCCCAACCTTCGTTCACTGTCCTCACCCATCCAGCCTCCTCCCTGTTCCCATTCCAGCACTACACAGCCATCATTTCACTGCCACACACAGTCTTTTAATTTCTTTTTACTCCTTTTATTTCTCTCCTTTCCAGTACTTACGCCCTCCCCTCTCCGCACCTTCTCTCCTGCCCTCCGTGTAAACTTCAACACTTCACTGCCCGCCACTCCCACCATACTATCCCTCCCTCTCCGCTCTCCCTGCCTCTGCCTAATCCTTACTACCACCCAGTCGCCACTCCCATCATGCACTGGTGCTGCTGTTTGCAGTGTGTTTTCAGCTCTCTGAGACTGCAGACATGTGTGCAAGTTCTGTTTACGTGAGTGTGTGTGTGTGTGTGTGTGTGTGTGTGTGTGTGTGTGTGCGTGTGTGTGTGCGTGCGTTCTTGTATGCGTGTCTACTGCTGACAAAGGTCTTAATGGTCAAAAGCTTTAATTGTGTGTATCTTTTCGCTGTGCCTATTGTGACTTATCATCTCCACTGTATGGTGAGTAGCAACTTTCCTTCTCTGGTGTTCTTACATTCCATCCTGTATTTTCCATTGTTTGACAATGGCTTGTAGAGTATATATGCAGATGTAGATGATTTTGAGTAACTGCTGTATATTCAATCTGCCCGTAACATCTAAACTTTGCCTGATATCACATGCTATAGCTATTTGATGCTTCTGAAGATTAGTGAACAGCTCTCACTTATTAGTAAATAGCTGACAATGCAGTTCTGCACATGTACTATTACAATGGTAAGTTTCAGTGTCAATAAATGAGACATCGGGAAAAACAAGCCTGGTTCCAGAGTATAGGGCCAATGGTTGCCACTTGTTAGGTATGTGATTCCTGACAAAAAATGCTGCAATGTGTCCTTTTCAGGGAGCGAGAACATAAAAACAGGGCATATGAACATTTAACTTATTTCTCTGTTCTCCCCAAGACACTCTGTGGATTACTACAGGTGAATGAAGATTGTGAGGAGCAAGCCTTAATGTCTGTACATGACATGCATTTCACAGTATGGTACACCTGTCATCAAAAATTATTTCTTGGCAGATTATAAAAAAATAAATAAATAAGTATGTAATAAGTAAGTAAGTAAGTTTGTGATAAGTTGCCATGTATGTGTGGTAAGATTAGCACTCTTGTATTAGGAACTACTTACATAAATTGCTACCAAAATTAGGATCACTTAGAATTAATATACATGCTTAGAGACCATTATTTGAAGCATATCTCATTGTATGCAGATTATCAAACAGGAAACTAAGGATTCTTCTCACTGTATGACATCAGAAGCACTATTCTACAACAGGATTAGGGATGACTAGTAGTGACAAAAAGCAAAGTGTAAGATTTTAATGATCCTTTTATTTCATACTCCAAGAAATTTTACAAAAGGTTTCTGCAGCTAGGATAACTACAAATAACTTCATCAGCTAGAGAGTGATAGTTACAGCATAGGCCACTCTTTTTCCCATAGCCATGACAGACAAGCATTCTAAATGATACACAATATTTTCAAAAGAAAGTTAAAGAAATTGTGGATTTATAATTTGTTAAGTAGTTGCAGTAAAGAAAAGTCCTAAACAGACAACCACTCACTTTTAAGTTGAATGGTAGACAAGGAAATAATATGTTCAAATGTTAACTTTATAAAGTAATGAACTTTTAGTAACTGACATAGCAGGCAGGTATTGTGCACAGAAGGAAAGAAAAAGAAGAAAGAAAGATGGAAAACACATACACACACACAAAGAGAGAGAGAGAGAGAGAGAGAGAGAGAGAGGGGGGGGGGGGGGAGAGTTCCAGCTAGAGAGTGGGTAGTGTGTACAGCTGCAACAGCCTTTCTGAATGACAGGTCAGCAGATAGTCACCCGTAATTTTTACTTGTTTGTCTGCCATTCAGAAATTCATCTAAAGTGAATGGTAGCCTGTTCTCAGTTCATTTTTACATTTCACAGTCACTTTTAATTTGTGTCACTGGAGGAATATATGTTTCAGTTATCTGAAGAATAATTCAGAAGGAATTTATTTACACCTAAGTTGTAGTTAACTAGCCTGATGTCATATTTAGAGTAGTACGGTAAACTAATTATCTCATGAATAGCTGATATGTATTTAGAAGCTCCACATCTCCACAACAAAACAAAAATACCCAGCATTGAACTGAAAGCTTGAGAAAGTAGTGCACTACTTGTTACACATTAGTTTCATGAGAATGTGACAGAAAATACAAGATGAAGTAAAAAGTGCATATGAGGATAGAAGACTTCACAGTAAAGAACAGAATTGCTGAGAGTGGACAGGCATGTTCAAAGATAGAAAAAGCTTTACTTTTTGAGTGAGATGTCTGTGTGTTTGTCAGAAATTAAAAAGCAGTTTGTCCAAAAGCTAAGCAATTTTACATTTTTTGCTCAGTGTCTTCTATATTTGGTGAGTAGTCATCTATCCTCATAAACAGAGAGTCATGACTGTTTTGTTTTTATGTCAGTTCAATAACAAAAAGCAATTCAAGCAAGGAATTAGAATTAAATGTTGTTGTCACAGCTGTAGTTCCATTATATTGATGTAAAAATGCATATTTTACTGTTAGAATGGAAACATGGAGCTCAACATTAAACTGGCATGCACAAAAAAGGGGGACTTTGTCCTGCTTTTGCAGGATGCATAATTGCCTTTATTAGTTACAATACTATGTTAATTTTTGTACAGGTGATATAAAAAGTATATTAACAAGTAATAATATTTACAATATTAAATCAAAATGCTTTTTAAACTGCATATAACACAGATTGTAAGAAACACTACATACACTTCAATAGCTCTAAAAAAAAATGTTAATTACTTTAGCTATGACTACCATAAAACAGTAATACTGAAGAGATCATATATGAATTGTATTTATTACTACAGCAATGGCCAGAGAGTTATAAGGAAACTGGACCTGTCTGCATTAACAACACCAAATTTTATAGTAAAACTTATTGAATTACAGTGCTGTTGTTGCTCAGTCATTAGAGTCCAGTTCCTTATTAGTAGGTGGATGTCAGCATGTAAGAACACTTAATACAAAAAGCAAAAATCTGAGTCTAAATGATTTTTTTCGATTGATAATATTTTCGTCGGAAGCAGCTGGCAAGACTCTAACATGATCGCCTCCTATGAAAGAAATTGAATGAAAAAAATTTCATTGTCAAACAATGGAAACTCAAGGTTGTGTAATCAACAGTACAAGGAAAAGATAGATTGCTACTCACTGTAAATATGACACATAAAATTGCAGACAGGCACAGCAAAAAGACACTTATACATCAGCATTTAGCCAAAAGTCTTTGTCACACGCACATGAGCACCATCTCTAGAACTCAGACTGGAATACAACTGTCACATAGGATGGCAGCAACAATCTTGAGGGGGTGGGGGAGGGGTAAAGGATAGTAGGTCATAGATGGGGAAAGAGAAGAGCATTGACTCTGGCGAATCAAGCAGGGACTAAACTGCTAACAGGTACAGTATTGGGAAGCTATGGGGCAGGTGGTTGGAGAGGGGGGAGGGAGAATGGGAAGCCAGAAAGGAGAGGAGCAGGGAAGAGGAAATACAGGTGGGTGCATTGACAGATGGTGGCACACAAAGAGGGTGGGAGACAACAATACTGAGGAGGTTACAGGATGGAGGGGTTGGAAACCATAGCAGAGGCTGTGAGGACAGTAGGTTAGGTTGAGGCTGGGGTTCCACCTGTACATTTCAGAAAATCTGGTGGTGGAGAGGGGAATTCAGATGACTTTGATAGTGAAGCAGCCATTGAAATCAAGCAAATTTTCAGCTGTATATTGTGCCACATGGTGGTCTACTTTGCTCTTGGCCACAGTTTGGTGGTGGCTCTTCATCCTGATGGACAGCTGGTTGGTAGTCATACCAATATAAAAAGCCATGCAATGACTGCAGCAGAGCTGACATATGACATAGCTGATTTCACAGGTGGCCTGGCCTCTGATGAGGTAGGATAAGCTTGTGACAGGACTGGAGTAGAAATTGCTGGGTGGGTAGATTGGGCAGGTCTTGCATCTGGGACTTCCACAGATATGATCTCTGTGGCAAGGGGTTGGTATTTGGATTGGATAGGGATGGACTAGGATGTTGTGGAGCTTGGATGGGTGATGGGACACCACTTTAGGAGAGGCAGGAAAGATCTTAGGTAGGATGTCCTCATTTGAGGCCCAGATAATAAATAATCGAAGTCCTGATGAAGGTTGTGATTCAGTTATTCCAGTCCAGGGTGGCATTGGGTGATGAAGGGAACTCTCCGTAGTACCTGGTTCTTGGGGGTAGGGGAAGATTGGGGGTGTGATGAGAAATGGTACAGAAGATCTGTTTGCAGATTAGATCTGAGTGATAGCACCTGTCTGTGAAGGTCTTGGTGAGACCCTAAGCATTTTGGGCAAGGGAGTTACTGAAATTGCAGCTAGGCTGTCACCAGATAGGTAGGCTGTATACGAGGGATTCTTTGGTGTGTAAGGGATGACAGCTGTCAAAATGCAGGTACTGTTGGTTGTTTGTGGGTTTAATGTGAACAGAGGTGTGGATGGAGCTGTCAGAGAGGAGGAGGTCAAAGTCTAGGAAGGTGGCACACTGGGTTGAGGAGGATTAGGTAAAGCAGATGGGAGAGAAGGTATTGAGGTTGTGCAGGAATCAAGACAGGCTGTCCTGGCCCTCAATCCAGATCACAAAGATATTATTAGTGAATCTGAACAAGGCCTGAGATTTTGCATTTTGGAAGGGCTAGCAAGGTGTCCTCCAGATGACCCATAAAAATGCTGGCATAGAAGGGTGCCATGCAGGTGTCCATGACCATGCTGCAGATTTCTTAGTATACTTTCACCTCAAAGGAGAATTTGTGAGCTAGGTTAAAGTTATTAAGTGTATGAGGAATGAGGTAGTGGGTTTGCAGTGCAAAGGACATTGGGAGAGGTAGTGTTCAATAGCAATAAGACCGTGGATGTTGGTGTATGGAAAAGTGGCATCAACAGTGACTAGTAGGAATCCAAGAGATAAAGGGGTGGAGATGGTAAAGACTTGGTGAAAGAAGTGGTGGGTATCTTTGATATGAGAGGCTAGATTATGGGCAGCTGCTTCGAGCTCTTGGTCAATGAGGGCTGAGACTCTTTCTGTGGTGGCACAATAACCAGCTAGAGTGGTGTATTCAGGGTCGTTGCATTTATGGATATTGGAGAGCATGTAGAAGGTGGGTGTGGGGATATTATAGTGGCAAGGAGGGACAGGTTCTCTAAAGGCCTAAGACAATAAGCAGGAATTTGAGGTTATGTTGGACTTTTGGGATGGGACCACTGTGACAGAGTTTATGGATGGGAGTGTTAGATAACTGAGAGGGGCCATCTGCCAAGTAGCCACTGTGATTCATAAAAACAGTGGTGGAACAATTGTCTGCAGGTAGGATGAGTAGTTCAGGATTTGTTTTGTGTATAGCTGTTCTTTCTTCTGCTGAAAGGTAAGTGTTCTGAGGAAGGGCCTTGGGGATGGATAGTGAAGCCAAGTTGGAAATAAGGAATTTCGGGAAGTTGACCAGGGGGTGATGAGGTGGGAGGGAGAGAGAATCACCGTTGGACAGTGGTATGAACTGCAGCATTCTCTGGAATAATAACTTAGCTGAAATCCAGATCAATCAGTAATTATTATATATTACATTATCACATCATATATTCTGAAACTACAATATTTAATTTATATTTGACTGAAAGTTAGTCAATGTACATGAGTTTGAAATGAATATTAACCATTTAAATTGTTTGATGCTCTGTATCTCAATCTCAATATATTTCATTTACGTCATTATTCCAGAGAACACCTCAGTTGGGAGTGGCAGGGTTCAACGTTGGGATTAGGTTGGCTATGGTTTGAGGGACTGAGGGCAAAGAAGTACTTCCATCGTAGGGATTGGGAGAAGGAGATTAGGCTATCAAAATCTCTGCCCCCTCTGCAAGATATTACTATTGTGTAATCTCTGATAGGTACATCACATCTTTAAAACTGAATGTCTTAATCTCAAGCACCTGCAGGAGCATTCCAGACACCACCTCCATAAGTTATCAAACCTGGTGACATCCTACTCCTGCTTCGGGGCACTGTGCCCCCTTGTC
Organism: Schistocerca gregaria; assembly: GCF_023897955.1. Taxonomy (NCBI): domain Eukaryota; kingdom Metazoa; phylum Arthropoda; class Insecta; order Orthoptera; family Acrididae; genus Schistocerca; species Schistocerca gregaria. The sequence continues at coordinate 565,768,261 of NC_064931.1, forward strand.
AACCCCTCATAGCACCCTGATCCTGCCTAGCTGACCTTTTCAACTTGCCGCATCCCCCAAAACTCCCTACTGGCATTCCACTAAACCCAGAGCTGAAACATTCCTGTAACACTGATATTAACCTTTCCACCAAAACCCTCAACACCACAGAAGTTCCAGTCTTATCCAAAGGCCTCATCATTAGCCCTACACCCAAATTTAACTGTGTTGGAGTTGTCAAAGACCTGCTTTGCTTCTTTTGATCCCTGTAATGGAAACCACTTCTTTACAATGAATCCCTTCAACCAAAGCCAACCTAATTTCAACACTGAACCAGGCCTCTCCAGTTCATACCACCATTCACCTGTGACCCTCTGCCTTTACCACCTAACTGTCCTATGGTCACGTTACAGGAATTCCTTACTTTCAGCTTGGTCTCACCATTCTTCCACAGGTCCCTTCCTTAGAACATCAACCTTTCAGTAGAAGAAAGGGCAACCATACACAACCTCAAAACAAATCCTGACTTGATCATCCTATCTGCAGACAAAGGTTCCACCACAATTGTTATGAATCATTGTGACTACCTGGTGATGTGCCTCTGTCAATTATCTGACTCCTCCACCTATAAACTCTTCCAGAGTGACCCCATTCCAAAGGTCCAACATAGCCTCCAATCCCTGATTTAAAGTCCTCGGCCTTTCCCAGCACTTCTCCCCTGAATCTATTTCCCTCCTCACCAGTATGACACCCTGCACACCCACATTCTACATGCTCCTCAAAAACTACTTCCCACAATCCTGGACCCCCACTGTAACTGCATATTGTGTCCCCACTGAAAGAATTTCAACCATGATTGACCAGTACCACCAACCAGTTACCCATAACCTATCCTCCTATGTAAATAACACTAACCACTTCCTTGAACCGACTCTACACCATCCTCACCCCTTTACCTCCTGGATTCCTACTTGTTGCCATTGATGTCACTTCCCTACACACCGACATCTATGGTCTTAGTGCTATTGAACACTACCTTTCTCAAAATCCTTCAGATTCTAAATCCACTACCTCATTCAATCTCATTCCTCATATAACTTCATTACTTTATCCTAGCTCACAACTAGTTTTTCTTTGAAGGGAAGGTCTACAAACAAGTTTGCAGCACAGTCATGGGCACTTCATGATCTTGACTAAGGGCCAGGGCACCCTATCTTCATCACAACCTCAACACTGCATCCCCTCTCTGCTCCACCTGATCCTCCTCAACTCAGTGTGCCACCTTCCTGGGAGTTGACCTCTTCCACTCTCATGGCTCCATCCACACCTCTGTTCACATTAAATCCACAAACAACCAATAGTAACAGCATTTTGACAGCTGTCATCCTTTACACACCAAAAAACCCCATATAGCCTAGCCACTTGGTGACAGTGTGTCTGCAATTTCAATAACTCCCTTGCCCAGTATGCTGAGGGCATCACCAAGACCTTCACAGAGAGGTGCTATCAGATCTAGTCTGTAAACAGATCTCCCATATCATTTCCGATCACACCCCGAGACCTCTCACCATCCCCAAGAACCAACTACAATGGAGAGCCCCCTTTGTCTCCCAAAACCACTCCAGGCTGGAACAACTGTACCACATCCTTAATCGGAGCTTTGATTACCTACTACCATGCCATGAAATGAGGGACATCTTACCATAGATCCTTCCCACCCCACCCAAAGTGGTGTTCCATCACCCACCCAACCTCCACAACACCCAGTCCATCCCTATGCCACTCCCAATACCAACCCTTTGCCACAGGGATCGTATCCCAGTGGAAGACCCAGATGCAAGAACTACCAAATCCACCCACCCACCAGTTAATATTCCAGTCCTGTCACAGTATTACCCTACCCCATCAGAAGCCAGGCAACCTATGAAAGCAGCCATATCATATACCAGCTCTGCTGCAATAATTGCACAGCTTTGTATATTGGTATGACTACCAATCAGTTGCCCATCAGGGTGAACAGCCACCACCATACTGTGGCCAAGAGCAAAGTAAAGCATGATGTGGGACAACAGCACAACATGTAGCTGAACATAACATGCTTGATTTCAGTGGTTGCTTCACCATCAGAGCCATATAGATTCTCTCTTCCACTATCAGCTGTTCTGAAATGTGCAGATGGGAAGTATCCTTGCAACACATTCTGCACTCCCAAAATTATCACAGCTTCAACCTAGGATAACCCACTGCTCCAACTCCTACCACCCAATGATTTTCACACCTTCTGTCCTGCCACCTCCTCCCTTTTCTCATCTCCCACCTTCTTTGTGCAGTGCCCTTGACCAATCTGCCCTCTTCCCTGCGCCTCTCCTATTTTGCTTCCCATTTTCCCCCTCTCCCCCTCCCCTCCTCCCTCCACAACAGCTTCCTGACATCACACCTGTTAACAGTCTAGTCCCTGCATACTCTGCCAGACAACATTCTCCCCCCCTCCCCCTCCTTGTACCCTGCTATGCCTTCCCCTTTGTTGCCCCTCCAGATTGTTCCTTCCATTCTGCATGAAGCTGCATTCTGGTCTGAGCCACCGGAGATGGTGGTCATGTGCACACATGAGGTGTCCTAGCTTGTGTGAATGAATGTGTGTTTCTGTTTCTTTTTCTGATGAAGGTTTTGTGCAGAAGGAAATGTGTAAGTTTCTCCTCGCTGTGGCTGTCTGCAACTCAACATGTCATCTTTATGGTAAGTAGTAATCTACATTTTCTTCATATTGTTAACAGTTTATATTTTGTCTTGAGTTATCCATTAATGGAAGACAATAACTTGTGTTCCTCTATGAATTAATAATTTACAAGGAGTAACACTCGTGATCTGTATAATAAAAATAGCAACAAAGAGGTAGTAAATAACTCATTACTGTAGAGTCAACCCTTTCAACTGATTAAATTATTTTCTGGTTAAACTATAAGATAAATATGTATACAAAGATATCATGATGTTATTTTTGATGATGTAACTCATCAAGTGAAAGAATAATTTTCTCACTTGTGATAGCAAAACTCACAACTGAATGATTCTCTAAAATGAGGCCAATGAATGAATGCAGATTCTTATAATTGAAAGGAAATGACTCCCTGTTCCAATATTTATTGCAGCAGCAAAAAATACACTCCAAGACAAAAAAAATTATGCACCAGAAGGGAATTATCTGAATGGGATGGCAATCAGTATATGTGATTTGCATGTAGAGACAAACAAATGATCACAATTTCATGCAAATTAGTCAATTTGTTTGAGAGAAAGATCTTCACAAACTGAGCAAGTTAATAATGCCTTGGTCCAAGTCTGACCGTTACTCAAGCAGCTACTCAGCTCAGCACTGACTGACAGAGCTGTTGGATATCCTCCTGAGGGATAGTGTGCAAATTTCTTGGAAATGGCACATTAGATAATTAAGATACCATGATAGTTGGAAGTCCTGCCAATAATACTCCAAATGTTTTTAATTGGGTGACCTTACTGACCAAAGTATGGTTCACGAAGACAAGCAGCAGCCACATTATCTTGCTGAAATATAAGCTCATGATTGCTTGCCATGAATGGCAACAAAACAGGACATGGAGTATCATTAATTTACTGCTGTGCTGCAAGAGTGCTGCAGATGAAAACCAAAGGGGTCCTGCTACAAATGAAATGGTGGTGGTGGTGGTGGTGGTGGTGGTGGTGGTGGTGATGGTGGTGGTGGTGGTTAGCGTTTAACGTCCCGTCGACAACGAGGTCATTAGAGACGGAGCGTAAGCTCGGGTTAGGGAAGGATTGGGAAGGAAATCAGCCGTGCCCTTTCAAAGGAACCATCCCGGCATTTGCCTGAAATGATTTAGGGAAATCACAAAAACCTAAATCAGGATGGCTGGAGACAGGATTGAACCGTCGTCCTCTGAAATGTGAGTCCAGTGTGCTAACCACTGCGCTACCTCACTTGGTACAAAATGAAATGGCACCCCAGACCATCACTCCTGGTTGTAGGGATCATATGATGTGTGACAGTCAGGATGGTATCCCACTACTGTCTGGTGCATCTCCAGACACGTCTTCATTGTTCATTTGGGCCTGGAATTTCACTGACGGGAGTAGAACTGTCTTCAGTGATGAATACCACTTTGAATTGGGCTACAATGACCAGTGGAAACTTTCAAAAATATCCCTCAAGAGGACATCCAGCAAATTCATTAATCAGCGCTAAGCTGAGTAACTGGTCATGTAAGGCCCAAAAGTTAACCAATGTGTTATTACCTTGCTCAATTTGTAATACTCTTCCTCTTGAATAAATCACCCACTTCATCTGAAATTGTGGTAATTTTTTTGTCTGTTCATGCACACACATCTAACAATTTCTGATCCATTTGCAAAGTACCTTTGTCTTAGAGTGCATAAAAATTAACAAGACAAATAACTAATTCTTAAGTTTACTCACATGTACTTACCAAGTTTCTGCTTAGCATCATTAAAAACCTCCTCCCAGTCTGCTTTCTTATCTTGTGAAGAGAATACCACAACAAGTGAGTCAGTTGCAGCACCTCTGTAAAAGAATAAATGTTAGTGTATTAGAAAATGTTTCCCAAGTAGAAAATAACTTTTTTTTAACAAAGCCATTATCATATTTGATGTGAAGGAGCTATTTCTTTTATTAACTGACTATTTTTAAGCATAACCCATTTTGACAACCCAAGTCATCTGTGTTTGAATACACACATAATTTGCATGGACTATTCAGTCTTTCCATTTCATTTCAATTGGAGGTAATTTCAGAAATATAGAGAAGCATATTGCATGAGCCACTTAAAATGTTTAAATGCTACATTGTGGTTGATATGTTCTAGTTTAACATTAATATCTGTCATACAGTTTAATTTTGTGTCAGGAAATGTCATAACTTGCAGTCAAACAACATTATCCTGCATAAACTAAGCTATTGTAGAACACAATAATATCCTACCAGGATATAACCATTATAATGTGCCATACACATGTCAAGTGGAACAAGTAATACTATGCTGGATAAATAAGTCTGGATCTCAGTAGGAAGTGTGATGACAGGAGTATAATTTTTTCACGTAAAGTATGTACCAGTATACTAACAAACACAAATTACATGGCTTATGAAAATTAGTCATGACTAAAACTGGTCATATGGGAATGCAGGCTTTCTAAGTGAATTTCCTTGCTGAAATCTTCTTGTATTGTTAGCCACGCCATGGCATCATATTGTCAAAATGTTTCAGCAAGTTTCCTACTCATCATCTTCAGACAAACTGATGCGACATCATGATCCCATGACTTGACTAATAACCCAAGAAGATTTCATGAAAGAACTAGTTAGTGAATAAAGTAAATAGCAGCTCTGGTTCACCTACAAAAATGTCTTTCCTACAATATTTAAAAGCTCAGCTCCATTAAAAGTTGCACTAGACACTATCATAAAATAAGAACATAATATATTAATGATGTAAATAAAATAGAAAGTAACTTCCACATGGGAAAAATATATTAAAAACAAAGAATCCAAGACTTACCAAGCGGGAAAGTGCCAGTAGACAGGCACAATAAAATAACACACAAACAAAATTTCTAGCTTTCGCAACCAACGGTTGCTTCTTCAGGAAAGAGGGAAGGAGAGGGAAAGATGAAAGGATGTGGGTTTTAAGGGAGAGGGTAAGGAGTCATTCCAATCCCAGGAGCGGAAAGACTTACCTTAGGGGGGAAAAAGGATAGGTATATACTCGCGCGCGCACACACACACACACACACACACACACACACACACACACACACACACACACACACACACCCACCCACCCATCCATACATATACAGACCAATGTATATGTATGGATGGATATGTGTGTGTGTGTGTGTGTGTGTGTGTGTGTGTGTGTGTGTGTGTGTGTGTGCGTGCGAGTATATACCTATCCTTTTTTTCCCCCTAAGGCAAGTCTTTCCGCTCCCGGGTTTGGAATGACTCCTTTCCCTTAAAACCCACATCCTTTAGTCTTTCCCTCTCCTTCCCTCTTTCCTGAAGAAGCAACCACTGATTGCGAAAGCTAGAAATTTTGTGTGTGTGTTATTTTATTGTGCCTGTCTACCGGCACTTTCCCTCTTGGTAAGTCTTGGATTCTTTGTTTTTAATATAGAACATAATATATTGTAAGAATAGAAGTAACTGTGCAACAATTTCAGTCTTAAGTCTTATATACAGTCATTTTAATTATTATGCATGCCAAATAAAATTTGTTAAATGTGTTCTACAGTGAGAATATAGTTAAGAAAGTCTGATGAAAAAATACTGAAATTTGTATTTGTATTTAGAAGATTCAAACAAACGAAATATTGCACTGCTTCAGTTATAAGAATACAATTTTTCTCAGCTGTAGGATCCAAGATATCTCTTAATATTTATTTAAAACTACAATTATATTGTGTCTCTTGTATGTGTAAGGTTTGTAGTTTTTACAGGAACAGTCCAATTTCATTGTCCCAATAATTTCAATTAAGAAAGTCTCTTCTACTGTAACAGTTTAAACAAAATATTAAATATGAAAGAGTCATTTATAAGTATTACATACTTTAAACTTGATTTACTCTTACATACTGTAAACAAAAAGGAATTATATAAGTAATTTGTGTTCAGTGAGTGAAGTCTCCATAGACAAGTGAAATGTTACTCACATGTACACCACATTCCCAGGTACCTGTTTTGCATCCACAAATGTTCAATGTGTATCAACTGTTGATACTCATATTTTAAAACCCATTAAGCCATTTGTTATGTGGAAACTCTAATGGCAGGGTTGTCCTTGGCCTGAACTGTTTTCATCTGCTGAAGTTTATGCTGTCACCTTGAAATTTTGCTATTAGTTAATGGTAGGGTGTTTCTAACTGGCAACTACATAAAATTTAAAAAATGCAGTTTTGTAGCTCTGCCACAGACACAACACATTATACTGTTTATTTATACTTAAGACACTCTGATGAAAAGTAATTTTGTATTCCTATTTGTTTGTTCTGTTAATGGACCTGATCGGAGCTGGATCTGAAATATATTCATCTCACTCCTTAGTATTTAAGATGTATGCAATGTGACCATGGTCAGATGATTAAGAGAGATACAGAAGCAACCTTATGCTCATGCAATGTTCTTTGAACAGCTCTACTAATTTTGGAGCTATAGGGCAGTGCATTCCCATGCTCAAAGTACAGGACACGTGGGATTTTGTAGGCCAGCAAACAGAGTCACACAATGGGGCAAATCTTGTTGTACTGATTGCAATTAGGAGGTAATGGCAGATTATCAAGGACCATATTTTATTCCATGTGAGCATCCTTAACACAAGAATCTCTCTCCATCATATGTCTGAATGGCAGCGCATGGGAAAAAAGGTTGATCACCTTATGTAGTTTTTATTTGTATTACAAATTTCAACTCCAGATGACCATTTCCCATGCTTGGAACATCCAGTAGTAGTGTACTTAGATCTATGATAATATCTGTGCCTTTGCTATGTAATAGACAGAAGTACATGTGTATGGCAGTGGGTTCTGTATACCTGCATGAGGAGTTCACTCCAGATAGCATAGTTGCATACTGGGTGTTGTTGCACTGAACAGGTGACAAATTTGCATCATTAGACCTCATCTATCTGCTGTTACAATATGTGACAGCTGACAGTGTTCTCTGTCAATAACACATTGTTCTCCATGGTAGCTGACTGTAACAACACCAGCTTTTACTGAATTGAGGGACTCACAGTGTACCATTAACACTGTGGCACATACAAACCCCATTACCTACATGATCTTGTAAATTGAATGTCTCATCCACAAGGCATGTACAGTCTGACCACAATCAAATGTAACAATATTGCACATATTGCATATATCATGCTCAAGATCATGAACACAACGTCTAACTATTAACAAATCACATGACATATCAAACTATTCCATTCTTCATGGTGATAGGAACACTCTACCAACCACACAATAGCTCTCTCTATCTTTCAGCTGTGTGAGTGTATATTTAAGAAAAGTACAGATAGATGCACTCATTTTATACTGCTATGTTGTTCATGTTAAATGTGATCTACTAGTAGAAGCCAAATCACAAAACGAGGATGACAATGAATGCAGAATCCTAGAACAGTTTGCAGACCACTGCGTAACATTTTGGTAACTGTACAAGACAGCTCTGTTACCGTTAACAAAATACAAATATCCTATACATAGACAATGAACACAGTGAAATAAGAAAGTGGATATCTTTCACCTCCTGCATATGATAACTACCATGTGGAGTAACTGTATTGACATTTAGTGGCACAAATTTTTCCTCCTTTGACTTTATAAACAATACTGATCAAATCATTTGGTTACAGGACAGTGTTCCGTTACAATGTTCAATAAGATGATCCTGGCTTCCCTACAATTTCACAGCATCATGACAACATCCCACATCAATTCCTTTATGCTTGTGTGCTGGAAGAAATGCAGTCAAACCTGTTTCTCCCACCAGCTGAGCCCATCCAGCTGGGTTACACAAAAAGGTTTCTGGGTTTTTCTTCTGTGCCACATATGGTTGATAGGATTTTGCATGCCAAAGCCCTCAGATCACAAGACTTGGTACCACACGGGCCATTATCAATGAAGTTTCTGTCAAGCAGCATTACCACATGGGCATATTTTCCATGAATTTTCTGTCAAGCAGCAGTCTCAACCTAAACTGCCTCCATTTCAACTGGAAAATCCACAGATGTGATTTGCAATTATGGAGAATATATTGGCTAGCCACATCACCATAGATGATGCTTCAGAATTTTCTGCTTTTATAAGCAATGTTGGTTATTCTACATACCTCATTAGTGATGTGATTCACTCAATTCCTGCCACTGACAAATTTTACTCAGCAAAGGCTATTTCACTCCAGTATTAATCCAAAATGCCTAAACAACATATGCAGTCAGGGGTTTACACAGAGAAACTGTATGGAAGAACATCTTCCTAATTTTTGAGGCATTTGCATGAATTATTAGATCCAGCAACTCATGCTGGATGGCATGATTTGGACTATATGCTTAAGTTAAGTGCCTCCACATATACAGGCTTCAATAATTTCTCATTGATGTGATAGATGATAAGGCAGATTGCATATGGCTAATAGAATTCTTGTACTCCCATAACAGCACCATTAGTAGGACAGAAGTTCCAACAGCTTATGCCAGCAGCACCCCTTAAACTCTCTCATGTGGCAACAAGTTGCCAAAGAGTGCCAGGCATGTACTGAGGGTCAAAACAGTAACAGCCTGTGTAAACAACACATGTTATAGCTAAGGGGAAACCCCTTCAACAGCTGTTCACAGGAGGTAAACTCACAGCCAGTGAAGACAACCAAGAATGATCACATTTGTGTTGGATCCACACATGTTTCAGGAGTCACAATACCAAATTTTCAGCACCTTTCTATCACCCAAACTCCATGTGCAACCTCCAACAGGTGCTATAGGTCACAGAGCATTTCAAGAGTGCTTGCATTACAAACGAATGAGCCTAAAAAGTTTATTTCAAACTTCTCATGATGGTTGTAGGTTATATGTCCTAGACAAGAAGATGAACTGCTATTTCCTTACCAATGCAGGCTTGAAGGTGAGTACTATACAGAAAACAACATTTCATTCATAAGTTTTGGAGTCTCTCCTGCAACTGCAAGCTACAAATGGCACATCCATCAAACTATATGGCACAACCATTTGCACAATCAACATTGACCAACAAGGGAAGAGAGTTGGAATATAGTAACAAGCATCTTGTTCAGTTGAAGGAAGACATAGCATGTTGTCAAGAACAATCACCAGTTCCAACTCTCCATATCCTGGCAATTTTAAAGAACGTGAAAAATTTCCAGTGTTTGATGAACAACTTCAGTGATTCTTCCAGAGATTTCATCTCCCACATCAATGCAATGACTGTCAGCATATGCTGTGACAAACTGACTGAAGCACAGCTGCAAGATCCACAAATTACTTTTGAATAAGAACACCACTAGACTGACACTGGAATGGGCATCAAGCCCTGGTACATGTAAGAAGATATGATGCCATACCTCCCAACACAGGTTACTCCCAGCTTTTCTGTAAAACTTACACAAAGTAATTTTTGAAAGTTTGGATAATATGTTGAGCACTGGAGTCTGATCAACCACCAAGTTACTCACAGAAAGTTTTGTCTGGGCTAATGTGAAAGCAGACTGCAGAACATGGACTCAAATGTATATCAACTGACAGCACAGCAAGGTCGGATGTCATGCATTCCACAAACATGGAAGATATACAGTAGTAAAAGAACATATGCAACATGCATATCTTAACCCCATGGAGCCCTACCTGAGTCCAATGGATATCATTACATCTATTCAGCAACATACCGAGTAAATCACTGGGTAGAGGCAGTACCTTAGGTGGATATGCCAGCAGAAAGTACAGCTAAGGCTTTTCTACAAGTGTGGATTCTGTTGTTTCATTATCCTGTATCCATTACCACAGGCCAAGGGTGCCAATTGAAAATGCAACTGTTTTCTGGACTATGCAAACTGTGCAGTGTCTAACACTTTAGTACAAAGGCTTACAAACCTCAGAGCTATGGCCCTACCACCACTAAAGCAGCACTCATGTGACACAATGATCAGCAGACAGAAGCACTGTCTTGTATGCTTCTAGGTGTTCAACTGGCCTACAAGAAAGACTTAATAACATCTTTAACAGAAATTTTATATGATGAAAGTCTCACATGGCTGGTGGAATTCAGGGCCTCTGTTCCTCTGCCTGACAACAAAGAGCTATCAGATTTGGTCAGGCAGACCAAACAACACATGTCTGTGTATACATACCACCTTCAAAACCTCAAGGTGAGCAAAGCATGTCATACACATATAAGACATTGGTAGTTAGTGAACATGTGATGCTTAGAAACAACACAATCTGTGCAGCTCTGCAATCTTTTTACACTGGCCCACGCAGAATCCTTAAGCACAGTGAACAGATGTTCAAAACACTACTCAGTGTGAAAACTTGCACAGTATCTGCACAGCATGTGAAATCAACCTGGGTTATGGAACCTAGCAGATGATAGTGGCACATCACTCCACCAGGGAATCAAACTTTGGAAGTGGGATACCACTAAGTTTTTAACACCAATCTCCACCCACAAAGACTGTCAGCATCCCACTGCCACTGAAACTACAGGAAGACACAGAGTTTGCCCTGCACACCCATCATATGCAGAAGGCCCCACATTACATATGAGACTGAAGTACCATGACAACAGGACAGTGTAGAAATGGTCCAGCCATACTTTGGTCAGCAGACTGCTAAATTTTGGTTGGTCATACCCTGTAACAACAGATCAAAGAGTGACATTACTATAATGAATGTAGCCTCTTTGTGCTTCACCTTAGGGGGAGGCTCTGTGTGGATTTTGCACCCAAACAGTGTCGATTGTGTGCCTCTGCGTGAGAGTGACGTGTTTCTCTGTGCAGTGTTTTGTCCTTGCAGTGTAAGTTAGATTTAGTTGGTTCTTTGTATCCTTCCAATGCAAATGTTCTCTGCACATGTGCTTAGTGTATTATGCAATGAAGTGCTGTAATTTTGCTTTTCTACATATGTATATTATGAGGATACCTATATATCAGGACTTTTTACAGATGGAATTCTACCTGTTCCTTTTTGATTTCCTAGTAGGGGAGAACATTGTACCTAGAGGATAATGTACCTAGCAACACATGATGTTTCTTGGTTAGTATTTCAGTCTAGGGACTGATTTTAGAATCACATGAAGGAACACAGACTAAAGACTGCCATACACAGTTTCTGCCATTTTCTACAGATTGTGCTGTTGTAAGACATGAGGTGTTTCATGCAGAATTAATAAATATTTCATGTTCTACACATTTAAGTGCTGTGTCATACATTAAAGCAATTTGGAATAAATTGTTAATTCTTCTGGCGAGTAAAATGTTTTATATCTCCAGAAAAATTTATGTAACATGTGAACAATTAAGCCATACTTCATTGGTTGCACACCGTCCTGTACCTTGAAATAGAAGGAGCTCTTCTACCATGGAACAGGTGATACATTCAAATGAACTGATATCCTTTAATGCCTTAATAATTTTAACTGTCTTGAATTTTAACTGACATGAAAATGCAAATTGGTTTTAGTTCCCAATGGCTTCTATTTCAAAACTTGTAACTGGGTTTTGATAACACTTCTGTTCAGTTTCATTTCACTTACTTATTACTAGTGTGCAGAAGAATAATAACGTAACATGTGACATTAAAAGCAGCTGGTATGACTGCTGCAGGATGGATTGGGACAGAACTTGACCGGACAGCTGTGGGCTGCTATGAATGTTTGCTCGGGTGGCCAGCTGTCAGATGGACTGTGACATGTGAGCTGAGTGAAAAGAAAGGCAGCTAGCAGGCCATGATGCTGAGTAGTCATCAGGATTTTCCTGGCGGAAAGAGGGGTGTGTTCTGGTCACAGGATCATGGGATGGCTAAAATGGAGGGATCTGTGATTTTAAATGTTGTCACTAATATGATTTTAATGAAAACACATTAAAATTTGTTACATGCATGCTAGAAAAAAACCAATGACAGTCTTGGAATTTCAGCAGTGGGCTAGAGTCCATCAAACATAAATCCATGTCAGAAGCTTCAATAGTTAAAAAGTTATTAATATTATTACCATCATTGTTTGTAGCAAATTGCAACAACTGAATCCATCATGAAAGTCACACTTGTGATACACCAGATGAAAGAGGATAATGCTTGCAACGTAATGAACAGATTATTCTTCTAGTTAAACAACTATAAAACTGTTGTAAACAATTTAGTTTATTTATGTAAATGGTGCCATAACTATGAACTTGTCCACATAGGCACACATGATTTTATCAGCATGAGTTTCTTTCATTAATATTGCAGTAACTTTCAATCTGTATTGAACTGTAGTTGTGGTTTATAAAGTAGGTCACATTAGTGTTTTGACTAGAGTGCCAAATGTGGTGATTTATATGTCTGAGATTTGTTTAAAATTATCCAACCTCAGTGAATCTTTTAGTACTCATTCACTCATGTGTCACTGCTAAAATAAGGCTTTGGTATTGACATTATTATGTTGTGTTGTTGGGCTAAAGAGTGACATTTTATAGCCACCCAGAATTGATGTTAGGAAGCCATAGTCACAGTTAATGGTCATATATTGCTCACACCCTAGGGAACATGAGAAAATTCTGTAAATGGGTTGGTTCATCTGGGATTTGACTGCATTTTAATTCTACTGTTATTTATAGAATGGTTGTCCCAGTATCCAAGCTATACTACTGAGCAGTTAGAGTGGGGCTCACAGGTTTCTGTACAGTGCACCAGCAGTAAAAACAGAAGCAGTAATAGTGCACTTAGTACAGATGATAAGCATAGTGCACCAGTGGTAAAAGCAGCAGCAGTAATAATGCACTTAGTGCAGATGATAAGCATAGTAGCACATGCTAGTAACAGCAAAGGCAGATGACTGCTATATGGTACATCACCAGTATAGCAGTATACGTGAGCAAAGTCACCGAGCAGCAGAGACAGCATTGCATGCATTCGACATTACATGAGTCCAAAGCAGCAGAAGCAGTGGCTTCACAGTGTCACATGAGGCAAGCGGCAAGAGGCATTGCATCAGCACTGGACAACATGTAGAGCATATGATGGTAAGGATCACAAGTTAAGTATAGTCAGAAGTTGCATTTTAAATTTTTCTCATAGCCAGCCATAGCTGATGGAATTAATAATTCACAAAGTGATTTTGGGTCAGAGGGTGCAGGGAGTGATATTAATAACAACAACATGCCAGGGAGCAGGGAAGAAATAAGTTGAGTGTCAGAAAGCGATCTGAATGTATTTTCTGAAACATTGAATAATAAATTAGAAGAGATATATTTACAAATGGAGACTATAAAATATGTTATAGTTGGCGAAATAGATTCAATAATGGAGAGTAAAATTAGTATAAAAGCTGAAACAGGTGGGAATATAGTTTCAAAACTTGAGGACATCGAATCAAAGATTGGTGATAAGATAAGTGCAGTGAGTGGAAAATTCGTTCAGCTAGAAAGTAAATTCACTGAGATTACAAATAAAGTTGAAAAGACAGTTAAAATGATTGAGGAAGTTAATCTCAGAGTTGATGAGGTAGAAAAGGGATTAGTAGCCAAAGTGGAAATTGTGGAAGATCACCTTGTGAAACAAATTTAGGTACAAGAAAAGAAATGTATAAATTGTGAAATACAAACAAATGCAGAGTTTAAATCAGTGAATGTAGGCATTGCTGATTGTTATAAAAGTATAGGTGAAAAGCTGAAAGGGAAGTTAGAAAGAGAGAGAAACAGATAAATGAACTGAAGGAATCAGTAAGTAATATAACAGATGGGCAAGGGAATTTAATGATGGGGCATCCCATGGGGCAAGGATTGAGTACAAAACCATTTTTGGAGATGGTAAGTACCATGCATTAGATTTCTTGGCTACATGTAAAGATAATTTTGTTGCTCGAATGATTGAGATGGCTAAAATTAAATTTGTAAAGAGGCAATTAGAAGGAGGAGCACAGGCATTGAGTAATCAGCATGCAGAGCAATTAGTTGATTCCAGGAAGTTTGAAACAATGTTCTTAAATGAATATTGGGGTCAAGCTAAACAAGTAAGGTCACAAAATGAATTTTTGTATGGGCCAGGGTATAAGAGTGGTAAAGAGAGCATGAGGGACTTCCAGAATCACTGCAGTGGGAAATCATCGACAGCCCTGCTGATTCTGTTGAAGAGTTTCTGGATTTCATATAAAACACTGATAGGGCTCTGTGTTACCAACAAAAATCTTTTGAGCAGAGAGACAGTAACAGAAATGATAGAGGTATTTACAACAATAATTTCAATGGAAATCATAGGAATGAGGGGAGAGATAATAGGAGTGGACATAATCATCACAGTAGGAATTGGAGAAAGAAACAGCAGGGAGATAATTATAATGAAAGAAGGGAGATTGTTGAACAGAGGAGAGATGAAGTACGGCAAGGGCCAAGACATGAGAATGCACAGTGAGTAAGGTTTGTGGGCAGACTATTGAAAATCTAATGTGAGCCCCACTCAAGGTCCACAGGGGGTTAATGGATATGCAAGGAACAGGACGAGACAAGATTACAATAAGGAAAGAATTGGAGTGAGAAATGAAGAAGAGAGATTGATATATGGAACATGGATGCAATAATAGGCAATGAAAATATGTGTGAAGAGTTTAACAACTACAGTAATTGGAACAGGAGGAACAATATTAATAATACATGCAATATGTATAACTGTAACAATGATTATTCTAGCTATTATGCTGGGGAATAGTTTGCCAGAAATAAAATGGTTGAACTAGAAGAAAATGAAGAAAATAAAGTGGGTTTAGCTTCAATGATGATTACAGATAATTTTGAAAGAGAGGCAGTCACTCTGTCAGAAGCAGAAACAGGCATTGATATGGAAATGAGGAGCAAAGCAAATAATAACAAAATTATTTCTAATAAGGTTATGTATGTGGACATGGAGAAGAGTTTTGAGGAAGTTTTTCGTATATTAATGTACATGAGCTGGCTCAAAGTGCAGCATGTGCCGTTAATGCCAATATTGATATTGTGCCTGTACCTTTGTAATGATGTGTATGAAAATGCTGCAACTATACCAGTGGGTGCATCTGATAATGTTGTGTGTGGTACTGATGAATTAGTGAGTGTAGTTGAGGCTGAGCGAAATAATGAAAATATTGAGTTTTGTTATGAGGAAGAAGTTGAGACACTGGTTTCCATGGTAGGTAGTCAGATGGTTCTGAGTAAGAATATTGGTAGTGATTGGATTGGAAAAGAAGAAGCTGTCTATGATATTAATGACTGGGTATCTTATGGTAAAATGCCAAAACATTAATTCCTGAGGAATGGGACAATTTAAAATTTAAAGTGGCAAAGAAAACTGAAGAATTAAGGGGTGAACATGATATAAGGGAAGTGATTAAGGGTTTGTTTAAGGAAATGCAGATATAGAATATGGGGATACATATAAGAGTGTTCATGTAATGTATAGAGAGAGCATGGAAGACACTGAAGCAGGTCTGTTGGTAGAGACTGAATTAAAGAGGTTAATTATTGTGAAAGTTCAACCAGTTATTAATTTCACATTAGGAAATGTCGAAACTATTACATTATTAGATTCTGTGTCTAGTTTATCAGCTGCATTTTAATCATTATGGCAACAGATAATAAGCAGAGATTTGATGTAGTTGACTGTAACTGGAGTTAAAATAAAGACTGCAACTGGGGGCGAGGGGTGGGGGGTGGGTAGGGGGGGGGGGGGGGGTTGTAGCAAGCCAGTAAAGATGGAGATTTTATTAGATTTTAAGATTGAAGATCAGTATATCAATACAGATTGCCTTGTGGTGACTGACCTTGCTATGGAAATTATACTCAACATGAATTTTCTTAGTAAGTATGGTTACAGTATTATTGTAATAGACAAAGTTCCGGAATTTAATTATGAAGGTAGCAGAAAAAGAGTTAAATTTAAAACCAAATTGACAGGTGGTAAAATGATGCCTCACCTAAAAAGGGAAAATGAGTGTAGTGGAGAGACGTGTTCTCTACAGCAAATAAATGATGAAACAAAAGAGATCAAACACTTGCCAATGGATCAAAGCTCACAGCTCAAGAAGCTATTGAACAAATATAAACATGTGTTTTTATTTAAGCCTTGGGAAGTAGCTGATTTTAAATATCATTTAAAGGTAATGCCACATGATGTAATTAGGGTTAAACCCTTCACTGTTGCTGTGGAAGGCAAGGAAGCAGTAAGGGCCAGAATATAGAAAATGATAGATTCGAAGGTTATTGAGTTGGGCAGGAATGAGTATAGTAACCCAATTGTTATAGGCAAAAAGAAAGATGGTTCTGTAAGGATTGTGTTAGATGTGAGGAGACTGAACAAAATAATTGTAAAAGAGACTGATCAACTAGAAAACATAAATTTTAACAATATACAGCTCATGTGTAGTGTAGATTTAACTTTTCTTTTATGGCAGGTGAAGTTAGCTGAAGATGATAGGAAGTATAGTGTTTTCTTATCTGAAGAGAGAAGATATATGTATAGAATGATTCCATTTGGATTATGTTGATTAGTGGCTGTGTTCATTAGGGCATTAAATCATGTTCTTGGACATGAGTTGTTGAGAAAACTTACTGTGTATGTTGATGATGTACTGATAACCAGCAGCTCACAGCAGGAAAATTGCCAAATATTGGAGGAAGTGTTTGAAGCTGTATATAAAGGAGAGGTGACTCTTAACCTGAATAAATGTGATTTTGTGCAGATAGAATTGTCATTCTTAGGTCATCTGTTAACTTCTGAGGGTACACTACCTAACAAGGAGAAGGTGAAGGCTACTGCTGAGAGGACGAGGCAACAAATAGGAAACAACTGAAGTCATTTATTGGGCTTTTTAGAGTTTATCAGAAATACATTAGTGATTACAGAATGAATTCATCAAATTATATAGGTTGTTGAAAAATAATGCTACCTGAACATATTCTGCTGAGTGCAATAAGGAATTTGAATATACCAAGGACAGCTTAGCTAATAGTAAAGTGTTATACTATTCAGACATGTCATTGCCTTTCTGCGTTGCATCTGGCAATTGAGATTATGGTATAGGATCAGTCCTGTTCCTGGAGAAAATTATAGAGAGAAGGCTAGAGAAAAGACCTGCAGCATTCCTAAGTTTGGATGCTATCTAAGATGAACTAATGAATGGGATATCAGAAAAGGAGTTACTGGCTATGGTATTTGGGTTCAGAAACTTATTATTTATCTGGAAGGCAGGGAAGCTGTTGTCTTTACTGACCATGAAGCTTTGAGCTACCTCCAAGAATGTAATCTGTTGAATAACTGATTAATGAGATGGGCTGTATTTCTGCAGCAATTTAGATATTGTACTGAGTATATAGAAGAGATAGACAACAATGTGGCAGATGCCCTTCCCCAGTTACCAATCATTGAGGAAGAGTGTGAGGAAGAAATGAAGTCTAAAAAAGAGTTCTCAATAACATATATAGAAGGTGTAGAGGTAGAGCAGGAGATGAAATTGATATGAAAAGACATGCACAGGCTCCAAAATACAGATTCAACATTGAAATTCATTTAAGTTATTTTTGGGTGTAAAGGATATGTAAAAAAATTAAACCGTATTATAAGATTTATAATGGTGTACTATTTAGGCAAAAATGTTTATTCATCACAGCCATGGGCACTATGGAGCACAGAAGTGTTTAGAAATAATGCAGGAATATGTCATTCTTAATAACATGGCTAAAAGAGTAGGGAAACAGTTATCAGTTTGTGATTGATTTCAAAGGGTGAAGTTTAGCACAGTAGATATGCAGGCAGAAATGCAGATCATCATCCCCAGTAGAGCAGGTGAGTTACTCGCATTAGATTTTTTTTGGACCTGTGCCAGCAGGTCATGATGGACAAAAAATGTATATTATTAACAGTAGATGTATTCTGTAAATATGTCAAACTGAACCCCCTAAAAAGGCCCACAAGTAGTTAACAAGCTAGAACAGGACTACATAGTGAATGTCAAATTGTTTGAAAAGATCCTATCAGAACATGGAGCACAATTTACTTCCAGAGTGTGGGGCAACTTTGTAGAAAGGCAGGCATTAGACACATAAGGATATTGGTGTACCATCCAGAATGCAATCCTACTGAGAGGTACATGCGGGAACTGGCTAGGTTGTGCAGGACCTACTGCAGCAAAAACACACACTACTTGGATGGGAAATTTGACTATAATTGATCCTATGAACATGATTAAAAGTAGTGCCACTGATTTCTTGTCATATGGAGTGAAGACAGAAAGAAAACCTGGTAGTTTGATAGCACAGAATATTGAGTTTCATCCAGCTATCCTTTTAAACAGACAAGAGAGGGAGTCACTGGTTAATCAACATCTGCTACAGAAGCGTTCTGAAAGAAAGAAGAGACATGATGGAACATTTTAGGAGTCAGATTTAAATGGGGAGATAGAGTCTTAGCCAGAACTAAAGAAAAATCCAGTGATAATTTTGGGGAAACCAAAAAATTATTTGAATTGTATGATGGGTCATTTGAAGTAACAGAGTGCCCACATCCCATTGCCTACAGACTGGTGCACCCAATATCAAAGAAACCTTTATGTCTGCGAAATATAACTGAGCTGAAGATGTATACTGAAAAGTGAATTAAGACAATAAATGTGCTCAAGTGTATATAAAATGTATATTTATTTACCATGTTGTATATTTATAAGCAATTTTGTGAGTTTCTCATTGTTAAGTGTTTCTGGATGGTACATATATGGTACATAGCATGATTTGCACAGGTGATACTGGTGGCATTGATGGCTCAAGTTTCATTTAAATGAAGATTATAATAATTTTACTATCGTCAAAAGATGTGCATGAATGTACTGTAAAAGAGAAAAAAATTAAGTCATTTGTTATTGGTATATGTGTGGACATACAAGGAAAGTGAAGTCAGTACAATATGATCATCAGAAGTAAAGGATTAGTTATGAGGGGTATGTAAGTCTGGTGCATTGACGTGCAATGAGTAATTAGATGTACAGTATATTACTTGAGTGTTCTCTCTTGTGCCAGTATGTAAATGTAATGTTCAGATTTAGAATTGTGGAATTCAATGGATTTGGGTTCAGTCAGTCTAGTTTAATGGGTATCTGTGCAGATGAGAAAGCTGGAGTCAATTGTTTATTTTGTCATTTAGTATCAAGGATAACTTGTGGGATACAAAGGAGTTTTTTTCAAAATTTAAACTGATTTGTTGATTATTAATTAATATATGGGAATATCCAGCTGTTTTAATGTGTATTTAAGCATTTGTATTGTTACCTTGATAGGGCTCATTTGAGCTCTAACACAGTGTACACATTGTGAACTAGGGAAGTGTTCCGCAAAGCATGATTGTTGGGGAGTCATAGGTAAAAAATTTTGAGCATTCACTTATTGGGGCTTCCTGTTTGAACATTCTGATAGGATATGGCTTGCCTGGCAAAAGGTGGCACAGTACTACTGACAGTATACTGATGAGTATTGAAAGTGTACAATGGCACGAAGACTGCCTTGGACACAAGAATCCTGTTCCACCAACCTGATGCAAGTACAGGAACAATTGTGGGTATGTGTATGTGTGAAACAAAGTGAAAGTGATAACATATTCTAATACTGAGTGCTGCACACACCAAGACTAACATAGGCATTTATTTCATGTAAAATCATTTTGGTTGCAATCACATTCAAAGACTTGATTATCAAATTATTAATAACATGTTTAGGTAAAGATTCATCAATTATGATTAAGTTAATGTGTTTGCTAGTGATAATGCTCATGTTGATTGATTAATCATTCACAAAACTATGAAATGAGTTTTGGCATAATTAAATATCTGCAAAAATTGGTATTACTTGACATTATGTGAATGGTGAGGTGTGGTGCTACTTTATATATCACTCAGCAGGTGAGTGATATATGAAATTGGGGTATGTTATGTTACAGGCAGCTAGTTTGACAACTACAGGGTAGACTGGACCTGACAGGTCAGCTGTTGGCTGGTGTGATTGTTTGGTGGGATGGCCAGCTGTCAGACAGACTGTGACAGGTGAGCTGAGTGGAAGTAAAGCCAGCTAGCAGGCCATGGGGCCCAGCAGTCATCAGGGTTCTCCATGCAGAAATAGGGATTTGTTCCAGTGACATCTTCACAGGATGAAATAAAGTGGAGGGACCTCTAACTTGAAATGTTGTTACTAACATCATTTCAATGAAAACACATTAAAACTTGTTGCAAGCATGCTAGAGAAAAACTTGTGACAGTATTAAAACTGCGGCAATGGGACATGCACATTCAGCATGAATCCATGTCAGAAGCTTTATTAGTTAAAGATTTATTAACATTATTGTCATTATTGTTTATAGTAAATTGTAAAAACTGAATCTATCATGACAGTCACATTCATGATACACCAGATGAAAGAGGATAATGCATACAATATAAATTTAGTTTATTTAGGTAAATGGTGCCATAACTTTGAACTCCTCTTCAGACAACAAATGATATTATCACCATGAGTTTCTTTGTTAATACTCCAATACTTTTTGACATGTATTGAATAGTAGTTGTGATTTATAGAGTAGGTCATGTTAGTGTTTTGACTAGAGTGCCAAAGTTTCTGATTTGTGTATCTGAAATTTGTTGAAAAGTGATAAAATAACATATAAATGACTTGGTTAAGGAATTGGAAAATGACTGCAAAGATTTTCATATGTCACATTGTTGTACATTGCCCACACCCTAGGGAATAGAGGAAAATGTCATAAACAGACAGATGATTAAATACAATATTGACAAGATTTTCATGATTGTAATGCTTTTAAAAATAATTGTTCTTAGGTACATATTTTCACATTCAGTGAAACTTTAATTTTTTTGAGTATTTTTTGTGTTCTCAGGAAAAGACTGCAGTGCATAAAAAGTTAATGCCAGCATTTAAAAATGGAACAAGATAATGTTTTAAACTTTTTGTAAGATACAGTACAAATGGTATGTTCATTGTATCAATAATGGTATCTGCAGTTAACTGTAAATAATGTAAATAAAAAAGTGCACAGTAATGTAATTTTATTCCCATCACCTCCTTAAGTTGGCTTCTCCGACCCCAGGTTCCCTACCTCAAAATGTTCAGTGAAGAATTCTCCATGTTCTGTTAAATTTTTGCATGCTCTTATGGAAACATCCTTTATTATCATCCTCCAGAGCCCAACACACACACACTGTATCCAAAATATATTACAATAAACAAAACAAGAATGGTAATAATGATAATCTCTTCTAAAATGATAGGTAATGATTGTCTCAGTATAATTATTATTCAGAATTTTGTACAGAGAATAATACAAATCTTGAAATGCATTTTTAAGTTCAATTTTGTAAGTGGGATACAGCTCACTAAATGAAAAGAAAGAAAAATCCAACCCATCCATAAAAAATCAAACCCACAACAACCAGGCAAATTAGGTACTTTATTTGTTTTAGCCAAAGTTCTAAAATGTAATGTTCACAATCAGGTGACAGAATATTTAAATGTATTCAACTTATATGACAAATATCAGTATGCTTTTTGTAAACAATTAGGAACAAATAATGCCCTTATCTAGGTGACTGATGGCCAGAAACATCAAAAAGACATACATTGGGTCCAAATATTGACATTACTAGATTTCATCAAATTATCTGACACTATCAACTTTGAAACACTGCTCACAAAAAACCTAATTAACAAAATTCTAGTTATTGCAGCCAAGTGGCTTGAAAACTATTTATGAAGCAAACAGTCACTTGTATTTGAAATGGTTCAAAAGATTTTTGATGAACAGACAGCAGCATGTTGTCTGTGGAAATGAAAAATCTTCCTGGAAACGAGTTCTCTCATGAGTGTCACAAGGGTCAATTATGAGCTCACTAGTGTTATCCTTTAATGTGAATGACGTCATGCAGTCATACTGCCATACAGCCTTTCTGTAAACTAGATTCACAGAAGAAAAATATTTTTCTCTCTTTACTATCTTTTTTGGTTCAGTAAATGTCAAATTGTTTCATCTCTTACAAGCTATGTTATCTCCTGATAGAGAATGTGAGGAAATTGCATTTCATGTAATAACAAAAGTTTGAAGGCACCCTATGTACAACAAGCCACTAGTACTTAACCATCTCCTACACACCTGAATGCACTAGTGACATATCTTATGTAATTGATGTGTCTTTAGTCTGGTGTTGATATGTGAAAAACAGTCTCCTTGTATTCTGTATTGTAAGATGGCACAGAATGTGGATTTATATTGATTCTTGGATCATTTTAAAGTGTGTGAAGATGGAGTCACTTGGGTCTTTCTATTTATTGGACAATCACAACATTTTGCTCCTTTCACTAAAACTTGTGTTTTACTACTCTGTCAGAGACAGCAAAGGACATGGAAGAACAGTTGAATGGAACTGACAGTCTCAAAAGGAGAATGTAAAATGAACATCAGCAAAAGCAAACAAGGACAATGGAATGTAGTCGAATTAAATCGGGTCATGCTGTGGGAATTAGATTAGGAAATGAGACATGTAAAGTAGTACATATGTTTTGCTATTTGGGCTGCAAAATAACTGATAATGGCCAAATCAGAGGATATAAAATGTAGACTGGCAATGACAAGAAAAGAAATTTTTAACACTGAATATAGATATAAATATTATGAAGTCTTTTCTTGAGGTATTTGTCTGGAGTAGACAAGAAGAGAATAGAAGCTTTTGAAATGTAATGCGACAGAAGAAAGGTGAAGTTTAGATGAGTAGATCATATAACTATGAGAAGGTACTAAATAGAATTGGGGAGAAAAGAAATTTGTGCACAACTTGACTTAACAAAAGTATCAGTTGACAGGACACATTCTGAGGTATCAAGAAGTCACGAATGTAGTATTGAAGGAGAATTGGGGGGGGGGGGGGGGGTAAAAATCATAGAGGGAGACCAAAAGACAAATACACTAAGCAGATTCAGAAGGATGTAGGTTGCAGTAGTTACTCTGAGATGAAGACACTTGCACAAGGTGAGGTAACATGTAGAGCTGCATCAAACCAGTCTTCAGACTGAAGACCAGAATAAGGATAACTACTACTACTCTTCCCCCTCTCCCCCACCATTTTCTCTCTCTCTTCCTCTCCCATTCCTTCTTTACTATCCATTGCTGTCGGGACTCACAGTTTACATTAATTTCCCGTAAATTATCACTATTATTCTACTCTTCACAAAGAACCATAAACTGTGTTTTTTCTGCTCTTACTATTTCTGACAGATGTAAGAGAATGTCTTATAGCCCTAAACTTACCAGGAGTTTTAAACAAATAAACAGTGATGTTTGCATGTCAGAAGTTTTCAAACTAAGTACTTGTGTAAGTTGCTGTCTTCTGTTATATATGTTAACTTAACTACTCCAGAACAGGCCATCAAGGCCCAACAGCACTGACTGGCTGCCATGTCACCCTCAGCCCATAGGCATCACTGGATGTGGTTATGTGGGGTATGTGGTCAGTACACCACTCTCCCAGCTGTATGTCAGTTTCCAAGACACAGTTTATATATGTTGCGGAACAAAATTACACACAAATCTAAAATCTGTTCTTAAAGTTACAGTATGCAGAAAAATTATTTCGGGCTCAGAAATAGTCGAACATATTTTTAGACAAGTATATGAATTTTTGGGAAAAACGTCTTTTTCCATTATCCTGGAAACCATAAATGTGCTCAGCGATGAACTAAGGAAACTCATTAAAATAGTTACAGGTATTATATATATTTTCCCTCTGATATGAATTCAAGCAAATCAGCATAATTAATAATTAGACTTCCTTACAAGGATGGAACTTGGGAAATTTAAATTCATGTGTCACTACATTTAAGCCTCTCTTTTTGCTGAAATTTGTCAGAAAGTTTTTTCATGCAAACATACCATTCACAGTCACCACACAAGACACAAACGTAATTGTCAAATATAATGTGAACTTGTCTAATTATCAAACATGATAGTAATGCACTTAAGTCACTAAAATATTTGAAAACTTTAATCTCTGGCTGCACTTTATATAGCCTACTAACTACTATAAATAATGTAATTTTATTAACAGTTAACACCTTATGTTGCATAACAAATACCGGGTTGAGTTGCTCTTTCATTTGACATGTCATTTATAACTGTAAGTTAAATATAATAAATATTATAAAGCGTTAAAACCCCGATATTAATTTATAAACACCCTGTACAAACATATGCAGATAAGGCAGTTAGATTTTCTAAAAATTGCAGTTTCGGCTGTGAAGAAATTGTTCAACCCAACATAAATACTTTTGTTGTGTAAGTGTTTAGAAAAGCTTGAGGTAAACAGCAAAAATTTCAAACAAAGCAAGAAGCTTTTTATGCGTACCTTCATTCATACTGAGAAGGTCTCTTTCTATAAGTGGTACTCAATTGCACAACAGTATACAGGTATACATGTTTCACTTTTTATTTTGTGATGCCAAAGGAAAATAAAATAAACAAAATATGATGTAATGACAAATTGGTTTTTACTTTTGGGCACATTTCTCTATGTGTTTGCAATGGCCTATTTTTCTGTTTCTATTTGAAGTATGCATAGGCCTATACATCTTACATGAAAACATGGTTTAAAGACATACTCTGATACTACAAAAATACAAATCATAATTTAATTTATATAAGTTATGAAAAGTAGGTTTGAAAATGAGTGGAGAAGAAGCATTTTTTCATAAAATGTGAATAGATCTGTGTATGTACCTGAATGTCATAGGGAAAGGGATTATGTGTGTGTGTGTGTGTGTGTGTGTGTGTGTGTGTGTGTGTGTGTGTGTGTGTGCATGGTTTTAAAAGAAAAGGGAAAGAGAGATTAATTTTGCTTTGTGTAGAAGTTTCCAGATCCTATCTTAACTGCAAAGGTAAGGAGTATTTTTAAAATATCTCTAATTCATACATCCAGTTCTAATGATCAATTATAACCAGTGTAAGAGACTTTTCCCTGATTATTACTAGTCTACCAGTGTAAGACTGGAATACTTAGGATCAGAGAGAAGTTGTTCTGATGAATAAAAATATGACATAGATCAGAATATTCCTTAGATACACTTGTTAGCAGCAAACAGTGGTTGGAATATACAGTGTGTAAGAGTCATTTTTATTTTAGAGGCAACAGGAAACAGGTACCTGAATAATCCTGTAGAAACAGGGAGTGAAAATGAACATTCTTCAGGAAATAGTCACATGATCTCATTTTTTTTTATTTTTTATTTTTTTTTTTTGCAGGAAAATACAAAGAAACTGCAAAACTGGTATAGTTCCAAATATCAACAGCTACCAAGTTTACAGACAGTATATGTAAGTGAATGATAATAAAACCACAAATTTTTGCAATACTCTGCATAAAATAACTCAAAAGTGAGTTGTTGGAAGATTGCTTAAAAAATGGTCACTGGAAGAATTCTCTTTGATCTTTTGCTCAGTTCAGAACATGCCATCTCTGTGTAAGAGCTCATTACTACAAGAGATTATAAATGTAGAAGACAAGAGTCTAATTTCTATTCAGCAAATTTCTCTATGTTAGTGTCTACACCCACATGTAAAAAGTCCATGGTAGGAAAGCACCACAATAATATTTATGAGCAAAAAATTTGTAGTTTTTTTGTCAAAGTGTGCATAAAATTCAATAATAGTTAAATGTGTTCATAATTCATTCCAAGAATGATATATAACTTATGAGCTGTGATTTGTAGAAGATTAATGTGTGTGTAGACCAGAGTGCTGAGTCTGTTGCAGAAATTTTTACAAATTATTTTGTCACTGATAAAGTTCACAAAGTGGATGTACTAGCCTGATATTTGTGAATGTAAACAGAAGTGTATGGCATATTGCTCATCACTCAAATGCGCTTCAACCAAAATTAAATGCACAAATTAGGCAACCTTAAATTAATGAGGTTTTGTCTGTTATTGCGTACCTTAGCCAAAAACCCAAACAGTTTTTCAACAATATACTGCAAGTTTGTGATACTAGTGAGCATTAACAGGTTAATAACATTAAAATTTGTGTTAGTAACATTAAAATTTGTGCCCTCATCTGAGGACATGTAACTATTTTGGCACCATATGAAAAACTCAGTTTGTTTGAACTTTCAGTGGCAATGAAACATCAAAGAACAGTACAATAGACAGCTGGAATGAAAAATGTGTGAATGAATAACTTAGAAAACGGTGATAACAGAGTACAAGTGAGTCAAAATGATTAAAGAGACAGGAACATTGTGAGGACTAGTAAATTGTATATTCATAAGGAACTTAAAATTTCAGTAGGCAAATAAAAACAATATACATACAATAATCCAAGCATGATGCCATGTTTGAAAACTATCGATGAAAGTTCAGGAATTCACCACCATATTTAATGGACTTTCTTCGACCAATAGAAAACCAAGTAGATCAATGCCATATTTGATGGGCTTCAGTTAATTAAAAAACAGTTTGGAGTACAGATGAAAACACATCAGGCTGATGCAGGAACATAGAACAATTAGCAGTTAAAGAAAAACTTTTGATGGCAGCGGCAACAAATATTAAAGAAAGATAATAAAAGTGTTTATGTACTCAAATGTTAATTATAATTATTTTAAGAAATGAGTAACAGAAAGGTGAAGGGCCATGTATATGATGGTAGGATACCAGAAAAATCTGAGATTCACAGCCTTAGGGAATCATTAATTAATGTCAGAAACTATATGAACAAGCAGTAGAAAAATTGAAGCAAAAATGGAAAAACAGGAAGAAAGTATTTGGTAATGTGTGAAAAACGTAGAAAAAAGTGACATTGATGACTTGGATTTCTAGATGAATTTGAAATTGGATCAAATGAAAATTATATTAAAATGAAATTATGAAATGACATAGGTAATTTAAATTAAAATTTGGACAAAAATTTAGATTCAGTAAAAGTTTGTCCAGAGAATTAATTAGAATATGTAACAGAGAATTTGGAATCATAATTAAAAGCTTTCAGTCATAACAGTTTGCTCAGTAGAAATTTGGGCGAAATTCACTTTAATAAGTACATGGAAGTTGTTGATTTTTTTCATGTTGAATTAACAGAAGTAGAACCAGCTCGTTACAACAGTAATGATAATGAACTAATTTCTGTTACAAACCAAAAAGATACTGTTGACATTAAAAATATGGTGGTAGTGCAAGGAAATATTAATGCAAATACTGATGTATAACAAAAGGTATGCAAGAAAGGAACACATGGGTGCACATGGGTTTTTTTTAGGTTAGAGAATTCCCTCTTTAGGCCCGACAAGACACCTCCTGAGACGCGGCAAGGTAGGAGTAGGCAAAATGCAACAGGGAATAACAATATTAATGTGCTAATAGTAAACTGCAGGAGCGTCTATAGAAAGGTCCCAGAACTGCTCTCATTAATAAACGGTCACAACATCCATATAGTACTAGGGACAGAAAGTTGGCTGAAACCAGACGTAAACAGTAATGAAATCCTAAACTCAGATTGGAATGTATACCGAAGAGACAGGCTGGACAGTGAAGGGGGAGGCATGTTTATAGCGATAAGAAGTGCAATAGTATCAAAGGAAATTCACGGAGATCCGAATTGTGAGACGATTTGGGTGAAGGTCACGGTTAAAGCAGGCTCAGACATGGTAATTGGATGTCTCTATAGGCCCCTGGGCTCAGCAGCTGTTGTGGCTGAGCACCTGAAGAATAATTTGGAAAATATTTCGAGTAGATTTCCCCACCATGTTATAGTTCTGGGTGGAGATTTTAATTTGCCGAATATAGACTGGGAGACTCAAACGTTCATAACAGTCGGCAGGGAAAAAGAATCCAGTGACATTTTTGTAAGTTCTTTATCTGAAAAGTACCTTGAGCAGTTAAACAGAGAACCAACTCGTGACGATAACATATTAGATCTTCTGGTGACAAACAGACCCGAACTATTTGAATCAGTTAATGCAAAACAGGTAATCAGCGATCATAAGGCGGTTACTGCATCGATGATTTCAGCCGTAAATAGAAATATTAAAAAAGGTAGGAAGATTTTTCTGTTTAGCAAAAGTGACAAAAAGCAGATTTCAGAGTACTTGATAGCTCAACACAAAAGTTTTGTCTTTAGTACAGATAGTGTTGAGGATCAGTGGACAAAGTTCAAAACCATCGTACAATTTGCGTTAGATGAGTATGTGCCAAGCAAGATCGTAAGAGATGGAAAAGAGCCACCATGGTACAACAACCAAGTTAGAAAACTGCTGCGGAAGCATAGGGAACTTCACAGCAAACATAAAAATAGCCAAAGCCTTGCAGACAAACAAAAAATACGCGAAGCGAAATGTAGTGTGAGGAGGGCTATGCGAGAGGCGTTCAATGAATTCGAAAGTAAAGTTCTATGTACTGACTTGACCGAAAATCCTAAGAAATTTTGGTCCTATGTCAAAGTGGTAGGTGGATCAAAACAAAATGTCCAGACACTCTGTAAGCAAAACGGTACTGAAACAGACTAAAGGTCGAAATACTAACTGTCTTCTTCCAAAGCTGTTTCACAGAGGAAGACTGCACTGTAGTTCCTTCTCTAGATTGTCACACAGATGACAAAATGGTAGATATTGAAATAGATGACAGAGGGATAGAGAAACAATTAAAATCGCTCAAAAGAGGAAAGGCCGCTGGACCTGATGGGATACCAGTTCAATTTTACACAGAGTACGCGAAGGAATTTGGCCCCCTTCTTGGAGCGGTGTACCGTAGGTCTCTAGAAGAGCGAAGCATTCCAAAGGATTGGAAAAGGGCACAGGTCATCCCCATTTTCAAGAAGGGACGTCGAACAGATGTGCAGAACTATAGACCTATATCTCTAACGTCGATCAGTTGTAGAATTTTGGAACATGTATTATGTTCGAGTATAATGACTTTTCTGGAGACTACAAATCTACTCTGTAGGAATCAGCATGGGTTTCAAAAAAGACGGTCTTGTGAAACCCAGCTCGCGCTATTTGTCCACGAGACTCAGAGGGCCATACACACGGGTTCACATGTAGATGCCGTGTTTCTTGACTTCCACAAGGCATTTGACACAGTTCCCCACAGTCGTTTAATGAACAAAGCAAGAGCATATGGACTATCAGACAAATTGTGTGATTGGATTGAGGAGTTCCTAGATAACAGAACGCAGCATGTCATTCTCAATGGAGAGAAGTCTTCCGAAGTAAGAGTGATTTCAGGTGTGCCGCAGGGGAGTGTCATTGGACCATTGCTATTCACAATATACATAAATGACCTGGTGGATGACATCGGACGTTCACTGAGGCTTTTTGCAGATGATGCTGTGGTGTATCGAGAGGTTGCAACAATGAAAACTTGTACTGAAATGCAGGAGGATCTGCAGCAAATTGACACATGGTGCAGGGAATGGGAATTGAATCTCAATGTAGACAAGTGTAATGTGCTGCGAATACATAGAAAGATAGATCCCTTATCATTTAGCTACAAAATAGCAGGTCAGCAACTGGAAGCAGTTAATTCCATAAATTATCTGGGAGTACGCATTAGGAGTGATTTAAAATGGAATGATCATATAAAGTTGATCGTCGGTAAAGCAGATGCCAGACTGAGATTCATTGGAAGAATCCTAAGGAAATGCAATCCGAAAACAAAGGAAGTAGGTTACAGTACGCTTGTTTACCCACTGCTTGAATACTGCTCAACAGTGTGGGATCCGCACCAGATAGGGTTGATAGAAGAGATAGAGAAGATCCAACAGAGAGCAGCGCGCTTCGTTACAGGATCATTTAGTTATTGCGAAAGTGTTACAGAGATGATAGATAAACTCCAGTGGAAGACTCTGCAGGAGAGGCGCTCAGTAGCTCGGTACGGGCTTTTGTTAAAGTTTCGAGAACATACCTTCATCGAAGAGTCAAGCAGTATATTGCTCCCTCCTATGTATATCTCGCGAAGAGACCATGAGGATAAAATCAGAGAGATTAGAGCCCACATGGAAGCATACCGACAATCCTTCTTTCCACAAACAATACGAGACTGGAATAGAAGGGAGAACCAATAGAGGTACTCAGAGTACCCTCCGCCACACACCGTCAGGTGGCCTGCGGAGTATGGATGTAGATGTAGATACAAAATTTTGGAGAGATAAATGTTGTGGAAGTATACAGGACTGTTGTTAAGTGCCCAGTATTAAGTGTATACAAGATTTTCAAGAGTGACAATGAAGCAAATAGTACGCAGAAGGCAATTTTCAATGTGTATTCAAGTTTTGGGGGGACTGTGGTTGTGCAGTGTGGAATGTTCAGAGGGTTTGTTGGGTAGAGTGCTGTACTTGTAACTGACTTAATTGATAGAAGTAGGATTTCATCCATTTCTTTATGACTAAGTGGGGAAGCAAAGGCTCAGATTAATTGTATGAATAGGTAGGGGGCTAACTGCCTTTTTGCAAACATGCTACATGGAAAGTAGTACCTCTCCAGTGGAGCAATTCTGTACTTCATGCCCTTGGTCACTCCCTTTCTCCACCGACCATATCAATAGATTGTAACAAATATAGAAAAACTATCATCAGTTTAAATTTATATAGTATTATCAATTTAAATTTATATAAAATGGTTTAAAGTCAACAAATGTTTGTGTGGCAATAAGAGAATGGAAGTCTACATTATCTGAATACTATCTCCGCTTAAATTTTGTATCTCTTCCAGCAAAAAGTCATGTAGAAATTGAGATAAGCCTAAAATGTGAAAGAATGTGGAATTTTTTAAAAAACCATTATTGGAAACATTAAAACAAAACTGTAAGAAATTGATACAGCGGCAGTAAAGAGAAGATTTCAAAGATTACAGTCATTTCCATTGTTATAAGTATGTGGAAATAATGTTAAATCAATTTGTTTGATTTGTTGTGAAAATATGCTCGGATAAAATTGTTGTTTTCAGTAAAAATGTGTCACATTATAGCCCTTGAGACTAGAATAAAAAACCGTTAATAAATAGAAAAGATTTCATGATGTAGCTCACTCGATTGAGTGAAGAAAAATGCATTAGCCAAAGTGAATTAATGCCTGCAATAACTAACGTTTTATCTGTTGTGAAGTTAATTAAAATTTTTCCCATAATATTGTTGTTTGTTGCTGTGAAGTATTACTCTGCAGAGTCATTATAATGGAGATGAATCGGGGGTTTGATGCTTAATTAATGAAGTAAGTAATAAGATAGTTAGACAGTGATGAAACATAATTAAAATAACGACTTTGGAACCCATTTTAAGTTGCACCTATTGATGACCAATATTAGACTTCTTGTCCATTATCAAATCAACCATAAATGTAACCTTTGTATTACAAAAGTCATAAATATGGGAAAATCGCTATGAAATCAATGACTGGCGTAATGCAAGTTTGTAGCAAAACAATTCAATGAGATAACAGACGCTAGTAAGAAGTAGAAAATGAAATTGCACAGGAAGAGATTTTTAATGTAATGAAACATCTGTCCATGAACCTACTACACTGTCATAGCTGACGGAGAGTGATACTCCTAAGTGGTACATCCCAGGTGGCAGATAGGGGGTCCTCAGCAGCTTGCTGTGGACTTGAGCGAAATAAAATAGCTATTGCACACAAAACAAAAAACAACTTCTGCAGTTATCAAACAGAGTTTTAAATCAGAGTGTGTTCCATACGAGGTTGACTACCTTGTTGTTGTTGTTGTCTTCAGTCCTGAGACTGGTTTGATGCAGCTCTCCATGCTACTCTATCCTGTGCAAGCTGCTTCATCTCCCAGTACCTACTGCAACCTACATCCTTCTGAATCTGCTTAGTGTACTCATCTCTCGGTCTCCCTCTACGATTTTTACCCTCCACACTGCCCTCCAATGCTAAATTTGTGATCCCTTGATGCCTCAAAACATGTCCTACCAACCGATCCCTTCTTCTAGTCAAGTTGTGCCACAAACTTCTCTTCTCCCCAATCCTATTCAATACCTCTTCATTAGTTACGTGATCTATCCACCTTATCTTCAGTATTCTTCTGTAGCACCACATTTCGAAAGCTTCTATTCTCTTCTTGTCCAAACTAGTTATCGTCCATGTTTCACTTCCATACATGGCTACACTCCAAACAATTACTTTCAGAAACGACTTCCTGATACATAAATCTATATTCGATGTTAACAAATTTCTCTTCTTCAGAAACGCTTTCCTTGCCATTGCCAGTCTACATTTTATATCCTCTCTACTTCGACCATCATCAGTTATTTTACTTCCTAAATAGCAAAACTCCTTTACTACTTTAAGTGTCTCATTTCCTAATCTAATTCCCTCAGCATCACCCGATTTAATTTGACTACATTCCATTATCCTCGTTTTGCTTTTGTTAATTTTCATCTTATATCCTCCTTTCAAGACACTGTCCATTCCGTTCAACTGCTCTTCCAAGTCCTTTGCCGTCTCTGACAGAATTACAATGTCATCGGCGAACCTCAAAGTTTTTACTTCGTCTCCATGAATTTTAATACCTACTCCAAATTTTTCTTTTGTTTCCTTTACTGCTTGCTCAATATACAGATTGAATAACATCGGGGAGAGGCTACAACCCTGTCTCACTCCCTTCCCAACCACTGCTTCCCTTTCATGCCCCTCGACTCTTATTACTGCCATCTGGTTTCTGTACAAATTATAAATAGCCTTTCGCTCCCTGTATTTTACCCCTGCCACCTTTAGAATTTGAAAAAGAGTATTCCAGTCAACATTGTCAAAAGCTTTCTCTAAGTCTACAAATGCTAGAAACGTAGGTTTGCCTTTTCTTAATCTTTCTTCTAAGATAAGTCGTAAGGTCAGTATTGCCTCACGTGTTCCAGTATTTCTACGGAATCCAAACTGATCCTCCCCGAGGTCTGCATCTACCAGTTTTTCCATTCGTCTGTAAAGAATTCGCGTTAGTATTTTGCAGCCGTGGCTTATTAAACTGATAGTTCGGTAATTTTCACATCTGTCAGCACCTGCTTTCTTTGGGATTGGAATTATTATATTCTTCTTGAAGTCTGAGGGTATTTCGCCTGTCTCATACATCTTGCTCACCAGCTGGTAGAGTTTTGTCATGACTGGCTCTCCCAAGGCCGTCAGTAGTTCTAATGGAATGTTGTCTACTCCGGGGGCCTTGTTTCGACTCAGGTCTTTCAGTGCTCTGTCAAACTCTTCACGCAGTATCGTATCTCCCATTTTGTCTTCATCTACATCCTCTTCTATTTCCATAATATTGTCCTCAAGTACATCGCCCTTGTATAAACCTTCTATATACTCCTTCCACCTTTCTGCCTTCCCTTCTTTGCTTAGAACTGGGCTGCCATCTGAGCTCTTGATATTCATACACGTGGTTCTCTTCTCTCCAAAGGTCTCTTTAATTTTCTTGTAGGCAGTATCTATCTTACCCCTAGTGAGATAAGCTTCTACATCCTTACATTTGTCCTCTAGCCATCCCTGTTTAGCCATTTTGCACTTCCTGTCGATCTCATTTTTGAGACGTTTGTATTCCTTTTTGCCTGCTTCATTTACTGCATTTTTATATTTTCTCCTTTCATCAATTAAATTCTACCTCAGAAAAGCCAAAAATAGAAGGAAGCTTTTTAAGAAAAATTCAACTGCTTGGCAAATTTTCGGGAAAGATTGCACTTGGGACTGGTGAGCACTTTGAAGATAACTTAGATGAGTTCAAGCATCTGTAACTGTCCAATACTGGCAGAAGATCAAAATTTAAGAGTCAAGACAGGAGAGAGGGACTACATAGCAATGCACAACATAAATTCCATCACAAAACCAGGGACACTAAAAATTTTGACAGAGTAAATGGATCACAAAGGGATTATCATCACCAGACAAGTAATGAGAAACACTGATCAACAGCCAACAGAATCACATAGATACAGAATTTACAAGATAGTATCAGGGTAAAAGAGTAATAAACCAATGTCTACAATTCAGAATGGCTTTTGTGGTCAGTCTCAAAATAATTGAATCCATAACAGAATTTAAATCACTAACTCCTAGGCTATCAATAATACTATAACAACTGCAAAAAATATGCACAATAACAAATGCGCATGCCCCAAAAAATGATAAAAATGTGCATTGGAAATACTATCAATAACAGTTCTGCTAAAGCAGAGTTACTAAACACATACAAATAGAAATAGGAGTTTATTGTGTCATAACAAACAATTTCAAGCCATTGACTTAAAGTACAGGAGACTCATCAAGACACGAAAACTGGTTTACAGTTCTCCTTCTAATACCATTAATATAATATACAGTACCGAATAATTACTTAATTAAGCAATTAATAATTTTTCTTCAAAAGTAACAAACTTTTAAGATTAACAGTCCTAAGCACTTATTCTCTCCTGCTCAAATTGTCTGGTTGTCATTTATGAATTCTTCTACAGAATAGTAACATTTCTGCACTAGTTTCTCATACAAGGATTTTTTCAGTGTTTCTAAATTTATGCTGAGCAATTCTCTTCCTTTCACTTTGTCACAAATTTTCATACCCATATAATGTGGAGTTTGAGCATAAAGTTTTAAACGGTGGGTGGGCAATAAAATTATTTTTATTTAAGTTGTTGTAATAATGTTGAAAATGATTTGATACAAATAAATCAGGTTTACTGTGTACAAAGATAATCAGCTCATATATGTATAGCGAGGGAAGACCTAGTATATTCAGATTTTTTAGGAGTGGGCAACATGACTTTTTTGCCATAAATTGTGCATATTTATAATGATGGTTTTCTCAAGTTTTAGTATTCTTCACATATGGTTTGAGTTACCCCAAAATACAATTCCATACCTCATTACTGACTCAAAGTAGCTGTGATATACTACTTTTCTTATGCTCGTATTGGTAGCATTGTACAATATTCTCATTGAATATGCTACACTATTTAATTTATTTGCAAGGTACTGTATGTGCGACCCCCATGATAGATTTTTATGTAGTTGCATTTCTAGGAATTTCACACAGCTAGCTTCCTGCAAATCCTGGTTTCTGTGACTGACCTGAATATCATTCAGTTTTGCTTGATTTGTTTTAAACTGCATTAACTGAGTCTTTTGCATGTTTAATTTTAACCCATTTAAGTCAAACCAGGTATCTAAGTTTTCGAAAGTATTTAATACAGTTTTTGGAATTTGATCTGTAATGTTAATTTCAATGGTTAAAGATGTGTCATCTGCAAATAAAACTGAGTGACACTCAATATTAAGTGGCAGATCATTTAACTAAAACAAAACAGAATGGGACCTAAGACATTACCTTGGTGTACTCCATGTGAAATGGTTTTCCATTTTGAAGCATAAGTTCCTCTTTCTGATGTTATAACCACTCTTTGTCTTTGGTTTGTTAAATAAGATTCAAACCATTGTAATACCATGTACCTAATTCCATAGTTTTCCAGTTTACAGCGTATCAAAGGTCTTTGATAGGTCACAAAACGTTCCTGTGGCATGCAGTGAGTTGTCTACAGATGAGCTAATTTTATCAACAAAGTTATTTATAGCAGATATTGTGGTTTTGCCTTTTTGAAATCCGTACTGATTTTTGGAGATTATTTTAAATTTGTATGGTGACTACCTTCTCAAATATTTTTGACAGTGATGGAAGAAGGAAGACTGGATGATAATTTCCCATGTGTTCTTTTGTGCCTTTTTTGAATACTTGCTTAACTATGGTCATACCTCAGTGTTCCTGGAAAATAACCTTTTTAACATGCTCCACATCATAATGGTTTTTCAGTGCTATTGTTATCAGGAGAAAAACTGATGTTCTATGGATCGGAGCGTGGAATGTGAGGATGTAGAGGCTTATCTCACTAGGGGTAAGATAGATACAGCCTACAGGAAAATTAAAGAGACCTTTGGAGATAAGAGAACCACTTGTATGAACATCAAGAGCTCAGATGGAAACCCAGTTCTAAGCAAAGAAGGGAAAGCAGAAAGGTGGAAGGAGTATATAGAGGGTCTATACAAGGGCGATGTACTTGAGGACAATATTATGGAAATGGAAGAGGATGTAGGTGAAGATGAAATGGGAGATACGATACTGCGTGAAGAGTTTGACAGAGCACTGAAAGCCCTGAGTCGAAACAAGGCCCCAGGAGTAGACAACATTCCATTGGAACTACTGACAGCCTTGGGAGAGTCAGTCCTGACAAAACTCTACCATCTGGTGAGCAAGATGTATGAGACAGGCGAAATTCCCTCAGACTTCAAGAAGAATATAATAATAAAAAAAAAACCAAAGAAAGCAGGTGTTGGCAGATGTGAAAATTACCAAACTATCAGTTTAATAAGTCACAGCTGCAAAATACTAACGCGAATTCTTTACAGACGAATGGAGAAACTAGTAGAAGCCGACCTCGGGGAAGATCAGTGAGGCAATACTGACCCTACGACTTATCTTAGAAGCTAGATTAAGGAAGGACAAACCTACGTTTCTAGCATTTGTAGACTTAGAGAAAGCTTTTGACAACATTGACTGGAATACTCTCTTTCATATTCTCAAGGTGGCAGGGGTAAAATACAGAGAGCAAAAGGCTATTAGCAATTTGTACAGAAAGCAGATGGCAGTTATAAGAGTCGAGGGACATGAAAGGGAAGCAGTGGTTGGGAAGTGAGTGAGACAGGGTTGCAGTCTCTCCTCGATGTTATCCAGTCTGTATATTGAGCAAGCAGTGAAGGAAACAAAAGAAAAATTCGGAGTAGGTATTAAAATCCATGGAGAAGAAATAAAAACTTTGAGGTTTGCCGATGACATCGTAATTCTGTCAAAGACAGCAAAGGACTTGGAAAAGCAATTGAACAGAATGGACAGTGTCTTGAAAGGAGGATATAAGATGAACATCAACAAAAGCAAAACGAGGATAATGGAATGTAGTCGAATTAAGTCGAGTGATGCTGAGGGAATTAGATTAGGAAATGAGACACTTAAAGTAGTAAAGGAGTTTTGCTATTTGGGGAGCAATATAACTGATGATGGTCGAAGTATAGAGGATATAAAATGTAGACTGGCAATGGCAAGGAAAGCGTTTCTGAAGAAGAGAAATTTGTTAACATCGAGCATAGATTTAAGTGTCAGAAAGTCGTTACTGAAAGTATTTATATGGAGTGTAGCCATGTATGGAAGTGAAACATGGACGATAAATAGTTTGGACAAAAAGAGAATAGAAGCTTTCGAAATGTGGTGCTACAGAAGAATGCTGAAGATTAGATGGGTGGATCACATAACTAATGAGGAAGTATTGAATAGGATTGGAGAGAAGAGAAGGTTGTGGCGCAACTTGACCAGAAGAAGGGATCAGTTGGTAGGACATGTTCTGAGGCATCAAGGGATCACCAATTTTGCATTGGAGGGCAGCGTGGAGGGTAAAAATCATAGAGGGAGTCCAAGAGATGAATATACTAAGCAGATTCAGAAGGATGCAGGTTGCTGTAGGTACTGTGAGATGAAGAAACTTGCACAGGATAGAGTAGCATAGAGAGCTGCATCAAACCAGTCTCAGGATTGAAGACCACAACAACATTGATCAATGGAACACATAAATAACTAATTAACTAACTGAAGGGAGTGGTTAACAATCGTAGTTAGTGGTTGAACAGTTATTTTTGAGACTGTTTTTAACACTTTTGTTTGTATCCCATCCCATCCTGCTGATGTTTTACTATTT
Source organism: Schistocerca gregaria (assembly GCF_023897955.1). Taxonomy (NCBI): domain Eukaryota; kingdom Metazoa; phylum Arthropoda; class Insecta; order Orthoptera; family Acrididae; genus Schistocerca; species Schistocerca gregaria. Next base: position 565,806,800 of record NC_064931.1, read on the forward strand.
AGTGACAGTATCACATTTTCTATATCTGTTACAGTAGTTTTTGTAAATGTACTGAAAAATTCACCATCAAGTTGCTCACTGTTAAAGAAATTTACCATGTCTGGATACTCTGCTACATTGACATTAGATTTGTTTACATTTATAAAGAATTCATTAAACAATTCAAAAATTTGAGCAGGATTTACAATAGTTTTATCCTCTATCTTGATTTCAGAAATATTGTGGCCTCTACCTGTGGCACCTGCTTCAGCTTTGATCACTGACCATAATGCCTTTGATTTGTTTTCACTATCCAATATAAATCTATTATTTGCCAGTTGTTTGGCTGCCCTTACAACATTTTTAAAAATATTTTTGTAATCTTTTCATAGGTAACGAAACCAGGACTTTTGTTATGTTTTAGGTCCCTATTTAGCTGTCTACCTATTGCACTTGAGATTTTTATTCCTTCAGTAATCCACTTTACATTATTTCCTCCCTCTTTTATTATGTACAGTAATGGGGAAAGTTTCATTAAAAATGTGCAGTAATTTTTCCAAGAAAGAAGCACAATTTTCAGAGCATGAAATACTATGATCTATAGACTACTCCACCTTATTTAATCTATGATAGAATAAGTTTATATTTTCTTTGCTGGCGTTAGCTGTAGGATTTTTTTGACAAAGGATACAATGTAAATATTCCAGAATTCAAATCATGAACACCTGCCAACATGAGTAGCTCAGAAGCTGATAACCTGGGACCCTTGAAGGAACTAAAATTACTTAATAAAAGCAAGTATTTTGATCCAGACTGATTAATTAGGTTCCTTTGAGAGTATGCTGGTGCAATAGCTCCATACTTAACAATCATATACAACTGCTTGCTTGACAAAACATCCATACCCAAAGGCTGGAAAGTTGCACAGGTCACACCAACTTTCAAGAAATGTAGTAGGAGTAATTCACTAAATTAAAGGCCCATATCATTAATGTCTATAGTCAGCAGGATTCTGAAACATATATTATGTTCAAACATAGTGTATTACCTCACTACCTTAAAGAGAATGATCTATCGTCACACAGTCAAAATGGATTTAGAAAACATTGTTCTTGTGAAACATAACTAGCTCTTTACTCACACAAAGTGTTGAGTGCTATCGACAAGAGATTTAAAATTGATTCTGTATTCATAGATTTCCAGAATGCTTTTAACACCATACCTCACAAGCAGCACCTAATCAGATTGCATGCTAATGGAATATTATCTCAATTACGCATCTCGATTCGTGATTTCCTCTCAGAGAGGTCAAAGTTTATAGTAACTGACAGAAAGTCATCGAGTAAAACAGAAGTGATTTCTGGCATTCCCCTAGCTAGTACTATTGGATCTCTGCTGTTCCTTATCCATATAAACGATTTAGGGGACAGTCTGAGCAACCATTTATAGTTACTTGTATGCTCGTAGATGATGTTGTTGTTTACTCTCTAAAAAATTCACCAGAAGATCAAAACAAATTTAGAAGAGATACCTATATGGCGTGAAAATTGACAGTCAATCCTAAATAATGAAAAGTGTGAAGTCATCCATATGAGTGCTGAAAGGAATCCATGAAACTTCAGTTACATGACAAACCAATCAAATCTGAAGACCATAAATTCAACTAAATACCTATATTTACAATTACAAACAACTTAAATTGGAAAGAACACATAGAAAATGTTATGTGGAAGATGAACCAAAGACTGCATTATAGTGACAGAACACTTAGAAAAAGCAACAGATCTTAAAAAGACTGCCTAGCCTATACTTTTCTGTTCTCTTTTGGAATGCTGCTGCATGTTATGGGCTACCAGATAAGATTGATGGAGTACATTGAGAAAGTTCAAAGAAGGGCAGCATGTTTTGTATTACTGAGAAATAGGAGAGAGAGTATCATGGACATGATACAGGATTTGGGATGGACACCATTAAAACAAAGGTGTTTCACGTTGTGATGAGATCTTATCACAAAATTTCAATCGCCATCTTCCTCCTCTGAACACGAAAATATTTTTTTTTGACACTGACCTACATAGGGTGAAACAATCACCATAATAAATTAAGATAAAACACAGCTTGCACAGAAAGATATAGGTGTTCTTTTTTGTCCTGCACACTGTTCGAGAGTGGAATAATAGACAATTATTGTGAAGGTGGTTTGATGAACTCTCTGCCAGGCACTTAAGTGTAACTTGTAGAGTATCCATGTAGATGTAGATGAATTTTGGTAACTTTTAGATCAGATGACAACAAACATAAATAAGTATCACAAAAAAAAATACATGGAGATTTTAATGTCCAGTTAGGAATGGAGAAGAGATATAGAGACACAAAGAAAAACTAACAGGACTGCTATGAGACTGGTGGAATTCCGTAGAAACAATGACATGTTCTCAAAGTCAACATACTGCAAGAGAAGACCAAATAATCCCAAAGCTTGGAAACATTCAGACTGGAAAAAAGAACAATGGCAAGTCATGTCTGTGTGAATAAAAATTACCACAACAACACCTAAAATGTGACAATTCTGAACTGGATCGATACTTAATCAGGTAATTACATTTCAAAAATAAAAATTAAATTCACCCCGTTGTGCCCACCCTAACAAGAAGAGAACTTATGATCCTCATAAATTGATAAGTTCAAGTAATAACACAACAAACAACGAGTACAAAAATAACAGATGATATAGAGGAAATAGTTCCCCAGTTGATACAAGTAGCTGTACAGGTAGCCCCAGTAAGTACAAGGAAAAAATACAAATAGTGGAATGATGAGTGTGATAAAGCAGTGGTAGATAAACACCAAGCCTGGTTAAGGTATCAGACTCATAAAATGGAATAATCACACTTGGAACTCACACAACAAAAAAAGATGATCCAAAAATAGTAAGAAGGGTTAAATACCAATGTCAAAAATATATACTTCCAATGACAGAAACAAATAGCAAGAAAACAAGCTCAAGGAATTACTAAAAATATTGGCAGACAACTACAAATATATGATCCTCCAACATTAATGTTAAAGTATAAAAATGATGAGATGGTCCATAACACAATAAAAAAATACAGGAATTTTAGCAGAAATATTTAAAATATTACTGAATTGTGAAGATCTTCCAGAACTATTTCATAAACATAGATACCCCTGCTAAAACACCAGCAAGAAGTATGTACCCACATGCAGTGCAAGAAGTCTACAAAGCTTTGAAAGAGCTCAAAAGCAATAAAACAAGTGCAGAAGATCAAACATTCATAGAACTTTGAAAATATGCAGTAGAAGCAGTGAAAATATCATTATACAAATACACAGTGAAAATTTGGAACAAAGAAAAACTGCCAGAACACTGGACTACAGCTATAATCCACTCATTATGCAAAAAAAGAGACAAATCAAATCCAAACAACTATAGAGGAGTTTCCCTCACAGATGTCACATGTAAAGTCATGTCAGGAGTTTCATACAATCGTTGTAAAGATCAGCTTTAACTGGAACTCTGAGAATACACTAGAGGATTTAGACCCTGGAGAAGCTGCCCTGCTTATGACTGTATCCACAGACCTTCAATGATGAAGATAATATGGAATTTCAGTCTTCATCACAAATTAATAAAAATTATAAACTTAACTCTAACAACACCAAATCTAAAGCAAAGTTCAGAGGAGAAACATATGAGCCATTTATGATTGAAACAGGTTTAAGGCAGGTAGATCCTTTAGCAACATTACTTTTAAACTGTACACTCAAGTACATGATGAGGCAATGGTACAAGGAAAATACTAAGGAACATAATAATTGGAAATGAGAAAGATAAAATAAACAGTAATTGCTAGGGATTTGCAGATGACTTAATATTACTTGCTAATAACATCCAACAAGCCAGAAATCAAATAACAAGCCTACAACATATAGCACAATAAAGGACTCCAGTTATCATTTGAAAAGAATGAGATATTGGTGGCAGATTATCTAGTAATCATCCACGTGACAGTAAATAATAGGAAAGTAAAAACAGTGAAACAGCTTAAATACCTAGGAGAAATTTTAACATTGAACTTGGATGATAAACCTACACAGCAAGCAGGAACTAGCAAAACAACAAAAGCTCAAAAATTAACATAATTTACTTATAATAGAAAAGTCTATAAATTGAAACTAAATTAAAACATTACCAAATGGTGATATACAGAAGTGAAACACTTTTCAAGTCACGCGGAAAAACAGAACTGACAAAATCCTGAAAGTAGAGAGAAGAATAGCTAGAACATGCACAAATAAGAAATATCAAAAAGGTGGATAGTGGCACATAGTGCCAAATGAAGTCATGAAAAATAGTGCCTAATGAAGTCATGAAAAATGAACTGGAGCCAATTACAGAGCCTACACAGAAAAAAGTATTTCTTTGGTCGCAATATGCGAACACCAGAAACCAGATTATCAAGAAAAATTATAGAGAAACTGTGGAACAGGAAGCAACAAGAAGGATAGATAAAGGAAATCAGGGAGGATATGAAAGAGCTAGAATTAACCCTGGATCATTTGGAAAACAAAACAGAAAATTTAAACAAGCTGAAAATAATATAATAAGATTTAAACCAAAAATAGACAAATGGCAAAAATAAAAAAGATATTTACAGATGAGGAATGACAAAAAACGTCAGAATGAATGAAAAGATACTGGGCTATTCAGAAAGTAAACCTACTGAATATGATAATCAGAAAATGATTGACTGTAGTGGTCCAATAGGCCATAAAAGCAGAAGAAGAAGAAGAAGAAGAAATATGGCGTGAGGCAACAGTTTTGGTAATCTATACATAAATTACGGCACTTTCAATAAAATGCTGAATTTAAATAGCAGTTTGTCTGACATCTCAATACATTTCTAATGCTGTGAAATTTATTTTGCTGGGCCTAATCTGCTTAACTTCTTCATGATATAAATCTGTCAACAGTTTCCAGTGGAAATGTTCTATGAAAACAATGTTAACCATTAATCTATTTAATACTATGAAGTGAATGTCTAAAGGCCTGACAGACAACAGGAGTGCTGCAGATTTGGAACATGTAAAATTGAGAATTTAAGTAATCTCTATTAATTTCAATACCATTTGCATATTAAGAGGCATTTCCTGCCCACTTAATCTAATTAATATTTTGGTATATGATACATTGATATGCACTTGTTCTGAATATGTAAAACGCAATAACACCTTTTCCAGCTTATGATAGGGTATTATTTTAATTTACTAATGTAGGGTATTTTGGTTGTTTTTCATATATACAAGCCTGTAAGGCTAGATACTGAAATTTGGATTGTGGATGCTGATAAAGAACAGCAGCGCCATTGAGAGGGTTACTCACCTAGAACTAATAGAGGTTGGAGTTGAACTAGGACTAGAATTGTGTATTTCTCAGGAATGAAAAGTGGAGTGAGTGCTAAAAATAAAATGGGGTGAATATTTGTTTTAATGTTTCAATGCAAATAAAGACTACATTCAATAGCACTGGTTATAACAATAAAAGATTAGAGTTCTGAAAGACTTAAGTAATTTATTGAAAAAATTGTATGAAAGCATTCAGTTTAAGAATTTGTAAAACAATTTTGAATTTCTTTTTTGTATTTTATACCTCAAAATGTAATTCTTTTATAATTATCCGTCATACACAACAGAACTTCCTGGCAGATTAAAACTGTGTGCCACACCGATACTCAAATTCAGAACCTCTGCATTTCACATGCAAGTACACACCATCTTAGACAGCCAAGCGTGACTCATGACTCATCCTTACAGGTTTACTTCTGCCAGTGCTTCAGCCTCTACCTTCCAAACCTCACAGAATCTCTACTGCAAAACTTGCAGGACTAACATTCCTGGAATCAAGAATTTTGCAGAGGCATGGCTTCGTCACAGCCTGGGGGATATTTCTGGAATGAAAATTTCACTCCACATTGGAGTGATATGCTGATATGAAAGTTCCCGGAAGAATGAAAATGTGTGCCAGAACGAGACTTGAAATTCAGACCTTTGCCTTTTTTGGGCAAGTGCTCACCAATTGAGCTACACGGGCACAAGTCATGGCCCATCCTTACAGATTTTCAACCACCAGTCATGCTTTTTCAACCATCAGTCATGCTTTGGTAGTTCAGTAAGTAAGCACTTGCCCGCAAAACGCAAAGGTCCCAAGTTTGAGTCTTGGTCTGGCACACAGTTTTAATCCGCTATGAAGTTTTATATCAGTGTACATTGCTGAAGAGTGAAAATTTCATTCTGGATATATTAAAAATTATTGCCAGACTCAGAACATCAACACCACTTCTAAATATGGCCCTTACAGTATTATAAACTAGAATATAATGACTAATTTTCAAAAATATTCAGAGAGTATATCACACTCCATAATATTCTGGATACTGAGGGCAACATAAAACAAACAATAATGTTTGGATCTATAGAATGTTCACCATACAGTAAATTGCAGATGACCAACACTTTCACTGGACACTGAAACATCCAGGAATACACATTAGCTGCTCACGGCTCTTCTTCAATAATAGATTGTATAACCATAAATAATAAATCATGAGTGTATGTAAAGGACACAAGCATATACATGTTAATACAGACTGCATCATAGTCATGTCAGATCTTCAGTTTCCCACAGAATAGCAAAAGTGAATAAAATGAAATGAAACTAAAGTTAGTAGATACAATTTCAATTTGTTAAGAGATGCTAGCATGTCAGATGAAAATCATCTTGCTCTACTAGACCAGTAAGTGGCAACATATATAAAGATGGGAAAATATGAAAGTGATATTGCATCAAACACTAGTTGTGCATAAGGTGCCTACAAAAATTAATGAACGACCAGAGGACTAACAAAATTTTGGGAGCCAGTGTTCCATACTGTGTCAAGAACTTTACTGCTTTCATCAGTACACATCTTGCATAATGCTCATGACACTAAAATTAAAGAATTTTGGGGTCATACAGAGGGCTACTGACAGTTTTCCTTGTCATATACCATCTGTGGATGGAATATGAAGGGAGTAAATTAGACTGCTACACAGTATACTCTCCACCATATACTGTATGGTGCCTATTGGAGTACAAATGACTGGTTAAGGGAACTAAATGTACTGGCAAGCCCAGTTTTTTCCAAACAACATTAAATACAGAATTGGAAATAAAAAAAGATCAGCATTAGTAAGAAAACTTAAATGAGAAAGTTGAATGTACTACATCTATGAAACAGAGTGTTATACGCAGACTTACAAAACTGTGGAGCTATTAACCAAACAGGAAAGGAAGAATTACCAAATTGATCAAGTTTAAGAATCAGAATACGTAAATTATTTTAAAATTTTTATTCATATAACAGCTTGTGTTGACTTTACTACAAAAGAAGAACTCCTAGAATCATTTGTTTGGAAATAGATGCTCCAGAGCTAAACAATGTTTTGTTCAATTTTTATCTCTTTTGCTCCTTGTTGCTAGAGTCAGGGACACAGTCTCATTTTCAATCAACAGTTACTCCCATCAGCCAACCCACCAAGCTGGAATCCGACATCACCAATGGTCACAGAAAAATTAATGTTACATAGGAATTACTGAAGAGAATGGGTTCAGACCCAGAAACTAACTGCAAAGAATGAAAGATAAATAAAATAAAAATAAATAGCAGCATAGGAACTTCTATTTTGTAAACAAATACTTTATCTGCTATCAACTTGAAAATAAAATTCTCCTTCCAAAGCAGTGGACAAGATCATGAAAAATTCTTAAAAGTAATTAATAAGAACAAAGAAATCTGATATTTATGATACAAAAATGGAATTTACTATGTTTATTCTATCCGGTTTTATTTATAGACTACTAAATTTTACAAACTTATGTTGTTTAAGTAATTATGAGTGTAAAGAAATTATTAATGTCCAACTTTTAAGGAAGGTAAAAGAATTTATTATTTTACTTAAGAACGTAATCCTACTCAACCCTTGAAACAAAGTGCATTTTAAAATATTTATGTGGAGGATGGTATAAATCATGAAAATATTTGGGAAGAAACACCAGCATGGATAATCTAAGAAAAGACCTAGCACAGATTCTATTTTGACAGTTGAGCAGTTTGAAGAAAAATGAAGGTAGTTCAACCTGTTAAGGTGTTGTTTATTTATTGAAGATGAAAAGCCTTTGATGAGATTAAAAGAGATTTGCTGTGTAATATTTAAACAAGATGAGTCATACCAGCACATCTTATTGATCAAATAAATTCAACACACAAAAACAAGAGTCTTAGAATAAGAACAAATGAAATAATAATACTGCTAACACAGTTCCAGGAGTCAATGACACTGATTAGCAACATCTAAGGTGAAATGACAAATAGATTTAAAGAAACGTCTTATGTGATGTGACAATTACTTAGTGACAATATTGTCTGTGGATTATCAGCTTATCATTGCTACTTCAGAGACAAGCTAACATATTGAAGGAGATCTACATTAAGAAGTGGATGGCAAAAGACTTAAAGAAGAATAAGAAGAGTTATCCTTACCAAGAATAACCAACGTGTAGAAGGAAAACCATTGATGTTGGTTAATTTGTGCTTTGGTCAGCTACTGTCTCATCAAAAGCTAACTTTATTTGTCAGTCAGTATACCCATTTCTTTGATGGAAAACTCTGAGTTATTACTTCAGTATTAGACTTGCCTCATTTGAAACAACTCACATCATAATGGCTAAGGTATTTATTAAAAATACACATATTGCAAATAGTGGTGTCAATTAAAGATCAGTAAGTAGAGATCTGTGGGTGCAGGCTGCCTTTAGATACTATGTTCAACTTTTATGTTGTTTTTATTTCAACAGTGTCATTCATGAATGTGAGTTGTGTATTCTGTTTCAACTATGGTATGACCTACTTTAGTATTTGGATGAAGAAAATTCGCATTTTGAAGTAAAACTTTAAACTGCCTCACTTGAAGATGAAAATAATGAGTGTACCATCACTTTAGCACTAAAAAGGGTCATTACAGTCACACCATTTCAAGTTTTTCAAGCGTCCATGAATAAATTGTCAAATGCTGAAGGAAAAGGTTGTCCTATGGAAATGGCAGGAAGAGACTTCCCTCTATAAATGACATCCTGTTGCACAAGAAATCACATCAGTGACAATATGAACTTTGACAGATTTCTTGTTATGGGACTGAGCTTACTACCAACTAAATTTAGTTATTCTTGGGACAGTTATTTGGTGAATATCAAAACTTATGATGTCAGAGTTGGCATTTAAGACCTCCTGGAACAACTGGGTAACATGCATATAGATTCTGATGCAGCATTTTCCTAGCATGCAACCAATGACAGAAGTTTTATTGCTTGGTATACGTCTCATATTGAGTCAATAATGGTATACACTTTTTGTGTACTTTTAAAACTTCATACGACTTCAACAGTGAAATATTTCTGTGTCTTCTGTTTTACCCATTTGGTAGAATCCACCACCATCAATGTATGAAATGTGTTGACCATTAGGTTGAGAGTTGACAGTCGTCAGGAATTTATGATCAGTACTTCACCATGGACCGTGAAGTGCTCCATGTAGCACTTTCTGATACACTTTTTACAATGCTCTACATCAAATTTGTTTTTCTTTTGCAGTTGGTTCTGTCTTGTCACTACCATTCCTGGAACTCCTTCTGGTAAGTGGCTACAGTTAGGATTCTTGGACTGTGGAATTCTACTGTGCATGGTGTATGTGAATTCAAACAGCAAGAAAATTTTTGTGCCAGTATGAACATCTTAGGAATATAAAATATCTTCACAGGTGTCCAAAATTAAAGCAACAAACTGCTATTTCCCCATCCTGTATCTAAGTACTGATAAAATCATATAGACTGTCAACAGATGTCCATACGATCATGTTCTGCATAGAAGATGGCATTCTGATCAATGGACAACCACAACAGCAATGACATCAGGGCATCCATCAAATGGTGTAATATTTGTTGGGTAGTTCCACATCCACAATCACTGTGTACACGGTCACAGATGGTGCAGTATGGCATAGAGAAGAAACCTAACAGACACTTTGCAGTGGAGAATCATAGGAAGAACGGAAGCAGGACAGTTGTTTCTTGGATGTGATGACAGGTGATAGAGACCAAAACTGTATCCCAAAGACAGGGGCAGGGCTGATCACATGTGACAGCAGAAAGAGAAGACCGTTATATGGCTATAAGGGCACAATGGGATTGCCTTTGTACTGCATGGCAACTGGCCTCTGATCTTGCAGCATCCACTGGACATTTTGTATCAAGGCAAACAGCACACAGAAGGCTTCAGCAGAATGACCTTTATTGTTGGAGACTTGCTGTATGTGTACCTTTGACATATCTTCACATTCACATAAGGGAATGCCTGGAGTGGAGTCATCAACATGCCATCTCGACACTCGAACAGTAGGTCAATGTTATTCTCACAGATGAGTCCTGAATTGGTTTCAAGAATGAGTCTCAATGGACTCACATCTGGAGGGAATGGGGAACATGATTTCACGACACAAAAATTGTGGAAAGAGACTAATATTGAAGAGCATCCCTAAAGGTGTGGGCAGGAATTATGATGACCATTTGAACAGCTCTTCATGAAATTGTACAGGTAACACAGCAAGGTTTAACTGCTATCAGGTATTGTGACAATACCTTGAGAGTTCATGTGTGGTTAGGTGGACCCAGATGAGTTGCATCACATCAACATCCACCAACCACTCCTCAAGACTGAGAGCGGCTCTGCAGTAAGAATGGGCATTATTGCCTCAACAAGAGACTGATGACATCTTTGCAGCATGTCTCACCATTGTCAGGGCTGTATTGGTGCCATAGGTGGTCATATCCCATGTTGATCATAGTAATCAGTTGTTGGAATGTGTGTGCAAATCCATTAAGTTGGAAAAAAATGAAGAACGTTTTTGTCTAACATTATGCTCTTTGCAGTTGTTTACATTCTGTATTCTCTACAGTGTCTCTACTCTACTATTATCTGTTTATACTGTTTTGTGGGAAAATAAATGCAACCTTTCAAAATTTTTGTTTGTTCCTTTAATTTTGAATACCAGTGTGAATTACCACCAAATGAATTATTACACTTGGTTAGCTGAATGTTCAGGCCCTCTAAGTCCAAACTATTCAGATATGCCTAAATCTGCTCTATTCCTGTTCAAAAGGAGTAGACAGTCTGGAAGTCTGGAGATGTTTATTGATTTGGGGATTGAAAATTCATTTATGCATGATTTTCTAGTATGAGGTAATGAGATTTATGCTATTTGGGGATTTCCTGACATGGGAAGAATTTTGTTAGGTTGTGATGCTTGCATGTATAATGACACATTTTGCAAAAGATGAAAGCACCAATACTTGCTTATTGATAGGATCAGTATTCAGGTTTCTAAGAAACATCTTTAAAACTACAAACTTTACCACTTGATACAAAGAGACAAATTTAGATAATCTTAAGACTATATGTATCACATATCCTCCTACTTACTTCATTAAATTCATAATCACTAAAGTATGTGATCCTCAATCCATATTTTATGTCTTAGTTTATATTTCTGATTTTAAATCACAATTTTTACATTGTTATTTCAATGTCAACCTGTGTTTCCTGGGCAACATACTTTAGATTTCTTTCCTTTCCTTTTTTGTTATTTCTATTTTTCTTTGTTTTATTTACTACTGTGAGCCTAATTTGTTTCTGTTTCATACTGTTTTTTCTCTGCAACTCTCCACACCATTTTACAATCTCTTCTCCCACTCTTCCAGTGTCCAGAATGAAATTTTCACTCTGCAGTGAATTGTGCACTGATTTGAATCTTCCTCACAGATTGAAACTGTGTACTGGACTGAGACTGGAAATTGTTAACTTTGCCTTTCACGGGCAAGTGCTGACCAACTGAGCTACCCAAGCATGACTCCTAACCTGTCCTCACAGCTTTACTTCTGCCAGTATCTTGTCTCCTGCTTTCCAAACTTCACAGAAGTTCTCCTGTGAAACTTGTGGGACTAGCACTCATGGAAGAAAGGATATTGTTTGCAAATGTGGCTTGACCACAGCCTGGGGAATGTTACCAGAAATTTTGACTCTGCATTGGAGTGGTGCCAGTATGAATTTTTCTGGAAGATTAAAAATGTGTGCCAGACCAAGACAACGAAACTGGGATCTTTGACTTTTGTGGGCAAGTGCTCACCAATTGAGTTACCCAGGCATAACTCATGACCCATCCTCACACATTTACAACTGCCAGTAAAGCTGTGTGGATGGATCATGAGTCTTGCTTGGGTAGGTCAGTCAGTATGCACTTGCCCACAAAAGCCAAAGTCCCGAGTTTGAGTCTTGGTCCGGCACTCAGTTTTAATTTGCTATCAGTGTACACTCTGTCCCAGAGTGAAAATTTCATTCTTGATCAATCACACAATTAAACAAACTCAGCATATTGACACAACTCTGTAAAGCTGTGAGAATGAGTTGTGGTTGTGCTTGGATAGCGCAGCTAGTAGAAGACTTGCCTTTGAAAGGTGAAGGTCCTGAGATCAAGTCGTGGACTGGCATATGGTTTTAATCTGTCAGGAAGTTTCCTCCAGTGTGTTTGTACCTTAACTGTTCTACATTCAAAATTACATCTACATCTACGCCTTCATCTATACTCTACAAACCAATGTGAAGTGCATGGCAGACAGTATATCCCACTGTACCATGTCTTATGGTTTATTTCTGTTCAATTTGCACAAATGGATTATTCTGCTAGGTAAGGGCAATGAAAATTTAATTTTGATTGAGACTGGAATTCTGTAGCAGGGTAAGAAAGAAGAGGAAAAATAGCAGGTGAATGTGGACTGCAGGAAAGGTCTCAAAGAAGAAACAGGATGGTAAAATTTTGCACAGAGCATAAAATAATCATTAATAACACTTTGTTTCTGAATCATGACAGAAGGTCATGCATGTGGAAGAGACCTGGAGACATCAGAAGCTTTCAGATTGGTTATGTAATGGCAAGACAGAGACTTTTCAACCAAATTTTAAACTTTAAGACATTTTCAGGCGCAGATGGTTATAGCAATTTATTGGTTATGAACTTTAAATTAAAACTGAAGAAATTGCAAAAGGTGGGAAGTTCAGGAGATGGAACCCAGAAAAGCTGAAAGAGCCAGGGGTTGTTGAGAGTTTTGGAGGGAACGATAGGCAACGACTGACTTTGACAAAGGAAAGGAATCCTGTAGAAGACAAATGAATAGTTATGAGAGATGAAATGGTGAAGGCAGCAGAAGATCAAATAGATAGAAGGCAAGACCTAATAAAAACCTTGTATATCACAGGTGATACAGAATTTAATTGATGAAAGGAGAAAATATAAAAATTAAGCAAATGAAGCCACTGAAAGGACTACATATATCTAAAAATGATATTGACAGGAAGTGCAAAATGGCTATGCAGGAATGGCTAGAGGATAGATACGAAGGTGGTTTGAAAAGTTCTCAGAATGGAATAGGAAAAATAGTACTTACATCACTGAAACTTTTTTCATTTTTCAATGTAGTCTTCTTGTAGATTAATGCACTTGGTCCAATGATGTTCCAGTGCCTTGATCCCATCTCAAAAATGAGTTTCCTCCAGGCCTGCAAAATAATTGTCAACTCCAGCTCTCAATTCTTCATTTGAAGTGAATCTTCGTCCACCAAGAAAAATGTTCAGTTTTAGGAAGAGATGGCAGTCTGATGGAGCCATATCAGGTGAATAAGAAGGGTGTGGCAACAATGCCTTAGTTCACGTAATTTTGAAATAGCAACAGCACATGTCTGCAATCCAGCATCAAGAGTTGTGCCACTCATCTTGCAGATAATTATTTCATTTCTACTTCTTCCATTAAAATGTGATATACCCTTTGAGATGACATCCGACAAGTGTAAGCAGTTTCACACACTTTCAATCAGCAATCCTCCATGACCATTTGTGCAGTTTTGCAATGATTTCTGGAGTAGTGACACATCTTGGCCAACCACTGTGTGGATCATCATCTAAGGTCTCCCAACCAAATTTAAATTCATTTATCCACTTGAAAACTGTTGAATATGAAGGAGCAGAGTCCCCAGTGTATTGTGGAAATTGGCATGAATGTCCTTTGCTTTCATACCTTTCTTTATGAAAAACTTAATCACTCCTTGTGTCGTGATTTTTTTCCATCTTCACACCTCACTATGGGGGAACAACAATAGAGCCATGTCAACACTACAGGTCTCTTCCAAGAGCACTGAGGTGTCACGTGTTTGCAGGCAACAGTCCAATGAATATAACGTGAACAACTCATTGCAATAGCACTGTCCTCTTGTGGTGATTCCAAGAACTTTTCAAACCACCCTTATATAATGATACAGATGCATATATCACAATGGGAAAGATAGATAGATACTGCCTATAGGAAAATTGGAGAAAAGAGAAGCAAAAGGGTGAAAATCAAGAACTCAGATGGAAAACCAGTACAAAACAGTGAAGGAAAAGTTGAAAGGTGGAACAAGTTTATAGACCGGCTACATAATGAATATGAAATTGAAGGCAATATTATAGAAACAGAATAGGATGTAAATGAATATGAGATGGAGGTACAATCCTGAAAGATAAATTTGACAGAGCACGCAAAGATCTAGACTAAAACTAGTCCCATGGAGTAGACAACATTCCGTCAGAACTACTGGTATCCTTGGGAGAGCAAGCCATGACAAAACTATTCCACCTGGTGTGCAAGATGTATGAGGCACTCAGATTTCAAGAAGAATGCAATAATTCTAATTCCAAAAACACAGTTGCCCACAGTGGTGAATGTTAGTGAATTATCAGTTTAATAAGTCTTAGTTGCAAAAGAGTAACACTAATTATTTACAGAAGAATTGAAAAACTGGTATAAGGCAACCTCAGGGAAGATCAGTTTAAATTCTGGACAAATGTAGGAACATCCAAGGCCCAACATAATCTCTTAGAAGATGGGTTACACAAAGGCAAACCTATGGATATTTCATTTGTAGATGGAGAGAAAGCTTTTGACAATGGTAACTGGAATACACCTTTCAAAATTCTGAAGGTAGCAGGATGTTAAATAAAAAGAGGGAAAGGTTATTTACAACTTGTACATATCCAGATGGCAGTTATAAGAGTCGAAGGGCATGAAAGGGAAATATCACTTGAGAAAGGTGTGAGACAGGCTTCTAGCCCATCCCCAATGTTATTCACTCTACATACTGAACAAGCAGTAAAGAAAACCAAAAGAAAAATTTGTGTATGGAACTCAAGTTCAGGGAAAGGAAATAAAGACTTTGAGGTTTGCCAATGACATCATAATTCTGCCAGAGACCGCAAAGAAATTGAAAGAGCAGTTGAATGGAATGGATGGTGTCTTGAAAGGAGCATGCAAGATGAACATCAAATAAAAGCAAAACAGGGGTTATGGAATGTAGTCAAATTAAACCAATCCATGTTGAGAGAATTAGATTAGGAGATAAGACACTGAAAACAGTAGATAAGTTTTGCAGTTAGTAGTAGAAGAGGACCTGGGTGAAAGTGGACGCTTAGAAACAAAGACGAAATCTGCCAAGAACAATACTACTACCACACAAAAAGGAATGCAACATGGAGCCAAGGTAAAAATATTCAGAGACAGCCATGCACGTAATGTCTCAAACTATGTCTCAAACAGTGCTAAAGAGATCGTGAAAGTGTCTGCCATCGTTAAGCCAGGGGCTAAGTTTGGAAACGTGATTAGAAATGTAGAAACAGAATGTGCCAGTTCCAGTAAAAGTGACTGTGTTGTTCTCATAGTGGGATCGAACGACGTTTACTGTAACGAAGCCAGTGGATATATAAAAAAACTGCTTGTTATCCTGCAACTGCTGTCAACTACAAATGTAATAGTAACTAATGTACCCATGAGATTTGACCTGGCCGACTGGTCGTGTGTAAACAGTGAAATTCGGCGAACAAATCAAAAATTAAAACACTTCTGTTCGAAATTCAAAAACGTAAGACTACTTGACGTCAGCATATATGAAAAAACTTACTTCACAAAGCATGGACAGCACCTAAATCGATCTGGTAAGATGAGACTCGCATCAGATATAAACAAAGCTGTTGATGAAATATTGCGCGAAAGGAGTTGTGAAAACAAACACGTTATCGCCCTAAATGATAGCATGCAGGGTAACTAGCGAAATGGGCCAATTCCAACCGACTTTGGCCCAACATTAAAAACTCAGTGCAAGTACTGAAAACGCATGTGGAAGTGCCATTACGTAGTAAAAAAGTTAGTTTTAAAGATGCTTTAGCTGGTAATGTTTGCAGTAGTAATTTCATTATGCATTTGAACATTAGAGGTCTATCTGAAGGAATGATCAGCAAGCTTTATGATATAGAAATTTTGTTAGAAAGTATGAAACAATCTGTAAATGAGCATTGGCTTGAACCTGAAAATATCAAACTCCTCAATAAACTTACAGGTTACAAACTAGCTACCTACTTCTGTAGGACTAATGGGTGTGGTGGCTCTTGCATACTAGTGCATTCCACAATAGGCTATGAAATAAGACAGAATTTTAGCTATTTAAATGAAGAACATACATTTTAGAGTTGTTGCATTGAACTTAGAGAGTATAACATGCTAATCATCAGTATATATCGCACCCCTGGGTACCACATAAGTTCTGTATTCCTAGAAAAATTTGAGACATTGTTATATAAATTAAAAACAGGAAAAATGCATAAGAAAATAGTTATATGTGCTGATTTCAACATTGATGTAAGAACTGATGACAAATTTTCTTTGCATTTAAAGAACCTGGTAGCTACATATGGGCTAAATCTAAATTTTGATCAATGCACAAGAATTACAGCAACCTCTTCAACTTGTATAGATAATGTTGTTAGCAGTTATAATTACAGTGTAAAAGAAAAATTTATTCTAGATCTAGGAGTCTCAGACCATTCAGCACTATTTGTATCACTATCAAAACTAAACCCAGCCTGCCCAACAAAAAGATGTAGGAGCTTTAGTGAAGGAAATGTAGAGGAATTTATTAAAAAACTAAACTCCACTGTGTGGTCAGTCAGCAAAGACACTTCCACAAATGAAAACTACAATAACTTTTTAACTGAATTCATGAGTGTATTCAATGAATGTTTCCCTGTTATAACAGTACAGACTAGGACTCTTAAAAATAGATCATGGATAACAAAAGGAATAAAAGTGTCTAGTGCTACAAAGAGGAAACTGCATATGGAGGCAAAAGTAAATCGAAGTCCTGAATTTCTTAAATACGTAAGCACATACAAAAAAATATTTGACAAAGTAGTTAAATTAGCAAAGCGTATTGCAAATAATAGCTATATCTCAAATGCTAAAAACAAATCAAAAGCTGTTTGGTCTGTTATAAGAAGTGAGGTCGGCAATGAAATGGAGAAAAAATGCCCCTCAAAACTAATGATAAATGGTAGAGCTGTTACAGATCCCAGTACCATTTGTGAATCCTTCAATGACTTCTTCATAAATTGTAATACAACTAGTGATTATCCACCGCCAAGTACAAAGGGTAGTGCTGCAGAGCAAAATTGCACGGGTTTTAAATTTTCCCATGTTTCCAGCTCTGATGTTATAAAAATCATAATGTCCCTAAAAAATTTAAACTCTGTGGGTTGGGATGAGGTCCCCACTAAAATAATAAAATTAGCCTGTCATAGTATTGCGCATCCACTCTCCCTCTTAATCAACCAGTCTTTTGATGAAGGATGTTTCCCAGACCGATTAAAATATGCAGAAGTAAGGCCAATTCATAAAAAAGGGAAACAAGATGAAATGGGAAACTATAGGCCTATCTCACTATTACCAATTTTTTCAAAAATATTTGAAAGAGCAGCATGTGATCAGATGCAAAATTACAATTCATCCCACAGCATTATTTTACGCAATCAGTATGGTTTCAGGAAAGGCTGCAGCACAACTCGGGCAATAAACGAACTGGTCACAAAAGTTAGCAGACGTCTTGACGATAGACTGTGTGTATCGGGCATCTTCTGTGATCTTACCAAAGCTTTTGATACGGTAAATCATGACCTGCTTCTCCAAAAACTGACAAACTATGTTTTTCAAGGAAAATCTCTTAATTGGATGTCGTCATACTTGGCAAACAGGAAACAAAGTGTACTTGTAAACAACAGTAACAAAAAATTAGTCTCTGGCTGGAAACACACTCAGTTAGGCGTACCGCAAGGTTCTATATTAGGGCCTCTACTATTTTTGTATTATATTAATGATATGCCATGCCAGGTTCAGTCCGATACCATCCTCTACGCAGATGACTCAACAGCAATAGTATGCTGCAAAACTGATAAAGACTTAATCCATCGTATTGAGCAAACACTTGGGGAAGTGGAGAAATGGGTCAAAAATAACAGCTTGAAATTAAATCTTACAAAAACAGAAATTGTTCATTTCACCACAAAACAATCGGCTCAATGTATAAATGAAATAACATACAAAGACAAAAAATTGGACACTGCAAACTGTGTCAAATTCCTTGGGGTACTAG
The DNA here is from genome assembly GCF_023897955.1 of Schistocerca gregaria. Lineage (NCBI taxonomy): Eukaryota > Metazoa > Arthropoda > Insecta > Orthoptera > Acrididae > Schistocerca > Schistocerca gregaria. Next base: position 565,825,448 of record NC_064931.1, read on the forward strand.
TGAATAAGAATATGCTGTGGGGTTACCATGTAGACAGCATACTAAGTCGACTGAACAGTCTCGTATATGCCATGAATGTCCTATATAGCATTACTGATTTAGCTGTAAAGAAAACTGTATATTATGCATATTTTGTATCAGTCATAAGGTATAGTACAATTTTTGGGGGGTCTGAGAAAACAAATCTGCTCAAAGCCTTTAGGCTACAAAAAAAGATAATCCGAGCCATGGTAGGAGCAAAAAGGAGACAACACTGCAAACCTATATTTGAGAAACTAGATCTAATGTCCATACCTAGCTTATATATATATGAGCTTCTCATATTCACAAAAAGAAACCCACAACTTTTTGAAGGCAACTGCTTCTTGCATCAGTATGAGACCAGGCATAGAGCAAGTTACATGTTACCTACCCATAGACTAACACTATATGAAAAAAACTCCACATTATATGGGCATGAAATTTACAAATACTATCTGGAAGGGGAAATGTGACCCACCTCTAAAATATACTGAAGGAGACTTGGAAACATATCTAAAAAATAAATGCTACTATACGGTAGAAGAATTCTTGAATGATAACCATGTAAAAATAATTGTATAGATCACCACAATATGTATTATGACAAATGTGTAAAATACTTTATTATGACAAATGTGTAAAATACCTGTATAGCAACACATGTATTATAACCTAAAATTAAGTTTATTAGTCTGTATGTAGTATAAAAACTGACAAGTCACCTATGTCGCAATCCTTGATTGTATAAGGCATGTTATGTGATAATAAAATTTGATTGATTGATTGATTGACAGTAAAATAACTGGTGATGGCTGAAGAAGAGAGGAAGTAAAATATAGAAGGGCAATGGCAACAAAGTGTTTCTGAAGAAGAGAAATTTGTTGACAATGAATACACATTTAAGTGTTAGGAAGTCTTTTTTCGAAGGAATTTGTCTGGAGTGTAGCCTTGCATGGAAGTGAAACATGAATGATAACAGTTCAGGAAAGATGAGAATAGAAGCTTTTGATATGTGGTGCTGCACTAAAATGCTGATGATTGGTTGGGCAGAGCATGTAAATAGTGAGGAGGTACTAAGCAGGTTCATATGGATGCAGGCTGCAGCAGTTAATTGGAGATAAAGATATTTGCCTAGGATAGAGTAGCATGGAGAGCTGCATCAAATCTGTCTCAGGACTGACGAGCATAAAAACAAAATTGCACATAGTTTGTGAAAAGATGATTGCTGAAATGCCTCTGCGCCTGTTGTAATTAGTCTAAGTTTATCTTTGTGGTCCCTAAATGAGCACTGCATAGGAGGTTGAAGTATATTTCTAAATTCCCTTCATACTAGTTCTTAAAACTTTGTAAGCAGGTATTCACTAGGTAGTTAGCAGCTGTCTTTGAAAGTTTGCCAGTTAAGGTTTTGCAGCATTCCTGCGATGCTCTCCCACAGGTCAAGCAAATGTGTAACCATTTGTGCAGCCATCCTTTATATACTTTTAGTATCCCATGTTAGTCCTATTTGGTACAGCTTCCACACATTTAAGCAGTATTCTAGAACTGTTCAAATGAATACTTTGGTAGCAATATTCCTGGCAGACCAATTGTAGTTTCCCAATATCCTACCAAGTCCACAACCTATTTTTCCTTTGACTGAGCTTATGTGATAGTACCATTTCGTATCATTACAAAATGTCACATCAAAGTGTGTGTAAGAGTTGGCAGATTCCAGTTGTGACTCTCTGGTATTATAATCACTGAATAATACTAATTATTTTTAATTTTGTGAATCAGATACTTTTATATTTCATTCCACACACAATATGCTTACTCACCTCACCCATTTTGTTACATTTCTGTTTTTAACCTCTTGTATTAAAAGGCTGTCTAAATTAAACTTTATTAACTATTTTATCTGATGATTTTTTTACACATATAATTAATATAAATATATCTCACCTCAGTCTTATCATCATGGTGAGTAATGAAGGTATTCCAACTTTCTGAAAGTATGTTTACTGAAATAGTTATTGAAAAATAGCAGCAACTAAAGGCTCCTACACAGTTCTTTTTTCACCAGTTTACAATAGCAGAATTTGTTTCCTTTCTGTGGCTTTTTAGGTGTTGTGAAATCATGAAAATCATTGAGGTGACATCTGCTGGAAGCTACTCACATGTTTCATATATTGTTGGTAGGAACAGCTAAATATGTAGTATGAAGTTTGGTAAATACCTAAACTCAGACAGACTGCATAATTTACTCATGATTGCTCTTGAGACCTCCATATGTAGTACTGGTCACTGTTTTTATCTTGTCAGTCTACTGTTCCAAAATTGTCCTCTTTCATCCCCAAAGAGACTAAGAATATGAGGAGTGGAAATGGAAATGATTCTAAGTGTCCAATCTCAGTTTGTCATAAGAATGTCTTTCTCTTGATGCATAACTTAGTTGTATCCAAATATCTGAGTAGGTATTCGGATACCACAGAATTATGCTGTCTATCTCATCAAGAAAAAAAATAAGACAAATTAGAAAAATAAATATTTTACTAAGAACATTCTAAGCAGCATACCAGGAAACTGACTGTTTCTAACAATAAGTGCCAATACAAATGTTTTTGTTTCAGTTTCTATTAATACAGATGCATTACATTTTATTTGTAATAAGACAAATATGTCAGTAATATTTTAACTAGTAGAAATGTACTCAATAAAAATTATTTCCCATTTATTTCAAAGTTTTTTTGAGACAATAACACAATTATCTTCTAGAAAAAATATCTTAATACTGACATCTGTCTTTTGTGCAACTCCATTCTTGGGATCAGTTGTGGCAATGTAAAACTCCCTGTGCTGTTGTGGAAGAAATGGCAACATCATCAAACAGGTCTTTCTGTTTTCCAACACATAAAAATGGCTGGTCTTTCAGATGAAGTACAGCATTCCTCTCTTGAATACATTGAAATTTTACCATTCTTATGTTTCAAAGTAAGAATTTTTATATAGCTGCTTGAGATACGAGACACTTTGTTGGTACTGCACTTTGAGATCTTGCATGCCTGCATTGCCAACAATGTTTTAGCAGCATTTTTAAAATCAAAGAAGTCAGTTGTCTGCATTGAAATGGACTGGGTTCATTGCTTTAACTGAGCCAACAGTCTTGTGTAAATCATGCAGAACAAAAAGCCTTCCTTACCTTTTGTCATTTCTCTATAACTGCAAAATCTCTGTTGCATGTCACAAAACTTTGTCCCATGCAGTAATGACTTTCTGAAACATTTTCTGCATAAAAAAAAGTCTAGGGACATGAAATAGAATGCCAAGAATAAAACAAGACTGAAAACATGTTTTCTTAAAAGTGGCACTTTCAGCATTTGTCATTTCCACTCTTCATGTGTTTTCCTGCTGATGATTATCTGACATAGTTATTAGGATTTGGTAATCAGCTATAATGTCATTATTTGACTTTCTCTTGGTATTACATAACTGAAAATCCACTTGTATTTCACCTCTTGTGATCATTGTTAGAAATGCATTAACTGCAACCTGAAAACAGTACCCAAGATTCCCACAATTATAAATATCTTAGTCTTTCAATTTTAGTGGCAGCTGATTTTGCACTTATATCACTGATGCATTATGAAACTGCAACACATCAATACAGCATAATGAATCAACACCTATATGTGTAGCAATTTCTTTCACAGTGACAAGTCAGCAGCCTTTAATAGTGTCATCCACTACTGTGATATTTTGTTTAGTTCCTGCTCTTTATTGCTGTCCTGATCATAGGGCTACTGTCACTGAGGTGATATTTTTAAACTTGCTATATAACACTCATAGAACTGACATAGTAACAGTAATGAATCAACACAATATATTATCTACTTGTTCATTTAGTTCTACAGTATCATTTTTCAAAAATTGCTTCACATTAGGTGCATATTTGTAGGTCTATGGCCACAACTGTACTATCTGTGCTCATCTGCATTATGTTCTCACATTATGATGTCATATATTGGGCATACTATAGATTGCAAGTACTACTGTCAACAACTTTAAGTACTCACACTCCATTTTTCACATTTTTACAGAATTTTAAAGGTTTACATTTAACCACATTTTTTTAATGACAAGAAACATTGGAATAATGTAGGGAGGAGCTGGTGTTAATAAATACTAAATGTATAACTGCAGCTCATAGCCACTATTGTTTAGCTTGTATATCAAGGAAACACTGTTGAAGCAGAAGAAAATTACAAAACTGGTTTTGAATGTGAGAGGAATCTACCTGTGCTCAGGTTTGCAGGTCACAGAGTTCTTTTGGCTGAAAGTATGGAGGGGTAAGTAGAACAGAGTTTGGGTTGAGGATAAACAAAATGAACATGAAAGTGATGAACATTAGTAAAAAGGGGAAAACTGACTTGCTTTAGAGTGAAAATGGGAATGTTACAGCATAAAAAGCGAACAAAATTTTTTCTGGGAATCTAGTTAGAAAATACAGTCTATGCAATGAAGATGTCACAAATGGAGTGGTGCAGATGAAAATTGGATCTTCATCGTAAGAAATCTATAAGTACTGATATTTATTATTAACTTTGACACGAAGAAGTGGTTTGTGAAGCTGTATATCTGGAGTACAGTAGTATAGGGGTTTATCATGTTTTCCATGACAAAACTGAATAAGAATAAAGAGGTGGCATTTGAAGCACAAAGTAACAGGAGGAAGATAATATTTAAGTGGACATATAGACTATGAAGTGAAGAATACTATAAATAAGTTTATATAAATCTCTTTCCTGAAGGAGGGAAATACATAATCCAGCAGTGGGAGGATCAGTAAAATGAATAAATCATAGGGACAGATGAATATTAGAACATGTAACAAATTTTACTGAGAATGATTGGCATAGGATTTTTGCAGAAATGAAAATATTAGCACTATAGGTCTTCAGCAGCTGTCAGTATTCTACTTTATGCCTGATGCCTGATCATTATAAAGTAGGTATCTTATGCACTTCTTATTTACTTCTCAGCTTTTCTAAGAGATCATTCTTTAATTTTACTAATAATTTACTTTTTTGTATTATGACAACAAAATTGTCTGTACTAAACATGTAGCCATTTCTTTGAGGATACGTATTAACTGCAGAATTATTTCAGCTAAGATTATAAGTAATCTAGGTTTTCAGATAGATAGTAAACTGTTGTGGAAAACTCATAGTCACGATCTTGTTCAAAGGCTTAATACTGCCATTTTTCTATTAGAACAGTATTTGAATTAAGTGATAGTTTGACAAGAAAAGTAGTCTACTTTGTTTATTTTGGTTCTCTTATGACACGTGGTATTGTATTTTGGGGTAGCTCTTCCCATTTTCCAAAGATATTTTTGGTTCATAAATAGGTAGTTCAGGCAATATATGGTGTAAGTTTGGGAACCTCTTGTCCACCCCTGATCATTAGTCTAAGTATTCTGACATTGGCGTCTCAGTATATTACTCTCATTTCTTGTTAACAGTATCAGTTTACTCCCAAGAATTAGCAGCTTTCACTCATTTAATTCTAGACAGAAATCCTATCTGCATCTGGATTTGGATTGCACTCACTTCCTTGACTCTTGTGCAGAAAGGTGTGCAGTATACTGCTGCACCCATTTTCAATAAGCTACCAAAAGAATCCAAAAATCTTAGCAGTAATCCACGTGCTTTCAAATCTAAACTGAAGACTTTCCTCATGGATCACTCCTTCTATTCTGTTGAGGAGTTCCTTGAAAAATTAAGCTGATTCCCATGATATATTGTTGATTGTGTTTATGTAAACTTATAGTCTGTCAATTTTTCAGATTAATAACATTTTATTTTATCTGCTATTACTTTTCTGTTGTAATTTCATGTATTGATATGTTCCATGACCTTGGAGATGCTCTTCAATTTGGTCCTATGGAAATAGATGTGTGAAATTCTCCCTGGTAAATATGGCCAGTTTCAAAACCCACTTATTATGAAATTATAAATCAACAAATATTTAAATACTGTTATACCATCTAAACTGGACCTTTAAAATTAATTTTCTTCTGATAAACATGTTTTAATTTCAGAATACTTAGTTTAAAATTTACGAATCAGGAAAGAGCTATGGAATGGAACATCTATGAGATGGAACATTAAGTGGTAAGTATATACTGTTTAAGTATATAAATATTTTGCATGCAATCAACAACTATTGTTCAACTGACACAGTAGTGTACTAACTCTGAACTGATGATGAACTCAATGTGGGAAAGCTTTGACTCACTGCCATTATGTTCAGACAATTGCTTGTTCACATAACACAGCATTTCACGGATGATGTCGTCAAGTAGATTATGGTCAGTGTGTAATCGGGCTGCTATTTCTCCCATTTGAGTCAGAAGTACGGCATCCTCAGCAAGATTTTCAACCTCTCGTACCAAATCTCTTAAGATGTCATCTTTAACTGCAACAACAATTGATATGTTAAATTAACACAGGTAATGTCAATAATTAAAATGGAAAAAAAGCAACACTCTCATGGACTGGGTCATATTACTGAGAAGTGAGGCGACAGATAGTTCAACACTGTAAGAGTATATGATAAATTCAGACTAAATTAAAAGCACATCACAGTAAATGGTGCAAAAACAATCACATCAGTGCACAGTGTACTCTCCTCTGGGCAACACAGGTCTCTATGGCCGAATGGCATCCTGCAATAGATTATACCAAGTATCTTGTGCATTTTGCTACAATTTGGCAATGGAGAATGAGTAAGTTCCCACTTCATCATCTCCCATACATTCTCAACTGGTGGAGATCTGATGATCTTTCTGGCCAGGCACTTGTACACAACAAAGAGCATGTTGAATCACAGCAGCCATATGATGATGTGCATAGTCATTCTGCAAAGCACGTCACCTTGCTGTCAAAGAAATGGCGGTAGCATAAGGATAACAGCCTATACAATATCACAGGCACTGATTACTAGATCCTACAAAAACACCAAATATGACCATGAGTTGAAACTAGTGGCCCCCACAGAACAATTGCACTCTAGAACAGGCAGCTCACTGAGTCTTTGCCATACACATGTAGGTTGATCACTCACATAGAGGCACAATGTACTCTCATCACTCAAGACAACAGAATGTCATTCCACTCTCTATCAAGTCAACTTTTTTGGTCCTAATCCTGCTCCAAGCAGATGGTTCCCAGTGCTCCTTGATGACACAGTTGGTACAGTGCATGTCCTGATTTTGTCCCTGGCTGATGTTCAGCCAGCTACCATTCCTCACATAATACAATGATCTTGACAAGCATCTGTACAACACAGGCTTCAAGAACCTGATCTACAGGTGTGAGAATGTTCCACAAACCACCGCTGAAAGTAGTGAGACACCAATAATACACTGTGCGCAACATATGCAGTTATCTGTCCACATCCATCCAGCATCCTGCAGGCCCACAATTTGATCCTGTTCAAATGGCTGAAGTTGTTCGACAGAAGTACATTCTCATTGGTGGGGAATGATTATATCCTAGAATGGCCACTGTAAGCACTATTCACCTATAAACTTGACAGAGTTACTGTCTGCAGGGTCATAACAAAGGGTGCACAGACAGTATCATCTGATCACCTATAAACTTGACAAATAAATTGTGAACATTACAACTCCTCAGCATGCACATACTACACTCTGGCACAACTGGACACAATCCTTGAGGGTGTTGCATTTTTTTCCATTAGTTTATATGGTTGAGAAAAGTACCAAAACAATCAAATAAAGTAAATAATTATAAAAATTACCATTTACAATTTAGGTTTTGAAAGATTAAAACAACCATGAATACAATATATTTTCAAAATTTACAGACTCTTTATGAAATAACAGGTCATATTAACTGATATCTGGTATTATTGAAAACTAGTCAAATAGTAAGACATCCTTAAAATACAGAAGAATCTACAAAAATTACCTCAAATACATGAAGTAACTCATACGCTCTTACATTTTATGTTACAACATTGCATACTCTTTTGGGATACTATAGTTTCGGATATGGAAAAATCTCAACCATAAGTTGGTTAGCATGTGTAGCTATCAATATTCTAGGGTGTGCATTCTGGTTTGTTGACATTGTTGTGCCTAAGTCTCAAATGATGGACAACACTGTGATAGCATGCACAGTACTATATAAGATGACAAGACATGATCACAGATCTTATCCCTTCCATGCATTTATATACTGGAAGTAGTTATGTACATAAAAAAATAGACTGAGAAAAGAAAGCCTTTCTCCTCAAAACAAAAGTGTCCACGATTGGAGTACCAGGTCAGACAGTGGCATAAAGGTAAGATGTCATACATGCACTAACAAAACTATACAACAGATTACCAAAAGACATAAAATCATTTCCTGAAATACAAAAGTTTAAAAAGTCTGTAACACCCTGCCTACTGCAAAACTGCTACTGTTCAATCTCACAGTGTCTTATGCAAGAAAAAAATGAGATTCATACTTTTAGTTGTAAAAATAAGTTATAATACACTTATTTAACCAGATTTGTCATTATTGATTGTATGGAGCCAATTTCTTACAAAAATTTAAGTGATATATGTTTGAATGTTATAAAACCAATGGTTAAAAGGATGTTCTGGCCAATATCTTGTGTGCAATATGTGTACTGAAACACAGATTTATATGGACAAAATAAATAAATAAAAAATAATGAGTACTCCTCTTTCTTTTCATGGTATCATATGTATAAAAGATGATACTATTCATTATGTGTGAAAATACACACAACACTGATTTAATATTCTACAATATTTAATATTTATTTCACAGACCAGGTTTTGGTTGTTACACCATCATCAGGTACCTGCAGCCACCCATCAACTTTGTTACCTTGTTCTAAAATGTTTAAATACTGAAAGATAAGGAAGATACTATATCCTCATACTAAAAATTACTTAAAAAGTAACTATGTACAAACATTCAAACCATATCAATGTGACATGTTTTTTCTGAACAATTATTTTAGGCATTTACTTCTTCTGACACCTATACATCTTATCATTTATTTCTCTTAATTGTAAATGACAATTTAAAATTTGAAAATATAGAAATAAAGTGTTTGTGCAACAGTGGGAAGATAAGTTAGACACATTGACTTAATATTGTATAGGGCACCTTTTCATCCTGAATGCAGGGATGACACATCATGGCATGAACTTTGTAAGACACCAAATATATTGGGGAGCTATTTTGATCTATGTATGCTCAACTGGCATCTCAAGTCACTGAGATTTGTGGAAATTGGATTCAATGCATGCACATGTTTTTGATGGTATTCCAGATGTTCTCTACAAGATTAATGTCAAGTGCATTCTAGGGAGGAATGTAAAGACCCTCATATCCATGGAATGTTTTATAAATGATTCTGACATAATTACATAGAAATGTGGTGCTGCATTGTCTTGACAAATGCAGTAAAAACAAAAGACAAAATTTGCGCATGTTAAAACATGTTTCTGTGTTGTTCACTACTGACATACAATAGCAGGTATATTAGAGGCCACTTTCCATCCCATCAGACTACCCAACATGAAATATTGTCTAAATGGGCCCAGCTGGCAATGAGGAGCACCACTTCATGTGACGAACATGAGAATATACTCACAACCTGACTAAATGGTGCCCTGTTGACAAATATAAGACATCATTTCATGTGGATTCTGGCATATTCATCCTCTGGTTGTGGCATGTACCAATGTGTTCTATGTTATGTTGTGATGATGTTTTTCATGTCAAGCATCCAGTGGTGGTGTTCATATAAACATACTTAGTTCTCTGTCCTATCAGATGCAGACTGCATATGTTCACATGTGGGCATTTAGCTTTTGTAACCCACAGTGAGAAGGTAGCCCTGGATGGTTCATATGCTCACCAATTGTTGTTGTCATTGTTAAGAATTGAACTGGTGAGTAATCAGCTGCAGTCTGGTGTGTTTACCTATTGTCACAACATACTGCAGTCAACAGTGACCCTTGTCATTTATATAGTGCTGATGAACAATGCCATTCTTGTAGCATATGGTACTGGATTTAGTGCTCTTGCAATTGCTAAATGAGCTTACGTTGTAACACACTGCTCATCTTGAATATTTTCTATCTCCTCTAATAATCTTAATTTTCAAGGGCCCTAGACTGATGATAAACAACTAAAAACTGCTGCCTTTTCAGAGAATACCCCTTGGCATCTAAGTCATGATTTTTCCCACTAATTGGTCATCAGTTGAGTAATGAATACACACAACAATCTCTTTGACTTTCTTTGGGACATTCAGTTCATCTGTCTGCTACAGAAGATACTTGATAAAAACATCTAATTAGCCTGGTTGACCTGCCTTTTAAGGATACTTTCAGATAAATTAATTCATATTTGCAGTGCATAATAACTTGATGAAAGAGTTCATGGGTGAACAGCCAGGTGTTAGTGTCCAACAAGCACAATATTTCAGCAAGTGACCAAGTTGCCATCATCAGATGATTGTAATGAAGGTTAAGAATTCATATCATAGACTGTTGCAGAATCATCTGAGATTACTTCACCTCAGTTCTAAACCAGAGAACCTCAATCAGTTCTAGGAACAGCTCTGCAAATTTTGAGTCACATTTCTACACAACATGTAATACTAAATACACACTAGCCTTATTTTGTGATCTGTCAACTGTTCCCCCAATGAGCTTCATTAACTGCCTAATTCTGGAGTCCCCAATGACCAACACACACACCCTCTTCAACTACGCAGGATTTTTTAGTGTGATCATTTCCAGTCCCAATACACAAGGTTTCCATAAGATAAATCTATGAAGTAATTAATTTCATGGTTAAAATCTGAATATTCTCCATGATAATCATAAAACAACATTTTAAAAGCTGAATTTGAACACACTTCTGTAAATAAGTGGAGGAAAATAACTCCCCATAAAAGTACTGCAGTTGTCTCTGTCATAGCACACACTCCATAACCAGCCTCCTACTTTAAGAGTCACAAGGGGAATAACTTTAGTAAAGCTAACAATGGAATTAGTCTTTTGCAATAATACATATAACTACAGATCTGTCTTCTCAGTAACTGCGACAGATATCAAATCAAAGATTACAATCCAATTTTTACATATACTACTTAAGGACCATTAGGAAAATAGTGTTCTCTTAGACCTTACTGTAATAATTATTGGAGAACTTAATGCTGTGATATAACTGAATATCTGCCTATAGACCATGATATGGAGAGCACCGATTCATTAGAAAAAGAAAACTCATTCACTTCACCAAGGTAAGATGATTGTTTGCGACTCCTGGTTTTCCTAATTTTCTACTTGTAGGCATTGCTCACAAATTCTCTTTCCAGAAACCATACACAAGTTTCAACTGATCTACACCAGAATCAATAAAAATGGAGCAACCTCAAAGCTAGAGAGGCAGTTATTATTGTTGAACATAAAGGCAGAAGGTGGTCTCATTGATAAGGCAAAATAAGGAGACAGTCCTCAGTTATGGGAACATGTTCTCTGTGCTTCAGTTAATGAGATATGGACAACACTGTAAAGATTGAAATTCATACCTGTTGTAGTCTTTTTGGCTGCAATGGTCAACATTTTAAAGGCGACAAAAAGTAAGAGAAGAAGAGGACAACTAGTCCTGAAGTTCATTAATAATGATATGGGAGTCAGCAAAAATGATATCTGAGAAAAAATGGTATGCATCTACCACTTCTGAAAGAAATGATGGAGTCCCACAAACATCTCCAACTTATACTGCCAAGATGAGAGCAGTTTATTTCCATGAATTAACATTCACTAATATAAGGCTCCAACATACAAATACACACAGTGAAACCAGAAGCCTGCCACTGAAAAAGAAAAGTTAGGTATGGACTGTAAGAACATTATAATTGCAAAACAGATAAAATATGCCTCAGCTTTGGTTCAGATTTGGCTCTAGAGCAAATCTTTCACAATTCATTATTTATAGTATCTGAATTATGGGTAAAAGAAGGTACTTCTTATTCTCCTTGATAAAATATAATCTTTTATGAAGTTAAAGAAAAAGGCCTTCAGGAATTTCTCCTCAATATAAAAGATGTAGGCTGCCTCTAACAATAATTACTCACCCAAAAATTCTGTAAACAAAGTGAAAGCCCTCAAATTAGCAATATAAGTCCAGCTATTAGAGATCTATGAATAACTTTATTTCTCACTTTGCATAAAGGTCAAGGAAGAATAACTTTTCTATTGTTATCCTGTTACATCTCACACTGAGAAAGTCTGTTCTTCTGGGACCATTTTTCTCATTGTGCAGTCAAGTACATACTCTGAAACATATTCAAAGAATTGAGTATGTAAAGGTAGTGTTATCATTTATTTCTGATATTAAACATGATGGCACACAAAGTGAATAGTCCAGTTCCATCCAGCTCAAAATCTTCAATATGCATTGTGTTCCACTTTCTGATACTTACAGAAGCTCTCTTGCATACATTGCTGAACTAACACTTCTGAAAATAAGGGATATTGTGGAAAAATGGCATAACCACAACCTAAAGATTTTTTTTCCAGAATGAAACTTCCACTCTGCTTTGGAGTGCACACAGCCGTGAAACTTCCCAGCAGAGTGGAGGTTTCATTCTCAAAACAATGCATAGGCTATTGCTAGGCCATTTCTTTATGATATCCTTTCTGCCAGGAGTGCTAGTTCAGCAGTTAAGGATGGCATCTGTTACTCATTGAGAGAATGATTGACTCAAGTTGGGAGACAATCAGTTGTGATAAGTAAAATCTGGCTATTGCATAGTTGTCTACACTATTCTGAAAGAATAAAGCTGCTTTTCAATAAAGGATTCCTGTGATGTAAGCCTTTATAATTAGTGAATGAAGCAGCTAATATGTTACACTTGTGACTCATTGATTTAATTACATTATGTTTCAACTAGTGATGAGGGAATTCCTCTGATTACTTGTGAACTCACCCTTTATGTTAGTAATAAGGGTAAAACAAAATTTTAAGTTTTGTGCACTATCTAACCTTTCGTTAAGTTTTTCAGAAAAGAAAACTGAGACATCTCTCAGAAGTCCTCTTTGATTTCCATAGCTTTGCCATATTTCGAGTAGATTTTGTTGTTTTTTAGTCTAATAAGTAGTGGAAGTAACAGCTTTGTCTAAAATTATCTTGAGTAAATACTGCTGAAGAAAGACAGGTACTCATTTGCTTGGTGTATGCAGTCAGCTGCAGAGTTGTTGCTAGTTGATGCAGTATTTGTGTTTAGAAGAATGTCAACAGCTAGGCTAAGGCAATACTGTACACCAAGAGAACAGGGAGCACTCACAAAATATTAAAACTCTACTATGGTCAGCCAGAACATTATGATCAACAACCTAATAGCCAGTATGTATGCCTTTGGCACAGATAACAGTGGTGACACAGTGTAGAATGGACTCAATGAAACCTAGGTAGTTCACTAGAGGGATTTGGCAGCACATCTGCACACACAAATCACCTACTTCCCATAAATTCTGGGGAGGGGGCAATGAGCTTTGATGCCACATTCAATCACATCCCAGATGTGATATATCTGTTTCAGATCTGGTAAATTTGGGAGCTAGCATGTCAATTGGAAATCACCATTGTGTTCCTTGAACCAATCCATCAGACTCCTGGCCTTTTAACATGACACATTATGTTAGTGAAAATTGCCACTGCCATCAGGAAATATGATAATATGGAGGGGTGTATATGGTCTGCAATCAGTGTATGGTACTTTTTGGCCATCATGGAGCCTTGCAAGAGCTCCACTGGATCCAATAATGCCAAGAGCACAATGGAGCCACCACCAACCTGTCTCCATCCCACAGTAAAAGTGTGAAAGAGCTATTCCGCTGGAAGGTGGCGGATTCATTTGCTCTCATCATCATGATGAAGTAGGTACCGGGATTTATCAGACTATGTAACACTCTGCCATTGCACCAATGTCCAGTACCGATGATCATGAGCCCATTTCAGTCATAGTTGCCGATGTCATGGTGTTAACACTGGCAAATGTGTAGGTCACTTGCTGGTGAGGCCCATTGTTAGGAGAGTTCAGTGCAGTGTGTTTCAGATGCACTTGTACTCTGCCCAGCTTTAAAGACTGATGTTAGTCAGTCACAGTTCACAGCCTGTCTTGTTTTACCAGTTTACCCAGCCTACAATGTCTGACATCTGCAATGAGAGGTAGCCACCCAACCCCATGACATCTGGACATGGTTTCATATTGGTGTTGTCACTTGTTGAAGATACTCACCAAAGCATTCCTCAAATACCTTACAAGTCATGCAGTTTCTAAAATACTTGTGCTGAGACTCTAGGCCATCACAATATGCCATCAGTCAAACTCAGTTAGACTGTGCATCTTCCAAATTCTACACACAGACAGCACACTTACTGATACTAAATACACCATGTGTGTGTCTGACTAGCAGTCATTCCTCATGAGGTGATTCTGCTATCACAGTCTATACTGATAGTAGGGTGCTGGTCATAGTGTTCTGGCTGATCAGTGTATGAGCAATTGTGGATACTTAACATACTACACCTCCTCTGTGGGAGAATGATACTATAAGTGATAAACCAGAGTTCCATTTCCTGTCAAACATTGGCAGGTTAAACAAAAATATTATTGGTAGGACCCACAAGCAGGTATGCGGAGCTTTCAAAACTGGTGTTTCAAGACAATTACGCAACAAGTAACTAAAGGAAACAAGTATGACGAGGCTGAATCAATTATTAATCAGTGATAGGTAAAGAATACACACATTGGTATGATGCTGTTGTTGTTGTGGTCTTCAGTCCTGAGACTGGTTTGATGCAGCTCTCCACGCTACTCTCTCTTGTGCAAGCTTCTTCATCTCACAGTACCTACTAAAACCTACATCCTTCTGAATCTGCTTAGTGTATTCATCTCTTGGTCTCCCTCTACGATTTTTACCCTCCACGCTACCCTCTAATACTAAATTGGCGATACCTTGATGCCTCAGAACATGTCCTACCAACCAATACCTTCTTCTGGCCAAGTTGCGCCACAACCTTCTCTTCTCTTCAATCCTATTCAATACTTCCTCATTAGTTATGTGATCTACCCATCTAATCTTCAGCATTCTTCTGTAGCACCACATTTTGAAAGCTTCTATTCTCTTATTGTCCAAACTAGTTATCATCCATGTTTCACTTCGATAAGTTATATTGCTCCCCAAATAGCAAAACTCCTTTACTACTTTAATTGTCTCATTTCCTAATCTAATTTCCTCAGCATCACCCGACTTTATTCGACTACATTCCATTATCCTCGTTTTGCTTTTGTTGATGTTCATCTTATATCCTCCTTTCAAGACACTATCCATTCTGTTCAATTGCTCTTCCAAGTCCTTTGCTGTCTCTGACAGAATTACAATGTCATCGGTGAACCTCAACATTTTTATTTCTTCTCCATCGATTTTAATACCTACTCCGAATTTTTCTTTTGTTTCCTTCACTGCTTGCTCAATATACAGATTGAATAAAATCGGGGAGAGACTGCAACCCTGTCTCACTCCCTTCCCAACCACTGCTTCCCTTTCATGTCCCTCGACTCTTATAACTGCCATCTGCTTTCTGTACAAATTGTAAATAGCCTTTCACTCCCTGTATTTTACCCCTGCTACCTTCAGAATTTGAAAGAGAGTATTCCAATCAACATTGTCAAAAGCTTTCTCTAAGTCTACAAATGCTAGAAATGTAGGTTTGCCTTTCCTTAATCTAGCTTCTAAGATAAGTTGTAGGGTCAGTATTGCCTCACGTGTTCCAATATTTCTACGGAATCCAAACTGATCTTCCCCGAGGTCGGTTTCTACTAGTTTTTCCATTCGTCTGTAAAGAATTCGCATTAATATTTTGCAGCTGTAACTTATTAAACTGATAGTTCAGTAATTTTCGCATCTGTCAACATCTGCTTTCTTTGGGATTGGAATTAATATATTCTTCTTGAAGTCTGAGGGTATTTCGCCTGTCTCATACATCTTGCTCACCAGATGATAGAGTTTTGTCAGGACTGGCTCTCCCAAGGCCGTCAGTAGTTCAAATGGAATGTTGTCCACTCCGGGGGCCTTGTTTCGACTCAGGGCTTTCAGTGCTCTGTCAAACTCTTCACGCAGTATCGTATCTCCCATTTCATCTTCACCTACATCCTCTTCCATTTCCATAATATTGTCCTCAAGTACATTGCCTTTGTATAGACCCTCTATATACTCCTTCCACCTTTCTGCTTTCCCTTCTTTGCTTAGAACTGCATTTCCATCTGCTATTGGTATTGCTATTGGTATGATAAATAACATGATTTACAAAGACTGGTGCACCAACATTAGCTCTGTACTCAGTCACAGGTGAAAAATGTCTTTCAGGTGTGATCAGTTTCCAGATATATTAAAATATTCATTAGTAACACCACTTTACAAAAGGGAGAAGGAGATAATGAAGATGGCTAACAGGCCAATAATCTTGCTACTAATATTATCAAAAGAGATCAAGAAGGAATCTCACTATATACTCTCTTTGTTAGATTTGCTGTGTGGTCTCAGGAAAGAAGGGTAAACAAAAATCCAGTTTATTATTTAGTGTGTGAGAGACTATCACAGCTAAATGATAATTTAAGGCTAGTAGGCATCTTCTTTTATTTTTACAAAAGCACCTCGTTGTGTGGACTTTTGGTTATATTGGAACATATTGAGTTATCAAACAAGTTGAACAATTGTTCATTTAATATCTAGAAAGTAGGAAACCAAAGGTTATTTCCATAAGGTGACCAAATAATCACAGAAGTTGAACATTGTAAAGTCTTAAAGCTGAAGACAGATGAAAAGTTTTCTTGGAAGTATTACATCCTTGAGCATGTGGAGAAACTAAATGGTGCTCTCTTTACTAAAAGAATAATCTTTGCTCTCTCTGAAGCTGAAACTAAAAAGCTTGTTTACTTTTCATACATTCTTTCTGTTGACTAAGCAGTCACACAGAATATTTTTAGCCCAAGCACTGACAGAATGATCTGTTATATCAGTTTGCCACCTTAGGGAGGGTGTTGTTCAAACATGTTGGGATTCTAACTCTGACATCCCTGTACATATACTTCCTCCTGATATTTATGTCTGATAATATGGACTCATCCAAAAGGAACTGCTGCAGTGTCCTTTCTTGTGTTGTTTTTAATTTCTGAAGTGTTGTATTTTGGTTTTTAAATTTTGTTATCAGCTTGTTGTGAATATGTATTAACTTGCACCATTAAAAAGAACTTTTGGCTCAAATGGTTTCAAGAAGCCCACTGAATTAGATTTTAAATTTAAATCAGTTGCTGGATTAATTGAGGCCAGTTTGTGTGTTTTATGATCCATAACTTTGGTGAAATCATCATTTCATGAATCTGACAACTACCATGATTATTTTCTGAAGACACCTGTACCAACACTATCATTTCTCAAAAACAGTCAAATCCTTATGATTCTGGGTGTTATTTTGTGTGTTTATGTGGAAGATTCCCCTGGAAATAATGATCAGTCAGATCAGCACTCAGATACAAGTACACAGTGACATACATTTGTCTTCATCATTATTCCTTTTGTTTCCAATTTCCACTGTTTTCACTGTTGTTTTTCTTTGTATTCCATATTCTGTTTTACAAGGACTGCCATGTTACCTCCACTTTCTGCTCTTCTTCCAATCTTATGTTCAGTTGCTCTCTACAGTTTAAGGTTCCTGTTTGTCATTAGTGTGTCTTAGTCTCTAGTAAAATACCTACATTATTATGCCATTTGAAATATTGCAATATGTTTTGTCCTGTACATAATTTGCACTTTACAGAAACATGTACAGATCTTCCGCTGGTAATTTTGGTCAATCAGGACCATCACTCCTTCTGTCAACATTATGAGTCTGGCAAGTGTTTTTGATGGCTGCTACTAAATCCAATTCCCCCAGATTTTGATAGTAGTCACCCTATAGAGTATTTAAGTGGGACTTGAACTTACTGAACATGTTCCTAATTTTCAACTATCTTTTCCTAACTGCTTGATTCTACAGGCAGTGAGCTTGTTAGCAACACTTCATAAGATTGGTTACCTCTCTGATAACTAGTTTGTAAACAGGGGGTCATTAGTTGATTAATATGCCATTTTTCTTCCATATGTGTTTTATATATTATTGAAGGTAGACCAGAATATGAATCTTTGCTGTTAGGAACCTTGGCTGTTGACCAATCTCTTCAGAGGCTTAGTCCGCCACTGTAGTTGAGTGGACAGTTTGCTGGCTTGTCATGATGGGAGATTTTCCTGTTGAGGGACAGAGTGTTTGTGTCATCTTCATCTTCATCATCATCATCATTTCATCTTCATTGATGCACAAGACCCCAAAGTGGCATCACCTCAGAAGACTTGCTGTACCAAGCTTTCAGGTCTACCCACAGGGAGGACCTCACCACATGACATTTCATTTAATTTCAGAGACTTAGAGATTCCTAATGCTCTTTTTGGTTAAAAATGAGAATAAATTTAGAATTAACAAAGCAGTTCACAACCACATTTCTAGAAACAAAAATGATTTCTGTATAGTCTGTGTATCCCTATCTATGGTCATAATGGAATTTCATATTCTGGTGCATCAGTTTATAACAGGTTGCCAGCAGACATCAAGATATTGAAAATCTGCAGGTATTAAAAAAGAAAGTAAAAGAATACCTTACACATTCTACAATTAATCAGAATATGTGGACCCAGGGATGCAAATTCCACTTAATTCTAACATTTGCATTAAAGAGATATTGACTTTGCCAGTATATAGACAGTTGATACTGTTCTCTTGAAATTTAAAAATGTGTTTTATATGCAGAATTAGATAAAACCAGCACCTAAGAGTTTTACAAGGAGATGCAGTTTCTTTTTCCTTAAAAGTAGCTATTTTTCTCCCAGTGTACATAAAATTATATAGAGTAATCTAAGAGTCACTATCATGATTATCTGTGTGTTAGCATTATTCCAATTATAGCTTACAAAAGTAGCCTACAGTGGTTGCTTCTGCTTCTTAATTTATAACTTGACCCCACTTCAAGAAGGGGTTTATGTGAATGGTGTATGAATGAATGAATGATTTTTATTTCCAGATCTATTCCTGAATGTTGTTTCCTCCGAATGCAGCATTTGGTAGGATTTTTGTCTTCCCTTGAACCCCTGTGTACATATATGCATATTCTTTTCATTTCCAAGGTTTCATCTCTGTAAAGGTCCTGAAGCTAGAGATTCAGCTATGTTTCTTAATTTCCTGTGTTTGTCAGATTATGAATTTCAGTCTACAATGAACATTTCAGATCTTTAGTCATTGCAAAGTGATTCATTATGGTAGGGTAAGACACCAATTGATATTTCTGGACAAATAAGGTCTAAATTAGAGCAAAAAGTATCATTCATCATATGTAATTTTTTTTCTTCTTAAATATGTTGTCTCAAAGAAATATTTTACAAGTCTGAAGATTAAATATGATATAGTGATACAGTGATTCAATTTGGAAAAATGTTGATTTTTTGTTTAGCTGTAATTGACATTTTATGCTTTAATATTGCAAATCTATGATCTGAAGGATGTTGCTCAACAACAAAGTCCCTACCTATAGCCTCAGATATCCGTGGTTGGAGACAAGATATATTATATAGCTGTATTTTTTTGTTTCTCAAACATTTTTTAATGACCCAAAAGTAATATAACTTCACTTACTAAGAGAATTTTATATGTCTCTGTGCACCGAAGGCAGATTTCATTAGCTTGATGCAAGCACATGTGCAGACACACACACACACACACACGCACACAGACACACACATGTGTGTGTGTGTGTGTGTGTGTGTGTGTGTGTGTGTTAAACACTTTTGTGGATTTATTTGGTGGATGGAGCAGAATTCTATTAATGTCTAAACAACCATGACTGCTGTTACATCATGACCTTTTCATTACTTGCAAGGCAGTACCATCCTGCTTGTGAAAGACAGAAAGAATCAAAAAGAAAACTTCTATATCCTCCAATTTACTTTAAAGATGCTAATCAGCATCAAATAAACTACAGAATTCCACTGACAATACCATATAACTTGTCTCATCAATGTATTTTTTATTTGGATGTTATGGTATCATTATATGCAGCAACAGATCCACTTAACATATGAATCATGCAAGTGTAAAGCCTGCCGTCAAGATGAAAGTATTCAGTTTACAATCAAAATATCTTTTGACACTGTAAACCAATTAGTTTTAACACTTGTATTTGGCACAGTGGCAAAAGTAGCCTACATTATGCAATGAGTTGATGCCACAGCTGAATAAAGCCTTTGACTGTTGTACAACATTTTAGTCATGTAAAATTTTCTAAAAATCTATATAATTTGGTCCACAAAATGGAGATAATAGCATATGGAAGAAAATATGTGCCTTAAATATGTGTAAATTCAATTGTGCCAACACAGTGAGATGATGCACTAAATGGAAATGGTTTAGAAGAAACATCAGAAACTTTTGGTTATTGTTTCAACATAACATATTATCAAAGTGTATTTCTAACAGTTTCATTGACTTCTCCTATACACTGTACATGTCATTATCAGAATTCATGAGGTTGTGTCATGTAAGAACTCTATGACGTCATGACCTTCGATGATCAAATTACCGAAATGAAATTTAAAAAATGTAAAAAAGTGTTATTGGCTTAAAACCATAATGAAGGATGAATGATAGCCTTTGGACCAAAATTTGGAGACAGAGCAGAAGCAAATTGCCATTATTAATGTAGAAGATCTGAATGGAGAACAAGAAGAATTACTTTATGAAGAAGAGAGCATAACAAAGAAGATGTCATCACTCGTACACTTAAGGCAAAGAAGTAAGAATTCTCCTGGATTCTGGAAGTCATGTGAGTGCTGTGTTGAATATTTTCTACAGTAGACTTTAGAAGAAAGAAGCACATATTTTTGAATTACCAGTCAGTGTACTTAAAATTGTTGTAGCTATAAGAGCACAAAGTATTATTAGATGCAGAAACTGGGGAGTATACATATTGTATTGATGGTGATTCTGCAATGTTATGAGCTGGTGATTGCAGTGCTGATTAGATGTCAGAGAATGGAATAAATCTGAATTTTGCTAATGAAGCTATGGAGGTGAATAATGAAGCAACTATAGAGACAATGTCCATTAATGAGAAGATGATTCAAATGAGGGACTGTCTATGCCACAGTGTGTGAAGTCAGAATTGAAGATTGGCAGTTTGCTGAGGAAAAAGATTGAGATACAAAAATGTACATGAGATTCAAGAAGAAGCTCCATTAAATGAGAAACACAAAATTATTTATAAAATCAGTGAAACTGATGGAGCAAGAGATGATATGAAATATAAACTTTGTGACAGGGAAAATGTTAATATGATATCCATAGACTGCAGGAGTACTCATGGTAAAGTCCCAGAATTAATATCAATTGGTAGCAGCATACAATTATCATGTAAAATTAAAGAGCCATCATACAAAATTAGAATCTGATCACATAAAATTTTCTATAATCATTGTGCCTGGTACACCAAGCACAGAAGAAAGCTGTAGAGAAAGATCTACAGAAGATACCAGTAGGCATTATATAGTTGAACCATAGTCAGAACTGCAGTCCTGTTTTTGTATCAGACGAAAATAAAAAGGTATAGTTAGGCTACTACTGGACACTAGAAATCTAAGAAGATATTTGAATCAGAAAGCACCCAACCACAAAGCATATAGATACGCTAGACTGCACTTCCTACTTAGTGGCTTTGATTAGTAGTATTGCCTTCAGCATCACTTAAAAGACATCAGAATTGCTTTTTGTTTTCTTGTTTATATTTTGTGTGTATTGTAGTTTCAGTACTGTTGATTAGTGCCTCCTGCAAGGCTTCTGTCAGGTATTTCAAATATTGTAGAACCGTGAGTTTGTAGTCTCATTTTTTGTCTGCCCATATGCTGTGCATTTGTGTTCAGTAAGCTAGTGTTCATACAGCTGCTTGCAATTTTCAGTTTATGATATTGTTTAGTATTATCACCTTCAGTGCCATCTAAATGACAAGATAGCAATTTTTATTTTATTTTTATATATTTATTTTGGTTCTTGTTTAGCAGTTACAAATGGATAGGGACTTGGCTTGTTGTATGTGGAAGCCAGGTGAATTGGCCTTTGTCCAGAAACAATTAGAACTCACATAGCTCATGATCAACAGGCTTCAAGGTTGCTACTGTAAACTACAGCACTGTGTTGGGGTACCAGGGGTGAATGCTGCAATACCTCTCCAGTTCCCTGGAGACCCTGAGTCTACTGCATCTTCAGGTGCACAACATCTGAGCACTCTGTCTTCACTCAAAGGTGTGTGGTGGACAGTGGTGGGTTTACATATCTCTGAGCAGAGGACAAGAGTGGAAATTGGCCACATGGCTGGCTCCTTATACCTTAGCAGCAGGTGTGAGGTACTACCCTGTGTTGATAACACATCTGAGTCAGCACGGAATGTCTCATACACTGGGTCAGTGGCTGACTTTCCTGCTAAGACCAGACAGTCACAAAGGGCAGGTTTGATGGTTGTTGGGAGCTCCAATGACAGGTGGATTATGGTGTCCCTCAAGGAAATAGCAGATGGGTTGGGTAATAACACCAGTGTGCACTTGGTATAACTGCCAGGAAGTCCTGTCCAAGATGTTGAGGAGTCTCCACTGGTGGCTACTGAACTTACTGGATGCAGCTGTCTGTAATTTGCACCTCAGCTTAGCATGAATGATGCTTGCTACCTAGGTGCTGAGACCATTCTCTTTTGGCTTCTGTTCCAGGTTCTTCAACTGACATTTGTTGGATGATTTTTCTGGTGTTTCACAAGCATAAATGGCTGCCAATGTCAGAACATCACCCTCCATTGCTGAGGTAGACTGTCTGCCACCAGCAGTGAAAGTTGGTTAAATCTAAATCTAAATCTTCACAATGCCAGCCACTTGTACTGGTGAAACATCAAAAAAGTCATCAACAAGAGACAAGCATACTGTTTAATAACATTGTGAAGAGGACAACCAACAGACTAAAAACCTGTGGTGTGCATCAAAGAAGTAAGACATCCACAGTAAAGAGGAAAGCTCTTATTAATCCAATGCCTCCAGATAAACTGAAACAAGTAGTGGATGTTGATATCTTGGTCTGTTACCGCAAACTATAGATGGTGCCATAGAGATATTAATAGTTTTAGAACTATTCTCTAAATATATTAATCTGTATTACAAAAAGTTAGTAGAGGTACCAGTGTGACATAATTGAGAAAAGATTACTTCTTGAACATATACGTTCTGAAGAAGATAATTAGTGATCATGGAAGTCAATTTGCTGAAACACATGGAATGAGATGTCAAAGAAATCTGGTGTGATACCAGTGCAAAAACCATGCTACAGACCAGCATCAGGTTCACCTCAGCATGTGGTGAAGGAGTTAAATAGTTTTGAAGAGAGTTCTGTCAAAGAAGACATGGAAAATGGGGACATTACATCTCACAGTTTTAGAGCATCTTAAACTTACATTGCGTATCTTGATAGGATACACCTATACTGAAATGTTGTTTGACTGAAAATCTGATATGAAGGGATCAAGGATTTACCTTATAATGGTATTACAGAAGATCAAAAAGGTGGAGAAGATGTCATTTCAAATGGCAGAAAAAAGAAAAGCTGGCCACAAAAAGCATATGCATCTCATAGTCTACAAACCATAATAAAAAAAGAATTGATCAAGCCATCAATACGTTTTAGTGCATTTATAAATAAATATATCATGTTACTAGGATAGACCATTCAAATATGCTTCACCTTAAGCATCCTGATAATGATGCTTGATGTGTGAAAGAAGATGTGCAGTACATAATTTAGTAATAAATAATAAGTAATAAAAAAGGAATTAAGATGTAAATAAGTTCAAACATATGGTTAATAATGGCACCCCTTAAGGAAATGGCAGCAAGGGATGGGGAGAAACACCAGGTACACTCAGTGTATATCTATGGAGGCCTATGCTGAAGAGGCTATTTTAGCAGTCATTGAGGGAACAGGGTGCAACTAACTACAGATTGTGGCACATGTTGGAACAAAAGATGCCTGTCACATGGGCTCCAAGCTCATACTTGGGTCATTCCTGTAATCATTGGATGATACTTTGATCTTCCAGCAATCAATTAGGATAATTACAGCTTTGTTAGTGGTATCCATGACAGTTCATCCTCTGAAACATTACTAAATGCCTTTTCTGAAAACTACCTAGAGCAGACAGTTCAGAATTCCACTCATGATGGAAATATATTATATCTAATGGCAACAAACAGGATTGACCTCTCTGGAGATGCCCACATCAAAAATGGTGCCAATGACCATGAGGCAATTATAGCAACAATGAATACCAAAACACAAAGGGCAACTAAAACAAGCAGAAAGATTTACATGTTCAGTAAACTAGACAGAGAATACATAGTGTCAAACCTCAGTCACAAACTTGAAGCTTTCATCTCAGGCAGGAGCATATAGAAGAACTGTGACTCCAGTTTAATAGAATAGTTGACCACACACTGAAAAATATGTACTTAGTTGGGTAATAATGCCAATGTGCACCTGGTATAAGTAGCAGTACCAGTGCTTATTGAACACATCCAGAGAAGGGCAATGTGAATGGCCACATATTTGTTTGAAATGTTGGAGAGTGTCACTGAGATGTTAAAAGAGTTGGACTGGCACACTCTTGAAGGAGGACAGAAAGTATTCCAAGAAAGTTTACTGAAAAAGTTTCAAGCACTGGCTTTAAATGATGAATCTATCGGTATACTAAAACACCCAACATATTGCTCCCATAGAGATCTTGAGGATAATATAAGATCAATTACAGTGCACAGAGAGACTGGAGGCATTTAAGCAATAGTTTTTCCCATGCTCCATATTTGAATGGAACAAGAAAAAGCCCTAATAGCTGTACAGTGGGATGCCATGCACTTCACAGTGGCTTGCAGAATGTAGCTATAGACATAGATGCACAAGACAGTAACAATGACAGTAATGAGGATAACAGAGCTGATGACAAAAGAGTTGTTGTGCAATTTGAATTATGACCATCCATCACAACAGTGTTGAACTGTGCAAATATTTTGTTTAATTTAAGCATCAGTCCTCAGGGGAAATGCCGTAAGGTACAATAATGCCTACCTAACACTGCTGATGTGAACCGAGTGTATGAAACTACTCTCTGTTTCATGAAATCATGTGCGCATGGTGCAGGATGCCATGTGACACACAGTGTTGAGGCCACACCATTCTCTTGCATGTGTGTCAGTGAAATGTGGTGTCATGGAAATCAGTCGCTAATGGCATGTGCAGTGCAGTGGGCAGTGCAGAACAGCCAAACAGTCCGAGGAACTAGGTCAATACACCAATGTAGTCAATTAGGGCACCACAGTGCGACAGAAAGCAACATCCTGAAAAATTAGTATTTTGTGGGAAGTATATGTCATTTTGACATGACAAGCAAAAGTGATTTTTGTTTGAACAAAAGTGAACAGGAGTCCAGTAAGAAGCTGTCTCAGGCACAATGCCAAATAAAATACAATTGCAAGGAGTTACTTGGGCAGAAGTGTGTGTTTTCTCTTATAGCAGACATCTTATTAACAAAATTATGATTTATTTGTTTTTTGGTTAAGACACATCAAAACTTTAAATTTAGAAAAGAATACAGTCAAAGAGTTATTTTTAAATTATTCTGAGCTTATTTTTGTTTTATTGCTCTGTATTTTTGCATTGCTAACTTTTTGGTCATTTCAAAAAGTGTCAGTGACTTTACTTTCTGTATTGTATGGTTATAATTTTCTACCATATCATTTACATTTCATACTTGTGTTGTTTTTTTGATCAAAATATGACTAGTTTGGATATCTGAATTTGATTGAACATTTGTAGTGAAGACACACTATGTAATTTATGATTTGAATTATTAACATACTTGACTTTCTACAGTCTGCTTGTTATCCATATTTGCTTGATGAGACCCTCTTTCTGAAATCATTTGACATTTTTGTTGTCAACTAATAATCAAATATTTGCTTTGATATTAATGATTTCATCAATCCAATCAAAGTCACAAGATTATTGTAAACATTTAGTATGAAAATGAGTTGGGAGTATTGTGTTGCAAAAATTTTGTAACATGTATATATCTTCTGAATATCATTCTTCTGAATGCCAATATAACGAGAGAAAAAACTGATCTTTGTGACTAAGCAAAAAATGTGCTAATGACCTATGTAAGAGCAATTGGAGCCCAGATACTTGTCCTATGCAACATAAACAAAGTTTAAATCAAATGGCTTTTATTATTACTGGACAGCCATTAGATATTGTTTCCTGCAATTATACAATGCAAAGCAAAAGGTAGTGGTAAGCAAATGGTTTTATAGGCTACTGACTTGGATGTCTGGTGTATCAAACTCCTTCACTATAGTCAGATTGTCATAAACTTAAGTAAATGTTTATGAATAGAATATTATATGAAATTACGGGGGGGGGGGGGGGGGGGGGGGGGGGAGGGGGCTTACATTGTCCTGTCTAGAAAAATGTGTGAGTAAATATTGATTGTCAGAGAGTTACCATGTCATTTAGAGAATTTTTTTGAGATGCACTCATATAATAAAAAATCTGTTAAACATATATTTTTTCCATATTCTGAATGTTTCAAGAATTGTTACAAGGAGATTCTAAATCCAGCAGTAGTTGTCCATAAGCACAATTTTCTGATTCCTGCTGGGATTCCTCTACTCAAGAATGTAAGGCAAAATTATTCAAATTCTCAATAATTATTTGTAAGAAAACAGCATTGGATAAGACCTCAATAAAAATATACAGAAGTGTTGAGAAAATAATTGAATACACAAGGGTATTATAAATGAGTCAAGGTATTTTATAAATTCACTGTAGCCACAGCAATTCACATATTGTCACTAAATCCAACACTCATATAGAAAAACTCAAAACATTTTGTGTTGTTGCAGCTGCACTTTAGATTTCTCCCATGAGTGCAGAGCAGTGAGCAGTTAGGCTAGATGGTGACAGGTGCTGAGAAAGCACAAGTTGTGCTTGAAATGCATTCACATCAATCTACCTTGACAATCCAACAACACTTCAGAACGAAGTTCAACAAAGAACCTTCAACTGCCAACTCCATTTGGTGATGGTGCATGTATTTTAAGGCTTCAGGATGCCTCTGAATCAATGGGTTAGCCTGCAGTGACTGAAGAAATGGTTGATTGCGTACAGGTGAGTTTCCACATAGCCCACAGAAATCAATGAACAGAGTAAGCAGAGAGCTGAACATACCACAACTGACCATTTGAAAGATCTTAAAGAAATGACTGAAGCTGAAGCTTCACCTCTTGCAGTTACTACGAGCCATGAGTCCTGATGACAAAGTAAGACATTTTTAATTTTCAGCTCAACTGCAACAGTTTATGGAAGAGGATGGGTTTTGTGAAAAACTCATCTTCACTGACAAAGCAACATTTTCTTGTGAATGGCACTGTGAAAAGGCACAGTGTGTGAATTTGTGGGACAGAGGACAACCATTCTATCATGTAGTTTCATGAAAAGTTAATGTGTTCTGCGCAGTCTCACAGTTTAAAGTTTATGGTCCCTTTCTCTTCTTTGAAAAGACCGTTACAGGACACATGTATTTGGATATGCTGGAAAATTGGCTCATATCAGAACTCAAGACCTAGAGTGTGGACTTCATCTATCAACAGAATGGTGCTCCATCACACTTTTTTCATGAAGTTCATGAATTATAGAAAAGGAAATTGAGAAACCAACTGATCGGTCATGGTGGGACTGATGATCAGCAATTAATGTCATGGGCTCCACAATCTCATGACCAAAACCAAAAGATCAGCATGTAGTTTATTACATAGTCTATTAGACAATGTGTTACATCCTTCAGTCAACAGATGTCACTGTACCCTTGCATAAATACTATATTATACATAGTCATATCATAAACAAAATTAAATTTCATATCAATTCCACAAGCCGTAAGAAATATAGATAGAGAATCATTTTTCAACAGCTTACACATACATTGAGTTCTTACGCATATAGGTTTGGCAATAACAAAATTAGCAGACAAATCACTTCTTGTAGCAGGATAAGACTGAGTTACCATAAATGTCCTGTATGTGATAACATCAGAAGCAGAAAAATTATTTGAACTAGGTGCCAGAGAACATAGAGATGAATCACCATTAACAATAGCAACAGTCAATAATGCTTGTCCAACTTCAACTACAACATTAGTTAAAGCAAAATCAGTATGTCCACCAAGAAACAGTAATGGACCATCGAGAACATCACTTTTGAAGTATCAACATCCATACTGTAGTCAGTCTTTATGTCTAAGATAGTCTTTTAGATAGCTGAATGCCAGTGACACACATGATGTAGACACAACAGGTGACTGATGTTCTGTACAGTCCACCAGAGTTTCATGATGGATGTTTTTATTTTGCCTTAACCAATGTTGCAGTAGAAGTTAAACAAGCATGGTTGACTGATGCTATTGTTCATGTTGATTCAGTTCTCTGTTCTTTGGCAACTAGGTAGGAGAATTTTTCTCCTTGTGATGTTATCACATTTATGGTAATGTAGTTGTATGCCACTACAAGAAGTGATACATCTGCTAATTTTTTACTGACAAACCTATATGTATATCATGACTCAATGTATGTGTAAGTTGTTGAAAAATGATCCTGTATCTGTATTTCTTAGGGGTCAGGAATTGACAGGGAATTAAATTTTGTTTGTGATATGACTGTGTATGATTCCCACTGGGCAGTATTACAGTGATTCCCACTCAAATGCACTCTACTAGTACAAGCCTGTGGTGCCTGTTTTTATCATCAGGTAAAGGATTTGATCAAAAAGCTTCAAAACTGTCCTTACCTCACGGAGATGGTGAAATGATATATTACACATGGTTTGCTGCCAAACTGTGCAATGAGGAAGAAGTTTCTATGAATGTAAGCCCAATTTTTGTTTCAATGGAAGCTTTAAAACACCCACATAATTGTAAAAATGCTATGTTTAGCACATGTGCATGATGCTGAGAAAATAACTACTCCCGTGTATTTGCAATGAATATCACCCCAACATATGTATATCATTAACTATAAAATAATAAAAGTATCTAATTTTGTATGTAGACCTGTAATGTATGCCTTACACTCACTTTCTTTAAATTTATTTGCAGCCTCAAATTATCCTTTGCCTTTCCTTTTCATGCTTATTACAAATATAGTATAAATACATCATATTGAGCAGTATTTCAGTTTATTTGCAGCGTAAGTAATGTAATAATTTAGAATAAAAAAATAAAAAACTATTTCTGCATAGGGACTTGACCCCAAAATCTTTGGATTACCATCCTGTACTCTTCCTGGTGCACCAACTGCTGTCTGGAAACTTTTTCCCTGGTGCATTTATCCAACAGTTTCGCAGGGTTGGCTAAGATAAAAAAAGAATTTGGCAAGGTTAATGTTAAGGGGTGGCTGCATGCTCTTCCTGCCCCCCCCCCCCCCCCCCCCCACACCCCTATCCTCCGGGATTGAATTAGTGTACCCCAGCTGTCTGTGTCTAGTGTAATCCATGGAATAGTGTGAACATGTTCAGATGTCTGCGAGTCATGTAACTAAGGTGGAACAAGGAGACTAGCCTGGTATTCACCTAGGGGGGGGGGGGGGGGGGGGAGATGTGGAGAACAGTCTAAAAACCACACCCAGGCTGGCCAGCACACCAGCTCTCATTGTTAATCTGCCGGGCGCATTTAATCCGGGGCTGGTGCATCTACCCGAGTCCAGGAAGCAGCGCATTAGCAGTCTCGGCTAACCTGGCAGGTCCACTGTCTGGAAACTACACTGGTGTTAATGGCTCATCTCTCACCTGACTCATTCTAAAAATGTTATTTCTTCTAAATTCTTGGCCATCTGGAGCTCCCACATTTTTCATTTTCATTTCTGGTCAAGTCCTGCATATACCATGAATTCAAACAAAATCAGTGATGGCAAGTACGTGCAGACTTCCTGTTAATTGTGGGGGCAGCTTGTGAGTCATTCCTGGATACCTTAGACAAGGTATGCAGGAGAGATATGAAGTTTGGAAAGTAGGAGAGATGTACTGGCAAAAGCGAATTTCCGAGGCAGGTCATGAGTTGCGCCTGGGTGGTTCTGTCAGCAGGAGATTGCCCATTAATCACAGTTTGACAAACAGTTTTAAACAGTCAAGAAGTTTCAGAGAAAACTAACCAGTTTTTAATATCAAATACACTTTGTCTCTAGCTGCAGCCAATCCAGTAGTCATAGAAACAAATTACCTGCTCTTAGATGTGAAATAAACTGCTGGCCATTAAAACCGCAACATCAGGAAGGATAACAAATAACAAAATTTTACTTATTGTGCATATACAGTACAATAGGAAGAACACACCATTAAAATGCAGGAGATTTTTGGGATGAACTGAGTGCATTCAGTATACAAACACAGCTGCCATGTTTGGCAACAACAGCAGCTCTAACCTGCCTGGGCATCATGCTAAACTAATCACAGATGGCAGATACAGGTATGTCATTCCATGGTACTTCAACTCTATGCCAGACTTCATCAGTCATAGTTGCTGGCATCAAGATAGGCCAGAATGGTATGGGCAATGTGCAGTTCATTATCTTCTTCAGAGATAACATCACAGATGACTCAAAGACAGGGAACAGCCACCAGCCATAGCAATCAGAAATGTAATGGCTACCATTCAAATTACCATTTATGTGAACCAGAGATGAATCTCTTATGTATGTAGTGGCACCCCTTCCATCATGCCAGGTGCTATGCCCAAATGATAATTTGAATGAAATCTGGTGATATTCATTCTCCTCAAAGATTCCACACATGAGATACCTATCATAATCAGAACTCATGTGAAAATATGACATAGTGCCACTCTTGTGTCCTGCGTTGTCATTGGGTACACCACTGTTGGCCTCCCTATCTCTGTTGCCAATTCACGGAAATCCACAACAATGGTCACCATGCTGATAATCTCTGATGATGTTCCAGACATCACCATACCATCCATTTGGATATTTTTTGTTCTCCAAAGAAGCCCATTTGTTGACTCAAGACACCTGATATATCTTTATGATTTGGCATGGGTGATTCAACAGTATGTTTGTCCTTTCAGATACTAGTTACCTGTGTGGAAATTCTGCATGGTGTGGAGTCTGACACTTCTAAAGCCATAGATTCCATATCTGTATTACAGTCATGGGATGTGGAATGATACAAGAAACAATATCATCGAATGACAAACCACAATCTTGACATGTCACCATTCTGTCACTGTTCAATTCTAACATGTGCTGGTAGACATTTATTTTTCCTCCACAAGGCATAACACAATCCTCTTACAAACAATCCACATGCAAATGTGATTTCTAAATGAGAAACCCATGTGGGGAAGCAATTACAGCTTGTGGCTTGCCACCCATATGCAAATTAGTCTTTAAGGCAGAGATGGTGGGACTTCCCATCCTTCCAACTGTAGCCCACATCAGCTGTAAGCCAGTACTGGTGGGTAGCAATGTGACAAATCACATAACTTATGTAGCTTACTGTGTTCAGATTTATGCAAAAGTGAAGTATCTTGAGTTTCAGTCAAATTTGTATAGTAGTTTCCAAGAAAACTGACTTATTTCATAATTTTAGTTTCCAAGAAAACTGACTTATTTCATAATTTTAAGTGCATTTAAATGAGTTAGTAAAGACTTAAATATTGAGTAATATGTGTAATATAGTATATAAACTTTGTCCTGAATTTTAAGTAAAATTTGAATTTTGGAAGAAAAACATGGTAGATAAACCATTATTTTGGTTAACATAGAGGTTAGAAATTTGAGCACTATACTCAATAAGCAAAATCATGAAACTGTACCAGTTTTTAGCCCTGTAAAAGTAATACTTTGAGATAAAGGACATTTTATTCAGATAATTTTGAAGGATAATGTCTACAACCAGCTCCAGTTATAGTATCTTTGTTTATTGAAGTGGACACTTTTAATCCAGATTCTCTGGAGATGCATCCTCTACTACAGGAAAAATTGACAGTTGTTTATAGTCCCAACTGGGAGAATTATTGTATTATATGAGGGGGCTGAACGAAACACTATGAGAAAAGCATGCCCACTCTGCTGTACACACACATGAACATTGTGCACTACATTCCAGTGCAGCCAGTCTATCATAGGTGAGCAGAACACAAGACACAAATTGTTAAATATGTTTTTATGAATCAGTTTTTGAAGTGATTTGTAGCTAGACAAGAAATGAGGAAACATGTGTTAAGAATTAGACTTGGTGATGCAACTGTTCATGGCATAATAATGTATGGAAAGTTCTGGTTGAAAATTACAAATTATTTAGAAACAAAGAAATAACTAACTGAGGGATAGAAGCACTGCATTGTCAATAGGCACACAGACAAGAGGTACAGAGCTCAACTAGCTTGCAGAATGCACTTCCTTTTTCTAGCTGTAGGAAAAACATGCACACAAACTCACTCATACACACTAACTCACATCCACACTCCTGTTTCTGTACATAGTGCTCAGCTGCCTACTAGCTCTTTACTGGCCCATGGTGAGTGTGCTGGGTTGAGGTGGAAGTATGGGGTGGGGTGAGTGGTGAAGTGAGGTAGGAGGTGGGGATGTGTTGGGGGGGGGGGAAACATCTAGGAGCTAATGGGAGAATGAGGACCTGTCTGTGGGCTAGCTAGGATTGCAGGTAGAGGGGGTAGGTGGCAGATGGTTGGGCCTGCAATTTTATAGACTAGGGCATGAGATAACAGCACACAATTAGCTGAATTGGGTATGGTAACTGAGGCAGAGGATGGTGTACAACACACACACACACACACACACACACACACACACACACACACACACACACACACACTACTGGGTGGGGGGACAGAGAGTTATTTTAGGTTTAGGTGAAGAAGGTTATGGAAGCAAAGGATGTACTGTCAGGATAGCTCCCATCTGTGCAGCTCAGGAAAGCGGGTGTGGTGGGGAGGATCCAGAGGACATTGGTTGTGAAGTAACCACTGAAATCTCAGATGTTGTGCTCTGCTGCATGTTATGCCACTTCGTGGTCTACCTTGTTTTTGGCAACAGTTTGGTGGTGACCAGTAGTTCTAGTTGACATCTAGTGGATGTCATTCCAATGTAAAATGCTGTGCAGTGGTTGCAGCAGAGCTGGTATATAACATGGTTGCTTTCACAGGTGGCCCAGCCTGTGAAGAGGTAGGAATAGCCTATGACAGGACTGGAGTAGGTGGTGCTGGGTGGGTGGATTGGGCAAGTTTTGCATCTGGGTCTTATACAGGGGTATGATCCCTGTGGCAGGGGATTTAGGGGTGGAAGTGTCATAGGGATGGACTAGGACATTGCAGAGATTAGGTGGGTGGTGGAACACCACTTTGGGGCTGGAGGGGGGGGGGGGGGGGGGGGGAGGCAGGAGGATCGAGGAAGTGTCTTGCGTATGATGTCCTTCATTTGAGAGCATGATAATAGATAATAAATATCTGACAAAGGATGTGGTTCAGTTGTTCCAGTCAAGAGTGGTATCAGGTGACAAGAGGACACTTCTTTGTGGTTGGTTCCTGGGATGGATGTGAGGATCAAATGTGTGTGAGGTTATGGCACAGGAAATCTGTTTGTGAATTAAGTCTGCAGAGTATTGCCTGCCTGTGAAGGCCTTTGTGAGGCTTTCAACATACTGGGCAATGGGGTTCTACTGGCCAGAGTGGCCGAGTGGTTCTAGGCACTACAGTCTGGAACCGCGCGATCGCTACGGTCGCAAGTTCGAATCCTGCCTCGGGCATGGATGTGTGTGATGTCCTTAGGTTAGTTAGGTTTAATTAGTTCTAAGTTCTAGGGGACTGATGACCTCAGAAGTTGAGTCCCATAGTGCTCAGAGCCATTTGAACCATTTGATGGGGTTCTCATCACTGCAGATGCATCTACCAGGAGTATCCAAGTGTATGTGAGGGATTTTGTGGTGTGGAAAGCGTGGCAGCTGTCAAAGTGGAGGTACTGTTGGTGATTGGTAGGTTTGAACTGGACTGAGGAGTGGATGGAGCCACCTGAGAGGAGCAGATTGACGTATAGGAAGGTGGCACGATGGGTGGAGGAGGACCAGGTGAAGTGGATGGGAGAGAAGCTGTTGAGGCTGTGGAAGAATGCGGGTAAGGTACACGAATTTGTTTGCATACCTTCCCTTCAAACGTGAAGCAGTTATGTGTTAGGATGCAGTTGTTTAGGTGTGCAAGGTATGAAGTCGTGGTTTTGCAATCTGTAGGGTGTTTGGAGACAACAAGGTCCTTGGGTGTATTGGTGTGTAGGGAGGTTGCATCAACAGTGGTTAGTAGGCATCCGGGTGGTAACAGTGCGGGGATAGTGGAGCGCCAGTCCAGGAAGTGGCTGATATCTTTAATGTGGTATGCTAGGTTTTGGACAATTGGTTAGAGATGTTGATCAACAAAGGCTGAGATTCTTTCAGCAGGTCACTGTAACCAGCCACAACTGGGTGCCCAGGATTGTTAGGTTTGTGGATTTTGGGGAGCATATAGAAGGCAGGTGTGTGGGCCATTGCAGAGGTGAGTATGGATATGGGTTAAAGTGAGAGGTTGTGGGAATGGCCTATGGATTTGAGCAGGGACTGGAGGTTATGGACTTTGGGGATTGGGTCACCTTTGAAGAGCTTTTAGGTGGTGGTGTTGGACAACTGGGGGAGGCTCTTTGCCCTGTAGCTACTCCAGTTCATCACAATAACAGTGGAACCTTTGTTTGCCAGGAGGATGATAAGGTCAGAATCAATTTTTAGGTTCTGTAGATCAGGATCAATTTTTAGGTTCTGTAGGGCAGTACTCTCTTCTGTTGAAAGGCTGTTGTCCTTACGGAGGGAACTGGGGAAGGACGGTGAGGCAAAGTTGGTAGTTGGGAATTTCTAGAAGGTGACCAGGGGTTGGTTAGGAGAGAATGTGCAAGGGCCATGGTTGGATGGTGGTATGAATTGAGAGGGGAAGAGTTTGATGTTGGATTGGATTGGCTTTGGTTGGAGGAGTTGGTGGCAAAGAAGTGTTTCCACAGTAGGGAACAGGACATGGAGACTAGTTCTTTCACAGGTCCAACATGGTAAAACCTGGGAGTAGGGCTGAATGTGAGGCCTTTGGGCAGGATTGAAACTTCTGAGAGCCTAACGCTTTTGGTGGAGAGGTTAACAACTGTTTTCTGATATTGTTTTGGCCCTGTATTTCATGGAGTGTTCGTAGGGGTTTTTGGAGGATGTGATAGGTTGAAAAGGTCAGCTATGCAGTGTCTGGATGCTATAAGGTGTTGAGGGGGATGAACACTGTGGGTAGGACAAGGGTTGGCTAATGGTAGCTCAAGAGACCTTCTCTCCCATCCACTTCACTAGGTCCTCCTCTACCCATTATGCCACCTTCCTAGCCTTCAATCTCCTCTTCACAGATGGCTCCAGTCACACTTTGGTTCACATCAGACCCACCAATCACCAACAGCACTTCCATTTTGACAGCTGCAACTCCTTCCACACCAAAAAATCGCTCCCATGCAGCTTGACTACCCATGATAGATGCATCTGCAGTGATGAGAACTCCATTGCCCAGTATGCTGAAGGCTTCACAATGGCCTTAATGAAGAGGCAGCAGTACTCTGCAGACCTAATTCATAAACATATATCCTTTGTCATATCCTCACACACACCTGATCCTCACATCCATCCCAAGAACCAACCACAGAGAAGTGTCCCCTTGTCACCCAATACCACCCCGGAGTGGAACAACTGAACCGCATCATTCGTCAGGCATTTATTATCTATCATCATGCCCTGACATCAGGAACATACTACCCAAGACACTTCCTAAGCCCCCCCCCCCCCCACCAAAGTGGTGTTGCTGCCCACCCAACCTGCCCGATATACTTGTCCATACCCCTGTGGAAGACCCAGATGCTAGACCTGCCCAATCCACCCACCCAGCACCACCTACTCCAGTCCTGTCACAGGATTACCCTACCTCATCAAAGAGTGGGCTACCTGTGAAAGCAGCCATGTTATATACCAGCTCCACTGTAACCACTGCACAGCATTTTACATTGTTATGACAACCCACCAGCTGTCAACTATAATAAATGGACACCACCAAACAGTTTCCAAAAACTAGGTAGACCATCCAGTGCCATAACATGTAGCAGAGCACAACATGTGAGATTTTGATGAGTGCTTCACAACAAATGCCATCTTTATCTGAAATGTTAAACATTTACGTATCCAAGCACAGTAGACTTAATGCAATTGGCATTTGTTGCTCACATCCTTCATGATATTGCAGTTCTAGTGGCCAACAATGTATGACTGATCTTGTAAACATGCATCACTAGTTTAGCGTTGAGTCACTGAAAACCATGGTTCATCTAAGTAAAGGATAGTATTTATAACTTATGAAGACACTACATACTTATTATACACAATGAGATGTGGAACTAGATACCTAAGTAGAAGACAGAAAGGAGTGTATATTTTCATTATTATTTCAAAGATTAGTTTTTGCTTTGAAGCACACTTATTATTTGCTAGTTAACAGAAGAATATGAATTGCTAAGCAAAATTAAATTTACAATACTGTGAAGAATAAAGTCTGCATCATACGTTTTACTATCTCAACATCTTCAAGGAGGAGTCTCATCGCCATTCTGTGTTTGTTTCCTTCCAACTGCTGGATCAGGTTTGCTGGTAGGATGCTGAAACAGAACAGTATTCCAAAATTTAGTATTTTAATTTAAGATATG
The DNA here is from genome assembly GCF_023897955.1 of Schistocerca gregaria. Taxonomy (NCBI): domain Eukaryota; kingdom Metazoa; phylum Arthropoda; class Insecta; order Orthoptera; family Acrididae; genus Schistocerca; species Schistocerca gregaria. The sequence continues at coordinate 565,862,556 of NC_064931.1, forward strand.
TTGCTACAATTGCTTCAGATTGATAAAAGGCATCAATTCATCATCTAGTTCAGGTGGAACAACTTGGAAAGTGTTAACAGCAAAACAAAAAAGTACAAGTTTGAATTATCATTACTAATACATAAGTCATTGCCGGCAACTAGAAAAGTAGTAAAAATGAAAAGGTATAGAAAAGTGTCACACACAACTTTAACAGTTTAGCTGTGCCTCTGACAAACTTAGCAGACGTGCATCATTTTCCTACACCTTTGATTTTACTTCTAATACCAAGTGAGGTGGTGCAGTGGTTAGCATACTGGACTCACTTTCGGGAGTGCAATGCTCTGCCGCTGTGCCAATGTCAGTGTATGTTCCATCATTCAACTGTGTTAAAATAAAATTGAAAAAATTAAAACTAAAAACCTTTTATGTGTATTATATAATATGTTTCTTTAATTCACTTCCAATGAAACACACTATTTGTCTGCATCTTTTAAAATATCCTTATGGTGTACTTAGAAGTTTTTGCATGTGAATAAAATGTACAGTTCATTGTTGTTAATGAGCTAGTTACTTCACATACATATTTTAATTTTCTATTTGCTAGTCACTTCTGGAAGGGGTTAATGGAGAAGAGAGAGGAAACTATAGCCACATCTGTGAGTTTTATGTACAGTTTAGTTGTGTAAATGATGCAACTACCAATTTGCTCACATAATGTTGCCAACAAAGAAATAGGAGCTGTGTCTTATGACTCATGTACTTTACCCACAGACTGACATATAGAGCACTTACACTGAGGTGACAAAAGTCATGGGATAGCAATATGTGCACATACAGTTGGGGGTAGTATCACATACACAAGGTATAAAAGGGCAGTGCATTGGCAGAGCTGTAATTTGTACTTCGGTGATTTGTATAAAGTTTTCTGACATGGAGGAATTAACAGACTTTGAATGTGGAATGGTAATTGGAATTAGATACATGGGACATTCCATTTTGGAAATCATTATGGAATTCAGTATTTTGAGATCCATAGTGTCATGTGCACGCCAAGAATATCAAATTTCAGGCATTACTTCTCATCATGCAGTGGCTTAGGGACTTCACTTAATGACACAGAGCAGTGGCTGTTGCATAGAGTTGTCACAGCTAGCAGACAAGTAAACTGCCAAATAACTGCCAAAATCAGAGTGGAATATATAAGATGAAGGTATTCATTAGAACAGAGTGGAGAAATTTTATGTTAGTAGGCTATGGTAGATGACTACTGATGTGAGTACCTTTGCTAACACCTGCAGTGCCTCTCCTGGGCTCATGACCATGTCAGTTGGACCCTAGATGACTGTAAAACTGTGGTATGGCCAAATGAGCCCTGATTTCAGTTGGTAAGAGCTGATAGTAGGGATTAAGTGTGACACAGGCTCCATGAAACCATGGACACAGGTAATGAACAAGGCAATGTGCAAGTTGGTGGTGGCTCCATATTGGTGTGAGTGGTGTTTACAAGAAATAAACTGCATCCTCAGGTCAAACTGTACTGAACAGTTACTGGAAGTGGTTATGTTCAGCTACTAGGAGACCATTTTCAGCCATCCATGGACATCATATTTCTGAACAATAATGGAATTTTTATGGATGTCATGTCACCAGGCCACACTTGTTTATAATTGGTCTGAAGAACATTCTGTAGAATTGAAGTGAATGATTTGGCCACCCATATTGCACAACATGAATCCTGTAAAATATTTATGGTCCATAATTTAGAAATTTGTACATATACAAAATCCTGCACAGGCAACACTTCTGGATTATGGATGGCTATAGAGGCAGTACAGCCCAGTATTTCTGCAGGGGCTCCCAACAACTTCTTGTTAATTTCTTTAAAGTCAGTGCCACCATTAGACTGTTTTTTTTATTTGCAGTGTTACATTTACACAATCACAATTTCGGCTTTAAGTTGCCATTATCAAGTGTTTTAATGTTATACAGTGCCTAAGATGGCATACTGTCATATTTAAAATATACTATTAGATATATTGTCTAAGGGTCACTATTTCTGGTAAAAGCCATGCCATCTTAGGCACTGTGTAACACTAAAACACTTGATAGTGGCAACTTAAAGCCAAGATCATGATCATGTGAATGTAACACTGCAAATAAAAAATCAGTCTAATGGTGGCACTGACTTTAAAGAAATATATTATGACTGTGGCCCCACATTATGAAAAAATTATTAAACTTCTTGTTAAGTTGCTGCACAATACCAGACAAAATTAGGTCTAACATTATATTAGGAGGTATCCCATGTATTTTGTCATCTCTTTGTATATTCCATATAAATGCAGCTGAAAATGCTTCAGTAATTGACAGATGTTTATAGCAATATACATTTCTATAGTTCTGACACAACTGAAAGGTTATCACATTAAAGGGACTACATAACAAAACTTACTTTCTAGGTTATTCAGAATAAACTTTGTTCAAATAACATAAATGTATGTATACACTAACTCACATTATCACTTGCTCATTGACTTTACGAAAGCAAGTATCACTTGGCATGATCCAAAAAATAACAAACATTTGCTTTCCTAAATAAATTTGCACTGCATTGCTAAACAGGCTAAGTCCACCAAACAATTTTTTTTAATACTTCTATCTCTAGTAATCAATTTATAGTTCAGTCTTGGCACCATTCACTGTAAGATTGTTTGTGTACCTCAGGGAGGTATTCCTTCATACTTTTGATGTCTCTTTTCTTCTCTGAAAACAATCCTTTTGTACCTGTGACCTCACTGAATGTGATCATTTTGAAAAGTTCATCTTGCACTCTTTTTCCAACAATCTAATCATTTCCCTCCCTCTATCTCAGCGAGTGTCTTTTCTATTTGAATTACCTCAGGCATGGTAATTGTAATCCATGAGGCAGAATTTACATTTACCTTAGTTGTGTTAATGATTGTATAGCCACTTGTGAAATAAAATAAAATCACATTAAATTTTATTATCACATAAAGCATCTCATATAATCAAAGATTGTGACATAAGTGACTTGTTAATTCTAACATTACATACAGACTAATAAAATTAAAATAAGGTTATAACACATTTCTCGTTACTTCTTCAGATACATATTATTTTACATGGTTATCATAAAAAATATCTATGCTTATAATACTGTACATTTGCTATTATTTCTTTATATAGAAACTGTTATAAATGGTTATCAGTCAAGAAATCTTCTACACTGGTAATAGTATTTAGTTTTCAGATGTTTTTCCAGGTCTCCTTCAGTATTTTTTTCCATTTTTTTAAGACTACAATTACCCTTCCAGATTTTATTTGTAAATTTCATGGCCACGTAATGTGGAGTTTCTTCAATAGTTTTAGTCTATGGGTACATAAAATGTTACTTAATCTGTGTGTAGTCTCACACTGATGCAATAAGCAGGTGCCCTAAAAAAGTTGTGGGTTTCTTTGTGAAAATGGACAATAGATCCATGAACATCTGCTGAAAATTAATGCCTCAAGATTTTTTATGTGAAAAATCTTAAAGCTCTTTAAATAAAACAAATTTCATTAATGGTCTACATCCTTCTCCATCATGGGTGTATATTAATTCCTCAACATAGTGACCCTGATGGTAAACACATTTCTCCTAGTGAGAGACTAGTTTGTTGGTACCATCACTGGAGAATGTCTGACTTTGTTGATGATGCCACACCCTCATCTCTGCTTGCACTGCTTAATCACAATCAAAATGCAGTCCTTGACAGTGCTATTTAAGTTTTGGAAACAGACAAAAATCAGATGGGGCCAAATGATAGATGACAGTAAACCCAAGGTGTTGCAGCACTAGTTTCGAATCCTGCCTCGGGCGTGGATGTGTGTGATGTCCTTAGGTTAGTTAGGTTTAATTAGTTCTAAGTTCTAGGCGACTGATGACCTCAGAAGTTAGGTAGCATAGTGCTCAGAGCCTTTTTTTTCCCAATCCTGAAGGAGAGGGTGCTCCATATGTATATGAACTCTTCAAATTCATGTTTTCACTCATTTTAGGGTCAGTTCCTTATGTGCTGGCATAGTTACATTACTTACTGCCATAATATGCACTACAATTTGGAGTTTTTAGTGACAGAGGGTTGCAATTTTCATCAGCAAAATGAGAATGATCATTGAGTAATATGCATGTCATATACAGGGTATTTATAAATGAATATTGGTGTTTTAACAATTTATAACCTCTGTGGATAGAGATGAACCAACCTCCACAATTATCCTACATTTTTATTTTTGTCTGGTCTCAGATGAGATGGAATCTCTCATTCTCTTTTTCTGTTTCTCCGTCTAGGGAGGTATGTCTAATGGACGTGTGAAATTGTCATTTTTGTATATGGATATGCATTTACATAAAGAAGACATAATATTCTGTAATGGTTTACATAAGGTTAACTTGTCAGACTGTTGTTGCTGTTGTTGTTGTCTTCAGTCCTGAGACTGGTTGGATGCAGCTCTCCATGCTACTCTATCCTGTGCATGCTTCTTCATCTCCCAGTACCTACTGCAACCTACATCCTTCTGAATCTGCTTAGTGTATTCATCTCTTGGTCTCCCTCTACGATTTTTACCCTCCACGCTGCCCTCCAATGCTAAATTTGTGATCCCTTGATGCCTCAAAACATGTCCTACCAACCGATCCCTTCTTCTAGTCAAGTTGTGCAACAAACTTCTCTTCTCCCCAATCCTATTCAATACCTCCTCATTAGTTAAGTGATCTATCCACCTTATCTTCAGCATTCTTCTGTAGCACCACATTTTGAAAGCTTCTATTCTCTTCTTGTCCAAACTAGTTATCGTCCATGTTTCACTTCCATACATGGCTACACTCCAAACAAATACTTTCAGAAACGACTTCCTGATACATAAATCTATATTTGACGTTAACAAATTTCTCTTCTTCAGAAATGCTTTCCTTGCCATTGCCAATCTACATGATATATCCTCTCTACTTCGACCATCTTCAGTTCTTTGACTTCCTAAATAGCAAAACTCCTTTACTACTTTAAGTGTCTCATTTCCTAATCTAATTCCCTCAGCATCACCCAATTTAATTTGACTACATTCCATTATCCTCGTTTTGCTTTTGTTGATGTTCATCTTATATACTCCTTTCAAGACACTGTCCATTCCGTTCAACTGCTCTTCCAAGTACTTTGCCGTCTCTGACAGAATTACAATGTCATCGACGAACCTCAAAGTTTTTACTTCTTCTCCATGAATTTTAATACCTACTACAAATTTTTCTTTTGTTTCCTTTACTGCTTGCTCAATATACAGATTGAATAACATTGGGGAGAGGCTACAACCCTGTCTCACTCCTTTCCCAACCACTGCTTCCCTTTCATGCCCCTCGACTCTAATAACTGCCATCTAGTTTCTGTACAAATTGTAAATAGCCTTTCGCTCCCTGTATTTTACCCCTGCCACCTTCAGAATTTGAAAGGGAGTATTCCAGTCAACATTGTCAAAAGCTTTCTCTAAGTCTACAAATGCTAGAAATGTAGGTTTGCCTTTTCTTAATCTATCTTCTAAGATAAGTTGTAAGGTCAGTATTGCCTCACGTGTTCCAACATTTCTACAGAATCCAAACTGATCTTCCCCAAGGTCCGCATCTACCAGTTTTTCCATTCATCTGTAAAGAATTCGCATTAGTATTTTGCAGCTGTGACTTATTAATCTGATAGTTCGTTAATTTTCACATCTGTCAACACCTGCTTTCTTTGGGATTGGAATTATTATATTCTTCTTGAAGTCTGAGGGTATTTCGCCTGTCTCATACATCTTGCTCACCAGATGATAGGGTTTTGTCAGGACTGGCTCTCCCAAGGCCGTCAGTAGTTCCAATGGAATGTTGTCCACTCCGGGGGCCTTGTTTCGACTCAGGTCTTTCAGTGCTCTGTCAAACTCTTCACGTAGTATCTTATCTCCCATTTTGTCTTCATCTACATCCTCTTCCATTTCCATAATATTGTCCTCAAGTATATCGCCCTTGTATAAACCTTCTATATACTTCTTCCACATTTCTGCCTTCCCTTCTTTGCTTAGAACTGGGTTGCCATCTGAGCTCTTGATATTCATACATGTGGTTCTCTTATCTCCAAAGGTCTCTATAATTTTCCTGTAGGCAGTATCTATCTTACCCCTAGTGAGATAAGATTCTACATCCTTACATTTGTCCTCTAGCCATCCCTGCTTAGCCATTTTGCACTCCCTGTTGATCTCATTTTTGTGACGTTTGTATTCCTTTTTGCATGCTTCATTTACTGCATTTTTATATTTTCTCCTTTCATCAATTAAATTCAATATTTCTGCTGTTACCCAAGTATTTCTAGCAGCCCTCGTCTTTTTACCTACTTTATTCTCTGCTGCCTTCACTACTTCATCCCTCAGAGATACCCATCCTTCTTCTACTGTGTTTCTTTCCCCAATTCCTGTCAATTGTTCCCTTATGCTCTCCTTGAAACTCTGTGCAACCTCTGGTTCTTTCAGCTTATCTAGATCCCATGTCCTTAAATTCCCAACTTTTTGCAGTTTCTTCTGTTTTAACCTACAGGTAATAACCAATAGATTGTGGTCAGAGTCCACATCTGCCCTGGAAATGTCCTACAATTTAAAACCTGATTCCTAAATCTCTGTCTTACCATTATATAATCTATCTGATACCTTTTAGTATCTCCAGGTTTTTTCCATGTATACACCCTTCTTTTATGATTCTTGAACCAAGTGTTAGCTATGATTAAGTTATGCTCTGTGCAAAATTCTACCAGACAGCTTTCTCTTTCATTTCGTATCCTCAATCCATAATCACCTACTATGTTTCCTTCTCTCCCTTTTCCTACTGACGAATTCCAGTCACCCATGACTATTAAATTTTTGTCTTCCTTCACTACCTGAATAATTTCTTTTAACTCATCATACATTTCATCAATTTCTTCATCATCTGCAGAGCTAGTTGGCATATTAACTTGTACTACTGTAGTAGGCATGGGCTTTGTGTCTATCTTGGCCACAATAATGCGTTCACTATGCTGTTTTTAGTAGCTTACCCGCACTCCTATTTTTTTATTCATTATTAAACCTACTCCTGCATTACCCCTATTTGATTTTGTAATTATAACCCTGTATTCACCTGACCAAAAGTCTTGTTCCTCCTGCCACCGAACTTCACTAATTCCCACTATATCTAACTTTAACCTATCCATTTCCCTTTTTAAATTTTCTAACCTACCTGCCCAATTAAGGGATCTGACATTCCACGCTCCGATCCGTAGAATGCCAGTTTTATTTCTCCTGATAATGACGTCCTCCTGAGTAGTCCCCGCCCGGAGATCCGAATGGGGGACTATTTTACCTCCGGAATATTTTACCTAAGAGGACGCCATCATCATTTAATCATACAGTAAAGCTTCATGTCCTCGGGAAAAATTATGGCTGTAGTTTCCCCTTGCTTTCAGCCGTTCACAGTACCGGCACAGCAAGGCCGTTTTGGTTAATGTTGCAAGGCCAGATCAGTCAATCATCCAGACTGTTGCCCCTGCAACTACTGAAAAGGCTGCTGCCCCTCTTCAGGAACCACACGTTTGTCTGGCCTCTCAACAGATACCCCTCCGTTGTGGTTGCACCTACGGTACGGCCATCTGTATTGCTGAGGCACGCAAGCCTCCCCACCAACGGCAAGGTCCATGGTTCATGGGGGGGCTTGTCAGATTATGAGTATTAAATTATCTGGTGGTAAGCATGATAGAAAATGATGGTGTTCCACATGAGTCATGCCATATATTAGAACCTTTATGTATGTGGAATAGCCCATGGTATACATCAATTAAGAGAAATAACTGTTAGAAACTACTTTGTGTATATTGTATCAGGAGTTAACAACAGTTAACATATGTATTTTTGCTTATATAGGCAGTAAACAAACTTCATGTAAATCATAATGAGTGTGATATTTGAAGTTGTTGCTTTTCAATCATACTGAGTAGTTGCTGTTCATCTACTATTAATTGCTTAATATTTACATTAGACCATAGGTAATTGTGAATAAATCACAGTTAGCTACATGCTGTGTAAATAAAACCCCATTTACTATGAGCATTGTTGCACAGCATGCTGGCAGTGTGAGTTTTAATTCTCAGATCTTGATAGTCAGAAGAATTGCTAGTAATAAATGTTTTTAGTTTGCTTAAAATTAAGAAATCTAAATATCATACTCACGCTGAAGGCTTCCTGATAGCACCACTGCGGCGTTTAACTGTAGTAATAATGAGTAAATCATTAAAAAGGAACAATCCACGCTCTGGATTGCCAGAGCCAGCTGCATCTCCAGTAACGGACACCAAATCAAAACGCAGAAACACTCTATCTGGAGTGAATATATTGGAGCAGCCTTCAATAACATTTTCCAGTTCCCTAAGCATTGCTTGCTGTTGTTCTGCTTCCATACTCTCTCGTTCAGTACAGTTGATTTTCACAGCCAAGACATGTACCTCACGTTGTGCTGACAGAAGTAAGTTGTAGTCTGGATGGCTCTGTTCTGTGTTCTTGATAAGTGTCTGTAAAATATATCCAAATTATTTTTAGATGTTATCATATGTTTTTATGACTATGTTCACAAAGTAATATATAATACAGAAATTTAACAAATTAATTTTTTTTTACATAGAATAAAAATGCAGTATGAAGAAACAAAATCCTTGCACAAACTAAATTTTTAATTAAAAAAAAAACCGTTTGCAGTTGGTGTTTTCTGTAAGTAAATGAAAGCAATATTAGTCTTATGCTGCACTGTTATTAAGACTATTTGTGTTTCAGTGGACCAAGAGCAGATTAAAGGAAATGGTGGAAGTGGATCACATAAACAAATAAGAAAGGATTCCAATTACTGAATTGTTTATTGCATATCATGATGTATTTCACATGCCCGGGGACAGACTGACATACACAGAGATGGTGAAATATGAAATTAAACTGAAAGTGTAAGGAAAAGTAGTAAAGATCTGAAAATATCAACTACCAGAGGTGCAAAAGGAAGCCCTCCAAAACAAGATAGATGGAACATTAATAAATGATTTCATTACACTGAGTACAAGTGGGTAAAATTTCCCATTATTGATGGTTCCAAAAAGACAGATGCTTCAGGGAAACAAAAATGGAGAATAGTTGTGGGCTACTGGAGGGTGAATGACATTTGTATTAACACTGTATTCTGCTATCCCATATCAATGACATTTTAGATTGCTTAGGAAAAGCTAAGCACTTCAACACTTTCGACGATGCAAAGGGTTACCACCAGATGGGGAGAAAACAGCCTTCTATACTACAGAAGGGCATTAGAATACAAAAGGGTACTGATGGGAATAACAGATGGTAGAGCCACTTTTCAGAGACTGATGAACACAGTATTAACCAGACTTCAGGGACACAAGATATGATTCAGGTAATGTGTTTACATTCAGAGCTACATTAGAAGAGCATAATGCCAAACTAGAACAAGAATTTGAGAGATTCCAATCACACAATTCAAAATTGCAGGTTGACAAGTGTGAGTTCCTACAGAAAGAGAGAATTTATGTATGGCACATAATTATGACAGAAGGATTAAAACCCAACCCACAAAAGAAGAGCATGATGACAGAGTATCCAAGACCTAGCACCACAAATCACTTAAAGAGCTTTCTGCTGAAGAAAGAAGCAAACTATGAGTGGTTGACACCATGGGAAGCTGTTTTCCAGGAATGAAAAGAGAAAATAGCTAGCTCCCATCTTACAGTACCTTGATTTTACAAAACAATTCATAATCACAATCGATGTTAGCAAGCAGTCAATCGGTACCATGTTGAGCCAAGGAGAATTAGGACAGAATTTGTCAGTAGCCTCTGCATTCAGGATGCTCAACCCTGCTGAGAAAGGATATAATACGATCAAGTGAGAGCTTTTAGCTAGAGTGTAGGCAGCGAAGTACTATTGACCTTGTGTGTACAGAAGAAGATTCGAGCTACACCTGCACCTACATCTACATGGATACTCTGCAAATTACATTTAAGTGACTGGCAGAGGGATCACTGAACCACGTTCACAATAATTCTCTATTATTCCAACCTTGTACAGCGCATGGAAAAAAAAACATCTATATCTTTTTGTGTGAGCTCTGATTTCCCTTATTTTACTATAATGATCATTTCTCTCTATGTAGGTTGGCATATATTTTCCCATGAGGTCCACCCCAAATCATTTTAGTAACACTCGCTACCCTATTTCGTGATAATACAAAATGTGGGGCCTCCTTTTGACTTTCTCGATGTACTCTGTCAGTCCTGTCTGGTAAGCATACTTCACCATGCAGCAGTATTCCAAAAGAGGACAGACAAGCATAGTACGGGCAGTGTCTGTAATAGATCTGTTACATTTTCTAAGTGTCATGCCAATAAAACACAGTCTTTGGTTAGCCTTCCCCACAACATTTTCTATATGTTTCCACCAATTTAAGTAGCCTTCCCCACAACATTTTCCATATGTTTCCACCAATTTAAGTTGTTCATAATTGTAATTCCTAGGTATTTAGTTGAATTTATGGCCTTTAGATTTGACTGATTTATTGTGTAATTGAAGTTTAACAGATTCCTCTTAGCACTCATGCTGGCCAGTGTGGCTGAGTGGTTCTAGGAAGTTCAGTCTGGAACCACACGACCACTACGGCCGCAGCTTTGAATCTTGCCTCTGGCATGGATGTGTGTGATGTCCTAAGGTTAGTTAGGTCTAAGTAGTTCTAAGTTATAGGGAACTGATGACCTCAGATGTTAAGTCCCTTAGTGCTCAGAGCCATTTGAACCATTAGCGCTCATGTGGATGACCTCATACTTTTCATTATTTAGGTACCAATTGCCATATTTGCATCATACAGAAATTTTTTCTAAATAGTTTTGCAATTTCTTTTGATCTTCTGATGACATTACTAATTGTTAAACAACTGCATCACCTGCAAATAATTTAAGATAGCTGCTGAGATCATCTCCAAATCATTTATAGACACTGAAGGGCCAAAGAAACTGGCACACCTGCCTAATATCGTGTAGGGCCCCTGTGAGCATGCAGAAGTGCTGCAACATGACATGGCATACACTCAACTAATGTCTGAAATAGTGCTGGAGGGAACTGACACCACAAATACTGCAGGGCTGTCCATAAATCTGTAAGAGTACGAGTGAGTGGAGATCTCTTCTGAACAGGAAGTTGCAAGGATTCCCAGATATGCTCAATAATGATCATGTCTGGGGAGTTTGGTGGCCAGCAGAAGTGTTTAAACTCAGAAGAGTTTTCTTGGTGCCACTCAATAGCAATTCTGGATGTTTGGGGTGTCACATTGTCCTGATGGAGTTTCCCAAGTCTGTCAGAATGCACTCTGGACATGAATCATTGTAGATAATCAGACAGGCTGCTTACATATGTGTCACCTGTCCAAATCATATCTAAACATATCAGGGGTCTCATATCACCCCAACAGCACATGCCACACACCGTTACAAGTCCTCCACCATCTTGAACAATCTCCATCAGCTTCAACAGCCCCTGCTGACATGCAGGGTCCATGGATTCATGAAGTTGTCTCCATACACTTACAAGTCCATCTGCTCGATACAATATGAAATGAGACTTGTCTAACCAGACAACACAACACGTTTCCAGTCCCACATGAGGCATGAAGCTTTGTGTCATGCAGTTATCAAGGGTACACAAGTGGGCCTTCAGCTGCGAAGGCCATATCGATGATGTTTCGTTGAATAGTTACATTCTGACACTTGTTGATGGCCCAGCATTGAAATCTGCAGCAATTTGTTGAAGGGTTGCTCTTGTCATGTTGAATAATTCCTTTTAGTTGTCATAGTTCCTGTTATTGCAGGATCTTCTTCAGGCTGCAGCAATATAAGAGAATTAATGTTTTACCAGAGACCTGATATTCACAGTATATTCATGAAACAGTCATACAGGAAAATCCTCACTTAATCACTACCTCAGAGATTATGTGTCCCATTGCTCATGTGCTGCCTGTAACAGCACATTCAAACTCACTTAAATGTTGAAACTTCCTGGCAGATTAAAACTGTGTGCCAGAGCGAGACTTGAACTTGGTCCGGCACACAGTTTTAAACTGGCAGAAAGTTTCATATCAGCGCACACTCCGCTGCAGAGTGAAAATCTCATTCTGGAAGCACTTAAACGTTGATAACCTGCCATTCTAGCAGCAGTCACTGATCTAACAACTGCAATAGACACTTGTTGTCTTGTATAGGCATTGCCAACTGCAGTATCATTTTTTGCATGTTTACATATCTATGTATTTGAATATGCATGCCCCCACCCCCCCACCCCCCATGAAGCATAGACCTTGCTGTTGGTGGGGAGGCTTGTGTGCCTCAGCGATACAGATAGCCATACCGTAGGTGCAACCACAATGGAGGGGTATCTGTTGAGAGGCCAGACAAACGTATGGTTCCTGAAGAGGGGCACCAGCCTTTTCAATAGTTGCAGGGGCGACAGTTTGGATGATTGACTCACCTGGCCTTGTAACACAAACCAAAACGGCCTTGCTGTGCTGGTACTGTGAATGGCTGAAAGCAAAGAAAAACTACAGCCATAATTTTTCCCGAGGGCATGCAGCTTTACTGTATGGATAAATGATGGTGGCGTCCTCTTGGGTAAAATATTCCGGCGGTAAAATAGTCCCCCATTCAGATCTCCACATGGACAGGAGGATGTCATTATCAGGAGAAAGAAAACTGGCATTCTACGGATCAGAGTGTGGAATGTCAGATCTCTTAATCGGACAGGTGGATTAGAAAATTTAAAAAGGGAAATGGATAGGTTAAAGTTAGATATAGTGGGAATTAGCAAAGTTCGGTGGCAGGAGGAACAAGACTTTTGGTCAGGTGAATACAGGGTTATAAATACAAAATCAAATAGGGGTAATGCAGAAGTAGGTTTAATAACGAATAAAAAAATAGGAGTTCGGGTAAGCTACTACAAACAACATAGTGAACGCATTTATGTGACCAAGATAGACATGAAGCCCATGCCTACAACAGCAGTACAAGTCTATATGCCAACTAGCTCTGCAGATGATGAAGAAATTGAAGAAATGTATGATGAGATAAAAGAAATTATTCACATAGTGAAAGGAGACGAAAATTTAGTAGTCATGGGTGACTGGAATTCGATAGTAGGAAAAGGAAGAGAAGGAAACGTAGTAGGTGAATATGGATTGGGGGGAGGGGGGGATGAAAGAGGAAGCAGAATTTTGCACAGAGCGCAACTTAATCATAGCTAACACTTGGTTCAAGAATCATAAAAGGAGGTTGTATACATGGAAGAAGCCTGGAAATACTGACAGGTTTCAGATAGATTATATAATGGTAACACAGAGATTTAGGAACCAGGTTTTAAATTGTAAGACATTTCCAGGGGCAGATGTGGACTCTGACCACAATCTGTTGGTTATGAGCTGTAGATTAAAACTGAAGAAACTGCAAAAAGGTGGGAAATTAAGGAGATGAGACCTGAATAAACTGACTAAACCAGAGGTTGAACAGAGTTTCAGGAAGAGCATAAGGGAACAATTGACAAGAATGGGGGAAAGAAATACAGTAGAAGAAGAATGGGTAGCTTTGAGGGATGAAGTAGTGAAGGCAGCGGAGGATCGAGTAGGTAAAAAGACGAGGGCTAGTAGAAATCCTAGGGTGACAGAAGAAATACTGAATTTAATTGATGAAAGGAGAAAATATAAAAATGCAGTAAATGAAGCATGCAAAAAGGAATACAAACGTCTCAAAAATGATATCGACAGGAAGTGCAAAATGGCTAAGCAGGGATGGCTAGAGGACTTATCTCACTAGGGGTAAGATAGATACTGCCTACAGGAAAATTAAAGAGACTTTTGGAGAAAAGAGAACCACTTATCTTAGAAGCTAGATTAAGAAATGGCAAATCTACATTTCTAGCATTTGTAGACTTAGAGAAAGCTTTTGACAATGTTGACTGGAATATTCTCTTTCAAATTCTGAAGGTGGAAGGGGTAAAATACAGGGAGAGAAAGGCTATTTACAATTTGTACAGAAACCAGATGGCAGTTATAAGAGTTGAGGGACATGAAAGGGAAGCAGTGGTTGGAAAGGGAGTGAGACAGGGTTGTAGCCTCTCCCCAACGTTATTCAATCTGTATATTGAGCAAGCAGTAAAGGAAACAACATTAAAATTTGGAGTAGGTATTAAAACCCATGGAGAAAAAATAAAAATGTTGAGGTTCACCGATGACATTGTAATTCTGTCAGAGAGAGCAAAGGACTTGGAAGAGCAGTTGAAAGGAATGGATAGTGTCTTGAAGGGAGGATATAAGATGAACACCAACAAAAGCAAAACAAGGATAATGGAATGTAGTTGAATTAAGTCAGGTGATGCTGAGGGAATTAGATTAGGAAATGAGACACTTAAAGTAGTGAAGGAGTTTTGCTATTTGGGGAGCAAAATAACTGATGATGGTTGAAGTAGAGAGGATATAAAATGTAGACTGGCAATGGCAAGAAAAGCGTTTCTGAAGAAGAGAAATTTGTTAACATCGAGTATAGATTTAAGTGCCAGGAAGTCGTTTCTGAAAGTATTTGTATGGAGTGTAGCCATGTATGGAAGTGAAACATGGACGATAAATAGTTTGGACAAGAAGAGAATAGAAGCTTTTGAAATGTGGTGCTACAGAAGAATGCTGAAGGTTAAGTGGGTAGATCACATAACTAATGAGGAGGTATTGAATAGGATTGGGGAGAAGAGGAGTTTGTGGCACAACTTGACAAGAAGAAGGGATCGGTTGGTAGGACATGTTCTGAGGCATCAAGGGATCACCAATTTAGTATTGGAGGGCAGTGTGGAGGTTAAAAATCATAGAGGGAGACCAAGAGATCAATACACTAAACAGATTCAGAAGGATGTAGGCTGCAGTACGTATTGGGAGATGAAGAAGCTTGCACAGGATAGAGTAGCACGGAGAGCTGCATCGAACCAGTCTCAGGACTGAAGACCACAACAACAACAATTTGAATATGCATGCAGTATTTGAATATGCATGCCTATACCAGTTTCTTTGGCACTTCAGTGTAGATACAGAACTTCTGTTTTACTCAATGACTTTCCCTCAATTACAATGAACTGTGACCTCTATGACATGAAATCATGAATCCAGCCACATAACTAAGATGATATTCCATATGCACGCAATTTCACCACATGCTGCTTTGTGGTACAGTGTCAAAAGCCTTCTGGAAATTCAGAAACATGAAATCAATTTGAAACTCCTTGTCAATAGCACACAACACTTCATGTGAGTAAAGAGCTAGTTGTGTTTCACATTAATGATGTTTTCTAAATCTGTGTTGACTGTATGTTAATAGACCATTTTCTTTGAGGTAATATATAATTTTCAGATACAATATACGTTCCAAAGACCTGCGGCATATTGATGTTAATGATATGTGCCTGTAATTTAGTGGATTACTCCTACTACCTTTCTCAAATATTGGTGTGACCTGTGTGGATCTTTTATCGATTGAACGATTGTATATTTTTTAAGTACAGAACTATTGTGTCAGCATACTTTGAAAGGAACCTAACTGGTATACAGTTTGGACCAGAAGACTTGGTTTTTTTTTAAAAGTGATTTAAGTTGCTTCACTACTCCAAGAATGTCTTTTTCTATGTTACTCATGTCTGCAGCTGTTCGTGCTTTGAACTGTGGAATATTTGCTTGAAGGAATGTATTGATTATAAATCCTTGAAATGGCTGGCACATATTAGTGATCCATCATCAAGGTTAATTAAATTCATGGGAATATGACTGACATAATACACAAAAAGGGGATTGCAAAACACGGATGCAGATGGGTTGTCATGGATACCAGAAAATCCAGCTGCAATCATTAGGAATGTGGAAGAGATCATCAAGAAAGGACAAGACAATCAGCAACCAGTGATTAGTGAAGCAGAAAAGGGAGCTATTCTGAAACAGTTTCATGATTCACTGACAGTGGACACCAAGCGATCAGCCACACATAAGACCATATTGAAAGGCATAGATCACGGAGAGATGTGAAGAAAGTCGTAGAAGAGTTTTCAGAATTGTCAGAAGAACAATACTATGCAGAATAAGGTGAAAAATTCCTTAGTATTGACCATAGTATTCAATCATAGTGACATTAATTTAGTTGGACTGTTTCAGTTAAAAAAAAAAAAAGGTTACAGATATATCCTAAGATTTCAAAATGCCCTCATGAAGTTTGTTGTAGCAGAGCCTATGGCACAACTGGGTGCTGACACAATAGTGTAAATCTTAGTAAAGAGATTAATTTGCATTTGCAGATACCAGCAGTATTATTGAATAACCAAGGAAGAAATTTCCCAAGTGACATTTTAAATATGGTTTATCATGTACTGAAGATCAAGAGGATTCAGTCTTGTGCATACCACCCTAAAATGCATGGAGCACTCAGGATGCATCAAACACTAACAGACTATCTATACCATTATGTGGAAATGAAGCATGAAAACTGGAATTAATGGATAAATTTTCCACTTTTCTATGGAACACCACACCACACTCATCAGCTGCGGTCACTCCATTTGAAATTTTTTTTGGGAGTTTATGCAACATACCCAGGATCCTACAGTGCAATCTAGGCAAAATAAAATACAACTATGATGATTATGTAATGGGGCATTATTACATGACAAAAGTGTGAGAAAAGAGCCATCAAGGAGTTTGAAAAGCCCATGGAGAGGGTCTTTTCATGTCTTAAGGACTCGTGGACCAAACGTAATACTTCAACTAATGAATAAGAAGTTTACAATAGTACACATGAATAAATTAAAGCAGTTCATTTCACTTTATACATGTGAGGTTGTGATAAAGTTGAGTTGACATGTACTAAACTATAAAGAAGGAAGACTAAGCTAAACTCTATCTTAAAACTGATTAAGTGGGGATTTACATGTATGAGCTCAAGTAGGTGGATGTGAGGGAGACATTGTGACCAGTCATTGGAGGCAGGCCCACCCCTGTTTTGCTTCTATTAGCCTAACAATGGCAGCAGTAGCAAGCAGGAAGATATCAGTGATAAATGTAAAAGTTCAAAGCTCAGACGTCTAGAGATTAAAGAAGAGGAATAGGACAACTCATGGCTTAGAAAATAAGCTATGATTACATAAAAGATTAGCAGAGACTGAGAGATGCAACAGGAGCTGTTTGGGAGTGGAACAGGGAGAGAAGATGCTAGTTGTGGTATGAGGTACCCTCCGCCACACACCATATGGTGGATTGTGGAGTCTGTATGTAGATGTAGATATAATTAGAACAATACAATCTGTCACCTCCATGGTCCATTATCTGTACTACCATATGTCACTGGTGTATCCCTGATTCTTAACTAATTTATAGGCCAACAATACATTTGTTCACTACTTTTGGTATATCATTTATTTCTAGTTGGATTAGCAGTGGAAATTAGACATCCAAAAACACAATGAGATTGTAAAACAAAACAGAAAAGTAATTCAATGTTTGACTGGTATAGCTGTCTTTCTTGCTAAGCAGGTACTTCCATTTTGGAGCCACACAGAAAATGAATTTCCTGCAAATTGTGGAAAATATGTTGAATTAGTTTTGCTCCTAAACAAATACAATAAAATGTTGATCCACCATCTACAGATGAAAAGAGTGTTCCTTGCACAATACAGTCACATTCAGGATGACCTAATAGATCCTGCTGCTACAGTTCCACTGAGATAAATTAAGAAAGAGATAAGAAATGCACCCTTCTTTGCATTCACTGTGGATGAAACCAGTGATGTATCTAAGCACTCTCAGCTCTCTACTGTACTGAGCCACAAGGAAGATTTTTAGTTTTGTTTATGTAAGTACTGACCAAAGCACAACTGCTCTGTAAAATAATGTGTACCTTGCTCTGAAAATGTATGTATGTGGTTCAAAACTAGTAGCTCAATGCTATGATTGTGCTGTTTTGCTAGCTGGAGAATTGTATGGCCTTCAGAAGAGAGTAAAGGACAAATACTCTGACACAGTTTTCATACACTGTCTTGTGCAAGTATTGTATTACACTAAGTAGTTTTGTAACCTTTCTTTATTAGTTCACAAAGAACAATGCTGTGCTGGACAAGGTTGTTAAAAATATTTCCAAAAATGTGTCTCACATACTGGAACTATAATTGAAGGTTAATCAAAATATTAAAGAATGTAGTTTCAATCTTTTAAAACCATTTGACAGCATTATTAACAATCCTGATGAATGGGACAGTAATATATACCACAAAGCTCCAAGTTTCAGTAATGTTCTTTGAAAATTTGAGTTTCAGTTCTTACTACAGATATCTAGCAAAGCATTTGGGATGACTGATATTCTTTTTGACATACTGCAAACTAAAATCCTGGATTTCAACTTCTGTATTAGGCTGTTTTCCTGTGTTAAAAATATGGTTCGAATTGTTGTTATTATGATTGATTGTAACTTTTAAATAGCATTTATCATCAATAATCTCACAAAATATCTTTTATTTGTATGTAGTTAAAGCTTAAAAATCATTAACTATCAAGTTCTGGCCACATGCTCAAAAACACTCTGTTATTGGCTGATGCTCTGGTGACACCACAGGCTAGGAGTAAGACAAAGCTATACTTGCATTATAGTAGTGTTAGCTGAAGTTACAATGTTTTTCCATACTTTTATTGCAAACAGTTTAGCTATTTAGTGATGGAAA
Source organism: Schistocerca gregaria (assembly GCF_023897955.1). Lineage (NCBI taxonomy): Eukaryota > Metazoa > Arthropoda > Insecta > Orthoptera > Acrididae > Schistocerca > Schistocerca gregaria. Next base: position 565,881,402 of record NC_064931.1, read on the forward strand.
ACACAATTAGAACTTTTAAGTAACAATAGAAAGGAATTTTGTGAATGCTGATAACGGAAGCCTTGCAAAAGCTGATGCATTTATGTTCCACTCATTTACAGCAGCGATATGTGCAAAGATGGACATTCTTTTCTCTGCTCCCTGCAACATCATTAAACTCACTCAAAACTAAAGAATTATAGAACTTTTGCAACTAGGTCCATATATTATAACTAGATTGTTGGCTATCAGTCGTGAACTATGACCCAAAGCACAAATTATTCTTGGTGAAATTTAGTGCTGATTTCATGAGTAGAAGACACTCAGCATAGATGCTGGATCCATCAGGCATAATGTGATGCAACAGACAGTGCATCTTACTGCAGTGTAAGAGTTCACGTGTTTGAATACCCAAAGGGTCATTTCTTCTTCTTCTTCTTATTTCGTATAGGCCAACTAGGACCACAACATTCAACTACTGCGTTTGGAATGGGCTTTGACATTTGCCCACTAGTTACATATCCTCTAGCTGTGTTGTTCCTTCCTCTTCTGTGTCCAGAGGGCACCAGTTTTCTTTCCTGGTGGTCTGTCTTGGAACCTCTTTTGTCTAAGCTTTGTCATGAGTATTGTCCGATCCTTCAAGTTTCCTTCTGTTATTCCCAGTTCCTGAAGATCTTTCTCCACTTCCATCAACCATGGTGACTTGGTCTTCCTCTTTTCCCAGTAATAGAGGAGCTGGTTGGCCAATCTGTCATTAATTCATCCTGTAAACGTGTCCATAAAATGCTAGACATCTTTTCCTAGCTACATATGTGATTCTTTCATAGTACTCATAGAGCTCGCAGTTGGGTCGTCTTTTATAATTGTCACCTTCCTTGACTGGCCCCAGTATCTTCCTCATTATCTTTCTCTCCTGGATTTTGAGCTTTTCAGTAAGTCCCTTCCTATTGAGTATTAAACATTATGAAGCATATAAGGCTTCAGGGCAGATGACTGTCTGGTAGTGCTTCAGTTTAGTGTTACGGAAGAGACATTTTTTATTATAAGTATTCTTGGTCAGATGGTATGCCAGATATAGCTTGTTGACTCAAGTTGATAGTGCTATTCCTTCAGATAGGTTAGGTTCCAGCCATTCTCCCAAGTACTTAAACCTGTTTGTTTTCTTGATCTCTCCCTGGTCTACTAGGATATTGACCTATGTTTAAGATGTACTGCATTTTTTCAAGTGATACATGAAGCCAAACCTTTGCCACTTGCTGTCTGAGAATGTTGAGTTGTTTCACTGAAGTTTCTATTGAATCTGATAGAAGTACTAGGTTATCACCAAATTCCAAGTAATCAACATTGAGACCATTGCACTTATGTCCCAGAGAGATACCATTTGGAAAAGCCACTCAAGCTAACTCCTTCCGCCACTCTCTTGTCACCTTTTCCAGGGCACAGTTGAAGAGGAGAGGGGACAGACCATCTCCCTGTCTGACTCCCAATTTGATTTCAAAACTTTATGAGACGGTTCCTCTGAACTTAACTTGTGACCTGGTGTTGCTTAAAGTCTATTGGATAAGGCTGTTGGTCTTCTCGTCTAGCCCTAGTTTTTGCAGGATCTTCATGAGAGTAGGTCTATCAACTCATTCATATGCCTTCCTGAAGTCACGAAGATGGTGACATACTTCTTAACAGGGTCATATATTTTTAAAAGTTTTACACAAAATACGAAAATAACATTAGTAAGAACTGATTGTAGTGGTTTTTTGATTTTGGGATGTATTGCACATAGCTTCACATGAGTCTTAGTCTGAGAAACAGAGAACAGAGGATAAATGCATTTACTTTGTGAAGAAGCAATTCACTTTTTGGAATGAATTGCTAGTAGTGAAGATATGACCATAAGACCTCAGTGCAATGAGGTTTAGGATGATGAGGTTATACAGAGAGATATAAACCATGTACAACATTCAGGAGACACAAACATAAGGGATGTGAAGTTTGTGAGTGTAAACTATGTTAGCATCTGGAGCAGACTTACTTCATCTGAATGTAAGATGATGGAACTGCAAAAGTTTAAACAAGTATCCTAGGTAGGCAGTACAAAGATAAAAAAAAACATAGTTCCTAATATAGTAAAAAATCATGGCCACATTAACTTGAAAATATCTTTTTGAACATGATGTGTGTGAACAGCGATTTAAAATCCAAGTACATGCAAACAGAAGGGAAAAAAACCACAATAATATTCTCTTTCTGATTGGTGTGGTGAAGTTGTACAATTGTGATTTGATTTTCACATGAGAGGACTGTCAACTCATATTACAAATAAGTTAAAGTGTTCTTTTGGGTTAGCTGCAAACCAGTAATTTGTGGGCAGCGTATTATAAAATTTGACAGGTTATCGCTCTAACAACAGCTACCTAATAATGGTGGTGCAGCTACGTAAAATGACAATTTTTACTAGGTGTTTAATTTCATTGAATGACACTATCCTTCATTGTAACACTGGGAGAGCTTATCTTGGAGATAAGTTAATGTTAACTTCACAATGCAATACATTTTTAATTAAGTTGGTGAAGTTGTGCATCAACGAGGTGTTAATTTGCTGGTACAGTGCAACCACATTTCATGCATCTTCTGATTCTCTGGAACACTCAAAAACAACTTTTCAGGATTTTCTGTAGATGTATTTGTATGGTATGGTACTACACACCATTTATAATTCATTTTATGAAACATAAATTCCAAAACAAGGCACTGTGAATTAGCAATATGACACTAGGAGTAGCAAGCTAGCCAGTGATGTCACATGATACACATGAGTCAAATGAAACATTGTGGTGAATGTTCAAATTATCTGAATTTCATTTCCATTTTTATGAATTCAAGGGGGGAAAGGAATGTTAGGAGCATAAAATAACATAATTAATCATTTAAGACTATTTACAGAAAACAATCAAATATTGCATTCATAGCTACTGCAGGAACTCCCAAGGACAACAGAGACTCTCAAATCTACCAGTACTGTCTGTAGAAAAGAATATGCTAAAACTGAAAGTGAGGCAGAGTTCTATAAGCTTATAGTCAAAGAATTCAACAGGAAGGAAAGAAGAATTGAATTAGGATTCAAGTAAAAGAAAGACAATGTGACAGAGAACTAATTTCCATTCATTATGTTTTAGAAAGTTCATATGAAAAGGCCTGTATTTTTCATTGGTGTGCTATTTCAGTTCTGCCTCTCTGCCATTTGATGTATTGTGTACATTAACTTAGAATTTAACACTAAAGGGATGTAAACAGTTAAACATGTAATTTTTTCATTGATTCTCTTCGAAAAAACTATCCTCTATAATTGCTTCCCCTTGTCCAAATGTCACCACATGCCACTACCTACCACCATGCTTGAATTTCTCTACAGCCACAATATGTGTTCAGTATGTCTGCCAGGGGGCCTCAACTGAGGCATGCAGGAGGCCTGCCTGCAGCTATTGAGGATGAATGGCACAGTAGTCGTTATGTTGTGGCTCATGTCGGTATCAATGACACCTACAGTTTGGGTTCTGATGCCATTCTCATTTCATATGAACACCTGGGAGAAGTGGTGAAGACTGCTGGCCTCACTCTTGGATTTAAAGCAGAGTTTACAATTTACACTATTTTACCTAGAACTGATTGGGGTCCTTTGGTTTGGAGCTGAGTGGAGGGTCTCAACCAGAAGCTCCATCATTTCTGTGATAGTCTTGGCTGCAGATTACTGTACCTGTGCTATGGGGTGGATAATTATATGATTGCCCTTCATAGGTCAGCGATGCATTACACAAAGAAAACAGCTATTCTGTCAGCAGAGTACTTATGGAGAGCACATGGTTTTTTCAGGCTAAGTTATAGTTTGAAGTCTTCTGATAAATACTTGCCATCTGACATGGAGACAGTTAAACCAGAACATATACAAAGTAAATCAATGTCAAAATTTTAACAGTAAATTGGCAAAACATGTCTAACATAGTCCTTGAATTTGGTGCCCTCCAGGAAAGCTATCACACATATCGTATTTGGTACCAAGAGCTGGACACAACTCAATGTAGGAAGCTGTGAAATATTTATCAAAATATGGAAGATATATCAAAAATACAGGTGAAACATCAAAGGATAGGGGAGTGTTCGTTGCAGTCAACAAAAATATTATGTTTTTAGTCATCAGTCTTCTGACTAGCTTAATGAGGTCTATGTATTAAAATAACCCAGCCTTGTCAATAATTATTACAAGATAATACACACCCATCATCAAACCAGAATGAAAATTACAGCAGACCATCAATAAAATTTACAGTAATAATAAGAAATGTGATTTACTCAACAGCATCTAGAAAGGTTTGGGTTGTTAGTATTCAACAGCAGACAGAAAATTTAAATACAAGTAAATCTTAAAAAATCAAGTTGTTGCTTTTATCAAATCCCCAAAAAAATTTTCATAAAATTTATGCAGATGTGAAAATCAGCTACATATCCCTGTTTCAATAATTTTTAGGAACTGCAGCTAGGTCACTACATTACAGATATTTACAAATATCATCCTCCTATACATTCTCCTTGTCACTGTGTTCCATATGTTCCTTCTTTCACCAATTCTGCAGAGAACCTTCCCATTCCTTATTTCACTAGTCTCCCTGATTTTCAACATTCTTCTCTAGTACCAAATCTCAATATTTTGATTCTCTTCTATTCTGGTTTTCCCATTGTCCATGATACGCTACCATATAATGCTGTGCTCCAAATGTACATTCTCAGAAATCAGAAATTTCTTCCTCAAATTAAGGCCAATGTTTGGTACCCAGCAGACTTCTCTTAGCCAGAAATGCCATCTTTCATGATGCTAGTCTGCTTTTTGTGGCCTCCTTGCTAGATCTGTCATGGGCAGTTTTGCTTTCAAGGAAGCGAAATTCCTTAACTTTGTTTACTTCATAATCTACAATTCTGATGTTAAATTCCTTGCTGTTCTCATTTCTGCTAAATCTCATCAAGTAATGAGAGATAATGAGATATTATGTCTATCAAGGTTGAAATTGCAAAGTTATGTGGAAGCAAGTACTGGCCTATTTGAACTAAAAGTAATCATCAGTTGTTTTTAACAGTTGCAGATTCCATTGTAACAGTTGGACAATTATTTAAAGTGTGTCTACACTCAGTAGTATAGAACTACCCCAATTATGAACTGTTAGTTCGAAGTAACTTTACACTGTTGACTATATATTGGGATGTCTAAGGACTCACTGCAGGTGGTATGAACAGACAATCTTATAGAATAGTTCTGAACACATTTCCCAAAAACTGTTTTAAGCACCTGTTTCAAAAACCCGCATGCAATAGAAATACATTTTAGACCTTGCAACTACAAACAGGCCTGACTTAATCAACACTGTCAATATAGAGATACAAATTAGTGCTCATAGAGGCAATAGTTACTAACGTTAATAAAACCATCAAGGAGGTTAGTATAGCTTTTGTGCTGGGAGGGGTAGAAATGCACTTGTTAGCATTCTAATTAGAAAATGAATGGGCATAATTTAGCTCCATTCTGATGGGCACTGAGGAATTATGGGCAAAGCTTAAGCTGATTGTAAATCATGCTCTTGAGATGTATGAGCTGAGTAACTGGATTAAGGACAGAAAATACCACCATAGTTTCGTAACAAAATACAGAAAATGCTGAGGAAACAGATCTTTGCATTCTTCATTTAAAAAAAGAAAGAAAGAAAAAAGCATGGAAGTGTCAACAGGCAAAAGTTAGTAAAAATATATTTGTCTATGAAAAGATTGATGCACAAAGCAGACAACAACTTCTATTATAATACCTTATCAAAAGATCTTGCTGAAAAAAAAACAAAAAAAACTGGTCCTACCTAAAATCACTAAGCAGATTAAAGGCTTCTATTCAGTCACTCATTCACCAGGCTGGTGTAGCATTAGAAGACAACAAAAGGAAAGCTGATGTTTTAAATTTCACATTGATAAAATCATTAATGTAAGAGGATCATATAGACATACCATTGCTTGAGTGTGCACAGACTCTTGTGTGGATAAAACAGAAACTGGTGTTCCTTTTATTGAGAAGCAACTGAAAGAGCTGAAAACAAATAAGCCACCAGGTTTGCATGGAATCCCAGTTCAGTTTTCCCGAGAGTGCCCATTTGAATTAGTGATGCACTTATCTTGCATTTAACACATATCTTTCACACAGTACAAAGTCCCAACTCACTGTAAAAAAAGTGTGTGTGATTTCTATATGTAAGAAGTGTAAAAGAATGGACCTGCAAAATACAGACCAATATCCTTATACTGAAACTTCTTGGCAGATTAAAACTGTGTGCCGGACCGAGACTCGAACTCGGGACCTTTGTCTTTCGCGGGCAAGTGCTCTACCAACTGAGCTACCCAAACACAACTCATGCCCCATCCTCACAGCTTTACTTCTGCCAGTATCCCATCTCCTACCTTCCAAACTTTACAGAAGCTCTCCTGCGAACCTGGCAGAAGTAGCACTCCTGAAAGAAAGGATATAGTGGAGACATGGCTTAGCCACAGCCTGGGGGATATTTCCAGAACGAGGTTCGCAGGAGAGCTTCTGTAAAGTTTGGAAGGTAGGACATGAGGTACTGGCAGAAGTAAAGCTGTGAGGATGGGGCATGAGTTGTGTTTGGGTAGCTCAGTTGGTAGAGCACTTGCCCGCGAAAGGCAAAGCTCCCGAGTTCGAGTATCGGTCCAGCACACAGTTTTAATCTGCCAGGAAGTTTCATATCAGCGCATGCTCCACTGCAGAGTAAAAATCTCATACTGGATCCTTAATGCTGCTTTGCTGTGGAATTATTAAGCTCATTCTGTGTTTGAATATAACATGTTTCCTGGAGACAGAAAACATCTATCCACAAATCTACCAAGATTTCGAAAGTACTGCTCATGTGAAACTCTGCCTTTTCTTGCATGATATCCTGAAAGCCATAGAGTAAGGGCATTTGGCAGACTCCACGCTCCTAGATTTACAGGAAGTGTTTGACACATTGCCCCACTGCAGACAGTCAATGAGGGTCTGAGCTTATGGAATAAGTTCTCAGATATGTAAGTGGCTCAAAGACTTCTTAAGTGATAGAACCAAGTATGTTGTTCATTACAGATGAGGGTATCATCAGGAGTGCCCCAGGCAAGTGTGATAGGATCACTCTTATTCTCTGTATACATAAACAATCTGATGGACAGAGTGAGCAGCAATCTGTGACTCTTTGCTTATGACACTGTAACGTATGAGAAAGTGTCACTGTTGAGTGGCTGTTGGCGGATGTAGGATGACTTAGACAAATTTTCTACTTGTTGTGATGTATGGTGGCTTCCTCTAACTGTAAAAAATGAAAGCCTGACTTAGGAAAGCTTTTTCTAGATCGTCACAGTAAGAAATTGCCTACATGTTGACCAAATGGTAGATAAGTAGATGGCATCTGGAAAATGTTGTTTTGATAAGAAAAGTAGAAATTTGGAAGAGATATTTCCCCAACAAAGAACTGGACATAATGAAAATCATGAAATAACTCATTTGCAATCTCAGGAATATGAGACTTAGAAAACAGTTAACAAAATACTCTGCAAGTGTATAGTTTTCTGATGATAAATAATGTTAAACATGCCTCACAACCTTAATCAGTTGTAATTAGTTCCAATCCTGACCCTACATTACCATGTAGCATATTAAATTGGAAAAATAATGTACTAAGCTGCACACTTTTGGCAATAAAACCATGCTTGGAACAAATAACAAGAGGGATGGTAAAATGAAAAAAATATAGATTTTTATGGTAATATGTTAACAGCAATAATCTATGCTAAAACAAATGACGTAGGAGTAAGCTGTTGAACATCTTATCCGTTTTTCCAAAGCACATACAAGAGTTTTATTACTATGTATATGATTGATGTCATAAGACTACAAAACACATAAAATGAATACAGCAAATGGGTTATAAGAAAAAATAGTTAACAACACTTATATGACAACTCACTTGAAGAAGCAGTTCATATCGTGGTATCCTTTGTACAGGCATAATAAGCAGTGAGTCCAGAGCAAGTTTTCCTTTATGCTCACGTGCCATAGCCTGAAATAAATAATCAGGAATTTAAATGGTCTTTCCATCTACTTAGAAAACAGTAGTTAACCAGTGTTTAACATTGTTCTAAAAGAAATAAACAATAATGGGTATAATTCATTTCAATACGAAATCTCAACATTTAATGAGTTTCATAAGATGCATCCTTTAAATATGTCACTCAGAGAAGCTCATTCTATCTGGAGAGCTGCAGGACAACTCTACATACATATTATTTTTCTATGCATAAAAGATTCTTTATAGTGTCAGACACATTGGATAATTGCACTTTACAGCTTCTACTACAAGGCTTACCATATTTTGTTGGGTCCAACACAGGACATAGTTTTGAAACTACTTAAAAGTCTTACTGAAAGTCTTACATTAAACTTTATTTATTCAGTTGTATTTTTCACTATACGTGGCTTTTTTTCAAGAAATGGGTTGTTTTTTAAATCACATTTGAAAATTCAGAACAAGAAATTTCTGAATTTATTTTAACGTTTAGCAGATGTTTAACAGTAGATACTGAAAGTCTACCCCTTTCTGCAGATCAAATGTTTCCCACAATTTGAAGAACTCTCTGAACTGGAGTAAATGTCTAACATCAACCTTTCCTTTGTATATTTATATTTCTGTTGCAGGTTAACATCAAACACACACTTCATTTTCTCCTTTACTAAACAATGGGGAAAAAAAGGAGTATAGGTGATCAAAAAAGTATAGACGTGTTACTTCACACATGAGAACACCATTAACACATTGCCCCCATTGTCTTGCCCAATGAGTAAGTGAAAAGCCACTTCTCTCCATCAATGTCAGTGCTCACTCAAAATGTTTAAAAGTGTGATGTTTAATATGTAGGGAAAAAAAGAAAGAAAACCCTTGCCAGTCATAAAATTAAATTAAACCCGAGACTTTTTCACAACCCCAAACATTAATCCAGACTGCACCAAAAATCCAAGAGAGTTATCTGGATATCTGCAGAACAACATAACAATATATTTTCTTTTCTTTGCCCTAAGCATCATGGATTATCTAGAGTCTTATGAGATACTTGCACCTTACATCTTCTATGTTATTTATTTATATTCCAACTTACACATTAATTGTTAGAGATGTGATATTCAAGTCAACAAAGCAGTGTCACACCAGAAATTTAAAAAAAAGAACAAAAATCATAAATTTGAAAAAATTCAAACAGAAGTAATTAATCATGTTATTATATATAATTCACACCACACTTCCCAGATGTGCTACTTTTGGGAACTAATGAACAAAACACACATGAGCACACACACACACACACACACACACACACACACACACACTATATCAACAGCTGCTTTACAATCCAAGCAATCTGCCCTAAACTCCTGCCCTTCAAACACCAACATTTCTAAATTATACAAATTCATTTAATCTTTCATAACTATCTACCTCATTAATACCCCCTCTCTTGAACCCATCTACCATCCAAGCCCTCTGCGTAACAGCACACATACCAGCTGAGAATCCCATTTGTCTTACAAGGAACGCATTGAGTGTGAGGTCCCAAAAGACCAATGATGTTTATGGTCTTCAGTTTCCTACAGTTTGTCTACCATGCAACCACAATATTGGTTGCTAATGGAAACAGGGGGTGGAACTGGAGGTATACAGTGCTGAGCACAGCATGAAGCCATGGAGTGTAGCTGAACTGCTTAGTCAATAAGTAACTCACAACAGTATTACTATGGTGTTGATATACAGCAGAGCAATGGCAATGACAAACAAAGAAACATTGGATTATATCTACAACAACAGTTGCCAGAGTTGACATTTCATCAAAAAGGAACCAAGAACTTTTGCGTAGTGAGAAAGAAGTGGCCGATGAAATATTAGCATTTCTGCAAGATGAGTCAGTAAAATGTGTGTTGTCATATGTGCTCCACTGTGCTGTTTGCACATTTCAAGGATGCCCAATACAATTTACAGTATGTGCATGATAGTGACCTACTACATTATGCACATCAAATTATGTGTGACATAGATTCAAGTGGTTTCATGGGAAACAGTGGATGGTTGCATAACTTCAAGAGAACTGGAAGGTGTAAGATAATGAAATTTCAAACAAAGTGTCAATTTTACAATGCACTGAAAACTGAAGAATGGGGCTGAAAATCTGTAGATGAGTTAAACAAACTTATTCTATCACTCAGGAAGAAATTTGTTTTCAGCAAACTGGGATTTGAAGAGGAAATGCATATGAAAGGAACCCAGGAAATCAAAGGTACCAAGAGATTTGTACCAAGATCAACTAACATCAATGCCATAACACATTTGTATACAGTTATGCTGACTATTAATCTGGATAATAAATTGGCTGGAATGTTTTTTACGGTTTTGTGAGAAGTCCTATATTATTCTTTCTCATGTTTGTGATCTTGCAAAGGCAGTAAGGAATATTTACATCACAGCAAGCAGGAGTGCAAATATGGCTGTAAGACAACTACAACTATGGTATGAGCACTGATTTGACCAATAGCTGGTCAAAATAACTTGCTTTTGCTTTATTCCTGGTCTGCATAAAAAATCATATTCCTTTAGAGTAAACTACTACTCCTGAAAAGTGTATAGCATTGTAATTCATACCATCTGGAACCACTGGACAAATTCAGCCTCCAGTTATTTGCTTTTTCTATGAATGTAAAACTTATTACCATGCTGTCTGTAGCTATATCATACACTCCTGGAAATGGAAAAAAGAACATATTGACACCGGTGTGTCAGACCCACCATACTTGCTCCGGACACTGCGAGAGGGCTGTACAAGCAATGATCACACGCACGGCACAGCGGACACACCAGGAACCGCGGTGTTGGCCGTCGAATGGCGCTCGCTGTGCAGCATTTGTGCACCACTGCCGTCAGTGTCAGCCAGTTTGCCGTGGCATACGGAGCTCCATCGCAGTCTTTAACACTGGTAGCATGCCGCGACAGCATGGACGTGAACCGTATGTGCAGTTGACGAACTTTGAGCGAGGGCGTATAGTGGGCATGTGGGAGGCTGGGTGGACGTACCACAGAATTGCTCAACACATGGGGCGTGACGTCTCCACAGTACATCGATGTTGTCGCCAGTGGTCGGTGGAAGGTGCACGTGCCCATCGACCTGGGACCGGACCGTAGCGACGCACGGATGCATGCCAAGACCGTAGGATCCTAGGCAGTGCCGTAGGGGACCGCACCGCCACTTCCCAGCAAATTAGGGACACTGTTGCTCCTGGGGTATCGGCGAGGACCATTCGCAACCGTCTCCATGAAGCTGGGCTACGGTCCCGCACATCGTTAGGCCATCTTCCGCTCACGCCCCAACATAGTGTAGCCCGCCTCCAGTGGTGTCGCGACAGGTGTGAATGGAGGGAAGAATGGAGATGTTTCGTCTTCAGCGATGAGAGTCGCTTCTGCCTTGGTGCCAATGATGGTCGTATGCGTGTTTGGCGGTGAGCGCCACAATCAGGACTGCATACGACTGAGGCACACAGGGCCAACACCTGGCATCATGGTGTGGGGAGCGATCTCCTACACTGGCCGTACACCACTGGTGATCGTCGAGGGGACACTGAATAGTGCACGGTACATCCAAACCGTCATCGAACCCATCATTCTACCATTCCTAGACCGGCATGGGAACTTGCTGTTCCAACAGGACAATGCACGTCCGCATGTATCCCGTGCCACCCAACGTGCTCTAGAAGGTGTAAGTGAACTACCCTGGCCAGCAAGATCTCCGGATCTGTCCCCCATTGAGCATGTTTGGGACTGGATGAAGTGTCGTCTCACGCGGTCTGCACGTCCAGCACGAACGCTGGTCCAACTGAGGCGCCAGGTGGAAATGGCATGGCAAGCCGTTCCACAGGACTACATCCAGCATCTCTACGATCGTCTCCATGGGAGAATAGCAGCCTGCATTGCTGCGAAAGGTGGATATACACTGTACTAGTGCCGACATTGTGCATGCTCTGTTGCCTGTGTCTATGTGCCTGTGGTTCTGTCAGTGTGATCATGTGATGTATCTGACCCCAGGAATGTGTCAATAAAGTTTCCCCTTCCTGGGACAATGAATTCACGGTGTTCTTATTTCAATTTCCAGGAGTGTAAAAGCTAATCACTTTCACAATAATCTTCATGAGACACTGTTTTGCATTTGGTTGCATCCTATCATATTTCATCAGTTCTCATCAGCCTGTTTCACCAATATGATTCAATATGCATTATTTAAGAGTGAATACCTAGATGAAAGTCCTGCATTGTTTGTAGCTCCCAAGGAGTTCACCTCTGATCTTGATGGTGCAAACCTAGATGATTACTGTAGAACACTATCAAGGAAATATTGATTCTTTCATTGTTGTTAAAAGGGCATAATGGTAGAACAAATGAATCTATAGACTGCATTTCTAAATGATAAGTTTTCACAGGAATTTATGTAAAGTATCCTTGAGGGTACAAGGATCAAAAAGACAGAATTTGTAAGTGATTTAAGGTGGTGTTATTTAAGGTGTTATAATGTTTGAAAGTAAGTCTTACAGCACAATATGATTGTTTGGACGAATTTTTAAAAATCGTATGTTTTAAAATAATCAAAAACCTAAAAAAAAAACCATACAGCTTTTGGCAAAGATCAAATTGCAGGGGAGATAATAAAGAATGGAGGACTGGTACTGGTTAAAATAAAAAAAACTGTTAAAGAATGTCTGGGAACACAACTGATTGCCTGATGACTGAAAAATGTGTCTACTGAAGAGAATGATCCCAATTGCACAAGAAATTGTAGGCGACTTTCAGTGTGGTTTCAGTTGAACTACAGACCATCTTTTTACACTCAGACAGGCAATCAAGAAAGGTTGGGAACATCACATCAATATTCACATGGTTTTTGTACATTTCAAAAAAGGTTATGACAGCTTGCATAGGGGCACAATCATCAATGTCTTGAAAGAGTTTCAGTGTCAGTTTCCACACAAATTAATAAAGTTAGTACAGATGTATTTAGAGGAAACCTAACACAGAGTAAAGATCACCAGAAGAATTTCAGAGCACTTTGAAGTCAGAATTGGTCTTAGACAAGGAGATGCATTATCTCTAATTTTGGAAAAGATAGAAAACACCAAAAATTAAACCAAGCAGGAATGAAACTGCATAATATCATAATAAATTGACTTGCATATGTGGACGATGTTCTAATAAGTGGTATTATACAGGACTCGCAGCTCATGACAAGTTCTTACAGAAATATTGCAGGGAAAGCAGGGTTGAAAATTAACAAGGAGAAAACTAAGTGTATACATATGATCAAGCTGCCCAATGATCAGACCCCTTTGACAGTCGATAAATTCACTATTAAGAGACTAAACATATTTAAATATTTGTGAAGCATTATTAGCAAACAGAACAGAATGGAAATTGAGATTAAACAAAGGATTGCAGTGGAAAATAGATAATGTTTTGGCTTATGGGACTGCACAGTAGAGAAGTTTTGAAAGGTTGAAAATCAGACTGTATCAGAGCAAAATTCTCTCAGAAACTCTACATGATTCTGAAACATTTGCATTAGGGAAAACAGAGGAAGACCTCAAGGAAAGTATTTGTCCCCAAGAAGGACACACAGTCACAGGAATGGAAGATATTAAAGAAACAGGACGTGGCAGACCTATAATAGCAAGCTGATATTGTCCAAAGGATGAAGCAAAGAATATGGGGGCTGAACACCTAATTACAATAGAAGAGGAAAGACTACCATGAGTAGCATTCTCAGGATCTGTGGAAGGCACAAGGGAGCAAGGAAGGCCAGGGACAAAATGGAAGCATGATATCACCAAGGATACAGAGGCAATGGGCCTGAAAAAAGGAGACTAGACCATGAAAGTCATGAACAGAAATGATTGATGGAGGAATGTAGAGAATGCAAGTGGTTTCCAAGGCCAACATTAAATGTAACAAGAAGAAGTAAATTTTAGTGCAAGTAAATATACGTATTGCCTTTATGACTGGTGACTGCAAATTATGTCATCTACGTATTTGTGTTTGTTAATGGTGTGCTAATTTATAGTAAAAGTAAAGGGAAAATACAAGGAATCAAAAGTGTTTTATCCAAGTGATTTTAGGTGGAAAACTTAGGTAAAATAAAGAACTTGGGATAAATATTGACTTTAATTATGCAAAGAAAGCAATGACCCTTGGAGCCATCACAACATGCAAGTCATGGTATTAATTACATAAACTTGTTAGGTTCTCTCCTGTACATTAGGTCAGGAATGTGAGCAGATATAAGTTATGGTGTACACTATTTGAGTAGATTTCAAAATTTTTACAATGATACTCACTTTAAACATGTTTTGCAGTGCACATGGGACATGTGACTGTGTAGATAATAAGTCTACATCAGGCTATGTAATTGTATTGTATGTAAACATAATATTTTCGAAGTGTAAGAAACAAGGAAGTTTTAAGTTTTACAAAATCATCTACTTTCGCTGAGAATGCAGCATTTTCAGTAGCTGTCACTGAGATTCTGCATAATTTGAATATTTTTGATGAAATAAGTGATGAACCTGTTAAAGTATATGAATAAAACTCAGGGGCAATCAATATTGCAGCATATGGTAACTAAACAAAAAAATCAAAGTACTCGTATATTGAAGTACACTATCATTTTGTGAATTAATTTTATATTAAATGAATTACAGGTATTTGCAGAGTAGATTCAGAAAACAATGTGACAGACATTTTCACCAGATCTTTGAGCAAGGATAAATTTGTAAAATTTCAAGAAACATTGAATGTAATTTATTTGTGATATAAAAGTAAGCAGATGTGTTTGAATGTGATACATTTGCATTGGCAGTGTTGAGAGGTATATCAACAATAAGTGTATGTGTATGTAAAATAGTCTATCAGTTCTGTGTTGTGACTGTATTCACTAGGCAAAGAGAGATGTAAATTGTATTTAACTTTTCATTAATAAATATTATTCACTACAAAGCTATTTTCTGATTTATAGTTCTAAAACCAGCTATATTCTCTACTTTTATTGCTGTTAGAAGTGGAAGGAAACGTCAATGATGAGCAATGGAACTGACAACTCAAGTCCCTGAGCCAAGACTGGGCTCAAGACTGTGGGAAAGGAAAGAGTAGCATTTGGCATACATTCATCCAAAAGAAAAATGACATAAGTATTTCATAAGCCCAATGTGTAGGATTCTGAGGGAAGTTCATCACACCATTTTATTTATCACTCAGGACTTTTTCCACAATAAAATGAATGTACTTCAGTAATGGTAAGATGAGAATGCACAACCACAGGTACAGAAGACTGTTTACATGGAAAATATTATAAAATGATCATTCAGAACTTAAATTTCTGACCTAATGAACTATTTATAATACCATAAGTGCCAATAACCTCACCGTGTTGGATACTCTTGTTCTTTTGCAATCACAGAAGTTAAGCAATGGTGAGACTGGTAAGCATTTGAAATGTGTGACCACGTGGATACACTGGGTGTCGTCAGCTCAGAGACATGCAAGTGGTGAAAGTGGCATTCAGTTGAAAGACTTGCACTGGACTTTTGAGCCAGATGACATTATTTATTATGGTAAGTGAAATATAACATAGTGACTGCAATGGTGTGTGTAGAGATATCAATGGCATGTGTTATGTAAGTATAGGCACTTGCAGAGTTTTTAGTGTGTTAAGACATTACTAGTAAAATTAAGTTAATCTTATTGTGCAGACACATAGGACCTGTGTAGTGAAATGAAACAATTCTTGTGTCCGCAGTTAATCTTGAGCTTTTTAGTAGAGTGTGCACCGACATGAAACTTCCTGGCAGATTAAAACTTCCTGGAATGTTAGCCCTCCAAGTCATGTGTGACTACTGTGAAGTTTCTAAAGTGGGAGACAGGTATTTACTAAAGTAAAGCTTTGAAGGTAGGTCATGAGTCATGCCTGGAGAGTTCAATCTGTAATAGAACATCTTGTGAAAGTCAATGTTTCTTAGGACAGGAAGGAAATTTTTTGGCATAGTGCAAAGATGGGACTGATATGATTGAAATATTGTTTTTTTATGTCAATACATGTTGCATAATAATTAAAGTCAAATGTCAACTGAATCTGGAGAAAAGATTTGTTCATACAACTTTTGAAAAGAGGGTATTTTGTTGAAATAGATAATGTGAAATTCTGTGTTGTCATAAAATTATTTGTTGATGACACTTTACTGCTAATGGAAACTAATACAAAGTTGGTGAAAGATCCAAATGAAAGATGTCCTACTGCTGTGTACACTTTACTGTTAACTGTAACTAATGCAAAGTTAGTGAAGGTTTAAAATTAAAGATGTCCTGATGCTCCAACCGCAGACAAAAACATGGTGAAAGTGTACAGTACACGTATTGTCTTGGGTAGTCAGTGGGTGAGAGTGCATGAAACAGCTGACACCAAAGGCTTATCAGTAGTACAGTACGGTACTCTACATTAAGAACTATCTGTAAGAAATCTTTGTGAATGTTCTGAATGCTGAATAAATGGGAATATGTTTCACATACCATTTGCAAACAGAATTCAGCTGAACTATGGATGTGCTATATGGGTCAGAAATGAAACAACAGTCTAAGCACTAGGTGGATTCTGGTGTCTATGCGTTAAAAATGGAGAAGTTGATTATATATGCCAGAATGACTGTGTTCATGCTTCTCTATAATGACAAATGTGTTCTCCTCATTAATTACCTAAAAAGGTTAAACCAATATTTAGTGAATACTAAGCAAGTCTTTTGCATTATACAATTAAAAAAGTTGAAAAGCGATTTGGATTGCTTTGTGAATATGAAGTACAATTTGTCGAAACATCCAATCTGTTCATTATATCTGGCACCTTCTGAGTTCCAGGTATTTCACATCTAAAGAAATTTATGATGAGGAGATACTTGAAGTGCAAAGAATATCGTCACGTAGAAGAAGGTGTAATTAGATGAATGATGAACACTAAGTTCACTTAATGAAGGTTTATTCAGCAATTGCACATACAAGAGCACAGAGCAAACTGCCTCTGGCCAGAACACATACAGTATATATACAGCCACAGAACATTCCAGTACAATGATTCTTGACATTTGTGGATACTTCTAGAATGTACTCAGACTGAATATAGAAATTAAAATTATACAGTCCACAGGAGTTTTGAACTCATGACCAGCCATACAACAGTTTAGTGTCATAACCACTACACCACAATGCTACTCAGTTTCTTCTGTCATTTTGCTCCCTCCTTAAGTGAAGAGAGTCTGTGTGTTACGTGGTCCTAGGCCAGCAACGAGTCATCGGTCCTGCATATTCCAACTCCCGATGACTGATGCTCACCCGGGTGTGGATCTTCTTAGAACTTCTTTTGCCGCTATGCTCTCCATCACCTTTATGCTTGTTGCCTGTCGCTGGAGCTTTGAATTTAACCTGGGTTGCAGGATCCTTGTAGGGCTTCATTCGAAGGATGTGGACCATATCTCTGATCTTTTGTCGTCGTGTGTACGGGTCAAAATCTTCAACTTCGTAAGTAACATCAGACAACTGTCTTACAACCTTATAAGGTACAAAGTAGCGCCTGAGGAGCTTCTCAGAGAGACCAATCTTCCAAACAGGAGTGAAGATCCAGATGAGAACACCAGGCTGGCAGACAACAGGGCAGTGGCCCGCGTCATACCTTCGGCGATCATTTTCTTGAGCCTGCTCTGTGCGGAGTCGAGCTAACTACTGAACTTCCTCAGCTCTTGTTACTACCTGGCTGATGTAGTCATCATCCACGTATTCAGGATATAATGGAAACAGAGCATCCACCATCAGAGTCACCTCACGCCCATGTACCAGGAAAAGGGCATAAATCTTGTGGTGTCTTGTTTGGCAGTGCTGTAGACAAATGTCACAAAAGGTAGAACCTAATCCCAGTTGCTCTGCTCAACATTGACAAACATTGATAGCATGTCGACCAAGGTCTTATTAAGGTGTTCAGTAAGCCCATTAGTTTGTGGTCGGTAGGCAGTCGACATGTGATGAGTAATGTTGCACCAACGGTTTATCTCTGCCACAAGATTCGATTGATAGCATGTCGGCCAAGGTCTTATTAAGGTGTTCAGTAAGCCCATTAGTTTGTGGTCAGTAGGCAGTCGACATGTGATGAGTAATGTTGCACCAACAGTTTATCTCTGCCACAAGATTCGATTGAAAAACTTTCCCTTGATCCGTAATTAATGACCTTACGGCACTGTGTTTTAATACAATGTCTATTACTGAAGAATAACTTGGTCATCCCAGCTTCTGTCATCTTGTTTAAGAATGGATTTGGTGAATTGTGGGTAGTTAACTGTCACTGAGAACCGCAGATCCTTCCAAGACACATGCGCATAGCAAATGCTGAGCCATTAATTGCAGAACAGCTGAGCATCATAGAAACCTCACATGCCAAGTCTGCGGGCGAAATTAGCACTACCACTATGAGACAAGATCTTATAGTTCAACTATCACCAGATCTCACTAAGGAGCAACAGAAGAAACTACTTGCCATTCTTCAAGAGTTCTCTGAATGCTTCAATCAACAAGTGAAGAGCAAATTAGACAAATTGACAGTGAAGAACTGGATTAGAAGGCCATCAACCAATAAGCCAGACAGCCTACCATGTGTCAGCAACAGAATGCTGAATAATTTGGAATGAGGTAGAGAAAATGATGAAGAATGACATCATTCAGCCTTCACAGAGCCCATGGTCATCACCAGTGGTCCTCGTCAGGAAGAAGGATAGCTGTTGGCGCTTTTGTGTTGATTACAGGAAGCTTAATAAGATAACTAAAAAGGATGTTTGCCCTCTTCCACAAACCGATGATACACTAGATTGCTGAAGGGGGCTAAGTTTTTCTCAACCATGTACATGTACTCGGGATACTGGAAAATCAAAGAAGATGAGGCTGATCATGAGAAAACTGCATTCATCGCCCCTGAGGGCTGGTATGAGTTTAAGGTAATGCTGTTTGGTTTGTGTAATGCACCAGAAACTTTTGAACAGATGATGAATAATCTTCTATGTCACCTGAAGTGGCCGATGTGTCTTTGTTACTTAGATGGCATTCTAGTATTCTCAGAGACATTTGATGAACATATAAACAGACTGAGGGCCATTCTTAAGTGTCGCCAACAAGGTGGACTGAAACTTAATCGAAGAAAGTGTCTCTTTGCAGCAAAAGAAATCACAATACTTGGACACCTTGTGTCAAACAAAGGCGTGCAGCCGGACCCGAAAAAGGT
This sequence comes from Schistocerca gregaria, assembly GCF_023897955.1. NCBI lineage: Eukaryota > Metazoa > Arthropoda > Insecta > Orthoptera > Acrididae > Schistocerca > Schistocerca gregaria. Next base: position 565,900,830 of record NC_064931.1, read on the forward strand.
GAGATCTATAATGGAATTTCCTATTCCTAAAAGTAGTAGAGGTGTGAAAAGCTTCCTAGGATTACATTCTTATTACCGTCATTTTATCAAAAACTTTTGTATCAAAGCCAGGCCACTCCAAGAGTTGTTAGAAACAGATGCTAAATTTATGTGAGGTGGTTCTCAACAGGATTCTTTTGATGTGCTGTGAAAAGCTCTGATGAGTGACCCTGTACTTGGACTGTATGATGAGAGAGCACCTGCAGAACTACACACTAATGCCAGTGGGTACAAGTTTAGTGCTGTTGTGGCGCAAATTTCAGATGAAGGTTATAGCCTATGCTTCTAGGACACTTACAAAAGCCGAGAAAAACTACTCAACTACAGAAAGAGAATGTCTTGCTGTGATCTGGGCCATGTGCAAATTTTGACAGTATATCTATGGACGTGGCCATACACAGCCCTTAGAGTTCATCATCTTGCAAGAGTGTAGTTATGACTTCATTCTCGGATGGGACTTTTTGGAAGCTTCTCAGGCAATTATAGATTGTGGTAGCTCGAAGATTATGCTAGACGAGATGATACTGTGGACAGGCAGACATGTATCTGAGCATGTGGAGACTATTTTTGCTGGATTAAGTGATCATTCCTGGAGCCAGTCCTAGAAAAGTAACTGTCACATGTCATGCCGTGCATAGACTAATGGATCTTGTAGTGGAATGTAAGAGAAGCATAACCACAACACCACAGTGCTACTAAGCTTCTTCTGCAACAATATGATATGACATATGTAGAGAGGTATTTTGCAGTTTTTCCAGAATGACACTTCATATGTGTAATCTACTCACTGGAAAAGTGTTGGACAAATTAATTAATCTAAAAGTAGGTTACATTGAAAAATGTGTGCATTCTGAACTTAAAAACAGAATGTTCACTGTGTGTTCAAGAAACTTTTTCCTTGTTCCTATATACAGCCTGAAAACTTAAATAATCACTTGTATTAAGAATGCTGAGGTATTTATAATTGTATATACTTACTCTTTAAAGTAAATTAAATATTGAATTAATGACAAAAAAGAAAAACTAACCACATCAGAATATGTGAGAGTGTGGCACATGAGCTAGCATACAGTGTTAACAGTGATAATTTCATGCATTTCTTTCTACACATGCATAGTATGTTTGTTGCCACACATGACAAATATTCAAAGTGAAAAAGGCATTTACTTCTTATATTTAATTTATTAACAATCTTTTCTATTTAAACCAGTTAAAATACCATAAAATTAGTTCATAAACTGTATTATCCATACCACAACTCCCTACATACCTTCATATAAAATACATATTTTACATGTAATTAAAAATGGTCATCTTTATGAACTATATGACATTGTCAGTTTGCATAAACATCTAATCAGAATTCAGTCTGGATGATTGCAATATGTTACAGAATCTGAAGCTGGGTCTTCTTTGCTAATAAGGAGATGATAAGAGTGAAAGTGCAGGCTGTGGTGAGAGGTGTCATAACACATTCCAACCTCCTGAACAGCATTAAAGTAATATGCACACAAAAAGGGTGATGGAGGGAGGAAACAAAGCAAACTCTGATGGAAACAACAAAAGAGAAAATAATTTCCCCACCAGAGAACACCAGTTATTAGGCCTCGATACAATACAGATGTAAGAAAATGAAATGTCACACAAATGTTGTTAAAATAGGAACAATGAAGGTTCACAAAGAAGAAGGTTTAATGATATGAGATTACAAAGGCAAGAGGACAAAGAAGGAGTCACTTGAAATGTGAAAGAGATACCAGTGGGATGTCACTAAGGCAATCTCTTTACACATGTGTGATGGACTATAAGAATGAAACTCAAAGAGAGGAATGGTTAATAATAATTTCGTAACGAAACTTCCTGGCAGATTAAAACTGTGTGCCAGAACGAGACTCAATCTCAGGACCTTGACCTTCCCAGAAGAGCTTCTGTGAAGTCTGGAAGGCAGGAGACGAGGTAATGGCAGAATTGAAGCTGTGAAGACAGAACGTGAGATGTGCTCGGGTAGCTCAGATGGTAGAACACTTGCCCGCAGAAGGCAAAGGTCCAGAGTTCGAGTCTCGGTCTGGCACACAGTTTTAATCTGCCAGGAAGTTTCACATCCGCACACACTCCATTGCAGAGTGAAAATCTCATTCTGGAATAATTTCGTATTTTATTTAAATTTCATATTGGAAGTTGGTTTTTCTTTATCTCCAAGTATGTACTACTCAGATAGCATCAGAAACAATACATAAGGAAAAACACTTTAGATATTAAGACAAAGGAATATTGTTTTCCTTACCTCTAGAAATTTGGCAAATGCTGGTTTTGCTTGGCATGTAGCTTTAACTGCTTCTTTTGCTGACTTCCAGTTGTTTATGAATGATATGTACATATCAATTACATGTTGTTTTGTAAACTGAAATGAAAACACAAATTAAGATAAAATGTATAATACTGTGATAAAATGCAAAAAAATTACAAACAATATAAACATTTAATAGACTGAAAATGGAAATATAAATTTAACATTAGAGAGAAAAAAATAACTACTAACAAAGTTAGTTAGTTTTCAAAGAAGCATTCATTTTGTTTTTTAACCATAAGCCACAGATTGCATTAACTATACTTCTATAACATCAGTTTCTCAAATTATTTGCTTTCACACACTACAGATGGTGCAAAAGAAAATTATAAATTAAATCCCACAAATTTTATAGGATCTATGTTGTGCTATCAAGTAAAATCATAAAACAAATAGAGACAATGACTAATGTGCAAATGAAAGGTGTGTGGTAAAGATCCATACTTTAAAGTTCAGAAAAACAGCTCTAATTTCCAAGGCTTTGCCCTTTATCTAGCATAAATACTAATATTCTCTCTCTCTCCCTCACTCATGTGCATGTGTGTGCAACCATCCACCCACCTACACAAACACACACACACACACACACACACACACACACACACACACACATACATACACACACACACACACACACACACACACACACACACACACACACACAAATTTCACAGTCAGTGTGTGTGTGTGGGGGGGGGGGGGTGTTTTTGTGAGTGAGTATGAGAGAGAGACAGAGAGAGAGAGAGAGAGAGAGAGAGAGAGAGAGAGAGAGAGAGAGAGAGAGAAGGGGGGATGGAGAGGGTGATGGGGGGGGGGGGGGGGGAGTGAGTTTGTACTTATACTAGAAAAAGGGTGGAAGTTGAAAAAGTAGGTCAGTTTTCTTGTCTTTTAAATTTGTCAATGATTCACCTATCATTTGTCCACCAGTAAATCTGTGTTTTTTTCAGCTTTTATTCATTGTCTACAGCTTAGAATTCCCATTATTTTAACTAGTATATTACCTATTGAAGTATGAATGTATCACAGCAAGTGCTAGCCAAAATCAGAAGCAAAATTAATGAGGATAAAATATGTTAAGCTTTAAGCATTGCCTGCATATTATTAAAAGTCAAAAGTTAAAAGTATAGAAGTCCATTAATCGAACTAATGTACGGCAGAGCCTATAAAGAATAATATGATAATTAATACACAAACTTAGAATTTTAAAGAGGAGTACAGCTATGAACCAAAAAATATTAGATACACTCTGTAGTAAATGTGTGAGTTATCATTGCTTCTTTTGAGCTCCAGGTTCTTGATGAATTGTAATCATTTGAATTATTTTTCAACAATACAGGTAATAATAGATTTATTAGCATTGGAGGTTATGGCAGCTGAATAGCTGTAGTACACCTTGGGTCCCTTTCATAAAAAAATATGGAAACTGAATTCAATATTTCAACATTTTTCTAACTTGGATTACCGTGTTCTCAACGAATAAATGAATGCTGATTTTTGCACCCCAACATGAGTTTAAAAGTGATATGATAATCACTAATGATTTTGAATACTGCACTTTGTGTAACTAAGAATATTTTGTTAAGATCTTTAACCTTGCCTGCGTACAATTTCATTTGCACTGTTTATAGTACAGCATTTGCTTTTGCTTTAGAAGCTTTTCAAATTTGTTTACATACTATGTGATTATCTTCCTTCTTTAACTACTGTACGAGTTGAGATATTTTTCTACTAATTGATTAAGTATTCTTCAGAACTTGGCCTTTAGTTCTGTTACTATCCATTGCTAAAATGGCATGTTGGTTATTATTGTTTGTGTCATAGATGTGACACTTTTGCATTATTATCCTGGTTAAAAAACACATTTTCTTGCTCATTTCAAAAATTCTTTGTAGTTTGAATGTTTTTGTTGCTACATTGTCATCACAAATGCTGACATAAGCCAATATGTGAATATTTTCTATGCTATCAGATCAACTAGTCACTAGTATAATACATTTCCATCATTTGTGGGTTTCCCCAAACTCTAGATAGTGTTCCTTAAGTGCTCTTCTTCTCTGATGTATTTATTCCATTCTCTTGCTAACATCCATTCCTCATAACCTGTTCATAAATGATGTTTCACATTGGAGAGAGAGGACATATATTGTCTCTGTATAAAGACTTATGATTGAATTACCATCTCATCCTAACATCTTGTTCTGATTTGCATAGGAATAGGTAACATTGCAGCTTGTGTAGCAGAAGGTGAAAAAAGAAAAAATGTGTTTTATTTCCTGGCCTTTCTAAAGCATTTAATTTTATTAACTATGGCGACCTATTACAAATACTTAATAAGTGTGGCAAAAAAGGATAAAGCTAGTGGTATCACAAAACTTAACTTCAAAAAAGGAGTACAATATGTGAAGGTAAATTATAATATTGCCAGTGTTGTGAACTTGTACACTGAACTAGTAAAACATGGTGTATCACTGGGATCAGGGCTAGGACTCTCCTACTCATACTATGGTAAACAACACGCTTTCAGCAGTTAATGATGATGTAATCTTGTACACAGATGACGCAGCACTCATAGCAAGAAATGATTTAAAATGAGAGGTGGATGAGAGAATATCTGAAAACATGTCTTACAAAGAAATGAGCCAGTGCAAATAATTTATTTAAAAAATGCTGACAAACAAACATAATTCAATGCAAATAAAGCTGCCAAGTCTCATGACATCTGCCCTTTGATTGGGGACTCAAATCTTAATGGATATAGTTTTAAGAATTTTTGGGTGTTTTTGTTGATGAGTGGACCATATAAAGGTAACCTTTTCTAAGGAAGTAAAAATATATTTCTCACAAGGACAATGGCATAAACTATAAGTGGAGATTCACTCCAAATAACATATATTATGGATAGATCTACCAACACCTATCTTATACTAAGACATACAAATACAAAGATTTGCCAAACTATGCCAACAAGGCTGTCCTGTAAATAATAATGAAAGAGCTAAATATATTAGCTGTAATTTTACTGTAAATATTTCAAACAATCATATCTAAAAATAAACTATTCTGCTTTGTTGAACAAGGACACACACAAATATAATATGAACTTCACTGCATACAAAGAACACAGTTTCAACTAACTTACAAGATTCTTATAAATGCTGACTTCCAAACAACATAAAAAAGCATAGAAAGGAGATCAGTACTCAGAAATAAACCAAAATATTACTTAGGATTATTGTTTCCACACAGTGTTAAAGAGAATATATAAGCCAGATACCATATCTTGAAAGAAAAAGTAAAAGTAGAGGAAATAAATCAAGGCAACAGCTCATTATGAGTTTGCTGTTTCTTTATGAGAATATTTTAGAATTTTCTTACATTTCAATCACATTTGGGAACTAGCATCCTGAGGAAGATGAAAACGAAGACCAAAAACAATGCTGAGAATATAGAAGTAACTAAGGATTAGCTTGTATGGAAAATTGTGTTCTGAATGCTGTATAACAGTGCTAATTAACTTAAAAATATTGTTTGAACTTCAATAAATTTATTTCTTAGTGTTTCTGTAGTGTGGTACCAGATAGTTACAATAAAACTGATGGTGTTCTGGGTGCTGCAGTGCAGGCTGCATACATCACAGGTTTCTGAAACATCGTTGATATGTTCATTAGTCAGTGTGCTCATGAAATATGCTAAAAGAAATAACAGTTACACTTTCTGCCTGCAGGTGAATATATGGTGCTGTAAGTAGTCAGAACGTGGTGTGGGTGCAATAAAAAGGGAGGAACAATCAAACACATGCTAATGGTGGTTCTTGAAAGTTTTTTAGGACATAGTCACAACATCTGTATGGTTTCCTGACTCAGTGACATGCTGCATCTGTAACATGGCCTGGTTGACAGTTGCTCACAGAACATCTGGTATGATCAGAGCAATATGTTGTCAGATGCTATCCTTCAAATCAGGAAGCCTGTGGATACATCCTTAATAGACACAATTGTACAAATGTCCCCACAACCAGAAGTCACATGGATTTTGGTCAGAGGATCTGGAAGGCCAACATCTTGAAACTGCCTAGAGATGCTGTGGTCATTACAGAAGGTTTCCTGAAGCAAATCTTTCATCTGGAAAGTGAAATGTCTTGTCATCCCATCTTGCATGAAAATAAAGTTGTGGACACAGTTGCTTTCTTGCAAAGCTGGAATCAAGTTTTGCACAAAGAAGCCTTTATAACATGCAGATGTCACTGTATGCCAAGCAGACATATGAGGTGTCATCTCCTCAAAGAAAAATGAACTGCTGAGTACAGTGCATGTTCCTGCACAACATGGGGCAGAGTAGAACCCCATATGCAACAGTTTTGCGCATTCACAGCACTGTGCAGGATAAAATGAGCCTTGTCTGTCCAAAGAATATTCACCACCCAAATGTCATCCATTTCCATGTGTGCCAAAAAATGAGGGGCAAAGCTGTGGCATTGTAGACTGTGTTAGGGTTTCATTTGGTGCATATTCGGAATGTCATAGGGATACCAACATAAAATGCACCACAAAAGCTTTTGAACTATTGACTAGAGGAGAGATAATTCCAGTGACACAGCTCAAGCCTGGCTGTGGAATGTAAAGCACGTGCTCACAGTTGGCTATAGCTATAGCAATTTCATCAACAACTATCATGGGAATTTCTTGATCATATAGTTTAGTCAACTGATTGACATGAGATGTCTTCACAGCTGTCTGTAATATTTCTGCAATGCAGGGCTGCTATTACTGCCATTCTGCTACAACAATGTTACCAGCAACACATGATTTTTCTTCTCAATAGCCATTGTGTTTCATACAGAAAACCTCAACATTATTAAACCTTTACACCAACAGTCATTTCACAAAAGAAATAAACACACATTGCTAAGTCACAAACAGCATACTAACATCAAAATAGGGAACATTTCACATTCTGATAGCATCATATTTTCACCTGAACTGTTTTTTCAGCAAACTCTGAAAGATCACCAATTAATGAACATATCTACTATGTTTTAGCATCCTGTGATGTATATAGCCTGTGCTGCAGCACTCTGAACACTGGCTGTTTAATTATAAGAACCTGGTATATATGTATAGCCTTTTTTGTGTACTTTGGTTAGGTTTCAAGATGTGCATTACTGACACTGCTTATTAGCACTTATCTGTGTAAAAACAGGCCCTTAATTACTTTTGAGTAATATTACTTATACTGCTGTTACTACTACTACTACTACTACTACTACTACCACCATCACCACCACTAGCACTACATTTATCTGAGAAGCTTCAAAACTGATTGGTCATTCCAGTTGTAGCTGCTCTGCTTAAAGAAACCTCACTTATTTTTCTTTTGAAACTAATAGTTTGTGGCCCAAAACTGAAAGCTGAGTATACCTTTGTGAATTATAATATTTTGTTGACATTGTTTCCACTGTAGAGGTGACTGATTTCTCAAAGCAGACTCAAGAGCAGAATAGGATTTAGCAATTTTCATACATATAGGTACGATACTCAGTTGACAAAAAAGTTGTAAGCATAACTGAAAAGTAGTAGGGTCAAAATACATCAAAAATTACCTGGCCACAGTGGATTAACTTATCATATGTAGAAAGGAATAATCAACTCCTGTCTCCACTTTTCTCCATTAGTATAATGTCTAGTGAAGTGCTGCATACTGTCTAAAGCAGTTTATAAGTTGACAGCTGTTCTACTTTCACTATGTTTCTGGATGTTGTAATGGTACAGACTAGAATCCTATCTGATTCCCTAAATTTAGTACAGAATCGGATACACAGATTATAATTACATAAAGTGTTGCACTTATTACATAAGCTGTCCCAGCTAATTCTGATTTGTTATCTATCCAAAACTGTAGTTATACTAAGTACTATGCCATTACACTTCAAATTATTATTGTTCTGTGTAAAACCACTTTCAAGAACATATTCTGGCTACTTGAACTTAACTTAAAAACATTTATGAAATTTCTACAAAACTTTGTCCTGTATAAATTTGTCAATACTGCATCAAAGAGTCAAGGAGAACTGTATCAGGATGCTATCAGAATAGTTAAAATATGAATTAAATTTTTTTGTTTATTATTTACAAGATATATTTCACTGATTTTCTATGAGAAAGATACTGCTATCAAAATTTTGCTTATATACAGTTCCTAACCATATTTTTTAGTAACAACTTCTGTATGCAAATTATCTGAGATGTAAAACTTCTGATTGTAACTCCAATTATAAACTCATCTAAACAATATCATGCAATGTGGAGATTTCTATATGTTATTTATACCACAGCAGCAGTGAACACCAGTTAGTTTTTTCTAGGTCTCATATTAGTTTGTGTTGAGTCAACAGAGTCTGTGCAGTTGGTGCCCAAAATGGATAAAGTAATGTATTTATTCGTCTGATGAAATTTGAAGCAATAAATAAAGAGTAATTTGAAATGATGTTGGGTTTATTAACAAATTTACAGAATAGCCAGGCAGAGTTACACCTCCCAGAAATGAGTATATTTCTAAAATTCTTTCATTTGCGCATTTCCCATTAGTACTTTTATCTCTCAATGATGTACATCAGCAGATGTTCCAATAGAATCACTTGTGGTTTCTTTTAAAGTTTATTATTTCACAAATTTTGTAATCATAGATGTTACAACACCCTGGTAAGTCATTTCAAAGTACAAAAACTTTATCTCATTAGACGCTTGGATATTCTACAGTCGTTACCTTACACAAATTTTGTTGTTATTGGTTAATCTGTAATTAAAGTATCTTCTGATGCAGATCAGTGAGAGAGGAAATTAAGAACTATTACTTACTGCCTCTACAAAAACATCTCCAATTGTTTGCTGCTGGTCCCAATCATCTAGCTTCTTCTGAAGCTCAGCCAGAAATACCTCATGGTGAGAGAGAATAGATGGAATCTGAAAGAAGGGAACAACCAAGTAAGAAACTGTCTCAACAGCTGGAGCATTACAAGCAAGAGAACTGGGTGGAGAGAGGCTAAAACACTCACTGTAATTGGGAGGACCCTCATTCAGGGTTTTGTGCTGTAATCTTAACACTGATTTCCAGAAATTTTCAGAACTGGCATGACATATACAGGGAAAAACTGTAAAATGTCAAATTTAACATATTTCACAGTAAGTTTCTGTCATAATCAGAAAATAGCTATCTCAACACACTAAAGAGAAAGGACACAAAAAGGTAATGTAAAAATGCATGGATCACTAATGGGATTATAGGGTCTTATAAACAGAGAAGAAACATTTATATGTTAATAATAACAAGTAAAGATCCTGCATAAGTTGCATGCTCCAAAAATTATGTCACATTATTAGAATTATAAGAAAGTAAAATCTACATCTAACACCAGCCAGGGTGGCCGAGCGGTTCTAGGTGCTACAGTCTGGCACTGCGTGACTGTTGCAGTTGCAAGTTCGAATCCTGCCTCGGGCATGGATGTGTTTGATGTCCTTAGGTTAGTTAGGTTTCAGTTGTTCTATGTTCTAGGGGACTGATGACCTCAGCAGTTAAGTCCCATAGTGTTCAGAGCCACTTTTTTTCTACATCTAATTTAGTAAAACAAGAGACACAACAAAAGATCACTGAACAAGGTAACATCTCTATTGATCTCAGCAGAAAGTATGTTGAGAGAAAGTGAACAGCAATCTGGAGTGGGGCAGTGAAAGGAAAGGGATAGCAGGGTAGGATGAGGGGGAAGGGGGTGGAGAGAAAATCAATGTCTGTCAAGGTGTGTGGGGACTAGATGATGGCCTGATGAGAGTTCCAGGTGCAGCGTCAGGATGTAGGGTGTGTGGAAAACAAACGGGGATAGGAAAAGGAAAGGAGCAGAGAAGGGGAGGGGATAGGATAGGTTAGTGGGTTCAGTGACAGAGGGTGCCATACAATGAGGGTCAGGGGATGTGAAAAAGGAGGAGGTGATATGACAGAGGGTGCAGAACCTTGTGGATGGAGAGTGTGGGGACAGTAGGTTACCATAGGTTGAGACTAGGATAATTTACAGCATTAAAATATGTTGCAAGGGTAACTCCCATCTGCACAGTTCCAGAAAAGATGGTGGTGAAGGGGAGGATTGAGAGGGCCTAAGTTGAGAAGCAGGCATTGAGATCAAGCATGTTATGTTCAGGGTGGTCTACTTTGGCAGTGTCCACTCATCCTGGTGGACAGCTGGTTGGCAGTCTTAACAATATAAAAAGCTGTGCAATAGTTGTAGCAGAACTGGTATACGACATGTCTGCTTTCACAGGTAGCACAGTCTTTGATGGGGTAAGATAAGCCTGTGACAGGACTGGGATAGGAAGTGCTGCGTGAGAGGATTCAACAGGTTCACACCTAGGTCTATCACGATCCCTGATGGTGCCCCAGATATGTTCCATTGAGATTAGATCAGGTGGATTTGGGTCCAAGACCTCAACTTGAGTTCACTATCATGCTCCTAAAATGACTGTAGCACGATTCTGGCCAAGTAACTTGGAGAGTTATGCTGCTGGTAGATGAAATTGTCCTCATGGAAGACATCAAGCGTGAATAGATGCAGGTGGTTTGAAAACTGTTCAAACAATACTACCAAATGTGCCATGGAGCCCAGATAAATACCCCCCACTGCATAATATTTCCGCTACTGGCCTGTGTCTGTGGTGCGATACATGTTCTGAGCAGCTGTTCACCTGGATAATGGTGTATCTGGATACAGCCACGGACCTAGTGTAATGAGAAACATTTTTCATCTGACCAGACGACACGTTTTTATTGATCTGCAGTCCAATCTCAGTGATCCCATGCCCACTGCAACCGTAATTAACGATGTCGTTCGGCCAATTTGGTAACACATAGGGGATGTCTGCTGCAGAGTCTCATGTTCAACAACAGGCACTGAGTTATGTGCTCTGAAACACTTGTGCCTGCACCAGCACTGAACTCTCTCGTCAAATTTACCACAGATCGCCATCTGTCCAGCTTTTCGGAGGGGTCAAGCCTCTAACCTCTACGTCCTTGGAAGTCCACAACTTATCTAAGACCTTGCCGCCTACTAATGGTTTTACTGTCGTAGAACCGCTTTCCACATATGCACACGGGCAGCCGACCAGTTTCGCTGTTTCTGAGATGCTCGTAACCAGGCACTGGGTAATAACAATCTGCCTCTTTGTCACAGCCGCTTTGTCAGTGGATTTCCCCATTTGTTACAATGATTCATCATTCCTCTCTGCTCTTATATATGTTTATACGCGACAAAGGTACACTATGTGATCAAAAGTATCCGGACACCTTGCTGAAAATGACTTACAAGTTCGTGGCGCCCTCCATCGGTAATGCTGGAACTCAGTAAGGTGTTGGCCCACCCTTAGCCTTCATGACAGCTTCCACTCTCGCAGGCATACGTTCAATCAGGCGCTTGAAGGTTTCTTGGGGAATGGTAGCCCATTCTTCACGGAGTGCTGCACTGAGGAGAGGTATCGATGGCTGTCGGTGAGGCATGGCACGTAGTCGGCGTTCCAAAACATCCCAAAGGTGTTTTGTAGGATTCAGGTCAGGACTCTGCGCAAGCCAATCCACTACAGGGACGTTACTGTCGTGAAACCACTCCGCCACATACCGTGACTCATGAACAGGTGCTCGATCGTGTTGAAAGATGCAATCGCCAACCCCGAATTGCTCTTCAACAGCGGAAAGCAAGAAGGTGCTTAACAGCAATCTAGGCCTGTGCTGTGATAGTGCCACGGAAAACACGACCACACCATAACACCACCGCCTCCGAATTTTACTGTTGTCTTTACAAACTCTCGCAGATGACGTTTACCAGGCATTCGCCATACCCACACCCTGCCATCGGATCGCCACATTGTGTACCGTGATTCGTCACGCACTCAAAGTTTTTTCACTGTTCAATCGTCCAATGTTTACGCTCCTTACACAAAGCAAGCCGTCGTTTAGTATTTATCGACGCGATGTGTGCCTTATGAGCAGCGGCTCGACCATGAAATCCAAGTTTTCTCACCTTCCACCTAACTGCCATAGTACTTGCAGTGGATCCTGATGCAGTTTGGAATTCCTGTGTGATGGTCTGGATAGATATCTGCTTATTACACATTACGACCCTCTTCAGCTGTCGGCGGTCTCTGTCAGTCAGCAGACGAGGTCAGCCTGTACACTTTTGTGCTGTACGTGTCCCTCCACGTTTCCATTTCACTATCACATCGGAAATAGTGTACCTAGGGATGTTTTGGCTCTAAGCATTATGGGACTTAACATCTGAGGTCAGCAGTCCCCTAGACTTACAACTGCTTGAACCTAAATAACCTAAGGACATCACACACATCCATGCCCGATGCAGGTTTCGAACCTGCAACCGTAGCAGCTGCACTGTTCCGGACTGAAGCACCTAGAACAGCTCGGTCGCAGCGGCCGGCGGAATGTTTAGGAGTGTGGAAATCTCGTGTACAGACATATGACAGAAGTGACACTCAATCACCTGACCACGTTCGAAGTCCGCAGAGCGTCCCATTCTGCTCTCTCATGATGTCTAATGACTCCTGGCAGTAGGTGGCATCACAATGCACCCAATATGAAAAACATATTTTTTTTTTTGGGGGGGGGGGTCCATATACTTTTGATCACATGGCGTGGCCGTTGTGTCTCGACAGCTGTCCCAGAAGCAGCAGAGTTTTCCCAAGTTCGCACAGATATGAAGTATCTGAACAAGGACGCCCATACGATAGTTCGTAGGGTGGGGGAGGCCCTAGACATGGGGATATGGAGTACTTTTAATATTTCACTAGACAAATGGCGACTTGTAAGTAGCCATAAAAATGTTCCTTCCGATCTTGTTAAAAACCTATATAATACCGACTTTTAAATCATCGTCTTGAAAGACAAACACCTGACTACAATATACTTACTTTTTTTTCTGTCCCAAAGAGCTAGGGATGGATCGCCCCACCATCTTGTACGCGGATATGGACGCCCTAGAATCTGAACTGCATGTAAAGTAAGCTGCGCCATTTCCTTCTAGTCACGTGCGTTTGAAGTATCCGTTTTCGTAATTGGTTCTTATTCCCAGAGGACAAAAACGGAGATATGTAAGCTGTAAACTGTGTACACATCTGCACTGTATCATATTCAAACAGAACATTTCAGTTTTCTACAATTTTACTGGAAGGTTCCTTCCCGATTCCTGATTAGTGATTTGAAGCTTATTGAACCAAAACTCTGGTCACTGCCCACGATGAAACTCAATGCCGTTGCTGCCGAGACACAATGGCCACGTTTAGCAGCTATCCTTGGCGTACCATAGAGGCTCACCTGGTAGAATATTTCGTCCACCAGCGCGGAATCGACCAGACCAGCATTTTCCGGACTCTTCAGCTGCTTCAGGTATTTCTGAAACAATACAGAAGAAAAAATTACTAGAAGGAATATCAGTAGCTTGTTTGGGAAGGGCTAATGTCGGGCCTACTACATTTGGCGAAACCTTATCGCCAGCTAGCCACCTGTCCATTGCTTACACGAATATAAACTTGGCTGCTATCAGAATTCTTCGAATTCCGCAATATGAACACAAGTTTGCAACACTGTAGATTACGGCAAACTGTACAGGCTTTTCTCAGACGCTTGAGCAGTACATTGTCGGCATAGAGAATGTAATATAAAGGTATAAGTCGTGTCTTTAAGCTCGATTATTCACTATTCTTATAGAACTTTATGTTGAAAATCCGCTCTCAGGAACTCTTATATTTTATATACTATTAACAATACATTTTGAAGCTATAGCTACGCCACCAGGTATAGGGTGTTAGAATTATGTATTTTTCTATAAAAGAGTGTGCAGATAAACTCACAATATAGGGTTACACGACATTAGAGTTTTAATGCCATTAGAATATTTATGATTCTCCGTAATGAAAAAATAAATTAGTTGTTATACCCTATTAATTGTGAACGACATATGGTATGCTTCGTCCCTCACAATACAGCCTGAGTCAAAAGTCGCAGTACACCTCGTTATGTCAAAAGCCCTGTATGAATGGGGAAACCTGAACACTCCAGTAACGCATGGGTGACGTGGTCCATCTTTTATGGTATGTACCGAGCATGGGCGGCATCTTGAAATCGACCATCTTGAATCTAAGTCAATTTTTTTTTAATGGAGAGGGGGTCGTATGAAATATCAAATAACATCAGCTTTCTCTGACAAGTTAATTACTGTAAACAGATTCGAAGTAGTAGTAATGGTTCAAAAAATACAACACATCTTGATTGGAATTACAGGTTGAACTTTTATCCATAAATGACAGTCATATACTGTGTTCAACATGCTGTCTGTCTCAGTCAATGCACATTTGAAGGCGCTGAATCCAGTCGCCATGCACTCGCAGAAAGATATCCACAGAAATGCTGGCACAGGCTTCTTTAGTGCGTTGCTCGAGGTGGTGTCTGTTTCTTATTTTCTCTGCATATACGAGTTACTTTAAATGACCCCACAGATAATAGTCAACTGGTGTGGGATCAGGTGATCTGGATGGTCATTCCACAGAGCCATGTCGGCCAACCCAATGACCAGGAAATTGACCATATATCCACAGACGAAAATTAGCTCCGTAGTGTGGTGGAGATCCATCCTGTTGAAAGCAAGAGGTAAAGCTGCCATCTTCATCCAGAACTACGGGGAACACCACTTCTTGGAGCATTTCCAGGTAGCGTTGAGCATTTAGGGTCTGGTCAATGAAATTGGGGCCAATTACGTGGGTACCCCAATTCCACACTACATCATAATCTTTGTGTCACCAACTACCTTGGAAGGTCCCATCGAGTGCGAATTCTGTAAAAGCATCCGGCCACCCTCTACCAACAGCGATTGCCAGATCCAGACTAAGATGCCGACCCCGAGCAGATACAGAACGAGGCCAGGAAAAATGAGGAGCAGAAGAAGAAGAAATGATTTATCGCCAATAGTGTATACCCAAATCGAACAGTGATGGATCTTTCTGGCTACTTATAAGCAGTATGTTACATTTATTTACTTTCAGTGTCAACTACTTGTACCTGCACGAATCGTTGCTCCTTTACACTTCGTCACTGTAGTCTTCTGACGTTGCAACTTTCCTATGGACAGCAGCACCGCCCTTGAGCTTATGGGCAACAACGCACTAGCCCGCCGGCACCTACAGCGAGCGGTTCTGCGATTTCCGCGGGTTACAACGCACTGGCCCTCCGAAAGCCGCAGTGTATGGACTATGTCACTGATTTATTCTGCGGGTCCCGTGGCGGTACTCGCTCTCTCAGTCGTTTCGCTAAGAATATGCGGCTGAACGGAAGGTGTTTATTCCAATTTTGGAAATAATAAACCAAAATGGAAGTACCTGCAGAAGGTGCTGTGGCAGTTAGGCTCTTGGTACGCCAGTTGAAGAAAGAAAGGCTTCGCAAAAACAGAAAACACATACAGGGTGTTACAAAAAGGTACGGCCAAACTTTCAGGAAACATTCCTCACACACAAATAAAGAAAAGATGTTATGTGGACATGTGTCCGGAAACGCTTAATTTCCATGTTAGAGCTCATTTTAGTTTCGTCAGTATGTACTGTACTTCTTCGATTCACCGCCATGATTTCATTCGGGATACTCTACCTGTGCTGCTAGAACATGTGCCTTCACAAGTACGACACAACATGTGGTTCATGCACGATGGAGCTCCTGCACATTTCAGTCGAAGTGTTCGTACGCTTCTCAACAACAGATTGGTGACCGACGGATTGGTAGAGGCGGAGCCTCCACGCTCTCGTGACCTCAACCCTCTTGACTTTCATTTTTGGGGGCATTTGAAAGCTCTTGTCTACGCAACCCCGGTACCAAATGTAGAGACTCTTCGTGCTCGTATTGTGGACGGCTGTGATACAATACCCCATTCTCCAGGGCTGCATTGGCGCATCAGGGATTCCGTGCGATGGAGGGTGGATGCATGTATCCTCGCTAACGGAGGACATTTTGAACATTTCCTGTAACAAAGTGTTTGAAGTCACGCTGGTACGTTCTGTTGATGTGTGTTTCCATTCCATGATTAATGTGATTTGAAGAGAAGTAATAAAATGAACTCTAACATGGAAAGTAAGCGTTTTCGTACACATGCCCACGTAACATATTTCTTTTTTGTGTGTGAGGAATGTTTCCTGACAGTTTGGCCGTACCTTTTTGTAACACCCTGTATACTGGGTTCACCCTTTCCCAGATAAGAGAAATATCAATGAGTCTTTCATGACCTTGTACAATGAGTTACCAGAATACGAGGATAATTTTTTTCAATTACACCAGAACATCAGCATCTTGCTTCGCTAAATTACTTTGAAAATTAGGTGAACAGTAACTGGAACGACATCAAAATTGCGCTCATATATAGATCCTGAAGAAAACCTACTGGTATCAATAATATAAGCATGTTACCGTTCTACTTAAATAATTTAATATCATCAGATGATCTGTGTTACGTGTTTCGAAAGGTTCAGATCTGTTAGTTATTAGGAGATACAAGATGCCCTCTCGAATCGATTCTCCAGCTAACTGTACTAGATAATTTTCATAAAAAACATTCGAAACAATCTCAACACTGGCAAAATTTTAACTGTGCGATTGTATAACTGACAAAATTCTGCGTGCAATAGACTCGGCAAGTACTTTTCCGGAGGTATGTGCCAGCAGAAACGCACAGCTCACTCAATTCAAGCGAATTACGGGCCGTTAGTTTGTTGGTGCGGAGCTGGGTCCCGACAGTGCACCAAACGTGTTCCATAGGATGCAGATTAGGCGAATTCTGTAGCAAATTAATTTAACTATCGTACTCCTAAAATAGCTGCAGCACGAGATTCACCTGTCACACAGATAGCTATACTGCTGAATGATGTCATTGCTGCCGGAAAAAAACATCAAGCATTAAGGGGTGCGGGAGGGCCACAGTAATGTTCACACATTCCACAGCTATCATGGTGCCTTTCTTTTTTTAACTCTTTATTTCAACAACATGATTCATGAGAAACTTACCACCTAATACAATAGTGGGTCTTAATTTATACTAACGATTACAATACTGCAGCATTTGTTAATTAGTTACTAGGTATGTTAATTGTTTGACTTCCCCTATGGGCATTCTCAGTCCTACCAATGTTAGTTCTACTATTAATCTACGCCGCCTGCAGCGTTATATGCTTGTCAGCGTATGCCCCTGGTTCCGGGCTGGCCCAGAGTCGCTGCAGTTTTATACTAGTGGTGTTATCCTAACTTATCCTACTCTAATCCTACTGTCGAATCCAGCGTGTGTCCAATTCGGTCAGAGTGTCCACTCTCCTCCTAGTCCTAAACGTGGCGGATCCCAGCCGTGAAGCGGCTGGCTAAATCCACGCCCCGGCGGAAAGGGACAGGTGCACAGAGTCTGCTCGCGTTTAAGTCTGGTTTAATCTACAGGGTGGCGCAGGGGAACGGGAAATTTTGAACGTTACAGTTGGCAGCACTGTAGCGCCGGCAGATGTTCGAAACTTTGCACAATTGATGTGAACGCATTGCCATTTAGTAATCATGGAGAATTGGACTGGTGCGGAACGTGCAATAGCCGTTAGAGCGTTTTACAAAAATGGTGATAATGCGACTGCCGCGCAGAGAACATTTCGACAGCATTACTAGCTTGGACGTCATGGACGTGTCCTATCTGCACATGCGATTACAAGGTGGGTGCGTAATTTTGAAGAAACAGGATCTGCCTTGAAAAAGAAACCTCCAGGTGGCATTCCAACGGTACGTACCCCAGAGAACATTGCAGCTGCTAGAGCTGCAAAGGAGAGAAGTCCTCGCCGCTCCGTTCGACAGCATGCATCTTCGCTAGGGATTAAGCGACGAAGCTTACAAAGAATACAGCACGAATTAGACTTCCATCCCTATAAGTTGCAGATTTTGCAACACTTACATGAACGAGACCCAGCGTCACGTATGGAGTTTAGTAGCCAGATATTGCCTAAATCAACGAGGACGCGAATTTCCTTGGTAACTTATGGATATCAGACGAAGCCCATTTGCACCTGAACGGATTCTTGAACAAAGAGAATTTTCGTTATTGGGCACAGGACAATCCTTGAGGGGTTCACCAGCAACCACTACATAGCGCCAAGGTCACAACATGGTGTGCTGTATCATGTCATGTGTTATCGGCGTTTATTTTTTTGAACGTGAGGATGGTAGTGCAGTGACAGTAACATACGCTCGATATGTTGAAATGCTTCAAACATTCTTTACACCGAGACTGTACGAGCTTAATCTTAACGTCGAAAACATGTGGTTTCAGCAGGACGGAGCCACGTCACACACTGCTCGACAGTCGATGGCAGCAGTTCGTCAGTTGTTCGGAAGACTCATTGTTTCACGTAACGGTGACATTGCATGGCCTGCGAGATCCCCTGATCTTAGTGTGTGCGACTTCTTCCTGTGGGGATATCTTAAAGGCAAGGTGTACCGTACACGTCCTGCAACAATCCATGAACTGAAGGAGAACACTGAAAACGAAATCACAGCCATCCCCAAGATTTGCTACACCGCGCATTCCAGAGTTTTCATAAAAGGCTGTTAGAGTGTGAACGCCGAATGGGAGCACATCTTTCTGATGTCATCTTTAAAAAGTAAAGAGACACTTTTGGACATTTTGATTGTAAAGACATACTGAATAATGGCATACTGAGGATATTCACCTTCGTTAATAAATTACTAGTTTTATGAATTTATTCATGGAAATGACGTTATTTCGAAATTTCCCGTTTCCCTGCGCCACCCTGTATTATTGATTGTTCCTTAGGTATTGTCTTAGTAATTTGCTTGATATCTCATCAGCAAGGTTGTTTAAGATTTGAAAATGGTCCTCATGCCTGAGCAGGTAGTACGTGTCATTATTTGGTAACTGAAGTTTTAGCTGTGATGCGACGTCGTCGGAGAGGTGGCACTCATACGCCACATGGTCCGGGGTGCCCTGTGGAACCCCACAGCCACACGTTGGTGTAGCCCGTTTCCCAAACCGGTATAGGTATGCCGGGTAGGGTCCATGTCCAGTAAGAAAGTGCAGCAGTCCTCTTGATGGCTTGAGATGTTTGAGCTGGAGTCGCTTCTTGATATTAGACAACAGTTCGTGTGTTCGACGACCTGTTTTGTCATTATCCCATTGCTCCTGCCATAGCTCCTCCCCCCTATGTTTAATTTCAGATTTAGTGCCCAAGTATGTCCCCATTAGTTCAAATATTTTATCTCTTTTTCCCTCTTGAACCCAATACCAGGCAGCCTGTTCCCTCATTTTGATATCCAGGGGACCAAGCCCCATTATTACTAGTAGCGCCCCCCCCCCCCCCCCCCCCCCATCGGTGTCGTCCTGTATGCCTCTATAGAGCGCAGGAGCACATTTCGCTGCACTCTCCTAGCGGCCATGGCGGGCATGACCCTCGTGAGCCTGTGAGCCCAGACTCCTGACCCGTATCCTACAATTGATGTCAAAATGCTGTTATGATGCAATTCTATAAGGTCAGGTGGCAAATGAAATCACTTATGTCCAATCCCCATCAAGATGTTTAATGTTTCAAGCGATCTCTGTGTCACTGTGTCAATGTGTGATGTATAGCTCCACTTCTCATCGACGACTACGCCTAGGTATCGGGCCTTACGGCGCCGAAGAACTGGCGAGCGGTCTATTGTTACCGTAGGATTGTCCCTTGAGTAGCAAGTAAGTGGACTTACTAGGTGATATCGTCATTTTGGTATTGTGACACCATGTAGTTAGAATGGATATAGCCCTTTCAATTTTAGGTTCCAACTCTTCGTTTCTACGACCGCCGACCAGCAGGAAGAGGTCGTCTGCGGAGGCTACGCCCTCTAGCACATCATCGCTAGTCTGCAGATTATCTATGAGTGACCAGAATGAGATTTCCACTCTGCAGCGGAGTGTGCGCTGATGTGAAACTTCCTGGCATATTACAACTGTGTGCCGGACCGAGACTCGAACTCGGGACGAAATGTTACAGGGCTTGACAAAATTATCTGAGAGAAATTCTGAAGTAGTTGTGTCTTGTTAGTTGAGCACTCTCCTAGCGGCCATGGCGGGCATGACCCTCGTGAGCCTGTGAGCCCAGACTCCTGACCCGTATCCTACAATTGATGTCAAAATGCTGTTATGATGCAATTCTATAAGGTCAGGTGGCAAATGAAATCACTTATGTCCAATCCCCATCAAGATGTTTAATGTTTCAAGCGATCTCTGTGTCACTGTGTCAATGTGTGATGTATAGCTCCACTTCTCATCGACGACTACGCCTAGGTATCGGGCCTTACGGCGCCGAAGAACTGGCGAGCGGTCTATTGTTACCGTAGGATTGTCCCTTGAGTAGCAAGTAAGTGGACTTACTAGGTGATATCGTCATTTTGGTATTGTGACACCATGTAGTTAGAATGGATATAGCCCTTTCAATTTTAGGTTCCAACTCTTCGTTTCTACGACCGCCGACCAGCAGGAAGAGGTCGTCTGCGGAGGCTACGCCCTCTAGCACATCATCGCTAGTCTGCAGATTATCTATGAGTGACCAGAATGAGATTTCCACTCTGCAGCGGAGTGTGCGCTGATGTGAAACTTCCTGGCATATTACAACTGTGTGCCGGACCGAGACTCGAACTCGGGACGAAATGTTACAGGGCTTGACAAAATTATCTTAGAGAAATTCTGAAGTAGTTGTGTCTTGTTAGTTGAGCACATCATCACGAAATCTTATTTTGTGTAAGTATGTCTTCAGCTTGTTTGACTATCTTCCCTTGTTTTCTGTGTTCAGTATTTATTTCATCTGAACTTTCAACCACAGTCAACACAGAAGCGTCATATTGCACAAAGCAAAGCTAACAGTACAAGTAATAATCATAAGGTTTTGATTAATACCTTGGCAAAGTAGCGTTCCATTATAAATCTGTTGTTGGATTGCACGTACATGTCTACGGTCCTAGTACAGATTGAAAATCAAGCGCCACAGCACCTTAGCACACCGTTAGAAAGGCAAAAACAAAATGGCGTAACCAATCGATAAAGTAGAATATTGTGCACTAATTCGTTTTATGAATCTGAAGAGGAACAGCATAGCATTTACTCATTTAAAATGATGCGACGCATGTACCCGTCAGAAACTTCGACATCGATTCATCTGACTGGTGCGTCAGGGCTGCTGGCATCTGAGGGCAGCCAACCCCTTCGACACACCTTAGATGGGATTGCCTGCCGTCAGGCGCTACAACAGCCGCGAGACACCACTCAGCTGAATCCATGTCAAAGTTCCTGACAGGCAAATTTTTAAAATGCTCAACAAAGGTGCGAGGGTTGCACCATGGGTGTTGCCGAACTGGGGGTTCTTCACGTACATGTCCAAGTCGCACCTCTTCGCGACTACGCCATAAGAGGGCACGTAACAGGAGGGCTGAAAAAACATAAATACCCGTTGTTGCTTTGGATCACGTTTAAATTTCGTCGAAGGTTTTGAACGGTCCCTAGTGGTTCCAGACCATATACCAGTGCAAAAATTGCGGTCACACTACACTCGAAAGAGGTCAGATAACATTTAATGGGGCTGCAGCTCCACAATGCCCTTCTTGGTTCTTGGGGGGGGGGGGGGGGCGGAGGGTTCAAATGGCTCTGAGCACTATTTCGATCCCGAAATATATTGACTCCCATAATGCCACCGTCTGATAGCTTTTAGGGTCTAGAGGAGGTACATCTGAAACGTTTTCCTCGGATACCCACAAGCAAAGCGCGTGATTTCAACGCTGGGGCTCACTGTTATAATTTCCATCGCAGAGGCGTCCATCGTGTCACAAGTTCACTGGAACATTGGGCAGAATGTTGATGAAATATGATATCGGTAACAATCCTTGCACCTCATATGAACGTCTTGTTTGTGGCGTTTTTTTCCCTCATGTATCGACATGTAGCTGTTTCAAGCGTCGCCGAGGCCGAGGGAGACGTCGCAGGGCGCCAGGCTTATGCGCAGTTATAGAAGAAGGTTGTAGGCCCGTTGGAGCCAGATTTCACGCTAATGCGTCGCAATGAGAGATTCTTACGGGGTTTCAAAAAAAGTGATCACTGAATTTTGTTGCGCAGTGTATAATGACGAGGTGCTAAACAACTAAGTAAGGCTTGAATTACAAAAGGGAAAGAATATACACCGAACTGCACCCGGAATTTTATGAGTGTCTCAACAATAAAATGCTTCGTAGGGATAGGAGCTACTCAAATAATACTATATTTCTCCTCTGCATATTTGAGTAATGAACATAGAAATCAAAGTCTGTGGACAACAGGCTTATTGGGATATTCAAAGTTCATTTAATTTCTACTCCTCGTAAAATACACCGACGGAAAAAAATCGCTACACCAAAAAGACAATTAAGCAAGAGTAATGAAATTTCGGGAATACATTTCTCTAGGTAACATATCTAAGTGATTAACAATGCAAGACCACAGGATAATGTAAGCGCGAGATAAGCTATCGCAAATGTGGAATGATAGTACATTACTAACTGGTTTAACCACCAGAATGTTGAATGCAAGCATGCAAACTTGTGTTGCACAGGTGCCGGATGTCAGTTTGTGGAATGGAGTTCCATGCCTGTTGCACTTGGTCGCTCAATTCAGGGACGGTTAGTGACGTTTGTGGATGGCGCTGGATTTGTCGTCCGATGATGCCCAGTACGTGCTCGATTGGAGACAGATGTGGTGATCGAGCAGGACAAGGCAACAGGTTGGCACTTTGTAGCGCATGTTGAGTTAAGTAGCGGTATGTGAGCGAGCGTTATCCTGCTGGAAAACACCACCTGGAATGTTGTCCATGAATGAGAGCACAACAGGTCGAATCACCAGACTGATGCACAGTTTTGCAATCACGGTGCGCGGGGTAACTCGAGAGTACTCCTGCTGTCATACAATATCGCACCCCAGACTATAGCTCCAGGTGTAGGACCAGTGTGTCTAGAACAGAGACAGGTTGGTTAAAGGCCCTCAACGGGCCTTGTTCTAACCTACACACGGCCATCAGTTGCACCGAGGCAAAACCAGCTTTCATCAGAAAACACATCAAACCTCCAACCTGCCCTCCAAGGAGCTCTCGCTTGACACTACTGAAATTACAAATTGTGGTCATTTGGGGTCAGCGGTTGCAGGCTACAGGGCGTCTGGCTTTAAGCTGTCCTTGTGGTAGCCGATTTGTAACATTATGCCACTGTGGTGCCAACTGCTGCTCGAATTGCTGCTGCAGATGCAATACGATGCGCCTGAGCCATACGCCAAACACGATGATCTTCTCTCTAGGTTGTCCTCCGTGTCTGTCCGGAGACCGTTCTTCTTGCAACCGTACATTCTGGTGACCACCGCTGCCAGCAATCATGTACAGCGGCTACATTCCTGTCAAGGCTTCATGTACACGATCTCGTTTAATTTAGAGAGGTGCTGATAATGGCGTCTCTGTCGCCTTAAAGGCATTCTTGACTAACATCAACGCATCACGTCCAATCTCAAAGGTAACTAACGGTCACGACCGTTACAGTGTGTATTAAAGCAACCTTGATCTGCATCCTCATGGTGGCGGTACTACAGTCACTCTTATGCGACTTGCGCAAAATTTGAATATATATCATCTTGCAGATGTAGAAAGACGCCTACAAACTTCCGTTTGTGTTGCACAACTCCTACTTGATGTTGCGATTTTTTTTTCGCCAGTGTAGTTTGTGTCATAGGTTTATCACTTTCCATTGTTTTTGGATCTCCAGTAACTTTAATTAATTAAGATTTAGCTGACTACGTATAAATGACCGTCAGCTTGTAAATCAGCCAGCTTGAGTACGGTTGTTGGGCTGTTTCCCATGCTCGTTAAGACAAAAGCTGGACTCGTCACCTCATTTCGCCTTAGAGAATATGTTGCATACGCAGTTCAAATACGATAACACACACAACAAAGGCCGGCTGTAGAGGCCGAGCGGTTCTAGGCGCTACAGTCTGGAACCGTGCGACCGCTACGGTCGCAGGTTCGAATCCTGCCTCGGACATGGATGTGTGTGATGTCCTTAGGTTAGTTAGGTTCAAGTAGTTCTAAGTTCTAGGGAACTGATGACCTCAGAAGTAAGTTCCATAGTGCTCAGACCCATTTGAACCATTTTGAACACAGCAAAGTTTACAAGTCTCACAGACAAACCATGGACACTAATTCCCTCCCTTAGGTCAAAATGTACCGCACATTCTTTCAGACGTCTGCCCGCCACACTTCCTCTCCTAGATCCGCAGCACTCTACCTGCAGTCTGGCCAGTAACCCGGACACGGGCTGTGAGCACAGTTGGTTTCGAAGAAGCGACGCTACCCTGGGACGACGGAAACAGCCTCGTTACTTATTCAACCGGATCAACTCGGAGGTTCCGATTCGAATAGCCTGAAAGCTCCGCCTTCGGAAAAACCGCTCCATGACTAGCACTACCGTAAACTGTATGGAAGGACGTGGAAACCAATACGAAGATATGAGCAAATGTACTTCCGTAGCTTTTACCTCCATACCTGACACATAGAAGCTATAATATTCAGTTGGTCCAACCCTTCTCCAATACTGTCTGTGTCACTGGGACTCTAAATAACGAACACACCTAAAATTCATCTGATTTAGAGGACTTTCTAATTTTTTCTCAGGCTTTTTTTTGTGAAATAGCTGCGTATCACGAAGCACTGGTTTCATTTGACCTATCGGAACTGTGAATAGAATCTCATTTTTTGGACAGCCGAGCAATGTGTACAGAGTGATGGCCTGCACGTTGGGTTCGGAGCCAAGAGCGGTCCTATCTTTTGTTTCACAGAAGAGCGCCTGCCCGAGGCTCCGCTGTCGGCCAACACAAATACACGACGGTGGCTTTGCGCTCTCTTCATCGCGTCGCATGTCAAGAGTGGCGATGTTCAAATAGCTCTTTCTACAATGTATTACTCAATTTGAAAGTATAAGAGGCGATCAAAAATTTTCCGTTCGAAAGCCACACCAGCCTCTTGTCTAAAAGTCTGTGCTTGCGCTGGGTTATGTATATGCTAGAGCAACGCCCTCAGACGGAAAATTTTTAATCGGCCCACATGATACGTCAAGTATTTATTGATATAACATGAAGCAAACAAATTTCTCATTTTCCTTGTTGTCTTTTCAGCCATCCTACTTCAAATGTGATTTTCCTATTCCTTGTACCTGGACTTTTAACTTTATCCCAATATTCCCATATTCGTTTTGTATGCATTCCTTCCTCGCTTCAAGCCACGTTTTATCAGTTTTTAGTTTTGGATTTTCTTGGAAAACAAGCTGTGCATGGCGCCTCTTCTTGACTAGAAGGCGTTTCTGTACATCCTCCTGTGCTCTTCCCGCTTCTTGCCAGTCTTTTCCTACGTGTGAGGTTTATTTGTGGAGAACGTAGCGGTTATATGATTGCTCAGTCTGGTAGCACGCCTACGAGGAATGTGGCACTAGAAGACCATCCTCCTCCTACAAACGTTCTCTGCGGTCTCTAGTGTTCGTAGTTGTTGCATCTTCTGAATTCACCAGTTTCTTGGACTCGACATATGAGTTTCCTCAAGATTTGTCTCTCTACGTTCCGAGAGCTTACGTACTTACAAGAGTCAACCAATGTATTACTTCCTCCTGCTTATATCTCGCAAAAAGGCCATGAAGATAAAATTAGATAGATTCGGGATCACATGGGAGTTCTCCAGCTATCATTATTCCCGTGAACCTTTCGTAATTGGAACAGGAAAAGAGGGAAGTAACAGTGGTACACCTTCCGGAACACACCGTAAAATGGCATGTGGACTATAGATGTAGATGTAGCGCTGTACTTTCATTATTCTTCGTTTTTCCAAGTGTTACCAGTCTATGTCAACTGTGCACACATCCTCAGAAAGAAACTGCGAGAAATAACTTTCTCACAACCTATGGGATTGTTTCCAGAACGGTTCTTTCGCCTTTTAGCAGAGCATCCTATTTCAAAACTTCCCATAAGATCAAAACTTTGTGCCATTCCAGAAATATTCGGAAGGTAGGAGAGAAGTACTATCAGAGGTGAAGCTGTATTGATGGGAGGGGAGGGGGGGGGGCGGTCGTTGGCCTCAGCTCGTCGTTGAGTGGTTAGTGTCACTTGGTTGCTGGTTCGATACACAACTGCCTCAGAGATTTTCTTCGGTCAGGGGCCAGGATGTTTGTATATCCATTGACGCAGAAGTCACTGAAGTGGCATCAAACAGAAAGATTTCCACCATGCCATAAGATCATTTCAGTTCACTTGGTACGAGCAGTGACCATGGAAGGCAATATTCTGGATTTGGATTCACGTCAGGCATAAACTTTTCATCTGCTGGGAAGTTTTAACCGACACACTCTCTGCTCCAGAGTGAAAGACGCTTTCTGAAAACAGTTTTAATCAATGAGCAAATTTCATAAATGTGCTCTGCATCTCAAACAAGCAGTGCCCCTTTGCGTGTGGAGTTGTACTTTTACACAAGAGATGGTGCTCCAGAATGTAATTACCATCTAAGAACCATACATAACAAATGGAGTGCACAATCTTATCATTGTCTCTGGCCTCATCGACCGCAACCTAACTTCATTTCCTTCAATATTTTCGTTTAATTTTGTATCGATGTTCTTCAACGTGTGCGCTGAATGGTCAGAAACAGCAGAGCGAGTACGGAGCTAATGTTGAGAGCTGCATACATTAGGAATCAAGGCGTTCCTTTGACGTCAAACCGGCTTCCTTTCTTCCCGCTACAATTCCGCGAGTATGACGAAGCTTGCAGAAGTGTAAGGCTAGTCCCGAACTAGTACAGAAGCTGAGTGAACAATTTTATTGTTATGAAGTAGCACTGACAGGGCGGAAATGATCGATTGTCAGGATCAGAGGCTTCTCTAACGAAGCTGTGTTTATGTAAGACTGTGGAGGCCGTAAGACGAAAATTATGTGATGTGATGTGTACAATTGCAGATGTGCTCCACAAGAGGAAGAATGGTGTCTGAAAAATGTTGGATGCTGTAGCCCGCGCTACAGGCGAACGACATGCAACGTTAATAGAGATTAAATACAAAATAAATTGACAGCAGACACACACACACACACACACACACACACACACACACACACACACAGAGAGAGAGAGAGAGAGAGAGAGAGAGAGAGAGAGAGAGAGAGAGAGAGAGAGACGTTTGCTCGTTTTCTGACATCCTAAACTAGTAAATAATGCAGTGAAGAACATCACTAGTAAATAAATGTAATATACGAGGGTGATTCAAAAAGTAATGCCTCCCGTATCATTGTACTTTTATATAATGATCATCATAACCAACGCTGGAATAGTCCACTTGTACCCGACAAGAGACTCAAATGACGAGTTTTCAGATAAATGGACAGTGACGAAGACTATGATTTCGGAGATGACGTCACAGGACCCGAACGCGAGTTTAAAGCGAATAATTCTTGATCCCTATTAATGACTGCTGCGGCTGACTTTATTATTAGACAGTGGTACATTTGGGAGCAGTTTCCCAGTGGTTTGCCCATCCTCGCCCGGTAGCTTTAGTTACTCAACGATGGTAAGGAGCGTTTCACACTTCGTGCCTTTATAAGCAACCACGTAACGTTGCCAAGTATTATTTTCTACTTAAAAATATCTAGAAAAGGTATTTATGTTGTTTAAATCTATTAAACTTTCAAAATTACGTAGTTTAACAATAAAATTTGAATGATTTGCTCCCAAGTGCCGTTTTAACTTGCTAGGGATCATATTTACTGCAGCAAAAACTTTCAAACTCAGTACAAGCTACGGACTCCCTTTAGCATTGTCATTTTTTGATGTAAACATCAAATCTAAATTATTGTCGTCACGTGTACGATATTTTTGTTAAATCAGATCCCTACCGCTGCTTTGTGGCGTCTCCTCTTTATCTACAGTCACATATTGGTTACTCGAGCTCAATAGAAACTTGTCAATTTTTTGAGTGATAAGAACAACTTTTAAGAATTTACGTAACGTACCTTACAATAGATCGAAACGTAAGTCAATCGATTTTTATTCGTATTGTTTGCCCGGGACACCTTTCTATACATTTTAGGGTAGTGAGAAGGAAATGAATAGGTTTTCTCGTTTTCTGACATCCTAAACTGGTAGCCGGCCGCGGTGTTCCAGCGGTTCTAGGCGCTTCAGTCCGGAACCGCGTGACTGCTACGGTCGCAAGTTTGAATCATGCCTCGGGCATGGATGTGTGTGATGTCCTTAGGTTAGTTAGATTTAGGTAGTTCTAAGTCTAGGGGACTGATGACCTCAGATGTTAAGCCCCATAGTGCTCAGGGCCATTTGAACCATTTTTAAACTTATAGAGAATACAGTAAAGAACATCACTAGTAAATAAAAGTAATATACGAGGGTGGTTCAAAAAGTAATGCCTCCCGTGTCATAAAAATTTTGTAATGAACATATGGCAGCGGAACTAGAACAGATCATCGTAGCCTGAACTGACCCCTACAAAACGTGACCGTTCAACATAGTCACCACGCATTAAACGTATACATTTGCGCCATCGTTGAACCCGGACTGCATCGGAATGGATGCAGGCGATCAGACAGGATGCTTACGTACGTATCAGCCATCAGAGTCGTATCTAGACTTATCAGGAGTCCCATATCACTCCAGCTGCACACACTCCACACCATTACAGACCCTCCTCCAGCTTGAACAGTCCCCTGCTGATATATAGGGTCCATGGATTCATGAGGTTGTCTCCATACCCGTACACGTCCATCCGCTCGATACAATTTGAAACGATACTTGTCCGACCAGGCAACATGTTTCCAGTTATCAACACTGGAATGTCATCAAGGGTACACGAGTGGGCCTTCGGCTCCGAAAGCCCATATCGATCATGTTTCGTTGGATGGTTCGCACGTTGACTCTTTTTGATGGCCCGGCATCGAATTGTGCTACAATTTTTGGAAGGGTTGCTCTCCTGTCACGCTGAACGATTCTCTTCAGTCGTCGTTGGTCCCGTTCTTGCAGATTTTTTTTTCAGACCGCAATGTCTTCGGAGATTTGATGTTTCACCGGATTCCGGATATTCACGGTACACTCGTGAAATGTTTTTACGGGAAAATCTCCCTCCCCCCACCTGGCCGGCCGCGGTGACCGTGTGATTCTAGGCGCTGCAGTACGGAACCGCGGGACTGCTACGGTCGCAGGTTCGAATCCTGCCTCGGGCATGGATGTGTGTGATGTCCTTAGGTTTAAGTAGTTCGAAGTTCTAGGGGACTGATGACCTAAGATGTTAAGTACCATAGTGCTCAGATCCATTTGAAAAATTTTTTTTTGAAAGTCCTCTCTTCATCGCTACCTCGGATATGCTGTATACTATCGCTCGTGCGCCGACTATAACACCACGTTCAAACTCACTTAAATCTTGATAACCTGCCATTGTAGCAAGAGCAACCGATCTAACAACTGCGACAGACACTTGTTGTCTTACATAGGCGTTGCAGGGCAGTATTCTGCCTGTTTACACATATCTGTATTTGAATACGCATGTCTATACCAGTTTGTTTGGCTCTGCAGTGTATAACAGACAAGTTACAGACCAACAAGAGCATAAGAGACAGGTCTCAAACGCGGTAGAAACTACGTTGTGTTGCAAAGACAATCCGTGGAGATCAAAACCTCTTCAGGGAGGCCAGAATGAGATATTATATGTCAACAATTAGGAATACCGCACTGTACGTAGCGGTGATGATCATCTCGGGCAAGTTAGCCTGTATCCGGCTGGAGCAGGAGGAACGAAAGATCTTGAGAGATGTGGGGCACGAAAATGAAAGGCGATGTCTGGATACACAGATCAAGCCAGGAGCTGACTGAGAGGGTTGAATCAATTTCAAGCGTGATACGAAAGAGTTCTACATCCACATCTACATCCACCTGACGGTGTGTAGCGGAGGGTACCTTGAGTACCTCTATCGGTTCTCCCTTCTATTACAGTCTCGTATTGTTCGTGGAAAGAAGGATTGTCGGTATGCCCCCGTGTGGGCTCTATCTAATCTCTCTGATTTTATCCTCATGGTCTCTTCGCGAGATATACATAGGAGGGAGCAATATACTGCTTGACTCCTCGGTGAAGGTATGTTCTGTAAACTTCAACAAAAGCCCGTACCGAGCTACTGAGTGCCTCTCCTGCAGAGTCTTCCACTAGAGTTTATCTATCATCTCCGTAACGCTTTCGCGATTACTAAATGACCCTGTAACGAAGCGCGCTGCTCTCCGTTGGATCTTCTCTATCTCTCCTATCAACCCTATCTAGTACGTATCCCACACCGCTGAGCAGCATTCAAGCAGTGGGCGAACAAGCGTACTGTAACCTGCTTCCTTTGTTTTCGGATTGCATTTCCTTAGGATTCTTCCAATGAATCTCAGTCTGGCATCTGCTTTAGCGACGATCAACTTTAAATGATCATTCCATTTTAAATCACTCCTAATACGTACTCCCAGATAATTTATGGAATTAACTGCTTCCAGTTGCTGACCTGCTATATTGTAGCTAAATGATAAGGGATCTTTCTTTCTATGTATTCGCAGCTGAGATGTACTGGGCTCTTCATGAGGGTGGTGGACAACACGTTGACCAAGAAGATACGGAACGCTTCACGTTTAACAAGGAACAACTGGACGAAAGAAGTCACGGGGAATCGGAAAACAACTGGAATAGGTGAAAAAAATCCATACGGAGCAGTGCGGGTTAGGTCCAGTTATAAGAATACAATGGAAGGTCATAGGCTGATACCAGAACCAAATTCAAGATTACTGAAGCAGAGAGAACCGAGAGAAGCGAGAGAATGAAGAGGTTTTTGGAAGAAAGGAAACATGCTGAACAACTTACCCTTCTTCTTAAAGTGTCGAAACAAACGAAATAATAATAGCTTCAGTAGCCTCCTTAACCTTCGAAGCATCGATTGTACGCAAATGAAGAGTTTTACAGACTTCAGTTGGCGATGGTAGAACAAATATATCTCCTTATTTTAGAACAAATTTTATTTGGACTTGGCTGTTATCTGAGGTGCTTACCCTATGGGACACTTCGTATTCAGTTAAGGCAGTAATATTTTTAACGTGACTTGCTTAGCGACGTAGTTGTGGCAAGGATTTGTGGCTGACGTGACTTTTGTGTTAAAAGTGGCGGTAGGCCGAGTGCGCGGGCGAGCACCTGTGGGTGTGTGGGACTGCCAGCCGCAGCTGTGCCGACACGCACCTGTTGCTGGCCGGACTTGTTGCATGCTGCGCCCCAACCCCCTTCTCTCGCGTTCCATCGGTCTGCGGCGAGGCGGAACAAGTGCCAGCGCTTCCTGAACCCACAACTAGCCAACTGGAGCCGGGCGTCGCGCCCACCTGATTGGAACGCCACCACTAAAGAAGCACGTTGCGAATCTGCCACTGGCGCGAACGTGGTTTCGCTGGCATTACAAAAAATAAGATGCCCTTTAGCTCACAGATTTATTCCTAAGTGGAACTCCTCTGTTCTGAGGTTTCTGTCCTCAGGCACGTGCCACTGACGGGAATAAAATGGATACACGTGGAGTATCATCGGTGGGTGCTACACTACCCTAAGCTGGTCAAACCCCGAATTTACTTCACAGGAAGACCGCTTTCTGGCTACCGAGCGATATGGCTCAGAGTTTAAGACAGAGGGCCCGTATTCGTCAGAAATGAGGTTAAAATCGGTGTCCGACGATACTAATTTTGGCATATATCCTCCACTAGCGTCCGCCTGCTTAGCTGAATTTTCATGTCTGAACAACTTTGAATGTCTTTAAAAAAACTTTTCCTGATTCTTTCTGGTAATTTAGTCAGCAACAGAATATTCCGTTGTATTTCTTTAACATCTGCATAATTGCTATGATCAAACTGTTTTTGTTTAAATCATTTCATGTATAACATGTGTGCATGTTTAGTAGATGTACTTAGTATGTATTTGTAATGTGTAACATTGTCCCTTATATATATAATGTGCTTGTCTTCCATGCAGCGGGCCCGGGTTCGATACCCGGCCGTGTTGGAGATCTTCTCCGCTCATGGACTGGGTGTTTTGTTGTCCCTGTCATCATTTCATCCTCATCACCGGCACGCGAGTCGCCCAATGTGGCGTCGACTGAAATAAGACTCGCACTCGGCGGCCGAACTACCCCGGCCAGCAATGCCATAGGATCATATCTTTTTTTTCCTCCACTAGCTTTCAAATTGCCTAGTTTTGCACTTCTGATCCTCTTGGTGGCGGTGGGACGCTACACTTTGACACGTTCCCTTTTTCAGTTGACAGTCCAGCTGAGGACAATCCGTCCGGGGAGTCGTGCGCTTTAGCACACCGATCCCGGTATTCGGGGAAGCGCGCCATCCCCAGATAAAATCCGTCGGGCAGATTAACGATGGAGGCTGGTGTGATGGCCAGACTGCATGTGGTTTTTAAGTTCAAAAATGGTTCAAATGGCTCTGAGTACTATGGGAAAAACATCTGAGGGCATCAGTCCCCTAGAACTTAGAACTACTTAAACCTGACTAATCTAAGGACATCACACACATCCATGCCCGAGGCAAGATTCGAACCTGCGACTGTTGCGGTCGCGCGGTTCCAGACTGAAGAGCCTACAACCGCTTGGCCACAGCGGCCGGCTGTGGTTTTTAGGCGGTTTCCCACATATAACTAAGTGAATACCAAGCTGGTACCGTCCTGCCTCATAGTTACACGATTCGCAAATATTTCGTCCACGATCTCACGCTTTCAAATGGGATAACAGTAGATGAAGGCTGATAGGATACACGGATTCTGTGCCGTGGGGGAAAAGGGTGGCGACAGGAAGATCATCTGGTTAGCATCTACATTGTCAAATGTAATAATTAACATGTCGATCTCGTGCACATACCGGATCAGGGAAAAGGAGTCCAGCAGAGAACGAGTGCTCACAGAAGACTATGCGGATTTAGCTCCACATCTAATGATTCCTGCATTCTGCCGTGTTTTAGAAGAGCGCAGCAGTTGGGTGGATAGTTCTCGGAGTTTCAGCTGAATAGCAGCGAGTCATTATTATTTCTTCTTGACTGGAATCCCTGCAGTTATTCTTTAGCCACATACGGTGGAAAAGTCTAAACTACTACACAGTACTCAGTTTCATCACTGTATGGTCTAGACTGATCTGATCCAGTCGTTATTGTGCTTTACTAGACAAGATTATCGGACGTTCAGAAGTGACTTCTGTAAATATAGCTGCAAAAATGAACTGGGTCAAGATTTTTAAGGTCGCAGCTAATGTGAGATTTCAATGGTGGCCTCTAGTTGCCTAACATAATAACATTGCTGTGTTTGGAAAACAGGCTGTGTAAAAGGAGACAGGAGAACAAGCATGTGGATAGCCATGTGACCGAATTTCATGCTCTAGTTTTAATAGCTGGTTACAACGGCGGACTGAGTCCATTTATCATGAGAACCAGGTGGGGTATAAACATGCACTTCTCCGTTTCTCTGCAACACGCCGTAACAGATCTTTCATTATTGATGATGTGGCCACTGCCACACTTATTGACACAGATTTCAACTGTTTTCCTGTTAATTATCATCTTAACATTTCCCATAGAATGACAATATCAACGTGTTTAGTTTCACTGTGTTGACAACAGGGATTCCTTACTGCATATGCTATTCGATGCACACGAATCTTGCTACAGGCAGGTATTAGCATGTGATTTGACTGAACAGTGTAGATTGCCATTTTCCTCGCTTCAAGCCTTCAAAGGCGGTATGACGACGCACCCACACCAATCTTTGGGCACTGTGCCATGTGACTGTAAAAGGGTTCATGTGATACAGTGGACTTTACATCCTACAGTGAAGAGAAGGTTTTGGATTGTGTGGATGACAAACCGGCTCCAAGTTGACAGCTGTTCCCCCTGTGATTACGGTTGCAAGGTGTCCGGCTAAGAAGCCGGACATATCCGAAATTTTGCGGTCGTGTCCGGCCAAATATATACACGTCTGGCGTGTCAGGCTTTTGTTAGGCTCTTTAGCAATGTTATAGAGAACGCGCAGTTATGGCTATCCTTGTAGTTAATCTGTTTTTTTTTTTATTCGAACCGATGTACTCTCGGTGGACCACACTGCCGACTATTAACGAAGATGCTACCATATAGAATTGGTTCCCAGACCTGTGAGTAGCTCGAAGACTTCTTCAGTAGCAGAACCCAGTAAGTAGTCCTCGACGGCTAACGTTCACCAGAGGCACGGGTATTGTCAGGAGTGCCCCAGGGACGTGTGAGAGGACCGGCATCATTTTCTATATGCATAAATGATCTGGCCGACAGGGTGAGCAGCAATCTGTGGCTGTTTGCTGTTGACGCTGTGGTGTATGGGAAAGAGTCGGCGTTGAGTGACTGTAGGAGGATACAGGATGAGTTCGACAAAATTTTTAGTTGGTTTGCTGAATGGCAGCTAACTCCAAATGTAGAAAAATGCAAGTTAAGGGAGATGAGTAAAAAAAATGGTTTAAATGGCTCTGAGCACTATGCGACTTAACTTCTGAGGTCATCAGTCGCCTAGAACTCAGAACTAATTAAACCTAACTAACCTAAAGACATCACACACATCCATGCACGAGGCAGGATTCGAACCTGCTACCGTAGCAGTCGAACGGTCCCAAACTGTAGCTCCTAGAACCGCACGGCCACTCCCGCCGGCAAGGAGATGAGTAACCCATAATGATTCAGTACAGCGTCAGAAGTGAGCTGCTTGCCGTAGTCACGTCGATTAAACGTCTAGGCGTAACGCTGCAAAGCAATATGAATTGGAATGAGCATGTAAGAAACGTAGTAGCGAAGGTGAATGATCGAATTTGATTTATTTGGAGAATTTTAGGAAAGAGTGATTCATCTGTAAAGAGGACCGCAAATAGGACACTTGTGCGACCTATTTTTGAGTAATGTTCAAGTTTTTTGGGATCCGCACCAGGTCGGATCGAAGGAAGACATCGAAGCAATTTAGATACGTGCTGCAAGGTTTGTTACCGGTGTGTTCGAGCAACAAGGAAGTCTTACGGAGATGTTTCGGGAATTCAAACTGGAATCTCTGGAGGGAAGGCGACGTTCTTTTCGAGGAGCACTATTGTTACAACTTACCCAGAGAACCGGCATTTGAGGCTGACTGTAGAACGATTTTACGTAAGGACCACGAAGATAATATTAGAGACACTCGTACGGATGCATATGGACAGTCTTTTCTCATTCACTCTATTTGCGAGTGGAACAGGAAAGGAAAAAGGAAATGGCTAGTAGTGGTACAGGATACCCTTCACCAGGCACCTCACGGTGGCTTGCGGAGTATGTATGTAGACGTAGATGTAGACCACGGACACGGTGAGCCCTCGAAATGGAGTTGCAGAAACACATCTCGTGTCCAAACGGTCGTTTCGTCCGTCCTCGAAGCTTCCGTGGCGTCGTAAGAAATTACAATCGCGGCCACTGGCAGAATCTACGCCCTCCTGACGACGTGCGATGCGCAGACACACTGCACACTGCACCACAGATTATTCGGGAAAGTTTAATGGCGTACCCGGATTAATTCCCTACACCGCTACACGTGTAAAATCAGTCTAAATAAGAGACGGCAGCGTCTCTTCGACCGCGAAACAGGATTAAACTTAACAAGCCAAAAGTCAATAATTAAAAGCCCTGCAGCTGCCTAACTATTTCCAGGAGAGGTTTATGGATCCGGACACTGGACTGGAATAAATTAATAAACCACCTCTAACTGGCCCTAACGATTCCCACCGATAATCACAATACAATAAAGCCTAAACACAGTTCAGTGCCAACAGAGGAAAAAGCCCCACGAATATACAACACTCAAACCTGCACGCAAATAAATGAAATGTACTGGTATAAATTAACCCTAGCCAAGCCTCCCACTT
The DNA here is from genome assembly GCF_023897955.1 of Schistocerca gregaria. Classification (NCBI taxonomy): domain Eukaryota; kingdom Metazoa; phylum Arthropoda; class Insecta; order Orthoptera; family Acrididae; genus Schistocerca; species Schistocerca gregaria. The sequence goes on from NC_064931.1 coordinate 565,937,300, forward strand.
TTATTCAACATCACCTTCAGCTAGCTAATAGCTCCCCACTCTACTATGACGTTTCCGTCTTTACCATACAAGTGCACCATACAAGTGCACATTATTTCAAATTCAGTTGCCAATAATACAGTGAGGTGACGAAAGTCCTGCCACCGGCCCTGCCGCAGTGGTAAAACAAATTCCCATTAGGTACCGAAGTTAAGTGCTGCCGGGTTGGCAAGCACTTGGATGGGTGACCGTCTGTTCTGCCGAGCGCTGTTGGCAAGAAGGGTGCACCCAGCCCTAGTAAGGCCAATTGAGGAACTACTTCATGGGGAAGTAGCGGCTCCGGTCACGAAAACTGACAACGGCCGGAAGAGTGGTGAGCTGACCACATGCCCCTCCATATCCGCATCAGGTGACGCCTGTGGGTTGAGGATGACACGGTGGTCAGTCGGTACTGTTGAGCTTTCAAGGGTTGTTTGGAGGGGGTTTAGTTAGACAAAAGTGCTAATATCGTATCAGGCCTCCCGTAGTGCAGCAACTCGACGTAGAATGGACTCAACAAGTCGTTGGAAGTCCCCTGCAGAAACATTGAGTCATGCTGTCACTGTAGCCGTCCATAATTGCGAAGGTGCTGCCGGTGTAGCATTTTTTGCACGAACTGATCTCTCGATTATAACCCATAAATGTTCGATGGGATTCATGTCGGGCGATCTGGGTGGTCAAAATCATTCGCTTGAATTGTCCAGAATGTTCTACAAACCAATCACAAACACCTGAGGTCCGGTGGCATGGCGAATTGTCATCCATAAAAATTGCATCGTCGTTTGGGAACATGAAATCCATGAATGGCTCTGCAAATGGTATCAGTTGGTCCAGAGCCCACACCATTATGATACCACCACCAGCTTGCACAGCACCTTGTTCACAACTTGGGTCCATGGCTTTGTGGGATCTGTGCCACACTCGATCCCTACCATCAGGTCTTACAAGCTGAAATCGGGACTCATCTGACTAGGGCACGGTTCTCCAGTCGTCTAAGGCCCAACAGATATGGTCACGAGTCCCGGATACGCGCTACAGGCGACGTGCTGTCAGCAAATGCACTCGCGCCGGTCGTCTGCTGCCATAGCCTATAACGCCAAATTTCACCATACTGCCCTAACAGATACATTCGTCGCACGTTCCACATTGATTTCTGCCGTTGTTTCACACAGAATTGGTTCACTGCTAGCAATGACAGCTCTGCACAAACGCCGCTGCTCTCAGTCGTTAAGTGAAGGCCGTCGGCACTTCTGTTGTGTCTGATGAGAGGTAAAGCCTGAAATCTGGTATTCTCAGCACACTCTCAACACTGGATCTCGGAATTTTGAATACCCTAACGATTTCCGAAATGGAATATCCCATGCATCAAGCTACAACTACCACTCCTCGCTGAATCTTATTTCCGTCGTGTGGTCATAATCACGCCGGAAACTTTTTCGCATGACTCATCAGAATAGAAATGACAGCTGTGCCAGTGCACTGCCCTTTTATAGCTCGTGTACGCGATACCACCGCCATTTGTATATGTGCGTATCGCTCCCCCAATGACACTTGTCACCTCAGTGTTATAACCGACAATGGAAATTCGATTACTGACGACGGTTGCAAGTTTAGGTTACACAAATCACACGGATTTCATCTTTCATAATGTTTTATTAACATTAAATTCAGTTCAATAAATTTACTATGTTTTTACGGAAAGCTCTCCTGGTAGTGCACCACCCACTCCTCTAGTGATACGATTCCAATGCTTCCAAAGTCTACTCTCAGAAGCTTTTACTGTCCATGTTTCAGAGCTGTACAAGGAGACTATCGCAGTGGTTATGACACTGGAGACGTATTCAGGAGGACCGAGGTCCATTTCCCGCATGGACATCCAAATTTAAGTTCAAAAAATGATTCAAATGGCTCTACGCACTATGGGTCATCAGTCCCCTAGACTTAGAACTACTTAAATCTAACTAACCTAAAGACATCACACACATCCATGCCCGAGGCAGGATTCTAACCTGCGACCGTAGCAGCAGTGCGGTTCCGGACTGAAGCGCCTAGAACCGCTCGGTCACAGCGGCTGGCCCAAATTTAGGTATCCCCTGGGGTCCCCAAATCGCTTAAAGCAAATGTCGGAGTATTTAGTCTGAACACTGGACTCGCATTCGGAAGGGCGAGGGTTCAAATCACCATTGCACCATCTAGCTTCAGGTTTTCCGTTATTTGCCTAAATTGCTTAAGGCCAATGCCAGGATGATGTCTCTGAATGGACACAGTCGATTTCCTTCCCCATCTTTCCCTAATCCGAGATTTTTCTCTGTCTCTAATGTCCTCGACGTCGACAGATTGTTAAACACTGATCTTCCTAGACCTCTGACACGATGCCCAATGACTGCGCCGCAGTTGCGTGACAGTTCCTGCCTGTCATCACCCCGAAGGCCACGAACACCAGCTGCCGAAAAGTTGGTCTGTATGACATCATATACTCCGAAGAATTTTACAGTGTGTGACTCCCATCTCTGTCTTTTTTTGTTAATTTTTCTTGTGAATGAGACATCATTCATTGCTTACGCTTGACAAGCCAGCACTGGGGTAAGCTTTACCTGTGAAACAGCTCTGTCGTAGACTGTTTGACCTATAGTTCATTATTGGTGGACTGATAAGACGAGAAATGAGGAGGTGCTCCGCAGAATCGGTGAGAAGACGAACATGTGGAAAACACTGACAAGGAGAAGGGACAGGATGATATGACATGTGTTAAGACATCAGGGAGTACCTTCCATGGTACTTCAGGGAGCTGTAGAGGGTAAAAACTGTAGAGGAAGGCAAGAGATTGGAATATATCCAACAAATAAGTGAGGAAGATAGGCGAAAGCGCTACTTTGGGATGAAGAGTTTGCTACAGGGGACGAATTCTTGGCGGATCGCATGAAACCAGTCTGAAGACTGATGACATGTATTTTGTGAATAAGCCTTCTGGATCGCTTAATATTCACTGTTCAGCCACATTAATGTTAGCATCTGTCAAAAGACTGAATCAACACGTTTTGCAGCATCTGCAGAGTCAGTGAGGTTCTGGACGATACTAACAGGGATGCGCAGCCTTTGCAACTACATTGCCGTGGCCAGATGTGCTAGATTTCTGGCTGAGGATTGATGGCGTGAAAAGCCCGATAGAGATGGTCCCACATATACTTGATTGGGTTAAAACCCGAGCAGTTTGGTGGCTAGAGGAGTACGGTAAACTCCTCTTGGTTTTCTTCGAACGACGCACGTACACTGCGAGCTGTGTGACATTTTTCATTGTACTGCTGGGAGATTCTATCGTGCCGAGGAAAACTAGACGGCATGTACGGGTGGACGTGGTCCCCAAGGATAGATGCCTACTCGTGTTCACGTATTGTGCCTTCCAGAATGACGAGATCACCCAGGGAGAGCAACGAAAACATTTCCCAGACCATAACGCTCTCGCCTCTTACCTAGATCCTTCCGACGATTGTGGCAGAGTGTTTGCTTTCAGACGTGTCACACCGCAGACGACAATGGCCATCTGTCTGATGGAGCATAAAACGTGATTCACCCGAAAAGGCTACCTATCACCACTCAGTGAACGTCCAGTTGCAATATTAGTGTTCAAATTCCAGCCTCAGAACGAACAGCAATCAGCACGGATGCATTAACCAGGCGCCTGCTGCGGAGGTCCATACGCAGCAACATTTGCTGAATGGTCATTAAAGAGACGCTGTTGGTAGCCCCCTGCTTCATCTGGGCAGTCAGTTGCTCAACAGCTGCACACTACTCGCCCATATACCGTGTGATCAAAGAGTCAGTATAAATTTGAAAACTGAATGAATCACGGAATAATGTAGATAAAGAGGTACCAATTGACACACATGCTTGGAATGACTTGGGGTTTTACTACAACCAAAAAAATACAAACGTTCAAAAAATGTCCGACAGATGGCACTTAATCTGATCAGAATATCAATAATTAGCATAACAAAGTAAGACAAAGCAAAGATGATGTTCTTTACAGGAAATGCTTAATATGTTCACCATCATTCCTCAACAATAGCTGTAGCCGAGGAATAATGTTGTGAACAGCACTATAAAGCATGTCGGGAGTTATGGTGAGGCATTGGCGTCGGATGTTGTCTTTCAGCATCCCTAGAGGTGTCGGTCGATCACGATACACTTGCTACTCCAGGTAACCCCAAAGCCAATAATCGCACGGACTGAGGTCTGGGGACCTGGGAGCCAAGCATGACGAAAGTGGCGGCTGAGCACACGATCATCACCAAACGACGCGCGCAAGAGATCTTTCAAGCGTCTAGCAATATGGGGTGGTTCTAATAAAACCCCATGTCATTCGAAGCATGTGTGTCAATTTTTACCTCTCTATCTACATTGTTCCGTGGTTTATTAAGTTTTCAAATTTATACTGACTTTTTGATCACCCGGTACATGTCCACAGCCGCCGTTCACCCCTGACTTTCAGGATCCGTGGTGCACTACAGTGGTCTCGGTGCCGGTTTTGGAAAGCGCTGTTTCACCATGCACGGTATACTTCAACTACGGCAGCACGCGAACTGTTTACAGGCTTTGCTGTTTCGAGAATGCTTCAACCTTTGGCCCCAAAACCAATGATCACGTCATTTCGGACGTCAAATAAATCACTCCGTTTTCCCGTTACAACGACGGCACTGTTTCCGGCGCTCCCCCCCACACACACTATATACCCTCCACTGCTAGTGCTGCCGCCCGCCGTCTGTGAGCATTTATTGCACGTTGACTTCAACATAGGCGGTGTACACATTAATGTGACTCAACCGCGTATTTTTTTTTTATAAGGTCCTTTCGGCTGGTACCATCGTCAGACTTGCAATTAAGATTAAAGTAACATAACAATGAGAGGTGTTTGCTATACATTATTAGGTTACAAGAGGTGAAAAGTTAAAAAGTTGAATCACTCATCAAAATTTAGAATATGTAAAACAACGTTCAGTGTCCGTGTCAGTATCAATAAAACGTAGGCTAGTGTGGGGCGTCAATTTCGAACTTGGCCCTAAAAATCTACATAGATACAAGTGGTATCTGAGATACTGACAATGAACATTGTTCTAGGTTTTGGTGATCGAACTTGTTAATTTTATTAACTTTTCAATTTTTCAGCTTTTGTAGCCTAATAAGTATAACAAATGTCTATTGTGTTTCATGGAGGGGGCTTGCACCCTTTTTGTTTTCCGTGGCACTATCACAGCATAGGCCTACATTGATGTTTTAAGCGCCTTCTTGCTTCCCACTGTTGGAGAGCAATTCTGGGATGGCGATTGCATCTTTCAACACGATCGAGCATCTGTTCATAAAGCACGGCCTGTGGCAGAGTGGTTACACGACAATAACATCCCTGAAATGGACTGCCCTACACAGAGTCCTGACCTGAATCCTATAAAACACCTTTGGGATGTTTTGGAACGTCAACTTCTTGCCAGGCCTCACCTACCGACATTGATACCTCTCCTTAGTGCAGCACTCCGTGAAGAATGGTCTGCCATTCCCCAAGAAATCTTCCAGCACCTAATTGAACGACGAGAGTGGCATGTGTCATCAAGGCTAAGAGTGGGCCAACACTATATTGAATTCCAGAATTACCGGTGGAGGGCGCCACGAACTTGTTACTCATTTTCAGCCATGTGTCCAGATACTTTTGATCACATAGTGTGCCTAAGCTACAGTGGATTCGCGCCACGCGAGAGCTCCAAGGTTATCGCCGCGCGGGGTAGCCGCTCGGTCTAGGGGTCTTGTCACGGTCCGTGCGGTTCCCCCCGTCGGAGGTTCGAGTCGTCCCTCGGGCATGGGTGTGTGTGTTGTCCTTAGCGTAAGTTAAAGTTAGATTAAGTAGTGTGTACGCTTAGGACCGATGAAATGGTTCAAATACCTCTGAGCACAATGGGACTTAACTTCTGAGGGCATCAGTCCCCTAGAACTTAGAACTACTTAAATCTAACTAACCTAAGGACATCACACACATCCATGCCCGTGGCAGGAATCGAACCTACGACCGTAACGTAGGGATCGATGACCTCAGTAGTTTGGTCCTGTAAGACATACCACAAATTTACAAAATTTCCAACATTATCGCGTTCTCTTCGCGCATACTTTAAGTCCAAGAGAAAAAATGAATACGAGCTACTTGTAGGATATTTAATGTGTTTTAATTTTGTACTGCGACACGTTTTCGCTGGAGGGTGCAGTTTCCGAATTATTCAGGAAAAAATACTTAAATGATATTAAATGTGTTCTGCTACGGAAACTATTCGGAATGGTGCATATGTCCATATGAAGTTGTTTGTTCAAAATCACTATCAGCACTCAAAGCGCATACATTCGTCCTGATTCACCACTTAAAAATTTTGGTAAAAGTTACCAATAAATGATATGAACATCCGACCTCAACACCGCTTCGACAGATTACATTGACTTTTAATGCGTCTTGGAAATCGAAATAAATTGATAATACACTGAAGATTTTATTTTATTAGCTACGGATCCCCTAAGTTCTAAGCTCCATAAAATGCAAGCGGAGATTTAAAAGCTAGTGTGCCATCGGCAGAGGGGGACCGTCGCAGTTTCAAAATTCCACGTTAGGGAATAAGAGGATAAGTAAACACAATTCAAATCCCGGATAGCAAAGGCAGGGGAAAGACATGACAGATAAACGGAGGGAGAGGCCTTCAGCCAGTATAGAGGTAGATCTATGTCTATATCAGCGTCCAACAAAACCGGTTCTAGATAAGTCTACCTGAACTGATGTAGTAGGTCATTTGCCTTCAGATTACAGAAAAAAAGATCATTCATCGGTGTCTAAATAATAAGCCGTTTCAGAGAATTTCGCGAATAAGGCTATATTGTAGAGATGTTATACACATTATTTAAAATGCATGTCACCACGTATGTTTCATTTTTAATCATGTACATCCTATCAATGTGTTGACAAAAAACTGAAAGTGTTATTCTAAATAAAGTGCTGTAATTGTTCAGTTTATCAAACGCCTGTTATCGCAAATGTGCGAGATACCCAGTCATACCTGACAGGTATAACCTTTCTTGGATTTAACCTTATGTACTCTACAAAATATCGTTACTGGTTTCAAAATATGATTTCTGAGTTTTCCTTTCAAGTAAAAATTAATTCTGGTATTAACTGGTTAATCTATACCCCTTCATAGTTAAAATTTATTTTGCATATATTTGAAAAATATACCGTCAAAAGCTGTCTTTCTTTGTGATAAATAATTTATTTTAACTACCTAAAATTTTATTAATTTTGGAATCTTTTTATCAACATCGAAAGTATGAAAAAAGTATAAGAAATTAATGCAAAACATATTTATTTCCCTGACAATGGAAAACATGAAATATTATAAGTTTTCAACATAACATTTGAAGATGGCTTTGGTATACTACACACCAATGTTTTCTACGTTCTACGATGTTTTCTGGGACATATACGCCCCACTACAAACAAATTATGTATAAACCAACAGAATTAGAGAGTTGTGTAGTAATGTTTCAAAAAACTGTCTAGGACATATAAGCAAATACAATTAATTTCTTCAGAAATTCTTCGAATGGATGAAATGGTGATTCGACCTGATTTCCGTGAAACAAACGCTCTGTGCCACCTGTAAACAAACGCCACCTCATTTGATCGATCACAACGTTCTATAGATCCACCTCATGGTCCTTAGTATTTTTCTCTAACTTGCGAAAGCATCTCACTGCATGCTATCACTAGACAGATATAAGATATTGACATCCCATCGCTCAAAACTGCATATTACTCTAATGGGTCATATGTATCCCATTAATCACAAAGAGGTTAACGGTGTTAGCTGAAACGAAGTTACACATAAAGAAATATGCTAAGCCATCTAGACGGCTTTATTCACAAAATATCCACAATGATCGCATACTCAGGAAATTCATTTCCTTTATTGAAAACAATTCGTATATCATAAACAATACCAAGACATAAGGTGACAGCCGGCCGCGGTGGTCGTGCGGTTCTAGGCGCTCCAATCCGGAGCCGCGCTGCTGCTACGGTCGCAGGTTCGAATCCTGCCTCGGGCATGGGTGTGTGTGATGTCCTTAGGTTAGTTAGGTTTAAGTAGTTCTAAGTTCTAGAGGACTGATGACCACAGCAGTTGAGTCCCATAGTGCTCAGAGCCATTTGAACCATTTGAACATAAGGTGACAATGGTAGCGGAAATTTAGCCACCACCGCCGCAATAACCTTGTTATACGACATTTTACGCGCTGCAGTTGCTGGCGCAAGTCCAGAAAGTAGCATAATTTGGCTAGTTTAGTTTCCAAGTCCCCAGTTTGTAGGGGCAGGTGCAACATCGTGCACCTCAGCCCACATCGGCGGTCGTCTCAGCGGGCCTCTGGTTTTTGTCGCAGACTACTAGTGAGGTATCGACGGGTTCGATTCCTCACCGTAGCGTCAGCTTTTCCTGAGACGAGTTCCACTCCTGGTCCTGAGATCATCTGCATAGGTGCTTAAGCAAAGAAGCAGCGACGCCGGCACCCAAGCCACCTACGTGTCCTCAAAGTAAAATTCGACGATCGGCCAGTGACGTACGGCAGCTGAGTGAACTCCGGCACGACGGTACACCAGTCTTTCGATAGCAACATCCTCCCATAACCGCCTGTGCCACAAGAAAACCACCAACATACTTCTAATCTGATTTGACGTAGTTGTGTGTCATGTCCTACGTCACCCATGTCCTGTTTACAATCACTTAAAGAGACATGTCACAAATATTCAAAATTAAAAAAACGTCGGTTTTACTGACAATAAACGTCTTTCTTTTCGGTTTTTTTTTTTTTGTACTTATAAGCAATGCAGTATTTATCAACCCAGAGATTGCTACACTCTTATTTCAGCTGACACGCCCTCGCCTTCCTCAGATCTCTAGCCCAGTTCACGATGTCAGCTTCTGGCGCACCTACATTTTACCGTGGCATCGTAATTAGAACGCAATTCGGGGTTTTCTTACACGTGAAATACTGCGAGAGGCTAAAGGCACGTTAACGAGCAGAAAAAAAAAACCGGAGGACTAAACGAGGATCGAGTACCGAACGTCTTGCACTTAACAAAATAACCGTCTCCGTAAACGAGATTGCAAAAATATAGTAGCGCAGTTGCGCTAGACCGAGAAGTAAACCGTACACCTGTCTCCTCAGTTAAATACGAAACTTTTCGAAACTTCCTGGCAGATTAAAACTGTGTGTCGGTCCGAGACTCGAAATCGGAACCTTTGCCTTTCGCGGGAAAATGCTCTACCACCTGAGCTACCCAAGCACGACTCACGCCCCCTCCTCACAGCTTTACTTCCGCCAGTACCTCGTCTCCTGCCAAACTCCTCCTCGTATCTCGAATAATGATGGGTTACGAGATTGTTGATGATTCGACCGTCGGATGGAACGGCATATAAGGCGAAAAAATGGCTCTGAGCACTATGTGACTTAACATCTATGGTTATCAGTCCCCTAGAACTTAGAACTACTTAAACCTAACTAACCTAAGGGCATCACACACACCCATGCCCGAGGCAGGTTTCGAACCTGCGACCGTAGCAGTCACGCGGTTCTGGACTGAAGCGCCTAGAACCGCTTGGCCACCACGGCTGGCAGGTATATAGGGCGTCCCCTTAGTGTTATTCGAGAGGAGAGGTCTGTGCGATACCAGTAGGCTTCCGCCTTCCCATAGTTAACAACACAAATTTTACACTACACTTTAAGCAGCAGTTGAATTTATAACCAAGTGACTATTACGATACCCTCAATCAAGTTTCAGTTGCAAGTTCCCTGTCAAGCGGCTTCTATGGACAACAGAAACTTGATTTTCAATAATTCGAGTCGTTCTTGATCGAATTCAAAAATTTAAAATGATTTAACTGCCTACTAATTAAGAGGTGTAATACATCATTCTTAGTAAAAACTTAAATTTGGTTTGCATCCACTGCTATTTGATTTTTGGGCTTGCATCATCCGTAGAAGTTCGGTAACCCTGGGGCTAATATTATTGCTCGCAGCTACACGCATATCGTCACTTGCGTTCAGTCGATTCCTGGACTTGTTTTAATTACTAGCAAAAGCGGAGGACCCTTGTTAGTGTACATAAGTAGTGAAGAAAGGCATAAGATAGTGCAAGGTGATTCCTCGAATTTTAGTGTATGAAACTGCTTTTTTACACCAAAACTGCTCAGGTGAATCATATTCAACTACGTCCTTACAGTTCCTATCACTCTGGATTTCAATGAGCTCTTCCTGCACTTCTTCTCCAAATTCTCTAACAGTAGTGCTCAAAGGCTTGCGAATCAGTTTTTGGTCAACTACAGCTTATGTTTTATTATACTCTGGGAAGTAATTATTGAATACAGAATTTATTAGCCAATGTTTGCAGGTGACTCTTGTTTTTTCTTCTATGTTTGCCCTTAATGGTGTCATACTTTTCATCACCAACGTGTGCTTTTAATGTCGAGAACGAAGAATAACTGTTTTCACCAGTTTTACTTATTTATAACGGTAGATTGCAAATATAGGCCCGGATTTTGTCTTCAAAGATAAATATATCTGCAACGCCTTCTCAGTATCTCTTCCCAGAACCTTGCAATTGCTAGTTCGGTGTATTCAAGTATGTGAAAATATCCACAAGATAAGTCAAATTCATCTGACATCTTAGATAAGAAAACTATTGTAGTATGTGTTTCACTTTTTCCTTTTCAAGTATGTGAAAATATCCACAAGATAAGCCAAATTCATCTGACATCTTAGATCAGAAAACTATTGTAGTATGTATTTCACTTTTTCCTCGCCTAGAAACTATTCAACTTGTCCTCTGAGTTCGTATAGTCTTCCCAGCATGTTACCTTTCAACAACCAACGAACTTCTGGGATCAGGAGAAGGGTCCCATGGTCGGCGTCCATTTCAGAGTACAATTTTTTACAGAGGCGTGTATTTAAGGCGATGCTTTTGATAGTATTTAGTACATTTATGGTCAATTGCATTGTATTATTAAAGCGCTCAAGATGATTCTTGGAAGCTAACTCCTGGTGATCTGTGATACAATGCGTTATTAATGCTAAAGAATTCTTCTGTTTTATTTACGTCGTTACAGCGGACCGTGATCCTAACATAGCTGGAGCGCCATCCTTAGAGAAACCGACAAGCTTCTCTCACATAATTTAATGTTTCTGCATAGATTCCGTTATTATTTTCTTGACGGCCATACCTTCTGATGTAGTTTCCTGTCCCCGTGAAGTCAATAGTTCTTCTTCGATTATGTTGTTGTCTGAAAAGCGGACAAACTCGAGTAACTTATAACAGTTAGAAATATCAGTCAATTCATCACACTGCAAAGCGAAGCAAGGCAATTTTTTTTTTTATTTCTTGAAACAAGTCGCTCTTAGATATCATTTCATATTAGTTTAGTTCGAGCTTTTACCGTGTTGTCCGATACAGGTAATTCCTAGGGTATCTTCTTTTTTTTTTTTTTTTTTTTTTTTTAGCGTCTAAGCCAATCAAGGTTTCACGAGTACTTCTCCTATTGTGAGACTTTTTTGATTGTGCTGTCACTACCGACACCTCAAACGATGCTATCTATGTTTCCTCCGATGTCGCAAATCTTGTACCACTAGTTCCGAGTTTCATTTATTCACGAGTCTCTAACTTTCTTTCAAAGAATTCTGATGGCCAGTCAGAGAAATCAGGGTGGACAGTTTCTAAGTCTCGCCTTAATTTCTCTTGCTTCAAGGAATCATTCGCGATAACAGCGGCGCATATAACGCACTGTGGTTATGTATTTCCATTACTGTCTATCGAAGTAAATCCGAATTGAATGTAACTACTGCCGTATTTTCTCTTAGGCGTCATTTTCTCAGATTAAAACAGAAATGCAGTCGAATATAAGCATTACAGGAAAAAGCGTAAAAATAATGTATTTTTACTATTAAAAGAAATAAATAATATAATAAATAAAGCTACTTCTCCTACAGTTATTTTTAATAACAAAACGCTAGGCAATGTGATATTCTAATGAGACAGCCAACGAAATGTACCTAGCACACATACGTGGGTATACTCACGCCTATATTCCCACATGTTGTACCTATTTCGATTAAAAGACTTTAACATTGAAAAATGTGTACTTGCCTATTTTACATAAACCATAAACTATAACGTTTCTTTGAGGACTAAAGTCAGTTAAACTACTGATGCCGTCGAACCACTAAACAGCCAAGCAGCATCACTGTCACCATTGAGCAAGACAAAAGAAAGCGTACGTAGTACGTACGATTAACTGACTAGCTCTTGCCATGCTATGACGTCGATCATTTGCCCCTCGCCGGCCGCTGCGGCCGAGCGGTTCTAGGCGCTTCAGTTCGGAGCCGCGCTGCTGCTACGGTCGCAGGTTCGAATCCTGCCTCGGGCATGGATGTGTGTGCTGTCCTTAGGTTAGTTAGGTATAAGTAGTTCAAATCCTTGAGGACTGATGACATATGTAAGGTCCCATAGTGCTTAGAGCCATTTGAACCATTTGAACTTGCCCCTTAACCCTCTTCTTACCAACTTCGGTCGCCACTACTCACTAATGGTAGGAACATCGACTGGTTTCAACAAACGATTGGCCAGTCGACGGGTGTTTCGTTCAGTTGATTTTTTCAGTCGAATGAAACAACAACCAAATGAAACTAGTCTTCGCTGCCACGTCAGCTACGTGAATCTTTTTCATTAACTCATTTGGGTCGTTTCACTTAATGCCAGACAACAGACTCACACATCTCTAACGGTTACATTTGCTGTGTGAAAGCCTTTTTCAGCCAGTCTTCTATTATATTTCAGCCTTTCTCTGTCCGGGGGCTGCGACGTCTCTGGCACCGGGCAGCATGGTGTCATCACCGGTAGACTTCGGCAGCCAGGTAAAATCCGGCGCTAGTATGTAGGGTGGCCGCCGGTGAAGTGCTGAGGCACACAGCCCTCGTTAGCTGGCCACCTCCCTGGTAGACTGCAGGACGTTGCGGAGGTGGAGCTCGGGATATACGCGCCGCCGCAACAAGCTGATTCTTCAAATTTAATTGATGGACACTATCGCATCTTTTCAGCAAAACTGGATGCAAACAGTCGCCACAACTTGACAATGTTCCTTTCTTCTTCACGTATCCGTTAGGAAACTTCTATACACAGCTTTCTACCCCAATGCAACTCAATCCAGAAATATATTAATCAGTTTTAAATGATCAAAAGAAGAATTTGTCTATGCAGTACATCATTAACTAATACCTACAGCGCTTATTTTAACTTTCGTGTGTTCCCCCTGGTGTCTTTACATAGTCCAGGGGTAGGGCTATCTACCTTTACAGAATCGACTGGCCCAGTCAACTAAAATACTAATGTGTGGTTTCAGTGAATTGTGGTTCATTTGTCTCATAACGTACATAATCTAAATTATTTGATTCAGGAACAAGAGACACGTCAAATTGTGGTACAATTTCATCATAAACAAAGAACAGCTGATGTTAGCAGACAGCATCATAGTAATAATACAATTTTGTTATACATACATACAATAAATTCTAACACTTAATTACCCCTTGTTCAAATTATCATTTCATCCTCTATGAATTTTCTGTTGAATAGTACCATTTCTCACACAGAATCTGCTGTAACCTCGTTTTTAAAATTTCTGGCTTCATATTAAATATGTTTTTGTCCATTAACTTGTTGTATATCAGTTGGGTTCAACGATAAAAAAAAACTGAACTGGTTTTTCTTGAAGAGAAAGAAGGACTAACTCGGACAGTATACAAAACTTTATCGACTTTTTTCATTTGTTTGCTCACACCAACTGGTTTCACTCGAAAGAATTGGGTCAAATGGCTCTGAGCACTATGGGACTTAACATCTGAGGTCATCAGTCCCCTAGACTTAGAACTACTTAAACCTAATTAACCTAAGGACATCATACACATCCATGCCCGAGGCAAGACTCGAACCTGCCACCGTAGCCGAAGGAAATGAATGAATAATAATCCAGCTGGTGCGTAAAGCTACAACCGAATTAGCGACTGTTTTCCAAAAACCTACTGAATTCACTGTTTTCATTAGGTTGTTCCCATCAGCACTACTCACCGGGCGAGCGGAGCTGCACTGCCCGCATAAAAAGGGATTAATAATTTAAAGCGAATAAAAGCTTGAATATTTAAATTCTTCGCGGAGCCTATTTTAGCTTTTGTTCACCACTGGTGGCCGGCGGACCACTATTTGGGAACCAACGCACTGAAGTTTCATCATACATGTTTATACGTTCTGTTTATATGTTCTACCTTCAAAGTTTTCGTCTTTATGCAACGCCACGCGTTTCAGCGCCTTCATGTCCTCGTCAGTAAACTGGTTTTTGTTTTGACAGTACGAAATGATGCCTTACCGTACGGGTTTTTATTTCACATCGTTTTAACTTGAGTTGATGCAGACGTTTTTGATTGTGCTCTCCTGCAAATGCACTTTTCGGAATATTTTCTGATACGGTATTAGTAACCACGTACATAATAAAATACGTTTATTAATTGTTTCATAGTTTTTCCTGTTTCACTAGTGAAATTATCTCACACTCTGTTTAGCTCCTGATTTTCGATTTAGTCGTTTCTGTAACAAGGCACCCTATTTGGAATTGATACATTTGTCCTCTGTTATTCCTGAAAGTTTCTATCATAATCACAGGAACATCTTGTATACGTATCACGGTTCACAAACAACTTAAAAAATCAGGACATTAAGGAGTGAGCTCCCTCCTCCTTTCATAGTTTATTTTATTTCTTTGTTTAATCACATGTGGTTGCATAATATAGAGCATGTATTGCACCTAATCAGAAGAAATTTTACTTGATGTCCATCTCATTCTCCGTATAGTACTCTCCTTCAATCATTTCCCAGTTGGTTTGATTTTATCGGCCACCTTCTACAAGTGGAAGATTCTCAGATTCGTTGTTACAAGCAGCGATGAGTCTTGATGCCGTGGCTGTGACCACGCCGCTCCTTCAGTAGCGTGTTGTTATAGCCAGCGGGCTGCTGTAATACTGGCTATAAAACAAAAGTACTACTAAACTCTTCACAGCCGGCACCTTTCCCTTCCTTATTGGCCGCCGGGGAAATGGTCTGTTTACGTATGGCTCACGCTATAAACAACATGCGGATCAGATATCTCGGTGACGAGAACGGTTAGAATTCAGTACTTCTACACAGCTACAGGCTGAGCACGCAAAGAATGTACACTTAATTAAAAGCGAAATTCAAACATTACAGCTTTCGACACAAGCACAGAAACGGTCGCCATGCACTTTAACGGTTGAGTGTTGTGCAATAGCCAGCCTTTGCCATATCGATATATTTACACCGGGTTCCGATGTGTCAAGACGGGCAGAAACCTGTCTCCATTTTGTATGGTTAACACACCTGTACATGATTTAGAGTCATTTCTGTCAAAGAAAAAAGAAACATTGGGGTTACGCCAGGATCTTTACGCAATGACAGGATCATTATTTTGATCTGAGATCATAGTGATTATTTCTTGACTATAATGATTTACATTTTCACAAGGCATGCAAGATGATTATAGCTTATGTAGATATTTGGTTCGTTCATCATTTACGCACCAAAGGTGGACACTGCGCTGTATGAAACCATAGTGAACTCGAGTTCACAATTCGCAGACTGATGAAAAGACATATTCCTTTTACTGAGACTAAATAAACTGTGGTATTCGGAAGAGCATTCGCCGTAGGGATTACTTAAAAAAAATATGACCGGTAAATTGAATAGTATCAACGACCTTATATATTACAAAGAAGGTGAGACTGTGGCGAAAATTCATCTAGTTAGAGCTGAATGTCTCATTAACAGCTAACTAGTCATATTAATTTACTTAAAGAAGAATGAGAAAGGAAAATATGGTGCTTTTATTGATCAGTCCATGCTGGTATTCGGTGGAGATATTCTCCGTTAAGCACAGAAATGAAGACCTGATTCCTTATCTCCCTGAATAAAGTTTGATAAACTCTGCGTCACCTCACTCTGTCTTCTAGTTCGGACCCTATGACTCCCTTGCCAATTTTAACTAACCTGACGGAGCATTCTTTTCACGGATTCTGACAGCCGACGTTTGTGATCCATCTGCTGCCAGAGCAGATCATAAATATCTCGACCTCCGCTGAAATGTCCTACTAATGCCAGCCGACTCAAATCGTCTGTGATACGCAACGTTTCGACATGTTACTACCGTCTCATGACCTACTATTGTCATGACGATATAAAATGGGTAGGTTGCCTTATTATACGATTTATTTTATTATGCTTCTTTTCAGGCACGCTTCGACAACGCTTGAGAGTGGCAATATTTTGATTTAACAGCAGAAGTATTTCTTCTGGAATTTTCGTAAGGGCTCCTCACATAGTACGTTCTTTGAGTCTGCGCTTCATAGACATACGCCTGGCGAGAAAGAATTATATAGCTGTTATTCTCCTTTTTCTAGTTCTTACTTCTACGTCGCAGCAAAATCAGAGGTGCCTTTTCAGCCCACTGAGGCGGCTCATCAGTGGTTGGAAGCTTCTCTCTCTTCTGGTTGATACCGAAAGACTACATCAACCAGTTGTAATCTTTCACGTTTCAACCTGTTCCTGTCAGTTTGTCGGCATTCTTTTACTTCGCATATTCGAGTCTTCTCACATGGTGTTATATACTATTTGGTAGTTTCATCTCATTCATCAAGATCGTGCTTTTGTCCTAGGTCCTCTTGTTTCGAACTACGCTGTCGTGCGATAGAGCAGAAACCATTTTGATTTCCTGAACTTTGGCACTTATACTCAGGTACTGATGGAATCTGAGACAGTATAGCAGGACTTGTTTTAAAAGTAAAACGTATTAGATGGAAATTAAAGTGCTCGCATTCTGAAGAGAAGGTAGAAAACCTCTACAAAAAAATACGGAAGCTGATAAATGCCGGCAAATCCCACAAAAAATGCTAATGGACTATTTTAATGGGAAAGTAGGACAAAAAGTAAAGAACAGTTCTCCAACGGGTAACTTAAGGTATAATAGCTGTAGTGACATAGTTTATATGTTAGCGGCATTTGCGGCGAAAAACGCTTGTCCCTTAAGCTATTCTTCCAGAAGGAGACAAATTGAAACGGACTTAGAAAAGGCCGAATGGAACTCAGAAATCAGAGTGACTGTATTTCATCATAGAATCAAGAGGTTCTGAGGGTATAACGGTCCTAAGCGGCTTTCGAATTCAAGTGATCACAGGCACTTCACAGCGAATGATGAATAAAATATAATTATCCAAAAATGCCTTCGAGAAGATGTGTGAGGATACAATCAAAATTTTGCTAGAGAAACAGCTAAATACAATAAAATGATGTAGGAGGTAAAACAGAAACTTATGACTGATAGACACCATACTTCATCAGTTAAACTGGCACAGTAACTGACACTAACACTACAAAAATTGTACAAGTATTAAGAGATTTACATAAATGCTTGATGACATGAGTTTTGTGGGAATTGTGCTTAATTGCCAGAGAAACTATGACACTACAGATGTAAACAACAGCTGTGAAATACTGCATTGTCCGATTTTATTAAATGTTTGTACAGGTCAAGAGATGAATCAGAAATACAAATAGTTGATCATGAAAGTAATGACATTCCAGAAGAACTGGATGAATAGGTGCTTAAAGTCAATCGAGGTAAGAAGAAAGGAAAGGTGCCGAGAGATTAAAGCCGGAGGAAGACATGCAAAAGGAACTTTCAAAATAATCTACATAATTAGCGAAAGTAGACTTTTCCTGTGAATACGTGTGATGAAAACATCTCGGGTTTCCAAAAAAATGTTCAAATGTGTGTGAAATCTTATGGAACTTAACTGCTAAGGTCATCAGTTCCTAAGATTACACACTACTTAACCTAAATTATCCTAAGGACAAACACACACATCCATGCCCGAGGGAGGATTCGAACCTCCTCCGGGACCAGCCTCACAGTCCATGACTGCAGCGCCTCAGACCGCTCGTCTAACCCCGCGCGGCTCGGGTTCCCAACCGAGGGGCAGAATTGCAAATTTGAGACTTTTCTACGAGTGTGATACTCCTCATCTTTGCACAGAAGTGTCGATATTTGAGGATTTACAGCAATTTCTACACGAGGGGCCGCCGTTCCCTCACCGTAGATGGTTCTGTGGTCTTTTGCGACTGGTGAGTGAGGTTGTGAGGGAGGACGGGGATATGGGGGTTCAAATGGCTCTGAGCACTATAGGACTTAACTTCTGAGGTCATTAGTCCCCTAGAACGGAGAACTAATTAAACCTAACTTACCTAAGGACATCACACACATCCATGCCCGAGACAGGATTCGAACCTGTGACCGCAGCGGTCGCGCGGTTCCAGACTGTAGCGCCTAGAACCGCTCAGCCCCTCCGGCCGGCGGGCGATTGGGAACGCTTGACCGTTTGCCAAGGCTGCATTCGAATCTCTGCCTTACATGCTGTTCACTGCAGCACTCTCAGCTTATAGCCGCTGAAGAAGGATCCCATAACCGACTGAGTCGATAGCCCTCATCCCAGTTTAAAACAGTCAAAGAAAAAAAACTGGCTTTAGAAGTGAAGAAAACAAAATGAATCACTTGCGGTTGTGAACCAAATTACAGAGCAGAGTAGTGAGTATGAATAACCACTCTGTCATCGATTAATATATTTTGAGGAAGCTGTTATCTCGTTATCAACAAAAATTGCACTGATATCTCTTGGGAAACAAGGCATCGCGTTGTATCTCACGTCGCTAATCCTGCCGAGCAGGCCACCCTTTTGACGCAGTGGTGTGCCAGCGTGCCTACAGTGACGTGAGGCCAAGAACGACGAGAACTTCGGCGGTTCTCCCCAGAGGCAGCCAGCAGCGGATTCACTATTTTGCTCCGCCTCGTCCCGTGAGCCAGTCAAGCACAACGATGACATCAACCCACTTCGGAGACAACGAGCGGGGGTACGTGAACGCCTGCAGCATCAGTCAACCGCGCTGACTCAGTGTAGGTTTTATAACTTGCAACCTAGCAACTCAGTAAAGTTCATCGACAGAGTCCATGGGCGGAGTTCATTGGGAGTTCCTCAGCCTGGACACATTCACTGGTGTTTTATATAAACTGGATGCACATTGTGTGAGTGTTGCAATAAACAAATGCCTAGAATTCTTCCGGGTTGTATGGCCGTGGCCCACGGAACTCTTCTATCCCTGGAGTTTCGTCCAAAGCTACGTTGGAGATCGGAGGTGCTCCTGGTTGAGCTGACTCGGCAGGATTCAGCACAACCAGGAGCACCTCCGAAGATGCCCAACGCAGGTCGCAGTGTCGTAGGAACGTTGCTATTCACAATATACATAAATGACCTTGTGGATAACATCAGAAGTTCACTGAGGCTTTCTGTGGATGATGCTGTAGTATATCGAGAGGTTGTAACAATGGAAAATTGTACTGAAATGCAGGAGGATCTGCAAAGAATTGACGCATGGTGCAGGGAATGGCATTTCAATCACAATGTAGACAAGTGTAACGTGCTGCGGATACATGGAAAGAAAGATCCTTTATCATTTAGCTACAATATAGCAGGTCAGCAACTGGAAGGACCATATAAAATTAATCGTCGGTAAAGTAGATGCCAGACTGAGATTCATTGGAAGAATCCTAAGTAAATGCAGTCCGAAAACAAAGGAAGTAGGTTACAGTACACTTGTTCGACCACTGCTTGAATACTGCCCACCGGTGTGGGATCCGTACCAGATAGGGTTGACAGAAGAGATAGAGAAGGTCCAACGGAAAGCACCGCGCGTCGTTACAGGATCGTTTAGTAATCGCGAAAGCGTTACGGAGATGATGAACACCAGTGGAAGACTCTGCAAGAGAGACACTCAGTAGCTCGGTACGGGCTTTTGTTGAAGTTTCGAGAACATACTTTCACCGAGGAGTCAAGCAGTATATTGCTCTCTCCTACGTATATCTCGCGAAGAGACCACGAGGATAAAATCAGAGAGATTAGAGCCCACACAGAGGCATACTGACAATCTTTCTTTCCACGAACAATACGAGACTGGAATAGAATGGAGAACCGCCACACACCGTCAGGTGGCTTGCGGAGTATGTAGATGAAGAACGTAGCTTCGGACGAAACGTGAGGGATAGAAGATATCACTGGGCCACGGCCATACAACCTGGAAGAATTCTCGGCAGCTGAAACATCCAGTCGTGAAAGCCTTCACTATATGAATAAACAAATGTTCATGTACTTGTTCTAATTAACGGATGCCCCAGAAGTAAGGGTGAACTTGAATTAAGCGCCATTTTGTCATATGATGGTTGCGTTCTCGCTTCCCGCGCCCGGTTTCCCGGGTTAGATTCCCGGCGGGGTCAGGGATTTTCTCTGCCTCGTGATGACTGGGTGTTGTGTGATGTCCTTAGGTTAGTTAGGTTTAAGTAGTTCTAAGTTCTAGGCGACTGATGACCATAGATGTTAAGTCCCATAGTGCTCAGAGCCATTTGAACCATTTCATATGATGGTTGGCAGTCGTATTTTTTTCATATCTGTTATATGAGATCCCTCCCATTAGTAGCCTGGTAGCTTTTGATTGGTGAGCTTTTTTTGTTTGATGTATATTTTCGTCATGGAGCATATGTCAAGTGAGCAACATATCCAAGTGATAAGAAGTTATTACAAAAACAGTGAAAGTCCCACGGCGTCCTTTCGTGAATTTCGTGTGACACTCGGACGTAATGCTGCTCAAACTGAATCATCACTTCTGAAGTTGACTTGGAAGTTTGAGACCACGGGCTCTGTTTCAAACGTTAAGAAAACAGAAAGATCGCGCTCTGTTAGAACACAAGAAAACATTGCTGTTGTGTGTGACAATGCGACCGTAAGCCCCAGAAAATCGGCCCGCCAGCGAGCTCAACAATTGAATTTATCACCAAATTCACTGCATGAAATCGTTCCAAAAGATCTGAAAATGAATGTGTACAAGATTCAACTTACACAAGAGTTGAAGCCTGCAGATCATGAAAAGAGACATCGATTTCCTCAGTGGGTCTTGGCTCTACAAGCGGACAACAAGAACTTGACAAAAAGAATAATTTTCTCAGATGAGAGGCACTTCCACCTCAGTGGGTACGTCAATAAGCAGAACTGCAGAATTTGATGTAACGAAAATCTGCTAGTGACTGTGGAAGATGAGATACATCCACAACCCACGAGCGTGCGGTGTGGGTTCTGGGCAGGAGGGGTGGTCAGCCAGTACTTGTTTAAAAATGATGAGGGAGCTGCCGTCACTGTGAACGGCAACCGCTACCCAAACATTCTTTCTGATACGTTTTCCCTCTTATTGATGAAAACGAAGAATTTTGGTTTCGACAAGACGGTGCGACATGTCACACATCCCGTAAAACGATTGCTCTTCTGAATGAAAAGTTTTCTCAAAAAATTATCTCTTTGCGTGGCAACCAGGAATGGCCTGCCAGATCATGCGATCTTACGCCTTGTAAGAGGGGAGGGGAGGGGCGGGGGAGGGATTAGTGAAATCAAAAATGTACGTGAACAAGCCACAAACAGTACACCAATTGAAGGATGAAATTAAAAGGGTTGTTAACGGAATCCCACCAGATGCTTGTGAACGTCTCATCTAGAACTTCCGTGAAGGTATTGCTTGTTGCCACGCGGCCTTGGGTGGCCATATGGAATATATAAGTTTTCATACATAAATGGGATAAGTACTTAATATATTCTATAGCACTTAAATATTCGCCCCTACTTCCCAGACACTCTCTATTTGGGTGTAGCGGTGTTTCCGAAGGACACAACACACAGATTCAGCGTATGTTAGTACAATGAAAAATATATGCGCCAATGCTACAGCTCCCATTGGACGTTATCGCGACAGTGAGAAATTTAATATTGAAAGATGTGTCAAGAATACTCGTATTCTACATCTCCAAAACCGCTATCAGTAGCCCTACAGGAGATTAACAGATCCTTAAACTGGGAAAACGTAGAAGAAATTCGTGTAAATGTAAAATGACTCAAGCAGCTTCATTTTGATAATGACATTGTTGTGTTTTCTTCAAATGTAGATCAACAACCGAAACGAGTGGAAGGACTTCATAGGAAAAAATTACAGACCTATATCCTTTACATGGGTTTGATGAAGAATTCATCAAAATACTCTAAGTTCGAATACAATAAATTCCCTTGAAACACAAAAGCTTCTGTCTACAAATCAGCACGGATTTAGAAAGCATCACTTGAGTGAAACTCAGAATGCCCTTTTCTCGCACGATCTCCTGCGACTCATAGATGAAGAGCAATACATAGGTATAGATTCCGTATTCCTTGATTTCCGGACAGCGTCTGACGCGATGCCCCATTGCAGATTTTTAACGAACATCTTAGCATATGGAATGGGTTCCCAAAAAAAAAAAAAAAAAAAAAAGGTTCAAATGGCTCTGAGCACAATGGGACTTAACTTCTGAGGTCATCAGTCCCCTAGAACGTAGAGCTACTTAAACCTAACCAACCTAAGGACATCACACACATCCATGCCCGAGGCAGGATTCGAACCTGCGACCGTAGCGGACGCGCGGTTCCAGACTGTAGCGCCTAGAACCGCTCGACCACCCCGGTCGGCTATCGTCAGCAGTGCTCCAGGAAAGTGAGATAGGACTGATCTAATTCTCTATACAAATGATCCGACAGACAGCATGAATATAAATTATAAATATGCGATTGTCTGCTGGTGATCTTGTGGTGTACGGAAAGGTGTCGTCATTGAGTGACTGTAGGAGGTTACAAGGTGAAAGACAAAATTTCTAGTTGGTGTGATGAGTCGCAGTTGGCTCTAAATGTAGAGAAATGTAAGTTAATAATGATATGGTGTCCTGCGTGACACAGTTAACTATATTAAATATCAAGATGTAATGCTGGAAAGCGATTTGAAATGGAAAAACCATGTAAGGATGACACTAGGGAAGGCGAATGGTCGACTTCGGCTAATTAGGAGAGTTTTAGGAAAATGTAACATCTAAGACGCAGGACAAGTATAGGACACTTGAGTGAAGCATTCTTGAATCCTCGAGTGATTTGGATCCCTACCTGGTCAGATTAAAGAATGATATCGAATCAATTCAGAGGCATTCCCCTAGATTTCTTACCGGGCGGTTCGATCAGCACGGATACACATGGGGTCTGCCCGCATTGCCACTCGCGCCGCCCCAGCCATTCAGCCCGCACGTTATTCGTTCGTATCTTTCGTCTGTCGACTCGACTGAATCGAGTTATCGAGTAGTTGTACTTTATATGTAAGCACGCGCGACCGCGTCATCGTATTTTATACATGTCTGTCTGGCACATAGATAGCTAACACATACATACGAGGAAAGTCGCGGCCATTCTATGATCTCGACACGTTATTCTGTCTGGCATTTGTTCCAGAAAAGTCGGGAATATTCTACTGTTTTCTTGTACAGAGAACCTTCGATACTTAGCGTTATAAATAAGGACTATTCGCCGAACAGGAAGCTACACTAATGGCTGTTAAACTTGCTAAACTACGAAGATGACGTGCTACAGACGCGAAATAGAACCGACAGGATGAAGATGCTGTGATATGCAAATGATTAGCTTCTCAGAGCATTCACACAAGGTTGGCGCCGGTGGCGACACCTATAACGCGCTGACATGAGGGAAGTTTCCAACCGATTTCTCATACACGAACAGCAGTTGACCGGCGTTGCCTGGCGAAACGTTGTAATGCCTCGTGTAAGGAGGAGAAATGCGTACCATCAGGTTTCCGACTTTGATAAAGGTCCGATTGTATCCTATCGCGATTGCGGTTTATCGTATCGCGACATTACTGCTCGCTTTGGTCGAGATCCGATGACTGTTAGCAGAATATGGAATCGGTGGTTTCAGGAGCGTAATACGGAACGCCGTGCTGGATCCCAACGACCTCGTATCACTAGCAGTCGAGATGAAAGGCATCTTATCCGAATGGCTGTAACGGATCGTGCAGCCACGTCTCGATCCCTGAGTCAACAGATGGGGACGTTTGCAAGACAACAACCATCTGCACGAACAGTTCGACGACGTTTGCAGCAGCATGGACTATCAGCTCGGAGACCATGGCTGCGTTTACTCTTAACGCTTCATCACAGACAGGAGCGCCTGCGATGGTGTACTCAACGATGAACCTGGGTGCACGAATGGCAAAAAGTCATTTTTTCGGATGAATCCACATTCTGTTTACAGCATAATGATGGTCGCATCCCTGTTTGGCGGCATCGCGGTGAACGCACATTGGAAGCGTGATGGTATGGGGTGCTATTGGTTAACACGTCTCCGTCACCTCTTGTTCGCATTGACGGCACTTTGAACAGTGGACGTTACATTTCAGATGTGTTACGACCCGTGGCTCTACCCTTCATTCGATCCCTCCGAAACCCTACATTTCAGCAGGATAATGCACGACCGCATGTTGCAGGTCCTGTAGGAGCCTATCTGGAAACGGAAAATGTTCGATTGCTGCCCTGGCAAGCACATTCTCCAGATCTTTCACCAATTGAAAACGTCTGGTCAAAAGTGGCCGTACAGCTGGCTCGTTTCAATACGCCAGTCACTACTCTTGATGTACTGTGGTATCGTTTTGAAGCCGCATAGGCAGCTGTACCTGTACACGCCATCCAAGCTCTGTTTGACTCAATGCTCAGGCGTATCAAGGCCGTTATTACGGCCAGAGGTGGTTGTTCTGAGTACTGATTTCTCAGGATCTATGCACACAAATTGCGTGAAGATGTAATCACAAGTCAGTTCTAGTATAATATTTTTGGCCAATGAATACCCGTTGCCCGCATCTCGTGGTCGTGCGGTAGCGTTCTCGCTTCCCACGCCCGGGTTCCCGGGTTCGATTCCCGGCGGGGTCAGGGATTTTCTCAGCCTCGTGATGGCTGGGTGTTGTGTGATGTCCTTAGGTTAGTTAGGTTTAAGTAGTTCTAAGTTCTAGGGGACTGATGACCATAGCTGTTAAGTCCCATAATGCTCAGAGCCATTTGAATTTGAATACCCGTTTATCATCTGCATTTCTTCTTGGTGTGGCAATTTTAATGGCCAGTAGTGTAGTTTATATTCATAAGCAGCAATATTAAGACGGAAGAATGAATAAGTAAAAAGTCCTAGTTGTAGCAAGTGCAATTGTGAAGATTAGTCAAGAGTAAGAGCGATCAGTTGATTGTGAAGTATTGATAATAGTAATTCATAGTAATTTCTCACTAAAAATATTGTTACGAGACTCGTAACAATATTTTTACTAATAACGTAACAGCATTTTCCCATACCTAACTCGTAACTCGTTTTACGAGTTAGGTATGGGAAACTATTGATGCGTATATCTCCGGTAATAGTGAATTTCGAGAAGATTCGTAAAAACTCATTGTTACTATATAGGCCCTCTATCGTATGTTTATCAGTTTAAATAAAACTTTCTTAAACTTTGCATGTGACTTAATTATTTTGTATTATGGTAAAAGTAAAAGAAGCTTAAGATATCTTTAGCGCTTCCTCCTTGTTTTTTTCCGTATCTGCCACTGATTACGTGGAGTCCTTCGTAAACTGATATGGGAATTCCTGGAGGAAAAACGACGCTATTTCCGTGAAACACTATTGAGAAAATTTAGAGAACAGGCATAGTAGCTGGCTGCAGAATGATTCTACAGTCGCCAACGTATATTTCGCGTAAGTAGCGCGAAGACAAGATGAGAGAAACTAGGGCGCGTGCGGAGCCATATCGTCAGTTGTTTTCCCCTTTCTTCATTGGCGAATAGAACAGAAAACGAGATGACTAGTTGTGAGTGGTATATGGTAATCACCGCTATATACCATACGGTGGCTTCCTGAGTACGTATAAGAGAAATTCAGATGAAAACGAGACAGATGGAAAAAAGTAAGTACTCTGTTCATGAAGCAGCAATTCCATAAAACTTAAGTTTACAATTAATTGCCTTGGAAAGTTCACCAAAAATACTGACGACATTTTATTACTTAAGGCCTGTAATATTTGGTAGGTGAATTTGTAAATAGCATTCTCAGTCGCCTAACTCTGCTGGCCGGCCGTGGTGGCCCAGCGGTTCTAGGCGCTAAGTCCGGAACCGCGCGACTGCTACGGTCGCAGGTTCGAGTCCTGCCTTGGGCATGGATGTGTTTGATGTCCTTAGGTTAGTTAGGTTTAAGTAGTTCTAAGTTCTAGGGGACTTATGACCTAAGATGTTGAGTCCCATAGTGCTCAGAGACTTTTTTTTAACTCTTGTAGAATCCAAGCTGTGATATGCTAAATAAATTATTTGTACTTAAATGTGAGACTACTCTTGGGTACATTACTTTTGGGAATATTTTGACAATACGTCAGTAAGGAAATTGGACGACAATTACGCAAGTTTTTTTTGTCACTTTTCTTGTAAAGATGCTTAACAAATGCACATTTTAAGCCGTCTGAAACAACTTCCTGTGCCAGAGATCCATTAAATGTGTTGCGTATTAAGTTAGAGCAGCTATCCAGAATTCTGTCTGAAATTTCATCAACACCTATAAGCTTTCTTTTCTAGGGTTTTTATAATTATATTGACTTCAGAGAAGGTGCTACCGTTAGTTTTTTAAAGGTTTTGGAATGACTCTTGTTTCGTCAGCTGAACAGTTTAATCGTACTTTCGCTGCTACACTTAGAAAGTGATGGTTAAACGTACTCGCAACTTGTGCATTATCAGTAACAACATTCCCATTTAGTTTAATTGTTATGATATGTAGTTCACTGAATGGCTTTCCTGTCTCTCGCTTAACAATATTCCACACACGTTTAATCTTATTACCTGTAGTATCAACTTCTGTCAGGGCGTACATAATACTGGTCATTTTAATGACTTTCCTTAAAATATTACAATATATTTTTAATGTGCAAGTAATGTTGAATGTTGACTTATTCTGAACTTTATATAAAATTACTTCTTCCTCTTACATGGTATTTTAAATCCCTTAGTTATCCATGTCTTACTCGTGTTTTAATTAATTTTCTATACATCTCTTACGAAAGCAATTTTCAAATACTAACAGAAATTTAGTATGGAATAAACCGAATTTGTCATTATCATCTCATTCTTTATATACCACATCCCACACCATCTCTTTTAAGGTACTCTTAAAACAGTATATCCTATCTTTATTAACAAGCCTCACTGCTTTGTGTGAACCACCCTCAAGGGTGTAAGGTGCATTGTTTATTTCCATAACTTGTGCATCGTGATCAGATAGTCCGTTAACTACTGGGTAATTGTTCCGACCTGAGCACTGTCTATAAGAACGTTACCAATTATGGTCCTACAGTGCTGATGTACACGAATTGGAAAATTAACTACTATAATTAGATAGAAGCCAACGGCCTTGCCGCAGTGGTGTCGCCGGCTCCCATCAGATCACCGAAGTTAAGCGCTGTCGGGCTGGGCTAGTACTTGGATGGGTGACCATCCGGTCTGCCGAGTGCTGTTGGCAAGCGAGATGCATTCAGCCCTAGTGAGGCAACTGATGAGCTATTTGATTAAGAAGTAACGGCTCCGGGGTCGTTAACTGACATACGGCCAGGAGAGTGGTGTGCTGACCACATGTCCCTCCATATCCGCATCCAGTGACACCTGTGGGCTGAGGATGACACGGCGGCCGGATGGTACCGTTGGGCCTTACAACGCCTTTTCGGATGGAGTTTAGTTTTTAATTAGACAGAAATACCCACATAATGACTCCAGTTCATTTATCCTGTACGTATCTTTTAAGAAATCTACAATGAAATCTCCGTAAACTTCTGTTCAAGTGGTTCAAATGGCTCTGAGCACTCTGGGACTTAACATCTGAGGTCATCAGTCCCCTAGAGCTTAGAACTACTTAAGCCTAACGAACCTAAGGACATCACACACATCCATGCCCGAGGCAGGATTCGAACCTGCGACCGTAGCAGCAGCGCTGCATAAACTTCTGTCTGCTTCTTTTTGTCTGATAGATAGCTCAATAGTGCATTTAGATTTCTCACAATTAGGTGAATGTCTCCTAGATGGGATTCGTAGATCGTTACAATTACCAGAGTAGTATTCTACCGTAATATCCCCCAAGCACATGCTTCGAGGTTCTGATGTACACAAAAATAAATCACGTCGCTTGGATACTTTCGAGCAAAGCCCAGATGGGGCTACACCGGAATTGGCTCTTACTGGAGGAGAGGAAAAAGAGGTGTGAGTTTTGATAAATACTTGAGGTCCTTCAGATACTTCTGATTAGAGCCGAGATGACTGCAGGCACCGTTTCACTTGAATAATGTACATCCTTAAACGTGCAGTCATTTTTACGTACTATTTTAATGCAATGTTGATTAAATGTAGAGGAATGGGATTTGTGGGTGTAATTATTCTTAACTTTCGAATGAAGTAATGCAACTTGGCGCTGTTTTTACACCTCGTTTTAATGCTGTGCTCTAATTACTTGGAGCTAGTTCCCCCGATTGGCTGATTTGTTTTTCAATACTTCACTGTGATTGATTGGGAAGAGGAAGGAGAGGGAGTTATAAACTTATCACTGTTGGCCGTTTCATTTTTAACATTGTGCTGTGACTGGATGGCGACAGTGGGAAATGAAAAGCCCTCTGCCCTAACACATTTGGACTGGTACCACCACTTTGGATTTTTTCATCGATTATTTCATTTTAATACTGCACTGTGATTGGTAGAAGATAAGGGGAGGGGTTTCTCATTTATAATTACTTATCGGTTGATTTTATTAATCGATGTAATTGATTGTCAAGATCAAAGTCGAAGGTCTTTGACTCTGCCTCCGAATGTAGGCAACTCAAACGTCAAAGGGCAGTTTGTATCCAGATTACCCATAACATTCTTACGTGTATTGTACTGTAGCGTGTAGAATTAACTGCTTCAGGAAATTAGACATTCTATGTGAATGCAGCCTACAACAGACTATTCATCATCTGCCTAGCCAAACGCAGTTAGTGCATCTAGGACCACCTTCTCCATGCATTTGATGGTGGAACCCAAGTGACGAAACACCAATCACGTCTTATAAAACATTATATATACTTACCTTAGCATTGTCTCTATTATACGTTTATACACTTTTCACGCACATTTAATTCTAAGTTTAATGTATCATCGATGCTGAGGTCATTAGATGTGGAGCAGTGTTGAACAAGGATGAATGAGTAAATTTGGCAATATTCATGTTGAACAGAACATTACAGGAATCGCATAAATTGTCTTAGGGATATCATGGGAAACGTAATTAGAAATCGTAAAACAGAGATCTGATTTAAAATCCTCCTAAAAAGGAGGGGACATTTGGGTCTTAAGTCCCGTAGACAACGAGTTCATTGGAGACGGAATGCGAGCTCAGTTTTGAAAAGAATGAGACTGGAAATCGACTGTGGCCTTTTCAATGGAAACAGTCCAGAAATCGACTTCAAAGATTTAGTAAAGCCACGGAAAACCTAAGCCTGAATGACCGGAATCGGCTTCAAATTCGCTCTTCCTGATTACGAGAGTAGTGCCTCAGACAGTGCGACACCTCACCTTGTTCCTGTCCCTGAATTCAAATCGAGTGCCTTAACAGCTATGAAATTTAGTTCTGTTCAAACTGTAAATGACATCTTTGACAAGAAAGAAAGAGAATGTGACCAGCACGAATCATTCACTCTGCAATGTATGGTAGTGTGTAAATTCCTGACAGACTGATTGGGACTCGAATGCGGACGTTTGCCTTTATCGGACAATGCTCTTAGCATCTGAGCTAGCCAGAAATGCGTCTACTTACGAGTCCCGGTCTAGCACACAATATTATTCTGTTAAAAAGTTTCTAGAAAAGTATAAACTGTCAGTTTTTGCATGTTTAAAGCTTAACGTACACCACACAAGTGGGTGCGTTAAAGTACTAACACTATCACATTCCCTACCAGCTAGGGGTAATCGACCTCGAGCTAACTAAAGAGACAAACACTTTTAGTGGGATGTAAGAAGCGGATGTTTTATATCTGTATTTGCATCTGAACATGAGTTCTTTCGATTTCTCTGCTATGTGGAACCTTGGGTGCCATATAACGGCCCCTGTGCCGCATGTAAAGTCACCATGCAGATTTTTTTCCCCTAATAGCACCCCACAATTTGATAAGGGATTGCATGTTTAGTCACAGTTAAGTATTTAGTGGAGTAGGCAGTGACCACCGAGCCACAACAGTCCATTTGACGGGATGTCTAGCTTTAATGTCGGAAGTCTTTGTTTCATCTAGGAAGATGCAGAGGATTTTTTCTTTGCTCAAGTTTTTCCTTGGTAAGCTGTTACGTAGATCGGAAGGCACTATTTGTTGTCAGCGATTTCAGACTGACAGGGCAAGTTTAAACTGTTCCTACGTCTGAATTCTTTCTGACAACCGAGAATTAATATCGTAAACGCCCGCCTCTGTGGCGT
Organism: Schistocerca gregaria; assembly: GCF_023897955.1. Taxonomy (NCBI): domain Eukaryota; kingdom Metazoa; phylum Arthropoda; class Insecta; order Orthoptera; family Acrididae; genus Schistocerca; species Schistocerca gregaria. The sequence goes on from NC_064931.1 coordinate 565,967,954, forward strand.
GGGTGAACCTAACTTAGTATAGATGCGAACATTGAATTTAACATATAACAGTAACTTTTTTAAGTAATGTAAAAGTCAAAGCACAAAAGCCTTTTAGTCACGAATATTTTTGTTTATTTTGCACAAGACCTGAAAAATTGTAAGGTGATATTACTATTTCTTACTTGCTGCACTCGTAACGGCACAGCATCACTGTTATATTGCGATGGTTATATGTTTTCCCTTGAGATTCTGCAAAAGCTCATAATATATGCAAGGTGTTAAAAAAGGATTCCGTATTTTGAGAGGTGGTAGTACAGACCAAAACAAAAAAAATAATGTCCAGTAAACATGGGCTCTAAAACGCATACATGAAAAGCTATGTCCGTAGCTCGTGGTCGTGCGGTAGCGTTCTCGCTTCCCGCGCCCGGGTTCCTGGGTTTGATTCCCGGCGGGGTCAGGGATTTTCTCTGCCTCGTGATGACTGGGTGTTGTGTGATGTCCTTAGGTTAGTTAGGTTTAAGTAGTTCTAAGTTCTAGGGGACTGATGACCATAGATGTTAAGCCCCATAGTGCTCAGAGCCATTTAAACCATTTTTTTGAAAAGCTATGAACACTCGTTCAGCTTGACAACTGTCAAACATTTATTCTACTGCAGGCTCTTCGCTATTACGAACGACCTACAGAATGCAGCGAACAAATGAGAACACATTACTGCGATCCTGTGAATCAGCAGAACTTCAAATGTAATGCACTTGCTGTTACATACGACCATTACAGAAGATCGTGCCTGCCACTTCCCGTATGGAATAATAGCCTTCACTTATGATGGTAAGTGAAAAAATAAAACTACAATGTAAAAACATTTCATAAATTTAACAGTAACACTAACTTGTAGCGTTAGAACTAATGTATGCATTGCACTTGCCCAGACTGTGACTACTGTTCACAATAACAACACTAATAGTTGTTTGCTGCATGCTGTTTCCATGGAAAAACGGAGTAATGTGTCTTTATTTGTTTATTGCTTTATGTAGGTCGTTAGTAAAAGCAATAAGCTTGCAGTAGAAGAAATTTGTTTCACAATATCGAAGATGAATAACTGATCATAGCTATTAATGTATGCATTTTAGAACCCATGTCTGTTGGGCATGTTTATCTTTTTTGGTCCATACTACTACCTCTCAAAATATGGAATACTTTATATATATATTTGCTTGATTATTTTCGTACAAGTCGCCAGCAGTCAAATGCAACCTTTAATCACAAACATCACCTTATGTGTGGAATATTCATGCCATTTCGAGACTAGAGATCAAGTTCTCTTTCTTTAGGGGACAGCATTGTATCAGCCCACTTATCTGATCACTTATTAGCTCTATGATTTATCGTACAAATGAATATCAAGAACATAATTTCGTTTGCACGAAGGGTATCATGTACTATCTACAACCACCTCAAGATGAGGAAAATGACAAAAATTCTAAATATCCCCCCACTCACTACTTACAACATTATAGTCCTCAAATTAGTTTTTCTGGTACTCGATTTCTGCATTTTAGCTGATGGCTAACTTCCCGCTTTTTCGTCTCATGTCTTTCGTAACTGCCGGCAGTATTTAATCTCAGAATAAAGAAGCTGTGTAGGATGATTCTAACGGTCTTTCTAATACATTTTATGCAAAGATTTTGGAACACCCTGTATATTTATAAGGCTGGAAACTAGTTGCTTGGTACACAGTATCGAAGTAGAAGTGAACTTACACATGTCAAATCAACGCGATTGTGAATAAAGTAAAAGAAACCTATAAGGTTGTTGTTTTACACTCTTTCGCTGAAGGTTACGGTTCTCCCGCACACATTTGTATACATGTGTCACTACCACGAACAGAATTTTGTAAGTCTCTTTTGTTGTCATGTACCAACAGGTTTGTCTCCTTGTTGTTACCGGTAAGATATGCCGTTTTACTAGTTTATTAATGCAACAGTTCTCGCAACAACTATAATTAAGCCCACTTCATGTTTGAGATCTTTGACGACCGTAAATTGCACAATTACTCACATCCAGCGTGTATTATTATGTTTCCGGGTGCACGTGGCAATGAGCCACGCACGAAACTAGGAATGACGAATAAAGTACAGCTTTAAAATACAGATAGGTGAAATGACGTCTGTTCTTAAATTTATCAAGGCTGAGGTGACCATACAGATGAAAATGATTTGTGTTAAACTTTTTGGCAAGTTAGAGGACATTAGATATGAGAAACAAGCTTTGACTGTGGAAGGATACCGGACTTGGCCTTTCTAAGGAACCACAATGTCATTTGACATAAGAAATTTAGGGACATCAAGAAAAAAATAAACTGAATGGCTGGACGGTCATTTAAACCGTTGTTCTCCCGAATACGCTGCTTCCAGAGGCTCCACGACCGACTCACCGATTTATCGAAGTTTGTTATTGGCTTTCGAAATTGATCATAGCGCTGTGCCTGCAGAATGATTACCTCGTTATTCGCTCACGGGTATTTTCATTGGTTCAGCTCCTGTGTAACTAAAATACACCCTCTAATTTGCCGCATGGCAGAACCAACTCGTAACCTGATTTTGCAAACTAATGACCACAAAACTTCCCCTGACGTTACGGGAAACGCTCTAAATACTGGTCGGTGTAACGGCTAGCTCGTAAACTCCACCAAAGCCCCGACAGTGCACTGAAAATTTTCCCGAATACCACACAACAACTGCGTTCGTTGAAAATACCATGCGGCTTTGATCGTTTTCCGAAAATTCCGCTGATGCGTGCTCTCAGATCAGTGACTACGGCTCGCTGTCACATAGCAATTTATCCACGTAAATTTACCCTCCGAACTGAAATATGGACCTAACTATTATTCTTCCGACAGCCGAACTGTTCGGTTTGGAAAAGTTACAAAGTACAACTTGTCCTGAACTGCTACAAATACAAGCCAGGATCTTTATAATTTATCATTTATTTCAGTGGAAACTAGTAATAATGAGAGACGAATAACTAGTACAATAACGGACGGGCAACAGAGAATCAATACACGAGATGGCACTGCCTTTCAACTGAATTAGCTGAATTTAGAAAGCAAGACTTCTGTTCTGGAAGCGTAGGCACTCGCGTGTCTTCTTCCATTCCATATGAAGAATACGTAAGACATCTTATTAGTATGTGACAATATCTGAAGTTTGAAACAAACTTGCGTTAATAGAAAGTAATATGATGAAAAGCAGTGTACCTAAGTATGACGCGATTAGGCTGGCAAGAGCGAATAGGTGATACTAAAGTGAACGCGAACTGTCTTGTAAAAAAGAGTCAGAAAGGTCAGACGAGTTCACAATGACAAAACATTGAATGATATTTTTGATAATCGCCATCCCCACATACAAAATGAAAAGTTTAATGAAGACATAATTCAAGTTCTTATCTGCGCTCTTTAAGCTTCCTAGTGCACTATCCCTAGTAGTTCTTTCGTGATCAGCTGAGTAAATATCAAAATATAGAAATAAGGCGATTTACCAGTCAAGTGTCGGTAAGGTAAATTAATTAAACTGTAATTTGTTGCGTTTTACCTTTTCTAGCTATAGATGGTGCTTCGACGACGAATTTGACAGTCACATTAGATTAGGAGGTTCTTTGCTGTACCTCTAACACGTAGCACGACGAAGTGAGTTTTACTGCAGCACTCTCCACTCCTCCCTTTACCTAAAAACGCCTGTGCAACTGAACACAATGTAACAAGTTATACCTAAGTAAGTTATATCCAATGAAAGATTTATTGAATAGAATCTTTTACATCTCATGGTTCGGGAGTTTCCTGACTGCACATCATATTACAAACGCCGTATTATACACTGCTATTTGCTCTCATCTGGACACGATAGTCTAGACGCAAATTGTATAAGATAGGCTAAAAATTACAATATTGCAAACAAGTCAGCGGTAGAATACTGAAGCAACCAACAAACTTCAAATAGCGGAACGAGGGTCCTGAGAACGGAATTATGCAACTGGAAATTTCAATTCAGTGTGCTTGTCTGTGGGAAGCGAATTGAGAGCTATGAGCAAATCGCGAACGTTGCCTTTCGATTAGATAAGGCTTCATGTTTCTCGATTCCTTTTCTTTCTTGTTTTCTTTCGGGAACGAAGCTATCTTACTTACTTCATTGTGAGCCGGGAAAGAATTAAAAACAGCTACGGGGAAACCTGTATAAGCAGCGCACAGGCGTAATGAACTAGACTAGAAATGGCGATATCGGAGAGACTATTATATCGTGGCTGCCCGTTGTAGTTGCTGCATTTCGTAAAATGGGAGAAAAAATTTCAAATAATGGACGACTTGTTCTCCACTTTCACAAATCACAAGCCAATGGTGTACGTGAAAAAAAAATGCATTTTTGCAGAACCATCTATTATTTTCACCACATGCTTGTAAGTCATACAAATGTGCTTATTTTCTATTTCTACGAATGTAGTTCGGATTTAATTCAATGTCTGACAAAGTAAGAAAGAAAAAAACCTCTAATACTATAGTGGGAAACCTCTATGGAGTATGAACAACATGAAACCGTAGGCATCATCAACGTGACGTTTCATCAGCATTGTTCTTTATTGTGGACATATCACAGTTAATAAGTCTTTACCTTCCTCTGAACTGGCTCTCCCAGTCTAATACAGAGGTGCCACTAGTTTGCATCATGTTAAACATCATGAAAAATATTATAGCCATGAGACGAACAACTATGAATTTGTAGGAAACGAACCTTAGGAAACTTCTAAACGAAACATCCATTACAGAAAAAAAGGTTTAAGTAAAGAGTTGGACGGCAGAGAGGCGAACATTAAATAAACACAGTTGAATACCAGAGGAGAAATGCTTAAAGCATCAAAAGACGACCGTGGCCTACAAGAGGAATCCTTAAACAATAGATGTCGCTCATATGTCATGCCAGCCGGCGGTGCAAAACTTGGTGTCTAGATCCATTTTTACGATATGATAATCCGTATTAACAAATGAACATCAATGATTCATATTTCAATTCAGTATCAGTCCCTTTCCCTCAATACAAGTACTCTGCCTGGTCATGCACTGAATGTGGCTGTTCCTTTGCTTTTCGACTCCACACTCATATCAGCCACAGTCGACTTGGCAGCTTTAGAAGAGTTGAAATTTTCCTGAGGTATTTGTTACTCAAGTGACGTCAATGACTAATCCATGTTCGAAGTCACTGAGCAACACATTCTGATGTTATGCCTCTGTGTTCACAAAACAATACTTCCTGCCTCCGTTTATACTGGCGGGTCAGCCTCTAATTACCTTTAGTGGTCAGTTCCGCATTACATATGGGTGCCCAGAGACTCCAACTTCTCAGCGTATGCCGCAGCCGCTATACACAATGGCATACGCGTCCCATTATCAACACACCGACTATAAGCAACATCGTAACATCTTGCCAAAGCGGATTCTGGCAATAGACAGGTCGATGAAACTGATGACTAATCTACAGTTTGAACATTTTTATATCCTCATTGAAGTAAACACAGGAGCTTCGGTTTCTCTCGTTCATTCGTCTGTGTTTGTTTCAGCTTACAGCGGCGCAGCGTCTCTTGTTAATCCACAGTGGTCGACAGATTGCCCATCAAGGGACAAGTTTCGGTGTATGTTTCCAATGAAAGGGGCTTCTCACATTGTCGTTATTCGTAGTCACATGCGCAGTTTACAATAATGTATGTAACGCTTCTTGGCACTCGATAACCGGGCAAGTCGGTGTGACAACGCCATTTTAGACTTTGTAAGATCTGTGTTACTGATTCATATGATTTTTTCACCTGGTTTAGGTTGAGTAATGAAATTTGAAGCTCACATCACGTTACAACAGTTGGCCATGAATCGTTTCTTCCACGCCAGACCCACCGCGTATACCATAAAGGACGATGAGGAGGAACCGGACCCATTGATCTCCGTTGAGCCAATATCTCTCATTGCGTGGACTCCTACTATTGTTATTGTCAAAAAAATCATTCCGGGGGTTGATGAATAGTCTGCCAGGCTAATGGTATGGATGCATTTTTCAGTAAACCACCTGCTGTGGTCTTCAGTCAGAGACTGGTTGGATGCAGCTCTCCACGCTACTCTATCCTTTGCAAGCCCACTTCATCTTAGAGTAACTACTGCAGCCGGCCGCGGTGGTCTTGCGGTTCTAGGCGCGCAGTCCGGAACCGTGCGACTGCTACGGTCGCAGGTTCGAATCCTGCCTCGGGCATGGATGTGTGTGATGTCCTTAGGTTAGTTAGGTTTAAGTAGTTCTAAGTTATAGGGGACTGATGACCACAGCTGTTAAGCCCCATAGTGCTCAGCACCATTTGAACTACTGCAACCTACACTTCTCTCAGCGTCATCTGACTTAATTTGGTTGCATTCCATTAACCTTGTTTTGCTTTTGTTGATGTTCACCTTAATTCCCCCTTTCAAGACACTGTCCTTTTCATTCAGTGGCTCCTCCAGGTCCTTTGTTGTGTTCGACAGAAATTCATTATCATCAGCAAACTTTTTGTTTCTCCTCCCTCTCCAAATTTTTCTTTCGCTTCCTTCACTGCTCGCTCAATGTACAGATTGAAAAACATCGTATATATGCTACAGCCTTCTGAACCACTGATTTCCTTTCATGCCCCTCGAGTCTTATAACTGAGGCCTGGTTTCTGTACAGGCTATAAATAACCGTCCGTTCCCTGTATTTTACCCCTGCTACATTCAGAATTTCAAAGGGAGTATTCCGATCAACATTGTCAAATGCTTTCTCTAAGTCTACAAATCCTAAAAACGTAAGTCTGACTTCCCTTAACCTGTCTTCTAAGGTATGTGGAGAAATAAAACAAGCATTCTAAGGACCGGAGAGTGGAATGTTGCATCCCTTATTCGGATAGGTAGAATAGAAAATTTAGAAAGGGAAATGGAAAGGTTGAAGTTAGATATAGTGGGAATTAGTGAAGTTCGCTGGCAGAAGGAACAGGAATTTTGCTGATGTGAATACAAGATTACAAATAAAAAATTAGATAGGAGTAATGTAGGTATGTGGTTAATTATGAATAAGGAAACAGGTATGCGGGTAAGCTACTATGAACAACATAGTGAACGCATTATCATAGCCAAGACAGACACGAAACCCACACCAACCACAGCAGTACAAGTTTATATGCCAATGAATTCTGCAGTTGATGAAGAGATTCGAGAAATGTATGAGGAGATAAAAGCAATTATTCAGAAAGTTAAAGGACGTACATTAATTGTGATGGGGGATTGAAATTTGATAGTAGGAAAACGAAGAGAAGGAAAAATAGTAGGTGAATATTGTCTGGGTTAAAGGAATGAAAGAGGAAGCCGTCTAATACAATTTTGCACACAGCATAACTTAAACATCGCTAAGACCTGGTTTAAGAATCGTCAAAGTAGGTTGTACTTGTGTATGAGACATGGAGGTACCGGAAGTTTTCATATTGATTATAAGCACTGAGATTTAGCAACCGGTTTTTAATTGTGAGACATTTCCAGGGGGCAGATGTGGACTCTCACCGTCCTTTGTTGGTTATGAACTGTAGATTAAAAGCGAATAAATTGCAAAAAGGTACGAAATTAAGGAAACGGGACCTTGATAAGTTGAAAGAACCAGAGGGTTGTTGAGAGCTTCTCAGGAATCATTAGGCAACAATTGACTAGAACAGGGGAAAGGAATAGAGTAAAAGGAGAATGGATAGCTTTGAGAGATGAAATAGTGAAGGCACCAGAGGATCAAATATGTAAAAAGACAAGGCATAGCAAAAATTCTTCGATAACACAGGAGACATTGAAATTAGTTGCTGAAAAAGTGCAGCAAATGAAGCAGGCAAAAAAAATCTAAAAATGAGACTGACAGGAAGTGTAAAATGGCTAAGAAGGAGCACATATCACTAGAGGATTCAAATGGTTCAAATGGCTCTGAGCACTATGGGACTTAACATCTGTGGTCATCAGTCACCTAGAACTTAGAACTACTTAAACCTAAGTAACCTAAGGACATCACACACATCCATGCCTGAGGCAGGATTTGAACCTGCGACTGTAGCGGTCACGCGGTTCCAGACTGAAGTGCCTAAAACCGCACGGCCACACCGGCCGGCACTGTCACTAGAGGAAACATAGATACCGCCTTCAGGAAAATTAAAGAGAGGTCTTCGGAGGAAAGAGAAGCAGCTGTATGAATAGCAAAAGCTCAGATGGAAAACCAGTCATAAGCAAAGAGAGGAAAGCTAAAAGGTGGAAGGTGTATACAGGATGGTCAGAAACAGTCTGTAACGGCGTTGCGGGGTAAGTTGTGATGAGGAATAATGGTTTGGGGAAATGAAATGAAATGATCATACTTGCGAAACGCAACTAACTCTTTATTATCACGAAGTAATGAGTGCTATCGGCAGGGGATGGCAAACTGATTCCATAGTTTTAGATTTCCAGAAGACTCGTGACACCGATCCTCACATGCGACTTCTTATCACATTGCGTGCCTATGGAGTGTCGTCCCAATTGTGCGACTGGATTCGCGATTTCCTGTCAAAAGGGTCACAATCCGTAGTAATCGACGGAAAGTCATCGAGTAAAACGGAAGTAATATCTGGCGTTCTCCAAGGAAGTTTTATATGCCCTCTGCTGTTCCCGGGGTACGTAAAGTATTTTGGAAGACAATCTGAGCAGCCCTCTTCGGCTGTTTGTAGATGATATTGTTATTTACCTTCTTGTAATGTCATCAGATGATCAAAAGTAATTGCAAAATGATTTTGACAAGATGGTGCGAAAAGTGGCAACTGACTCTAATGAAAAGTGTGAAGTTATCCACATGAGAACTAAAAGGAAATCTCCGAAGTTCGGTTACACGATACATCATACGAATCTAACGGCTGTAAATTCAACAAAATACGTAGGAATAACTATTACGAATAACAAATTGGAACGATCATACAGACAATGTTGCAGGGAAAGCAAATCAAAGACTACGATGTTTTGGCAGAACACTTAGAAAACGCAACAGATCTACTAAAGAAGCTGCTTGCATTATGCTTGTCCGCCCTCTTCTGCAGTATTGCTGTGGGGTGTGGGATCCGGGTAGGCTGGGGTGGCCGAGCTGTTCTAGGCGCTACAGTCTGGAACCGCGCGACCGCTACGGTCGCATGTTCGAATCCTGACTCGGGCATGAGTGTTTGTGATGTACTTAGGTTAGTTAGGTTTAAGTAGTTCTAAGTTCTAGGGGACTGATGACATCATAAGTTAAGTCTCATAGTGCTCAGACCCATTTTAACCATTTTTTTTGTGGGATCCGCGTCAGATAGGATTGACGGAGGACATCGAAAAAGTTCAAAGAAGGGCGGATCGTTTGTTATTTTCGCGAAATAGGAAAGACAGTGGCGTGGATACGATATGCGAATTGAGGTGGCAATCATTAAAAGAAGGGCATTTTTCGTTGCGGTAAGATCTTCTCGTGAAATTTCAGTCATCAACTTTCTCCTGAGAATGTGCAATTATATGTTGGCGCCCATGTACACAGGAAGAAACGATCATCAAACTAAAATAAGAGAAATCAGAACTCGCAGGTAAAGATTTAAGTGTTCGTTTTTACCGCGTGTTGTTCGAGAGTGGAACTATACACAAATAACCTGAAGGTGGACCGATGAACCATCTGCAGGGTACTTAATTCTGAATCGGAGATTAATCATGTAGATGTAGATGTAATTGCCAATAAACGAAAAATGGAAAAAAAGTTGCAGCGAGTGACACTCCTTTGGCTGCAACGGTATCAGAATTGTCGTTGATGTGGCCAGCTAAACCACTACATTCCAAAGTTTTTTGTACTACTTAAAAACACATACCGCGGTCAGCGATCGCTGACTACATAAATATACAAAAAAAACGTACAAGTTCTCTGCTCGTTTCCTATTTCCTTCTTGTGTGTGAAGTACCTCAAATAATGTAATAAAAAAGTCCTAGAAGACGAAATGTGAGGACATGATTCATATACGCATGATACAAATGAGTGCCGCAAGGAATAAAAGCGCTGATCAAGATTTATAAGGAGCTAGGCAGCAACTCATGATACCGTGGGTCGATAATATAGCGGGTAAAAACATATTGTTTTTTATATATAGAGCCAGTCAGTCGCAGTACGGAAGGATACCGGAGTTTACATGAGTGGCCTGTGGCTCTTATACTCGTTAGTTGAAATGTAATAGTGACAGCTAGAATGGCTACAAGCAAATAAATCTAATATTTATGTGACTGATACTAGTGGAAGGAAATTCGAATGGAATTTGATTTGGATATACGTAATTCCAACTCCAAAGAAAGCAGGTGCTGAAGGTGTGAATATTACAGAACTAGCAATTTAATAAGTTGTGGCTGCAAAATACAAACACGGATTCGTTATAGACAAATGGATAAACTGGTAGAAGCCGACCGCGGGAAGATCAGTTTTGATCCCGGAGAAATGTAGGAATACGTGAGGCAATACTGATCCTAAGACTTCTCTTAGAAGATAAGTTGAGGAAAAGTAAACCTACGTTTATAGCGCTTGTACACTTAGAGAAAGCTTTTGACAGTGTTGGCTGTAATACTCTCTTTCTAATTCTGAAGGTAGCAGGAGTAACATAAAGGGACCGAAAGGCTATTTACAACTTGTACAGGAACCAGACAGCCGTTACAAGAGTTTAGAGGCATGAAAGGGAAGCTTCAGTCAAGAAGGGAATGAGGCAGGTTTGTAGCCTATCGCCAATGTTATTCAATCTGTACATTGAGCAAGCATTAAAGGAAACAAAAGGAAGACTCGGAGTAGGAATTAAAGTTCATGGAGAAGAAAAAAAACTGTGAGGTTTGTCAATGGCACCGTAATTCAGTCAGAGACAGAAAAATACTTGTAAGAGCAGTTGAACGCAAGGGACAGTGTCTTGAAAGGAAGACATAAGCTGTACGTCAACAAAAGCAAATCGAGGATAATGGAGTGCAGTCGAATTAAACTGGCTGATGTTTAGGAAATTAGATTAGGAAACGACACACTTAAATAGTAGATGAGTTTTTTTTATTTAGGCATCAGAATAACTGATGGTGGAAGAAGTAGACAGGATACAAAATGTTGACTGACAATGGTGTGAAAAGCGTTTCTGAAGAGAAGAAATTTGTTACATTGGAATATAGATTTAAGTGGTAGAAGTCTTATCTGAAAGTATTTGTCTGGAGTATAGCCACATATAGAAGTGAAACATGGACGATGAACAGTTTAGACAAGAAGATAATAGAAGCTTTTGAAATGTGATGCTACAGAAGATTGTTGAGGATTAGGTGTGTAGATCACGCAACTAATGAGAAGGTACTTAGTAGAACTGGGGAGACAAAAAATTTGTGGCACAACTCGACTGAAGCGATCGATTGGTAGGACACATTGTGAGATATCAAGGGATCACAAATTTAGTATTGGTGGGAAATGTGGGGCGTAGAAATTGTAGAGGGAGACCAAGAGATGAATACTGTAAGCAGATTCAAAAGGAAGTAAATTGCAGGAGTTATTCGGAGATCAAGAGACCTGCACAGGATAGAGCAGCATGGACAGGTGCATCAAACCAGTCTTTGGGCTGAAGACCACAACAACACATACGTAGAGTTTAGGTGGCACCCTACTGAGCCCTGATACAGAAAAATTTAACGCCGCATTCACAAAATTCTTTGATTATGTAGGCAGAACGTCAAACGCATCGTGATCCACATCACACGTCAAAATATGGTTGTACCGCATTAGCTGGGAAGTAAGTAAAAGCAACCTGGAGCAAAGGTTAAAACACGAGGCTCATAGTCTTGTAAAAAGGGATTCAAACCTTCGTTTGGCCATCCTGATTTAAGTTTTCCACGGTTTTCCTAAATCACCTGAGCAAAACATGGAATGATTCCTTTAATTCCTTTAAAAGATCACGTTTAAATGCCTCCTTCATAACTGTCTCAGTCAAGCTTGTAGCACATTTCTTATTTTTCTTATACACTCCTGGAAATGGAAAAAAGAACACATTGACACCAGTGTGTCAGACCCACCATACTTGCTCCGGACACTGCGAGAGGGCTGTACAAGCAATGATCACACGCACGGCACAGCGGACACATCAGGAACCGCGGTGTTGGCCGTCGAATGGCGCTAGCTGCGCAGCATTTGTGCACCGCCGCCGTCAGTGTCAGCCAGTTTGCCGTGGCATACGGAGCTCCATCGCAGTCTTTAACACTGGTAGCATGCCGCGACAGCGTGGACGTGAACCGTATGTGCAGTTGACGGACTTTGAGCGAGGGCGTATAGTGGGCATGCGGGAGGCCGGGTGGACGTACCGTCGAATTGCTCAACACGTGGGGCGTGAGGTCTCCACAGTACATCGATGTTGTCGCCAGTGGTCGGCGGAGGGTGCACGTGCCCGTCGACCTGGGACCGGACCGCAGCGACGCACGGATGCACGCCAAGACCGTAGGATCCTACGCAGTGCCGTAGGGGACCGCACCGCCACTTCCCAGCAAATTAGGGACACTGTTGCTCCTGGGGTATCGGCGAGGACCATTCGCAACCGTCTCCATGAAGCTGGGCTACGGTCCCGCACACCGTTAGGCCGGCTTCCGCTCACGCACCAACATCGTGCAGCCCGCCTCCAGTGGTGTCGCGACAGGCGTGAATGGAGGGACGAATGGAGACGTGTCGTCTTCAGCGATGAGAGTCGCTTCTGCCTTGGTGCCAATGATGGTCGTATGCGTGTTTGGCGCCGTGCAGGTGAGCGCCACAATCAGGACTGCATACGACCAAGGTACACAGGGCCAACACCCGGCATCATGGTGTGGGGAGCGATCTCCTACACTGGCCGTACACCTCTGGTGATCGTCGAGGGGACACTGAATAGTGCACGGTACATCCAAACCGTCATCGAACCCATCGTTCTGCCATTCCTAGACCGGCAAGGGAACTTGCTGTTCCAACAGGACAATGCACGTCCGCATGTATCCCGTGCCACCCAACGTGCTCTAGAAGGTGTAAGTCAACTACCCTGGCCAGCAAGATCTCCGGATATGTCCCCCATTGAGCATGTTTGGGACTGGATGAAGCGTCGTCTCACGCGGTCTGCACGTCCAGCACGAACGCTGGTCCAACTGAGGCGCCAGGTGGAAATGGCATGGCAAGCCATTCCACACGACTACATCCAGCATCTCTACGATCGTCTCCATGGGAGAATAGCAGCCTGCATTGCTGCGAAAGGTGGATATACACTGTACTAGTGCCGACATTGTGCATGCTCTGTTGCCTGTGTCTATGTGCCTGTGGTTCTGTCAGTGTGACCATGTGATGTATCTGACCCCAGGAATGTGTCAATAAAGTTTTCCCTTCCTGGGACAATGAATTCACGGTGTTCTTATTTCAATTTCCAGGAGTGTACTTTAAGACAATAGAATCAAGTTCTGAAAACTCTATTAATTCGCCGCGGGCTCAGTATTCGCTACAAAATTCTTGGGCTAACGCTGATTACTTCACCTGTTTTCACTAAGTTTTTTTTTCCCTATAGCCCTCCTTGATCATCGAGTTTAAATAATTCATACCGACTGACAGAATAATTCACCCTAGCTACTCAATTCAGGTATTTCCTGAACCGTTTAAGATATTACAGTTCTGTTTTCATCTAAATAAATTGTGAAAAGTCCTCATTAAAAGGTGTAGTCTCTTTTCATAGCTGTATCTGTTACAGAGATACGGTTATGATTCAAATGGCTCTGAGCACTATGGGACTTAACTTCTAAGGTCATCAGTCCCCTAGAAATTATAACTAATTAAACGTAACTAACGTAAGGACATCACACACATCCATGCCCGAGGCAGGATTCGAACCTGCGACCGTAGCGGTCGCGCGGTTCCAGACTGTAGCGCCTAGAACTGCTCGGGCCCAACGGCCGGCGATACGGTTATCAATTTCGCTTTTTCAAATGGAGCTATAGCAATTTCAGTTGCTAATATAGTAATACAAATACACATATATTTTCATCATATTACCGATCAAATGTGATATATATGAAATAATATGACTAATTTTGAAGGAAATATGAGTTTAAAAAACCGCTCCACCAATTAAGGAGCTTGAACGCTAACCACATAACTGCCGTCATTTAGCGCACAGGGGCGCAACGCACCGGTACCTCACTGACGCATAAAACTTCTCCTGCGATTTTATCGAAATCGCCGGCGTAGTTCGCCTTACTGCTTGCACATTATGTTGTTCTAATGGTCCACTAAAAGTCTGCCAAGCCTGAAGTAAATTCGTGATCCGAACGTAAGTTCTAAATATCGCGAGTAATCAGAATCTAGTAGCTGCAGTTTGAAGAGTGAAACTAAGTTGCTTATTCACAACACGATACGTACGTACACTCTAGTAGTCAACGCTCCGGCGGCTTACCGACTTGAACGCGGTGCGGACGAAATGTGACTGGTGACGGCACAACCTCCAGCCGACCATTCCGCGTGGCCAGCTGCATTCACAGCCGACGACCTGCGCGTGCGGAATCTGAGATGCGCTTACAGCGCTAGGGAGAGGGGGGGGGGGGGGGAGGGGTGAATGTTCGCCTACTCTTTTTCCGCTCTCTTACACGCCCTTCCCAAATAAAGATGAGCTACCAGAGTGGCCTATTTAAGAAAAATTCTCTATCGTATTAATTCTGATATTGTGACAATGGGTGTGCGTCCACTTGAGATGAGTGCATTGACCGCTTCAACACGAAAAAAAAGAAGGTGATTAAACATAAAAAAATGATTAGGAAAGTTGTCGTTAAACCAATTGAAAGCTTAAAAGCATAGCTTGTTGATACTGGTCAGTACTGTTGAGAGCATGAACTACATTCAAATAATTACCACTAATATCAAACCATGCCCACTTACGTCTAATGAGATTGTTGTGGGGCATAAGGTCCAAAAGTAGTCGATTTCCTTTTACGGACCGGGATGCTATTTTAACTCACATTTTAGCTGTAACCCAACTATGATACCATTAGATTACTAGATAGCATATCGTATGGCTGAAGAGCATCTACACCTATATGATTACTTTGGAATTCACATTTAAGTGCTTGGCAGAGGGTTCATCGAACCACAATGATACTAGCTCTCTACCATTCCACTCCCAAACAGCGCGCGGGGAAAACGAACACGTAAACTTTTCTGTTCGAGCTCTGATTTCTCTTATTTTATTTTGATGATAATTCCTACCTATGTAGGTTGGGCTCAACAAAATATTTTCGCATTCGGAAGAGAAAGTTAATGACTGAAATTTCGTAAATAGATCTCGCCGCGATGAAAAACGTCTTTGCTTTAATGACTTCCATCCCACTCGCGTATCATATCTGCCACACTCCCCCCCCCCCCCCCTATTACGTGATAATACAAAACGAGCTGTCCTTTTTTCACCCTTTCGATGTCCTCCGTCAATCCCACCTGGTAAGGATCCCACACCGCGCAGCAATATTCTAACAGAGGACGAACGAGTGTAGTGTAAGCTGTCTCTTTAGTGGACTTCTTGCATCTTCTAAGTATCCTGCCAATGAAACGCAACCTTTGGCTCGCCTTCCCCACAATATTACCTATGTGGTCTTTCCAACTGAAGTTGTTCGTAATTTTAACACCCAGGTACTTAGTTGAATTCTTGTACGAGGGCTGTCCAGAAAGTAAGTTACGATCGGTCGCGAAATGGAAACGACTATGAAAATCCGATAAAGCTTTGTAAAGATGTGTTGCGCAGTGTCTTTAGTATGACTCTAGGTAGAATTATGTCGCTCTTTTCATTCCTGAGCTCTTAGTGAGCGCGTAAAGATGTTATAGAAAATAGTGTCTGCCGCCAAGTACGAGGGCCTTGTGAGAATTTTCCCCTGAAGCTATGCAACCAACATTACATAACTGTCGTGCGGTTTCTTCTTCAAGACAATTCTCAGCCACATTTTGCAGGGGCAATGAAGATGTTCCTGCATCGTTTCAATTGGAAATGTTTGGTTACCCACAATACAGCCCGTAAATGTCTCCCACTGAGCTTCATCTCTGCTCAAACGAACCGCTGGCTATGAAGACAACATTTTGGCACAGACAACGAGCTTTAGGCCAGCGTAGAGAATTGGCGGAAAGCACTGGCGGCTGCCTTCTATGATGAGGGTATTGGAAAGTTGGTACAACACTACGACGAATGTCTGAGTCAGAACGGCGACTACGTAGAGAAGTAGCTGAAAGGTGTAGCTAACTGTTACAAATGAAACATTTCTGATTTTCACTGTGATTTTCATTTCGCGATCAATCGTAACTTACTTTCTGGACAGCCCTCGTATATTCTAGAATTGCTCTTCTACCTCACTTAGATTGTGTTTAAAAATAAGTTTAAAATTGCCACTAGCCACTAGCAAAAGGAACAGTGCATTGATGTGGAAGGATGCTCACAGACAGAAAAAACTCAAAATAAGCATCACATAACCGTATTAAGAAAGTTGAACAGTCCTCCGAAAGAAAAGACCATCGTAACATTTGTCTCAAATGTCAGTTTGTTGCTTACAAAAGATGAACACACTTTTCACTTCAGCACATGCACACTCACACTATGGTGCACCATATGTAGGCGATGTATCCACACTTAGCACAGGCTTAGCGCTGTCTTGGACGTAGTAGATATCGTGATGAGGTGCTGCTGGCTCGTGTGACGGCGTCGTGTCTCGCCGGTGTCGAACTGTGTATTTCTTCGTCGGCGGCTCACCGGCTGGTCACCGTCTGGTACGTTCTGCAGCTGTCTCAGCTGCTTCCGCGGTCTGCCTCGGGATCGTTCTTCCGGTTCATCGGCTTGTTCAGTAGCCGCCCTGCTCAGATACGTCTCTACACGGTTCACGTGCACTATCGTAGAGTGAAACGACAGTTGTCCTTTTACTGTAACATGGGAGGCGATGTCAAGGACTTTATACAGTCCTTTCCAATGTAATTTAACCTTCCTGACGATACCTTTCTTTCTCAAATAAACTAAATCTCCATCGCAGTGTTATGTGTAACAGCTCTGCGGTGCTGCTGAGCTGCCTGCTGGAGAAATGGCAGATGATTTTGAGCTTTTACTTTGCTTCCATACGTCATGTAGTTTCCTGGCTAAGTCCCAGACGTTTTCATTGTTACTGTCTCTTGCTGATGCGGCGGAGTCAAACGGAAGGTTCATTCACCTGCCATAGTCGCTTTCCTAAAGAATGAGCTGCGTGCTGGTACTGACCTTCGTGTCGTAAGCGCTGAGCACGTATGGTATGTAGGTGTTCCACGAATCGTGCTTTCGTGCTTACTGCCAACATAGCGACTTATCAGTTTCAGGAGGGTTCGATGAACTCCTCCCATCCCCCTCTTCCCATTCCCCTCCAGATGAGCTGGTGTGTTGCCCCTAGCTTGTCAATTTTCAGTAAGCTGTATACTTGCTGTAGTAGCTCAGAAGCAAAATTGGAACCTTGATCGCCTGCCGGTGTGGCAGAAAGGTTCTAGGCGCTTCAGTCTGGAACCGCGCCACCGCTACGGTCGCAGGTTCGAATCCTGCCTCGGGCATGGATGTGTGTGATGTCCTTAGGTTAGTTAGGTTTAAGTAGTTCTAAGTTCTAGGGGACAGATGACCTCAGATGTTAAGTCTCATAGTGCTCAGAGCCATTTGAACCATATTTTTGGAACCTTGATCGCTAATTACAAAAGTAGGTCAACTATATATCAAAATCCTGTCTTTAACAAACACACGCTCCACGACCTCAGCACTTTAGTCTGGGATTGTTGTCATTAACATACATCTCGAGAAATGATCCAGAATAGTCAAGATGTAACGATTTCCCTACTTTGTTTTTGGTAGGGGAGCTACAGTATCAAAACCCTTTTTTTCAAAAGGTGTGCTCATTCCTCGGAGTTCATGCAGAGGTGCTTTGGTTTGCCCGCATCATTCCCTTTGTTGCTTAAGTTGCTACGTGCAGCGTAACTATAAGCGTTGGCTTTCCGATTCGGCCACCAGTAGATTTATGCTATTCGCAGGTTAGTTGCTGTTTTGCCAGTATGACTTCAAGCACAACAATATCGTTTCCTTTAGCAGTATCCTATCAACCAAGTTCCAGGATTAACACTGCATGTCGACTTCTAATGCATTTATTGATTCCTCTTCCCTGCCAGTCGTGAAACTACTCTGACTTTCCTGCTAACTCTATCAGCATTGTAGTGTAGTTTCCCGAGTCGGTGAACTGCCTTGTATTGGCACTCACTTAAATGTAAGGTCCATCTAGTTAATCTTATGCTCCGATCTTTAGGATAAGCAGATACTTCAGAGCGGCGCGATCGGTTACTACAGTGTATTCTCGGCCAAATAAGAAACATCGGTTGTAGTTGATGCCATAGACAAGTACACATAATTCCTTTTCTGTTGTCTTGTGATTGCAGTCGGCTGTGTTCAGAAAATGGGAGGCGAATGAAATTGGATGCTCTCCTCCGTTCGTGTCCTGCGAAAAACCGCCCTGACGGCAAAATTGCTAGCGTCAGTAGCTAGGATGAAAGGTTTTGTTCAAAAATATTCAAATGTGTGTGAATTCCTAAGGGACCAAACTTCTTAGGTCATCGGTCCCTAGACTTACACGCTACTTAAACTAACTTATGCTAAGAACAACACAAACACCCATGCCCAAGGGAGGACTCGAACCTGCGGCGGGAGGGTTGCGCAGTCCGTGACATGACGCCTCAAACCGCACGGCCATTCCGCGCGGCTCATAGGTTTTAAGATGTCTGGATAAGCCAATACGGGAGACGTGTCAAAGCTGCTTTCAGCGTTTCGATCGATTGAGAACATTTGGATCTCCAAGCAAAAACTGTTCCTGTATTCAGTAATTGATGTATCATGAATCGTAGGTAGAAATTCCCTGTGTCTAGGAATGCCTGCAGTTTCTTCACATACGTCAGTTCCGAATAGTTCTTCGCAGTTCCTACCATTTTTAAGTTAGGTTGGGCTCCATCGAGGTTATCATGTGTCATAAATATTCTCCTTTAGGTACAGTAAAATGGAATTTTGACATGTATAGAGAAAGATTTTTGCAGTGCGCAGTCCTTAAAATATGGCTCGTGGTCTTCAGCATGTTGCTACATGTCTTGGCTGAAAATGATAACGTAATCAAGGTAAACCAAACACTGAGTGGATTTTAATCCTTTGAGAACAGTATCCACTAGTTGTTGATGTCCGCAGTTCGTGGTCTAGTGGCTAGCGTCGCTGCCTCTGGATCACGGGGTCCCGGGTTCGATTCCCTGCTAGGTTGGGTATTTTCTCTGCCCCTGAACTTGGTGTTTGTGTTGTCCTCATAATTTCATCATCATTATCATTCGTGACAGTGGCTAGATTGGACTGTGTGAAAACTGGGACTTCGTACGGGTGCTGATGACCGTGCAGTTGAACGCCCCACAAACGAAACATCATCAACATCATCATCAGTTGTTGAAACATTGCTGGCGCATTCAAAGACCAAAAGAAGACAGTTATACTTGTACATGCTTGTAGGCATAATAAATGATGTATTAGCCTTGTCGTCTCGATGTATAGTCAGCTGGTCGTATTCACTGGTTATTACAAACAGAGAAGATTCTGCGTGAACCAAGATAATACAAAAAGTGTATAAGATTTGGCTATGGATGAATATCCAGCAATGTTACAGAAACCAACTTCCAGTAATCGACACAAACCTATACTTCTGTTCTCCTGTAGATGATTTTTCCTTACAGTTACTTTGGGTGATACTCTGGGTGCATCTGAGAGCTCTTCAGGTTCAATGAAATCCGTTTCCAACTGTTCCTTAATCATCTCTTCGACAAAGGGTTGTTGACTATATGGACGTCTGTACTGTCTTTGAGTAATGGGTGCTGCTTGTATGTATCTTGTGTTGAAATACGGGGGTCGCTGGAATATTATCCTGTTCTTGGAAAATATGAGAGTAGTTAAGTAACACTCTGGTCCTTCAGTGATAAATGATTTAATTTAGTAAGCAGCTCTTGTTCGACTGGTTCGAGGAATTCACCAGGTGATTTCTTCGCACTGTCATTAGTTAGACAACAATTTACTACATACACGCCTTGCTTCTCTTTTAGGTACCTCCATCACGTCTTGTGGATCTATGTTCGACACTGTTGCAACAATAGTTCTTCACAATAGTTCCACTTCTGCATTACTCATATAAGCAGTGCTTATTGGAACACGCAATTTCCAACTTGGATCTTCTTTAATGACACTGGCTGTTCTCGCTACATAGCAATGTCTCTGGCCTAGGAAATCACCGTTTACTGATGCCTCTGTTAACAATAAATTACTATCCTTGCACTTTGGCATCTCCACGTTGATATACCTAGTCTTTTCTGTTTCCGGGGGGATGAACTCGCATTTAGTCAAGTGTACGTTTGACTTGGAACGGGATACCTCCGTCGCTACTCGATTTACGAATTACCCGAGCAGCACTAACATTCCTTAGAGTCTGACCTTTAGGGTTGCCGTTGCAACCATAATCTTTATAACCGAATCTAATTTCTCTTTCTGCTATACTGATCAAGGAAATCTAACCCCAATATATCTTCGAACGGTTTCTCTCTGCTCCTTATCACTGACCAGTCACGAAATTAATCACAGCTTCCTCACAATTGTGCACTCCGTTGCCATTTAACCCTTTAATGGTAGAGCTTGGCTGCCGCCAACTTTCTTCCTTAAATATATGGCACCACATCAAAAAAATTTGAGCCCTTGTATCGACTAGGAAAGAGACATTTTGTCTACGGTAGACTGCGTTAACGAACAGATCTTTGGAACTGTCATCAGTGAGGCTCGCAGCAACGCTTGGTTCTTGAGGCTGAAGTGGTGGTGGTCATTAACGCACTCCTCCCGAAACTGTCCACCTTCAGCCTTGTCTTGCCTTGCTTACAGTTTCACACTATGTGAGCTCCCACTCCACAGGCGAAACGTCGAATCCTCTTCCTACGAGAAATTGCGCTTTGCTGCCTGTTCGCATGACAGCTGGTTCCCGAGTAAGCTTCGAACACACGACCATCCGGTTTGCGATCAATTTGAGGTCTCCATGGCCCTTCAACAAATCGAACTGCCATGTGTATTGCTTCTTCAAATGTCTCGCAACGTGCCAATCTTACTGTTTGGCCTATTTCGCCCTCTAGCCCGTTCCAAAACGTATCTAATGCCCTTTGTACAGCTTCAGACAATTTCGCCTCATTGTGCGAATCGTTCTCACTGAGCTGCTATAATGCTAGATGCTTTCTCCGTCCAAAAGGAGCATACTGGGGAGATGCTCCCTGTAAAACATCGCTGCGTTTTTCCTCGTATACCGTTGCACAAGTGTTTGTTTAAATTCATCTAAGTAGCTACACGAGTGCACATGGTCATCCTGTATTCGTAGTTTTGCCACAGCTACTTCGTCCGAGTCACTCCAGGATCCTAGATTGCTGCATTTTCCAATTTACTAAAATATATGTGAACATCCTTATCTCATCTTCCGCGGAAGACTAGAACTGTTGGCATCAAAGAAAAGTTCTCAACTACCGCTGTGTTCATTGCACTTTTATCGGTAATACTCCAAGGGCTGCTACGTACTTGACCCACGTCCTTTCTACTTGCTGCATCTGCTTTTAACTGTGTTATTTCTTAGCGTAATTGCGCTATAGTCACCAAATCCACACCTTCATGTGTGCCCGTCATGACTGATTACGAGATTACTCCAGTTATTAAAAAAATTGGTATCACTGCCGCTCGCAAGCTAAGCAAAGCCAGTATCTGTAAAAGACCTACCTTCTGTACAAGTCCTTGCTCCGCTGCATCGCCGGAAAGAAGTGCTCTCTAACGGAAGAACGGTGCCTGCATCAGCCTTGCGTTACTTCCACGTATGGATACCACACACGAACTTCAACAAATGATACGGTTCACTGCTACACACCATGGAGAACCGTAGGCTTTCTTCTACCCTCATCAATAATGATGGGCAAAGGAACATTAAGGATCCCACTGCTGACAACATTTTATATGGGATCTGATCAGAGATGAGCGCTGGCAAGGTGTGATGTCATCAGGAAGAGCATGTGATCATAACTCTTAGCCACAGTCCAGTTACTTTTACATAACTACATTAATAATACGATGTATACATACAGTCCAGCATTCAGCTCCCCGGCGTCATACAGACTGGAACGCAGCACGGGCGAACTGCGGCTGGTGAAGACCCAACCCCGGCAGTCAGAAAAGAACCACTTTTATTCCATGTGGCCAGCTGTATTCGCGGGCGACGACCCGCGGGTGCGGAAACAGCAGACGCGGGAATGAGCGTACAGCGCTAGGGGAGGGGGAGGGGAAGGGGTGAATGTTCGCTTACTCTGCTTTCGCGCACTTACAGTCGTTCTAGTTGACAAAATTCAGGTTGATACCTGTATCTTTGTAATGAAGACAGTCTACAGGTCATTTAGAGAGAACTTTTCCCTAATTCGTATAGAGTGAAAACAGAATTACGATATCTTAAAGAGGTTTCGGAAATATGTGAACAGTTTAGCTGGCTCGCCCTATATACAGGGGGTAAAAACTATGTGTACAAAATTTTAGAGTGTTTAGAGAAGATAAAAAGAAACACTTTTCTATTTGTCGAAAATGCCGCAGGTGCGCCGTTTCCACGCCTGGAATTCATGAAGGTTTTCACGCTAGCGGTGGTCAGAGACAGTCTGCAAACTGTCATTTGATGAATATTGTTATAGAGATTTAGCTGAAAAGTCTTCCATTTACATTAATGCGCAACTGGCATCTCGATGCTAATGATTGTCCAACACGCTCAAAACAATTAGATGTTCACGAATGATGGCTGCAGCTCCACCCAAACAAGTAACAAGCTCTTCTGAAGTGCTTCTTATACCAGACGCTTGATCTCCACTACAAAAGAAATCTATAGAATGTCAGCAACATCTCTAAAACAATATTCATCACACGCCAGTTGGAACATCGTCACTAAACATAGTTAACATCTAATCCTAAATGGACTTCTAGCGGAGAGACGCTGCATCTGTAATGTTTTTGTCATATACAAAAGCGTGTCTTTCTATCGTCTCTAAACAGTCTAAAATCTCCCATATGTAATTTTTTTCACCCTTCATATGAAACGTTGAAACCACCGACAAGCATACTTCAGTGAACATCAGTCCACTGTCTTAGCATTAAACTAAATGATGTCAAATAATTAATCCGCAGATAAGAGTCATATCCTGTGACAGAAGATATTGAATACACTGGCCGTTGTTCGCAGCACCCCAAATGGACACCAAATACAAGAATGATTCGACAAATATTTATTCAAACCGTTCAAATGGCTCTGAGCACTATGGGACTTAACATCTGAGGTCATCAGTTCCCTGGAGCTTAGAATTACTTAAACCTAACTTGCCTAAGGACATCACACACATCCATGCCCGAGGCAGGATTCGAACCTGCATCCGTAGCGGTCGCGAGGTTCCAGACTGAAGCGCCTATAACAGCTCGGCCACACCGGCCGGCAAACATTTATTATGGAGGCAAAATTAATATCGGACTGAAGCACACTATCAGTGACGATTGCGAAATATATTTATTAAATTTGGTTCATACGAGTCAGAAATGCTGGTGAAGGGCAATAAAATGGATGGGTGCGTAATTATAACAAGAAATAAATGTTTACATAGTGCAAGGTAGCGTCAGAATGCAAGGCAAGAAAGAATAGGACAAAACTTGCAGTCTCTTTATAAGTTACACATAAAAGATTGAGATACCAGTAGAAACGTTTATACAAGTGAAAAAAAAATGCCGAATGATACATGCCTCGCAAGCAAAACTAAATATCTGCTGTGTCAAACATGAGGCATAGAATCAGGAACTATTTATTTAATTTTATAACGAGAAGAGTATAACTTACTCAACGGTAACGGTGACACGGTTGCTATGCTACAGCAGGACCGCGATTTTTTTTTTTTTTTTTTTTTGGTGAGTAGATCAAGCACTGAACAGTTGTAAAAATTCGTGGGAGACGTGGCACAGTCAGAGAGCAGTTCGTATTGTGTAATGGGCCAAGATCTAGAGTCTCGGACAGTATCGTAGGCAACATATAGAAAGATGCTGTTCACTGAATTTTAGTCAGGAATATGGACCTATCGAGCGTGGTTTCTGGAGATGTACCGCACAGATATAAGCAAACTCTGACATTATCCTCCTCTTAACCCCTAAATGAAAGAATAAAAAATAAAATCACATGATATGTGAGTCTTGGATTACAGATGGGTGTATGGCGGTAGATATCACTACCAAAACTATAAGGATCACTTGTCAAAATGAGGAGCATACGAGAAATGAATTGGGCTGCAGAAACATGAAATGAGGGTGCTTCATAGTAGAATAAATTTCAAATGCGACCAAGCTATACTGTGTCGTCTTTCTCTCGCGAAAGCGACGTAATCCTGTAACTGAAATCCACATCCAGGTGCTGAAAATAGTTCATAGTTATCGACATGATAGTATAGCTATATATTTTATTTACTTGACGTTCATGATTCGTCGATGTTACAGTTAATTTAACGATTAACGCAATATAAGAAATGATTAATTCACTTAAGAAATATAGCAGTTTCTGAGAGTATTACGCATACGATAAAGTGAAAAAAGTCAACAGTATGCAAAGTGTCTTGCGGAACCAGTGTCGCATGATTATCTATGTTGATTTTGGCTACATATAGGGGATAATGCAATTTGAATGCAGGATGAAACTCAAGGTGCAAGTATAGAAGATCTCACTCTGTAAATTGATTCTGCGGTCCAGAAAGACACGTGTGTATCGAGAGAAATACTTTGAAGGGACTATCTCCTGTAGTAAAAGGTGCATTTTCAGTTTATTGATGGCGACAACTTAGGTCTGGCAAGAATAGACAGAAAGAGCGTAAATACAGCACATATCCCAGATAACTAGCGCCGCGCGAAAGACTTGTCGATGAGATTGGTGAACAAATTTTTAGAGTGGACGCAGAGTGGTGGTAAATGACCTATTAGTGCGTCCATAGTAGCTACAATACTGAATCCATCGGGTCTCTCAGGTTGGGATTGCATTTATTGTACCTCATAAAGAAAAGGCTACGTAGCTTCTATGATGACTGAGATTACACCTGGTAGGGTTTAGCAGTGGCACAGCGTCACTGAAGCCAGGTGTCATAGAGGCAAAGTGGAACGAGTGTTGACACTCCGGTGAAACAGAAATGATATCTGGAAGGAATTCTCAGATTTATAAGAGGTAGTGAAACGAGAATGAGATAGATGGAAGAAAGCAAGTAAACTGTTTATTATTTCAAAAGTAATCGACATAGTTGTTAATACATTTATGTCACTATGAGATAAGACGGCCAATCCCTCCACGGAAAAATGTTTCCCGTTGTCTACGGACCCATGATTGTACTTAGGAGTGCACCTCTTTGTCCGAGGCCCGCCCCCCCCCCCCCCCCCCTCCTCATGTTGCCAAGGTTGTTGTGAGTACGCTGCAAAAGTTTCGCTGGGAAGCCCTTACATATCCTCCATACAGTCCAGATCTCTCCCCATGCGGTTAATATAATATCACAGCCCTGAAGAAAGACATTCGTGCCCGTCCATATGCTTCGGACGAAGAGGTGCACGCCTGGGTAAAATCTTGGTTCCGCAAGCAACCGCAAACATTTTCCACGCAGGCACTAGCGGCCAGACCTCAACAGTTATGCAGTTACTTTTGAAATACACTACTGGCCATTAAAATTGCTACACCACGAAGATGACGTGCTGCAGACGCTAAATTTAACGGACGGGAAGAAGATGTTGTGATATACAAATGATTAGCTTTTCAGAGCATTCACACAAGGTTGGCGCTGGTGGCGTCACCTACACGACATGAGGAAAGTTTCCAACCGATTTCTCATACAAAAACAGCAGTTGACCGGCGTTGCCTGGTGAAACGTTGTTGTGACACCTCGTGTAAGGAGGAGAAATGCGTACCATCACGTTTCCGACTTCGATAAAGGTTGGATTGTAGCCTATCGCGATTTCGGTTTATCGTATCGCGACATTGCTCCTCCCGTTAGTCGAGATCCAATGACATGGAATCGGTGGGTTCAGGAGGGTAATGCGGAACGCCGTGCTGGATCCCAACGGCCTCGTATAACTAGCAGTAGAGATGACAGGCATCTTATCCGCGTGGCTGTAACGGATCGTGCAGCCACGTCTCGATCCCTGAGTCACCAAATGGGGACGTTTGCAAGACATCAACCATCTGCACGAACAGTTCGACGACGTTTACAGCAGCATGGACTATCAGCTCGGAGACCATGGCTGCAGTTACCGTTGACGCTGCGTCACAAACAGGAGCGCCTGCGATGGTGTACTCAACGACGAACCTAGGTGCACGAATGGCAAAACCTCATTTTTTCGGATGAATCCAGGTTCTGTTTACAGCACCATGATGGTCCCATCCGTGTTTGGCGACATCGCAGTGAACGCGCATTGGAAGCGTGTATTTGTCATCGCCATACTGGCCTCGCGTATCACCTGGCGTGACGGTATGGGTTACACGTCTCGGTCACCTCTTGTTCGCATGGACGGCACTTTGAACAGTGGACGTTAGATTTCAGATGTGTTACGACCAGTGGCTCTGCCCTTCATTCGATCCCTGCGAAACCCTACATTTCAGCAGGATAATGCACGACTGCATGTTGCAGGTCCTGATGCAGGTTCTGGATACAGAAAATGTTCGACTGCTGCCCTAGCCAGCACATTCTCCAGATCTCTCACCAGTTGAAAACGTCTGGTCAATGGTGGCCGAGCAACTGGCTCGTCACAATACACCAGTCACTACTCTTGATGAACTGTGGTATCGTGTTGAAGCTGCATGGGCAGCTGTATCTGTACACGCCATCCAAGGTGTGTTTGACTCAATGCCCAGGCGTATCAAGTCTGTTATTACGGCCAAAGGTGGTTGTTCTGGGTACTGATTTATCAGGATCTATGCACCCAAACTGCGTGAAAATGTAATCACATGTCAGTTCTAGTATAATATATTTACCCAATGAATACCCGTTTATTTTTCTTGGTCTTGGTGTATTAATTTTAATGACCAGTAGTGTAATAAACAGTTTACTTAGTTTTTTCCATGTGTCTCGTTTACATTTGACTGTCCCTTATATTTGCTTGGTAACTATGGCCATTCCTTAACAGATAACGCATGCTATGCCAATTATAGAATTTTCTAAAACGATTATGCGGTAGATTTCTAATTCAGCATTGTTTGGTATTGGTTTGAAGACCATTCAGAAACATTTTGACGAATGAATTGACACGTAGATCATCAGATATGAACCCAGTGGAAAATGCTTGAATGTTATCAAAAGCCTCCTCCCACAACAAACAGGCAATTACAGGCAACTAATTAGACGGACGAGTATTTTTAATAATAAACAGGCAAATTAACAAACAGGCAATTACAGGCAACTAATTAGACGGACGAGTATTTTTAATAATTTCAGTTACTAATACGATTAATACACGGTTGACGAGTTTCAACTCATCTTGAGGAGGTCCGGGGTTCAATTGCAGTCCATTCATCCAGGTTTAGATATTTCATAACTTCCCTAAATAACATTACGGGTGGTTCCTACACGAGGCCACGACCGATTTCCTTACGCATTTTTGCCCATCCCTTCACTATGCTGTCTCTAATGACGTTGGTTCGACGGGAAGTTAAATTCTAACCCTTTCTCTTTCTTTGAGTAATTGCTAAACAGTGTGCTATATGATGCTGGATAGGTATGCCTCGATATTTAATATTTCAGTGAGTAATGTATGAGACTATCAGAAGCAGCATTTCAAGAATTTTTATTCGACATTTAGATGACAATACACGTTTCAAAATAGTGACAGTTCAGAGAAAGACTTTTGTATGTTGGAATATGAGGCGTGTTCATCTGTTAGAGCGGTGCGCCGTGCAGTCTGAAGAGAATAGCGAAAACAAGCGCCGTGTAAGTAGAGCATTCTGCTCCGCTTACAGACAGCAGTTGCGTGCACCGGGCACCCGAGCGCTTCTGATGAAACTGCGCAGAGCGTGACGCGGAGCTGCGAGCGCAGTCCACTGGTACTCAACTGTCGCTGTAAACCGACAACTTAGAATTCCGTAGCAAAACGCGCAGAAAATTATCCAGCGCCACTACATATCAGATATTGCCGACACAATTAAAACTTTCTGCCAGTTCTATAAATCCCCAGAACCCAGCAGTAATAAATGTGTAAATTGCATACAGTCTCTGGCAACGTAGCATGTAACGAGTTAGCATAAGAGATATGGAGATACAAACTCGATTTAGCACACTGTATTAACAAATGTTATACTAGTATAGTGGCTGGCCTTGATGAGATTTTCGAATACTCTCTTGCACCGGTTCAGTCGAACTGCACGTGGATTCCCGATCTTCACCTCAGAAACACAAATAAACAAGCAGTCATTAAGGAAAACTTGCAGAAAATAGTATCTA
Organism: Schistocerca gregaria; assembly: GCF_023897955.1. Taxonomy (NCBI): domain Eukaryota; kingdom Metazoa; phylum Arthropoda; class Insecta; order Orthoptera; family Acrididae; genus Schistocerca; species Schistocerca gregaria. The sequence continues at coordinate 565,996,570 of NC_064931.1, forward strand.
ATTCTTCCGTTAGGTCATAGTGTCGTTATGGCATCAGGAAGGTCATCAAGCCAGAAAAATAGTTTCGTATCACTTGTGGAACATATAAACAACAAAAATAAATAAAGAATAAATAATTGAACTCTCCCCTAAAGTGATATTCTCGAAATTTGCTCTGACATACTTGCTTAGAGCAACACACGCGAAGTGATTAATTCACATATTCGGAGGGCACCAGTAGTGTAGGTATAGTTGTCATATTATTAATTTTGGATGTTCTTATGGTTTTCTTTAATTGAATTTTATTTCCTTCTTAGGCATAATATAGGCCAAACAGTAGCAAATTACGTACGATACCAGCGTGAATATAATTAACCGGTGTTGGGAAATATGCTAATGCCTCTAGAATCTCTGTAATAAGGTATTACAGTATTCAGCCAAAAAATAAGTACAGATGTACTAGGAGCTCTGCCAACTGGCTGCCGCTCCACTCGCCTAGTTTTCCATGCCGTAAGAATCTTTGATGGACTAAAAGAGTACTGTTGAATTTGCGGTTGTATGTTGTTATTATTGTATTATAGTTAGAGAACACCGCAGCTGTTTCCACAAATTATACTGTCGGAAATACTGCAACCAGCCAAAACATTTTAGAAATGATTTTATTATACCGTTACTAGTTTCAGGCTTCAGCCCATCATCAGACGGTAGCGCTGATTTCCTGGCAAGTTTTACATTTGTATCGTAAAATATAACAAAGTCTTAGTGATTACGTAATTTACGAAATGTTTTACACTGAATATAAACTCTATATATTCTACTTACTTCACGAACAGTACAATAAAACCATTTCTAAAAAACTTGAGGCTGGTTGCAGTATTTCCTACAGTGTAATGTCTTGTTTGTTGTGGCTGTGTTAGAGTGAGAGATTGCTGGTGCATTAGAGTGAAGCAAGAGGTAACAGTTTCACTGCAGTAGTAAATGCAGCATATTCACAAGTTTCCGCTATAACAGTGCTGCTGCTGCTGTTGAAAAATATCATTGTCGACCTCCAATACGTCGAATTTTTCCAATGTTTACGAAGAATTGTGAGCAATCATGCGGCTGTACAGTGTACACTTTCCACGTGAACGAGCAGCTCAGCAAAACGTGCAGGAAAAGTGTTGTATGGCGGGGATGAAAAAAAAGGCAGGTACCGGCCTGAAAACGGAAACTTTTACCTTTCTTTCAAATATACTGCCTAGCGCTGTTGAGACACTTGCTCCACTGCGACAAGTCGGCGAATGGCAGTCTCTTAAATTTCTGGGGCTGTGTTGTTCCGAGCGTACTGCTTGACGTTCTCGTCCGAGGCGAATCGTTTGCTCCTGAGAGTCTTACTGAGGCCAGTATTATGCCATCATATTTCTTTGACAAAGAAATATGATCAAATATTCATCTAATTGCTTTGAGAAAGATCTTTGACGTGGCGCTAAAAAGGGGTATTACACTGTCGTCATATTTTTCATCAGATTTCAAGATGGCGGAAAAATGTTCAAATGTGTGTGAAATTTTACGGAACTTAACTGCTAAGGTAAGCCAACAGTCCCTAAGCTTACACACTACTTAACCTAAATTATCCTAAGGACAAACACACACACCCATGCCCGAGGGAGGACTCGAACCTCCGCCGGGACCAGCCGCACAGTCCATGACTGCACCGCCTTAGACAGCTTTTCCTTTTTTTTGATCGTTGAGTTTGGTCGTTGCGGACGTCACATGACATCCGTTAAATTTCGTTTGTTGATCCTTCCACTCAGTTTTTATTATTATTATTATTATTATTATTATTACAGAGGCCAACGAGCTCTCTGACCGAACACGCTGAGCTACCGTGCCGGCAGACCGCTCGGCTAATCATGTGCAAAAGAGAGGCTAACTGTGACACTGAAATTTCTTGATACAGGAGAGAGCTCTAGTTTACAACACAGCACTTGTCGGGAGTGTCACAGTATACATTATAAATTTTTTTTAAAAATTTCGTCTGTCTGTTTGAGCACGCTAATCTCCAAAACCACGAGACGATTTTTCAAGTGATTTTCAAAGGTACCTCGAGCGTATCTTGGCGCCATATGTATTCTTTGTTTCATCAAAAACATATCACAAAAAAGAAAGAGATATTCATTTAGTGTTTTAGGAGCCTGCTCAGCTTAGTGATTCGAATGTTTACTTCAGTGACAAGTTCATCACGGCATAGCACGCGAAAAAACCAATGGACGGCGCTTCAGTTCTTTTACCTCAGTGACAAACGTATTTTCGGAAGTTTACGTCGGTGATAGAATTAAGCGCCGCAATCTTATCTTTACGAATGCAAAATAACCTTGAGCTTGGCTAGGATATACGAATTCACCGATTTCGGTTTGAGTATTAAAAATTTAACGAAATTGCTTTGCTTATTTTCCACAGGTCTTATTTAGATTCGACTTCTTGGGTAGGAACAATGAATTTTTTGAGTTTGTTTTGTTATTGGGGTGCTTACGTATTATTTTTATTTTCATTACGTTTTGTTATATCCTATTTTTTACGTTTTGTTATATCCTATTTGTTATAATCCTAGAAAATGGTTTAGTCTTTCCGAATACACTAGAACGGCTGAAAGACTCAGAAGGAGTATGCCGTCTCAAGACTGCAATGACGATGGCGAGGTGAGAAATGTTGCGGCCTGAGAGCATCAGGCTTTAACTCGCTCTTTGGAAACTCCTTCCGAAAACGAGACGCAGCGTAACATAAACTGAGTGCGTCATGCAAGAAGTCATGGTAAATTTTCGAAAGGCCGTCATTAACTTCTATGCCGTTTGTGGTAGCAGCAGAACGTGGCACGCTGCTTGTCTCATTGGTATGTTTCTCTATGATGACATAACAGTTCATGATGCAACCTAGCAGCTCATTTTGGGTATCCGTTTTACTTTTGTAGACACCTGCCTATATTCAAGTGCATAAACGAATATCTTTCTTCCGTAGATTTCACTCTTCATCCAATTCCACAAACAAAAATCCAGCAGGATGAGACTTCGTAGAAACAAAATGGTCAACGTTACGTTCCCTACTTGTTCTAATAACGCATTTAAGATATTCTATTATTCGATCCTCCAAAAATACGGGAGCTCTGAACTCATGCGGCATCACACACTGATAGAGAAAGGAACTGGTAAGTCGTTTCCACCGCAGGATCTGCGTAGGCCTGTGAGCGTCCTGATTCCCTGCCACGTAAATGTGGTTTCATGGCTATTAACGGAACTGACGAAGTACAAGCTGCACTTTATTATTCACAATCTGAAGAAACTACACGCGATGCAAGTAAAGAGGTACAAAAATTCAGCATGTTACGTTCGCCGTACACGTGCTCACGGAACACTAAGGGGTAGGTGCGGTCGCTACAGGAACATTGAGGACCCAGTTCGCCGCTACTAGAGAACTCACACCGTTGTGACGACAAAGCGAGCAGGGGCATGCATCGACCAACCAATGCACTCAGTCATGCTGAAAACAGCGAAACTAAAACTTCAAAAGAAGGAGTGCAGTAAGTTTCCTGACGGTGGAAGGAGAGCAGGAAAAGAAATTCATAGAATACTAGCACAGCTGTATGGAGAGCATTGCATGTCCGTTGCAAGGGACTAGGCGTGGCACGAGAGATTCAGGGAAGGTCAGATGTTGTTGGTCAATGATGCACGGTCTGGAACGCCACACCGCATTACCGATATCGCTGTCTAACAGGCAGACGCCCTAATTGTTCAACACCGGCGCACTACGGTTGCAGGCATTGCCGCAAGGTTCGCATTGAGCGCAGGGAGTGTCCAAGACAGCATTAAGAACAGACTGAAATACGAAATTAGTACGCCCAATGGCTGTCGCACAGTCTTCAGCCAGCATAGGGAGCTTCTCGAATAAGACTCTGTCTTGAACATCTGCAGAGATATTCCGAGGAAGAGAATGAGATCCTGTAACGAGTGGTCGATGGAGACGAGACATGGTGTCATCACTTCGAACCCGAGTCAAAACGACGAAGTCCCCGGTGGAAACATGCAGGGCCGCCAACACGGAACAATCCAAGGCAGTTCACACAAGTGCGGAAAAGGTTATGTTCACTTCCTTCTTCGACCAAAAGGGTCCCCTTCTTTATGCTGTATGGGGCAACAATGAATGCGTAGCGATACTCGCAAACTTTAACCACCATTCGCAAAGCGATCAAATCGAAACTACCTGGGCAAATAACCCACGTAATCATTCTGCTTCAAGACAATGCAAGGCCCCTAACGGCAAACGCAGTCAAGGGGCTCCTGCAGACATTCAAATGGGAGGTCTTAAGTCATCATCCATACAGTCCAGACCTGTGTCCCTACGATTATGCCATTTTTGGTGAGCTAAGGCCGGTATTATACTACTATATTTCTTTGTCAAAATTGATATGTGAAATATTTATGTCAAACAAATTTGATGTTGTATAGGGAACTTTATTAAATCTCGCCTGTAGTCCAATAAATATGATCAAATCTAGGGCCTCGCCGTAGATTTCATCATAAATATCGTTCGTCATCTGTTCACTGCAATGTGAAATGTAACCGCTTGGAGCGCTGGCGTCGCTACAGCTACACTCCTGGAAATTGAAATAAGAACAACGTGAATTCATTGTCGCAGGAAGGGGAAACTTTATTGACACATTCCTGGGGTCAGATACATCACATGATCACACTGACAGAACCACAGGCACATAGACACAGGCAACAGAGCATGCACAAAGTCGGCACTAGTACAGTGTATATCCACCTTTCGCAGCAATGCAGGCTGCTATTCTCCCATGGAGACGATCGTAGAGATGCTGGATGTAGTCCTGTGGAACGGCTTGCCATGCCGTTTCCACCTGGCGCCTCAGCTGGACCAGCGTTCGTGCTGGAAGTGCAGACCGCGTGAGACGACGCTTCATCCAGTCCCATCATGCTCAATGGCGGACAGATCCGGAGATCTTGCTGGCCAGGGTAGTTGACTTACACCTTCTAGAGCACGTTGGGTGGCACGGGATACATGCGGACGTGCATTGTCCTGTTGGAACAGCAAGTTCCCTTGCCGGTCTAGGAATGGTAGAACGATGGGTTCGATGACGGTTTGGATGTACCGTGCACTATTCAGTGTCCCCTTGACAATCACCAGAGGTGTACGGCCAGTGTAGGAGATCGCTCCCCACACCATGATGCCGGGTGTTGGGCCTGTGTGCCTCGGTCGTATGCAGTCCTGATTGTGGCGCTCACCTGCACGGCGCCAAACACACATACGACCGTCATTGGCACCAAGGCAAAAGCGACTCTCATCGCTGAAGACGAACGCCTCCATTCGTCCCTCCATTCACGCCTGTCGCGACACCACTGGAGGCGGGCTGCACGATGTTGGGGCGTGAGCGGAAGACGGCCTAACGGTGTGCGGGACCGTAGCCCAGCTTCATGGAGACGGTTGCGAATGGTCCTCGCCGGTACCCCAGGAGCAACAGTGTCCCTAATTTGCTGGGAAGTGGCGGTGCGGTCCCCTACGGCACTGCGTAGGATCCTACGGTCTTGGCGTGCATCCGTGCGTCGCTGCGGTCCGGTCCCAGGTCGACGGGCACGTGCACCTTCCGCCGACCACTGGCGACAACATCGATGTACTGTGGAGACCTCACGCCCCACGTGTTGAGCAATTCGGCGGTACGTCCACCCGGCCTCCCGCATGCCCACTATACGCCCTCGCTCAAAGTCCGTCAACTGCACATACGGTTCACGTCCACGCTGTCGCGGCATGCTACTAGTGTTAAAGACTGCGATGGAACTCCGTATGCCACGGCAAACTGGCTGACACTGACGGCGGCGGTGCACAAATGCTGCGCAGTAGCGCCATTCGACGGCCAACACCGCGGTTCCTGGTGTGTCCGCTGTGCCGTGCGTGTGATCATTGCTTGTACAGCCCTCTCGCAGTGTCCAGAGCAAGTATGGTGGGTCTGACACACCGGTGTCAATGTATTCTTTTTTCCATTTCCAGGAGTGTGTTTGACGTCTCTGTAGTGTGTTTTCAAACGTGGCTTCAAAGTTGGTGTGTTCCTTAGACACTTTTTTCTTTAATAAACAGTCAGCTTTGCTTAATATTTTCAATATACAGTCACGAGAATATAAAGTTCTATTAATAGTACGGACGAACAAATCCACACAAAAGTCCAAACCATTCATCCTGGAAGAAGAGAGGAAAAGAAGATCAGAAAGAATGAAGAAATAATGGGCCCTAAGAAAAGAACAACGCACAAAGAAATGATTGATACAGCGTACCCCAAAGAGGGTGAAATGAAAGAAGAAGAAGGAGAAGTACGAACTAATAAAATCGTATGGTGAATTATTACAAATATATAAGCTAATAAATAAATAATAGCAAACAGTAATTAAAAAACAGGAAAAAACAACTTTGTAATGATAATAAACATTTATATGTGGTTTCTCGAGAACTGCTTGAAGCAGGCTTCAAATGTGCACTTCTGTCACCTTCGGAAATACAATTAATTCTCTCTGAGTCAGCGTGCTTAAAAACGGTTCCTAGTTTCCTCCCCAAACACCTCCAATGAAAGAAAAAAAACTTTTTACATGTGAGCAACAACTTAGAGAGTCCATTGTCGAGACGAAGATTATCATTGGGAATTTGTCCGGGTTTGGAGGAAGGATAGCGATAAAGTATAATGAAACTCATTTAACTGTGAGTCGAGAGCTACAAAGAAACGCCGAATGCCCCGGCGCCTGTTAAAGCCCTATGAAAACCTGGACTGATGACTTCCCGTCTACGTGAAGTAAAATTCGTATCCATCCGCAAAAAGCACGATTTTTGATCGGCTGAAGATATGTACGACGTTTTCGCAGAGAAGACGCTCTTTTCTGTGGTATGCGAACGGTTGAGTGTTTTTCAAGGATACGTAAATTAGCTCATTCATAATTTGAGATGCAGTGCAATAAGACAAACAAAAGAAATTATCGAATTTATAATTGTACAAGATTACTGGGGAGGTTGGTACCGTGAGCAGCAGAAGTGTAGTGGAGAACACTTGTCAATGCAGAGAAGAAAACTTGCAGTTCAAGGATGTAGAGTGAATTTGAAATTAGGAGGATTCTGCAGAGAGAAAGCTGCACAACTTGAAGTTGCGATGTATTACATTAGTGAATATTTGGAACAAATGCTGTTGCTTTTTTTAAGTTGTCGTTACGGGGGGGGGGGGGGGGAATGGTTATCATACCCTAAGACCTTCAATGGGAGCATCAAATGGTTCAAATGGCTCTGAGCATTATGGGACTTAACATCTGAGGTCATCAGTCCCCTAGAACTTAGAACTACTTAAACCTAACTAACCTAAGGACATCACACACATCCATGCCCGAGGCAGGATTCGAACCTGCGACCGTAGCGGTCACGCGGTTCCAGACTGAAGTGCCTAGAACCGCACGGCCATATCACTGGGAGAATGACTCGGCTCCATAGCTGTTGTGGAACTATTGAACTGTGAATTTTATGTGTCTAATGAAATCAGAGGCTTGCTTGGAGAGAACAGAATGAAGTAGCGAGAAATGTGCTTTTTGTGTAAGTGGAATGGCTCAAATGGCTCTGAGCACTATGGGACTCAACTTCTGAGGTCATCAGTCCCGTAGAACCTAGAACTACTTAAACCTAACTAACCTAAGAACATCACACACATCCATGCCCGAGGCAGGATTCAAACCTGCGACCGTAGCGGCCGCGCGGTTCCAGAGTGTAGCGCCTAGAACTGCTCGGCCACTCTGGCCGGCGTAAGTGGAATGTTTCATTTCATTATATACAAATAGTATACTTTTCTCTTCATACCTGAGGACGATAGTAGCAAAAGTTTCAGTAACTCTCGATTGCGACTTCAGTGATATCAAGCAGAGCTCGTTGCAGGGCAGGGTGGAGGTCTGTTGTGTTTTCTGATGAAAGCTGGTTCTGCCTCCGTGTCAGTGACGGCCGTGTGTTGGTTAGGAGGAGGTCAGTAGAGGGTCTGCGACCATCCTGTCTGTGTGCTAGATACAGTGCACCTGCACCTGGAGTTGTGGTCCGGGGTACAAGTTCGTATGACAACTCTCTTGGTTATCTCACGCACCCTGACAGCAAATTTCTACGTCAACCTGGTGATTCGACCTGTTGCGCCACCATTCATGAACAGCATTCCAGGGCGTGTTTTCCAGCAGGGTAACGGTCGCCCACATACCGCTGTTGTAACCCTACAGGCTCTACAGAGTGTCGATGTGTTGCCTTGGCCTGCTCGATCATCGGATCTGTCTCCAGTCGAGCACATATCGGACAGCATCGGACGAAAAATCTAGCGTCATCCACAACCAACACTAACCGTCCCTGTATTTATCGAACAAGTGCATGGAACTCCATCCCACAAACTGACACCCGGCGCCTTTACAACACAATGCATGCAAGTCTACATGCTTGCATCCAACATTCTGGCGGTTTCACCGGTTATTAAATGTACTGGCACTTAACAATTGTAATGGTTTATCTCACTCTTACGTTAAGTTTTGATCTTGCGATGTTAATCACGTAAGTATGTTACTGAGACAAATATATTCCAGAAATTTAATTTCTCTATATTAATTAATTGTTGGTGTAGCGATTTTTTCTCTGTCGGTGTATGTGCGATATTGAAGCAAAAATTACTAGCCGATCTGACTAGATACAACAAATTTTAGTTCACAGCTGAGATATAACATCCACATTTTCTTCTGTTCTTAGGAGTCAGTAACTTAGTTGGAACTTTTTATGTGCCTCATGGAAAAAGGGTGAGCCGGCTGAATCACACAATTTGACTCTTAGTCTGATCACGAGATGTGGCCATTAATTGCACGCGTTGAGCACGTCGGCTGCCGTGAGGATCAATGAACAATACTTGACGGGATATATCTGGAACATCTTAGGTGATTAGAAAGGGATACAATCAAATACTTAGCTTTAATCAGCAGTGTGGAACCGCACGACCGCTACGGTCGCAGGTTCGAATCCTGCCTTGGACATGGATGTGTGTGATGTCCTAAGGTTAGTTAGGTTTAAGTAGTTATAAGTTCTAGGGGACTGATGACCTCAGAAGTTAAGTCCCATAGTGCTCAGAGCCATTTTTTTAATTCAGCATCAGCGGTGAACGTCGATCTTGACTTTGTACAATATTATTTACATGTGCAGTTATACACTGAACTGCGAATACTTCTTTAGAATTCTGATTGCTTCACACATATAGATCAATTGTCAATGCATAAACTGTATGTAACGCCTGGCAAGGTCGTAGCTACTGACTTAGCTGAAGGCTATACTAACTAGCGTGTCTGCAAAAGAGATCTCTGAAGCTATAACAAGTGAACCACTTCTATTAAAGTCGGCTGTAGAACTGGCCAGTACCCTAGTTTGTCTCGTAAGACCAACCGGGTGGCGGCGCTAAGTCTGCAAGCGACAACAGTGGCGACTTGCGGGTCCGATGTGTACTGACGGACCGCAACCGATTTGAAGCCGACAACCCAGCAAATGTGGTGGCTTGCGGTGACACCACAATATTCACCATAGACTTTCCAAAAGAAATTACTAAATAGAAAATTTGAAATTTGTGGTATGATCTTATGGGACCAAACTGCTGAGTTCATCGGTCCCTAGGCTTACACACTACTTAATCTAGCTTAACTTACGTTATAGACAACACACACACACCCATGCCCGGGGGAGGACTCGAACCTCCGATGGAGAAGCCGCGCGGAGGAAATTACTAAATGGAACAAAGATTAGGGCTTAAAGTCACTTCAATATGAGTTCCATAGAGAAGGGCAAGGAAGGAAATGGGCTGTGCACTGTAGGAGCCCGCCAGATGCGGCCTCCCACTTGAGTGGCGGTGCGGTGGTGGAGGCTCGTGTAGCGCCGTCGCGCTAATGAGACGTCATTCAATAAACAGATGTTTATTTATGAGAGTTTTACAACCACTCTGTCTTCTTTCGGATGGTGCCTGGCAGCGGCTGTGCTGAGCCTGCTTTGCACGAAGGAAGATGGTAGCATGATAGTGCCCGGCGAGGAGTGTACAGGAGCAGTCTCTAGCTTTGACTGGAGTCAGGGCCGCGGCGCCGTCGCAGGGGGTCCAGCGGCTGCGGCCTCGCTACAGCTTGGCGTGGCTGTGGGCATCTGTTGTGGCCTCAGTGCTCTCGTTGAGAGATTCTGCGCTTAGGCTCAGCTGCAGAAATCTGCATGCCCCTGTTGTCGGTCGTCGACACGAAGATCAGCCCGGGAGGTGGTCCCATGATACTGCCAGTATGCTGGTACCGGTAATTGCACCCTACTCCCAAAATGAACAACTCGCAGAAGGGCAGATCGGTTCTTCATCCATGGAAGATCGGCCTGGCTCTCATCTCCAGTCAGTCATTGTGAGTGGCAGGAGTGCAGCTTGCAGTCGAAGTTCACTCCACAGCTAAACGGCTGCAGACCAAGCAGTGACTCTAAGGCGGTAGCGGCTGTAGACACTTTGTTGTATTCACCAGGTTATCCTGCAACTAGCGGAGCTGACCTTCCACCGGTACCGCTGATGCAGATGGAGTGACTCATCTCTGAGAGTGAGAGGAAGGAAGGCGAGGGTTTTATAGCAGTCGATGACGAGCTCCCCCGCAATGGTAACCGATTGTACTGTACTTCCGTTTTCTGAGCCTGTCAGCGCTCTCGGCTGGCCTAATGTTTAACTTCACATCTTCAGAGCGTTCCTTTATGCAATGTTTGTAGCCTGAAAGGAATTCTTATGTCATCCCTAGGTGAAGGTACTACACTTAGCCCCGTCACAGAAGTGTGTTGTGTCCGCTCTGCATTGCTGTCTAATTGCTGCATCGGGTGTTCCTGAAGTTCTCTTTCACAAACTACTCTCTCCGTCTTCAGGCCACAAGTGGCCCATCGGGACCATCCGACCGCACGCTGTTTGTTTGTACTTCAGTCTTTCTGAATGTCCGCCTGCTTAGCTTGGTGGTAACGTGCCCACCTCCCAATGAAGCGGGCCCGGGTTCGATTCCCTGCTGGGTTGGGGATTTTTTCCACTCGAGGACTGGGTGTTGTATTATCCTCATCACTGGGGCGCAAGTCAGCCAATGTGGTGTCGACTAAAATAAGACTTGCGCTGGGCGGCCGAACTTCCGCGGATGGGGCCTCCCAGCCAACGATGCCATACGCTCATTTCCATTCTTTCTTCTGAATACTGACGTTGGTTACGCCACCGTTACGTAATCGCCGAACGTGTTCCACTTAGTGCCGTCCAAGCTGGTTCTAACAAAATTTTATTCCTACACTTTATTGCTATTCTGCTGTGTTATAGCACCTTTCATAAGAGCCATCGCAGCATTCGCCTTAAGTGATTTGGGAAATCACGGAGAAGCCAAATTTGGATTGCTTCACAAGGGTTCAATCACCGCTCCATCTGGATGGGAGTCCATGGCCTTTCCACTGCGCCACGAACATACTTGTTGTGCTTTTGTAAGTGTCTCAAAATCAGTTTGTGACCTGATGTATCCTGCGAAAAATCATAAGAAGGATCATCAGCTGTTGATCCTCTTTTCTCTTGTTTAGACTCCAACCCTGGGAGGACCTTACACTATCTTACTAATCGCGTGTCCTTTGATGTAATGGGATGGCGATTTATTATATAAACAATAACACATGTTTGGTCTAAGGAAAATACTACTCAATGGAAAAATGGAAGCGTAACGAAATTAAATGAACAGTGAACATTTACGCTTTGTTGCAAATACAAGTTTTCTTCATCTTCCCAACAAATAAAGCGAATATTAATGGAATGAGTTCCTATGCTTGTAACAGTACTGAATACTGAACGTTGTTAATAAGCCTAACATACGCTATTGACACGAAAACTCTGAAAAATTAAATTAATGCTGCAAAGAAAGCCACGTAGCGGACACTGATGGGAAACATTTCGTAACAGCTTCCCGAAAGCGCCCTACTGTGTAATTAACGTCGCTGATAGGTTTGTAACTGACAATAAGCGATTATCGATTTGTGCCATATGTGGCATACGCTGCGTAGTGGCTTAACGTTTCATGTCGCGGGTCACAGTATACCAGGTAACACGAAATGTGTTTAACCCCAAAAAACTGAATGGAGAATAAATTACTAGAATTACTCACAATGGTATAGATTCTGCCATTCTCGTATCTTCATTCACTTCTGGCCAGGGATACGTATTAGTAGCCATATTACTTGTAGTGACGCAGAATTTGAACTCTACCACTCTGGATTTTTTCCGCACGATGTTTGGGAAATATGCTATATAATATAATTCATACGGATGTTAATGATTTTTACCGTTTTAATTATCAAATATAAAACTAGAAAGCGTTTGTTTTATGTTTTCTTTATTGCATGAACGACGCAGAGATCGGGCGATGGCTGACGGCTATTCTTCACGCGGACGGAAATTTCACGTCACCGGATTTGTTCTTCACGTAATCAACGGCCGTCTGTCACAAGACTCCCGAAGCCGTCCCAAATCTCCTGCGACTATTATTACTATTCATTGAAACAAAATGAACAACGTGCGAATGGTGGTAAGTTCCTGTGGGACCAGACTGCTGAGGTCATCGGTCCATAGGCTTACACACTGCTTAATGTAACTTAAACTAACTTACGCTAAGGCAACACACACACCCATGCCCGAAGGAGGACTCGAACCTCCGACAGGGGGAGTCGCACCAACCGTGGCAAGGCGCCTAAGACCGCGTGGCTACCTCGCGCGGCTATGTATAATTGATTGAATATCTATTTTGTAATGAGTTTATATCCTGGCCGTGCACAAGTTAATGTTTTACATTATTTAAAGTTTTTGTAAACGTGGCACTGTGTCTTTTGTTTTAATAAACTAACGTGAAATGACTTTGGAGATAAAAAGCAATAACTGAGTTTGCCTGATTTATGATTCATACACGCAGAAATTTATTTTCGTGATGTGTTTTTATGAAAGTTTGATCAAATTAGTCTATACATTGAAAGGAGTATTTATACTGTGAGCAGTACTAAAGGTTCCCAGCAGAACGAGATCTTTGGTTCTCAAATAGATCGACGTCATTTATTTTAACTGAGTAATAAGTGTATTCTAGAATATGATAATCTACTTTTAGAAGGTGAAGGTAAAATATTTAATTTTAACTTAATTAAAAATAACTACGAAGCCGGAAAGTGGAATACCTTGGAATATCAGTGCAAAATACAGAGATCTGATGTATTTAGGTGAGCGCTTTATTAATCATACTCACTGGCTGAATAAGCAATGCACCAATCAACACACTGCGATGAATTTAATCCAAAATGTTAACAAGAGGTCATTATACGTTCTCGTCCCTATTCTGTTTGATGAAGACGAACCTGTCAACTAACAAATAAGAGTGGTGCACACTTGCCTGTATACGGTCGATGAAAATAAAATTCCGAGAGTATCATCCGTCGTAACGAAGTATCGATGCTACGTGTCATGAGACATTACACACTATGCTTACCTACAGATTGGTAAGCGTCAAGGGAGGCAGAAGGTGGGAATAATGTAGTTGAACGTCCCGTTCACAACGAGATTATTAGTGGCAGAGTATTAGCTCACATTGAACAGATTCTGTGAAGAATATATCGTGAGAATATTGAAGGGGCCGGCCGGAGTGGTCGAGCGGTTCTAGGCGCTACAGTCTGGAACGTGCGACCGCTACGGTCGCAGGTTCAAATGCTGCCTCGGGCATTGATGTGTGTGATGTCCTTAGGTTAGTTAGGTTTAAGTAGTTCTAAGTTCTAGGGGACTGATAATCTCAGATGTTAAGTCCCATAGTGCTCAGAGCCATTTTTGAGTACTGAAGGAGCCATAACAGTATTCGCCTGTTGTCATTATTTAGTGAAATTACAGAAAACGTAAATCAGTATGGCCAGATGGGGATTTGAGACCCGGCATTAAAAGTAACTGTCGAGTTTCCTGAGCCCCTAACGTTCGGAGAATATTTCGACCATTTACTTGGCGTCTACCATGGGAATTAGTATCTGGTGCTTGGGCCAATGCAGTTCGAGAGCAGAACATGATTCATGCTGCGACGAAGCATGATATACCGGGCAGAATTCGAAGGGAAGGTGCGGGTTTAGATGATGGGGGAGGGCACTGCCTTCTTGTGTAGTGCTTACTGAGAAATTTGCGGGTGAAGAAATTACAGCAGGGTCACGGAGATGGTTTAGGCATTGTTGGTTAACGTAGCAAAGTCACACTTGTGGGCTATGAGAATGTCCAACTATCACTGACGAACGGTTCAACCGTCAAAGGAAGACAGAAAGACCTTACTAACTTTGCAGAAAACAAACAACGTATCAGTTAAAAAAACATGGCTGCTGAAATGGCCGAATTATGAAAGGAGCTACCCTGTGGGAAGCAGGAAAAATGAAGCGCCTCAAAATAGTGGCGTAACTGTGAGAATGAGACCTGCAACTTGTTGATAGTATGACAAATAAAACGTTATTACCTCTTCCACTCAAGGCTGAGGATGTGGAAACTCCTGCTGTGTTAGTAAACGTAGTAATTACTGAAAAGTTCAAAATTTAAGTTGACGGTATTAGGCACACAAAGAAAACGTGCATACATCTGATAATTGTATCACCGGAGGATGAAGGTGACATTTCTCACAACGGAAATAATTGTTTGAACTCTAAGGATTCCCCCTACATTACATTCCCGTAAACTATTCGAACGAAATAATGATGAATGTATGAAGTTGCGAGCATTCAGAAAGAAAACTACGTTAATTTAATTCTGAGCTAGTATCAACAATGGCGAACTCATTAAAGTAAAGTTTATGTTTTAAACTGACATAAGGTTCTTCAAATGGTAATTATAAAGTGATTTGTACGGTTTAAAGACTATTAGTCAAGATTTATATGAATGGTTCTCCAAGGTACAAGCTATTGATTGTCAAACAGCCATCCGGAGTGGCCGTGCGGTTCTAGGCGCTACAGTCTGGAGCCGAGCTACAGATACGGTCGCAGGTTCGAATCCTGCCTCGGGCATGGATGTGTGTGATGTCCTTATGTTAGTTAGGTTTAATTAGTTCTAAGTTCTAGGCGACTGATGACCTCAGAAGTTAAGTCGCATAGTGCTCAGAACCATTTGAACCATTTTTTTTATTCTCAAACAGCGCCCTTCACCGTAATATTTGGATGGTCTTCTGTTTTGTCCAAACACTGTAAATGGTACCAAAACCATGAAACATGCACCAGTGAGATTGGAAACAAGCCGTATGATCAGCTGCACCATTCTGAGAGTTGTTTCAAACAAAGGGGTTGACATTGGTTCGGTGAACGCCTAAATACACTTTGTGATCAAATGTATCCGGACACCTATCTGAAAATGACTTACAAGTTCGTGGTGCCCTCCATCGGTAAAGCTGGAATTCTATATGATGTTCGCCCACTCTTCGCCTTGATGCCGGCTTCCACTCTCACTCAGATGCTGGGAGGTTTCTTCAATAATGACAGCCCATTCTTCACGAAGTGCTGCACTGAGGAGAGGTATCGGTGTCGACCGGTGAGGCCTGGCACGAAGTCGGTGTTCCAAAACATTCCAAAGGTGTTCTATAGGATTCAGGCCAGGACTCTGTGCAGGCCAGTCCATTAAAGGGATGTTATTGTCGTGTAACCACTTCGCCACAGGCCATGCATTATGAACAGGTGCTCGATCGTGCACTCTCCACCCCCGAACTGCTGTTCAACACTAGGAAGCAAGAAGGTGCTTAAAACATCAATGTAGGCCTGTGCTGTGATAGTGCCTTTTCGGAATGTGGCATCAGCTTAGACTTCAAATACAAGGAGAAGACAGCTGATGGTCAAAGGTTCGTTTTCAATTGCTGGTTTGGTAGGAGCTCGAAAGAAGATACCGTTTACCTTACAAATTCCGTTTATAAAATAATAGCTGAGTACTTGGCATTGCCCGGGTATGTATTTATTACGGTCTTCTATTACTCCAGTTCCTCCCCCCCCCCTCCTCTGTTTCCATCTCCTCCTCCCTCTCTCTCTGTGTCCACCTCCTCCCATCCCTCTTTCTGTCCATCTGCTACTCCCCTCTCCCTCTGTCCATCGGCTCCCATCCTCTAAGTTCATATCCTCTTCCTTCTCTCTCTTTCTATCTCCTCCTCCTCCCTCTCTCTGTCCATCTCCTTCTCCTCCCTCTCTCTGTCCATCTCCTTCTCCTCCCTCTCTCTGTACATCTCCTCTTCTTTTCCTTCCCTGACCATCTCCTCCTTTCCCCTCTCTCTGTCCATTTCCTGCTCCCTCTTTATCTGCCCATCTTCTGTTTTCTTTCTCTGTCTGTCTCCTACTCTTTCCTTTCTCTGTCCATTTACTCATCCTTCCCTTTTTCTGTCCATTTCCTCCTCTTCACTTACTCTGTCCATCTTCCATCTTCTTCTCTCCCTTCTCTTTGTCCTTTTCGTCCTCTTCCCTTTCTGTTTACGGTCCCTCTGCTTCTTTCTGTGTCCATTTCATTATGCCCTCTCTCTGTCTGTCCATCTCTTTCCTGCCCACTCCCTCCACTGTATCACCCCTGCTCCAATAGGGGATCGCTGGTTCTTTTTCCCACGTTATTTCTTTCCAGACAGTGATATGTGTTCCAAGTTTGGTTGAAATCAAAATGTGGAACATACATAAACATTTTTTTAGTTTGTGGATTGAGAATCAGTTTTTAAGAGGGCATAGACATCCACAAAGCTCAAAGCACACTAACCTCGAGAGAAGACCGCACAGAACTTCACGAGAAAGAAGGACATACACATCACATCACGTCAGAGTTAAGCTGAAACACTCATGTTATCAACTTGTCTCCTTAACAACTAATATTAACCAGGACGCCTCATGACGACACTGCAGATTAATTACTGTACATACTGCGCATTCATTCTTTACACTTTCGATTCACGAATGTATTGCGAAGAACACATAGTAATATGACCCTATGAAAACTGAAAATGATGTGCGTTTGAATCTAACTTATGGGTGTAAAATGGGCAAAGGGGTGTAGGCCCCTCCATGAAAAACACGACCACACCAAAACACTACCGCCTCTGAATTTTACTGTTGGCACTACACACGCTGGCAAATGACGTTCACCAGGTCATTAAATGTTTATGCTCCTTACACCAAGCGAGGCGTCGTTTTGCATTTAACGGCGTGATGTGTGACTTGTGAGCAGCCGCTCGATCACGAAATCCAAGTTTTCTCACCTCCCACCTAATTGTCATAGTACTTGCAGTGGATCCTGATGCAGTTTGTAGATCCTGTGTGATGGTGTGCATAGATGTCTGCCTAATACTCATTACAACCCTCTTCAACTGTCGGCGGTCTCTGTCAGTCAACAAATGAGGTTGGCCTGTACGCTTTTGTGCTGTACGTATCCCTTCACGTTTTCACTTCACTATCACATCTGAAACAGTGGACCTGGGGATGTTTAGGAGTGTGGAAATCTCGCGTACACGTGTATACACAATTGACACCCATTCACCTGGCCATTGATACCCAATCACCTGACCACGTTGGAAGTCCGCGGAGCGCACCATTCTGCACTCTCACGATGTCTAATGACTACTGAGGTCACTGATATGGAGTACCTGGCAGTAGGTGGCAGCACAATGCACCTAATATGAAAAACGTATGTTTTTGGGGGTGTCCGGATACTTTCGATCACATAGTGTAAGTTTATGTCTCGAACAGCCTATTTGCCATCGTTCCAATTCGAGGTAACTCTAGGACGACGCCAGAAGTTGTCTTTTGGTGTATAGTTGAATTTTTAATACTACTGAAAGTCGAACTATGACCAAAAATTACGTGGACATTCCGACTGATGAAGTATATCCGATGGAACATATTTTGTTTGAAACTGCATACCAGTACCCTAGTTCTTAGTTTACCAATAGCGAGACGTTGGACTCGCATTTGGGAGGACGAGAGTTCAAAACTCTGTTCGTCCATGCAAATTTCATTTAATTACTTATTAACTTACTGAGTAGAAAATATTCGAGAAACTATGTTCAGTAATTTAAACAAAACAAAAAACGGTGACTACGTTGTACCCATTATGCAAAGGGTACCAGTAATGCTACTACAAGGTAAATGTGGTCTATCACTGCACTTGTTTTTGGACCAAGAAAAAACTACCTGAGAAGACTCTGAAGCAGGAACGTTTCTCTGAACAGACGTAGTGTTATTAACAACCCTAAAACTATAACTCTACGTCATTTCGCTGCTGTTACATACGCGTTCAAGTTGTTCAGTGGTAGGTTGCGAACATCTGTGGAATTGGGAAAGGGAGATTATGGCCGTGTCTCGTGGAGAGTTTGAATTATTATGAATGGCGCGCTAAGATGGCTCAAATGGAACATTACTAGCTGCAAGAGTTAGAAATTCGACTTGGAGTACGGCATTTAGTTTTACCCTGTCACGTGCTTCATGAAAATGAGTCCGCTATTAAAAGGAATAAAAGTTTTCATTTGAGACTGAAGAGTACGTAATTCATAAGGTATGATACGGCAAAAGAATTGTGCTGATGTGGCCCCGTTAGCTGTGCGCTGCAATACACGTGGCCGCCGGAAGCCGGAGCAGCGTGGTGAGGCGGGTGAAGATATCGCGGAAGACCTACGAGGACGTCTCTGGCCGTGCAACGTGACCTCTATTAAAGAAGACCTTCAGACTGTAATGACATGTCCCAGAAAGATCTGCACCCTGAGTATGAATGACGAGTGTCGTTTTGACAAATCTCAACAAAGACCATTTACAAAATTTTACAGGAGAGATATGTTTCAGTTGTACTCAGTACCATTGATTAAAAAGAAATTAAAAAATATATTATCGGTCGTCCATGTGGATAGGGATTGAAGAATAAATGAATAAAGTTCACCACTAACGGCCTTTATTGAGAAAACAAAAGTAACAAATTACAATTTTTCACAAAACTCTTTATTTTATTAAGCTGTGCGTTATACACACATTTTCTAAACATTTAAATTCAATGGGATCTTAAGTACGCTACACACTGAAGATAATACCAGAATTAGAAGTTAACGATGTATTAGTAAATTTATATTCTTCTTGTAAGTTAATAAACATATGGACAGAAGAGTCCACAGTAAAAAAACTGTTTCCCACTTTCTCACATCTTAAACCCATTATAAAACTCATTGTCATACTTTAAATGACTAAAACTATAGTTCATATTTCAATGCACTGCTTAGATTTAACGCTGTGTAAAATCCAAAACAACACTCAAACACTCTTCTTTTTAATGTAAAGGTACTTCATAATACACGATTTTGCCTTCAATAGAATTAGAATTCCCTTGTACAGCTTTTGAACAGAGCTTTTTCCTTTCTTCTTACTCATTTTCAGAAGAAGACATTAACTACTTCACGTTATTAGCTTTATTTTTGCTCACGTGATTCATTGATGGAAGTCTAGATGCTTCAAACGTTACTGAAGCACTTCTCTGTCCATATTTCGGCATCTCGAGGTATATCAGTGAAACAAAGTATTTTGAGAAAGGTATTGTGGCCTGGTCTTAGGTTTTCTTACAATACATTTGGAGATTGATTTCGTATAGTAACTATACCAGTCTTCACTCCAAACTTCAACCTCCCCAAACTTTCTTAAAACGTCATAATATTCTAAGGGAAGAGTGACTGTTTCGTGTTTTCTTAGTTCTTTTTCAATAACGCCAAAAGTCCCGTCAGGAGGCAAACAGCTATGCCCAGGTACTGGGAAACAATGCCAAATTCCTTTAAATACCATTGATCTTTCAATGTTACTAAAAGCTTTGCCATAATTGTGGAGTTTTTGTTGTGGGAGCCACAAGAACCAGAAAATAATCTCAGACTTAAATTTTCTGCGTCTTGGTTTGTTAGATCTTGCTCTAAACAATGATAGTCTTGAAAAAATAAGTATAAAATAATCAGTTTAGACAATTATTTTCATTCTACAAACCTTTTGTTTACGCTGTAAATAAAATCAGACTTACCTGCCACTTTCCTGAATGTTGAGACACATAAAGGGGTCTCTCGGCCTTATTCTTCTCTTATATATCGGAGTAGTTTGAGATTAACACAGATCTTTGTTTACTTTTATCGTCTTCCTCCCCTCTGCGTATTTTATGCAAGTTTGCTCTCATGTATCGTAGTAAGAAATTACCATGTTCAGCTTTTGTGTTGTTCATATACAGGCTACCTCTAAAATGAATAAGATCATGTTGTTTCAATATGGTTACAGTCTGCATTCAGATCTTCATTTGATAATGCAGTCGTGCACTTCTTACTCTTTTGACGTTGACAACCTCTGCTTTGTCTTCGACTTTTAACCTTCTGAGCTGTTTCAGAATATTCTGAATCTTCTAACATCTAAATAATGATGTTCAAACAACAGCGTTCTACAACAGCTACTAATCGTATAGTAAAACAGTGGATAAGCATGGAAGAGAATTACGCGGGAGGGTATGTCCTGTTGTCTAACAATCATTTAGTAAACAGTTGGTTTATCTTGTAGGGTATTGTGCGACTGTACGACAATAAACAGATGCGAATGTAGAGGCTTTTAAATTTAAGTTTCAAACTTAATGTTTTAAGTTTCAGCCACGTAGTGTGAAAGAAGGATTAGTTGATTTTTGCGGAATCTTGGAAAAAAAGAGATGTCGAGTTTTGTGAAAATTTACATTATTCACGCGCCTTTTACAGCCGCAAATATTCAAATTTTCCGTATTTTTGTAAACCTTTGTGTGAGGCTCGTATTAAAGTACCAGAACTCATTAAAAACGCACTTTGAAAAAAATGGTGTTTGTCGAGTTTTATTAAACCGAGCCTGTTATTTGTCTTTAGTCAACTGGCGCAGATCATGGCCCTTCCCATTCGACGCACTAGGTCACCGCACTCGCACATCGTCAGTGTACGATGCTCGAATACCCATGCTGTGACATGCCGTTCACAGCGTTATTGTGTTATGAAGGCAATGCCACTACTCAAGTGAAAACTTCAGAAACCTGTTTCAAATTTTCAAGCCCATGTGTAGTGGCGTGCTCGTTGTCTCTAACTACCTTGACACTCTAGGGAACCTTTCCCGAGTATTACTGTTGCGTGTAGTCCTGCCTGCTGCTGAAGCCTTCAGATTGTGATCGCGGAAAATGACTTACCTGTAGCAGTGTTCTAGTGTCCTACTCTCAAGGCAGAATGAACTCTGCAGTTCGTCAGTGTCGTGTTCTTGCTGTGACTGTCATCCCACAGTAGTGTCACAGTTACAGAGCGATCTGGCTCAGTGTTTAAGACACTTAACTGGCATTCGGTTGGGAGGCGCGGGGGTTAAAATTCCCATTTCGCTCTTGGGATAAATATTTCCTTTGTTTGCTGTCATGTTGCGATATCCAAGCTAGATTATCCGTTTCTCCTGAGTTCTCAGGTTCCACATTCACATCGCCACCGTAAGACACTACGGCGTCCGGCAGTAATCGAACAGTACGAAAATTCATCTAAAAATTCTGTAGTTTTGTTAGATGGCCTCTTTCCAACAATGTCGATGATTCACTGCTTTTATGGCTCTTCTCTTTTTTTCGTTTTCTTTTACTGCTAATATAAATGTCACATTCAACTTTCTCCGTTTCCAACGGACACGATACGTGTTTGCGTCCAGAAAGACGCTAAGTCATCATTAACAAAAGGGACTATGTGCATGGTTCGAATGAGCATTTGTGTACGGAACCATCTCGGAATGCGAGTGTAGAGATTTACAGAAGTCTCTGACTTAATTACGATGATCTCCGTGGAATTTGAAGTCAGACGTTCTAAAACATTGCGAGCGAGTTGGCGGATGATTTAAGCCACAGAACCCATGTTCGGGAGGACCGAGTGACGAATTTGTATCCGTAAATCCAGCTTTAGACTTTGGGTAATTTACTTAAATTGCATCGGTCGAATACTTCTGGAAAATATTGTGAGAGAGTTTATGCTCCATTCTTTCTCAAGAGAGGAAGTATTTCATCTTGAATTAGTTCGATGTGTACGGAATTTTAGTCTCAAACCTTCCCCCAAAATCTGAGTCCATTGTCCTAACGCAAGCTACAGCTCGACCGGTTGTGGCGCCGTCCCCTTGGGGATGTCATCCAGTGGTAAGGCCTCGTCTACCGATAGGGTTGGAGGCGATTCGCCATAACGTCTCTTCCTTCTGATTTAGAATTACGGTAGCGAGATGTTTTCTTATACATTTTCCATTTAGATTCCTCCCTCCATCCTAATCATTTTACGAACAGACGGCCTGACTCTTCAAAAGATGAAAATAAAAATAATGACAGAAAACTATAAGGAAATTCGAAAATCACAACACCTGATTTCTTCATAACTTGTCTGGCAGAGAGCGACGTGCCTCAGTGTACAAGGAAAGAATATTCAGATTCTAAGGGCTCAGCTATGGTGGCGAGAGAGTGTGAACACGACGAAATGAAAAAAATAGCTCACTGCCTCATACAGAGCACTGACGTCTGTGAGAACGTCTTCAAAAAATGAATAGCGCCATCACTAACAATAATACATATAGCTTTCGTTTATCATTTAAGTTTATGTATGGCGTAAACATGACCACGAGACACCAATCATTGATAAAATTATGGTCTCCGACCCACTAGGGCTATGATCAACCCCGAGAACGAGAAATAGTTTTATTTCAACGTGTGTCCAGCTACAATGGTAATAAGTTGATAAACCCTAACAAATTTTTGTCAGCCACATTTTGTAAAAATGCACATTAAATTTTTATAGTATTTTTGTATACATCTGAACAGCGCTACTTTGTATGCGGACGTTACATATTCGAAGCTACGTGCTTGATAAAGTAATGACATTGAAAAGTGGTACTTACGAAGACTAGAATGTGCAGTGACTCCACGTAAGATCGTTCCGTCTCCAGAATCTCGACAGCAACATGAGTTCTTGTGTCCTGAAAAAGACAAAATAAGAGTGAATGGAGTAGCAAACGAATGAAACACTAACGAATGAAGACTGACATCTTTATAATGGCATAGTCAGCATCTGAAACATAGATAACTGCGAAATCCTCATTGATTTTTTTCTTTATAGTGTAAGCATTCATGATAAATACTCCTTCCTACTTTTCCACAAGAGCACGAGACGACCGACCGGGCAACCGATTTCATTCCGCATTAGTCCACAACAAAACAAATGCTGTATTAAGCTTCAAACAAATCAATCAGTTACTTGCACAACGTTTAGTTTTGAGGAATCATGTCACTAATTCTTCTCAACAATCAAAAACTAAAGGAAGCATCAAGATTTACCAAACATTAAATAAGTTACTCGTCAATGCATTAACTACGACTTAGTACAGAGCGTCTGTTTGCGGTTTCGTTAAATGGTCTCCTTAAGGCTGCAATACGTAATCGATAAATTCAACAGCATGTGAATGTGTTTACTTCGTATTTTCAGGAAAGTTCAATGTACTCCAGGATTTCCTGTAGCAGTAATCATCTTCTGTATTATTTGACAGAAATATTGACAATAAATAAATAGTAAGACACAGAAAGGAAACATAAGAGACTAGACTTCCTGTCATGTAATGATTGTACTTTTAGACCAGTAAGAGAACTGATAAGATAAACACATTGCTATCTACAGCACCCTACATCCGAATTACAAAAAGACACTACAGAAAGATATGGAACTTGGAAAAGGTCACTGGAACACAACCAGGGGCACAGACGCTATATCTCCTCATCTGCTCTTCCTCTGCAGAATTTTGATGGATTACAATACGTCCTAACAACAAGATTAGAACTGGTTAACTCTGGGTCTAGCATCAACATGCTATAGCTTGATACCCACCTCCATCGTAAATCAATTGTTTTCGCCACTCTGCCAGTGTCTAACCCTATGTAATTACTTCTGACATTATATTGGCTCCGGCTGCAATCCTGGTGATGGGCATTTACATTATCAAAAATGGGAGAGCAGGTGTCGAGCTAGACATGATGTCAATAGTGGACTATCGCCACACACAGTGCAGACAAAGTACTCCCCCTCCCAAACAAGATAAAAAATCCTGTACTTCGATATTCAAGATAGAGGAAGTGGGTCAAATTTTGGAGCGTTGCTGCCATAAACGATTTGGAGCTTCACATATTATTATTATTATTATGTATAAACAATTATAGTTTGAGTACTGCAGCAGAGCGTGAGTACTGGAGCAGGCAGTGCCGGCCAGAGTGACACGCTTTCAGAAGCCCTGTCACTGTCCAAGGTGTCAGTGTCCACCCACAAAGCAGATGGGTTGGGAATCTCTGATCGACTGGGGTTATGCTGGCCGCTCATGAGATCCCAGCCAATTGGGCATTGCGGACATAGCGGACCGCGCACCTGTAGACCTTTTTTATTGGGACATTTTTTTTAATGATTTATGACTGCATCATCAGCAAAATACACATGCCTGAGCTGTAGAGAAGATCTACATCCATAGCACAACTCAATGTTTCTCATGCAGCCATCTGAAGTGTAAAGAACCACATCTTTCTTTCTTTCTTATGCATCCATTTTGTAACATTGGGTGTGCCCCAATGAGCGGTATAGTACCTCTAAGCTTCTCAGTATATGTAAACGAATTATCAGAAACAATTGGCAGCACCACAAGATTGTTCGCTGACGGTACTGTTGAGTGCAGGAGACTCTCTTCGTTGGAGGATCTTAAGGAATTGCAGGAAGACTCGGACAAAATGGTTCAAATGGCTCTGAGCACTATGGGACTTAACATCTATGGTCATCAGTCCTCTAGAACTTAGAACTACTTAAACCTAACTAACCTAAGGACATCACACAACACCCAGCCATCACGAGGCAGAGAAAATCCCTGACCACGCCGGGAATCGAACCCGGGAACCCGAGCGTGGGAAGCGAGAGCGCTACCGCACGATCACCAGATGCGGGCATTCCTATGAACTGCTAACAAGGGAAACTTTCCATTTCACCCCTCTCAGATTTAGTGATAAGCTTTCCCAGTGGATAGCCCATCAAAAACTGAACATGGATCTAGCATGAAAACAGAAAGAAGGTGTACTGAACTGTGGAAAAATAAGCAAAAGAGAAACAGGGAATGATCCAAGTTCAAGATGTGCACCATCGAGTAACCTGCAAGAACAGTGGTGTCGTGGTTGTGTGGTGGAGGTGCTGGACTGCAAACAGGGAGGTCGGCGTCCAAATCTCCTTTGTTCCATAATTATTTTTCAGAAGATTATGAACTTCCTGTCCGGTCATTGACGTGTTTGTTCTCCTTCTGTAGTCTTGGTAATTGTCATATTATACATTGGTTATAGAATGAGTCATGTGATAGGAATATCTAACTGTCACAAGTAAATGTGATGAATAGTGAGAGGAGGCAAGATGCTGCATAGACCTCTCACAGAAATGAAAACAACACATAAACAGGAATGCACTATATTAGAACAAAGGAATTGAGGAGTCAAAACTGCCAAATGGAATTCAAGAGTCGTAACACGTGGTACCCGTGTAAAACAAATACGAGGTATGTACGTCTGGAGGCCTCTTCCTTACACCTCACTGTTGCAAACAGACGCTACACCACGATGTAGACACAATTTTGAGTACAGCGAAGAGACATGTAAATGACAGGACAGAAAGTTCATATTTTGTGAAAAAAATAGAGAACGAGGGAGATTTGAACACGGACCACCCGCTTAGCAGCTCAACAAGGTAACCATAGAATCACAACGCGATGGCTAGCGAAATTTGTGCGATGTTGTACATATTGAGCTTGGACCATTCACTGTTTTTATTTTGCTTCTTTTTTCACAGTCCATTACACCATCCTCCTATTTTCACGTTTGATTCATGTTAAGTTTTTGACAGGCTGTCCACTGTGCCATCTTACCACTAAATCTGAGGACTGTGGGATGGCCAGTTTCCCTTTAAAGTGTGTAGCCCTGGTCTCTGTTAAAACTGTTAGTGTTTATTGTAATTTTAGTTATTTTTCTATAACACAAACCTAATAATATGATGTTTGAGACAAAACTCTTGTCTTTTCAAATGTCATTTTATGCCAATTATATTTAATGTCCATGGCTGGCTTCTCAAGTCCCCTTTTTTAAATACGCAGTGAGCGCGCTACATAAATCTCAACAATACTGTGAATAGTTTGAGACATATAAATGCCACCACATTCAGAGGGGACACCATACACACCAGGAACTCGAAGACCTATGTTATTCTTAATGGGGTGTACCATATCCCTCGTCTTGGAGACAGGGCCAGAACACTGGCCTCACTTCATGTCTCTTCAGTGTGTAACCTATATTGCTATTAGTTGCTCCACAGTACGGAAGGAATGCAGTTGACTGATCCTTTTCTGACGATTCACGAGGCGTATTTGGTCGGTGGCACCTGAAACACTTTTTCAATTTCTCCCTTGCTGTAATCATTTTCTCTGAACAAGTGCCAGCTGGTGTGACCGAGCGGTTCTAGGCCCTTCAGTCTGAAACCGCGCTACCGCTACGGTCGCAGGTTCGAATCCTGCCTTGGCCAGGATGTGCGTGATGTTCTTAGGTTAGTTAGGTTTAAGTAGTTGTAAGTTCTAGGGGACTGATGACCTCAGATGTTAAGTCCCATTGTGCTGAGAGCCATTTGAACCATTTGAACAAGTGCTTCAAATGCTAAAATTCAGACACGGTATCGCCATCATCAGAAATAAACTTTGCCCTGTGTACTGAAGTGTTCAAGACTACTTTCTTGTGTACAGGATGGTGAAAACTGCTGGCTTTCAAGCACGAGTCAGTGTGTGTAGATTTCCTGCATACTGAATGACCTATGCAGCAACAAATATTATGAGATGGTAGCTGGTATATCCATGGCATCCCCACTGTCTCTAGCTGTCGTGAAATTTTTCATGGATCACTTTGAGGAGCGAGTTCTTACTCTGTGAGGCTGCATCTGTTTTGCTTCCTACGGTATGTTGACGCCATCTTCTTGAAAATGCACTCCTGCAGCTTGTCGACGGCATGGTGTCCACCCCAACATTAAATTTACTGTCAAGTTGGAAAGATATGGCAAGCTTCCGTTCTTGGATGTTTTAACTGGGTGGAAGGCAGGGTGTCGGCTTGGGCATTCAGTGCACAGACAATCTACGTACACTGTCTAGTACTTGAACACCAACAGTTTTCGTCACCCCATATGCAAGAAAGCGGTCTTGAACGTGTTAGTACAAAGGGTGAAGATTATTTCTGATGACAACCATATAGAGTTTGAATTTCAGCATTTGAAGCACATGTTCAGTGAAAATGGTTACACCAATGGAGAAAATGCAGACTTGCAGGTGCCACTAATGAAATACTCCCCATGAATTGACAGAAGCGGCCAAGTCGGCTGCATTCCTTCCGTACTGTGGAGCAACTACCAGCAATACAGGATGCATGCTGAAGAGCACTGGGGCAGTGTTCTAGCCCACCTCCAAGATGAAGGGTATGTTACACCCCTTAAAGACAACATAGGTCTCTGAGTTCCTGGCGTGTATGGATTCCCCTGCGAATTTGATAGCATTTACAATAGGTCAAACTGTTGGTACTGTTGATGAGCATTGTGTAGGGAACTAATGACATGTTAAACAAAGGGAACTTGAGAAGTCAGCTGTGGCTGAACATTCCCTGGAAAATCACATAAAATACAATTTGAAAACACGAGAGTTTTGGCTCAAACATAATCATATTGGGATTCTGTTATAAAAGAAGCGGCCTATATTAGAATAAACAGCAACGATTGTAACAGAGACCAGGGGTACACACTTAGTAGGGCATGGGTCCAGGCTTTGGACATTGAGTGAAAACAAAGATGTGAAGCCTGATGCTTGTAGGGTCACACGAGCGGCAGTTTGAAATGTGTGCCAGCCCCTCGCGCTATCTGTTGTTACTCGGTCTCACGGCAGGCTTAAGCAGCTTGGAGCTGCCCAACTTGCCTTATGCACATGTGTCACTCTAGGCCTCTCTTGAATGTTCCAGATCCTGTCATTGCATTTATATAAGCAAAGAACGGTGCCAGCCCTGATAGTGTTTTAACTCCTGATGACAATGACAGAGAGAGCATTCAAAAGTTTTAGTGTTTAATTTTTTTTCTGCACAGAAAGCGCAGCAACCCACTATTTCTCTCCACCAGACGGCGTGTCAGTGTCCTTGGGCAACAACAACACCTTTCCGCTGTCTCTATAGACTGTGCGCATAAGGAGTTGTTAATTGTGATCTGTCTACCATCATCTTTTTTCTCACAACAAGAGGAACACAACAAAAACTGCAATGGAAGAAAGTGTAATATGTAAAACACGTGACGAGGAAGAAACGATAATGGTGTGGTCATACGTAACATCATCAGCAAACTCATATTTTATGTTTTCCTGTAGCAATTGGCCTGTGGTAATTAAAATGCACTGTTTTTCTGAGCTACATCTTAGTGCATTTTTAGTTATACTGCGTCGCCAAGACAACAGCTTCATCCTAGTAAAAGAGCAGAATGGCACGTGGGACTTCCAGTCAGATGTTCATACATCTAGGGCGCAGGGTTCTCCTGGTGTAAACAGCAGCAGACAAGGCCAAGCTGTGTCTCGTGTTGCCAATCAGCGAGAGTGGCACCGTTCGACGGTCGCTTGCTACGCGATTAGCCACTGCTTTCAATCTCCCATATCCCAACACCGGCAGAAAACAAAGTTCTCGCACCGGAAAAGATTGTGTCGACATACTAGCAATTTATCACTATGTACTCCAGACAGTAGTAACTGCATTTTTAGATCAACTTTGCCCATTTTACACCTATAAGTTAGACTCAAACGCACAGCATTTTCAGTTTTCATAGGGTCATATTACTATGTGTTCTTCGCAATACATTCGTGAATCGAGTGCGTAAAGAATGAATGCGCAGTATGTACAGTAATTAATCTGCAGTGTCTTCATGAGCCGTCCTGGTTAATATTAGTTGTTAAGTTCTGTGCGGTCTTCTCTCGAGGTTAGTGTGCTTTGAGCTTTGTGGATGTCTATGCCCACTTAAAAACTGATTCTAAATCCACAAATTAAAAAAAAATGTTTATGTATATTCCACATTTGGATTTCAACCAAACTTGGAACACATATCACTGTCTGGAAAGAAATAATGTGGGAAAAAGAACCAGCGATCCCCTATTGGAGCAGGGGTGATACAGTGGAGGGAGTGGGCAGGAAAGAGATGGACAGACAGAGAGAGGGCATAATGAAATGGACACAGAAAGAGGGAGAGGGACCATAAACAGAAAGGGAAGAGGACGAAAAGGACAAAGAGAGGGGAGAGGAGAAGATGGAAGATGGACAGAGTAAGTGAAGAGGAGGAAATGGACAGAAAAAGGGAAGGATGAGTAAATGGACAGAGAAAGGAAAGAGTAGGAAACAGACAGAGAAAGAAAACAGAAGATGGGCAGATAAAGAGGGAGCAGGAAATGGACAGAGAGAGGGGAAAGGAGGAGATGGACAGAAAGAGGGATGGGAGGAGGTGGACACAGAGAGAGAGGTAGGAGGAGATGGAAAAAGAGGAGGGGGGGAGGAGCTGGAGTAACAGAAGACCGTAATAAATACATACCCGGGCAATGCCAAGTACTCAGCTATTATTTTATAAACGGAATTTGTAAGGTAAACGGCATCTTCTTTCGAGCTCCTACCAAACCAGCAATTGAAAACGAACCTTTGACCGTCAGCTGTCCTCTCCTTGTATTTGAAGTCTAAGCTGATGCCACATTCCGAAAAGCCAGGTTACGATACTGTTTCAAATATTTCCCAAAACATAAAAAAACGCAGTTTGAGAATGATATAATTAAGTACAGGAATTTTAACGTATTAGCATCGCCTTGAAAGGACAGTTTTAAGTTTACCTGAAGACAAAACGTATATATTATCAATGGAAGTATACTTAAAAGTTTTGTGTTTAAACTGTTATGTGAAGAATGACGTTTGACAATGGAGTGTGTAGTTGTTTAAAAATAAAGTGGATAGAGCGTTGAAAAGGAAAAAGTAATAGAGGAAACAAAGTAGCTTTGATAAAATTGTCATCTTAACAAAAAATTAAGAAATTATTCTAAGTATCTGCGTCATCTCTGATATTCTACTTATTTGGAAATCAAGTGGTGAAATATTCTCACTTTTTTTTCGGTAGTCGAGTCTGTTAATCTACATCGATACTATCAGAGGAATTAAATCTGAGAGCGATTAGAAGCAGCTTATTTTGATTTTGGTCATAAACACGTTATGTCGGCTTTTGCCTCTGCGCAGATGAAAACCAAAGCGGGTGACGTTTCCGTATACTGGTTCGCCGCCGGTGTGCATAGAAGAAGAGCCGTATATAAAAGGCTGCCATAACCACGACTTGGAGTCGATGAATTTCATCTACTCGTGAGATTTCCGTGTCACACAATGACAGTATTAGGACTTTGACGGTGAGACGCGGTGTTAAAACTTTCTTTTCTATTGCATGTGATGAATACCAAGAAAATAAAGTTATGCAAATATAGCTATAAACTGGGAACCAAAGTTTTTCAGAATGCTTCAACTAAAGTTCTTATGATAAAGCACTCGCTGAGGCTAGGTACTTTTCCATGATACCATTATGAGAGAGAGAGAGAGAGAGAGAGAGAGAGAGAGAGAGACAGACAGACAGACAGACAGGGGAGCGGGGGAGGGGAGGAAGGAGAGGGACTGGGAGGGAGAGAAGTAATTTTCTGGCTCGTGGTAAACGCTGCAGAAGAAATCAGTGTGACCTGTCCACGACAAAAGTTGTAGGATTTGTAGGGTGAGATGATGATGATGTTTGGTTTGTGAGGCACTCAACTGCACGGTCATCAGCGCCCGTACAAAGTCCCAATTTTTACACAGTCCATTTTCTTTTCACAATAGAATCTAGTCACTCTCACAAATGATGACACTGATGATGATGATGAAGTGATGAGGACAACACAAACACCCATTCCCCGGGCAGATAAAATCCCCAATGCGTCCGGTAATCAATCCCGAGGCCCCGTGATTCAGAAGCAGCAACACTAACCCATAGACCACGAGCTGGGGGTTCATTTGTAGGGTGTAATGCTACGAGAATGACACGTGCCTGGAAGAGCGCCGGAGAGAATCAGACGAGTTGCAAATCTGGCAGTGAACCACGAAATGTGACTTCATTAAAGGATGAGACACCTCATCCACTTAGCAGTGGAGGAACTTGGAACCTAATCTCCAGAGGCGGCTTAGCAGCAGCGCACTGTTACATGTGATTCTCTCACAGTCTGCCGGCTTCTCTATACTGTGGACAAAATGAACGTATTCCTTCGCGCAGGATACTTCCGACACCAAACTAATAATGCCTTCAGCTAAATTTAGTTCTTCTGTGGAGCATCGACTGGCTACACATAACTTTTTTCAGTGAACTTCTTTTCAATCTGAACCGCAGTGCTGCTCAAGTATACGTGGGACGCTATAAAGGCGAAAATAATCTACCCGAGAGAATTTACCCTGCACAACTGCAAACGCATGCCTGGAGTGATGGGGTGGGATACTATTATGAATATGAGCGATTCGTTTAAACTATAGAGACTAACGACACTGACTTTTACAGCAGGTAAATTATGGAACCTCTCATAGCACCAAGCATTTAAGACATTCCTGAAACTTTATTCAAAAAGTACAATATTCATCCACATGAAGAACTAGTCTCTGCACTACAGGTACCATTTCTGTCCAAAGCCAGACAACAAATGTAACTTACAGTCGCTGTAAATGTCTGAGATTCCGTCAGCAGATGAACAGGATAGAAGAAAGGTTAAGATTTAATGTCCCATCGACGACGAGGTCAGTGGAGGCGGAGCACAAGCTCGAATTAGGTAAAGCTGCTTCATTGTAATTTACACCAACTAGGAATGGGGAACGGACCGGGCGATATGAACTTTGATATAATAGATCCAGATACCGAAAGATGGAATTTGATTAACTCGGCGGCCAATAGAATATCGAGAGCACTACTGTATGAGTTTTACAATAGGGAACATAAGGATACTGATGACGAAGAACGAGCCGATATACCTCATAACCAAATGAGTCAAGATTAATGACGTTTTAGAGCGTGTGCATACAAGAAGAAGGGCAGCGACAGAATGACATTGGAAAAGTGAGGACGAAATCTCATTGGACATTCAAAGTTCGGAAGGAAAGGACATGGTGATGAGTCTAAATGGGATACTGATGAGTAGGCTAATTAATTGTGTAAAGTATATATTTAGAGTGCATGATTGTTTAAATTGTACCAAAAGAAAATTATTCACAGGAACCAAAATGGTAATGTGAAGGCCCGAGTGCTGCCGAGCCATGAAGGATCGTGTGGCAGTAGTTTAATATATGGGTAAATTTAGATGTAGAGAATTGCATAGTCAGCAGACTTGAGCAATTCGAAGACCACTGGTTCCCATTGTAACATAGGGTAGGGTCCTGTGGTGGTGGGTTTTTCTTTCACTTTTACTTCAGTCTTCTCGCTCTTTCATTTCTATATTTTTCTCTTGATAAGGCTGTACAACTTCACTGTAGACGTTTAATATTGTACATTTAATATCACACTGAAAGAAATACTGAATGTAACAACTCTCAGGATGGAGAAGGCGGATGGAACAGCGATAAATAAATAAAAATAAATAATAAACGTCGAGAAGGAAGTCGGCTGTGTCCTTTTCAAAGAAAGCATCCTGGAACTTATGAATTTAAAAATCTTCCCGGCAAACTGAATGTTCAAACAAATTTCGGGCTTGCAGCCGGTCGTCGTTCAATACATCCCCCGATATTCCAACTGGACACATGCTAGTAATCTTGAGGTGAGGAATCGAAGTCTTCGATGACTCACCTGAGGGTGACTGGCAGGTGACTAGATGAAATATCGAAGGAATTATCGAACGGCGGCCGGCTGCAAGCCAGGAATTGGTTTGAACATCGTGGAACTTGCTTTAAATGATACAGGAAACATGTTTCGGCTGAAGACTAGCTCGTGATGCTTGTATAGTAATTGGCACGAATATATTTTATCTATAATTGAAGACATCTGTATTTTCTTACAGTAGTACATAGAGGCATAGCGTAATACTGATTTCAAGCATCTTATGTTTCGTTGTAGGGCACATTTACTCGTTCCTATGTTGCTATGTGGAATATTATCAAAATATCATTCAGTTCTGACGATTTATTAAACATTTTCTACAAACATCATTATGATAAATAAGAAATTCACTTGGCTGTAGATTATATATAGAAAACCCAACCAGATCTGGATATCGTTTCAACATAATCTTTTTCATTGAACACATGCTTTGTTCACAAATGTATGAAAATTATGTTTGTGTGTTAAAACTATATCCGTCTTTGAAAGGATGCTACTATTCTACCTCCATCTCAACAACTTTCAGTTACAACTTTTTAACAGGAAAGAGTGCTGCGTAGAGGCCCTTGTAGCAGAAACTAATCTCCGCCCGAACAGGCCATGAAGGCTCAACGGTACTGACCGGCCGCCGTGTTATCCTCAGCCCACAGGAGTCACCCGATGCGGAAATGGAGGGGCATGTGGTCAGCACACCGCTCTTCCGACCTATGTCAGTTTCCCAGACCGGAGCCGCTACTTCTCAATCAAGTAGCTCCTCAGTTTGCCTCACAACCACTGAATGCACCCCGCGTGCCAATAGCGATCGGCTGACCGGATGGTCACCCATCCAAGTGCTAGCCCAGCCCGACAGCGCTTAACTTCAGTGATCTGACGGGAACCAGCGTTACCACTGCGGCAAAGCCTTTGGCCCCTTGTAATAAAATCCACGTAAATTAGCAGGACCTACTGAATGCGTGGTCTAATATCGTGAACGGATGGAAATGTAGCAAATTTTCTGGTTAAACCTGTGGTGAATAAAATACAAGGTGAGATGGTTGAACGTGAAGGCTCAGGGCTGTCGTAAACGTCTATATCTCAACCAAAGTAAGCACCAAATTTTAAAGATTCAGGGCTACATCACGCTGTCTTCACCGTCTATCTGAAACAAAAATGCTAAGAAGTGATGTTAATTTTAATCTAAACACTGAAAGGGGTAAGTTATTTTCGTGCCCTCTTCGCAATTTTACATTCCCTGCCACACTACTGTCTTGTTCAATACTTCCGCCAGGTGTATATTTGTCTGTCACATGCCAGTGCTTGGAGGAAGATTTTCTACTAGAAATTTGATTTTATTTCGTACTCCATTTAGTGATTGGGATCAGCAGCCTCGTTTCTTTGCGTATACGGAGTGCTACTGTAGTGATCTGCATGAGATGATAACATGGTGACATAGCTTCCTGTTAGAGGTAGTTACTTACTTTCGTTCTTTCCCTGCGAATCGTGGGAGAGTTCATAGGCTTTTTTATGCCTGGCTGATGGGAGCAAGTAATAACAACAGAAGTGACCCTATCCGCCATTTTTAAAATCGAAACCTTTGATTGACGCAGTAGAATTCTCTGAAAAACTTTCTAGAACTTTCTGGAACTTTTCTCTGTTCGTAAAGGCCCTGGGGACAACGGCCACCCCAGCTTTCCCAACGCCTCTGGTTAACTTAGTGGCCCACAATTTTTAGCGGGCGTCAGGGATTGGTCACTTGCCCTCCCCCCATAATGAACTGACTCTGGACACAGCAACCGGCGGGAGGTTTGTGAATTTAGAGACACACTTGGAACGAGCAACCAGTGGCTACAGACGTTCTGATGGAGCCTGGAGTTAGATAATAAGTCGAGTTAAGATTTGCAAGTTAGGCAGCATTTAAACCTGTTGGTATCAGCACCATCAGAGTAGGTGGTGATTGTATTCATCTTGTTGCCCTGGTTTGTACTTCTTCGCGTGGTCATGTGGACTGAAGAGTTTGAAAAATGTTCAAATGTGTGTGAAATCTTATGGAACTTAACTGCTAAGGTCATCAGTCCCTAAGCTTACACACTACTTAACCTAAATTATCCTAAGGACAAACACACACATCCATGCCCGAGGGAGGACTCGAACCTCCGCCGGGACCAGCCGCACAGTCCATTACTGCAGCGCCTCAGACCGCTCGGCTAATCCCGCGCAGCGACTGAAGAGTTTCTAGCAAACAGAACACAGAACGTCATTCCCAACCGAGAGAAGTCGTCAGAGGTAAAAGTGACTTTAGTCGTCCGCGAAAGGAGTGTTAGAAGACCATTACTTCCCACAACACATATAAATGACCTAATAGGTAACGTCTGCAGTTTCGTGAGGCTTTTTGCGGGTGTTGCTGTTATATACAAAGAATTCACAGCAGTATAAAGCTGAAGAGAAATGTAGGAAGAACCACAGAGGATTGGCGCATGGTGCAGGAAGTGGCAAGTGACCCCCAACAGAAACAAATGTAACGTACTCCGTATACATAGACAGAAAGCCCCCTTACTGTGTACGTATGATTACACAATAACGAACCAGTCACTTGAAGCAGGAACTTCCATAAAATACCTAGGTGTATGAGTAAGAAGCGATCTGAAGTGGAATGGCAACATTAAATGAATCATGGGTAAGACAGGTGCCAGACAGATTAGCTGGAAGAATCCTTAGGAAACGTAGTCTATCAACAAAGGAGGTAGCTTACAAAAACACCCGTCCGGCCAATATTTTAACATTGCTCATCAGTCTGGGATTCGTACCATATAGGATTAATAGAGGAAATAGAGAAGATCCAAAGAAGAGCATCACGTTTCGTCACCGCTTTAATTTAGTAATCGCCAAAGCGTCACGTAGACGCTCAACCAGCTTCAGTCGCAGACGCTGCAAGAGAGGCGTTCTGCATCACCGTGTGTTTTACTGTTAAAGTTCCAATATGTCGCTTCCTCCTACGGGTAGCTCGGGAAAAAAGACCAGACAGATTGGAACCCACGCGACGCTTACCAAAACTCGTTCTTCCCAGCGAACCATTCACTAACCCTCCACGGTTAACCATAAGGTGGCTTCTAGAGTATACGTGTAGGTGTGGATGTATATGTAATGTTCGAATACAGTATTAGTGGTCTGTTGTTTGTCACAGCCTCCTCTATTCAGTGAATAAAGCGTAAAGCTGCAAAGCGACATGAAACGGTACGGGCACGATAGGTCGGTTGTACGGCAGGTGAATGGACGCCTTTGGTGTACTGGCAGATTATTAGGAAAGCGTTGCTTATCTAAAAGGTGCGTCTGGAAAGTTCGGTGAATGGTCTCAGAAAATAAAGGAAATAAGAGTAACAAACAAAATACCTTTACCGACCTTAAAATAGATCATTATTAGCTACAACACAGATCTGACATCAGCTGTAAAGTTGTTGGGAATTATCACAAACACTTCGTGTGGAACTCGAAGCACCGTGGTCACGCGTTGTTGGATATCTGCGTCATTACAGAAAATGAGACTTGGTGCTGCAAATACGATCAGGAGACCACGCGACAGTCTGTGGCAGATGTTCATCGTCTCCCCCGCAACACAAAAAAAGTCGAATGACAAAATCCAAGATTAAGACGATGCTGATCGTCTTTTTCGAAATCAAGGGCTTGATGTATCATGAATTTCTGCCCGACTGTCAGTTGGTCTCTGGATCGTATTGGTAGCAAGAGGCCTCATCTCGTAATGACGCGGATATGCAACGACGCATGACCACTATGCTTCCAGCGATTCAACAAATAGCCTTTGGTGACAGTTTCCAGCAGTTTCACAACCGATGTCAAAACTGAGTTGTAGCTAAAGGTGATTACTTTGAAGGCAAGTAAATGTATTTTGTTTGCGAACTCTTGTTTCTTTTATTTTCTAGTGTAGTCACCTTACTTAAAAGACTCGTCTCGTACAAAGGAGACAGTGTACAAAATGCTTGAGCAACTCATTCTTGAGTACTGCTCGATTGTTTGGGATCACTACCTAGCTCGTTGAAGGAGGGCATCGAAGCGGTTCTATAGGGTGTTGCTAGATTTGTTACCAGTAGATTCGATCAACATACGAGTATTGCGGAAATGCACCATGAATTTAAATGGGAATACCATATTCCTTTCGTGAAATACTTTAGAAAAAGCTTAGATAGCCTGTAGAACGATCCTACTGTAACCAACATACATTTCGTGTAAGGTCGGCGAAGACAAGCTAAGAGAAATTAGGACTCGCGCAGAAGCATATAGACAACCGTTTTGCTGTATTTTCAAGTCGAAAAGAAAAGGGAAACACAAGCAGTGGTACAAGGTACCCTGCACCATGCACAGTATGGTGGTTTGCGGAATCGGCATGTAAATGTACGTGGACATGTTGAAAAGTATTTCCCCCGAATTCTATATGTGAGAATTTGAGAGGTGGCACGCCAATCTCTCACTTTAACTACACTGTCGGCCAGACAATTATTCATATTTTAGGTCATGTTACCCAGTAATACATTTGGTAGTGAGGTTTACGACTTTTTTTACATGAGGAAACTGTGGGGAAAATGTGCATGCAACTGCATGTGTAGCCTGTAGAGAACTTGTACCTAAGGGGGCATAGTGGGGGCGATAGAGGACAGGGAGAAAGATGGATTGCAGGCCATAAATGTTGTGTCCAGTGATCTGGCTGTGCAAGTGATTTGGGGTAGCAGCACTCTGTGAATTGCACGTGCAGAGGGACTTCGGGCAATGGCACTCCACTCCTAACACTTAGGGTCGAAGCAGGAGGGCGCTGGTTAGCAAAACTTGTGCCAAGTGAAAGATCACTACGAACGCGGCCAGATGGTGGAAAGTGCGTGGAGGGAGACATTTAAGAGAGACTAAAAAAATGGTTCAAATGGCTCTGAGCACTATGGGACTTAACATCTGAGGTCATCCGTCCCCTAGAACTTGGAACTACTTAAACCTAACTAACCTAAGGACTTCACACACATCCATGCTCGAGGCAGGATTCGAACCTGCGACCGTAGCAGTCGTGCGGTCCCGGACTGAAGCGCCTAGAACCGCTCGGCCACCGCGGCCGGCTAAGAGAGACGGCTGTGCTTTTGTGCAGACAGTGGGATGGTCATAAAACTACAAGCATTCTTATGTTAGAAGCTGAGACGATACGAACATAGTGGGTGGTGCACCTCTTTAGTGAAAGCAAGACTGTAACTCACCTGATACCAGGAAGTCGTCATGTTCTTTTAGTGAGCGGCAAAAACATACGTTTCACGAGAACGACTGTCTGAGAAGCTTAACAGTCTTATTTCAGAAATTGGAAATGGTGAGCCTGATAAGATTAGAACTCTCCATAAACGAGGGACTATTGTCCCATGTAGGTAGACGTTTTTTGCCGAAACATGGCCATGCTCACCGTGAGAACGACGCCTCCCTAGTCGAAATTCTTCTTTTTTCAGACAAAAGAGTTTTCACGTCACTAGCTGGATTCTCTCAGGATATGCAAAGCAGAGGCTTACTCCCTATAACGAGGGTGAACTTATTCGTCCTGAGTCGGCTGTATGACGTTTGACAATTCCAGCACGCGCAGTCGTGTCTGTGAGTTAAATTGGGTGGCCAGACCAGTGAATTGGTCAATCTAACACTGAAATCCGCAGGGATTTCAGGGCTCTGATAGGAAAGTTTCCCGCGTTCTAATAATCAGAAAGCCAGACCGCGTAGTTTGCTAGTTTTCGCGGAAGTATCAGAATATTACAGCTGCCGCAGCGCGCCGCTCATCTCATGCCGTTCTCTGCTGCCGCCTGAAGTGAACGGGTAAAGTATTGCTGCACTGTCGTGGGGTTGTTAAATTATATTCACAGCTTCATTTTCTTCGTGAACCGTAGTTTGTAGTGTACTTGGTCGTAGCTGATTCCATTTGAATAGAATTTCGTCTCACAGTGGATTCATGTTAGCAAAGTCTGATTGCATTGTAAATGCAATTAATTCAGCGAAGACTTTGTATAGTTTCCACCCCAATGAATGCATTACCAATCAAGCACCACCCTTTTTCTGTTTATGTTTGTCATTTTTTGTAAGATATGTCAGCTCGATTGTAGTTATACAAGGATGAATAAAACTTGTCATTATTTTTGTAAAGTTAAATACATAACTGTTCTTATTCATGATCCTTCAACTATTCAATGTTTTTATTTTACTGTGGTGAGACATGGAGACACCAGCAATTAAAAATTCAATCGTATTAAATTAGTTAATATGATTATTAATTTGAGTTCTGAAAGTGACCCCAGTGAGCAACAAAAGTGCCATGAGTAAATTCACTAATTTCATGTATAAAAATTACGGATGTAGCTCATGATTTGAAGACTGTTGAGAGGATAATATTTTCCTTTATGTAAAGAGAATAACATTCACGATCACTTGGAAATATATTTACGATTAAAGCAAGCGACCGCTTGCAAACTCTTAAGGGTTTTAAAATGAAACAAACGTTACTAACATTCTACGTCCTTATTCTTCATGCCTACACGTTTGCAGCTCTCTGTCGCTAGAGGGCTACGTGTAACATGGCGGTGTGTAAGCTAACTATCTCGGTGCGCGAGAAACAGCGTACTGTAATTATGTATCGATTTCGAAGATTTCGTCCACACATGGAGCACTGCTCCTTCAGCATGGCAATGCCAGACCACAGAGACCGCTGCAATATCTGCAACAATGCGAAGCCTTGGGTCCACTGTCATCAATCATTCTCCTTACAAACCCAACTTGCCCTCATTCGATTTTCCTTTGATTCCAGAACTTAAAGAACACTATCGAAAGCTTCGCTTTGATAGTAGTGAAGAGGTGAGATTTGGGCTCCATTAACAAAGTCAAACATTCTAAACTGACGGTATAAACAATATGGTCTCTTGTTGGGAAAAGCCGGCCCTTGTGGTAAATTGTGTTCATTATTTACGATGTATATACTTTAATTTATAAGAAGATTCCAATAATTCATATGGACGTCCAAGCTCAACACTGTTTTGAATGATTACATTTCACTTTTATCGTGATGTGGAAATTCAGATGAACTGTTAATATCCTGAAGCCTTTGTTTTACTAGCGATGGGGCCTGAGGGCTTACACTCCACGAAATGAATATTTCAAAACTCGTGTGCCACCAGCGGAGAGAGTCTGATTCAGTCCCGAAATTACCCATAGTAAAAGAATGTCCTATTAGAACTCAAATCCAGAGGACCAATGTATCATCTTAATGTTAAATACAAATCTGTTATTAAATGAAGTATTGTAAGTTTTCAGTGTCTCAAATGCCTGTTTTCCTAAATACGTGAAATACCCTATTATACCTCACAATTCCAACACGTCTTAGATTTGGTTTCATGTACTCTCTGACACTTCGTTACAGATTACAAAATACACTTTTTTCTTTTTTCTTCCAAGTGGAAATTTATTCACGTATTTAGAGGTTAACATTCTGAGATAACTTAGTGAGATGTACACATTCTAAAAAGTGAACTTAGAACTTTGACAAAGGAGAACCCTGATAGTGTTTGCTATTCGTCGAGATTCTGCAGGTGCTTTGTGCCATCAAATCTAGCCGTAGGATAGACGAGCTGCCAAGGCAGCACGCTTTGTGTGAAACAGGCGTCGGGTTCTGCAGAGCATAAAGCTAATTATATTCTGTGGCGGAGCGCTTTCCTTCGCTGTGTTCCAGAATCTCTCAATGCTTCAAACCGCTAGGCGAGAGTTTAACATTAAAAAAAACGAGCAAATAATATCCCTATCCTATAATGAGATGCGTGAA
Organism: Schistocerca gregaria; assembly: GCF_023897955.1. NCBI lineage: Eukaryota > Metazoa > Arthropoda > Insecta > Orthoptera > Acrididae > Schistocerca > Schistocerca gregaria. The sequence continues at coordinate 566,037,391 of NC_064931.1, forward strand.
ATGCGTGCTTTGTTGAAATAAAAGTAATTTGTTAATTTTCAAACTTTACCTGACAATGAATTCAGTGTAGGTAGACTAAATGATAAACTGGCTACTACATGAGGTACAGAAGTCCACCTGCAGTGTTCGCCGAGGACGCTCCGCAACTAACGAGTCGAAGTCAGCCAGTTACACATTTACGAGTAGTACTTTCCCCAACTGTGCATAAACGAGACTTTCCAGCACGCGGCAGTATCGACCTGCGGTCGCTACAGTAGGCTAGCGCTACTGCTACTCGAGTCTCGGTACGCATCAATTCTCCTTTTCTGGTGCGCTGACAGTTCTCACTCGGGGATACAGCGAGTGGACCCGAAGCAGAAACAGTTGAAGGAAGAACAAAAGTGTTGTGGAAAAAACAGACCGAAGTTGTTCATTCTTATTAACGACAAGATATGCGAAATTTTTTAATTTGATTAAATACTGTGCATTTCGTTTGTTACTTCTAGGGTTAATTCTGTTCGAATGATGTGTGCTCATAATGTAAGAGAAATATTGTGAAAGTTATTAAGATATTTTATCTCAACCGTACGGTTATTGTAATTGTATCAAAACCTGGTATTTCCTCGAGGGAAACATGCCATTGAATATTGAACGTAATCTTCAGCACAAGAAAGAGGAAATATAATTCTTTTGGCGCTTCTGTAACAATTAAGAATTGAATTTACAATATCATTCTTCCTTTTTTATACTGAACCCGTTCTGATTAAGAAAACTTAACTTGTTGAGTATGACTGCAATATATTGACCAATGTGATCGTATGATTGCCATACTTTTACTTACGCAATTTTAATGTGACAATTCCAATAACAGCTGGATTTGTTCTCTCAGGTGTAGTTAAGGTTTAACTAGAGGAGTCACAAATCTCATTAATATTTTCTCGAATGCTTTAGTAAAGGGAATGCGATCTGTTGCTACTAATGTGTAGAAATTTTGAACTGATTTAGTCATTATACGAGAAGCTAATTTTGCTATAAGAAAACATATTTAGGTGTTGATCTACACATAGGAAGTTACTACTTGTTCCGTCATTTAGTATTTACTAAAGCAAATGCGTTTCACGAAAGAAGACACTGGTAAGCAGCTGGTAAAAGCAGAAAGCAGATAATTATCCTATTACGACTGGTGACCGATTATAAATGTAGCAGATTTCCAGGCAGAAATTCTCAAGGCGAGTTGTACTAATCCCTGCCTCAGTTATAGTACTGCCTCTGCATTTCTGAGAAAACAAATATACTCCTGGAAATGGAAAAAAGAACACACTGACACCGGTGTGTCAGACCCACCATACGGACACTGCGAGAGGGCTGTACAAGCAATGATCACACGCACGGCACAGCGGACACGCCAGGAACCGCGGTGTTGGCCGTCGAATGGCGCTAGCTCCGCAGCATTTGTGCACCGCCGCCGTCAGTGTCAGCCAGTTTGCCGTGGCATACGGAGTTCCATCGCAGTCTTTAACACTGGTAGCATGCCGCGACAGCGTGGACGTGAACCGTATGTGCAGCTGACGGACTTTGAGCGAGGGCGTATAGTGGGCATGCGGGAGGCCGGGTGGACGTACCGCCGAATTGCTTAACACGTGGGGCGTGAGGTCTCCACAGTACATCGATGTTGTCGCCAGTGGTCGGCGGAAGGTGCACGTGCCCGTCGACCTGGGACCGGACCGCAGCGACGCACGGATGCACGCCGAGACCGTAGGATCCTCCGCAGTGCCGTAGGGGACCGCACCGCCACTTCCCAGCAAATTAGGGACGCTGTTGCTCCTGGGGTATCGGCGAGGACCATTCGCAACCGTCTCCATGAAGCTGGGCTACGGTCCCGCACACCGTTAGGCCGTCTTCCGCTCACGCCCCAACATCGTGCAGCCCGCCTCCAGTGGTGTCGCGACAGGCGTGAATGGAGGGACGAATGGAGACGTGTCGTCTTCAGCGATGAGAGTCGCTTCTGCCTTGGTGCCAATGATGGTCGTATGCGTGTTTGGCGCCGTGCAGGTGAGCGCCACAATCAGGACTGCATACGACCGAGGCACACAGGGCCAACACCCGGCATCATGGTGTGGGGAGCGATCTCCTACACTGGCCGTACACCTCTGGTGATCGTCGAGGGGACACTGAATAGTGCACGGTACATCCAAACCGTCATCGAACCCATCGTTCTACCATTTCTAGACCGGCAAGGCAACTTGCTGTTCTAACAGGACAATGCACGTCCGCATGTATCCTGTGCCACCCAACGTGCTCTAGAAGGTGTAAGTCAACTACCCTGGCCAGCAAGATCTCCGGATCTGTCCCCCATTGAGCATGTTTGGGACTGGATGAAGCGTCGTCTCACGCGGTCTGCACGTCCAGCACGAACGCTGGTCCAACTGAGGCGCCAGGTGGAAATGGCATGGCAAGCCGTTTCACAGGACTACATCCAGCATCTCTAAGATTGTCTCCATGGGAGAATAGCCGCCTGCATTGCTGCGAAAGGTGGATATACACTGTACTAGTGCCGACATTGTGCATGCTCTGTTGCCTGTGTCTATGTGCCTGTGGTTCTGTCAGTGTGATCATGTGATGTATCTGACCCCAGGAACGTGTCAATAAAGTTTCCCCTTCCTGGGACAATGAATTCACGGTGTTCTTATTTCAATTTCCAGGAGTGTATTTATTTAAGGCATTATACAGGTGGGCAGTGAAAGTAAAGTGTCAAGCAACATCAGAAATGGTCATGCACTTGTGTATTAGGGTCTCTGAAATTAGGACAGCATTGAAAGTGAAATATATAGTTTTCCATGCAACGTTACTTAACTCAAAATTGTTACTCAAAACATGAATCTGAAATTACATTTTGGAAGTAACTACATTGAACTTTAATGCGTCACATTAGATGACGACACGTTTTTGCATTTTCTCTGTCCACTCATATTTTAACATTAACGTCATGGGATAAGTGCTTGTTATGTTGAACGGTACGGTAAGTAACTTCAGGGAGTAAATATTTCGTAACTATTGTAATTACAATAGATTAGATTCGAGTTTTTGAACTGAACTTAACACCAAGTCACGACATAACAAAAGTAAGATGTTTTAAAAACAATAAAAGTAGAAAGTGCTCCCAAGGCTGTCAGATGCTTGAAAATGATGAAAAAAGGGTTCACTAGTACTGAGGTTCTATGAACTAGGTTTTTATTCCAATAAGCCCGCTGAAAGGACATTCCAGAATTTAATCATCTGTTGGCTCAAGACGTCCTATTGTAAGTCTCTAGCAACTTCAAGTAAGAAATCAGAAATTCTGTTTATTTTCCTTGTGCAAATATTTAATCCGAAAACATACCTTGAATATCCGGAGGGGAACGAACTTTCCAGAGGTGCTGTGGCCGGAACGTTGGAAGGAAGCTGCGCTTCAGTGATGCTGCTACAAAGGTCACTAAAATGAACTCCCTTTAGATGGTTCAAATGGCTCTGAGCACTATGGGACTTAACTGCTGAGGTCAACAGTCCCCTGGAACTTAGAACTACTTAAACCTAACTAACCTAAGGACATCACATACATCCATGTCCGAGGCAGGATTCGAACCTGCAACCGTAGCGGCCGCGCGGTTCCAGACTGTAGTGCCTAGAAACGCCCGGCCACCCCTCCCTTTAGAGAATAGTGTTTCATTCCTCTTTCCGTTTCCTATTATTTTATTGGTCCGGAATCTAACTAAGGTTCCTCGCGATTAACTTACAAACGTGATACTACGCATTTCTCCTCCTTACGCGAGGCATCACAACAACATTTCATCAGGCAACGCCGGTTAACTACTACTGTTTGTGTATGAGAAATCGGTTGGAAACTTTCCTCATGTCAGCACGTTGTAGGTGTCGCCACCGGCGCCAGCCTTGTGTGAATGCTCTGAAAAGATAATCATTTGCATATCACAGCATCGTCTTCCTGTCGGTTAAATTTCGCGTCTGTAGCACGTCATCTTCGTGGTGTAGCAATTTTAATGACCAGTAGTGCATGAAAGTGATGAAAGTTAGGAAATGTAATGTAGAGGATGTAAGAGTACGTAGATGCATAATGATGGGTAAGGATGCCGGCGATAGCCTCGCTGAAGGGCCATACCGGTATTTGCCAGAAGTGACCTCCCCAACAACAAAAAATGGTTCAAATGGCTCTGAGCACTATGCGACTTAACTTCTGAGGTCATTAGTCGCCTAGAACTTAGAACTAATTAAACCTAACTAACCTAAGGACATCACACACATCCATGCTAGAGGCAGGATTCGAACCTGCGACCGTAGCGGTCGCGCGGCTCCAGACTGTAGCGCCGAGAACCGCACGACCACTCCGACCGCCCTCCCCAACATCCACGTACTGCTTCCCACAGAGTGCATCCTTAATTGGGCCAAAGAGACGGAAGTCGTAAGATGTGAGATCCGAGATATAGGTTTGATGAGAGAGAACAGAACAATGAAGCTCTGTGAGCTCCTCTCGGGTGCGTAGACTAGGGAAAAAAAAAAAAAAATAAATCGCGATCAGCTTCTTAACGAGCAAGTAATTCCGCACAGATGGTCCTTCGTTGCTCATTATGGTCTTCTGCTAGGCGACGAGGAATCCGGTGGGTACACACCTTTGAGTAGCACAACTGGTGGACGAGTGCGTTAGTACCACCAACAGAGACGTCCAGTTGTGCAGTGAGGTGTTTGAGTGTGATCCGCCGATCATTTCGAATGAGAGGGTCTGCACGTTTTATCATTATTGGAGTCACAGCTGTGTGCGGCCGGTCGGCACACGGGAGGTCGGACTGGTTCGCACGACCTTTCCCCGAGGGAGGACTCGAACCTCCGACGGGGAGAGCTGCGCTGTCTTTGGCGCGTTGCTACGGTTCGCGAGGCTCACCGCGTCGGAGGTTCGAGTCCCCCCTCGGGCATGGGTGTGTGTGTTGTCCTTAGCGTAAGTTAGTTTAAGTTAGATTAAGTAGTGTGTAAGCCTAGGGTCCGATGAACTCAGCAGTTTGGTCCCACAGGAACCTATCACTAAATTCCAATTTCCTTGTTGCGATGATATCAGGCTCCTCGCCCAAATATTCACCGTGCTTTTTCCACTGCCAAGTCTACGTAGACATTCTACAAGGGAGACTGAAATATATGCTCTGGTTTTCCGCCAAAAGAAGCCCATTGACAGCTCTCTGCTTCGAACGCTTCTCCGTTACAGCGCCGCCACCTATTGGAACTTCATGAAACTATACGGACTGAATCGGAAATATTCCACTATGTAGCACAACAAATTCTACACTACTGGTCATTAAAATTGCTACACCACGAAGATGACGTGCTACAGACGCGAAATTTAACGGACAGGAAGAAGATCTTGTGATATGCAAATGATTAGCTTTTCAGAGCATTCACAGAAAGTTGGCGCCGGTGGCGACACCTACAACGTGCTGATATGAGGAAAGTTTCCAACCGATTTCTCATACAGAAACAGCAGTTGACCGGCGTTGCCTGGTGAAACGTTGTTCTGACGCTTCGCGTATGGAGCAGAAATGCCTACCATCACGTTTCCGACTTTGATAAAGGCCGGATTGCAGCCTATCGCGATTGCGGTTTATGGTATCGCGACATTGCTGCTCGCGTTAGCCGAGATCCAATGACGGTTAGCAGACTCTGGAATGGGTGGGTTCAGGGGGTAATACGGAACGCCGTGCTGGATCCCAGCGGCCTCGTATGACTAGCAGTCGAGATGACAGACATCTTATCCGCATGGCTGTAACGCATCGTGCAGCCACGTCTCGATCCCTGAGTCAACAGATGGGGACGTCTGCAAGACTACAGCCATCTGCTCGAACAGTTCGACGACGTTTGCAGCAGCATGGGCTATCAGCTCGGAGACCGTGGCTGCGGTTACCCTTGACGCTGCATCACAGACAGGAGCGCCTGCGATGGTGTACTCAACGACGAACCTAGGTGCACGAATGGCAAAACGTCATTTTTTCGGATGAATCCACATTCTGTTTACAGCATCATGATGGTCCCATCCGTGTTTGGCGACATCGCGGTGAACGCACATTGGAAGCGCGTATTCGTCATCGCCATACTGGCGTATCACCCGGCGTGATGGTATGGGGTGCCATTGGTTACACGTGTCGGTCACCTCTTGTTCGCATTGACGGCACTTTGAACAGTGGACGTTACATTTCAGATGTGTTACGACCCGTGGCTCTACCCTTCATTCGATCCCTGCGAAACCCTACATTTCAGCAGGATAATGCACGAACGCATGTTGCAGGTCCTGTACGGGCCTTTCTGGAAACAGAAAATGTTCGACTGCTGCCCTGGCCAGCAAATTCTCCATATCTCTCACCAATTGAAAACGTCTGATCAATGATGGCCGAGCAACTGGCTCATCACAATACGCCAGTCACTACTCGTGATGAACTGTGGTATCGTGTTGAAGCTGCATGGGCAGCTGTACCTGTACACGCCATCAAAGCTCTGTTTGACTCAATGCCCAGGCATATCAAGGCCGTTATTACGGCCAGAGGCGGTTGTTCTGGGTACTGATTTCTCAGGATCTATGCACCCAAATTTCGTGAAAATGTAATCACATGTCTGTTCTAGTACAATATATTTGTCCAATGAATATCCGTTTATCATCTGCATTTCTTCTTGGTGTACATTTGGAACCGAAATTGCCTTACTTGTTGAAAGCCTCCTCATATTACACACTCATCAATACTGTAATTGAAAATTATATCCACAGATCTTCCTCGTAAATCGATGTGTCTATTAGTGAAAACTGTATCAAAATCCCTGTAGTTGTTCCTGAGACTGCGTTGACATACAGACTGAAAAGGCGGCTGTGGACTGTAATTTATGATGTGTAACGATATGAGGAACTTTCTGTGTATTTAGCGTTATTGTATCTGATTCGCTAAACGTAATGGAAGCAAAACGTTTGCGGTTGGTGGTAACGGACTGCGATTTTGCTCGTACAACGAATCTTCCGTAAAGCGGGGCTGAGCCGATAACCGGGCGCTTATCTGCGGCGTAGTAACTGTCGCGTGCAACGCAACACGTGAGCCGCAGGCACCACGTGCGGCACACGACGGCAACCGCTGGGCGCTCGCGTGCCTCCCACATGGCAGCACTGCACTACGAGACTTGGCTGCACAGGCACGTAGGCTCAGGTCGCTATCGTAAATCATTACAACCGGAGGCATGATGACCATCCAGAAAGATACAAAATACAACGACAACGTAATTTTTCATGGAATTGTCAAATGACAAACTGCAGTTCAGTGTTCAAGGGAGATGTAGCTTTCCTTCGAAGGAACGCATCCATTCGAACATCGATATTGGAATGGATTTTTGTCTCCAGGATTCGACAGTTTACACCATGTAAGTCTTCCGTAAATAATTTCTTTATCCTTTTTATACAGGGTGTTACAAAAAGGTACGGCCAAACTTTCAGGAAACATTCCTCACACACAAAGAAAGAAAGTATGTTATGTGGACATGTGTCCGGAAACGCTTACTTTCCATGTTAGAGCTCATTTTATTACTTCTCTTCAAATCACATTAATCGTGGAATGGAAACACACAGCAACAGAATGTACCAGCGTGACTTCAAACACTCTATGTAGCCCTGGAGAATGGCGTATTATATCACAGGCGTCCACAATACGAGCACGAAGAGTCTCTACATTTGGTACCGGGGTTGCGTAGACAAGAGCTTTCAAATGCCCCCATAAATGAAAGTCAAGAGGGTTGAGGTCAGGGGAGCGTGGAGGCCATGGAAGTGGTCCGCCTCTACCAATCCATCGGACACCGAATCTGTTGTTGAGAAGCGTGCGAACACTTCGACTGAAATGTGCAGGAGCTCCATCGAGCATAAACCACATGTTGTTTCGTACTTGTAAAGGCACATGTTCTAACAGCACAGGTAGAGTATCCCGTATGAAATCATGATAACGTGCTCCATTGAGCGTAGGTGGAAGAACGAAACTAAAATGAGCTCTTACATGGAAATTAAGCGTTTTCGGACCCATGTCCACATAACATCTTTTCTTTATTTGTGTGTGAAGAATGTTTCCTGAAAGTTTGGCCGTACCTTTTTGTAACACCCTGTATATTCTGTCGTTCCATAGTTGTTTCTATTCTATCATTATTACTATTGTTGTTGTTATTATAATCTGCTTGGAGATGTAGTCCGTCTATGCAATTAAATAAAAGGCTGTTTGTTTTTGTGTCATACGCAGTTAGCTTCCTTTTATTTACAAGGCATCTTCGGTGACCTGTAATACATGTTTGTTCAAGATATGTTACTACGGGGTGTCCCGAGAGTAAAGTTCAATATTCGGGGATATGACAGGAACGATCAGGCGAAGTAAAAAAAAGATATAGTAAACATAGAGTCTAAAATGCATATCTTAACAAATGGTTCAAATGGCTCTGAGCACTATGGGACTTAACTTCTGAGGTCATCAGTCCCCTAGAACTTAGAACTACTTAAACCTAACTAACCTAAGGACATCACACACATCCATGCCCGAGGCAGGATTCGAACCTGCAATCGTACCGGTCGCGCGGTTCTAGGCGCCTAGAACGCCTCGGTTACCGCGGCCGGCGTATCTTAACAGCTATGAGCACATGTGCAGTAGAAGAGATGTGTTTCACAGTATCGGAGATGAAGAAGTGCTAACAGATCTTAAGATATGCATTTCAGAGCCCATGTTTATGACAGGAACGATCAGGCGAAGTAAAAAAGGTATAGTAAACATAGATTCTAAAATGCATATCTTAACAAATTGTTCAAATGGCTCTGAGCACTATGGGACTTAACTTCTGAGGTCATCAGTCCCCTAGAACTTAAAACTACTTAAACCTAACTGACCTAAGGACATCAACACATCCATGCCCGAGGCAGGAATCGAACCTGCAACAGTAGCGGTCGCACAGTTCCAGACTATAGCACCTAGAACCGCTCGGCCACCCCGGCCGGCATATCTTAACAGCTATGAGAACATGTGCAGTAGAAGAGATGTGTTTCACAGTATCGGAGATGAAGAAGTGGTCACAGCTCTTAAGATATGCATTTCAGAGCCCATGTTTACTAGACTTCTTCCTGTCACATCCGTGAATACAGGCTATTCCTCCTGGGACACCCTGTGTATTGGAGGTTTTTCGCTACTCTCTTATTATTAGGTAAGAAGCAACTTCTTGGAGTGCAATTTCCGTATGATTAAATTACTATTCCGCTCTACTTATGAGTTTTTAATGTTATTATTCAATATGTGACGCACTGGAATCGTACCAAGTTATCCTGTGTATAGCAACATGTCTGATCTTCCATGTTTGCGAGCACATTTCACCTGGACATTTCACTTTCTTTGATATGGGGATCTTCTGGCTAGAACTTTCTTTCCTATGTTATTTAACGCACGTTCAGTTATTTTGCCATTTGTGAATGACGGGTCCTGCATATATCAAGATGTTTTATCTTCCACGTTTGCGAGCACCTTTCACTCGAACATTTCACTTTCTTTGATATGGGGATCTTCTAGCTTGAACTTTCTTTCCACGGTTATTTAACGCAGGTTTAATCATTTTACCATTTGTGAATCATTTCCGTTCCGTTGAACGCTACTTAAACCCGAAGAGGGTTAATCAAATTCGTTTAAAACTACATTAATGTTGTCATAAACTTAGACGTTTTTATTGACTGTATTTAATAAGGAAAAATTTGCGTTACCTTTAGATGATGCTTATCGTATTGTCATATGATACGGAAAGCTGAAAGAAGAAAGCACTATTTCACGTGCGTTAATGAACTGTAGGATTTGGTGGAGTAGCAATGCTGGTTCCTTTTTAAGAAGAATTTGAAAATAAAACTTCCGTGCTCTAGTTGAAGAACACCTCTATGCAAGTTAAATACGGAGAAAAGAGAAACAGGTTATTCGATTCCGAATATGAACACAGCTCCTCTCAAATGCTCGGAAGAAGAGTTCTGTACTAAGCTCCCAGAATCTCAAAACCGCTGCGCTCTTCTAAATTGTAATAGTTTACCGCCAATCTTAGGAAACCCGTAAGCAGATTAATCACTCATTGCATGAACTGCGTCGGGAAACGCTAGTCAGCAGGGGGTGATGTTCAACACGCACACGATCTTGCAAATGGTAGTCAGACGAATTTCCATACACCTCATGGGCTTGACTCACGCTCGCCTCTAAAACATTGTTTCAGATATGGAGTCGTACGATGAAAAACCAAAGAAGTTCTTTCAGTTCGAAAATACAATATAAGACTGGGTTGCCTCCCTACAAGGTGACATGGTTAGTAACCAAGCATGCCTCAATTTTGCAAGCAGTATAAATGTGACATAGACTAGGAACTTTTATACCACAGGTAACTGCTGTCTCGCGATTATTGTTAGTAATTAAAAACAGATTAGTATATACGATATTGCAGTGCCTGTGTTTTTCTGATTACGATGCAAAGTTCTTTTGGACATGCAGGAACAGGCAGTGCGATGACTCCAGTCGATATGAAATACATTAAATTATTTCGCAATTGTGAATAAGGGATGGAGTGACGACAATGAAAATTTGTGCCGGATCGGGACTCGGATTTACGGCTAATCGCGAGCCGTCGCCGTACCATTTGGCTATCCATGCACGAATCACGGCGAGACCCAAACTTTTCCATACCTCCTCAACCATGCGTCTGCAACCTGTAGTTGTACATCCATTATGTATATCACCGTGCCGGTCAGACACTATATATGAAAGTCGGTTGTCCGGTATCAGCTGATAAATACGACATTGCAGTACCTGTGTTATTCTGATTACGAAGCAAATTTCCTTTAGACATACATGGTTGACGACATATGGAAGTTTGGGTCTAGCTAGCTAGCCAAATGATAAGGCGACCAGTCACGATAAGCGGGGAATCCGGGTTCGAGTCTCAGTCCGCGACAAATTTTCATTGTCGTCTTTCCGTTCTACAGCTGATGGTTGTCCTTATTCGGAATTGCGAATTCATTTAATGCAGTACAGATTAGTATATCTACGAAAATTAATGTAATAATTGTTCTTTCAGAAGAAGAACCATCTCTATACAATGTTTCCCGTGGGTGTGTTTTCTGCGCGCTGATAAAATGAGCAGATAACCACAGTAAGAGTGAACAAATAGCTCCGAAGTGAAGGTTGCTTACTATGAGCCGCATGAAAGAAAGACGTAATATTAATTATTGGAGTAAGCACTTACTTCTGACGAGTTAAATCTGTGAAGAGGGCGTGGCGAAGCTTCGAAGGAAGGGAAATCGACAATAAGGCAAGTTAATTAACGACGATGTAGCTTAGAGAGCAAGAGCAGCAACTCTCACACATCAGCTAATTCAGGCGCAGATTCGTGGAACGATTTCGAGTGGGACGATTAAGTTTGTTGGTAATTTATTATGATTTTCAGAATTTATCCTCAATGTTGGATGGGTGTTGAGGAGACACCCACTGCAGAGCTGCTTTTGTTTGTTTCTCGTTTTCCGTGTATAATCGGATTAAATTCTTTTACGAAAGTATTCATGTCAGTTACTGGATACTAAAATGATTGTCAATTACTTATAGCTATGCCTTAGCATAGCATCCAAGAAATCTCAGTTCAGAGAAAAACGTCACTTGAAAAGCCCTTGGCCGAAATATGAGAAGCACACGTGTCAGGTAATTCAAATGGCTCTGAGCAATATGGGACTTAACATCTGAGGTCATCAGGCATCTAGAACTTAGAACTACTTAAACCTAACTAACTTAAGGAAATCATATACATACATTCACGCCAGAGGCAGGATTCTAACCTGCGACCGTAGCGGTCGCGCGGTTCCAGACTGAAGCGCCTAGAACCGCTCGACCACAGAGCCGGCGTCAGGTAATTGATCAAGGAATTATGTTAGCAACAAATTATCTCTTTTGACATCATAATATAAATGCACCATCATCTGTATTTTACTTCGCACAATGATGGTGAACACAGACCTACAGACTATTGCATTGCCAGCGTGTAAAGAGGAGAATGCCGTTTCCTTCGGGCGTTTCCACATGCGTACTGGAAAAATAACTTTTTCTGAATTTTTTTCTTCAGTGTCAGGTCTTTCAACTTCTAACTTGCTTCACTCAACTTCTTGCTGTTAGCCAGTTCAGCATGTGGAGTCACGTAACGAACAGCAGGTACCGGCAGCCTGTGAAAGGGCGAGTTTCGCACATCATCACTGACGGAATTAAGCTCTGTGCATTACGAAAAATGGAACAAAGTGCTCCTATAAATGGCTCAGTTGTTGTACGCACTCACAGTGGAATAAACTGCAACTGTGCGCCGTGCATAAATTTGTTCAGCCGCTTATTAATCCCATTCGTTTACAGCCGATTTTCAATCACTAGGATCGTGAAGACAGGAGATCCGAGAGTTATACACAGGCTCTCCAAGAGAAGGCTGAGGGGACGGACGTCTAATCCATCAGACCGTCAGCTAGTTTCAGCAGTCAAGTAATTGACACCAGGTAGCTGCGGCAGCTGTTTTAGCTTAATTGTGTTTGACTTCGCGCGTCTTTGTGAAGTTCTAGACGATAATGTGAAACAACGAAGGAGCTCAAGTTTCATTTTCTACAAAAAATATGACGAGAGTAATATCATAGAGCCTTATTCCATCCACGGGGAAAGAAGAAGAAAGGAACCTGAAGCCGTGTGAAGAATTTTGGTTATTTTAGTAATCTTTGCTTTTTGTATTAACATGCATTGCTAATACCGTAGCAAACAACAGAATTTTAAGAATCCAGGTTGCTGGCTATAATATTTGGCTGTAGTTAATTGACAATTATAACATGACAATGTATGACAGTCCCTCCGACGAAGCACGATTCGTACAGAGTGAGGTGGCGCAGCAGCTAATAGAATGGATTCGTATTTGGAATACGTGGAATCCACAACCCCGTTCTTCCTACCAAATTTAAATTTTCCAGTGTTTTCCTAAAGGACTCAAGCCTCTCACTACCATGGTGGCGTATGTGTCACACGATAGGTTACCAGAGAACGAGAGGCAATATACTGCATTTTATTGTTATGTATCAAAGTCCCACTGGTAAAGGGAATCAAGCTAATGATCTGCACAATTCTTACAGTTTACAGATTGATCCTGTAGGTTGTGCTGTCCTAAAATTTCATTGCTAACCCTTTCCTCTGTATTGCCACATCGAGTTAGTTCGCGTCTACAGATAGGCAACCCAATAAACAGATTTGCAAAGCGGGCTGCTGGAGCGCCTTCCCAGACAAGTCGTGTTAAAGCACTGTATGCAAATGCTAACGTATGCCACATCACAAACGGCGCCCATATTGAGCGACTATAGCGTGAGTTACAAAATTTGAGAGCGCTCTAACTACTGAGGTGTCATCTCAACCCCCGAAGCTACTTACGAATAATGGTTGACTCACTCAGACCAAATTCCAATTTATTTGCTACCACTTGAGAAAGTAATATATAAGAGAGTAACGGCACATCTCAGTAAACTTAAGTTTCTGTCAAACTCGTAGTTTGCCTTCGGGAAAAGAGTATCCACGGGAAGTACACTTTATTTTTTTTTGTGTATGAGGCACTGCAGGGCTAAACGATAGGTTGAGGGCAATATGTTTTTATTTTTCTTTTATTTCACAAAAGCATTTGATCTTGGGCACCATGCAATACTTTTGCTAAGTTGGAACATTACGGGATTTATGAAAGGTTCAGCAATGGCTAACTTCATATCACGAAAATAGTATGTTGAAGGTTGTTTTCCACAGTCTACAAACAAGGAGGAGAAATGAATGTGAATGGCGTTATATAAAGTGGGAGTGCCACAGGGTTTTGTTCTGGATCCGTTGCTTTTCTTGATACATATCAACGATCTGCCACTAAACATGGCAGATGATTCATATTATTTTCTCATTGCTGATAATAATTACTGTGAAAGATGTAGAATGTAAGGTAAAGAATGCAGCTAACAGGTCAATCACTAACATCAACACGTGGCATTAAGGGAACAGACTAACGTTTGACTGCTACAAAAAGCAGTGCACACAGTTCAAATGGCTCTGAGCACTATGTGATTTAACTTCTGAGGTCATTAGTCCCCTAGAACTTAGAACTACTTAAACCTAACTAACCTAAGGACATCACACACATCCATGCCCGAGGCAGGATTGGAATCTGCGACCGTAGCGGTCGCGTAGTACCAGACTGAAGCGCCTAGAATCGTTCGGCCACACCGGCCGGCCGTGCACGCAGTTTCTGGCACTATTACAGAGTGGTCCAACAATCAGTGAACTCGATCATTTTAAATATTTAAGGTAGAGTGTGGATGGAGAGCTGTCTTGGAAGTACCACATTCCTGGTCTTCTGCAGAAACCGAATGCCCCTATTTTCACCCTAAGAGTAATCTCCACTGTCCCCGACTCTGGCACACGAGTGTTTGTCTGTTTTCCATTTTTGCACTCTATTATCTCGTATGATTTCGTATTTTAGGGCCACTGCATGCACTCACCAAGAACATTTTTTGTTTAGAAAAGTGCGGTCAGGCTGCTCTGCGGTGTCAGTTCGCAAATTTAGGTAGTCCGTTGTTAAGGTGTCTTCAGTTTCTAAATCTGCCACCTTTGTTCACATATTCCATTATGGGCTTTGTTGTTGACAATATGGACCCATACAGAAGAAAGCACGACGAATGAAAAAACGACGTGCACTTGGATAACCCTTTCTTAAGTACGTCGGCGTACTGAAAAGTAATGCCTCCGAATTTTTTATCTGAAAACTCTTAATACTTTATAAATAAAGCAAACGTTATTAACATTCTACATCTATATTCTTCAGGTCTACATATTTATTTCTTTACATAGTAACCATGGCGACTAACAAATTTCTCCCAATGAGAGGCCACTTTGTTCATAGCGTCACTGTAGAATGTTTGACTTTGGTGACGGAGCCACAACCTCACCTCTGCTCGCACCACTTCATTACTGTCAGAGTCAAGTCCTCTAAGCTGTTCTTTATGTTTTGGAAACTGATGACAATCAGATGGGCGCATTTTGGATTCGGGGAAGAGATGGAAATTGCTAAAATTGGTAGCCCAGCCATGAGCTTACCGAAGCATTTTGAAACGCTTTTGTAGTTTATTTTGTGTGTGCCGCTGTGAGCCATAGGAATATTGCACTTCACAGGGAGAAACCAAACTCCGCAGATTAAATTTCAAAGGTTGTTCAGCGATACTTTCTGAGTATTTCAGAATGAGGGATTCATGGTCTACGGTGGCTCTTTACGTGATAGTATTACCCCATTTATCTTCGTATCTGTAATGTACTGAAAACATTTGCACAACAGTGAACACGTCGGCGATTTGTGTCTTGTTTCCATGTGAAGAGTCTAGTTTACGAGACTCTGGTCGATTATCTTATGGATCTGGTTGCTAGGGCTGTCGCAGCCGCAGCTGTGGAGGTATTATGACAAATTATTGATCGTGACAGACAATAGATATTATGTTGCTGCACACTGCGCCCTGATCATGTTTATCGACATTTTGAATAATATCTGTAACGAAAGAGGTCTACATTTTTTACGTAATGTTCTGTGCACTGACAGAACAGATTCAACGCACAGCGATAAAAGTGTTATCGTCTCATCTGAAGGTCGTTTCGGTACTCTGTGTTTTGTGTTGTAGGCATTGCTGACTGCATATTAGAGACTTTTTCACTGAAGGTATTGTCACAGAAACAAGAGTTACTGGGGTAAGACACCAAATAAATCATAACAACATTATTCCTCTGTAACAAGCCACCGGAGACCACGCATCGCTTATACCAAAATACTGAGAAAATATTCCTGAAAAACATTCAAAATTTTGTCGGTGCAGCTCGGTTTCACCATGCACAATATAGGTAGTATATGTACCTCCCAATTGTTTATGGAAGATTTATTGCTATTTTAAAGGTTAAAAAAACACCAGAAATTTTTTAGCTTGGAACTGTGTGGTAGAATTTTGTATCTGTACACATTACGGGGAACGAGATGAGATTGTCTTAAGAAGGTTCTGCGCGTTATATCAAAGGAGCAATAAGTACGAGCCATGGGCGCTTCTGAAAAGTTTTAGATCCTTATAGACACACGGCGTACATCTACGTCTCTGCAAGCCACCTTACGGTGTATGGTGGAGAGTACTTTGTGTCCCAGCGCAACGATAGCTGGCAAGCCCCATTGTGGCCTCGAATTTCTCTAATTTTGTCATGTTGGCTTTTCGTGAGACTTACGTACGAGGAAGCAATATATTGATTGACTCTTCTAGGAACTTACGCTCTCGGAATTTCAACAATAGTAAATACCGTGATGCAGCACGCCTCTATTACAGCGACTGCCATTGGAATTGGCTGAGCGCCAACATGACGTTTTCGTGCTTACTAAATTAATATGTAACGAAACGTGCTGCTCTTCTCTGACTCTTCTCCGTTTCCTCTATCACTCCTATGTGGTACAGATCCCACACTGACGAGCAATATTCAAGTATTGGTCGACTAAGTGTTTCGTGAGCTTCTTCCCTCGCTGCTTGACTACATTTCCTAAGGATTCTTCCACCGAATCTCAGCCTGGCAACTGCCTTAGTCACGATTAATTTCGCTCCGTACGCATACTACTAGATATTTGATGGAAGTAATTGCTTCCAGTGATTGTTCTGCAGTTGTTTAATCATATAATAAGGGGTCTTTCTCTCTATGTATTCGCAATGCGTCACATTTATATATGTTGAATAACAGTTGCTACTCGCTGCACCAAGCGCCGATCCTCTGCAGGTCCTCCTGCATTTCGCTACAATTTTCTAGAATCGCCACTTCCCTGTATACAACAGATCATCCGCGAAAAGCGTCTCGGAACTTCCGACGTTATCTGCTGGACCATTTACATATACTGTCAAAAGTAATGGCCCTATAAAACTCCCCTGAGCCACGCCGGAAGCAATATCTAAAGAGTTCTCTTCGTTAAGAATGACATGATGTGTTGTATTTGCTAAAAACTCTTCAGTCCAGTCACTCATTAGATCCGATATACCATGCACGTGTATTTTGTTCATTACACGGCAGTGCGGAACTGTATCGGATGCCTTCCGGAAATCAAGAAACACAGCGTCTACCTGGGCGCCTATACCTGCAGCGCTTTAGTCTCGTGGACGAAATGAGCGAGTTGGCTTTCACACGATTGTCGCTTTCGGAATCCATGTTAGTTCCCAAGCAGTAGATTTTCGGTCTCCAGAACCGTCATTATATGCGAGCATAAAACATTTTCCAAAATTCTGCAACAGAGCGACGTCGCAGACATAGGACTATAGTTTTTTGCGTCTCTTTGACTACTTTTCTTGAAAACAGAAATGACCTTTGCTTTTTTTAGATCATTAGGTACGCTTCGCCCTTTAGAGACCTACAGTACACAGCTGCTAGAAGAGGGGCAAGTTATTTTGCGTACTCTCTGTTAAATCGAACTAGTATCCCGCCAGGTACAGCGTCCATTCCTCTGTTGAGAGGTTTCAGTTGCTTTTCTATCCCTTATTTCGATATCTGTAATTTTGTTTCTCTTGCGATGATTTCAAGGACGAACTGCATGCGATATTCCTCTGTGAAACAGTTCTGGTAAAATCTATATAAACAGACTGCTCGATAAAGTGGCAATGGAAATTCCTTCTTATTTTACTTCGTAAATTAGTCTATTCTAGCACGCTTAAATAATTGCCTATGGTCAAGATTATCAATAGCGTCAATAAACTGAAGTATTGACACCGCATTTTCCATTTTTCATTAATGTGAACAACGTTGCTCTAATAAAAATCGAATATCCAATCTACGTGAAGTACTCTAATTACCATTGGGATCTCATAAAGTGGAGCTTTTATTGTTCCACTGCTTAACTATTGGGGATTAAATTTTGTGATTTCCTGACGAGTCTATAAGGCTCACAGCTGCACTTAGTCGTTAGTTTGCAGATTTCGCTCTTTCAAGGATTTGATCTTTCGCTGAATTATGATTGAGCAACTGACAAGCGTCCTCACGTCTGTAGAGGCCATGAACTGCATTTCGCACGAACGGCAGAAGATCGATGATCCCCTTCCTCGAGCCAACAGCCGTCACTAGAAAATGACGACAGCACAACGGTGATATGAAAGCCAGAGACATTGGATGTTGAAGCGTAGCCCCAGGCCAGCGGCCTGTTCTGCCGCAATCCGCACTTTCGAACCGAGGCTCTACTCGAATTTCCAGTGGATTCCATGTCAAAAGAGGAAGCTGCCTGCCAACCAAGCCGCCTTCAACTCCTCATCGGCATGCACACGCGTTTGAATGCACATCTGCTATGGTAACAAGCCACCCAGCTTAGGCCACATAAGAACGCATAGTGTCAGAATGTTTTATATAAAGGTCCTCCAAGAGCGGAAAAATATCTATGATATTATGATTATTAATAAACTTATTAAATCAGTAAGTCTCATTCCTGGACACACCTATTTTTCGAATGCCAATCCTTGCAGTTTTTAATGGCGAAAAATAATTTACGTCGTGTTGGACATGGACGACACCTATTTTGCCCCCGAAAGTTTTCTTCCTTAAATTTAGTTATTAGTGGAGTTGTTTACTTTACTCGTTGTCCAAACCACCCCGTTACCTAGTAGATGTTTAAAAGGTAAGGGAGTGAAGACAATCTGTGATTATTTGAAACGATGCGAAGATCCAAGATTTGAAGTGTGTATTCGTTTGTGGAATCGGAAGGAAGTATTTAGAACAATTAATATTATTTCTGAGTAAATGATATTTCAGGTTTAAAATGAGTAAATGCTGAAATGAAAATAATATTTCATGAAGGTTTTTTGTAATAAGTAAGCATTTTGGACATAGGCTTAAATTAGCATTTACTCTTGCTTTGGTGTAAGGAACCTGTCCATAAAGTTTCTTTAGAATATTTTTGAATCGTCCTATGTGTTTATTTTATAGTTGTTAGTTACACAGAGCATATTTCTAATGTCAGTGTTAAAACTTAATTTTTCACAGAATGTTACTTGGAACAGAACTGCTAACTATAACTGTAAAGAACTGAAGACAGTGTTATTCACACCACACGGAAATCTCTGGTGCTCTGTACAATTGTGGAAAATGATGCTAGTTCCTTTGCATATTAATAAAATCATCCCATTACACTCAGGTACGCATTACCAGCGAAACAATAGTCTTTTTGTGAGTAAAACAACCTGAAAGAACGATCAATAGGCAACTAACATAGTTAAGATGCAGCGACCTTTTAAAATAAATGAAATGGTAGATGGAATATTTAGCTGTGACTGAACTGTAAATGCCCTGACAGACAGAAAGCAGGACATCATCCTCGATGGGGAGTCATCTACACACACTGGAATAACACGGTGAAGAGCCAACGAAAATTCTACACCAACCTAATATCGTGTAGGGCCCCCCGCGAGTTCGCAGAAGTGCCGCAACACGACGTGGCATAGACTCGAATAATGTCTGAAGTGGTGCTGGAGGGAAGTGACACCACAACTCCAGCAGGGATGTCCATAAATCCGTAAGAGTAAGAGGGAATGGAGATCTCTTCTGAATAGCATGTTGCAAGGCATCCCAGATATGCTCAAACGGAAGTGTTTAAACTCAGAAGAGTGTTACTTAAGCCACTCTGTAGCAATTCTGGACATGTGGGATGTCGCATTGCCCTTCTCCGAATTCCCCAAGTCCGTCGGAATGCACAGTGGTCATTAATGGATGCGGGTGACCTGACAGGACGCTTACGTACGTATCAGCTGTCATACTCGTATCTAGACGTAGCAGGAGTCCCATATCACTCCAACTGCACCGCCCCACGCCATTATAGAGCCTCCACCAGCTTGAATAGTGGTGTGAGGTTGTTACCCATACCTGTACACGTCCATCCACTCGATACAATTTGAAACTAGATTCGTCAGACGAGGCAACATGTTTCCAGTCATCAACAGTCCAATGTCGGTGTTGACGGGCCTAGGCGAGTCGTAAAGCTTTGTGTCGGGCAGTCATCAAAGGTCTTTCGGCTCCGAAGCCCAAATCGATGATGTTTCGTTGAATGGTTCGCACTCTGTCATTTGTTGATGGCCCAGCACTGAAATCTGCAGCAATTTGCGAAAAGGTTGCACTTCTGTCACGCTGAACGATTCTCTCCAATCCTCGTTGGTCGCCACTGCGATGTCGGAGATTTGTTGTTTTACCGGATTCCTGATATTCACGGTACACTCGTGA
Source organism: Schistocerca gregaria (assembly GCF_023897955.1). Lineage (NCBI taxonomy): Eukaryota > Metazoa > Arthropoda > Insecta > Orthoptera > Acrididae > Schistocerca > Schistocerca gregaria. Next base: position 566,057,721 of record NC_064931.1, read on the forward strand.
AATACACTCCTGGAAATTGAAATAAGAACACCGTGAATTCATTGTCCCAGGAAGGGGAAACTTTATTGACACATTCCTGGGGTCAGATACATCACATGATCATACTGACAGAACCACATGCACATAGACACAGGCAACAGAGCATGCACAATGTCGGCACTAGTACAGTGTATATCCACCTTTCGCAGTAATGCAGGCTGCTATTCTCCCATGGAGACGATCGTAGAGATCCTGGATGTAATCCTGTGGAACGGCTTGCCATGCCATTTCCACCTGGCGCCTCAGTTGGACCAGCGTTCGTGCTGGAGATGCAGACCGCGTGAGACGACGCTTCATCCATTCCCAAACATGCTCAATGGGGGACAGATCCGGAGATCTTGCTGGCCAGGGTAGTTGACTTACACCTTCTAGAGCACGTTGGGTGGCACAGGATACATGCGGACGTGCATTGTCCTGTTGGAACAGCAAATTCCCTTGCCGGTCTAGGAATGGTAGAACGATGGGTTCGATGACGGTTTGGATGTACCGTGCACTATTCAGTATCCCCTCGACGATCACCAGAGGTGTACGGCCAGTGTAGGAGATCGCTCCCCACACCATGATGCCGGGTGTTGGCCCTGTGTGCCTCGGTCGTATGCAGTCCTGATTGTGGCGCTCACCTGCACGGCGCCAAAAACGCATACGACCATCATTGGCACCAAGGCAGAAGCGACTCTCATCGCTGAAGACGACACGTCTCCATTCGTCCCTCCATTCACGCCTGTCGCGACACCACTGGAGGCGGGCTGCACGATGTTGGGGCGTGAGCGGAAGACGGCCTAACGGTGTGCGGGACCGTAGCCCAGCTTCATGGAGACGGTTGCGAATGGTCCTCGCCGATACCCCAGGATCAACAGTGTCCCTAATTTGCTGGGAAGTGGCGGTGCGGTCCCCTACGGCACTGCGTAGGATCCTAAGGTCTTGGCGTGCATCCGTGAGTCGCTGCGGTCCGCTCCCAGGTCGACGGGCACGTGCACCTTCCGCCGACCACTGGCGACAACATCGATGTACTGTGGAGACCTCACGCCTCACGTGTTGAGCAATTCGGCGGTACGTCCACCCGGCCTCCCGCATGCCCACTATACGCCCTCGCTCAAAGTTCGTCAACTGCAAATACGGTTCACGTCCACGCTATCGCGGCATGCTACCAGTGTTAAAGACTGCGATGGAGCTCCGTATGCCACGGCAAACTGGCTGACACTGACGGCGGCGGTGCACAAATGCTGCGCAGCTAGCGCCATTCGACGGCCAACACCGCGGTTCCTGGTGTGTCCGCTGTGGCGTGCGTGTGATCATTGCTTGTACAGCCCTCTCGCAGTGTCCGGAGCAAGTATGGTGGGTCTGACACACCGGTGTCAGTGTGTTCTTTTTTCCATTTCCAGGAGTGTAGTTGCACGGGAAAATCCCCACTTCATCGCCACCTCTGAGATGCTGAGTCCTATCGCCCGTGCGCCAGCTATACCACCACGTTCAAACTCACTTAAATCTTGATAATCTGCCATTGTAGCAACAGTAACCGAATCAACAACTGCGCCCGACACCTGTCTTATACTGGCGTTGACGACCGCAATGTCATCTCCTGCCTGTTTACATATCTCTGTATTTTAATACGCATGCGTATACCAGTTTCTTTTGCGCTTCAGTGTATGTGGCGTGCCCAAGACAGTAAAATAGGTTCGTTGATATTCGTATTGTACATCAATGAGACGAAACTGAAAAACTGCCTCTTTAAAACACACACACACACACACACACACACACACACACACACACACACACACACACATACATACACAAAGGAACACTTGAGAAGCATATAAAAGGATCAACACTTGAAAATTGTTCGCAAATTAAATTGAAAACTTAGTTTCCTAGAAATGAAACACGCCAGGGTTGGGGGACGAAGCGTAGCCATATCACGGATTGCGCGGCCCCTGCCGCCGTAGGGTCGAGTCTGTGTGTGTTGTTCTTAGCATAAATTAGTTTAAGTCGTGTGTAAGTCTAGGGACCGATGATCACAGCTGTTGGATCCCTTAGGAATTCATACACATACACGAGGCGTAGGCACCGCACGGCCAGGGGTAGAAAGCTGCAGTTTCGCAGCGTTGCGCACAGCCGCCACTGCTCTATGTGGCTGGCAGAATTCCGTATTGATGTATGCAAGGACGCTGCGTGACTACTAATTGCACTGATATGATTACCGAGGCACATGTTTTGATCATACTATTGGAACCGGAGCCCTAGCGGCGACTTAGATAGCGGCTGCATTATATCTAGATTTATTCTGTGAACAACTGACGCTGCACCATTCAGAACATTCCAAATACTCTGTGAAATAATTCTGGCTCTTAATTTCAGTTAATAAATTGACAAAGATGAATGGGAATATCATCCAGATATACGGGACAGCCCTCTATCGATGTTCACAACCAAAGTCTTCACCTCGATCATCTAATATTTTGAAAGCAAAAGAACAGGGTGTCCATGAAGTCCCACGATCATTTCAAAAAAGTCATGACTTGTAAACAATTAAAGAGACTCGTGGTTTGTTGTAAAACATTTAGCATCTCTCAAAGCTGTTTTTCTTTGCTAATTGTTGCACATTTTACTTGGATCAAAATCGCGACATATCCGGAGAAAGCGCAGTTTGTTATCTGACATGCAGAATCGAAACTTGTGACACGGGTAGAACGGAACATCGACTCCAGCATGGGAGGGCATCACCGGTAGAAATAAGTATAATGAGTTGGTTCAAAAGCTTTAAAGAGGCAGACATTGTCAAATATCTTCCTCAAAGTGGATGTCCCGCTGTGTTTCAGCAATCTTTTGACAGGGTGAAAGCTGCATTTCCACGCAACTCCCAGAAGTCAATTCGTCGTACATCACTCTAATTGGAGGAAACAAAATCAACTATCCATAATATCGTGGCCCAAGAGAAATACGGTCATCGCAACGGACATGTGACGTCACACTAGTCGGCTTGTCCGCCACACTTTGTGAACGGCCGACGCCGTGCAGGGCCCACGGGAAATCAATACGTAATGGAAAAGGTACTCGCTAAAGATCTTAACTTTGTCTTGCGCTATCGAGATCTTGGATGCATTTAAAAGCGTACTCAAAAATTATTAAACTCGTCTGAAATAGATACTCGCTCCGGGGCAGGGATTTTCTCTGCCTCGTGATGACTGGATGTTGTGTGCTGTCCTTAGGTTAGTTAGGTTTAAGTAGTTCTAAGTTCTAGGGGACTGATGACCATAGATATTAAGTCCCATAGTGCTCAGAGCCATTTGAACCATTTTTAGATACTCGCTCCCCGCCGAAGACGGCTGCTGGCATTCGTGAGACCTGCAGTGTCACGTGCTGTGACGTACGCGTCACGGGCTGTCTTTATAGTGGACGTAGATGGAATGTAACTTAAGCGGTTATACAAAGTGCATATAGTCCAAACATTACAGCCCAACAATCGTACTCTACGGTATGCATTCGCGTGTCCTATATAGCCGTCCATAAGCGCTGTCTATGACTCTCTGAAAAAGTGCCTGTTTTCAGAGCAAGCAATATTCCACATTTCTCGACATGTGAGCCACAAAAACATTAGGACCTGGGGCTCCGAAAACCCCCACACAATACACGCGAATACATCCGTGATAGCCCGAAGCTTAATGTTTGGTGAGACTTCATGCACAAGACGAAAGACCCTCTTTTCTTCGTAGTGAAATCCATAACGGTAAATGTTTACCCAGACATGCTCAAACAGTTATCGCTATCAGAAATCGAAGAGTTGCATTCTTCCATCATATTCCAGCACGATGGTACACCCCTGTATGTGCAGGAAATGCTGAATGACATTTCCTGAGAGGAGGATGGGTCGTGACGGTCTCCCGATGTCACTCCATTAGATTCCCCATGTACAAAACATCAGTTAATGACATTCCTACCCGTCGTGCACGAATCAGTGAAGCAATTGGGACATTTGGTGCTGCAATGCTGATCCGTACATGGGCAGAAGTCGATTATTGTCTTGCCGTCCTACATTTTCAGTGGCAGAAGATATATTCAGTAGTTCAAGATTAGCCCAAGGGAAAGATACAAACTGAGTTACCACAGAAATCTTTGAAATCTGCAAACCGGTCGTTGAAATCATCCCTCATATTGGAGATCACTGTTTCATGACCTACACTATCATAACTTATCTCACTTTCTTCTGTTTGGGTCATCAGAGTTGTAAAGTGTTTTAAAAGGCAGACTGCCATAATCACGATTTATCGGCAAAAGAATTTACCTCAGATATGTCAGCAGTATTTTTGTCATTACCTTGAAATTTCAAATTTAGGTCCATAAGTTTTTCTGTTGGTCAATTTAGAAAGCTATATTCTTAAGCTAGAATGGATCTTCAATACAGTATTTTGTAGTTATTGCAAAAACAGTTTGATAGCCGGTACAACGTTGTGGAGACGTGCAAGTACTTTTCCCTTACTGAGCCTACGCACCTCAACATGCAGAAGTAAAATTACCATATTGCAGTTCTAATTCGTCTGCCAAATCTTTGAAAAGCCTATTACGAAAAGAGTGAAACCTAAGTTTGTTGGCTACTTTAACAACAGCTTTTATAGTTTCATTCAAGTTTAAAAAATTTCCACATAGAGACTTCTGGTGGAAAATAGTGATACGTTACAAACTGTGGAAAACTTTCACCTCTTCGGCACTGACCAAGAAAACCATCTTTAGAATCTTCTGAGTCTGGAGCTGCATCTGTACTAATGTTTACAAGCATGTGGATAGCTATTTTCTCAGATAGGATGGGTTGCTTTACAGCCAAAAATATGCCTTCTCCTCTGCTATGGACATCCAAAAAATTACTTTCGTAAGTTCTTCTTTGACAGTAAAGTTATTAAAAATCATCGTTACAAAAACTGGGAAGTGAGCAGTGGCTGTTGCATCACTGAAATAATCTAATTACATTGAAAAATAACAACTCATCCAATTACGCTTTCAGTTCAGAAAAACAGCATTAGACATTGTTCCAACTCTTCTTGTGACAGTTCTTAATGAAATTTGAAGGGGTTCGGTGACAGTCACTATTTTTTCAGGCTTGTTTTTAAAATTCTGAAACAGTTCATCAACAGCTTCTCGAAATGCTTCTTCTACGAATTCACCATTTTGAAAGAGTTTCCTCCTTTTCTCCAATTCATTTTAAACACTATAAGAAGCAAGAGTGGCATCAACACACCTGTCTAATGTTTTTGTGAACAGTTTGTGCTGAAAACTTAATCGATTTTTAAGATTCTTGATTTTTCATTGCTCAGCTCACATACAAAGGAAACTTGGTTTTCACCCTTGGGTGCACAGTTTTGAAATGTCTTCCGACGTTTAGCCTTTTGTCAAATGCTGTTGTAGCTTGACACAATTAACAAATGCATACACCATTTCCTTCTGTTACGAAAAGCTCATGTTCCTATTCGGAATGAAAATGATAAAGTTTAAGAGTTTTTTTATACACAACTCAGTATGCCTGAGGTCGTTGCACTACGTAATATTTTCTTGATACAAGACCACGTTTGAAGATCTTAGTAACAAAATCTCCCCGATGACCAAGCACGGACTTTGAGAAAACATTCACTTTCTCGTGGCGAGTTGTGACGACGTTCTCGCAAAGGGTGTCAGCATGTGTGCATGCTCAGTGCTGACAGCACACACAAACTACACTCCTGGACATTGAAATAAGAACGCAGTAAATTCATTGTCCCAGGAAGGGGAAACTTTATTGACACATTCCTGGGGTCAGATACATCACATGATCACACTGACAGAACCACAGGCACATAGACACAGGCAACAGAGCATGCACAATGTCGGCACTAGTACAGTGTATATCCACCTTTAGCAGCAATGCAGGCTGCTATTCTCCCATGGAGACGATCGTAGAGATGCTGGATGTAGTCCTGTGGAACGGCTTGCCATGCCGTTTCCACCTGGCGCCTCAGTTGAACCAACGTTCGTGCTGGACGTGCAGACCGCGTGAGACGACGCTTCATCCAGTCCCAAACATGCTCAATGGGGGACAGATCCGGAGATCTTGCTGGCCAGGGTAGTTGACTTACACCTTCTAGAGCACGTTGGGTGGCACGGGATACATGCGGACGTACATTGTCCTGTTGGAACAGCAAGTTCCCTTGCCGGTCTAGGAATGGTAGAACGACGGCTTCGATGACGGTTTGGATGTACCGTGCACTATTCAGTGTCCCCTCGACGATCACCAGAGGTGTACGGCCAGTGTAGGAGATCGCTCCCCACACCATGATGCCGGGTGTTGGCCCTGTGTGCCTCGGTCGTATGCAGTCCTGATTGTGGCGCTCACCTGCACGGCGCCAAACACGCATACGACCATCATTGGCACCAAGGCAGAAGCGACTCTCATCGCTGAAGACGACACGTCTCCATTCGTCCCTCCATTCACGCCTGTCGCGACACCACTGGAGGCGGGCTGCACGATGTTGGGGCGTGAGCGGAAGACGGCCTAACGGTGTGCGGGACCGTAGCCCAGCTTCATGGAGACGGTTGCGAATGGTCCTCGCCGATACCCCAGGAGCAACAGTGTCCCTAATTTGCTGGGAAGTGGCGGTGAGGTCCCTACGGCACTGCCTAGGATCCTACGGTCTCGGCGTGCATCTGTGCGTCGCTGCGGTCCGGTCCCGGGTCGACGGGCACGTGCACCTTCCGCCGACCACTGGCGACAACATCGATGTACTGTGGAGACCTCACGCCCCACGTGTTGAGCAATTCGGCGGTACGTCCACCCGGCCTCCAGCATGCCCACTATACGCCCTCGCTCAAAGTCCGTCAACTGCACATACGGTTCACGTCCTCGCTGTCGCGGCATGCTACCAGTGTTAAAGACTGCGATGGAGCTCCGTATGCCACGGCAAACTGGCTGACACTGACGGCGGCGGTGCACAAATGCTGCGCAGCTAGCGCCATTCGACGGCCAACAGCGCGGTTCCTGGTGTGTCCGCTGTGCCGTGCGTGTGATCATTGCTTGTACAGCCCTCTCGCAGTGTCCGGAGCAAGTATGGTGGGTCTGACACACCGGTGTCAATGTGTTTTTTTTCCATTTCCAGGAGTGTATTTACACAGTTCTGTCAACGTCCGCTCCACGCACTGTTACATCGCTGATGTTGGTAGCGAAAGGTAATGGCATGAAATTTACTGATTTCACCCAACACTACCTAACCAGTAATACGCAAAGATAAATGAAATAATGTAGCAACGAGTGGCGCGCAGGTGGCAGCCTACTGAACAAATGCGAAGAGACTTCGTTAGGTATGGTTAAAACAGATTTAGACGTTCAAGATAAATGTTGGTATCAGTTCTACCCGTTTGTCAACAAACAAAACGAACATTGCTCGAACGAGAGTGCATTTTCAGTGCTACGAAAAACAACTGTAATTTCAGTTCAACATTTTTTCTTTTGCACTCTCAGTACTCACGCGATCTGCCAAATAAGGACTCGCGACATGTTGCCGAACCCTGCTGTAGTTCATCCAGACAGGTCGATCAGAAAACGCTATCAGTAGCTTTCAAGAAGCAGCTTAATGGAGAAGTCTTATCTCGGCTGATAGCTGTAGAAAATATCGTGCTAGTTGTAACTCATATTCGATTGCCCAGCTTTTGTTTTCTTTTCCAACTGAATTACTTGTTATTTAGCATCGCGTTGGTTGACAGGTTTCTACTCTCATTCACTATTTGACCCCAACAAAGCTGTCTCTAAAAGCATCCAAAACCACGTTTCACTTCACCGTTAATTTCAATGTGGAGTGCAGTTATCCGAAGTAGCATAGACTCACAAGGAAACGCCACCTACCTGACCTCATATTTTAAAGAGAAAAAAAAAAACACTTATGCAAGATATCAGCACCAGCAATCGATACTGGGCGACAATTGGGTCACTATTTTGATGGTACGCAGTTATGCCCTACTCAAAGTAAAGCTTTTAAGCTTTCGCGCACCAGTTGTTTGTCACTCGTTCCGCCCCACTGCAGCCGCTAATGACCGAGCGCGAAGAACTGTGCAGCGCAGTGACAACCACAGCCCTCCGTTTCGCGGGATGTAGAAAGCGACGGAAGAGGAGGCGGGAGGAGGACATATCTGCCAAACGTGTTTTGAAATCTTTTCGAGAACACGTAATTTATGCGTAAAATAGTAAGTAATATGAGTATGTAATATATCAATCTTATGCTCGTTTCCCTTCAATATTATTTAACGATAATCTAGTATTGACATACAAAATCAAAATGAGCAAAACTAAGCAACTAAAGAACTAGTATGCAAAGAGGTTAATGATTTTCGATTTATAATATAATCTGATGCATCACCTCGATCAATAGCATTATCTCCTGCATATGTATTTCACTTTAAAAGTGCCATTTTAAAATCCAAAGAAAATAACGAACAACTGCGATGTTAACAGTTAAATAGCGCTACGCTACTTCCTTAATGAGACAGTAATTCGTGTTATTTATTTCCGCTGCGTTTGTGAATTGCAACATAAAATGTTTCAAAGCAAAGAGATATCTGTTACAAGCTACAGGGTACAAACCGCGTACTTCGACGCAATGAACAAAGTAGATACCCAATGTCAAAACAGTAATTTACGAACCTATTACTCACTCCACTAAATAGCACTTGGCGCTCGAGCATTAGGTGGGGCGTGTGACAAACAACCGGTGCTTAAAAGCTTTACTTTCAGAAGCTCATAACTGTGTATTACCTGAATCAGGGATCGAACTTTCGCGTGGGTATGATTGCTGATTGCTGAAATATGAAATGAAGTTGTTAATGTTCCAGTGATAAATGAATAATCATCCTGTATTTTCATTTATGGTATACAGGGGTTGGACAAAAATACGGAAACACCACGAGAAATGCCGTCTTGAAAATAAATGCAGATGCTAGCCACAGTCGTTTAATGAACAAAGTAAGAGCATATGGACTACAGACCAATTGTGTGATTGGATTGAAGAGTTCCTAGATAACAGAACGCAGCATGTCATTCTAAATGGAGAGAAGTTTTCCGAAGTAAGAGTAAATTCAGGTGTGCCGCAGGGGAGTGTCGTAGGACCGTTGCTATTCACAATATACATAAATGACATTGTGGATGACATCGGAAATTCACTGAGGCTTTCTGCGGATGATGCTGTAGTATATCGAGAGGTTGTAACAATGGAAAATTGTACTGAAATGCAGGAGGATCTGCAAAGAATTGACGCATGGTGCAGGGAATGGCAATTGAATCTCAATGTAGACAAGTGTAATGTGCTGTGAATACATAGAAAGAAAGATCCCTTATCATTTAGCTACAATATAGCAGGTCAGCAACTGGAAGCAGTTAATTCCATAAATTATCCAGGAGTACGCATTAGGAGTGATTTAAAATGGAATGACCATATAAAATTAATCGTCGGTAAAGCACATGCCAGACTGAGATTCATTGGAAGAATCCTAAGGAAATGCAATCCGAAAACAAAGGAAGTAGGTTACAGTACACTTGTTCGCCCATTGCTTGAATACTGCTCAGCAGTGTGGGATCGGTAACAGATAGGGTTGATAGAAGAGATAGAGAAGATCCAACGGAGAGCAGCGCGCTTCGTTACAGGATCATTTAGTAATCGCGGAAGCGTTACGGAGATGATAGATAGACTCCAGTGGAAGACTCTGCAGGAGACACGCTCAGTAGCTCGGTTCGGGCTTTTGTTGAAGTTTCGAGAACATACCTTCACCAAGGGGTCAGGCAGTATATTGCTCCCTCCTACGTATATCTCGCAAAGAGACCGTGAGGATAAAATCAGAGAGATTAGAGCCCACACAGAGGCATACCGACAATCCTTTCCACGAACAATACGAGACTGGAATAGAAGGGAGAACCGATAGAGGTACTCAAGGTACCCTCCGCAACACACCTCAGGTGGCTTGTGGAGCATGGATGTAGACGCAGATGTAGATGAAGGTAACTGAAGTGTTTGGTGTTTCAGACGGCACCATATCGAAGATTAGTACTGCATAAAGAGAAAGCGGAAAAATGTGATCCGCTAAGTCACAACGCGGATGAAATTTCGTGTTGAGTGATCGTCACAGGCGATCATTGAAGAGTATTGTGACGGAAGATAAGTTGACGACAGCTACAAAAGTCAATGCGGAGCTGAATGTAGCACTAACCGAACCATAATGAAGGGAACTCCATAAGCAGTGAATTGCAAGGTGAGCTGGAATTTCAAATCCAGTCGACAGAGACGCAAATGCCCGGAACTGGCAAACGTGGTGCTGAAGCCATAAAAACCTGCACTACGGAGCAACTGAAAAAGTCATTTGGTCGAATGAGCCTTGTTTCACTTTCTTTTCAACTTCTGGCCGAGTTTACGCCCCAAGTGTGAAACATGACGGAGGTGATGATTTCGTTAGCAGTATCGTGGTATTCCATCGGACCCATGGTTACTCTTCACGGTCGTGTTACTGCCAAGGTTTATGTGACCGTTTTGGTTGATCAGGTCCATCCCATGGTATAATGTATGTTGCCTACTAGTGATTCTGTGTTCAAAGACGGTAGGATCCCTGTTCACACAACTCGCAACGTCCAGGACTGCTTTTGTGAGGACGGGGATGAATCGCCGCATCTCTCCTGGTGACCACAGTCACCAGATCAGAAATTCCTGATATCTGTGATCAGCTTTGAAGAGAAGGGAGCGCGATCGGTATCCACCTCCATCATCGTTACTTGAACTTGCCACTATTTTGCAGGAAGAATGTCATAACGTTGTCTCAAAAACTACACAATAAGTGTATTTATCCTTTCCGAGACGATTGGAAGGTGTTTTGAATGGCAACGGGCTTCCTGCACCGCATTAGGCGTGTAATGCGTTGTGTTGTTTTTGAAGTTTCCATATTTTTGTTAAGCCCTTTACATGCACTGTAAGAATTAGCGCTGTGTTTAAGACTGTCAGTTAGTATTTGTGAGCAACATGCTTCAGACCCCGCTGGCATCTTGATTTGCATTTTCCTGACAGAAAGCTCTATCTCTGTGACATTAGCCGTACGTTAAACTGCATTTCTTTTTCTTTTCATTATAATTATTGCTTAAATTTTTGTTACCACAAGATGCTCCTTTAATATTTTTAATAGCTAAAGGGTTGAACATTGCAGAGTAATAACGATGTCTTGTGACAATAAAATCATTGTCTTGTCGTAGCTGGTTTTAGGTAGGCATATGGGGTATATTTGAAATCCAAGGGTTGTAACACATTATGTATTGAAGAATTGGCCAGAATGGAGTTCCAGGTGGTTTCCCAATTTATTTCAGAACGGTTGTGGTATGGCCCACTACTACTTTAATGTCTACCTTATTTACACAGGTAGTAACAACATACTGTAGACGTAATTTACACTTTGAGGCAAAAAAGCACATATCACGAAGGAATTATGCGAGTGTGACGGAAATCGGTAGGTGTGACGTACATGTTTTGACAAACAACTGATTACAATTTCAGAAAAATTGGATAATTTATTCAAGAGAAGGAGTTTCACTAATTGAGCACGTCAACAACGCATTGGTTCTCCTCTGACCATTATACAACCATTAATCGGCTTAGCATTGATCGACAGAGTTGTTGGACATCCTTCTGTGTGATATCGTACCAAATTCTGTCCACCTGGCGGGTTAGATGTTCAAAATCCAGAGTGCTAGGAGTGCCCTGCCGATAATACTCCTAACGTTCTCAACTGGGGCGAGATCTGGCGATCTTGCTGGCTAAGAGGGCATTTGGCAAGCACGAAGATGAGCAGTAGAAACTCGCCATGTGCTGTCGGGCACTGACTTGCTGAAATGTAAGCCCAGGATAGCTTGCCATGAATGGCAATATAACGAGGCGTAGAATATCGCCGACGCACCACTGTGCTGTAATGGTGCCACGGATGACAACCAACAAGGTGCTGCTATTAAATAAAATGGCATCCCAGACCGTCACACCGGGTTATCGGGAAATATGGAGAGAGTCAGTCAGGAGGGTATGCCTCAGATGTCCAGGACACCATCAGACAAAACTCTGCTGATCGTTGGGGCCTGGAAGCCCATTGACTGGAGTATAATTGTTTTCAATGACGAGTACAGCTTCGGGCTGAGCCCCGATGATCAGTGAAGACATGTCTGGACACGCTCCAGACGGTAGTGGTATAACAAACTGTAACCCGCCATACGGCCTGACAGCCAGGACTGATGGTCTGGGTTACCATTTCGTTTCATAATAGGACTCCTTAGCTTCTTATCCACGGCATACTTGCAGTACAATGTTTCGTTCACGATATTCTACGTCCCAGTTTGTTGCCCTTCATGGGAAGCAACCCTGGCTTGCATTTCAGCAAGATAATGGCCGGTCGCATACGGCGAGGTTTTCTACTGCCGTGTCTTCGTACTTCCCAAACCCTACCTCGGCCAGCAAGGCCGCTGTATCTCTCGCAAGCTGAGTACGTTTGGAGCTTTACGGGCAGAGACCTCCAACCAGGGCATTCAAAACTCTGTCAATCAATGCCAAGCCAAATAACGGCTTGCATAGGGGCCAGAGGTGGACCAACACGTTGCTAACTTGCTCAATTTGTGAAGCTTTTCCTGTACCATAAATCACCTTTTTCTGTAATTATAATAATTTGTTTGTCTGTATATGTACGCACATCTACCGATTTTCGTCCTATTCAGATAATTCAATCATGGTGTGTCGTTTTTTATGTTACAGTATATAAGAATTGCATATACAAGGGACCAAGTAACTATTCCTGAATGCTGCACTACACATCAAAGTGACACAGATATATGGCACTTTTTTTCATCGTAGTCACCGAATCCCTGTGAACTGCGGTCGGAATGTTCTACCAGTTGGTGGCACCACACCACTATGGCTGGACGCGACACTGCATTTTGTCCTTATACCGCCAGGACTTTGCAGTGCGTTATACTGCAGCAGAACTGTCTTCAGGAAACCTTCTGGCTGTGACCTGCTCTTGCACAATTGTCTTAACGTGGGATGGCATTTAATAACCTACTTTTCGAAGTCCCCTAGTATTTCTCATGGCTGCTGTATCGTATGAAGTGATATAGTCGCAAAATAGTCGGATCGCAAATACCTGTCGATTCAGCTTGATCTAGTCCGAAGAACGGAAAACATCTGAATTTTATCCATGAAATCTGTCAATTTACCACGGAAATAGAAAATGATTGCAAACTTTATTCTCTCGACCTCCTCGTTTAGTGTAGGCCCGGAGTCTCGCTTGGCCACATTGTATACCGTTGGACAAGACGTACGGATTGATATCTCCATGTCTCCAGCTGCCATCATCCCTCGCAGAACAGAGTGTTCAACCCCCTAGTACACAGGACATACTCCATTTCAGACAAAAGAAGTCTGACGGCAGATCTGCGGCACCTGGAATCTGCCTTCCACGAGAATGGATACAGCCGCCGGCAGATTCGGACGGTCCTGCAACGCAAGAGCTCCAAGAACGACATGGGGAACGAAAACACGAAAGAAGGCGACAAAAGACCGCTTTCATACCGTTTGCTGGCAATGTGTCGTAAAAATTGGAAGACTACTGCGAAAACGCCAAATAACGCTAATTTTGTACCCGCCAGCCTAATACGAGCTGTATTATGGACAGTGAAAGACAACCTGGGTCTTAAAAAAACGAGGGTGTACCGAGTTCCGTGTGAGTGTGGAAAAGTTATACTGGACAAATGATCCTCATAATTGAAAATGTTCGTACAGAATGTAAGTGACACACCCGCTTATTGCAGTTCAATACGTCTGTAATAGCGGAATATTCCACTGAAAATGGACATAAAATGAATTACCAGCAAATGAAAGTCCTGGATACCACCGATAAATTTTGGGTCTGCATTTTCAAAGAGGTAATTGAAATCCGTGTGACTGATAATTTAATTAACAGGGACAGGGGCTTCCAACAGAGCAAGGCACGGGAGCCAATATTCAGCTCCATCAAAGCGGAACCCGGCATCCGGATGCGAGATGCGACAGAGGCGGTGGGCGGAAGGCGACTCCTCCCCCCCCCCCCCCCTCCCCAGTTCACTACCGCCATCGTAGCCGGACATCCCCCTCCCCCCCCCCCCCCTTCCGCCTGCACACAGCACGGCGCGAGGTCGGCAAGGCCCAAACTCTGGACAGGCAGGCAGCAGCAGCCACTTCATCCCAACAGCACCACTTGATAATGGCTGAACGGTTGTTCGCCGATATATCGTGGATGTTAGACGATTGGATTCCGCAATACACCCGACTATTTCGTAATTTACTTGCTCCTAAATGATGTCAGTAGCTCGAGCACAAGTACAGACAGGGAAAGGATGGGGAAGGAAATTAATCGTATCCTTCTCAAAAGAACAGTTCGGGCAATCGCCTACATCGATTTAGGGAAACCACGGAAAACCCCAAAACAGGATGGTAGCACAAGGGTTTAAATCCCTTTCCTCCCAAAAATTAATCCAGCACGCTAGCCACTGAGTCACAAAATGTACCGTTTTAGAGATGGCTAAATTTTGTTTTAATTAACAATGAAACAGAGTGAGAAATACCTAAATGACTGTAATCACTACACTTAAAATATATATGAGTTAATAAATTCGCCGGCCGGAGTGGCCGAGCGGTTCTAGGCACTACAGTCTGGAACCGCGCGACCGCTACGGTCGCAGGTTCGAATCCTGCCTCGGGCATGGATGTGTGTGATGTCCTTAGGTTAGTTAGGTTTAAGTAGTTCTAAGTTCTAGGGAACTGATGACCACAGATGTTAAGTCCCATAGTGCTCAGATCCATTTGAACCAACCAGTTAATAAATTCAGTCTAGTTCGTAACTCAGGGTTACATCCTAGACTATAGGTCCATAAACAGGTATTATACTGCGGTCGCATTTTCGACAATTTCGATTTATGCTCAACCATTCTAAGCATAATGTTTTTTTGTATGTTATCACAGTGTTTCTATGAAAAAATGTTTTAAATAATCTGTGACTGTGTTCGACTTGAGGATGAGCATTCAAAATTATAATCTTTTGTAGGTCAGTTTTCATTTGTTTTACTCATATTAGTATCAAATTATGTAAAACAGAAGTTAATAATGGCCTTTAGTGCTTTCTATAATGTATCCAACGCAGTCACCATCACCATCGTCAAATCTGTAAGAATTAATCTAACTAGTATAGCCACAGAAGTAAAATGGCACATACTTGTTTCCCCTTCTTCCTCTTTGTTACTGGATACAGTCTGCTAACAGCGTGGTCATTAGGTATGGAGCAGTTACATGGGCTAAACAAGAGCACGTGAACGTATCGATCGTGCTCTTACGTAAGAAACTACATGAGCGGTCTCCATGCAAAATTGATACTACTGTCTCGACGAGGATTATCTTGCCTCGCACGAGAACACTGCTGCATTGCATCGCTCCGCCCTTGTTTATTATGTTTTTTTTTTTTTATCGGAATTGTTTAGAACAGTGATTCGCCAGCATGAAGCTCAAGGGTGTCTGTTATCGATATCTGTACATGTTTGTACTGGACTGAAGTAAATACCAGGTCGAAATTGCCAGTGAACAAAAAATTTCATGACGAAACTTAATAGGATATGTCGGGCAAGGACCAGTTTCCCGCTTCTGGTACTACTAGTAGCGTTAGTAGCAGTTATAGCTTTATTCATCCCTAGATCACTTTCACAAGGATACTGGACATGTCTTGTTAGTACAATTGAAGTACAACAAAAATAGCGCATTTCATACATAGAGGCATTCACATACCAT
The DNA here is from genome assembly GCF_023897955.1 of Schistocerca gregaria. Lineage (NCBI taxonomy): Eukaryota > Metazoa > Arthropoda > Insecta > Orthoptera > Acrididae > Schistocerca > Schistocerca gregaria. The sequence continues at coordinate 566,073,596 of NC_064931.1, forward strand.
CTGGTTTAGTTTGACAAGGGTGCGACAGGACGTCGGCCGTGCTCTTGTAGTACGAACCATCCTGGCATTTGCCTGAAGTACACTCTAAGACAAAGGAAAGACGCTCCAAGTAGGAATTATCCAAACGCGACGGAAATCGGTAGTTGTGATGTACATGTACAGACAAACAAATGATTACAGTTCAGTAAAATTGTATGGTTTATTCAAGAGAAAGAGCTCACAGACTGAGCAAGATAATAACATGTTGGTCCACTTTCGGCTCTTAAGAAGGCGATCATTCTGCTTTGCATTGATTGACAGAGTTGTTGGAAGTTCACCTGAGGAATAACGTGCCGAATTCTGTCCAACTGATGCGTTAAATCGTCAAAATCCTGAGCTTGTTGAACGGTCCTGCCCATAATGCTCCAAACTCCATCTATTGGGAGAGATCCGGCGACGTTACTTGCCAAGGTAGGGTTTCGCAAGCAGGAAGACAAGCAGCAGAAAATCTCACCGTGTACGGGCTTGAATTATCTTGCTGAAATGTAAGCCCAAAATGGCGTGTCATGAAGGACAGCAAAACGGGGTGTAGAAATTCGTCGACGCACCGCTGTGCTGTAAGGGTGCTGCGGATGACCAACAAAGCGGTCGTGCTATGAAAAGAAATGGCACCCCAAACCATCCTGCCTGTCTGGTCGTATGGGCGGCGACAGTCAGGTTGTTATCCCAGTGCTGTCTGGGCCGTATCCATACACGTTTTCGCTGGCCATCGGGGGAGAATTCGAAGGAGGGTTTACCACTGAAGACAGTTCTACTCCAGTCAATGAGAGTCCAGGCCGGGTGAGCTCTGAGCATTATGGGACTTAACTTCTGAGGTCTTCAGTCCCCTAGAACTTAGAACTATTTAAACATAACTAACCCAAGGACATCACACACATCAATGCCCAAGGCAGGATTCGAACTTGCGACCGTAGCGGTCGCGCGGTTCCGGACTGTAGCGCCTAGAACCGCTTGGCCACTCCGGCCGGCTACACCACCACAAATGGGCTTGAAGTGTACAGTGGTCAATGGCAGTCGGCGCAAGAGGCGCCGTCAACTGAGTCCCCTTTCTGTAAGCCGCCATTAAATGGTCTCTGTGATCACTGAAGCACCAGTTGCACTTCGGATCGATGATTTGATGATTTCCGGCCTCTGTGTGCCTCTCTGACGATTGCTCGGTCCTCACGTTCTATCGTCTTTCTAGGTGGATCGCTTTCTTCTTGACGCTGTGTTAGGACACGGTTCACCCATTCCTGCTTATATCGTCGAATAGTGGCATCGTATCCCTCTAACCGTCGAACGATTCGCCGATTGATCCAACAGGCTTCTTTGCGCCCGACTACACGTTGTGTCTCAAATGCTGACAGCTGTGTATATAGTTTACTCACCTATTTGCGAGCCATAGTTACTGTCCAACAGAGTACATGGAATGAAATTCACAAAAAATCATGCCCTGGTATCGACATGTCTGCTGTTTATTATCCTTGCCAACTGCACGGTGACACTGCGCTCCAGCGTCGCAGATTCATCCATCGGTCGCGAAAGTTTACAATTTTGCGTTTTCCGTCGATACCTGTATGGATATAAATTTGTGACCAATTTTAGCTCCTTCGCGGTGCGTCATTTGATTTATTTCTAGAGTATAACTTAGGGAAGCCAACTGAGAAGCCATTAGACTGAGAAGGAGCACCACCGGATACGAAAATTGACAACGACCGGTAAAGCGGTATGCTGAACACATGCCCTCCGTGCCCGCATCCGGTGACGCCTAATGGCCGAGGATGACACGGCGAATGGTCGGTGCCGTTAGCTCATCAAGGCCGGTTAGGACGCTTGTTTTCTTTTTTTTTAATTTATGAAAATCACGGAAAACCTAAATCAGCGTGGCCAGATGAACACAAGTCCATTTCTGTTTAAAACAGTGCTACCTCATTCGGCTTATTCGTAACTTAAAATACTGTTTTGCAAAGAAGTTATTTAATAAGGTTAAAGGCTAATGCTGCATTATTCGTTCATTTCTCACTCCCACTCTACACTCACCGTACACGAATTATTTCGTACTATAACACTACGAACTCTATCAGCAGGCGTCACGTCCATAGAGACGATGTTTGATTTCGATTTTGTGTGCCGCAATTGCATATATACAAAATGAAATACATTGTGCTGTAGTCATTTCCTTGGGAAATACTTGTATATGGAAGCCGTACCGAACAGAACTGCAAATAAACTCACTGAAGGCTGCTACAGATGCTGACACTAAACATATTATCAACACGGCGAGAATTATGCGGCGTAGCACGACATCGACGAAACTAGCGGAAGGTCTGTCTTGTGTGACTTAGTGTTTTAGGTTACTTACCGGCTCGTCAAATAGTGGCGCGATTTTCCATGGCTGAAACTGTTCTTGTGACAACAAAATAAGTACACTGATGAAAGAATTAAGCCCGAAAGTTTGTCAGGTCGCTCCGAACAGCAAACTTCGCGTCTTAGGCTCATTGACTATAAAAGCTGATTGTTTCGCGAAGCAGAAATGTGAAGCCACCAAAACTCCAAGTTTCCGACAGGGACATCGGAGGACTTCCTTCCTGTCGATAATAATCACGGTTCCGATAACGGTTAATACCATACGATAATGATTACGTAAAAATATGTATCAATTTATACAGGTGTGGAATAAAGCGTATTTGCGCCTAATGTAGCAAGAATATGTACAGTGTTTGTTCTTTTGTCTATTGCAGGAACATTTCACACATCCTGAAGACAGCACGTAATGTACCCGTATGGTACTCACGTGTGACATGGTTTGAGGTAATTACGAACATTATGCATCTCTTAACTGTTCCCCAGAGTCCACAAATCTCACACGATTCGCCATGACCATCATAGACACAAATTCGTTATCATAAGCCTCATTTGCTAGCTAATGTCTTCATATCCGCAAGTCCTGGATATTCCAAGTTCGTGAAAAATCATTGTATAATGGAGGAACTGTTTACACTGAGCTGTGGTGGATCACACGAAACCACGTAAAGCCTGACTGATGTGCCTGCAGCATTGCAGCAGTGTGTATGGGAAATGGAATTCGCTTTAGTGATTCTGTGTGTTTACGTAACAACAAGCTGTGTGTTACGTGCAACATTATTAGATTAGCGGAGAAGCAGGATGGCACAACAAGCGCATCTGGATGATATTACATGTGACGGGATATTCTACATTACATATATACAGTGAAGGCTACGTTACGGTATGTGGCGGAGGGTACTTTGGTAGCACTATAATATCCGTTCCACTCGCGAGTGGTGTGATGGGAGGAAGAATGTTGATAAACCTCCATATGACCTCCAATATCTATCATTTTCTCTTCACGGACACTTCGCGAATAGTACGCGGGAGGAGGTAATGCGTTTCTTTACTATTTTTGGAACGTACGCTCCCGGAATGTAAACAGTAAAGTTCTCTGTGATGCACAACGCCTCTCTTGTAGCATCTGCCACTGCAGTTTATGGAGCATCTCCGTGACGCTTTCGTGCTTCCTAAACGACTCCTTGACGATACGTACCATATTTCGTTGGATCTCCTCTATCGCTTCTCTTAATCAAATCTGGTAGTTCTCCCAGGGTGACGAGCAATATTCAAGACTCGGTCTTACAACTGATTTGTAACCTGTCGTTTTCATTGTGAATTAAATATCTTTAAGATTCTTTCAACGAATTCCATTCTGGTATCAGCTAACCCGACAATTAATTTTACCTCGTCGTTCTACTTTACGTCGCTTCGAACGGCTGCTGTTTGATATTTCACGCTTGTTACTGCTCCACTGATTTATCATCAGTGAGGTAATCTAACAGAAATGGACCAGTTATCGTTCCTCGTAGATCTTCGTGAATTTCGCTATAGCCTTCTGGAGCTGCTGCTTTTTAGACAACTGCATCGTCTGCTAACAGCATCATGGAGCTTCCGACATTGTCCTCTAGTTCATTTGCAGATACTGTTAACACACGACACTGTACCACTTCCTCGCGGGAACTTCCGATGTCAGCTACCCCTCTGCCGATTTCGTCCCGTTAAGAGCGACTTGGTAGTTTCTATCTGATAGGAAGCCCTGAATCACTGGTGTCATTGGCAGATTAGACGCCAGGCAGTCAGCGAAAGGTATGCTGGCAATGTTCCCAGTTGAAATATTTCATGGAAGTACAGAAAATTGACGGAAAGAATGAATATTAAGGTCGACCATGTCGTACAACCCAGTGATGTAAAGGGGGGGGGAGGGGTGGGAGAGAGGGCGAGAGTGTGGTCCACTGGGGGTCGAACCGCAAAATAACCCTGGGTGTGGTATGGGGCGGCGGTGGGGTGAGTGGACTGCTGTAGCCTGTTGTGGAGTTGCGAACCACTGAGGGCTACCGAGAGGACAAAGCCTCTCCGTCATTTCTAGGTCCCCAGTTCCAAACAACACAATACAATACTATGACAGTTAGGAGGTGAGAAAACTTGGATTTCATGGTCGAGGGGCTGCTCATAAGCCACACATCACGCCAGTAAATGCCAAAACGATACCTTGCTCGGTGTAAGGAGCGTAGACATTGGAGGATTGAACAGTGGAAAAACGTTGTGTGGAGTGACGAATCACGGTCCACAATGTGGCGATCCGATGACAGGGTGTGGGTATGGCGAATGCCCGGTGAACGTCATCTGCCAGCGTGTGTAGTGCCAACAGTAAAATTCGGAGGCGGTGGTGTTAAGGTGTGGACGTGTTTTTCGTGGAGGGGGCTTGCACCCCTTGTTGTTTTGTGTGACACTATCACAGCACAGGCCTAAACTGATGTTTTAAGCACATTATTGCTTCCCACTGTTGAAGAGGTATTCAAGGATGGAGTTTGCATCTTTCAACACGATCGACCACCTGTTCATAATGCACGGCCTGTGGCGGAGTGATTACACGACAAAAACATCCCTGTAATGGACTGGCCTGCACAGAGTCCTGACCTGAAGCCTATACAAAACATCTGGAATGTTTTGGAACGGCGACTTTGCGCCAGGCCTTACCGACCGACTACAATACATTTTCCCAGGGCAGCACTCCGAGAAGAATGGGCTGCCATTCCACAAGAAATCTTCCAGCACTTGCCTGAACGTAGGGCCTATGCCTGCGAGAGTGGAAGCTGTCATCAAAGCTGAGGCTGGGCGAACACCATATTGAATTCCAGAATTACCGACGGAGGGCGCCACGAACTCGTAAGTCATTTTCAACCACGTGTCCGAATACTTTTGATCACATAGTGTATTAAACATGTGTTACGCTGGCAAAGCCTCGGGTAAAAATCTCCTCCTAAACCCCCGGACCAACTTAAAGCAAGTTTGCTTCACATATTATTTATTATCTGGTAAGAAATACCGTCTGAATAACACGGAGAGAGAAGAGGGAGGAAGAGATGAACAGACAGGAAGCGGAAAGGAGGAGATGCGTGCGCATAGAGGGAGAAGGAGAGAGTGGGAGGGGGACGTGGAAAGAGACAGGGGGAAGAGGGAGATGGACTAAGGAAACTTTGGAATAAGTACTGTATATACCCGGACCACTTCGGGTACTCAGCTGGTATCAAATAAAGCTCTTATTTCATAAATTCCGTGATTTATCTGAGGACGTTCCCTTATTGTTGGAAAACGCTACCTAGCGCTGTTCACAGGTGCCGAATGGTCTTTGGCACATTTGGACATGCTGCAATACGTCTCCCTCTACGCATTCAGTATGTTCTCGATGAGTTTTAAGTCAGGGACACGGACGGGCCAGTCCATTCGCCGAATATTTTCTAACTCCAAGAGCTCCTCCATCTGCGCAGTTTGATGCGATAGCGCATAGTTATTTGCAAAAAAAATGAAGTCAGTATAGTATCACACTGTCCGCAGCTCGTAGTCTAGTGGTTGACGTTGCTGCCTCTGGATCATGGGGTTCCAGGTACGATTCCCGGCCATTTCATCATCATCATCTTTCGTAACAGTGGCTAGATTGGACTGTGTAAAAATTTGGACTGTGTAAAAATTGGGGCTTTGTACGGGCGCTGATGACCGCGTGGTTGAGCGCTCCATAAACCAGACAGCATTATCATCAGTGTAGTAATACAATAACGTTGACCGGTGAGTATACCATGTTCAAAGTTGTGGAGGCCTGAACACCCACGCAACATTAAGCCTCCCCACACCATTACACCTGGACCACCAAAACGATCATCTTCGACAGTGTGCCTGAGTACATTACGCGTTCCCACCTCACGTCATATGAGGTTACGTCCAGCATTGGCCGACCTCCATATCTTTGATCACGGTACACTAATCTGTCAACGTCATTGTGACACTGCAATCCTTCCCCATTTCCCAGGGTGCATTCGGCCCTGGCTTCAAGTTTATGGATGAAAATGCGCGACAGCACCTAGTTGCGCAGGTGATAATGCTCTTGGAACGAGAGGACATTCGGAGAATGGAATGGCCTGCACGTTTCCTTGACTTAAATCCGATCGAGTGAGCCCGTGTGGGATGCTCTGGGGAGACATATTACAGCACATCCCCAGGCACTAACGACCATCCACCAGTGGTCAACAGCGCTAGTGGAGGAATGGAACGGCCTACCACACCAACTCCTTAGTAGCCTTCTGGCCATCGTGGCAGAGCACGCATTGCCGTCGGTCGTGATCACGTATCCTATTAAGAACAATGTCCCGTCTTTTGTAATGTCCGGGAGACATTAACAAACAGCGATGATTTCAGTGTAGTTATTGTTTTTGAATAACAGTGTCATTGCTGTGCGTCTTACTTCGTATTTCTTTCAGTTACCTTCTGCACTACATTGTCGCAGATCTCTCTATGTATGGACCTAGTTTCATAGGGTTACGTTTCTTGGAACTGACACGTCATGAGAAAGTTACTTTCGTCCTTAAGTATTGCACACCAATGTATGTCTAACACCACTCTCTTTTCAAAATACCGGAAATGTGTGAACAGTTCGCAGTCTCACAATTCTTCCAGGAACTGCAACAATGATCATTCTGAAATGTAAAATGAGTACATCCTGCTACAAGCTGACTGTAGTTTAAGATCGAAATAAGTAACATCAGGTTGCGACTACAGTATTTATTTTTTCTCGCGCTGGTATATACGTGAAGGAATTCAGCGAAAGGTCAAGGAGAAGGAAGTAAAATTATGAGAATTGGTTGTTGTGTGAGAGCATACCAATAGTCCATGCCTTTCTTGAGAGGCGAGGTTTTGTGCGAAAGGGCGCGACTTTTGTACGCTCGTAACGAGCTCTGCTTCCATTCACAAGAATAACCCAACATTGCCTGTGAACGGTTCTAACAACAACTGCAGGGTGAATAGCTAGGGCCAACAGAATTACATAATAGGACGGGAGTAATAAGAGAATAAGCAACACACAAATGATCCTTTGTCACAACATGCTTTACCGCTATTCGCATCTTTTTCGTTACTCCCACTGAATAGTGTTTGTAGCGTTATTACCAGAGAAGCGTTGACCGAAGAATCACGAATAAAAATAAAGAGGAAGATTGTATTGTTAAACACAACATCTAATATACAGGGTGTTTCAAAAATGACCGGTATATTTGAAACGGCGATACAAACTAAACGAGCAGCGATAGAAATACACCGTTTGTTGCAATATGCTTGGGACAACAGCACATTTTCAGGCAGACAAACTTTCGAAATTACAGTAGTTACAATTGTCAACAACAGATGGCGCTGCGGTCTGGGAAACTCTATAGTACGATATTTTCCACATATCCACCATGCGTAGCAATAATATGGCGTAGTCTCTGAATGAAATTAACCGAAACCTTTGACAACGTGTCTGGAGGAATGGCTTCACATGCAGATGAGATGTACTGCTTCAGCTGTTCAATTGTTTCTGGATTCTGGCGGTACACCTGGTCTTTCAAGTGTCCCCACAGAAAGAAGTCACAGGGGTTCATGTCTGGCGAATAGGGAGGCCAATCCACGCCACCTCCTGTATGTTTCGGATAGCCCGAAGCAATCACACGATCATCGAAATATTCATTCAGGAAATTAAAGACGTCGGCCGTGCGATGTGGCCGGGCACCATTTCGCATAAACCACGAGGTGTTCGCAGTGTCTTCTAAGGCAGTTTGTACCGCCACAAATTCACGAAGAATGTCCAGATAGCGTGATGCAGTAATCATTTCGGATCTGAAAAATGGGCCAAGGATTCCTTTGGAAGAAATGGCGGCCCAGACCAGTACTTTATGAGGATGCAGGGACGATGGGACTGCAACATGGAGCTTTTCGGTTCCCCATATGCGCCAGTTCTGTTTATTGACGAAGCCGTTCAGGTAAAAATAAGCTTCGTCAGTAAACCAAATGCTGCCCACATGCATATCGCCGTCATCAATCCTGTGCACTATATCGTTAGCGAATGGCTCTCGTGCAGCAATGGTAGCGGCGCTGAGGGGTTGCCACGTTTGAATTTTGTATGGACAGAGGTGTAAACTCTGGCGCATGAGACGATACGTGGACGTTGGTGTCATTTGGACCGCAGTTGCAACACGGCGAACGGAAACCCGAGGCCGCTGTTGGATCACCTGCTGCACTAGCTACGCGTTGGCCTCTGTGGTTGCCGTACGCGGTCGCCCTACCTTTCCAGCACGTTCATCCGTCACGTTCCCAGTCCGTTGAAATTTTTCAAACAGATCCTTTATTGTATCGCTTTTCGGTGCTTTGGTTACATTAGACCTCCGTTGAAAACTTCGTCTTGTTGCAACAACACTGTGTTCTAGGCGGTGGAATTCCAACGCCAGAAAAATCCTCTGTTCTAAGGAATAAACCATGTTGTCCACAGCACACTTGCACGTTGGGAACAGCACACGCTTACAGCAGAAAGACGACGTACAGAATGGCGCACCCACAGACTGCGTTGTCTTCTATATCTTTCACATCACTTGCAGCACCATCTGTTGTTGAAAATTGTAACTACTGTAATTTCGAAAGTTTGTCTTCCTGAAAATGTACTGTTGTCCCAAGCATATTGCAACAAACGGTGTATTTCTATCGCTGCTCGTTTAGTTTTTATTGCCGTTTCAAATATACCGGTCATTTTTGAAACACCCTGTATGAGACACTATTACACTTACTATTTGGGGCAAATAGCGAATTTTTACTGTCGTATATTCAGTAATCGGTGGAATGGATCCTACAGGGCATTTAGCCCGGAGCTGTCATTGAAATATCCGATTTGTAACAGTTCGTTGTCTTACTGCGCTGGCAAAAGCTGCTCGAATACCTGCTGCAGATGCAGTACGTTGCGCCAGAGCCATTTGCCGAACACGACGGTCTTCCCTCTCGGTACTGTCACTTGGCCGTCCGGAGCCGCGTCTTCACGCGACCGTACATTCTCATGACCACCGATGCCAGCAATCATATACAGTGGCTACATTCTTGGCAAGTCTTTTTGCAGTATAGCGGAAGGATTATTCTGCTTCTCGTAATCCTCGTTCAAACACAGTGAGGTGTTGATAACGGTGTCTTTGTCGCCTTAAAGGCACTCATGACTAACATCAATTCATCACGTCCAATCTCACAGATAACAAACGCTCACGGCCATTACAGCGAGTATTTAAAGCAAGCCTGATTTGCATCCTCATATTGGCGATACTAGCGCCACTCTTATGCGACTGATTTGAAATCTGAATAGACGACACGCCGATGCAGATACACGCCTACAACTTTCGTTTATGTCGCACAACTCCTTTTTGGAGTTGTGATTTATTTACGTGACTGTATATACGTACATCCATTTTTATATTATGTATGGATTTACAGGGTGGTCAGAAACAGTTTGAAAAGCTTGTAATGGTGTTGCAGGGTGGGTTGTGCTGAGAAATAATGGTTAAGAAAAAAATGGATAAGATGTGTCATTTCTGATTTAATTAGCAATGACATTAGCCAATCAGTTCAATCCACTCCCAAATCCTAGCACTTGTATGCCCTGAAATCACAGACATCTGTGGGTCTGTGAGTTACCACTTGTTTAAGTGCTCATTATCGGTAAAAATGCGCCTTTTTCGGAAGCGATAAATTTAAGCTACGTGAGCGAGAGCTACCTTTGTTCGTTTTGAGAAAACCAAACGAAGCACGCTTTTGGCCACACTGTCTATGGCAGGCTGCTTGAGCTCCCGCGTTATACGACCTGAATGACTAAACTACAAAGCTAATTAAATTGAGAACGGTGCAACGAATCGAAATTTTTTTAACAATTATTTCTCGGCACTACTTACCCTGCAACACACTAGCAAACTTTTCAGACAGCTTCTGACCACCACGTATGTGTAGTACATACGGAATTAATGCTCGATAATTCTGATCTTTTTTACGTTAGGAATCTTTATTACAAAGCGGCTATCTCGGAGCACGGAACCCAGCCTCGTTTGCAGTCTGCGTATATAATGGCTTCCAGGGACAAATACGTTTCGTATAAAGAATGACCGAACTTAAAAATTTAAAATGCTGACGTAATCTAACCATTAGGAGGCATAATCTTATGTGAAATGTTCAGCACAGTAAGATCAGTACTACAGCTCTAAACTGTGTACTATCTTGAGGGAACGTACCTCACGGCGCGCAAGTACCCAGACTATATTCATCCTGTATTTGAGAATAAGAACACTTACTGACTTCCAACAAACTTCACACATAATTTCTAACGTTTACGAAACTGTTTCTCTCTGACACTACTCACAAAATGATGAAACGAAAAAAGTTTATCGCTTATCGTATTTTTGCTGTTCATAAAGTAAAACTGCCACCTCAGGCACGGCATTTTAATTTATTTCTTCTTTACTATCATCTGTATTTGCAACACATTTTACAGAAACTGTTGGCATGTAGCACTGTATGTTCCTGCAAAATTATATCGATGTACAGCACATGGTTCAGGAGATACCACGTCATAAACATTCAGATGAGTGAAAAACTAGCTTTTGCTTAAATTGGAGAGTAAATTACCAAGAATATTCTCATCCAGTGTTTGATAATGGGAACACTTAGTGACTTCCAACAAATCTTAAACATAATATCCAACGTTTTCTAAACTCTTTCTCGCTTACATGCTTAATGTCAAATCTTTAACACAGTAACTCGCACGTAAAGTAGTGAAAAGTTTGAAGGTGTTTTATGTGCGGGAGTTCGGTTCTTTAAAGAATCGGGGTTTCCCGGGTAGATTATACCTAAAGCGCTACCATCGTTCCGCTGCAGGCTAGTACTCATCAAATTGCGATGTTTGTTCCTCTCACGGGACGTCAGACACATTGCAAACTGCTACCTAGGGGCTCTGAACAGTTTCATAAGACAGTGCTGATATTTTCATAGAGCACTTTAAAGTGTACAATGAAGCAAGGGCGTATTTTTTGCTACGTAATACCCTACGTAGAAGGTCAAACTATTCTTTTTTTTGCTTTTTCTCTTCCCATCTTTTGTTTGTTTCTCCTACAAAACTGTGTAGAGCTCGACTTGCTTCGTCGAGAAATATTTGGTTATCACCTGAGGAGTCAAGAAGTTTATGGATACCAGATTTTTGACGACCTCTTTAACGACGGTACTCACGTACTGAAATTTTAAAAAAGTGTATCAGGAATAATATGGGGCTTTATACGTGAGCCGGCCGGTGTGGCTGAGCGCTTCTATGCGCTACAGTCCGGAACCGCGCGACCGCTACGGTCGCAGGTTTGAATCCTGCCTCTGGGTTGGATGTGTGTAATGTCCTTAGGTTAGTTAGGTTTAAGTAGTTCTAAGTTCTAGGCGACTGACGACCTCAGAATTTAAGTCTCATAGTGCTCAGAGCCATTTGAACCATTTTTTACAACGTTATATGATAGTGCCTCTAAATTTGGAATTATTGGTCTAAGGCAGCAGACGCCGACGCGAGTACCTTTGCTAACACCGTAACATCGCCTGCAGCGCCTCTCTTGGGCTCATGACCATATCGGTTGGACCCCAGACGATTCGAAAACCTTGGTTTGGTCAGATGAGTCACTGGTTTGGTTAGATGAGTCACTGTTTCAGTTGGTAAGAGCTGATAGTAGGGTTCGATTGTGGCGGAGACCCCACGAAGCCATGGACACAATTTGTCAGCAAGGCACTAAGCAACCTGGTGGTCGCTCCATAATGGTTTGGGCTGCGGTTACATGTATCATTGATTGAAAATGGTTATGTTCGGCTACTTGGAGACCATTTGCAACCATTCATCGACTTCGTTTTCCCAAAAAACGATGGAATTTTTATGGATGACAGTGCGCCGTGTCACTGGGCCACAATTGTTCGCGACTGGTTTGAAGAACATTCTCGACAGTTCGAGCGAATGATTTGACCACCCAGATTGGCCGACATGAATCCTATAGAATATTTATGGGACATTATCGATAGGTCAGTTCGTGCACAGAACCCTGCACCGGAACACTTTCGCAATTATGGACGGCTATAGCGGCAGTCTGGCTCATTATTTCAGCAGGGGTTTCCAACGACTTGTTTAGTCCATCCGACGTCGAGTTGCTGCAATACGCTGGGCAAAAGGAGGTCCGACACGATATTAGGAAGTGTCTCATGTTATTTGTCATCTCTGTGTGTAATACACTTTCCTTTCTTCTTTGTCGAAGTTGATTTAGCAGAAAAACCGCCAACACGACGCATATACGGCCAACATACTCTTGGGAGACACATTACCCCCTACGACAACTCGTAGCGTTAAGAAAGTATAACATTTTGGCTCTTAACTTACAGTATCGTTGTTACAAAATAAATTTGCGGAAAATCCGTGAAGTATCAGTGCACATGCATATTAACATAAATGTTGCTCACATAAAATCTGTTTTTTCCGTAGGTAATTCATTGCTAAAACCTGAATTTTGTCAGAAACCAAGTGGAAGTGGAAGTTACGGCTTTATGGGAGTAATGTTGTTTTTAATACAGAGTAATTTTGCCGATGCTCTTGACAAGTGTCTCGGTATCTCCCTGAGCAGCTATTTACTGTGCAGCTTGTGTTTTTATTCCTGCTAAAAACAAGTGTAGAGTCTCTTTCACAATTCGCTAAGAGCGTTTTCGAGGGTCTCGTGTCTGCTGCCAACGCCACCTTCTCGCTCCTCCACAGCTAAGCTGGCTTTCGTGCTGAAATTATGGAGCATAGAAACTGTACTCGCATTTCTTTTCCTGTCGAGTGCTCTGTTGATATACGAGTAAAGACCCACCAGCAGCCAACACCGCTGTAGAAGAGCGAACACGCTGGGAGTCCTCGCTCCTGCTGCGGCTAAGCTTGCTGGGCGCCAGTAATTTCGGTAGCCGTGCAAAAGCGGATAGCATTTCACAAACACCTACGGTTGAACTGACGACACTTTTATCAATAACATTCAACATTTTCGTGGTAAAAAGCTATAAATCTTCTACTCTTAACGTACAGGGAGTCAGAATTCTGCAGGACAACCTTCGGAGCTTCCCTGCGTGTTCTGATATAAGAAAACTCTAGTACCTAGTGGTTCGTTGCATATTTATTGTTTCGGTTAGTTACCTCTGTGGCTATTGCGCTGAGGATTACTTGTTTCAGATAAACATGAGCCATCTGAAGATCATAAAAAGCAGTAGTGATTCGTGTAACTGCCATAACGGCTTAACACATCGTCATAACATCATGAGTGACAACATTCATACAGAATGTACAGGTGGAATAATTTGACATATCGTTCATATACAATAAATTATAACGAAGATCGTAAAAATAAGGGAGTACCGGGTAATCAAAAAGTCTGTATAAATTTGAAAACTTAATAAACCACGGAATAATGTAGACAGAGAGGTAAAAATTAACACACATGCTTGGAATGACATGAGGTTTTATTAGAAAAAAAAAAATATTGCCAGACGCGTGAAAGATCTCCGGCGCGCGTCGTTTGGTGATTATCGTGTGCTCAGCCGCCACTTTCGTCATGGTTGGCCTCCCAGGTTCCCAGACCTCAGTCCGTGCGATTATTGACTTTGGGGTTACCTGAAGTCGCAAATGTATCGTGATCGACCGACATCTCTAGGGATGCTGAAAGACAACATCCGACGCCAATGCCTCACCGTAACTCCGGACATGCTTTACAGTGCTGTTCACAACATTATTCCTCGACTACAGCTATTGTTGAGGAATGACGGTGAACATATTGAGCATTTCCTGTAAAGAACATCATCTTTGCTTTGTCTTACTTTGTTATGCTAATTATTGCTATTCTGATTAGATAAAGCGCCATCTGTCGGACACTTTTTGAACTTTTGTATTTTTTTGATTCTAGTAAAACCCCATGTCATTCCAAGCATGTGTGTCAATTTGTACCTCTCTATCTAAATTATTCCGTGATTTATTCAGTTTTCAAATTTATACTGGCTTTTTGATTACCCGGTATATCGTTAAAGCTTAGTAACTAATACACTGAAACAGTGTTCGTGTTGTCTCATAGCAGAGATCGTCCTGTGTACGTTATTACAACGGTATATATGAAGATAGTTTTGCAGTTGATGACCAATACTGCGAACATGCAATGTAATATCTGTAATAGACATCATTTAAACACGTGTGGCCAGTACCTATGTGTCTGCAGATGTTATATTCCTTGTTCGCTATATTGGTCGTCAGGATGAGCTGCAATAAGATCTTCATACACCCCTATTTTTCCTTTCAGCGCATTTGAAAGTCACGTTTTATGTTACTTATATGCGAAATATCACAACACCAATGACCATTAACGAAATGACAGCACTTAATCACGAAGCTGCATATAAAACAATAATTGACGTACAAACCTTTTTTTACCGAATAGTTTCTTGAAAATCGTGTGAGAAAGATTGCAGCGTAGCCGATGTGAGCGGGCCGTTGTGCCGGAGTAGAACGTCAGCAACCGGTTCGCCGAAAGATCACGGAGTTTCTGGGCAAAGCACGTTGCAGGGATCCGCACGTGTGTGTACCTGGTGTCAGCCGGATCACCAGTTCCCTGAACTGTGGCTGGCGTCTCGACGTTCTGCCTCCGCTAACGCACAGGCGGGGATTGCAGGCGTTCAAGAGTCCGCCGCAAATACACGTGTCCCGTTGCTGAAATCCGCCTGTGTGTGGCCAGCTAATGAGGTGATGTCACAGCTGGAGGTCATTTTCGATAAGGGCATGGTATATCTCTTTAAACATTGTCTTGCACCGTCTTACTTTCAATGGGACAAGAAATTCTATGAGAAAACTAATATTGTGGCTATGGAGAACCAGATCAACGCAATTGTAGCGAATTTTTATATGCAAAAATCTTAAGAAGCAGCCCTTCAGACGGCGAACAAGAAACTCTCATGCTGGTTAAGGTACGTGAATGATACTTTAGTTTAAGGCCTCGTGGAGAAAAAAAGGAACTATGTGACTTTCTAAGGTTTGTGAATAATATTATCTCAAATATGAAATGCAAAAGGGGAAATACGGTTATATCTAATTTTTGGATGTAAAAGTACTTAGAAAACCTGAAAGAACTTTAGGTCATAAGGTCTACAGAGAGGCCGCTCACACGGTTAGATACCAACGAAGAAATTTCAGTCATCGTTACAAATAGAAAAGAGGAGTGATCAAAACATTGGTGGATGAAGCAGTCAGAATCTGTGGACCACAGTACTTGCACGACCAGCTCGATCATTTAAGAACGGACTTCGGAAGAAACGGTACATTGACAAAGATGTAAAGAGGATGATACATGTTAAAAAGTCTAGAGCTTCTAATGACAAATAACCAACTATAGGGAAAGTTTTCCTTCCATTTGTAAGAACTGTCACAGATCGCATGAGAAAAGTACTCAGAAAACAAGGTATTGAGCGTGTTTAAACCAACAAGAAAGGTGAGCGTTTATTTGGACGCTACAGAGAACCTACGCCCGCCACATGCTACAGCAGGAGTATACACGGTGGTCAATTGATAGTGACCTGGCCAAATATCTCACGAAATACGCATCAAACGAAAAAACTACAAAGAACGAAACTCGTCTAGCGTCAAGGGGGAAACCAGATGGCGCTATGGTTGGCCCGCTTGATGGCGCTGCCATAGGTCAACCGGATATCAACTGCGTTTTTTAAAATAGGAACCCCCATTTTTATTACATATTCGTGTAGTACCTAAAGAAATATGAATGTTTTTGTTGAACCACTTTTTTCGCCTTGTGACAGAATTTTTGGAATCGCTCGGACGCCTCGCGGTGTGCATTTAGGAAAGTGAGTTCACGAAATGATGGCGCTGTCATGTGTCGCCGCTAACAAGAGGAGAGGAAGGGCCTGTAGAGCCGCCGTCACGCGCGGCCGGAAGCACCGCAATCGATGGCGAGCCAGGCCTGCTAATTGCCGCCGGCAGCCGTCGCACCTTTAATTGGGTTTCGACGCCAGACAACTGCACTGTAATTACGAGTGTGATGTAAGACGCAGAAAAGCGTCACTTAGCGAGTTGCGTACGGGGATGCAGTTTAGCGATCAGCGTAGTTGAATGGCATCTTAAATGTTTCCGACCTTTCAAAGTAAGTTTGCGTGATTCGAGTATGGCTCTGATTCCCGAGAACGTCCGATACCACTTCGATTTATCGGACCTAGACGTCGCTTTAGCCATTTTTTTACATAATACCAAGAAGACTACTAGACTTGCTAAACATAAACATAGAGTGTATCAAGAGTTGCCATGTCGTATGAACCAAGTTACCTGATCAGTTTCAAATTAATTCAACAAAGTTTTAGGCGCAGAATTTTGCAATTATAAACAAATTTCTCGAAGGAAGCCATTTTTCTACGTAAGCTTTTATTTTATTTTTAAGTAAACACTTTATTTCTTTGTTTAGTATTTAGCTAATCCTCCTTGGGCATTATCAAGCAGTGTCACAATAAAAATTTTCAGTTAGAAAGACAACTCAGTTTTGTTGGATGAATATCTTCCATTGTATCAACCATATTTTCCAAAGCGTGTCTGGTAAACACGTATTCTCGTTCTCTGGGCCAATTCGGTAATATAGCGCTCTTTAACAAGGTACGTTAATCAAAAATGCCCTATATTCCTTTATCTTAATTTATATTCCCTTCTCCATCCCCTTTTTCGAACTGCCAAGATACCAAAACAGTAAGTATTTTGGTTGCTATAAAAGCTACGACATCATATTGTGGTGAAGACTGACTTTAGAGACCAGTGTATACATCATTAATAGCTATTATTGACGAGTTACCACTGACTGTTGACTGCCAGTCCCCGTACCCACTCTCTTGATTCAATGGTACAATTCCGCATTTTTTTTTTTTTTTAAGTGAAGTTGGTCTCCGTGTTTCCAACTGCATTAGTGCGGCAGGAATTGATTCACAGCGTGATGGCCAACAAATATAAACTTAGAGTCTTACTATACGTGATGGTTGATAAGAGTAAATATAAATAACAGCTCCTCAAACGTTTAAATGTGAGACAGACGGTTCCTACCAGCCTTACCCTTCTTAGAAAAAAAATTAATCCAGTAATCGGTAAAAGTCTTATAAATTTCAAGTTCAGGCACACTAGTTGCAAGAATGACAGGAGTTTAGAAACACACTACCGCTCGTGGGAATATTATAACACAGATCAGATTACACAGCTGTATATTACTTCTGCTTTAGAGAATTGAGAAGGGAGAGAAGCTCCTACATGCTGCAGTCATAGCTTCTAAGCCTCCTGGTATGGAATCAAAGAGAGTCTGGATATACAAGGACAATCATTCGAAGCATGTAGCAAACATGGGTTCTAAAATGCACACCTTGCGAACTGTGACCGCTTATTCATCGTCGCTACTGTGAAACTCATCTCTTCTACTGAACAAGAGCTCATAGCTACGACGGTATGCTCTTTAGAGTCCATGTTTCCCAGAAAATGTTTTCCTGTTTTAATCCATACTACCTCCTCCCAAAATATGGAAAGCTAAGAGCTTGCAATAGAAGAGATTTTTTTCAAAATATTGAAGATGAAGTAGTCATAGCTCTTAAGGCACGTACACTGATGAGCCAAAACATTATGACCACTGCCCACCGCGACGCTGGATGCCACCTTGTGGCTTTGCGTGTACGTGACGCAATAGAGAAAGTATGTAAGAGGAGCAGGTACAGACATTTGTACTGAAGAGCCAAAGAAACTGGTAGACATGCCTAACATCGTGTTGGGCCCCCGCGAACACTCAGAAGTGCCGCAACACGACGTGGCATGGGCTCGATTAATGGATGAAGTAGTGCTGGAGGGAATTGACACCAAGAATCCTGCAGGACTGTCCATGAATTGTACAAGAATTGTACAAGAGGTTTGAGATCTCTTCTAAACAGCACGTTGGAAGGCATCGGCCAGAGTGGCCGAGCGGCTCTAGGCGCTACAGTCTGGAACCGCGCAACTGCTACGGTAACAGGTGCGAATCCTGCCTCGGGCATGGATGTGTGTGATGTCCTTAGGTTAGTTAGTTTTAAGTAGTTCTACGTTCTAGGGGACTGATGGCCTCAGATGTTAAGCCCCATGGAGCCATTTGAACCATTTGGAAGACATCCCAGATATGTTCAATAATGTTATTGTTTGGGGAGTTTGGTCGGCAGCGGAAGTGTTTAAACTCAGAAGAGTGTTCCTGGAGCCACACAGTAGCAATTCTGGACGTGTGGGATGTCACATTGTATGCTAGAATTGCCCGAGTCCGTCGGAATGCCAATGGACATGACATGCAGGGTCCATGGATTCATGAGGTTTTCCCCATACTCGTACGCGTCCATCCACTCGATACAATTTGAAACGAGACTCGACCGACCAGGCAACGTGTTTCCAGTCATCAATAGTCCAATGTCGGTGTTGACGGGACCAGGCGAGGCGTAAAGCTTCGTACGCTGACCCAGCATTGAAATCTGCAGCAGTTTGCGGAAGGGTAGCACTTCTATCATGTTGAATGATTCCCTTCACCGTTGTTGGACCCGTTCTTGCAAGACCTTTTCCGGTCGCAGCGATGTCGGAGATTCGATGTTTCACCGGATTTCTGATATTCACGGTACACTCGTGAAATGGTCTACAGGAAAATTCCCACTTCATCGCTACCTCAGAGATGATGCGTGCCATCGTTTGTGCGCCGATCATAACACCTTGTTCAAACTCACTTGAATCTCGATAACCTGCCAATGTAGCAGCAGTAACCGATTTAACAACTGCGCCAGACGATTGTTGTCTTATACAGGCGTTGTCGACCGCAGCGCCGTATTCTGCCTGTTTACATATCTCTTTATTTGAATACGCATGCCTATGTCAGTTCCTATGGCACTTCAGTGTATTTGAACATTTGTTTGCTATCCCAAATTTCCTTTGCCTTTCCTTTTCATGCTTTTTATGGAAATGTTAATAAACACCATATACTGAGCATTGTTTCGGTTTATTTGCAGTATAACTAACGTAAAAATTGAAAATAAAAAACGCCGGCCGCGGTGGCCATGCGGTTAAAGGCGCTACAGTCTGGAACCGAACGGCCGCTACGGTCGCAGGTTCGAATCCTGCCTCGGGCAAGGATGTGTGTAATGTTCTTAGGTTAGTTAGGTTTAAGTAGTTCTAAGTTCTAGGGGACTGATAACCTTAGAAGTTAAGTCCCATAGTGCTCAGACCCATTTGAACCATTTGAAAATAAAAAACAATAAAGTTTCCTCCTATGGACTCGACCCCACCACCCTCACATTACAGATCCCTAATCTTTCCGCTGTGCCAAGCGCTACCTGGAAACTATGCTAGCATAAATTGCACATACCTCGTCAGACTGGTGTCAAAAATACTATTTTTTTCTAAATTATTGGCGCTCTGGAGTTCCACGTTCCGTCACTTTCAAATCTCACCAAGCCCTGCGCATACCACAAATCTGACGAAATCAGTGTTTGACGTGGGGGTGTGATCCCCTTGTAAGACCACTGCGCAACAAGGGTGGCATTGTCAGAAGAGTGTACACGTTCTGCGTTTTCTGGGGAGACAGTTCTGTTGTTAACGGGTGCACCATAGTGTTAAAATGAATTGGAGAAGCAACTGGAAACGGACTTCAAAGTTGACGTACGTGGGACAGTACGATTCAGTGTGATATCCTGTCGGTATATGACACAAATACAATTTCACGTCCAGCTGCAGTGAAACTGTGCCAACAATTTGAGCAGGACTGGACAGATGTGAGTGATGCTGTTCGGGAAGAAAGGTCTTAGATATCGATCGCAGATGACTATGTCCGAGCAGTCGAGGAACTCATTGCAGCAGTCGCAGATTTTGCGACGATGACGACGTTCACACAGCGGTTCTCGGATGTCACCGTGACCAAGGACCGGATTTATATTGCCGAGGAAATGAACAATAGGTAGAAGGTTCCGACCGTTGTTAGCAGAGACTTGGTGACTATGTTGAAAAATAACACTTGTAATTTTTGAAGTCCTTTCGGGGGTTAGGCTTCGTTCTGCAGATATATTTATAAATATAATTAGAGAATTTTCATGAAATTTTCTTGTCATCTCTGCTCACGCTCAGTCTGAGTGAAAAATGCCAGTGCTGGCTTGAAGAATCACAATACATTCAGTTAATTACTCTTTATTATTAGCAGTACTATCCTAAAACTACAAGACATTGTCTTAAGAGAATGATTTTGGCCATAACGTCTTTCTTTTCACCTCTCATGTCACGCTCTTCTTTATACTGAACATTGGATATAATTTTTATATAGATACAAGCAGCACCGTAGTTCGAATTCTTCTTTAACTTTCAGTTGTCTCCATATTGGGTACCCAGCGAGCTGGCGTAGTGGTAAGAGAGCGGACTAGTACTGGAGAGGACGGCGCTTAAAATCCCCGTCAGGCCACCCAGACTTAGGTACTCCTTGATTATCTTAAATTGCGTAAGCAAACAGAGGGCTGGTACCTTTGTAAAAGGCACGGCCGATTTCCCTTGCTATCCTTCCCTAATCAGAGCTTGTGTTCCATCTCTAAAGACTTTGTCGTCGATGGGACCTGGTGTATGGAAAATTTCACAAGGAAATGAAATGTGCAGGTATACAAGCAACGATAAGACAATAAATAATAACGAAATGCGGGGTAAAAACGAAATTTGGTGATGATTGGTTTATTTCTTCTTCTTATTCCAGTAAATCTGTCCTGAGACAGGTATCTACTGGAATTCCTCCATACCTCTCTGTCGTGAGCATCCTCTTGCTTGTAACTTCTTCCTCTCCTCTCATCTGATAGTATTTGAAACACTCTTCTTTCTCTCCCCCTTTTCCCTTTTACTTTTCACTCCATGATTTTCTGCAGAAGACAATTTGCACACTATACGTGTCCCATTCAAGTATTTCCTCTTCTGTGTCGTCCTGATGAAGTTCCTCTATTCTCCTACCCTGCTCACGACCTCCCCATTTCTCATTCTGCCGATCCATTTCACTTTCTCCGTTCTTCTTCATGAGGACATTTCAAAACTTCCCTAGTTAGGTTTTTCAGAACCGTATGATACCACACTCCAGATAAAAAAAATTGGCAAACCTTTTCATAAGTGTAATGGAGATGTTTCTGGCTGCCAGCAAACCTTTCACTCTTCTGAAATCTCTCTCTTCCATGGAAATTCTGCGTCACACTTCCTCTGTACAGCTTCCGCTGGACGTTATGAAGTTTCCCACATACTATAATGACTGAACCAGTTCATCTAGTGATATACTAATTTTGTCGTCCTCTTTTCCGATTGTCATTACTTTGGTCCTGCCAATGTTCAGTTTTACCTACGCTTACAACATTCTCCATCATTATCTTCTTACAGTGCAAAAATTCACTAAAAAATATGTGGTCACTGTGTGCAGAAATTCAGAAATGCTACCCCGTTCCTCTTCCTGGCCCCATTCAAAGGATCTAGGAAAATAATACGCAGTGATGACCACATGCATATCAGCTGCGCAAATAGGAGTTATCCCAGATCCATTCCATTCCAAACAGGTTTGGCGGTAAGTGTGCCTTGTCTACATCTACATCTACGTGACTACTCTGCAATTCACATTTAAGTGCTTGGCAGAGGGTTCATCGAACCACAATCATACTATCTCTCTACTATTCCACTCCCGAACAGCGAGCGGGGAAAACGAACACCTAAACCGTTCTGTTCGAGCTCTGATTTCTCTTATTTTATTTTGATGATCATTCCTACCTATGTAGGTTGGGGTCAACAAAATATTTTCGCATTCGGAAGAGAAAGTTGGTGACTGAAATTTCGTAAAAAGGTCTCGCCGCGACGAAAAACGTCTATGCTGTAATGACTTCCATCCCAACTCGTGTATCATATCTGCCACACTCTCTCCCCTATAACGCGATAATACAAAACGAGCTGCCCTTTCTTGCACCCTTTCGATGTGCTCCGTCAATCCCACCTGGTAAGGATCCCACACCGCGCAGCAATATTCTAACAGAGGACGAACGAGTGTAGTGTAAGTTGTCTCTTTAGTGGACTTATTGCATCTTCTAAGTGTCCTGCCAATGAAACGCAACCTTTGGCTCACCTTCCCGACAATATTATCTATGTGGTCCTTCCAACTGAAGTTGTTCGTAATTTTAACACCCAGGTACTTAGTTGAATTGACAGCCTTGAGAATTGTACTATTTATCGAGTAATCGAATTCCAACGGATTTCTTTTGGAACTCATGTGGATCATCTCACACTTTTCGTTATTTAGCGTCAACTGCCACCTGACACACCATACAGCAATCTTTTCTAAATCGCTTTGCAGCTGATACTGGTCTTCGGATGACCTTACTAGACGGTAAATTACAGCATCATCTGCGAACAGTCTAAGAGAACTGCTCAGATTGTCACCCAGGTCATTTATATAGATCAGGAACAGTAGAGGTCCCAGGACGCTTCCCTGGGGAACACCTGATATCACTTCAGTTTTACTCGATGATTTGCCGTCTATTACTACGAACTGCGACCTTCCTGACAGGAAATCACGAATCCAGTCGCACAACTGATTAGAAGTCGCTTGTGAGGAACGGTGTCGAAAGCTTTCTGGAAATCTAGATATACGGAATCAACTTGAGATCCCCTGTCGATAGCGGCCATTAATTCGTGCGAATAAAGAGCTAGCTGCGTTGCACAAGAGCGATGTTTTCTGAAGCCATGCTGATTATGTGTCAATAGATCGTTCCCTTCGATGTGATTCATAATGTTTGAATACAGTATATGCTCCAAAACCCTACTGCAAACCGACGTCAATGATATAGGTCTGTAGTTAAATGGATTACTCCTACTACCCTTCTTGAACACTGGTGCGACCTGCGAGGACCTTGTGAGGATATAGGCTGGATCGATCTGTATCTATCTCGACGAAATGTCTTATATTTTATCATATATGGGCTGTGCGTGTGCAGTTTCGTTAAGAGTGGATGAGAGAGATCAGGGAGTAGACATATTCTTCCAGACAGGAATGCGGTACTGGCCATAACGTGCCGTCCGGCAGGCGCCACTCCCGGCATGCGGTGACGTGATGTTCGGAAGGCTAAAGCATTATGCGGCACCGGAGTGCCACATTACGTCGAAGTGTTTTATGACTCACAGTCTTGACTCATTCCACAGCACCTGACAACGGAAACTCCTCATCCAAACACCCTCAGATTTAATGGTAAGAGTGCCCAGTGGACAGCTCATCCAAAAGCAAAATAGAAACAGTTAACGGTCGAAGTATAAGGAGTGCAACATAGAGAAGAGTGGCATCGTAGTAAACTGGTCACGGTGTTGGACTGCGAAGAAAGTGAGCTGTGTTCAAAGCTCCCTCGTTCAATTTTTTTTTCTTTCGCTGTTCGCTATATTCAAATTTGTGCCTGTGTCGTGGAGTAACGTCCGTTTGCAACAGCGAGGTGTAAGGAAGGGACCTATAATGAAAGTTGATTCTGCACAACTACTCTATTAGCAGCTGAAAGGAAGTGGCTTTCGAATGGGAACCGCAAATTTTTGATGACAAGTCAGCCGAATCCTCCACCGAAAGATACGTCTGGTGTGTCATACAAGGCATTAGTGACAGAGCGCGTGTCACATGATAGGAATCTCTTAGCAACGTCTGGTAAGTGAGAGAGATATGCCTTCTTGCCCGCTTTAGGTGTTCGTATGCATATGAATGTGATCGCTCCCAAGAAAATTATGAAAACATAATAGTTTATCACATAAGCTGCAAAAAATGAACACAAAATTTTCACAATCACACAGTTTCTCTTTGCTCTGTCAAAAAATATGTTTTTAAAGTCTTCGAAGTTGCGTTTCGCTTTGGGAGTTTTCACTCTTGAAGTTCTTTGTTGTAATATGGTCCAAACCAGTTTATTTGTTGTTTTCATTTTTATGAGACGTCCAGGTGGTATCTTGCTTGCTCTCATTATTCATCACATTTACTTCCTACGGTAATATATGACTCACATTCTGTAACCAATGCATAGTATGACAACTGACAAGAGAACAGAGAGAAGAAGCATTTCAATAATTGGACGAACAGTTCATAATGTTGAGGAAAAAACTAAAAACAAATGGTACAATCTAGATTTGAACTCGGGTCTTCCGCTTAGCAGTCCAACACTGTGTCCACTTTTTGTTGTTGTTGTTGATATCATTTTACTCGTTAATGTTCGTTGCATTTGTCCGGGGTGGACGATCATATGACAGTCGTTAAAGTTCGCCGTTGATCCATCCACTCAGTTTTTTACTACAGAGGACAGCTAATCCTCTGACCGAATACGCTGACCTACCGGGCCGGTTGCGTAATCACCACGCCGCTGCTCTTTTGCTTCACTCAATCCTGTATTTGTTCAGCTAGGACCGTTCACTGTTCCTAGTCCGCTTTCTTTTCATAGTCCCATACCCTTTCTTCCTGTTTTCTCATTTGATCTGTGTTCGGCAGACTATCCACTGGGCCATCTTACCACTAAATTACCATCTTACTCCCCCCTCCCCCGGTTGCGATGGAGACTTTCCCTTGTAAGTTGTGCGGCCAGAACGCTTGGAGTGCTAGCTGATGACACGGGAGGGGATAAAGATGGACGGTATCTGTAGCTACAGACAGGAAGGGCTCCAGCTGTGGGCGTGAATTTTCTCTTACATCTGTCAGTTTTAATCGTGTGGTAAACAGCATCACAGTTTCAAATTGGCTAAGATGGTACCTAGAAGCAGATAACAGGAAAGAAGGCTTCTCAGCAGAAAGTTGCTTGCCTGTATCTCTCGGCAATGACAATCTAAAAGAAAAGAAAACCAGAATTTCGATCAGTGCGTTGTGACTACTGACAGCGCCGTACGTTAGAAATTTTCGTGCTTTTTGCGCCTCTGTCCTGATACAAACTCACCGTCCGCCTTACTGTTTTTTTTAATCTTTTATTAACTTCAGATAATTTCAAGTGTCTTTATTGCTAAAAATTTCAATTAAAATATACTCCACTTCCTTCAATATGACAAAACTGAAATGTTGTATACAGCGAATTAAAAACGTGATCCATATTTTGAGACGTGGGCATATGGACCAAAACAAGAAAAAATTTCCAGTAAACATATGTTGTAAAATTCATACCTTAACATCAAGGAGCAACTGTTCAGCTTCGCGACTGTGAAACACATTTCTTCTACTGCAAACTCTTTGCTGTTAAGAATGACATACAGAATGCAGTAATCAAATCAGGGCACGTTTCTGTGTTGCGACACACGGGTACGGCGATCAGTAAACATATTAGTATTGTTACTGTAAAGCGCTGCCATGGTTCTGGGTAACTGTAGCGCGTACATTGTTTCTAATAGAACTAGTGGTGTTTTGGTAAATTTGTGGAATGCTTTTACATTTTAGTTTCATCTTGGCTCTTACCAACGTCGTGGAAGATCCTGGTCAGTGCAAAGATAAAAGTACAATGTAAAATCATTTCACAAACTTATGAAAACGCAAATTGGTTCCACTAGAACAAACATATGTGCTGCACTTACCCAGAACTGTGAATACTGTGTTTGCTGCATGCTATATCATTGGATAATACTAGAGGTACGTGTCTTACTTGTTCACTGCAGTCTGTAGGTCGTTCGTGATATCAAAAAGTTTTCCGTAGAAAACATGTTTTACAGTAGCGAAGAAGAACATATGGTTATAGCTCTTAAATTATATACTTTAGAACCGATGTCTACTGGGAATTTTTGTCTTGTTTTGATCCACACTACCATCTCTCAAAATATGGAATACGTTTTTCCCTATCCTGTACAAGTGTAAGACGGCAGCTTCAAAATGGTGGATGATGGATCTTGTGTACTTACAATCGACATCTGAATGCCTTCAGTCACAAATCACATATTTCTGAATATTACAAAATAAAAGCTTATTTTTCTTGATGAAATGCTCGGCTACAGATTCAGTTCTGTTTATAAAATGGCTCTGGGCACCATGGGACTTAACATCTATGACCATCAGTCCCCTAGAACTTAAAAGTACTTAAACCTAACTACATCACACAACACCCAGTCAACACGAGGCAGAGTAATTCACTGACCCCGCCGGGAATCGAACCCGGGAATCCTGGCGCGGGAAGCGAGAACGCTACCGCACGACCACTAGCTGCGGACAGCTCTGTTTAGAGTATTACAATATTTTGAACACTTTTCTGATCTCGTTAGAACGTATTGTTTTGTATACACATCAACCAGTTATTCAGAAATAAAACTATGTAAAAGGCGTGCCGCAGTGATATGGAATTGGAGGCCACAGCTTGCGTTGTTAGCCGGACACAACGCGTCACTCGTGATCACTGCGCTGGGGACGTCGCTAGAGTAAACATTTGGGCTGCGCAGACTCTTTGGCGGAGGAGTCCCTATAAATTAGCGAGCGCAGCGGATCTACACACGCCGTTGATCGTATCGCCTGCGATCCCTAGTGATTAGAGTTGCGCTCTGCCAAAACTACGGTACGGCTGTTTTGGTACACTACAGAAATAACGTAGGATTACAGACAGTACTGGTAGAATTTGAAGAAAAAGAAACAAATGATGTATAAGAAATAAAATGTGGGCCGACGACTTTCCTTTTTTTTCTGAGCGTCAATAAAACTGCATGTCATTCAATGTTTGTCCATTGTGTATTTTAAATCCTTAAGAAATATAAATTGCATTTTACAAGTAATAAAAATTTGTTGATCGGTAACTTCTGCGCTTTTATGTAACCAAAGCAATTACTTTCGATGCAAGTACAGTTTACATGCCCAAACATATTATTTATTTGTTGTTATTTTGTACTTGGTAGAACATTGTTCATAATGATCAATGGCAAGAGTTTCCTGTTACTATTGATGAATGCGGAACTGTTTACGAATACCAGAAAAATGTTTCATACAAGTTCGACGAAGTACTGAAGCGATGTTTGATATACACTTCTGGAAATTGAAATAAGAACACCGTGAAATCATTGTCCCAGGAAGGGGAAACTTTATTGACACATTCCTGGGGTCAGATACATCACATGATCACACTGACAGAACCACAGGCACATAGACACAGGCAACAGAGCATGCACAATGTCGGCACTAGTACAGTGTATATCCACCTTTCGCAGCAATGCAGGCTGCTATTCTCCCATGGAGACGATCGTAGAGATGCTGGATGTAGTCCTGTGGAACGGCTTGCCATGCCATTTCCACCTGGCGCCTCAGTTGGACCAGCGTTCGTGCTGGACGTACAGACCGCGTGAGACGACGCTTCATCCAGTCCCAAACATGCTCAATGGGGGACAGATCCGGAGATCTTGATGGCCAGGGTAGTTGACTTACACCTTCTAGAGCACGTTGGGTGGCACGGGATACATGCGGACGTGCATTGTCCTGTTGGAACAGCAAGTTCCCTTGCCGGTCTAGGAATGGTAGAATGATGGGTTCGATGACGGTTTGGATGTACCGTGCACTATTCAGTGTCCCCTCGACGATCACCAGAGGTGTACGGCCAGTGTAGGAGATCGCTCCCCACACCATGATGCCGGGTGTTGGCCCTGTGTGCCTTGGTCGTATGCAGTCCTGATTGTGGCCCTCACCTGCACGGCGCCAAACACGCATACGACCATCACTGGCACCAAGGCAGAAGCGACTCTCATCGCTGAAGACGACACGTCTCCATTCGTCCCTCCATTCACGCCTGTCGCGACACCACTGGAAGCGGGCTGCACGATGTTGGGGCGTGAGCGGAAGACGGCCTAACGGTGAGCGGGACCGTAGCCCAGCTTCATGGAGACGGTTGCGAATGGTCCTTGCCGATACCCCAGGAGCAACAGTGTGCCTAATTTGCTGGGAAATGGCGGTGCGGTCCCCTACGGCACTGCGTAGGATCCTACGGTCTTGGCGTGCATCCGTGCGTCGCTGCGGTCCGGTCCCAGGTCGACGGGCACGTGCACCCTCCGCCGACCACTGGCGACAACATCGATGTACTGTGGAGACCTCACGCCCCACGTGTTGAGCAATTCGGCGGTACGTCCACCCGGCCTCCCGCATGCCCACTATACGCCCTCGCTCAAAGTCTGTCAACTGCACATACGGATCACGTCCACGCTGTCGCGGTATGCTATCAGTGTTAAAGACTGCGATGGAGCTCCGTATGCCACGGCAAACTGGCTGACACTGACGGCGGCGGTGCACAAATGCTGCGCAGCTAGCGCCATTCGACGGCCAACACCGCGGTTCCTGGTGTGTCCGCTGTGCCGTGCGTGTGATCATTGCTTGTACAGCCCTTTCGCAGTGTCCGGAGCAAGTACGGTGGGTCTGACACACCGGTGTCAATGTGTTCTTTTTTCCATTTCCAGGAGTGTATTTTTGTTTTTGCAGTTTTTTCTATTTTGTCTTTCTGTTGAGAGAATTACATTTTTAGCACTATGTGATAAATCTGTACTGTTTTCTTGATTGTTTTTTTGCTACAACATCCCTCTGTTTCACTTTACAGATCAAGAATTTTCGAATAAAATTTGAGTTAAACATCGACAATTTCAGTTTTGCTATAAATACTGTTTATTCTTAAGTAACACAGGGGGATAACTATGTAAAACAAAAATGTTACATATATTATGTGGCCCTCAATATATCCTTACTCAGTTTCTAAACGGTTCAACGCTTCCAGTTTGTAGGGGAATCTAGTACAACACTAGCCGCGTGGAGTGGCCGTGCCATTTGAGGCGCCATGTCACGGATTGCGCGACCCCTCCCGCTGGAGGTTCGAGGCCTCCCTCGGGCATGGGTATGTGTGTTGTTCTTAGCGTAAGTTAATTTAAGTAGTGTGTAAGTCTAGGGACCGATGACCTCAGCAGTTTGGTTCCTTAGGAATTTACATATATTTGAACATTTAGTACGCATACGTAAGGAAAGCGATCGTTATGGGGCAACCCCCGATAGGTATGCAATACGCCCAACGTACAGGTATCGAAGGTATGACCTTAACTGACCAAAGCTACTAGGAAAACTAATGCAGTCTACCAGTCCACGATAGCCTATGGCAGTTTTACAATTCTATAAGTGACATACGTATGCTGCACATGCCAAGCAAGTCATCTATTTTACTCTGTATACGCAAAAACAATTACATGTTCACTTAAACTTAGCAATTATCGTAAGACTGCGACGTATTTTCCCAGAGTTAAAGTGAAAATTATTCCTATCTCTCAGTTATGACCAAATTTTTGTCCTTGGTTTTCTTTGGTTGTAAGGCAGATCCCAGAACTACAAATTCCCTCCGGTCTGGACTCACACTCTGGAGTGGAGTGAGCGCTGATTTGAATTTTCCTGGTAGATTAAAACTGTGTGCTGGACCGGGACTCGAAACTGGGACTGTGGCGTCACCGCCAGACACCACACTTGCTAGGTGGTAGCCTTTAAATCGGCCGCGGACCGTTAGTATACGTCGGACCCGCGTGTCGCCACTATCAGCGATTGCAGACCGAGCGCCTCCACACGGCAGGTCTAGTCTATATAGACTCCCAAGCACTTGCCCCAGTAGTACAGCCGACTTTGCTAGCGATGGTTCACTGTCGGCGTACGCTCTCATTTGTAGAGACGACAGTTTAGCATGGCCTTCAGCTACGTCATTTGCTACGACCTAGCAAGGCGCCATATTGAGTTACTATGAATATATTCTGAACAGATAATATTGTGAATCATGTACCGTCAAGAGCGACGTTCATCATTAATGGATTAAAGTTAAGTATCAAACCAATTACGTCCGCATTCTGAATACTCGTTCCCTGTCATGTTCCAGACCTCACGCCAGTATAGTTCTTCCCTCCTCACGCCAGCCTGCGTGAGCTAAGACGCGTGCATTTCGGCCTCCTCTCGTAACACGGTGTTGGCTGTTCTGCCAACACAACAGGGCCTTTACCTTTCGCAGGCAACTACTCTACAGACTGAGTTAAATTCACTAAAATTCACTTGCATACCTTGCGGGACTAGCACTCCTGGAAGAACATAAAGCTGCGAGAGCGGCCCGTAACTCGTGCTTGGACAGCTCAGTTAATTAGTTACATGTTAAATAAATCATTTGAGCGATTTTTTTATCGAAATGATGTGGAATGAGTCAGATTACAAGATATGTATAAATGATTTTATTTAATCGTATTTTTGCAACTACACTTAAAAAAGTCTTTTCTTTTTTACGGGCTCCTACCTTTTAAACAGAAATTCGTCCATGGTATAGAAGGATTTCTGCAGGAGATATCATTTTAGGTTAGATTTTAAACTTGCTTTGATACCTGTCAGACCTTTTATGGTAATGGACAGACGATCAAAATATTTTGCTGCTGCTTATTGAACTCCTTTCTGAGCTACTGACAGCTTCAATAGAGAGCTTGCCCGCGAAAGGCAAAGGTCCTAGGTTCGAGTCCCGGTCCGGCTTACAGTTTTAATAAAAAATGGTTCAAATGGCTCTGAACACTATGGGACTTAACTGCTGAGGTCATCAGTCCCCTAGAACTTAGAACTAATTAAACATAACTAACCTAAGGACATCACACACATCCATGACAGAGGCAGGTTCGAACCTGCGACCCTAGCGGTCGCGCGGTTCCAAACTGAAGCGTCTAGAACCGCTCGGCCCCTCTGGCCTGTCAGCTTTAATCCATCAGGATGTTCCATGGTACAGGTTATCTATATTTGGCGCATTACAGCCTTAGCTGTCGTCTACCGATAGTTTGGTTCACAACTTCTCATGAGGTAGCTCGTCCCTGTTTCCGAGCTTGTAGTGATTTTGAACATTATCATACCTCCACCGTACTAACCGTTCCTCTATTTTTCAGTTAGTGGACTTGAACTAAACCATCACTTTGCGGGACTCGTTGCTTACTAGTGTCACGAGCGGTATGTGTTAGTATTTTACGAGATACTAAATACTGTATTTTAAAAATTATACAGGGTGTTTCAAGAGTACTTTTACAAACTTTGGAGACAGTTTCCCTACACCAAAACAAGAAATAAATGCATAGCAAACATGAAGTCTAAAATGCATACCATAAGAGCTATTAGAAATTCTTCATCTTCACTACTGTAAAACACCTCTCTTCTATTGAACAAGTGCTCATAGCTCTTGAGGTATGCATTTTAGAGCCCATGTTTATTAGACATTTTTTCTTGTTTTGGTGTAAGAAGTCTGAGCCCAAAATATGTAAAGGTATTTTCAAACACTGTGAACGCCACCTTCGTCTCTGCTTGGGGACACTTTCCCGTCCCACAGTTTGAGAATATCCGCAATACGGCAACATACAACTAAGCACAGATACGTAGTAAATTCGGCATTGTAATGTTACTTTAGTGTATATTCACGTATCGCTGACCTTTCTATACACTCTCTAAAAGGATTCGTATTGCTGTGGAAAGAGGCGGATTCATTTCTAAGACTGGTGATCCTTGGAGGCTTTACGAGCAAAGGCCTCTATAATACCTTCAGCGAGGCCGTTTCAACTGAGGGAGCATTAGTATTCTAACTTCAGTGTTCTACGCACTACTTATGAGATCTAGGACTCAAACAAACGTCTCTCTCCTACAGTACGTCGCGTGAAGCGTTTAGCCTGCGATGGCGTTGGGTGAACCAGTTTCGGGTGGAATTCGCGCGCTGTATCAATGCTCGTCGATCTCGCTCACTGCTTAGTGGGCTGTCACCGTCATTCCCCTCCGTCAGCGCAAATGCCAAGCTGTTCGAACACCGTCTGAGGAGAACCACATGTAAGAGGGTGAAAACACAAAGAGCAATATTTACACGGCTCGGAGATGAGCGATATATGCAGTTTTCATCCCTTTATGCTACGGTTGAGGTCGTGGCTCACGGAGCACCAAAGAACTGGTGCAGGGTCCACGATGTACAGATACCCACCAAGTAGAAAACGCGCAGTATGTTTCTGTGACGTCTGCTTACGATATCACAACGTTTCCAAGGAAACCGGCGATGAAAGAGACGGCCGGACTCGTGTATCCTCTTTGAAGAGATAGGGAGAAGTAGACGTTGCGAGAGCTGGGCGCGTCTTAAGCAGTACACGGAAATATACTCGGTGGAGGCGTTCGCAGTCCCGTCTTCTACCTCAGAGATCACGGATACTTGTTAAAATCCTGTCCGCAGCAGACGGAGCAGCATCGATAAAAGCGGGCAGCCGCCTGGCAGCCGTCGCTCGCTTGTACAATGAATCTGATCCCCACCCGCCACCCTGCTTCCCGCCTGCACGAGACAAACTTTCAACAGAGCTCGGAGGGACCTTACCTGGATATAGACGTCTTTAATCATAACTTCGTTTCCTGTCGCCGGTATCATCGGACATTCTGAGCTCTCTAGCACAGCAGAGAACAAATATAGGTTTGAAAAGAAGCGTCCGTGCACACCAAACAGCTGGATATTTGTGCAATACTTCGATGCACTTCCAGCGTCCAATTTTTTTTGCCTAATTTCAAGATCTGAGCATTAAATATAAGCCATTTTGTTTTCTGAACAGTTTCCGAGAAGAAGATTGAAAATAATAATACAGAAACATAGTTCTTTTAATCACTTCTGTGTACGGCAATGGCATCTACATCTGCATCTGTACTCTGTTAGCCACTTTATGGTGTGTGGTGGAGGATGAAATGTAAACCATTGTCCCCCTTTTCGTGTTACAGTTGAGATATTTATGCGGAAGATGGGTTGTAGGTAGGCATCCGTGTGTACTAGAATTTCTCTAACTTCATCTGCATGGTCTTTTTACGAGATATACGTTGGAGAAAGAGAAATATCGTCTGCCTCTTCTAGTAATGTAAGCCCTCGGAATTTTAACAGCATAAAACATCGAGACGTACAATGCCTCTCTTGTAGCGTCTACCATTGGAGCTGGATCAGCATCTCCGTGAAGCTTTCGCGCTTACTAAACAAATCTGTGACAATACAGGTTCTCTTCTTTGGACTTTCACAATTTATTGTATCAATTCTGTTTGATATAGGTTCCAGACTGAAGAGCAATGCTCAAGTAATGGACAAATGTGGGTTCTATAAGTTACCTCTTTCGTGGGTAGCTTACACATCCTTATAATTCTTCCAGTGAATTTCCGTCTGGCAGTTGCCTTTCCTACAATTAGTTTGATGTGGTCGTTTCTTTTTAAAATCGTTCTGTACGCTCACTCTTGAATATTTATTGGATGTGACTGCCTCCAGTGATCATTCAGCAATAATTTAATCATACAATAACTGGGATTTTAGACTATTTATGTACACTGCGTTACATTTCTTTATGTTGATGTTCAACTGCCAATCTCTACGTCAAGCTTCGATCCTCTCTAGATCTTCTTGCGTTTACCTACAATTTTCTAGCGTTACGATTTCTCTGTATTCAAAAGAATCACCAAAAACAGCATCGTGGAGCTTTCGAAGATGTCCACTAGGTCATTTATGCATTTTATAAATACACTCCTGGAAATTGAAATAAGAACACCGTGAATTCATTGTCCCAGGAAGGGGAAACTTTATTGACACATTCCTGGGGTCATATACATCACATGATCACACTGAAAGAACCACAGGCACATAGACACAGGCAACAGAGCATGCACAATGTCGGCACTAGTACAGTGTATATCCACCTTTCGCAGCAATGCAGGCTGCTATTCTCCCACGGAGACGATCGTAGAGATGCTGGATGTAGTCCTGTGGAAAGGCTTGCCATGCCATTTCCACCTGGCGCCTCAGTTGGACCAGCGTTCGTGCTGGACGTGCAGACCGCGTGAGACGACGCTTCATCCAGTCCCAAACATGCTCAATGGGGGACAGATCCGGAAATCTTGCTGGCCAGGGTAGTTGACTTACACCTTCTAGAGCACGTTGGGTGGCACGGGATACATGCGGACGTGCATTGTCCTGTTGGAACAGCAAGTTCCCTTGCCGGTCTAGGAATGGTAGAACGATGGGTTCGATGACGGTTTGGATGTACCGTGCACTATTCAGGGTCCCCTCGACGATCACCAGAGGTGTACGGCCAGTGTAGGAGATCGCTCCCCACACCATGATGCCGGGTGTTGGCCCTGTGTGGCTCGGTCGTATGCAGTCCTGATTGTGGCGCTCACCTGCACGGCGCCAAACACGCATACGACCATCATTGGCACCAAGGCAGAAGCGACTCTCATCGCTGAAGACGACACGTCTCCATTCGTCCCTCCATTCACGCCTGTCGCGACACCACTGGAGGCGGGCTTCACGATGTTGGGGCGTGAGCGGAAGACGGCCTAACGGTGTGCGGGACCGTAGCCCAGCTTCATGGAGAGGGTTGCGAATGGTCCTCGCCGATACCCCAGGAGCAACAGTGTCCCTAATTTGCTGGGAAGTGGCGGTGCGGTCCCCTATGGCACTGCGTAGGATCCTACGGTCTTGGCGTGCATCCGTGCGTCGCTGCGGTCCGGTCCCAGGTCGACGGGCACGTGCACCTTCCGCCGACCACTGGCGACAACATCGATGTACTGTGGAGACCTCACGCCCCACGTGTTGAGCAATTCGGCGGTACGTCCACCCGGCCTCCCGCATGCCCACTATACGCCCTCGCTCAAAGTCCGTCAACTGCACATACGGTTCACGTCCACGCTGTCGCGGCATGCTACCAGTGTTAAAGACTGCGATGGAGCTCCGTATGCCACGGCAAACTGGCTGACACTGACGGCGGCGGTGCACAAATGCTGCGCAGCTAGCGCCATTCGACGGCCAACAGCGCGGTTCCTGGTGTGTCCGCTGTGCCGTGCGTGTGATCATTGCTTGTACAGCCCTCTCGCAGTGTCCGGAGCAAGTATGGTGGGTCTGACACACCGGTGTCAATGTGTTCTTTTTTCCATTTCCAGGAGTGTAGTAATGGCCCTGAAGTTTCTTGGCACATTAAAACTCCATGCCGGACCGAGATTCGAACTCGGGACGTGCTGTTAGGACGCGTCGTGAGCCGTGCTTGGGCAGCTCAGTTGGTACAGCACTTGCCCGCGAAAGGAAAGGTCACGAATTCTATTCTCGGTCCGGCACTCAGTTTGAATCTACCAGGAAGTTTGATATCAGCGCACACTCCGCTGCAGAGTGAAAATCTCATTCTGGAAACATCCCCTAGGCTGTGGCTAAACCATGTCTCCGCAATATCCTTTCTTCCGGGAGTACTAGTTCTGCAAGGATTGCAGAAGAGCTTCTGTGAAGTTTGGAAGGTAGGAGACGAGATACTGGCAGAATTTAAGCTGTGAGGAGGCGTCATGATTCGCTCTTGGATAGTTCAGTTGGTAGAGCACTTGCCCGAGAAAGGCAAAGGTCTCGAGTTCGAGTCTCAGTGCGGTACACAATTTTAATCAGCCAGGAAGATTCATATCAGCACACATTCCGCTGCAAATTGAAAATCTTATTCTAGTAGTGGTCTTATAACATTTCCTTTTAGCGTGTCCGAAGTTACTTTTACTTCTGAAGATACATCTGCGTTAAGACTGTATTTAACGACCTCGTTGTCGATGGACATTCCACACCTCTTCCTTCCTTCCTTCCTTCCTTCCTTCTCCGCCAGTCCGGAACCGTGCGACTGCTACGGTCGCAGGTTCCAATCGTGCCTCGGGCATGGATGTGTGTGATGTCCTTAGGTTCGTTAGGTTTAAGTAGTTCTAAGTTCTAGGGGACTGATGACCACAGCAGTTGAGTCCCATAGTGCTCAGAGCCATTTGAACCTTCTCCGCTAACAGTGACACGCTGTCTTCTATTTGCAAGGATCTCTTTAATTCAGCCACAAAGATGGTCTGATATTCCGTAATATCGTAGTTTGTTCATTAATCATGAGCTTGAAACTGTAGAGAACACCTTCCAGAAATTGGGGAATACGCCATCAATTTGGGGGCCGCAACCTGAGGTCTCAAAACTTTGGGGATATGTATGGAATAGTAAACAGATGCTTAAAATATCTGGTGCTCAACAGATACTGTTCAGCTGAAAAAATCGGAAGAAAGGAGCTGTGGCCTGTTTAAGGAACCGTTCGCCCGAAGTATATTAGGGAAACCGCAAGAAACTTAAATCAGGATGGTCCTGAAGAAGTGTGAATTCCACTCCACGAACCCAGAATTTACCAATGCGATACCTTGCTCCGTTAGTATCGCACATGAGTGAAATGTGGATAATGAACTAAGTATGAGAAAGGCACATTTAAACATCAGATACGGAAATGATTCAAAAAGCGAAACTGTGTAGAGACTCAGACACACCCATGAAAATGATACTAGAAAAAAAGTTGAATATCTGTTGCCTAAGAAATAAAATTCACGTTTGCAGAAGAATCTGAGGCGAAGAAATTACAAGAAAGAGTGGGGCAAAATACCTCTTAAACTTAAGAGGTGTGCACACATCACAATCCATAGCTGCAATGGATGACTGGATACGTCCAGCATCTTGGCTGTACCTATGAATAATAATAAACCTTTCTTCATCTTCTTTTCCCTGTTAGCAATACTACGAGGGTCAGTCAAATGAAAAGCGAACACTCGCCAAAACGGAACTACGGAATGCTTCCATTCAAAAGTAATCACCAGACACCTGTTTCGTAGAACGCGGTCGGCCGCTGACTGGCCCACAACCGTACCCACTCGTGCACTTCGTCGTCTTTCTTCAGGTCTCCAAGGCAGTAAACATCATACGGTGAAAGAAGAGACCTCTAACAGCAAACTTATTTTAGACTGTCGGATTCCGTTGACGATCAGGACGATTTCTTGGTCAAGAGGGAGTCGACCGTTCGTGCTATATGACCGTAAAATTGCATACGTCTTCTCCGGCAAGTGAGGTGAATCGCTCAGTTAGTGAATACGAGTTCTGAGATTTTGCGCATCCAGATACCAACTTTAATTTTGAGACCAAATATTTTTCTCAGTATTTGTCGTTCTCTGTCCTTGACGTCTACAATTTTGGGACGAAAAGGTTTTTCCATCCGTGCGTTACAAAAGTTTCTTCAGCCCATCGTTAGAAGCAGAATCACGGCTGCCGTGGGACGCACTCAGCTGGAGACGTCCGAATCAGGTAGAAAACTTATCGTGCCGTGACGCACGTTCACAAAGTGATTTATACTTCTGTATGCATGCAAACATATTCGACGAAAAAGCTGACCAACAACGTGTGCAGGCTGCCGAACGCAGCATATCTAGCTCAGCCAGAGCGGCTTTCCTTCCTCGCCAAGAAGAACGAAGGAATTGATGTCCAGGAACAATTCGAGTTAGAGAAAGGGTTGATATACTGCCGTGGAACTGCAGACTAAACGTAAGTAATGAAAACACGTTTTCTGTCAAATGTTGGTCAAAATTGGTCAGAAAATAAATTTTGGTTCGCCATATTGCATTAGCCAGATTGAATTTTGGGAATATAACTTCAGATTTGTGTTTCGCGACATTAGAAATAAATAATAACATGTAGTTTTTATGAAAATTGAACTGATAGTACATATAAAAGTTTTCCCTAAACTTTAAACAGATTTTTCTCAAGAAACAATTTCTCAAAACTTCGTGCTGCATAAAATAAAACCATTTCAGCTTATTAAATTCTACCTTTGACACCTGAAAAGTGAACACTTTTCTTGGGAGATTGTACCAATACTATATGAAATTTGTTGATATAAATTATTTTTGTAAAGCCATAAATAGATAAACAAACCATCAAAAATCGAAGTCCGAGTTAGCGCCATATCGTTAAATTTATGGTTATTTCATTGTGGCTAGATATAACGTCTCATAAATTTAATTTAGTATCGACTAATGTTATTCATTTTTGATTTCAGCTAACACCTGAGGGGTACACTGCAGGCAGTCTGCGTACTTCAAACTCGCTGGCCCTTGATGAGTCCATAATTACGGGAACCATCTTGTTTTTATTAAAAATCTAAAATAAAGTTAAAAGTATGGTCAATTATAATCCTCAAACAGATTCTTTGTATGTCTTTTCATTGTCTCAGAAAATTACTAACTTTGCATTTTTTTGCTCATTTAGATGAGAACCTGGCCTTAAGCTGGTAGTTAATGATGACGTCTCCGTTGCTTATAGTGTTCCTATCAGAACGCTTATGTGGTAGTGAAAGTTTGGCTTTGATGGGCAGCGATTTCTTGCTCTACATATTTCCAGGTAATTGTAAAGGTTTTATGGAATTTTTCTACTCGAGTTTTGTTAGCTACTCTTTCGATGCTAATGTTACCAAAAATTTCACCTCGATACCTGAAATTTGTAACTTGTGTGATGTTGCCATATATGGCTGCAAGTGGTGCTAGGTTTCGGCTTTTGGAATCAAGTGTTTGTTCGTAAGAAGTTTGGAGTGGTGATCCTCATGGAGTTTCTCAAATGCTGGGCTGACTTCCTCGGAAGTACGGATAATTATTGCTGGATCGTCAGAAAAAGTAAGGCACTTCATGTTGATTTGATTATCTTTTATTCCCACACTTATTCGAGATATTTCTTTCTCCCAAGTTTTGATGATGTTATCGAGCACAAGGTTGAGCAGGAGTAGGACAGTCCATCAGCCTGTCTTACTCTAGTTCTTATTTGAAAAGTTTCGTAAATTTCGCTTATGAATTTTACTTTAGAAAAAGTTTCTGTCAAAGTCTGTTCGATTAACATAGTTGTTTTGTTATCCACACCGTATTCTTCAAGTATATTAAACAGGGTGATGTAGTTCAAATGGCTCTGGGCACTATGGGACTTAACTTCTGAGGTCATCAGTCCCCTAGAACTTAGA
Source organism: Schistocerca gregaria (assembly GCF_023897955.1). Classification (NCBI taxonomy): domain Eukaryota; kingdom Metazoa; phylum Arthropoda; class Insecta; order Orthoptera; family Acrididae; genus Schistocerca; species Schistocerca gregaria. The sequence goes on from NC_064931.1 coordinate 566,112,870, forward strand.
ACGACTTAAACCTAACTAACCTAAGGACATCACACACATCCATGCCCGAGGCAGGATTCGAACCTGCGACCGTAGCGGTCGCGCGGTTCCAGACTGTAGCACCTAGAACCGCTCGGCGACCACGGCCGGCGGTGATGTAGTCAATCGAGTGGTAGGCGTGTTTGAAGAGCTGACGGTCGATCTAGATAGGGTGTAAAAAGCAGACTGACTATAGGAAGGAAAGAATTTATGAAAAAGAGAAACTTGTTAAGTCTTAATTAAGTCTGAATATGACTTTAAGTGCTGGAAAGTCTTATCTGAAAGAATTTGAAGTGTAGTCTTGTACGTACGTGCAACTTGGTCGATAAACAGTTCGGGCAAGGAGAGAAAAGAAGCTTTTGAAACTTGGTGGTACAGAAGAAAGTTGCTGATTATATGAGTCGATCGAATCACTAATAAGGAGGTACTGAATCGAATTGTGAGGAAAAGAAATTTATGGCACAAGTTGACTAAAAGAAGGGATTGGTTGGTAGGACACGTACTGAGGCATCAAGGAATTGTCAATTTGGTAATGGAGGTAAGTGTGAGGAGTGAAGGCTATAGGAGGAGGCCAAGACTTGAACAGGCCTACAGTAATCAGCATGAAACTGATACAGGGCGCAGTAGTTATGCAGAGATTAAGAGGCCTGAAAGAGATAGACCAGTGTGGAGAATTGCATCTTCCTACTGAAGACCACACCAACTACAACGAATACTATGTTACTGTTGTTATTATTATTACCATTAACTTATTATTATATACATTTACTTTTCATGTAATGTACATATTGTAATGTTAACTCATTAAGGATGTCAGGCTAACCCTGCATTGCTACTGGTGGGTCTCCCGGACCCTGACTTGTGTGAGCGATTCGTTTTCGTTAGGTTCACAACAGTGCACACGAGCAGCGTTCCTTGTAGCTTCTTACCTTACACAGCTGTGTCATCTGCTCGTTATGAGACGGCGGAAGTCCACTGTCTAGGAGTGCTTGTAGCGTGTTTGTGTCTGCCAGACCGACCATAGCAAGTACGTAAGTACTTGTTGAGGCTATAGGACCCAGAGTAGCAGCAATAGTATCGTTTGTCCCAACACAAATACGTTTGTAGCACACATTCAAATTGCTGAATCAGCGTATTTATTTCAGACGAGGGCTATAATGGATGTAACAGAAGATCTGTGTAACGATGCACTGCGAAATGAAATCGTTAGTGACAAATCAGGTGACGAAGGTGGAGACGTAGACGTCGAACTATATAGTGAACACGATACGGAAAGCGACGAAAGTGGGGATAACAGTGATAAATATCAGAACAATAAGAAATATTTTGTCGGAAAGGACAAGCGTACTAAATGGATGAAAGACATGCCTGCTCCTCGTATCAAAACGAGGTCACATAATACTGTGTGACATATTTCTGGTGTGAGGGGAAGGCCAAAGAATAAAAGGACAGAAGAAGAAATATGGCGGCTGTTTTTCACGAATGAAATAATGGATGAAGTAGCGATACATACTAACCAATGAATCTAATCCGCTAAGTCGAGATTCTCTTCTTGTCAGACGTTCATTCATGAGACAGATAAAGGTGAAATCGAAGCACTTCTTGGTCTGCTGTGTTTGGGTGGAATCTCCAAGGTTGGTAGGGTTAACTTAGAAGAAGTCTGGGACAGAGATGGAACAGGATTGGAATCATTCTACTCTACAATGACCCTACAGAGATTCAGGTTTCTGGCACAATGTCTGAGATTGGACGATAAGTCAACGAGGTGCGACAGCTGAAAAGAGGATAAATTGGCTCCTATACCAAATATATTTGATTTGTTCACCAAAATCTGCATAGCACACTATTCTCTTGGAAATATGTCATTGTAGATGAAATGCTTGTCAAATTTCCTGGACGATGTTGTTTTCGAATGTATATTCCTTCCAAACCTGGCAAATATGGTACAAAAGTGATCAATGTAGCAGATGCAAGAACGGCGTACATGTCAAATTTGGAAGTTTACTTAGGTGAGCAGCCAGATGGACCATATAAGTTGAGTAATCGTGCAGCTGATGTCGTCAAAAGGTTGTGTAATCATATTTCCCAAACATCAAAGAACGTAACGATGGATAACTGGTTTACGAGCTATGAACTGGCACTGTCACTTCTGAAAGACTATACATTAACACTTGGGCAGTAAGGAAGAACAAGACGGAATTTTCCCCAGAATTCGTGAACTCAAGAGGTAGAAATGGTTTTACAAGTATATTTGGCTTTCAGAAGACGTGCACATTAGTGAGTTATGTACTAAAGAAAAACAGATGCCTACTTCTAATGACTACTATGCACCATGACAACAAAATAGATGCAACAACTGGGGAAGAAATGAAGCCGAAGATGTTAATTCTGTATAATGCTACTAAGGGTGGGGTAGATTTAGTAGATCAGATGTGTGCCACCTATGATGTAGCAAGAAGAACTAGCAGGAGGCTGTTGGCCTTAGTCTTTTGCTTACTGAATGTAGCAGGCATAAATAGCCTCATCTTCAGAGATAATAACCAATGGGAGACCAAGAGAAGAGACATTCTGAAGTCGCTTGGGAAGGTTCTTGTCAGAGGTGAATTACCACACAGGGCTGGCAGTCAGCACATCAACCGACTTCTCAAAAGATCTGTTAGCAGACTGGTGGGGGGTCGAACAGCAACACGATACGAGTGTGAACCAGTGTACGGAGCCCAAGAGAGGACGGTTATATGGGTGTGAAGATAGCAAAACGCAATATATTTGTTACAAATGCTCTAAGTTTATGTGTTTCAAAAAACACTCAAGTTTAATTTGTAAAGACTGCATGTAGTAGCCTGGTGTGGTAAAACGACATGTGGAAACAGTACGTCCAGAAGACATTGGGGAGACTCTCTCTTTACTTACAACGTTTTCGTACATGTTTTCTACTCATCTGTTCATACCTGTGTTTGGTTTTCGTAGCTTTCATTGTTCTACTTTGTGTGCTATGACACACGACAGTCTCATTGTGTAACCATTTTTGTCCTCTACAGTATGCAAATGTTCGAATCACTGTCTTATTTGCTTACGTAGTAATAGAGGGCAAGAATTTACTCAAACCCAAAATAAAAAGTGTTTGGTTACTTCATCTAGACAACATACGTGAATGTGAAGCTCTTTTGTGCTCCCTATCCGTAACAAATCAGACTGATTCGCAGGTCGGGTATGTGAGACCCCTAGTAGCAACGGTGGTACAAACGAACACAGTGGCAACGAAGGTTTAAATAGACATGATGTCCTGAAGACCCTAATCTTTCCAGGGGAATTAACTGCATAAATAAATAAAGATTATGGAGAAGTCTAGACAGATAAAAAAAAACAAATGAGTACTGTAATAAGCAGGTGCTCTTTCCACATCGTAAATCAACAATGAGGTGACCTTGTAATACAACTACTGTATACCAGATATAAACAACGCGCGTTTTTCTCACAGACCAAAGAGACTGTATTTCCGGGAATCCTTTCGGAATCCAATTAAGTTAGATGGCCAACCGACTTTGTGGATGGGCAACTGGACGCCCAGGCTGGTGGACACGTCGTTGCATGATGGATGTGAGACGATTTGTCATAGGGCACGTTTCACTTGTAGGTCAGGCACGTGGCTGGCGTCACCACCACTGCAGAACAAAAAGTAAGCGGAAACTATGAGTAGTGCCGCCTGACAGTTTTCGCGGATGGCCGGCACCTGGGAGAACGAACCAGTGTTTATCGCCCCCGGAACCTCATTTCCAACAGGTTGCGGCGGCTGACAGCCGTTAAAAGGCACGCGCCATCGACACAGCCGTCGCCGTTGTATTGATGGGCGCCCACTGGTAAACACCGCTTCAACGACAGACACCGTCGGCTAGTCCTGGGCCGGCGTATATTCTTCCACTTCTGTGTACTGACACTCCAATTAAGGAAATCGCGCAGCTGTTGCAAGGCGAATTAAGATTTTGACTAGGAAAGGGTAGAATTCAGCGTCCCGCCGATGTCGAAGTCATTAGAAATGAAACACGAGTTCGGATTGGACAATAGACACGGCCGTGACAGCAGACCTTTTTTAAGGTAACGTTTGGACGTAGTGATTCAGAAAAATCATAACAATCGTAGATCAAAATCAGAGCCGTATAGGTTTTATGTGGAAACATTGCACATGCTTCAGACTAGAGATAGGGGTTATCCCTGAAACATCCGGTTTTCGGTTACATCTTTTTTTTTAACGCCAGATTACCAGGTTAACATGACTGTTAAAACGCTCCCGGCGGAGGTTCGAGCCCTCCCTTGGGCATGGGTGTGTGTGTTTGTCCTTAGGATAATTTAGGTTAAGTAGTGTGTAAGTTTAGGGACTGATGACCTTAGCAGTTAAGTCCCATAAGATTTCACACACATTTGAACATTTTTGAAAACCGCTTAAAATAAACCGTTCTAAAATGACCGATTTTAAGGGTTTTATTCGTATTATTTCCTGTAGTAATAGCATAAATAGAACTAAGGTTCAAAACCTTTGACTCCGTTTCAAGAAACATAGAATCAAAATATTGAATTAAATAGGCTCCGTCCACCATTCGTTCGTTTTCTCGAAAAGTGGTAGGTGGTTGAATTCAACATAAGATCGCTATTCTCCTATTCATTCCAATTTTTGGAACTTTGCTCGAAATACTTTTAGTCAGGGATCATACCACTACTTTGTCTTTACGAATAATCAGAGCTAACGAGTGAAAAATGAGGTGGAAGAACTATTTTTCGTGTTAATTTGTCCGTGTTCAAAGGCTACAAGCAGATAAAGGCGTATTGCGTAGACACAGGCAGCACATCAGCTACTTACTATTTTTGTTGTACACTGTGAATGAATTGTTAAGTTTTTAAATTATTTTCATTCCTCATATTATTTCATAGAAATGACAAATACATCTTTAATATTTTAAAGCAAATTAAGCACTATACTTCAGTGCTATGTCACTTCGTAAGCATTTCCAGACTAGTGTTGTTGCCATCCGGCAACACAACGAATGTCTGGCGACTACAGCGAGAAACTACCGTATAGACCAGACGGACACGCGTGCCTTAAGCTGTGACAATCGGAATCAAGAACATTATTGTCTCAACAATCCTGGACCAATTCTTATGCCATGTGTTTGTTGCTCGTTTCTGTCGGCATTGTTATTAAAACAGCACCGATCACTTTCCCCAGTTTCGATAATAATGCAGTATTTCAGACTAATGCAAATTTTACGAACAAAAATTATTCCCTTTTAAAAAAAGGTTTATCTATTTAAAAACGAAAAATTTGAGCAATGCTGCTGTGGCTAATTGACATTAAGGTTTTTTACTCGCTTATTAGTAAAAAATGAACACCTGTCATAACCGAAACCTAACAAATATCGAAAAATACCGTTTATTCAGAACTAAAACACCGGTATCGGTTTTAAACGGACGGTTTTTCCCCATCTTTAGTTCACAACGCTACATAGCTCGTTCATGCTGAACGATGGAGTTCTTGTCGCTACTTCGTTACAGTATTGTCGCACCTCAAAGGTCGGAGGGCGGGTCTTGTAGCAAATATACTATTTAATTGTTTGCCGATTTCTGCAGACTGACGAATGGAGCTAGAAGAGACGGTGGATGAAGCAAATGCGTACGGGATGAGTGATTTACTTCTCAGTACTTCTGCTGCTGCGAAGTTCGGGTTCCTATCTGCTTTGTTATTAATAACAAGAATTAAAAAACAAGGCTTCTCTGGCTGGTTGATAATATTGCGGCCGGCCGCGGTGGCCGAGCGATTCTAGGCGCTCAGTCCGGAACCGCGAGACTGTTACGGTCGCAGGTTCGAATACTGCCTCGGGCATGGATGTGGGTGATGTCCTTAGGTTAGTTAGGTTTAAGTAGTTCTAAGTTCTAGGGGACTGATGACCTCAGATGTTAAGTCCCATAGTGCTCAGAGCCATTTGAACCATTTGATAATATTGCGGGAGTTATTTGTTGTTGTGCCTGTAGATAGTTATACTCTTTTCTAGTCAGTTGAACCTTCGTGTAAACAACAGTATACTCTGTCAACAATCATCAGCTGTGTTCTTGAAGCATATGGTAATTTAATACCCCTGGAGGTAGTCGTTATTTACATTGAGGTTGGAAAAAATATGTTAACATTGCGAGGAATGCATGTTTGAGCATAAATGCTGATGCTAACTGGGCCTGCAAGTTGCGCTACTGCGCCTGTGCAATGTCCCCAACAAGTTGCAAATGTCAGTCGTGGCAAGAACAGTGTTCTGCATAGTTGTGAGTGCATTATGTCGGAGCTAACTGAATTCGATCGTGGGCCACTTCTTGCTGCTCATATGGTGGGTAATTACGTACCATGGGAGAAGAAGTGTTTGGTGTTCCAAAAGGTACCAAGCGATGATTTATGCCGCATAATGGGAAAACGGAAAAAAACAACATCTGCTAACTCACAACGCGGACGGAAGTTTGTATTGCGTGATGGTGACATACGGTCATTCAAGAGGATTGTGACGAAAAATGAGAGGACGACAGGTGCAAAAGTCACTGCAGAACAGAGTGTAGCACGCGCGAACCCTGTCAGCACCAAAACAACACGAAGCGGGCTCCATAGGCAGTGAATTGTAGAGCAAGCTGGAATTCCAAAACCACATATCAGTTGTGCAAATGCCCCCGACAGCAAAACGTGGTGGCTAAGCCATAAAACCTGGGCTATGTAGCAATGGAAGGTAATCATTTGGTGGGATGAGTCTTGTTTTACACTGTTTCCAACTTCTAGCCCAAAAGTGAAACATGGAGGGTTTTCGGTGATGATTTGGATAGCCACATAGAGGTATTCCACGGGCCCCATGGTTGCTCCGCAAGGTAGAATTACTGTTAAGGATTAAGTAACCATTTTGGCTGATCATGTCCATCCTACGGTACAATGTTTGTTCCCAAATGGAATGGTTTTGTGAGCAGAACGATGCATCGTCACATCTCGCCTGCCCACCACGATCACCAGATCTCAATATTATTGAGCCCTTGTGGTCTACTTTGTAGAGCAAGGTATCTGATCGCTATCCATCTCCATCATCGTTACCTGAACTTAACACTATTTTGCACGAAGAATGGTACAGGATTGTCTCGAAAACCATAGAGGATCTGTATTTAGACATTCCTTGATGACTTTAAGCTGTTTTGAATGCCAATGGGTTTTCTACAACGTAGTAGGCAATGGTAATGTGTTGTCCTTTTGGTGTTTCCATACTTTCGTCCAGTCCCCGTATATTAAGTATTTTGTTGTTATTATAGCGCGAAAGAAACTCGACCACATGTTAAAGCATCGAAAGACTTAAGTGTCTTTGCACATCACCGTCCTAAACGTTTAATCCGCGTAGTTCTCGCATCGAAACTCACTGGACAGACAGTTTCTCACAAATTGCAAAATTTTCTGAATGTAGATAGAAACAATTGCAGAAAAAGAGTATGGAGGGAGAGGTGTGCTGTACACAGCTTTGGCAGGTCTGCCGGTAGCACAGGATCACCTCGTTACCATTACGATCAAAATTATCTGACGGATCGCAGGTTCGAATCCTGCTTCGGGCATGGATGTGTGTGATGTCCTTAGGTTAGCTAGGTTTAGGTAGTCTTAAGTTCTAGGGGACTGATGACCTCAGAAGTTAAGTCCCATAGTGCTCAGTGCCGTTTGAACCATTTATCTGACGGGGATTTGAACTACGCTTCTCTAGAATACGAGTCCAGTGTATTAACTACCGCATTAGCTGAGCAGCACATGTTAAGTTTGGCATGGTTCGTTCTTTCGTTGTGTAACTAAACCTTTTGTCAGGGGCACATTATATTCTTGATTGCAGTTTCGTAGGTCACATTTCATACTAATTAACAGGGCATCATCTAGTGAAACCGAAGTGATATCTGGGACTCCCCAAAGAAGGGTTGTTAGTCCTATGCTATGCTTAATCTATAAGGGTATAAACGATTTAGAAGAAAATCTGAGCACCCCATTTACGTAGTTTATTGGGAGATAATGCTGTCTTTTACCGTCTAGTAAAGTCATTGGAAGATCAAACCGACCAGCCCGGGTACCCATGTGTGTTGAAGAGAGCGCTTCCGGGACGGAGAGGAATGTAGACCCCGGGTCGAATCCGCCTGGAGGAGTAACGATGAGGTGTCGGTGTGCCGGCCAGCTTGCGAGTGAGTTTTAGGCATTTTCCCTCAAAAATGTTCAAATGTGTCTGTATTCCTAGGGGACCCAACTACTGAGGTTATCGGTACTTGGACTTACACATTACTCAAATTAACTTACGCTATTAACAACACACACACCCATGCCCGCGGGAGGACTCGAACCTCCGGCGGGAGGGCTTTCCGACATCCCAATAGGTGAATGCCGGGATGGTTCCCATGTTTCGCCTCATATACACGCTACGCAAACATTTAGATAAAACTTTCTCACATTTCTACACAGAATTTATTCTATACGCAGACAGATTTGGTACACTGCTTCTCCGGCGGGGGAGGGAGTCGGATGTTCGTGAGCAGAAGAATAATGACCTTAGCTGGCTCGTCTCCTGAAACACTTTCTCCGCATCAAACGAATTACGAAATGATTTAGACAAGATATCTGCTTGGTGCAATAAGTGGCACAAAAAAGTGTGAGGTACTTACGAATGAGTACTAAAACAGTTCCGTCCTCTTAAATATTTAGGGATTTCAACTATAAACAACTCAAACTGTGGCCATTACACAGAAAATGTTGTGTGGAAGTCGACCTATAGACTAGATTTTATTGGTAGAAGACTTGTAAGGTGCCACAAATCTACAGAGGAGACTGCTACGCTTGTTCGTCCTCTTCTGGAGCTCTGCTGCGTGGTGTGGGATCCTTACGAGATAGGATTGACCGACGAAATGGAAAAAGTTCAAAGAAGGTCAGCTCGATTTGTATTATAGCGAAATAGGGGAGAATGTATCACGCATATGAAAAGTAACTGCGGGTGGCAATCTCTAAAACAGACATTTTTCGTCGCGGAGGGATCTTTCGGCGAAATTTCAATCACAAACTTCTTTCTCGGAATGCCAGAAAGCTTTCGTTTCGGCGAAAGCTTTTTTTTCTTTTAGATCACCAACTTTCTCCTCCGGATGCCAGAATATTGTGTTGACTCTGACCTACATACGAAGAAAAGTCCATCATAATAAACTAACAGAAAATAGAGCACGCGTTTCTATTGGAGAGTGGAACGGTAAAAAATAGTTTGAAACTGGTTCCCGAACTATCTGTCGAATACTGAAGTGTGTGCTCATGTAGATGTAGATCGCATTACAGCATTGTAAAATCTGTGCGAAATTTTATCAGTGGATCCTTTCATCTCTATAAAATGAGAACAGTGTCAACAACTGACGAAGAAATTTATATCCCACTCTGATGGTGTAAAGTTTACGATGGTGCATAATTTTGGTCTTATTGGTCCTCTGCTTTTCTTGATTCAAATAAATGATATGTTACAAAGATGATAAATTATTTAAACTTTTACACTTTGTATATCAAACACTCGTGAGTAAGGAACTCACGATCGAGCGACGTGACGTAATGGTTAGCCCTCTGGGATCGCATTCAGGAGAATGACGGTTCAAATGCGTGGCCAACTATCCAAATTTATCTTTTCCGTGATATACCAAAGTCGTTCCACCGAAATGCCGAGATGGTTCCTTTGAAAGGGCACGGCCGACTTCCTTCCTCATCCTTGACACATTACGAGCGAGTGCTCCGTCTCTAATGACACAGATGTCGACGGGACGCTAAACTCTTATCGTCCTTCCTTCTAAAATTGAAACAGGGATTGAGCACTATACAATATTGTGTGAAACATCGGCAGTGCATTAAAATACAGAACATTTGAAAGAGCGCATTTCATTTTGACAATATGATTAAATAATTATTGAAGTTGGACATTTTAAATTTGTTGGGTTGTAGACAAAAGAAATGTTTTCTTAGTAGTTCCACACTTAAGCAGAAATTGAGCGCAAAAATTTTAATATTAGAGTAATTACCATGGTTACGCACAGTGAAACGCGAAAGACAATTGCTTTTTTCACTCATTTATGTGTCATGGTGTCAATCTATGGGGCATCTCTGTGTGTTCATAAGGATATTCTTAACTCAGAAAAGAACGATTCGTGTTGAAAGGTAGCGCAGTTTGTGCAGTTCAGAGTGCAAGGTTATAAGAACTCCACCACTGCAGCCCAATTTCCTTGTGAGGTTTGTAGTGTATAGTGGTAAGACATTCGGGAGAAAGCAGTTCGAATTTCCGACAGGCAATTAAATTTCAGTTTTTCCGACATTTCGGCAAACGACGGGATTGTTCATTTGAAAGTGGTCAGGTGATTCACTTCCCCATTTAGAGTTTCTAATGACCTCGTCGACTGGACGTTAAGCCCTAATTTTCCAGCCGGCCGGAGTGGCCGAGCGGTTCTAGGCGCGACAGTTTGGAACCGAGCGACCGCTACGGTCGCGGGTTCGAATCCTGCCTCGGGCGTGGATGTGTGTGATGTCCTTAGGTTAGTTAGGTTTAAGTAGCTCTAAGTTCTAGGGGACTGATGACCTCAGCAGTTAAGTCCCATAGTGCTCAGAACCATTTGAACCATTTTGAACCTAATTTTCCTTCAATATAGTCAATAATACTGACTCGTTCAAAAACAAGTGAATCATTCTCTTAGTCAACATCAATAAAATAAAAAAGAATTGGTTCTTGGAAAACTCTTCCTTACCCACTGACTGTTCTACACACTCCATTTTTAGTACACTTCTAACAGTAATGACAGATCTGAATGTTAGCATACAGACTTTCTCAGAAAAAATATGTGAAAAGACGTCTATATGGAATACATTTTCGGCTCTGTGCGAGAGTTCACACACTCCTTTTGCATGATGCAGCACTCGTATATATGTATAAGCGAAATATGTTGCTGAATTTACTATACGACTTTCAAGAATGTATACTAGGCAATGAATAGTTGGCGTATTTATTCGCAGTGGAAATCAGTATAACGCTAACGTTCCTAGACTGATTTAGGCGATGAGAAGGTTGGAATTTTCGCTACATGGGTTTTTCAGATATGCCACTGTAGAAGGCATCTCGTGCGGTAACACTTCTAAAGGGGATAACTGTTAAAATACGAATGATGTCTGTCGAGATCGTAGTCTTTAGCAACTGAAGAATGAAGCAGCTGCGGCCTACTTGAAGGAACCTTGTCGGTCGTAGCTGTGTGTCACAGAGGAATTGAAGGAACACGACGTGCCACACATTTGAGCTCTATTTCTCCAACACAGAATCACTGTTGTAAATGCTGCTCCACAAGGATTGATGGACATCGATAGTCATATCGGTGATAGCAACTGGGGCGATGCTAAGGTTGTTAAGTTATTTTAAGGTTCTTTCACTAGAACTGAAAAATTTGTGTAGTCCAAAAATAAAAAATAATACACGAGTTGATGAAAAATATACAAACACCGGGGCAGAATATTATAGATCAAGTTAACATCGGCGCTCGATGCTATGGAGTTAAACCAACCGGGAACTGCTCTTACTGTGTGTGTACTCCCGCCCGAAATTCTTTCCTGACCTGACACAGGTGTTATATGAGGTGAAGGAAAGACTTGGGCGCCTGTGGTTATTGACCAGCCATCCCAGCGTGACCTCAGCACTTCACTTTCCTGCTTCGGCTAGCCTCTGTTCCAGTACGTGTATGATTAATCTCAATGACCGCTACAGAATCAAGCCTCTTCCTGAAATCCTCTGTTTCTCGATTCCACCTTTGCTCCACAACGCGAAATAGAAGTGGGAATAAATTTGACGGCAAGCACAGCTGTCTTCAGTCACTTGGGAGTCAACTGCCGGCCGTAGTGGCCGAGCTGTTCTAGGCGCTACAGATTGGAGCCGCGCGACCGCTACAGTCACAGGTTCGAATCCTGCCTCGGGCATGGATGTGTGATGTCCTTGGGTTACTTAGGTTTAAGTAGTTCTAAGTTCTAGGGGACTGATGTCCTCAGAAGTTAAGTCCCATAGTGCTCAGAGCCATTTGAACTATTTTTTTTTTTTTTTTTTTTGGCAGTCAACTGCTTGCTAAACTGTGATGTTCTCTTCTTCGTTGGGGTTCTCACGCAGTTTTGTTTAATGGTTTAAAGGACATTTCAATTCATTTTATTCCGCATCAGCGTACGTACTGTCAGAGCGATTACATGGTGTATGTGCACGGTAGATAATATGGATATTTATCTCTCCTTTGCCTATCAAACTCCAGAATGGCGGGAAGAAGTCTCACTCTATGTCTCGAAAACTCACCCGTCCGACATCTTAATTTAGATTCTCCGTGGTTTGTCTACACTGCTTCGGCAAATGCGGTACGAAATCTTGATGATTTTCCTCGTGTTTTGAAGGCAAAATATGCAAAATTTCATCAAGATCCGAATAAAACTGCAGATTTGTATGAATTACAAACGAACAAACGGCCACTGTTCTGGATTTTACCAAAATTCTCTAATATTTCTTCGCCTATTTACTTCAAATTTCCACACGATCTTCCCATGAACATTTTGGCGGACATAGGCTATTTACTTTTTAATATACAGTTTCATTGTACAAATGCTTGGCATATATACATGGTGAGCACAAAGTCTTGCCCTAATTATAAAAAAAAAAAAAATTATAATAGAATAACCGTTTGACATAATAAGTTACATCTGATGTAGTTACATAGGTTAGTTTTACAACTTTTTTTTTTAGACCACTTACGTTAGTAAACCTCAACGTGTGCTCCCTTGGTAGCTCGGAGAATGTCATGGCGGTATTCCACTTCCCGTCAGTTGTTTCGTAACATGTGTTCTGTCACAGTACCCACAGCAGCTTGTATCCTAGCCTTCAGTTCGTCGACGTCAGCAACTGGTGTGAGGAAGACTCTCTCCTTGATATACCCCCAGAAAAAAAGAGGCAGGGAGCGTAATAGCTGGAGAGCAGGGTGGCCAGGGTGTTGCACTGTTCCTTCCGATCCACCGATCCGGACATGACTCCCCCCTCCAGACATTACGCCCCATGACTTTTTTTCTGGGGCTATATCAAAGACAGAGTCTTCGTCACACCAGTTGCTGACGTCGACGAACTGAGGGCTAGGATACAAGCTGTTAAGCTAGGATACAAGCTGCTGTGGGTACTGTGACAGAACACATGTTACGAAACACCTGGTTGGAACTGGAATACCGCCTCGACATTCTCCGAGCTACCGATGGAGCACGCATTGAGGTTTACTAACGTAAGTGGTCTTAATGAAACTAGTAACACTAACCTATGTAACGGCATAAAACGTAAATTATTATGTCAAACGGTTATCCTGTAATAAATTGTTATAATCAGGAAAAGACTTTGTGCTCACTCTGTATAATAAAGGAGAAACGTCGTTACGACCAATTTGCTTTAAATTTTTAAATTCAGATGAAACAATTAATTTGAAGAAAATTAATGAAAAGTTAAATGGCCAACAAACAAGAAACCATTCCGAGGTATTCAGTTATTCACCGCCAGTCACAATCGGTGATGGTACTAACAAATCTCTTCTCTACACTATCACCGTTTTATATTCTTCTTAAAAAAATTGATTTATATTTTAACCTTAAATCATTGTTTTTTGAAAAGTATTATTCTTTGTAAATGTTGTAGATAAAAGAAAAGAAAACGGCAAAAAGAGTACGACCTGTTTTAAAACATCAGGTGACAGGTCTATATTTTGGCAACAAATAAAGAAGTAAGTATGCCGGTGAAACCGAAACGCATTGTCAGGAAGGAACGGAAACGAGAATAAGAAAGAATTGGACGATTATTTCTTGAAAGTGAACTGAAGTCAAATGGCACGAAATAAGTGTACTTTAAGTCTAATTTTTTAAATAATTTGTCAGTTTCTGGCGAGTAAAGCGCAAGTAACGCAGCGGGCATTCAAAAGTGACGTGTAGCATATTTTGTAAACATTCTCCGTCTACCTGTAGAGCCAAATTTGCGTAAAACATTTCACCTTCTTCCATACGAACAGCTGAATGTAATAGGCACCATGCTGCCAGAGATTGTGTCGAAGTCTGCACTGGTGGTGGCAGCGCTGTGGTAGGAACGTAAATAATTCAGCGCATTTCTCTGTCTTCTCAGCGTCGAGAGTGCGCTTTCGCGCACTACTAAGACTACAGAAATTACCTCGGTTGAAGCAGTCCTCCCACATTTTAATTGGCACCATCTCTTTATTAAAAGAGTCTCAGTACGTAGACGCACGGGATAAGATTTTACTTTCATCAAACATTATTCTGTGTTTATTTGTGAGATTGTTTTCAGCAGTAGCTGATTTTTCAAGTTCACTATTTTTAATGTGCTATAAATGGTCATAATAGCAACCACAACAGTCAATTGTTTCTGACGAAGACCTTGGAGTATTTCCTTGAAAGTTCGAGATTTTAACCAGATTTGACGCGACAGGTAAACCGAAAATGCTTTACGCGAGAAACTTCTATGTCATAACAATAAATAGTAGTTTACGATAAAAAAAGTGTGTTTTGGATAAGCCGTGTTTTTCGGTTACTCGTGCGGTCTAGAGTCAGTATTATCGTGGATAATCGGGAGTCTGCTATATTTGGCTCTTTCGCACGTTTCACAAGGCGTTACAGTAATTCTGGAAATATAGGCAGAACATACAAGTAAGTGTTGGTACAGAGTACGCTTTTCTGTGGCGAGTGTACTGTGTGTCCGCCGCTGCGGCGCTGCAAAAAGGCGTGTCTCATTGTGATTCTATCCAGCGTCGCTTTACGCTCGCCGCAGCCGCAAAAGACCGCAGCGCTTCTGAAACCGAACGCTGACGAGCCGCCTGTCCCAACAGAGGCCGGACGCTGCTCCAGTTCTGACAATCGTCTTGCATGCTGGCATCCGCGTAAGCCGAAGTTTCGTTTTCTGGAAGCCATTTCCTTTCCTTTTGAAAATAAAGTTAAATGTTGATGCAGCATGTAAGTGACTTCTTTCTCTTGCCCGCGTGACACTCTTTAACAAATTTTAGGCGTTGTATTTTAGAGACGGAGGCTGTTAGTGACGTTGGCGTTCAATAGTCTGGAAGCGTTAATAACGGTTTGTATAGCTCACCGATCAGTTTGGATGTTATTCTTTCTGCGATATTGTCGTTAACACAGTCCAGCAACATTTCGAGCAAGAGATTTACATGAAGGCGACAACAGTAAATAGCATACAACACATTCTAACGCTGCAAGAAAATTACAGGGGATGGACAAAAATATGGAAACACGATACATTAGCGTGTCTTACACGGTGTAGGAGAACCGTTGGCATTCAAAACAGCTTCCAGTAGTTTCGGAATGTCCTGTGTGGTTTCCAACGGAATCTTATACCACCTACTCTTCCTGCAAAATAGTGGTAGGTGGAGGTAACGATGATGCAGATGGCACCCACCTCTCCAAAGTAGGCCACAAAGGCTCGATAATATTGGGATCTGGTGACTGTGGTGACCACGGTAAACGCTACAACTGAGCCTCGTGTTCACAATACCAGTCAGGGACAGTGTGATCTGTGGGAAGAGAGGCCCTATCGTCTTGTAACACAGCTTCACAACTGGCGAACTAACGTTGTACAATGGGATGAACCAGATGAGCCAAAATGGTCGCGTAATCCTTGGCAGTAATGCTACCGTGACGTTCATCCAATATCCCGACATGCTAGCCCAAATCATCACCAAACACCTGACGTATCTCACTCTTATGTTGTAGGATTTTACAACATGTTTTTTGCTCACGTATCATGTCATTTCTGGAAATCCAGAATCTTTTCTGTAGGAATCAACATGGATTCCGGAAACAGCGATCGTGTGAGACCCAACTCGCTTTATTTGTTCATGAGACGCAGAAAATATTTGATACAGGCTCCCAGGTAGATGCCATTTTCCTTGACTTCCGGAAGGCGTTCGATACAGTTCCGCACTATCGCCTGATAAACAAAGTAATAGCCGACGGAATATCAGAGCAGCTGTGTGACAGGATTGAAGAGATTTTAGCAACCAGAACACAGCATGTTGTTCTCAATGGAGAGACGACTACAGACGTAAAAGTAACTTCTGGCGTGCCACAGGGGAGTGTTATGGGACCATTGCTTTCCACAATATATATAAATGACCTAGTAGATAGTGTCGGAAGTTCCATGCGGCTTTTCGCGGATGATGCTGTAGTATACAGAGAAGTTGCAGCATTAGAAAATTGCAGAGAAATGCAGGAAGATCTGCAGCGGATAGGCACTTGGTGCAGGGACCGGCAACTGACTCCTAACATAGACAAATGTAATGTATTGCGAATACATAGAAAGAAAGATCCTTTACTGTATGATTATATGATAGCGGAACAAACACTGGTTGCAGTTACTTCTGTAAAATATCTGGGAGTATGTATAGGGAACGATTTGAAATGGAATGATCATATAGAATTAACTGTTGGTTAGGCGGGTGACAGGTTGAGACTCATTGGGAGAGTCCTTAGACAATGAGTCCATCATCAGAGGAGGTGGCTTACAAAACACTCGTCCGATCTATACTTGAGTATTGCTTATCAGTGTGGGATCCGTACCAGGTCGGGTTGACAGAGGAGATAGAGAAGATCCAAAGAAGAGCGGCGCGTTTCGTCACAGGGTTATTTGGTAAGGGTGATAACGTTACGGAGATGTTTAGCAAACTCAAGTGGCAGACTCTGCAAGAGAGGCGCTCTGCATCGCGGTGTTGCTTGCTGTCCAGGTTTCGAGAGGGTACGTTTCTGGATGAGGTATCGAATATATTGCTTCCCCCTACTTATACCTCCCGAGGAGATCACGAATGTAAAATTAGAGAGATTCGAGCGCGCACGGAGGCTTTCCGGCAGTCGTTCTTCTCGCGAACCATATGTGACTGGAAGAGGAAAGGGAGGTAATAACAGTGGCCCGTAAAGTGCACTCCGTCACACACCGCTGGCTGGCTTGCGGACTATAAATGTAGATGTAGATGTTATGACGTAATCTCTGCCAGAGGTTGGAAACTAGAGTGAAAAAAGACTCATCCGACCAAATTAATTTCTTCCGTTGCTTCATAGTCCAGGTTTTATGGCTTCGGTATCACGTTTTCCTGTGACGGGCATTTCCATAACGGATGTGTGGTTCTGAAATTCCAGCTCGCTCTGCAGATCCCTACTTATGAGGTTCCCTTCGTGTTGGTTTGGTGCTGACAGAGTTTGCCAGTGCGACATTCAGTTCTTTTCAGCTGTCGCCCTCTTATTCTTTGTCACAACCCCGCAGTGCATACTTATGCGTTGTGAGTTAGCGGACGCCTTTTTTTCCGCTTTCCCTGTACGCGGTATAAATCATCGATATGGTGCCTCTTGAAACACCCAACGCTTTGGCTACCACGGTACGCAAGCACCCACCGTGCGACCACCAATTTGCCCAAGATCGAATTCACTTACCTCCGACATAATGGGCTCACAACCATGCGGAATGCCGTTCTTGCCACAACTGACATTTTCAACGTATTGAGGACATTGTACAGGTGCCATTCGGGGTCAAATACAACAGGCTTGGCTAGCATCTGCATTTATATTCAAGCATACATTTCTCGCTGTGCTTCCATTTATCTGTCCAGCTTTTGTGTGATACACACAACATAAATCCATATATTTAACAATGCAACAGAAGTCAGGTACCATTCTCAGTTTAAGCTAATAAAACATTTAAATGATTATTTTCACCCTCTATTTCTTACGTCTATCGTACAACTGTTGTCATCAAAAAGAACCTCGCTATAAGGAGAACAGAACAAGACGAGCGTGACGCACGCAGCCCAAACTATCTCCCGCGAAACACGCAGGAGAATGGGAACATATGGTTTCGCTTTTTTGATTGTACATTTGAGTATTACAGTCGTAGACGTAAATAACACCACTACACGTGTCTAAATTGTATGTAGTGCTGCCTCGCCCAAAAATTACAATAGTGCCTGCGGGAACTCATCAGTGCCACGTAAACAACTTTAATCACTACAAAGTTCAAAATCGCTCATAAGAACTGCTTGCATTTCAGTTATCTAAAATTTAAGTACAATTTGATAAATACTTCCCATTAAAGCGGTATGACAATGCTCACTCATAGTGGCCGAGGCATGCTTTTCTTCACAGAAAACTGGCATAACGAGACCACGTGTTCCAAGTACTGAGATGCGTGCGCGCGACCTCGTGTGTGTGTGTGTGTGTGTGTGTGTGTGTGTGTGTGTGTGTGTGAGTGTGTGTGTATGTGTGTGTGTGTTTCTTCATACCGAGTTACTAACTACGTCTCCAAAATAGGAAAAGTGAAAATCCTAATTAACTGGAACAGATAATACGAAGACCTATACCAATTGTCATCAGAATCGCAAAACTGACGCAGAGCTTTTAAAAGAATAGCAACCCACGGAATTATCACCACCGCTGGAAACAATCCAACACCATGTGGTCAACACTATGCAAATGGAAATAACACAAACATTAACAGCAAGTGGGAAGTGGATCTGTCGATTCGAAATTGACAACGGCGCTATTATTAATATATGAAATAATTAACAGGGGCTGATTCTTACTTTCTATATGAATCAAACTGTAGACTTGATGTAATTTTAAATGACGCACTCACTAACACGATGCACACTAAAGTAAGACTTCACACAGAGAGAAAATAAAACAAACTGTAATAGTAAAATAGTGGAGTAAGAGAAGGTTGAAGATGATGTAAGCCCCAATGTGACTGTTATAAAATAAGGTAAGAAAAAATACAGTGAAGGAAAGAGGTAGTAAATTTGTTTTTAACACTGTGAAACAAACGGTAATGGCGCGTAATCGTATGAGACAGTGTTTTCAGCACCTAGCAGAGTTCGAAAAGGGTCTGGTTGTGGGTCTCCATTTGCCAACGGCCTTGCCGCAGTGGTAACACCGGTTCCCGTCAGATCACCGAAGATATGTGAACACAAAATAAGCAGTCTTGCATATGCGGATGACTTCGTTGTGATGGCAGATTCGATTGAAAGTTTGCAAAGTAATATTTCAGAGTTAGATCAGAAATGTAAGGACTATGGTATGAAGATTAGCATATCCAAAACGAAAGTAATGTCAGTGGGAAAGAAATATAAACGGATTGAGTGCCAAATAGGAGGAACAAAGTTAGAATAGGTGGACGGTTTCAAGTACTTAGGATGCATATTCTCACGAGATGGCAACATAGTGAAAGAACTTGAAGCAAGGTGTAGCAAAGCCAATGCAGTGAGCGCTCAGCTACGATCTACTCTCTTCTGCAAGAAGGAAGTCAGTACCAAGACTAAGTTATCTGTGCACCGTTCAATCTTTCGACCAACTTTGTTGTATGGGAGCGAAATCTGGGTGGATTCAGGTTACCTTATCAACAAGGTTGAGGTTACGGATATGAAAGTAGTTAGGATGATTGCAGGTACTAGTAGATGGGAACAATGGCAGGAGGGTGTTCACAATGAGGAAATCAAAGGAAAACTGGGAATGAACTCTACAGATGTAGCAGTCAGGGCGAACAGGCTTAGATGGTGGGGTCATGTTACACGCATGGGAGAAGCATGGTTACCCAAGAGACTCATGGGTTCAGCAGTAGAGGGCAGGAGGAGTCGGGGCAGACCAACCAAGGAGAAGGTACCTGGATTCGGTTAAGAATGATTTTGAAGTAATAGGTTTAACATCAGAAGAGGCACCAATGTTAGCACTGAATAGGGGAACATGGAGGAATTTTATAAGTGGGCTATGCTCCAGACTGAACGCTGAAAGGCATAATCAGTCTTAAATGATGATGATGATTCAGACATTGTTATTGTTTTCAACGTACCATAGCAGTGCACAGGAAGTTAGACTAACAATTTGATGCAGGATACTTGTCGTCTCTAAATAGGGAAACTACCTGAAACTGGCCTAAACAAACTACCTAAGCTATAGCGTATGCGCGTCGTGCGAAATTTTCAATACTCACGCTCTGTCTTTGTGCAAACCCTAAGTCCTGGAGAAAAAGTGAATAGGGCCTTTTTCGCGGGAAATTTAATGTAGTTTAATTTTGTACTGCGACACGTTTTCGCTGGAGGATGCGGTCTTCGAGCTATTCAAGAATAACGTACAAAAGTGGCGTTAAATGTGTTCTCTTTAGGAAACATTTCGGAATGGGACATATGTTCGAAGAAATTTATTGTCCAGA
The DNA here is from genome assembly GCF_023897955.1 of Schistocerca gregaria. NCBI lineage: Eukaryota > Metazoa > Arthropoda > Insecta > Orthoptera > Acrididae > Schistocerca > Schistocerca gregaria. The sequence goes on from NC_064931.1 coordinate 566,133,185, forward strand.
ATAACTAACGTTGTCACACCTCAAAGCATGTACGTTTCTTCTTGACTATCCGCGTATATTCTTTGAACTACTTTTAGATGTAAATCAGAAAAATTAAGCAGCAGACATTTTGCAACATTTACTACAAAATATAATGTTTTCCTTATATTAAATCTTCACGCGTATTACAAGAACGTGAACATGCGATATTTACGTTAATGATATGAATGATTTTTTCATGTTTCTATAGACGAAAGTAATATGCCCATTTTTTAAAAATTAGACTCTATACATAAGAAACTAAAAATGAAAGGCAAAACACATCTTTTCCTCTCTTAAAATTAAAAAATATAGCTTCGATCGAACAAAGTGTTGTCCCTGTTGGAATCTTAGATATAGTTTTAAAACAGTCTGTATTTAGGTATATTTTCTTTGTAGCTTTATATATTTTCCCAATTGTCTTGTTCTATCAGGTGAGTGTATAACTGACTTGAAAATTACGAGAATCATACGCCGAGAATTGTGCACTTACTGTCCATATCTGGCTCTTAGATGATATTTAAGACTCTAATGTCGCACTGAGAAACAGTTGATAAATTCCAAATTATCAATGTTGTTTGGTTTGGCGAGAAAAAGTAAAAGATCAAATAAGCCAAGCGAAGCCATTGTCTTTAGTGTCAGGGAAAAATTTCCAATCTTGTCGCAAAACTTGGTACGCGTTTATCGCGTTTATGGCGATTCTCGTGATGACAGAGGGTAATCGTAGAGAACGGAGATGGGGATGGCTGGGAAAGGACGTGGATCCAATGTGTTAAACACTACATTTTCTCGGTAAATGTAGTCGCTGGAGATGTCTGTTCTAAGAAATGCTGTCAGAGTTCGGTTGGAGTGACAGACGATTAATCCTGAACATCTGCTACCGCCAAAGTTGATAAACGGAAGTCGGTGGTACCAGGAACGGTGCGTGTTTGTGCCCTAGTTGCAACACGCCACCACAACTCACAGGACAAATATTGCCTGCTAGCCATTCTGACTCTTTCCATTCATTAACGCATTTCAGCAGCATTTTGCTACGTAACTGGTCTACATCTCTTGGGCGCAACAAAGTCGCATGTGCCATGCTGAGGCTTTTAGAATGAATTCCGACCTATGGTAGTTTACTTTCTTAATATTCTCCATCTTTCCACCCACATACTTGACTTCTTTTTTTTCAATCAATTTAAATTTATGGTGTACACTGTAAAACTGCTTTACGACTTTTATATCGGTACGCATGCGCTACTAATATGGTCTAAAATGTCGCGCATAAAAACGGGATTCTTTTGTCATAAAAAAGTAATGTCAAGTACTTGGGACATTCCTAGTGCTAGAGACCATTTGTATACCCAACAGAAGGATTGTTTCAGTGTCACTGTCCTACCGTGCCGGATTGGTTTTTGAATATTACACACATCCTCCAGCATAGGAGTATGGAGCAAGTCCGTTGGCTCTTTTTGCACTAGATATGGTCTACGGTGTGCCTTAAGTGGCTTATGGAGGCACCATTTAGTTCTTGGGCGGTTCCTGAGAAAACCCGAAAAAAAGCGTTTCACCATTTTTGTCAGCGGCGTGTATCTAAGTAACTAACAGGTGTAATTTGCTCAAATTTTAACGGTGCATTCTCTAAGCATTTATCTAGATATTCCGTCTTCTCGTTTTCAAAAATGTTTATCCGTTATCGGGAAATACCCAAACAGCATGGTTTTCAGTTACCAAAACCGAGCCGTGGATTTCACGACGGATATGCTGAAATTTGTACGATGTATTTCTAAGCTCTTGTTCTTGAATAAACTTGAAAATTTTCTTTACGCCTTTATCCGTTTCCGAGTTACACAGGTTCAAATTTACACTACTTGTTCACGTAAAAGCTGGTGCGAGGCGAAAATGTTGTTTATAAAGTGACGTCGCACGGAGAAATATAATGTAAAGTGTCTCCATTACCATCAGAAGGGCTCTGGAAACACCATGTTGTAGTAGTGAAGCTCATACCAAATTTTGGTACACGTAAAATCCGGTCTGAGGTGTAAATTAGTTTTGCGTTATTTCAAATTCATCTAAGGAAACTATCAGAATTTTACTGACCCATAAAGTTCTTTTCATATGAGTGGCAAGCACTGCCGTAGCAGGGAAAAGAAGGGAACCAGAGGAAAGATGCTCCTATCTGGACACAAAAAGGCGAATGTGCTCCTCTTTAAAAGACGGACTGAAAACTGGGGTACCAGCTACTTTATTCTACCTACCTTAGCACCTTCAAAAATTTTATCAATATTTTAGGCGTCCGAACATATTCTCGCGTTTTTATGTTGAGAAAGAAGGCGACAGCGGTAGTGGGAAATAGACCGAAAAGTAATAAGTACTGGAAGATATTAAACAGCGATTGTGGTATAGAAAGAACGAAGGAGACAATGACAGCATGAGAGAAGGAGAGGGCCCCAGTGACAGTGGAAAGTAATTGATAGTAACAGAACAGTTTAATAAGACATGGTTGCAAAATGCTGACACGAATTATTTACTGAAGAATGGAAAGATCGCTAGAAATCGACCACGGGGAAGGTCAGTTTCGGAATATACTATACAATACTGACTCTAAAGTTCGTTGTTAGAAGATAGGCTACAGAAAGGCAAAAACACGTTAATAGCATTTGAAGAATTAGTGAAGGCTTCTGACAATGTTGACTGGAACACATTCTTTGAATGCTTGAAGATAGCAGGAATAGAATACAGGGACCAAATTTATCTACACCTTGTATAGAAACCAGGCTGCATTTATAAAAGCCAAAGGACACGGAAGAGAAGCAGTTGTTTCGAAGGGAGTGAGACAGGGTTGCAGCCTTTTCTCGGTGTTATTCAATCTGTGCATTGAACAAGGGAACAAAGACGAAATTTGAAAAGAGAGGTAATGAAAGTTCAGGGAGAAGACAAAAACTTTTGAGATTAGCTGACGATATTGCAATTCTGTCAGAGGCGACAGACTTCTTGGATGAGTAGAATGGATAGTGACTTGAAAAGAGGTCAGAAGGAGAATGTCAATAAAAGTAATACAAGTGCATTGGAACGTAGTCGAATTAAAAAAGGCGATGGAAAGAGATAAGGATACGAGACACCAAAAGTAATCTATGATATTTGTTATTTGGGCAGCAAAATGGCTGATGTTGGCCGAAGTAGAGAGAACATAATATGCAGACTGGCAATAGAAAGAAAAGCATTTAAATTTTAGAAAGTCTTTTCTGAAGGCATTTGTATGGAATGTAGCCTTGTACGAAAGAGAAACGCGGACGATAAACAGTTCACAGAAGAAGAGAATAAAGGCTTTTGAAATATGTGCTACGGAAGAATAATGAATATTAGGTTAGCAGATGAATAACTAATGGAGAGGTATTGAATCTAATAGGGAAAGCAGAAATTTATGGCAGAAACCGACTAAAAGAGGTGATCAGTTGATATAAAATACCCTGAAAATTCAAGAAATCGTCAATTCGGTAATTGGAGGAAGTGTGGCGGACAAATATTGTAGAGGGAAAGCGAGACTTGAGTACAGTAAGGAGGTTAAAACGGAAGGAAGTTGCAGTTTTTTTCGGAGAGGATGAGGCTTGCACAGGATAGACTAGCGGGAGAGCTGCTAACAGCTACATGCTGGAGGTATGGTAGGTATTTAAAATATTTTATATTGTTGGTTAGAAACGAAGTAAATTCGAAACAACTGCTAACAGTTGAAGTATTAGAAACCTTCGGAAGTACATGTATAAATTCAGAATTTTTAAATCTATGTCCGTGATTTTTTTAACTTAATAAAATATTTGCACAGTCTTTCGTAAAATATTTAATTACATATTAAAAATCATTCAGAAGAATATGAAATATATGAGACAAAAAATTGAAAATAATTTTAAAAGTTCTCGTGAAGTGTTTCAAGTCCAAAGAGTATTTTTGGCTTTGGTCTAGAGGGCGTTTCATTGCTGCTGATGCGTACCGGGGCGAACTCGACGTACGGAGCCAGTGATACATCGAGTTACCTGATTCTGCAATGGAAACGCTTGCTCTCACAAATAATGCAGTGAGGTGACAAAAATCATGGGTTAGCGATATGCACGCCCGCATCTCGTGGTCGTGCGGTAGCGTTCTAGCTTCCCACGTCCGGGTTCCCGGGTTCGATTCCCGGCGGGGTCAGAGAGTTTCTCTGCCTCATGATGGCTGGGTGTTGTGTTATGTCCTTAGGTTAGTTAGGTTTAAGTAGTTCTAAGTTCTAGGGGACTGATGACCATAGATGTTAAGTCCCATAGTGCTCAGAGGGCGATATGAACATACACACATGGAGGTGGTATCGCGTGTACAAGGTATAAAAGGGCATTGCATTGGAGGGACTATCATTTGTGCTCAGACGATTCACGTGAAAAGGTTTCTGATGAGATTATGGCCACACGGCGGGAATTAACAGACTCTGAACACGGAAATGTAGTTCGGGCTAGACGCATAGGAAATTTCATTTCGGAAATCGTTAGGGAATTCAATATTCCGAGATCAATGGTGTCAAGAGTGTGCCGAGAATATCACATTTCAGGCATTACCTCTCACCACGAACAACGATTTGGCCGATGGCCTTCGCTTAATGACTGAGAGCAGCGACGTTTACGTACGGTTGTCACCGCCAGCAGACAAGCAACACAGCATAAAATAACGTTAGTAATCAATGTGGGACGTGCAACGAACGTATCAATTTGGATAGTGCGGCGAAAGTTGGCGTTAATGGTCTATGGCAGCAGACAATAGACACGAGTACCTTTGCTAACAGCACAACATCGCCTGCAGTGCGTCTCCTGGGCTCGTGCCCATATTGGATGGACCCTAAACAACTGGGAAACCGTGACCTGGTCAGATGAGTCCCGATTTTAGTTGGTAAGAGCTGATGGTATGGTTAGAGTGTGGCGTAGACCCCACGAAACCATGGACCCATTTTGTCAGTAAGTTGTTGCGCAACCTGGTGGTGGCACCATAATGGTGTGGGCTGCGTTTACATGGAATGGGCCTTGTCCTTTGGTCCAGCTGAACCGATCACTGACTGGAAATGGCTATGTTCGGCTATTTGGAGAACATTTGCAGCCATTCATGAACTTCCTGTTACGAAATGACGACGGAATTTTTCTGGAAGACAATGTGCCATGCCACCTGGCCACAATTGTTTGTGATTAGTTTGAAGAACGTTCTAAACATTTCGAGCGAATGATTTGGTTACCCAGATCACCCGACATGAATTCCATCGAACATTTATGGGACTTAATCGAGAGGTCAGTTCGTACAAAAAATCCTGCACCGGCATCACTTCCGCAGTTATGGACAACTATAGAAGCAGCATGGCTCAGTATTTCAGCAGGGACTTCGAACGACTCGTTGACTTCGTGCCACGTCGATTTGCTGCTCTACAACCGGAGAAAAGTGGTTCGACCCGATATTAGCATGCATCCCTTGACTTTTGTCACCTGAGTGTTACTTGTATCTACTGTTGAAATTATACGACACGCGGTCTTCAAGTATGAACCACTGATTCAACCGGACCCTGTAATGGACAAGCTTGATGTAGCAAACAGTAGTTTGTATATGCGGTTGGAATTATACGGCACAGTAGGTAAACTAACCTCTATTGTGTCGTGACCAATCACCTTTCGGTATTATACGGTAGAAAATGGAGAAATTCGTACTGATTGTAATTATTTCGTAAATGTCTAATCTTAAAAGAAAGGCACAATCACGCTACTAACCTGTAATTTGAGCACTTATTCATAGTTGACCAAGAGATGAGTGCATGAAATGATACAGAATTAAATTTTAATACATTTAGTAATAGTATGTATTTCGGCGTCATCTAAATATTTAATATTAGCGATTCATCGACTATCCTGAGGTAGAGGTTATTAAATCAGCTGTTACATTTCTTTAGTAAGCACCATACAGCATATCGATGTTAATACACAGCTATGCGTTTCAAGAGTCATGCTCTCGTCATCCTGCTATTTGCCTTTAACTACTTCAGTTTACCAAAGTAGTAATCATAAAATAAAGTTGTCTGTGTAAAAATTCCTCGTGTTACTTTAATATTCCCAACATGTGTTTCAGTGTTCTATAGCATCACGCATCCGCACGTTCACTAGCGTGGCCCTTCTTCTTCGGCAGTGTCTCACCTGTTGGCACGGCACCTAATTTCTGCCACAATGGTTTGTCCAGTTACCTGTAAGTGCATGACGTCATACGAAGGCAAGTTATCAAGTGTCCTTTCCAATACAAAACATCGCAAAAAACTATATAAATATTTGCTTCAGATTAAGCACGTGCTTATTATCTTTGGAATGGAAAATAACAGTCGATGACTTGTTGCAGTTGGTGACGTTGTGGTCTTAATGCGCACTGGACAAGCCAATGAGGTAGAAATTAGCTGGTTAACAAGTGAAGGAGGTCGGAGATACTACTGAAGGAAAAGAGACACATTGGTTATCGAGCGGAAATGTAACTGTACGCAACTTTGAAATTTTGAAGTAAGACGACAGCTAATTACCGAGCTAATTTAATGTCAATACTGCTACTACGAAAAAGTCTTCTGACTGATGATTTAATAGGGGAGAGTCAGATTATTAGAGTGCAACTCTCGAAACCCATAACTGTGTGTTAATATTTCTTTTCTGTGTATTATATGTTAAACTAATATAAGAACATGCCGATCAAAAGATCTGAGTTTGCAACTTTGTAGAGTTTTAAGCTTTATCTTGACCTATAAATGATTTACACGTATTGGAAGTTTTTGTGTCGGCGGATTGTAAAGTGGATTTTGTATTTTAGCGATAGAATTCAGTTGAGATTCTAGCACTATGGTACAAATTCGTCCATCGGAAGTAGCCAATTAATGTTATGACGCTTAATTGTCCCAGGGAGAGGCTTGAAATCTTACAAAGCGAAAGATACGACTCATGAACGACCTAGCCCATTTGTTGGTAGCAGGGACATCGAAAAAGAAAGGAAACGAAAATCTCTTAGTGGTACAGCGCTATTGTTGCTGGGTGAAACTTATGAAACGAAAGGCTGAAGGGTTTGCCGCGGAGACTCGGCCAGTTGATCTCCAACTGTAGCCGACACCAAAAACAACGTGACGAGCGATGAATACCAGCAAGAAGTGCTCTGAGGGTCTATAAACCTCATAACGTTACAGACTTAAGTTAGTGGATGACGCACTTTCACTTTCTTTGTGACACTGCAGTGTTTGCTTCTACCACAGACACACTTCGACAACCAACTGAAGGTGTTAATAGAGCAACTTTGAAACTGAGACTGAATATCAGTTATAGTAAGACGAAAATGATTTATAACCACACTATAAATACACTCATCATGACGATGCTGTGCTGAGTGTATTTATATGTTTTGACGATGCCATTACAGCTTTATCACATTAGCACATGATATAGAACAGCTCTGAAGATGGTCATTACTGACTGAAACCGGTCATCGTCAAAGGTACTTATATTGTGATCAAAGACGGGCATAAAAAACATTTGACAGTATTGGATCACTGTTTATATTCGCGACTATGTCGCAGCTGGTGAAACGATATCTTCAGGTGCAACGGACTGCTGCAGGAGTTTCAACTGGACGCCACTTCAGCTACTTGCGTGTCCCTGACCGAACGGCACCTGGTGTTCCCAGGCAACCGCGCATCGACGTACCGAGCGGGCCCGACGTTGCTCAACTTCGGTGTTAGGGTGTGAATCGGTGTATCCAATGTGGCATGGCTATTGGCACCCTTTTAGTAAAAGACACATAAAATAACTAAGAGTTACTCAGCGATTAACAGATAGACAATAAAGTGCCAAAGAAACTGGTACAGGCAAGCGTATTCAAATACAGACATATGTTAACAGGCAGAATACTGCGCTGCGGTCTGCAATGCCTACATATGACAACAGTCAGGCACAGTTGTTAGATAGGTTACTGCTGCCACAATGACAGGTTATCAAGATTTAACTGAGTATGAACGTGGTGTTATAGTCGGCGCACGAGCGATGGTACACAACATCTCCGAGGTAGCAATGAAGTGCGGATTTTCCCGTACGAACATTTCACGAGTGTACCGTGAATATTAGGAATCCGATAAAACATCAAATCTCCGACATCGTTGCCGCCAGAAAAGGATCCTACAACCAACAACGACTGAAGAGAATTTTCAGTGTGACAGAAGTGCGACCCTTCCGCAGATTTCAATGCTGGGTCGTCAAAAAAGTGTCAGCGTGTGATCCATTCGACGAAACATAATCGATATGGGCTTTCGGAGCCGAAGGCCCACTAGTGTACTCTTGATGATTACACGACACAAAGATTTACGCCTCGCCTGGGCCCGTCAACACCGACGCTGGACGACTGATGACTGGAAATATGTTTCCTGGTCGGACAAGTCACGTTTCAAATTTTATCGAGTGGATGGGCGTGTCGGGTATGGAGACAACCACATGAATCCATGGACCATGCATGTCAGCAGGGGACTGTTAGAGCTAGTGGAGGCTCTATAATGATGTGGGCCGTGTGCAGCTGGAGTGATATGGGACCCCTGATACGACCCTTACAGATGACACGTACGTAAGAATACTGTATGATCACACGCATCCATTCATGTCCATTGTGCATTCTGACGGACTTGGGCAATTCCAGAAGGACAATGCGACATCCCACACGTCCTGAATTGCTACAGAGTGGCTCCAGGAACAGTCTCCTGAGTTTAAACACTTCTGGTTGAGCATATCTGAAATGCCTTGCAACGTGCTATTCAGAAGAGATCTCCACCCCCTCGTAATCTTACGGATTTATTGACAGACCTGCAGGATTCATGGTGTCAGTTCCCTCCAGCACTACTTCAGACATTAGTCGGGTCCATGTCACGACGTGTTGCGGCACGTCTGGGTTCTCTTGGGGACCCTACGCGATATTAGGAAGATGTATCAGTTTCTTTGGGTCTTCAGTGTATGTTAGGAATTACGCGACAAGACAGGACAACAAACAAATGTGCTAGGAAACTGATTAGATGGAAAGTCGCAGTTAGGATTATAACGAAATTAAGCTGTATCCGAGCGGATCATGCAGCCAGTGAGTGAATATTAGGTGGAGCTAGAAATTTTTTTTCTGTTCCAAGAGGCAAGGAAAGTCTGAAAAGACGGCTAATAGCAGTGTGATGGACACGGCCGCAGTGGTTAAAACACTGGGATTGCATTTTGGAAGACGGCAGTTCGAATCCCCGTCTGGCGATCCAGATGTATATTTTCCGGGGTGTTCCCAAATTGGTTTAGGTGAATGCCGTGATGGTTCCTTTGAAAAGAAATTGGCAGACTTCCTTCCCAAGCTTTCCCCAATAAGAACATAAGAATTTGTCCTCCATCTCTAATGACCTGGTCGTCGAATGGACGTTTAATCCTAAGCTTGCTTGCTTCCTTCTAGCAATGTATGCCGAATGACTGATGATAATGATATCAGAAGCGAGTGGATCCGTATCACATCCTATATGGCTGTCTAATAAAACGTTGTGTATTCAGTCTGTCACCTGTGTTGAGGATTGCTTTAGTTCTGCGTATAATAGTTGGAATGTTAGTTTATACGTGGCTAATAACATGCAGCTTGAAGCGGTACTAATTGCATTGCTCTTTTTAACAGTGACATAAATAATCGAATATTAATATTCATAACCACAGTAGCCAAAGTGTTAGCCAAATTTCTATTAATAAAGGGCAACTTTAACATGTTACATCAGTACAAATGAATGAAATGGAAATATCAATATCAGGCGAAATATTTTCAAAGAAGACATTGAAACGTGAATATAATGCACAAAAAAGAGAAGCAAAGGAACAGTTATAAAACTGTGTCAGTATCTGACACGGCGGCTTGTGGAAGAAGATGATCACTTTAAGCACCCCACGCCGGTAGCTACATATTCAGGTCGACCATGCCTCAGTTACCTAAATAAGGGTCATTATTCTCGTTAGCCTCAATTTTCATAAGCTACTCCAGTTCATGCCAAATGCCTCGCTCTAAGAAACTGAAAACGAGTACAATTTCTGGTCCTCCCAACTATGAACATTTGTTTGTGCCTCTCCTTCTCTGGGAAGAACTTAACTCTAGCTTTCGCTACAAATCAACGTATCTCAATGAATTATTTAAAGAATGTAGAATAATAATCGCTACCAGTTACCACAGAGAGTGATTTTATTTAACATCGACCGGTTTCGGACTTTTGCTTATCTTCTGGTGGTTTACATTCATTTACATGTTTCCACACTCAGTGCTGGAGTTCCCTGTTTAAATAAAACGCAAATAATGTGATGATGGCTAAATAGACACAACTGGAAGTGGAGAAGCTACATTTGTTGAAAATATTGGTGTACTCACACACAACTGGAGTACCCATATCGTTCCACATTACGTTTATCACCTGAAGATGGCCACAACCCTGAAACCGCTCTAGTATTAAATAAAGAGGCGCGCTGGAAAGTAATGCCTCCGAATTTTTTGATGCGAAAAACCTTAAAGCTTTTTAAGTAAAACCAACGTTATCAATATTTTAAATCTTTATTCTTCATGTTTTCATATTTGCAGCCCTCTGCCGCTGTAGGGCTACGAACAGTAGCGTGTAACATGACTGTGTGTAATGTGAAAGCATGCTGTAATCGAGTTTCGAATTCGAAGATTTTGTCTACACATGGAGCACCCTGTCGTTCAACTTGACAATGGCAGACCACACTCGAGCATTGTGACATCTGCAACACTCCGACGCCACACGTTCATTGTCGTGGACCATCCGACATACAGTCCCGACTAGGTCCCACTCGAATTTCATCTGTTTCCATAACTTAAAGAACACCTTCCAGGACTTCACTCTGATAGAGATGAAGCGGTGCAAGCAGATGTGAGGTTGTGCCTCCGCCAACAAAGTCAAAGATTCTACAGTGATGGTATCAACAGGCTGATCTCTCGCTGGGAGAAATGTGTACGTCGCCAAGGTGACTCTTGAAAAATAAATATGCAGACATGAAGAATAAAGGTGTGAAATGTTAATAACGTTTGTTTTATTTGAAAAGCATTAAGAGCTTTCACATAAAAAATTCTGAGGCATTACTTTTCAGCACGCCCTCATAGTTTTTCGGGATACGGAAACAGCGATGGAGAAGCGTTCTTTGCGAGATGTGTTCAGCTCGCCTTGTGCCAGCTGACGTGTCTCCTGGCCATCTGGCCAAGACAACAAGTTGATCTGAAAATAGAGAGCCTCCTGTCTGCTTTCCCTTCGCAGGACGAAGCTGCAGAAATGAGAAGCTTGTCAGCCGGTGGCATTCATCATTACGCTCGTAGTCTGTGGATCCCAAATTCACAAGAAATATAACATATTTTATACGCATCACACGTAATAATACTACAGGTATACGACACCCCCGAAAGCTGTGTTTGACGATTTGGAAAACCAATGCTTCAACAGAAAGCAAGCAGTTTCTGTACTGTTTTCCAGATACCGAACAATGTGCGTCATTTCATAGGTAATTCTCTTCCGAACAAAGGAACTTTAATAGTATATTATCGAGCTCTCTTTCCCAGGCGAGCTCGGCCAGTATGAAGTTCTCGGACTTCCAGCAAGATGAGTCCGCCTAAATGGTGACATTTCGACGAATTCATCCAGCTGCAAATCTGAGAACTTTAAGTTAGTTTAGTAGCATAATTTTGCCAAAGGAGCATGAAATTATTATTATTATTATTATTTGTAGAAGCCCTGTTCGGGCAGAGAGCAATTCACAATCGGCAGTGCTCTCGACTCATAGTTCTATAAGTTTATCAAAGATATGGGCAAGAGTAAAGTACGACAAATAACAGAAAGGCTGAACTCCTGATGGTTGTAATCAGAACTGCTGCTTACTGACACGGAGGTCTCATATGCGCTTCTCAGGGCAGTGGTGGATTTTTCTGAGGTGTAAAGATGTGTACATCCAATCAGTCTCTTTAGGTATATTGAGAAGCTGATTGAATTAATAAGTTGTGAAACTGAGAACCAAGTCGCTGGCGTGGCGCCAAGACATACTGCTACCCGTACGGAGTTTATTGATTTATAACAAAAAGGGATCGTAATTCCTCGCCACTTACTTACATACTGCGGAAAGTACGGGGGCTATTCAAGTGCTTACAGACTCGATAACGACAATGTCTCATCTTACGGAGAGCTAGTAAGGAGCAGAAATCGGAGCCAATGCTTGACTGTCGTCGTCGGCGAACCACATAAGTATTCTCTTAGAATTACTAGATAATGTGAAGGTGCCAAACACAGGTAAACGGATGTAATATTTGGTTCAAATCTACAGAATGCATTTCGAACTGTATCAACATAATTATTCGAAAGTGCCGGCCGCTGTGGTAGAGCGGTTCTAGGCGCTTCAGTCCGGAACCGCGCTGCTGCTACGGTTGCAGGTTCGAATCCTGCCTCGGGCATGGATGTGTGTGATGTCCGTAGGTTGGTTACGTTTAAATAGTTCTAAGTCTAGGGGACTGATGGTCTCAGGTGTTAAACCCCATAGTGCTGAAAGCCATTTGAACCATTTTAATTCGAAAAGTGTCAAAAGTATGACGCACGTTGTGATCATATGCTTTCATCATCCTAAGGAGCAATCAAGTTAGTCGGACATTTGGCAGAGAAGTCAAGTTTTGTGACAAGGCTGTGTTCTTTCTTTTCTTATCTTTCGTTTGGTATATGTGGCAGCGTATAATCTCTTTGATCTTCGAATTAAAACATGAACGAGAGAGCTTTAAAATTCATATGGTGTTAAGAATTAATTCATAAATTAAATTTCAGGACGGTGAGAACATTGGTGATTTAAAGTATGTTAACTGATTATTGGAAATCTATAATGATTAAGTTAGAATGGTTATTGATTAGTGGGTGTGTTGATTGTGACACCTGTACGGTTTCACTTGCGGTGTTACTCAGTTTCTATTGATTATAGTTCATATACTAATGATGCCAACGCCTTTTTAGTTGCTGTTGTTACTACTATCAGTTATCTAAGGAGAAGGTTTCTTTGCTCGTGACAGTCTTCAGGTGTGGAGCCGACGCACTTCTCCAAGCTCGCCACGCCTTTAGACGGGATAAGAGACAATGGGTTTCAGAAAACGTCAAGAAGATAGAAGACGGGTGAGGAGGAACAGTGGGGTAGACGTTGGTTGCGATGGAATGAGTGTTCCATATGAGGAAACAATGGCCAGCGGCATTAGATAGGCATGTAGTACTGAAGCTTCAACACACTGTCATTGTCCATGTGCATATCCTTCTACAGTACACGTGTCTGTATTGGTGGCTTGTCATGTTTGTTCTATACATGTGGCATCTTCGAGAAAGGATAATACAACTACTCTCTTCTCTGTTTATTATTATTATTATTATTATTGCTTCTAGCATGAATACTTCTTAGATATTATGAATTGAATGGATTCACAATTATATGAAAGTGACATTAGACCATTTTCATTCATACATTTTAGGGCCCCCATTTTAAATTTGTCTTCAGCTTAAAATTATCACATATATACAGTTATACTGTAGGTATAAATTGATAGCTAACCATCTGCTTGTATTAAAAACATTTAATTCAGTTCTTTCATTATTTTCAAGTTCAAGCATTCCTTTTAGCTTTTTGTGTCTCCTCATGCTGTACACCATGTATGTGGCTTCATATGAACGTCTGGGTCTTTAGACAATAATTACGACTTACAATATGTGAAGATCATGAATGTATATATGAATGTATAACTATCATTTACTTGTATTTGTAATCTAGTATATTGTTGTTGTTGTCTTCAGTCCTGAGACTGGTTTGATGCAGCTCTCCATGCTACTCTATCCTGTGCAAGCTGCTTCATCTCGCAGTACCTACTGCAACCTACATCCTTCTGAATCTGCTTAGTGTATTCATCTCTTGGTCTCCCTCTACGATTTTTACCCTCCACGCTGCCCTCCAATGCTAAATTTGTGATCCCTTGATGCCTCAAAACATGTCCTACCAACCGATCCCTTCTTCTAGTCAAGTTGTGCCACAAACTTCTCTTCTCCCCAATCCTATTCAATACCTCCTCATTAGTTACGTGATCTACCCATATAATCTTCAGCATTCTTCTGTAGCACCACATTTCGAAAGCTTCTATTCTCTTCTTGTCCAAACTAGTTATCGTCCATGTTTCACTTCCATAATCTAGTATGTATAGCTAGCGTATTAATTAATTACAGATGTAGCTCAGACACGATTAAATAAATAAAACGACTGGGTGTATCTCGAACAACTGTGATACCAACTAGCTTCATCTCAATAATCACTAGGTAATCATAATACGTCGGTTATTTGTAATACACGTAATGTTTACAACGGTACGTGGTGCGATACAAAAATCACTTTTGTGGCCTGAGAGTTCATTTCAGTAGTTATAGGTTCTCAGCGAGCGCCTGTGTGCACATGATCTACATCTACATCTACATCCATACTCCGCAAGCCACCTGACGGTGTGTGGCGGAGGGTACTCTGAGTACCTCTATCGGTTCTCCCTTCTATTCCAGTCTCGTATTGTACGTGGAAAGAAGGATTGTCGGTATGCTTCTGTGTGGGCTCTAATCTCTCTGATTTTGTCCTCATGGTCTCTTCGCGAGATATACGTAGGAGGGAGCAATATACTGCTTGACTCTTCGGTGAAGGTATGTTCTCGAAACTTTAACAAAAGCCCGTACCGAGCTACTGAGCGTCTCTCCTGCAGAGTCTTCCACTGGAGTTTATCTATCATCTCCGTAACGCTTTCGCAATTACTAAATGATCCTGTAACGAAGCGCGCTGCTCTCCGTTGGATCTTCTCTATCTCTTCTATCAACCCTACCTGGTGCGGATCCCACACTGCTGAGCAGTATTCAAGCATTGGGCGAACAAACGTACTGTAACCTACTTCCTTTGTTGTTGGATTGCATTTCCTTAGGATTCTTCCAATGAATCTCAGTCTGGCATCTGCTTTACCGACGATCAACTTTATATGATCATTCCATTTTAAGTCACTCCTAATGCGTACTCCCAGATAATTTATGGAATTAACTGCTTCCAGTTGCTGACCTGCTATTTTGTAGCTAAATGATAAGGGACCTATCTTCAGAGTTAGTTTCTGTGCCATCGCATGAGTCGTGCTTTCGGTTGTTTAATGCTGAGATATAGCAATGTCACATTGTATTTGGAAGGTCCTATAAATGTCGTGTTGTATTCAGCATCTCTAAGGTGTAGAAGAAGTTGATTTCAGTTGCACTGAAAAAAAAATCGAAATATTCGAGGTGTAAGGGGGTGAGGCGCAAAAGTAAACTGCAATAGATTTTGTCCATTTCTTAAATTGCTTGTATTGATCGCATTGTCAATATGGATGCAAGGCCTCTTACCAATACACAAAATTTTGGGAAGGCGTAAGACATTTTATCTGGCTACCGTACGGAAAGGAATTGGCTGCATGAGGGATCATTTAGGAAACCACACAATCGTCAAAAGCCCACCCAGAAAACTAGCAGTTTTCGGGCCTGCCGGAATGGCGTGGAGCAGCTGAGGCGCTTTCACACAGGTCACGTGCTAATCAAGCCGCAGTGCATCGTTTGGACGTCGGCCAGAACGGCCCTTGCTACCGCGCTGCACAGAGGACCACCCGCCACACACCGGATAAGGTGTCACAAGTTCATTCCGGAATCTGTGAACTGTATTTGCCTTTTTGCCATCTTGAGACACTAAAACAGTTCGATTCGATTATTTCTACAGTGGATTGTTCCGAAACAACTAATAAATAAGAAGGCATTTGTGGAATATTCCTTCGGTTCTTTGACGAATACAGACATATTAACAACTTGAATACACAGTCTTAATGTTCCACAACAATGTTTACTTAACTGTTCGTTATGAACTGGCTTTCGGCTTCTTAGGCCATCGTCAGATAACTTAATACCAAACAGATAGCCCACACAACTTCAACAAGAATTCACAGTTGTGCAAAGATTGTTTTACAAAGATATATGACACTGTATGACTATATAAATATAAAACACAAGCATAATGTAATATCCAAAGAGATTCTGAACAAATAAATTTTATAGTACAGTATACACCTATGTGCCAAAACAATATGGCCACCTACTTAAAAGCGTTTGGTCCACTCCTGGAACGCAATTCAGCAGTGATTCTGCATGCTGTGGATTCGACAAGTACCTGATAGGTTTCCAGAGGTTTGTGGCACGAGATGCCCAGTCGCAAGTCACACACTTCCCGTAATTTACGGGCGGCTGGTTTGTGGGCGCGGAGCTGGCGCCAGATAGCGACCCCGCTGAGTTTCATCGGATTCAGAGAAACTAAATTTCATTACCAAGACATCAACGTGAGTTCGCTGTTATGCTCCTCAAATCATTGCAGCACGATTCTGACGTTATGACACGGACGGTTATTCTGCTGGAAGAGGCCATCGCTATTGAGGAAGACATAAATCATAAGAGGTTACAGGTTCTCCCCAATAATTTCCAGAGGTCCACAGCTGTCATGTGCCTTCGATTACTACCGCAGGTCCCATGTAAGTCCAGGTGAATGCCCCAATTACATGATTCTCCTCCCACCGGCCTGCATCCGTGGCGCACTGCATGTTTTGAGCAGTCGTTCGCCTGGATGACGGCGTATCTGGACACGACCATTGATCTGGTTTAACAATGAACGGGATTCATCCGACCAGGTGACACGATTCCACTGATCGGCGGTCCAGTCTCGATGATTCCGTGCCCACTGTAATCATAACTGACGATTTTGTTGGGTCAACATGAGAACAAGCAGGGGTCCTCTGTTGCGGAACACCATGATCAACACAGTGCACTGAACGGTGTGCTCCAAAACACTTGCGCCTGCGCCATCGCTGTTCTGTGTCATCAGATCACCGCCTTTCCTGCTTTAGAGAGAGGACAAGCCTCCGATCCCTATATTCTGTGATGAGTTACATACTTCCAACTTCTTGTCACCTACTCGTGGAGTCATCATTCTTCAACCACTTTCCATAGACGCTCGCGACAGCAGCACGCGAGCAGCCAACCAGCTACGCCGTTTCCGAGATGCTCGCTCCCAGACACTGGGCCACAACAATCCGGCTTTAGTCAACAAAGACGCTTAAGTCGTCGGATTTCCACATTTGCGCCACTTGTCCCTAGAACGATTCCCCATTCGTCTCAGTTCCGCTCATATACTTCTCTTACCACGTCAAGTGCCCTCAGCGCCGCCAGGTAGCGTACAACCCCGCAGTGGACAGCGGTTATAATGTTTTGGCTCATTAGTGTATTCAGATATAAAAACTATACGAATTGTGGTGTCACCGCCAGACACCACACTTGCTAGGTGGTAGCCTTTAAATCGGCCGCGATCCGGTAGTATACGTCGGACCCGCGTGTCGCCACTATCAGTGATTGCAGACCGAGCGCCGCCACACGGCAGGTCTAGAGAGACTTCCTAGCACTCGCTCCAGTTGTACAGCCGACTTTGCTAGCGATGGTTCACTGCCTACTTACGTTCTCATTTGCCGAGAAGACAGTTTAACATAGTGTTCAGCTACGTCATTTGCTACGACCTAGCAAGGCGCCATTATCAGTTACTATTGATATTGTGAACTATGTACGGTCAAGAGCGACGTTCATCATTAATGGATTAAAGTTAAGTATTCCACCAGCTACGTCCGTTGTTTCTAAATTCTAATTTCCTTGTCCTGTTCCAGACCTCACGCCAGCCTGCGTGAGCTAAAACGAGTGCCTTTCGGCCTCCTCTAGTAACACGGTGTTGGCTCTCCTGGCAACCACCACAAGAATATATAAGCTAAGTATGTTGTACAAGTGAGTAATGGCACAGGCTGCGATGTTACATGGACAAACTGGTGAATGTATTGAACAAACCGGAAAACGGGGTGGGGGAGAAAGAAGTCTATGGAATGTGGATGTCGAATAGGTATTGCAAGCTTATTATCTAATGGTGAGAAAAATAATAACTACTACACTGACTGAGCACGAAAGGAGTTGTAGACTGAAAAAGAAAGATTCCACCTTTGCTGAAGGTGCGCTGAGTTAATGTCATTCATATGATGTGAAATGTGATGTTCTCCACAAAGGAACTAAAACCAGAAAACTAAAATTACTTGTAATTCTGGTAGTTAATAAACCCCAGTCAAAGAAATCAGACATGGTCCTTAACGACCAGACACATTTCGATTACTCATCCTTATTTAAGTAGCAGCAGCCAGTTATTATTTCTCTCGCCATTAGATAATAATCTTGTGACTTCGTAGGCTTTCCCGGCGTAATAAGTCTTGAAAATCTCTCCGGGTTTGCTGCCGGATCCTAAAATCAACTTGACTCGATATTTCGGCGATCCAACTGGTCGCCATCTTCAGGAGAATGCTGCTTGCTGATGAGTCCCGCTGAGAACTAACGCCTGGCTGCAAAACGACGTCCTATATAGCCCACCGTGCAGTACACGGCGCGTGCGCCTCCCGTCACAGTTGCTGCCCTCCAAGACAGGGAAGGGGCGCCGCCCCTGGTAGAACTTTGCGGCAACGATATATCGCACTCATGGTCGCACCGAAGAACGTTCAATTTTGATGCGGGATAGTACCGGATTCCACGTCCTGCTAAGGGGAAACCCATTGTCTCTATTGATTAAGTTGATTTTAGGATCCGGCAGCAAACCCGAAGAGATTTTCAGATAATAATCTTGTTATAACTGTTAGCCATCCACGTTCCATAGACTTCTTCCTTCCTCCTTTTTTGGTCTGTTCATTCACCAATTTGTCCATATAACATTGTAGCCAATGTTGTTACTCACGTGTACAACATATTTGGTTTGTATATTCATATAGTTTTCATATCTCAATAGGCTGCTATATAAGATTTATCTGTTCTGAGACTCATTAGAAATTACATCATGCTTGTGTTTTGTATCGATTTAGTCATAACATAGCACATATCTTTGTACAACAATTTTGGTACATCTATAAATTCTCTCTGACGCTGTGTGGAATATCTGTTTAGTATTGAGTTATCTGACGATGGCTTAAGAATCCGAAAGCCGGTTCATAACGAACTGTTAAATAAATATAATTATGGAACGCCAGTACTGTGTTTTCATTCTTAAATCAAAAGTATATACAAAAAACATTAACTGTAAGATCAAGGAATACTTGCAACAAGAAATGCAAGCAACAGATGACACAGAAATTTTAACAAAAATTAAACAGGATCTGAAAATTTTTGTATCAAAAATATAAACAATGTAACCAATACGCCCCAAAAGCATCACATCATCTCAGATAATCTTATGGATAACAGTGCAGCCGAAAACATAAATAAAAATTAAACCAACCAACGCATAACAAGGCACTCCCTGCAGGAAAACTGGGAAAGATATGTGACTGATAGCAATGCATAGGCTCGCATGTAGAGCATGAAGAACACATTAACAAGACCGTGAAATATCTGGAAGGAGGAACCAAAATTAATGATACTGTAGTTACTGCAAGAAGAGATCGTTGAAATACTACGAAGACTTAGGGTACAGTGCAAACCTAGAGGTGACAACGGGTTAAAAGCAGTCTGACGGATAACACGTAGATAATATAAATAAAAGAACTGAGTGATCGTCATATTTTTTCGCTTTCCGCGGTTCCTTAGTTTCTGCAAATTTCATGGAAATGTATTCTGTCTATGCAACTAATTGAAAGGCAGTTTGCTTTTTGCCATGCGCTTCCTTTATTTGTACAGCACCTTCAGTGGCGACTTACTGTGTTCTTAGTCCACATTAGTCCATATGTCGAATGAACACATCTCAACGAACACACATGTGGTCTCATGTGGACTAATAACACTGTAAATCGTCAGTGAAGATACTTTACAAGTAAAAGAAGCGAAACGCGTATGGCAACAAACAAACTGCCTGCCATTTAACTGTATAGACAGAACACACCTCCATGAACTGAACGACGCTTCGAAAAGGTGGAAAAATAACATGGCTAGACATAAGTACAGATAACATCATTCAGGAACTCCTGAAATATGGACGGTTACTTTTAAAATAGCCTTTTTATTTTAAATTTATCAAGCGATCAGACCACGCTAGTCTCTTCTGAAAATGAACTACATAGATGTGTTCATCTGCAATATATCGTGTTATTGAGTAGAATTGGCATCTATCACAGTCGCAAACGTCATTTCTCGCCATATCTATTATGGAATAAAATTATGTCGGAATAATTTCACCTTGGATCTCGAATAAAGATGGGACATGATCAACAATTATAGTAAAAAACAGAAAAAAATTGATATTGTTTCAAGAATACGAGGAAATATTGAAGTAACTGTGGAACAAACGGGTAGAAAAGGCGTGGTGATTTACAAAACAAAAGTAGTGCGAAAATGACATACAAACTATCACAGAAGTACCACAAGGACGAATGGATGATTAAGGCTCGACGCCTCTTCGGCGACTAAGCCATTTAGCGACGGAACGCAGGCACGGTAAGGGCAGAGATGCCAAAAGAAGTTGGCTGTGTCCTTTTTCAAGGAACAATCACCACATTCGACTAAGGCGATTAAGGGAAATCACAGGAAAGCTGATGGCCAGACGACTTTTGAACCGGAATCTTCCAGACTGCGAGCCTATTGCCTTAATCTCTGCTTTATTTCACTCGATAACAAATTTAGAATTCGAGCGATTATAGCGAAATGTCGAAGGGCATTCAGGAGTATAAAAGACCAGACTGTATAAGAAATTACAAAATCCGTGAAGAACTGAAGAATTTTTTCTCTGTATGACAAAAATTATTGCATTTGGCGGCGCAACGCCTTGATTCCCTATTACAGAGAATAGAAGGGGCATGTTAAACGAGGAAAAAAACCATGGTAGACTGAAACAGACGGTAGTGCCTCATACGTGAAGTGGACAATGGTGATGACGACGCTTTAAGTTTAAGTGAGTTTGGACAAATCCTCATGCGAGCTCCGAGCCTTCTGAGTAGTAGCCACGTTCTTAGAGTCACTGGCAATGAGAGGGGACAGGGTGACGTTCGCAGGGAATTCCCTCATTTACATATTTTTTATAGAATCTTAATTCCTCTATAATGCATTAGTTATACTACATGGTATCGGGACAAACCTTTTTCATCAAAAGGCAGTTAAATATCGTTGCTTTATTTGTTTCTTGGACGCCCTGTGTTTCAGACTATGAAAGTTGACGTAGAACACACTGCTCGTTGCAAAGAAAAGTAACTGGTTGTTAATAGAAATGAATATAAATACGACAGACATGTAGGTGAAAATATTCGACATAGCTTGAGTGCATCATGAACGACAGATCTCCGGAGTTGGTACATCCAACCGATTGCTGATTACATATCGTAAGTAATTCCATTTGGAATTACCACTTCAGTCTAGTTACGGTGGTGGCAGATGCAGCTACGTTATTCACTGGAGGAGCTCTGAAAATGTGTTAGTCATGTACACAACATGTAGCTTACGAAGTAATAACATCGGACACCTTTTTCGAGATCCTTACTAAAAATAAATAACACATGGAGGCTGGGTAGGTACAAAGTGGATCTATGTGGTTTGCTTAGTATAAATACTCAGGGAACTCCATCAGACGGCGCTCGAAAATTGACACAGTTGACCGTACGATAACATCAAAATTATTTTTTTCTCACTTTAGTAAACTGTTTGATCACGAACATTACCTTTTCAGGGTAATTTTAAGATAGTCTTATCTTCTTTCTCTTTGAATTTACGCGTTTCTGAGTCCAACTTGCATAACCTATTGTGTCTGTAGTAGGCAATTTTAAGATTTCCTTTCTGATGTTGCTGAGGACACTATTAAGTAACACATATCCTCCTTAGTTGTGAAAACATTTCATTTTTGCTCATTTTAAATACATTTTGTTTTCATACATCTGCACAGTAAATTTGCTCTCCGAACAGCTAGTGTCACAGATGTCAAAGGAATCAAGAAAATACATCGTTTAATACATAATATAAGAGAATAGCAAATTCGCGAAATATGTCATTCTGCATATCAGTTCCGTTCTTGTAAATTCATTCCCGTAGATACCTTTTGATTATATAACTTAATTTACACACCGTAATGCCCCTTCAAAGGCAAACTGGAGAACGGGAAAAATGTCATTATGCAGTAAGAAGTGAAATATAGTTGAACTTACCAAAATCAAGATTCATTTGCTATATTTTATATTTCCATGAAATACTGCTGGAACCTTCCTGCTTACCGTGCAGCTCTACGGAAAAATCAGACCCCATTAATGTGGTTAGGAGCGCATATCAGCCATCAAAGTGAAAAAAGGAGGACGAGAAGTATTAATTTTGAAGCGAACTTTCTGCAGTACTCGCGTAATAATGGCACCGGATAGAGACATTCCTTTGTAAAAGCTATGATGCTTTATGAGATTTATCGTAGAGGCTACTGGGCGAATGGAGTGGCAAATTTTATTACTCCCAAAGTGGTTACTGCAGAGAACTGATAGACTAGACCATCTAATGCGCACTTTTGCGTGACAAAGGTCTTTTAACAGTACAGTTTCGGCGGTGGACAGCGCTACGCTAATGGAGCTGCACTTCTGAAAGTCTGAATCTACCAGTGTTCCCGCATAAAAGTTCCACGATTTTTGTATGTTTGATTATTTTTTTCTAAGCACTCGTCTAATTTAGAAAATAGATACAGCGCATAGGTACTGAAAGGTGGCTAAAGCCGAAGTTAAGCTTCGCCGTAATTTTTACGGAGGACCTAACCGTGTTCGGAAAGAACAGGTTAAATACATTGGGTGGCGGCGTGGTTTTTGCTGTTAGAAGTAGTGTATCTTGTAGCGAAATTGAAGCAGATAGTTCCTGTGAGCCGGTATGGATGTAGGTTATTCTTGACAACCAGCATAGATTAATAATTCGCTTTTTTAACGACATCCCGTCTCAGATAATACAGTTGCTGAACAGTTCAAAGAAGACTGGAGGAGTGTCATTTCAAATAGGTACCCTACTCATGGTGGTGCACTTTGTGATAATTTAAATCTGTCTTCGATATGTTAGCAAAAATACATGTTTAAAGTCGGCGGTAGGCATAAAGGCTCGTCCGAAGTCGCACTAAATGGTTTCTGCCAAAATCATTTTGAACAATTAGTTCAGGAGCCCACTCGAATTATAAATGGCTGCGAAAACATACTCAGCCTCATAATGCTGAGCAAAGGGGGAGAATTATAACGAATTGAGGTATTAGTAACCACAACGTGATTTTAGCGACCGCGGAAAACATTTCAGACACTCCGATGCTCAGAATCGACACAAAAAGGTCTCGAGGGGTGCCATAACGGGCGTTAATGAAACCACCCATTTCCTCGGAACGTTGATTCCCACACATTTCGCGGTCGAAAACAAACGACAGTTTGCAGTGCGATGAACAACAGAAAGACGTTATTGACAATTTACAATACTGCTGAAATCTGCCTGTCTCTTCAACCCTTCTCTAAGGACGTCGAAGGCTAGCAACCTCATTGAACGTGATCTCACCCCCTTTGGAGTGCAGTGCGACCGCAGATTTTGATCTCGTGTACAGTGTGGAACCACTAGGGACCATTCAAAAGCACTCGAAAAAGCGTACTTATGCGTTTTCAGGGCTCCTGTTTCAAGCCCGTTTTTGGCGTGATCACATATAGCTGCGACATTGACATATGTGTGAATGAAATGGCGGGAGGTCCCTCTACGACCCAACAGTTCGGCAATAACCTTGCTGGCACCTGCCTCCATTTATTGAGTATTTTACAGATGTGCTTTACGCAGGAAACATTCGAACTAGTAACAGGAACCTGCAGTGATACACCTCCAGTGCCAGTTGCTTTCCTGCAGGAGCCTAGCACTACGTCGAAGGTTTTCTCCGTTAAGGGAAATTTTTAAAGCGTACTTTTTAAAGTCCTCAATAAATGTGTGTATGTGTGTATGTGTGTGAGTGTGTGTGTGTGTGTGTGTGTGTGTGTGTGTGTGGTGGGTGGGTGGGTGGGTGGGTGGGTGGAACGGTGGGGGATTTCACAGAGGTTATTGATAAACTGGGGGGGGCTTAGAGGTACCCTTTGCGATGTTATTCGCTCATGTGCCATTGTCACGCTCCTCTGTAATCACGCCACAGTAGGCGTGAAACATTCGAACTAGTAACAGGAACCTGCAGTGATACACCTCCAGTGCCAGTTGCCTTCCTGCAGGAAGGCGTGAAATAGGAGCGCTGAAAACGCATAAGAACACTTAGCGGCTTCGGATCACGTTCAAGTTGCGTCAAATGGTTTTGAATGGTCTCTTGTGGTTCCACCCTGTACATACAGGCAACAACTGCGGTCGCACTGCACTCAAAAGGAGTGAGACCAAGTGCAGTGGGGTTCGTAGTTCAAACGGTTCAAATGGCTCTGAGCACTATGGGACTTAACATCTGAGGTCATCAGTCCCCTAGGTCATCAGTCCCCTTACGTAGCGGTCGCGCGGTTCCACACTGAAGCGCCTAGAACCGCTCGGCCACCCCGGCCAGCCGGGGTTCCTTGCCCACGATATTCTCAGAGAAGGGTTGAAGTTTTAGGAATATGTCAGCAGTACTCCGGATTGTCAAGAACGTCTTCCTTGGCTCATCGCATTGCATACTGTCGTTTTCGACCGGGAAACGTGGGGGAACCAATGTTACAAGGAAAAGGGTGCTTTCGTTGACGTCCTTTATGCCACCCCTTTAGGTCTTTTTCTGTCGGTTCCGAAAGACGGTGTGTCTGAAATATTTTCGTCGGCCGATCATACGAAAACCGTGGGGGGGGGGGGGGGGCGGCGGTGAGTAGCGACGAAGAACAAGCTTGGACTCGACAGGGATGGAGACGGGAAACGGTCGGGTCTTTTTCAGAGAACTCATATAAAAGAAGCTTCAATCTGGATGACAAGACGGATTTTCGAATCCTGCTTGCGAGGCCAGTGTCTTAAGGATTGCGCCACCTGGCTTACAAGGGAACTGCGACTACTAATCTTCACCGATTTCATCCAAAATTATGTTACTTGTAGGGCCTGACCAGAAATGAAAGTGACAAAAGTGTGAACACCAGATGGCTAAGTGCTTAGAAAAAAAATAACTTTCTTGCGTGAGTCGAGCCACTTATGTTACTGCAGTTTCCAGGGAGCTGTTGGTGCAGCCGGAACAGAATAACGGTAACACGAGGGTTAAAAAAATGTCTTCACGCAAGGGGCTACAAATTTCTGAGCACCCTACAGACTCACAAATGAATGTTGTCGATATTAGCACTACCGCTACAGAAAAAAATTAAAGCTACTTAAATGTAACATGGCACCAGGTCCTGACGGAGTTACAGGTAGATTTTATATAGAATACACCGCGGAAATCGTCCCTTTTCCAACTGATATTTATCGAAAATAGCAAGTTCTAAACTAAAAATATTATGACATTCCTGGAAGAAAATAAGCTCCTCTCAGAGAATTAACACGGATTCAGAAATATCCACTCTTGTCAAACGCAACTTGCTTTATTTATACACGACAGCTTGCTGACAACAGATCAACAGATGCAGGTGACCAGTGAAACTTCATGTTTCTGTATTTTCGTAAGGTTATTGCCACTGTACTACATCGTTGACTACTACCAAAAATGCGGGGTACTTTCACAAATGCGAGGTATGGCAGTTAAATAACGAAACTGCACACCTTGTATCGCGCAGCACATGAGGGAAATCCGGTATTGGACTATACATGTCCTTGAACCTTCAAGAGCAGCCAGCGTTAGTTTCGTCTTTGTACCTCCTTCAGTTTTCTCTTGAGCCTGGATTGTTCGGGACGTTGTTCTGTAGTAGTGTACCGAGCATGTAGAACTTGAAAATCGGGCAGCGCATTAACCTCAAATTCCTCGTAAATAGTCGCCAACGAAATGTTTTCATACGTTAAAGGAGGTGTTTGGTGATGCTATGTTAAGGGCGAGAGACTTCGAATGCTACGAATTATTTTCCGAAGGTCGAGAAGAGACTGACGATATTGAACGTCCCAGTCTATCTGTGAGTTCAAGAAATGAAGCAAATGTTTAGAAAATTAATGAAATTGTGGAGAACGACTGATGTCTGAGCATTCGCATTATCGCAGACATGTTGAACATGAACAAAGAGACAGTAAGGCCAATTCTTCATGATGAATTAAACGTGACAAATGTTTGTGCAAAACTGGTTTCGAAATATCTCTCTCAGGAAGAAGACCATTGGAAGAACATTTACTCTGATGTCGTGGAACGACTCAACGAAGGACCGGACTTGTTCACACGAGTCATCACATGTGATGAAACATGGATCTTCCAGTGTGACCCAGGAACTAAGCGTTAATCGAAGCAATGGACACATCGCCAAGATTCAAACAACCACGAATGAGCAAGTGAAAACTAAAGGTAATGCTGATTGTTTTTTTTTTAGATGTCAGGGGTATTATCATGACTGAATGGGTGCCTGACGCCCAAACCTTCAATCAGAAATACTACAAAGATGCCCTAATCCAGTTGAGGGACACAGTAAAGAAGAAAAACCAGGATTTGTGGTAGAACGACTCATGGATTCTGCATCAGTACAACGTGCCAGCCCACAATCCTGTATCTGTGAAACAGTTTTAAATGTGCAACATCCTCTGTCTTCACCAGATCTGGCCACCACTGACTTTTATACATTCTGGAAAGTGAGAAGTGCATTGAAGGGAACACATTTTCAGTCTGTTAAAGAGGTAAAAGAAAAGACGGTAATGTTGATCAAGAGTGTGACAATGAATAACCTACAGCATTGCTTTCAACGAGGCATCGTACCCTAGACTGACACACTATTTAAACTAACTTATGCTAAGAACAACACGCACACCCATGCCCGAGGGAGGACTCGAACCTCCGGCGGGAGTGGTCGCGCAGTCAGTGACATAGGGCCCCTAACCGCGCGGCCACCTCGTGCGGCGGAATTATCCGAACAGGATAGAAATAAGTAGATAAATAAAGGTGATGTACGTGTACAGACAAAAAAATGATTGCAGTTTAAGAAAAATTGAATGATTTATTCAAGAGAAAGAGCTTCAGGAAACTGAGAAAGTTGACAGCATGTTGGTCCATCTGTAGCCACGCGGGATTAGCCGAGCCGTCTAGGGCGCTGCAGTCCTGAACTGTGCGGCTGGTCCCGGCGGAGGTTCGAGTCCTCCCTCGGGCATGGGGGTGTGTGTTTGTCCTTAGGATAATTTACGTTAAGTAGCGTGTAAGCTTAGGGGCTGATGGCCTTAGCAGTTAATCTCCTGCCGGCCGCGGTGGTCTCGCGGTTCTAGGCGCGCAGTCCGGAACCGTGCGACTGCTACGGTCGCAGGTTCGAATCCTGCCTCGGGCATGGATGTGTGTGGTGTCCTTAGGTTAGTTAGGTTTAAGTAGTTCTAAGTTCTAGGGGACTAATGACCACAGCAGTTGAGTCCCATAGTGCTCAGAGCCATTTTTTTAGTTAATCCCCATAAGATTTCACACACATTTGAACATTTTTTGGTCCACCTGTGGCCATAATGCAAGCAGTTATTCGGCTTAACATTGATTGATAGAGTTCTTGGATGTCCTCCTGAGTGCTATATTGCCAAATACTGTCCAAGAGGCGTGTTAGATCGTCAAATCCCGAGATGATCGAAGGGCCCTGACTATAATGCTCCAAACGTTCTCAATTGGGGAGAGATCCGGTGACCTTGCTGACTAAT
This sequence comes from Schistocerca gregaria, assembly GCF_023897955.1. Lineage (NCBI taxonomy): Eukaryota > Metazoa > Arthropoda > Insecta > Orthoptera > Acrididae > Schistocerca > Schistocerca gregaria. The sequence continues at coordinate 566,161,050 of NC_064931.1, forward strand.
GTCGGGTTTGGCAAGCCAAAGACAAGCAGTGAAATTTCTTGCTGAAATGTAAGTGCAGGATGCTAAGGACAACAAAACGGGGAGTAGAATATCGTTAAAGTACCGCTGTGCTGTGTGTGGGGTGGGGGGGGGGGGGGCGTGGATGGCAACCAAAGAGGTCTACCTTAAGTGGAAAGCGCACATAAAACAGATAGCGGGAAACGTAGACTCCAGACTGAGATTCATCGGAAGAATCTTAAGGAAATTTAACTCATCCAAGAAAGAAGAGGCATATAAGGCGCTTATTCGCCCGGTTTTTGAGTATTGTTCATCTATCTGGGATCCCTATCAGATAGGACTGATAAAGGAAATAGAGAAGATCCCACGAAGAGCTGCGTGTTTCGTCACGGGATCGTTTAGTTGGCGAGAGATCGTTACGGAGATGCTAAACGAACTCAACTGACTGACGTTACAAGAGAGGCGTTGTACATCACGGAGAAATTTACTATTAACATTTCGTTACAGTACTTTTCAGGAGGAGTCGGACAACATATTACTACCCCCCCCCCCCCTACCCCCACATACGTTTCGCGTATTGACCACGAGGAGAAAATTCGAGAAATAATAGCCGATACAGAGGCATACCGACAATCATTCTTCCCACGCACTATTCGCAAGTGGAACAGGTTTGGAGGAATCATATTCTAGTACCGAAAGTACCCTCCGCCACACACCATTAGGTGGTTCGTGGACTATGATGTAGATGTAGATGAAATGAAATGGCAGCCTAGACCATCATTCATGATTGTTGGGCAGTATGGCCGGCGACAGTTAGCTTGTATCCCATTGCTGTCCCGGGCGTCTCCAGACACGACTTCGCTGGCCATCGGGTATCAGTTCGAAGCTGTACTCATCACTGAAGACAGTTCTACGCCAGTCAATGAGACCCAGGCCGAAGGCGTGTCTAGAGACGCCCCGGGCAGCGGTGGGATACCCACTTGATTGCCGCCCGCCGTACGGCCCGACAACCAGGAATGATGGCCTGGGGTGCAATTTTATTTCGTACCAGGACCCATTTGGTTGTCATACGCGGCAACCTTACAGCACAGTGATTCGCTAACTATATTCTACATCCTGTTTTTATGCCCTTCAGGGCAACCTATCTTGCGCCGCCAGCACATGGTGAGAGTCCCCAACAGAGAACGTTGGGAGCATTATGAGCAAGGCCCTTCAACCGTCGCGAGCTTCTTCTCTTGAATAAATCATCCAAATTTTCTAAAACTAAGATTATTTGTTTATCAGAACATGTACATCACATCTACCGATTTCCGGCCCATTCAGGTAATTCTTTCGCTGTGCGTCACTTTTTTTGTCTTAGATAGTATTACCGGCGAACATTTATGCGATGTGACGTGCACAATATGTTCACCAATAATGCTGTAGACACACTATACGTTTGGTCTCTTTGTCATAAACATGTCAAAATTTAAAGAGAGCCACCATTCGTTACACCAAGTGGAATTTATGTCCGAGTCTGCCGACCGGAGTGGCCGTGCGGTTCTAGGCGCTACAGTCTGGAGCCGAGCGACCGCTACGGTCGCAGGTTCGAATCCTGCTCGGGCATGGATGTGTGTGATGTCCTTAGGTTAGTTAGGTTTAATTAGTTCTAAGTTCTAGGCGACTGATGACCTCAGAAGTTAAGTCGCATAGTGCTCAGAGCCATTTGAACCATTTTGTCCGAGTCTTCCTGCAATTCCTTAAGATCCTCCAACGAAGAGAGTCTCCTGCAATCAACAGTACCGTCAGCGAACAATCTTGTGGTGCTGCCAATTGTTTCTGATAATTCGTTTACATATACTGAGAAGCTTAGAGGTACTATATCGCTCCTTGGGGCACACCCAATGTTACAGTGTGTAAGTCTAGGGTACAGTATAACGTGCTGGGTTGTATTAGTCAAATATATCTCGAGCTAGCTACATTCGAGTTGTGGCAAATAAATAACGACAGTTGTGTCAGAAATCTGATTTATTGGAAACGAAGTTCTAACTAAGTTTTATTCCCTTCAACATACGCCCTTCCCCGACTTATACACCGCTACATACCTGTCTTCATCGTGTTCACACACATTTGAACATTTCGGATAATTCCTTCGCGGTGCCTCAGTTTTTTTTATGGTGTGTTAAGGAACGATATAATACAGGGCGATCACGTAAAATCGGTATTACGGTGGTAAAATGAAAGACAGATTTGTTGGAAGGGTTCTGGAAAAGTGCAGCTCTTCTAAAGGAAATCGCATTCAGGAGGCTAGTGGAACTAGTTCTAGGATACGCGAGTGGTGATTACTTTTAAATGGAACCATTCCAAGGTCCCGTGGTGGCGAGAAGTCATAACAAGAGACATCTATGAACTCAGAGACGCGCTGCTTGGTTGGTAGTAGATGGGTGTAGCCCAACGAAAGTGTCACAGAAATGGTAGAGGAAGTAAATGCGAATCCTCGGAAGGATGACGATCTAGTTCTCGCACAACCCTATTTGGTAAAATTGAAAAGACTGTATTCGAAACTTTATGTGCGACGATTATGCTGCCACTAACGTATGTTTTGTGTATGGATCACAACAAAAAGACAAGTGAGATTTGGACGAATACAGAGTCATGTTGACCGTTAGTTTTTCCTCGTTCAGTGGGCGAATCGAGTAGGATAGAAAACTAATAATACTGATACGATGAACCCTGGGCCATGCATTGCACAGTGACTTGTGGAGAACGTACATAGATGTAGATGTTTTGGTCTATCCATTCACTGCCATCCCCGAAGTTTGATCAGCAGCGAAGCGATAGAAGTGTTGCCGCTGAGGAAGAGAATGGAATGAGGAGACGAGCAGGCGTTCTGTAGTGGTGGCTGCCTCGATGGGGCGACGCATTGTTTAGAGGCCACGTATCAGAAAATGATGTGCGCAGCGCGAGGCACGCCCACTGCGGGGGAGCGGTTGGCGTACACACCGCAGCGCTGCACGCCGCGCCGACGCCGGGCTATTCTTAGCGCTCCTCTGGGCGCTGGGCGGTAGGCGCTAAGCGATGGGCGCTGCGCGGACAACGCCGCCAGCGCGGCCTAACCTTTCCTTCAGCTACTATCACTACTAGTTCCTGACTACAAAACTCTCGTTACTCTGGCGTACGAAAATGCGAACTACAGTTGAATCAGCGTAGATGTTGTGCTACGAAAGAGCTACTACTTAGCTCACGACATAAGCAATTAGCTACCATCGACAGCAACACACACTAATGAGGAATTAAATAGAGGCAGGTGTATACACGGTGGACGTGGATTTCCGTGGAAGCATATACTCGTTAAAATCCTTATTTGGCCAGCACGAACCCGTCGATTATGCAAATACGAGATCCATAGCCAGCACAACCATAAATGTTCTTACTGTTACCACGCTAGAAGTACCTGTTAAGGCTCACATACATCAATAAAATTATTATAATCATATATTCATGTATGTAGACAGATGAAACTACATTGTAAATAATAATGTTTTTTTTCACAATAATGAAGCATTTTGTCTAATACTGAGGTGGAAGAACCTTTATAAACCTACCACTGTTTAAATTTTTTATTGTAAACTAATCAAATTGTAACAAAAAAATCTGAATCTTTGTTCATTTGTGTATTCATTTGTTCTTTGTCATATTGTGGGGTTTTTATTACCTACATAGGAATTTTTTGTCCCAGTACTATGATATTACGTTAGTTATGCAAAATGTTTACATACATCAGGAAACGTAGAGAAATCACGTGCTACTTGCCACAAGACGGTGATTTCTAATTCGATTGCTTTTCTGACTATGACGTCCAGTTTTCTATACAGAATAGAGCAGCAACAAAAAATCACGTCAAAATTTTCATTTAAGACACAATTTATTGCAGACATGAAGCCAAAAGCTGTCTTTCAGATTCAGTAGAGCCAAAATCACATTTCGAGGCAGAAGAGCAAACAATTATAGGAGGAGGACTGACTGAACGGAATGTGTAATCAATATTCTGACGTACTCAAACAATAGCGTACACGGTACTATTTTATCTCATGGGTGAAAGCACTAAAATTATGGAAATTCGAGTAAAATATCAAAGATTAATTTATTTCAGATCTCAACTATGAACCAAAAAGAGACAACAAATATTAAGTCGACGCTAAACTAGGGAAACAAACGAGATTAAAATCTAGATTTAAAAACTGCAATATATTTCTGTTATCGTTAATAAAGAAAGCCCCAAAAATAAGAGACTATTTTAATCCGTGTGTCTTGTTATGTAGATTTCACTTTACAGTACGATAATTACATTTAGAACAATGACGTTCTCTTCCACAGCGCCTGCTTTCCTTCGTAATCCTTGTGAGAGAATTGGGACGGTTTCACTAACAGCCAACTACGAGATACTAGCCTGGGGCTAATGCAACTTCCAGGTAAGGTAAACCAATAGACAGTGTGGAACGACAGGTCCAGGACCGCTGCAACTTGCTTGCAACCACACTTTCATCGACGGGAGAAATGATGAGGTGCAGTCAAAAAATTTTCGATGTACTTTCCTGATAATGGTCTTTATCATTCCAACGCTGGTGCGTTAGCCGAGCTACAGTCAGAGGGTTGATTTAATTTTATTTACGCATTTGTGTTAGGCGTCAAAACCGAATCCTCGAGTTCCACTCATCTCAACGTTTATTTACAACGCATTTTGCATCAAAAACGAATGTAGAAGGATTAAGTTTCATTTTTATAAGTGTGACAACAACAACAGCTGCAACAACAACAACGGCGGCGACGACGATGACAACGACGGGCAAAGCTACGTTGTTTACGAGGAAATACACACATCAACAAAAGTTTTGCATCACCACTTTATTTCGAAATTCATGGAACAGACAAAAATTAACTCTGAGACATGCGTATATTTTCATTTGCAACATGTCCAGATCACAAAAAAAGAAAAAAAAAAACTGTTTTCCATGACGGTTTCTCATAGGACTCTTGAGCAACGTCAATACTTGGTGGAGCGTCCCCTTGCTAGGATGCAGGCTTGAATCGATCGAGAAACACCATCGATGAGATTATCAAGCCAGACGTGGTCCAAATTACCTTACTCTTCAATGGCGAAACTGCATAAGCAGCGCAGAGTACGTGGGAACAGACAGGCTACTCCAGGCTGGTGATCCAAACACGCTGAGGGAATGTGTTCACGAAACAGCACAATGAGCACGCAAGTTATCACTCATCAAGATGAAATTGTCACTAAAATGTTGCCAGTACAGTCCCACTCGCCCCTCTACCGTAGAGCAATGAGACTGCCCTCAATAACCATGAGAGGTGTACGACGGCCCCATTTACTGCCACCCCAGAACATCACTCCACTACCACCTTGTTGCACATGTAGGACAGTGTTGGAGGCGTTCGATATCGTCCTGTTGAAAGGTAACGCCTGCCTCCACACTGCCAATCGGACGAAGGCTACGCTTCTGTGGTTTGGTTGGGAAGCAATGCAACAGCCTCCGCACAGCCCGGATCTTTCACCGTTCCTTTGGCACAGCTTTAGTGACTCGAAGAAAGACGTCCGTTGCAAGGATGGGTGCGCCTGTGGATACGTCGGCAGCCGATCGCGTCCTGCGAAACAGGAAGTGATCGTCTTGTCTCCCAGTGGGATAAATGTCTGAACGCGTGTGGTGATTACTAAATATCTCAACGCGAGTGGTGATTACTTTTAAATGGAACCATTCCAAAGGCCCGTTGTGGCGAGTGTTCGGCTTCCGTTTAACTGTCCTTTATAGAAAAAAAGAAAACGTGACGCGGAACATACGCTTATTTTTCAGTATTTTATAAAACAAGTAACAGCAATCAATATGAATACCCTTCTGATTACAGTTTTCGTTCATTTTACATTGTTAAATATGTTAGTGAAAGGGACTTAATTTGTTACATAATGATTTCAATTTTCTTTCGAAGCTAATAAAGCTTTCGAAAAAACCACGGGAAGATGTAAATATGAAGACTGTATTACATTTCGGCGAACTGGGTGTTATCTCGCTTGGCACTCGGCCTGCTGTGACGAGCAACTGTAACAAAACGTAGAGGCCTTTTGCGGGCGCTGGAGGATGCGGCGGGCTGCGACGTGCTTGCGGGACGCGGGACGGCTCTTGCAAACAAACAGCAGGCAGAGAAAACATGCCGGGCACACGCTCACTGGAGGATACAGGTAGACAGGAATAGCGGGCCGATCGAAGAATCACACTGCTACACAAACACAGCAGAGTGGCGCACAAAACTCGCTCAAGGCGGTGCTCAAAACATGTGCATTATCTCCTTATTCATCTTCCAGGTGATACCAAAAACGCCTTCCGCTACGTCTTCAGTTCAGTATCCGTTGCCTGAGATTACGCAAACACAGAGCTGTGTAGACTTCTTAGGAATGTTTCCCTTCCTTGCGCTCAGTTATTCCAGCTCAACAGAGGTTCGTGACATGCACGTGTTGGCAACCCTTTCCAACGTGATCTCCTTTTCCATTCGCCTGCGTTACACATAGTTTGCTACGTAACACGGACATCAGTAGTAGTTCGTACTCATTCGAGATATCGAAACACGGATGATGAAAAGTAACAGTAAAAAATGGTTCAAATGGCTCTGAACACTATGGGACTTAACTTCTGAGGTCATCAGTCCTCTAGAACTTATAACTACTTAAACCTAACTAACCTAAGGACATCACACACATCCATGCCCGAGGCAGGATTCGAACCTGCGACCGTAGCGGTCGCGCGGTTCGAGACTTAGCGCCTAGAACCGCTCGACCACTCTGGCCGGCCAAGTAACAGTAAGCAAAGAGGTGAGTGTCTCGATATGAGGTTTACATCCACAACTTGTTTATAATGAAAATATAGCTTTCTCCCGTTGTATTCTATTGAAATGATATCCTTTTCTTAAGAGTACCGAAATAAGGAGTGCAGTGATATACTGATCATTAATGTTCGTATTTAAAATTTTCGCGTCCCGGCCATGGGTGTCTGTGTTTGTCCTTAGGATAATTTCGGTTAAATAGTGTGTAAGCTTAGTGACTGATGACCTTAGCAGTTAAGTGCTATAAGATTTCACACACATCTTTTTTTTTTTAATTTTCACGTCAATGTCCGTGAACTACGTTAACAAGGTTTGTGTGGCCTTTAGAAGTTTGCTATGCTAATCAGATTTGATTTTCACAATTATCATGTTTTGGCACTTTTTCGAAAGGTTTTGCCGTACATATCTTTTTAACAACTTTCGAATCGGTTAAAATAGTAAGTCCTTCCACTAAAAAGTGAACTCAGTAAGGGAATATTTTGATTTAGCGTCCCGTCAGTGGCGAGAGTGTAATAGGAGGGCGAATAGTAGACATAGATATAATGGAAGGTTTCTAGGGAAGTGCAACGCGTTCGCAATGGAAACGGCATACAGGGAACTAGAGATTGGACGTCCTTATCAAGCAGATGTCCAACAAATGCAGAGGCGTTCTGCTAGTATCGTAAATTGGCACCAGTGAACGTATGAAAATGTGACTGGAAGTCCAGGGAAATTTAATGGGAATCTCTGGAAGAAAGGTGACGCATTTCTCGCGAAAAGGTGTTGGATAAACTTAGAAATTCGGCAATCGAAGAAGATCGTACAACAGCTCTGTTGTCACTATAGTGCATCTTGTGTAAGCATCATGAGAATTAGGTAAGCGCCAGATTGATAAAAATTTTCCTCTCGTCCCTTCCGAGAATAGAACACAGTGGGAAGTCACTAATTGTGGTACAATCCACTGACCGCTATCTTCTGTACAGTGGCTTGCGGAATACAGGTGTACAGAGTCTGAAAAGCTTGTAAAGGAGCTGCAATGTAGGTTGTACTGAAAAATAATTGTTAAAAAAATCGATACGTTGCGGCGTTCCCGATTTAATTAGCATTGAAGTTAGCCTAGCAGGCCGCTGAGTGCGCAAATTCAAGAGGCCCGCCAGAGACGAACAAGAAAGCGATACAAAAATTGGGCATGGGACGTTAATAAGGATCTAACTCGAGCCGAAGGTTGAGCAGTCTCGTTTGCTACTAACTACGCTAAGAGAATAACTGACACTAATTATATCTGGCGGGCCGCTTGAATTGGCGCTTGCAGCTGCCTGATTGTCTAACTTCAATGCTAATTAATTTGTAAACGGCACAATCTGTGGATTTTTTCCCTTTACAGTTATTTCTTAGAACAACTTACCCTGCAACACCCTTAGAAGTTTCCCAAACTGTTGCTGACCAACCTGTAGTTGTAGGAAAAATATTTGCTTCGGTGTCTCGGTAGACAAAAAAATTGCAAGTAGTAATCATACAGAAAAATACTCGCCTATTTGTGTAATATTATTTGATTAAACACGGTACAATGAACCATTTACGAAATAGTAAGCATATACACGTTAGTTGACATTCTGTGCACAAAATGAGCAGGGCTGAAAAATTGGTCTTGTATTCTAGAGGATTTGGACTTAAATATCTATCAGGCTACTCTGTTTTATATCTCCTGTGGTATATATAAACCTAGACCGACTCTTTGACCGAAGTAGCTCTTTTTATCTAACTACTTCGTTGTTGCCTATACGTTAAACAACAGCATCAGATTTCAACGGTTATATGGAGAGACTCCTATGGAGAAATAGTATCCCAAATAGGAATCATGTAAAATGTTTTCCGCCAGATGAAGCATAAGTCAGCGTCAGACAACTGTCTCATTGAGTCCTCGATCGATAGCTCAGCTGGACCACAGATCAATAGTCATGTCAGCGTTTTATATACGTGGAGTTGCAGCAAAGACACATTTGGCGTTAACAGCAGCAAAGTGGGAGCGAATCAGAAGACGTAGTAATGAACCTTAGAGCCTGAGCGGAAAATTGTCACTTTTATTCAAAAGATTTGTAGGTCTGATGACCACTTCAAAGAAATGTAGAAGTAAGACAACCAATCTCTGTCCTCTGAAATAGCAATAATGGTTGAAATGGCTCTAAGCACTATGGGACTTAACTGCTGAGGTCGATCAGTCCCCTAGAACATAGAACTACTTGAACCTAACTAATCTAAGGACCTCACACACATCCATGCCCGAGGCAGGATTCGAACCTGCGACCGTAGCGGTAGCGCGGTTCCAGATTGTAGCGCCTAGAACCGCTCGGCCACATCGGCCGGCAAACAGTAATACAACAGAAATAAGCGTAACATCTATAAAATGCGAGAGGACTTCAAAAAGTATGTTACTCGTTATTATGGAAGGCAAAGTAACTTACCGAATGCTGCACTACAATTCAGAGTGACACAGATACATGACACTGTTTTTCAACATAGTCAGCAAGTCTCTGTAAACAACGGCCGGAGCGTGCTCCAAATCCTTCAGTTCCTAGACAGTAGAAGTCCGCTCCTCGGTCACGACAGAGTCATTCGAGAACCGATGTGTGATCTTCCTGCCAAAGCAATTCCTCCAGTGCTTCACCTGGACGTTGTCTGTTATCGATATAGGTGGACTTCCTTCCCGATCAGCATCACATACGTTTGTGCAGCCTTGGCAAAACGTTTGGCACCATTTCGCCACGGCTGGGCGCTACATTGTATTTGCTCTCTATACAGCCAGAATTCTAGAGTTAGCCTGTGTGCAATTTAGACTTTATTCCCACAAGAATAGTACTGTCCCACGTACTTCAACTTCGGAATGCGTTTCCAGTTGCCGCGCCATTTCGTTCCCACACTGCGATGCATCTGTTATCTGTACCGCAGCAGAACTATCTCCAGGACACCTAGAACATGTATTCTCTTCTGACAATGCACCACTCTTGTTGCGCAACGGTCTTAGCGTGGGACGACATACGTAACTTACTTTTTGAAGCCCCGTTGTCTATTGTTGAAATTACTGCTACAAATCGTACAGAGACCTGAGAAATGAATAAAAAACCAAAAGAAAAATTCCCTGTACCGGAAGCTAACATTTAGAGAAGGTGTGTTATTGCTAGGATATATTATATGGAAATCAATTCAAGGAATGAAAAGGATGAAAAGGGTGAAAACTGACACAACAGAAACTAGAAAACCATTGTAGTTTGGACATTTAGAGATAATGGCTGACAATAAGCGGCCATGCGAGGGTGGAAATGGACATCCAACAGAAGGCGGGGAAGAAGACATTCACCTATCCTCGACAAGAATGCTTCTGTGAAGCAATAACCGACAGAGATGTTCAGAGAGGAGGTCAGTTTAACAGGAAGAGGCGGAAAATAATGCACGAGAGGCAACAGTACCCATAATTACCTTTTGCAGCATGATGATGACGAGTTAATTGTCTGTTTCCCTCCGTAACGAGCTCAGAATCCATTTAAAACGAACGTCATGGGTTTGAGCGCTCCACCGGTATTCGTACGTGTTTCAAATGTGGCGATACTATGTGTCTGTCCACATTATCTACTGACACGATGACTCAAATGGCCATAAACGTGCGTGTGTTAATTCAGTCGACGAGTCTTCATAAAACTAAACTGAGTTGCTGAATAGCCGCGTACCAGAAGACAAACAATAATAATGTTAATAATAACTTTAAGGTGATACAGTACATACTTTTAATTTAACTGCGGCTACTGTTCGAAGAATGGTGTGAAATGAACTGAGTTAAATAATATCATTACGCATGGTATCAACAACTACATTCTTCTTTTATAGTATGATAACACAAGTAGAAGTGTCACGTGCATGTCCAATCAAATTACCAAGCTGAAGAAGCTGTTATACACTCTGTGCTAGTAAAAAACAACGATGAGCTCACTTGAAGAGTGCGTTCGTTTAACAGACATGCTGTTGTAACCATATGAGCGTCTGTGGTAACGTATCGCTTTGCCTTTTAAATGCGTACTAGAAAGCGACTAACTGTTTTGAATCAAACTGAATTTGGCCTGCGTGGGGAATTTCTAAAGTGCAGCCATTACTGCTGCTGAACTTGAACATTCTTACGAAGAGCTCTACTCCTACTGGTTGTTCAAAAGCCGGGTTTGAAGGTCGCTGAATGAAACACACTGCGACAAAGCATTGACTGCTAATTCTAAGCGGACACGGAATCCCACAGTTAAAAGCCTAAGAGTCGAGAAACCCCGTGCTTGATTCTGATGGCACGTATATTATTGCAAGCGTACCCGTAACGGAGAAGTTGTGACTCGTTAGGCAGGCTGACAGACACGTGTCCAGGGCGAAGAACGGAGCATTATTTACAGACGGCATCCCGCTACCTCGACGCTACTCCGTTGGTGCGCTAAGCTCTTTTACACGCTCTGTTCGCGTCCTGAATGACTCGTTAAGAGATTCTTTCGGACAGCAGGGAATCCGCTACAAGAGCGTATTCTCAGAAAAAGAAGCAAATTATCGGACAATTATCTCGAGTGCCATCACCAGAGGAGTGGGTAATTTGACGCAAACTCTGACATGAGTCAGGAACTGCCAACGCCGACTTATGGCTTATTTACACAGACTTCACCGTCGTCTTTTAGGACACAACTATTGTCTCGTATTCTTGATCGTAAGGCAATGTACAGTTTTGTTCAAAACTGTCTTCGGGGTGGATGAAGAAAGCGGCTGCCTGACCAGTGCAACTGACAGGCAAAACCTGACATCGACTAACGCAGAATTTCACAAAGATTTGATTCGTGAATTCCACCCTGACGTAATGCATCACACAGGTGTAGTAGTGTCATAATATGGCAAATATAGCGTACTCGGAAGCCATGTCTACTTTTTCAGTCTTTTAACTCGACAAGAGGTGATTAGTTCGTTCGACGGAGATGTATATCTAGTAGATAACAGATGGCAGCTTCAAAACAAAAACAGTTTATACATAACGCAGCAAATCCCGTGATACTGGCCACAACTGCCAGCACAGACAGTGACAGCGAAACATTCTCCAGAAGCCGTAAAATTTTGACGAAATTCATGAGCTCCGAACTGCACGTACCGCAGTCACTGATCTTGTGAATTTTATGCTAGCAGCGCATTGAGTGCGCTTCTCATCATGACTACCAAACTCTTATTGGCCTCCACGTGCCCCTCTTAGCTACCTGTGATTTTCCTTATAGGGTTACATTTAGAAAAATGTGTGTCCATGTTTCCAGTGCTGCGTAGTGTGAAACAATTGCAAGGACTGGTCGCGAATGCAGTCGGTTATATCGACATACACACCAAGCGTATTTACTTTTGACGCATCACAAAGGGAAGCTGCACTGAATGCCTGCAAGACGTATCTATCGACTGATAAATGTCTTTCTGCTGAATACCATGAAGATATCTGTCATCCGGCACTAAAACTTCGGAGGCATTTATAAATAACCCTGTACAGGGCACAAAAAGCAATACGCTGTTTCAGAACGATATAAGAAAACTATTTCTCGTAATTTAGATAAGAAATGGTGGCGCTAGATTATTGATGACCACACTGTGCGGCAAATGCCAGTCATGCCCACAGCGTCTCGTGCAGCACGGGAATATGATACTGTTGATGGGGGCTTTAATTCTGGCGGCCCCTTCTGTTCTATTCGAGAAGGCTTTGAGCTGAGTCTCACCCTCTCCCTTCCTTCTCCTTCCGAGCTCGTCTGCAACAATACAAATGAAGCATTACACTGCACAATCATCCACACGATGCGAGTATACACGCGGCACTGAGGAAACGAGAGAGATCCCAAGTCAGTGTTCCAGTATATTCCATAAACACTCTTGAAAATGGATCACAACTTCACATGTAGCTTCCACAACTACGGCCAAGTTTTACCACTTTACACCCTTACAGTGTGCAACTTCAATTGTTCCGATATCCATGATTATGATGCGTTAGTTGCAAATCTATAATTCTCAAAAGCCCCTCAATTTTCCCTTAGGCTCATTCATACTACAGTTACACTCATTTCATCCGATGAGTGGCACTTCCGTGGAAATCATCTGCCTCGCGCACATAATTAGACAACGAAATTTCTGAATTGACGTAGACAGTGGTGTTAAATACTTGACGTAGTACTCAGATGTAATCCTAATACTACGACGACATTTTGTCAGCTTTGACAACGAAAGAAGAAAAAGAACGTCTTGGTTATCTTGCAAATTTATATCATTCTTGTAAGTGTGACGTGAACGGCCAACCTATAGTCCGCTATATTGCGGATATGTATGGTTAGCGTGGAATAGGCACCACACCCACGATTTCATTTTGTGGACAAGAATGACGTCATCCCTCGTGCAGTGGCTCCTGTGGGAACAGTCCGTACTCAGTTTACAGCGCACAGCCAAGGCACAATGCTGTCTAGACGTAATGTGTACTGTCTGTCTCAAGAGGTTTACTGAAGTACTGAATGGCAAACGAAACTGTTCATTAGAGTCTAGAAGACCCACAACACTAGAATCGCATCAGTTCTGCTACAGAAACGACACTGCAGTTTTTTAGTATGCATGATCCTACTGGTACCGAGTATTTACTCGCCCTTCGTTGACCTATGAACGGATGTCCCTAACCATTAGTGGATGCCAAACCAAGGTTCAAATTGGGTTCTTCAGGTACACAGAGCAATTTATCTCCCACAAATTTAACGGATGATGGTTCATATTGGTAATACCACAAATATCATTGATATATGTGCTGTTTGAGGATTTCTCGACTTAATAACTTCTTGAATAGTTCACGGGCATCACGTCGGACTGTGTTGCGTAAAATGCATAATATTTCCCCCAGACAGCTTATCACCGTCTACAAGTGCTACTGGACGCATTGCTGTTGTTGCTCACCAGTCTATGCGCTGGCTCGCTAGAAAAGCCAAGGCGCCATCGGGTGGGGCTATAACGTCACAGTAGACGATTCGTAGACGACGTCAACATCTAGAGCGCCCTGCCACAGAAACGGGCAGCGATCTTCTTATGCGCCGAGCGGGAAAAGCTGTCTCAGATCCCGAGAGCTTATGAGCTGAGCTTAGCCATCTCCGGTCTGTGTTTGTCTACAACGGATCCTCCGACAAGCAGAGACGAAATGCATTTCGATCAGCTCTCACTGAACCTCAAGAACAGCCAGAAGGAATGGATAACTTCACGAGGATAGTTTTTTCTACCTTATGTTGTTGCAGTGTCCTTGAAGATCGACAGGATATTCAAGAGACGCCAAATAAAGTATATCTTCGTCCTCAGCACTCCAGAGTGATTGCAAGCGATGGGCTTGAACAAAAATATGGAAACGTCGCGACAAATGCATGATTTAACATAAATGCAGATGCTAGGCAGGCCTGTGGGTTGTGCTGCTGCAGCTGACCATGAACGCCAGTGTGCTAAGTGTTCAGCAGGTTGCAAGGGACAGTCGTGATCAGAACAGTGTTCTATACAGGGTGTTGCAAAAAGGTACGGCCAGACTTTCAGGAAGCATTCCTCACACACAAAGAAAGAAAATATGTTATGTGGACATGTGTCCGGAAACGCTTACTTTCCATGTTAGAGCTCATTTTATTACTTCTCTTCAAATCACATTCATCATGGATTGGAAACACACAGCAACAGAACGTACCAGCGTGGCTTCAAACACTTTGTTATAGGAAATGTTCAAAATGTCCTCCGTTAGCGAGGATACATGCATCCACCCTCCGTCGCATGGAATCCCTGATGCGCTGATGCAGCCCTGGAGAATGGCGTATTGTATCACAGCCGTCCACAATACGAGCACGAAGAGTCTCTACATTTGGTACCGGGGTTGCGTAGACAAGAGCTTTCAAATGCCCCCATAAATGAAAGTCAAGAGGGTTGAGGTCAGGAGAGCGTGGAGGCCATGGAATTGGTCCGCCTCTACCAATCCATCGGTCACCGAATCTGTTGTTGAGAAGCGTACGAACACTTCGACTGAAATGTGCAGGAGTTCCATCGTGCACGAACCACATGTTGTGTCGTACTTGTAAAGGCACATGTTCTAGCAGCACAGGTAGAGTATCCCGTATGAAATCATGATAACGTGCTCCACTGAGCGTAGGTGGAAGAACATACTGACGAAACTAAAATGAGCTCTAACATGGAAATTAAGAGTTTCCGGACACATGTCCACATAACATCTTTTCTTTATTTGTGTGTGAGGAATGTTTCCTGAAAGCTTGGCCGTACCTTTTTGTAACATCCTGTATAGTCGTGAGTGCATTATGTCGGAGCTAAGTGAGTTCGAACGTGGACAAGTTGTTAACGCTCGTATGGTAAGTGTTTGGTGTTTCAAGAGGCTCCATATCGAAAAATTTATACCGCGTACACGGAAATCGGAAAAACATCAGCCACTAACTCACAACGCAGACGAATGAGTGTGTTGAGTGATCTTGACAGACGTTCATTCAAGAGGATTGTGGCGAAAAATACGATGACGACAGCTACAAAAGTCACTGCAGAACCGACAATCGCACTCAAGAAGCCTGTCAACGCCAAATCACGAAGGGATCTCCATTAGCTGAAAATCGCAGGGCGAGATGGAATTTCACATCCACCCCTCAATTATGCAAATGCCCGTCATAGGAAAACGTGATGCCGAAGCCATAAAACCAGGACGACGAAGCAATGGAAGTATGTCATAGTGTCGAATGAGTTTTCTCACACTGCTTCCAGTTTCTGGCAGAGTTTACGTCATGAGAGAGAAACATGGCCAGGGTTCGGTGATTATTTTGGCAGCCAGATCATGGTATTCCACGCGGTACGTGGTTAGTCTCGAAGTGACAATACTGCCAAGGATTATGTGACCATTTCGGCTGCTCAGGTGCATCTCATGGTGCAATGTTTGTTCCCCCATGGTGATGATGTGTTCCAAGAAGACAGGGTTCCAGTTCACACAGCTCACATCGACCAGGACTGGTTTTGCGAGTACGAGGATCAATTGTCGCAACTCTCCTTGACATCACAGTCACCAGATCGCAATATTACTGAGCCTTTGTGGTCTACTTTGAAGAGAAAGGTACGTGATCGCCATCCACCTCCATCATCGTCACTAGAACCAATAATATTATCTCGGAACTCTTCCATTGGGTCCGTGTTTGCGTAGAAAAACAGTAATATCAGAATCTGAGTCCGCCTTGATGCAAAACACCTTGTTATTCGTTTATTTCTTTATCATCCCAAACTAGTTTCGGCGACAAATATCACCATCATCAGTGGAGTTTTTAAAATCTAAAACATGCAGAAAATGTATGGTTGTACAAACACAGTAAAACATTATTACATTTTTACATATCGTCTTTTGAAATATTATCTTATATTGATACTTACATACTACCTTATTTATTGTATGCTACAGCACGTTGTTTTTTTTTTAAAAAAAGAGCACAGACAATATGTCACAAACAGCGCCAAAAATTGCTTAACACATGCTGTAGCATGCCATAAATAAGGATGAAATTCCACTGCCGTCGACTGATTGGTATTGCTATTTCATGACTACATCTACAGCTACATATATACTCCGCAGACCACCATACGGTGCGTGGCAGAGGGTACTCTGTACCACAACTAGTCGTTTCCTTTCACCACCTACACTATTTCATAGAGCAGACAAGCCTGTTCCACTCGCAGACAGAGCGAGGAAAAAACGACTGTCTAAACGCCTCAGTATGAGCCCTAATTTCTCGTATCTTTTCTTCGTGGTTTCTACGTGAAATGTGTGTTGGCGGCAATAGGATCGTTCTGCGGTCACCTTCAGATGCCAGTTCTCTAAATTTTCTCAGTAGTGTTCTTCGAAACAAATGTTTCCCTCCAGGGATTCCCACTTGAGCCCCCGAAGCATATCCGTAACTCTTGCGTGCTAATCAAACCTACCGATAACAAATCTAGCAGCTCCTCTCTGAATTACTTCGATGTCTTCTTTCAATCCGACCTGGTGCGGATCCCAAACACTCGAACAGTACTCAAGAATAGGTCGCACTAGCGTCCTATATGCGGTCTTCTTTGCAGATAAATTGTTAGGTTCTCGTGAATTTTGGGTTTTAGTAACAATACATTACGCCCCACCTGGTTTTGTAATGACAAGGCCCCTCGTTTTGACATCTAGTGGCCAATTCTGCATTACACAGGGGTGTCCGGGTACTTTTGATCAGATTGGTGTACATGACCTGGTGGATAACGACGGACTTGCACAGAATTGTCATTTGCCCCAGGAACCACTCTTCGATCCTCTGCATAAACAAACGTGTTGTAGTATCATTAAACCAACAGTGATAGATCTTTGGTAACAATCAGATCCTTAAATCCTCTTAGAGGTATATGTTCATTAGGAAACATGGTTGATCCATAAAGAAGATGCATTATAACACCCTCGCTGAAATGATTCATTAGTTCTGCTAGTCAATCCTGGTCCCTTACTAGGCAGGATTAATGGCGTTTCGGCGTTGTTCATCAACCCCCAGTAGCAGGCGCTACAAGAAAATCGCTATGCACGACGAAGAGGTTTACTGATAAAATTCTCAGAGCGTATGTTCCACGAAAAGTCGGGCGATGTGTTGATCTCTCCCACGTATATCTCTCCAAATGATCATAACAGTGAAGTTAGACATTTTAACTCATCAAGAGAGCTACAATCGTTCTCACCGCTCACTATTTGTAAACAAAACAGGAAAGGGAGGAGGATGAAATAGTCAAACGCCATGTACTGTACACGCCTCCAAAGCTAATTCAGTTCATCAGGGAGCAATCATCTGCGAGAAATTTTGCCTGTTTGGTTTTGAAGTATTACAATATATTTAAAAAAATTGCTCACTTAAGAAACATCTCAATACTACGCAAACACGAGATAAATGTGGCTTATACTTTCACTGACTAGTTAAAGTACGGTTCCGATTTAACTGGAAACCGAAGCGATTAACCGGCTGTATTCACGGAACTGAGTTGTCTCTAAGTTAGTGTGCCGTTCATTGTCTCCAGATACCCTAAGGAAGCTTTCTCGAGTAGTTGTCGGTGGTGGTGAAATGCGGCCCAACACAACTCTGTCGTTCTTGTTTGAAACTATTTACTAATTATAGCAAGCCTTATGACTACCACTATGAACTGCAACTAAGCAGTAACTTCTAAAACCAATAATGGGCTCTTTTACCGTGGTAAACAAGGGCTTTGTCTAGTGAACATATCTTCTGATAGCCTCGGAGCTACGCGCTTATAAACTAAATGAAGAGAAGAGTGGCAACAAAAAGTGACGAAGCGAAAACATGGAGTGTGGGCTGTTATTACGCCGGTGCTTTGCACGCAGGTGGCAGCCTGTTTGCGCCCTTGGCCCACGATGCGTTTCATTACCAGCTTCCTCCCTTTGATGTCGGTACGCGCGGTCCTTTCCGTTCGCTGGTGATGTGTCCACAACTGTGATTGTCCTAGCGGGTTTGTCGCTGCTGGCGCCTAGACACGTGGTCAAACGGACACTGGTCGTCGCAAATTACTCGTGTAGGTAAACCTGTGAGGTTAATGAGGACCAACGCCACGTTGTACGACACACTGGCATCAATCATGTGTACCTGGTCGCTGACGTTCCGCTTTCCATGTAGTATCGTCGTTCGAAAGAATTGCCTTTACATATGTTGAATGAGCCACGCTACCATTAAGCTTCCTGCTACTATGACAGGCCTAACGGGAGTTTACTTTCCTCTGAGCCCTCACTTGAAATATGATTTCATAATTGATTATCGAAGCATTGTCTATAGCGACACTTTAGAAACAAAGTTTTAGACTCTAATCTAAATTTATAACAATGAATTCCATTTTTTTCTTATACATGGGGCATTTTTATAACAACAGCACAATACTACGAGTACTATTGATATCGTAGTCTTATGAAATTATTTTTGTATTCTCATAGGAAATCCATACTTCCAGTTCTGAAACAAGTCTAAGTCGTCACCCTGTATTTTGCTACCATGAACTGACGATAAGTAACAACTGAAAATAATAACTAGGTATCTCGCATTAACAAAGGAAGCTCTTGTGCCATATTAAAATTCAGTTAAACGACTGTTTTCAAATGTAATATTTATTCAGCACACGCCGGAGAACAATAGATCATGTTTTTCACGTACAATTGTGATCCAGACCCTCAGCTAAATTAATATTACTGACGTTCAAGTGATTTTATTAAATGTTCCAAAACTTCGAAAATATTAAGACTTCCAAAACCTAACACCAGTTTCGGAATCAGCATGAAAATTCATTTAAGAAGAGGCCCTTTCCGCATCAATTCTCAGTAATTTGAAATTTCGTAAACATTTCTTTCATTTTATGTCTCAAAGATAGCAGACAGGATTGTGAGAAATAATAGTGGAGTGAATTATGGTTGCTAACACATTAATATACATTCAAATAAATTTAATACGCAAACGAGAAATTACGTCAAATTACAACTAATATAAATTAAAATAGCGCTAGCCTTCAGGCAGTTTAATTTTATTACTAAGTATGTGTTTATAAGATTTTTTGACCTCACATCTCTTAAACTAGAAGGCGGAAGGATATCTTGAAACAGATTTTAGATACACGCCAAAGGGCAGTTTAAAGTGATTTATATTGTGGTAGGTTGTGTAGAATAGCAAAACTTTTAATTTCTGTGAATGCCATCCAAATGTAGGTTGGTAACAATATATGAGCATATCCGATGGTTACTAATTTCCAGAATTCTGGAAGGCATGACGTCAGCAAGTATTCTGGTTAACCAAATTAAGCAATAAATTGCAGAGAACCGTCGACGTTGCAATATTAATTTGCTTTATCACTCGATGACTAATTTCGAGCATAACCTCATTATCAAATCATCCAATAAACTATGCAATAACATACAACAGCCGAATAAACTTTCCTTGTGGTTTAACACATCTTTAGTATAAAGCTGCACGGGGCTTAGGGCTTGAGTTCGGTGATGGAAGCTCAAACCTGTACTGCTTTATGCTACAGATGTTTTTAACAACAATGAAAATTCATGTCTCTGCCGCAACGTATGCTATTGCATAGCTTATTGAATGATTTGTTAATGGACTTAGGCTCGAAACTATTCATTGAGTAATAAAGGAAATTAATATTGTAGTCCTCTAAAAGTTATTTCATCATTTGGTTGTCCAATGATTGTAGTTACTGTGTAGTTCTTTTTATTGTTTTTGTAATAAATATTGTGCACCGAAGACGTGTTTCGCTTTATCAGTATTTACATGGCACATAATTATTAAAACGTGATAACGCAAGTTAACTTTAGGACCAGAAACCTGGAACTGGCTGCAGCCATTAAAATTACTTACATGACACTGACCAAATCCACAACTTGAATTTGTGTCATGACTGAATTGGAGCTTAGATTTTATTTTTATCGACCCCAAGCACAGGAAACGCCACACACTGAATTCCAGGTAAGTTTACACTGCAAAGTTGCGTCGAGATACTGTGTCTTGAAATCTGTTTACACTTCGGGAGAGTCAATTGTTTCCCAGCTTTTAACTCGTAGGTAAGTGCGGCGTCTGATTAACTTCCAATCTTGATAAGTCCAGAGATACACTGATCAGCCAAAACATTACGACCATTGCCCACCGCGACGTTGGATGCCACCTGGTGGCATTTCGGGCACGTGACACGGTAACAAAAGTATGTAAGCAGAGCAGACACGCACGAAAATGCGAAAATATGGGCTGCTAAAGGGGAAATCCATTGAAGGAACCTGCTCTAACGAAGGGAAAATTATTGTTAACGCAGAGCCTGTCAATGAGTAAATCAAAAACAGCGAAGCTGGTCGAATGTTCACGTGCTACGGTCGTGAGCACCTACGGAAAAAAGTAGGACGGTGAAACTATCCCTAGGCGCTAAATGGTTAGGCGTCTACGACTCTTCACTGAACGTGGGGTTCGGAGGCTTGTCTGGTCTATGAAATAGTGTAGATGGTGATCAGTGGCAACTCTGTCAGAAGAGCACGATGCTGGTACACGCACAAGTGTTTTGGAATACATCGTTCGTAGTACATTATTGAACATGAAGCTTCACCGCAGACCGCCCCCACATGTTCACATGTTGGCCCAACTACATGGTGAATTACGATTGCAGTGGGCACGGAACCATCGGGATTCAACCGTCGATCAATGGAAATGCGTCAGCTCCTCGAGTGAATCACATTTTTGCTACACTAGGTCGATGGTCGTCTCCACAAACGGCGGCTCAAGACGTGCACCTCGCCACGGACGGAGCAGTATTTTTGCATTTGATCTGTGGCAGTAATCAAAAACACGCTGACAGTTGCGAACTACCTGCATCCCTTCATGTTTGATACCTTCCCCGATGGCGATGTCGTTTTTCAGCAGTATAAATGTCCCTGTTTCGGATCCAGAAGTGTGCTACAGTGATTTGAGCAACATTATAGTTAACTCACGTTGATGTCTTGGCGACCACATTAGCCTGATAAATCCTATGACACCCGTCTGGGTCGCTATAGCGCGCCATCAACGCGTACACAAATGAGCGACTCGTTATTTACGCGAACTGCATGACGTGTGCGTACACATCTAATGCCACATACCGCTACAAACCTATCAAGAAACTGTCGGGCCCATGATACGCAGAATCAGTGACGTGTTTCGTTCTATTAAATAGGTGGTTATAATGGTTTGGCTAATCAGCGTGTCTCCTTCTCGTTGCGTTTAAGGGCATTTAGAGAACGAGGTAACCTGCGGCGTAGGAGTATCAACCAAGTTCCTTTTGGAAAATGATAATTTTTCCGTTGTGCTTACGTTGATGCCTAAAATTTAGTCATTTACTTCTTGAAGGAAGGTACCAGTCTATAATAGAGGAATTTGTTTTATTGTAACTACTTCAGAAACAATGCGTAATACTCCTCTTGCATATATCTAAAACTGTGCATACTAATTACTAACTCTGGCTTTCGTCCGCATATTGAATATAATTGTAGTGTTAATTTTTTCCGCATATACCATTAAAAAACACAAATTAAATTGCCTATCCATTTCTTACAAACAGTTTTTGGTACCATGGAGGAACTCAGTCATCGTAATGAATATGGAAATAAAATCGGAGCAGCGTAGATTGCTGACTTATTTTCTATCAGATGTTGGTAATCAGTTTCGGTCATTACAACGACCTTCAGACCACGGCTCGAGAGGACGAGAGAAGCCGATGCCCGGAGACGTTGTGAGATAACTCAACTGCTATCTGTCACGAACTCCTCAATACCAGTTTCTATCACACAGCGGCTCTGGGCAATAACTTCTCTCGTCATCTGGAGCCTCGGTCTGAAGATGGCTGTAATGACCGAAACCAGTTGCCGACATTATATGTCGAATCAATTTGCGATCTCGGCTGCTTCTTTTTCTCTACATTTACAGCCACCTTGGAAAATATCGCGCAGAATAGTCTTCCAAATACTGGAAATGTCCACGTTAACTGAACCCTCCAGTAATATTACTGCAAATATCCAATATGTAGAACTTTGAGCCTTTTAGAGACTCAAGCCTGGACACAATTATTTTGCGGGCAGTGCGCTTCCAGCTGAGCTTAACTGGGAAAACACAGCATATAGGAAATTCTACATTTCTGAACTAAAATTAAATCAAAGACTAAATATTTCAAACGTTCTTGGTTATGTCTAATAATATCTAAAATGCATCTTTCTATAGCCGGGCGCAGTGGTCGAGCGGTTGTAGGCGCTTCAGTCTGGAACCGCGCGACCGCTACGTTCGCAGGTACGCATCCTGCCTCGGGTATGGATGTGTGTAATGTCCTTAGGTTAGTTACGCTTAAGTAGTTCTAAGTTCTAGGGGATTGATGACCTCATAAGTTAAATCCCATAGTGCTCAAAGCCATTTGAACCATCTTTCTATATTTCACAACTGTTAAGACAAAAGGGATGTTTTACATCGCTTAACTCATATCGGATGCTGGATGGCCACTGCTGGGTCGAGACTATAAGTAAATACAGTATTGTATTGAAATGGATATACACCAATGAGCCAAAACCTTATAATGTGCTTAATATCGTGTCGGTCCACCTACGGAAAACAATGCAGCAGTGATTCGACAAGTCGCTGGAGGTATGTGGCATCAGACGTCTACGCTCATGTCACGAAATTCCGTAAATTACGGGCCGGTGGTATGCGGACGCGGTGCTGGAGCCTTTTAGCGTCCCAGATACTTCAGATCAGGCGAATCTGATGGCCAAGATATCAATGTAAGTTCACTATCATGCTTCTGAAACCACTGTAGCACTATTCTGACAGTGTGACACGGACAATTAACCTGACGGAAGATACCACTGCCACCTAGGAAGACACCAAGCACGAAGGCATGAAGGTAGTTCGTAATAATGTTCACGTAGTCTACAGCTGCTGTGCTGCCTTCGATTGCTGCCACAGATCCCATGGAAGCAATGTCGCTTGTCTCACATAGCGAACTACTGCCGCCACAGGCCTGCGTCCGTGAGGCGT
The DNA here is from genome assembly GCF_023897955.1 of Schistocerca gregaria. Classification (NCBI taxonomy): domain Eukaryota; kingdom Metazoa; phylum Arthropoda; class Insecta; order Orthoptera; family Acrididae; genus Schistocerca; species Schistocerca gregaria. The sequence goes on from NC_064931.1 coordinate 566,184,530, forward strand.
TGCATGTTTGGGGTATACGTCCGTTGGATGATGGCTTACTCGTCCACGGCTATCGATCTGGTGCAACAAAAACCGTGACTCATCTGGCCCACTGATTCGCGGTAGAGGTCTTTACTGCGGAGCCCCGTGTTCAGCAATGTGTGCTGAACGGTGTGCTCCAAAGAAATTGTTCCTGCACCGGCACCGTACTCTGTCGTCATATTTGTCGCAGTTTGCCGCCTGTCCTTTCCAGAGGGGGCAAGCCTCCGACCTCCATGTTCTGTGACAAGGTGTGCACGTTCTGTGACAAGGAGCGTACGCCCAAAATCTTGTCGCCTACTCGTGGTTCCACCGTCCTTCAACCATTTTCCATAGATGCTCAAACTGGCGAAAACTGGCGAATAGCCAGTTGGTTTCGCCGTTTTAGAGTTACACTTCTCCAAGCGCGGGACCATAACAATATGCCATTCGTCAAAGACGCTTATGTCATTGCATTTCCCTCATTCGTCTCTGCTCCGCTTACATAATTTCCTTACCGTGTCGCCAAGCGGTCTCGGGCGCCTTGTCACGGTTCGCGCGGTTCCCCTCGTCGGAGGTTCGAGTCATCTCTCGGTTATGTGTGTGTGTGTGTGTGTGTGTGTATGTGTGTGTGTGTGTGTGTGTGTGTGTGTGTGTGTGTGTGTGTGTTGCCCTTAGCGTAAGCTAGTTCAAGTTAGATTAAGTAGCGTGTAAGCCTAGGGACCGATGACCTCAGCAGTTGGGTTCCATAGGAACTTAACCACCACCTTACCGCCTCTCGTCTCCCCAGCAATACTGGCGATTTTCAATCATGCGTTGGGCAGTGGTCATAATGATTTGTCTCATAAAGCAGATTGACAGAATTCACCGATCTGTATCTCCGTACTTACTGGGTATTTATAATTAAAGTTCAGTAACTCACGGAGGTCCAGTGTGGGCTGGAATTAATGTATGGTAGCGAAACTTGGTAGATATGCTTTTAATGCGGAACCAATTTACACTGGAAAAAATTAGTTCTCATTTTGGCCACCAGGTGCAAATCTGGTGCTGTATAGGATCTCGTCGACGTCTGACGACAGCGCCGGAATTGCACCTGGTGGCCACAACTGGAACTAAATTGTTTTCCAGCGTAAATCGGTTCCGCATTAATGCATTAGAATATCTACATAGATTCGCTGGTATACGATAATTACAGCCCACAATGGACTTCTGTGAGTAGTTGCACTTTAATTATCGCCACCTCGCATTTATTTACTGTTGGAATAACACAGAAACAGGCAAACAAACGTATTATCTCTCTTTTAATATCGTGTGCCATCCACCTGATGGGGTACACTGTAGATTCACGACATAAGACGTTACAGACTCAAACGTGGAGCTCCTTCGCAGCTGATGCTCTCTCCGGATATAAATACGGTGCTTGCCGGACTTGACTGCAAATTGTAACATGACAGGCAACAAATCGAGGAGAACAGCTTTTTTCTTTAGTCTCGTGTCTCACGGCACTTAGAGCCGTGTGGTCAACTCGTAGTCTGCGCGCATAGAGACTACTTTCACGAAGACGATTACAGAAAGTATGGCTAGATATTTTGTATTCTGTTGTTGTTGCCAAAGCCTAACGCAATGCTTCGTGAGCAACTGGTGATGACAATCTCTATCTATAATTGCGCATGGATGTATATCCTTTGTCCCTCTTGAAAAACCTCAGCAGTGAAATTTAGCTTGAAGACACTAACAGCATTTGATACATCAAGGAGTGATCGACCAGCTTTCATCCTGCTTGTAGCTCTCCATAACACAGATTGGTCTAAACGACCGAGCTGAGACACTGCGAAGCCTTTACATGTGTCGAAATGAGCTCTAGAACCCCGCACAGACGGTTATTGCAGATCTAATATTGTGTTCGGGAAATGTTTCACATAATAGTCAAATGTCTCTCTGCTTTGGCTTCAAAATGCTTCAAATGGCTCTGAGCACTATGGGACTTAAGTTCTGAGGTCAACAGTCCCCTAGAACTTAGAACTACTTAAACCTAACTAACCTAAGGACATCACACACATCCATGCCCGAGGCAGAATACGAACCTGCGACCGTAGCGGTCGTGCGGGTCCAGACTGTAGCGTCTAGAACCGCTCATCCACTTCAGCAGGCTGCTTTGGCTCACTGGACGGAAAAATCATTTGCCTGCCCCTGTCCTCCAAGCCGATCAAGGCACACCGTTCTCTCCAGACTGCATAATAACAAGATGAATGAGCTAGGTGTGTAGAAAAGAGTACATTTCCTATTAATTTCACAATCAAGGTTCTTATGAAACAAATGTCGGTGGTTAATCAAGTCAGACAGTAATTTGTGGAATAAGTTCCTTTTTTTTAAAAAAAAAAAGTGACAAACATAAAATCGGAAGATCTGGAGCAGGAATCAAATCGAAAAACAATTATCGGTGAAATTATTTCTAGGCTCTCCTGTAGTTTTTAACGAGCACGGTGTTTTACAGTTGATCAACGAGACTTAATTCGGTTTTTAATTCCGCAGTCGCGCAGTTTTTAAAAACAGGAGAAGGATTACATAAAATTTCATTGAGAATAGTACGGAAAGAGCACGTGAGAGAGCGGAGGCTGGGTGGTAGGGGAGTTAAATCTGCGGAGCGTAATGAAAGTTAATTGAGGGAAGCAGCGACGTGGGTAGACTGCCCCTGCCAACGCGGCAAAGCTGCCCACGCGGCTACCGTCCGCTCGTGTTGTCTGAGACTCAGGGGCACCCGCTGCACGCTGCCAATCTCTCTCCCAACACCTTCCCATTATAAACTTATGACTTATTTCACTGTCGACGCCTTATAAATGAATTCGCAACATACACTGGTACAGGAATGCGTATTCAAATACAGCCATATGCAAACAGGCAGAATACGGCGCAGCGGTCGGCAACGCCTATATAGGACAACAAGTGTCTGGTCCAGTTGTTAGATCGGTTGCTGCTGCTAAAATGGCAGGATATCAAGATTTAATTCAGTTTGTACATGGTGTTATGGTCGGCCACGAGCGATTGGACGCAACATCTATGACGTAGCGATGAAGTGGGGATTTTTCTGTGTGACCATTTCACGAGTGTACCGTGCATATCAGAAATCCAGTAAAGCATCAAATCTCCGACATCGCTGCGACCAGAAAAAGATCCTGGAAGAAGTGGACCAACGACGACTGAAGAGAATCGTTCAACGTGACAGACATCTACAACCAAAATCCCCGCCAACTCATCGATGGTTGGGAAAAATGTATCGCATTGAAGCATTAATTTACTGGTGTCCAAAATGAAAGCAACAAGCGGAAATGTTGCAAGGTTGCGTGTATTTTTACACACAACGCTATAAACAGGTGATAGTAAGGTAGAAACAACGTAAAGAATACAGAGCTTAAACAACTGCAACATACATAATGGTAGAGAAAAAAGGTTCTTCGTTTTTTCCAACCAAACGAATTTCCATACACATTCCGACAACTGGTTAATGTGCTCAGTATGGGGTGTGACCACCTCTGGCAGCAATACAGGGATGACAACGACGGGGCATGCTGTGAATGATGTCATCAATCTCGTGTTGAGGCAATAACGCCCATTCGTCCTGAAGAGCTGATAACTAGTCTTAAAGAGTTGTTGGTGGATGCTGACATGATACAACCAGTCTCCCTAGTGCATCCCAGACATACTCTATTTGATTCAAATTGAGAGGCGAAGCAGGCCACCGGAAGTGTGCAATATCTTCCGTTTCCCCCACCCGCGCTCTATGAGATGATAGCCTATCATTACGAAGTCTGGACCAAGAGCACCTCACAACAACCGTTCAGGAGGCTTTAAGATCTCGTTACGATACCTGACAGCAGATAAACCCTGCCGATTCACCAATAAAGTTTCCTGAAGAGGTGTTTGAGTTGTCAACACAATCCTTGTCCACACCACTGGGGATCCTCCTCGATATCGATATCTTTACACAATATTTGGTCCCGAAGTCGTGTTCCACGTTCCCTCTACACGCGAATTCGTAGAAAATCTCTCTCTTTAGACCAAACCGGGACTCAGCTGTGAAAAGCACATTGGCCCCCTGTTCGACGGTCAGGTTGTGTGTTAACGACTCCACTCTATACATTTCCTTCTGTGAAGAAGTGTCAGAGGTACACATACAGCAGGTCTCCGACAGTAAAGGCTACTCTGCCGAAGCCTACTGCACACCGTTTGCCTCGATATAACACATCCATTGGATGTCGCGAGGTCAGACGCCAGTTGCCGTGCAATACTAAGGCGGTATCGTCGTGTGCTTGCAGCCAAATAACGGTTCTCTCTTCTGATGTCACTCGCGGTCGGCCCTACCCTGGTTTTCAGGATACAGTTTCGGTCTCTACAAATTGTCACCACATTCGAGAATCAACAGAAAGGTTCACATCAAGCTATCACGCCACATCAGTCTGCGACTGTTCTGCTTCCATTCTTCCTTTGGTCTTTCACCGCAGAGTCTGGTAGGTTTGTTCTCTGTGCCATAGTGCAGCGTCTGTGACTATACAGTGGTTGTGAATGTCGGACTAATCGTCGGCATACACTGTCCCGTTTTATAGGTGCCCTGACGTCATCTTTGGCGTCGTTTTCCCTTGACCGGAATGCCGTATTCCGTGCAGAACACGATCGTAAGGATATCTGTTGACAGTTTGTGTGATTATATCATGAATTAGGGGAGAGCGAAATAGCGGTCTGTTACTTTAATTTTGGATACAATTGTATATAGACAATAATGAATACCTTCAGAACGTTGCATGGTGGCAGTTTGACTTTTTCTTGGCGGTAATGTAATAGTGTAGTGGTGCAGAGATATGAATGTCGACGTGTGCACTTATTTCATCTGCATTAAAAGCCTTTGACGGCGGTAGGCATAAAAAATTTATGGAGATTTTGAGGTTAACTGCTATCGACCAAAGCCATTTACGCATCATCAGCGGACGGTATGGGAATCAGACCACAGATAAAAAACTGACCAAGGAACATGAGAAGCGACTACAATCAGTAAAAGCGTTCGTCAGGGCTGTATACTATCACCGCTCTTGTTTAACATTTAATCCGAAGAAATTTTCGAGGGTGTTAGCGCAAGAAAACCACAGGATCATTATAAACGGAAAGATATTTAACAATATTACGTACGCAGATGACACGGTCGTCATAGCAAATGATTTACCTGCGTTCCAACACGTGACAGCCAATTTAGTCAAGGGCAGTGAAGAGTTTGGCCTGTCAGTCAACACTTCCAAAACCAAAGTTGAAGTCGTCTCTAAGAGAAGAAGCCAGGCAACCTTGTCAATAAAAAGACATAAGATTGAACAAGTACTCTCCCTGACGGGCTTGGGCATTCTGATGGATGGGCAGTGTAGCTGCAAGAAACAGATCAGATCTAGAATAGAACAGTCCAGAAGACAACACAGTAGCACGAAAATTTTTTCGTAAGATCTGATCTTAGTCTGCAACAGAATACGAATGTTTAGTTGCTACGCGTTTTTCATCTTTCTCTACGGACGCAAAAGCTGGACTCTTGACCAATATAGCGAGAAAAGGGTTGATTCTTTGGAAATCTAACTGTACCGACATCCCTTACGCATACACTGGGTGCTGAAAATTTCAAACCAAGAAGTCCTTGAGTGAATGAAAAATCAAAAGTAACTATTGCTCACTGTAGGACAAAGGAAACTCAATATCTAGAACACGTTGTAAGAGGCGAAGGATACCAGTTATTACAACTCATGATTGAAGAGAAAATGCAACGGGAGGGGTCTGTTAGAATACGAAGGAATCTCAGCTGAAGGAAATTCGGAGATGGTGCAACTGCACGTCGATCCATGTCTTCAAAAATGGTTGAGATGGCTCTAAGCACTATGGTAATTAACTTCTGAGGTCATCAGTCGCCTAGAACTTAGAACTACTTAAATATAACTAACCTAAGGACATCACACACATCCATGCCCGAGGCAGGATTGGAATCTGCGACCGTAGCGGTCGCGCGGTTCCTGACTGTAGCGCCTAGAACTGCTCGGCCACCCCGGCCGGTAGAACTGCTCGGCCACCCCGGCCGGCTCCATGCTTTCCTTGCTGCAATGCACATGCAGAGCTGAGTAGATGTACAACCAGCCTCCGTTAGGAGAAGGGGCCTTAAGAATAAGAAGAAGAAACAACACTTAACACTTTACGCCTGCCCTTAGCAAATTCACTGTTTCCTACACACCAGCCTTTGCACAAGGTATGAATCAACAACTACGTCACAAACACCCTTCTGATATCAAGCTACACACCCGCCTACTAAGTCACACAGCATTTTCCCCCTCCTCCCCACACTCTATGACTATGTACTATAATCTTCCATGGATCTGCTGCTCTATCGCGCTGTTTTATTTAATCTGTGCTGAAATTAAGATAATGAAAACACTATGAAGATATTACATAAAATGTACATTTAAAATCGTGCAAATAAAAACAGCATGTTGCGAACAGGTATCTGACTCCTGAATTACGGGAAGGAAATGTGAATTTACGAAAAACGTAAGGGGAAATAGTAAGTTGTTTCGCTGGTACGGACTGCAAATATATAACAGCTAGAAGTGGGCAATCATCATAAATTTATATGCGTAATTACTTTTGCACTGCATTTTATTTGACTCACTATCAAAAACGTGAACAGGTGCCTCGCTGAATTCATTAACTTGTGGTTTCACTTTTATACTTCAAACTGCGTCGGACACCATATAGACAGTAAATTAAAATCTTAAAGAGGAGAGTTCTAAAAACTAGGATGACAGATACTGCTATTCCACCTTGTGGTTGAAATGACAAGATAAACAGCATTTTTGGATGAGACCTCAGGACATTCATCTCAAGTTACAAAACAAAACTATGGAAAACGTAAATGAAGATGCTCAAAGTTCGATTTGAACATTTCTCTTCCGAAGAACGAACCGAGCACTTTCTCTCAGTATCTCCATGATCCGTGTTACACATCATCTACAAATTGCTCAGTTTTCAGCCCAACACGTTTACATACATGTATACTTCCGTAACGTGTGAGAAACGAGCTTGATACGTAACACCCGTTTTACGGCTTAATGCCGGCGAGAGTGAGCGTCAGAACCGGTAATGAGGAATTATTGCACTCGCAGTTCAGTTAGCTTGAAATCCGACAGTTATTTACTCACGTGCGGAAGTGAAAGGCGATAATCGTATCTCTGTCCCACTGTGGCACAACTGACCGAAGTTTCGGCACAGCGTTTTTTCCTCTTTATTTACCCTTAGCTTAAATAAGCACCAACAATACAGTGGGTGTTCGAGGGAAAAAAGAACAGGCAATGGACATATAAAGTGCAGATTTGCAGTCGTCTTCCGGTCCACAACTTAGCATGTGTTCTAACTGAGCGAATAATTCCCCTTTAAGCAATATATTTCATTCCATTTCCCTTTTTCGATTCCAAAAATCATGTAGGATAGCGTTGTGCTCCGTAATACGTCTACTCACGCGAAAGATATTGTTACTGGATACAGATCGGAGAAGATTTTTAGCCTAAGTTTCGGTAAATTCCGAGACATTGTTCTCATCTACAGACCATAATGCGTTGAAAGAATGCATAATTTTTCCTTCTAGTTGGAGCATTGATTTAGGATGTTCCTTTTTGATTTACTAGAGTATTTGCACCTACTATCAAAGGTACATCAAGATTTTACTTTAGATTACTATTTGCGGCAGGCACGAGTTATTGAAAGCCAACCACATGTCTTTAGGGCTTCTTTGATTTTTCAATTCACAGTTTACTGTGTCCCTTAAAATGTAATAGTTAAGAGCCGAAAGTCACTTTCGGCGTTAGAAAAAGCGATCTGAATACGAAAGATACAGTATCTATATTTTGATTTAATGCAGAAGTCAAAGACATCCTGTAATATGTTTGTAAGGTTTTTTACATGGAAATGTGCTGACTCTTATCACTGAAACTGGAACAACTTGTCCGACTCTTGAGCTAGATCCGATGTGTTTAGTATTTGTCTACCACATTATGAAACTCCAGGTGTTGGCAGAAGCAATGCCAGATACATCGTGTGATCTGGATGAAATTACGCAGGCCAGTGTGACTGTTGCAAAAGTACTTGGCTTTTTGCATTTACTCTTAGAAGTCTTGAGATAGTACAAAGATTCAAAAAGCCACGTCTATCACTGTAATCGATTACATTTATTCTAAGTTACAGCATAACGTAATTAGAAACATCAAAACACGGTGAGCCAAGATTTAAGGGCTAATTCAGTTATCAGCCATTACATACGAGACTAGCCTGTCGAGTAACTGTTGCGAGGTGAAAGCTGTTAAATGAAATTAAGATTGAATTGTTTTGAGAATCAGAAGGCATTTTTTCTATCTAATGTAGTTAACAGTCTCAATGTCGCAGACATATTCATTAATTACGAAAGACGACCCTGAATTTCATCTCTAAAGGCAGAGGAATAGATCCGTTACTTTCTCAGAAGCAAACTTTCGGATATGAAAGCAACATTTTGAAAATTTTGATCATGTTACATCGTTAGTTGTTACAAGGCCCAAAGTCATATAGCCATAACACTGGCGTAAAGCAACAAAATACACTATGTGATCAAAAGTATCCGGACACCTGGCTGAAAATGACTTACACGTTTGTGGCGCCCTCCATCGGTAACGCTGGAATTCTATATGGTGTTGGCTCACCCTTAGCCGTGATGACACCTTCCACTCTTGCAGTCATACGTTCAATCAGGTGCCTGAAGTTTTCTTGGGGAAAGGCAGCCCGTTTCTTCACTAAGTGCTGCACTGAGGAGAGGTGTCGAAGTCGGTCGCTTAGGCCTGGCACGAAGTCGGCGTTCCAAAACATCCCAAAGGTGTTCCTTAGGATTCAGATGCCACTCCGCCACAGGCCGTACATTCTGGACAGGTGGCTGATAGCGTTAAAAAATGCAACCGCCATCAAAAAATGGTTCAAATGGCTCTGAGCACTATGGGACTTAACTTCTGAGGTCATCAGTCCCCTAGAACTTAGAACTACTTAAACCTAACCAACCTAAGGACATCACACACATCCATGCCCGAGGCAGGATTCGAACCTGCGACCGTAGCGGTCGCGCGGCTCCAGACTGAACCGCCTAGAACCGCTGTGCCACTGCGGCCGGCCAATCGCCATCCTCGAATTGCTCTTCAACAGTGCGAGGCAAGAAGGTGCTTAAAACATCAATTCAGGCCTGTTCTGTGATAGTGCCACGCAAAACAAAGGGTGCCTCCATGAAAAACACGACCACACCGTAACACCACCACCTCCGAAATTTACTGTTCGCACTATACACGCTGGCAGATGACGTTCACCGGGTATTCGCCATTCCCACAGCCTGCCATCGGATCGCCACATTGTGTACCGTGATTCGTCACTCCACATAACGTTTTTCCACTGTTCCATCGTCCAATATGTACGCTCCTTACACCAAGCGAGGCGTCGTTTAGCATTTACCGGCGTGATGTGTGGCTTATGAGCACCCGCTCGACCATGAAATCCAAGTTTTCTCACCTCCCGCCTAACTGTCATAGTACTTGCAGTGGATCCTGATGCAGTCTGGAATTCCTGTGTGATGGTCTCGATAGATGTCTGCCTATTACACATTACGAACCTCTTAAACTGTCGGTGGTGTCTATGAGACAACAGACGAGGTCGGCTGTACGCTTTTGTGCTGGACGTGTCCCTTCACGTTTCCTCTACATTATCACATCGGAAACAGGTGACCTAGGGATGTTTAGGAGTGTGGAAATCTTGCGTACAGACATATGACACAAGTGACACCCAATCACATGATCACGTTCGAAGTCCGTGAGTTCCACGGAGCGCCCCATTCTGCTCTTTCGCGATGTCTAAAGAGTACTAAGGTCGCTGGTATGGAGTACCTGGCAGTAGGTGACAGCACAATGCACCTAATATCAAAAACGTATGTGTTTGGGGGTGTCCAGATACTTCTGATCACATAGTGTATGTTGTCAAATGTGCCTCGACCTGTAAGGCGGATATAAATATTCGAGTGACTGGAAAGAAGGAGTAGCTCACGTTTCTGAATTTGAGAGCTCCGTCTTATATTCCAGTCCTAGCCGACACATAATTGGTGCATTGATAAAAGTGACCTTAAATTCCAGGTTTAAGACACAATTCACACAAAAGCCGACTGAAACTAGAACAAGGTTAATCGTGCATGTTAGCAACAGAAATAAATGAAACGTCATCGCAAAACGATGGGACAAATAAGTTACATACGCCACCAATGAGGAAAAGTACATGTGAAAGTTTCAAGAAGAAGTCCTCGTCTCATGCCGCAAAAGGTGGGCTTCATATGTTAAAAGCCTTTGGAGGTAACTGAGAATGGCAATTCTGAAATATGAAAGTGTGAGTTTTATCTACGGCTCCCTCTGCATTCCGGAAGCCACCTTACAGCGTGTTCAAATGGCTGTGAACACTATGCGACTTAACTTCTGAGGTCATCAGTCGCCTAGAACTTAGAACTAATTAAACCTAACTAACCTAAGGACATCACACACACCCATACCCGAGGCAGGATTCGAACCTGCGACCTTTGCGGTCGCTCGGTTCCAGACTGCAGCGCACAGAATCGCACGGCCACTCCGGCCGGCTTACAGCGTGTGACGTAGGTACTCTGTGTAGTGTCACATTCCCTTTTGCTTTTTAAGTGATGAAGTTTATCTTCATTATTTAGAAGAATGAGTAAAACCTGATATAGTACTTAAAATATTTCGTGCAGACGTATTACATATTATGGCCATGGCATTGTCCCTTAGATAGGTGTAGACAGGTTTCTTCTATAGATCTTTTGTAAAAGGATCAACAATATATCTAAGTTTACATTCTCAGATCATCTTTCAACAAATATCTCACAGTAATCCTTCAATTAGAAAACATGATGTAAGATGTAAAGATGTGTAGTGTGCCTTGTACAAGTGACAGCTTTTTCAAGACGATGAACATTAGTCGTTTTGTGACAGGGATAGCAAGTGTTCGAGCTGTGGAACGTGAGAAAATCACCGCAAGGTGAGTGGACAGTTTTCTGTCAGACGAAAAATTAGCAGCACCGCTACACTATCCACGGAGATATAGCGATTTGACTGATTTTGTTCTTTTATTTTTTTACGACCCAACCGCAATAGCATTTACAGCGCTTTAACCGAATGAGACAGTAGTCATTATGAGACTGTCAACACATAAAAAGGGGAGGCAAAGACTCATTACAAAATCTATAAAACTGTCAAGAAACTGTCTATGTACCGAGCTAACGATCCCGTTGCACTGTCAACATAACTAAAGGGAACATTAGGTGCAGGTCGAACTGTTACAGACGAGGTGAAATCTTTGTTTTTGTCTGTTGATAGTCTGCTCCGAAAACGCTTTCGGTATGGTGAAATGCTTGAATTGTGTCAGACAATTGTTAAGACTATAGTGAGATGAAGGCAAAATCTCACACAACAGTGAGATATTTAAGCACAATATTTAAACAGAGAAATGAAATTCATAGAAAACATTCGCAACGCTGCCAGTAAAGTAAAACTGAGCAATTTCGTGACTAAGGTATTATTTTGTGATAACAATGGGCACTACCATTTTATTCTTAAATACTGGAACTCGGTTCAACATTTTACAGGTAGCTCTGCTGCAGTGTGTGTTCTTGAATAGAGCGGCCATTTGTGGTGCAAGCCACAAGAACGTGTATTAAGTTTCAGCTAGCCACAAACACATTTTGTTTCTAGGTGGAAAAAGTGATTGTGAAATTTGTTGGGAACTTTCTTCTGCTGGTAACTCTGAAGAGATGACTAACTGAAGCTACATTGATGTAAATAAACTATGTGTAGAACGTTCTGAATCAGATTTAAATTTTACTAAAATTTTCTTCAGCCGCTCGAAAGTGAAAAAAGTCGTTTACATATGTTATAGGGAAGACTATGTGACAACATGTCAAGTCTCAGTAAGGATATTAGGAACATTTGTGAAAGGTTTAGTAAAAACTGCAAAGTTTTATATCACCATATACTTTTGTTTCTAAATCCGACATCCAGTCGCTCAGGTTATTGTATTAAATGCCATGAGTTTTTTTTCTCTTACAGCACTGAACTTGTAACAGCAAGTGTTTTACAGTTTTTATCTTACTTCCAGGATATTGTGTTAAATGTGTTGCGATCTGTGGTTTACTCATACGGTTTCACTGAACAGTTACGTAAACGAGTGTGTAACAGTTTGATTACCTTGTTTAAAACACTTTAGTTTTTACTTTATTATTTCGTTTCAATGAAAATAGGCCTGTAGTTATTTGAATTTTAAGAACATCTGAAAAATAAATCTCACTCATCTGGCAAACTTTGTGACAAATGCTTTTCTGTGTTTGGATAAAACAAAACTCATAAAACTGGGAAGATTTGTAACAAATTTGTAACTGTGTGTCACACAGAAACACTACGAGTTTGCTCATCTTTGTGACGGAAAATTTAATTCCAGTTTCACTGTTTTAACCTTCACGTCACAATGTTGTCCTGAACTGGGGAGTAACTGTGTGACAGTTAATGTTTCACATTACGAACACCCCATCGCACAAAATCTTTATTGCTAACAAAAGTAAAGGATACAAAAATTCCAAACAAGTGAAAATTAAACGTTGCAACTACTGCTAAAAGTGCCACAAAGATTCCCAGTTTTGCGGTATTTCCATAATATAAACGGTAAAACAGCTTGCTAGTTGTCGGATCCACAATATATTTAATTCAGCGACCAGTTAATTCGTATCGGAAAAGTGAAATCGACATCGGCAATATTAACGATGATGATGCCGCAGTGTGCGGTAACGTGTCAAAGCTGAGTGACTGTAGGAAGACACAAGACAATTTAGACAAAATTTCCAGGTGATGTGATGAATGGTAACTAAGCCTAAATGTGGAAAAATGTAAGTTAATGCGGTTAAGTAAGCAAATGGTCAACATCGGTTTATTGGTCTCCTGTAAAGGAGACCACAAACAGGACGCTGGTGTGACCTATTCTTTAGCATTGCTCGAGTGTTTGGGATAGGTACCAGGTCAGATTGAAGGAAGAGATCGAAGCAATTCAGAGGAGGGCTGCTAGATTTGCTACCGGTAGGTTAAAACAAAGCTTAAGTTTTGCGGAAATGCTTCGGGAACTCAAATGGGAATCCCTCGAGGAAAGGCGGCGTTCTTTTCGGGAAACACTATTGACAAAATGTAAAGAACTGGCATTTGAAGTTGACGGCCGAACGATTCTGCTCCCACCAACATACATCGCGAGTAAGGACCACAAATACGAGAAATTAGGGCTCATACGGAGGTGTACAGACAGCCATTTTCCATTGCTCTATTTGCGAGTGGATCAGGAGGGGAAATGACAAGCAGTGGTACGCGGTACCTTCCGCCTCGCGCTTAAGATGTCTTGTGGAGTATCTAAGTAGATGTAGATGTAACAGATGAAGGGTTACACGATATTTTATTTTGTGATGCTGCATACCTATCGTTATGAGATGTAATAAACATCACTGATCGCTTACAAGCGTTAGATTACTCCCACTACGCGAGTACGTTTGAGGAAGATGGAAGTCCTTTTTCTTCAGACGCCTTAAATCAATTAGCTCATATCTGCTGCTTCAGTTACCGTTCCTCTTCTGACGCCGAAACGCTTGGCTCCCTTAAAATATTTAAACTGTCGAGTCTCGCCTGAGTGTGCGATTATTTGAGCGAAAGAGCCGAGTTGTCGCAGGAGAGGTGACGGAAGCGAGAGACGGAGCCCCGCCAGAATACTGGAACGGATCGATCCTTCCGGATTTACCGGTGCCTCGAGAAGCGCGTCTCTGCGACGGGACAGACAGCTGACGTCTTCGGGCAACGAGAATACGGAGCGCTGATGAGCCCACGCCGTCTCAATGACAGGACAAACCCTCATCCGCAATTAAGTCATCTCGTCCTCTCCTGAGACCTCCCTCCAGTTCCTTCACCTCCCGCCTTCGTGCCTGCCCTTCGCCATATGGAGGCCACAGTATTTCGTACGAATAATTTAAGAAAATGCAATAATAAGAATTCCACCAGCTAGGATATCCGCGCGCACTCGTACGACGCCTCCAGGATTCAGGGAGATTCACTGGCCCCGGATCGAATCCGCCCTGCGGATTAACGACGATGGTCGATGTGCCGACCAGCCAGGATGTGCTTTTTAGATGGTTTTCCAAGTCCGCCCTAGTTGATACTGGGGTGGTACACACGTACTGTCTCAGTTACACGATTCCAAATCCAATAATTAACATGTCGGCCGGTGAGTTAAGTGATAAATGCCAGAAAAATTACGAAGGAAATTATATAAATTCAATTCGGAAAATGAAGAAAGGAAACGTCAAAAACGAGGTCATTCGAGATGGAGGATAAACTCAGATTATGGAAGGATGCGAAGGAAATCTACAGTACCATATGGAAGGATAGGGAAGGAAATGGACCGTGCCGTTTTAAAAGAACCATCCCGCATTTGCCTCCAGTAATTTAGGAAAATCATCAAGAACCTAAATCCGGATAGCCGGAAGAGGATCTGAACCGTCGTCCTCCCGAATGCGATTACAGTGTGCTAAACACTGTGCCACCTCGCTCGGTCTGGAAATTCTACATCTACATCTACATCCATACTCTGCAAGCCACCTGACGGTGTGTGGCGGAGGGTACCCTGAGTACTCTATCGGTTCTCCCTTCTATTCCAGTCTCGTATTGTTCGTGGAAAGAAGGATTGTCGGTATGCTTCTGTCTGGGCTCTAATCTCTCTGATTTTATCCTCATGGTCGCTTCGCGAGATATACGTAGGTGGGAGCAATATGCTGCTTGACTCTTCGGTGAAGGTATGTTCTCGAAACTTTAACAAAATCCCGTACCGAGCTACTGAGCGTCTCTCCTGAAGAGTCTTCCACTGGAGTTTATCTATTATCTCCGTAACGCTTTCGCGATTACTAAATGATCCTGTAACGAAGTGCGCAGCTCTCCGTTGGATCTTCTCTATCTCTTCTATCAACCCTATCTGGTACGGATCCCACACTGTTGAGCAGTATTCAGGCAGTGGGCGAACAAGCGTACTGTAACCTACTTCCTTTGTTTTCGGATTGCACTTCCTTAGGATTCTTCCAATGAATCTCAGTCTGGCAAGAAGCAACAAAGAGGTATATGATGAGAAAATTACAGATATAATGAAAACCCGAAGGATTATATTTTATGACCACTTAAAAAGAATGGATGACAAGAGGCTGACAAGAAAAACATTCAACTTCTTTGACAGAAGTTCAAAAACCGAAATTCCATGCTTTACAGAAGTTAAGAACGATCTAAAGGAGTTGACAATAACAGATCGAAACATAAGAAGAGACATGTATTCAGGGGAAAGGCACAAAAAGTCAATGGTTCCCAGAGGAAAACACGAAAGAAGAGAGGTGGAACATGGAGTATGAAGAAGTGTTGGGACAAAAAAAATAGTAAAAGAATATTATGTCTTACATCAATTGTTTGCAGTGGGCAATAATAATAATAATAATAATTCCGTACGGCTCATCCTGGTGCAAGTCTTTCAGCTGAACGCCATTTTGGCGACTTGCTTGAGCCAAACTACCCAAGTAATTCTGGTGGAAAAAAGAGATCTACAGTTTAACGCGGAATATGAACTACGTGTCGTTCCTGGAGAAACTTCACATCATTGACAAGTGAAGAAGAGATCAAGAATAAACTAAAATATTCCGTGGTTCGACAGGATTTCGATCCCGTGACATTTCGTTTCCCACCCACGCACTTTACCACTACACCGCCAGACTTAAACGTTAACGGCATGAAGAAGTTCCTGCCATTGGAATCCTGGAAGGACTTCACCCTTGTTTGAAGCGAGCAAACAGCCGCAGTATATAGAGCTTAAATCGTAATTTAAAACAAAAAGAAAAAAGAAAAAACAGTGAATTATATTTCCAGACTATGTCTATCAATAACTTTCTCACAAAGAAAATGTACAGGACCTCAGATTTTTCGACCTCATTGGGTTCCCAAGAACACTGCAGCTGAAACACCGCATCTCTCAAGTGATGTTAGACCAAAGCCTCCGAAATCCGGCACGTGGGTCTGCGCGATCTTGTTGCGATGATGACAGACGCCTCGCGTAACGACTCCCTGTTCTCTTGTTCACCACCTGGTTTCCGTAGACATTCTGCAACAGCCTATGAATAGCTGTGATTCTCTGGTTTTCCGCCAAAAGAAACTCAATGACAGCTCTCTGCTTGAAACGCATCTCTGTTACAGGCGACATTCTCAAGGTTATGTATTGCGTCACCACGTATCGGAGCTTGATGAAACTATACGGGCTGAAGCGGGAATATCCCACGATGTTCCACAACAAATTCCGAACTTTCACAACAGAAATTGGACAAGAAAAGCATAAAATTACAATTAAATCAATACCATTAGCTGCTGACGGGCGTTGATATCCATCAACGGGGACAGTTAAAAAAGTGTGCCCCGACCGGGACTCGAACCCGGGATCTTCTGCTTATATGGCAGACGCTCAATCCACTTTTTTTTAAATCTCATTTTGTTCGCTGTTGTTCGTTACATCTGCTAGGGGCGGACGTCGTAAGACATCCGTTTAAGTTCGTTGTTGGTCCATTAACTCAGTTTTTTTTTATTACAGACGGCAGCTAACCCTCTGACCGAACTCGCTGAGCTACCGTGCACGCTCCACCTGAGCCACCGAGGGCACAGAGGATACTGCGACTGCAGGGATTTATAGCCGGCACTCTCCCCGTGAGTCTCACATTCTCAACTTATAGTCCACTCACTACATTCGTAGTTCCCCTGCCATTATACCCACTACTCGCGCAGACAATCCACCGAGTCCCGTAAGAGTTCAGGCAAATCGTGTGCATCCGCACTAAAGGAGGTCATCAGCCCTATATACAACTTACTCTTTGAGCTTTGGTATCTTTTACATCGATAAAACCAGTGAAACATAGATCAATGAATGACATTTGTATGAAAGTCCTAACTTTTCCGATAAGTATTTCAGCAACAAGAATACCAGACACAAACAGTTGTTTTCTCCTGAATACTGATTAGGAACCGAGTCTTTTTTATGAAGAATTATATAATTCATGACGACACGATTCCGACTGAAAACTAGAAATACGTGGAAGAAATCTTTGAAAATACATTCCTTCAATTTGACTCTTCTGGGCTGTACAAAAACCGAGAACTGAACACCCACAAGAGCAGTTGTGTTTCTTCTCACAGCTACTGGCCCACAAAAGTAGGCTGGCAGCTGAAAGATTTCGCCGCTGATGACGTGGCACGCAGTGCGAGTGGAGACGTTTCCCATAATTTCCCTCGGGGTCGCGTGTCGTGGGAGAGCTAGCGGACGAGATCTTCGTGTCATTGACTCCACTGCCCGTCCAGTTCGTTTGACGCAACGAATCCTCCTCCGTGGTACGGTCTCCACGTGGAAACTATTAAACGTAACCACACCATTTCTGTTGATATCTAACAAATTTCAAACTTGAGAGTACAGGTTAGTTACGTCCGTATTATTATTACCATTTCAACGTGAGGCACTTGCATGAAACATTTTTATATTAAATGTTCAGTTTCCTGTGAGGTGGATATATAATAGCGAATACCAGGTATAGGTATACAGTTTGTCATTTATGAGATGGTCGTTACAATATTACTTTACTTTCAAATGCTCAAATGTGTGTGAATGAAGGGACCAAACTGTTTAGGTCATCGGTCCCTAGACTTACACACTACTTAAACTAACTTAAACTAACCTACGCTAAGAACAACATACACACCCATGCCCGAGGGAGGGGCCACTTTATGTTCATTTACAGACTGAGACGCTATCGCGGGAAGTTGAATTCATGGCTATATTGAAGGCACTCTAAGACATTCACTTTCTTACTCATGTTCTGTATTTGTTCTAACAAAGCAATAGGCAGCAGTCGTAGCTATTTCACGTTCCTAGACATGACACGAAATGTGTCGATTATCACATTGAGCTGCTAGTAACAGAAGGAAGCAAGTTGGTGGTATCTCGTCCCGTCGATGGAAAGGTCACTGAGATGGCGATGGGGACGGAAAGCGACTGTGGGTTTCAAAGAAACGATCTCGACATTTATCTCAAAAATGGTTCAAATGGCTCTAAGCACTATGGGACTTAACATCTGAGGCCATCAGTCCCCTAGACTTAGAACTAATTAAACCTAACTAACCTAAGAACATCACACACATCCATGCCCGAGGCAGGATTCGAACCTGCGACCGCAGCAGCAGCGCGGTTCCGGACTGAAGCGCCTAGAACCGCTTGTCCACCGTGGCTGGCTGACATGTATCTCAATCGATTTAGGAAAATCACAGAAAACCTAAATCTAGATGGCTTAAATACCTCTATGCGTTCTGTAATTAGTCTAATCTTGACTTCTTGGATTCTGTGGGAACAGCAGGGGGTTGTGGTGCATTTCTAGCTTCCTCACTTAATGCTACTTCTTGTAACTTTTTAAGGAGAGTTTCTTGGAATATTTGACATCTGTCATAAAGCGTGTGTCAGTGAATGTTTCTCAGCATCTTCTCTGAAGGTTTTTCAGCACCTGCGTGACGCTCTCGCATGTGTGAAAAAAACCTATGATCATACTTGTTGCCCTTTTTTGTCTAAATTCAAAAACAAAATGAACTTGCACATAATATAATCTACACTATAATCTAACATTAATGACAGAGATAATTTCGCACTTTGTGAGTCCAGTGTTCACAGCCAGAATGGCACGTTCATTCGCTGCATTCAAGTCACACGGTTCCCTTAGAGTATTGCAAACCAACAAGTGTACCAAGTTAATTCCTGTCCCGCGCTCGCAAAGCTCATCATCACTGATACTCCACTTCATCAAAACAGTCTTGCACCTTGACACTCCTGCTCTCGATCAGTTGATCGTTTCCCAGGTCCCATATTGAAGATGGCAGCTTGATGGTAGCTTCTCTTTTGCTGACCATAATCCTTCAGGATATGTTGTTCTCCCAGCTCAGTTCGGCGGACTTCTGCCTAGATTTAAATTGCTGCTGTTGAAAGGAGCGAGCTTTTTCTGAATTTCATGCGTGATGGATAAACGGGATGTCCAAACAATGGATACCTTGGATCTGTTTCTTGCTTCATCTTTTAAATCTCTGCTGCTACCTGTCTCCCTACATCTGGAGGTGCTGCTGTAAAGATCTGATTGACTCCAGTTGGTTCTAGGCATCCTGCGAATATGCGGCCCGTCTCATGAAGAGACACATAAACTTTATTAGGACGTACAGAGTTCCTCCAGACTGAACCGGCGTACGCCGCAGCAAAGAAACACAGAGCAAGAGATGCACTACCCACGTGGAGTTGCGGATGAGTTTGTTCCCGTTGGGTACCTTCTGCCTGGTGTCTATACAGTGTTGCATGATTTAAATTGCGTCCTTTCCGAGTATGTCCCCGAAATAGTCCTATGTGGTAGGGGTCATACACATCTCAGCGATATTCTAGTAGGATGGGTCGCACGAGTGTTTTGTAAACAATCACCTTTGCAGAATGGTTGTATTTTTCCAGTATCCGACTAACGAATGGAAGTCTGCCACCTAGTTTACCTACGACTGAACATATGTGAGCATTTTATTTCATATCTCTATACATTCTCACACCCAGGTATTTGTATGAGTTTTCATATTCCAGTTGTGTCTCACTGACAATGCAGTCGTACTGTGCAAAGCTTTTTTTTTCATTTTGTGAAGTGCACAAATTTACCGTTTTGGACATTAAAAGCGAGTTAGCAGTCTCTGCGGCACTTTGAAATCTCATCTATATTACTAAGCGCTTATCAAATAACCACGAAACCAGCTACCAGTTACAGGTTGTGTACCTAATGGCTCCCAGAGGCAACAAAAATTTGATTTTCGATATTTCGCATAATTATTGACCGAATACCAAAATTTAAAATGCTGTCATAATCTGCTTATTAAGAAGTATAATCTTATGTTAGAAGTTTAACACAATTACTGTATTACAGTGAAACCGTGTGTTTGTTTTGAGATAGCGTAACTGATGGCGCAGGATTACCCGGATTTTAATCATCCAGTATTTGGGAATGAGAGCACTTAGAGGATTCCAACAAAGGCTTTCCGAATCTTCTTCCCACTGAAACCCACACAAAACGATGAAAGGAAAATCGTTTATCGCCTGCTAGTTTTTCGCTTATCATGTAGTAAAACTTCAGCATCACACATGATTTTTTTTTATTACTTCTTCACTACTGACTCTATTCGCAACACAGTTTGCAAACAGTATCCAAATATACCACAAAATGTACCTGCAAAATTATACCATTGTACGACACATAGTGAAGCAGATATGACGTCATAAACATTGAGATGTGTAAAAATTTGCTTTTTCTTAAAATGGAGCGCAAATTACCCACACTATATCTATCCAGTGTTACATAATGAGAGCACTCGGTAACTTCCCACAAACTTTAAACACAGTTTTAAATCTCTTCTACCATTTTCTCGCTTACGTGTTTAACGTCAAATATGTAAAACATTAACTCATTTGTAAAGAAATTAGGCGTTTGAAGCTGTTTTATACACGGGAGCTTGATTCCTTAAAGAATCGGGGGTGAGCTGGTAAATATCTGACTGAATGACATTTTCGCTGTTCAGATTATGTTGTCACGAAACAATGCAACCACTTTTCCGGTCAACTTTTTTTTTCAACCCTGTACGGTACGTCACTTGTCAGAAGCACTCATTGTAGCATGTAGAATGTCGTGTCATAGCCCACGTTATATTACTGTGCATTCGTTGTATATGAAGCACACGGTGGATCTTGACAGCTGTGAGCTCGAGCGGCTTATTCTATATGGAGTCATCTGCTTTCAGTGCTCAGCTACGCATACGGGTCGCTAAGGCGCTCTGCGGCAAGAGAGCGTCCGGCCGCGTGTGCATACACAGGAAAGAAAGCTAGAAGCCAGCGGCACCTGGCCACGGGCCAGGGAGGAGCAGACACGAGCCAGGGCTGGCCACACCGCACCGCGCCGCCGAATATCGCTGCTGCAAACCAAACACACGAGCTTCCGCCACTGACCGTGTAGAATACACAACTTATTTATCTACACGATTCCTCTCTGTTTCTTCGGAAAAGAAAATATTTATTCCTCTCGTTCGCATTACGAAGAAAAACGAGAGAAAACCAAACTTACTGGAGGGATATTCCAAGTGTAAAGTAAGTAAATTCTTAAGGCATTGTTGGCTGGAAGAGCGCGAATAATAAAATTCTGTCCCCTTAAACAAAATGGCTTTTCTATACCCCCCCCCCCCCCCCCATTTGCCCCTCTCCATGTGAAATGAAACTTCGATGACTGCACGCAGAGCGTATTGCCGCTGATGACAGAGAGAGAGAGAGAGAGAGAGAGAGAGAGAGAGAGAGAGAGAGAGGAGATGGAGAGAGAGAGAGAGAGAGAGAGAGAGACAGTGGAGATGGAGAGAGAGAGGGGGGGAGAAGGAGAGGGACAGGGAAACCCATAACCTATACTGGAAAATAGCCTCCTCTTCTTGACTAACGCCAACAGAGACGCCGAGCTTAGATTTCCCATCCGACGGACGAATCACAAATTAAAAACGTCACGTTCCTTCATTGCACGAGACATGATGGACAGTTTTGGGATTTAATCCGCAACATTGTCTCTCAGTTTAGCGACACCTTCTTTCTTGCTGCGACCCGACGTATTTTGTTACTTAAAATGCCATCCTCCTGCAGGATTCGAGTCGGTCAACACTTACCTCATATCTGTGGTATGCTTACCACCGACTATCACATCGCGGAATACTGGAGCCGCTTACTGTACTCTGTCTTTCGGGTCATCGTGGAGCCGTTTGTCCCAAGGGACACCGTACGGCCTGCAACGCCCGACATTCTTGAGCGACACCATGCCAAGTAATCCCATCGTCTCGGCGTTCATCTGATTCTTGCCATCTGTGAACGTATTGTCCACATATGGGCAATGATTAAGACGCCGAAGGACGTCTGTGCTCATAATGGATCGATTGTTTTACTATCTCCATCCATTCTGCTTTAACTTGCACCAAGTTAGCGAAAAGTCCAGAAGAGTTTATAACTGCGAATAACTTTTTTTATTTATCATTAGTTTCCATTGTGTTTCACAGACCTTAAGGCCAAGCATGTGAGATGGTTCCCACTTATGTGAGGAATATAGTTTGAAACAAAAGAAAGCTAAACAAAATAAATAAAAAAGTTATTCACAGTTATAATACCTTCGTGACTTTTGACCCAACCTCAAGGTAGAATGGACGGAGATACACCAGGTAGCAATTCAACATCTTTTATTGTCAGTCATGGGTCGCAGAGCATCAGTTATTGACACCTGTCCTAATTCGTGCCGCTTCTTTCATGTTTTGCACGTGCTACTAAATTGCTAGTGTAGATGTGTTGCGTCTAAGTGATGGGCATTCTCTCCCACACACCTGGTTCCAAGGTGTTAGAATTTTAATGGTCAGAGATTTACAACAAATTTTAAATCAGTTAAAAACTGATTATTCATTCTTTTATAAATAATTTTGAATGTTTGGAAGATTCAAAATGCCAGCATGTTGGTTTGAAACACATCCTGTGTTCTCTGGGAAACGCGCGCCAGAGGGTTGCAACGACAACACATGGTCGTTCAGATGAATTCCTTGGCAATGAAACCCGCGGAAATCACGCGCTCTTTAATTAAAGAGTCCCCTCTAAGACGTGCTTCTCCCTTGGCAACGCTGCAGTATGTCTCAGTGAATGTTGTATTTACTCTGCCTTGCATCGCTTTATTAGTTCAAGCTTGCTGTAATACCAGTAACTGCTGCAAAGCAAATTATTCCGGTCCACTGGTGCGGGATCACGCGTTAAGCTAACGAACCTAAAATTTATTAGCTACCTAGCATGCGGGAACTCATTGCGAATCTTTCTTTCTTTCTTTTTTTAAAAAAATATATAGCCGCCATTTCACTGTAGGACAGTTCTGCAGTAAAATGGCGGTTATATCTTTCAAAAAATGTTATATGGCGGTGGCTCCCTCCAAAGTAAAATCATTAGTATTACGAATCGTTACCACAAGAGGAGTTCTGATAAAAAATCTTTTCGATGAATGATAGAGAAGGTGCAGTATGTTGTATATAAAGTATCTGGCACCAGCCAAACGGTCTGCAGCTCATAATACCAGTACTGATTTTGAAGCATCTAGAACCGTAATTTATTTTCTTGTAATCAGAGGTTTGGAGCGTATTGAAAGTTAAAGTTACGAGGGTTGGAACTTCAATAGTGGCAAATATTTATTTATATGTATGTTATATGTGAACCGGGGACCTAGAAACGACGGAGAGGCTACGTCCCCGCCGCAGTCGCAGTGGTCCACAACCCCACGACGACTACCGCAACCCACTTCATCCCTCCGCCGCCCCACACTGAACCCAGGGTTATTGTACGGTTCGGCCCTCGGTGGACCCCTGGACGAGATCGGAAGCTGTCATCAAGGCTAAGGGTGGGTCAACACCATATTGAATTCCAGCATTAGCGATAGAGGGCGTCACGAACTTGTCATTTTTGTCCTCGTGTCCGGATACTTTTGATCACATAGTGTAGAATTTCTTCTTTATTGCGTTCCAAAGGTGAATCAACACACTGTTAGGAAGGTGATCATTTATTGTTTTGGCTCATCAGCGTAAGAACAACTGGCACTGATTCAGACTTAACCACTGTTCTCATACTGCTAGCTTTCTTATAAGCTTTGTGGGTAATGTTTATTAGAACTGAATATAAACTTCGTGGCAACTTTTAGAGGAAGTAGGAATGGAGTTCTTTTTGCCCTTTATGTTCGCCTATTTGCGGCATGTCTAAGCTTATGTCTACTGAACGGGATTCCTCTCAGGATGCGTTATTCATCCCCACACTCAATACCCCATCCCCCGAAAAAGATACCCATAAAATACCAACGAAATTCTATCTTACGAAGCGCAGCTGTTCAGTAACATACCGAACGAGTCGGCGTGTTTGGCGTGTGTTGTTTTTCAATATGGTCCTGTGGTGACTATTTTGAGACTTGTCCACGTGCCCAGAGAGAAATGCTTAGTGATACATGTACACGATTTTCAACGTTAACTGAAACAAACCCAACACTACGTCTCTGCCTTAACTACTGAATGAAACCACCCGTCACTGAAAAAAATTAATACCGTATCAAATGAAATGGTATCGAGACGAGATTATGTCGAGTTCCTGACAATTGGATGTCATCCACCGATGTCTGCGTGTCATTAGTATGTGATATGAGCAACGGGAGAAGGGTACTCTGTCACACAGCACGTGTCTTCGCTCTGCCCGTACAGCGTTACACGCCAGCGCGCTGAATGCGGTTGATTGTGGCTCCGCGGGAATTGACAAACGGGACGCAGCCGACGAAGGGCAGCGACCTGCACGTGTAGCGATACGCCTCGCCAAATTCCTTCCACAATGTGCGTAATAACAGGTATTTATTGTAAGAACAGCTGGCCACCGTTTACCCATAACAGTGCATCTTGTACGTCCTTTACCAAAAAAAAAGGCGGAAAGCTAGGCGAAATTAATATTTTCCTTCTTCGACAATATACACTATTACCGTCTGAATCAATTGTCACAGCTGTATTTCTCAACATGAATTAAGTTTGTGCTGTTTTCTTATGAAACCAAGAGACGTACAAGCTTAACGTCGAGGTCATTATGGTTAGAGCACGAGCTCTACAAGAATGGGAAGCAAATTGACAGTGAATTTAAAGAATCATCCTACGTTCAGCCCCAATAAGGGAGAGAAACCAGGGAAAACTGCACCAGAATGCCCGGATGGAGATTTGAAATCTGCTCCTTCCGAACACGACTCCAGTGTCTTGAAAATAGTGAACGTGTGAGATGATGCAGTTTCTTACACTTGACTGACAGCATGGCAGTGCTTCGAATTCCATTTCGTCTTTTCTACTCGTGTGCACTTCATTCGACGTTCTTAGGATAATTTTTTTGACCGTGCTCGTAATCAGTGTTCAAAGGCAGAAGGTAATCAATAGCTTCTACTACAGCACCGTTCGTATTTTAATCTCGGATCTCTTATGTAAGGACATGAGAAGTTGTTGGTTAATTAAATTTTAGGGAAAGCCATTACTATGAGTGCTTACATTCTGATACTGAACGGTAAACGTACAAGCATCTCAAAATGGAAACCTCCTGTTCACACGTTGCAGCTTGCGGTTTCTGTGCAGTTACTAACTCGTTTAACCTTGTTGCGAAATTTAAAACCTTACCGACGTATAGTCTGTTCTGTAACATTTCGAGCGAGGTGCGGAACGTCAGTAACTAGTTGCCATGATATTTCGACGCAAGAGTCTTGTGGGCATCTTCAGGTGTATACTGGAACGCATGCGTAGCGACATCTCAGTACACTACACATACGCCGGTGAGATTTTAAATAGGGGAGGTCAGATACTGTCGCCATTATACACCTTCACGTGGTCAAAAGACTATGCCGAAATATCATGGTAGCAAGTTACTGTCATCCGGCAATCTGAAATTGTATGGAACGTTGAACTTTATCCCGGCTTCATGTTTCAGAATTGCATTGTGGTTCAGAATTTCAAAACAAATACCACATTCTCGTTGTCTACCTTCTCCGATACTACTTTCAAATGATTAATTGCACTCAATATTGCATTATCTTTAATTTTAGATGAAAATTAATCCCTAAGAGTCACATATTTTGGTGAAACAATTTTATTTTCAGGCTCAGTCGTAGACCTTTACACTTCTTACTGGTTTTGGCGCCTAACTCATCGTCAGACAGCAAGTGCTATTGTAGCTCTTGAATAGTGCGGAATGTCGTCTCCACAAATTTTCTGCAGCTACTGGTGAACTACTTGTTTCGAAACAGGAAATAAGTATCCAACAGAACATTATATTTTAGCACTGACTTTACAAATATTTATAATATTAACGTGGGAATCTTTTCATTCTTGAGTTTCATGTGTGGTTTAGATGCTGAGCGCAGGTGTTCCACAATGCAAGATGATTTGTCTTTCGGAGAAGGCTCACCGCCAAATGTCGTCACATTGTAAGTTAATATACACTATGTGATCAAAAGCATCCGGACACCTGGCTGAAAAGTCTTACAAGTTCGTGACGCCCTCCATCGGTAATGCTGGAATTCAGTACGGTGTTGGCCTACCCATAGCCTTGATGATAGCTTCCACTCTCGCAGACATACGTCCATTCAGGTGCTGGAAAGGTTTCTTGGAGTGCTGCACTGAGGATAGGTATCGATGTTGGTCGGTGAAACTTGGCACGAAGTAGGTTTTCTATAGGATTCAGGTCAGGCCAGCCCATTACAGGGATGTTATTGTCATGTAACCACTCCGCCACATATCATCCATTCTGAACAGGTACTCGATTGTGTAGAAAGATGCAATCGCCATTCTCGAGTTGCTCTTCAACAGTGAGAAGCAAGAATGTGCTTAAAACATCAATGTAGGCCTGTGCTGTTGTAGCGCCACGCAAAAAAGGGTGCAAGCACCGTGTACGAAAAATACGAATACACCATAACACCACCAACTATGAATTTTACTGTTGGCACTACACACGCTGGCAGATGACATGCACCGGGCATTCGCCGTACGCACACCCTGCCATCAGTTCGCCACATTGTGTACCACTGTGCACCGAGATTCGTCACTCCACACAACGTTTTTCCACTGTTCAATCGTCCAATGTTTACACTTCTTACACCAAGCGAGGCGTCATTTGGCATTTACCGGCGTCATGTGTGGTTTATGAGCACCCGCTCGACCATGAAATCCAAGTTTTCTCGCCTCCTGCCTAACTGTGATAGTACTTGCAGTGGATCCTGATGCAGTCTGGAATTACTGTATAATGGTCTGGATACATAACTGCCTATTACACATTACGACCCTCTGCAACTGTCGGCGGTCTCTGTCAGTCAACAGACGAGGTCTGCCTGTAAGCTTTTGTGGTGTTCGCGTCCTTTCCCGTTTCCACTTCACTATCACATCGGAAGCAGTGGACCTAGGGATGTTTAGAAGTGTGGAAATCGCGAGTAATGACGTATGACACGAGTGACACCCAATCACCTGACCACGTTCGAAGTTCGTGAGTTCCACAGAGCGCGCGATTCTGCTCTCTCACGATGTCTAATGACTACTGAGGTCGCTGATATGGAGTAGGTGGCAGCACAATGCACCTAATTTGAAAAAAGTATATTTGGGGTGGTGTCCGGATACTTTTACTCACATAGTGTATATACATCGTTTCCGGGGCGCTTGGTTTTGACCATTATTGTTCGATTCCGTTACATATACGGCTATCTCTTCTAAATTTAATAACAATATGAATCTGGTAAACTACGAACGAGCTGAATAATAGGTTCGTCAATATTTCTGTAAAACGAGTTAGGTGACATATGGGCCATTTTACAGGTGCAATAGCGTTAGTTGATACATTGTTAACGTTATCCGGCGTCTTCCAAAAGCAATGAGTCCGCACAGGCAGTGCTCTTGAGCCCGCTGCAGGCCACCTGCCATCAGATTTACGTTACTCCAATAATGGAGACCAGATACTCACTACTATAGGAACTGAAACCCAGTTATACTTTATGATGCCACAGTACAGACAGAACACACACATACAGGGTGTTTCCGTAAGAGCGTACAAAAGTTTAACAGAAGACAGAAGATGCTCCACTGAACTTTATGAGGCAGGGAACCTGAGGAAGGAGAAGCCAGCTTCAGAAGATAATAGGAATAACATCATAATACTGTGTACATTTTTATTTACATTAGTTACAGTTAACTTCAAACACCGCCATTGACACAATGAACGTACCATTTGTAATGTGTCTTACAAAATGTGCTGAAACTGACCGCCATCAACCATATTGCAAGCATGACATCGGTGAAGAAGATTCTGAGCCCTCTGATATATATATACACTCCTGGAAATTGAAATAAGAACACCGTGAATTCATTGTCCCAGGAAGGGGAAACTTTATTGACACATTCCTGGGGTCAGATACATCACATGATCACACTGACAGAACCACAGGCACATAGACACAGGCAACAGAGCATGCACAATGTAGGCACTAGTACAGTGTATATCCACCTTTCGCAGCAATGCAGGCTGCTATTCTCCCATGGAGACGATCGTAGAGATGCTGGATGTAGTCCTGTGGAACGGCTTGCCATGCCATTTCCACCTGGCGCCTCAGTTGGACTAGCGTTCGTGCTGGACGTGCAGACCGCGTGAGACGACGCTTCATCCAGTCCCAAACATGCTCAATGGGGGACAGATCCGGAGATCTTGCTGGCCAGGGTAGTTGACTTACACCTTCTAGAGCACGTTGGGTGGCACGGGATACATGCGGACGTGCATTGTCCTGTTGGAACAGCAAGTTCCCTTGCCGGTCTAGGAATGGTAGAACGATGGGTTCGATGACGGTTTGGATGTACCGTGCACTATTCAGTGTCCCCTCGACGATCACCAGAGGTGTACGGCCAGTGTAGGAGATCGCTCCCCACACCATGATGCCGGGTGTTGGCCCTGTGTGCCTCGGTCGTATGCAGTCCTGATTGTGGCGCTCACCTGCACGGCGCCAAACACGCATACGACCATCATTGGCACCAAGGCAGAAGCGACTCTCATAGCTGAAGACGACACGTCTCCATTCGTCCCTCCATTCACGCCTGTCGCGACACCACTGGAGGCGGGCTGCACGATGTTGGGGCGTGAGCGGAAGACGGCCTAACGTTGTGCGGGACCGTAGCCCAGCTTCATGGAGACGGTTGCGAATGGTCCTCGCCGATACCCCAGGAGCAACAGTGTCCCTAATTTGCTGGGAAGTGGAGGTGCGGTCCCCTACGGCACTGCGGAGGATCCTACGGTCTCGGCGTGCATCCGTGCGTCGCTGCGGTCCGGTCCCAGGTCGACGGGCACGTGCACCTTCCGCCGACCACTGGCGACAACATCGATGTACTGTGGAGACCTCACGCCCCACTTGTTGAGCAATTCGGCGGTACGTCCACCCGGCCTCCCGCATGCCCACTATACGCCCTCGCTCAAAGTCCGTCAACTGCACATACGGTTCACGTCCACGCTGTCGCGGCATGCTACCAGTGTTCAAGACTGCGATGGAGCTCCATATGGTACGGCAAACTGGCTGACACTGACGGCGGCGGTGCACAAATGCTGCGCAGCTAGCGCCATTCGACGGCCAACACCGCGGTTCCTGGTGTATCCGCTGTGCCGTGCGTGTAATCATTGCTTGTACAGCCCTCTCGCAGTGTCCGGAGCAAGTATGGTGGGTCTGACACACCGGTGTCAATGTGTTCTTTTTTCCATTTGCAGGAGTATATATATATATATATATATATATATATATATATATATATATATATATATATGGTGTTACAAAAATGTACTGCCAAACTTTCAGGAAACATTCCTCACACACAAAGAAAGAAAATATGTTATGTGGACATGTGTCCGGAAACGCTTACTTTCCATTTTAGTGCTTGTTTCATTGCTTCTCTTGAAATCACATTAATCATGGAATGGAAACACACAACAACAGGACGTACCAGCGTGACTTCAAACACTTTGTTACAGGAAATGTTCAAAATGTCCTCCGTTAGCGAGGATACATGCATCCCCCCTCTGTCGCATGGAATACCTGATGCGCTGATGCAGCCCTGGAGAATGGCGTATTGTATCACAGCAGTCCACAATACGAGCACGAAGAGTCTCTACTTTTGGTACCGGGGTTGCGTAGACAAGAGCTTTCAAATGCCCCCATAAATGAAAGTCACGAGGGTTGAGGTCAGGAGAGCATGGAAGCCATGGAATTAGTCCACCTCTACCAATCCATCGGTCACAGAATCTGTTGTTGAGAAGCGTACGAACACTTCGACTGAAATGTGCAGGAGCTCCATCCTCCATGAACCCCATTTTGTGTCGTACTTGTAAAGGCACTGAAGTCAACATTACCTTCTTTCAATTGGGCCAACTGGCGGTGAATCGAGGAAGTACAGTACATACTGACGAAACTAAAATGAGCTCTAACATGGAAATTAAGCGTTTCCAGACACATGTCCACATAACATCTTTTCTTTCTTTGTGTGTGAGGAATCTTTCGTGAAAGGATATATATATATATATATATATATATATATATATATATATATATATATATATTATAACGATTGTTCCCCTTTAGGAGAGCGATTGAACTTGAATTCATAATTTCATCTTCGGATGTTTTTCTTCTCTGCTTCCCAAAACCTGCTCATCCTCTCAGAATGCTCCTTCTTCCATTCCTCTGTCCATTTTTTACCAGTCTGACGTGATGTTCTTTCCGCAAATTTCACACTTGTGATTTTATGCCGGCACTCGGTGCGATCTTCGAGATTTTTTGTGTTGATCTGCTGTAAATCCCTCTGGACTTCTTTCAGCCATTCTGTGCCACATTTACTCCTTGTTATAATATTGAATAATTTCTTTGCTGTTCTGGAGTCTTCCATCCTGTAGATGTGTGTATAAAATTTGGCTCGGCGCTTTCTGATTTCATCTGTTACTATGTTGATCTTTCTATAGAGTTCGTTTTGTGGTCTCTTCATCCAAATGCCATTTTTGTTGATTGGACCGTAAATCTTCCTGAGAATTATTCTTTCCTTCTTTTCTATTTCCTTAATTTTTGAATGACCATCAATCATCATTGTTTCAGCTGCATAGATTGCTTCTGGAAGAATCCCTGTTGTACAGTGCCTTAATTTTGCGTCTGTCGAATTGCACTTCTTGTTGTAATGCGTCCATGTTAGCTTGTAGGTCTTCTGGAGCTTGGTGATTCTTTGTTCATTGGCAATTCGGTTTAATCCTGAGGACTGTATAGTTTCACCGAGGTATTTAAAATGGCACATATATATATATATATATATATATATATATATATATATATATATATATATATATATATATATATATCGTGTGTTTCGAATCAAATCAGAGGTAGCTACAGTTCTGGCAACTAAATCCATCTCTGTATCCACCGGGGTCTTATAAAAAGTGACTTTAGGTACCCCCATACGGAATAATCAAGGGGATTCACATCAGTTGACCTCGCAGGCCATGGAATAGGACCTCCTCTTCCAATCCAGTGACCAGGAACTACACCACTGAGATTGTTACGGACATCATCATTGAAGCGAGGCAGTGCACCGTCATGTTATATCCACATCCTCTCACGAACAGCCAAGGGTATATTCTCCAACAACTCAAGTACAACTCTGTGCACGGACGTCAAGTACAGGTGGCCCTTGAGATGGACTCCTGCATCATGACTTCCCAGTAATCTGGCTCGTCCTCCTTGTTTCTGTGCGGGAAATAAAGAATGTACATGTAAATAAACAGTACAGTACATATAAACTTGTACGCATGTTAGTTGTAAATAAGCCTAAAAACAGTAATGCTAGAAAAAGCCAGTTTCCCTACCTCACATTGTTCATTGGAACATTCCCTATCTCCTGTTACATTTTTGCACCTTGTATGGTTCCGATAATATGTTCTGTAACTGTATTGAATCTATTTATAGGAAGCTTTCTGTGTCCACAGATGGCTTAATCTGAATAATTCCGAAAATCCTGTCAATGTCATACAAAGGCAATGCACCCGTCTGCGTAGCAGAAGACCTAACGCAAGTAGTTCGGTTACGAACGACCCGAAATTAATCGATTCAAATTCTTATGATGGAAGACGCTATAAACTGTAACAAATCAGTTACTTCAAGGACCGCTCAGAGCTAGACGCTCTGTAATGTGTATTCCCCTGACACCAAACCATCGCCATTTGCGAATTCAGTGGTGTAAAGCGAGAGCCCATTGGAGGGCAGGTTGGAGGTCTGTTGCATTTTCTGATGAAAACTGTTTTTGCCTCGGTGATGGCCGTGTGTTTGCTAGGAGGGGGCCAGTTGAAGGCCTGCAACCAACCTCTCTGCATGCTAGACACAATGGACCGACACCTAGAGTTACGGTCTGAGGTGTGATTTCGTATGACAGCAGGAGCACTTTCGTGGTTATCCCATGCACAGTGGCTGCAAAACTGTAGGTCAATCTGGTGATTTGACTGTTGTGCTGCCATATGTGAACAGCGTTCCACGGTGTGTTTTCCGACAGGATAACGTTCGCCAACATACCGCTGTTGTGACCCAACATGCTATACAGAGTATCGATATTTTGACTTGGCCTACTCTACCACCAGTCCTGTCTCCAGTCGACCACATATGGAACATCATCGGAAAACAACTCCAACGTCATCCACAAACAGCATTAACCGTCCTTGTATTGACCGACCAAATAGAACGGGCATGGAACTGCATCCCACAAACTGACATCCGACACCTGTAAAACACAACACATGCACGTTTGCATGTTTGCATTCAACATCCTTGTGGTTATACTAGTTACTGAAATACCAGCACTTCACATTTGCAGTGGTTTATCTCGCGCTTTCATTAACCTGTGATCTTGCAATGATAATCACTTAAATACGAGGGCTATCCACAAACTACATTACGTTTTGGAATTAAAAATAAATAAAGTACTGGAATTTCTTTAATTACATACAGATGAAAGCCACATACTAATTTTCTACATAGTTGCCATTTAAATTAAGGCACTTATCGTAGCGATGGACGAGCTTGGAAATTCCTTTGTCGTAAAATTCTGCAGCCTGCACCTTCAACCACGTGGTTACCTCTTCTTGAAGCTGTGCGTCGTCATCAAAACGCTGCATAGCCAACCACTTCTTCATTGCTGGGAATAAGTGGAAGTCGCTAGGTGCCAGGTCGGGACTGTACAGCGGATGAGGAAACAACTCCCATTTAAAAGATTCGACAACTTCAAGAGTGGCATTTGCCGTGTGGGCCCGGGCGTTGTCGTGAATCAGCAAGATCTTTGAGCACAACTTTCCCCAGCGCTTGTTTTGTATTGCTCTTCTGAGGTCGTGCAGAGTTTGGCAATACCTTTGAGAGTTTATTGTAGTGCCTCTTTCCAGGAAATCCACAAAAATCACACCTTTTCTGTCCCAAAAGACAGTCATTACGTGGTTGAAGGCGCAGGCGGCCGAATTTTACGACGAAGGAATTTCCAAGCTCGTCCATCGCTACGATAAGTGCCTTAATTTAAATGGCAACTATGTACAAAAGTAGTATTTAAGTGTGACTTTCATCTGTATATAATAATAAAAATTTCCAATACTTTATTTATTTTTAATTCCAAAACGTAATGTACTTTACGGATAGCCCTCGTATATTGCATAGACAAATGTATTCCCTAAATTTCATTATTCTACATCAATTATTTTTTGGTGTTACGATTTTTTTCTATCGGTGTATGTATGTTCTGATTTGGTATATTCTTATTAAATATCTTTGAGTAATTGATTAATCTTTACTTTCTGAATTATACTCGTACAACTTGTTGATGTCCAGTGACAAAATTAAGCTAAACTCGGTCTCCTGACCTACCATTGAACAAACTACTCCAAAATGCGTTTTTTTTCGGTAACTCGCAATAATTGGCAATGTGGTAAATATGAAAACAGGCCTGACTTTGGATACCCGCGGCAGTAGTAAGGGGAGGGTGGCAGATT
Source organism: Schistocerca gregaria (assembly GCF_023897955.1). Taxonomy (NCBI): domain Eukaryota; kingdom Metazoa; phylum Arthropoda; class Insecta; order Orthoptera; family Acrididae; genus Schistocerca; species Schistocerca gregaria. The sequence continues at coordinate 566,218,391 of NC_064931.1, forward strand.
CATCGTCCTGGCCATCCTTTACACAATCCACGGTTCTCATTTGATAGCAGACTGGGTGGACGTAGGGCCGTTCTGGAGGAAATGAATGAGGTAAAATCCCTGCCCCCATCCAGGATTGAACCCATGACTTCCAGAAACGGAGTCAAGGGCTCTGCCAGCTAGACCACCACTTTCATTTATTATTTAATACTTTCATTTTAAGTGTACCGCAGTTTAAGAGTGTTTCACACTAAATGCATTTCGCTATTAATTACAATGAATCACCAGTGCTGATTCTGTAAATAGTATACATAATACGTTTCTACAATTTGCTGTTTGTAAATTAAAACAGTCTTTCCTCGTGACTTTGGTCTATAATTTACTTACGGTGGTCAACACTTTTTTTTAAAAGTTCCGAAGTCGACAAGGTTTTCCTCGTTGTTAGCAAACATGGACACTGAAGAAACTTGTTTCCAGTTTCATGCTTTCCCATTTTTCGGCTTAAAGGAATCTGCTTTTTCTTTTGTAACATTTGTGTTCTTTCCAGCTCAGCACACTTACGTAAAACTTAACACTAGTTCCTTCCATAGAATTTTCTTATGGACGTTTACTTGTTTTGCGTTCAGCACAGTGATCTTGTGTGTCCATTTATTTTTCGTGTGGGCTGTGATTACTGCTAAAGTCACGAATGTCATGCTTTCAGTAAATAATAGATTTCTTGTCTTTCCGCTAATGATAACAAAACTTTTGGTCCTTAGACTACCGGTTTTCAGTATACTTTCGTATTCGTGTGTGTGTGTGTGTGTGTGTGTATGTGTGAAAGATTTCGCCTTGAGAACATGTAAAATTTCACACAAATTTCATAAGGAAAAACTGTTTTCGATCTGTAAATAACAAACAGCTTGTATAAAATTATTGTATTCACTATATTTACAGAAATATAACTGAAGACGATTTTAAATAGGGCCAAACTCGTAAACTGCACAACGCTTAAAACGAAAAATGTTTTAATTTATGTATAATACCTATGCGGAAGACGGAGATCCAACCAATTGCATTAAATACATTCGTACAGTGCGATTCTGCGGCGCTTGAATTAACTGTGTTTCTCAAATGTACTTTTATCTGAAATATTTAAGTTGCTTAGTGTCTGATAAGATCGTTTTATGCGAAAAATTATGAACAATAGTAGAAATAAGTGCATACACATGAAACAAGGGTCCCACCGCAAATTCTCAGTGCTATACCTCCGACCATGAGTCTTAGCGAATTCCCACTTTAATTTGTATTGCGGGTGCCTGCCAAGTTTAAGCCTGGATTAATTTCCAAAGTAGGTCGCCGACTCGGTAAACTTGAGGCCGTGAATTATGTGTTTGTGTTATTGTTCTCGGGTGACCTACATTCCGGTGTTCTCTGAACGTGTATTTCGGCATTCTCTCGTGATTAGCTGCTTCGGTAGAGTCGACGCGACGCGAAACGACTAATTTTACGATTACCCTCCCCCTCAGACGGCAGCTTCTTTTATCCTATGTACGCCTCACATAGATTCATTTCTCTCCTTTTATCAACAACTGAAGCCTTGTATGAAATCGTCACAATAGCAGCTTGTAAGGTTTCCACGTGGGGCCCCCGATGAAAGCCGCAGGTGGAGACTGTCACACAAAGCTCAATATTCAATTTCAGCTGAGATGTCGAATGCTCAATGTCGTCGGATGCTGGCAAGTATAATCATCCTCGTTCCCAGTGTAGCAGGTGCCTTCAGCGAATCAGCGTCGTTCTTTAATTGGTGGTTTTACACAAACATAGGAGTTGCACGTTCCCCGCTACTAGTTTCACTGAAACGCTTCTCTAGCACTAAACATCTTTCGGCCAAAATTGCAGCAACTATACAAATGACCATTACAAGATGTTGTCAACATACGCTAGAAAGTGTTCAACTATGTACCTCTACATCCGATTTGTTGCTATTCTGTGCAACGTGGGATAACTTAATGACTACAGACCCTTGCATGACACGCACTGGTTGTCGTCTTCATTCTGCACCTGTAAAGTGGATTAAATTGTCTCCAATGGCACGAAGATTAGTCCTGTGGGGAGAAAACGAATCTCTCAAGTACGCAAAACAACCTTCGAAATGTGTGAATTTACTCTCATCCCCTTCGACTGTGATTTGAGGGTAGGGAGAAAAGAAGAAAGCGTTTAGTTTGATTTAACTGTCCCACTTGCATTATGCCGCAATAGAACAGGAAATGCAGTTTCAGAAAAATAATTCATTCGCTTCTGCAGAGTCTACGTAACTGTGTAAGTAGGCTGTTTAGGTTTTTTTTTATTGGTAACGCCGCCGCCACGGCAGTAGTGACGCTCGCTGTATTGCAGTAGCTTGAGTAACGAAGATTTTTGTGAGGTAAGTGATTTGTGAAACGTATAGGTTAATGTTAGTCAGGGCCATCCTTTCGTAGGGATTTTTGGAAGTCAGAGAGCTTTGTGCCAAAAATATTGCGTTTCAGTTTAAGCACAGTCGTGTAAAATTTTTCTAAGGGAAAGTTTCAACTGAATTGTACGTAACTGAAGCGTAGTCGCATTTGTTTTATTATTGTGCCATATTATCCGTAGTATTGCAAAAATGCACGGTATATTCATCATTATTGAAATGCTTAGGTGTTAAAGCGGCTTAAATGGCCACATCACAATGTGAAATTCGTAATGTGTTGTAATATACACTCCTGGAAATTGAAATAAGAACACCGTGAATTCATTGTCCCAGGAAGGGGAAACTTTATTGACACATTCCTGGGGTCAGTTATGTTATGTTATCACACTGACAGAACCACAGGCACATAGACACAGGCAACAGAGCATGCACAATGTCGGCACTAGTACAGTGTATATCCACCTTTCGCAGCAATGCAGGCTGCTATTCTCCCATTGAGACGATCGTAGAGATGCTGGATGTAGTCCTGTGGAACGGCTTGCCATGCCATTTCCACCTGGTGCCTCAGTTGGACCAGCGTTCGTGCTGGACGTGCAGACCGCGTGAGACGACGCTTCATCCAGTCCCAAACATGCTCAATGGGGGACAGATCCGGAGATCTTGCTGGCCAGGGTAGTTGACTTACACCTTCTAGAGCACGTTGGGTGGCACGGGATACATGCGGACGTGCATTGTCCTGTTGGAACAGCAAGTTCCCTTGCCGGTCTAGGAATGGTAGAACGATGGGTTCGATGACGGTTTGGATGTACCGTGCACTATTCAGTGTCCCCTCGACGATCACCAGAGGTGTACGGCCAGTGTAGGAGATCGCTCCCCACACCATGATGCCGGGTGTTGGCCCTGTGTGCCTCGGTCGTATGCAGTCCTGATTGTGGCGCTCACCTGCACGGCGCCAAACACGCATACGACCATCATTGGCACCAAGGCAGAAGCGACTCTCATCGCTGAAGACGACACGTCTCCATTCGTCCCTCCATTCACGCCTGTCGCGACACCACTGGAGGCGGGCTGCACGATGTTGGGGCGTGAGCGGAAGACGGCCTAACGGTGTGCGGGACCGTAGCCCAGCTTCATGGAGACGGTTGCGAATGGTCCTCGCCGATACCCCAGGAGCAACAGTGTCCCTAATTTGCTGGGAAGTGGCGGTGCGGTCCCCTACGGCACTGCGTGGGATCCTACGGTCTTGGCGTGCATCCGTGCGTCGCTCCGGTCCGGTTTCAGGTCGACGGGCACGTGCACCTTCCGCCGACCACTGGCGACAACATCGATGTACTGTGGAGACCTCACGCCCCACGTGTTGAGCAATTCGGCGGTACGTCCACCCGGCCTCCCGCATGCCCACTATACGCCCTCGCTCAAAGTCCGTCAACTGCACATACGGTTCACGTCCACGCTGTCGCGGCATGCTACCAGTGTTAAAAAATGGTTCAAATGGCTCTGAGCACTATGGGACTCAACTGCTGTGGTCATTAGTCCCCTAGAACTTAGAACTACTTAAACCTAACTAACCTAAGGACATCACACACATCCATGCCCGAGGCAGGATTCGAACCTGCGACCGTAGCAGTCGCACGATTCCGGACTGCGCGCCTAGAACCAGTGTTAAAGACTGCGATGGAGCTCCGTATGCCACGGCAAACTGGCTGACACTGACGGCGGCGGTGCACAAATGCTGCGCAGCTAGTGCCATTCGACGGCCAACACCGCGGTTCCTGGTGTGTCCGCTGTGCCGTGCGTGTGATCATTGCTTGTACAGCCTTCTCGCAGTGTCCGGAGCAAGTATGGTGGGTCTGACACACCGGTGTCAATGTGTTCTTTTTTCCATTTCCAGGAGTGTACATAAAAACTGAATGCAGAAAGCAGAGGTGTCAATGTGTTCTTTTTTCCATTTCCAGGAGTGTACATAAAAACTGAATGCAGAAAGCAGAACTGTGCATGTGTAGGTTGTTGGTATCTACACAAACTTCTGCAAAATATACATATTCAGAAAAAAATGTTCATCCTATTTTCTGAAACACTACTTTTGCAGAAAATCTTTTGTTTAATCCCTTCAGTGGCGTGGGTCGATCACAAATGGAAGTCACATGTTTCCATGAATTTCACTATTCCACAAGCACCTAGTGTAACAAAACCAAAGTCTCTACACGACAGACGGAATTTCATGAGACCTAGCCTATTTTGGTAGTTTTATAAATCACAATTTCAGGCAACATGAAATTTATACCTCTCTCCTCTTTAAATTTTATTTTAAGAACCGCTTATTTAGTTATATTACGGTCTAGGTTTATATAATTCAAATCTAAATCTTTGGTGCGTCTTATTATTGAGATTCAGGGCTGGTGCATGTTAAAAGACACGAAAGCATTAAGAAACTACTGAATCTGGTATGACCTACTGGACCTCTCTATGGGGAGGTGGTGTTACGATTATAGGCACTGCAATAGTATTCAAAGGGAACCTATTACTTTCTGAGTATTCTGATGCAATAGCTCCATATCTAGCAATCATATACAACCTCTCGTTCGAGAGACTGGAAAGTTGTGCAGATCACAACAGTACACAAGAAAGGAAACAGAAGTAATCTGCTAAATTACAGTATTTCAGTAGTATTCTGGAACATTATGAATTTCTTCGAAGAAAACTATCTGTTGACACATACAATACGGATTCAGGAAATATGGATCTTTTGAAACACAGCTGGCTCTTCACACGATATAATGAGTGATATCGAAAGGGGATTTCAAATTCCTCGCAAGGGACACCTAATCAAATTGCGTGCTTGTCGAGTATCGTCGCAGTTATGCGTCTGGGTTCGTGATTGCCTGTCACAAAGGTCGCTGTGTGTATCAACTGATGGAAAGTCATTGAGAAAACAGAAGTGATGTCTGGCGTTCCTCATGAACATGTTATAAACCCACTGCTGTTCCTAATCCATGCAAATGTTTAGGAGACTCTTCGAGCCATCCCACTACATTGTTTGCAGTTGATGATGTCGTTTACCTACTAGTAAGGTCAAAGAAGATCAAGACCAACTGCAAAATTATTTAGGGAAGATATCTGTGTGGTGGGAAAAGTGGCAGTTGACTCTAAATAAGAAAAATTGTGATGTTATCCACATATTACTAGAAGGACCCGTTCTATTTTCCATTACACGACTAATCGCACAAATGGAAAGGCTGTCAATTACACTAAATACCTGGGAATTAGAATTACGAACAACTGAAATTGAAATCTTACCATAGAAAATGTTGTGGGGAAGGCGAACTAAGGACAGCGTTTTATTGGCAGAACACCTAGAAAATGCAACAAATCTACTAAAGAGTCTGCATACTTATGCTTGTCCGTCGTCTTCTGGAATATTGTTGCGCCGTATGGGATGGTTACCAGATAGGATTGACGGTGACGTCGAAAAAGTTAAAAAAGGTCAGCTGGTTTTGTATTACCGCGAAGAAAGGAAGAGAATGTTAGGGATATACTACGCGAGTTGTGGTGGTAACATTAAAACAAAGGAGTTTCTCGTTGCGGTGAGATCTTTCCACGAAATTTTAATAACCAACTTTCTCCTCCGGACGAGAAAATATATTGTTGACTCCCACATACACAGGGACAAATGCCCATTATAATAAAAAGAGAGAAAGAGAGAGGGGGAGGGGGGGGGAATCAGAGCTCGTACGGAAAGATTTAAATTTTCGCTTTTCCCGTGTGCTGTTCCAGGGTGGAACGGTGGAAAAATAGCCTGAAAATGTTCACTAAACCCTTGGTAGGAACGTAAGTGTGAACTGCACAATAGTCGTATATATGTAGACCCCGATGAACACATTGGAAATCGCATCCCAACCATCACAGTACGGCTTCCCTGAATCACTTCATATGGTCTCAGGAATGGTTCCTTCAACATGGCAATAGCCTTTTGTTTACGCCATTATCATCCTATCGAAGTAATTTTCTTCTTTAAAGACGGGGTCCTAAATTCTACGAGAGCGTGCTGTAAAGTAAAGGCTCTGAATTTTCATATGAGACTCTGAAAGCTTTTTAACGAACTTTTACTAACATTTTACACCTTTAACCTTCATGTCTAAAGCGCTTCATCACTATCAAAGTGAAGTCCTCGAAGGTGTTATTTAAGTTTAGGAAACGCATAAAAATCGGATGGAACCAAGTCGGGGCTGTACGGTGGCCGACCGATGACAGTGAAAACAAGGCGTCAGATTGTGGCAGGTGTCGCAGCGCTCGTGTGTGGTCTGGCATTGTCATGCTGAAGGATGGCTGCTTCATGTGTGGGCGAACTCTTCGAATTCGAAACTTGATTATAGCGCGCTGTTTCTCACCCTTCGACATCGTTACGTAACACACCGCCATGTTACACGCTACAATACGCAGTCCTCTAACAGCGGAGTTTGTAACTTGCGGCAGTGGAGCGGGAAGGTCGACCGAGTAACATGCGTGACATACAATACCCCACCCGGCACTGAAAACAGAATAAAAATTCTGAGGCATTGCTTTCTAGCGCTCCCTCGTAACTTCTCTTCCCAGTTTGATATAAAAAGAAGGCATTACACTCTTAGGTATAATATTGTACTTCAGGTACGGTAAAATAACGCCATACATCACTTCCGTATTTCGATCTGCGATCGATACAGAAGGGTACAGAAATTATAAACCGGGCTTGAAAATGACAATGAATGCTTCTTAATAGAGAAGATACCGCCAGCGTGACATCCTGCTTTCAGATGAAGAAAACGTCGCTAAAGTCGGGAAAACGACGGGCTGCAGTCGCGGCAACGACCCTGCTCTGTGAATGAACGCAAGCTGAAGGCCGGCGTTAACAACCTTCCGCCACCTGAGCCCTCCGAGATGCTGTATCAGCTGTGGGTCGATACCTCTCAGGACAAAGGCAGAATGGCCGGCTCAAACGACACTTAAGGTGCCTCAGCGCCGCAAGTAGAAGCACCGAGGCGATTCGTTGCTTCTGTGGCCATACAGTCTCAAGTAGTGACAGATGGGCCTGGCTCGAGCAAACACGTGCTAACTTATACACACTACAAGTTTTGTGGTAGATTCTTTTATGTGCCTATCTATTTTTTGTTTGTCTGTTTTTGATGTATTATGCTCGCAGTAAAAGGTCGTAAAAACGTGATAAAATTGCCTCTGATAGTGCTGTTAAAAGAATTAGTGTTTGTTGCGCGTATGAAGAGTCTTAGAAGAGACGGCTGGATATTTTTAGCAACTATTCATACATGAGATTGCAGGTTAGAGTGCTGTTGTCCATGTCTCTTCCCATACACGTCGCATTCAATCTGAAACAGTTCTGCTATTCCAATACTTCCAAAAATACTAATAAAGGTCGTGACGATCGCCTTTATTCTCATGAAATAATAACGGTTTATTGTGTTTCTTGTACAATTATCCGCATAAAATCAAAAGAATCGAACAGAAAACTCTAGTACCCTTAGTTACGAGTAAATCACAGAGAGAGTAATATTCCGAGTCAACGATATAATTATCATAGAGTCTCTCAGATAACGTCTTTGCCACTTAGCTTTCTCACATTCGATTCAGTACATTACATATTTATTACACTACAGTTTCTTTCATACGAATTACGCCAGCATTTCAAAAATTTGTTTGTTTCAAACCCTTCTATACAGAGGCCGGCCAAAAATATCGAACACCGCGAGTATTGCATGCTTGAATATAAAAGCTCATGCTAGCCGAGTTGCGCTGTTGTTTTTGACTACGAACGAAACCTTTGCAATATCCTCAATACGTTGCAAGTGTCAACCGTGATCAGAACAATATTCTGTGTAGTTGTGAGTGCATAATATCAGAGCTAATGGATTAGAACGTGGGAAAATTGTTGGTGCACGTATGCTGGGTGCTTGCGTAACCAAAAGATCCGAAGTATTTTGTGTTGGAAGAGGGTTTATACTGCTTACAGGGAAAACGGAAGAAATATCATCCGTTAACTCACAACGAAGACGAAAGTGCGTGTTAGGGTAAACACGGCGCCTTCAAATAGCCCGCCCTCGTGCATAAGAGGCGGGAGTAAGTAGAAAATATGTTGAATGATCGTTTAAGAGTTGAAGGTCCCACTTGCTCCATAAGTTGAGAATTTCAGGTCGAGCTGGAATTTCGAACCCACTAATCAAATGGTTCAAATGGCTCTGAGCACTATGGGACTTAACATCTATGGTCATCAATCCCCTAGAACTTAGAACTACTTAAACCTAACTAACCTAAGGACATCACACAACACCCAGTCATCACGAGGCAGAGAAAATCCCTGACCCCGCAGGGAATCGAACCCGGGAACCCTCGCGCGGGAAGCGAGAGCGCTACCGTACGACCACGAGCTGCAAACCCACTCATCAGTGATGTAAATGCTACAACGGGAAAATGTGGAGCCGGAGCCATAAAACCTGGGCTACGGAGCAAGGGAAGAAAGTCACTTGGTCAGACGAACATTTTTTTTCACACGGTTTCGAATTTTTGAGCGAGCTTACGTCATAAGAGTGGAAATTGGCTAGGTTTCGGTAATGATTTGGATAGCCATATCATAGTATTCGATTGGCACTATGGTTACTGTGCAAGGTAGCGTTACTGCAGAGGATTATGTGACCATTTTGTCTGATCAGGTCCATCCGATGGTACAATGTTTGGACTCCAATGGCGATCTGTGTTCCAAGGAAACAGGTCCCCTGTTCACACAGCTCGCATGCTCCAGGACAGGTTTAGTGGGCACGAAGATTAATTGTCGCATCTCACCTGTCCACCACAGTCACCAGGTTTCAATATTTTTTAACCTTTGTGGTCTACTTTGGAGAGAAGGGTGTGTGATCGCTATCCAACTCAATCATCATTCCCTGAACTTGCCACTACTTAGCAGGAAAAAGGTATAAGATTTCCTTGAAAACCATACACGGTCTATATTTATCCATTCCGAGACGACTGGAAACTGTTTCAAATACCAATGGTTTTCCTACAGGCATTAATTCCAGTAATGTGTTGCGGTTTTGGTATTCACACATATTTGTCCAACCTACGTACATTTACATGCACTACGGGAATTAGCTCTGTGATTAATACACTGAAGTGGTAATACACGCAAGTGGTTAATACACTGAAGTGGGAGGAACAGTCCTCAAATCTCGCTGGCATCTTGATTTAGATTTTTACGGACGGAGAGCTCTGTCCCTGACATCAGCGATACGTTAAGCTATATTTTTCTCTTTTCGCTGCAATTATTTTTTAATATTTTGTTACCAGAAAATGCTTCTTAAGTGTTTTTTTTGTTGCTAAAGGATTGAGTATTACAGAAGCGTATTACGCACCTCGTTTCAGTGAGACACGTGGGGTATAATTGAAATGCAAGGGTTGTAACACATTACGTAATGAAGTACTGGTCAGAATGGAGTTCTAGGTGAGTTTTCAACTTATTTCAGGATAGCTGTGGTATGGTCCATTACTAGCGAATGTCTACTTTGTTTACGCAAGTAGTAACAACATGGATATATTTTATAACAATAGCATGAGGAGACCTCAAAAAGTAACTTTCGAATTATTGTGGCAGGCCAAGTAACTATTACTGAATGCTGCACTACACATCAAAATGACACAGAAACATGACGCTATTTTCCAACATAGCCATCAAGTATCTGTGAACAACGGTCGGAAAGTTCTACCAACTGTTCAGTTTCTCGACCATGGCAATACGCTTCTTCATCACGTAGCAGTTCGAGAACTGCTGTATGAACGTCATCGTAGTCGGAAAATCTGAAATTACTGCGAATTAGTTTCCTGATAGGCTGGACATTTTCGTGTGTGGTCGGCGGTCTTCGTTCCCCACCAGTCTGTGCGCCCTTAGTCAATTTGTTGGCACCATTTCACTACAGCGGGACGCGACATTACACATTGTCCTTATACCGCCAGAAATTCACATTGAATCTGTGTACAGTTTAGAAGTTCTTCCTAGAAGAATCGTACTGTCCCTTGTACTTCAACTTTGGAGTGCGTTTCCAGCCGCCGGCCGGAGTGACCGAGCGGTTCTAGGCGCTACAGCCTGGAACCGCGCGACCGCTACGTTGGCAGGTTCGAATCCTGCCTCGGGCATGGACGTGTGTGATGTGCTTAGGTTAGTTAGATTTAAATAGTTCTAAGTTCTAGGGGACTGATGACCTCAGAAGTTAAGCCCCATAGTGCTCAGAGCCATCTGAACCATTTTTCCAGCCGCCGCACCATTTCACCCCCACACTGTGATGCACCTCTTATCTGTACCGTAGCAGATCTGTTTCCAGGAAACACAGAAGATATACTCTCTTCCGACAACACGTCACTCTCGCACAATGGTCCTAACTAGCGACGACACGTACATGAGGCGATAAAAAAGTTTCCGTTGGAGGGCGTTGCTGCAGCGTATATGCAAATCAGCGTGACTGCGATGGGGGTGTATAAGCACCGACATGTTGGCGAGGGATTAGTGTGGTATTCGTGTCTTTCCGACGTGCGTGTGGTAAATGCGGAAACGCAATTTATGGCGACGTTACTATCAAATGCGTAGAAACAGGAGCAACGTGCTGTTATTATTTTATTGGCTGCACCGGTAGATATCCATGGAAGACTGAAAAATGTGTATGTGGCAGCAAGTCGTCCCCTTGCCCCTGGAAGTTCAAAAGCCAGCCGGCTGCTGGATAGTTGATGCTCACTCTGTTCTTCGATCACCGGGAGTCATTGTTTACTAATTTCAAGGAACATGATGACTCCATGAGTGCGGAACGGTACTGCGCAACGCTGGAGCAATTCCGACGTCAGTTAAGGCTCAGCGTCCGGGAAAACTGCGAAAAGAGGTGCTGCTGCTTCATGATAACGGTCACCATATCGCAAATATCGGAACGCAGAAGAAATGTGAACTCAAGTGGAAGACGCTCGAGCACTCGCCTGTAGTCCTGATCTCTCCTCATGCGATTATCAAGCCTTCGGTCTCTTAAAAAAAGGCTTTCAAGGATCGACAATTCCAGTCGGGCGAGGATGTGCAGCAAGCAGTTACGGATTTCTTGACGGAGAAAGACACAATAGTTTACCAAACGGGTATCTTCAACCTGGCACATCGGTGGGATGACTGCCCCAATGCTCACAGCGTTTTTGCCTGATTGGCACACCGAATCTGGACTGTACGGCTTTCGAACAAAAACATTTTAATAGTCGTTTACATAAGGAAGAGCAGAAATACACTCCTGGAAATTGAAATAAGAACACGGTGAATTCATTGTCCCAGGAAGGGAAGACTTTATTGACACATTCCTGGGGACAGATACATCACATGATCACACTGACAGAACCACAGGCACATAGACACAGGCAACAGAGCATGCACAATGTCGGCACTAGTACAGTGTATATCCACCTTTCGCAGCAATGCAGGCTGCTATTCTCCCATGGAGACGATCGTAGAGATGCTGGATGTAGTCCTGTGGAACGGCTTGCCATGCCATTTCCACCTGGCGCCTCAGTTGGACCAGCGTTCGTGCTGGACGTGCAGACCGCGTGAGACGACGCTTCATCCAGTCCCAAACATGCTCAATAGGGGACAGATCCGGAGATCTTGCTGGCCAGGGTAGTTGATTTACACCTTCTAGAGCACGTTGGGTGGCACGGGATACATGCGGACATGCATTGTCCTGTTGGAACAGCAAGTTCCCTTGCCGGTCTAGGAATGCTAGAACGATGGGTTCGATGATGGTTTGGATGTACCGTGCACTATTCAGTGTCCCCTCGACGATCAAAAGAGGTGTACGGCCAGTGTAGGAGATCGCTCCCCACACCATGATGCCAGGTGTTGGCCTTGTGTGCCTCGGTCGTATGCAGTCCTGATTGTGGCGATCACCTGCACGGCGCCAAACACGCATACGACCATCATTGGCACCAAGGCAGAAGCGACTCTCATCGCTGAAGACGACACGTCTCCATTCGTCCCTCCATTCACGCTTGTCGCGACACCACTGGAGGCGGGCTGCACGATGTTGGGGCGTGAGCGGAAGACGGCCTAACGGTGTGCGGGACCGTAGCCCAGCTTCATGGAGACGGTTGCGAATGATCCTCGCCGATACCCCAGGAGCAACAGTGTCCCTAATTTGCTGAGAAGTGGCGGTGCGGTCCCCTACGGCACTGCGTAGGATCCTACGGTCTTGGTGTGTATCCGTGCGTCACTGCGGTCCGGTCCCAGGTCGACGGGCACGTGCACCTTCCGCCGACCACTGGCGACAACATCGATGTACTGTGGAGACCTCACGCCCCACGTGTTGAGCAATTCGGCGGTACGTCCACCCGGCCTCCCGCATGCCCACTATACGCCCTCGTTCAAAGTCCGTCAACTGCACATACGGTTCACGTCCACGCTGTCGCGGCATGCTACCAGTGTTAAAGACTGCGATGGAGCTCCGTATGCCACGGCAAACTGGCTGACACTGACGGCGGCGGTGCACAAATGCTGCGCAGCTAGCGCCATTCGACGGCCAACACTGCGGTTCCTGGTGTGTCCGCTGTGCCGTGCGTGTGATCATTGCTTGTACAGCCCTCTCGCAGTGTCCGGAGCAAGTATGGTGGGTCTGACACACCGGTATCAATGTGTTCTTTTTTCCATTTCCAGGAGTGTACTTGAACAAAATTTCCTCTTATTGTAATGAATGACAGCCCGCTTTAAATGTGAATAAATACATGACAATGTTGATAATAAATTAATAAATCCCGTTGTTATAGGATTACAAGATTAGTTTGAACAGGTGAAGCATACCACATCCTATAAATATTCAAGGGTAAACGAAGAAGCGATAGGAAGTGAATGAACGTGTATAGTTAGCATTAGTGTAGACGAATGAAAAATATTAGATTTGTTGGAAGGGTTCAGGGAAAGCGCGATGCATCTGTAAAGGAAATGATGCTACTGCGATCAATTCTGAACTGCTGCTCCGGCTTTCTTATTCTGGTAGTCGTGAGCCCGCCCGCATAGCCGCACGTGTTGGCACGCCACAGCCGGGATTCGGAGAAGAGCCGGTCCCGGATCGAACGCACCCGGTAGATTAACAGAGGGGGCTGGTGTTCTGGTCAGTCCGGATTTGGTTTTAGACGGTTTCCCACATCCGACTAGGTGAATACCGGGCCGGTATCCACGTTCCCAGTCACACGGTTCCCCAACACCTCGAATGTTGTTTCCACTTGCTCGCGAAAGGCCATAGTTCCGAGTTCGAGTCTCGGCCTGGCTAACAGTTTTAATCTTCCAGGAACTTTCACCTGGAAAGTGTATGCATCTGGCCTCTATCACTATACTGCCAAATCCATATTAACGTGGCAACCCCCCTGACGATACAGGACAAGGCCAAGAAAATAATATTCTAGTAGTCATGAGAGAATAAATCGAACGGTTCGGCATAGTCCATATGAGACTGTAATAGAGATGCTAGGGGAACGCAAACTGGAATCTTTGTAAGGAGGGCGATGTTGTTTCACGAAATGCTGCTAGGTAAATTTATTGTACGCAGACTGTGCGAAAGATATGCTGCCACAGTCATAAGCATCGCGTAGGATCCATAAGAATAAGACAAGAGTGGTTTGGACGCGTACAGAGATATTCAGTTGATCACTTCTCCCCTGAGAGTATATAAATGGGATAGGACGTACATTTGGTGGTATTGGTAAGAAGTACCGTCTGCCATTGCGTACAGAGGTTTGCGGAGCACGTATATAGATACAGATCTACCAGCCAGTTTGTGTTGCCCACTATACCACTGTACATCAGTAGCGGATGGGTAACAAATACTGTTCACTTGAGTAGATAAACGTCAAACTAACCAGGTCAGCTTTTACGCACATAATAATCGCATTGCTTATGCAGACGTATTCATACTGGTCGGAAATCAAATAATGCTGTGAAATGGGACAGCGGATTTTAATTCACTAGAATACTGGTGTAATCCTATCAATAGTACAGTCCATTACGATGCGCACTGCACATTTAGGCTATCCGCTAATGTGTTATTACAGAGCAGCAGAAAGCCATGCTTCAAAAACGACGGTTAGATCGAATTTTATCGAATTAAACTGTTAACGAAGCTTTCGATGACTACAAATATAACTTAGGGAAATATTGTAGATATTAAATGCAAACACTAGGAAACTTTTGAATATTCTGAATATTCGCAGGTTTCCTGATGTTGGATGAAGATTAAGTTAAGTTACTATCACCTTAAATGTCGACGACAGTGAAAGATCCGTAAAGAATAAGTTTTAAATCTACATAGAAGGAAAATAATGGAACATGTTGCTTGAGAGAGATTAAAAAATGTAGAAGGTGCCGTTACACTTATCGTCCTGTCTGCAAAGCTGTCATTTGAGTCGGCTGGTGGGGAGGGAATCGGAAATAGTCTCTTCATAGGAACCATCCCAGAACTGATTTAAAGAAATTAAGGAACACCAACAACATGATGGCCGCAAGGAAATTTTAATTACGCTACTTTTGGAAAGCAATACCAGTTGCTTTAATTACCGCTGCACCTCTTTCGGTAAAATATTCGGAAAGGATATTAAGTAGGAAACAGTATGTATGTACAGGGCTCTTGGATTTTACTTAAATATTGTATTAACAGAACTATAACTGAGTAGTTTCTTACTCTTGCATTTACTGTTAATACGATTATGGTAAGCGATGAAGAAACTTGCTAGCAGTGGTTTTGTAATTAATGGAGCGCCCTCCCCAAAGTGAAACGACAAATACTCACCATTATCATGACGTGCAAAGTGAAGAAACAAGTAATACAGAATTGCATAAATAATTGCTGAATGTAAATTACCACTGTAATGATTCAAGTAGTTACTATTTAGAGAGTAGTGGGGCCCTTTTTAGCTTCTATATGAAGGGCCTTATGGTACAAAAAGTTCAACATTTGTTGTCATAGAGTATTGAAGATGCTGAGAGAGTCTCAGTTAATTCATCTAGATATGCCTTCTCAGGGTAACACGCTGAAAATTTCCATGTGCTCACGAAAACGTGAGATGCTTAAATATTATTCAGTCGCACATTCAATAAGAGAAATAATGGAGAAGATTGGTTCGAGCAAGTGGAGGCGGGAATCATTTTCTGCATGTCTTACTCGGACGTTGCTACTTACACCTAAACACACTCAAGGAAAAGCTTGTACGACGTCAATGAAATGAAGTGCTCGGCGTTCCCTGCCTTAAAGGTGTACGGGGCAGCCAAACGAAAACGAAACAAACGGAAAAAAGTAAATAAAATATTTGTTATTTCAAAAGCAATCTCCGTAACTGTTAATACATTTATCCCATTGTGAGACAAGATGGTCAATGCCTTCATGGAAAGATGTCAGTTTCTTACGGAACCGTGATTGTGCCCAGGTATGCGCCTCTTCGTCCGAAGCAAATCGACGGCCACATACGTCTTTATGCAGGGCTCACTTACACGTTGCCAACGTTGTTTCGAGTACGATGCAGAAGTTTCGCTGAAAAGACCTTACACAACCTCCATACAGTCCCGATCTCTCCCCATGCACTATCTAAGTTTGTGGGGCCCTGAAGGAAAACATTCGTGGCCCTCGATTTGCTTCGTATGTAGAACCGCTCGCCGGGTATAAACATGGTTCCGCAGGTAACGGTGACCACTGTTTCATGAAGGCACTGACCGTCTTGTCTCACAGAAGGCTAAACGTATTTACACTTATAGCGATTAAGTTTGAAATAATAAACAGTTTACCTATTTTTTTACCATATCCCTTGTTCTCATTTGACTCTCCCTTATAGCTTGATCGTTATGACACTGAATTCCTGTTTAGGAACATCGGGGTTCAAAACCCCTCATTCACGGAAGCTGATTTAATTTTTCTGTCGGTTCCCTATATTATTAGAGATAAGTTACTGCCTTCTACAATTCACTGCCGATTTCCTTCGCCTTCCCACTTTACATGAACTAATTCTTCTTCTTTAAAGACCTAATTGTTGACAAGACGTTAAACCGTGAACTACTTTCCTGAACTTTCCAAGAGGACCTGCAGCTCACAAATCAAAAGTTGGTATGTATTCAGTCGCTCCTGACAGGTCAAGTGAGAAATATACAGGGTGTATCATAATTAATGGCCTAAACGCATACAGTTGAAAGTACATGATACTTGAAGCAAAAAAGTCTGAGTAAACATAGGGTCGAAAATGCATACCTCAAGAGCTATAAGCAATTTTTCATCTTTGATACTGTGAAACATATCTCATCTACTGCAAGTACTTTGCTTTCCATATTTTGAGAACTGGTCGTATGGATCAAAAAAAGAAAAAAAAAGTCCAGTAAACATGCGCTCTAAAATGCATCCCTTAAGAGCTATGAGCACTTGTTCATCTTTGCTACGTTGAAACACAACTCTTCTAATAATCAAGTACTCGTAACTTTTAAGGTATACGCTTTAGAGCACATGTTAGCTGGACATTTTTTTCTTATTTTGATCCATACTACCACTTCCCAAAATATGGAAAGCAAAGAACTTGCAGTAGAAGAAATTTGTTTCACAGTATCGAAGATGAAAAATTCCTCGTAGCTCATAAGGTATGCATTTTCGACAGTATGTTTACTGAGACTTTTTTTGCTTCTAGTATCGTGTACTTTCAACTGTATGCGTATATGCCATTAATTATGATACACCCTGTATATTATCACAAATATAGGGGATAATTCATAAATTTTGTATCGGTGACTAATGTTATAGTAGCCTTTATTTCACTTCGCTTCACTCTGACCATACACAGAGCGAAGCGTTTGTACTCCGTCTGGCAAAAATACGATCCAAAATTACAACCAGTAATCGCTGAATTTAAGTGACACGGAAGCATATTTCCAATAGCTTGCACGCTCATATGAATATGACTCTATGAAAATTCAAAATTTAAACTTCGGCATGGTGAAGAACCGTTCACGTAATGTAGCAGTGCTGAGTGCAAATGAAGGTACTCTATGAAATACTTTGAAAGAGCCCAAAGGTAAATGTGTCAAACCGCAAACAAATTGTAAGTAAGTCGGTCAAAACAGCACATAACCGTTATTCATCTAGGTCAGTATTATTACTTTGAAATATATTACTTTCCCTTGATTTATTAAAACTTAAAAGGTTTGAAGATATCTCATTTTTAACTACGAATTTCTAAATAGAGCTGTGATTATTTCTTTATTAAAAAAAAGAAGATACACAGGGTAAATATACGCCATCAGGCACAAATGCACGATATATTTCGAGTCTCTGGGTCTCAGAGGTAGGTACTGTACATCAATAAAAGAGTTTTTTTGGCAATCATATCATACACAACAGAACTGGTGTAAGTTCCATGAAAACATTCTGCTAGAAGGAAAGGACTTGGTGATGAACTCAGAGACCGCGAGATGCATGTGCTGCTTCAATACGCGTTCACGAATTGTGGCTAAGGGTGGATTCATATTAACGGGTTTCAAAGAAGACACTGAAAACTTTATAGTGAGATGAAAAGATTTAAAATGAATTGATGAGAAAATCAATAGTTACTGGTTTATGAATGCCTAAGGGAGAAAGGGAATCTAAGGGGTCCGTACATAGATAATTGACTTATAAAGACTGGTGGGCCACAGGTCCTACTCTGCACTCATAACATTGAGAACTGCAACTGCATCAACTGAATATTAAACCAGATTAAACGAAGATAACATTTTACGGAATGGGATACTAAAGTCACATGCATTGAATCCTTACAGAACTGGTTACATAACCATGACGCAATTTCTAATTACTCTACCAAGGAAGAGAGACGAACAGGCACGCACAGAGAGAGCAACTCTGCGAGTTAGTGAAAATGCATCGCGTGTAGTCCACAGTACCGCAACAGACAAGTCTTTTCGTTGTCCATATTTCAGTTTGAACGATTTTGAAAAATAGATCTTAAAATATCTGCAACCCTGAAACGCGAACCCAAATTGGCAGTAACAATGAGAAAATATCGTCCGTTTCCCTGCGTCTCGCAGCCAGTTGCTCTAAGTTCAGGAATGCTCATCCCTCGGCTAATGGCTAATTTCGGACGAACTTGCGTTTAACTTGTTTTCACTGTGGCGTTATGGTACGAAGTGGAGACAGACGCGATCGGCCGCCCAGTAAACAGGAGGGCAGCCCCTGCTCATCATCGACTTCGTCCAAATTTACGGTATACGCAGGCCTTGGCCAGAAATTAAAGTGACACGAGGTGGACCTCCAAATGGCTGAACTTTTAGGAAAAATTGTACTTTTGGCGCGGGTTGGCGGGCACGACTCGTTTATATTGACGTAGTTTCCAGGTAGCGGTTGGCGCAGCTTGAAGATCACAGAACGGTAATCCGAGAGTCGTAGGATCGAGTCCATACGTGGAAACTTTTACCTTCTTTTTTATCGACAGGTGAAGAATTTGATCGAAAGAGTTCAAAGCTGTTGTTACCTCATGGAGAGAGGAAAAGAAATCGAAGACCGAAAAGTCTTTACCAAAATTCAGTCCATTGTTATCACCAGCTATGCTCACCAGTATTTGGCGAAATTACACGTGGTTTGCTAACAGATTGTGCGATGAGAGAGAACCTTTTGTGAATGTAAACGAAGTCTGTTTTTCTATCGTAACTTAGAAAAAAAGTATCGTTACAAAAATGCGGTGTTTATAACGCGTGAAAGACGCTGAAAAAATTACTGGTTCCTCCGCTTTTACGATGAATAACCTCCAGAATGTCTAAATTATCAACTGTAAAATAATAAAAGTTTCTAATTTTACATTTGAGGTTCTCGTGTACCCCTTACAATCCCTTCCAGAAAATTTATTTGCAATCCCAAGTTTTCTTCTGCCTTTCTTTTCATGCCTTTCATGAAAATATTTTTAAATAAAGAAACGTAGAAATTGAAAATAAAAAATTTCTCACATAGGAACTCGCCTCACCGAATCTCGAATTACCGTTCCGTACATTTTCCACAGCGCCAACCGCCTCCTGAAAACTAAAATAACATAGTTGGCTGATGCGCCGCCCGCACCGCGGCAAAAATGCCTTTTTTTCTAAACGCTTGGTCATCTGGAGCTCCCTCACCTGCCACTTTAATTTATGGTCAAGTCCTGCAGGTACCATAAATTTGGTAGAAATCTATAATGACGAATAGACGCGGTCTCCTTGTAAGTATATGGGAGGGTTCGCCGCTGGTCCTCAGAAGTAGCCAAGTGCGAACCGGCGCTTCATGAAAGATATCTTCATCTCACATAGTGCTGCTACCGTGACTCCCTAAATGCTGAAGATGTGAATAGTTGTCACAGGAAGGTGATACCGATAAGCACGTATTGCTGCCAGGTAAAAGACATCTTCCCCTTCTGGCAGGACAGTGGCTTTGCGACGCTGTCATCTTGTTACTATTTGATCAAGTTCCGCACACACTATGTCGGCAAAGTGCTACTAGAAAACTGTTTCCAGAGCTACTGAAAATATTATGTGCTTATTTAAAACCAAAGTAAAAAAAAAAAGACGAAGTCTGTGTCATGACTCGGAAGGTTACAAGCGTACATCAGAATATTCGCCACATATAACTGCTATAACTGCGAAAAGCGTGCCTCGTTATATTTAGTCTTTCTAGATAGATATTTGGTGGTGTGTCGTAGCTTTCCCGCCTTTTATTTCACGAGGATGACGTAATTAATGTTAATCGAAAGGAACGCATATATCAGATCCGAGAATCAGAGAAAACAAAAAACATCTCTATCCGGGCGTCCGCATGTTGGATAGTTCTATTAAAAACAGCACTGTCAATTTTCTTCCTCGTCAGTCCACCATCCAAAATTATGCTCCGTCTGTAATTAATTCATCGTCTCCTCCTTTTATTATTCATGGTTTTTAATTTTTAATAACATAAATATGCCCTCCTATTGCTACGAATGAAACGGGGAAAGTGCACATTATCTACCGTTTGTCTTATTTAGCGTTACCTGCATCAGTAAAAGCAGCGAAATCTCATCTCCTTGCCGTATCAGCGAATATTTCGAAGCTTCTATAGTATCACATGCGATTTGGAGACTACATGTGGCAGACAACTGATTAAATAACCGATAGAGTACGCATCGGGCAGTGTGACGTTGAGACTGAGAGTAGTCTTCCAAGTCAGAATATCTTCGTCTAAGAATATTTATGTAGAGGAAGGATCGAAGAGGAAGCTTTAACAAGCTTTCGACGTCGACATAAATAAAAACGCAGGATATAAGGTCACGGCACGGAGGTAACTAACGACAAGGCTTGGAAACTTGCAGAAGCCAGTGGAAGGCGGCGTCCGGGAGGGAAAAAGTTCGACCGCCACCGACAAAGGTACAATACTGACGCAAGCGGCTTGCTTTGAAAAGTGTTGTAAGCTAACAGGCCACTGACTATAATATAACCAGCTCGGGCAACGAAGTGGCAATACACTACGTACGGTACAGTTTGTGCCCTGCTTGGAGTGTGTGTGTGTGTGTGTGTGTGTGTGTGTAGACGCGCGCGCAGTTGATTGAATGTATGATTCTGTACTACAATGTGACAGCTTTGAGCCTGTACTGACTGGCCATGGCCGCAACTAAACGTTTAATTTTTAAACGGATTATTTAACTAAACAAGACGCCAGGCTCCGCTTCAGTTTTCCTACCTCCAACTGTCGCGAGGGTCTCTGGTTACCATCAGTACATTATAAACACAAGCTTCGACTGGTGAATATTAGAAAGAAAATCAACCGTGGGCTTGTTTAAAGTTCCGTTCAAGGAGTTAAAACCACAGATAACCTACATCTGGATTGCCAGATGGGTATCTGAACCCCTTCCTCCCGAGTATGAGTTAATTCGGCTTGACCTCCGAGCTACTGAGATCACTTTTTGTAGAGAGACTGCGCACAATTTACACTGCGTATGGTTCAAATGGCTCTGAGCATTATGCGACTTAACTTCTGAGGTCATTAGTCACCTAGAACTTGGAACTAATTAAACATAACTAACCTAAGGACATCACACACATCCATGCCCGAGGCAGGATTCTAACCTGCGACCGTAGCGGTCGTTCGGTTCCAGATTGTAACGCTTAGAACCGCACGGCCACACCGGCCGGCAATTTACACTGCAGTACCACTTACGTGTGTAAGGATGTAGCCAGTCATGACTGATGGAGGAGTTACATGGAATGCATAAGATACTAGCAGGTCTGCTCTCTAATAAGAACATTAAGAAAGAATAGATGATTTCGTGGGGGAATACCAGAGAGGGTAGAAAGCATTTGCCTTGTGGATAAATGCTATCAGAATTTGAAATGTCAGTTCTAACAGCCTTTCTTAAAATGATTATTATGTATATGTGGTATCACCATTTGAAGAAACGAAATTGGAAAATAACCTAAAAACACACGCCGAGCGACGGTTAAAAAACAAGGAAAGATGCACTAAAAACATAAAAGGACATCATCAGATCCATGAATAAAACTGGAAAAGTATGCACAATTTTGACTAACACTGCAATGAAAATAAACGAAATGTGATGCGACTCAAGCAAATAATAACTACAAAAAACATCAAACAATGTACGTCGCCGGCCGGGTGGCCGAGAGGTTCTAGGCGCTACAGTCTGGAACCGCGCGATCGCTACGGTCGCAGGTTCGAATCCTGCCTTGGGCATGGATGTGTGTGATGTCCTTAGGTTAGTTAGGTTTAAGTAGTTCTGAGTTCTAGGGGATTGATGACCTCAGAAGTTAAGTTCCATAGTGCTGAGAGCCATTTGAACCAATGTACGTAACATAGATAATAATATGTATTCTGAAAGGTTCTGTTTATCTTCTACTGAAAAGGAAGAAACACAGGCCATCAAAAAGTAGAGACAGACTCCTATCCCACTGCCTCCATAGTTTATTTGGGTCAAAACGCCCTCCAATTATTACAAGTTGGCTCAATATACTCGAGAAAATACCAAGAAGCACTAAGCTGCTTTTCATAAGTCAATGCAGAGATATGCATGACAGTACACAGAGAGCACTAAAAAAAGTAAGACACGAAAATAAGTAACTACCATTTATTAATACTGACTTCATTGACTGCAACTTGACAGAATTTACTAAAAAACTGGAACGGAAGTGCTTGTACACTGCTTGCACTTTATTCAATTTCGTGACGGAGACCAGAACGATACCTGGCAGCATGAGTTGGTACTGACTATCCTTATTTTTTATGGAAACAGTTTCTGGCGCATACATAGCCATAATTAAGCTGAACCGATAGAAAAGCAATTTCAATATTTGTCGCGTAACAGAGGGCTGACCGTTATCAGGAACAATGTTGCAGCAGTTACAAAGGTCTGGCAGGGATATGAAGTGCGCGATTGGCGGGTTTCATTCTGCGGTGCCAAAGCGGCAACTTCCGCCCGGCGCCCACATTCGCCGCCAATATCCAGCCGGATGCGCTACCGCTACCTTCGCCAATACTCGCTCTGCTGCTCTTCATTATGTACACGTGTCGTATTGATGTTGAATGTCTGCTCTTTCAGTGACGGTTGCAAGAGATTACGTGCTTTGTACGCCAGTATTTGCATTTATCACAATTTATTCGGGAAATTCAATTACTTGTCGACTCCATTGACCGTATCGGTTTCTATAGTTCCGTCTACGACTACGGTAGGAATTACGAGAGATTTTTGACAACTTTGTGTCCATTGGCTCTAGCTGATCACCGTTGTCCATAAACAGCATGTTTTGGTTTCTTAGTACTGCCATTGCTCTCGTCATGTCTACTGTTACGTCTTCTGCCTCTGCAGAATTTTTCTAATGTTACTGAATCTTCGTAGTCTGCTGTATCAACGAGGCAAATAGTTACCTCTAGTAGCTAGGACGTTTCTAGACACTAATAGCACTGCTCTGGAGTGTTGCTCGATTAAGACTAAAGAAGCAGTCAGAAATAGCGTAGCATTAAAAAACCGAATTTACTTAGAAAGGCTCTGGATTCGAACCACATTCACACAGCCAGAATTGAGTTTTATGTAGTTTCTCAAACCACTTCAAAAACATCGCTTTAATAGGACCACATAGATTCTCATCTAAAGTTTGCAACCTGAGCTGGTGTTCCGAATGTAATGATCTCTGTGTACACAAGACGATACTTAAAAAAAAAAGAGAGAAGAATATGAATACTTTCATCTGGACAGCTGGTCCAGAATTTCGTCCATCATCCTTCCGATTACAGTTCTATAAACCTCACTGCTATGCAGCCCGACTAGGGATGCTATATGTAAGATTTCCATTTTGCTGAAACAGCCTACTTCACCCTAGTAAATGCCGTAATTTAAGCTTTTCACTCGTTTCGTCCATTGCATAGTTAAAGACTTGCCACCTAGTATTTTTAAAAGTGGGTAGTACATTTTACTGTTTTCATCCATTATAACATAAATTGGTTTATACCAAAAACATCAGACAACAAGAGAATAGGAGCTCTTGAAATGTGATGTTACAGAAGAAGGGTGAACATTTGATGGATGGATCGAGCAACTAATGAGGAGTTACTGAATCGAACTGGGAAGAAAAGAAATTTATGGCATAACTTGATTAAAAGAACGAATCGATTGATTGAACACATCCTGAGGCTTCAAAGAATCGTCGGTTAGTTAACGGTGGAAACTAAGGAGGGGGAGGGGGGGGGAGAGGAGAATTGCAGGTGGAGACCAAGTCTTGAATATAGTAAGCAGTTTCAGATAGATGTTGGTTGTAATAGTTACTCAGAGATGAAGAGCCTTACACAGGAAAGTCCTAGTGTGAGATATGTATCAAACCAGTCATCAGACTGAAGATCTATATAGCAAAATTAGCAAACTGCAAGAAGGGTGAGAGTGTTAACTGTAAATAATTCAGTAGGGAATAAAAAGATGATGGCACTTCTGGTCTGATGTTAATATGGCTTTGATCACTTGTGTTTTGTATAAATTTTCTAGTCATTCCACGTAGTCACAGAGACAGCCCACTATGTTATATGGAATTAGATTTCTAACTTCTAACTTAGTAAATAGCGTAAAATGCTCTGTTTCTCTCCTCTGTACGGATAAGACCTTCGGTTTTGGCAAACAACTCATCGATCTGTTTACTACAGATTTTCAGATATTTTTCAGGATGGAGCCACTAAATTGCTGATAAAAAATAGGCTAAAAATTCGAAGGTATGTCTTCCTGTGGGGAAAAATGGGAGATGCTTCAACCAATCTCACCAGCGCTGTGGATTTCAGTTATTAATCGCATTTGTAGATTTCAGGAGGCCTATTTTTCTACACACATAAAAGAGGATATGTCCATATTTGCAATTGAGATACGACATTATAAAGGACTAGTAAGTAAATAAAATAAAGATAGACTGATGTATTAGGTAGAATGCCATTCTGGCAGCGGATGTCCTCAAGCATGTCGAATACGCCCGTAAAAAATAACAGTGTTGCACATTCGCGCAACAGCCATTGTTTACGCCCGCTGGAAGCCATTTCCGCTGTTTGATACAAGAATGTCATGTATGAATACTGAATTATCAAATGATAGCCTTGCATGCCACCCCCTTCCTATTGAAAATGGTTCAAATGGCTCTAAGTGCTATGGGACTTAACATCTGAGGTTATCAGTCTCCTAGACATAGAACTACTTAAACCTAACTAACCTAAAGACATCACACAATCCATGCCCGAGGCAGGATTCGAACCTGCGACCGTAACAGCTGCGCGGTTCCGGACTAAAGCTCCTAGAACCTCTCGGCCACAACGGTCGGCATTCCTATTGCACGTTACGTTATTCTCAGCTAAATGATTGGATTCAAAGAGACTATAATTCGAAGAATAGTCTGTCGAATTCTCCAAATCGCTGCTATTGCTCATGTTAGCATGTTGCAGAACAGCAGGCCACGTTTTCTGTTCAGATACGATGACGTTCCTTGAGATTAAACACTTCTTTTATGAAAACCAGCTCAGTGTGATAATCTTTCCAAATCTCCGACATTATTGGTTTACGAGGTCAAAATACCATGCATGACGTCAGTCAGGCAGCTACGGTGTTCCTAATTTTTGATTTTATGTAATCCTCGTTATCATTCTACAAACAATGTAAGCTTTACATACTATACAGCTACGACAGCGATTAGACTGAAGAGTTTTCTCAGGTGAACCAAATATGTTTTGGACAAAGAGTTAGCGTATCACGCAATTGTATCATTAAACGTGCCACAGGGAAGTGTTGTGAGGCTTTCCCAGTCCGCAATGCGTATAAATGGTTTAGCGGATATCAATATCTCTATAACACTGTTTGCAGACGAAAAAAATCATTAATAGAAACGTTAATCGCAAGAAAACCATTGCAATTTTTTGGAATAGTTGCATGTAATCAGTGTTCGATACCGTCTGTGACAGATGTCCATACAAAATGCTAAAAGAAACGCTATGACTTGTCACTGCGACAGGACAAATAAGTTGGTGTCCTGTCAAAGGTCGTATATCTTAAGTTTTGGAACGATCATGTGAATCTCTCAGTGGAGAAGACAATTTCCACACTCTCCTACATGATGCAATCTATCCATAATCCGTCGATATATACAGTTCTCACCACGTTGGTGCGATTGTTTCCCCAGAAGTACTGATGAAATTGAAGGCTTCCGAATAACGTTATTAGGTTTCGCATTGGTACATCTGGCAGTCATCAAACGAAAACACACTCGCAGCCATAACAAGAACGCGTCGTGCATGAGGCAATGACTTTTAAAAATAAATTCGTGGGATTTCTGATTTATGAAAGCTTGAAGCATAAAACAGTATATCTTATTGAAATCACTAGTAAACCTTGATAACATATCCGACAACGCTAAATTACTGCGGCAGGCAGCTACCTCAAAATCAACACTCTCATGGCTTCAAAACTTATGTAATAATTCCAAGTCTGAATACGTCTTCAAAATTTTCGTTAATGCAGAAACGTACATATACACTCATTTTACTAAGGTTTGATGCTCCTCTCGATTTAAAATTGGGTTGTTCTGAAGATCAGCCTTATGCAAACACATTACTTTATTTTTGTATGAACCCAGATATGTTTCGACACCAATGTGTCATCTTCTGCGTGTCAGTTTTTTTTATTTATGTAAAATGCAATAGCAGATTTTATAATAATTTAACTGTTGTAGGCCTAATAATTACTATTTGTGCAATTTGCTTTGTTTTGTTTAGACGCTCACCTTAAAATTACATCGCTATGTGACCTGAATTACTATACACCGTTTTTTGTGCTCTTTTTCGTCGTTTTATTTTTACAGCATGTCTTCTGCACTATTCCGGGGGTAGGGGTTCCGTACGCTTCTGAACTTACATTTTTTTCATTTTTTGCGTGTCTGGTTGGTATCTCGATCAACAGCTATTCAGTGCACTGTTTCCACACTGTTCTTCACACAACTTTCTATCATTATTTTCACATCGTAAATCGGTTCTGCATTAACGCATTAGCAGATCTACCAAGGTTCACTTTTGTGCAATATTTACAGCACACTACGGACCCCAATGAGTAGCTGCACTTTAATCACAACCACCCGATAGATCACGCTTGTCTGCTAAAGCCTAGACTGTACAGAGCATTCCATGCACCGACAGTTAATTTAACAACTATAACAACTCAAATAGAAAATAATAACATAGTCTCCACCTTTCCAGTGAGATAGGAAGGCCGCATAAACTGTATAATAATAATTTCTATGGTGGTTCCCAATTTGTTTTTCGAACGGGAACTGAAAAACACCGGAAAGACTAGTAGTAAAGTTGCATCAGGACCATACCTACAGCTGTCTAAAATCGCTCCATTTGATGCTTTCGTATTAAACGTCTGTGTTCCTGAAGCGGAGAAAGTAACAGTTTTGCTGTTTCCTTATGGAGTTTAAAACATTACGGATAATCATCTTTCTAGGAGGGTTGCAATATCTATTTATACTTTTAATTATGTTGAGCTGCTATATTAAAATACAAAAGTTGCCTGCAAATGTGGAGGGAGACCTATAGGGAAGCTGACTTACGGCAACTATACGCTGAACGCCAGTTAATCGAAAATTTTGGAATAAAAAAAGCAGAAAAAATGTATACGTTAATCGAAGAAGATAATTGTCTCGTGAAAAGAGGAAATTTATTATTTTCTTGTTTTGGTGTGGGTCCTTTAATACTCATATGAAAGGAAAGACGTAAAAGCGACCGTAAGAGTCGCGCGGTTCCAGACTGAAGCGCCTAGAACCGCTCGGCCACCCCGGCCGGCAATCGGGTGGTAAGGAAACGCCAGGTATCATCAGCCCCTCGTACATCGTTATCCAGAACAGCCATAAGGTCTCTGAATGCGTGGTAGAATTATATCGGAAAACCAACCGGGCGTATTTGTTGGCAGCCGCTTTGAGAAGAGCGTCTTCAGTGATATCAGTCATGATGGGGGTCTGTCACTGCAGCCTCTCCATCAGTCAGCGAATGGAGAATGTCGTTCGTCGTTAAGGCATCATGATCCTGTGCTTCATAGAACCGCCAATAGTGTTCCACAAAGGAGTCTGCAATATCCTTTTGGTCCGTCAGGCGTCGGCCGTGCGGCATGTCGAAGGCATGTACTATCGTTCTCTGGCAACGCTCTTTTTCACTGATTATGTGCTGTATGGACGGGGGTTCGCTTCCGATCCTATCCTGACAACGCGCACTTATAAGTGTGCTCTCCAGACGGCGTCGTGTGAGCGTGATCTTCGCCTTTACCCGCTTTACGTGGTAATTCCACTTGACGTGCAGCAGACGACGTTAGGGCGGAGATCTCCCGTAGCAGCACGAAACAGTACTCCATTTTTCTGTGATGCCAATGCATTGTTTCGCGGCCTTATTGGATCAGCGTACGTTGAAAGGCGAGGTTACGACATTCGAGTCATCACCTAAGCGTTGACGGATATGACGGTAGGCGCCTCTCACATTCCCTCCATTTCACCGTTATCCGCTGCCGGCATTCTGGTTCCCTGAGCAGCCCAACATTCACCTTCCATAAGCCCCGTCCACTCCACACCACCTGCTGTGGCAAGAATGGCGTGCAGGCACCTGCGACATGGTCGGTGAATGCCGTCGGCTGTAGCTCCGCATCAAACCTAGCCGCCTATGTTCTGAGGAGACGGGGACCTGAACATAGCTGCTCGCCGAGTGGCTGGTGACGTAAGTGAACCTTTGCCGGTCGCCATGTACGTGTCGCCAACAGTATAACAGAGTCTCTCTTCAGCTGTAGTATGTACGCTTCGATGGTGCTCCTTCCATACAATAATGGTATTTGTTTGACGAAGACGAAATGGCTAATCATTTTGACTGCACCGTCACTTGTAATTGCGTGATATGTGTAATACGACACCCTTCTAAACAGAACTGAAGATGGTCATTACCGACCTAAACTAATGACCAAATTACAAAAAAAAAAATTTCGTGAGACATAAATTAAACTGAAACTAGATATTATTCATAAAATTGCGACTGGAGATTTAAGGCAACATAAGCAAACACGTATAAAACAGTTCGTTCTTAGTTTTCATTTCACTGAGGGTAGTTTAGAATGATAGGTTCCAAATCCAGTTACTGGATGGGCACATTAAGCTGCTCTGAAAGCACTACCCGCCAGGGCAATGATTGCATCACCGATCGCCGGCTGTGCTTTTACTGCTGTATCCTGTCGGTTAACTCAATCTATTGTATCATTTATGCCCACAACCCAATTAATAACGGCATTAAGTGAAAGCATGGCTACGAAAACAGCCGCTTCTGGCGTCGTGAGTGTCAGGTACAGGCTTATTGTGCTTGTTTTCGTGACTGCGTTCGACGCACGGGGAAAATGTGTGATAATTGCCGCTACGACGAGCCGTCATTTCGCTTCATCCAAAAATGCTCGTGAAATGTTATACAGGCTTCTTTCTGGATTACATAGAGCGCTTGTAACGGAACAGAAGAATACTGCATAATTTTGAATTAGCTGGAAGATAACTAGCATCAACATGGCTTGGAAGTAATGACCCTGATGGCAAAATTAGAAAAAAAATCGGCGAATGTGCATAAATACCGACAGTCGTTCCTATCGAGAATCACAACAAAGGTGGAAAATGATAGTACAGTACGAATGGTGCGATGTCTTGACGGACAGATGCAAATGCAGAGAGCAATGCAACCACCAGAAACCTATTTGAAATATTGGTAATTTTATCGTAGTTATTGGTAGTTGCTCATTTGTGTCCAGTATTAGGGTGCAAACATGGAATGACGTCGACTCTTGAAAGATTATGCACAATCTCGCACTGAAGAAGAAGAAGGGACCAGATTCGCCTGTTTCCGTACTGAAGGAACTACCGAAGTATTCTTCTCAAATGGTTTAGAGGAACCACTCAAAATCTGCAAAGGCTCCATTCGAAGTACTCTTGATAATTACTCTTCTGCCTGGGTCTCTTACCAGATACGATTAAGGGTGGAGACAGAAAACGACTAAAACAAAGCTATACGTTTAGTAGGCGCGTGAGCTCATCTACTACTGTGGCGACACTACAGCGAGCGCCTGTACATCATGGAGAGGGTTGTTGTCAAAAACCTGACAGCATACTTCTCTAGAACAGTCGTGTGATGTATTAATTCTCCCACGTTCACCTCTCGAGATTATCATGAAAGTAAAACCTTAGGCGTTCGAGTTTATGGAGACCCTTATCGACAGTGTTCTACCCGTACACTATTCGCGACTGGAACAGGTGTAGGGATTTGGAGAGGGGGCAGATAGAGGTCAGATGATGGCATACCCTCCTGCCTGCCACACACCGTAAAGAGACATGTGAGGCTGGTCGCTCGAGGATATGAAAACGCTCCTCCGGAATACGTGACGGATGTAGTGCTCAACCTTGTCGTTATCGCCTAAATGCTTTAAGTTAGAAGTGTACACAAACTGGAAATCTGACGTGTATTTTCTCTGGTGTAATTTTCAGCTCCGAGTAAGGTCGCTCTCTTCATATAACATATGGCGAAATTCGTCCTGGTGTGGAACAAAAGCCTTAAAATTTAGATCTCTTGACGTGAAGAATGTTTTTAAATACAAGAAGTGAATATCTGGGATTTATAGTAACCACAACACAGCAGGAGCGTTACAAGAAATGCCCATCAACGCTGCAGTTACCAATTTGGTCCAGCAGCATTCTATTAGCATTCGGCGAAGATACCTGACGCTGTATGTATATTTCTATCCGGACATTGGAGTTACACCAATGAATTTAATCACGTTGCACACCGAGGAGATGCACTGGATAACTCAAAAGACTAGCATGGTTCTCCGATATCAATGACACGAAAACCGGTACGAGGTCTTGAAGAAAACAGTTTCTTTGTCAATTTACCTCAGTACTCAGTCACTAACGGCCAAGATATTTAGAAGACCTTCAATTAAAAAAATTCTCACTTTTCTATTCCATTCATTATTAGCACTATCTCTGTCAGAATAATACTATAAACAAAACAGCTATCACGAAAGCTTTCTGTATTCATAACTTTAAATCATATGAATACAGAAAATACAACGGTTATCTTGTAAAACAGAAAATTAATACTTTATATATACCGAGTGGGTAAACGAAATCAAGAAATTGAACGTCTCTGGAGAAGACATGGGAGGTAGGGAAAAATTTGGAGAAAAAAATGAGAAAACAGAGATTTCAGCAGACGCCCAAAGAAAACCGTAGAACTTTGTCCTTCTTTTCCTGATATTGTCTGCAGTCGTCTTTGTCTGTTCGTACAGTTCTTTTGTCGGTCTCTTTATCCAGATCCCCTTTTACTGTATCGGTCCTCAGTATTTCCTTCTCTTGTTTTTCCATCACCCTCATTTTCGTTCTCCCCTTCATTACTATTGTCTCTGAGGCAATACAATGCCTCTGGTAAGATTACTTTACTATAGTGTCTTAATTTGGCACTGATGGAAAAACATTTTTTTGTCAAGGGTGCCATGTAAGTCTGTGTGCTTTTTGTAGTTTTGTGACCCTTTCTTCATTGAGTATTGAGTTCAGTCCTGCTTCTCTTCCAGGTATTCGAAACTTTCTACTTGTGTTACCTTTCCATACTTCGTTAGCAGTGGTCTGTGGATTTTGTGTCCATGTACTGCGTATTTTCATATGAGATTTGTAGTCCTGTTTGGGCTGAGATTTCGTGTAGTGTCTCTAGAGCTTCTTCGGCTTCTTTTCATTTATTTGTTATGAAGGCTGTATCATCAGAAAAGGCCATACACGTTACGCTATGCTGACGATTCTATCCTCGTGTCTCCCTGTCCTTACCCCATTCACTCCTTTGTCCCATGTCCTCATTATTTTCTCCAAAACCGTGTTAAATAGAGTGGGCGACAGACCAATTCCCTGTCTCTATTCCGAATGGTTCCGAGGTCTCTCCTATGAGCTCCTCTTTGGATGCTGTATTTGTTAATGTTTCCTGAATTAGCTTGCTGGTCTTTTTGTCTGTCTTCATTTCCTCCAGTGTGTTGATGGGAGTTAGAGAAACACTTATAATCACACTGGAAGAAATGAAGACAGACAAAAATACTAGAAAACTAGTTCAGGAAACCTTAAGAAATACGATATACAAAGTGTAGTTCATGGGAGAGACCTCAGAACCATTCAAAATCAAGATCGGGGGAGACAGGGACTTCTAGACTTCCTTGAGCCCGCATCTCGTGGTCGTGCGGTAGCGTTCTCGCTTCCCACGCTCGGGTTCCCGGGTTCGATTACCGGCGGGATCACTGATTTTCTCTGTCTCGTGATGGCTGGGTGTTGTGTGATGTCCTTAGGTTAGTTAGGTTTAAGTAGTTCTAAGTTCTAGGTGACTGATGACCATAGATATTAAGTCCCATAGTGCTCAGAGCCATTTGAACCATTTGAACTTTCTTGAGGTTGATTAATGTACACAGTCCCAATTTTTTCGCAATCCAAGTTTTTTCACAATCCAATTTGGACATTGTCACAAATGGTGATTATGATGATGAAATTATGAGGACAACACAAACACCCAGTCTCTGGGCAGAGAAAATCTCGAGCCCGGCCGGGAATCGAAGCCGGGACCCCGTGATCCAGAGGCAGTAACGCAAGCCAGCAGACCACGAAAGTCTTAACAGAGCTTATTACAGTAAGTTAAATTCAGCCAATTGGCGACATGCAAATAATCAAATGTCCTTTGTTATATACAGTTTCAAGGCAAGCAAAACACAACAGTTCATAAGTCACGTTTGGGTGAGGGCTCGTCTTCTAGTGCCGACGTGGCTAGGCGGAGCGGCACTTATATTCTCTTCGTTTGGGGGCCGGTCCTGTCTTGGTGTCGTCATAGTCAACGTACTATTGGCTGATGGTCGACGTGCCGGCGGAACACAATGGAAGAATGTTATTTGGTCGGATGAGCCACTTTTCACACTGTTTCCACTTTCTGGCCGAGTATACATCCTAAGATTGAAATATGGCAGGGGTTCAGTGATCATATGGGAACCATATCGTGGTCTTCCTTGGGCCCAATGGTTACTCTCCAAGGTCGCATTAGTGCAAAGGACTATGTGGCCGTTTTTGCTGATCAGATCCTTCCTCTAGTACAATGTTTGTTGCCCAGTGGTGATACTATGTTCCACGAAGGTTGGGCCCCTGTTCACAGAGCTCGTATCGTCCAGGTCTGGTTTTGTGAGCACGAGGATGAACTGTCGCATCTCGCCTAGCCACCACAGTCACCAGATCTCAACACTATTGAGCCTTTGTGGTCTACTTTAGAAAGAAGTGGGCGTGATCGGTATCCACCTCCATCATCGTTACCTCAACTTGCCACTATTTTGCAGGAAGAATGCTATAAGACTCCCTTGAAAACCTACTGGACGTGCACGTATCCATTCTGAGATGACTGGGAACTGTTTTGAATGCCATCTAGTTTTCGACACCGTATTAGGCGTGGTAATTTGACGTGTTTTCGGTGTTTCAATATTTTTGTCCAACCCTCGTAGCTGTCGTACATCTGAGAGGCGCTACGTACTACAGTGGAAAACAAGATTAGGAATCACTTAGGTGACTGTGAGGCAGTTGCGACATCGACATTGCCCTTTATAATGGAAGCAATGATATCTTCATTTGATTTGTCGATAAAAAAAAGCATTCGCCGGCGTGAAATGGTTCACTGTATTAGACATTGTCAGGAAAATAGTTGTACACTACGGGAAAAGACAGGTAATATACAATATTTATGAGAGCCAAGAGGGAATGAGGATGCAGTCTTTCTAGACTACTCTTCAATATGCGTATTGAAGAAGCAATGGCGGAAATAAAAGATAGGTTCTTGAGTGCGATTGACAGTTAAGGTAAGAGAATATCAGTTACAAGATTCGCTGATGAAATTTTTCTGCCCAGTAAAAAATGTTGTATGAAGTTTTCTGCCATATGCAGCCGCCTAGCGGAAAAGGTGTTCCTTATCTGCGCACATTGTTCCCTTTCCCTGTGGATATGTGAGCGCAGAATTGTGCTTTACCAGAACTACGGTTTGGTAGTTTTGGTATAGTACACAAAGTGGGAGGATTACCTATAGTATTTTAGAACTGGCAGGGAAAGAAACATATATGAATGTGTAAGCGATAAAATGTGAGTCAACGAATTCCCTTTTATTTTGTTTGTTTGGTTTTTTGTTTAGCACGTAAGTAGAACCGCAGATCATTCAGTGTTAGTCCAATGTATATTTTACATCCTTACGGAAAACTAACTGCATTTAATAAGTAATAAAAATTAGCTGATCGCGTAACGTCTGTTCTTTTATGCAACCAAAGCGATTACTTTTAATGCTAGTGCAGTTTACGTGCCCCAAAAATAAACAAGCTCTGTACAATTATTGTTGTTGTAGTATACTCAATAGAGCGTTCTTCATCCTGATCAAAGGCAATAGTTTCCTGTCACTATCGATAAGTCCGAAAGTTGTGTATGAATAACAAAAGCATGTTTTATGTAAATTTAACGAGGTATTGAAGCCATGCTTGACATGTTCTTGTTTCGCGTCTTTTTAACTGTATCTCTCTTTAAGGTAATTGCATTTTTCACCGTAATATGATAAATCTACATTGTTTTTTATTGCTAATACAACATCCCTCTGTCTCACATTAGAAATAAACAATTTTCGAATGAAACCTGAATTAAACATTGACATTTCAATTTTACTACAAGTAATGTTTATTTTTAAGTAATAGAAAGGAGGATAAATACGTAGAACAAAAATGTTTTGTAGATTAAGCGGTCCTCTATATATCACCCAGTGTTCAGACGTTTCACCGCTTCCGGTTCTAGGGGAACCCAGAAAGACATTCATTGCATACGTAAACAATGCGATCGATGAGGGGTACAGACAGATAGGTATGCAACACGCCTAACTTACAGGTAACTCTGGGTCGATCTTAACTAAGGTTACTAGGAAAATTAC
Organism: Schistocerca gregaria; assembly: GCF_023897955.1. Lineage (NCBI taxonomy): Eukaryota > Metazoa > Arthropoda > Insecta > Orthoptera > Acrididae > Schistocerca > Schistocerca gregaria. The sequence continues at coordinate 566,253,359 of NC_064931.1, forward strand.
CGTAGTCTACGCGTACTTACGATGATTTACAGTAGGCTAGGTCGTTTTACAACTTTATGTGCGAGTTCTGACATGTGTGTATTGGTTGAGTGTTGGTGGATGTAATGGATGCAAGTATGATGTAGTGTTGTGTGATGATGATGATGAGAGAAGGGAGAGATTGAAACCCGGTGCCAGCACATAGCACTACTCCTCTCGAATAGCACTAACGGGACCGCAAAGCTTAACGTCTCCATGTGAGGGATGGATCACCATGAATAATGTCACATGCCCTCTCTTAATGAGACACTGCAGACAAGACTTCCTGGCTCGAAGACGAGTGATCAGGAGCTTTACGCCACCACTTCTCGTATTCCTGCCAGCCGAATACTGGTAGCGAAAATTTCATCCTTCATCAGGATTCGAAATGACTTGCCTCATAGTCGAACGCTACGTTATCATCTGTAAAAGAGAGTAAGAATTATAGGACCTACTGATTCGAATGTGCAGTGTACCTGGCACTGAATATGGTTTGAGAATAAACCAAAGAAAAACAGAGGTAATGAGGAGTAGCAGTAATGTGGTTAGCGAAAATCTTACCTTCAAAACTGAGGGCTAGGAAGTAGACGAAGTGAAGGGATTCTACTACGCTGGGGGCAAAATCACGTATTAAGGGCGAAGCGAAGAAGACAGGAAGCGTAGACTAGCATAGTCATCGAGGGCATTTCTGGGTAAAACCACTCTACTAGTATCAAACATAGGCTTTAATTGAAAATTAGGTGGACTGATAAGGTATGAGGAGGTTCTCCGCACAATCAGCAAAGAAAGAAACGTGTGAAAGGCACTGACAAGATGCTGGCACAGGATAATAGGAGATGTTTTAAGACGTCAGGGGAAGACAGATTGGAATATACACTATATGATCAAAAGAATCCGTACACCTATTAGTGGGCATTAATATGGGGTGTGTCCACCCTTAGCCTTTATGAAGGCTTGAACTGTGCTCGCACACTTTCAATGAGGTGTCTGATTGTCTGCGGAGGAATGGCAGCCGATTCTTCCTCAAGAGCCGAAACCAGGGAAGGTGGCGATGCTAGACGTTGGTTGCAGGAATGAAGTCTTCATTCTAACTCATCCCAGAGGAGTTCCACTGGGTAAGGGTCGCGACTCTGAGCAGGCCAGACCAATTCATGAATCCTGTTCTCTACGAACCACTGCCTCACACAATCTGCCTTATAACAGGGCGCATTCTCACGCTGACACCAAGAATCATCGTCTCCCAAGTGTTCCTTTACTCCACACAGTACACACTGCTGTACAGCGCGTTCATATCCTTCCGTATTTAGGGTGTTGTGAAACACAATAAGGGGACCACGTACTAACCATGAAAAAATATCGCCATATTGTTACACGACTTCCTCCTTGCTTCGCTATTGGAACTACACATGATGGCAGGTAACGTACTGCAGGAAATCGCCAACTCAATTGTCGCTTATGTGGAGCTGATCGATCCTTGTACCCCATTCTTTTTAACTGTGTTCGCACAGTCATTGCACTCGCTGGACTGCTGGTAGCACTTCGGAACTCCCGAGTGACTCTTTCCGCTTATTTAATGCGTTTTTTCTGCAACCGCCCTCACAAGACTTAACGGTTCCTGGCGTCAGTGCATTAGGTCTGCCTCACCCTTGGTTTAGCTGTGGTTGTTCCCTTGCATTTCTACTTCTACACCTACATCCAAGCTCCGCCAGCCACCTGACGATGTGTGGCGGAGGGTTCCCTGAGTACCTCTATCGGTTCTCCCTTCTATTCCAGTCTCTTAGTGTTCGTGGAAAGGATTGTCGGTATGCTTCTGTGTGGGCTCTAATCTCTCTCATTTTATCCTCATGGTCTCTTCGCCTGATATACGTAGGAGGGAGCAATATACTGCTAGACTCTTCGGTGAAGGTATGTTCTCGAAACTTTAACAAAAGCCCGTACCGAGCTACTGAGAGTCTCTCCTGCAGAGTCTTCCACTGGAGTTTATCTATCATCTCCGTAACGCTTTCGCGATTACTAAATGATCCTGTAACGAAGTGCGCTGCTCTCCGTTGGATCTTCTCTATCTCTTCTATCAACCGTATCTGGTACGGATCCCACACTGCTGAGCAGTATTCAAGCAGTGGGCGAACAAGCGTACTGTAACCGACTTCCTTTGTTTTCGGATTGCATTTCCTTAGGATTCTTCCAATGAATCTCAGTCTAGCATCTGCTTTACCGACGATCAACTTTATATGATCACTCCATTTCAAATCACTCATAATGCGTACTCCCAGATAATTTATGGAATTAACTGCTTCCAGTTGTTGACCTGCTATTTTGTAGCTAAATGATAAGGGATCTATCTTTCTATGTATACGCAGCACATTACACTTGTCTACATTGAGATTCAATTGCCATTCCCTGCACCATGCGTCAATTCGGTGCAGATCCTCCTGCATTTCAGTGCAATTTTCCATTGTTACAACCTCTCGATACACCACAGCATCATCTGCAAAAAGCCTCAGTGAACTTCCGATGTCATCCACCAGGTTATTTATGTATATTGTGAATAGCAACGGTCCTATGACACTCCCCTGCGGCACACCTGAAATCACTCTTACTTCGGAAGACTGCTCTCCATTGAGAATGACATGCTGCTTTCTGTTATCTAGGAACTCCTCAATCCAATCACACAATTGGTCTGATTGTCCATATGCTCTTACTTTGTTTATTAAACGACTGTGGGGAACTGTATCGAACGCCTTGCGGAAGTCAAGAAACACGGCATCTACCTGTGAACCCGTGTCTATGGCCCTCTTAGTCTCGTGGACGAATAGCGCGAGCTGGGTTTCACACGAACTTCTTTTTTGAAACCCATGCTGATTCCTACAGAGTAGATTTCAAGTCTCCAGAAAAGTCATTATACTCGAACATAATACGTGTTCCAAAATTCTACAACTGATCGACGTTAGAGATATAGGTCTATAGTTCTGCACATCTGTTCGACGTCCCTTCTTGAAAACGGGGATGAACTGTGCCCGCCGGCCGCGGTGGTCTCGCGGTTCTAGGCGCGCAGTCCGGAACCGTGCGACTGCTACGGTCGCAGGTTCGAATCCTGCCTCGGGCATGGATGTGTGTGATGTCCTTAGGTTAGTTAGGTTTAAGTAGTTCTAAGTTCTAGGGGACTAATGACCACAGCAGTTGAGTCCCATAGTGCTCAGAGCCATTTTTTTGAACTGTGCCCTTTTCCAATCCTTTGGAACGCTACGCTCTTCTAGAGACCTACGGTACACCACTGCAAGAAGGGGGGCAAGTTCCTTTGCGTACTCTGTGTAAAATCGAACTGGTATCCCATCAGGTCCAGCGGCCTTTCCCCTTTTGAGCGATTTTAATTGTTTCTCTATCCCTCTGTCGTCTATTTCGATATCTACCATTTTGTCATCTGTGCGACAATCTAGAGAAGGAACAACAGTGCAGTCTTCCTCTGTGAAACAGCTTTGGAAAAAGACATTTAGTATTTCGGCCTTTAGTCTGTTATCCTCTGTTTCAGTACCATTTTGGTCACAGAGTGTCTGGACATTTTGTTTTGATCCACCTACCGCTTTGACATAAGACCAAAATTTCTTAGGATTTTCTGCCGAGTCAGTACATAGAACTTTACTTTCGAATTCATCGAACGCCTCTCGAATAGCCCTCCTCACGCTACATTTCGCTTCGCGTAATTTTTGTTCATCTGCAAGGCTTTGGCTATTTTTATGTTTTGCTGTGAAGTTCCCTTTGCTTCCGCAGCAGTTTTCTAATCGGTTGTTGTACCACGGTGGCTCTTTTCCATCTCTTACGATCTTGCTTGGCATATATTCATCTAACGCATACTGTACGATGGTTTTGAACTTTGTCACATTGACTTCACAGTCACATTACCAAAAGCCGACTTGGGAAGCTGTAGAAGGGTTGAAATGCCCATGAATTTGTTACTCAGGTGACATCCAGTGACTAGTCCACGTTCGAAATCATTGAGCTTTCCTGGCCGACGCATTGTGGTGTTATAGTTACTCTACTGACAGCGAAATTCTTCCCGCCTCCTTCTAGACTGGCGGCTTCGGTTCTCGTGATATCTAATTATCGATTCCGCATTAGACAGTGGTGTCCGAATACTTCTGATCAGATAGTGCATGTGCTAAGAGAAAATCTGAAACTACGAATCGGCTTGTTCGACCAGCATATCGATAACCCCTCTCGTGTCATTTAGTGGTGAACCAGCTGAGTACCCGTCATTGCCAGGGTATGTATTTATTGCAATCTTCTATCAATCCATCTCCTCCTGCCCCCTCTCTCTGTCCAACTCCTCCTGCCTCTCTCTCTGTCCATCTCCTCCTGCCCCTCTCTCTGTTCATAGCCTCCTGTCTCCTCTCTCTCAGTATGTCTTCCTCTCCTCGTCTCAGTAATCTCTTCTTCTTTCCTCTCTCTGCCCGTTTCCTCGTCTCCCTTTTCTCTGTCCATTACTCCCTTTCACTGTATCTCTCTCTCTATCTCCTCCTTCCTCCTTCTCGCTCCCTGTCACCACGATCACCCCAATAGGAGGCAGGTGATTCTCACACCCACAGTATTTCTTTCCAGATCGTAACTAAATGTTTACCAAATTTGGTTGAAATCGTTCCAGGGGTTTAGGATGAGCGTTTTATCCGCGGCTTTGCCCACGTACGCACACGTCAAATCTATTTTACATATATTTAACATATTTCACACGTATTTGTACACATTTTTCATCTGTATCTGTAGCGACTTCGGCCCTGCACTTTCATTTGCACGCAGCTCAAGGTTTATGACGATGCATCTCCTGAATTATGTGTCGTTCGGTGATATAATTTTGCAGGTACTTCCAGTGCCTATAGTCTGCGAAATGTTTTGTGAATAAAGTTAAAAGTAAAGAAGTAAAAGATTAAAACGTCACGCTTCATGCGGCAGTTTTACTGCACGAACAGCGAAAATGTAGTAAGCTATAAACTTTTTTTCCTTTCATCATCCTGTGGCCGGCGTCTGTGGCCGAGAGGTTGTAGGCGCTTCAGTCCGGAATCGCGCTGGTGCTACTGTCGCAGGTTCGAATCCTGCTTCGGGCACGGATGTGTGTGATGTTCATAGGTTAGTTAGTTTTAAGGATGCCTAAGTCTAGGGTACTGATGGCCTCAGATGTAAAGTCCCATAGTGCTCATTTGAATCATCATCCTGTGATGGTCGTCAGCGAGAAAAAGATTCGTAAGGATTTGGAATTATGTGTAGTGTTTGTTTCAAGTCTCTAAGTGTTCTCATTCTCAAATACCAGGTGAACGAAGTATGAGTATTCGTGCGTCGTGTTCTACTCTTCTTTTACGCCCTCGTCCAAGACCCTTCGATAAGTACGTGGCTTTTACCTTCACAGCGATGATTTGCAGACAGTAAGTGATAAGTGTACCAAGTTTGATTGACATTAGTCAATATGAATTAGGAGGAGATGAGGAAAATGTTTACATACATACCTAAATACATAAATCCATTTTTATAATACAGAGCGTTTCAAAAACAATGTTCTGATTTTAAAACTCCTTATTTATTGATAAAACTTGCTAACAACATGGGATGAATTGTAAAATACTCACAAAAATGTTAAAGTATTGGCTATGCTATCACAAATGCTTTGTGTCCACCAGGAACAGCACGAGCAAAACCAAGACTATAGCTAAATTCGTCATAAACCTTACACATTGTACCTGCTTTTGAAGAAGTTATGGCGGCTATTATTCTGTTCTTCACTTCTCCTACGACACGAGGTAAAGAGGAGATGAACACACTTTCCTTCACATATCCCCACAAGATAAACCGCATGGGGTCAGACCAAGGATGCTGGGTAGTGTTTCGGAGTCCTGTGCGCCCTATCCAGCGTTGGGTCATAGTGTCACTGAGAAACTGCCGTACGTTGTTGTGCCAATGCGTGGAACTCCTGAAGTTGTGGAAAAAGCCAACTCCGCAACATCTGGAGGCAGCACATTCTAGTCACCATCATCAAAGCTACAAGGTCAAGTTGGACTCTGACCTTTACACAGCCGGCCACTGTGGCCGAGCATTTCTAGGCGCTACAGTCCGCAAGTGCGCTGCTGCTACGGTCGCAGGTTCGAATCCTGCCTCGGGCCTGGATGTATGTAGTTCTAAGTGCAAGAGACTGATAACTAGTGCTTACAGCCATTTGAACCATTTAAACCTATACACAAGGATCCTGTGTCTTCAAACTGGCGATACCAGCAACGAATGTTTTTAGATGTAGCCCCGCGGGATTAGCCGAGCGGTCTTAGGCGCTGCAGTCATGGATTGTGCGGCTGGTCCCGGCGGAGGTTCGAGTCCTCCCTCGGCCATGGGCGTGTGTGTTTGTCCTTAGGATAATTTGGGTTAAGTAGTGTGTAAGCTTAAAGACTGATGACCTTAGCAGTTAAGTCCCAAAAGATTTCACACACATTTGAACATTTTAGGTGCAGGCGAATCAATGCAAAAAGCCGACGAAAAGCACGCTGAAAGAAATCACTCACTAACTCTTTGCAAACTGTATCACACAAAACGCCTTCTAATGAGCGGACACCGTCTTACTTCTGACTGACTGCAAACTGAGAAACGCATTGAGTGACATCTAGCGGCGATTTTTTGAAGCTCAAGGCCACGCCTAATCAAACAACTCACATTTCCTTGCCAGCACGTCCCACGTTACGCCCAGATCAGGTATTTCTTTTTGTATGGATGTGTGGATTCCTTACTACATAGTGGTGTTAGGATACTTTTCACGAAACAGTGTATCCAACAAATAACTGAGGATACTGCGTAAGCAGGGTATTACAAAAAGGTACGGCCGAACTTTCAGGAAATATTCCTCACACACAAATAAAGAAAATATGTTATGTGGACATGTGTCCGGAAACGCTTAATTTCCATGTTAGAGTTCATTTGAGTTTCGTCACTATGTGCTGTACTTCCTCGATTCACCGCCAGTTGGCCCAATTGGAGGAAGGTAATGTTGACTTCGGTGCTTGTGTTGACGAGCGACTCATTGCTCTACAGTACGTTTGGGCAGGTATTGCTGGTGATGTATTGATTGGGCCCCATGTTCTTCCACCTACGCTCAGTGGAGCACGTTATCATGATTTCATACGGGATACTCTACCTGTGCTGCTAGAACATGTGCCTTTACAAGTACGACACAACATGTGGTTCATGCACGATGAAACTCCTGCACATTTCAGTCGAAGTGTTCGTACGCTTCTCAACAACAGATTCGGTGACCGATGGATTGGTAGAGGCGGACCACTTCCGTGGCCTACACGCTCTCCTGACCTCAACCCTCTTGACTTTCATTTATGGGGGCATTTGAAAGCTCTTGTCTACGCAACCCCGGTACCAAATGTAGAGACTTCGTGCTCGTATTGTGGACGGCTGTGATACATTACGCCATTCTCCAGGGCTGCATCAGCGCATCAGGGATTCCATGCGACGGAAGGTGGATGCATGTATTCTCGCTAACGGATGACATTTTGAACATTTCCCGTAACAATGTGTTTGAAGTCACGCTGGTACGTTCTGTTTCTGTGTATTTCCATTCCATGATTAATGTGATTTGAAGAGAAGTAATAAAATGAGCTCTAACATGGAAAGTAAGCGTTTCCGGACACATGTCCACATAAAATATTTTCTTTCTTTGTGTGTGAGGAATGTTTGCTGAAAGTTTGGCCGTACCTTTTTGTAACATCCTGTAGATGCTACTCTGAGATGAAAGGGATGGCACAGGTTATAAGTCGTGGCGGGTCGCATCACAGTAGACAGAGGACAGATGGCTACGCGAAAAGGATAAATAAAACGTAGGACAAGTGTAGCTGGGACTTACGGGCTTGGCGGGCGGCGCGCTGGCCGCCTGTGGCGCGGGAGTGGGCGTGTGTGCAGGCGGGGGCGGCGCAGGCGACGCTGGAGCCGCGGCAGCAGCCGCAGAGCTCGCCGGCAGCGGAGAGACGGCGACGGCGCCGGTGCGCGGAGGTACGGGCGGCGGCACGGCCGCGCTCAGGCGCAGCCGTACCCCGTCTTTCGTCGAGAAGCTCATCCTCTGCTCTCACCACCTGTCAATCCTCATTTCGACACTCCGCGACTCCTCATCCGTCCCTTCACTCTGTAGCTATACTGACTCTTACTCGACGTCTTTCAGATAGGCTGATTCTGTGTGTTCAGGAAAAAAAAAAAAAAACCTTCTCGTTAACGCTCACAGAATATATGCGCTATTTGTACAGCCATCAAGCAACCTCTCAGTAATTTTTGATAGACGATACTTGCTGTAGTGAACTGAGCCCGAGCAGAATGTCTCTGGTAACCTATTCCCCAGTTACATCGAGACACTCGGATAGCGGCGACGTATAAAGCCGCACACGAGGCGACGCCAGCAATTTACACACTGGCGCTCGACCTTCAGTTCGGGAATAACCTATCCCTTACATCCGGAAAGCTGCACCTCGAAGTTTTGTCGTACCTGCGAAAAGCGCTTATATTTAGTTATACCGCAGGCTAAGCAAATACGGTAGGCAATCAGCGGAGCAACTAAAACGTGACATGCAGCGTACTTAAATTCGCACACAGACGTAGAAGCGGAGATAGCAGACAGATGGTAGGTTAACAGAGCTCGAAATGAAGCTGAGATACCAGGCTGTTTATAACATAGAAACACACATGCAACAATGAGGCAGAGGGGACAGACAGTATTTGCTGCGCCATATTCTATTGTCGTTTAGGCAAAAGTACACTACTGCCCATTAAAATTCCTACACAAAGAAGATGACGTGCTACAGACGCGAAATTTAACCGACAGAAAGAATATGCTGTGATATGCAAATGATTAGCTTTTCAGAGACACCTACAACGTGCTGACATGAGGAAAGTTTCCAACCGATTTCTCATACACAAACAGCAGTTGACCAGCTTTGCCTGGTGAAACGTTGTTGTGATGCCTCGTGTAAGGAGAAGATATGCGTACCATCACGTTTACGACTTTGATAAAGGTCGGATTGTAGCCTATCGCGATTGCGGTTTATCGTATCGCGACATTGCTGCTCGCGTTGGTCGAGATCCAATGGCTGTTAGCAGAATATGGAATCGGTGGCTTCAGAAGGGTAATACGGAACGCCGTGCTGGATCCCAACGGCCTCGTATCACTACCAGTCGAGATGATCGGCCTCTTATCCGCATGGCTGTAACGGATCGTGCAGCCACGTCTCGATCCCTGAGTCCACAGATGGGGACGTTTGCAAGACAACAACCATCTTCACGAACAGTTCGACGACGTTTGCAGCAGCATGGACTATTAGCTCGGAGACCATGGCTGCGGTTACCCTTGACGCAGCATCACAGACAGGAGCTCCTGCGATGGTGTACTCAGCGACGAAGCTGGGTGCACGAATGGCAAAACGTAATTTTTTCGGATGAATCCAGGTTCTGTTTACAGCATCATGATGGTCGCATCCGTGTTTGGCGACATCGCGGTGAACGCACATTGGAAGCGTGTATTCATCATCGGCATACTGGTGTATCACCCGGCGTGATGGTATGGGGTGCCACTGGTTACACATCTCGGTCACCTTTTGTTCGCATTGACGGCACTTTGAACAGTGGACGTTACATTTCAGATGTGTTACGACCCGTGGTTCATTCGATCCCTGCGAAACCCTACACTTCAGCAGGATAATGCACGACCGCATTTTGCAGGTCCAGTATGGGCCTTTCTGGATACAGAAAATATTCGACTCCTGCCCTGGCCAGCACATTCTCCAGATCTCTCACCAATTGAAAACTTCTGGTCAATGGTGGCCTAGCAACTGGCTCGTCACAATACGCCAGTCACTACTCTTGATGAATTGTGGTATCGTGTTGAAGCTGCATGTACAGCAGTACCTGTACACGCCATCCAAGCTCTGTTTGACTCAATGCCCAGGCGTATCAAGGCCGTTGTTACGGCCAGAGGTAGTTGTTCTGGCTACTGATTTCTCAGGATCTATGCACCCAAATTGCGTGAAAATGTAATCACAGGTCAGTTCTAGTATAATATATTTGTCCAATGAATACCAGCTTATTATCCGCATTTCTTCTTGGTGTAGCAATGTTAATGGCCAGTAGTGTTTATAAAGGATACGGCGGAAGAGTCGCTGACACTGACGTTACGATGGCTATTCCAAAAGTAAGGTGCGTTCGGTCGCGAAATGAAAACCACAGTGACAGTCAGAAATGTTTTGTTTGCAGCAGTTAGCTGTACCTTGTAGCTGCTTCTCTACGTAGTCGCCTCTCCGATTTCGACATTTGCCGTAACGTTACATCAATTTTCCAATATCTCGTCATAGAAGACAGTCGCCTGTGCTTTCCGCCAATTCTCTAAGCCGATCTTCAGCTCGCTGTCTGTGCCAAAATGTTGTCTTCACAGGCAGAGGTACTGGTGAGCAGAGGTGCAACCCAGGGGGAGTCAGTGATAAAGCACTTCCCACCGGAAACGCTTCAGGAGAATATTCGTTGCCCCTCCACATTGCGGCCGGGAATTGTTATGAAGAACGACACGCATGGCAGTTACGTTATGTGGGCGGTATGACATCAGGCGAAATCTTTCAACAGGTCCTGATATCTTGCGGGAGGCACTATTGTTCTACGCATCTTTACGTCCTCACTGTGAGCTCAGAATTGAAAAGAGCTATGTTACGCGATCGACGGGCACACTAGAGACACTGGCCAGCGCATATGTGGAAAGCTTCATGGGATTTTCACAGAGGGTTCCATTTTGCGCTCAATCGGACCTTACCTTCCGAACAGCCCTCGTCTATTTTCCCGGAACACGATAAATATGTTCAAAGTGTAAACGATAACTGTTTGCCATGTGCCACAGCTGTACAGAGGAAGTCAAGACGAATAGTTCGATAAAGGATACTGGGAGCGTATTAAGCCGGGAAACAAATACCAAACTGGCCTACGAAAGCCACCTAAGATACAGCGCATGCGCGCCGCGCATGATTTTTAATATCCTCTCGCTCTTTTACGTCACCGGCGTACTCGGCTTTTTCGTTAACATTACATATTTAAACTTTCTCGCGAGGGCAATGAAAGATAAAGAATTCTGTAAACATTATGCAAAAACTAATTACTTTTACAATACGATCTCAGCGTCTCTCTAAGAAGAACAGCGTAGTTTCGTATAGACAAAGCAAGAGAAACAAAACGATTTTACTATTAATTTTGTACTGTTAAAATTCCCACTATTTTGAGGTGCAATTTACCCAAAGGCCAATGTTACATTTAATAAGTGCAACAACGGTGTTAAATATTCAAGGACGATACCGGCAACAGTCTCGCGCATTGCACATGCCTGTAGCTTAGATGGTTTTTGAAGGCCACTTTTAGGCTGTTTCACAGCTTGATAGATCACAAGTATCCTGTAGCAATTTGCTTGTCTCGACTACACCTACACCACTGTGCTACGATGTAAACAGTTATAGTCTAAACACTTTGAAATTTCAGTGAAATTTTACTGAGTACATTGACAATGTTCTGGACTGGTAATGAACGATGGTCTCTTTATTTCTACCCGCTTCCGTTAAAAAGCATATCATGATCTGCTGCAAGAAATGTGACCGAATAAGCTGGAGCAGTAATTAAGACACTGGATTGGCATTTCGTAGGACTGGTTTTCAAATCCTCATTCTGCCATCCAGATTTAGGTTTTACATGGTTTCCCTAAATCCCTCAAGACGAATACCGCAATGGATCCTTTGAAGAACATGCAGCTTATTTCCTTCCACATGTTTGTCCATTCTGACCTTGCGCTCATTCTCCAGTGACGCCGTCGTTGACCGGAGACCTTACCCAAATCTTTCACTCTACACTTCCAGAAAAATCAGACACAAAGAAATTCTGAACACAGCTTAAACTCCAGCCAGAATGGCCGAACGTTTCTAGGCGCTACAGTCTGGAACCGCGAGACCGCTACTGTCGCAGGTTTGAATCCTGCCTCGGGCATGGATGTGTGTGATGTCGTTAGGTTAGTTAGGTTTAAGTAGTTCTAAGTTCTAGGGGACTGATGACCTCAGAAGTAAAGTCCCATCTTGCTCAGAGCCATTTGAGTCATTTCACATTACGCGTGAAATTTTCATAATCTGTTGTCTCACGCGTTTGCCGGCTGTGGAAATTCTGAGGTTCTGGAATCAATGGAGAGACTAGCAGGGCCTTCAGTTGTCTTTAAATCTTCGACGAAAGTCGAAAAGCCCATTGGTTGAATATTTACATATTATGGCTAAACCTTATCAAATCATGCGGGTAAGGCTGTAAAAGTATTGACTAAATGTTACACCGTATGTATTCGGTATTATCGAGCCACATATCTGTTACGAAGTATTCGACACTCGAACTTTCATCATCTCTTGAGTGCACCATTTAAAAGGGTCCTCTTTCGTGAGCAGAACAGAACGGTCACCGTGAAAGTACTCGCTTTAATAGTACCAGGTGAAGTTGCTAGAGTTGAACTCGTTGTCACATCAAAGTAATCCCAAATTGAATCCCCACGCCACTCCCTCATATAGGCCACTATAGGCAGACACAGCAGTTCTTGCGCACAGCGGCCGGCCTGTAAGCACGGCGACGGGATATGTAGGAGTGAAGCACTGCGCATAGCTCGCCGGACGGCAGTAGCTGTGTCGAACGTCCACTTGCCACAGCCCTGTTAAAAGCCCCTTTAACGCGGTGGGCTATCGAAAACGCACTGGGGTAGTCAGGCGTGTTAACGCGACCGCTCCCAGGACGGGCAGGTATGCCAGCCGCGGATTAAATCCGCCGGGCTGATTAACGACGAGAGGTCCGTGTGTCGGCCACTCTGGATGTAGTTCGTAGTCGGTTTCCTACATCCCACTAGGGGAATATTGGGCTGGTTCTCACGTTCCACCTCAGATACACATTAAACAGACACCTCACTCGCACACAGAATTTACTCTATACGCAGACAGAATGGGTTCACTGCTTCTGTCCTAGGGATGAGCAGGAGAAAATGGTTGAAACGGCTCTGAGCACTATGGAACTTAAGTTCTGAGGTCATCAGTCCCCTAGAACTTAGAACTACTTAAACCTAACTAACCTAAGGACATCACACACATCCATGCCCGAGACAGGATTCGAACCTGCGACCGTAGCGGTCACGCGGTTACAGACTGTAGCGCCTAGAACAGCTTGGCCAACCCGGCCGGCTGAACAGGAGACTGATAACCTTCGGTGTTCAATTTCCCTAAAGAATTACCCACCTTCAGGTATAGAAAAGCTGACAATTTGTCTGGCGACGGAAACCGTAGCGTGCGAAACGAAGGTCTTGGAGGAATACAAATACTGCCGAATCCACCCGAGCCGGACGTATATTGTACGTAAGAAAGAAAATAGGACACCTGAAAAAATGTATTGGGTATTCTGTCACACAAACGACTTGAGACTAAGAAATTGGAGGAATACGAAAATCATTGCGTCGACGCGGACATGCGTGGAGGAAGACAGGTGAGTAACCACACGTTTCCGTGACACCGAGTCCGCTAAGAGTAAAAAATAGCAGGAAAATGAAAAGTACGGGGTCGGCATGAACAACATAATACTTGTTACTCAGTAACTATAGCATACGATATGCAACAGCCCCAGGCACGGATAACAACAAAGAACAAGGGGTGCTCTGGCGTCTAACAATCGGAGCGACTTTGCATAAATCGTCAAAGTAGTGTCTCACGCAGGTTGACCCACATGTAAAAATAGGAATACTGAAATCTGTCAACACGTCAGACAATCACTACAAATATTAAATGTATGCTACTGGTATGTATAGAGCGACGACACTTAAACTGTGTGTCAGACAGGCGATCGAACCAGGGTGTTGTGTTCCACTGCCAGTGCCGTTCTATTTGACTATCTTCTCAAACTGCCTTAAAATTTCTACCTGTTTTAGCAATTTACGTTTTCTCCTGCTGACCATGCATAACAACTACGACAGAGAGAAGTGGTATGGTGAAGATCATAAGAAAGAAATGAAAATTATAGAATTAGGCGCCCTGTCGAGGAAGAGGTCATTACAGACAGGACACTGCAGACTGAAGATACTGGCATAACCGCACCCTAGAGATACTAAAACCATAATATTGCTTATACACCAGTGTTGTAGTATTTAGATTGTACATTTGTACCAGCTATGGGCGCTGCCGAAGTGGGGTGGCTTGTGTACCTCAACGATACAAATAGCTGGACCGTTGGTGCAAACAAAATGGATGAAGTAGCCATACTAATTGGTGGCACCTGAAGAAGAAGGTAACAGCCTTTTCAATACTTCCAGGGAAAGAGTGAACATGATTGACTGATCCGGCATTGTAATATAAGCCACATTATTTTTGCTGAGCCTGTACTACGAACGGTCGAAAGCAAGAGGAATCTAAAGCCGTTATTTTTCCCCGAGGGCATGCAGTTCTAGTGTCTGGTTTAATGGTGATATCACCCTCCAGGGTAAATGATTCGGAGGTAAAATATTCTCCCATTCGCTAATTCGGTCGGGACTATTGAGGAGGATGCTGTCATCAGGAAAAACAAAACTGGCGTTCTATGGATCGGAGCATGGAATGTTAGATCTCTTAATCGGTCAGATAGGTTGGTTAGAGAATCTAAATAGGGAATAGTTAGGTTGAAGATCGGTATACTGAGGACTTCTAGTCAGGTTATGCAGTTTTTTTTTTTTTAGTCGTCTTCTGACTGGTTTGATGCGGAACGCCACGAATTCCTCTCTTATGCCAAACTCTTTGTCTCAGAGTAGCACTTGCAACTTACGTCCTCAAGTCCTCAATTATTTGCTGGGTGTATTCCGATCTCTGTCTTCCTCTACAGTTTTTTCCCTCTACAGCTCCCTCTAGTACATCTACATCTACATCTACATCCGTACTCCGCAAGCCACCTGACGGTGTGTGGCGGAGGGTACCCTGAGTACCTCTATCGGTTCTCCCTTCTATTCCAGTCTCGTATTGTACGTGGAAAGAAGGACTGTCGGTATGCTTCTGTGTGGGCTCTAATCTCTCTGATTTTATCCTCATGGTCTCTTCGCGAGATATACGTAGGAGGGAGCAATATACTGCTCGACTCCTCGGTGAAGGCATGTTCTCGAAACTTCAACAAAAGCCCGTACCGAGCTACTGAGCGTCTCTCCTGCAGAGTCTTCCACTGGAGTTTATCTATCATCTCCGTAACGCTTTCGCAATCACCAAATGATCCCGTAACGAAGCGCGCTGCTCTCCGTTGGATCTTCTCTATCTCCTCTATCAACCCCACCTGGTGCGGATCCCACACTGCTGAGCAGTATTCAAGCATTGGGCGAACAAGCGTACTGTAACCTACTTCCTTTGTTGTCGGATTGCATTTCCTTAGGATTCTTCCAATGAATCTCAGTCTGGCATCTGCTTTACCGACGATCAATTTTATATGATCATTCCATTTTAAATCACTCCTAATGCTTACTCCCAGATAATTTATGGAATTAACTGCTTCCAGTTGCTGACCTGCTATTTTGTAGCTAAATGATAAGGGACCTATCTTTCTATGTATTCGCATCACATTACACTTCGCTACATTGAGATTCAATTGCCATTCCGTGCACCATGCGTCAATTCGCTGCAGATCCTCCTGCATTTCAGTACAATTTTCCATTGTTGCAACCTCTCGATACACCACAGCATCATCTGCAAAAAGCCTCAGTGAACTTCCGATGTCATCCACCAGGTCATTTATGTATATTGTGAATAGCAACGGTCCTATGACACTCCCCTGCGGCACACCTGAAATCACTCTTACTTCGGAAGACTTCTGTCCATTGAGAGTACCATGGAAGTCATTCCCTGATGTCTTAACATACGTCCTATCACCTTGTCCCTTCTCCTTGACAGTGTTTTCCACATATTCCTTTCCCCTACCATTCTGTGCAGAACCTCCTCGTTCCCTCCATTATCAGTCCACCTAATTTTGAACATTCGTGTGTAACAAAACATCTCAAATGCTTCAGTTCTCTTATGTTCCGGTTTTCCCACAATCCATGTTTCACTACCATACAGCGCTGTGCTCCAAACGTACATTATCAGAAATTTCTTCTACAAATTAAGGCCTACGATTGATACTAGAAGACTTCCCTTGGCCAGGAATGCCCTTTTTGCCAGTGCTAGTCTGCTTTTGATGTCCTCCTTGCTCCGTACGTCATTGGTTATTTTGTTGGCTACCTAGTAGAATTCCTTAACGTCATCTACTTCTAGACCAACAATCCTGCACAGGGTTATCATCCCAAAATCAGTTGGGGTAATGGAGGAGAAGGGCTTATAATAAGTAAGAAAACATGAATGTGTTTAAGCTACTATGAACAGCATGGTTGACGCATTATCGTAGCCAAGAGAACGAAGCCAACACCAAGCACAGTGGTTAAAGTTTATTCGCCAATTAGCTCCGCAGATTATGAAGAGATTGAAAGAATGTATAGCAAGATAAAGTTATTCGGATAATTGTCATGTGTGAGTGGAATTCGGTAGTAGGAAGAAGAAGAGGAGGAAAAATAGGAAGAAGTGGAAGGGGGAAACGAATGAAAGAGGAAACGCTTGGTAGAATTATGCACATAATCGCTATCACTTAGTCTTACAAACATGAAAGGGAGTTGTATACTTGCAAGAGACCTGTGGACAATGGAAGGTTTCAGACAGAATATATAATGATAATAGGGAGATTTCGGAATCAGATTTTAAACTATAAGGCATTTCCAAGAGCAGATGGCGATTCTTGTCATAATTTATCGGTTATGAATTGCGGAGTAAAACTGTAGAACTTGCAAAAACGTCGAAAATTAAGGAAATGGGACTTGGGTAAATCTATGAAACCGGAGGCTGTCTAAAAGACAATGGGACGCCGTAGTTGAAATGGGTTGGGCTTTGTGACAAGGACTTCTAGCCTCACAGAAAAGGATGAAAACCTCTGGTGAGGCGATGGAGACTAAGATACTCTGCTGGATAACCAATCTGACATTACACATGCAAGTCTCCAACGGAAAAACTTCCAAGTGATGCTGAGAATATCAATAATTACAAAGATAGTAACGCCACCTACCTCTAAAAATATGTGTAACGAGCCGAAGAAATTACAGTTGCGAAGGTGGAATTACGTGTTAAGGAAAAAAGAGGGAAATCTTTCCAGAGAATTATCTCAGTCGCTGTGATGAATCGACATTTTTAACCAGCTGCAAGCCCCAGAAAATCTGCTAGATACAATGATTAAGGCTAGCCAACCTTGACTCATTGCGAAAAAAAACAAGTTTTATGAATTAAAATAATTTATTAAGTGACCGTGGAATAAATTTTCCAACAAGAGGTAGTGAATATCTTTTACCAGATCTTGTGTAGAGCTGCCAATAACGTTTATTTATATTGATGCAATGTGATGGAACTTTAGACGTAAAAGCTGACTCTTTCATTGCATGCGTAAATGAGAAAAGAGAGAGATATCGAGTAGTAATGGCAGCAAAGGGTTTAGAAGGCATACTGCACCAGGTCTGCTAGCACAGAGAGCAAATTACGTTGCTTTGACAAGTCGATTAACCTCTTGATGGTAGCTGCGGGACCGCGTACCTCTTGACACTTATGATCTAAGCAGGATATAGTACCGAATCACTAAAGTGAACAGAAGGTAGTAGTAGACGAAAGTACTTTGTTTAAATAGAGAAACCTGCACGACTATACCTTTCGGAAGCTGGATTAATGTTCTTAGTAATGACTGCCACGAGTTAACGATAAAATTTTCCCTCAAACGTATACGAAATTGTGGCACAATCAGTTGAGAAAGTTCATAGAGAAAGCATGTACAGTATAATTCTTAGCATAAGATATCGGAAGCAGAGTTAAAGAACTGTGTGCAGCTGCTTCATGAAAAATTTGTTCTGGACTGAACGAGTAATCACAAGTTTAGAGGCAGGAAGAAAGGAATTAAGGTGAACGGTTTAGACACCGTTGCGTTGACGTCTAGGCTATTAGAGACGGATCGCTAGCTCATACTGGACAGTGCTGCTAAGGAAACCGGACGTGGCCTTTTTTTTAAGACACCACCCTGGCATTCGTCTAACTTGATTTAGAGAAACCACGGAAAACACAAACCGTGAAAGGCAAAGGGAATTTCTATTCTTATCCCACTGCGTATAAGTTTTCTGTCTTAAACACCGTACGAATTTGCACGGCAGATATAATGGAATGTTTCCAAAATTGCGTTTACCTACGAGATTTGAGTTACGAAAGAAGTCAGTGACGCACAGAGGAAAGTATCATGTAGAATCAAGACGTCAGAAATTGCAATTCTGAAGAGATGAATTCAGCGTCAGAAGAGCACAGGAACCAGTGACAGGAGAACTGAAGATGTAAGTGATAGTGTCGGAAGTGAAGAAATTCTGCGGAACGAAAAACAGGAAGTATTTAGTGCGATTGTGTGATAGCTTTGCAGGAGTTTTCTGCCTCGAATATTAGACCTGTATGGGAACACGTGAAGATCTGTTGATGGAAAGTCTTATAATGAGGCTAGGAGAGCGTTTAATTCTGAAAGGTCCGACTCCGTAGCTGAATTGTCAACATGTTTAACTGCGATGCTGAGGAACCGGCTTCAATTCTGGTACTGTCAGGGATTTTTCCGTGGAAGGAGGACTGAAACAGGGTCCATTCTGCCTCGTGATGCCAACTGACGAGCTACAGAAGTAGCGGCTCCAAGGTCTGCAAAGCCGACAACAGTGGGCAGAGCGGTGTGGTGACCGCATCCTTCTTCATGCTGCATCCGAATGACACCATATGGCACAGGCCAATCAGTATCTCGCGGTCCTCTGCGCCTTACTGCCGAGTATAAACCATTTTATAGTTTCATTATGCAAATTGCATAGTGTACGTTGCTTAAGTAGTGAAACTGAAGAGGGACAACAAGAACAATGAATTGGTGATAAATACACACATCAAACAAAGTTTTGCATCATCCCGGTTCTCAGAACTCCTGAAGACAGATGTAGACTGTCGATATTTTATCACAGACACAGTCCCTTTGACTGTTCAGAGATGTCACTAAGCCCGTCCAAAGATTTAAACAACCATGCATGAGCAGCGCCTATTAGACGGAGGGGGTCTGACAGCCGATCAGTTCCAGCTATTCCACCAGGAAGGAGGTACATGGCTCGTGTTGTCTATAGTTCAAACATGCCTAGACGGCCAGTACCGCGGTTTGATCGCGTCCACATTGTTACTTTGCACTAGGAAGGGCTCTCAACGATGGAAGGGTACAGGCGTCTCGGAGTGAACCAAAACGATGTTGTTCCAACATGGAGGAGATACAGAAAGACAGGAACTGTCGATGACATGCCTCGCTCAGGCCGCCCAAAGCTTCTCCTACAGTGGATGACCACTACCTACGGATTATGGCTCAGAAGAAACGTGACAACAATGCCACCATGTTGAATAATGCTTTTAGTGCAGCCACAGAACGTCGTGTTACGACTCAAACTGTGCGCAATAGGCTGCAAGATGCGCAGTTTCACTCCCAACGTCCATGGCATGGTCCATGTTTCCATGTTTACAACCACGACACCATGCACGGCGATACAGATGGGTCCAACAACATGCCGAATGGACCGCTCAGGACTGGCTACACGTTCTCTTCACCGATGAGTGTCGCATATGCCCTCAACCAGACAATCGTCGGAGACGTGTTTAGAGGCAACCCCGTCAAGCTGAATGCCTTAGACACACTGTCTAGCGAGTGCAGCAAGATGGAGGTTTCCTGCTGTTTTAGGGTGGCATTATGTGGGGCCGACGTACGCCGCTGGTGGTCGTGGAAGGAGCCGTAAAGGCTGAACGATTCGTGACTACCATCCTCCGACCGATAGTGCAAACATATCGGCAGCATATTGGCGAGGCATTCGTTTTTATGGACGACAGTTTGCGCCCCCATCGTGCACATCTTGTGAATGACTTCGTTCAGGATAACGATATCGCTCGACTAAAGTGACCATCATGTTCTCCAGTCGTGAACTATACCGAACATGCCTGGGATGAATTGAAAAGTGCTGTTTATGGACGACGTGGCCACCAACCACGCTGAAGGATCTACGCCGAATCGCCGTTGGAGAGTGGGATAATCTGGACGAACAGTGCCTGGATGAAATTGTGGATAGTATGCCACGACAAATACAGGCATGCATCAATGAGAGAGGACGTGCTACTGGGTATTAGAGGTAACAGTGTGTACAGCAATCTGGACTTCCACCTATGAAGATCGCGCTGTATGATGGTACAACATGCAATGTGTGGTTTTCATGAGCAGTAAAAAGGGCGGAGATGATGTTTATGATGATCTCTATTCCAATTTACTGTACTGGTTCCGGAACTCTCGGAACCGAGGTGATGCAAAGCTTTTTTTGATGTGTGTATAAATGGAGTGGTTCTTGAGGGACTGTGTTGGTACTGGACTTACTTTTGTTCCATGTAATGTGGATGGGTGTTCTATAATGGACGCCAAGACGAGAGTTGCCAGTATACATAAATGTCGCACCGAATACACAGATCAGGACTTTTCGAAGCGCTTGGAGAATTTGCCGGGTTTAAATTACACTGCCTCATATATAAGGTTCAAATGGCTCTTATCACTATGACAGTTAACATCTTAAGTCATTAGTCCCCTAGAACTTAGAACTACTTAAACCTAACTAACCTAAGGCCATCACACACATCCATGCCCGCGGCAGGATCGAACCTGCGACCGTAGCGGTCACGCGGTTCCAGACTGAAGCACCTAAAACCGCTCAGCCACATATATAAGGTGAATTACATGGAAGATACGGTCAGATTTCAATGTAACTTCGTACACTTACACATCATAGGTAGGTGTGTAAATGATATCAGTCGCAGGACACCTACTAGAATGCGTTAGTTTTGCTCGTACTTACTTGTGTGAGACACCGTTTGAAAGGGATCTAATTGTGGCTTTCCATGTGGCCGGTAGTCAAATAGTACAATATGCACGTTTTTGGGCATTTGGCTGCGACAGTAGGCTAGACTGTATGGAAACGTGACTGCAGGTGTACTAGTCGTCAAGGTTCGGTCGAGTAAGCGTGACCACCACAAGGGGGGATCGCCGTATTGTGCACCAAGCACATCGTAACCCCTTAAAACCTGCACCTGCAATCTGATGACAAGTAATAAACCCCCTGCAACGTTCTGTGTCTTTTCGCATCCCTGATTGGAAACTAGCAGCAGCCGGACTCGGGAATTACCATCTTATGCGTAGGCTGACGTTAGCAGCACAGTAAAAACCGGTGCGTTTGGCGTGTTGCTTTGACTACGAATCGCGATTCTGCCGTACCGCAGAGGTGAGTACAACGACGATCTGGTGCCTGTCATGGTGGCGGCAACCATCGGATATGAATTCAGGTCATGGTTGGTAGTGATTGAGTGAACTCTGGTGGCTCAGCGGTACATCACGAGCATCCTGCATCCTCATGGGTTACTTCTCATGCGACATTATAGTGGCGACATTTTTGAACAAAACGATGTTTGTCCAAATATGGAACTCGTCTGTGTGAACGATGTGCGTGAGACTGAGATAGTCCCGTGGGCAGCAGTATTCCCAGAACCATCACCGATATGACATGTGTGGGACTAGCTCCGACATCAACTTCGTCGCAGTGCCAGTATCCGGAGTATAAAGAACCAGTGGACAAGTTGGCCTCAGGAGAGTATACAACGGCTTTATGACACTTTCCCAACCGAATCAGCGCGTGCATCCATGCCAAAAGGAGCAGAACCTCAAACTGGTAAGTCTATCCGTTGAAGACATGAAGTCTGATAAGTGGACTTGAACTGTAAAGTCCTTCGTAAATTTGGCTCAGATTTGTAATCATTGGAGTAACGTTTCATTTCCTCCTCTTCTGGGCGATTGATTTTTTTAGCCCGAATAAAACTTATTTAATCACTTATGTCGCGAATTACTGCTGAGATTAATGTCATATCAAATTTAGCAATCAAAGTATAGCAGTGATAAAAGACAGTGGAGGCACATTCGGGAGGACGGTGGTCCAAATTCCAGCATAGAAATCCAGTTTCAGGAGTCCCGCAATTTCCCTAAATCGCTTCACGAAGAGGCCAGCTTCGTTTATTTGAAAATGAGGCAGTCGATATCCTTTCCCATCCGATCTCAAACACAACGTATACTCCGTCATTAGTAACGTCATTGTCGACGAGAAGTTAAAGTCTGATATTTCTGCCTTCCTGCGTCATACAAAATAAGAGAAACCGGTACGTGTGCATCTGAATGTATACAAGTGTAATGTGCTGCGAATACATAGAAAGAAAGATCCCTTATCATTTAGCAGGTCAGCAACTGGAAGCAATTAATTCCATAAATTATCTGGCAGTACGCATTAGGAGTGATTTAAAATGGAATGATCATATAAAGTTGATCGTCGATAAAGCAGATGCCAGACTGAGATTCATTGGAAGAATCCTAAGGAAATGCAACCCGAAAACAAAGGAAGAAGGTTACAGTACGCTTGTTCGCCCACTGCTTGAATACTGCTCAGCAGTGTGGGATCCGTACCAGATAGGGTTGATAGAAGAGATAGAGAAGATCCAACGGAGAGCAGCGCGCTTCGTTACAGGATCATTTAGTAATCGCGAAAGCGTTACGGAGATGATAGATGAACTCCAGTGGAAGGCTCTGCAGGAGAGACGCTCAGTAGCTCGGTACGGGCTTTTGTTGAAGTTTCGAGAACATACCTTCAGCGAGGAGTCAAGCAGTATATTGCTCCCTCCTACGTATATCTCGCGAAGAGACCATGAGGATAAAATCAGAGAGATTAGAGCCCACAGAGAGGCATACCGACAATCCTTCTTTCCACGAACAACACGAGACTGGTATAGAAGGGAGAACCGGTAGAGGTACTCAAGGTACCCTCCGCCACACACCGTCAGGTGGCTTGCGGAGTATGGATGTAGATGTAAATACGTGTTTTCCTCTAAAATTGTTTCTCCAACAAACACGTTTCTTCGTCAGCATCGAGTGCTACTAGCAAATATCGATGCGGATGTGAGGTACATCGCAAATACGGCGTGTAAGCATTAACGGTTCGTAGGAGTAGAAGATTGTGGTCGCGAAAAGAGCTCGCAGCTCCCTTGCGAAGCGGGACCTAAGCAGGAAAGGAAGCCAGATGGCGTCCCGCGATATCGCACTTCCCGCTGGATGATCGAGAAGATGGCGGCGAGCCAAGCGGCGGGCCGGGTGCGCGGGGACGTCGGCCGACACGTCGCAGCAAGGAAGCACGCTCCGTACGCGCAAACATCTGCAGACGAAGCTAAATTTAAAAGCACCGGCTTTCAACAGGGTGCGAAGAGCGCGCCGGCTCGCGGTTACGGCAGCGGCTACGCGGCCTCACGTGCGCAGTGCCCTACCGGAAGCTCCTGCGCTCTTGTCCTGCACAGCCGGTCCGAAAACTGGGTGCTCTGCTGCCGAACTACAGTGATCCCAGGAGACGTTGTCGATAATTAATCAGCATATTCCTCTTTCGAGGGTCTTCGTATTCTATAATAAGGTGTATTATCTACTTCAAAAACCGCACTGGCTTCATATTCGCAGTAGATAAAACAGTTACGACTTTCACACACAAAAAATAGCACTCACTGCTTTGTCTTATATTACTTTTCTGAGAACTCCTGCACTTGCGTTTCCGGAAGCTCTTCAAGTTAACAGCTGGTGTCATTCTATTTGAAAACCACTTTAGCCAGTGCACATTCAATAGCGGAAAATATTTGGACAAACTATCAGTCGCTCAATGCCATGTTCTTTTCCCTTATGCAACGAGGGAAACTGAATTTGGTTCAAATAGCTCTGAGCACTATGGGACTTAACATCTGAGGTCATCAGTCCCCTAGAATTTAGAACTACTTAAACCTAACTAACCTAAGGATATCACACACCTCCATGCCCGAGGCAGGATTCGAACCTGCGACCTAGCAGTCGCGAGTTTCCGGACTGAAGCGCGTAGAACCGCTCGGCCACCGCGGCCGGCTCTCAACGTACAAGGGAAACTATCTTCTTTACATAAATTTCACTAAATCGTGACGGAGAGAATAGAAATGCTTCATCTTTTGGTTGCAATGCACTGGATGTCGATATGGTGGTCCTTTCAACCCAAGCAGGGGACAAGTCGAGTCTCACTTTCAAATTTTCTCTTAGTTCATACACTGTCCGATCAGAAGTATCCGAACTCTCCCACGTAATGCGGAATTGACTCTCACATGCCACGAGGGCCGAAGCTACCAGCAGAATAGGTCCGGTTGGAGAGCTCTGTGATTTCGAATGTGGACTAGTCACGGGACTTGAGTAACAAATCCATGAGAGACATTTCAGCCATTCGAAAACTTCCCGAGACGACTGTTGGTGAAGTGATTGTGAGGTAGAAACGCTAAGCAGCAACCACAGCTAAACCGAGACCTCATATACTGACGGACAGAGACCTTCGAGTATAGTGAAAGAGTCGGCCGCTGTGACCGAGCGGTTCTAGGCGCTTCAGTCCGGAACCGCGCTGCTGCTCCGGTCGCAGGTTCGAATCCTGCCTTGGGCATGTATGTGTGTGATGCCCTTAGGTTAGTTAGGTTTGCGAAAAAACGCATGAAATTAGTGGAAGGAGTTCGAAATGCTACTAGCTGTCCATCTAGCACAGAGACCGCGTTTCAGGAGCTAAAAGAATGGGGTTCAGTTTTCGAACAGTTCCTCATAAGCCACACATTTCTGTGGTCATGGATTCACAACCCTTCATGTGGTGTAAAGAGTGACGCCACTGGACAGAGGGTGACCAGGAACGAATGATGAATCACGCTACACACTGTGGCAGTCCGATGGAACGGTTTGGCGATTTCCTGCAGAGCATTACCTACCATCAGGTGTAGCGCCAACGGTGACGTACAAAGGAGATGGTATGGGGGTGATTTTCGTGGTTAGGGTGTGGTCCCCTTACTGCGGTTAAGCAAACTCTAAATGTGGCAGGATATGAACACATTTTGTAGGATTGTGTTTTCGTACAGTAGAGGAACAATTCGGAGACGATGATTGTTTGTATCTGCGTGACATTGTATCCTGTGAGGCAATTGTTTGTGCGATGTAAAATTCCTGAAATGGACTGCCGTGTCCAGAGTCCTGACTTGTAGTCAATGGAACACTTCTCGGATCAGTTAGAACGTCGACGTGGTGCGAGAACCCGTCGTCCAACACCATTACTGTATGTTGTTCCAGCACATAAGAACAATTCCTTCACTGACATTCAGACACCTCATTCAAAGTGTCCTCCGCGAAGTTCAAGCCGTCTTAAAGGCGTCAAACTTCATTTTAAAGCCTAGTAATAGGTGTCCGGTTACTTTTGATCAGGTAGTGTATATGATACGACTAGTTAGTTTGGCCGGCCAGTCTGGCCGAGCGGTTCTAGGCGCTTCAGTCTGGAACTGCGCGACCGCTACGGTCGCAGGTTCGAATCCTGCCTCGGGCATGGATGTGCGTGATGTCCTTAGGTTAGTTAGGTTTACGTAGTTCTCATTTCCAGGGGACTGATGACCTCAGATGTTAAGTCCCATAGTGCTCAGAGCCATTTGAACCAACTAGTTCGTTTGTTCCTCGCGTCAGCTTTCTAGTTTCAGTTACAATGTTCGATACAACTGTTACAAACATCCTCTGACGTATGTACATTTATTTTCGGCTGATGATTTTCACTTTTTATGCTTCAAGGCGCGGTCAGCGATATATAGTAATTCACATGCAGTTTATACCAGCAGTTGTACGTGGGGACACATTTCTTATTATCCAGATCTCTTCGTGCCAGTTACTATTTAGGGAATCATAAATCTAGACAGGGTGATCGTTTGGACATGGTTTGTGCGTGCAAGTATTCGTATGCCTTTTATTCGTCAGGACAAACTTTTCCTTTCTGAGTGGTGGTAATTTCATGTATTAATTTTGTATAACTGTGTAAATTTTATGTTGTGGGCGGACATTCTGTATCTGGTGCGTGAAATAATCGCTTTTACTCTGACACACGTAATTTCCGTGCTGTGTTTCATTATTTTTGTCACTGCAGGATTTGCTTTTCCGTTATTCCCGAATAATAATAAAAAAAAGAGACGAGTCGGAATACTGGCGATTAAACAAAGCTCCAGGATAAAGGACTTCCATCCTTTCATAGCAGCGTATCAGACAGCAGTACAAAAATACGTAAACGAACGCAATAACCGAAACCGCATTAAACAAAGGAATCAGTTAAATGAGTGAAGTCACAATGACGTGCAATGAAAATAACCAGTGAACAAAATGACGCAGCGAAGGGTAAAGATGGAATCAAAGGGTGTGTAAAATATAGCGTGCTCCAGTGAATGAACAACATCAGATGCTCAACGACAAATGTCTATCGGGAAGAAAGAAGAGAACATTAGCCGACCAGATTGCGCAACCTGGAAAACGCAAGTACATCGCAAATATGCGCGGGAACTGGCGCAACGAGTGCGACCGCGTCGCTTTTATACCAGTAGCTGCGACTGAACAACACAGTCGAATTGCTGCAGACCATGAGCGACGGTTGAAAACATACAAAGCAAATAAACGCCTGAAGAGACGGCCGAGCGGTTCTAGGCGCTTCAGTCTGGAACCGCGCGACTGCTACGGTCGCAGATTCGAATCGTTCCTCGGGCATGGATGTGTGTGATGTCCTTAGGTTAGTTATGTTTAAGTAGTTATACGTTCTAGGGGACTGATGACCTCAGATGTTAGGTACCATAGTGCTCAGAGCCATTTCAAACCCCTGGAGAAATTATAGGGAAGTGCGTAAGCTGCCGACTGCAAAATTGTCCTAAACAGCGCTGCAAATATTTTAGTAACCTATTACTGTAAAATGTAGAGATTTTAGTAGCAGAGTTGAAGACCACTTTCTTCGCATGCACTGGCTAAATTAATGTGGTAATAAGCAGGTTTCCCACATTCCATGGACATACATAATAGTTGGTAAAAGGTTTGAGGCATGAGACAGAATTTTCTAAAAGTGGTTTTACTCAGAAGGCTAAGTATTTTCCATTATGATTAATGTGAGAAAACTTTCTTTTTGTCTCTATAGTGAAAAAACAATGCTTTAGTTTTTAGAAAATGAACACGGTACTTTCTTAAGTGAGTGAAAAATTTGCAAAATTAACAGATAAATGTTCTTAAAGTGAGACAACATAAGTCAGACGTCATAGCGCAGTTTTAGCTCTGCCAGACTGTTTCATAAGGAAAACTAGGTGAAACGGCAGAGCGTCGATCGACTTCCGCTTCCTATGTCGTACGAGTAACGGCTGTTAATACTTGACTATGAACACTGAAATGTGCTGTATCACTGCACTCTGTTTTGTAGAGCTCTGTAACCCCATTAAAACAAATATATTATCCAATTAAAAAACCCTGGTCGCTTCATTGTCTTTGTCAGTAACAGAGCTATGAGAAAAGACTGTGTCCACGGTAGGTAGGCCGCCCAGCACACACTAGAATTTAGGGAAGGTATGCTAAACACAAAGGTGCAAGAGAACAAAAGAGCTATGAAACAGGACATGCACAAAAAGCGTGATTAAAGAAGCACGTTCGTCAGCTGACAACGTCGACACCATGCTTGGACGCGCTTCAAACTACAGCCCAACATAGAAACAGGAAAAGAATTTGTCGTCGGATTTTGGCGAAGCAGGTATTAGTTGTCAGGTAAACAGTGAAGTAACTGGTGAATAGTTAGACATCGCCTGTGAGACGGATCTTCAAGGAATATTGTGAAAACTACATATGTTGAAATGCAAATTTGAGGAAAAGCGTAAGAGACTGAAGGAGGTTTAGGGGGATAGATTTAAAGAGAAAAACGAGAAATTTTCGTGTGTCTCTGGCGCAACATTATTTAGTCCTCAGACCGTGCCACAGAATACATCCACTTTGCAGCGGAAGCGAACACACAGCGAGCGAAAGGTGGGAAGGCCTCTTCCGTCTCGCTGTCTCAGGACATCTGGAGGCAGCGTCAGACTAGAGAATTTGTAGCTGTCAGACCCAAGCGGCGTTTAGTACAGGTTAGGAGTTATAAAGATGTTCGTCATGCGTTAAAAATTAAATATAGTATCTAGTAGGAAGGGCAGCTGCGCTTTATTACCTAGTTACTTAAGCTTACTAATTTTTTTGGCGAGAGGTAAGAGGATATGTGGAAATTGAGGTACGCTCGATGTTCGGTGGCGAGGTTATCGGTATGCACAAGTACAAGCGGCGAAACAAGAAGCGGTACAAAGAAAGCGTGCTGGGGGTGTCACGTGACAGCGCCACCCCCGCAGTCACGTGCGTTGACAGCGATAAGCGGCCGCGTTGCCAAGCGCTCCGCTGCCTACCGCACCGCCAGCCGCCGAGCGCAGCGCCTCCCGCTCCGCCGCACGGCCGCCGCTCCACTGACGCCGCGCGCCGGACGCGTCGCGGCGCCGGCGCACGCCGACCGCGCCGACCGCCAGGCGCCGGCAGCGCCGCGCCGCCCCGCTTTGTTTCACGTGTGGCCCGCCGCTGCTGTTGCGCGCCTCGTCCCGCGGCCTACGACCTCATTGTTCCGCAGTAGCTTTTAATAAACGTAATTTAGTCCCCACACAGGCGAGGTTGAGCTGTCGGCGGTAATAAATTCCGCTTTTTCAGACCTGTGTTGTCAAATCAATGAACGTGATCACACTTTGCGTTAAAAGCACCAAATATTTTCGCGAATTACAGATACACTGTTGGTCATTCAAACTGCCACACCAAAAAGTGTAGCAAACAACGAAATATTGCCAGAATGAGATTTTCACCCTGCAGCGGAGTGTGCGCTGATATGAAACCTCCTAACAGATTCAAACAGTGTGCCGGACCGAAACTCGAACTCGGGACCTTTGCCTTTCCCGGGCAACTGCTCTATCAACTGTGCTACTCAAGCACGACTCACGCCCGCTCCTCACAGCGTTACTTATGCCTGTACCTCGTCTCTTATCTTCCAAACTTTACAGAAGCTCTCCTGCGAACCTTGCAGACCTAGCACTCCTGAAAGAAGATATTGCGGAGACATGGCTTAGCCGCAGCCTGGGGGATGATGTTTCAGAGTGAGCAGCGGAGTGTGCGCTGATATGAAACTTCCTATCAGATTAAAACTCAGTGCCGGACGGGCTGTGGCTAAGCTGTGTCCCCGAAATATCCTTTCTTTCAGGAGTGCTAGTTCTGCAAGGTTCGCAGGAGAGCTTCTGTAAAGTTTGGAAGGTAGGAGACGAGGTACTGGCAGAAGTACAGCTGTGAAGAGGGGGCGTGAGTCGTGCGTGGGTGACTCAGTTGATAGAGCACTTACCCGCGAAATGCAAAGGTCCCGAGTTCGAGTCTCGGTCCGGTACACAGTTTTAATCTGCCAGGAAGTTTCAACGAAATATTATTTACTGTGCACATACTATACCGCAGAAAGAATACACGATGAAATTAATTTGGTGGTACGCAGAGTGCGAATTTTACTACGCAAAGATGCCTCCTCTGTCAGCAACAGTGGCTCTAATCCGTCTGGGCATTGAAATGAAGTCATCTCGGATGTTAGATACAGGTACGCCGTTCATTGGTGCTTCAGCTGCCGGCCTCTCGACAACCCAAGACTACATGTTTTCATAGGATAAAAGATCTGAACACCGTGTTGTCCGAGAAGGCAGGCCAACTCACTCGAGGAAAGTCAATACAGTAGAGGCAACTTGCGGTCTTGCTTTATCTTGTGCCGGCCGGGGTGGCCGAGCGGTTCTAGACGCTACAGTCTAGAACCACGGGACCGCTACGGTCGCAGGTTCGAATCCTTCATCGGGCATGGATGCGTGTGATGTCCTTAGGTTAGTTAGGTTTAAGTAGTTCTAAGTTCTACGGGACTGATGACCTTAGAAGTTAAGTCCCATAGTGCTCAGAGCCATTTGAAATATTTGAACTTTATCTTGTTAAAGGTGGGGGGGGGGGGGGGGGTAGGACGTGAAACGGGCCGACTTGGAGCAGGAGAGGCACTGCAGGACATTTTAATTTACACTGTCTATACTTTTAGAAATAAATTCATAAAATTTTGTTAGCATGACCAGGAAGGATTCAGGATTCACACTCATAGCAGAGGAAGTTCAAAAACATAACTAAAAAAATTTTTTTAATGTGAAATTTCATCATTTTTTCGCTTGGTAGTAGGTGCATTTGTTGCTGTAGGTACACTTTTCCTTCATAGGTAAGAGAGATACTTCGATGAATTTTGCACAGCATACAAACCATACTTACAGGTGTATGAAACTCTAGAATTTCCCAAATCTGTTAAAAACTGTGGTAAAAATTGAGATAATTATGTATAAAATTCGAGTTTTCTCTGAACACGAAGATTAAAACGTAACATAGATTAAATAAATTCTAGAGTTTCATACACCTGTAAGTATGGTTTGTAAGCTGTGCAAAATTCATCGAAGACTCTCTCTTACTTATGAAGAACAGTAAGTAAAAAAATCATGAAATTTCACATTTAAAAATATTATTTTATCGTGTTTTTGAACTTCCACTGCTATGAGTCTGAATCCTGAATTCTTCCTGGTCATGTTGACAAAGTTTTATGAATTCATTTGGAAAAGTATATGCAGTGAAAATTCAAATGTCCTGTGGTGCCTCTCCCTCTCGAAGTCGGCCCGTTTGACGTCCTACCCCCTTAAAAGACAACGTCATGGAAACCTCGAAGGCACGACAGTGCCACCAGCCTTAACACGTCAGAAACGTAATGGCTGCTGTACAAATTACCGGCTCTGCGAACCGGAGATGATCGTGTCGCATACTCAATGGCAGTAAATAGATTCAAGTCAGCTGCTGTGCCTGGACGATGTCGACGAGTACAGTCTGCCAACCTTATTCTCCTTACAGCCTCCACACAAGGATATGACCACTGCGATGCTGTACACAAAACTAGGAATCGTCTGAAAAGACGACGTAGCGCCACTCATGTGTCTAGTGTTACTGTTTGGTCGGTGCGCCTGTTATCACCAGTCGAAACCGCAATTGTCCGGCAATGACTGTGGGTTCTTTGATTGGTCTTGAAGATGGCTTATTTGAACTACAGCATTTGAAATACTAGTTAACTTTATTAAATGAACGACAAAAAGATTTCCTTAGGTTGGTACGATGCTTTGCCACAGGAGTGCTTTATAATTTACAGCTGTCATCGACTATTAATGCACCACTTGATGCACTAATTAACGAACTCTTCTCTTGAAGTACAATATTCAACATTTACAAAAGCACATTACCATCTGAGACTTGGATAACATTCATCCTACTCGATGATTTTGACTGTTTAAGCTGAGGTCCCGAACTGGAGCAAGATCAGTTCCATGTCCGGCTCTATATCGACCTGCTGTGCTGAGACCGAAGGTGTGTCTCTTTCAGCCTCACGCATTCGTCGTCGCGCAGTGAGACATCGCTAAGTCTACAGTACTGATGAGCGTTACCCACGTTAGTGTGGTGCTATGATCTTCTGACGATACCACAACATAGATCACCGTTCTGACAGACCATGGTTTCCGGACATTGTGGACGGTCTCAACCAAAGGCTTCGTCGATTCTGTGACGGTCTTGGATGCAGATTTCTAGACCTGCATTATCGAGTGTGATTTGTAGGACTCCCCTTGATAGGCCAGGGGTGCACTAGACAAAGGAAGCAGTTACTCAGGTAGCAGGGTACATGCGGAGTGCACATAAGGTTTCTTTGGGCTAGACATGAACACTCGCCAGTCGATACGCATTAAGGAAAGTCAGACCACGTTCAGAATAAAACCACACGGACTGTCACAATTTTATCAGTAAACTGTCGAATTATTCGTAATAAAGAGCCCGATTTTACTGCCTCCGAGGAAAGCTCTCGTGATCAAATTGTTCTTGGGACCGAGAGCTGGCTGAACCCGAAGTGGAACCCTCTGAGATATTTAGCGTGTCGTGGGGACACATCAGAGGACATAGAAGAGGGTGTGTTCATTGCAGTTGACAGAACTATTGTCGCTATTGAGGTCGAAGAGAAGTGCGACAGTGAAGTTATCTGGTCGCGTATAACGGGTGTAGGTGAAACTAAGTTAATTGTTGGATGTTTTTACCGGCCATCCGATACCGCTGTGACAGTTCCACAGTCATTCAAAGAAATTTTACGGCCAGCAGCGCGTAAATACCCAAATACAATTTGGAGGCGACTTAACCCATAAGATTGTGGACTGGGATGTCTATGGATTCATTGCAGGGAGTGCAGACAGACAGTGGTGCGAAATTCTATTGAACATGTTTTCTGAAAACTGTCTTGAGCAACTAGATCGGCAGCTCACATGCAATGGAAATGTCTTAGACCTTGTAGCTACAAACAGGCCCTATCTTATCGACAATATCACTATAGAAACCGGAATAGCGATCGTGATGTCATTATAGTTCAAATGGCTCTGAGCACTATGGGACTAAACATCTGAGGTCATCAGTCCCCTAGAACTTAGAACTACTTAAACCTAACTAACCTAAGGACATCACACACATCCATGCCCGAGGGAGGATTCGAACCTTCGACCGTAGCCGTCACGCGGTTCCGGACTGAGCTCCTTAACCCTGAGACCACCGCTGCCGGCTGTCATTATAGCAACTATGATTACCAAATTTAGTAAACAAGTCAAGAAGGCTAGGAGAGTATTTCTGCTAGATAGAGCAGATAATCAGTCGTTAGCATCTCTCTTAGAGAGCGAATTGACGTCACTTAGTTCCAGTAAAAGGAACGTAGTGGGATTATGGGCAAAGTTCAAGCATATCGTAAATCGTGGTCTGGTGAGTTATGGGCCTAGAATGTGAATGAAGGATGAAAAAGACCCACCCTGATTTAATAACGAAATTTGGAAGATGTTGAGGAAGCAGAGGATATTGTACTCTCGGTTCAAAAGAGAACGCATAATTGACGACAAGTAAAGATTAGTAGAGATTCGTGCGTCTGTGAAAAGATGTATACGCGACGCATACAATAGCTACCAGAGTCATACCTTAGCAAAAGACCTGGCAGAGCACCCGAGAAAACTCTGGTCCTATGTAAAATCGCTAAGTGGCTCTAAGGTTTTTATTCAGTCCCTTGTTGACCAGTTTGGTGTGGTAGTTGAAGATAGCAAAACGAAAGACGACGATTTAAATTTCGCATTCGAGAAACCGTTCCCGCAGGAGAATCGTACAAATATACCGACATTTGACCATCGCACAGACGTCTGGATGGACGATATAGTAATAAACAAACCTCACGTAGAGAAACAACTGAAAGATCTGAAAGCAAGTCAGTCGCCAGGTCCGGATGGAATCGCAGTTCGGTTTTTTAAAGAATATTGTACTGCTCGGGCCCCTTACCTACCTTGCATTGATCCTGAATCTCTCCACCAGCACAGAGTTCCAAGTGACTGGAAGAAAGCGCAGGTGACTCCTCTATATAAGAAGACTACAAGAACGGACCCGCAAAATTACAGACAGATATTACTGTTTCTGTTTGATGCAGAATCCTTGAACATATTCTCAGTTCGAATATAATAAATTTTCTGATACTGAGAAGCTTATATCCACGGATCAGCATAGTTTTAAGAAGCATCGCTCATGCGAAACTCAGCTTGCCCTTTTCTCACATGATACACTGCGAACTATGGATGAAGGGCAACAGGCAGATTCCATATTTATAGATTTACGGAAAGCATTTGACACGGTGCCCCACTGCAGGCTGTTAACGATGGTACGAGCATACTGAATAAGTCCACAGATATGTGAGTGGCTCGAAGACTTCCTAAATAATAGAACCCAGTATGTTGTCCTCGACAGCAAGTGTTCATAAGAGACAAGGGTATTGTCAGTAGTCCTCCAGGGAAGTGTGATAGGACCGCTGTTGTTCTCTATATACACAAATGATTTGGCTGACAGGGTGGGCAGCAATCTGGTTGTTTGCTGATGATGCTATGGTATACGGTAAGGCGTCCAATTTGAGTGACTGTAGGAAGATACCTGACAACTCAGACAGAATTTCCAGTGATGAATGGCAGATAGCCCTAAATGTGGAAAAATGTAAGTTGATGTGGATGAGCCAGATAAACAAACCTGTCATGTTCGGATACGGCATTAGTAGTGTACTACTTGACATAGTCCCTTCGCTGAAATATCTGCGCTACGGTCGCAGGTTTGAATCCTGCCTCGGGCATGGATGTGTGTTATGTCCCTAGGTTAGTTAGGTTTAATTAGTTCTAAGTTCTAGGCGACTGATGACCTCAGAAGTTAAGTCGCATAGTGCTCAGAGCCATTTGAAATATCTGGGCGTAGCGTTGCAAAGCGATATGAAATTGAATAAACATGTGAGGACTGTGGTAGGGAAGACGAATGGTGGACCTCGGTTTATTGAGAGAATTTTGGGAAAATGTGCTAGAGCTGTAAAGGAGACCGCATACAGGACGTTGATGCGACCTACCCTTGAATGCTGCTCGAGTGTTTGAGATCCGTACCAGGTCGGATTTAAGGAGAACATCAGAACAGTTCAGAGCTGGTCTGCTAGATTTGTTACGGAGATGTTTCGGCAACTCAAATGGGAATCCCAGGAGGGAAGGCGATGTTCTTTTTGAGGAACACAAGCTTGTTTCTGAACTCAAGCTACGTGACGTGAATGCACGATCCTGCACGGCTGTACAAACAATATGTCTGTCCGTTGAGAATGGCCATCCCGAACACATCTATTTCGTACATATACATGGGAATCGTAGGATCGCAACAATTGTGAGCAGCAATATCATGTAATAATCGACAACTATATCGATAAGCCACGATCCAGTTACTGTCGAATTCCGACACATGTTAGTAAAAAGAAATTAAACGAGGTCTAACGTGGGTGTCCCACAAATGTTACGACCTGACGAAACTACGTCGTCTGGTCATAGCTGTGAGTGGTTTTATTGCTCTGGGAGATGGCTGATCGCAGCTGCAACATATGGAACATTAGTTCGCTTTATCTGGAGAATAACAAAGAGATTTATGTAACTTTATACAGTCCATTGCCACAGGGGTGTGCTGAATATTTGCAACTGCCTTTGACCAGTAAAGTATCACTTCACACACACAATTACAAATTCTCCTCTTGAAGTACAAATTCAACATTCACAGAAGCTCAGTTACAATTGAGACTTGAATAGCACTGGCGTCCTAACTAGATAATGTTGACTGCTTCATTGGGAGTCACGAACTGGAGACAGAGCGAGTCGCTGCTCAGCTCTATATTGACCTCCGTGCAATGGCGCTGTGGTGCTGAGAGGGAGAGTGCGTCTTCAGGAGCTCCTGCCATTCGTCACTGCGGATTTCAGTGAGACATCGCTTATGTCTGCGGCACTGACTCTGGTGTGGAACCACGATTTTTGTATAATACCACAACATACAGCCAATATTCAAATGTGATTTCTAAATGAGAAGTGGACTGCATAATCTTCCTCTCTGTGCACAATATATAAGCCTCCTCCCCCCCCCCCCCCCCCCCCCCCCCTCTCATTCATCAAGGACCATGGACGTTGCGAAGTTTCGGTATCTTGCGTGCCTTAAAAATATAGACAATTGTATCATAGGTGTAACCACAATGAAGGGGTGTCTGTAGCTAGGCCACACAAAATACTGGTTCCTGAAGAAGAGCAACGGCCTTTTCAGCAGTTGGGTGGCAGGGGGGGGGGGGGGGGGACAACGGTCTGTATGACTAACTGAAGTTGCCGCTAACATTAGCCAACATGACACTGCTGTCCAGCTGCTGCGAACTGCTGAAAGTAAGAATCAACTATAGTCGTTATTTTTCCAGAGGACATGTACACCTATTGTATGGTTAAATGATTATGTAAACCTCTTGAGTAAAACAGTCCTCTATTCGGATCTCCTGGTAGGGACTACTCAGAAGGATGTCATCAGGTAAAACAAACCTGGCATTCTACATGTTGGAGCGTGGAATGGGGAGTTTAAAAATGGATTCAGGTAAGTTAAGGTTAGATATAGTGGGATTTCATGAAGTGCAGCATCAACAGGAACTCTGGAGTAGATATAATAATGAATAAGAAAAAAGGAATATGCTTAAACAACAACGAACATTATAGCCAAGACAGACATGAAGCTAGTACACAGCACTAGCTCAGCAGATGAAGAGACTGAAATAATGTATGATGAGATAAAAGGAGTTATCCAGATAGTTAAAAGGAAAGAAAAATTTAACTGTGGTGAGGGACTGGAATTCGTTAGGAGGAAAAGGGAGAGAAGGAAAAATAGTAGTGGAATATGGATTGGTGAAAAGGAACAATGAGGAACTCACCTGACAGAATATTGCACGGAGCATAATTAAATCATAAAACACTTCGCTTAAGAATTATGTAAGTATGCTGCATGCATGAAAGAGGTCTGCAGACACATGTACCTTTTAGTGTGATTTAGTGAGAAGACAGACTTGGGAACCAGATTTTAAACTGCAAAACATTTCTAGAGTCAAATGTGGACTTGGTTTTGAAGTGTTGATTAAAACAAAGCAAGCTGCAAAAAGGTAGGGAATTATGGAGGTACGATTTGGGCAAGACGAAATTATCAGAGATTACTGAGTGTCTCAAAGGGGGCATTAGATAACGTTGGTCTGAAACACGGGAATGAAATATAGCAGAAGATGAATGGGTAGCTATGAGAGATGAAATAGTGAACGCAGCAGAGGATCACATTCGTAAAAAGTTAAAAAAAACTCAAGGCCTCGTAGCAATCATTGGATATCGCAGCGGGTGTTGAATTTAACTCACCAAAGGAGAAAATATAAAAATGTAGTACATGAAGGTGACGAAAGGAAGTACAGATATATAAAAAAAATGAGACTGACAGAAATTGCTACATGGCAAAGCAGGAATGGCTACAGGACAAATGCAAGGCTGCATGCATAACGTGGGGAAAGATAAATACCGGCTACAGGAAAAGGAAAGAGACCTTTGGAAAAAAGAGAAGCAAGTGTATTAGTATCATGAGCTCCAATGCAAACGCAGTATTAAGCAACAAGGGACTGTTGAAGGTTGAAAGGAATATACAGAGAGGTTATACAAGTGAAATGAATGTGAATACAATGTAACAGAAAGTGAAGAGGAAGTAGATGAAGATAAGAAGGGTGATACGATACTGCGAGAAGAATTTCACAGAACATTGAGATATCTACGTCAATACAAGGTCCCTGGAGAAGAACAAATTCCCTCAAAATTATTGAGATCCTTGGGAGATCCAGCCATGACAAACTATTCCACAAGTTCTGCAAGAGATCTGAGAGAGACAAAATATCCTCCGACTTCAAGAAAAAATGTAATAACTCCAAAGAAAACGGATGGTGACAGGTGTGAATATTACCGTATTATCAGTTTAATAAGCCGCGTTTGCAAAACACTGTAATAACAATGTAATAACTCCAAAGAAAACGGATGGTGACAGGTGTGAATATTACCGTATTATCAGTTTAATAAGCCGCGTTTGCAAAACACTGATACGAATCATTTAAAGAAGAATTGAAAAACTGGTGGAAGCCTATCTCAGGAAAGATCACTTTGGTAATCAGGTGAGGTAATATTACCCCTACGATGTATTTTAGAAAATAGGTGAAAGAAAGGCAAACCTTCTTTTATAGCATTTACGGATGCTTAGATAAGGCTTTTGACAAAGTTAACAGGAATACACTTTCTGAAGCATTGAAGGTAGCAGGGAGCGAAAAATTAATTACAACTTGCACAGAAAACAGTCGAGCAGTCGAAGTACACGAAAGGGAAGCCGTAGTTGAGAATGGAGTGAGACAGAATTGTAGCCATTCGCTGATGCTATACAGGCTGTATATTAGGCAAGTAAAGTCATAGAACAGCTTGTAAAGAGAATTTAAATTCATGGAGCAGAAATAAAAAAAAATTATGGTTTGCTGATGACAATGCGGCTCTGTCAAAGTGGTATAGGACTAGGTAGAACGGTCGACTAGAACAGATAGTGTCCTGAAAAAAGATTGTAAGATCAACATCAAAAAATATAAAACAAGGGAAATGGAATATAGCCGAATTAAATCAGACAATACTGAGGGAGTTAGATTAGGAAATGAGACACTACAACTAGCGGGAGAGTCTTTCTATCCGGGAAGCAAAATAATTGATGATGGTCCAATCAGGAATTTGTTAACTTTTCATATAAGTTAAAGTGTTAGGAAGTCTTTTCTGAAGATGTTTATCTGGACTAGAGCTTTGAATAGAAGTAAAGCACGGACTATATATAGGTAGTTCAGGCAAGAAGAAAATAAAAACTTAGGGGTGCTACTGAAGAATGCTGAAGAATGCTGAAGATTAGGTGAATAGACCGCGTAACTGATGAGGAGGTATTTCATAGAAGTGGGGAAAAAGAAATGTATGGCACAATTTGTCTAAAAAGGAATCGGTTTGTAGAAGACATTCTAAGACATGGGGCAAACGTCATTCTGGTATTGGAGCGTAATATGGGATGCAAATTCGTAAGAGAGCAAGGGATTAATACAGAAAGCACATTGAAATGGAAACACTTATTCGGAGTTGAAGAGGCTTGGTTAGGATAGATTAGCGCGGAGAGCTGCATCAAACCGGACTGAAGACCGCAACACAAACGGTGTCCTTCTACTTAGGTTCTGGAGTTGCGTTGTATTTTTGGTTACATGTATACCGATGGATGTAACAGATTCCATCCCAGTTTCACGTTTGCTGCATTCTGCTTTGCAGTACTGCAATTTTAATGGTCAGCAGTCCATTTAGAGTGGACCAAAATGAACTGTTAAAAACTGCTTGAATCGTAAGACGTGGCTGTTGTTCATGTGTGATTCTCGTGAAAGCCATGGAAGTGGTAGATGAAGTAAGGTGTGAATCAAGGAGTATTGAACTGTTGTATCGAAGTATACATTACCAGCATCCAATGAAGCGAAAGGATAGAAATTCGGGGATTGGTATTACAGGAATGGTTTGTGATAAATTGCGATAACTTATGTGGGGGTGGAAATAATGGCATAGAAAACTAAACAGAGTGAAGAAGGAAGATCAGTGGCTTAGGGAAGAGGGTGGGGTCAGTGGTTATTAAACAGAAAAAATTACGGTTTTTACGGTTAAAAATATTATTCGGTAGGAGTTACAGATTCTACAGTGGCTTAACATGTAGGAAAATTGATATGGCTAAACAAGGCCGTTGAAGAGAATGTTGTCCTGGCTGTGGGAGTATGTCACTTGCCGACGGTGACCGGCTATAGAGTGTGAGTTGTCTCTGTTTTGTATCCACTCCGTCTAGCGACGTCTTAGAGGCATTCAGATGCGGGCAAGAAATGTCATTGTGAAATTGTTTATAGATAGTTTTCCACCACACAGATGACTTTCATAGTTTGTTTATTTAATCGAA
The DNA here is from genome assembly GCF_023897955.1 of Schistocerca gregaria. Classification (NCBI taxonomy): domain Eukaryota; kingdom Metazoa; phylum Arthropoda; class Insecta; order Orthoptera; family Acrididae; genus Schistocerca; species Schistocerca gregaria. The sequence continues at coordinate 566,292,938 of NC_064931.1, forward strand.
AATCTCTTTCTCCATTCAAAATCGCTTCTTACTGCCGCAAGTGAAATGGAGATAAAACTAAACCTGCTTTCTCAGTGCATTTAAGTAGAGCGCACTGTACCTCTACTCGTGAACGGAATAAAGCTTCTTTAGTACACTTTTCACTCTGTCAGCATTCCTGGAATGATCATTTCGAACACACTGTCATTTTACGGCAATGAGGATTGTCCACACGGGACGCTGATCGCAGAATTTGCTTACACCATTCAAACATTCAGCTGCTATCGTGATATATCAGATGTTGACGATCTGCCTAGTGCTGGTCATAGGCACCCCAAAACATGATCGGATGATCCCTACCTACAAGTTTTGTCTCTTCGATGCCTAAGGAGAATGCAACAGAGCTATGCGCTGCCTTTATGGGAGCAACTAGTAGGGCTGCGTTGATCCAGACACTACGTAACTCTCTCCATGTAATCACTTTGGCTTCTCGGAGTCCATTACTAACAACAGCACAACCCCATCGTCCATGTGCATGTAGGTGGTCAAAGGGACACCTCGAATGGAACATGGGTCAATTGCGTCCGGTTCCCTTCATCGATGTGGGCATGATTTGTCTGGCGTCTGATGACCATCGTAGAAGAGTGAGGAGGCGGCTAGGAACCAAGGCACGTCTCAGCGTGCAGTGCCACAGTGAGGTGGGTCAGTGATGTTTGTGCTGGTGGCATGTACCGATCCTGAAGCCCCTCATTACTAAAGGGCGCAGTTTGAGGGCAGTACGGTAGTCGGTCCTCCAGTTTCTTGCTCAGCTTTGCAGTCAATATCTTGGCGACGGGTTTGTGATTCGATATGACAATGTACGAACGCACCGATCCCATCTCCAGAAGGCGGCAGTCAACTGACTGGAATGGGCTGCGGTATCTATTGTCATGAATCCGACTGAACATGCGTGAGACCAATTGTAACTCGAATTGCGTGGTCACAGTAACACTCTCCATTGACTGGATGACCAGAGGAGGGTCGCCGTCAAGTTGCAGAATAAGCTTGAGCAGCAACGTCTCCACTATCTCGCGCATAGTGTCATGGAGCACTGAAGTATGTTAACACGCACGGGGTTGAACAACACGGGATAGATAGAATGTTACCAGCAACAGCTTTTGATTACACAAAAATGCAAAGATGTAGACTTCTGAACAGACTGTCTTTATTCGGGATAGTTTTTTATTTTTATTTCAGAATAAAGTTATTTTTTTAGTTTCATAAGGGTTATTCTTTCACTCCCTGCTCCCCTCGAATATTGATAAGTCTTCATGGGTGTCTGTAGCCACATGAGGTCGGTGTATTTATCAGGTACTAAACAAAATGTGGGAGACGATTCACACAGAGTAAACGATGATCTAGGTGATTCTAAATATTCGCAACAGCTTTCTGCTTCGCAATTGGGGCATCGGGTACTGGCGTTTTGCAGTCAAATCTTGACAGCATTCTTCCAGCCATTCTGGCAAGACGTGTTAAATTAATGAAAGATTTCATTCTTTCCAGGGAAGGCTGTCATCATGCAGTAAACTTTTCTATGATAAGACATTCGTGGCCAAATCGGTTTGCAGTACCAAGAAGACACCAACTCTATGGTGTTTCCACACTGCGAAAATATCATACATATAGCGGTACCACATAACTCGTCTTTTATTGATTTTCTGCGTTCCCCGTTGTTCGAAAATCCAAATAAAGAAAGTGACAACAGTTGGGTATTATGTCCTTATTTATGATGATTTCATAAATAGCAAATATTTTTTCGACCGATATACTAGTTTTACTTACACACTGTCTCTGAAAATTATTTCGAGCAGTTAGCTCATGAGCCCATTCGAATAGTAAATGGTTGTGAAAACACACCTCACCTCTTAGCAACAAATAATCCTGCGCCAATAACGAGCATCAAAACGGATACAGGGATTAGTGAAGACAGGGTTGTCGTAGCGAGACTGAATATTATAACTCCTAAATCCTCCAAAAATAAACGAAAAATATATCTAATCAAAAAAGCAGACAAAAAATCACTCAACCTGTTCCCGAGAGATAATCTCCACTCATTCCAAATCAACAATGTTCCAGCAAGTGTGGGCCAGATGTGGCTTCAATTCAAAGAAATAGTATCGACAGCAACTGAGAGATTTATTCCAAATAAATTAACAAAAGACTGAACTGATCCCCTTGATACTCAAAGCGGGTCAGAACGCTGTTGCAGAAACAACGAAAATAGCATGCCAAATTTAAGCGAACAAAAAATCTCCAAGATTGTCGATATTTTACAGACGAAATTTACCGCAGACTTCAATAATAGATGCTTATACTAGATCCACTACGAAACTTTGTCTCAAAACCTGGCAGAAAATACAAAGAGATTCTGGTAGTATGTAAGGTGTTCTAGCGGAAAGACACAATCAATGGCATGTCTGCACGATAGCAATGGAAACACTAAAAGCAACCTTCCTAAATTCCTTCACCAAATAAGACGAAATAAATATTCCAGAATTAGAACCAAGAACAGTTGCCAACATGAACAACTTGGATGTAGATATCTTCGGAGTAGTGAAGCGACTCATTTAATGAAAGAAAAGTCTTCCGGTCCAGACTTTATACCAAATAGGTTCCTTTCAGAGTATGCTCACGCAACAGCTTGATACTTCACAATCATATACAACCGCTTGCTCGTCGAAAGGACCGTACCTAAAGATTGGAAAGTTGCACAGGTCAAGAAAGGCAGTAGGAGTAATCCACTAAATTAAAGACTCATATCATTACGTCTATATGCAGCAAGATTTTGGTACATGTACTGTGTATACGTACATCGAGATGGTGCAACGAAGAGCAGCACGTTTTGTATTTTCGTGAAATAGGGGAGAGAGTATCACTGACATGATACAGGATCTGGGGTGGACATCTTAAAACAAATACGATTTTCGTTGCGACGGGATCTTCTCAAGAAATTTCAGTCACCAACTTTCTCCTCCGAATGTGAAGGTGGTTCGATGAGCCTTCTGACAGAAAATTAAGTGTGAGTTGCAGAGTATCCATATAAATGTAGATGTTAATGTAGATGTCTCACTACGACATATTTCCAGTACAGTAATAAATTTTGTGAGCCAGTTTACAGGTAGGCATGTACAGTCCTCTTAGATGATCTGTTGCCAATTTGTTTATCGCGATATTCGAACAATGGATGCTGCAGATAGACAATGAAAGACCAGCTAGGTGGTGCCGCTATGTGGATGATACATCTGTAGTATTGATACACACTTAAGAGGAGTTCTATGGCTTCTTAGTACATGTCGATATTATCAACCTAATAATTCAGCTCGCGATGGAGAAAAGACAACAATGGCTAGCTTAACTTTCCGAGTGTATCTGTGATCAGACGGGTTGACGTGTCTTCGGGCCATAAAGTGTACAGGAAATCTGGACAGAATGCCTTGATGCAATTTCTGTTGTATCTCTGAAGATATCTCCCGCAGTCAGAGACGAAGCGCCCCATTACATAACGCACACACTAAAAAAAATTGGGAAACTGTGGTGGGCAGGTAGACTTCACCGTCACATTTCATCGCCCTTTTCATTCAAAGATCCCTATTAAAAAGTTTGGCTAACATAATATCACTGAACTCCTGCTGATTACATGAGATATTAAATTTTGTGCAATAACTCAGTCATTCAATCAGCAAACAGCAACTTTCAGGATCTCAATCTCAGTAAGTTATGGAACATACTCAGTCAATGCAGACAATTATTTTTTGAAAAATTACTGCAGTACACCGAAAATGCATAAAATTGTAAGAGCGCGTCCATAACGCAAGATATACGAGGAAAGGCAGAATTTGACAATTTATTCAATAGATACTGTATTCAGATCTCCACAGTTCTTCAGATACTTTGATTCCCTTGTTGATGCACCTACAGTGAAGCGCCAATGAAACTGATATAGGCATGCGTATTCAAATATAGAGATATGTAAACAGGAAGAATGCCCATAGAGATGCTGTGATCATTTAACATCATTTTCATCTATACTCCGCAAGCAACATTGTGGTGTGTGGTGGAGAGTACTACCTGTACCACTTCACTTCTCCTCTATCCTGTTCCAGTCAGGCATGGTGCATGAGAAGAACGTTTGTTGGTAAGCCATCGTGCGAATTCCAATCTTTCTGATATTTCCTTCATGGCATCTTTGCGAAATACACGGGGATGATAGCAGCATATTGAGTGACTTTTCTAGGAACGTACGCTCTCGGAATTTTAACGGTAGAGTTGGGTGAGCATCTCTGACTCTTTCGCGCTTACTAAATGATACCTTTGTGGAAACACACTGCTCTTCTCCATATACTCTATCAAATCTATCTGGCACGAGTCCTAGACTGATAAGCAATATTCAAGTATAGGTCAGAAGACTTTTGTGAGCTTCTTTCTGCTGAAGGTTATCGAAGTACGTGACATAAATGTCGAGCGTCTACATGTAGATGAATAAGACCTATTTAGTTATTTCAGAAGGGGCAACTGAATAGAATAGGATCGATCGTGTCTTGATGTGTATCAACTTCCGACATTGCGTGTAGACAGCCTAGTTAATTGGAACGTTACACTGACTTATAGAGCAAGACTCGCCCACAGTTAAACCTCTCCCTCAGCTTAAACTAATTTAGTGGCAGCTTTGCTCTAATAAGAGGCGAGGACACAATCGAAACTTGATGTGGTTAATTACGCTTGAGCGCATCAAACAGATAGCTGCAGCTACAGAGAGGATACCATGGTCTCTTAATCTGAATCTAAGTAAGACCTTAGACTGCACTAATTATCTCAATATTATAGCTTTAGGGTGCCGAAATCCTGCTTCTGAGACGACATTCCGACTTGTAGAACTTTAGCGGTTCAAATCAGTATCATAGTCTGATTCATGTAGTCTTCCGACCCAAGCCCGGCACGTGTACCGTTTACTATCCAGTTTCTCACATGAAACGTATATTAACTACCTTAAGCGAGACTTAATGGTCACGTGAAAATTTAATTGCCTTCCTACTTCTCAGTACTGCCTAGTCCACTTCAGGCGCTCTGGAATTATTATTGCTGCCAGCTTGCTGTGCGAAGCGATATAATGTGATGCCTACAACGTGTGCTTTAAGTTTGCGTCTATTTCCCAAACAAGCTTCTGACGGTCCTGCTGACGCGGCCTGAGACTCTAATGCACCCACATGTTTACACCCGTTTTACAGTATTTTCTACTTCGATACATTTCCCAAAGCTGAAAACAGGGTATGGCACTCATCGTCATGGAATCCAATGGCGTTCATCAGACTTTCCATTTGAAAAGGACTTTTTCTCATTTATAAAAAAGCATTCAGATTCGTTCAATATTTTCTTCTAATAAAAACTTCAGAAATCGTTAAACTACCGAAAATTCAATACTTTATTTTGCTGTATGCCTCCAGACCTGATTATGGCCACCTGATTTTGAGTCGAGCGGAAGGACTGAGCCAGAGAGCTCGAAGGTTCTGTGACAAGCCAGTCTACGACTTCCTGGACTTGCGCCAAAGGGTTGAGAAGTATAGGGCCCCATAAATGGGTCAGGTGTGTGCTACACATCAGAGGCTGCTACCCATGTAACTGACTGTGTGTCGGGTGTACACTAGGTTTTTATAGATTAGGTGACTCTCTATCCAGTCCAGATAACGACAGCTGTAGGAGACCCGAAAATATTAGGGATTCAGCGGAATGCCCCGCTCCCCCCCCTCCCCCCACAAGCGAGAGTACTAAAATCCTAGTAGTTAAATTCTGAAGCATCTCCAACAAAGAGCCAGAGTTTCAAGTGCTCCTGAAAAGCAGTGAAACTCACGTAATACTAATTACGGAAAGCTGGTTAAAACCCTAAGTTAATAGCAGTGAGATTTTTTTTGAAAATTTGAGTGTATATTGAAAAATGGGACTAATGGCAAATGGAGGTGGGGTATTTGTCGCAATAGACAAGACACACCAGTCCACCGAGATAGAAACTGAAGCTGCATGCGAGGTTCTTTGGGTAAGACTCTGTATTAGAGGTAGCCATAAAATGATAACTGGATCCTTCTGTCGACCACCACTCATCTCATCTCCAGATGTAACCGAAAACTTCAGAGAAACCCTCAGTTCGCATGTAAGTAAGTTCGCCAACCATACCGTAATTGTGGAGACTTCAATCATCCAACAATAAATTGAAGAAATAACAGTTTTATAGTGGCGGGTGTGACAAGAAATCCTGTGAAACATTAATTAATGTCTTCTCTGAAAAATGCTTAGAACACATAGTTCGGCATCCCACTCATCATGGAAATATATTGGATCTAATTGCAACAAATACACCTCACCTCTTTCAGGTTGTTCAGATCAAAATTTTGATTAGTGTTCAATAGACGATAGTGGAAACAATGATTACAAAGTGCAAAGGTCAACTAAAACAAGTAGAAAGGCATATACGTTCAGTAAATGAGATCAAAAGCTACAGAGACATATCTCAATGAGATAAATGAAACTTTTAGCACAGGACAGGAGCATTTAGAGGAACTATAGCTGAAGTTTAAAAGAATAGTCCACCACGTACTGGATAGATATGTACCCAGTAGAACAGTTCATAACGCGGATGACCCTCCATGATATACAATCACTGTACAGAAACTTGTAAAGCACAGTGATTGCTACTTCAGTTACTCCCATAGCAGAATATTACCAAATTATCTTTCACAAAATCCAAAGAAATTTTGGTCGTATGTAAAGGTTGTTAGTGGCACCGAAGTTAGTGTCCAGTCACTCGCCAATGAGACAAGAGCTGAAATTGAGGGTGGCGAAGCAATAGAAGAAATCCAGAATGAAATTTTCACTCTGTAGCGGAGTGTGCGGTGATATGAAACTTCCTGGCATATTATAACTGTGTGCAGGACCTAGACTCGAAGTCGGGACCTTTGCCGTTCGCGAGCAAGTGCTCTGCCAACGCGACTACCCAAGCACGACTCACGGCCCCTCCTCACAGTCTTACTTACGCCAGTACCTCCTTTCTTACCTTCCAAACTTCTCAGAAGCCCTCCTGCGAACCTTACAGAAGTAGTACTCCTGGAAGAAATGATATTGCGGAGATATGCCTTAGCCACAGCTTGGTGGATATTCCCAGAATGAAATGTTCGCTCCACAGATATGCTTCTCCACACTTTCAAATGTTCTTTTACAAAGAAAAATCCAAGATAACTGCTCCAATTGCATCCTAGCACCACTGAAAAGATAAGTGATATAAGTGTTAGTGTCAGTTGTGCTGAGTAACGGCTGAAATCCTTAAAACTGCACAAAGTCGCAGGGTCCGACGGAATCTCTGTCAGATTTTATACTGAATCTACGGCTGAATTAGCTCATTTTTGAATTATAATCTATCGTACATCCTTCGGAACAAAACGTACCCAGTAACTGGAACAACGCACAGGGCACACCCGTTTACAAGAAGGGTAACAGAAGTAATCCACAAAACTACCGTCCAGTATACTTGAAAACGATCTGTTGTAGAATCGTAGAAGATGTTCTGAGCGTAAACTTAACGAGTTATCCCGAACAAAATGATCTCCTCCAGCATGGATTTCACTTATCACGTGAAATACAAGTCGCACTGAAAGCTTTGAATCAAGGCAGTCATGTAAATACAGTATTTCTTGATTTCCGAAAAGCATTTGACACGGTACCACATCTATACTTATTATCAGGAGTTCGATCTATCAAGTGATATTTGTGTCTGGATTGAGGAGTTTTCGTTAAGGAGGGCGCAACATGTTATCTTCGATGGAGAGGAATCGGCAGATGTAGAAGCATCTGCGGTTGTGCCCCAGGGAAGTGTGTTGCGACCCTTGCTGTTCAAGTTGTATGTTAATGACCTAGCGGACAACATTAATAGTAACCTCAGACTTTTTGCAGATGATGCAGTTATCTATAATGAAGTACTGTCTGAAAGAAGCTGCATCAATATTCAGTCAGATATTGATAGGATTTCAAAGTGGTGCAGAGTCTGCCAGTTTGCTTTAAATGTTCATAAATGCAAAATCATGCACTTCACAAAAGGAAATGACATTGCAGCATATGACTACAATATCAGTGACTCACAGCTAGAATCGGTCAACTCATACAAATACCTGGGTTCAAATGGTTCAAATGGTTCTTAGCACTATGGGACTTAACTTCTAGAACTTTGAACTAATTAAACCTAACTAACCTAAGGACATCACACACATCCATGCCCGAGGCAGCATTCGAACCTGCGACCGTAGAGGTGGCGCTGTTCCACACTGAAGCGCCTAGAACCGCTCGGCCAACCCGGCCGTCCAAATACCTGGGTGTAACACATTGTAGCGATGTTGAGTGGTCACATAGGCTCATTCGTGGGTAAAGATGGTGGTAGACTTCGGTTTATTGGTAGAATACTGGAGAACTGCAAGGGGGATTGCTTATGAATCACTTGTGCCACCCATCTTGCCATACTGCTCCGGTGAGTGGGACCTGTACGAGATACGACTGACAGGGAACATTGAACGTATACACAGAAAGGAAGCGCCAATGGTCATAAGTTTGTTTTACCTGCAGGAGAGTGTCACTGAGATGTTGGAAGAAATGAACTAACAAACCCTTGAAGACAGACGGAAACTGCCAGAGAATATCTGCTAACAAAGTTTCAAGAACCGGTTTTAAACGATGATTCTAGGAATATACTACAACACCCTACGTATCGCTGTCGTAATTACAGTACTTAGGCAGGAATTTAAACAATCATTCTTCCAGTGCTCCATATCTGAACTGAATGAGAAAAAACTCTTATAACTGGTACAATGGGACGGACCCTATGCCATACACTTCCCAGTGGATTGCAGAGTATTGATGTAGAAGTAGACGTATATATGAAAATTCTTGAGTAAATTGCCTTATGAATCAGCACACGTTGACTATGTTTCTGTTACCACGAACAATGGTTGACTTATGTGAAATAGGGTTACCAGGGTTACCAGGTCTAAATTGTTTCATGAAGCTATTGACGGAACAATATCGACCTATCTTCATGAAAATCATCTTCACCTAAACTGTGCAACAGGAGCTGTCGTTGTCAAATGCAACACAATCGATGGCTCTCTCCGAGGTAGGAATAATATGTCTGAAAGCCGGCCGCGGTGGTCTAGCGGTTCAGGCGCTCAGTCCGGAACCGCGGGATTGCTACGGTCGCAGGTTCGAATCCTGCCTCGGGCACGGATGTGTGTGATGTCCTTAGGTTAGTTAGCTTTAAGTAGTTCTAAGTTCTAGGGGACTGATGACTACAGATGTTAAGTCCCATAGTGCTCAGAGCCATTTGAACCAATATGTCTGATGTTTCCCATTAGCGACGTTGCTGTTTGCTCGACAGAGTCGTGGTTTCCTCTATAAAAAAGGCGTTGGCATTAATATTTTCTGCTCCTAGTAATAGTTTCTTTTTTTTTCGTAATAGTTTCTACGTTTTTACATAGAGTAACGAAGAATGAGAACAACATCGCTCTGGAATTTTCTTCCGAACCATCCTGACCTCTCACAGTGCACTAGCGGACTATTTCCTGACAATATACGTCGTCTGACTTTTTAGCGTGAGTTTTATTATTATTATTATTATTCAGTGCCTAATTTTAAATTTCTTTGCATACCATTCGTCGCCGTGAACAACTGAAATAAATTAACACCGTGTGTGCTTTTGACACGTTGAACACGACAATGATTCCAGGGTAAATGATGTGAGTGACCTCTTGTGAGAAGCATTCCGATGTTGTTGTGGTATAATGAGCACTGTTTGAATATTTTGTTGTAAGGCAGACCTGTTGTCAGGCTTCTCTTCAATGAATAGCTTAGTGTACCGATGAGCAGATGCGTACTGCGTTCTTTGAGTCTTATGGACTTCACGGAACCTACTCATTACCTCTTTTACAGTCGCAGCCTAATTTGAATAGTGAAACACTTCTAAGGGAAAGATAAAAACAATCGGTACGTAACTGAGGTACGGAGGCAGCAAATGGACAGACTCAACACGGACTTGCAATGCAACGTCTCTTCGCCGGTGGCAGCAACGGTAGGAGAAAGGTTCATGCCAGTTCGACTGCAACGCCATGTACTTTACACAACTTCTACGTCTGTTTACCGCAAGTCACCCTACGATGGCTGGCGGACGGTCTGTGTTGTACTACAAACATTTCTGATTAATAATAAAAGGAAGGTCACCACGAGCTGTCGAATTGGAATTCTTTATTTCTGTTGCAAATCGATTTCAATCACCGCGTGACGATCATCAGTGCTAGTATTAAAGTCCTGTGGACTCATAAATACAAGCAGCAAAATTGCAATGTCTGCACATATCCATGAAGAGTACTTGTCAGACCGCAGGTACCTATGCTAGTCCAGTTGCATTTGTACCTGCGGTCTGACAAGTACTGTTCATCGGAGTGTGCAGATATTGCAAGTTTTGCTGCTTGTATTTATGGGCAAACAGGTCTTTAACACTAGCACTGATGATAGTTGCGCAGTGATTGAAATAGATTTTCTACGGAAATAAAGAATTCCAATTCGACGACCAATGCTGACCCTGCTTTTGTTATTAGGTCTGGTATGGTAATCGTGGTGCATCTTTAACCATCTGACATGACTGGAAATCCGAGAATTTTTTATTCAGTGTTACCGCCGCGAGACTTCGCATTCTTATGTAATTGATTAAGTTTCTCAGTTTCTTCGTCTTACCTCAGCATGTAAGTTCGGATAAGCAGCTTTAGCACGTGGATGATGGTGATTACTGCTTGTACAGTGTCGTGATGTGTCTGTGTTGTTATCCGTTGAGTATTGAAATGAAAGAACAGAAGATGGTGACACACGCCTGCAGAACACTCAAACTGGAGCTTGTTTTCTACGAACGAACTCAAAAATATAAAAATGTTATTATGAATAATTCCAAAACAAAGTCTCTACCAAGACCAGACGTGTGAAAAAGTGAAAAAAATATACTATTTCACTGGAAAAACAACGGAGCGAGTCGGCGCAGTGGTTAGCGCACTGGACTCGCATTCCGGAACACGACGGTTCAAGTTCCCGTCCGGCTACCCACATTTAGGTTTTCCTTGATTTCCCTACATCGCTCCAGGCACGCGCAGGGATGGTTCCTTTGAAACGGGCACGGCCAATATTCTTCCCCATCTTGTCGCAATCCGAGCTTGTGCTCCGTCTCTAATGACGACGTTGTCACGAAATTAAGCTCTAATATTCTTTTCTTCCTCAAGAAACAAATCTCTAGTATCTCCATCACTCTGGTAAACTCGTTAAAATGGGCCAATACGTGGAACATAAGTCGAAGTCAGTTTATAAAGTAACAGAAGCTTGCTATTTCCAGCGTTGTCCAGGAGAACTTTCATATTTGAACTGTGTCGATGTGTGAAGGCAGCCACTTTTGCGGTGTTGAATGAACTCGAAAAGGTTTTCTTCCCCATGGACTACACCACAAAAGTGTCACCCCTGGGTCTTGATTTATATTTATCACGAATATCTCGGCCTGTGCCTAGTCCCAAGCGACAGGAAGAAAGTGCAGGTGACTTCTGTATATAAGAAGGGTAAAGAAAGGATCCCCAATTACGGACCAACATTCTCACCATAGGTCTGCCCCAGGATTCTTCAAGTTATTCTCAGTTCGAATACAATAAATTCCCTTGAGGCGGGAGAGCTTCTGTTCACAAATCAGCACAGATTACAAAAGCATCGCTCGTATTAGTTCGGCTGGTCCGTTTCTCACATGATATTCTGCGAACCACGGATGAGGGACAAGAGGCAGATTCCATATTCATTGATTTCCGGGAAGCGTCTCACATGGTGCCACACTACAGACTGTTAACGAAGGTACGAGCATACGGAATAGGCAGCAATTTGCAGTTGTTTGCTGATGACGCTGTGGTCTACTGGAAGTTGTCATCGTTGATTGACTGTAGGAAGACACAAGATGACTTAGACAAAATATGTAATTGATGTGATGAACGGAAGCCTGCTCTAAACGGAGAAAAACGTAAGTTAATGCAGATGAGTATGGGTTCAAATGGCTCTGAGCACTATGTTCCATGGGCGCCAGTCCGTCCTGTCCATCGCTGGTGCTGTAGGCAGTCAGATTACGTATCTGTATTACGTCATCCTGAGCTGAGATGGCAGCCGCTGTCTCCCATCACTAGATTTTCATGCCCTCCTGGCACGAGTTAGCACTTTCGTGTACTCGAAGTTGAACGTATGTTTCTCGATGAGGCTGTGCTCCACTACCACTAGCTGAGGCTCCCATTCCTTGCGTTTTTACACTTCTCTGTGAGTTGCAGAGTTACATTTAACCGAAGTATTGGTGGGCGTAGTCAAACGTGGTGCCCTAAACGGCAGGTGTTCTAAGTATTCTAAGGGAGGTCCTTAATGTTACATACAGCGCGAAAAACCAGCTACTCGTCATGCTTGTCTAGTATCCTGAAAATGTTGGTTCAAATGGCTCTGAGCACTATGGGACTTAACATCTGAGGCCATCAGTCCCCTAGAACTTAGAACTATTTAAAGCTAACCAACCTAAGGACATCACACATATCCGTGCCCGAGGCAGGATTCGAACCTGGGACCGTAGCAGTAGCATGGTTCCGGACTGAAGCGCCTAGAACCGCATGGCTACCGCGGCCGCGCAGATGAGTAGGATGTTCGAATACAGCAATAGAAATGTACTGCTAGATACAGTTACGTCGATTAAATATCTAGGCCTCACGTTGCAAACGAGCACAGCCAACATTTTCACGCCGGCCGGTGTGGCCGAGCGGTTCTAGGCGCTTCGGTCTGGAGCTGCGCGACCACTACGGTCGCAGGTTCGAATCCTGCCTCGGGCATGGATGCGTGTGATGTCCTTAGGTTAGTTAGGTTTAAGTAGTTCTAAGTTCTAGGGGACTGATGACCTCAGATGTTAAGTCCCATAGTGCTCAGAGCAATTTGAATCAACATTTTCAGGATACTAGACAAGCATGACGAGTAGCTGGTTTTTCGCGCTGTATGTAACATTAAGGACCTCCCTTAGAATACTTAGAACACCTGCCGTTTAGGGCACCACGTTTGACTACGCCCACCAATACTTCGGTTAAATGTAACTCTGCAACTCACAGAGAAGTGTAAAAACGCAAGGAATGGGAGCCTCAGCTAGTGGTAGTGGAGCACAGCCTCATCGAGAAACATACGTTCAACTTCGAGTACACGAAAGTGCTAACTCGTGCCAGGAGGGCATGAAAATCTAGTGATGGGAGACAGCGGCTGCCATCTCAGCTCAGGATGACGTAATACAGATACGTAATCTGACTGCCTACAGCACCAGCGATGGACAGGCAGACTGGCGGCCATGGAACTTGACAGGCGGCCAACAAACCCCCGCCTCCCCCGCGCCAGGTACTCTCACTGCCGAGCGATCGCGCTTCAACCACCTGGGGCGACTGTAGGAGATTAAAGACTCGGCTCGGGAAGGATTATGACAGCACTCGACAGAACTAGGGCACTTCACGAAAATATGGCAACTAATAATCTTGTGGAAACGTGCTTCCAAGAATGCATCAGCGCTATTCGCCGAAAACAGCTTGTATTCATTTGTAGCACGTAAACTGGTTTAAACTTAAATAAAAAATTTTAAAACTATGGGTATACTGTACAGTTTAACCAGTGAAAATTAAATATAACATCAGTAAACTATTCTTAAATACACTCCTGGAAATTGAAATAAGAACACCGTGAATTCATTGTCCCAGGAAGGGGAAACTTTATCGACACATTCCTGGGGTCAGATACATCACATGATCACACTGACAGAACCACAGGCACATAGACACAGGCAACAGAGCATGCACAATGTCGGCACTAGTACAGTGTATATCCACCTTTCGCAGATATGCAGGCTGCTATTCTCCCATGGAGTCGATCGTAGAGATGCTGGATGTAGTCCTGTGGAACGGCTTGCCATGCCATTTCCACCTGGCGCCTCAGTTGGACCAGCGTTCGTGCTGGACGTGGAGACCGTGTGAGACGACGCTTCATCCAGTCCCAAACATGCTCAATGGGGAACAGATCCGGAGATCTTGCAGGCCAGGGTAGTTGACTTACACCTTCTAGAGCACGTTGGGTGGCACGGGATACATGCGGACGTGCATTGTCCTGTTGGAACAGCAAGTTCCCTTGGCGGTCTAGGAATGGTAGAACGATGGGTTCGATGACGGTTTGGAAGTACCGTGCACTATTCAGTGTCCCCTCGACGATCATCAGAGGTGTACGGCCAGTGTAGGAGATCGCTCCCCACACCATGATGCCGGGTGTTGGCCCTGTGTGCCTCGGTCGTATGCAGTCCTGATTGTGGCGCTCACCTGCACGGCGCCAAACACGCATACGACCATCATTGGCACCAAGGCAGAAGCGACTCTCATCGCTGGAGACGACACGTCTCCATTCGTCCCTCCATTCACGCCTGTCGCGACACCACTGGAGGCGGGCTGCACGATGTTGGGGCGTGAGCGGAAGACGGCCTAACGGTGTGCGGGACCGTAGCCCAGCTTCATGGAGACGGTTGCGAATGGTCCTCGCCGGTACCCCAGGAGCAACAGTGTCCCTAATTTGCTGGGAAGTGGCGGTACGGTCCCCTACGGCACTGCGTAGGATCCTACGGTCTTGGCGTGCATCCGTGCGTCGCTGCGGGCCGGTCCCAGGTCGACGGGCACGTGCACCTTCCGCCGACCACTGGCGACAACATCGATGTACTGTGGAGACCTCACGCCCCACGTGTTGAGCAATTCGGCGGTACGTCCACCCGACCTCCCGCATGCCCACTATACGCCCTCGCTCAAAGTCCGTCAACTGCACATACGGTTCACGTCCACGCTGTCACGGCATGCTAACACTGTTAAAGACTGCGATGGAGCTCTGTATGCCACGGTAAACTGGCTGACACTGACGGCGGCGGTGCACAAATGCTGCGCAGCTAGCGCCATTCGACGGGCAACACCGCGGTTCCTGGTGTGTCCGCTGTGCCGTGCGTGTGATCATTGCTTGTACAGCCCTCTCGCAGTGTCCGGAGCAAGTATGGTGGGTCTGACACACCGGTGTCAATGTGTTCTTTTTTCCATTTCCAGGAGTGTACATGTAACGTAATGAAATAATCAATAAGCATATTTCACTGGTGTCCCAAATTAAACCAACAAACGTCTGTTTCCCCATGCTGTGTCTAATTCATGGTACAATCATACAAAATGTCAATAACCGTCCGTCCATTCGTGTTCTGTACGGAAGAGGGCATTCCGATCAATGGACAACCATGTCAACGATGACGTGTCAGGGCACCCATCAAACGGGGTAGTGTTCGACGGGTAGTCCCACATCCTCAGTCGCTGTGTGCAGTATGGCACAAAGAAGACGCTTGCCAGACTCTCTGCGGTGGAGGGCCATAAGAAGAATGGAAGCAGTACAGAAGCAAACTGATGTGGCTCGAAGGCTTAATGTGAATCCTTCTGCTGTTTCTCGGATGTGGCGACAATTTATAGAGACGGAAACAGTATCCCGAAAAGCAAGCAGGGCAGACCACTTGTGTTGTCAAAAAGAGGGGACCCTTATACGGCCGTAAGGGCACGACGGTACCGCCTTAGTACTGCACGGCAACTGGAATCTGACCTCGCAGCATCCACTGGACGTGTTGTATCTAGACAAACGGTGTACAGAAGGCTCCGGCAGAGTAGCCAGTACTGTCGGAGACCTTCTGCATATGTACCTCTGACGAGAGTTCACAGAATGGTCGTCAACATGCCCCTTAGACGGTCGAACAGTGGGCCAATGTTCTTTTGGCAGATGAGTCCCGTTTTGGTCTGGACAGTGCTTCACGACGCATTCGCATCTGGAGGGAACATGTAACACGATTTCGGAATCCAAACATTGTGGAAAGAGACCGATATCGAGGAGGATCCTTAACAGTTTGGGCAGGGATTATGTTGACCACACGAACACCTCTCCATGAAATTGTGCGAGTGAGTCGGCAAGGTTTAACTGCTGTCAGCCATCGCGACGAGATATTGGAACCTCATGTGCGGTTGTTACGAGGTGGTGTGGGCCCAGACTTCGCACTGATGGACAATAATGCTCGACCTCATAAAGTACGGGTAGTTGATGTTTTCTTAGAAACGGAAGATGCTACTGCAGGCATGATTCCATAGAGCTAGGGATATATGTTGCGTCACTTCAGCGACCACCAACCACTCTCTAAGACTTGCGAGCAGTTATCTCGGGCCGCGCGGAACTAGCCGAGCGGTCTCAGGCGCTCCAGTCATGGACTGTGCGGCTGGTCCCGGCGGAGGTTCGAGTCCTCCCTTGGGCATGGGTGTGTGTGTTTGTCCTTAGGATAATTTAGGTTAAGTAGTGTATAAGCTTAGGGACTGATAACCTTAGCAGTTAAGTTCCATAAGATTTCACACACAAACACAGTTATCTAGGAAGAATGGGCGTTATTGCCTCACTCACAGCATGCCCCGCCATTTTCAGGCACGTACTGCAGCCAAATGTGGTAACACCCCATACTGATCACATTAACCAGTTGTCGGAATGTGTGTGGAAATACGTTAAGTTGGAGAAAACGAAGAATCTTTTTTCTCTACCATTATGTATGTTGCAGTTGTATAAGTTCTGTATTCCTTACATTGTTTCTACCTTACTGTCACCTGTTTATAGTGTTGTGTGGCAAAATAAACGCAACCTTGCAACTTACCAGCTTGTTGCTTTAATTCTGGACACCAGTGTGTCAATGCTTCAATGTGATACATATGTCTCAACCATTGGTGACTTGGCGGAGATTTTGGTTGTAGAAGTCTGCATTTTGGTTGTCCAGGAAACGTTCCACCTCGAACATCGTTTCCTAGTCATTCTGGAAATGCATACACATAAGAATTTTATCATTCGAGGTAACAGGAAGAAGTCACTGGGTGCCATGTCAGAAGAATAGGGGGTGAGGCAAAATTCGATATCCCAAGGAAGCAGCGTATGTCGCTGTGTTCAGCTGGGGCATTGTCGTGGAGTAAAAAGATTATCTGGTACAGCTTCTGTCACGTTTCGTCTTCACAGCTTACCGTAACATCGTCAGGGGGTTTCGTCATGATCCTGTGGCAGGTTGCCTCTTACGAGGGTAATCTGTAACTACCACGCCATGAAATTCCCGAAAAAGACTCAAACTGAACTTGCCCGATGATGGGTAAGACTTCGCAATTTTTACACGGTTTTGTGGCGAAACAAACGAAACCTTTCAAAATTTCCGTTTATTCCTTTAATTTTTGAACTGTATTATGAGTCTTTCATCTTATAATTTCAGTGGCAAAGAAGGACATATGTTTTAAAACTGTTTTTACTGTGGTCTTCAGGTCACCGCGTTCGTCTGTCCTGTGCAGATCTCTTCATTTCTGCATAGATACTGCAACCGACATCCTTTTGAACCTGCTTACTATATTCAAGTCTAGGTTTTCATCTATAATTGTTATCCTCCAAACTTGATTTCGTTACCAAAGTGACTATTTCTTGATACTTTACGATGCGTCATAGTAATCGATTTTTACTTTTAGTCAAATGGTACCATACATTTCTTTTTCCTAATTTCAATTTTAAACGTCAACATTATTATGCAGCACCACACTTGGTAAGTTACTATTTTCATCTTGTTTGAACTGCTCACTGTCCAAGTTTCGTACGAGGATGTACTCCAGACAAATGTCTACAGAAAAGGCTTCGCATCTAACTTTATATTCGATGTTAACGAATTTCTCTTTTTCGGAAATGCTCCTTGCTATTGACACTCTACGTCATGCAGCCTCTCTATCTCGTCCATCATAATTAATTTTGCTGTCCAAATAGTAGAATTCGCTTACAACTTTAAATGTCACGTTTCCTAATCAAATTCCTGAATCATTTTAATCAAAAATGGCTCTGAGCACTATGGGACTTAACATCTATGGTCATCAGTCCCCTAGAACTTAGAACTACCTAAACCTAACTAACCTAAGGACATCACGCAACACCCATCCATCACGAGGCAGAGAAAATCCCTGACCCCGCCGGGAATCGAACCCGGGAACCCGGGCGTGGAAAGCGAGAACGCTACCGCACGACCAGAAGATGCGGGCTCATTTTTATCCAACTTCTTTCCATTACCCTTGTTATACTTCTATTGGCGATCATGTTATGTCCTCTTTCCAAGTTACTCTTGCAAGTCCTTTACCGTTTCTGGCGTAATTTCAATGATATCTGCAAACCTCGAAACTTTTATTTCTTCTCCCTGAACTTTAATCCATTTTATGCATTTCTTCTTGGCACAGCTTCAATAACATCGGGGGCAGACTACAACGTTTCCCTATCACGTTCTTCGACTCTTATAAATGGGGCCTGCTTCCTGTATAACTAGTAGACAATCTTTAGCCGCTACCTACAGACACTTTTTAAAACTGAAGAAATTAAATTACAATTGTTTCTTATTTCTGGAATGTGTCAGACCTCTTATAAGCAATGTATCTCCTATGATCCCTGTTATGCCAATAAAATTCTAGCTGCGCGACAGATAAGAAAGGGAAGGAGAGGGTACTGTTGTTGACATAGGTAGAACACGCGACTACAGCGAAGAAGATATGAAGATTCCTCATATCCTATATACAGGAGATTCCTCATATCCTACACATGTTGACGTAGACAAGGAACAAATTGAGTATTATTGTGATCAGTTGTGTACTCTTCCGAGCGTGATACTGTGTGTTATTTAATACAGTTTTGTACGTAAATCTGGTGGAATACATTTTGCAGTCATGTTATAGGGAACTTCTCTATTTAAATCATATACATTGTTTGAAGTAATTAAGCAAATTTTCCATTATGGCTTAGACCAAAGTAAGTCGGCCGAAGGGACATAACTGATCAATTCTGTATAGACACTACTGATATACTGGGGTTCCAGCCACTGCATGCTATCTAAATTTAGTGATAGCTGTCTCAATACCGATTGTGTGCCATCGGCTTCAGTTATGGCCATGGCTGCTAGCTGGCTTTTGCTTGTGCCAAACACGCCACTTTGTGGAGCGAAATTTCTGTTCCTGAATACACGTCTTTCATCGTACAAACAGAGTTCATAACAATAGAGGCAGCTTGCACAAGACAGAGAGGATCACCCTTTATCGCCGAATAGTACGGATGCATTGGGAAGCGGTTCTCTCATAACGTTGTTTGAGGGACGCATACTTGCCGTGGCATTAATAAACGGTGCGGTCAGTCGACGCAATAGCGCAAAGTCCACAAGCAAACCGCGGTCACACGACCGCTCACACGTTCCTAATTAAGCGCGCAGAATCTGTCACGGTATTGCCCGCGCATATTTGTGGCTACGCGTTCTTATTTTGTACAGGCTCTTTCTCGCCAGTCTTTATGACGTAAAGTGGGATTTCGAACGATTCGATTTCGTGCTAAATATGTCACGTTCCGGATTTACTGGAACGCGTTTGACGTAGTGAGGTGGAATGAAACGGGGAAACCGCACATACCTGTGTATGCCTGCATTTCAACTGCTGTCACACGCCACACGGCTGCGTATGTACAATTTAGCCCCCATCTAGACGTCTAAAAAGCAACACTGCCTAAACATAACCGCGTTATTATTTATTACAGTGGTTATTATATAGTTTTACACGTTTTATAAGTACAAATTGTTATTTCTCGCTAAAGTACTCCACATGCGTAAATGATCTCATAGATAGGGTGAGCAGTAACCTGCGACGGTTTGCTGATGCTGTGGCTTACGTGAAAGTGTCGTTGTTTATCGAAATTATCGCTCTTTGACACTATTTGAGGCTAATAGGAATCTAGCCAAATCGAAAGGCCACCGAAGCGAAGAGCGTTCGTTAGAATTAAACGATTTGTATTGGTTTCTATAAATTAAAGAAAAATCACTAACATAACAATTACTTAAAAACTGATGTGTACACTGACATGAACTCTTCCTGTGTAGATCATGCGACACGAAATAAATAACACATATATATACAGTGACATACATTAAGTTAATACACTGAGGAGACGGAAGTCATGGGATGGCGATATGTACAAATATAGATGGCAGTAGTATCACATACACAATGTATAACACGGCAGTGCGTTGGCAGAGCTGCCATTTGAACTAGGGTGATTCACGTGAAAAGGTATCCGACGTGATTATGGCCGCACGTCGGAAATTATAAGACTCTGAACGCGAAATGGCTGTTGGAGCTAGACGCAAGGGACATTCCATTTCGGAAGTCGTTAGGGAATTCAGTATTCCAAGATACACAGCGCCAAGGGTGTGCCAAAAATACCAAATTTCAGGCACTGCCTCTCACCACGGACAACGCAGTGGCCGACGGCCTTCACTTAACGACCGAGAGCAGCGGCGTTTGCGTAGAGTTGTCAGTGCTAACGGACAAGCAACACTGACTAAAATAAACGCATAAGTCAATTTGGGACTTTAATGAACGTATCCGTTAGAACATTGCGGTGAAATCTGACGTTATTGGGATATGGCAGCAGACGATCGACGCCAGTGCCTTTGCTAACAGCACGACATCGCCTGCGGCGCCTTTCCAGGGCTCGTGAGCATATCCGTTGGATCCTAGCCGACTGGAAAACCATATCCTGATCAGATGAGCTCCGATTTCAGTTAGTAAGAGCTAATGGTAGGGTTCGAGTGTGGCGCAGACCCCACGAAGCCATGGACCCAGGTTGTCAACAAGGCACTGTGCAAGCTGCTGGTGGCTCCATAATGGTGTGGACTGTGTTTACATGGAATGGATTAATTCCTCTAGTCCAACTGAACCAATCATTGACTGGAAATTGTTATGTTCGGCTACTTGGCGACCATTTGCAGCCATTCATGGACTTCAAACAACGATGAAATTTTTATGGACGACAGTAAATGTCGTGTGACTAAGGCTTCCCGTCGGGTAAACCGTTCGCCAGGTGCAAGTCTTTCGATCTGACGCCACTCCGGCGACTTGCGCGTCGATGGAGATGAAATGATGATGATTAAGACAACGTCATGTCATAGGGCCACAACTGTTCGCTATTGGTTCGAAGAACATTCTCGACAATTTGAGCGAATGACTAGTCCACCCATCAACATTTATGGGGCATAAGCTAGAGGTCAGTTCGCGCACAAAGTCCTGCACCGGTAACACTTTCTCAACGATGGACGGCTATGGAGACAGCATGGCTCAATAGTTCTGCACGGGACTTACAACGACGTGTTGAGTCCATGTCACGTCCAGCTGCTGCACTACGCCGGGCAAATAAGGTCCAACACGATATGAGGAGGTTATTTCATGACTTTTGTCTACTCACAGTATGTATTCCTCCTGTGGGAATAACGGTTGCTTATTTGTCTCTGAACGAACTGATATTAGTATAAATTTACCCTCAAAGCTCCTATGAGAGCCTTCCTATATAAACTAATTTATTAATAAATTTTATGCTCAAAACGGCAAGTGGAATTTTGTTGGTAGGTTTCCGTGAGAAGTTAGGTGCCGTTCTGGAAGTGTCTGTCGGCTTGGATTTTGTAGCAATTGTGCTACGCAGAAGTTGAACAAGCATTCCTCCATTCGTGTTACCCTTAGCTGTATACGCTAATTCCAAAGAAATCCCGGAAGGAAGGACACGAGTTGTACAAGCAATCTGCTTCGTAGACGAAATGCAGTTTCGTAGTGTAGAAAGGACGCTAGTAATTGGTTTAGCTGCAGCTCGATCTACCGGGTGATCAAAAACACAGTATAAATTTGAAAACTGAGTAAATCACGCAATAATGTAGATAGAGAGGTACAAATTGACACAAATGCTTGGAATGACATGGGGTTTTATTAGAACCAAAAAAGTACAAAAGTTCAAAAAATGTCCGACAGATGCGCTTCATCTGATCAGAATAACAATAATTAGCATAACAAAGCAAAGATGATGTTCTTTACAGGAAATGCTTAATATGTCCACCATCATTCCTCAACAATAGCTGTAGTCGAGGAATAATGTTGTGAACAGCACTGTAAAGCATGTCCGGAGGTATGGTGAGGCATTGGCGTCGGATGTTGTCTTTCAGCATCCCTAGAGATGTCGGTCGATCACGATACACTTGCGACTTCAGGTAATCCCAAAGCCAATAATCGCACGGACTGAGGTCTGGGGACCTGGGAGGCCAAGCATGACGAAAGTGGCGGCTGAGCACACGATCATCACCAAACGACGTGCGCAAGAGATCTTTCAAGCGCCATCATTTTGTGAACTTTTTTTATTCTAATAAAACCCCATGTCATTCCAAGCATGTGTGTCAATTTTTACCTCTCTATCTACATTATTCCGTGGTTTATTAAGTTTTCAAATTTATACTGACTTTTTGATCACCCTGTATATTATAGTTCCATTTAATATGCTCGGTTATTGTTAGTCGCAGGTATTTATATTGCGCAACAGATTGCAGATGTGAATCATGAACAGCTTCTCGTGAAACGCAGCCTATATTTCAGAATATTCGGAGGTAGGAAGGGCATCCGGCCACCCCTTACAATTAACCATTTCAAATCCGTCCTTAACCCTGCCGGAAAAGAATTCGGAAGTAGTTAGCACACTTTCGATCAAGTTGATAAAAATCTGGCCGGATCACATTATAACTTTTTTATGGCATAACTCTTCCTCATAGATAACCGCAACATCCACATACTGTCAAAGATACCAGCCAACACTGTGCGGCACGTCGTTATTACGGATCACGAACAGTAGCGGCTATGCCGCACTTCGCCAGGCCACAGTAGCGGTTGCTAACTCTACCCGAAATCGTTGATTACTGTTACTTGGGCGTAAGTGCATAATAAAAGGGTGTGATCAGCTGTGGAGTGGCTGAGAATGGGCGCTGGCCGCTGGGATTGATTGCGCCGTAACTGGTGCGCGGCCGTCTGCGCCGTCGGCCGCGCTGCCAAGGTGAACGACACGCGTTCACCCCGGACACTTCCACGCCGACGCCGCTCACTGCTCCCCTCTGTTTACAAGTTGCAGTGCTTCGCTCTATAACAAACATTATACGCATACATGAGTCCGCATCGTTGCATAAATTCGCTTTCGCACCTTTGTGCACTGCCCTGGTTCAGGAAGTGACTGAGTGCCCTATCATACGTTGAGGTGACAAAACTCATTGGACGGCAATATGCACGTATACAAACGGCGGTAATATCGCGTAAACAAGGCACAAAAGGGCAGTGCATTGGCTGAGCTGTCATTTGTTCTCAGGTGATTCAAGTGAAAAGGCATCCGGCGTGATTGTGGCCGCACGACGGGGATTAATAGACTTAAAGCGCGGAATGGTAGTTGGAGATAGACACATGGGACATTACATTTCGGAAATCGTTAGGGAATTCTAATATTCAGAGATTCACAGTGTAAAGGGTGTAGCTACAATACCAGATTTCACGCACTGCCTCTCACACAGACAACTCAGCAGCCGATGACCCTCACTTAACGACCAAGAGCAGTGGCATTTGCGTAGTCAGTGTTAACAGACGAGTAACACTGTTTGAAATAACCGCGGAAATCAATGTGGGGCCTACCGAGGTGGCCGAGCGGTTCTAGGCGCTACAGTCTGGAACCGGGCGTCCGCTACGGTCGCAGGTTCGGATCCTGCCTCGGGCATTGATGTGTGTGATGTCCTTAGGTTAGTTAGGTTTAAGTAGTTCTAAGTTCTAGGGGACTGGTGACCTCAGAAGTTAAGTCCCATAGTGCTCAGAGCCATTTAAACCATTTGAATCAATGTCGGATGTGCGACGATCGTATCCGTTAGGACAGTGTGGCGAAATTTGGCTTTAATGGGCTATGGCAATAGACGACCGACGCGTGTGCCTTTGCTAATAACATGACATCACCTGCAGCGCCTCTCCTCTGATGGTGACCATCGGTTGGACTCTAGACGACTGCAAAACCGTGACCTGGCCAGATGTCCCAATTTCAGTTGGTAAGAGCAGGTGGTAGGGTTTGAGAATGGCGCAAACGCCACGAAGCCATGTTGAGAACACAGCACTATGCAAGCTGGTGGTGGCTCCATAATGGTGTGGACTGTGTTTACATGGAATGGACTCGGTTCTCTGGTCCAACTAAACCGATCGTTGACTGGTAATAGTTATGTTCAGTTACTTGGAGACCATTTGCAGCCATTCATCGTCTTGGTGTTCCCAAACAACGCTGTCATGTCACCGGGCAACAATTCTTTGCGGCTGGTGTGAATAACATTGTGCACAGTTCGAGCGAATGATTTGGCCTCCCATATCGTCCAATACGAATCCAATGTCTCAACATTTCTGCAGGGGAATTCCAACGACTTGTTGAGTGCACGTCACGTCGAGTTGCGGCGCGACACCGGGAAAAAGAAGGTCCGACACGATGTTAGCAGGTAGCCCATGACTGTTGTCGCCTCAATGTAAATGCGGCTTAGGTGTTACAAGACACAAGCAGCAAGTTATGCCCACAGCTCGAAGGATCGCACACCCGCTTCTCATTTATTTTGTGATTTTTCGCGATTCAGAAAATTCCAGTATCGAGATACGACATCACTGTGTGTGTGTGGCGAAGACAACGATGACCGTTATGACATCATGAGAGCTGCTTGGAACCGATAACGGCGCAGCGCGCACATTAGGCGTCGTAGCGATCGCATCGACTCCCAGCTTTCTGGGAGACTAACGCTTGTTGCCTAAAGACGTTAGCGCAAGAAGACTGCGTCAGAAACAGAGAGAACTGCTGGCCAATGATGTCTGTGGTGTAGTAGCTAGAATTATGACCTGAGTTCTTCTCCCGTGACACCTTAAGGGTCCCCCATGGTCGAGCAATAATCCAATGGAATACACTTCCAACATCTTTTATTTCGCTATGGGTGAAGAAGGTTCCAGGCATAAAATACAGGGAGCAAAAACATCCTTTATAGAAAGCAGATTGCATTTATAAGAATCGAAGAGCATGAAATAGAAGCAGTAGTCGAGAAGGGAATGATACACGGTTGTACTATCTTCCGAGTGTTATGCAATGTGTACACTCTGCAAGTACAACAGGAAACCAAGGAGAAATTTAGACCATGAGTAAAAGTTCGCAGAGAAAAAATTAAAACCTTTTGGTTTGGCAGTTTCATTTTAATTTTGTCACAGACGGAAATGACTTGGAAGAACATTTGAACAGAATGGATAGTGTCTGGAAGGGAAGTTATAAGAATATTATCGTAGGAAAATTTAGGGTGACGGAATGTTTTCTCATTAACTTAAGTATTGCAGAGGGAGCTGTGGTGTCACCGCCAGACACCACACTTGCTAGGTGGTAGCCTTTAAATCGGCCGCGGTCCGGTAGTATACGTCGGACCCGCGTGTCGCCACTATCAGTGATTGCAGACCGAGCGCCGCCACACGGCAGGTCTAGAGAGACTTTCTAGCACTCGCCCCAGTTGTACAGCCGACTTTTCTAGCGGTGGTTCACTGACTTTTACGCTCTCATTTGCCGAGACGATAGTTAGCATAGCCTTCAGCTACGTTATTTGCTACGACCTAGCAAGGCGCCATAGTCAGTACTATTGATATTGTAAACCATGTATCGTCAAGAGCGACGTTCGTCGTTAATGGATTAAAGTTAAGTATTCCACCAGCTACGTCCGTTTTTCTCAATTCTCATTCCCTTGTCATGTTCCAGACCTCACGCCAGCCTGCGTGAGCTAAAACGCGTGCATTTCGGCCTCCTTTACTAACCCTGTGTTGGCTCTCCTGCCAACCACAACAGGAGCTAGATTAGAAAATGAGACACAAAATGTAGTATACGAGTTTCGCTATTTGGGCTGCAAGGTAACTGACGAGTGCCGATGTAGGGAGGATATAAAATGCTCCCTAACACTAGTAAGAAATCATTTATGAAAAAGGGAAATTTGTTATCAAATACAATTTAAATGTTAAAAGGTCTTTTCTGAAGGGATTTGTCTGGATTGTAGCTTTGTATGGGGGTGAAACGTGGACTATAACCATTTCAGAGAAGAATTGAATTAAAGCTTTGGAAATGTGGTGCTGCAGAAAAATGCTGAAGATTAGGTGGGTGGATCGAATAGCTAATAAAGGTGTACTTACAGAATTGGGAAGAAAAGAAATTTATGTACAACATGACTAAAACAACAGGTCTTAAGGCATCAAGGAATCGTCAGTTTTGTAACGGAAAGAAATGTGCATTTTTCGGACGGAATTTGGGGGGGGGGGGAGGGGTTACATTTGTAGTGGAATAATGTTTGGGAGAATACAATTTAAGAGTCTCTACAATTATATCACGAGGAGAATACAGAAAGTGCTATAATTCGATTTCCCAGAAACTTCGCTCAGTGGACGATGAGTCAAAAATAAGCGAACCTATGTCTCCGCTTATTCGTGGACAGTGGACAATCTTTTTGAGCAAACGACGGTCAGAGTTTTCGACGTAATTTTTGTGCCTCGTAGAGCGCGATAATCTCGGCCGATCTGGTGGCAGAGTAACTAACATGGTGGCCTCTCCCTTTTTGCGCCCCGTGTTCGAACCCCGATTATTGTTTTTATTTATTTTGTTTTATTTTTTATTTTCTCATTTATCTACTCATGTCCGTAGAAGGTTACAATACAAATGTTTCTTCTCAGGTTAGGGGATGCCAAGGCGGGCGTTGTATTAATTATAAAATTACGGCTGGTTTTCACAATGTCATACATTTATTACATAATATACGCGTATATCGTATTTTCAGGGGTTAAAATCCTTTTAAATTCTCATGTTCTTGTATTTCATTCTTATATAAGTTATTATACTTCATTCTTATGTTTATTCTTCAGGAATATTTGGGACAGTCTCTTGGATTACACCGATCATAGAAACATTCCGAGCGCTATGAGCATCACGCGATAGCAGGTTCGCCACAGTGGCCTTTCTTCGTACGAATCTCACTCGGGAAAGAAATGTCATTCATAATGCTGAAGATTTCACTCGTTGGCAATAATTTCGCGGCAAACCGCGCACAACAGATCACTTCTCCGAACACTGGCGATTGTAATTGATTATGAATCGAGATACACTACATGAACTTCACCAACAACAATTTCAAATATTTCTCTTATTCATAAATTGTTTTTCTTAACTCATTCACCTTACATATAATCAGTAGACGAATAAGGACAACGTTATTTTAATACATATTGGAAAACATTCGTGTAGTAATTTTCTACGGACATAAGTAGATAAATGAAGAAAAAAATCGGGTTTCGAAGGCGGGGGCCCCAAATTGTGGAGCCACGACGCTCGCCACTGTGCCACAGCTTCGACTGAACTCTTTACTCGCTAAAAAGGCACATAAAGTACCTCGGAGACTTTGACTGTCTTTTTCTCAGGAACGGTCGCTTATATAAGTACAACCCGAGACGTGTTCGCTTGTTTTGAGCCCTCTTCCAGCGTGCGAAGTCTCTGGGAAATGGGTTTAAGGCACTTGCCGTTTTCTCCTCGTTAGCTTATTAGTCAAGGAACTCGCAAAGCAGGCAAGGCTCCCCAGATACTCACTGTCGTCCTTAGATCTAGATGGTCGGATCTGGGAGCCAGGCGTCCTGCCGATATGAATTTGGTGCACAAATTCCCCTTCAAAAGGAATACATACACGTAGTCAACAGCGCGAAAGGTGTCAGATCCTTCACAACCTCTTCTTTGCAGGGCGTTATTTCACGTATCTTGTGACCTCGTCAAAGAAACTGCAGTTTCATTTTGGCCTAATCTGAATGTTGCAAGAGTATCATAAAATGAAAAACAGAGAGTTATCATAACATTATTAACAGCTGAAATCAATTGCGATTTTTTAAAAGTATAACTGTACAGTTAGTGATCCTGGCATGGAAGATATCGATGGGAGGAACACATTTAGATAATTATTTAATGGGTCAGACAAGAAATAATGATGTAAAATGTAGTTAAAATCTGGATGTTCTTTCATCCTGGCGACAGATTGAATTTCATCCTGGTGACAGGTTGAATGACTCTCCACCCGAATATTCGTGCCATTCTCAATGCCAAATTCTTTGTCGAAATCGGATAGACTTTATTAAGTGTGTATTGCTCATCAGAGGATTTGAGTGGTTCAAATGGCTCTGAGCACTATGGGACTTAACATCTGTGGTCATCAGTCCCCTAGAACTTAGAACTACTTAAACCTGACTAACCTAAGGACATCACACACATCCATGCCCGAGGCAGGATTCGAACCTGCGACCGTAGCAGTCGCGCGGTTCCGGACTGAGCGCCTGAACCGCTAGACCACCGCGGCCGGCAGAGGATTTGAGTGACCTGAAGCGGAATCAGTAACTCTATAGACGGGTTACGTTGTGAGCTACGCACAAATTTATTGTGCAGTACGCTGAAAGTTATCGTCATTGCCGTATTTTGCTCGTAAAATTTTTAGAAAAGCGAAATATCGTAAATCTGTGAATACATTTTGGGTATAGACTGAGTTAAAGTAATAAAGCATAGGTAGCCACAGTACACACTTCTTTAACATTCAGACAGTTTCACCAAAATGCTTCAAGAATAGCAGAGCTGATTGTGGAATCTTTGCCCGATAGAATTGGCCCATCTCCTCCAATCTCCATCAGTAGTGTCAAAGACTTCGCCAAAGCGAGAGGTTTTTCCTCGAGAAATCTTATTCACTGCAGAGACGGTCTAAACAAACTGGTCTCCCGTTGGAAGAAACGTGTGTGTCATTAGGTGACTAAGATGAGAAATAAATATGTAGACCTAAAGAGTAAAGGTAAGATTCAGATGCAGCAGTCGTTGGAGCCGTTGCAATAAAGTACCTTGCTAGCTTTCGACAAATGCAAATGATAATGTTTCATTGAATGTAGGGACACCTGAGTACAAACCAGATCCAAATAGGCACTTTGTTCATTTCCTCTAAAGAGCGATGCACAGCCGATTAATTGTGTCCCCTCTCACTATAGTTTTTAACAGTCCCATCATTCATCGCACCGTAAGACTAACAGGAGAAATCTAGTTTTAAAGTTCTTGCATACTGTAATTCCGTATCAATTTCGATTACGCGATAAGTTACACAAATCTGAAGGCTGTAAATTCGGCTAAATACTTAGGGATTACAATTACAAATAACCTAAATTGGAGAAATCACATAGATAATGTTGTGGGTAGAGCAAATCAGGGACTGCGATACATTGGCAGAACACTTAGAAGGTGCAACAGGTCTACTAAAGAGACTGCTTACATCACGCTTGTCCGCCCCATTCTGGAGTATTACTGTGCGGTGTGGGATCCGCGTCAGGTGGGACTCACGGATGACATCGAAAAAGTACAAAGAAGGGCAGCTCGTTTTGTATTATCGCGAAATAGGGGAGATAGTGTCACAGACATGATACGTGAAATGGAGTAGCAATCATTAAAACAAAGGCGTTTTTCGTAGCGACGGGATCTTCTCATGAAATTTATATCACCAATTTTCTCCTCCGATTGCGACAACTTTCTGTTGGCACCCACCTACATAGGGAGAAACGATCACCACGATAAAAAAAGAGAAATCAGGGCTCGCACAGAAAACTTTAAGTGCTCGTTTTTTGCGCGTGCCGTTCGAGAGTGGAACGGTAGAGACACAGCTTGAAGGTGGTTCATTGAACCCTCTGCCACGCACTTTATTGTGAATAGCAGAGTAATCACGTACATGTAGATCAGACCTATTAACCCCCTGACAATGGTGTACTGTCACAATACTCTAAGCGCACTGTGCGGTGAGGGCGGTTGACTGCCACAGCACTTCAGCGCCGACGTGCCCGGGCCACAGACAACCTACGTCATTCACATGTCTTTGGCTCAGCTGTGGTGAAGCACTAATAGATTTCAGCGCTACGTAGGAATCGTCATGGCGTGTAAAAATCTCATTACCTCCGACGAGATTATGCAGATGTTGATGGAGAGTGATACTGAAGAATCGCTATATTCTTCAACAGAGATAGATTCGGAAAAAGATCCTTTTGTGAATATTTCACGATCCATTCAAGCTAATTCTCAGTCTTCAAAATCTGTAATTACTACTGCAGCGTCTTCGAAGCCTGGAAGACATATGTCTACAGCTACGTTGTGCTCGTCATCCTCTGACGAAGCAGCACAAGCCAATAGGGAAGACGCAAAGGAAATGAAAATATAAATCCAAAGAAGGGTTCATCTGATGGACCCTTATCAGGTATGACAGCTCAGATAAATGCAACTGAAAGCCGTCTGTGTTTCTGTAGACTGTTAGTAAATTCAGAAACATTTGAAAATATTTGACAGGAAAAAAATCAATGCACATATCTGTTAGCCAATAATGAAACAGTGGTAAACTACAGAATAAACAAGTTGAGTGATACAAACGTCTCTGAAAATTTAGTTTTTACTGCAGCTCTTTTCTCACGGCAAGAGTAAAACTGTTAAAACTGAGTGAATACTGATGAAAGCATGTATGTTTTTGGAAATACGAGGACACTCTGAAAAGTAACGCCTACGAAATTTTTATATATGAAAAACCTCAAAGCCTATTAAATAAAACAAGTGTTATTACCATTCTAAATTTTTATTGCTCATGGCTACATATTTGCAGCCCTCGGCCACTACAGCGCTCCGTATTGTAGCCTGTAACATGTCGTCGTGTAACGTAACTACGTCGGTACGGAAGAAACAGCGCGTTGTAATCAAGTTTCGAATTCGAAGAGTTCGCCCATATTTGGAGCACCCCCCCCCCCCCCCTTCAGCATGACAATGTCAGACCACACACGACCTCTGCGACACCTGCAACAATCCGACGCAATGGGTTCAGTATCATCGATAATTCTCAGTACAATCCCAAATAGGCACCGTCAGATTTGTATCTGTTTCCACCCTTTGTTATTCGAAGAACGCCTGAAACAAAACCAATGGATCCAAGGAAATTTTTGTGTAATTCGCTATCGGGAGACAAATTATACAGGGTGTTACAAAAAGATACGGCCAAACTTTCAGGAAACATTCCTCACACACAAATAAAGAAAAGATGTTATGTGGACATGTGTCCGGAAACGCTTAATTTTCATGTTAGAGCTCATTTTAGTTTCGTCAGTATGTACTGTACTTCTTCGATTCACCGCCATGATTTCATACGGGATACCCTATCTGTGCTGCTAGAACATGTGCCTTTACAAGTACGACACAACATGTGGTACATGCACGATGGAGCTCCTGCACATTTCAGTTGAAGTGTTCGTACGCTTCTCAGCAACAGATTCGGTGACCGATGGATTGGTAGAGGCGGACCAATTCCATAGCCTCCACGCTCACGTGACCTCAAACCTCTTGACTTTCATTTATAGGGGCATTTGGAAGCTCTTGTCTACGCAACCCCGGTACCAAATGTAGAGACTCTTCGTGCTCGTATTGTGGACGGCTGTGATACAATACGCCATTCTCCAGGGCTGCATCAGCGCATCGGGGATTCCATGCGACGGAGGGTGGATGCATGTATCCTCGCTAACGGAGGACATTTTGAACATTTCCTGTAACAAAATGAGCTCTAACATGGAAAGTAAGAGTATCCGGACACATGTGCACATATTTTCTTTCTTTGTGTGTGTGGAATGTTTCCTGAAAGTTTGGCCGTACCTTTTTGTAACACCATGTATACTAGATTTTATCCTTTATGTTGATGCATAAATAGACACTTATACCCATAATACGGGAGAATCGTGAAACAGAGTTCCCACATTACTCCGCCACGTCTGGTTAAAGGACGTACTTTGACCGTCGATGGTTGGTATACAAGTACTGATCTGTCATGTTAGCTCTATGATAGAGCAATAAACGCATGTGGCGAGAAAATGCCACTAAATCAAGAATAAGATTCCGATTTAGGAAAACTAATCGTTCTGAAATGGCATGAGAGGGAGGAATTTCCTATGTTGATGACATTTTACAAATCTGAAATGATCGTAACCCAGAAACTTAATCGGGAGACTGGTGGCCTGAAACTGAAACCGAGTCTGGTAGTTCCTTATAACAGATCTGTAGTACTAGTCGCCAAGCTCATCAGAAAAGTGGAATGTACGTGGAAGTCTAAGTGGTACAGGATAAGGTTCTTCCGTATTTCTGAGTGGATGATGTTCAAAACATTTTGCCTACTCTGGAAGTATTTGACGAAAAGGAAGTACGAATCATTTAATCTGAATGTAATTAGTGAAATTTTCGTAACCATTGGAGAGACTGCATGAATCTCTTACAACTGCAAACCCGTTTTTATGTGAATTCAATAAAATACACCGAGCATGAACGTAAACTGTGTAAATATTGTCAAGAACTGCTGATAACTCACGCAGTGCTCGTCAAAAGCTCGGAATAAAAGACTCTAAGAAATTTTGTTGGCATCGGGGAGCATTCTGCAGCCAAGAGTTCCATTTCAATAAATGAAGTTAAGTTTTTACTGAATAGTTAATAAAGCTACGAAAAGATGCCACTTATTAGTTTTTAGGACTCTTGGTTAAGGTGAAATTAGATCGCCAATATCTTTAAACTGCCACTACGAATTTGATCAGCAGCGTCTTGCGTAGGTCTCACTGTCACTTTCACACCGTAAACAATATGACGCACTCTGACAACAATCATTTTAAGTCACTTCCTTCTCCGAATATTCTTTAAATATGCATAATTTGCAGTCTTTAAGCAAACTTTAGCGTAAGTTGTCTCTAGCAAACCAAGAAACGTTGAACGTCTAGTTTACCGTACAGGAAGCAAACTGCTTCACTTTCTACTATGTATTAAAATGGAAGTTTTATAGGACAGCAGTTTCAATTCGGAAAACCGCGCAGTACGTGAACCGGTCAGTGAAGCTGAGAGTCACTTGTCAAACATGTACTTAAAGAGAAAGAGCGAGTTGACCGTGTTGAAGCGAACATGGACGAAACCATAGGAAAGGCCACTGCTCGATCATGACTGCTAAATAATTTCTAAGAGTTTCCGTTCTGGTACCTTCATTCAATAATTCCAGACGAGTGTTTTGCTTCCGCTTCGATCGACGATGTGGTTATCTTTCGCGGAAGGATGTAAGGTACGGCACGCGAAGAAGCGCGCTCTTCCGACTTCCGCCGCGAAGGGAGGGCACAAATTTTCGTCAACTGCCTCAGATACGGTGCGAAAAGTTTCTGCCGTTTGACTGCCGCGTTAAAAAGTAAGCAGCAGAATTTCATCCCTAGAGGCGGAAGCACGTACGTTCAGGCTAGGTATTTTCTGTAATTATGAACAGCATCGTACACAGTTGCCTGTTCAGAAATACAGTAACTGTATCTGGTACTCTCTGCGGAAATTTTAAACCTAATTTGCTGAGTTTCCTTCCCTGTCCTCCATCTAGGGTCTCATTTAAGTATACGGAAGCAAAAAAATTGAGTACGACCTACAAGGATTTCTTGCTTAATTGAATGAGGCTGTGTGATGAAATCGACTGTGGTATCCTTCAAGGAAGCAATATAGCTTTTCTCCAAGTCTAAGGAGATTTTGTGAGCCACAGAAACCCTCACTCAGGATTCGCGGACGCACTTCGTTAGTACCTAGTTTCTTGGAAACATTCCACTTAAATGAAATAAATAGCGGTCAACAAAACTGACTTTTATTTATTTCTGAACGACTTGGAAGTAGGACGCTTCGAACACAGCAAACAATGATTTCTCTTATATGCGAAAATAGTGAAATTGTGTAGGATCACCAGCTAGTTTAACTCTCCTCAAAGTGAGAGCTACGAACTGCTCCTCCAACGAGACTGTAAGGTGTCAGGTAAATCCAACACCTTCCATGAAAACCCTGACATAATAAGCAAATCTACTAGTATGTCACATAGCTCCGAATAAATCGTGACATTAAATTAACCAAAGTAATACAAGTAACGAGTGAGCAAATGGAATGCCACAGACTAACACAAGAATGCCTAAATGCATGTCGTACCTTCCCACCGTGAGGCAGACGCAGTTCTGAGGGGAGAAACGAGGACAGAAGCCGAGAGCAGAACCGTGTTAAGCTAGAAGGCCCTACGATAACGGACGGACTGGACACCCACGTCGGCAGCCTACCTCTAAGTCTACCACCCGAACGTTTTAGCGTGAGACTTTTTCGCGTGTCTGTTACATTAGGATCACTCCCCAGCCCATGTTAAAAGATAGAGCCCTCCAGAAGAGCAGTATAGATCTTACGATAACGCTAAAAGGGCCACACTAGCTGCAGGTTTTAGCGTGAGACTTTTTAGCGTCTCTGTTACGTTGCAGACTTTAAAAACATTGCCCCACCACGAAAAGTATAACGTTTCTCATTGGATAGACAGAATTTTTGTAGGCGGAGGTTAAGGTTAACATTGAGACCCTGATTGGTCAGATTAAAACACAGCCAAATAGTTTTTTTAAACCAACTTCGGTAAATTGTAGTAAGGAGAAGTTAGAGGAGAGTGAGTTCCGAGACGGCGAGCTGGATGGCTGGTGCGCCGGCCGCTGTCGCCCTGACGCTGCCGAAACACCGACAAGGTAATGAACGCACGCGATGCCGCATTTTTGAGCGCATAAGGCTTCACTCAGAACTGCAGAAGACTCATCTGTTACACCCCTTTTTTGTGTAATACTAGTGTCGATCGAAAATTAAAACTCATGGTGTTCACATTTGCCACTTGAAGAACAGATCTGAAACGCGATGATTTTTCTTTTATATAGTTATTGAGAAGCCACATCAGCCACTGTAATTTACGACAAGTTAGATAAGTAATTAAAGATAATTGAGGGTCACTGTAGACCATTTTGATAGTTTTCTCTTTTGTGAAACTTAAATTAAACCTAGATTATACATGTGATATGGCATAGGACATCCTTCGATCGATTGTAGAACTTGGAAACCCATTCAGGGAATATTCGTTCACATTTTTGTTGAACGCAGTTGGTTTTTACCATTCTGTATTAAAACATTCTCCTTTTATCAATCGTGCAATTTATAAATGATGTTTTGTGAGTAGAATAAAATTTCCAATGCTAAACTTAACTGCTTTTTCGACGTTATTTTACCAGCTAACTAAAAATAGGAAAGCCTTGAACCCTTTCCACTATATTTAGTTAGTATTAAGATTCTTTTACAGGGAGTGCAGTGGAGTTGACGCTGAGATCATTTAATATTTGGTTAGAACAAACAGACACCACCATGAATGTTTAGAAGACAATAGAATTCGCTGAAAACATTTATGGGCAGGTATACTGCATCATAAGCGGCGGCAGGAAGGGCATCCGGCCAACCCTTCAAATACACCAAGCCAATTCCGACTGTAACCATGCCGACACTGCGAAAACTGCGGGACACAGCCAAAGACAAAGAAGAAGAAGTAGTACTAGTATACTGCATCATAACTACATATGTTTCAGCAGGTCCTGTAAGTTTCCATACATCAAACTTATTTTGAAGCATTCTCATGAAACAGCAAAACTTTATCTAAAAGGCCACTTTTCTTTTACTTAATACACATACGAAAAAAAGTTTTGCATCTACCCGGCTCCCAGAACTCCTGAAGTTAGACGTTGACTGTGGATATCGTATCACAGACACAGCCCCTTTGACTGTTCAGAGATGTCACTAAACCCGCCCAAAGATGTAAACAACCGTGCATGAGCAGCGGCTATTAGACGGAGGGGGTCCGACAGCTGATCAGTTCCAGTCATTCCACCAAGAAGGAGGTACATGGCTCGTGTCGTCTGTAGTTCAACCATGCCTAGACGGTCAATACTGCGGTTCGATCGCGTCCGCTTTGTTACTTTGCGCCAGGAAGTGCTCTCAACAAGGGAAATGTCCAGGCGCCTAGGAGTGAAACAAAGCGATATTGTTCGGACATGGAGGAGATACAGAGAGACAGGTACTGTCGATGACGTGCCTAGCACAGGCCGATCATTGGCTACTGCTGCAGTGGATGACCGCTACCTACGGATTTTGGCTCGCAGGAACAGTGACAGCAACGCCACCATGTCGAATAATGCTTTTCGTGCAGCCACAGACGTCGTGCTACGACTCAAACTGTGCACAATAGGCTGCTTGATGCGCAACTTCACTCCCGAAGTCCATGCCGAGGTCCATCTTTACAACCACGACACCATGCATTGCGATACAGATGGGCCCAACACCATGTCGAATGGACTGCTCACGATTGGCATTACGTTCTCTTCACCGATGAGTGTCGCATATGGCTTCAACCAGACAATCGTCGGAGACTTGTTCGGAGGCAATCCGGTCAGAGTGAACCCCTTAGACACACTGTCCAGCGAGTGCAGCAAGGTGGAGGTTCCCAGATGTTTTGGGGTGGCACTATGTGGGGCCGACGTACGCTGCTGGTGGTCATGGAAGGCGCCGTAACGGCTGTATGATACGTGAATGCCATCCTCCGACCCATAGTGCAACCATATCGGCAGCATATTGGCGACGGATTCGTCTTCATGTACGACAATTCGTGCCCCCATCGTGCACATTTTGTGAATTACTTCCTTCAGGATAACGACATCTCTCGACTAGAGTGGCCAGTATGTTCTCCAGACATGAACCCTATCGAACATGCCTGGGGTAATCGTCGGAGACTTGTTTGGAGGCAACCTGGTCAGAGTGAACGCCTGAGACACACTGCCCAGCGAGTGCAGCAAGGTGGAGGTTCCCTAATGTTTTGGGATGGCATTATGTGGGGCCGACGTACGCTGCTGGTGGTCATGGAAGGCGCCGTAACGGTTGTACGACACGTGAATGCCATCCTCCGACCGATAGTGCAACCATATCGGCAGCATATTGGCGACGGATTCGTCTTCATGGACGACCATTCGTGCCACCATCGTGCACATTTTGTGAATTACTTCCTTCAGGATAGCGACATCACTCGGCTAGAGTGGCCAATATGTTTTCCAGACATGAAACCTATCGAACATGCGTGGGGTAGAATGAAAAGTGCTGTTTATGGACGACGTGAACCACTAACCACTCTGTGGGACCTACGCCGAATCACCGTTGAGGAGTGGGACAGTGTGGACCAACACTGGCTCGATGAACGTATGGATAGAATTCCACGACGAATACAGGCATGCATCAGTGCATGAGGACGCGCTATTGGGCATTAGAGTTACCGATGCATAGAGCAGTCTGGACCACCACCACTGAAGGTCTCGCTGTGTGATGCTACAACATTCAATGTCTGGTTTTCACGAGTAATGGAAAGGGTGAAAATGATATTTATGTTGATCTCTATTCCAATTTTCTGTACAGGGTCCGGAACTCTCAGACACAAGGTGATGCAAATGCTTTTTTGATGTGTGTATTACGAATCTTCCTTATTACCTGACGAAATAATACTTGGACTTCCCAACAATGCCGCGATGACCATTCGATTTGGCGCGCGATGTTAGGGCGACTCGCACAGGTACTCAGAGCGGGCTCGTTGCTTGGCCACAACACTCTGTCAAGAGAAGGTACTGCCTGTGTGGCGCGTTTTATGGTAGCCAAGTCTGACTTCCGACCTTCCCTTCTCCGTTTTTCAACGCACGTTCTCAAGGGGAACGTAGAAATTTAACTCCTACTGTTATTTCAAGAACGCACAGTTCTTTTATTTTTTGTGCCTTTACAGAAGAGATGAGGTGCGAGAGCTCAATGAACTGAGCGCCAGATCACAAGCTTTGATTATACTGAAATTTCCTTCACGGTTTATCAGGTTTTCCAGCAGCCTTATCGCAGCAGATTCCGTAATTACGCTGTCCTAGAAACTTAGAGCCTGCACCACGTTCCTGGTCTTGTAGCTCATTTCATGGTTGTATTTCAGGTAGTGTTCGGCGACAGCTGATTTCCTTGGGTGCATTAGACGGGGTGCATCGAAAATGTTCCTTACACCTCCCCTAGACTGTCGGGATAACTTCTCACCCCTACGACATGCTACATCGTTACGGTTTCCAAAATATTTGTTTGGAGACCATAGTCTTGTTTACGAGTACAACACAGATCTTTTATCTTTGTTGGCGGGTGTGAAGTACTGTGGATGACGTGTTTCTATAGAAATCCAACGATTTTTCCAGATATTAGGTTCACCCAGGAAAGGTAATCCTCCCGGTGTGATGTTATTTGCACTCTGTCTGATATCTTCCATAGGCATTGCTGCAACACTCGGTCGATCTGAAGATTTAAGAACTCTTTCCTGTGGAATACTCTGAAGTTGTCACATTGTATCGGAGAGGCTCTCTTACACAGCGGGTTGGCGCTATGGATCACAGTCCTCAGCGCAGTAACTGTTTGTGGCGGATGAGAAAGCGTGAGATGTGAATGAAGAGAACGGTGTGTATGTTTTTCAATACACGCTGTGGTTAAGGGATCGTCCAGTGTCCCCTTAGCTAATGCTCTGAGAAAAGTAACTCGCGCACAGGATGACAAAGAGAGTTTGGGGGTTAGAAGAAATCGTAATATTTCAATTTAGTCTGGACATAACACAAATGTCCCGTCTGCTTATAGGCAGGAAGTTGTTTGCTAGAATTTAGGGGATCCCATTGGCTTTGCGCAAAAATTTTCCCTGTATAGCATCACCACGCCATGTAAACCGGATTAGTCACCGCCAGAGTCAGGACTTCAATGGGACACTTAAGGACACGCGACCAGGGGATATTTCTGACCTCTAGGA
The DNA here is from genome assembly GCF_023897955.1 of Schistocerca gregaria. Taxonomy (NCBI): domain Eukaryota; kingdom Metazoa; phylum Arthropoda; class Insecta; order Orthoptera; family Acrididae; genus Schistocerca; species Schistocerca gregaria. The sequence continues at coordinate 566,331,747 of NC_064931.1, forward strand.
ACAGAATCCGCTATATTAAGCCATGCATGGGGATTCAGTGTGCATTCTTTATTCCTATGCGAGATTATCATACCTCGCACTGACGCTCCGTATGCCACTGCCAATGGACACCAAGCATAGTAAATCCCACCACCGACCCATGCCCGTTTGACAGAATATCCAGAATTTATATAACCCTATCACCTGTCACAATGTTTCCAGGGCACATTTTACTTTTCTCACCAACACCGACCCAACGGTTTCACGACGTCGTGCTCAAGACTTCAATAAAATCATTACGGAAGTGATCTGAAACGTCACCTTTTTGATTGATAAGTCCATACTTTATGTCTCTAACTGCAACATGAATAAGTTTTGCAGAAATTCCACACAAACTCTGTTACGCGAAGAAAAAGGCACCATAGACTGAGAGCTGTGGGATTGCACATAATACATCTTTTTTCCAGTGCTAAATATGCTGCACGATAGTGTAGCGCGTTGCTATGCTTTAGACTTGCAGATTGTATCTTTTTACTGAACTATACACAAAAGATGTTGTTTTACCAGCTCACTGAAGTTACTCACGAAAAGCATAATCATTCGTATTCTACTTCATGCATGTTCAAATGGCTCTGAGCACTATGGGACTTAACTACTGTGGTCATCAGTCCCCTAGAACTTAGAACTACTTAAACCTAACTAACCTAAGGACATCACACACATCCATGCCCGAGGCAGGATTCGAACCTGCGACCGTAGCGGTCACGCGGTTCCAGACTGAAGCGCCCAGAACCGCACGGCCACACTGGCCGGCTTTCATGCATGTACCCAAATCAACTCCCTTTTTCAGCAGGTGCTATACCAGTTGCAAGATATAATGTATCTGCTTCATTTGTTTTCATAATGTCTTCCAAAAGGGTAGTTACGGAATATTCAGTTTTTTGCTTGCTCAGTGTTACGTAGAAGATTCGCCCCCGTGCGCTCAACCGTTTTTTCAGTTACTGTCGGCCGGCTCTTTGACTTCTTGTTAGACATCCAGTGGCTGTAAGCTACGTACTCCATCACTGAATTGAGTTGCCTCTTGATGCAAATCTGTAAAATTTGTAAAACTGTTGTAACATGCTGGTGCGGATGAAATTCAAGCATCTTGTGAGTTTTCACGACATGCTCAGATAGCACCCTGACTGGCGAGGCAGAGAAGTGAACCAGGCCCAGATTGAATCCGCGCGATGCATTAACAACCGTGGGCTGGTACACCGCCCGCCTGATTGTGGTTTTAAGTCGGTTTCCCACGCTGGTTTAGGCAAATGCTGAATAGGTCCCCAAATTCCCCTTCACACAGAGATGGCACACACGACTGTCCACTCATACGTTACCTCGACATCTATGGAATCAGGAAGGGCATGCGGCTACGAAGTGGAATAATAAAATAAAATTTGCCAAATACTGAAAAACGAGACCCCGTGCTACACGAGACAAACGCTGGGTGAAAGGAAGTAAGCTTTCTCAACACCTGTCGCCATCTTTGCTAAATGTTGGGTTCTTGTGGGAGCAAGCGGAAACTGTTGCTACATCATAAAAAAATTTCTATTTTCTCGGTAAGACTGCAAAGTTCCGTAAAGCTGCCTTACACTGTTCACAGTTAACACTGTTGCTTCAATACGTTTTCAACACCTTTCGCATTATCGTTTTCCGAAAAGTATCATCCAATCTTTCACTTTGATCTGTATCACACTCTTCCTTAGACAGTACTTCAGCACTTACCGCCGACAGCATCTTTCACTACCTGACATTTATTCGCTCGCTGTTTTTTATCCATCAGTATTCCTGTCTTTCTATGCAGAAAGTTACCAGTAATTTTTAAAAACATAACCTATGCGATCATTCTGTTGCTTTTCTGGTTTCGATGCAGTACAATACACAGTAAATTATGTTTCACGTTCCTGAAACTTGTTTTCGTTTTTAAATTGTTATTAAAATATTTGCGTGTGTATTAAACCATTCTACTTTGTACGTTTCTAATTATACAATACTTTACTCTCGATAATTTTTCCTTCTGCATTAACAAGTATGACAGTAGTGTAGTGAGGTTTACGAGCTTTGTAATTTATTCCACTGTTGTGGAGACGTCTACAAAGTGTGGTTTCCGTCCTGCCTTGCACCTGTGCGCGATTCCAATTACGCAGAAGTGGCGACAGCGGCTAGGGCTTCTGGCGGAACAGTGGCCGTTATCACTTCTACGTACACAACCGTTGATGCTACGCATCTACGCGCGTCTCGTGGCTCTTACCGGAGATCGCAGTTACTCTGAGAACAACTGTAGCTTTAAAATGATATTTACAATTCTGTAAGACGGAAATAAATGGAAGTGTTCTTGTTTCTCGAAAACATTCAATAAAGTTCAGCTAGCGCGAAGCAAACTGAATGTCATCCAACCTATAACAAATGTTGATATTCACAGCAGCAGTCTCGCAGGCTCTGTACCAGAATTTCTTTTTTATCTGTTGTGCATAATGCAGCTGCTCCTGTAACAGTGCGTGAGAGCTTTCGCAGAAGTTTTATCACACGAAAATTCTTGTGTAGTGCAAAATATCTTCCTCTTTTTCTTGTGTTTTTCCCTACATCGACGCAGGTCGGCATGATTAGTAACGGATTTGCCATAGTTAATTTAAGGAATGGCCAGATAATCTTCCTGTTGCCACCCTGTACGTGTCCGGAAGGGGACATATGTACCACAACTGCTTGTGTATAGTGTTATTCCTGTGTAAGTGAGCGAAAGTTTTGTAATTGTTTGCGATTCGTGTAACTGAGGCGTATCTTTGGTATTTTCCCAGTATTCGCCTAATGGGATGTGGAAAACCGCCTAAAAATTGCATCCGGGCTCGTCTGCGCACTGCCCTTCTTTCTTAATTCAAAAATGGTTCAAATGGCTCTGAGCACTATGGGACTTAACTACTGTGGTCATCAGTCCCCTAGAACTTAGAACTACTTAAACCTAACTAACCTAAGGACATCACACACATCCATGCCCGAGGCAGGATTCGAACCTGCGACCGTAGCAGTCGCGCGGTTCCGGACTGCGCGCCTAGAACCGCTAGACCACCGCGGCCGGCTTTCTTAATTCGCCAGATGGATTCCATCCGGGGGCGGCGCAGCTGCATAACTCCCTGTCTTGGAAGTGGCACTTTAACGTTCACAGCTATAGTGATAGGTTGTATAACGAAGACGATAGAACATATTGAATACCTGACAAGTGAAACCATGTAAAAGATTTTCTCGCTATGACGCCATTTACAACTCTGTAAGTCGAGAATCAACGGAAGTGTTCTTGTTTCCCGAAAACATTCAATAAAGTTCACCTAGCGCGAAGCAAACTGAATGTCATTCAACCTACAACAAATCTGGGCTGGCTTGCACACCACCCTTCTTCGTTAATCCGCCAGATGTATTCCATCCGTGGTCGGCGCACCTGCGCACCTCCCTGTACTGGAAGTGGTGCTTTAACGTTCACAGCTATTCTGATAGGTTGTGTAACGAAGACGATAGAAGAGACTGACTCTACCTGACAAGTAAACCAAATAACAGATTTTCTCACCATGACGCCATCAAATAAATGTAATGTAATTTACACAAATAGCATTAAAATCAACTAATAACGGCAGTCCCAGTTGTCTTTGAAAATATCGCTACCCATAACGTAAACATACGCTGTAGGTAAAATAAAAGTCTCGCAAGTGCCTCAAGATAGGCAAGCCAATTTACATCATCCTCTGAATGGTTACCTACCTTAAGGTGCACTAACTACTTTTATTTTGCGTTCCCTTTAGTACCAAGCGCCAACGGCCCTGCGGCATTGGTAACATCGGTTCCCGTCAGATCACCGAAGTCAGGTGCTATCGGGCTTGGCTAGGAATTGGATGGGTGACTGTCCGGGTCCGCCGAGCGCGTTTGCCAAGCGGAATGAACCCAGACCTTGTGAGACCAACTGAGGGGCTACGTAACTGCGAAGTAGCGGCTTCCGGTCACGAAAACTGACGGGAGACTGGTGTGCTGACCGTATGCCGGCCCATATCCGCATCTAGTGACGCCTATCAGCTGAGGATAACACGGTAGTCGGTCGGTAGCCGTTGGGTGATTCCATGTTGATGTTACAAACTTTCAGAGATGATGGAGAAGGATAAGTATATCAGTTTGAGTTAAGGTTCAAAAATGGCTCTGAGCACTATGGGACTCAACTGCTGTGGTCATCAGTCCCCTAGAACTTAGAACTACTTAAACCTAACTAACCTAAGGACATCACACACATCCATGCCCGAGGCAGGATTCGAACCTGCGACCGTAGCAGTCGCACGGTTCCGGACTGCGCGCCTAGAACGGCGAGACCACCGCGGCCGGCTTGAGTTAAGGGACCATGGCCCTGAATTTGACACATTTACAGTTCTCCATCGCATCTGAACGTTTGTAACATCATCACGGAATTACCCCGTATAGCAGTGTTGGTTCTGTCACTGTGTAATTATTTTTTCTATAATCTAATATTCAGAATATAAATACTGTAAGATACATAAGCACCGTAAAGCAAATAAGCCCATAGAGTCAGCTCAGTGTGTTTTGCTGTGTTGGTTCTCATCCCTGGTACTGCTAGTGATTTTCTTTAGATATGAATACTGTAGTGGGGTCTTAGAGGGTCAAATGAGGTGCTAGGTGATTACTTTAAGTACACAGTGCTACACAATTACAGGATCACGGTTTCGAAACCCCGTAACCGTCTTCCATTGCGACGTAGAACTGTGCAATTTGGCTCAAAGGTGCCTACAACATTCCTCTGTAATAGCGCAAAAGCGTGGCGCCCAGCGATATCACCCTCGGGCTCGGCGACGCTTGAGATAGGAAGGCATCGTAAAAGACGCCAGAGTTCATCTGCTCATGTGACGTGCAAGGTGGGAGAATGATGTCAATTGACACCAAATCTCACCACCATTCTAAACATCGCTACTGTGGAAGTACCACACGATGGGAATTTCATCTTACCCCACATAACATCCCTTCTTTTGACGCCTCTGCGATGGTCATAACTGCAACGCCGAATGTAGAAATCACGCGGTTTTCTTATGTGTAGCCGGGGAAAACATTTCAGAGACACCGCCGCTCAGAATTGCCATAAAAAGGCCTCACGAAGTGACATGAAGGGTGTCAATGAAATAACCCCTTCCCTTTGGAACGTTGATTTCCACACATTTCATGGTCGAAAACAACAATCCGCAGTGCAATGTTGACCCCTGGACGATTCAATCCTTCTCTCAAGATATCGTAAGACTGGTATCCCACGGAACGTGATATGAACGCTTTGAAGTTTAGCACAAGCACAAAATTTCTGTGGTTGGCTCTTCTGGAATGGTTACGCCCAATTCCTCTACCCAAACTTTTCCAACTAAAATGCTACTGTTTCTGTAACGATGGGTTCGCTGTGCACGAGACAAAAGTTTTTAACTTCCCCACTTCCTTTCATCTTCACTGCTTCCCTTCCTCCCAACTACCTATCCTTCCCACTAAACTAGGAAGAAGTATTCGGTAAATATTCAAAACCAAAATCTGAGACAGAATATACAATAGCTGTACTGCTTATCTGGGAGTACGCATTAGGAGTGATTTAAAATGGAATGATCATATAAAGTTGATCGTTGGTAAAGCAGATGCCAGACTGAGATTAATTGGAAGAATCCTAAGGCAATGCAATCCGAAAACAAAGGAAGTAGGTTACAGTACGCTTGTTCGCCCACTGCTTGAATACTGCTCAGCAGTGTGGGATCTATACCAGATGGGGTTGATGGAGGAAATAGAGAAGATCCAACGGAGAGCAGCGCGCTTCGTTACAGGATCATTTAGTAATCGCGAAAGCGTTACGGAGATGATAGATGAACTCCAGTGGAAGGCTCTGCAGGAGAGACGCTCAATAGCTCGGTAGGGGCTTTTGTTGAAGTTTCGAGAACATACCTTCACCGAAGAGTCAAGCAGTATGTTGCTCAACAACCTATTTTCAAGACACCTCCGGCACATAGTCATCGTCCCATACTTGTAGGAGACCTTAATCTTTACAAAATAGTGTTTAGGAAAGGGAATTAGAGTTTAGAGAGAATAACTGAAAACTTGGAGTTTTGCAAATGACGCTGTAATTCTGTCATAATAGCAAAGAACTTGGGAGAGCAGTTGAACGGAATTGAAAGTGTCTTGAAAGGAGGATATAAGATGAACATCAACAAAAGCAAAACAAAGGTAGTGGAATATTGTCTAAATAAATCAGGCGATGCCGAAGGAATTAGATTAGGAAATGGGACACTAAAAGCAATAGAAGTGTTTTGCTGTTTGGTCGCTAAACTATGTATGATGGCCGAAGTAGTGACGATATATAATGTAGAATGACAATGACAGGAAAAGCGTTTCTGAGAAATAGAAATTTATCAACATCTAATATATATTTAAGTGTTAGGAAGTATTTTCTGAACGCATTTGTATGGAGCGTAGTCTTCTGCAGAACTGAAACGCGCCAGTAACCAGTTCAGAAAAGAAGAGAAACTTTTGGAATGTGATGCTATGAAGAATATTGAAGATTAGGTAGGTAGATCATGTAACCAATGAGGAGGTATTGAATAGTAATGGGGAGAAAAGAAATTAGTGGAATAACTTGACTGAAAGAAGTAATCAGTTGATAGGACACATTGTGTCAATTTACCACTGGAGAAAAGTGGTGTAAAAAGTGCCGAAGGAGACCAAAAGACGAGCAGAGTAACCAGGTTCAAATGGACGTATATTGCGCAAGTTATTCGGAGTTGCACAGGACAGAGTAGCGTGGAAAACTGCATCAAACCAGTCTTCGGAATGAACAGTACAACAACAATATCTCTGACAATCTGTGAAGAAGACAACGCAAGATGTTCGCTTCAGCGTAAGCAGTGTGTTGAACTTGCACAACTACTTACTGGGGTAGTCAGTTCAGCATAGTGATAAAAATTTTGTATCGATGATTTCACTACAAAAGGATACAAACTTTAACGTCTAATATAGCCTCTTTAGAATCCCTTTATGTGACTACACAGTTTTAGTAGCGAAGAATTCATCGGTAGGACGCAATTTTGTAAAGATAAAGATCTTCTCAAGATATGGGCTATATGCCAGAAGTAACTTAAAATAGGTTTTTGAGGATGAAGAGGTGCAAAGAGGGTAGTGCGTGATGCACTTTCTGTGCACGATGTAAGTGATACAGCTGTTTTAAATTTTGTCTGAGATATTGGTTTCCTAAATTCGCTGAATACTTTCTCTTAGTTGAGTTGTAAGGAAATGTAGTAGGTAGAAAGGGAAACAATGAAGAGAGGAACGAATAAAGAAATTAAAACTTTTGCCTCGTCTACAGTGAAGTCATTATTACAGTCAGAGTACCACCTTCGTTGGAAATGGATGGGAGAAAGAACCTGGCGTAACCATTTCTAAAGAGTCAACGCGTCATTTGCCTAAAAAAAAAATCTAATGAAACTACGAGACACTCAAATCTTCCTTCTCCCGACTGCGAGTGCAATACGTTTACCAGACCCGCCTGGTAATTGCGCAAGTGAGAAACGGGTGTTTAAGATGATTGGCTGTGATGATGAACTGAAGGACTTTTATCTTATACCGTTTAACGTGGAGCTGTTAGCACTTGACCACCGGAAAATATGTTTATTTTCAGCTAGACGCAAGCTGTTTCATTAACTTAGGAGAATTAACGGAGCGCTAACACACATCCGACGTATTCCAGTTTTGAGGACCGAAAACTTCGGAATAAGAAGTTATAAGGGTGGAAACCTCAGGGCTGTGTACGAAACGTGCTTATAACAATAACAGTTTTCAATATTGACTAATATTTTTCTATGGAAGGAGAAGAAGGAAAAGGGACTGTGTGTGACACACACATGCTACATAAATTGTCGGTATGACTCTATTCGGTGTACAGAACTAGATATAGTAAGTTTTTTTCAAAATTAAGGGAGAGTCCATTTTCTGAGAACCACTTAATAATTCTTTGAAATACACCCTAACAACATCTTCAGCTTCTTTTTCTGGAATGGGATTTATTATAACACTCCTGCCATCTGCAAAAATTACTAGTTCTGCTTGCTGAAAGTTAAGTGAGAAGTCATTCACATGAATAAGGAACAGCAGAGGACCCTAAATTGAACCCTGTGGGACTCCCTTTGTGATAACTCCCCATTCACTAGAATTTACCACCATCCAAACATTATTTGTGTCATTCAGCACAACATTTTGTTTTCTGTTCGTTAAGTATGATTCAAACCAGTTGTGTGTATAGCCTTCAATTCCATAAAACCTGAGTTTTTCTAAGAGTGTGACATGATCCACACAGTCAAATGCCTTGGAAAGATCACAAAAAATACCAACTGGCGAAAATTTGTTATCTAGGGCTTGTACTATTTGGTGGGTAAGTGTGTAGATAGCATTCTCAGTCGAGTAAGCCTTCCGGAATCCGAACTGTGACATGCTGAGTAAATTATTTTCACTTAAATGTGAGACTACTCTTGAATACATAACGTTTTCAAATATTTTAGAAAATGAAGTCAGCAATGAGATTGGTCTATAATTATTTAAGTCACTCTTGTCCCATTTCTTCAAAATTTTCAAATGCGTGTGAAATCTTATGGGACTTAACTTCTAAGGTCATCAGTCCCAAAGCTAACACACTACTTAACCTAAATTATCCTAAGGACAAACACACACACCCATGCCCGAGGGAGGACTCGAACTTCCGCTGGGACTAGCCGCATAATCCATGACTGCAGCGCCTAAGACTGCTCGGCTAATCCCGTGCTCCCATTTCTTATGAAGAGGTTTGACAATTGCGTATTTCAATCTGTCTGGAAAAATTCCCTGTGCCAGCGAAGCCATATATGACTAAGGACTCCACTTGTTAAATTACAACAACACTTCAAAATTTTGTTAGAGACTCCATCAACACCACATGAGCACTTGTTTTCCAGTATATTTATAATTCCCTTAATTTCAGTGGGGGATGTTGGTGCTGTTTCTAAAGGCCAAAAGTCCTGGGGAATGATATTTTTCACATTTTTTTTGCTTCTTCAACTGTACCTATTAACCATATTTTTGCTGTTACATTCAGAAAGTGATTGTTAAAAATACTTGCGGCTTGTGAATTATCACTCACAACATCATCATTCAGCTTTATTGCTATTGTATGCTGTGCACTGTCAGGCTGCCCTGTCTCCCGTTTGACAATGTTCCATATAGCTTTAATCTTACTATCCGCATTATTAACTTCTGTCGCAACACATAAGCTTCATTACTTCTTCATGACTTTCCTTAAAATATGACAGTATCTTTTGTAGTAAGCAAGTAACGTCGAATCCTGACTTATTCTGGCCTGTCCATATATTTCCCTCTTCCTCTTACACGATATTTTAATTCCCTTAGTAATCCATGGCTTACATGACTTTGTAATAGCTTTTTTGGATAACGTTTCAGGAAAACAACTCTCAAATATTCAGACAAATTTACTGTGGAATAAACTGAATTTGGCATCAATATCATTTTCTGTGTATACTTCATCCCCATCTACCTCTTCTAGGCTGCTCTTAAAACTCTGTACCCTGTTCGCATCAATAAGCCTCCCTGCCTTGTATGAACCTGCCTGAAGCCCGTAAGGTGCTATATGTGTTATTTCCATTAACTGTACATCATGATCAGATAGCCCAGTAACAACTGGGTACACATTATTTCTGCCTAAACACTGTCTATGAAAATGTTATCGATAAGTGACCTATAATCCTGCTGCACACGATTGGAAAATTTACAACAGATACTAGATTGAAACAACGACACAAAGATTCTAGCTCATTTTTCCTACCCGTGTCTTTTAAGAAATCTACATTAAAATCACCCCAAACCACAAACTGCTTCTTTTTGTCTGACAGGTAGCTCAATAATACCTCTAGATTTTTCATGAATAGCTGAAAGTTACCTTGAGGGGACATGTAGATTGTTACAATTACTATAGAAGTATATTCCAGTAGCAACTCACAAGTACGTGCTTCAAGGATCTGATCTACACAAAAAGTATTTGTTTCAATATTTTTGTCTTTTATATAAGTAGCAACTCCTCCTTTTTCCATGTTAACTTTGCATGAATAAGATACTAATCTGTAATCCTTTAAATTTAACTTCTCCATCGCTGCGGTTACATAGTGTTAACAGAGACACAAAACATCTATTCCTTCAGAATTTACCCCATTTTCTAGGTATACAAGAAGCTCATCTATCTTATTTTTCAATCCTCTAATGATCTGATGAAATACACAAATTTTATTTCTTTGGGTACTGCTACAGACATTATGACACCGTTTTGTTTTAACCTCTTTCAATGCTTTCTGTAACCTGGGCCTAACCTAAAAAATGTGTCCCTCTGACTCCAGTAATCACAGGTATTTTGTCTTGTGTGCATGTGCTCCCCCCCTTACATTTTCTGCAAGAAGATCAACTAATCTATCCTTCCTCCTCCTGTTCAGGTGCAGATCATGACTAGTGTAACCCCACCTTCCAATTGCATCAACAGGCATAGCAGAGATAAGAGATTTAGTTTCTGCCAACAGTAACCCCCCAAATCTCTGTTAACACGGTTGACAGCCGTATTACTCCAGGGCTGGTTATGGCGCTGCAAAACATCCACAAACCCCACACGAGTGTGAGCTGTTGCTGCTCCTGTTACATCCAGGTCACACCTAATACTATGGTCCTAATTGCTAGCCAGGCTGTTTCCTGCTCCTCCTACTATAAGACCATGGTCCTCACCTTCAAAATCTTTGCACAAGGCCCTTAGGTTTTCTGTAACCTGGTTAAGCTTAGCACTAGGTTTCACAATGCTTGTGCCATGGTGCTCGACTCCTAGCCTATCCTGTAGCAACTAGCCTACACCTCTCCCATGACAGCTACATAACAGCAGGACTCTTTCTGCTTGACTTTACTCCCGGCCTAGCATTACAATTGTTACTGGGAGTCCGCTGCACCCTACTTTGCTCAAAAACTGTTTGAGGCTCTTCTACTTCAGGTAAAAAATCAAACTGATTGCTGACTAAAATCTGGGGCTCTCTCCTTCTGACTACGACTTTTCCTTGTTCCCAGCTGCCATTGTCTCTTACCCACTTCAACCTGTCTTATTCGAAGTATACCATTTCTAGTTAAGCATGAAGTGCACAAATCTTTTTTCCTTGTTCCACGATTTTCTTGTCACGGCTACATAATTTACAACTCCATTGGCGAGCCTCATCTGGCACTGTAACAGCTTTCCCGCTACGATCACCCCTGTGAAACACCAACCCACAATCCTGATATTTCACTCCTGTGCTCACTAATCTACGACAACATTCACATTTGTCACACATGACGGCAGTTAAAGAACACAAATTACACTACAAACAAACAACACAAATACAAACAATACAAATTACACTACAAACAATTCCGCTATACCAATTAATAATTAGTAGAAAGTAACTTAGCTTCCGGTGAGATGAGCAGAGAACTTCTGGACGTCAGGGGAATCTAGCAGCAGGCGAATGTAGACAGAGCGAAGTTAATTGATGGCGTAGGTTATAGTGGCGGAAATCACGAAACGAGTAAGAAACTGAGGGGCCACGATATTTTCTAACGGTAGATTTGAACAGGCGCTATCACTGAATCATGTATAAATACTCTAATGGAAGCAGAAACACCAGTTAACGAGTTTACTGCACAATATGGAAAATTAACCGTACGGAAGTATAGAAACACACAAAACACGAACCGAATGCAAACTATACACGCACCATACTCTTCACAATAAAGCTACACAGAAACTACCCGGAAATTAATGAACTTACTGGGGTCGATAACGAAAACAAACCCACGCCAGCGGATTGCACATTTCACGAAAACTACGCAAGTAAAAGCTAATTTACTTATTTAAGCTACAGTACTGCCGTAATAAATTGTTTTCCCACGACTAAACACCTATATTTACGAGCGCACTGAGTAAACACACACGCCAACGGCTAGCACTTTAGTACAGTTGTGCAAAAAATTGATGTAGCCTATGAACAGGGTTCAGTTAACAGGGTACCTTTCTCCAAGTTTTTGGGTGTTCACATTGATGACGACTTGAACTGGAAGAAGCACATTACTGAGCTTCTCAAACAATTAAGCGCAGTTTCTTTCGCTCTTCGTATAATCGCCAGTCTTGGTAATAAACAGATCAGCCTCCTAACGTACTTTGCATATTTCCACTCAATAATGTCTTACGGAATGGTTTACTGGGGTAACTCACCACTTAGACATGAAGTACTGATTGCACAAAAGAGAGCAGTGAGAATAATTAGTGGTGTTCACCCAAGGACGTCATATAGGCACCTATTCAAGGAATTAGGTATTTTGACTGCACCTTCAGAGTACATATATTCGCTGATGAAATTCGTTATAAATAATCCATCTCAATTCGCGAAGAACAGTGATATTCATACGTACAACACTAGAGGGGAAAATGACCTTTCCTATCCGTTATTGAAGCTGTCAGTTGCTCAAAAAGGAGTACATTATTCAGTAACAAAAATCTTTGATCATTTGCCCTACAACATAAAGTGTCCGGCACGTAGCAAATCAAGTTTTAAATCTACCTTAAATCATTTCTTTTGGACAACTCCTTCTATTCCATGGACGAGTTTCTGTTTCAGAAATGGTAAAAAAAAAAATTGTACCTCTAAATGTAGTTGCATGTGTACAACTAAAAATTTCAGTAATATTAATATTAGGACTATTCATGTGTGTATACATATCTTGTAATCTGACTTGTTCCACACCGTATCGATAAAACAATCGTAAAAATGATCTACGCAACATGACATAACTATACTATACTATACGAGTGTCATTGGTAATAGGACAGGGCGCACGGAGGATGTAGATCAATGAAATTATGTGAAAAGTGAAAACTGCGAATAGGAGCCAGGATTACTGCAGTATATACTTTGCTAATGTGTTACCTGAACAGGTATATAGTTCATGAGCGCGGCAAGGATGGTCTACCGAAAGTCAGACAACCGTCGATTATATGGTAGATCAATGAACAGTGCTTTCTGCGCATCGTGGCCATCCTTAATACTTTCCAAGCAGTTTAAGGGGGTAGTCCTCATTGAAAATTTCATAAAATCGTTTCTTTCCTTAAAATGTTCTTTGGGATGTCTACTTTATTCTAGTACTCATCCCAAGTTCGCGAGAAACTCCGTAACCGGGTTACGACACCATTTGTGAAAAAGGTTCTCCGCGAACCATTCACAGCGGGAAAAAAATTGCCAACACGACGAGTGTGGTAGCATTTTATTTCAACGACGACCTAGCAGACATTATGGAAATTTTGAAAGTGATCTAACTTGAGATCGGAACGGCCTGCTAGAACTTCTGCAAAAGAGTGGACGAAAAGGACATAGAGCGAGCAGATCAGCGAATGACAGAAGCTGCTACAAAGGCCCGCAGGCCAGCATGACCACGAAGAAGATGATGGAAGACCTCCTTTTGGTTCTGGAAGGATTGCTGTATAGACCAGTGATCGCTGACTAGATGCATGTTTAACTTAACTTCAAAAAATGTAACTGAAAACTTTAAATGCGTTTTCTCGAAACCGTAATTTTCAAGTTGGAGGGAAAAATAACTTTAGAATGGTACGTACGGTTTTGATCAGAATTTGATATTGGTTCTCTAGAATGAATTCTCTGTCAGCATACGTAGTGGTTTTGCGATATCTTCAAAAGTCTATTTTCGGCGCACGCTTTTGTCTCGATTTTTTTTTTTGGGGGGGGGGGGGGGTGAGAAAATGACATTCGTTTAAACAAGTCACCATTTTGTTAGAACTTAAAATTTTTCAGTCATTCTTTGTATTCTTGTAAAATATATTGAAAATAACTTTGTTAGACTCCAATAGATAGGCTTCGAAAATTCCCGCCGATGGCCCATGTTCCGACTGCATGGGATTCTTCCCGTGGTGAGCGGTTACAAGGAGTGTCCAACGAGAACACAAAAATGATTTAAAGACGAAAATGTAATTCAAAGAGGATTAACCCTTTACAATACCGAAATACGGTTCTTGGCAAGTTTACGGAAATATATGATAGCCCAATATATCATTAATAGAGATAATTTTTTTATACTGAAAAATTCAAGCAGCTATGATACTTTTAAATGTCTTTGTTTAAGCAACGTAATAATAACTAATGTATAACTGCACTTCAACGCCAAGATCAGCTTCAAATTTTGCAAACTGGCGCGCTACGTACGTAAAATGTTTGTTGATTCCGTCAAATGTTTAACCACAGTATTTAAGCATCGTCATGTCGCGAGACCTATGTACTTCTTTTTCAAGACGTATCACAGACATTAAAAACGAACATCATTCCATTTAACCGCTATCTTTGCTTGTACAAATGATACGAACGTCAACGATACAGTATAACAGCCGTCCCGTTATCTAATACGACAGGCCGAAATCACATTTGTAGAATCTTTAACTTTTTATTAAATAACTGAAATTTAGTTAGCAATATCTTTCACTTCTTAATAAATATTAAATATGTAACGATATTCTGCAGAGTCTTAAGCAGGAAGAATCTGCCGTAAGCCGTGGAGAGAGAGTATTAATGGACACATCAACAAGAATGCCTGGCGTGGAAGTTGTCTAGACATTCCTTTTATGTGACGTGTGCATCAAAAGTAAAGAAAGAATGAAATGTCAGAGAAGAAAGCCGTTATGAGTATATTGGCTGAAGCGTTTTGTTGAAAATCGTGAATTCACCGACGATATAGCACCATGGGAGATGAAACGAGATAAATCGTGAGCAATAAGGCACCGACTCCATAACACCCTGTTAATAAAAAAGGCACGCGCAAGAGGGCAAATTTGAGGAAGGCGCTGACTCTGACATTGACTTGAGCCGTTGGAAGCACGTAAGTCACAGACTGCGCAAGAGTACTGAAAAATCTTCTGAAGGTAGTTCAGGAGAGTAGAGCAGCACCGTCAAGGTCGTTACACATTCAATGTTTGTACTTTAATTTGTGAACGTTCTGGAAGTTTATTGTGCAGTAGTTCCTGATATCTGATAACAACACGAATTTATTAGTAGTGAATACGTAGCATCCAACATTAACTAGTAGTGTAGTAATAGGGAATAATGTCGAACTATGGCCACAAATACGAAATTTGCGAGAACTTATTCACAATAATCATCAGTGATGCTATGACCACGCAGGGAAATAGCGAGGTGGATTTATGAACAGACTAAAAATTTGGTTTACGAACGCCTCGGGGTTATCTCCAGAGATTATGATGCTATTATTATTAACGAGATACTGTATCAGTTAAATATCAGATAGCATTAAGAGTCATTTAATGTTCAGGTTATCTAGAACGCGATATTTGTACAACAAAGCTACGCGGAGATCATAAGTGTTTGGTGAGACTAACTTAGGGATTTGTAGTTCAGTTTAAATCCAAACCTAACTAACCTAAACTAATATATATTTATCTGCAAGTAAAAACAAATTCTAAATTACAGAACTATTAAGCAAAGATGAGATAGAAGTAACAATGAAAGATTTGAGTTTTACATCACATCGGTGACAAACTTACGGGATCAGCAAATTAAAACTTACGTAAGAATCACTTGTGGAAAAGGAGAAACAGATGATATTGTTTACAACAGATATACAACGGAATAGAGCATCAAGTATTACGCATTGCATGAGACTGTAGAAAGATAAAAAAGCGATAGTAGTTAAAGGACAATAAGTTTACTCTTTCATCCTACATTTGACAGTGATTTGTAGTCTGCAGAATGAGAATGTTGGAATACATATAACGTAATGTACAAGTTGATTTTCTTATGGTTATGCTCTGAGAGCAGAAATGAAAGGCTGACTGAGCTACTCAAACAATGCTTTAAAACCAAAGTTACAATAAGCATAAAAACATTCAGGGTGCTAAGACAATGATTAGAAGATATTACAAGTACATGAACATACAAGCTGACGAAGGAGGGTAAAATGATCAATTGGGCGATGAGTGCCGGGTCGAGAGGGTTATTATGAACTTCCCTTGTTCTGTCCTTCACATACGTCCATAAAAATTAGTAAGATTTTTTTTAAGACTATGTATTGCGTTTCTTCACTGAATGCATATGAGGAGACAGTAGCTGACATTTGCGTGTTAAGAGACTAACTGAGTTGCAGACGTACAGTGAATACGTAGAGATTCATATTAGCCTATGACTGGAATTGCCGAACAATTAATGCACTTGAAGCGACTGTCTTTCGAAGAAAGCCACCACTGACCTGCGAAAGATTCATCCCCTTGCGTTTGTGTTCAGGACAGAGACAGCCAAACCTCAGCGTGGTTAAACAATCTCAGATATGAACGGCAGACTTCAAAACTCTGACATACCAAGATTTTGGTTCGGATCAGAATAGCACGCTGATGGATGCAAACTGATTAATTATGCAACGTCTCAAAACTGTATGTAACAGTTATTTATAGAGAACAGTGGGGATTCAGCATTTTTACTTGATATCAAAATAAAATTGACTTTATAACATTGAAAGTACAGGGAAACATATTAAGATAATGAAATGCGCTGAATTATATTATAACTGTTAAGCAACTTCTGCGCTTTCCTCTCTCTCTCTCTCTCTCTCTCTCTCTCTCTCTCTCTCTCTCTCTCTCTCACTTTCTCTCTCTGTCCCCAAGAGACTTGTCTAGAAATGATGACTCACGAAATTCTGTTTCCGCACAATAGCTAAAGCATTAAGACTTGCAAAATTCAGTTACAACGACAAAATGATCTCAGAATATACAAAACTGCGACACTAAAAGACGGTGGTCAAACTGTTGTCTTAATGCGTCTGAAGTAATCATTATAACAATAAAGAGACTGAGAAATCCAAAAGGGGTAATGGAACCCAATTAGGAAAATTACAGAACCAAATTACTCTGAAGAAGGAACATGTAGACTTCGAGTAAATAATGAAATTTACAAAGTAGACCAACATTTATTTGGATATAAAATAATTTCAGTGCTATGATTATTTTAAAAGAATGGAACCAACTAGATAAAATAGTCAAGTTCTGAGACACTCGCAGTAAAGCTAAAATCGAGATAATAAAAAAAGAATGCCTCTGAGCACTATGGGACTTAACTTCTAATATCATCAGTCCCCTAGAACTTAGCACTACTTAAACCTAACTAACCTAAGGACATCACACACATCCATGCCCGAGGCAGTATTCGAACCCGCGACCGTAGCGGTCGCGCAGTCTCAGACTGTAGCGCCTAGAACCGCTCGGCCACTTCGGCCAGCGATGGACGTAAAGTACAGGAATTTTTGCATAAGGTTTTCTTCCCGTATGCATACGAACTTTCGAAAGTTTTCGAAATTGTCGATTAGTTTTACGATAACATTGGTTTGAGTCGTGAGGAAGTCGTCGGTTAAATTTAAGATTTTCCAGATAATGCTGTGTATGCAAAGCTGGGAAACGTCAAGGATACAAACTCTTTAAAGTTGACAATAGCCTCACACATGTTAAAATCTATTTAACGAAACATGTGTTTCTTTTCTCATGATTCAATGCTTCAAAACCCTCGTGGTACGCTTGGCCACCTCGGCCGGCTAATAAAATAAATCCCAGGAATAAAACAAGATCTGAAAGAATCAGGGGTAACATGATAGGAAATACACGATAGAAAAAAGAAGTTTAGGCATAAAATTCACGTCTGGACAGTCAAGCAAACATAAAAATCAAAGAAGATCGAACCGCTTGGCCTGCGGGTAGGAAATTGTGGGAAAACTGAGGTAATATAGGCGCAAAGGAAGGCTAAAACGAAAGCCTGAAATGAGCTCTATTGTACATTACGTAGTCCAGAAAGGCGCAGTTGTGAATAATATGCATACATCAGAGTAAATTCCACGATCCATACTTTGATGTCGTGCAGTTGTCAGTGACCACAATGTAACAATTGTAATGGACCACATTTTGGGGAACGCCTAAGACCACACTTTGGTGAATAGCAACTGGCACTGCAGAGGGCGCGTCGAGACCAAGTCTGCTATCCTTTAGACTAGATATATCAAGGTTTACGGAAAGGCTGACTGAAGACCTCGGGACTCTAATGGCAAATGTTCAGCAACAAAACCGGTAGCGTCAATATCCGTCTCCGAGATCCAGGACACGCAGGTCTGTTCTGAAATTGCTGCGAGCATATCTCTACCAAGGTATAGCGGTGGGCACTAAACTCTTGGGGCCCTTACAGGTTAGTATACCATATATAGGATTGTCGGAGCTGCCGTATAAATTCCAGAGGACGTACGTTTTTTGGTCTGGGTGAGAGAATATTGGAAGTAGTGGTCTGGGAGAGCTCGGGCAATGGTTTCAACAATTCCCAGCAATTTCGGCATTTGCACATTGTCACAAGAAGTTTTAACAATTAAAAACCTCGACTGCTTCTACTACTTTTTTTATTAGGACAGTAAATTGTAGAACTCTAGACTCCAAGGATATGTTATTAGAGCTCAAGGAAGAATAAATAAGATGAAATGCGGTATAGTAGGGTATTAGGAATACAACATAAAACTAAAGACAAAACAGAATAACATCAGGACATGTATTTCACTAAAGAAGAACAGAGTGCGATGGAAATTCAAGTATATGCTTTATTGTCAATCAGAAAATAGAAAACAGTCTTGCAGCTACTGAATGAACCTCAAATAGAACAGCAATAATTCTATGGAAATCGTTCAATTATGTGCTCAAAAGCGACCGCTTTGTAATGAGGCGGTGGAAGAACGCTACGAATAGTTGCAGTAGAAGAAACAAATAAGTAAACAAAGGTCACTTCATAAGGAGGTGTCTTAACGAGAAAGTACAGCACGATACCTCAGGGGAAGAAGTTTGGTGCTATACAAGAACTGACGAAGATAAAATGAAACTAATAAGCAGATAATTTATTTGTGACATGAGAGAAAATGCTCATGGCAAAGACCTGATGAAACTAACATTTAAACTGAGTATTTGGATGGAATGTTACGCTCACTAAAGTGGTTTAAAATTTGAAGTGATCCTAAACTAGTCAGTTAAAAAGTAAAAATAGATGCAAAGAAAGGATCTGTCTCATCAAGCAAGACATCATTAAATGTAGATTATAAGAATTTATCACAAAATTAAATGAAGTAACAAGTTCAGCATTTTAGAATATGAAGATTATACAGACATCGATGAAAAGGGCAAATATTTAACAAAGTTACTTACGGAAACAGCAGAAGATATGGATATGAAGAATCAGAGTAGAGGAAAAGGAAATCTCAAATGCAACGAGGCAGATATTAATGAAAAGGCAAGAGTTTCAAGCAAACGATAGTACACAAAACCTTATTCACCGGACATCCATAGCTAAAAAATTTCATGTTGAGTGAAAAACACCGCTGCAGCTGTATCGCTACTACACTCCTGGAAATTTAAATAAGAACACCGTGAATTCATTGTCCCAGGAAGGCGAAATTTTGACACATTCCTGAGGTCAGATACATCACATGATCACACTGACAGAACCACAGGCACATAGACACAGGCAACAGAGCATGCACAATGTCGGCACTAGTACAGTGTGTATCCACCTTTCGCAGCAATGCAGCCTGCTATTCTCCCATGGAGACGATCGTAGAGATGCTGGATGTAGTCCTGTGGAACGGCTTGCTATGCCATTTCCACCTGGCGCCTCAGTTGGACCAGCGTTCGTGCTGGACGTGCAGACCGCGTGAGACGACGCTTCATCCAGTCCCAAACCTGCTCAATGGGGGACAGATCCGGAGATCTTGCTGGCCAGGGTAGTTGACTTACACCTTCTAGAGCACGTTGGGTGGCACGGGATATACGCGGACGTGCATTGTCCTGTTGGAACAGCAAGTTCCCTTGCCGCTCTAGGAATGGTAGAACGATGGGTTCGATGACGGTTTGGATGTACCGTGCACTATTCAGTGTCCCTTCGACGATCACCAGAGGTGTACGGCCAGTGTAGGAGATCGCTCCCCACACCATGAAGCCGGGTGTTGGCCCTGTGTGCCTCGGTCGTATGCAGTCCCGATTGTGGCGCTCACCTGCACGGCGCCAAACACGCATACGACCATCATTGGCACCAAGGCAGAAGCGACGCTGAAGACGACACGGATCCATTCGTCCCTCCATTCACGCCTGTCGCGACACCACTGGAGGCGGGCTGCACGATGTTGGGGCGTGAGCGGAAGACGGCCTAACGGTGTGCGGGACCATAGCCCAGCTTCATGGAGACGGTTACGAATGGTCCTCGCCGATACCCCAGGAGCAACAGTGTCCCTAATTTGCTGGGAAGTGGCGGTGCGGTCCCCTACGGCACTGCGTAGGATCCTACGGTCTTGGCGTGCATCTGTGCGTCGCTGCGGTCCGGTCCCAGGTCGACGGGCACGTGCACCTTCCGCCGACCACTGGCGACAACATCGATGTACTGTGGAGACCTCACGCCCCACGTGTTGAGCAATTCGGCGGTACGTCCACCCGGCATCCCGCATGCCCACTATACGCCCTCGCTCAAAGTCCGTCAACTGCACATACGGTTCACGTCCACGCTGTCGCGGCATGCTACCAGTATTCAAGACTGCGATGGAGCTCCGTATGCCACGGCAAACTGGCTGACACTGACGGCGGCGGTGCACAAATGCTGCGCAGCTAGCGCCATTCGACGGCCAACACCGCGGTTCCTGGTGTGTCCGCTGTGCCGTGCGTGTGATCATTGCTTGTACAGCCCTCTCACAGTGTCCGGAGCAAGTATGGTGGGTCTGACACACCGGTGTCAATGTGTTCTTTTTTCCATTTCCAGGAGTGTATATTTAAAAACCATGACCGGTTTCGTAACGTTAGTTACATCATCAGATGGGAAGTCCTAAATAGAAAGAAACCGTGAACCAATACCAGGGATTGAGAACCTTGGATAAACAGAACATTGTATCATAACCAAAAGTGGGTGAATGCAAGTAGTATAAAACGTGGCATCTCCAACATGATACTAGAGTACAACTAACATTAAACTTTTCCCCTATTCCTAGAATTTCACTCCATCCTAAAAATCATGCCGCAGCCTATCATAGACTAATGTAGAAAGGGCGCTTATACCCGAAAACTAAAATACGTGCGATGGGGGAGGGGGGGGGGGGGGACAGAAGAAACAGGAAAAACCGGAGAAAACCATACCATGTACTAGAGGATCAGACGAGTACAGGGCAGCGCCAGGGCTGACTGCAAACTAACGCGGAAGCAAATGATGGAACACTAGACAGGTGGAACTTGAGCAGAAGAGTTAAGGCGGTCTAAGAGTGAGAAAAATACTAGGAATCGGGTGCACACAACATTACAAAGTTCCACACATGCAACAGAAAATATAAACTGGATACTATAGCAGATATAAATGGCGTAATGTGGGAAAATATAAAAAATGTTACAACTCTTTGAGATAACCAAAAGGAGAGGGACGCATAAAATATCAAGCCGTAAAAGGACTGAAGGGTGAGAGGACGGGGTGGAGAGGAAGGGGGGGGGGGGGGATAGGAGTCGGAGGGGGAGTAAGCCTTTTAAGTCTCCGGTGGTTTACAGAATTGCGTGTAATGAATGCCCGTGCAAATATATCGGCCAGACGAGTATAACATTTGAGGTCACATTTAGGGAACAATCATCTGGCTCTAGCTCTAACTCAGCTTTGGATAACTATTTCTTTCGAGAACGGTCACTCTATTACCAGTATTTCACCCAACCTTTCATTGTTGAGTAAACAATGTAAGGGCAATTTTCTTGATGTTATAGAACTAGAGATTTACACCCAAGTTGAACTGATACATAAATTGATCTAGCTAATTTTGCCTATCTCAATGGATAACGAGGCCCCTTTCCCTGTCCGTGCATTGCCTCCTTCTTCGTCTATTCCACCCACCCCGTCCCCTCAACATCATTTGATCTTTTTACTGTTTGATACTACATGGGTCCCTCTCCTATCAGATTTTTCAAACGGTATTAACATTTTAATAGTTTCCCCACATTACGCCATTTACGTCTTCCAATTTCCAATATATCCAGTTTATATTTTCTATTGCAAGTATATGACTCTGAAATCTCGTGTACACCCGATTCCTAGTATTTCTCTCGCTCTCAGTGGCAAGTATATGACTCTGAAATCTCGTGTACACCCGAGTCCTAGTATTTCTCTCGCTCTCAGTGCGTCTTACCTCTTCTGCGCATGCGCCGCCTGCCTAGTGGTCCAGTATTTGTCCCCGCTTTAGTTTGCGGTCAGCCGCGATGCTGCCGTGTACTCCACTCGTGTGAACCACTAGTACATGGTATGGTACTCTCCGTTTTTCTCTATTTTCTTCCTTGTAGTTTAACAGTTCACCTATATTCCTTTTTAGTTTCCGGCTATCAGTTCCCCTTCCACATTAGTCAATCATGGACAGCGACATGATTTTTAAAATGGAGTGGAATTCTAGGAAACGAGGGAAAGTTTAATATCAGTTGTACTCCAATATGATGTTGCAGCTGTAACTACAGGTCATTACCAAGTTCTACGTTACTTGTATTCAGACACTTTTGGAAATGATCTGACGTTCTCTTTATTCAAGATTGTCACTTCCTGATATTACTTCATAGCTTTTTTTCTATTTTGGACTTTAACCGACGACGTAACTAACGTTACAAAACCAGTCTTATTTTTAAATAAAGGAACCATGTAGTTGCAGCGGTGTTTTTTATTCAACGAACCATAGTATAAATATGATAAAACAATCTAAGTTAAACAAAAAAGTTCGTAAACGACATCGAGAGGATGTAAGAAGAAACAACGAAAATATGATAAGACACAACTGGAAATAGCAGTAGAACGAAAATAAGAAAAAATTAATATGTGTTGAAGAGACTAAATGTGTCCCATATTTATATGGTAAATGACACCGAAATTATGACAGACGTAAAATTGTGCGAGGATTCCAACACTACATTGAATGTTTGTATAGATCACGGGATGAATCAAAAACAAAGATAGTTAATAACGAAAATGATAAAATTCCGGAAATAATGCAAGATGAGGTATAAAGCCATTCAAGGGACGAAGAATGAAAAGTTGTCTGGGAATCTACATCTACATCCATACTCCGCAAGCCACTTGACGGTGTGTGGCGGAGGGTGGAGGTGTGGAATGATGGTGTTTCAATGGAAATTATTAAAACTACAAGAAAAGAAAAGGATCCTCCAAAAATGCTCAATGATTGCCTGCAGCGGAAGACATTTCTAAAAACCTGGAATAATGTCGCAATTATTTAACTTCACAAGAAAGTATGAAGACGAGATATGGGAAGTCATAGATCTCTCAGCCTTGTTGCACAATGTGCACGATGAAGTTATGAAAAGCCGGATGGAAGAAGCATTGCGTTTTCATCAGACATAGAAACTACCTGGCTTTAGACGTGGATGTATAGGAATGAACTATTTTCAAATCATGACGAAGGTAAAGAAAGTAAAAAAATAGAAATTATCAGTTTGTCTCAGATTCATAGCCTGCAAAAAACTTTGAACTTCGCATCAACGAAATCTACACTGACAGCCATCGATAAACATGACACAGATTTCACATATTTCAGTGCACTGAAGCACATATATGTGATTTTGTACAGCTTCAGCAGTGCTAGTGGAGTGTTCACATTCTTCAGTAGGGAAAAGGAACAATGAATATTTGTTCCTGAAAATCAGTTCCAATAAAACGAAAATCTTTCATAGCCGACATACCGAAGATAAAGTAGTTGAAATCAGCAATAAAATCTAGAACCAGTTGATGAGTTTTCATATTTAATGCAGTCGAAGAAATTAACTGAATGGGCATCAAAAGATATAATTACAAGAGTAAAGATAATCTAATACGCTTTGGGAAAGAAAACTGGATTTTCAAAACTAATTTTCTAATGTGAGTGAAAAGGAAAGTTTGTAATCACTATATTTTTACCTATTTGATCCTCTGCTGTCTTCACTATTTCATCTCTCAAAGCTTCCCATTCGTCTTCTATTATATTCTCTTACCCTTTTTCAGTCAATTGTTGGCAACATACTCAGATTCAGTCTCTACATATTTCCTACCCGTTTGCTGTTTCTTAAGTTTTAACTCACAGTTCATATCCATAAAATTTCTCCAGAGTTCAAACCCTCTTGTGTAAATGTCTTACAGTTTAAAATCTGGTTTCGAAATCTCAGCCCTACCATTATACAGGGTGCAAAAAAAAAAAGGTACATTACTCTCACATAGAGGAAGATAATCTCTTCATACAAAAGGACTGACTTACCGTCGCCCAGTACAAACCCCTAAGGAAAGAAACTTGAAATTTGCAGAGGGTGTTGACCCTATACTGGAGGCAGATTTTCTGAAATTCCACCGCTAAAGAAAACAAGTAGGGGATGAAAGGTTTTTTGAACATATGTCACTGTTACGGAAATTTTGAAGCTAGAAATACGAAAATTAGTATTAGGTTTCTCGGTCAGAAATAAACAAATACGTTGGTGTAATCTTCTCGGGCTATCACCCAAGTCAAGGCGTCGCTCTGCGGCACGTTTCGACAAGTTTCCCACTCGTCACCTTCAGGTGAAGTCTCGGGTTCATGTCCAGTTCGTATCGTTATAGACGATGGACCGCAGGCTGCTCTGCCCCGTCTCCAACTGTTGGGCCAACTGCGCACCTCCAGAGGGAGTGTCGCGTGGGTGGTGTAGGTGGTGGGGTGCGGAGGAGTCGTGGGCTGTGGAGGAGGGGAGAGGGACTCCCGGCGTGTTGGAGAATCCTGGCGTCGCGTCATGGTGCTGCTTGTCTATTCCATCCGCTGCCTTCGCCGCTTTCACATCAGGGCGCTCTCGACATATTCTTGCTAGAGCTACATCCCATGCACAGCTCAGCTGGAAACCTGGGTGACAAGATCATCAGAGACCCGTACCTCCATTGCAGTGCATTCGACCAGTCAGTTGTGAGCAAGTAGTATTAAGTAATGGACGAACGACCGTAGCGTGTCAACGTTTTTGTGACGCAAATTGCAGTGGAGCAACATATCCAAATCAATTGTTCAAGACATTCTCCAAAATGTTTTGAAGAAGAGTAAAGTATCTGCACAGTTTGTCCAGCACGCCTTGACTTTCGAACAAAAGCATCTACACGTGGGCGCCTGCTGTAACTTGATTGAAATTCAACATTTGGCCAATTCTTTTCTGGAAAAAAAATCATCAAGAGTGAAAAGATTTAGTGTTGTCAATACGGACCTATCACAAAACGACAGAGTGCGGAATGAGTCTCCGGTGGTTGTCAAGACCGAAGTAGGCTTGAATGTGTCGCGCTAGTTGAAAAACATCCCAAAGAAGGGATTTTCTATTCTATTAATTCATCTTGAAACATTTTGGACTGACAGGGTACATAACTTGGTCAGATACTGAACAATATATATGACACTCATGCTAGACTTCTCGCCATAGAAAACTATGATGAAAGGCACTGGGAAGAAAATCTATTGCTTTCAACTTCAGCCATTTGACTTTAAAGAAGACTTTTATACCAGCGAGCTCTTTTCGTTTTTTCTTACGCCAACGAACGCTGGAATTCGCGAAAGGTAAATTCAACTTCCGCAAAAAGGCAAGGAAATTCTCATCCTAGGCCAACCACAAAAGAACTGACTATATCCAGAGGTGTAATGTAACTGGACAGGACGTGTAACAAGAATAGTCGATGAAATGTCGACGAAAACAGTCCGTGACTGAAGGCCGAGAAACAGAGGAACTGCCTTCAAAGATGAACACCAGACATCTAGAATAAGGGCATTAGAAGAGTCGCTGGCTTCAACCAACAGAAGACAACTCCAGAAATACACGAATGTTGGGTACTTATAGCCAAGACTTGAGATAATAGCAACACACCTTCTGGTTTTCTGTACAAAGTGGAAGACGTCCTTGTTAGGTTCCGTAACAGTAAAATTAGAACCTGTTCGGACATAATCAGAATGTGGGAGCATAGTATTCACAGAACGAGTAAACAAACCCACTGTGGATGAACGTACTGGATCCTCGCTGTGTGATATTCAACTACGCTCAGCAGCGGCAGAGACGGCAATGATAACAGATTATTCGTCCACACTGTCTGCTGAGGCGTGCCATGTGCAGCTCGGAAGTGGGGCCCGACAAATCTATCAGTTACATAGTGCAGTAGACGTGAGCAAGCTCCGCGAAAATTTCTTTATCTTCATTTCACACATTTGACTTGCACACCTGTGCCCTCGCTACTTGAAACTGAAAGACAAATATGCGTCCGAAATCATTTTAACGTTCTTGCGTGATAATTACTTCGAGCAGTGTTTAAAGTGCGTGTGTTCTTGATAGTTCTTCGAAATTATTTACTGAGGATTTGTTGTTCTGAGATGCATTATATGGTTTGATAGCTACAGACGCCTAAGCTGAAATTCCTGAAATTAGGCTTTAAATTTGTACCTCACGTACAGAAAAACTGTGCAGTTTAAGTGTGCATTAGCTTATTCTTGTCTTTTTACTACAGAATCAATGTAATTTGCGGTCAATGTGGATATAGCCTAGTCAGTCAGTCTGGAATTTGCTTGAGGTTTGCTGGCTGATATTTTATTTTAATGAACGTAGTGAAGGATAAAACAGAGATTTCTTCATAGTCAAATACGCATGACTGATACGAGTAGCTCTGAACAAGAACAAAGCTCTGTACACTTTAGACTGAGCTATAATGGACTGTACGACAATTATTAATTTAGCTCTCCTAGAGCTTACGATTAATCTTGGTTCACTGTTAAGTTATTTGTACTATTAGAAGAAGCTGTTACTAGTTTGAGAACATTTAATTTGTTAAAATATCCGGATTTAAAAAAGAGTCTCGGTACATTAATTGTTTGCCCTACACTGATTTTAGCAGTTAATTTTATATATATATCAAGGTAGTAGCCCTCTGATTAATATCAGTTCCATGGGAAAACAGAGGAAGATAAAACTAATGTTTAGCCCATAGCTACTACGTTGTCTGACAGTGGTAAACAATAGTCAAGACAAAGGAATGAAGCATAAAAAGTCTACAAGTCGACTCTGTTTAAAACTATGAGAGCTGGCAATGACACCAGAACGCATAGTGACGACAGTATCCCGTACAGAAATTGTGAGGAGTTAGCCTCCCTTAAAAACAATTACATTGAGACATTTTACAAACAAAGCATATCTGCTAACTTTCGACGACGCGCGCGATCAGATGTGGGTGATAACAATCATCATCTCCGTATTTTAAATCTCATGATGAATTATTCGACCAAAAAGGTCATTAAAATAAGAAATATGTAATTTACCCAACGCATTTTTCATAAAATTATTAAACGGTATCACAGTTTTCTCTTGATAACTGTGACGTAATAGGCCTAACACACATTATGAACTCCTGATGCCGATGCGTATCGATATTTCATACATTATGAAGAAAGTCCTATTATCAGCATTCCATGTACCTTGCAGTGTTGATTATACACTCAAGCGCCAAAGAAACTGGTATAGGCATCCGTATTCAAATACAGAGATATCTAAACAGGCAGAACACTGCGCTGCGGTCGGCAACTCCTATATAAGACAAGTGTCTGGCGCAGTTCTACAGTGGTAGGTTGTCAAGGTTTAAGTGAGTTTGAACGTAGTGTTAGGGGCGCACGATCGATGGGACACAGCATCTCCGAGGTAGCGCTGAAGTGCGGAATTTGCCGTACGATCATTTCACGGGTGTACCGTGAATATCAGGAAACCGGTAAAACATCAAATCTCCGACATCGCTGCGGTCGGAAAAATATCCTCCTGGAACGGGACCAACGACGACTGCTGAAGAGAATCATTCAACGTGACAGAAGTGCAACCCTTCCGAAAATTACTACAGATTTCAATGCTGGGCCGCCAACAAGTGTCAGCGTGCGAACCATTCATCGATATGGGCTTTCGGAACCGAAGGGCCAGTCGTATATACTTGATGACTGAAGGACACAAAGCTTTACGCCTCGCCTGGGCTCATCAACACCAACATTGGACTGTTGATGACTGGAAACATGTTGCCTGGTCCGACGAGTCTTGCTTCAAATTGTATCGAGTGGCTAGACGTGTACGGGTATGAAGACAACCTCATGAATCCATGGACCATGCATGTCAGCAGGGAGCTGGTCAAGCAGGTAGAGGCTATGTAATGGTGTGGAGAGTGCGCAGTTGCAGTGATATGGGACCCCGATACGTCTAGGTACGACTCTGACATGTGACACATATGAAAGCATACTGTCTGATCACCTGCATCCATTCATGTACATTGTTCATTGCAACCGACTGGGGCAATTCCAGTGGAACAATGTGACACCCTACACGTCCAGAATTGCTTCAGATTAGCTCCAGGAACACTCTTCTGAGTTTAAAGACTTGCGCTGGGCACCAAGCTCCCCATATATGAACATTGTTGAGCGTATCTCGGATGCCTTGTAATTTTCTGTTCGGAAGAGATCTCCACTCCCTCGTACTCTGCAGGATTCACGGTGTCAATTCCCCCCAGCACTACTTCAGACATTAGTCGAGTCCACGCCACTTCGTATTGCGGCACTTCTGCGTGCTCGCGCGGTCCCTACTCGATATTAGATAGGTGTACTAGTTTCTTTGGCTCTTCAGTGTATTTTCTATTAATTTATTTTATATTAATTTTAACACGGAATAATGCAATTTTATTTTCACTTAGGTTTGTTAAATTGGTATCAGTTAATCGAAACACTGTCTTTGACGACTATGTAAATGACTTAAACTTCTTTGCTTCAACTCTAATCTATGCTCTCGCTCGCTCTTGGCGAGAATAGTAGGTTTAATAGAGTCAGGCGGAACCATTTGTAAGGAGTAGTCATATTTTGTATGGAATTAAGAGTTTGAAAACCAATAGATGTTGATTTTATCAACCATTCGATTGAAGGTTTTCACTATATAAAAGTTAAAATGAGTGAACAGTTTGTTAGCCGGCCGCGGTGGTCTCGCGGTTCTAGGCGCGCAGTCCGGAACCGTGCGACTGCTACGGTCGCAGGTTCGAATCCTGCCTCGGGCATGGATGTGTGTGATGTCCTTAGGTTAGTTAGGTTTAAGTAGTTTTAAGTTCTAGGGGACTGATTACCACAGCAGCTGAGTCCCATAGTGCTCAGAGCCATTTGAACCATTTTTGAACAGTTTGTTTATTTCGTAGTTTAATGACCTAATGAAAATTTTCAGCCCTGGAAAGTTTTCAGAAAGTATCCGAGATCATCAGACACCTGAAAAGGAGACAACGAAGCCAGCAACTGAATTAGCTAAGTAAAAATCCATTAAATTCATTAACGTGGCATGCTTTTCAAATTTAGTAAAAAATAACGAACATCGCGGACGTGAATACGTCATCAGATAGTCATTCTTTGTTGAAAAGGCATATTAAATGACGCAAAGCTCTTTTTCTGTATTGTGATTTTTTTAATGCATCAATTATCCAGGGATTATTTTCTAACTATTACATGATTCCAGTGTTAAGTCTGATTACAAGAAATGTTGCACGAAAGATGTAGTAACTGTTAAGTTTCATTACTGACACCGTGTCCAAATATTTCGTAGAATGTGACATACTCCGGAGAAAATTCAAATTCTAATGAAGATAACATACATGAGGCAACACTGTTTAGGTTGCAGAATATTATCTCTTCTAAAAACTGTACTCACATATTCACTCAGAAGCTACCGCAACCTTTAAATATCAAAATATCCCAAAATTTCGTAAATTCGAACAGTCTTAAAAAAATGTATTCCATCTTACAGAATTAGCGGTCCTACAAACTACCCATTTGCAGCTTATTAACAAAATAATTGCAAAAAGTGATGCATGCAAGGACACTGTAATGTTAAATACAGACACTGTACAGACACAGATTTTGTAATAGGCGATGACATTAAAAATTACATTCAACTTACCTTATACCTGAAAAGTGTGGACATCGCACAATGTGCCTCTCTTCTTGAACGATCCATGCACAACCACCAGTAGCGACACTGTTCTTGCCATGGCGAATCATGAAGCAGCCTACAACAAAACTGACAAACAGCTGCCCTCAATTGGACACATTGCGAGACAGAGATGTGACATTTTTGTACGTGTTGGGGCACTTCACATGGATTTTTCAGTGACATAGACTAAAAATTGCAGTGTTCCGACTCGTGCAACTTTTCTTGTCGGTGTGCGGCAGGTCCTCCTAATGCTACTACTTTCACGAACGTTTATGTAAACTCATGTGAGTCAGAGATAGTCTTCCTATTGCACAGAGAGCTCCTGTTGCCACTGCGAATGGCACAGGTCGGTTGGTAACATGACGGAGATGACGGCACAACGTGTACTGGCCAGCGATGTAAGTACACCGATTCGCAGATAATCCCTACCAGCAGAAATTTCCACTGTGCAGCAATGTGTTGCTGACAGAGGTCGCCGTCGACATCACGGATCGTTTTAGCCCATAGGAAATCCACAGCGCAGTAGATCACTTGAAATGCAACAACAACTTCAGTAGCCACTCAATCGAGAACCGTGTCCACAGTACGAAATACAGAAGCCCCGGATACACTCCTGTACCTCCATTCATCAGAATGCGCAGCGCAGACGTTAATATAGGAAAAGCAATAACGCAATTGGACGCTTCGAGTAACTGAAAGTATCGGCTGTCAGGGGAGTTATGGTAAGGATTCGTAGACGCAGACATGGTAGGAATAACTCGAACCCAGCTAACCGAAGCCAATACATGCAATCACAGATGATGTGAAAAATGCGTCACAGTTCTAATTACAATTCGAAATTGTCATGACAAACCATCAGTTGTAACGAACGGCTCATAATGCACCACATGTACTGGGGGAAATCGTCGTCGAAAAGGCTGCAGAAGGGGTGGTAGTTGAATGTGCGTTCTCCTCCATGTACAATCACCAAGTGCAAAAAATCGAGGCCCTCTCCCTTCCCACACTCCAGCGACCTACGGGATGGAAGGATGGAGGGAGGGAATTCCGCCGACAGCCTCGCGGCATGTGATGGCCGCTGTCCACCTTGAGGCGACGGTCCTTCGACAACACAAAAGCAGGTATAGTTAACTAAACAATAGGAGATAAAAGAACGTCTGTCCAAATGCATCTTGGTCGTCTAAAGTATAGTGACACAGCCGCCGCTAATGTTTAGGGGGCGCACCTGTAGCGACGAACTGTCACGGACTAGACAGGTCCCCAATGCCTCCAACAGGCCTCGCGCTCTGCGATGGAAATCACTTCTGTTTAGCGTCACGTAGGACGCTCCAGATGGGACTGAGGAAGAGCTGCGATCTCGTAAGGAAGTCGCCCGCCGTTCTGCGCTGGACTATTTAACATCAACTCGACTCCTATAATAAAGCAACCACTAAAAAAAAAGGAAAAATAAACATTTGCGACGATAATAAATGTCCTCTTTCCACGAAAATAGACAAAGTCCATTTTCATTTAGTTTTACGAGCAAAATTGGCATAGTTTTTAGGTTCGATTGCACTCGCAGCTCATTATTTTGTGACGTCCAGCGAAGTGTACCACCACAAATCATAAATGATCAGCAGAGACACACCCACCCAGTGTAAAATCAGGAAAAAAACCGACAATTTTGATGCGAAAACCACCGATCACTGCAGAATGTCCTCGCTATTTCGAAATTAAATTCATCATGAAAGCCACTTTGCATGGCGAGTAACATTTTTTTTCTGTAGTCGCATTACACTCACCAGGTAGGTCAAATGGGAATCCGTGGAGGAACACGATGTTCTTTTCGAGGAACACTATTGCGGAATGACATCTGAAGCTGACCACAGAGGGATTCTACAGCCCACAACACACATTTCGCGTAAGGACCGTGCTATTAAAAACACGATCGTCGCATCTACGTTACCGTTACCATGCATAAAAAACGGTCTTGTGTCTACAGGTACACACATGAGCCACTGATAATGTAACACTTTCTGGTAGAAATGCTGTCCGCAATTTAGAATCAAGTTAAGCACTAATTGCGTTGAATCGTGTAGAGACATCTTTTAATGATTACAACCACTAGTGAATCATATTCATGGCTCATTCATATCTCGAAATGAGTAACTTTTTGTCTCTCAGGGTGCAATCATGTCTATTACCCAAACATACCTGGCGATCTTATTAAATATAGAGGTGTTGGTTCATTGGAGTACGTGGTTCATGGTCGAAGTCGCTTCCACAGAACAGTGTAAAGTATCATCAACTGTACTGTGGGGTGACCGTATCCAACAGACTGTCAATCACACGAGAGGTTCCTGTATTACTCCTTCATAAGCAGTTTAATACATTGTTTTCTTCGGTTGTAACACAATCAGTGAACACCATCAGACACTTTGTTTTTTCTACCATGACTTAGAGACCCGTGTCAGCTGTTGCTGAACTGACATTAACATGCTTCGATCCTCTGGCTCTCACAGAAAACTGAACATTGCAAGCATAATCTGTACAGCTGCCACACCACAGGCTGATAGAAATAAAACACATATGTGATGCTTCTCCTGTACAAAAATGTGGAAGACATCGCAATATATGCAAACTGGAAGCGTGTGATATTGCAGAGCACTTCCAACAACAGCAAATTTCATCTTCCCATCGGAAGGGTAGCGGATGTCACGGTGCTCCGTTTCGAAAAGCGCTGTTCCTTCATTTTGCAGTCATATACATAATTACTGCTCTGTTGTTGACCATCGTCGGAAGGTGCTGGTCGCAACACGCGTGAGGTAGCACAAATAAAAAGAGGTGACATAAAAATAAAAATTAAAACATGTGTGCCATATCGCGAGTAACCTTTTTTTCTGTAGTCGCATTACACTCACCAGGTAGGTCAAATGGGAATCCATGTTCTTTTCGAGGAACACTATTGAGAAATGATCATGAAAGCCACTTTGTATGGCGAGTAACCAGGAGTCTGTGGGAATGAGGATCACTTCCAAACAACTGTATAAGTAGCTGATACCCAGTATTCCGTCAAGGTTCCCTCCATCTCAATGGAGTGGTGTCAGTCAATCATTATGCGGTAAGCAACAGCGCACCCAGTGGACGGTCGGGATTGGAAAGACGTCACTGGTATGGAGCGATGTACTGTAATACACAGTGCATTTGAAACAGAGATTAATTTTATCAATTTTACCCATAAGTCTGAGGCAGAAATATCCCGCAACCTGTTTAGAAACAGAATGAGATGAGTAAATGCCATAGGAGCGTGTTTTGACCATTCGGTTGAAGTGGGAACATGTTCTCATAGCTCCACCACCCGGGTACAATGCGTAAAGTCAGCGTCAAATGAAGCCTGCTCGCTTCCCACGCCCGGGTTCCCGGGTTCGATTCCTTTCAGGGATTTTCTCTGCCTCGTGATGGCTGGATGTTGTGTGAAGTCCTTAGGTTAGTTAGGTTTAAGTAGTTCTAAGTTCTAGGGGACTGATGACCTAAGATGGTAAGTCCCATAGTGCTCAGAGCCATTTTTTAGGTGATCAAAAGTATCCGGACACACCCAAGAAATATGATTTTCACATTAGGTGCATTGTGTTGCCAGCTACTGCCAGTTACTCCATATCAGCGATCTCAGTAGCCATTAGACATTGTGAGAGAGCAGAATGGGGCGCTCCGTGGAACTCACGGACTCCGAACGTGGTCAGGTGATTGGTGTCACTTGTGTCATACGTCTGTACGTGAGATTTCCACACTCCTAAACTTCCTTAGGTCCACTGTTTCCGATGTGATAGTGAGGTGGAAACGTGAAAGGGACACTTGCAGAACAAAAGTGTACAGACCAACCTCGTCTGTTGAATGACAGAGACCACCGACAGTTGACGAGGGTCGTAATGTATAATAGGCAGACATCTGTACAGACCATCACACAGCAAATCCGAACTGCATCAGGATCCATTGCAAGAACTATGGCAGTTAGGCGGGAGATGAGAAAACTTGGATTTCATGCTCGAGCGGCTGCTCGTAAGTCACACATCACGCCGCTAAATGCCAAACGACGTCTCGCTTGGTGTAAGGAGCGTAAACATTAGACGATTGAATAGTGGAAAAACGTTGTGTGGAGTGACGAATCATGGTACACAATGTGGCGATCCGATGGGAGAGTGTGGGTATGGCGAATGAACAGTAAAATTCGGAGGCGATGGTGTTATGGTGTGGTAGTGTTTTTCATGGAGGGGGATTGCAACCCTTGTTTTGCGTGGCACTATCACAGTGAAGGCCTACACTGATGTTTTAAGCGCCTTTTTGCTTCCCACTGTTGAAGAGCAATTCGGGGTTGGCTACTGCATCTCTCAACACGATCGAGCACCTGTTCACAGTGCTCGGCCTGTGGCGGAGTGGTTACACGACAATAACATCCCTGTAATGGACTGCCTGCACACAATCCTGACCTGAATCCTATAGGACACCTTGGGATGTTTTGGAATTCCGACTTCGTGCCAGGCGTCATCAACCTATATCGATACCTCTCCTCAGTGCAGCTCACCGTGAAGAATGGGCTGTCATTCCCTAAGAAGCCTTCCAGCACCTGACTGAATGTATGACTGCGAGAGTGGAAGCTGTCATCAAGGCTAAGGGTGGGCCAACACCATATTGAATTCCAGCATTACCGATGGAGGGCACCACGAAGTTTTAAGTCATTTTCAGCTAGGTGTCCGGATATTTTTGATCACATAGTTTAGATAGGATTCACTGTGTACATCCAGAAAGTTCAAAGAAAGGCAGCATGTTTTGTATTATTGATAAATAGGGGAGAGACCGCCGCGGGCATGATAAGGATTTCCGTTGGACATCATTAAAACACAGGAGTTTCTCGTAGCACCAGGATCTCCTCACGACAGTTCAATCACTAACTAACTTCTTCGAATACGAAAATATTTTGTTCACACCGACCTACATAGGGATAAATTATCATCATAATAAAATAAGGGAAATCTGAACTCGTTCTGAAAGAAATAGGTGTTCGTTTATTCCGCGCGCTGTTCGAGAGTGGAACAACAGACAGTTATTGTAAAGATGGTTCAATGAACCCTCTGCCAGGCACTTAAGTGTGATTTGCATAGTAGCCATGTAAATGCAGGCGTGGACTTCTAGTCTGATTTTCATAGGTCCTCAATCGATCACCAATAACACTGGGATATATTACGTGCAGTGGTAACCTCGGCCGTCAGTCTGCAGCTCATCGGCGGGAAAAGCTTGCTGTGTTGCATTCTTTATCTTACACAGGTCTCTGGTGGCGGCATCTTTCACGTTCGGGCCTTCAGTTTGTCGGTTTACCGTGAAAACAGTATAGAAAAAGTGATACATCATCACACAGACTACACGTGTATGCAGTTAGTATGCCAAGCACTGTAGTACACTGTGCGTAGAAAACCAGATGTCTGATTGAAATCAACCCAATTTAAGGTTGTACTAAAAGCAATAATGTCCTAAAATATCGGAGTAGCCTTTTATCCCCAGGACTAACGTGAAAGCTTCCTAAAAGTAAAGCGCCGGATGTCCGTACATGTATTCTTCCAGTACCGTATCGAAGGCACTTTGCTGTTGTCCCTAGATACAACATATCTCAAATGGAAGAACCTTCTTGACACACTGAGGCTATGTACTGGATCAGAAGCGAAACGTGATCTTTACTTTTGGTAGGGAGTATGTCAACCCCTGGGGCACTTAAATTTGCCTCATGCACGCATTTAAGATTTCACTCTACCACTGTTATCTCCTTTTTTATTTCCAAATGTGATAAGATTAAGTGATATTTCTGCACGACTACAGCCCATTCTCTACTAATTAGCATGTATTGCAAAATGCCTTATCCATCTCCTAAGGACAGGCCCACATCGAAACTAGAACTCAGTAGTACAGTGTATACTGAAGTGAAACTTGCTCCGTCCGATCGACTACTTCGTTTAGACAGTGATTGAGGCTGTGTCTATTCTGTTTTCTCATTTTAGCTTTTTTCAAATGCTATTTCGTGTGATCGAGGATGACTGTACAGTTTACTAATTACCGTAGGAGAATTTGTACCTCACTGTGGCAAGAGCCGTACGTAGAGAGCAAACTGTAACTTATCAACTGTGAAGTACAATTTATTGTATCTACGACATGTCAGTGCGTAAAGTACTCCGCGCAATCCCGTAAAACCCGAAAAATGGCTCTGAGCACTGTGCGACTTAACTGCTGAGGTCATCAGTCGCCTAGAACTTAGAAATAATTAAACCTAACCAACCTAAGGACATCACACACATCCATGCCCAAGGCAGGATTTGAACCTACGACCGTAGCGGTCGCTCGGTTCCAGACTGTAGCGCCTAGAACCGCACGGCCACTCCGGCTGGCGTAAAACACTAGCTGCAAGAACAGTTGTTTTAAATATTCCACATATTCTGTTATAAGTAAGCGAGCTACATTTTTTGGTACTGGTCGATAACGTCTTTTCCTCCAGAATATATTTATTCCACTTAAACAATTAAGTAGTGCCAGGAAGGCCGCACCAAAAATATAATTTTCACGATGATGGGACCCCGGTATAAGAACATTAGCACCCCTGACGCAAAATATATTCTCGTCTGCTGCTGTTGTATGAGATGGCTTAAGCTGAAAATCTCCCGCGATTTTCCAGGAAGTTAGGCAGACTTACAGGCCACTTCCAGCGTATTAGACCACTTCGAGCGTATTATGCAACACTCTATTCTGAGAAAACTGACTGAGGGTATTTCTCATTATTTAGAAAGGTCTTGAAGGCGAACAAGTGCGTTGTTAAGCAAAATTTTTCATATATGTAGCGTAACTCAGGCTGTTTTTTGATCAGCCTAAAGCTGGTGTGCACACAGAATATGTTAACAGAAATCACATGAAATCTTGAAATTACGAACGATGTAGTACTAACAGCGAATTACAGCTTTCATAATGCAGAAGAATCCGTCGAGAAGAAGTCTAATAATTTAGAAGAGATGTAAAATTCGAAAAGCTATATTTAACACAACATTTCTTAAAGAGTCCGAAGTTGTTCTACTTTTTTTGCAGTGATCGCTAGTATGTCATACATGCACGAAATAAGTGAATGGAGATTCGGATTGTAATTTACAGCTATTTCCATTTGAGATTTTAGGTAGTCAACAATAAGATTCTATTATCATTTAAAAATACAAGTACCTTTTCCAAGAAACTAATAAGGAAGGACATTAATAACTGGGCTACTTCCTGGTTTAGAGTTTTTAGTAACCGACAAAATGAATATGTATGTCAACAAGACGCAATAAAGAATATGTTTTAGCGCCTCACAAAAAATAGTCTAATTTGATAATTTTGTTATGAAGTGGAATACTGTTAAAAATACATCAGACAGAATTACATCTTTTTGTGGATTACGTGAGTATTATAATGAAGCTGAACAGCAGTGGATGAAATTCTAAGTAGCCTTTTTGTTATCTGCAGTCTCTCTGTTTCTCTCTCTCTCTGTCTCTCTCTCTCTCTGTCTCTCTCCTCTCTCTCTCTCTTACCCCCCCCCCCCCCCTTTTCACTCCATACCTTAAATACACCGATACACATTCAATCTTACACATAAAAGAGTACAACCTGAGTGATAAATTTCAATCTTGCTCAAGAGTTAATGAGTAAGGCAGAATCTTCAGATTTATTTCGTGCACACGTTGATCAGCAATTTAAACTGGAAATAAAATACAGTTTGGAGATCCTTAAACAAATGACTTCAGCTACTTTCTTACTGTGTGGGATTCAGAATCTTTCAAGGAAAGAATTCAGTAAGTTAAAATACTTAGCTCATGTTATTCTTCCATTTGTGGGAAATATTACTTCAAAAATTGCCAGAAACGTGAAGAAACATAGAGGACATGATATTCCGCCCGCAATCCAAAACAGCAGCTCTTCTGGGATATATGTAAGATGACCTGATTTTACGAAGGCTGGATATCTATAAAATTCATTGTTATTGTGGTAAGAGCTGTACGGGACAAACCACATGCACTGTACAAGGGCTATGCATCGAATACCAACGACACATACAGTCGCTACAGTCCTACATAACTACAATGGCTGAACATTGTATTTCTACTTGCGATTGCATGGGATTCTGTGTTCAACAAGATGCCAAAACGCAACTGGCATACAGCCTGCTTAGCTTACAGCTCGACAGTTCATGAAAAGCCCCCATTGCACGCCTGCACTCCCAGGGGAATTTTTGTTCTGCATTTTCGCTGTTGATATTTCAATAACTGCCATCCATCTTAGTAATTAACGACATAATTAATATGCACTGTGGATTTGATGATTTTGCGTTTGAGCTATTTCTGTAAGCTTTGTCTATGATCGTGCTATTGTGCCATTTATGTTATCTGAAAACATATGCATATTATTGCACAATACAACAGTGTACCAAGTACTTTCAGAATTTCACCGTATAAATAGTCAGTGACTCGTCTCGAAACTAGTTGCATGGTAAACAACCAAAATATCGGAAGAGGAAGTGTTCTGGTTGATTCAAAAAGATGGACAATATTTCAGTTGCCAATGTTCCGTGCAATGTTGTACAGTAATTCGATGTGTCATGGATTCAACAAGTTGTTGTAAGTCCCCTGCAGAAATATTGAGCCATGCTGCCTGTATTACCGTCCGTAACTGCGAAAGTGTTGCCGATGCAGGATTTTGTGCACAAACTGAGCTTCCGATTATGTCGCATAAATGTTCGATGGGATTAATATCGAGTTCTCTTGGTGGCCAAACCATTCGCTCGAGCTGTCCAGAATGTTCTTAAAACCAGTCACGAAGAATTGTGGCACCTTTTATCTATAAAAAAGTCCATCGTTGTTTGGGAACATAAAGTCCAAATGGTCTGCAAGTAGTCGAACATAACCATTTACAGTCAACGATCGGTTACGTTGGACCAGAGGACCCAGTGAATTCCATGTAAACACAGCCCACGTCACTATGGAACAACCACCAGTTGCACAGTGCTTTGTCAACATTTTGGGTCCATGTCTTCGTGGAGTCTGTGCCACATTCGAATCCTATTATCAGCTCGTGCTAACTGACATTGGGACACATCCGACCATGCCATGGTTTTCCAGTTGTCTAAGGAGCAACTGATACTGTCAAGAGCCCAGGAGATACGCTGCAGGCTATGTCGTAATGATAGCAAATGCGCTCGCGACGGTCGTCTGCTGCCATAGCCAATTTACGCCGAATATCGCCGCACTGTCCTAAGTGATAGGTTCGTCGTAAGTCCCATGTTGATCTCTGCGGTTATTTCACACAGTGTTGCTTGCCTGTTAGAACTGACAACTCTACACAAACGACACTGCTCTCTGTCGTTAAGTGAAGGCAGTCGGCCACTGTGTTCTCAGTGGTCAGAGATCACGCCTGTAATTTGGTATTCTCGGCGCACTCTTGACATTGTGGATCCCGGAATGTTGAAGCCCCTAATGGTTTCCGAAATGGAGTGTCTCTTGCGTCTATCTCTAACTATCATTCCAC
The DNA here is from genome assembly GCF_023897955.1 of Schistocerca gregaria. Taxonomy (NCBI): domain Eukaryota; kingdom Metazoa; phylum Arthropoda; class Insecta; order Orthoptera; family Acrididae; genus Schistocerca; species Schistocerca gregaria. Next base: position 566,371,474 of record NC_064931.1, read on the forward strand.
GTTCGAAGTCAGTTAATTCCAGACGTGCGACCATAATAACATCGGAAACTTTTCCACATGAATCATCTGAGTACAAATGACAGCTCCTCGCCGCGCGGGCTTAGCCGAGCGGTCTCAGGCGCTGCAGTCATGAACTGTGCGGGTGGTCCTGGCGGAGGTTCGAGTCCTCCCTCGGGCACGGATGTGTGTGTTTGTCCTTAGGATAATTTAGGTTAAGTAGTGTGTAAGCTTAGGGACTGATGACCTTCGCAGTTAAGTCCCATAAGATTTCACACACCTTTGAAGATTTGAACATTTTGACAGCTCCCCCAATGCACTTTCCTTTTATACCTTGTTTACGCGAATCTTCCGCGATTTGTATATGTGCATATCGCTATCATATGACTTCTGTCACCTCAGAGTTGTTTGTACTTTGTACTTGAATTCTGTCAAGCATTTTGAAAGAGGGTGCTGTAAAGCTAGAGCTCTCCACCACCGCACAACCGAGTCTGCGGCTGCCGTGCAGAGTACATTTCATAATAAATTAAACGTTGAATCTCCAACGAGGAAGAACATTGATCACTGGAATAAACAATTGGACGAAACTGACTGTCTGTGTAAAGGTAAAAGCCCAGGCGACGTGAAGAGCAAAACGTAGCAAAATGAAATAAACCTATATTGCGAGTAGAGAACTTGGACTACCGCAAACAACCGTCTAGCAAGTATTGAGATGCCGGTTGGTGTACAAACCATACCATCTAGAACTGGTACAGGCTCTTCGTGCAAACGATGCGGTAGGGCGTGTAGAATTATGTGACCTGTTTCAACTAAGTGTCATTTTTAGTGACGAAGCTAAGTTTCACTTAAAGGGGTAAATAAACTGGCACAATTTCGGATATGGGGGCTACAATAGCCCCATGAAACACTAGAACATGAGCGCGACAACTCCAAAGTTAATGTGTTTTCGCGTCGTATCGTTACCAAACATTTATGGGCCTTTCTGTTTTGACGGCAATACGGCTACTGGAGTAACGTGTCTCAGAATGCTGCAAAATTGTCTTGTTCCTCAAGTGAATGAAGAGTTAAGAGATTACATTTTCCAGCAATGTGGAGCTCCACCGCACTGGCACCTGAATGTTCGATATTTGCTGAATGACTCTCTGCCTCAACGACGAATTGGTCGCATGGGGATGGAAGACTTACCACTTCACTTCTGGCCACTGAGGTCTCCCAATATCACTCCTTTATTCAAGTGGGGATTCGTGAAAGATGCAGTTTACGTACCATTTCTGCCCACAGATTTGGATGAGCTAAGAAAACTTATCACAGATGCGGTGAACTCAGTGACGCAAGACATTCGTCATCGAGTGTGAGATGAATTCAACTACCGTCTAGAAGTTATCCGTTCAGCCAAGGAAGGCATATTGAACATCTGTAAATTTCCGTGTATGTATAATCAAATGTAATTTGCAGAATTAAAATACAACAGAATGTTTGGAAGGTAGGAGACGAGATACTGGCAGAAGTAAAGCTGTGAGTACCGGGGGTGAGTCGTGCTTCGGTAGCTCAGATGGTAGAGCACTTTCCCGCGAAAGGCAAAGGTCCCGAGTTCGAGTCTCGGTCGAGCATACAGTTTTAATCTGCCAGGAAGTTTCAAGTTTCAAAATACAACACATATTTCAGGAAATATAGCCAACGGAAACTGTGCCCATCTTTTTAAATCACACTGTATTTCACTTATTTTCAGTCAATAACGTAGCAAGGTGTTATATATTTGGGTAGTTTTATTTAAGAAAGAAATATTTTATTGTGCAAAAGAGTGGTGTACCAATAATATCTGTCGCTTACCTATGATTCTTTGCTGCAAATTGTTAATGACTTAGGTGTTTTAATTACTGAGTCATATTATTCATTTTTTCTCTGTAAGTAAACCACTACAGTCCAGTAGCAATAACGTCATTTGTACAATAGAGAAAAGACTTTCATTTCCTTTCACTAAACTTGACTTTATCTAAGAAAGAGGTGAATAATGCTGGTACCAACACTTATGATCAAATACATCACGATATAATATGCGCGACAGACAGCATAGCTAAATTTGAACGTAACCTAAAAATATTTCTTCTGAGCTACTCCCTCTGTTCCAGAGAACAATATTGTCGCAGAAGAAGCTGAGTAGCACTGTCACTGTGGTATAGCGTTGTTGATGCTAGACTGTTGCTTGGAGGGTCGTGAGTTCAAAACTCACCTGGCCTGTAAAGCTCTAATTTCTCTATTCGGTTCGAGGACATTCTAGAAGTATTCACAAGTATCCAGAATCATTGTCCTGGAATGTTCTGTAACTGACAGTAGCTCCCATCAGACCACGAAAGAGCCGCCGTTCAGGTGGCGATAAAACCGAGTTCTAGCCATATTCAATAGATCGCAACCTATCGGAGACAAAAGAAGAAGACGTTACGAAGACAGCAACTGTGTGCCACCACATGAGACATCCTTCCGGGTTCTTTGGTGACGATGGCCAAGATCCAAACAAGTGGCTGAAGGTATTTGAGCGTATAGCCAGATTTAACAAATGTGATGACACCGTCTGTTTGGCAAACGTATTTTTCAGCTTGGAGGGCACAGCCAAGCAATGGTATGAGAGCAAAAAGGAGAAGTTCACAAGCTGGGAAGTATTCCAGGCGGAACTGCGCAAGTATTTCGGCGACACACAACGACAGAAGTGCAAGGCTGAAGATAAATTAAAGTGCAGGGCACAGCGTCCGGGAGAAACTACAGCATCCTACATTCAAGGCATATTAGAGCTGTGTAAAATAGTGCATCCTAGAAAGAAGAAGGAACATAAAGGTGCACATCTCACGAAGGGCGTTGCTGAGGACATGTATGAGGCCCTACTCCTGAAGGAGGTTTCGACAGAAGACGACTTCATAAAGTGGTGCCAGTATATCGAGACAATGCATCAAACAAGAATTGCACGCAAGAAGTTTGAATGGCTTCCAAACGTCGTAACTACGTCTGTGGTGGAGGAAGAAACTGATTTCTCAAGTGTTCACAATGTACTTGGATTGCACTGCGAGCAAAACACGGAGACGCTTCAAGAGGTCATAAGGGAGGAAGTGGAACAAACATCGAACCCAATCTCTCATCCTTCATTTCCCTTTAAAACTGTGAAGAAGTCGAGACCCAGGCGTGGTTACGTTCCTACAATGCTGCATGAGGAACCCGTCTAGGCACCAAGGAAGACTGACGTCTGGAGGACTCAGGATAACCAACCAGTATGTTTCCACTGCGGACGACCGGGACATGTGGCGCGCTATTGTCGAGAAAGACGGCGGATATCTGATGACGGCCGCGCCAGAAGACACAAGATCGATATTAGTCGCCAACTCCGGAACGACGAATATGAACAAGAAGATGTGGGTGCAGGACGACGTAGGTCACCATCGCCGCAAGCTAGCCGCTGGAGAGGACGCTCCCCAACACGCCGATCAAGGTCTCCATCGCTGTTCAGAAGCTCCAGCCGATCAACTAGCCGCCGCAACCTGGAAAACTAAAGGGTGCGACCTTCCTTGGAGCTGAGGCAGCCGAAGAGAAAAATTCTCCTGCGTCGATCACTACAAAAATGATAGAAAACTACGTCAATATCCTCATGGATGACTGACCAGCCCAAGGTCTTTTGGACTCTGGTGCATCATATTCAGTCATTTCGGAGAAGTACTGTTGCCAGTTGCAGAAAACCGTATTCGTCGACAAAAAAACATCTCTGCTGAAGGTGGCTAATGGGAAATATGTAAAACCTACAGGAAGATGTGTAATTCGTGTGGGTATAAGTGGCCATATATAGCCCTTAGAATTCATCGTCTTACAAGAGTGTAATCATGACGTCATTCTTGGATGGGACTTTTTGAAAGCTTCTCAAGCAATTATAGATTGTGGTCGATCGAAGATTATGCTAGACGAGATGAGATACTGTGGACAGGAAGATGTGTATCCTAGCGTGTGGAGACTATGTGTGCTGGATGAAGTGATCATTACTGCAGTCAGCGCTAGAAAGGTAGCTGTCATCTGTCATGCCATGCATCTACCCATGGGTCTTGTAGTCGAATGTAAGAGAAGCATGCCACTGAAGAATAACTTGGTCATTCCAGCGTCTGTCGTCTTGTTTAAGAACGCATTCGGTGAATTGTGGATAGTTAACTGTCGCCGAGAACCGCAGATCCTTCCAAGATGCATGTGCGTAGCAAACGCTGAGCCGTTAATTGCAGAACAATTGACCGTCATAGAAATCTCCCATGCCGAGTCTGTGGGTGAAATTAGCGCTACCACTTCGAGATAAGATCTTCTAGCTCAACTATCACCAGACCTCACTAAGGAACAACAGAAGAAGCTACTTGCTATTCTTCAAGAGTTCTCTGAATGCTTCAATCCACAGGTGAAGAACAAATTAGACAAATCGACAGTAAAGCACCGGATTAGCACTGGAGACCATCATCCAGTAAGCCAGAGAGCATACCATGTGTCAGCAAGGGATGGTCGAATAATTCGCGATGAGGTAGAGAAAATGATGAAGACTGACAACATTCAGCCATCGCTGAGCCCATGGCCGTCACCAGCTGTTCTCGTCAGAAAGACGGATGACAGTTGGCGCTTTTGTGTTGGTTACAGGAAGCTCAATAAGATAACTAAAAAGGACGTTTACCATCGTCCACGAATTGACGATACAATAGATAGTCTGAAGGGGGCTAAGTTTTTCTCAACCATGGACATGTACTCGGGATGATCAAAGCAGATGAGGCTGATCGTGAGAAAACTGCATTCATCACCCCTGAGGGCCCGTAGGAGTGTGAGGCAATGCCGTTTGGTTTGTGTAACGGACCAGCAACTTTTGAACAGATGATGGATAATCTTCTAAGTTACCTGAAGTGGACGATGTATCTTTGTTATTTAGATGACATTATAGTGTTCTCAGAGACATCTGATGAACATATAAAAAGACTGAGGACCGCTCTTAAGTGTCTCCAACAAGGCGGACTGAAACTTCATCGAAGAAGCTGTCTCTTTGGAGCAAGAGAAATCAAAATACTTAAACACCTTATGTCAAACGAAGGTGTGCGGCCAGACCCAGAAAAGGTGAGAGCTATAACGGAATTTCCTATTCCTAAAAGTATTAGAGATGTGAGAAGCGCTGCCGGGGTGGCCGAATGGTTCTAGGCGTTACGGTCTGGAACTGCGCGACCGCTATGATGTCCTTACGTTAGTTAGGTTTAAGTAGTTCTAAGTTCTAGGGGACTGATGTCCTCAGAAATTAAGTCCCATAGTGCTCAGAGCCATTTGAACCATTTTGAGAAGCTGCCTCGGATTATGTTCTTATTAATGTTGTTTTGTCAAAGACTTTTGTATCAAAACCAGGCCATTCCAAGAGTTGTTAAAAGCTGATGCTAAATTTATCTGCGGTGGTGCTCAACAAGGTTCTTTCGATGTGCTACGAAAAGCTCTGACGACTGACCTGTACTTGGTCTGGTTGATGAGAAAGCACCTACAGGACTACAGACAGTTGCCAGCGGGTATGGGATCGGTGCTGTTCTGGTGCAGATTTCGGATGGAAAAGAGGTTATAGCCTATGCTCCTAAGACACTTATAAAAGCTGAGAGAAACTACTCAACTACAGAAAAAGAATGTCTTGCTGTGATCTGGGCTATGCGCAAATTTCGACAGTATCGCTGTGGAAGGCCATTCACAGTTTTTTGAAGTACATCATCTTCACGCCAGTGACTGTTATACGTTTTCATTACACTATCGAAATTTCGGCCTTAGGTCATTATCAAGTACTGCTGAAAAATACAGAACGTAGCTGCGCAGCATTTGTGCACCGCCGCCGTCAGTGTCAGCCAGTTTGCCGTGGCATATGGAGCTCCATCGCAGTCTTGAACACTGGTAGCATGCCGCGACAGCGTGGACGTGAACCGTATGTGCAGTTGACGGACTTTGAGCGAGGGCATGCGGGAGGCCGGGTGGACGTACCGCCGATTTGCTCAACACGTGGGGCGTGAGGTCTCCACAGTACATCGATGTTGTCGCCAGTGGTCGGCGGAAGGTACACGTGCCCGTCGACCTGGGACCGGACCGCAGCGACGCACGGATGCACGCCAAGACCGTAGGATCCTACACAGTGCCATAGGGGACCGCACCGCCACTTCCCAGCAAATTAGGGACACTGTTGCTCCTGGGGTATCGGCGAGGACCATTCGCAACCGTCTCCATGAAGCTGGGCTACGGTCCCGCACACCGTTAGGCCGTCTTCCGCTCACGCCCCAACATCGTGCAGCCCGCCTCCAGTGGTATCGCGACAGGCGTGAATGGAGAGACGAATGGATCCGTGTCGTCTTCAGCGATGAGAGTCGCTTCTGCCTTGGTGCCAATGATGGTCGTATACGTGTTTGGCGCCGCGCAGGTGAGCGCCACAATCAGGACTGCATACGACCGAGGCACACAGGGCCAACACCCGGCATCATGGTGTGGGGAGCGATCTCCTACACTGGCCGTACACCTCTGGTGATCGTCGAGGGGACACTGAATACTGCACGGTACATCCAAACCGTCATCGAACCCATCGTTCTACCATTCCTAGACCGGCAAGGGAACTTGCTGTTCCAACAGGACAATGCACATCCTCATGTATCCCGTGCCACCCAACGTGCTCTAGAAGGCCAGCAAGATCTCCGGATCTGTCCCCCATTGAGCATGTTTGGGACTGGATGAAGCGTCGTCTCACGCGGTCTGCACGTCCAGCACGAACGCTGGTCCAACTGAGGCGCCAGGTGGAAATGGCATGGCAAGCCGTTCCACAGGACTACATCCTGCATCTCTACGATCGTCTCCATGGGAGAATAGCAGCCTGCATTGCTGCGAAAGGTGGATATACACTGTACTAGTGCCGACATCGTGCATGCTCTGTTGCCTGTGTCTATGTGCCTGTGGTTCTGTCAGTGTGATCATGTGATGTATCAGACCCCAGGTATGTGTCAATAAAGTTTCCCCTTCCTGGGACAATGAATTCACGGTGTTCTTATTTCAATTTCCAGGAGTGTAGATAAACGTGAGGATTACACATCGAATTACATACACAAGGGTTATACATCGTTATACATAATATCTTATGTGACTTATTTTTAAAACATCATGAATAAATGTGAGGATTATACGTCGAATTACACACTTAAGTGTTAGACATAGTTATACATAATTCTATGTATCCTCTTTTGTCCACTCTTGCTGTTAGATTTGTACAGGATGTATAGTATTACGCCTTAGGTTTATTGTATTAACACTACATAACCAGACTGAGATAGACAGTTGTTACAGACTATCATACACTTATACACTTTGTTGGTTGACAGGTCTTAAGGATCCAACAGGACGACTCGCTATGTGGGCACTACGTCTTCAAGAGCATGACATTACCATAGTGTACAAAAGTGGAAGAAAACACCAAGATGCCGACTGTCTCTCAAGAAACCCTGCGCAAGACCTTCAAGGCTTTGATGAAGATAGTGACTGTCTCACTGCACGCCAGGATCTCTCCGCTGAGCAGAAGAAGAAAGCCAAGATCTCTCAAATTACGCTTTCCTTAAACCGGTCAGAGGATGTGAAAGACCAATTTAATGTAGTTAACGGACTACTTTCCGTTTGGAAAGTGGTGGCTACCAGTGATTCCTAAACACATGCGCTTAGATGTTCAACAGAAATTCCATGACACACTTGAGGTTGGACATTTAGGATTTATTAAGCCACACGATAGGATCCGCAAGAGATTTCTCTGGACAGGTTTATTTAGGAGTGTCCGTCACTATGTGTGGCACTGTCGAGGGTGCCAGAGGAAAAAGGCAGTTCCTCAGAAACCATCTGGCCGACTCATACCAATTCCACCAAGCGAAACGTCTTTCCAGCGTGCTGGGATTGACCTCCTCGGACGATTTTCAACGTCTGCTAGTGGCAATAGATGGATTATTGTTTTCACTGATTATCAGACACTCTATGCCATTAGAAAAGCCGTGAAAACAGCCGGGGCATTCGAAGTAGCTAAATTCATCGTGGAAGACATTGTATTAAAACACGGTGGCCGAAGAGCGTTAATTACGGATCGAGGGGACGATTTTCAATCGAATCTTGAGACAGAGATAAATTGTCGGTGCAACATTACTCACCACATGGCGACTGCCTACTATCCGCAAACAAACGGGCTTACTGAAGACCTTAATAAGACCTTGGCCGACATGCTATCAATGTTCGTCAATGTTGAACAGAGCAACTGGGATGAAGTGCTACCTTTCGTGACGTTTGTCTACAGCAACGCCAAACAAAACACCAAAGGATTTACGCCATTTTTCCTGGTGCATGGGCGTGAAGCGATTACGATGATGAACACTGTGTTTCCGTTATATCGTGATGACGTGGACGACGACTACATCGGCCAGGTGTTAACCAGAGCTGAGGAAGCCCGGCAGTTAGGTCGACTCCGCACGCTGCAGCCTCAACGAAACGATCGCTGAAGGTATGATACGAGCCACCGCCCTGTTGCCTACCAGCCTGGTGACCTCGTCTGGATCTTCACTGTTCGGAAGGTTGGTCTCTCTGAGAAGCTCCTGAGGCGCTACTTTGTACCCTATAAGGTTGTAAGACAGTAATCTGATGTTACTTATGAAGTTGAAGATTAGAGAAGATCAGAGATACGGCCCACGTGCTTCGAATGAAGCCCTATAAGAATCCTGCAACCCAGGGTAAATTCGGAGTTCCAGCGACAGGCAACAATCGGAAAGGTGACGAAAAGCGTAGCGGCAAGGGAAGTTCTAAGAAGATCACCGGCAGGGCGAATATCAGTCATCGGAAGTCGGAGTATGCAGGACCGATGACTCGTTCCCGGACTAGGACGAGGTAACACCGAGACGCTGTTCTCTAATGGAAGGAGCAATGGCGCACAAGCACTGAGTAGCTCTGTCACTGTGATGTATCGACTATGATATTAGACTGTTGCATGGAGTGCCCTGAGTTTCAAACTCCCCTGAACTGTAAAATTTTAATTCCTATATTCTGTTCGAGGACATTCTAGAAGTAACCACAACCATCAAGAATCATTGTACTGGAATGTTCTGTAACTGTATCTGTACCGTATGTGTTATGGTCGGAGGCAGTTCGCTCCGCGCTCTTGTATGTGCAAGTGCTGAATAAACCTTCGTTAATTGAAGTTAGTGTTCGTCATTCATCTAATTACACCTTCTTCTACGTGACAATATTTATATAGGGATTAACTGTTCACGTCACTGAGATACTGAATCAATGACTGCCGGTTTTTGAATTTCCCGTAAGAAAGAAGTAGAGATATGCCACATTCCTCTCGTGAGGGGAAGACATTTAACACAACAAGAAAAGAGATAGGACCAATAATTAAAATTTTATGTTTCCAATGCTGCATTCATTATCACCCTATCTCGTCGGTTTAAAAATATGGTTAAATATGCATGTCACTCCTCAAAATAGACGGATACTTGGTCTGAGTCGTTTACAACTCCTGCCTAGTTTTCTGTAAAAACGTGAAAGTTTATTAGCGACTCATAACGCGATCATACTAGACCCTTGATTGTACGCTCATCGTGCAGAACAAATATATGTTTGGAATATTATATAAATAATTCAAATTTTTGCAGAACGTACAAGAAACAAACACCGACGCCTTAGCAGTCTTTAATTATCAATGAACTCATTACCAATTTGAAATTAATGTTGTTATAAGCTAAGGAGAGTTAGTTGTCTTATGATTATTTGCGATCGGTGCTCCAGCAGTTTACTCTGCAGACTAACGGGGTGTGTGACAAGGTATATCAGTGTTGCGTAGTCCAAGAGTTCCAGGCTATTCACCACATGATTACAAGCGCTGCTAATGTAACTTTTTTCTAGTAACTTCCAGTTCATCTTAGGATCTAAATTTTTCAATACAGAAATTATAACAAGAGTATTTGTTACTACAGTCTGAATGTTCTCTTTTATTTCTGTACTTCTCTCACGAAACAAACATTTAATTTCGTAAAATCTTGTTACAGACAGCAGCTGCACCACATCTTGAGCTGAGAAGAAAAAACAGAAGTGTATACAAACGAAAGTAAGATTATGTACAGTAATAACCAATGAAAGTAAGGAAAATTAGGCTTTAATGACGAGGTACATCTACATCTACATCTACATGACTACTCTGCAATTCACATTTAAGTGCTTGGCAGAGGGTTCATCGAACCACAATCATACTATCACTCTACTATTCCACTCCCGAACAGCGAGCGGGAAAAACGAACACCTGAACCTTTCTGTTCGAGCTCTGATTTCTCTTATTTTATTTTGATGATCATTCCTACCTATGTAGGTTGGGATCAACAAAATATTTTCGCATTCGGAAGAGAAAGTTGGTGACTGAAATTTCGTAAAAAGGTCTCGCCGCGACGAAAAACGTCTATGCTGTAATGACTTCCATCCCAACTCGTGTATCATATCTGCCACACTCTCTCCCCTATAACGCGATAATACAAAACGAGCTGCCCTTCTTTGCACCCTCTCGATGTCCTCCGTCAATCCCACCTGGTAAGGATCCCACACCGCGCAGCAATATTCTAACAGAGGACGAACGAGTGTAGTGTAAGCTGTCTCTTTAGTGGACTTGTTGCATCTTCTAAGTGTCCTGCCAATGAAACGCAACCTTTGGCTCGCCTTCCCGACAATATTATCTATGTGGTCCTTCCAACTGAAGTTGTTTGTAATTTTAACACCCAGGTACTTAGTTGAATTGACAGCCTTGAGAATTGTACTATTTATCGAGTAATCGAATTCCAACGGATTTCTTTTGGAACTCATGTGGATCATCTCACACTTTTCGTTATTTAGCGTCAACTGCCACCTGACACACCATACAGCAATCTTTTCTAAATCGCTTTGCAGCTGATACTGGTCTTCGGATGACCTTACTAGACGGTAAATTACAGCATCATCTGCGAACAACCTAAGAGAACTGCTCAGATTGTCACCCAGGTCATTTATATAGATCAGGAACAGTAGAGGTCCCAGGACGCTTCCCTGGGGAACACCTGATATCACTTCAGTTTTACTCGATGATTTGCCGTCTATTACTACGAACTGCGACCTTCCTGACAGGAAATCACGAATCCAGTCGCACAACTGAGACGATACCCCATAGCTCCGCAGCTTGATTAGAAGTCGCTTGTGAGGAACGGTGTCAAAAGCTTTCCGGAAATCTAGAAATACGGAATCAACTTGAGATCCCCTGTCGATAGCGGCCATTACTTCGTGCGAATAAAGAGCTAGCTGCGTTGCACAAGAGCGATGTTTTCTGAAGCCATGCTGATTACGTGTCAATAGATCGTTCCCTTCGAGGTGATTCATAATGTTTGAATACAGTATATGCTCCAAAACCCTACTGCAAACCGACGTCAATGATATAGGTCTGTAGTTAAATGGATTACTCCTACTACCCTTCTTGAACACTGGTGCGACCTGCGCAATTTTCCAATCTGTAGGTACAGATCTATCGGTGAGCGAGCGGTTGTATATGAGTGCTAAGTAGGGAGCTATAGTATCAGCGTAATCTGAAAGGAAGCTAATCGGTATACAATCTGGACCTGAAGACTTGCCCGTATCAAGCGATTTGAGTTGCTTCGCAACCCCTAAGGTATCTACTTCTAAGAAACTCATGCTAGCAGATGTTCGTGTTTCAAATTCTGGAATATTCCATTCGTCTTCCCTGGTGAAGGAATTTCGGAAAACTGCGTTCAATAACTCCGCTTTAGCGGCGCAGTCGTCGATAACAGTACCATCGGCACTGCGCAGCGAAGGTATTGACTGCGTCTTGCCGCTTGTGTACTTTACATACGACCAGAATTTCTTCGGATTTTCTACCAAATTTCGAGACAATGTTTCGTTGTGGAACCTATTAAAGGCATCTCGCATCGAAGTACGTGCCAAATTTCGCGCGTCTGTAAATTTTAGCCCATCTTCAGGATTTCGCGTTCTTCTGAACTTCGCATGCTTTTTCCGTTGCCTCTGCAACAGCGTTCGGACCTTTTTTGTGTACCACGGGGGATCCGTTCCATCTCTTACCAATTTATGAGGTATGAATATCTCAATTGCTGTTGCTACTATATCTTTGAATTTGAGCCACATCTCGTCTACATTCGCATAGTCAGTTCGGAAGGAATGGAAATTGTCTTTTAGGAAGGCTTCTAGTGGTACTTTATCCGCTTTTTTAAATAAAATTATTTTGCGTTTGTTTCTGATGGATTTGGAAGAAATGGTATTGAGCCTAGCTACAATGACCTTGTGATCACTAATCCCTGTATCAGTCATGATGCTCTCTATCAGCTCTGGATTGCTTGTGGCCAAGAGGTCAAGTGTGTTTTCGCAACCATTTACAATTCGCGTGGGTTCGTGGACTAACTGCTCGAAATAATTTTCGGAGAATGCATTTAGGACAATCTCGGAAGACGTTTTGTGCCTACCACCGGTTTTGAACAAGTATTTTTGCCAACATACCGAGGGTAGGTTGAAGTCCCCACCAACTATAACCGTATGAGTGGGGTATTTATTTGTTACGAGACTCAAACTTTCTCTGAACTGTTCCGCAACTGTATCATCGGAGTCTGGGGGTCGGTAGAAGGAGCCAATTATTAACTTAATTCGGCTGTTAAGTATAACCTCCACCCACACCAATTCGCACAGAGTATCTACTTCGACTTCACTACAAGATAAACCACTACTGACAGACACCAACACTCCACCACCAATTCTGCCTAATCTATCTTTCCTGAACACCGTCTGAGACTTCGTAAAAACTTCTGCAGAACTTATTTCAGGCTTTAGCCAGCTTTCTGTACCTATAACGATATCCGCTTCTGTGCTTTCTATTAGCGCTTGAAGCTCAGGGACTTTTCCAGAGCAACTACAACAGTTTACAACTATAATTCCGACTGTTCCTTGATCCAAGCACGTCCTGTAATTGCCAAGCACCCTTTGACATTGCAGCCCATCCCGCACTTTCCCGAGGCCTTCTAACCTAAAAAACCGCCCAGTCCACGCCACACAGCCTCCGCTACCCGTGTAGCCGCCAGCTCAGTGTAGTGAACTCCTGACCTATTCAGCGGAACCCGAAACCCCACCACCCTATGGCGCAAGTCAAGGAATCTGCAGCCAATACGGTCGCAAAACCGTCTGAGCCTCTGATTCAGACCCTCCACCCGGCTCTGCACCAAAGGTCCGCAGTCGGTTCTGTCAACGATGCTGCAGATGGTGAGCTCTGCCTTCATCTCGTAAGCAAGACCGGCAGCCTTCACCAAATCAGATAGCCGCTGGAATCCAGAGAGAATTTCCTCAGATCCAAAGCGACACACGTCATTAGTGCCGACATGTGCCACCACCTGCAGCTGGCTGCACCCTGTGCTCTTCATGGCATCCGGAAGGACCCTTTCCACATCAGGAATGACTCCTCCCGGAATGCACACGGAGTGCACACTGGATTTCTTCCCCTCCTTAGCCGCCATATCCCTAAGGGGCCCCATTACGCGCCTAACATTGGAGCTCCCAACTACCAGTAAGCCCAACCTCTGCGATTGCCCGGACCTTGAAGGCTGAGAATGATCCTCTGAAACAGGGCAGGCAGCTGCATCTGGCTCAGCCAGAGACAGTGCCTGAAACCGGTTTGTCAGACGCACCGGGGAGGCTTTCTGGTCAGCTTCCGGGGACGCCTTTCGCTGCCTGCCACGCCTTGGAACGACCTCCCAATCAACCACAGGTAATTACGGACGAAGTATAAACTCGTATTGGATGTGGATGAGGAAGAAAATTGGCAGATCCATTTCAAAGAAACCATCCTGAGGTTTTGCTTAAGCGGATAAGGCAAACTATAGAAAACCTAAATGCGATGACTAACCGTGTATGTGAACCCTGCTCGTCGCTGATGCATGTCGGTTACGTAAAAGGGATCATTACCCCTCAGGACGAAGAAGAAATGTTGTCGAGCCAAAGAGATGTAGATGCAACAGCTTCAGATTGATATCAGAGAGAACTATAAATTTCTATTCGTTGATGCGAACAAAAGAAATCATTGAATTTCTTCTTTCAAGGTGCTATTATTTATGACAGCAAAACTTGATTTCGGAATTTATATCAGTTACAGAAAATTACCTTTCTGTGGTGAAGAGTGGTTGTGAAAAAGATTCTTTAGTTATGACTCCAGGGACATTGCATTTTTGGGTGTACCAGTAGTCTGTAACTTTTTATACCAAACTTGATTCGTTTTATTCTAGAATTCGAATCAAGAACAGCTGCCAACATGAGTAACCTAGAAGCATATATCCTCGACGTAGCGAAGCAGTTTGAATCACTTAGTGTGGGCAAGTCCTCCGGTCCAAACTGTATACAAATTAGGTTACTTTCAGAGTATGCCGATATAATAGCTTCATGCTTAGCAATGATACACAACCGCTCGCTCGACGAAAGATCCGCATCTAAGGACTTGAAAGCTACATAGCTCACACCAAGACTCAAGAAATTGAATCGGAGTAATCCGTTGAATTATAGATCCATATCACTGACGTCGAATTCCAGTAGGCTTTTGGACCATATACTGTGTTGAACATTATGAACTACGATTTATTGACGAATAATCAGCACGGATTCAGAAAATATCGTTGTTATGAAATTCTACTAGCTCTTCATTCACACTAACTAATGAATGCTGTCGACGAGGTATTTCAAACTGAATCCATATTTTTAGATTTCCAGAAGGTTTTTGACACCGTTCCTCACAAGCGGCTTGCAGTGAAATTGCATGCCTACAGAATACTGTCTTAGTTGTGGGACTGGATCCGTGATTTCCTGTTAGGAAGGTCACAGTTTATAGTAACTGATGGAAAATCATCGAGTACAAAGGAAGTGATACCTGGTGTTCATCCAAGGAAGTGTCATCGGCTCTCTGCTGTTTCTAATCTACAGTATATAAACGATTTAGGAGACAACCAGAGCAGTCCTCTTGAATCGTTTGCAGATGAAGGTGTCATTTACCTCTCGTTAAGTCATCAGATGATCAAAAACAGTTGTAAAGTGCCGTTACCTTCAAATAATGAAAAGTGTGAAATCATCTACACGAGTACTAAAATGACTCAGCTAAACTTGGATTACACTATAAATTACACAAATCAAAGGGTTGTCAGCTCAACTAAATACTTAGGGATTATCATTATGAATAACTTAAACTGGATTGATCACATACACATGTTATGGAGAAAGTGAACCAAAGACTGCGAATTACTGGTAGAACACTTAGAAGGTGTAAGGTCTACTAAAGAGACTGCCTGCACTACGCTTGTCAGGCCTCTTCTGGAGTACTGCTGTGCAGTATGGGGTCCGCTTTGGAGCAGACTGTCCGCAGCTCGTGGTCGTGCGGTAGCGTTATCGCTTCCCACGCCCGGGTTCGATTCCCGGCGGGATCAGGGATTTTCTCTGCCTCGTGATGAATGGGTGTTGTGTGATGTCCTTAGGTTACTTAGGTTTAAGTAGTTCTAAGTTCTAGGGGACTGTGACCATAGATGTTAAGTCCCATAGTGCTCAGAGCCATTTGAACCATTTTAGAGAAGACTGACTGACGACATCGAAAAGTTCAAAGAAGGGCAGCACTATTTTTATTATCACGAAATAGGGTAGAGAGTATGACGGATATCATACACGAGTTAGGGTGGCGCTCACTATAAAAAAAAAAAAGGCATTTCCCGTTGCGGCTATCACCAACTTTCCAACTTTGTCCTCCGAATGCTAAGATATTTTGTTCACGCTCACCTAAATGGGGAGAAATGATCACTGCAATAAAATCAGAGAGATCAGAAATGAGTAAAGTGTTAGTTTTTCCAGAACTATTTTCGACTGCGGAACGTTAAAGTGAAGGCCGTTCGATGAGGCCGCTGCCAGGCACTTAACCATGAATTTCAGAGTAGTCACGTAGATGTAGATGAAGGATAATGTTTACATTGGAGAATGATATGTGTGTTGAATATGACCATCTGATTGATAACGTTCCTGCACACAGGCAAAAACATCCGCCTGCTTAGCTGGGTGGTAACGTGCTTGCCTCCCATGCAGTTAACACTGAATGAGAAATTTCTATACCTCGTCTGCGCCAAAGAGTTTCGTATGCCCAAGTAAACAGTTTCAGTAATGAAAACATATTGACCTCTATGCCTGTAGTTTGTACGTAGTAACACTGCAGGTATCAAAGCTCGTAATGCTACTTCGGCAATGCATAAATGAAGGCGTGAACCAAAGAGAATCGTGCACGTGTCCTGGTAAACGAAATGTGCCTCCAGCGACACAACACTCACATGGTAATAATGGAACATTGGTTTCATTTCCAAGGTTGACACAATGTTAGAAAATTGTTACAGTTATGTTTATATCTGCCCCCAAAGTATGCCGGGTTCCTTTACGCCGCTGACTGCGTGCACCTAATCATTTGTGCATAATGACTCTAAAATAAAATATGGTTCAGGATACAGTGGATTTCTGATTAGCAAACACTCATCGTTTGCGGCGATCCCCACAGTCTACATCAGTTTGAACTACGGCCATGCCGGCCGAGTGGCCGAGCGGTTCTAGGCGCTACAGTCTGGAACCGAGCGACCGCTACGGTCGCAGGTTCGAATCCTGCCTCGGGCATGGATGTGTGTGATGTCCTTAGGTTAGTTAGGTTTAAGTAGTTCTAAGTTCTAGGGGACTGATGACCTCAGAAGTTAAGTCCCATAGCGTTCAGAGCCATTTGAACCATTTGAACTACGGCCATGTCCAAAGACACCTAAGACGTTTGGAAGGCGAATGAAGTCACTTGGTGAGGATGAAGACCACATTTGGTGGTTTAGTCAGTCATTTGGGGTCATCAGCGGTGGCAACTGCACATGCTCTCAATGGCCACCTCTGTACCATGTAAGTTATTGAGTTTCACTAGATCTCCTTTCTTGAAAGCATTCCTTTTACACAGTGAGTATGTATGTGACTTTTTCCATCCCCGACAAATTCGTAACGCTCTTCCAGTAGCCAATATACAGTACATGCATTATTACATTTTGTTTCATTACTCTATAAATGTATTCAATACTTGGTGTCGCTGTAAGGAACATGAAAACTCAACTGCATTCATTTTATGACTATTTGGAGTGTTTCACTTTTCACAACGAGTACCGTAATACGAATTTGTAAGTGAAATCTGAAGCTACATTACTGGTCACAAGTTTTCGATCATCTATCACAACTATGGATTTGTGGTTAAAACAGGGACTTCTATTGGAATATTCTGACGTATCCCCACGATGAGAATAAAACACGTAAAAACGTGTAAAGACTAAGTAAGTCTATTGTGTATTGAACTGATCGTTCACATAGAGGTACGTTGATGAGTATCGACAGAAAACACTGACTCCTTTACCTAGGACGGTTCCATTCTGCAGTCTGTGTAGCAATCACTTCGAACTGGTTTGCAGTACATCGTATACATCAAGCAGTGTGTTTGTATACCTGACCAGGTTCAAACCATATTTCCTCACAGTGGAACTCAAGCAAGAGAGGGTTAGGTTGGGATGTTTGGGGGAAGAGACCAAAAAGCGAAGTCATCGGTCTCGGGAAGGACGGAGAAGGAAATCGGCCGTGCCCTTTCAAAGGAACCATCCCGGTATTTGCCTCGAGCGGTTTAGGGAAATCACGAAAAGCCTAAATCAGGATGGCCGGACGTGGGATCGAACAGTCATCCTCTCGAATGCGAGTCCAGTGTGCTAACCACTGTGCCACCTCGCTCGGTTAAGCAAGAGACTAAAATTGAAAGACTTGCTGTAATTGTAGCTCTTCATCAGGACAACAGCAACAAAAGCTGGCGTGGAACAATCTGCAATGGTGCATACTTAGCAGCGGCTCAAACAAATTGGTGCCAATGCAAGTGTTTCGCGATCTGGGAGACCCCGAGGAACATGATATAGTGAAGTTCAGTCCATATGTGTACGGAGTAAACGTTACAGGACTTACTGTACCTGAAATTCAAGTGAAATAATATAGTATGCGAGAAACTCCAATCTCTGTCTCAACAGTGCAAGGCTGTCTTTGTTAACAAGGTTTAAAGGGGTGCACGGCGACCAAACTTTATTACGCAAACAAAATAAGGCAAAAAAATTGCAATGGGCTCAGGAATATAGAAACTGATGTGTGCAACAATTGTCCAAGATGTTACTCAAGGACGAATACGATTTTAAAGTATTTAGAATTCATCGTCAAATGCATGTTCCTCAACATTGTTGAGAAATTGTAATAAGGTGGGTGATCTAGTGTGAATTAATGTAGCATTAAAGAAGGACGGTTATTACACGATACTGATAAAAAATACAATTTCGTCTGTCAGGAGATTTTATGGTGGTGAGTTTGTTCTGGAGCAGGACAATGATCCTAAACACGCTTTTAAATTGTGCAGAGAGCATGCCAGTAGAAAACAGAAATGCGGGGAGCGGAAGAATATGATTTGACCAAGTCTGTCACCTGACTTAGATTCAGCTGAACTCTTATCGAATGAACTTGACAGGGTGGTCAAAAACTGAGGTCATCTAATGTCGAAGATATATGGAATAATTTACAGATTTGTTGGACTGCAATACCTGCCAAAACACTACTCAATCTTATCTCCAGGGCGCCAAGAGTTTATGCAGCTGTTTTGAGGGCAAAGGATGGATACTTTAAAGAAGCTAAAATCTAAACCATATTGTATTTTACTTAATGGTAGAGAGAGAGAGAGAGAGAGAGAGAGAGAGAGAGAGAGAGAGAGAGAGAGAGAGTATTTATTTTGTTGATCTATTTAGTTGGTACGATGTGTCCGCACATTGGAATAACGTATATAGTTTTGATCATGGGTGATCGTGAACAGGCAGTGTAATCTCATGAAACGGGAATTGATTAAAGCCTAATCAGTACATTATAACAACGGAAATTTATTACCATATCAGATATCCGGTTTATCGGCACCAGTCATCTCAATCAGTTAATCTATCCCAACATCTTCTATGACCGGCTCAAAAATTCAGTGTCACTAATCTTTACCTCCCTTTTTTCCCGACAAACATTTCGGGAAGATTAGTGCAAGAGCAACGAATGACGTGATGAGAGTCCGTTGCCTACTCCTTTCCCGACAAGCAAGAGACGTGATTTCGAGTTCCAGTCAGACATAAATTTTCAACTGTTTCAGTATATTCACTATAAGTTCAGAATTTTTGAACGGATTTCACCGACTTCACTGCAGGTCATTTTATTTCGCTGATTTCGTCTTCGGTGATTTCACATATGTCATTTTACTGTATCTAATTCAATCAGCATTCAGAATATGTCTTCCCCGAAGATAATGTCACCTTTAGCTTTCAGTTCTGCACACCGGCGCATTAGTAAGACACTGGACCCACATTTGGGTGAAAGAAAGTTCAAATCCCCGTCTTGCCATCCAAACTTAGGTTTTCTACGATTTCCCAAAATCGATTAAGGAATGTGGCAGGATGGGTTTTGCGTAAAATTCTCTTTGTAGAAAATTTACCTTCACCACAGACAAAGCGTAAAAACTAATATTTCTCTAGGATTCTGGTCAAGTGCCTTCTATTTAAGTCATTACGAGAAAGAGGTAAAAATAACTCGGCGATCAGGCCCAGAAGACCACAGGATACTGACCGGCCTCCGTGCCATCTTCTTCCAATTGTCTTCATCTGGATGCGATGCCATATGGAGCGTCAAGGACTGGGTCAACAGACTGCTCTCCCGACCGTTGTCAGCTTGGTGCTGCTACTTCTCATTTAAGTACCACCTCAGTTGGACTCACGAGGCTGTATGCACCCAGCTACAGTGTTCGCGTCAAGAAAAAATCCCTGGCAATATTGGGAATTGAAACCGAGGCGTCTTCATTGCAGTCAGAACGCTGACCACTCAGACAAGGCATTCCGGAACTCCCTTTTTTACACAAAGTATTATCACTAACATTATGCTCCTTTCCTTGAAAAGCAGCCACTCAGTTATGAATGTTAGCTTACGGAATGGCACAGCAAAAACGGAATAACCTCTAATCGAACGATGGGAATCTAACATTTTGATCTCTAAACTTGAATCATTATGGGTCACAAGGCTGATTTGAAACTTCTATGAAGAGCAGTTACTGTGAAGGAAAGACCTAGTACTGGCAAATACATTTACTACACGCAAGAGAAATTTTCTTGTTTTGCAAAACGCCATAAGAAACATACACCAGCAAACTCCGTCTGGTGTAAAGACATGTACAACAATAACAGGACTAACAATGTTGATAAAAACTATGTACGGTGCGGTGTTTCACACTGGATTTGTATTGTGAAGGGTTAGGGTGAAAATTTCATTGCGGCTTCTTTGTAGTATATCTGACCTATGCCGCGATGGTTTCGTCAGACAAGTGCTCTGCCGATCCACTCCCCTATATTTCTGGTGCAAAACTAGTTTCTCACTATATAACAACTTCTATGTCGTTCAAATATTAACTCCTAATTTATTTTATTCTATTAAAGACAGAAATCAAAGATCATTTCCTTCCAAAAGACTTATGTAAAGTTTTCCAAAAAAACCTTTCTTGTATAATTTAGTAGTGGCTCTGAGCACTATGGGACTTAACATCTATGGTCATGAGTCCCCTAGAACTTAGAACTACTTAAACCTATCTAACCTAAGGACAACACACAACACCCAGCCATCACGAGGCAGAGTAAATTCCTGACCCCGCCGGGAATCGAACCCGGGAACCCGGGCGCGGGAAGCGAGAACGCTACCGCACGACCACGAGATGCGGGCTATAATTTAGTAAAATTTGCAACGATCCAGTAAAGATTTGTTTGATATACACTATGTGATCAAAAGTATCCGGATACCTGGCTGAAAATGACTTAAATGAAGTTTGTGGCGCTGGAATTCAACATGGTGTTGGCCCACCCTTAGCCTTGATGACAGCTTCCGCTCTCGTAGGCATACGTTCAATCAGGTTCTGGAAGTTTTCTTGGGAAATGGCAGCCCATTCTTCACGAAGTGCTGCACTGAGGAGAGTAATCGATGTCGGTCGGTGAGGCCTGGCACGAAGTCGGCGTTCCAAAACATTCCAAAGGTGTTCTTTAGGATTCAGGTCAGGACTTTGTGCAGGCAAGTCCATTACAGGTATGTTATTGTCGTATAACCACTCCGCCACGGCAATGCATTACGAGCAGGTGCTCGATCGCGTTGAAAGATGTAATCGCCATCCTCGAATTTCCCTTCAACAGTGGGAAGCAAGAAGGTGCTTAAAACATCAATGTAGGTCTGTGCTGTGATAGTACCACGCAAAACAACAAGGGGTGCTATACCCACACCCTGCCATCAGATCGCCACATTGTGTACCGTAATTCGTTACTCCACACACGTTTTTCCACTGTTCAATCGTCCAATGTCTACAGGTATGTTCCTTACACCAAGCGAGGCGTCATTCGAAGTCCGTGAGTTCCTCGGAGCGCCCTGTTCTGCTCTCTCAGGATGTCTAATGACTACTGAGGTCGCTGATATGAAGTGGCAGCATAATGCGCCTAATATGAAAAACGTATGTTTTTTTGGGGGAGGGGGGGGCGAATACTTTTTATCACATAGTGTAGATGTTTGTGTCTTGGCAGAAATCTACAAATTGTCTAAAGGATGAGTATTACTTTGGCGCGATCTATAGAGCATCCGTGTGTTGTAGTTAGATCTTGCTGTAACTGTGTGCCTGTTAGTTTAAGTCGATGTAAACTGAAACAGAAGAATTTTTGAGAAAAGAAGGAATTTAGTGAAACATACGAAAAGGAAAATATATCTCAGTTGTGAACTGTGAATCGAGATTACGACTGTGTTGGCTCTAGATGCGATTTTCATCGCATACCGTCACGGTGAGCATTGTGTCGTATATGAAGGTGAAGTTTGTATACTGGCGAGTATGGGGTGTCATACCATAACATTTTATCTTTAACACGAGGAGAGAGGACATTTATAGGAATTACAGCTTCACGTACCAAGGTAGGTGGCAGGGCAGTCACCTTTAATCCTGGAGCAAGATATAATTTCCAGTTGCAATAGCTTCACTGTTTTCGATGAAGTTTCACACAACTGACGAATTGAGAAAAACATAAATAAGTAAAATTATAATTCGAAAACCCTAGAAACTCTAATAGATGATCCAACAATAAAGGAACGTGTACAGAAATTTGTGACTGAAATGTACGACAATGCAAAACTGGATAAGGAAAAGAAAACTGAAACACTTAGAATCTAGTACCACAGGTAGACATTATGTCGACTGACAATAAAATAAATAATATAAATTTATGCAGTAAGAGTGATGTAATACTTACAATACGATAGCAGGCTAGTTGAACCAACATTACGTACTGCATCCAAAGAAAGTAAGCAAACATGAGAGACATTAACGCGACTGCTGGACGTATTTATTAGACAGATACAGAAACATTCGTGCTGGATACGAAGACTTGGACGACAGCGGTAGGTCGTTAATAGGCTGTTGACTGTACAATACAACAAAAACGTTTTTGGAAACAGCTGCAAATCGCACTCACGAGGAAATCTCCCTATCGCACTGCTTTCAAAATTAGTAGAAAGATGGCCAGTGGACAGCCCGTCAGAAGCTGAACGCAGATCAAGCATGAAAACAGGAAGAAGGTTTACTGAACGGTAAAAATAGAAACAAAATAGAAACAGTGAACGGTCTAAGCTCAAGATGTCAAGCAACGAAGAGCGTTTTGAAGCACGTATGGCGTCGTGGTTTCGTGGTAACGGTGTTGGACTTTGCAGGAGGAGACCTATGTTCAAATCTCGCTCGTAGCACAATTCTTTTTTCACAAAATTATGAACTTTCCGCCCGTTCACTAAAATGTCTCTTCTTCTATAGCCTTGGTAATTGTTATACAATACATTGGTCATAGAATATGTCATGTAGTAAGAATATATTACCGTCGCATGTAAATGTGATGAATAGTGAGAGCAGGCGAAATGCCACATCGACCTTTCACAGGAATGAAAACAACAAATGAGCAGATGGGAACTAGGCTATAACAAAGGAATCTAAAAGTCAGAACTTGCAAAATGCAACGCTAGGGTCATAGGACGTGGCACTTGTGTAGAACAAATAGGAGGTACGTACATCTGGAGGTCCCTTTCTTACACCTGGCTGATGCAAACGGAAGTTACACAACGACGAAGACACAAATCTGAATACAGTGCATAGACACGTTAATAATCTGACGGATAATTCATAATTTTGTGAAAAAAGAAAACCTGGGGCATGAGCGAGATTTGAGCACGGATCTCCCCCGTCGTGGCCCAATACTGCAACCGCATAACGACGACGCCGCAGCTACGGAAGTATGCTCATTTCTATATATCTTGTATTCGGACCGTTCGCTGTTTCTGTTTTGCCTTTTTTCACATTTTATTACACCTTCTTCTTGTTTTCATGCTTGATCTGTGTTCAGATCTTAAGACTAAATCTGAGGGGGTGCAATGTTGAGTTTTCCTTGTTAGTATTTTTATTTACCGGCTTCACTCTTCATATGAATAACAGCATCATCAAAATATACACTTTACATATGGCTGACAACACTAAAGGTTGCGTATAAAGTTGTCCTGCAACACTGAAGATTTAAGTTGCTGTACTATAGTACTTAGACTTATATTTAAAGTACGTTTGATTTACAGTAGTAAATGTCGTCATTAGGAACTATTTGATTCGTCGTTGTAATTAGAGTTCCTTTTCTTCAGTATTCTATAGCAGGTAATTACTTGTAAACGGATGCGTTATTACGCATTCAACATTATTTGAATAGTGTAAATATTTTTGCGATTTCCATAAATCATATTATAATTTTAGTTCGTGCTATATTTTCTTGTGAGAACAGTAGGAAACTGAAGACACGGTCGAACGTAGACAACTGAGAGAGGCTGGACATTCAGGCATTGAAAGGAAAACTTAATTTCCGACGTTTCGACCGCTAATTTGACTAGAAGCTATTTTAACTGAGTTGGGAAAGCAAGAGCGCTGACGGACCGACGAGGCCACATCCTGTTTAAGCTAAAATGAAGTTTTATCCCTTTCTGGCAAGACTGGCCGTGGGTATAGAGTCGAAAATAACACCATCTATTAACAAACGCAGCACGAATGACACAAGGAACCCTTCCAGCGTGCGTTACATGGCAATATATATAATTCAAGATAAATATTAACATTTCAAAACTGCAAAAAATATTATGTGTCACAAAGAATATTTTTTGGAAACGAGAGGAACAAGAAGCATCAAAAAGGTAGAGAGATCGTTCCAAAACTAATCAAATCTAAAAACTATAACACAACTACTAATATTTTTGATTACCTATAGGAACAATCATTTATTTTGGTCCTTGATGAACCTGAAGTGTAAGGAGAGCATATTTACAATTCCTTTTTCTAATAGCAGAATTTTTCAACTAAGAGCTCTTCCATCTGTCACATCCTTCAGACGTACAAAAGAATAGGCAAAACAGATAATGTAATGTATGGATTTTTGTTAGTTGTGAACATCATGTCCGAATATGCTTTGGTGGTTACGCTCAGGTCTATTTATTCGTGATTAGTCATCCATTACTTCTTCTAGTGGGTTAATGTTCCGATACCTGCATACTGACAACAGTTAACTTGTGTAATTATCTCGTTCTGTGCATTCTTCTGAACTTATGACTGCCTACTGCTCACTGTGTTACGCGTTGCCTTAAAGCTTATAACAAGAACGTAGTACTCCTCCAAGGATATTTTCCAGCATACGCATTTACTCATTATTTTGTATGTTTATTTACTTTTAGAACTTTTTCTGCAATATATTCAACTTCCTACGTCCAGAATGTTTCACTGTCCATGTTTCAGAACCATACATGACTGAACAAGTAAGATGGAGAGTCAAATAAGACCTTGGACACTTATTTGGGAGTACTGGCCATCTAATCCTCCCTGTTCATTAAGATGTAGGTCTCCCTAAATCTCTTAAGGAGTCGGCCTCCGCAGCTGCGTGGTCAGCATGCCTGACTGCCCTCAACCGACCCAGATCTAATTCCCGCTACTGCCAGAGATTATGCCTTGGTGTAAGCACTGAAATGGGGTGCCCTCAGTCTCGAGCTGCCAATTGAGGAGCTCCTTATGTCGGATGTAGCGGCTCCAAGGTCTGGAAAACTGGAAACGGCCGAGAGAGTGCAGTGCTGACTACAGACCCCATGCCCCTTTGTAACGCAACCAAATGACGCCATTGGCAGAGAACGAAACGGCGACCCGTCTCAAGGCGGAGCTGGTAAATAACTTAGAAGCTTAAAGCAAATGTTGGTTTCTGTGAAAAGGACACGATTCCATTCTCCATCCTTTCTCAACCCTAGCTGGTGCCCCGTCCTTAATAACCTCGTCGTTGAATGAAAATTAAACACCAATCTTTCTTCTTCCTTTCGTATAGGACTGCGCATCACACTGATTATTTCAAAACATTTTTACCAAACTGCAGGCCAATATTACATAGATCTTTTTACCGAGTAAATATCACACCGCCTGTGTGTAGTTCAAAGGTTTGGCAACCGTTTCTGGTCCATTCCGACAGTTACACTCCTGGAAATGGAAAAAAGAACACATTGACACCGGTGTGTCAGACCCACCATACTTGCTCCGGACACTGCGAGAGGGCTGTACAAGCAATGATCACACGCACGGCACAGCGGACACACCAGGAACCGCAGTGTTGGCCGTCGAATGGCGCTAGCTGCGCAGCATTTGTGCACCGCCGCCGTCAGTGTCAGCC
The DNA here is from genome assembly GCF_023897955.1 of Schistocerca gregaria. NCBI lineage: Eukaryota > Metazoa > Arthropoda > Insecta > Orthoptera > Acrididae > Schistocerca > Schistocerca gregaria. The sequence goes on from NC_064931.1 coordinate 566,397,405, forward strand.
AGTTTGCCGTGGCATACGGAGCTCCATCGCAGTCTTTAACACTGGTAGCATGCCGCGACAGCGTGGACCTGAACCGTATGTGCAGTTGACGGACTTTGAGCGAGGGCGTATAGTGGGCATGTGGGAGGCCGGGTGGACGTACCGCCGAATTGCTCAACACGTGGGGCGTGAGGTCTCCACAGTACATCGATGTTGTCACCAGTGGGCGGCGGAAGGTGCACGTGCCCGTCGACCTGGGACCGGACCGCAGCGACGCACGGATGCACGCCAAGACCGTAGGATCCTACGCATTGCCGTAGGGGACCGCACCGCCACTTCCCAGCAAATTAGGGACACTGTTGCTCCTGGGGTATCGGCGAGGACCATTCGCAGCCGTCTCCATGAAGCTGGGCTACGGTCCCGCACACCGTTAGGCCGTCTTCCGCTCACGCCCCAACATCGTGCAGCCCGCCTCCAGTGGTGTCGCGACAGGCGTGAATGGAGGGACGAATGGAGACGTGTCGTCTTCAGCGATGAGAGTCGCTGCTGCCTTGGTGTCAATGATGGTCGTATGCGTGTTTGGCGCCGTGCAGGTGAGCGCCACAATCAGGACTGCATACGACCGAGGCACACAGGGCCAACACCCGGCATCATGGTGTGGGGACCGATCTCCTACACTGGCCGTACACCTCTGGTGATCGTCGAGGGGACACTGAATAGTGCACGGTACATCCAAACCGTCATCGAAACCATCGTTCTACCATTCCTGGACCGGCAAGGGAACTTGCTGTTCCAACAGGACAATGCACGTCCGCATGTATCCCGTGCCACCCAACGTGCTCTAGAAGGTGTAAGTCAACTACCCTGGCCAGCAAGATCTCCGGATCTGTCGCCCATTGAGCATGTTTGGGACTGGATGAAGCGTCGTGTCACGTGGTCTGCAAGTCCAGCACGAACGCTGGTCCAACTGAGGCGCCAGGTGGAAATGGCATGGCAAGCCGTTCCACAGGACTACATCCAGCATCTCTACGATCGTCTCCATGGGAGAATAGCAGCCTGCATTGCTGCGAAATGTGGATATACACTGTACTAGTGCCGACATTGTCCATGCTCTGTTGCCTGTGTCTATGTGCCTGTGGTTCTGTCAGTGTGATCATGTGATGTATCTGACCCCAGGAATGTGTCAATAAAGTTTCCCCTTCCTGGGACAATGAATTCACGGTGTTCTTATTTCAATTTCCAGGAGTGTATTTCTGCCAAACAGCAAGATCAACACCTAAAACGTATGAAGAATGCTAAGTTGACCCGTGGTGCTCAAGTCACATTAGACTGCAGGTACTCCTGTGACAACGTGGATATGTGGGCTCGAAGGACTCAGAAAGGAAAGTTTGTATTGCCCGCATGTCTAGTATAGTGATGCAACAATCTTAGTGATCAATAAAGTTTCAATTTACTCTTTGGCCAACTTGTATTGTTTCGTTTATTAAACAGGATAGTGCTGCACTTCTTGACGGTACACTGTCACAAAGTGCTTAGCACAGCGTCAGTGTAGTCCCCTACACAGGGGATGGGCGTAGCGGATCACATGCAGAAATTCTGCATCGACCTTCTGGGCAAGGTCCAAGTGGAGGTGGTTTGCTGTTACCACCATCCGACCTTTTATGAAATGTCAAGTGTGTATCTGTGTCGATTTTATGACTGTAATGAGTGATGGTGCAGCGTAATGTTGGGTTTGCGTTGTTATGGGTATAGAGAAGGATGAGGGGGAAACCCCGTGTCTGCACATCACATACTCCTCTCAAATTGTACATAGAGGGGCGCTGAACGTCCCAATCCGAAGGACGGATGACCACCGACAGTTTCACATGCCCCCACTTCATGATACACTGCGGCAAATACTGGCATGGAAAATTTTCCACCACGAGGATTAGAACCGGCTTACCACCAAGTCGAGGGCGTACTTTAGCGATTTCGGCTATTTTTATTTTATTTTTCATATTCCTTTTTTTTAAAAAAAATTTTCCGTCCTTATGCTCGCGAGACTATACCAACATCTGCTTGCTTTAGTCACCTATATTCGTAAATTCTTGAATTAACAAAACTCTTTTTCTGGAAATGAACTAAAGCTTCGCGATGATAAAAGTCATGGGACAGCGATACGCACACAAACAGATTGCAACAGTATCGGGAACACAAGTTATAAATGGGCATTGGTGGTTCATGTGAAAAGCTTTCCGGCCACACGGCGAGAATTAAAAGACTTCGAACGAGGAATAGTAGTTGGAGATAGACGCAACGGACATTCCATTTATGAAATCGTTAGGGCACTCAATATTCCGAGATCCACAGTGTCAAGAATATCAAATTAGAGGCACTACTTCCCACCACGAACAACCCAGTGGCCGACGGCCTTCATTTAACGAGCGAGAGCAGTTGCGTTTACTTACAGTTGTCAGTGCTAACAGACAAGCAAAACTGCGTGAAATAACCGCTGAAATCAGTGATGGACGTATGACAAACGTATCCTTTAGAACAGTGAGGACACATTTGGCGTTAAGGGGCTGTTGGCAGCAGACGACCGACGCGAGCACCTTTGCTACAGCACGACATCGCCTACAGCGCATCTGCTGGGCTCGTGACCATAACAGTTGGACCCAAGACGACTGGAAAACCGCGGCCTGGTCACATTAGTACCCGTTTTAGTTAGTACGAGCTGATAGTATGATTCGAGTGTGGCTCAGACCCCACGAAACCATGGACCCGAAATTTCAACAAGGCACTGTGCAAGCTGGTGGTGGTTCCATAATGGTGTGGGCTGTGTTTACACGGAGTGTACTGGTTATGTTGGGCCACATTAGAGATCACATTAAGCCATTCATAGACATTTTGCTCCCAAATAACGATGGAATTTTTATAGGGGACAAGGTGCCATGTCACCTGGCCACAACAGTTCGCGATTAACTTGCAGAACATTCTGGACAATTCGAGCAAATGATTTGGCCACCCAGATCGCCTGTTTGAATTGCATCCATGAGACATAATCGAGAGGACAGTTCGTGCACAAAATCCTGCACCGGCGTCACTTTCGCAATTATGGATGAAAGGTGGTTGGTGCAGCATGGACTTCCAACGACAGCGACTTGTTGAGTACAAGCCAAGTCGTGTTGCTGCAACTACGCCGGGAAAAAGAGGTCCGTTACAATTTTAGGAGGTATCCTGTGACTTTTGTCACGTTAGTGTGTATTTCTTCAGAAGCGTAATTTATTAGTGAACTCGGCTCCTTCTCTCTCTCTCTCTCTCTCTTTCCTTTTTTAAGTGGCTTGAAAGGATTTCGCCGTCGTGTCCTTAAGACGTGGCAAGGAGTGGTATATCAAGTGGGATGCAAATAAAGTAAGCTTCTTAAACGTAACTGAGTTCTTCTTAAGAACAGCAGTAAAATAAAATTTATGTTTGTTCGTCAGACGGCACTTCCTATATTCCTGAAGAGACCATGTGACGTATTACTAAAGTAAAACTTCTGAACATAAGCTGAAAATGTCTCTGCTATCCAAAGTGATGGCGAGTTATACACATTCTCATGGCAAAGTATAAAGATGGAAGTTTTGAAAAGACTGTTCCTTTACGGAATTTCTTTTTAACTTAAAATATTCTTCTGCCACATAAGTCATAAAGTCATCTAACGTTGTAACGTTAGTTTCTAATAATATTTAAAAAAAAAAATCTGTGTGTGAAATCTTATGGGACTTAACTGCTAAGGTCATCAGTCCCTAAGCTTACACACTACTTAACCTAAATTATCCTAAGGACGAACACATGCCCGAGGGAGGACTCGAGCCTCCGCCGGGACCAGCCGCACAGTCCTTGACTGCAGCGCCCTGCCGGCCGCGGTGGCCAGTCCGGAACCGCGCGACTGCTACGGTCGCAGGTTCGAATCCTCCCTCGGGCATGGATGTGTGTGATGTCCTTAGGTTAGTTAGGTTTAAGTAGTTCTAAGTTCTAGGGGACTGATGACCTCCCATATTGCTCAGAGCCATTTGAGCCATTTTGCAGCCCCTAGACCTCTCGACTAATCCCGGGCGGCTCTAATAATATAGTTCGCAAAATTTTCAAGCAACTAAGCATAACTGTTGTGTTTCGTGATAGGGTATAAGCTCCAGTCTGGATAGAACACCTCCTGAATGGATATTGCAGTTTCTGACGACCTGTTGATAACCGCTAGTTTTTTCTTATTTTCTTCGTGTTCTGTTCCAGATTTTAATGTGATTTTTGCAAACGAAGGTATGAGGTGGTGGGATAGCAGTGGAGGGTGTGAGATTTGAGTTTAATCTTGAAAAGTTTTTCTCACGTTACGATCTTTTCATTGACAATATCGTACCATACAGATTTAAGATCTGACATGAGGATATTGTTGTTAATGTCCTTCTAGATATTTTTCCAAAGTTTGGTTGGCTATTTCATCTCGCTAGGGTTTTGTGTTTGTCTCCTAGTCAGTGAGATGTATAACTTGGAAGTGGCATACCGGCGAGGGGCATCTTGTACGTAAAACAATTCCGTATAATATTTACGAATATACGCCAGTTCTACATTAGTGTCCCACGTTTATTGGCGCCCTATGGACTTTCTGGGCGAAGGTAGTCAACAGGTATTTTGTCATGCCATTGTCGTCGCTCTGCAGCATCTTAGAAGTTTGTCTAATAAACACTGCAGTACACTGAGAACGGACATCCTTAACACCTAAACCGTCGTCAGTGCGAGCTAAAGTCATCGTACGGAGTGAGGCTTTCAGTATGTTCCTCTCCACACATAGCAGTACACGACTGTCAAAACTGTTTGTGCAATGTCAGAAGTAGCTGCTAGTACAGCTCTCGTTTGTTATGTCTTGCTGAGAATATATTGTATTGTATTGTATAGTATGTTAACCGGGGACCTAGAAACGACGGAGAGGCTCCGTCCCCGCCGCAGACTCAGTGGTTCACAATCCCACAACGACTACCGCAGTCCACTTCACCCCTCCGCCGCCCCACACCGAACCCAGGGCTATTGTGCGGTTCGGCCCCTGGTGGACCCCCCAGGGAACGTCTCACACCAGACGAGTGTAACCCCTATGTTTGCGTGGTAGAGTAATGGTGGTGGACTCGTACGTGGAGAACTTGTTTGCGCAGCAATCGACGACATAGTGTAACTGAGGCGAAATAAGAGGAACCAGACCGCATTCGCCGAAGCAGATGGTTCAAATGGCTCTGAGCACTATGGGACTTAACATCTGTGGTCATCAGTCCCCTAGAACTTAGAACTACTTAAACCTAACTAACCTAAGGACATCACACACATCCATGCCCGAGGCAGGATTCGAACCTGCGACCGTAGCAGTCACGCGGTTCCGGACTGAGCGCCTTAACCGCGAGACCACCGCGGCCGGCTCGAGGCAGATGGAAAACAGCCTAAAAACCATCCACAGACTGGCCGGTTCACCGGACCTCGACACAAATCCGCCGGGCGGATTCATGGCGGGGACCAGGCGTTCCTTCCCGCCCGGAAAGCCGTGAGTTAGACCGCACGGCTAACCGTGCGGGCACTGCTGAGAATATAGGTATTGACAAACAGCACTCTTTGAAAACTATTTACTGACCGGTTTGTGTTCTCTTTCAGCGTAGCTCTTAACGCATGGAGCTTATGCTCCCAGTTCAACATAAGCATGTGATGCGGATCCGGTGTCAATATCATTCCTAACCAGTTCACTTTGTCAGTTCTTTGTAGCCAGGCTGTTTCCATATGATCGCTGTTCGTATGGACAAAATCTTGGATTGGCATAAGCCGTAACAGTCTTTCGAATTGTTTCGATCTCTTGACTCGTGTTGACAAGAACGCTTACATCATACGCATTCGCGTGGCAGACCGTTTTGATGTTGAAACATTCTACTCCTTTTATATTTAAGTGCTGGTAGAAAAGTAGCAGATCCACAGCTATGCTGTACCGGCTCATAGATAAAGTGCAGTCTTTTGGAATAGATTGATTGATCGGCAAGAGGTTCATTAACTGACCACTGATCTTCATTCTGGACTGTGTTCTGTCAATGCATTTATCAATCAAATGTGAGAACCGAGCATTAAAACACATTCTACACATCACACTTAACAAACATTTGTGGTTAATTCTGTGAAAATCTTTATGAAAAAGTAAACATATCAGTGCAATTTGACACGTGCATCGATGTTCTAGTGCCAGCTCTCGTTTGGTATGGTCAAAATATCTTGCCGAGGAGTGGTTTCATATTGGTATTTAACACACATGTGAAAATCTTGAAGTCAGAGTTAGGCGGAGTTATCGGTCGAAAGTCTCTCATGGTGGTGCTTTGCGCCACTGAGTACGACAGTGAATTCTGTCGGAAGGCCATCGTCCTCCAACAGTTCGGTACACATTATTGTTAGATCGTGGCCAGTAACGTTCCAAAATCCGGTATAAAACTCGACTGGCATGCCATCTGTTCCGGCTGCATTGTTCCGCGGAGACACCGTAATTGTTGTTTTTATTTCTTCTTCCGCTATGTTTTCTAGAAGCTCTTCGTTATCCTCGGTATTTACTGTTGGTCGTACATTGGAGAGGAAAATTTCCTCTTTGTCGGGTTTGCCACTGATTCAGAGTAGAGATCCATGTAGTACCGTAAAATATGCTGCTTAATTGAACTTCGGTTATCGTAGCTATTTCCTTGTTCATCGCGCGGGTGTTAAAGAATTTACTGTTCGCCTGTTTTGGCTTCCCTTATCTTGTGATATACCAAAATATTTTCTTGACCGATATCAGTTCCGAAATGTTCTTAGACGTTTTTGTCTTCGAAAGACTGCAGTATCAAACCAGTATTTTTCTCTTTGGTGTGTTTTATTCGCAGGCTACTTGTTGCCAAATTAGTTGGTTCATTGTAAAAGTGTCGTAGGTATAAAAAAAATAGTATTCTTGCGACTGTTTCCGCCAGTACGCTTTTATTGGGGCAATTTTAATAGTACATTTTCTTATTTGCGGTTCTGCAGTTTGAATCCACCAGACAATACGCCGAGGGTTTCTTGGCTGACACAGGAGGCATCGTGTCCTTGTCTATGTGATTGCTTGATGCAATTCTTCATCATTCAGGAGCAAAAGGCTTAGTTGCCAGACGTCTCGCCCCAGGAAGCACTGCTGTTTGATGCTGTGAGGCGTGATGTGATAGGCACAGTGGTTTGAAAAATTAACTGGCCATATCTCGCAGTCAATCACATTATGTAGAAAATCTGTAATGGCGTAAATCCTGTCTTGTCTACTCGTAGAGGTGCTACTGACATACGTATGGTCTTAGATCGTGAGCGGAGGTATATCCATGTGTCTATTTAGTCTAATCTGGTCGTTAAGACAATCAACTCATCAAAGAAATTAAAATTTGGGCATTCATCTTCCCGACGCAAAACACAATTAAAATATTCTCCTAAAATTACATTAGCTCAAATATCTGTTAGTAGATTCACTACTTCGTCACGAAACAAAGCGCTTCTTCCACGTTTACCTGTGGAGCCAGTCGGGACATAAATTTTACCAAGAGCAAGTTGTGTATTTTTGCCGCAATCCCTCTGCCAGTTTCGAGTATAGATTGAGCTTTGCATGGTATACCCATCTTATATAACACGTTGACTGCCACGGTAAAAATTAGTAAACTGCTCACAGAAGCCACGTTAAACAGTTCATACAATCTGATTCATCATCTTATTTGTAGTCCACCTTTATCATCGATACTTAGAGAACTTTTTTCTTGGCGGGAAAATAGAGCCTCCGAGTTATCTCGTAGTTGGCATACGGAGTAGAAAGTTCAACTCTGACGCCAACTACACGATAACTCGCTGTCAGCAATCACTCGCCAGCCTGCGTGTTTCGAAAAAGGTACAATACTACCCATGTCTTCGTTGTAACTGAGTAGGCAGTTGTTCAGTCTTCGTTGTAAATGGTTACCTCATGTTTATCGTTATATGTTCTCAATTTTCCCGTAACATAGCTAGTAATAAGTGAAACTGAGTGATGTAGCACTTGAATAACCAACTAACATGAACGAATAGGAATGGGACGAGTTCATGGACGAATTTTCGGATGGTGGAAGTCTCGAAGAACCATCTTCATTTGAGCATTCAAGTGAGGATTCAGATGGAGACAACAGCAAATACTATGAAGAAGACGAGCAAGTTGGTCCAGCAGCAAGTACCACGAATAACAGTGACGAGGGGGTGACATTCCTAAATATCCACCAGTATATGCGTTGAACGAAGATGTGGGACTGAAATTAGAGTTACACAATTTTGGCATCAACGCAATTGTTGATTTTTTTCCAAAGTGTTCCTAATATCATTATGTGAACGAACAATTCTACATGTGAGCCAGGAAGCAGAAAAATATGGGAGGAGAAGATCAACCATGTTCTAGAGATGGAAGAATACAGATGCTCTGGAAATGACAGTGTTTCCGGGACTGTAGTTGCACATGGGACCTTGTTGTTTTCCACCGACAGAACATTACTGGAGCATAAGTCCTTTTTATAATGTCTCGTTCTGGAGATCTGTTATGAGCAGAAATTGATTTCAGCTGTAACTGATATATATGTAAACTTCTCAGATAACTCATTGTAATCCAATGACCGATTCTGCAAATTTAGACCAGTTTTGGACCGTTTCAGCAGTATCATGAGCAATATGACGTTCCGGACAAGAATCTCTGCATTGACGAATCAATGGTTTTGTGGCGCGGCCGTCTGTTTTCCAGCAGTATATCAAAAACAGGAAACACAGGTATGGTGTAAACTTTATGAACTCTGTAAATCTGATAGTGTGGTTCCCAAAACAAAAATCTACTGAGGCAAGTCATACGAAAAGGCCTAGATGGGTCATGAATATGTAAATTGTTTTACACCTCATTTAAGCTTTCTTTAACAAAGGATGCTTCATATGGATAATTTTTATAATTCTGTATCACTTAAAAAACGGTTGTCGACTTACAAAACAACCGTGTGCGGAACATTACGTGACAACTGAAACGAAAATGCAAAATAGTTAGCTATCATGAAACTGAACAGAGGTCAGATGCTGTGGAAAAGAAATGACAATCTTGTTGTTTGCAAATGGAAGGACAAAAGGGAAGTCCTCACCATTTCTAATATGCACCGTGCCAAAATGATGGAAGTTGCCTTGAAACCAAACATAGACGAAGATTACAACAATGGAATGGCAGGTGTTAATTAGTCATATCAAATGCTATCGTATTATTTGGCACTGCGGAAAACTATGAAGTGGCCGGAAGAACTTGCTCTACATGAAATGGAAATTTATATGTACAATGCCCATCGGTTTTATAATGAAACAGTAGAAAGGAGTGTCGAGTTTCTAGATTTTAGAGGAAAATTTATTAAGGCATTGGCTGGGTATAATATGCCAGACACCCAGAAGAAAATCAGGACAGATGGCAACTTTCAGTATTCAGAGGAAATATATGCCACCGAGAAAAAAGTGCGGCCAACAAAGCCTGCAGAGAGTGCACTCAACAATAGAAACGCTGTGAATCGTGGTACGTTTGTCCCATATGTGAAGAAAAGCCAGGTCTTTGCATGGAAGCATGCTTCAAGACATATCATCAATAAGAATTACTATTAATGACACAAAGTATACATTTTACGTTTAAAGCTAAAATATTTTTATGCAGTTTTGTATGCACTTTTCTATTAGCTTATTCCAAGTGTGAAAATAAAAATTCTGTTCCACGACGATTTACTATACCTGTCCCTGGGCCCCTACAGCTATAAATCGCAGATATTTACTACGAATGTTTTCCTATCTGACTTTATGCAGAAACTCATTTCTCACGAGTTAACTCGTACTGGACGTCAGTGGCGAGGTCATCAGGTACGAGATAACTCATAGTTGACAGTCAAATTGATAAGACACTCAACTCTTCAAAGAAATTTAAATTAGGCCATGATCTTCGTGACGCAAAACACAATTAAAATCTCCTCCTAAAATTACATTATCCCTTATGTTCATCTGCACATTCATTATTTCGTCACTAAACGAAACTTCAGTCCGGAACCGCGTGACTGCTACGGTCGCAGGTTAGAATCCTGCCTCGGGCATGGATGTGTGTGATGTCCTTAGGTTAGTTTGGTTTAAGTAGTTCTTAGTTCTAGGGGACTGATGACCTCAGATGTTGAGTCCCATAGTGCTCAGAGCCACTTGAACGATTTTTGATAAGAAGTGACTAGAACCGCACGGCCAACGTGGCCGGCTGTCTTTCTTATCTTCCACGTTCATATTAACATCCACGGTAGCGGTGTGATATTGCCTTGTCCTTACACTTTCCATGTCTAAATCTCCTTCAAGGAGAATCACAACGCGGATGGAGTCAGATTATACAACGATGAGGAAGGAAGTCGGCTGCATATTTCCCAACGCATTTTGGGCACTCACGGAAAACCGAAAACAGGATGGGAGGACATACGCCGTCCGTCCAAAACGTTCCGAGACTGGCTTTCCTGCTGGCGAGCTAGTACTTGTAAACAACAAAGGTGCATTCGACCAATCAGTTGTGACCAGGCAGTGATAAGTAGTGGTCGTGCGATCGTAGTGAGTCAACAAAGTTGCGTCACAAATCGCAGTAGAGCAACATCTCGAAAGCAAACGTTCAAGACTTTCTCCAGAATGTTTTGAAGGAGAGAAAAGTGTGTGCAAAGTTCGTCCCGTGCACCTTGACTCCCAAAACAAATTATCGTCACGTGGAGGCCTGCGGTGACTCGACTGACATGGAAAACGCCGCCAGTTCTTTCCTGGAAACTTGAAGTTATACGAACCTACCACTAAACGACAGAGTGGAATATGAGTCTCTGACAGTTCACTAAGACCGAGGAAGGTTCAAATGTGACGCGTGAGTTGAACAACATACGAAAGAAGGACTTCCTGACTATTCGACACGGTTGTACGAGTATAAAAGTTCTGTGCATTGTGCTCCAAGTGCGAGGAGACTATGTAAAACACATTAAAAACCGTTATTTTAACTTTCCTCTTGTTTTTTAATTAATACTGCCTCGGAATATTTTGGCAGATGGGATAGATTAGAGCTCTGGTCCTCCAAGATGTGATTCCAGCAACTTAATCGGCGTGTCACCCACCCAGAAAGAAAACATTTGTGTTCGAGGGTTACCATGGCCTCCTTGTAAAAGGCAACCACTGTTGACAATCTCAGTAAGTGGTTCGTCACCTGTGACTACCTCGTCGATGGAGCGTTAAAGTTCCCTCTTCGATTTGTGTTCTTCCACAAAATCTACCAAAGTTTAATATTAAACATGTAGCTATTTTTTGCTGTGGCTTATTATTATCCCTGTTTTCTGTGGTTATCATCAAGCTGAATCTCAATCGCAACCATATAATCTAAGAATACAACTCATTAGCCGGTTTGTACACGTCTTCCGTCCTTTGACCTAAAATAACAATGCACACTCATAAATCTCCGCAACAGTGCAATTTCTCCTTGTTTAGAGATTACCTGTCACAGTCTCATTTCCTCCTCACCATACACGTTAAACTACAAGAGAGGTAAACTGCATCCCAGATGCATCCCATCGTTAATGGTTGCTCGTTGCACCTACCTGCTTAGATACTGTACTGGCATAGGTAGAAACATGATAATAGTGTGAGGAGTAAAGATGGGTTAAAAGGAAAAGAAATGAATTTTTAAAAAAGTAGCCGCGGTAGCTAATGCAGGCCAGTGCAGTAGCGCTGGAGTTGGAGGTAAATGTGAAATGTTCACTGCCAGTATTTGGCCGGCAAGGAAAGGTGACGTGATGGTGTAAGGTTACTGATCACCAATCTTTGCACCAATATCCTGATTAAATTCCAGACCTCTTTGGAGTGCCCTTCGAGAGAGGGTTTGTGACACTCTTGATTGTGTTCCGTCCTTCGGAAGGGGGACGTTTAGTTCGGCAGCTCCCTTGGTAAGATTTGAGAGGAGAGTGCTATGTTGGTTTCACTCTCTCCCTTTGCTCCTTATCATGATACAACACAAATCAAATGGTTCAAATGGCTCTGAGCACTATGGGACTCAACTGCTGTGGTCATCAGTCCCCTAGAACTTAGAACTACTTAAACCTAACTAACCTAAGGACATCACACATGTCCATGCCCGAGGCAGGCAACACAAATGTAACACTACACTTTACATGCATTCATTGCACCCAGCTACACTCCACAAATTATTTAAAGAAAAATAAATTTTTAACATAGCACGTTTTAGATTGGGCTAAAAAGTAGAAAATAATTATTCCTAGCCCCAAACAGATTTATAACAATATACAGATATATCGAAAATTTGTGACTGTAAATTTTTACTCGCTTTAAACATACTAATAAGATTTATAACGAAAAATATCGGGCACATGCAATATATGTATAACTGATGCACGAATAGTTCACTTGCTAAACATTACCTATTGCACGTGCCCCATGTTATTGTTGTAAGGTTTACAAGTAATTTCACAGCTAAAAAAAATCGCAATCACAAATTTTCAGAACTATCTGTATGGAGTTAGGAACCCGTAGGGTGCTAGAAGAAATTGTTTTATACTTTTTAGTTCGATTTACAAACTTGTTGTATTAAAAATTTATGTTTACTTAAGTAAATATTTTCTGCTCTTTAGTCTTGTGTGTGTGTGGAATTTCTGTATTGTTGCAAGCTGTTGTGATCGCAATCTGACAAGAATCGGGAGTAACTCAAAGAGCCAGCAGCGACTGACTGACTGGCCACTACTCTACTTCAGTGATTTGGAAAATCCACATTCACGACTGGAATACCAAAGAGACTCACCGAAGTTCAATGTGTTTTGTACCGTATCCCGTACAAAGGTTTATGGACCAATTTTCTTTGTGGAAAGAACTGTAACTGGAATCATGTACCTTGAAGTGTTGGAACAATGGCTGTTCCCTCAAGTTATGGAAGATTCCCAAGACTTCATTTTCCAACAGGATGGAGCTCCGACCCATTAACACTGTGAGGCACGAGGCTTTTTGAATGACTCCCTTCCTCACAGCTGGATAGGTCGCAAGGGACTTGAGCGCCTGGCTCTGCATTTATGGCCACCGAGATCTCCTGATTTCACACCCTGCGACTATTTCTTATGGGGTTATGTGAAGGAAGCTGTTTAGGTCCCGCCTCTACCAACCACTCTGAACGATCTGCGGAACCAGATCACTGCTGCCGTGCACTCAGAAACAGCAGATACCCTTTCGCGTGTGTGGGGCGAGTTTGGCTACCGCGTCGATCTTTGCCGTTCAGCCAACGGTGACCAAATTGAACATTTATAACAGTTATCACATTACTAATTATTAAATCATTATTAAAAACTAATCAATTACAAATTATTATATATTATTAAAATTATTAAATTGGTATCAAACACTATGAAAAAAAGTTTGAAACTTCCTCTTTTCATTGGCATCAAGCTTGTTCATTTTGGATTTGTACTTGAATAAATACCAAGTTTTGAAAATGGATCTATCATTTAGAGTAACTCTTTATACAAACGAATTCCAAAGCTGAAAGAAGTGGTAAGCGATAGAAAAAAAGTAATTGGATCAAGTGAAGTTTGAACCTCACACCTTTGGAATTATAGTCTGAAACCTATACATTCAGGAGATGATATAAATGGACTATTCTCAAGCACCCCCATTTAGGGGAATACCGTAATATATTGCCCTCGAAGCTTTAGGAAGAAGTAGATCAAGTACTCGTAACATGCTAACTACTCAGTGGAAATGAAGGAAAGTGCGAGAGCATGTTGGCTAAGGTCTCCCACTCGCGCACAGAACGTTGGGCGTCACAGGGCGCGGGGTCAGTGTCAAAAAGCTCCGGCCCGACAACACCAGACAGTTGAAGGAACGGGAAAAAGACAGTGTGTGTATCCATCAGCCAGCAGTTACGGTGCGCGGTGACGGTGTTCTTCATTACAGCATGGCCCGGAGACAACATATGGATGACTTCACACGGGGAAGAAGCATCCGGAAACTGGAAGAGGGACGAAGTGTGGATAGTGTAGCCCAGGAGTTTGATACCACACACAGCACTGTTTCACTTGCTTGGGGAGCGTTCTGAACCACAGGCATTGCTGCACGAAGGAGATGGGGTGGTCACCCACGGCCAACTACACAAGCAGATGACCGCTACGTTGTGCACCAGGCAAGAAGGAAGCAACGTTAAACAGCGGGTGCAATTGCAATCACACTTAACAGGATGCAATCTCACGCTCCACAGCGGCGCGGCGACTGAATGTGGATGGTCTCTTTCCCCGACAACCAGCACATCGGTGGCACAATCTGATGGTGCCAGAGCATAGGGACTGGCCAGCGAGGAATGGGGTCGCGTGCTCTCCTCGGACGAGAACAGATTCCGTCCGTGCAGTGATTCAGGACGCACCCTCATGTGGCGAGAGGTGGGAACACGTAATGCACCCACGAAAGTTGTCGAACATAAAATCTTGACTCCTTGGTTCGCCGCAACTTTTACATATTTGTTAAAGACCGTCTTCTGTACACCATGAGCTGCACCTGAAATGTTTGTCTGCCAGTAAGTTCGGTTTGGAGTCTCTCCATACCCAGCATGAAAAAATGTCTAATTTGACACGATATATTGTTTTATTTCGCAATGTTATATGGTTCAAATGGCTCTCAGCACTATGGGACTTAACATCTATGGTCATCAGTCACCTAGAACTTAGAATACTTAAACCTAACTAACCTAAGGACATCACACAACACCCAGTCATCACGAGGCAGAGAAAATCCCTGACCCCGCCGGGAATCGAACCCGGGAACCCGGGCGCGGGAAGCGAGAACGCTACCGCACGACCACGAGCTGCGGACTCGCAGTGTTATACCTTCCGTATATTCTGCGCGCATATACCAATAGGCCAATGTTGGTACTTCACATATGTGAATGCATGTCACAGATGTATACAAATATGCTTTCAGAAATAACAGAAGACAGGTGACACAGACTCTTTGAGCTGTCAGTTCCATGTGTACGCTATATGACAGTTATGTCAGACGTGATCAGGAACTGTGACTGTCTAAGATTTGACAGCAGTACCGCGCACGACAACCTGTGTACTGTGAGATACATAATGTAAATAAATTTATGTTTACGATATTATATATACATTTGTCTTCTCGGAATTTATGTACATAAAGCTGTTTGTTCCTCTGTGTTAGATGCCACTGACGATAAGTTATACACTTGAGTACCGGTTTGACTAATAAACATTTCATGTGCAGCTCAAGGTGTCTACAAGATGTCCTCTAACAAATTGCCGAACATGATCGTTTTGGTGGTGCTGTTCTTATTTTCTTGTTTTGGTCCATACTACCACTTCCGAAAATATGGAAAGCAAAGAGCTTGCGGTTGAAGAGATTTGTTTCACAGTGTCAGAGATCAAGAATTGCTTATAGCTTTTAAGGTATGCGTTTTAGAGCCCATGTTTAATTGCACTTTTTGATTCGAATGATCATTCCTCTCATATCCCTGAATATTGACTATCACTTCTGAAACACCCTGTATATAAAAGAAACAAGAATTAAATTAGTGTTAATGTCTAGAAGAGCAGCATCACGTTAAACAAATAAATGTGTAGCTGTGTAGCAAATAACTGCATGTACGGTTGTATATTTCAAACAATACCTCAAAATATAAATTTTTACACATAAACAGCACTTTAATAGAAATTGTTATCTTCGTGGACATCTTCAAGTGTGACTTATTCAGAAAGCATATAATAAATCCTTATCGTAGATAGTGTCAACAAAAGATGTAATGACAAGAAGAAATGCTCCCCTCGAACAAAACTGTAATAGATAAATACGTACGACACTAAAAATTAGTAGTCCTGCATAGCATAGTGGTTTCGAAAGGTTTGTGGTAGATATAACGCCATTTTACACTCTATGCTTTCACAATTCCCTCGACATTTCGCTTTGTACTCTGTGTTTCATGCAAACTTTGCACTTTTGTTTTTTTAAGCGTCGGTTCGATATGTTTTGGAAATGGGCCGAAAAATAAATTTGGAATTGAAGAGGTGTTTCATCTAGTGATGATTTTCAACGTTTTAAGTAGTCCGGCAACTGGACCTTTTTAACATTACCTCCGCTGTATTTATTCAGTGGTCAGCATATGTTTCCTTCCTATGACCGTGTACTGTTTTTTATACAATGTACGTACTGAATAGAGCCAGAGCCGACACACACAAAAATGGCCCGACTTCTGATCCCACGAGTGTGATTAATGGTGTTTCCTTTGGGTTAGTTTCAGAAGTCGGACGCGTCAAATTACGCAAGAGGTTAAAAACGATGTCTCGCCCTTTGTGATGTCGAGGGGACCATGACGAATCGCAGTGACTTCAGTGTGATTATTATCTTTCAATAAGAAATATCATTTCTGTTCGTCCCATTGCGTATTTCTTTCAGTTACCTTCTGCACTATACAGCAGCAGTTCTTTCTATGTATGGCCCAATTTTCGTCGAACAAAGCTACTTGGCTGTGACACATCTCGCGAAAGTTACTTTCGTTCTTAAGTTTTCCACACCAGTGTAGTTAGCCTTTACCACTTCAGATGCACGTATCACAGACTCCGAGTATATCGATACAGCAGTGGGCCAAACACACGCTGTACTGGCCGCAGGTGTGAGTACAGACCAACTAGACCAGCGGCTCGCTGGCGACATGCGGCCCGCTAATCGTCAGAGTATTTATGTAACAACTTACACCTTTTCCGGAATGCCAAGTTAACTAATGCATGTAAGCATTTGAAAAGGTGCGACCCTCCGCTAACCTTTGTGCCCGCAAAGTGGCCCCCGAGCCAAATCTGTTGCCCACCCCTGCACTAGACTAATGCCTGGCTGGCGAGCGCGCAGGAGACAGCTGCAGGCGACACCCAAGAAGCGGCGGCTCGCGACCGCCACCGCGACATCAGAAAAAGCCCGCCTGAGTCAGGCCGTTGCGTAACCTCGGCCTCTGCTGCCTCCCTGAGACGAGTCTCCGCTACGGAAGCAGGGCACCGTATCGCAGCGCCCCCGCCTGAAGCATTGTTCGTCGGAAACGCACGAGGGCAATGTTCCTCCGAACGTTTAGTAATTAGCGTATGAAACGTTCTAAAAATGTTTTCGCGAGCCGGAGTAACATTACGGTAAAATCTGACTCCTGTTAACCCATATTTCCACGAGATAATTTCTTCATAGACTAAGTAAAATTCATTTTAAAAGAAATCAGATATATTCTATTTCACTTTATTGTTTATCCTCTGGATGACACTGCGAACTTATGCTTCCTGTCGCGGAGTAGTGCCAGAACCTAGTCTGGCTCACTTACGTCCTTACATCACGACTGTCCGTATCAATACCTTTTGCGTACTGTTCTAGCTATAGCATTAAAACTTACCTGTGTCTCATTACTTGCACTGAGTCTTTATGGTTTCTGGCATAGTCTAGATTGTGGGTTAATTAGCGAATACTTCTGACAGGCGTCTGCAAACAGTGATAATCTATATCGATATTCGACATAAAGTATAGCGCCTACTGGACTGTTTGCTCATGAATTGGCTAACACCACCTTTTTAAAAGTCGATACTGCCACTACAAGCTTTTTCTGTGATGTCAATTTGTGAACCAGGTCACGTAAATTGTGGCATATTATCAAAGACTAGGACAGGCATACACACAAGAAAAGAAATGTATTTAGGCAAAGGCCCAGAGATTCTCCTTCTCCTTGCAGCTCTTTTTGCGTTTACAAATATCGGCTTGGCGTATGACTATAACACTACCAGACCGCGTACTATTCGTATCAAGTGACAGTGGGTCACATTTTGAAAGACACAGATGGGACACTCCATATCCGAAGTCGTCCAGGAGTTAGAACTGTTACGAGTCTCCATGGCAAGAGCATAACCATGAATTTCTAGATTCTGATAACAAAAAGCGTAGCTACCAGACTCAACTGTCTGAGAGATAATCAGCAGCTACCAAAGATTTGTGAGATATACACAACAGAAACAATGACAACAGCAAAATTGAATTGTTATGATGAAGACAGAACAGCAACTGATACGCTGCTTACCATACGCCACCACAACCTTGGGCGGAAGGCTGGAGAGGCACCAGGACGCTAACGGGGGGATAAGTAGACAAATGACCCGCACTCGCCCATCGATAGCCCACACCTGATGATCTGATGATGACAACGCGATTGTTTCGAAAGTACAGCGCCCCTTGGACAGCTAGATCCGGTTGTATGCCAAAAAATTAGCGAACAAATAGGTTACTGTGTTATAGATCATTCGCGATTTCAGTGCTGGGCAACGGCAACAACAGCAACAGCAACAACAACAACAACAACAACACGGGAACATCATCATCCAAAGCTATCTTCTCGGTATCACCTTTCCGTACCACTGCCTCTGTCATCCGTATGTCACAGCGTGCACAGAGTATCACGAAATGCCACCAGTGAACGTTTGAAAATCGCCTGGACCAATGTATTACGACACTTGCGAATACTGTTTCGTTGAAAAGTACAAAACGCAATGGAGCTCTCACATCAGCGTACCACATTCATGGCGCTGTTTGTTTCCTCCCTGTGAGGAATGTTGCCTTTGCAAGTTTAGGTACAGAATTCACCATACAATTACTACCAAATACTTCCTAGTGTGACCCTCAGTAAAGCGGAGACCGCTAGAGCCACTTCTGTCTTGAATGATGTGAGTGCCGTGGGCCATCGATGTGATAGCGTGTGTAGTGTATAATTATGAAACAATATGTGTATAGTATATGCAGCGTCTGGAAGTAAAACAGTATTGTACGCTAGGGATAAACCGAATGAGGCAACACTGTTTTAAAGAGACTTGCGCGTGGAAGCTCCTATCTTCGTCTAACCATCCCGATTTATGTTTTCCATCATTTCTCTAAATTACTTCAGGCAAATGCCGGAATGGTTCCTAATATAAGTCCACGGTCGACTACCGGTCCCATCCTGGTCAAACCAGACCTGTAATTGTGTAAATGCGTGTACATGTGAATTACATTAATTTTGCTGTTCTTGAACTGTAATACCATGATATACCCACTATCCTTACCAAGGTGTTCTACGGATGAAGAAAACTGCTAATACTAATGCTGCTACTACTACATCTGTAGGCTGTGGAAGGCTGTATAGCGGTCATAGCATGATTCCTAACCACTCTCAATGAGTTGTGAAGTCCGTGGGATGACCACTCAATGCCGTTGAGTTAGATATGGGTGTAAATGAAACTATACGCTCCTACGGAGGTGTATCTAATTCCCCTCTTTCTTCTGTTTATGAGGACTCTTGAGGGGAGCGAAAAAAATGTGAACTAAGTTGCCTTCATTTACCTAGACGAACAGCGAGACTAGTTACCCAGCACAATCCCACTGGACAGTACTCTCACATTAAAATATTATTTTCTAGAGAGAAAGTTGCCATCAATGAGTCCTTTCTTGCTTAAGACTTGAATGCTAAGACACTAAGACAGTGAGAAATTGCAACACGTCACTATAGGACGTTAGTTCGCACAAATACAACAATTACTTCCTTTGTATGTCTATGCGTAATAAGAGACGCGGCTGAACAACTATAGAACTATGAATTGGAAACATCATTTACTAATGCTGTGAAATATTTGGCATTTCACCCTCATCTAGTGCCATTTGGATGAAGCTAATATGGAACAGTTCAAATTATCTGTTTAAAGACACAGTGTATCTTTCAAAACACGATAAAAGCTCAATTTTTACAGACAAAAAAGGGAAAAATAATAGAAGAATGCGAATCGTAAAATTCAGCTAAACTAATCAGTAAGAATGAATTATAGTTTTGGACTTGTAAACCGCTATGTGTGATGCATACAGATACTCAACAGACAAAAATGTTTTTGCTATATTACTCCTGTATATTTTTACATATTTACTATCTAAACTTTTAGTTTCAGCTGAGGAAATAAATGTCGCACCCCTCTTTCATGGTTGCGAATACATGACTTTCCTTTCAGTGAGCACTTGCTAAGATGGGCAAAGATGTGTGAAAACAACAGACGCGATGATTTCGGCATTAACCCAACAGACAAGAAACCATGGAAATTACGATCGTAGATGGTCGATTGGAGCGTTGAACCCAACTCCTCCTGTTTGTGTTTAAAGTGTTCAAATCGCTACTCTATTTCGATCCGTGCTGACTTCAGAGAAGGGGGTACGTCTTAGCTAAAGCAACGCACCAACTGGCCTCGTACTTTACGGAATCAAGCTTAGAAAACGGAATAAGTTAATTTTCCTAATGCTTTCTCGTTACACAGATGTAGCGATCTCGGTTCAATTACGGGCCTGAGGCTTCGCTAGATCATTCAACTGGACATTAATATCATTGAAAAATTACGTGATTGTGTGCAACTCGTAGGACGTTAGTTTGTAAGATTGTTTCAAAGTGAGCCTTGGTCCCACAAGCAGTGATTCGTCTGATACACTAGCCAGCAGATGTGTGCTATTCAGAAAGTTTTTCACTTTCCCATTCAGATAAAATTTCGCTATTTCCTCATTTTCGCCTCAGATATGACGTATAAAAATAGTTCAAATATGCAAAGAGCCGTAACACGACCTTCCCTTCCTCCCACCACAGCACAGATTAAGGAATTACATGGTTGCAAGGGGCAAGGGTGCACAGAAATAAAAGTTAAATCCAGAATGAGCGAATGCCCACATGAGTGGAGCGCGGTAAACGGAACCACGTCAGGAAAACGAAGAAAAAACATAAACTCTCAAGTAATGCGAGCATATAGGGAATATGAAAAGGATTTTTAAATACGGCTACCAGTCACAAGAGCAGTCAGTTCCACAAACGTAATTTCAATAACAGTGAACTTGCTCCACTAATAAAAGACCTAAAGAATATCTTAAACCTGAACTTAACAATAATAACATCAAGAGCATCATTTTCTCAGCAAAAATGTCTGCTGATATGACCAAACCAAATAAAAATGGACTGTATCTAAGCAAATAAATTAATAGAGAAACACCTAAACAAATATCCAATAAAAACTTTCTATGAGGGGAGCTAATTGCTTAAAAACATCAACAGGAAGCTCAATGAGGCCAATGCATTGACAGTGAAATTTAATGATGGTTCTACAGTAGTGATTATGGACAAATGTGAATACGTAGATAAGACTCTTGGTATCAGAATTCAGAATAACCGCATACAAGAAATCTCACATGCCTCCATACTGAAGTTTAACATCACTAAAGAAACAGTTGAATAAAACATAATTATTGTTAACAAGGGAGAAAACTCAGAGATCAATACCAATAAACTCAACAGCTCAGAAGTTATGGGCCCAACCAGAAATCCATAAAGCTAAAGTTCTTGTCATACATTTTGTTAATGCTATGAAGTATCCAGGCTACAAAGTGATAAGAAAGTTACATTGAATTTTATAAAACTAATACGAATTTGAAACCTGTTATTCAGTGAAAAATAGTTACCGAGCAATGTAAGGCATCAAAGAACTTCGGATCCTAGTCAGTGCAAAGCTTATGTCCATACATACATTAAAATTATAGAGCAGCATACCTGTCAAGGAATCCATAGATATAATTAAATAGAATTTATTAAAATGTCTGACTATGTCCACAGCTAAAATAACTGAACTACTCCCACAACTATTTCTCAGTCAGTGGTAAATCGTATAAACAGTATGAACGTCTTGCAATGGTTAGTCCACTCAGTGGTATCATTCCATAAATTTTCATTAATCACATTGAAAATAAACTTCTGAACAACAACAACAACATCACCCAGGAAATTGTGGACTACTGCAGACATGTGGATGACAGATTCATTATATTAATAGAAATGAAGAAAAAATATAAATATTGTTAAGGAGAATCAGTAACTTACACAAAAACATCCAGTTCAGCATAGAGCACCAGAATGATAACAAAATAGTTTTTTTTAGACGTGACAACAATCTATACAAGCCAGACCCTTGAACGTCAATATCCTCCTTTTTAAACAGAGCACAGAAATTCCCACTTAATGCTGCCGACTACGAGACAGGAATAAACACAATGAAATACACTGCACATAACAGAGTCTATCATAAACATGAAACAGATGCACTATCACAACTCATAACAAAAAACAAAAGCAAACAAACTGACCAAGCCACCATCCAAAAACATAAAAAAACTTAGGTATATAACTATACCATATTTAGTAACTATTCAGGACAAAATAGCTAAGCTGTTTAAACACACATATCAGGATTACTGGCGACATCAACAACAAATTCAGGAAGAAACTGGTTCATGACATCTCATAATCAAGACAGGCACTGAACGAATCAGGAATTTATAAAGTTACATGCAGTCAGCGAATCATATACTACACTGGCCAAAGGGCAGACATTTTAAAACCCATTTTAGAGAACACATTGACTAGTTTCAGACTTGAAATGCGAACAAGTCAGCTACAGTGAAACATACCGATGAAACAGGGCACAGTGTTGCAATAGACAACGTTCGAATAATGATTACTTAAGAAGAGAACTGGGAAATGGACGTCTTAGAGGAAATGTAAATATTCATCCATGGCTAAAAGAGGGAAAACGAGATCCTCAATGAAGTGACGGAGTTTGAGAACTCGTATCTATTCAGTAACTTCAATACTTTTTATACAAAATTATCACAGTCTCTCATTTTGAAATATATCTGGTCGGACAACGTCTGTGATGTGACATCAAAACGTGCAGAAATGACTGCAAGGGACTGACTACATCAAGATCGACATATAGATGCTTCGGCCACCATATTACTTTTCTGCACTGCTGAGTAGCTCGTGATATCGTGATTCAAGTTACCTTTAGAAGTTTGTGGACAGTAGCTAAAAGTTAAAAAGATCCATAGGAACGGAGGCACCAAAACACATCATAAGAAGACAGCCACTTCACAAGTACAAAAAGAGTGATTCTTTAAAAAAATCATGTGAACAGCAGACCAAAATACAAAGAGACATCGCCTCTTGTTAGGCTATCCTTCTCTTTCTTCACAGGATGACCACATCACACACCAAGACCATAGAAAAACTTTAATATCCATGTGCACTTGTGTTAAAAGCTGCTGTGCTGCCACTGTAGTGTGATGATGACGTCTAACCTCGAAACAATGCGCTAATTAAATAAGATAAGTAGTCAACAAACTACTGACTGGGAGCAGTATTTGAAAAACCTTTTCATATACTTGGAACAGTCACGGTCGACAAAAGTTAATATGGCTTCAAATTGTAGTATAGGAAATAAATGCGACAAGACCACGTCTGCAGTTCCGAACTGACAGCACATGGTTATTTTGTTCAAGTAGTGTGTAAATGAGCTTCTATCAGTAAATGAAAACAACATTCAACCAGTATACTAGGGTAACAAGTTAATTAGTAAGAATGACACCAAGAAAAGTGAGTCTATACGACTTGATCATATTATGTAATTCACTTGATATATCTAATTTGCATAAACGTTTAGAGTTAATGTGTGCGGAAAACCTATTCAAAGGAATTTGCTGTACAAGTGAAGCTATTGCAGGCAAGTGATCTTCTACAGTTAAAAACAAACGTGATGTTAAAAACTCGGCAATATGCGTCTTTAATGGCGATTTATACATATGAGCAATTTCAGTAAGAGATAGGTACTGTATTACTGACAGAGAGAACGTTAATGTGGCCACAGTGAAAGGTACTGTTCGGCGTGTCATGTGACTGAGACGTCTTCAAACCTTGTACAGGCTATTAATGTGCAGTCCGAAAGCATGGAGCGCAGAGCGTTCAACGCAGCGCCCCATGCCAACGCTGACTTAACCAGCTGCCCATCGCTGGTCGGGTCCAAATGGGTCGCAGACTTCGAGAGCATCATTACTGAGAAATAGGAAGACGATACATAGCCCGCATTCTATGAGTAGAAATAGTGTATAAAAGTAATTACATGTAGGAAGCACAGAAAGCAACTTCATAACGAGAATTTAGTTTAGGTTTCTTTCCTTTTTAGAAATAATGTGTTCCATTAATCTACTAGTGTTTTGTACAGATCATTTTGGATTTCTGGCACCGCCCATTGCAACTTCTCTACTCCCTTCCAGAATGAGATTTTCACTCTGCAGCGGAGTGTGCGCTGATATGAAACTTCGTGGCAGATTAAAACTGTGTGCCCGACCGAGACTCGAACTCGGGACCTTTGCCTTTCGCGGGCAAGTGCTCTACCATCTGAGCCACCGAAGCACGACTCACGCCCGCTACTCACAGATTTACTTCTGCCAGTACCTCGTCTCCTACCTTTTAATCTGCCAGGAAGTTTCATATCAGCGCACATTCCGCTGCAGCGTGAAAATCTCATTTTGGAAACATCCCCCAGGCTGTGGCTAAGCCATGTCTCCGCAGTATCCTTCCTTTCAGGAGTGCTAGTTATGCAAGGTTCGCAGAAGAGCTTCTGTAAAGTTTGGAAGGTAGGAGACGAGATACTGGCAGAAGTAAAGCTGTGAGTACCGGGCGTGAGTCGTGCCTCGGTAGCTCAGATCGTAGAGCACTTGCCCGCGAAAGGCAAAGATCCCGAGTTCGAGTCTCGGTCGGGCACACAGTTTTAATCTGCTAGGAAGTTTCTCTCCTTCCTTGTTTGTGTCGGTGCTGACTCCCACAGTAGCCGACAAAACAATTAGCGTGATACGTGAGGGTAAGATAGGCAAAGCGTGCCTCATCTGATGGGGGCCAAATAGTGATCCCGCCTCCAAGGTAGTATAAGGATTGGGCTCTTCATGTGGCATCGTGTCTAGCGTGTGTCTTAAGGACCTCGATTAGGGGAAAATCGCGGCAGCCATAATCAACTGTCGTGGCCAACGTGTTTGCCACAGATGTCGCCTTCACCTATTCTGGATTTTAACAAAGAAGCAGAAGACGAAGAGTGATGCGAATCTCACGCCAGTTCATTGGTGGAGAACAACAAATAGTGATCAGCTGGGCGATCGAGAAGGATACCCTCGCCGTGGCGTACAAAGGTAACAGCCACAAAACGTGTAACTCTATCCACTTCGTGTCACATGTTACATAGATTATCGTGGGTGCCTGAATACTGCTCGAAGGACGGAAAACATCGCCTGGCTCGGTACGTCACGGTACAATTGTTAAACGTCGGCAGCTAAGTACGAATCAGTCGAAAAACGGATGAGGCGATTCATGATTCATCCCGCCTCCCAACAAAGCATCATTCATATATGTAGTGGAGGTGACGCAACATAATGGAGCTGTTGGTGGTACCGAGAATGATTCGTAGGACGTGTCTGAAAGAGAATTTACTTAGCCTGGAAAGACTGAGGCCGTCAGTCTCTTTCTTACATCTAACACGGTATCCTATATTTTTACATTATATTCATTACGATAAACATATTATGGGTTACATAAAATAGAATCCAACATTTAGAAATTACTATAGTGTAGAAGAAACACACTTTATATTTGCTTGTGGGTCTAAGGATGGATTAGCGTTCATAAAACCAAGACTATTAAAACTCTCGAAATCTAAAAACGGTTAATTTCGTCGATGTCTTTCATGTATATGATAAAATTCCTTTATCTAGATAGCTGCATGTAGAAGCAAAGTTCCTCACGAATACGAGAAAATACGATAGTAAAAAATACGTTGGTGAGTGGAGTCACTGGTAACTAGTGCCTTCACGATAATGTTTTCTTCGTTATACGAATCAGGGTTTTACTATGTGAAATGAAAATACATGTCGCGCTATTACTTGTAGCTATCATTAACATCATTTACAAATCACAACGTCAAGAGATCAAGAATGAGAAAAGACGCCAGTTTATCTCTACACCAGTTACTATTCATCTACTCGAATCGCCACTCTAATCCCCCTCCCCCCTCTCCCACACCCCAAAACCACTGACATCTGTCCTGAACATTTGACACATCTTCACTAATTTACAATTCCTCAATTACTAACACCCATCCACACAAAACTCTTCTTCTCTCCGGCTCCCTCCCCTGTCTTATATATATATATATATATATATATATATATATATATATATATATATATATATATATATATATATATCACACACAGAGACATACACTTACACACACAGAGGAAACAAACGAATACACATCAACACTGTGGTGAATGCGTAACACGTGAAACTAAAGTACTGTTTTTCTTGTTAAGGCTTACAAAAGTGAGGGTAGGTGGAAGAAACAGCAATGCAGTATAAGAAAAGGCAGATTCATAAAAGGAGAAGAAATGCGCGGAGTGAATGTACAACCAGGTTTCCTCCGACTTCAGTCTTCGCAAACAACGAAGGAAGAAGCAGTGGAGTTCAGGATATGTAAACAAGAGCTACAAAACATCGTAAGTAAATTGTGTGTCAATTTTATATAGAAACATTCTTTTTTAATCCATAAATTTCAAAAATACAGTAAATGCTATATGTATGCTACAAAATTTCCAGACTGACCGTAGAAGATGCTTTATAAATAAAAGCTTAGCTCGTCTGGTGAAAAGTACTCTAATTGCACTAAGCTTAAGATGTAAAAATCAATAATAATTGATTACAACAGCTGCTGCAGTAAATGGCCACGCAAACAAATATATTAATTTTATAGATTACGACCATAAAGATGCGCAGTAGATTCCAACTCTGTCTACGTGCAACAACCATTGCTCCTTTCAGTTTATGGTCTGAGAGCCCTCTGAGGTCCCAGATAATATGCTTTCTCCGTTACTGAAACAGTGTAAAAAGAAGAACAGCTAACGGTAGCAGGATTTCTGCGATGAGAAACAGATACCAGATAACTAACTAATGTTTCCATAGTGTCTGTACTTTCGAGTGAACATTCACCAGTCCCCAAACAAGAATAAAGAAGAGGATTTACCAATGGGAACTTGCAGAGACCTATCACCGTCCAGTGGCATTTAGAGCTCACATCTTCTGATTAACACTTGTTTGCAATGCCAAACAACGCTGTCAGTGAATTTGTTCTCAGCTTCTGAACACGTGCGTGATGAAGACTGGAAGTGGTTAGGAACTATGAATTAATTTGTGGACCTACGCTCACAAATTAGTTCATATTTCTTAACTGCTAGGAGTTCCATTGCCAATGCTGTTTGACACTGCACACAAGCGTTAATCAAAAGACGTGAGCTCTAAATGACGCTGGGGAGTACTAGGCCTCTGTAAGTTCCTCATTACCACCGGTAATTTCTCTCCTTTAATCTTGTTTGGGAACTGGTAAATGCTCACTCGAAGGTACAGACACTATGGAAACATCAGTCAGTTATCTGGTATGTGTTTCACATCGCAGAAATCCTGTTACTGTCAGCTGTTCTTCTTTTTATGTTGTTTCAGTAACGATAAAAGTACAGTATCAGGAACCTTAGAAGGCTCTGAGTCCATATACTGAAAGAAGCAATGGTTGTTGCACGTAGACGTACTTGGAATCTACTATGAAATTTTATGATCGTCATCTACACTCCTGGAAATGGAAAAAAGAACACATTGACACCGGTGTGTCAGACCCACCATACTTGCTCCGGATACTGCGAGAGGGCTGTAAAAGCAATGATTACACGCACGGCACAGCGGACACACCAGGAACCGCAGTGTTGGCCGTCGAATGGCGCTAGCTGCGCAGCATTTGTGCACCGCCGCCGTCAGTGTCAGCCAGTTTGCCGTGGCATACGGAGCTCCATCGCAGTCTTTAACACGCCGCGACAGCGTGGACGTGAACCGTATGTGCAGTTGACGGACTTTGAACGAGGGCGTATAGTGGGCATGCAGGAGGCTGGGTGGACGTACCGCCGAATTGCTCAACACGTGGAGCGTGAGGTCTCCACAGTACATCGATGTTGTCGCCAGTGGTCGGCGGAAGGTGCACGGGCCCGTCGACCTGGGACCGGACCGCAGCGACGCACGGATGCACGCCAAGACCGTAGGATCCTACGCAGTGCCGTAGGGGACCGCAACGCCACTTCCCAGCAAATTAGGGACACTGTTGCTCCTGGGGTATCGGCGAGGACCATTCGCAACCGTCTCCATGAAGCTGGGCTACGCTCCCGCACACCGTTAGGCCGTCTTCCGCTCACGCCCCAACATCGTGCAGCCCGCCTCCTGTGGTGTCGCGACAGGCGTGAATGGAGGGACGAATGGAGACGTGTCGTCTTCAGCGATGAGAGTCGCTTCTGCCTTGGTGCCAATGATGGTCGTATGCGTGTTTGGCGCCGTGCAGGTGAGCGCCACAATCAGGACTGCATACGACCGAGGCATACAGGGCCAACACCCGGCATCATGGTGTGGGGAGCGATCTCCTACACTGGCCGTACACCTCTGGTGATCGTCGAGTGGACACTGAATAGTGCACGGTACATCCAAACCGTCATCGAACCCATCGTTCTACCATTCCTAGACCGGCAAGGGAACTTGCTGTTCCAACAGGACAATGCACGTCCGCATGTATCCCATGCCACCCAACGTGCTCTAGAAGGTGTAAGTCAACTACCATGGCCAACAAGATCTCCGGATCTGTCCCCCATTGAGCATGTTTGGGACTGGATGAAGCGTCGTCTCACGCGGTCTGCACGTCCAGCACGAACGTTGGTCCAACTGAGGCGCGAGGTGGAAATGGCATGGCAAGCCGTTCCACAGGACTACATCCAGCATCTCTACGATCGTCTCCATGGGAGAATAGCAGCCTGCATTGCTGCGAAAGGTGGATATACACTGTACTAGTGCCGACATTGTGCATGCTCTGTTGCCTGTGGCTATGTGCCTGTGGTTCTGTCAGTGTGATCATGTGATGTATCTGACCCCAGGAATGTGTCAATAAAGTTTCCCCTTCCTGGGACAATGAATTCACGGTGTTCTTATTTCAATTTCCAGGAGTGTATAAAAATTAATTAATTTGTTTCCGTTGCCACCTTCTGCAGCAGCTGTTATAATAAATTATTATTGTTTTCACGTCTTAAGTTTAATGCAATTAAAGAGTATTGTCACCACACGAGTTTCGCTTTTATTCATAAAGCATCTACTACGGTTATTCTGGAAATATAATGGCGTATATATAGTATGTGTCCACATTTTAGTCCTTCGTGTCAATAAAACTGTATGTGACTCTATCGCGTATTAATATGAACTTTGGCTTAGGCCATGAGTGGAACTATTCTTCAAAAAGGTGGCGATTTACGCTTGAAATTTAAATAAAGTCTCATATAACAATTATTTGCCAGTTATTGTCACTTTCTCACTTACTTTTTAAAACGGGATATCGTTTATGCTGAAATTAAAGAATACAACAGTTTGTCTTGCTAGTTCATAAAATTAATGGCATTAAATATTCAGCTATTTGTTTGAAATGAGTTTGCATTAGGATCTCCTAGAACAGGCTCTGCTCACAAAAGTTGGTTGGACATTTCATTCGTTACTGTTAATGAAAGAGTGATGAGTAATCGAAATATCAATAGTGTGTCTTTACTGGCAGAAGCCTATGAAGTTTTAAAAGCTACACATTTCACTATGATTTACTACTTACGATTAAGTCGAAAGTGATACTGGCGCAACACGTACCTGAAATAGAATGAATTTCATTAGTGTGAGTAAATACCCCGAATATTTCTACAAGAGAAACACAAGCTTTTGCAGTAAAAATATTATTACGAACAAAATCCTTCTAACACAACAAAAATAACTTAAACAATAAGAACGCAAAATTAAGGGTAAAATAAAAAAGGAGAGAACGAACAGCGTCTACTTGTATTTACACTGGAAAACTATTTTACTGAACAAAATTGTGTACACTGTGTGCACATACTATATATTGATTTTAAATGGAAGAGATCGCTAAATAATGCTGAAGAAAAGACACACGACCATAAACAGCTTTAGTATCGTCATAGTGAGAAATGTTCATCGCATTACTTCGGCCGACAAGAGACGAGAACAGCTCCAAATCCTGCACACAAGTTCTGCGGTATATAACCATAAAACACTGTCGATGATTATACTTTCATAGGATAGGGATGTTAATAATCTCAGCGTCTCGAGTGCAATTTTCCTAGAGACGTGTGGTTGATTGTTTCATCCTCTTTCATGCCTTCCATCATACCACTAATATATATCACTGTATTTGGCTTGCTGAACGAAAATCTGGTTTCTGGGGGTTTTCTGAATTACTATTGCGGTAAATTTGAGAACAGTTCTTCAATTAAGCTCGCATCCGCAAAGTGCTACTACAAACAATACAGCTGTTTCAATCATGTTTAATAACGACGTTTAGTTTGGTACGACGAATTTAGACAGCAAGCTGCCATCATCACTCGTCCAGCTATGCACTGTTATACAACATGACTGAACCATCAAAATAAAAAAAAAAATCGTAGGACAATCGCAGATCTCATCCATATAACTCGGATAAATTTAAGTCTAGGTCTTTTAATTGAGTTTCGGGTTTGAGTTTGTGTCAGAAACATCATATAGATAGAACATCTGTGTTTCTCTTTACCAGTAGTTTCAGTAAGCCGAGGTCTCCTACTGAAGCAGACACTTGGCCGCGCAGTGTACTGTGAAAGCTACAATAACTCGTCACTAACCAAACTGAATATGGAGAGTGTTGGGTATCTGGACAACACCTCTTTTAAAGTTAATTTGAAACCAAATTCGTACGTAAGTCGCCAACCTAAGTTAAGGAATTGGAAGCAGTTTTGCCTTTATGTTTTTTTCCTATCTCTTTTTCTTTTGTTCCTTGCAAACATCACGTCCCCCTTAGACGGGACGGCAATTTTTCGAATATCTTAAATTTGTCGCCATTTCATTACTAATAGTGACCTAGACGCGCAGTAGACTGTTTTCTGAGACAATCAATTACTGTTTTACATACACACAAATCTTTTTGTATTTTACATTTTAGTATTGCACTAACTTTTAAAGCTGATGCCATCGGAAAATTGTAGCTCGCAGTACACAGACATCAGAAGTTATTCTATCCAAAGAGTAAACGCACATTTGAAGTACGATATCTAATCATATCATGGATAATGTGTGATTGAGGACCTAAGATAAGAGTGAACAACATATGTTCAGTATCTGCAGTTTAATTTGCCGCACAGGTTTCCTAAAGACGTCTAATGTTATAAAAATTATATCGTATGACCATTATGACAGACACCTTTGACTTCGCATGGAGCATCATATTAAAAGTTAATTATTGTAATTTTTTATAGACCTTGCGCTACAGCTGATTTTTAATGTATTTTTACGTAATTACTGTTAATTTCATTCTCTCAATAGTAACGTTTGCTATAGTGATGATGCCTCCTTCAAATCATCCCTCGTTAAGGTTTTCACCCCACTCATGTGAATCTCTGCACTTTGTCATCCCTTGTGTTGGACATCTAAGCGTTTTTGAGAGTTGGAATTATCATATGAATGAACTTTTTTATGGTGTAAATATAGAATATTCATATTAAAAAATTACAAGAGGAAATGAGAGTAAGTCGTTTTTAATATTATTACAAGCGTTTTAAGAAAGTGTTTAAAATGATACGCTTTCACAATTCTTTCCAAACAGCAGATATTTTGTGCGAGGAACATAGCATTGCCAATGTGAACACAAAAATTAAATTAAAGAGGAGAGTAATATTAGTGTCGTTACAGTCAAAATAACAATTCGTTGTTCTCTGTTGAGGCCTTGTGCTCTTTGAACGCTGGTAGATAGGGCAGACGATAAGGAAAAAAATCAGAAAGCCGCTTCATGAAACCTCGAAAAAATTTCGAGTTTTCTTGTTTCCGTGGCAGTTTCAAATATTTTGCTAAGTCATAAACTAATTCCATAACTCTATTTTATTTAGGGGCAAAAACAATTGTCTAAATGCTTAAATATATGATTAGCTAATCTTCCAATTGAACAGTGGAAGTGCTTTTAAATCTGCCTGTTACTTTCCTGATCCTGAATTTTTCAGCCATTACTCTGTCGATATCTTTTTTAATTGTTTCCTCTTCTCGTTTTGATTCCTTTGAAACCGTTATTCTAACAATAGTCTTTGAAAAATTAAAGACATCTTCAGGATGTTTGTCTGTAGAACGGATTCTCTTTCACGGGTTGGGCAGAAACGTAGTGTTCGACTCGTGACACGGGGGGGGGGGGGGGGGGCGAGTGGCGAGGGTGACACGACAGGTTTCAAAAGACTTGATACTATTGAAATGTGAGTGAGTAAGTTTGGTTAACAAATAAACTGTACCTTATTCTTAATTCATGCACATGTTTACCAACATTGTCATTAGTTTCGTCAAACTTACCAGAACAGGTTCAGAATTTTTACGAAAGTTACCTATGTAGCACTCGTAACTATGGATATTAACCGAAGAACGGATTTCTCACCACCGACAAGGACAAAAGAAAAGTGGGGTGAGAAACAATAACAGTGGAACAGTCAGATTCTGCCTTCCACCATGCAAGTGCTCAAACCACACCTATGGGGACAATCCGTCGCTGGGGGAAGCTCCTCTGAATCTCAGAAAGAAAATCTTCACATAGCTGGCAGTCGACCATCGTGAAGGCACTGTCTAGGACACGCTACCCTCAAGAACCATTATGAGTATGAGACAGATATGGACATAATAGACATAGTGAAATCAGTCGAAAAAATTTCGAGGCTGGATTAAAAAAATAGAGAAAAGTTAAGATGGTAGATCGTGTTGTACGTTTATACAACCATGTGAAACTGTCAAAAAAGTCCTCCATCGGGAGGTTGTTCAACATTCACGTAACAGTGGCTTGAATATCGGTTATCTCGTTAAGGCTTTCAGCCCCCTCATGTGAACCTCTGCACTTTTGTCATTTTGTGGCAGGTTCGTACTGATCGAAGGGAACCGTGATGATGATTTTTTTTGGAAAAGAATTGTATTCGGCTTGGTTACATTAAAGGAAAGATTGAGACGTCATTCAGGAAGAAAGCCAATGTTGTCTGAAACTACTGTTTGGAACCTCATTCAGGAAGAAAGCCAGTATTTCTGAAACTACTCTTTTGACACTTTTCTATAATATTGAAATTACCCGCCTCCTTAGCCGAAGTCGCTAACGCACGCCTCTGCTGTGGTACTCGACTCGGAGGTCGGAGAAAGGAAGGAAGGAAGACTGGGTTTAACGTCCCGTCGCCATCAAGATCATTAGAGACGGAGCACAAGCTCGGATTGTGTCAGGAATGGGGAAGGAAATCAGCCGTTCCTTTTCAAACGAATTGTTATAACTAGGAATAACACAATAAATATATCACCGTTCTCAGTCTATTGACGCAACATGGATACAAATAATTCTGGACTGTGCGGCTGGTCCCGGCGGAGGTTCGAGTCCTCCCTTGGGCATGGGCCTGTGTGTTTGTCCTTAGGATAATTTAGGTTAAGTAGTGCGTAAGCTTAGGGACTGATGACCTTAGCAGTTAAGTCTCATAAGATTTCACACACATTTGAACAACTAATTCTGTTAGCAAGCTCCATGCTGTAGATGAACACTTCATGAAAAATTATGTAAATTGTTGGTGGTTATACCAACGTCCAGAGAGTGCAACTGAAATGCAGAATTCCGGCGTAAATCACAAGTCCGTTGACATACTAAGCATAGTGAACGCTGCGGTCCAAGTTCCAGTATAGTATTCGGATTCTGTGTCCAGAGCGCAGCAGAATCAACGTCTAATATTGGAATTCAATTACTCGAAAAATAGTACAATTCTCAAGGCTGTCAATTCAAGTAAGTACCTGGGTGTTAAAATTGCGAACAACTTCAGTTGGAAGGACCACATAGATAATATTGTCGGGAAGGCGAGCCAAAGGTTGCGTTTCATTGGCAGGACACTTCGAAGATGCAACAAGTCCACTAAAGAGACAGCTTACACTACACTCGTTCGTCCTCTGTTAGAATATTGCTGCGCGGTGTGGGATCCTTACCAGGTGGGATTGACGGAGGACATCGAGAGGGTGCAAAAATGGGCAGCTCGTTTTGTATTATCACGTTATAGGGGAGAGAGTGTGGCAGATATGATACACGATTTGGGATGGAAGTCATTACAGCATAGACGTTTTTCGTCGCGGCGAGACCTTTTTACGAAATTTCAGTCACCAACTTTCTCTTCCGAATGCGAAAATATTTTGTTGATCCCAACCTACATAGGTAGGAATGATCATCAAAATAAAATAAGAGAAATCAGAGCTCGAACAGAAACGTTTAGGTGTTCGTTTTTCCCGCTCGCTGTTCGGGAGTGGAATAGTAGAGAGATAGTATGATTGTGGTTCGATGAACCCTCTGCCAAGCACTTAAATGTGAATTGCGGAGTAGTCATGTAGATGTAGATGTAGATGAATAGCGGGTCCAACACAACGTAGCACTTCCGAGTTGTGGAGTAGAAACATAGCACAATGAGAACTGGCTCGTAGACAGACGTCAGTGGCGGCGTTAAATAGGGCTTCATAGTTAATGGAGCCGGCGGCCGGACCTGTATTTTGTGGGCGGCCAATCGCTGGGTGTTGTAGGTGGCCAATCACTGCGTTTTGAAGTGAGCGCACTCGAAGGCAGCCTGCCATGCGAGCAGTGTGCCGTGCACGGAGATGTGCGGCCAACGATGCATTTCTCGGCCGCGCGTTATCGAGCGGGCCGCTGCTCGGTGCGGCGATTTAATAGTGGTGGATACCACAGGAACCATCTCGCCATTTGCCTGGAGAGATATTGGGAAATCACGGAAAAAGTAAACCTGGATCCATTGTGAATGTGAATCCATTGTGCTAATCTCTACGCCATCTCGCTCAGTCTCATGTCGGAGGTAAGGGGGTTCGATTCCTGGTGGTGGATGAAATTTTCACTTCCAGTATTCGGCCGCCAAAGGGAGGAGAGGTGGTGGCGTAAAGTTAAGGATCATCAGTCTTCGCACCAATGACCTGGTTTTAATTCCAAGCCTCTCCGCGTTGTCTCACGAAGTGAGGGCATGTGACACTGTTTGTACAGATTTTAAGTTCGGCAGCGGCCTTGGTGCTTTCGAGAGGAGCAGGTTATGTCCCGGCATCAGGTTTCACTCTCTCTTCTCCCATCATCTCCACACGAACATGACTCCACACTCCACCCACATCCAGAAAGTCACTTACACTTCAAAGGTACACTTCCGCATAAAGCTCTCATACTTCACGAAGTATACTTTTCCAATTAGGCGGCTAAAGCAGCCCTTCGGAGTCTTGCATGCGTTAATGCCGTACAAATTTGCTTAATTTCTTACATTAAGACTGATAACGTATTTCCCATATTTATCTAAATATCACAGAACAGTGCCAAAACTATTGAGTTAGAATAGCACTTCAAAAAAATATTACTTGCCTTCGTCCATGAGAAATGAATTTTTCCTTTAATGTAGGTAACGCGAGCCACGATTCATGTTTCTGTTGATTTCAATTTATATTTACCTCTACACGCTGTCACCTTGCGCCCTTATTATTTATTAATAGTGTGCTAGATGATGCCTTCGTTAAGACACTGCACTCTCGTCTTGAGGAGTGAAGTTCAGATCCTGTCATACATAATGTCCGCGGTTTCCTTAAATTCCCCAAATAACAACAGGGAAATATGAGAGTTCCCTAAGTCAAAACCCCTCGCTCCCTCTTCTCCTTCCGCCTTAAATGTCAATCTAAGGCACTGTAGCGTTTCTAATGACGTGAATGTCGTCGAGACATTTTTTAATTCTTCCCTTCCTGCTCTTTATTAACTCCATGGCTGTAGTTTACACGTAATTAACCAAGCCACAATTTAATTGACACTCCTGTTCCATTAGGGCTCTTCATATTGTCTGCTTAGGAGAGCGGAAAGCGGTAGTTCTTATTTCCTGAAAGCAGCGAACTGGTTCAGCGCTTGTTAGCGCACCTTTGCTGCTTCCACTGTTATTTTGACGACACGTGTCTGAACATCACTACTGGATCTCACACATAACGTAGCAGCACGTCTCAAGCGACAGAAAACTTCTGTCCCATTTCTTGGAGACGTTTCACAACGCTTCTATTCACACACAATACTTATTATGGCTGTGCCCCAGCGTTCGCAGTTACGAATTGTGAAGTGAAATACAGTGCGGTCAGAAACTTTTTGAAAAGGCTGCAAGGGCGTTGCAGGGTAGATTTTGCTCAGAAATAATAACAAGAGAGGAAATCTTGAAAGTTTTGTCTGTTTTCTAAATAATGTAGCTCAAAGAATAAAAGTTGCAAGTCCATGTAATGCTTAAAGCTTTTTAACAGATCTTTTGGGAACATTTTAATGTATAAATCATAGCTTTTGGTCTCAGACTTATTTCTCAATTGTATTTTGTGTTGAAAATGAAATAAAGCATTTTAATCATGTATGTAGAGGATAGGTACACATATCTCGACATGAAAACATAGTAGAAGCTTGATTTCTTCCTGAAAGTTTTGAACACTATAATCTTTAAAGTAGACTTTTAACCATTTCGCGGGCTCATATATACAGGGTGGTCCATTTGAAGTTTCGAATGAGATTATCTCGAAAACTATACATCGGGTAAAAATAGTGGGTAAGACAAGTTCGTAAGCTCAAAGGGGACATCAAATGATATTGCACGTGATCTCCAATCCCCACCCACTTGGGTGGGGAGGGGGGGGGCAACTTTTAAATCTTAAATGGAAACACCTATTTTTATTGCAGATTCGGATTCTTCATAAAAAGTAATCAAGTTTTGTGTGAAACATTTTTTAAACCATTGACAGAAGGCGCTGAAATCGAGAAAAAAGTGAAATTGGGGAAGAACTCTGATTTATTTAGAATTATCTGAGAAAGACGCATCAAATCGATACAAAATGTGCACCAGTCTATTAAGCTATTTTTGCACAAAATTTACTGTATCCTATTTTTAGCGTTACCCAGGAACAACGACATGGACGTAGTAGTATGATGTTCCCATGGGGTGCTTCATTAGTGTGATTCCCCTTGCCTCTCACGTGTTGTGGTGCCTCATTAGTGTGAGTCCCCTTGCCTCTCACAATTTGGGGTTCTTAATTAATGAAATTAGGCACGAAGAAATTGTTCAAAAGTACCCCCATTTGTTTCAATGCATAAAATCAATCGTCTACGAAATTTGTCCACAGTTTTGAGCAGCACATCCCGTGGTATGGTTGGACACGCTCTTCGAATGCGTTGCTCCATATTGTTTCTGGTTTCGGGCTGTCTTTTATTAACAATATTTTTTAAATAACCCCATAAGAAAAATCAGGAGATGTTAGGTCTGATGAACGTGGAGGCTACTGAATTGGTCCGCCGCGCCCCATCCACTGACCAGGGTACCGTAAATTTAAAACGTTCCGCACATTTTTAGCATAATGGGGAGCAGCTCCTTCCTGTTGGAACCACATTCGTTGCCTAGTTTCTGAAACAACAACATCCATTAGCTCCAACAAATTATCGCGGAGAAGTTGTAAATAAGATTCCCCAGTTACATTTCGCTCAAGAAAATACGGCCCTATCAAGTAACCGTTTAAAATTCCACACCAGACCATTAATGAATTGAAAGGGGATCAATAATGACAATCATAAAGATTTACTTCGCCACTGCTTTTGAATGTGGCCCCATCGGTGAACATAACGTATCTAAAAAAATCATTGTCACCTCTCATCATTTTCAAGGTTCATTGGCAGAAATGCACGCGTATTTGCAAATCATTCTTAGTTATGCCTGTGTCAGTGTGATACGATACGCATGATATTTATGTGCCCTCGAAATCCTCAAAACAGTTGATTTCGATATTCCAGTTTGTCCCTGAATCGCACGAGTACTAATTTCGGTACCCAGTTGAACACAGGCGAAAACGCTAAGGGTACGAGCGTCATTTCCATTGTATTCGCATAACGAGGTGGACGGTGCATGTGTCCATTCCGAGCTCGTTGAGTGCAATTTCGAATAATGTTTTCGCTTGGATGACATCTGTTTGGTAAACGAGCCGCATGCAATTGCGCATCTGCAGCGTAATTGTTATGGCATTCACCTAAAATTAACATCATATCAGCAATCTCTGTAGGAGGATGGTGAGACATGTTTCGCTAAAGAATAATTTACTTTCGTCAGTTGATGTCGACGGTGCAGTGTATTACCACAAGATGTCAGGCATAGACAGATGTGGTAAAACGTATTCCCAAAAGCTTTGGGGTACCCCTACGGTGGTAGTAAGTATGCTTTACAAGGACAACAAATGAGAGATTAATTTTATGGTAAGTAGACATCCGAAGCCCCTTTCGGAAACTACATTGGTGGTAACCATACTTCCCAGTAACCATTAAAACACCGTGGTTTGGTGCGATATATACTTCCCACAGCCTTGAAGGCTGTATTTCACAACAAACAGAAACTACAGCTGGTACAGCAAAAAAATAAATAAATAAATAAATAAATAAATAAAAATAAAAAAAAGGTTCAAATTGCTCTGAGCACTATGGGACTTAACATCCGTGGTCATCAGTCCCCTAGAACTTAGAACTACTTAAACCCAACTAACCTAAGGACGTCACACACATCCATGCCCGAGGCAGGATTCGAACCTGCGACCGTAGCGGTCACGCGATTCCAAACTGAAGCGCCTAGAGCTGGTACAGCAGACTGCCACGAGATGCCAGGAGAGTACAGACGTGGTAACACGTATTCCTTTAAACGTTGTAAACTAATATGTTTAGTGGGAAGTACATCCGCCACAGCCCGCGAAACGGTTAAAAAGGTGTTGCTAACATAAATTATTATTAAAAATATATAACTGTGTTCATTAAACAATCAGTAATTAACTCATAGCTTTTCTTTAAGAAAAGTCTTTAATTTCAGATTTTAAGTCATAAGGATAGTCTACATTCTAGTTACGTATGTTTTAAGACGGTATATAAATTTTCACCGCTTTATCTTTAATAGTTTTTAAGCAGTGTGTACCAGTACATTCAAAACATTGAATTTACGGAAAATTCAAATTAACAGTTGTTTCTCTCTCTAACCTACACACAACTAAGACATCTCATGTCCGTATTCATTTTGTTTCTGGTTTTGTTCTTCCTCCCTCTTCTTTTTCACAGTTCTTCTTGTTCTTGCTTCTCTGCTGGCTTCCAACATTGAATTCTTTGCTTCGGACAGTTTCCTGCTGTCAGTGGCAACTAAAGCTCCTTGCATGTTTAGTGGTGCACCAGGCACTCAAATGGTTCAAATGGCTCCGAGCACTTTGGGACTTAACATCTGACGCCATCAGTCCCCTACAACTTAGAACTACTTAAACCTAACTAACGTAAGGACATCACACACATTCATGCCCGAGGCATGACTGAAGCG
Source organism: Schistocerca gregaria (assembly GCF_023897955.1). Lineage (NCBI taxonomy): Eukaryota > Metazoa > Arthropoda > Insecta > Orthoptera > Acrididae > Schistocerca > Schistocerca gregaria. The sequence goes on from NC_064931.1 coordinate 566,436,855, forward strand.
CCTAGAACCGCTCGGCCACTGCGGCCGGCTCCGCCAGAGCACTCCTATCAACTCCATGACACTGAACCATAAGTGAAACATAGCAGTCCTACCAGAATAGATTATGGTACCTGTTCCCATATACAGTTGTTAAAACTTGCATTTGAGTTTTGAGTCCTATCATGCAAATACTTCTCTAATAATCTTGTGTCATTAAGATTCGTATACGTAGGTTTTATTACTTCTACTGTAGCAAATAGCAATAAATCCTTATGGTTGTAAGTCTTACCTTGAACAACAGCCCTCTGGTATCCACACCATGAATCACTGCCAGGTGGGCAGAATGCAAGACATGGGTTGTCATCTGCGGATGTTTTGTGAAAGGAGGTAGCCCATACAGCCTTTTCATTGAATCAATGTTGTCTGTATTTTGCCTTATGGCTTGTCCATAATAATATTGCAACCTGCCTATTGCTTCGTGTGTAAGCTGACGACATCCACTAGTACACTTACCACCAGCTAATTTTTTCTTCCTTCAAATTGTTCTTAAAATTTCCCAATCTTGTACCTAACCTTCTATGAACATGTCAAACACATTCTACTTCTTTAACTTTTATGTCATGATAAGGTTTGGATTCACAAACTTTCTGGTACCCCTTTGAGTCTCCATCCCCCAGGTAAGATGTATACACCACACCATATCTGCGAAATATCTTCACAGTACCTTCAGCCTCCATCCCTCCACTACAACCACTAAAATTTATCAAACATTCATGATTCATAGGTCCATTATTAAAGCCATGACAGTACTTGGCAGCACATGCCACACCAGTGACTTTACCATTGTCCAAGGATGTATCTATCACTACACCATTTAGGGAACTATGCCCTCTTCGTTGCCAAGATGCATCCACAGTTGCCCGTCATTCATGTCTACACTTTCCTAAACAGCATTTCTCATACTATCATCTGCTACTTCTACTAAACTCTGTAGAACAATTTTGTTGTGCCTGTAAAACCTTGTAGGGGGAGGTAAGTCTATACGAGCGCAGAACATTTGTGCACTTCTGTACCATCAGACTACACATCTCAAAGTAGAAGCAAATTTAACAGTTTTGTTATACACTCTCTGTTTGGTTAACCCATATCAATAACCACACTCATTTAAATTACAAAATTAGAGATAATTGTTGATTTTGATGCACCACCTGTCCTACCACTTATCTCCTCAACTACTTACATACCATTGTTACCACATTCCTTACACTGTATAGCTTTGTTTATTAGTTTAGATGGAGCAGGGACTTCAACAATTACACAATCTGAATCAGTAGTGGCCATCTCTACATTATCATAATTAATATTGTTACGCCCAATCTCAATAAATTTCAGTTTTTGTTTCGAAGCACTTGATGGAGTTGAAGCAGATTCAAGTGTTACATCATGTGCTGCTTCAGTATTAGCAGAGATAATCCGTTGGGTGAACCGATTTCCATAGAATTTACGTTGTTTAACACCAAACCTTTTAATTCTTCCCATATCTTTGAAACAGAAGAAAACTTGTACGCGCACAGTTACTTCACTCCAAACACAAATGTTAGTGGCAAAGCAGCGGCAAGACAAAGACTAAACAATCTGTATAAACAAAAACGAAGCAACTATGATGCTTTGGCAGGTTAACCAACATTACAGACTAAAAATTTATAAAACTCAAACAAGTGGGAACAAAATTCTGTTTTTTACACTTTTCAGCGTGACATAGGGACGTGTCATGTGCGAAACTACTTTTAAATTCCATTAATTTTAGGGCTTCCTTCACTCAAACTTCCTTCAAGTAAGGATTTTCTTGTTCAGAAAACTAACAGAGACTTTTTTAAGGCAAAATAATTGTAAAATGGATTTTTGACATTTATTCACGTACTAGTCTCCTTAACAAAATAATGTTATATATTGGGCCGTTTCCGAGTTGATCAGCTTTGAAGTTAGGCAATCAGACAGCTGAGCGCCCAAGTTCAAGCGGCCAGCCAGAGATAGTATCGCAAAATGTGTTCTTCGTTTGGTTCCCTAAACCCCAAGAAGAGAGCGATACGAAAAATGGTCATAGTGCGATGGTAAGGATTGAACCCGAGCCATAGGCTAAGCAGTCTCATGCTCTATGACCTACGCTGTAAAAACAACTGACACTACCTGTACCTGGCGGGCCTACTGATTTTGCGTGGCTGATTCACGAACTTCCGTACTAATTAACTCGGAAACCGCCAAAACTATCGCATTTTTTTGATAATTATTTCTGAGCACAACCTACCCTGCAACATCCTCACAAGCTTTTAAAACTGATTCCTTACACCACTGGACTTTCATCTGCTGCGTGAAAGATATCTGGACAAGTCCAGAGATTTGTAAATACATTCATCTTTTCACACTGCGGCACGGGGTAGCCGCGCGGTCTCGGGCGCATTGCCACGATTCGCTTGGCTTCCCCCGTCGGAGGTTCGAGTCCTCCCTCGGGCATGGGTGTGTGTGTTGTCCTTAGCGTAAGTTAGTCTAAGTGAGATTAAGTAGTGTGTAAGCCAAGACGCCGACGACCTCAGCAGTTTGGTCCCACAGTAACTTGATACAAATTTCCAAACTTTTTACACTGCTTGTTCGTATGTATGAAATGAGTACGACAGAGTGCTGAACATCTGGGAAAAACTCATCGTTTAAAGTACCCATTAGCGTGTCCACATGTTATCTACCTATAAAATATATTCCTCTTTTAATCTTCTTTCGCCAGCGGCCTTGCCGCCGTGGTAACACCGGTTCCCGTCAGATCGCCGACGTTAAGCGTTGTCGGGCTGGGCTAGCACTTAGATGGGTTACCATCCAGTGTTCCGAGCGCTGTCGGCAAGCGGGGAGAGCGGTTTATTGACCACATGGCCCTGCATATCCGCATCCAGTGACGCATGTGCGCTGAGGATGACACGGCGGCCGGTCGGTACCCTTGGGCCTTCCAAGGCCTCTTCGGACGGAGTTAATATTCTTACCGCACTTCTGAAATTCTACTACTCTGGATTTATGGCACTCGTACTTGGTAGTCCTTTTATGTTATGCTAGTATCCATTTACCTAACTGGCAAGTGTTCTTGTCCATTGATCCTCTTTTTTGTTAGTCTTATGTAGACACAGTGACATATGCTAGAGATACGAAATGTTCTTTTCCTGAGGGAATTTTTCATAACAGGGGAAGAAAAATTAGTTGACCGTAAATTAATTAGTATTTTGAGTCACCATACAAACAGCTAAATTTGAAGAAAGTATTGATCGTGCCGTTTATCCATTATAACTAACGAGGACTTTATTTAGAGACAGCTGACTCCGACTCTTATAATCTCGTCGACGACAGCACATCAAGCGTTCATCTTCTTTCCTAACAGCTATGCCGGATGTCACTTGTATAAGTGTAGATATTTTTATTGGTGACTGAGGACAGTGAACTGAACAACACTACATCACCATTTACGTTATTTGCACACTAATAAGTATTGATATTACAAGTTGTATGTATTTTTGTTGTTTGGTGACTCCAGGTAAATGTGGCAAGAGCAAGTCATTAATGCTCATTTTCCCCTGGGTAACAGGTCAGGTGTTGAAGTATGGAAGTGTGGACGCGGAACGGTAAGTCAGTACTGATAGACGTGGTCCACTTAGTGGTGTAACTACGACCGTGCACAAAACTTCAGGTCATAAAGTTTGTGACGTTTTTGTGGGAAGACTATTCAGTGCAGAGAAGAAACAACCTATACACTAATTTGTGTACATATTAAGGTATCACATATAAAAATATCGTTACACCCTGTATAGTAGCGAGTAAGAATCACTTTCGCCCTGATTACGACAGTGATGCTTCGTACCATGGGCACGGAAAGCGTTGGCTTGTCTTGCTGATCCATGGCTGACCAACTGTCGCTTCAAGTCACAGAGACTGGTCAGAGCTGATGCCAAGCGCGTAAATGCTGCTTCATGGAGCTCCAGATACATTCAACAGGACTGCAGTCAGTTGACCAGGGAGCCACACTAGCGCTCTTATGTCCGTGAAGCTGTTCTCAGTCGATTTTGATACACTACGGTACCAATGGGGTCGTGGCGTGCCTCTCTAAAGATATGCTGGGTGCTGCAGGCGAACAAAATGGTTCACATGATGGGACAGTTGGTTTCTATACCTTTCGTCGGTGAGAGATTACGACATTCTCCCATTTCATCCCAAACAGTGGTTTCAACACCCCATACCAAACAGGTCGTTCAGTGGGATATGCTGCTCACTCATTGTTGCTGTCTACATTCATGAACTGTCGGATGCACTGCAGTTACCCGATGTTTTAACTCGCGATAATCATCGGCCGCGCTTGTCAATGCGTTGCAGCCCACGACAGCTAACCCTGTCGGGGGCGTATTCTTACGGAATCACGGTTCATACTTGACACGGAGATGTGTGAAATGCCTGCTGCCTCTTCGACCTCGCAGATCGAGTGTTTCATGTATCAGACTTCCACGATCAGGTCACGCGTCTTTTCCATCCTGAACCCCAGAGTTATGCTGACGGCCAAACTGTTCCATTCCTGGTGGCGACAGGAGCTCTTTCTCTCCAACATAACAGCTGTCCATGATAGACTACTGGTAGCTGAAATTGCACCACCAGGAAGCACAGAAAATAATGAGATTTTACTAAGTGCGCTAATATACACTCCTGGAAATTGAAATAAGAACACCGTGAATTCATTGTCCCAGGAAGGGGAAACTTTATTGACACATTCCTGGGGTCAGATACATCACATGATCACACTGACAGAACCACAGGCACATAGACACAGGCAACAAAGCATGAACAATGTCGGCACTAGTACAGTGTATATCCACCTTTCGCAGCAATGCAGGCTGCTGTTCTCCCATGCAGACGATTGTAGAGATGCTGGATGTAGTCCTGTGGAACGGCTTGCCATGCCATTTCCACCTGGCACCTCAGTTGGACCAGCGTTCGTGCTGGACGTGCAGACCGCGTGAGACGACGCTTCATCCAGTCCCAAACATGCTCAATGGGGGACAGATCCGGAGATCTTGTTGGCCAGGGTAGTTGACTTACACCTTCTAGAGCACGTTGGGTGGCACGGGATACATGCGGACGTGCATTGTCCTGTTGGAACAGCAAGTTCCCTTGCCGGTCTAGGAATGGTAGAACGATGGGTTCGATGACGGTTTGGATGTACCGTGCACTATTCAGTGTCCCCTCGACGATCACCAGAGGTGTACGGCCAGTGTAGGAGATCGCTCCCCACACCATGATGCCGGGTGTTGGCCCTGTGTGCCTCGGTCGTATGCAGTCCTGATTGTGGCGCTCACCTGCACGGCGCCAAACACGCATACGACCATCATTGGCACCAAGGCAGAAGCGACTCTCATCGCTGAAGACGACACGTCTCCATTCGCCCCTCCATTCACGCCTGTCGCGACACCACTGGAGGCGGGCTGCACGATGTTGGGGCGTGTGCTGGACCGTAGCCCAGCTTCATGGAGACGGTTGTAAATGGTCCTCGCCGATACCCCAGGAGCAACAGTGTCCCTAATTTGCTGGGAAGTGGCGGTGCGGTCCCCTACGGCACTGCGTAGGATCCTACGGTCTTGGCGTGCATCCGTGCGTCGCTGCGGTCCGGTCCCAGGTCGACGGGCACGTGCACCTTCCGCCGACCACTGGCGACAACATCGATGTACTGTGGAGACCTCACGCCCCACGTGTTGAGCAATTCGGCGGTACGTCCACCCGGCCTCCCGATGCCCACTATACGCCCTCGCTCAAAGTCCGTCAACTGCACATACGGTTCACGTCCACGCTGTCGCGGCATGCTACCAGTGTTAAAGACTGCGATGGAGCTCCGTATGCCACGGCCAACTGGCTGACACTGACGGCGGCGGTGCACAAATGCTGCGCAGCTAGCGCCATTCGACGGCCAACACCGCGGTTCCTGGTGTGTCCGCTGTGCCGTGCGTGTGATCATTGCTTGTACAGCCCTCTCGCAGTATCCGGAGCAAGTATGGTGGGTCTGACACACCAGTGTCAATGTGTTCTTTCTTCCATTTCCAGGAGTGTATGATTAAACCCATAAGTGATTTGTGGGTATAGAAGGCACGAGATTTAGTATACTTAGCTGGCACCTCTGGCAGTAACGCATTTAGCCCGGATGATCATCGAGTCGAGCTGAACTTGAATGACAGAAACGGGAAGGCAGTCCATACTGTTTCAACTCAGTGCTGAAGTTCATCAGTTGGAGTTGCTGGCGAGTGGTGGCGTGCCAGTCTCTCGGCAGTTGAACGGGCGAGTGATCTGGAGAATGTTCTCTCCAGGAAAAAATTGAAGACCTTCCGTGTCGAGCTAGAACAGGGCAGGATGGGAAACATGCGGTCATGCGTTATCATGTTGAAAGATAACGGCACAGAGAGTTTGAAGATAGGATACAGACACCGGCCTAGAACCTCATTAATGTAGCGGGTGCTGTCTAAATTACTGGCCATGCGAACCAGAGTTGATCTTCTTGCGTACTCAACGCCACGGTATGACGATGACGAATCAGTCTGACTACATTCTTGCTCCTTAAAGCCTCAACACACGGAGACTCGCTTCTGATCTCTGCCACCAAATAAATGGTAGCTACAACAGTGGTCGCCTTGCTGCCAGTCCGTGGTGCTCCATACATCGTCAAACTGTTCAAATGGTTCAGATGGCTCTGAGGACTATGGGACTTAACATATGAGGTCATCAGTCCACTAGAACTTAGAACTACTTACACCTAACTAACCTAACGACAACACACACATCCATGCCCGAGGCAGGATTCGAACCTGTGACCGTAGCGGTCGCCCGGTTCCAGACTGTAGCGCCTAGAACCGCTCGGCCACAATAGGTTGGCGTCAAAATGTCTGTGGGTACTTATCATGGTGTAAACGGCCGAGGGTACAACATGAATGAGGCCGTTGAGATTCTGCATCACGTTGGTATGATACTGTTGAAACCGTTGACTCCATATTTGCATGACAGTCGTGGGATCCCGACCAACGTAATGGTGCGGAACAATTTACTGCATTCTGGATAGGGTACGATCCTGTCGCTGTGGATTCCAATACTTCCTGATCAACGTTTCTGCTTCCTACACGAGGCATAATTAAATCAAATAAAAAACAATCAACATTCAAGTACGATTGCTAAACGAGAAATTCGTTGCATAATATTTCCTTCTAAACAGAAGTACAATGTGGCACTCCCTGCGCGGTTACGCTGAAATGATAATTATATGCATATCCAAGCGTGTCGTAAATTTCATGCCAATTTGACGTTTTTTGCTTGCCGTCTTTATGGTTTTACAATTTTAACCGCCAGCAGTGGACAATCGCTTCTTAGTGAATGGAAAATTGGTGAAACCGTAGCTAAGACGTTCCAAAAACCAGTTACGGTGAAAATTATACTGGTGCAGAATAAGATCAAGGGAACTTTTGCATTAAAGCATTACTCTGAAATTCGAAAGAACCAAGCCATATAACCAGTTCTACAGTGTGAGTATCTATTACCGAAAGCAATCTCATTAATGTGCTCTAACACGCGCATTTGACACGATGTAATGTGAAGATTTTGGAATAAATGTATTCTACTATTTATCCTTTAGTCAAAGAATTGATAAGAAGAGTCTAGAATTAGATTCTGCGAAAATTATAAGCGCTGCAAATTACTCGTGTATTTAAAATGACTACAGAATTTGACACACAGATATGTACCGCACACTAAACACACACTATATGATAAGGACATAAAAAAATTAAAGAATACGGGCGGAATTGGCGGATATAACGCAGCAAAAAGAAAGAGGTATGTATACGGAGCTAGAAAAGAAGGTATTCTATAGTTCAACATCCTACTAAGATCATTAATTGAGAGGAATAGGAAAGGGAATAGCACGTGGCCATATTAAGGGAAACATCTCGCCTGCCACCTGAAATGATTTAAGGTAAGTGTTGAAAATCTAAACAAAATTTTCAGAGGAAGGTTGGAACCCTCCATCTCCGATACAAGTTTGGCATCTTAACCAGTGTACCACCTCCGTTAACCGTGGAAATCCTCTGCCATGGTGTTGAAAAACACAGAAAAACACTAAAATTTCTGTACATCCATAACTCTTAGCGACGATTTCCACTATAGTGTAAGAAACTAATAACTCTAAACAGCCTCTTCACATTAATTTTTGCACGCTAATAAAGGCAGGGTAACTCATTTGTGGCTTCATTAAGCTCGTCCGCGAAAACTGTCTAATGGTTTCATAACGAGGGGCACAGCTGCTACCTTTCCTCTCCCCGGCAGCAAACGTTACTGACTTGCGATGATAGGTTTCTAGCTTCAGTTACCTACTGTCAGTTGTGAAATAGGCAAAGATTCTCGATTCGAAGTGCATGTAAGTTTATAGACAGAATATATTTCCCCTTCCCTTTGTAACTCGTTGTTAATTACAATTTATTGACCAAAGGAATACACATGTTTTTACAAAGAAATTTATGGCAAGAAAAGTACAAGGAAACGTTTCTTCAGCTCAGTAGTTAGATGTTCCCACTGTCTGCCGTGCCGTGCGGCAGCTATTTTGGCTGTGCCTCGACCATCACCGGTTTCCACCGCATCTAACTCATTTGGCTCGTGTTGTAGAGCCGCGTGCACTTTCTAACGCAAGCTCAGGATACTGTCAGGTTTAGTGTCGGTAACCAATTATCTACCGGACAGAACTACACATTAGCGCCCATTTCCCAAAAGTGCTTGAACCAAATCCAATACACTGTTTGGATGAAGTCGATTTCGAATACGTAAGCCAGCTTGATGGTGAGTTTTTCGTGATTCTGCCATCTCCAACCCGATTTTACTCTTACACTAAAACTTAACAACTACCTGGGAGAGGTAAAGGTAGAACTCAGTATACCGGCCTGCATTTGGATTTATCACAGTTATCATTATGTTCCTTAAACAAAGAAAATCGTACCACCTCCAGACACTTTAACCACCCGTTGGTAAATTTTTTGTGATATTCATTATATACAGTTTTACAAAATATAATCAGAAAGCAAATATAATGAATAAAATTAAAATTATCTTTGGAGTGGGTGAAACATCCATTTATCCAATACGAGGATGTACACTCAAAACACTCGGAGGGTAATAATAACCGACAGCTTCTTCACTCTCTTTTTGTATATCGAGAGAGTTTTCGACAAGTATCACGTGATCCTCTCCATCACGAAAGAGTAAAAAAAATCTGCTATATTCATGCTAAAAGAAAAAGAAATGTGACTTAAGGTCCACGATATTGGACAACTCGAACAATTTCCAAACATCGAACGATTCTCGATGTAGAACGTGTAACGAGAGGCTGGCATTGTACGATGACGATACAGTATACTGGTTCAACACATTATCAGTACAAGTGTTGAACGCACTACAGAATCATCTATATCCACCAGATGCCCCCCTGGCTAAACACAAGAAAAAGCTATCTAAACTGTCCGCAAAACACTGGTAATAGGAAGAAAATCGTCCCCTCCCCCCAGTGTACCAGAGAGCCAATCCGAGCAAAACACCTACTCCAGAGCCATATTGTGGTAATACTTCGCCTCCCTCCACCCCCCATGGCGAGGGTCATTCTGCTCTAGATCTTTCATCTGAAACGTTAAAGGAGCTATTTCATTAACCACCTCTGCTGTACCAATGTCGCTAGTGTACTTGGCACCAAAGCATACAGAGTATTCACATAAAGTGCTTCCTGATACAAAAGATACTGAGTCAGTGATAGGCACAACAAAAAGATTATCACACTTAAAGCTTTCGGCCAATGGTCTTTGTCAACAATAGACACACATACGCACACACACACTCACGGAAACGCAACTCAAACACACGACTGCAGTCTCAGGCAACTGAAACCACACTGCGAGCAGCAGCAGCAGTGCATGATGGGAATGGCGACTGGGTGGGGGAAAGGAGGAGGCTGGGGTAGGGAGGGGGGATAGTATGGTTGTGATGGTAGACAGTGAAGTACTCCAGGTTGGGCAGGGGCACCACCCAGGACTGGAGCGTCTGAATTACATTCTCCAACAGGCTTTGGATTACCTCTCGTCATGCCCTGAAATGCGAAATGTCCTGCTCACTATCCTGCCCACCCCTCCCACAGTGGTATTCCGCTGTCCACCAAACCTACACAGTATACTCGTCCATCCTTACACAACCCCTGCTCCAAATGCCTTACCTCATGTCTCTTACTCCTGTAATAAACCTAGATGCAAGACCTGTCCCATTCATCCATCCATCCACCACCACGTACTCCATTCCAGTCAATAACATCACCTACCTATCAAAGGCAGGGCTACCTGTGAAACCAGTTATGTGGTCTACAAGCTAAGCTGCAACCACTGTGCTGCGTTCTATGTAGGTATGACGACCAACAAGCTGTCTGTCCAGATGAATGGCCACTGACAAACTGTTGCCAAGAAACAGGTGGACCACCCTGTTGCTGAACACGCTGCCAAACATGATATCCTTCATTTCAATGACTGCTTCACAGACTATGCCATATTGATATGAATTGTGCAGGTGGGAACTTTCCCTGCAATACATCCTACTTCTCGTAACCCTCCTGACGCGATGGTGATGAAGTTTCCCCTGTCGTGCAGTGTTCCGAGCCAACGCCTCGTTCACCCCAAAATAGAGTCATTAGAGCCTCCCCTGTAGATGGCTGTGTCCGAAACTTGTCGGTTTTGGTGATGAAGAATGGCGCAATTCCTTTCTTGCTCTTTTTGTTTCGGGTCGGTGGTAGTGTACCCAGGTTTCGTCTCCTGTAAAGATTATTGGGAACAAGCAGTCACCTTCTGCTTCAAAGCGTCGCCAGTATTCACAGACGCTAATGCCCCGCTGTTTGGAGCGAGCTGCCGTGGCACCCATCTTGCAGATACTGTGCGAGTGTTAACCACTCCATGGATGATGTGACGTGTGAGCCATGACTAATGTTCTGATATGCGGTTGTTTCATCCACTTACACGGCCATTTTCCATCAAAATGGCTTCAACTGCAGCAGTGGACTGGTGTCACAACGCGGTGTGCCTAGTCCCGGCGCTGAGCGTCTGTCACAGAAGCTCCAGTGATAGACATGCATTACTCTACTCGATCTTCGTTCTCTGACGGATTTCAGTATGTTTCGTACTTTCACTGCTCAGAAAACGTATGACAGAACGCTGTTCTTCCCTGGTGCATGTCGCAAGAGGGGTAGTCATTTTGAATTGGTATTGTGGTCATATATGGCTTGTCTGTAGTATACTGCCGCCGGTAGGGCATTCCGTACACCATTGTTAACAGTACTGCCAACCTACAGACATATGGCGCGAAATGCCAATTTTAAATTACACTTTTAAGATTTTCATTTGACTTTATTAGTACATCACATTTTACTTACGTATGTGTATTGATATTAAATTGTTGTGAAGAACTGTCACAGTTTGACACAATCGGCTAACGTCAGAAACCTTCAATGAAATAGAGTAATATCTGATTCAGTACCCGCTCGCCGACCTTTAAGATCCTACAATACCGTAGCGAAGTAAAAGCGAGAACACCATTAGGGCATTCCGTACACCATTGTTAACAGTACTGCCAACCTACAGACGTATGGCGCGAAATGCCAATTTTAAATTACACTTTTAAGATTTTCATTTGACTTTATTAGTACATCACATTTTACTTACGTATGTGTATTGATATTAAATTGTTGTGAAGAACTGTCACAGTTTGACACAATCGGCTAACGTCAGAAACCTTCAATGAAATTGAGTAATATCTGATTCAGTACCCGCTCGCCGACCTTTAAGATCCTACAATACCGTAGCGAAGTAAAAGCGAGAACACCATTGTTGAACACGAGCGAACTATGTAGGCGGCAGCTGTGTTAACCAAGCAAATTGTTGTACTATGTTAAGGACAGACGCCTGTTAGGTTCAAAATGGTTCAAATGGCTCTGAGCACTATGCGACTTAACTTCTGAGGTCATCAGCCGCCAAAAACTTAGAATTAATTAAACCTAACTAACCTAAGGACATCACACACATCCATGTCCGAGGCAGGATTCGATCCTGCGACCGTAGCGGCCGCTCGGTTCCAGACTGCAGCGCCTAGAACCACACGGCCACTCCGGCCGGCCGCGCCTGTTAGGGAGTAGTAGTTTTGTTACTTGAATGAAATGACTCTGTAGAAAGATAAGAATACGACTGATGCAACCTCTACCGGTTAATACCTAAGCCGTCGTTCTTTCTGTCTGTTTAATTCTGACAGTTTTTGCTTCCCCTCCGTGCCTGCGCCCTTGGCAGGGTCATGAACGACCCTGCCTGCCGCGCACCCATGTCTCTGGTAAGCGAAACATTTATTAAAAGAAAATCGCCAAAAACTTCACGATTACGCTGGATAAATGCAGCGCCACGGAAACAACACGCGAGGCGTAATTCCGAGAAAATAAGGCTGGCCGACTCTCATAACTCTGGTGCGAGGTAGTATACCTTGCGCCACGACTCAAATGCTTATTAATTTCTGTAAGACAAAATTTGTAATTCTGCATCAGTATCTGACGCAGAATTGTATGTTTTTAGTTTTAATTAACAGCTGCGTCCTCACACCTTAATCCGTAATGGATTAAATTGTTACCTACAGAAATTTGTTAAGTTATTCCTACGGTGTTCCATTACGAAGGCTGAAAAAACCGAATTTCCTTGAAATCCTCCCAACAGAGTGACAATTCTTTTCTTCTGCCTGGGCCCCACAGCCACAATATATTTGGAGAATGACATGTTTCCACCAGGCTATGTAAGAATTTTTTTTTATTTTTCACACTTTCGGGAAACGTCCATTCTCAAGTGTGTCTCTAGCAACACGTATGGTTACATTGTCGTGATTAATTTAAAAATCGAGTTCCATGTATAATTGTGCGAAGCTCAGTCGTCAAACGTCCTCATCTAGACAATATTTCGTACGAAACATACTGTATACATTCGCTCAACGAACTGTCTGCCTAGGAAATTTTGAACTCTCATGTGTGAAAAACAAAAAAATTCATAAGCAATCTGCCGGAAAATGTCGTTCTTAGGAGTGACGAATTCTCAAAACGGATGAAAAACTTCACTGAAGAACGAGTAGCTGGACAGAATACAAGGAAAAACGATTACTCGGAGTACCATAAAGTAGGAGGAAACTCATCGCCCCGGGTTCCCGGGTTCGATTCCCGGCGGGGTCAGGGATTTTCTCTGCCTCGTGGTGACTGGGTGTTGTGTGATATCCTTAGGTTAGTTAGGTTTAAGTAGTCCTAATTTCTAGGGGACTGATGACCATAGATGTTATGTCCCATAGTGCTCAGAGCCATTTGAACCATTTGAAACTCATCGCCTACATAGGAGGAAAGGGGATGAAACAGCAAGCATTCGAAGTGCAGTTGTCATCCGAGTACCCAAGAAACATAGGTATACAAGATAAAAGAGGCCGCAAGTCCCATAAGTAATAATAGGATGTGTCCAAACACGCAATCGCAACGAACAATGGAGCTGAGGCAGAGAAAACCCTATTACTGTAACTAAATGGCAACAAGGAATGGAACGAAATCGAATTCGTTCTTTCATTTGCTACTACTCGCACCTTTATCCCGCATTGTGCGCAGGGTAGGCAGGGTTAAGTACAGATTTGGCATGGTTAATTTTAAGTGGTGGCGGGATGCCCTTCCTGCCGCCACCCATAACCCCTAGGCGGAATTAGTGGACCCCAGCTGTCTGCGTCTAGTGTAAATCATGAAATAGTGTGAATGTGTTTCAACGTCTGCGAGTCGTGTAACTGAGGGGGGACGTGGGGACGAGCCCGGTATTCACCTAGTAGGATGAGGAAAACCGCCTAAAAACCACATCCAGGCGGAAGCCGTCGTCGTTAATCCGCTGAGCGGATTCTATCCGGGGCCGGCGTGCCTCCCTGAGTCCAGGAATCAGCACGTTAGCGCTCCCGGCTACCCTGGCGGGTGAATGGAACTAACTCGAGTATGGACATATAAAATACGTTTAAGAATAATAGTTTATCACTTTTCTTTTTCACTTTCAGAAGGGACTTAACGGTGACCAAATGAAGCTTGCACTACAGCATTATGGAAATCACAATGAGTAATCTAAAATGAATTGAAAACCTTAAAGAGGAATGTAACCATTATAACAGTAATTATAAAATAGACTTTAGAAGTGCAGTAAGGTTGCTCAAAAATATTCACAGATTTCTTGAAAATTTCTTTATTGTCTCTTGTCATTAAGCGTTTCGGAATTATCCCATCATAAGATAAGCTGGTAAATAAACAAAACTTCTGTTTTTATGGTAGATGTTACAAGAGTCTCATAATGGTCATCAGAATAAAACTATAGTCAAGAATAATAAAATATAAACCTGTGATAAATACCAAGAACACAAATGTGCAACACGTTTTGATATACCAGTGTTAAGCTTCAATTGACGGTAAACGAGTGGTATTTCAAAGTCGTATTATACATATGTACTCTATGGTATTTATCGCAGGTTTACATTTTATTATCCTTGACTGTTGTTTTATTTGTAATGGCCATATGAGCCTCTTGTAACTTCTACCTTATGGAAAAAGAAATTCTGTCTATTTATCAAGTCACCAGATGATGGGATAGTCCCGAAACGCATCATGACAAGGAACAATATCGAAATTCACCAGAGACCCGTGAATACGAGTATTTTTGAGTAAACGTACAGCATTTTTAAAGTCTATTTCATAATTAGAGTGGGTAATTTCTACTTACTGTAAGATCTCTTTATATTCGATGAATTATTCTGATACAATTCTATCCTTGAATGACGTTTACTAATTTTCTATCTTCATACTCGCAGAATCCATGCGCAAAGTAGTTTCATACAATAGCTATGCCATGAGCGCATAATTATTCTTTGTAGTACTCTCTCTATTGCTCCTTCATACAAAAGGTGTGTAACAATTTACATTATTTGACATTAGAGAATTAATGATATTCAGAAGGGAACTTCCGAAAGACTGGATACGAACCTGTATTTAATAATCCAAGAGCTCCATTACTTCTTTGGAAAGTTAAACTTCATCAAAGCCAAATATCCGCTTGATCTGAGGTTTCCCGACTGATTATACAACGCTCCCAAAAATACGAGGCATTTCATTTGTACAGATTAGCAGACTGCCGCAAAGCACGAGCCTGCACAGAAGAAGAATCATCGCCTGATTTCATTCTAACAAGTAAAATTTCTGAATCATTTTGAGTGACTGATTTATGACTGTGTTTCCTATTATGAATGATTGATTGCTCGAACAAATTAAGACTACATAAGTACACAATTACATAGATAGGAGGAAAAATTACATTACCTGATGTAATGCTGCCTATATGAGAGATGAGACCTGAGTTTTCTGTATCGTACGGGGAACATAAATAGTTAAAGCTATAATATTGACGTAATTGATTTAGCATGTCATGAAAGTAGAACTACGGGAGGTTCCAGTTATGTATATGAAGCTACTCTAACAACGGTTTGCGCACAAAAAATACTCGGAATCCAGCACAACAGAGGAGGCACGCAGTTCGCGCTGGGGCTACCTGTGCGCAGCAGTATACTGTCCCATTTCTTTAAGATATATGTCGATTCAGGACTAGGGAGCTAAGAGACAAAAGAGGAAAACACCGTGTAGCTAAAAAAAGGGCCCAGACACCACTGAAACTTTTAAATTTTGCAATAGTGCTTGAGCCGGTGAGCTATCGATTAGCAAAGATTGCGACCGCGCTCGAGGCGGTGCTACCGCGGCGCCTCCCTAGGGGGCGTGGCGCTGATGGTAAAGCGAGCCGGCGACCCAGCTCAGGTGGCGAGACCGTGCTCTGTGCCCGTGGACGAGCGGCTAAGCCAGGGGTGTCCAACCTATTAGCTTACCTAGGCCACAGTGGAAGAAGACGAGTACTTTTGGCCAGCACATAATATACCGGGTGATCTAAAAGTCAGTATAAATTTGAAAACTGAATAAATCACCGAACAATGTACATAGAGAGGTACAAATTGGTTGGTTTGTGGGATTAGAGGGACCAGACTACTATGGTCATCGGTCCGTACAAATTGACACGCATGCTTGGAATGACATGGGGTTTTATTGGACCAAAAAAAAAAAAAAAAAATACAAACGTTCAAAAAATGTCCGACAGATGGCGCTTCATCTGATCAGAATATCAATAATTAGCATGACAAAGTAAGACAAAGCAAAGATGATGTTCTTTACAGGAAACGCTCAATATGTCCACCATCATTCCTCAACAATAGCTGTAGTCAAGGAATAAGGTTGTGAACAGCACTGTAAAGCATGTCCGGAGTTACTGTGAGGCATTGGCGTCGCGTGTTGTCTTTCAGCATCCCTAGAGGTGTCGGTCGATCACGATACACTTGCAACTTCAGGTAACCCCAAAGCCAATAATCGCACGGACTGAGGTCTGGGGACCTGGGAGGCCAAGCATGACGAAAGTGGCGGCTGAGCACACGATCATCACCAAACGACGCGCGCAAAAGAGATCTTTCACGCGTCTAGCAATACTTTGTTTTTTTTTTTGGTTCTAATAAAACCCCATGTCATTCCAAGCATGTGTGTTAATTTTTACCTCTCTATCTACATTATTCCGTGGTTTATTAAGTTTTCAAATTTATACCGACTTTTTGATCACCCGGTACTTACCACTAACGACAACCGCCGGAAAAAAAATGCGGGCGGACCAATGAGAGTGTAGCATCTTGTGGCGGAGGTTTCAGTTTCAGATTAAACATATTCAGTTCCTCATAAGTTAACATACACGGAATTTTATAGTTTTTTTCGATCTTGTGAAAGATGTTCACTTCTTAGCCGGTCCGGGTGGCCGAGCGGTTCTAGGCACTACAGTCTGGAACCGCACTACCCCTACGGTCCCAGGTTCGAATCCTGCCTCGGGCATGGATGTGTGTGATGCCCTTAGGTTAGTTAGGTATAAGTAGTTCTAAGTTCTAGGGGACTGATGACCTCAGACGTTAAGTCCCATAGTGCTCAGAGCCATTTTTGTTCACTTCTTAGGCCGCACTGATACTTGCTTTGGGCCGCATACGACCCGAGGGACGCGGATTGGACACCCCTGGGCTAAACTACTAGTGGACTACAATGTTACTGCGCGTGGGAGTGAGGGCACTTAGGTTGACATGTCGTGACTTTTTATCGCAATATTTCCCGAGAACACGCTGAACCACTTGATAGTATATGCACAACTGTTTTCACATCCTTCAAATAATTGAAAAGCCACGATCGCTTCAATCGTTTATTAGATGACCGGTTTCAGCACTCTGAAGGTGCCATAATCAGATCTGAAACATGGATTAACATTTATAAAACCATATGGACATCATGACATATGAGGCAGACAATCTGATAAAATCATTGTCACAACCAATCACTCACTGATGATGCCGACCGGTGTTAGGCGAGCAGTGGTAGTTTTATCTGGTGACTTCAGTTTTATATTTTGTGGAAAGAACGACCATGAGAGCACTTTTTTATTATTTTTTATTGGTTGTGACAATGATTTTATCAGATGGTCTGCCTCATGTGCCATGATGTCCATGTGGTTTTATAAATGTGAATCCACATTTCAAGTCTGATGATGGCACTTTCAGAGTGCTGAAAGCGGTCATCTAATAAGCGATCGTGGCTTTTCAATTATTTTGTCGCCCCACGACACACCATGTGTTCACTGTCTTCACATCGTTCACAATGCAGTGCGTTTTCCTGTCACCACTCTACTTTTTTGTAACGTCAACGCGAGTTTTCGGTAACGACTACGGGAGGCCAAGTGCCGTAATATCGTGGTCGGGTAACAGCAGTGCATGCTCTGCGTAATAAGCGCTTGTTGACTACGTTAGAGGCAAGAGCCAGTGTGGTGTTCTGTGACTTGTCTTTGTTTAATGGACTGGGAGTTGTCGTTGGTGATCGACGGTGCATCTTGGAAAGAGCCGGCCGTGGCAGCTGTAGTAGTGTATGTTGGCGAATGCGGCCTGGTGAAACTGGTGTTATTTTGAGTGGCCGAGTGGTGCAACCGACGGAGCTCACAGTCCCTTCATCTACTAGTTGCCTACGGTGGATGCTTCTGATACATGGCTGATGGAGTTTAATGATGAAAACTTATCAACACTTCAGTGCATAAAATGGTAAGCACGGTGTCCACTTGCAAAGAGGTTTAATTGCGTTTGAGCAAGTACCTTACTAGTGCGACTGAAACTGTGGTAGATAAGTGTACCTTTACGTTTCCTAGATTTATAGGGTTGCAGGCGCCCGCTTATTTCGTAAACTTGTCTAGAGATTAATCTGCTTTATTAGTGTGAGATTTTAGGTTGTTCAGGTGTTGGTTCACTTCCTTGGTTAGCGGTAAACTTATCGGTACTCGCCCCTCTGAGCGGTCAGAGATAATTTTTTTTTTTTTTTGATTGGTTTCACATTCAGAGAATGGCGTAAGCCAAGGACGAGGGCCATTAAGTTTTTATGTTGTGTAACTCTACTCGTTTAAGATTTATGTGAAGGAAGCTTTCTTAGCATTTTCCTGGCTACAAATTTTAAATTTCCGTAAAGTCTGGGCTCTTCTAGGCGCCTTGAGATGTACAAGGTTCCGTAGTCATTGCTGATTCAGTTAACAGAAAAAATGAAATGAAATGATTGTATGACATTGATGGCCGTGGGTCCCCCCTTGGGGAAGTTCGCCCGCAGAGTTGCAAGTTTTTAAAGTTGCTGCCACATTGGGTGACATGCGTGTCGTTGATTATGAGGACAGCACAACACCCAGTCCCCGGGCGGAGAAAATCTCCGGCCCGGCCGAGAATCGAACCTGTGCCCGATACATAGTAGTAAGACGCGCAGAACAGTCAGCTAAGAGGACAGATAATTAACTGAATTTTTTATTTGCGGATATAGTCGTCGTGCAATTTAGTTCCTTAAAATGTTACTAGTTAAATATATTAGATTTCTTTGAAAATGGTTCAAATGGCTCTGAGCGCTATGGGACTTAACTTCTGAGGTCATCAGTCCCCTAGAACTTATAACTACTTAAACCTAACAAACCTAAGGACATTACACACATCCATGCCAGAGGCACGATTCGAACCTGCAACCGTAGCGGTCGCACGTTCCCAGACTGTAGCACCTAGAACCACTCGGCCACTCCGGCCGGCAGATTTCTTTAAGAGGTTGGGCTCTTCCAGCCGCTGTCCTCTGAGTCGCTGCTAAATTGAAGCTCTTGATTATACAGTACTCGCCGAGAAAGTCTGACATTAACTAACTGATATCTCCTTTTAATATAGGAGCGTGATTGACGGCTTTGTTTGTTAGCGCCATGTGTCTAATTATTTTATTATGTGCGTTTTATTTTCCCTGAGCCTCGTTTGTAATTGTATTTATGAAAGCAGCTGACAGGGAGGCCGTACGGCACCATTTTTTCTGAAAGCCACGCAGTATATTATATTGCCTACAACAGAGTAACATAAAATAGCTCTTAATTGTATATTCCAGCGCATCCTACATGTAGTTACAGATTTTGTATTATTGTATTTATGATTTAAATAAATGTCTGTTATTTATTATACTGCCTCAGGGTTTGTGTCCACGATCCTTCCACGTCAATATTGAGAATAGGTAGCTTGGTTACTTGTCATTTTCAGGCAGCTCAGCGCTTAGCCGCGGAGTAGCCGCGCTGTCTAGGGCGCCTTGCCTCGGTTCGCGGGGCTCCCCCACCCTCTGTCGGAGGTTCGAGTCCTCCCTCGGGCATGGGTGTGTGTGTTGCCCTTAGCTGGTTCAAATGGCCCTGAGCACTATGGGACTTAACTGCTGTGGTCATCAGTGCCCTAGAACTTAGAACTACTTAAACCTAACTAACCTAAGGACATCACACACATCCATGCCCGAGGCAGGATTCGAACCTGCGACTGTAGCGGTCGCGCGGTTCCGAACTGTAGCGCCTAGAACCGCTCGGCCGCTCTGGGCGGTTTGCCCTTAGCGTAAGTTACTTTAAGTAATGGGTAAGTCTAGGGACCGATGATCTTAGCAGTTTGGTCCCATAGGAACTTTCCACAAATTTCCAAATTTAGCTCAGCGCTTATGCCGGAGACGAAATACAAAATGATAAGAGCAAATACGTCCTGGACACTCTGCAAAATACGTAACTAACATTCGTTGGTATTGTAACGCTAGGTTTAATCCAACCTCGTAGCAAGTCTAGAGCAGTGCTACAGCGATAGAGATTATGGTGGCAAAGAGCAGTTTTGACATAGGCCCAGTATCATCGTTTTCTATGTGACCGGCAAGGGAAAGTTCCATCGGTGAACAGCCCTCAAGCAAAGCATAAATGCACAAGTAAGTGGCAGCAGATCTCGTCAATAGCAAATGGTACAATATGAGGACGAGAGTGAATTCTAATGAGACATAATGATCGATCCACGGGAAGTGCGGACATTTCGGCTCTTGCAGGCTTGCTGCTGCGCTATGATACGTACGCAGCGACAAGTCAGCAATGGACCATGAAATGTGACCACAGCAAAGGATAAGTGCTATGACTTCCACATAGCTGTAAGAGACTCTGTAGCTTCGATGATGACACACTGTCCTCTGCAGCTTCGATCATGACGCACTGGAAGGGATTGACCATTTTCGTCGTAATTTATATCCAGTCTCTTGATCTTCATAGACGGTAGGAATGTATTTCAGAGAGCACAAACGGCCCAGAATAAAATGAGCATGTTTTGACCTGTCCTACAGCGATGATAACACACGCGGTAGATGTTACCACGGTGACTGCAATCTGGCAACCAGCACTGTTAACCGGACACCGGACAAACGCTAAGTCTGATGCTTTGCAGCTTCATTAGGAACAACTTCTCAGCTTCCAGACAAGTTGTCATCAATCAGAACAAATAACTTTTTTATTCTCTTTTGCACCATCGTCAGAGTGTATTTATCAAATTAAAACATTTTTCTCAGGTGATTGTCTGACATATAATAATTTATTCTAGTTCCGTTTTCGGCCTGGAATGGTTCAGAAGTAAATTAGAGCATTTTACGTACTAAACAAAACAACCATTGTTCGAAATATTTTACATCGTCAACACTCACGGCTGTACACAACAACTGGAGTGTCTTCGCTTGTAAAGTTGTGCGTAATCTATGATCACTTTCTTGCTGTGTAGTAGGAAGAGGACTCTGGAAATTATCTACATCTCTATCTACGTGATTACTCTGCTATTGACAATAAAGTGCCTGGCAGAGGGTTCAATGAACCACCTTCATGCTGTCTCTCTACCGTTCCACTCTCAAACGTCAAGCGGGAAAAACGAGCATTTAAATTTTTCCGTGCGAGCCCTGATTTCTCTTATTTTATCGTGATGATCATTTCTCCCTATAGAGGTGGGTGCCAACAGAATGTTTTCACAATTGGAGGAAAAAACTGGTGATTGAAATTTCATGAGAAGATCCCGTCGCAACGAAAAACGCCTTTGTTTTAATGATTGTCACTCCAATTCACATATCATGTCTGTGACACTATCTCCCCTATTTCGCGATGTCATCCGTCAGTCCCACCTGATGTGGATCCCACACCGCACAACAGTACTCCAGAATAGGGCGAACAAGAGTAGTGTAAGCAGTCTCTTTGATTTGCTCTACCCACAATTTTATCTACGTGATCGTTCCAATTTAGGTTTTTTGTAATTGTAATCCCTAAGCATTTAGTTGAATTTACAGCCCTCAGATTTAGCACATCAGCAAAAACGAGCACATATCCATACTAACCGAATCAATTCACAGACGTGTGGTATGAGAACAAAATATTTAACATAATAGAAAGATTTATCAAGAGTCGTGACTTGAAGCGGCTGAATATTAACTGCATGTTTGAGCTGCCAACATTGCAATAGACAACCAATCCCCAGAACTGTCATTATTGCAGCGCTCGTTGAGTAATGCACTGCTGTTTTCCGTGGAAGCATTACCAGTGCAATCAACAACTTTCTGCTATTATGGTGAAGAATGTCCCTACACCGGATTAGTAGCTGCTACATGACAACAACCGATGTGCTACAGTTTTAGCTCGATGATCAAATACATTTTGTGATAAAATGTAGATGATCTACTGAATAGGGTTGATTGTCTTCATGGTGAAAATAAGCCCTGTTTAGCATTCGCAAATCAAAAGACGAATGAATTTCAGCACCTGGTTTCACTTTTATAAAAGGTAAGGTAAATGTTACAGACCAGAATAGCATCCTACACTATATTCTGTA
This sequence comes from Schistocerca gregaria, assembly GCF_023897955.1. NCBI lineage: Eukaryota > Metazoa > Arthropoda > Insecta > Orthoptera > Acrididae > Schistocerca > Schistocerca gregaria. Next base: position 566,459,259 of record NC_064931.1, read on the forward strand.
ATGCTTGAATCATTTAAATACGTAGATCTAATTGGTGATGAAAGCTGGTAAAGCAATTACCCAAACCAACCAAAATATGCTCAGTGGTTCAGTGGCTCACCTCAATGGGTTAGATATGTTGGCAACAACCATTAAAGCCTTTCACATGATGTATATATCACGAATACATGTAACATCTTGTTGCAGGAGAAATCTAGATATGCAGTAGTAAATGGCAACAAACAGAAAGTTGCTGAGTTATCACAGTGCTTCATTAATTAACCGAGCAAATTAGGCGATCGGAGGGTGTAACGAATACTGCCTCAACCTTACTGCTTGACGGGGGTGACAGGTAGTACGGTTTGTGGGTTCAGTTATTTCTAACATACAAAACATAAATACTTGAAAAGGAAATTACGCACGTACATTAAGCAAGGAGATGCTGGAAGTGCCTTCCTTCGTTGTTCAAGCATTTCCGACACCTGCTTGGGAAATTGCTCATTACACTCTATAGTCCCCTCCGAGAAATGACCGCAGTACGAATGTTAGTTAAGGTTTATCTAAAATGAGTGAATTTAACTTGTACATTATCTCTTTTACCTCTAGTATCATATGTGCCTACATTTTCGTCGTTAAATTAAAAATGAATTGCCATGCATAATTGAGCAAAGCACAGTGATAAAAATTTTGTCTTGTTTTTGTTTGTCATTTCATTCCCCTCGCCCCATACAGGCGAGGGGTAGTCTGCGAGCGGATACAAGTACCCGATCTTCAACCATATGAAAGTAAAAACTTTACAACTTATTTTAAAACTGGACAAGCCAGTTGACAAAATAAATGTGTGACGTAACAACAAGACAAATATTCAATTGCATAATTTAAAATGTAAATGGCTGATTTGTTGATTAATTAAAACATTGACACAGGAGAAAGTGAAAATGAAAGTTTCGCAAAAGGTAATACATAGTGACAGTTGCATAGGTTTAAAAAGAAAAAAAGCCAGTGTTGACTGATTGAAATAGATACATAGATGAGTGGGGAAGCCAGTGGGCATTCTAGCGAAACCCTCTCCTGGGAATGCAGAATCTGTAGTATAAATAAGTTGATAGAGGAGCAGGAGCGTAAGATCTGTGCCCTTCAGGTGCAGTTTCAACGCGCAAAGGAGGAACTGGATAGGCTGAGAAGACTGAAGTGTGGTGGGGAATGGGAACTGCAAGATGGCAAGAAGGCAGCTAGGGGGAGGACGTATTCAGAGAGTTATACTTTCCGTATATGCAATACATTTGACCAACTGTCAGAGTTCAGTGGAGAGAGCTTCATATAGCTGTAGATGTAGGGAACATCCAGCAGCCCTCAGCAGTTAGGAGGCCTAGGTTAGTTGCAAAGTCTAACAGAAAGAAGACGGTTCTGCTGCTAGGTAGTCCGCACGGTAGAGGTGTGGGCCAGCAGTTGCAGGAAGTGTTGGGGAGTGAGTACCAGGTCACCAGCATTGTTCAAGTGGCTCTAAGCACTATGGGAGTTAACATCTGAGGTCATCAGTCCCCTAGACTTAGAACTACTTAAACCTAACGAACCTAAGGACATCACACACATCCATGCCCGAGGCGTGATTCGAACCTGCGACCGTAGCAGCAGCGCGGTTCCGGACTGAAGCGCCTAGAACCGCTCGGCCACAGCGGCCGGCTCACCAGCATTGTGAAGCCTTGTGCAGGGTTGGCTCAGGTGACTGACAGCATAGGTGAGATATGTAGGAATTTTACGAAGGAGGATCAGGTAGTGATAGTGGGTGAGCCGACCAGAGTGGTCGAGCGGTTCTAGGCGCTACAGTGTGGAACCGCGCGACAGCTACGGTCGCAGGTTCGAATCCTGCCTCGGGAGGCTGGCAAAGCTCATAGGTGACAGTGTAGCGGGAGGTGGTGGGTTCACTCATGGAAAAATTCCTGTAGTAGTTGGTGTTAGAGCTGCCCCTTTTTTTAGATTGAAGTCAGCTGATAGGTATACCTACTTAAAGGAAGTCCTTCTAACTTAGGGCTCACCTTTAGAGGATGTTATGTTTCCAAATAGAGAAGAAATTAGCATATTTCATCAAAATGTAAGAGGTATTAGAGATAAAGTTAGTGAACTGCTTATAGATGTTGACGCTGAAATTATTGGTATGTCGGAGCACCACGTAAATAATTGACAATCCAGAGACTTCCTTTACCACGATACAGATTAGCTGGCTGTTCCTTTGCCTCTGGGAATGGTTGAAAGGAAAAGTTTGCAAAGAAAACGTAAACACATAAGGCAAATTTATTGTTCGGATTATGCTTGCCCCATAAAAGAACAATAAGACGACCTTAGTAGAGGTACACATGGTGTTATCAAGAGAGTCCGAAAATTCATTGAAGTCGAAGGTGGAATTTTTGAAAATCACCTTCGAACTTAACTATTTGCCTTTGCTTAACCCCGCCTGTGGGTATTTGCTTGGGTTACATTCGAACAGCTTTATCTCTGCAACCAACGTTACTTGCAATATTTTATTCGAATTAGTCTATATTAGCACCTGCTAAAAGAGTGAGACTTTTTTGGGTTATGTCAGTTTCAATGTACAGTAATGAAAGTAGTTTCCTTCTATTTTGCTGTTATTGACATTATTAATCTTTCTTAAAATAGACTGAAAATTATTTCAAAAGGTGGCTTAACGAAAGTATGGAAAATTCTCAAAGCTGAGAAGCACGTATCATTCATACACTTCAGAGTTGATCGTTGCACCACGAGGCAGTACATCGAACGGAATAACTTCTTCAGAGACCCAGAAAACCGTGGCCATGATTTTGCTGGCTGAGGATGAAACTTAGAAATTTTCCTTCGGAGGAGAGGTGGTGTGGCGCCACTCCATGGATTGCCATTTCGTTTCTGGTTCGAAGTGATGAGCCCATGCTTCATCGACTCTGACGATGTTCGACAAAAAACTGTCACGATCAACCTCATGACGCGAAAGCAATTCCGCACATGTGGTCTTTCGTCGCTCGTTATGTCCTTCTGTTGGGCGGCGAGGAACTCAGAGGGCACACAACTTTGAATACCCCAAATGGTGGGATAGTGTTTTAGCACTACCAACAGAGACGTCCAATTGTGCAGCGAGGTGTTTGACTGCGATCCGTCGATCACCTCGCATAAGAATATCCTCACGTTTCAACATAGCAGGTGTCACAGCTGTGTGCACCCGGCCGGCAGGCGGGTGATCGAACAGGTTGGCGTGACCTTGTTGCGATAATGAGACGCCTCGCCCAAAAACTCACCGTGCTTTTGTTCACTGCCAGCTCTCCTCAGATATTCTGAAAGTGCTTGTGAATATCTGGGATGCGCTAGTTTACCGCCAAAAGGAACTCAATGAACGCTCTCTTCCTTTACAGATGCCATTTGGATGGCTACGTATAGCGCCGCCACCTATCGGAACTTCATGGAAGTGTAGGGCTGAAGTGGGAATACTCCGTAATGTCCCAAATAAAATTCCGCATTTTTTCAACCGAAGCTGGCAGAGAAAAATAAATGTGTTGAATTACATATTGAACGCTCCTCGTATATTGCTTCTTTCAACCCTTGTTATTATTTTTATATGTGAAAAAAATCCGAGTTGCACCGTAGTTAGGGGTCCACTTTAAACTGCAGGTTTCCCTATAGCTAGCTGGGTGACTCAGCTCGCAGGTCGAATGGGAGCAAGGGCGCATCGTTCCAATGCGGCATGCTCAGTATGGAGCTGCAGGATCCGAACCAATTACCTGGTTGAGGACAGCTTTATCATCAGAATAAATAGCAATCAGAATAATCCAGAGATTTTACACTATTCCAGGAATCATGACAATAGTGATTTATTCCGTGAATATGTGAATTAAATCGAGCTATACTCACATGTTGATTGTCTCTCGTACAGCACAAATAAATGAGTCCTTATACAAGGATTTATAAAATCATTATACAACAAAGAAGTGACGTAACATACAGGGGATAGGCAAAATTATGTGAACAGTTTGCTCAAATGGCTCTGAGCGCTATGGGACTTATCATCTGAGGCCATCAGTCCCCTAGACGTAGAGCTACTTAAACCTAACTAACCTAAGGACGTCACACACATCCATGACCAAGGCAGGATTCGAACCTGCTACCGAGCGGTCACGCGGTTCCAAACTGAAGCGCCTAGAACCGCACGGCCACACAGGCCGGCAAAGATCTAACAGATTTCCAGATAAGGAAGGTTGTGGGGGCCCAATTAGCTGGAGCATCAGTAACCAAGACAGCCAACTTATTTAATGATTAAAGAGCAACTGTTTCAAAAGTCATAACAGCCTACACGAAATTTGGAAAGATATCACCGTGTAAACGTAATAATGGGCGCAAATCAAAACTAAATGACGGAGATCGTCGTACGCTAACACCTCATATCGACCAAAAGAAGCCTACTATCCTGATTGCTTAATCCCAACGGTTAAGCATGGAGGTGAAGGTGTGATGGTGGGGGCCGCCATTTCATGGTATTCTGCTGGTCCCATCATTACTCTCAAAGATCATGTTATAGGCAACGTATATGTGAACATTTTACGCCTAAAATGTTCACATCAGGTGCACCCCATGATTCAAATGTTGTTCCCCAAAAATGATACCATATTTTAGGACAATAATGCACCCATTCACACAGCCAGGCCGGCAGAGGTGGCCGAGCGGTTCTAGGCGCTACGGTCTGGAACCGCGCCACTGCTACGGCAATTGGTTCGAATCCTGCCCCGGGCATGGATGTGTGTGATGTCCTTTGGTTAGTTAGGTTTAAGTAGTTCTAAGTTCTAGGGGACTGATGACCTCAGAAGTTAAGTCACATAGTGCTCAGAGCCATTTGAACCATTTTGAACCACATATCCAGGACAGCGCAGGGACACGCAAATGAACTGCAGCGGTTTCCCTGGAAAACACAGTCCCCGGCCTTGTACATAATTGAATCCTTGTTGGCGGTAGTCTCCTCATCATTACAGGAGTTAGAAGAGGTTCTGTCGAAGAATGCCATAACATTCCACTTATATGCCAATATTCCATGTTACGGGCAAATGGGGGTCCAACCCCTTATCTACAAACCATTTGCAAGTAAGTACAGGTGTTCACATTATTTTGCCTATCCCCTGTACGTCATCATTTCATAGTTATTCTCAAAAGTTGTTTCTGGAACCGATTATCCTATACCGAACAACAGTACCACATTTCACAGCCTGCAGCCAGCAAAGACGCGGCTATACTAACATCAGCAGCTATAGCTTATAGCGTATTTCTGGAGATAAAGTAAGCAGTGAAAGGGTCGCCGAACTTAGATGCTGCTTCTGTGATACCCCAAATTGGATATTACCTTTTAAAAAGCTGTTATATATCGCACATGGTAAACCATTGTCACACCATGATGCACAATGACAAACCAACATAAACCTCAGCTGTAAAGTTAATAATGGAAAAAGAACTGTGTCGGACTACAAACGGAAAAACGTGATAAACGTTCACTAGACAGCGTTTATCTGGAGATGTACTGTGGCAGGCGATGAGACTGGGTAAAAAACTCTGAATAGCGTAGGCGTTGAAACGGGCTAGTCTCTCCCTCTCTCTAAATAGCAAAACTCAGATTTCGAAAGATGCGTCCTTAATATGCAATAAGGTAGTAGTTAGCTAAAAGCCGAACAAATATGGAGAACGATTAATACATGTCGTAATCTTTAGTGCTCTGGGAGTTGGCTATCTACTTACCTCCTTATCCAGATGTTTGAGAAAAGACATATTTGTTCCTCACAGACGCACTCAAGCCTGCAGCTGTTATAGCATGAGATTATTATTTTTATCCGATAAGGGGAACTAGATGGCATCTTTCAGATGAAACCTATTAAGAAATCACGTGTTGTGTATGCGCAGTAAAGTGAGTAATCCGTTAACCACAGACTTCTTTTATACATTCTCACTTATCGCCTTACTGACAGTAGAAGAATCGACTAAGCAGGATGTTTTAAAAACTATTCAGTATCTCTAAGGATGGTAGAACAGAGAGAAAAAAAGACGAAAATGTCTAGTATATATGGGCTGGAACGTGCAAACCTTAAAACCTATGAGCAGTCGTTCACCTACTGTGAAAGACATCTCTGCTTCTGCAAACGACGTACAGAATGCAGTAAACAAATGAGGACACATTTTACTGTAACTGCGAAACAGTAGGGCCTCTAAAGTTCCTGGTCATCTTCCAGTCGTTCCAATACTCGCTCCTCCAAAACCGAATTCGAGTGGTACGAGGTCTGCCACGAGCCGCCGTTGTTGGAGTTGCTGATTCAGAGTGGGCTAGTCGCTGGAAAAAACGGTACAATAACTGTGCAGATGGTACCCTGCTTCCTGGATATTCTACAGCTTGCGGGGTGCGGGGCGCGGGACGACGGTTGCATCCATTTGTCAGACCATACCAGATGATCATGCACTGATACGGCAAAATATTATGACCACCGCCCACAGCGACGATGGATGTCGCCCAGTGGCGTTGTGAGCACGTGACGCGCTAACAACAGTATGTAGGTGGAGCAGACACAGAGGAGGTTCACCCTAGTGAAGATATGGGCTGCAAATGGGGAAGTACATTGAGATAAGCGACTCTGATGGTTCAAACGGCTTTGAGCACTATGGGACTTAACATCTGAGGTCATCAGTCCCCTAGAACTTACAACTACTTAAACCTAACTAACCTAAGGACATCACACAAATCCATGCCCGAGGCAGGATTCGAAGCTGCGACCGTAGCGGTCGCGCGGCTCCAGACTGAAGCGCCTAGAACCACTCGGCCACACCGGCTTGCAGCGATTCTAACAAAGGGCGGATTATTATGACGCAGAGCCGGTGAACGAGTATGTCGAAAACGGAGAAACTGGTCAAATGTTTACGTACTGTTCGTGAGTTTCTATGGAAAGAGGTAGGACACTGAAGCTACCCACTAGGCGCTAAATGGCTGGATGTCCACGACTCCCCACAGAACGTGGGGTCCGGAGGCTTGTTTGCTCTGTAAAGTAGGATAGATAGTGATCTGTGGTATTGCTGCCGAAAGAGTAGAATGCTGGTGCACGCACAAGTGTTTCGGAGCGCAGCCCTCATCATACATTGTTAAACATGGAGCTCCGCAGCAGAGCACCCCTTCGTGTTCACATGTTGACCCAACGACATCGTCAGCTATGATTGCACTGGGTACGGGACCATCGGGATTCGACAGTAGATGAATGGAAACGTGTCGGCTCTTCGGGTGAATCACATTTTTGCTACATTAGGTGGATATCTCTCCATAAACGCTGTCATTGAGGTGAACGGCGGCTGGGAACGTGCGGCGCGCCACGGACGCAGACTGGTGGTAGCAGTATTTTGCCGTGGAAGACATCCTGCTGCGCTTGCATTGGACCTGTGGTAGTAAGTGAAGACACGCTGACAGCTGCGAACCACCTGCGTGATGTCCCCTCCGAGGACGATGTCATCTTTCAGCAGTATAACTGTCCGTGTCTCGGAGCCAGAACCGCGCTGTAGTATAGTATGAGGAACATATAGTGAACTCACGTTGATGAGTCGGCGACCAAATTCGCCTGATATAAATCCTTTGGAACCCATCTGGGTCGCTATCAGGCGCCATCAGCCCGTTATTTACACGAATTACATGACCTGTGCGTAGACAACTAATGGCACATACCTCCACAAACCTACCAACAAATGTTGGTCCCTGATACGCAGAATCTGTGATGTATTTCGTGCCGGCCGCGGTGGTCTCGCGGTTCTAGGCGCGCAGTCCGGAACCGTGGGACTGCTACGGTCGCAGGTTCGAATCCTGCCTAGGGCATGGATGTGTGTGATGTGCTTAGGTTAGTTAGGTTTAATTAGTTCTAAGTTCTAGGGGACTAATGACCACAGCAGTTGAGTCCCATAGTGCTCAGAGCCATGTATTTCGTTCCAAAAATGGACAAATAAGCTATTAAGCAGGTGGTCATAATGTTTTGGCTCTTCATCATATCTGCCATTCTCCGTGTTGAATGGTAGGCTTCGCTTATGCTGGTGCGTGGAAAGATAAAACGACAATGTGAAAGCATTTCAAAAGCTTACGAAAACACAAACTGGTTCCATTCCAATTAATGTATGACCTGCCATTACCCAGAACTGTGGATACGGTTTGTAGAATTAACACTAACATATCACTTTATTTGATTCGGCTGTGGGTTGTTCATGTAACACTGTATATTCGATAATACGTTTTTAGCCTTCTTCACAAATTTTACTATTATTGTATGACCTAGGTTTGACGTTATAAGCCCATTTTCTAGTAGACTACATAACTGTTCCCAAAGATGGCAACCAAGCAAATTTAAACACCGATTCCTTACTTAAACTGTAAACGTTATCTCTGTTGCCAACTTGGACAAAATCACATATTGATTTACAAAATTCATTAGGACAGATTTTACTAAATTCATTAGTATAGTATTTACAGTAACTCTGACTAAATGTACATTGGAGCAGAACTATGCACAAGAATTAATTTTTTGTTATGTGAATGAAAGCACCAAGGTTTTACTTCTACATAAGATATTGTCTAAAAGGGGTGAGCAATTGAATTGAGTTTGTTCATTGAGTAATACATGTGGTTAGACACACAGCTGTTTATTGTTTTTTTAAATATCAATTATATATTAGTGATTTTCATTTATTCAACGTTTGTAAAGGATTAAAGAAGCCAGATTCATCCTTTGTCATACATTCTATAAATGAAAACCACATACGGGGTGTTTCCGTAAGAGCGTGAAAAATCGTAACACGAAATAGAGTATGCACCAATGAACAGTTTGAGGTAGGGAACCTGGGCTCGGAGAAGCCAGCTCAAGAAGATATGGAAGTAGACTTGTCTACCTCTTTGTCTAGCATTACTGTTTTCCAACTTATTTACAACTAACATGCGTACCAGTTTACGCATACGGCGCTTTTTATTTACGTTCTTTATTTCCAGCAAGGAAACAAGGAGGACGATCCTGATTACTAGGAAGTCATGATGCAGGATTATTTTACTTGAGGTTCGTGCATTCTATCTGAGTTGTTGGACAACGTACCCTTGCTATTCGTGGGAGGATATGTATACAACACAAAGGTGCACCGCCTCACTTCAGTGTGGATGTCCGCAATTATTTCAATGCCGTATTTCCTGGTCGCTGGACTGGAAAGGAAGGTCCTATTCCATGCCCTGTGAGGTCACCTGACCAAAACCCCTTGAGTATTTCCTATCGGGATATCTAAAGTCATTTGTGATGAGACCCCAGCGGATACAGAGATGGAATTAGTTGCCAGAATCGTAGCTGCCTGTGATCTAATTCGAAACACACCAGGGATATTTATAAGGCTGCGTCAGGCCCTAGTTCTCCGATGTCATGCTTGAGTTAAGGTTGTCAGCCGTCAGTTACAGCACATTTTCTAAGATACAGTACAAAATGTATGTTCACTGTGTCAATGACGGTATTTGCAGTTAACTGTAATTAATGTGAAGAAAAAGGTACACAGTCATGCGATTGTATTCCTATTATGTCCTTAAGCTGGTTTCCCCGAACCCAGGTCCCCTACCTCAAATAGTTAAATCGAGTGTCCTCTATGTCCCGTTAAATTTTACACGTTCCTACCAAAACACCGTGTATAATAATACACAGAGGTTACAAAAGTCATGGGATACCTGGCAGTATCGTGTCGGACCTCCTTTTGCCCAGAATATTGCAAAAATTCGACGTGGAATGGACTCAACAAGTCGTTGGAAGCCCCAGCAGAAATATTGAGCCATGCTGCCTGTAAAGCCGTCCATAATTGCAAAAGTGTTGCCGGTGAAAGATTTTGTGAGTGAACTGATCTCTCGATTACGTCACACAAAATATTTAATGGGATACATGTCGGGCGATCTGTACGGTCAAATAATTCTCTCGAATTGTCCAGAATGTTCTTCAAACCAATTTCGAACATTTGCGGCCTGATGAAATGGCGTGCTGACATCTATAGAAATTCCATCGTTGTTTAGGAACATAAAGTCCATGAATGGCTGAAAATGGTCTGCAAATAGGCGAAAATAACAATTTCAAGTCAATGATCGGTTCATCTGGACCAGAGGATCCAGTCCATTCCATGTAAACGCAGCCCACACCATTATGGAGCCACCGCCAGCTTGCACAGCTCCTTGTTGACAATTTGGATACATGTCGTCGTGGGGTCTGCGCCACACTCGAACCCTACCATCAGCTCTTACCAACCGAAATCGGGACGCATCTAACCGGGCCACAGTTTCGCAGTCGTCTGGGGTCCTACCGATATGGTCACCAGCTCAGGAGAGGCTCTGCAGGCCATGTCGTACTGTTAGCAAAGGCAGTCGTGTCGGTTGTCAGGTGCTATATCCCATTAACGCCAAATTTCCTAATGGATACGTTCGTCGTACGTCCGACATTGATTTCTGTGATTATTTCACGCATTGGTACTTGTGTCAGCACTGACAACTCGGCGCAAACGCTGCCGCTCTCGGTCGTTAAGTGAAGACCGTCGGCCACTCCGTCGTCCGTGGTGAGAGGTAATGCTTAAAATTTTGCATTCTCGGCACACTCTTGACACTGTGGATTTCCGAAATGGGATGTCCCTTGCGTCTAGCTTCAACTGCGATTTAGGTGAAGCTGCGAGGAGTGACGATAATAGGCAGTGGAAACTACATTTGTATTGTGCAACAAATTTAGAATTTGAATCGGATGGGAAGCGTGTTGGGATGGACGAAATACTTAAGGCAGCCGCTCACGTAAACCGGGAAATCCGGATGCGACTCCCGGTAATGCACGAATTTTGACTTGTCGCCACTGGATTTATTTCAAGCGGTCGAGGTCTGAATTTCTTTTACACAATGTAAATACATAACTGACATAGAAGTCCTACTAACAGAAGGAAAGGGTGCAACGCTCACTTAATTACATATTGAGAAACATATGTGTATATCCTCACTTTTATTACTGAATGAATTAACTCAATTCAGTTATTCACCCATTTTAGACAATATTGCAACTCCTACATATAAGAAAAACCATGGTGCCTTGATGCAAATAGTTAACCAAAAAAAAAAACTGCCGGCCGCGGTGGTCTCGCGGTTCTAGGCGCTCAGTCCGGAAAGAAGGCTAAAAAAGTGTTTCGTTCAGTTAGTACATTGATGTTTCCTGCGTGCTGTATCCATGGGCAATGACAGAGGAGTGCATCTTCATTTGTTTACTGCAAAAAATGGTTCAAATGGCTATGAGCACTATGCGACTTAACTTCTGAGGTTATCAATCGCCTAGAACTTAGAACTAATTAAACCTAACTAACCTAAGGACATCACACACATCCATGCCCGAGGCAGGATTCGAACCTGCGACCGTAGCGGTCGCTTGGTTCCAGACTGTAGCGCCCAGAACCGCACGGCCACTCCGGTCGGCTGTTTACTGCAGGTCTTTCAGAATAGCAAAGAGCTTGCAGTAGAAGAGATGTGTTTCACAGTAGAGAAGATGAACAAATATTCAAGCTTTTAAGGTATTCATTGTAACACCCATTTTTACTGAACGCTTTTCCGTATCTTGGTCTGTACTATCACTCAGGTGGCATCAAATGAGTAGTACACTTTCGAAGTTACTGAGCTCCCCTGTCCGACCCATTCTGCTATTACTGCATTTCTAGTGACAACGCAGTACTCCCCGCCTCCTTTTGTAGTTTTATCCAGCCAGGATAACGTGCTGCGTCTTGCCAGTTAGAAAATATTCCGTTCAGTTGTAAACCTGGTTAGATATTCCATGAGAATTTCCTTAGAAACATTCGATGTGGTACTGAATCAAAAAAATTACAAAGTCAAAAAACGTAGAATAAATTTGATTTTCTGTATCAGTGCACTGAGGATATCATTTGCGGAGAGCGTGAGTTTCTCGCGAGTTTCACGTGATATATATTTATGGAATTTCAGCTTTTCACAGGGGAGAGTGTTTTTCCCAGGTAGGTCAAAATGTGTGAATTCATTAAATATTCTAGTATTCTGTCACAAATAAGTGTGAGTGATACAGAGCGCTAGTTCTTTGTATCATATCTACTTACTTTTTTATAAATGGGTGTGACCTGTGCTCTTTTTTTGTCACGGGGAGTATATCTCTGCTGAAGGGGCTTCCGGTAAATTATTTTCAAAAGCGGAGGTAATTCACTTGAAAATTCTGTATAGAACTTGACAGAGATCACCATCGGGGCATAGTGATTTACTGACTGTTAGTGACTTAAGCTGCTTTTCAAGACAACTAACACCGACAGCTATGTCACTCATCCTACCAGCAGTATGGCTATTGAGTGATTTGTAAAGGATCATTTGTGCACAGACTTCATAATTTCCACCATTTATTTGCTGTCTTCTATTTCGGTTTTTGTTTCATATACGAGTAGCTGTACAGTGATTTTTATGCCACTAACAATCATAACTTTTGATCGAAACGTCTTGGAACTGTGCAACAGGCCTGTGATAATATATTCCTACGGAAGTCATTGAAGGCTTGACGCATTGTACTTTTGGTACCAGAGCGATTTACAGTTAACTTATAGCTATGTGCGAATTTATTAGTTCTGTAGGGGTATTTATTATGAGAGTTCCTCATAATGCCTGTTTAACAAGAGGGAAATCAACAATTTTTAATTGTTCTGCTTGGTACATATTTTTCTAGAACTTGGTCGACTACTGTTTGAATTTCAGTCACAACTCCTCTACGTATTTACTCCCTGAATCATATGATTCTAGCTCCCATATGTGAAATGAAGTAACCTCCTCATTATCCATTTTGCTGTATAATTTGACATTTCTACTTACTTTTCTAGTCAACTGTACCTTGGTACCCACTGCTGCTACAGTCGGTGATACCTGTCTCTAGATGACGTCCCTAAAGAGAGCAGATCGGCTTGTTACAAATAAGTTTAGTATATTTCCATCATGGGCATCGTGGCAAACTAGTTGTTTAAAGTTATTTTCAGAGAAAGATTTTATAACTGTCCCGCAGTAAATTTTCTCTCAACCCCCAGTAATAATGTTGTAATATTCTCAAGCAAAACAGGAGGGAAAGGCTTTCCTCCAACTATTAAAACATAGCTACCGAAAGGAATTTTTCTCTGAGATTATCAGTTAATTTTGCAGATCAGTCTGGTGGCAGATGGTAAGAGCCATTTAAAAGTTTTATCACATTCGTGATTGTTATTCATACACAAATAATTTCACCCGCAGACCCAGGGTCTACCTCAGATAATTTAAGATTTTTATCTACTGCTGACCTCATATCCCATGGAGCCCATTTTTTCAGTGAACAAGTTTGTCCTGAAGATCTAGTTAACATCACTTTCTGGCCTCAGCTAGCTCCAAGTGCCGAATATTACGTCGATCTCACACCCTTTTATAGTGCTTAGTATTCTGGCATTTTTTGCGAATGATTGTGCAATTTATCATTTACAGGTTGATACTATCATGTATTTCTGGCATTTCGTGAGGTGTGCTACGAGTGCTTTGAGTACGCAATAGAAGTTTTAAAGTTATGTGGATGGAAAGTGGCATACTCGTACAATAGAAAACCTCGTATGCATTTTACACGCCGTCAACTGCACTGTCAGCTGCCCCAGATGTGTAATGTACTCCTTATCTCCTTATCCCTTTTGTGGAGCCTGGCAGCTGTCAACCCTACAATAAAATTTAGAAAGTCGCGGTCTAGGTTGCCACAGAATCGCCGAAGTCCATCAGTAAGGCCTTACTCTCCGCTGAAAAAAAAAAATGGCTCTGAGCACTATGGGACTTATCTTCTGAGGTCATCAGTCCCCTAGAACTTAGAACTACTTAAATCTAACTAACCTAAGGACATCACACACATCCATGCCCGAGGCAGGATTCGACCCTGCGCCGTAGCGGTCGCTCGGTTCCAGACTGTAGTGCCTAGAACCGCTCGGCCACCCCGGCCGGCTCTCCGCTGAAAAGCGAAAGTCCACGGGAACTATATTATAGATTGTGTGCTTCATCGAAACACCACATGCAAAACTGGTCGTTTTCATCTTTTCTACCAGTCATCAGAAGGAGTCACGTATAACCTCAGGAACCAGACAAGAGGTAAAATCTGTAGCTAGTTCTGCTCGTACCGTCAATAGCTAGTACTATGAACTCTTCAACATTTGGAATAAACTGGCTGAGTACAGTTTGGAAACACAAGAAAAAATAATGTACATAGATGTTAATAATGTGCAAAACCCAGTTTACGATCCGGTGGAGCGTACGTGAAAATTATTTACTGTGTTTCTACTAAATTTAAAACCGTTTGGCGAAAAAAAACTGTCTAAATACTTTGAGAAGCCCAGCATAAAATAACTGAAGTAAAGACAAAAACTTTTTTATATGACAAAGTTTCCCACGCAGAAAAGAGTGACAGATCAAATAGATTCCCCTACAAAATGATCGGTATTCTTAGAATCATGACTGTGCACCAGATTGACATCTAGCAGGACAGTTGTAAATGAGTTAATATTACCCGTGTATTGAATTATGTATACACGTAGAAAGACTGTAAATAACTTATCGAAACAAGAAATATGTACATGAAATATGTATCTATCAATGTCACAATAACTGACAATAATTTATTTTCGCCGTAGCTTGCATAAATTAAGTGTGTAGTATTTTGTAATGTGAGGTAAATCTGTAGCATTAGTGAATATCACGAGGATAAAACTTCACAAAATATAATGCTTTCCAACTATAAATATTATGCAGATCAGTTATGTAATAAATCGATTGTAGCTTTTGGTTTCTGTTCGATGTTACATATGATTGTGTTGTCGTCTGACTAGCTAGTCCCTAGTCACAGAAATAAGAATAAAAAAGGTGCTAAGACTGAGAGGAAATATTAGAGCACAAATTTGATTTACATAGGTTAAATTTAAATGTGCTCCTTCAGTAGATGTGCTCGAAAATACCAGTAAAGGCTAATGAAATAACTTCCTGACTGATTAAAAATAACCTCCTGACGGATTAAAAATGTTTGCAGGACCTGGACGTGTAACTGGTACCTTGCCATTCACGAGAAATACTCTTGTTAACAAAGAGTTAGGGTACTCACGGAGGTAAGTTCGTGAGGATTGCCGTAAGTCTTGCCTGGAGAGCTCAGTCCGTAAAAGAATTGTGCACAAAAAGCAAAATTCCGGGTTCAGGTCCTGGTCTGTCACACTGTTTTAATCTGCCAAGAAGTTTCAAGACAGCACATACTTTGCTGTAAAGTGAACGGTTCATTCATGTAATAAAATAGATTTGGAGACCAAAACAGTGACCGGCTGATGCAAATCTTTTCTCGGTCATTCTTTCACACTTACTACAGAATAAAATTACTACCCGCCAGCACAGACGAAAAAGGAAAAAAAAGGAAGAAGAAATGAAATCAGTATTGGGAAGTATAGCACGTTAATCAGTTCTGGGTTATAGGCCACAGCGTAGACAAATCATATGCAATGTCTTCATGATGACTTAATATATTCTAGTAATAAGAAAAAGGTATAGGTATCAGACTTTTTACGAATGTTGTTTCGCGGAATTGATCGTTTCCTCGAAACCATAGTTCTTATTTGTTTGACAGAGTAAACCGCATTTCCGACTTTAGCGGGAGCTCCCTTGATCATGTGGCTAGATAGAGCCACGTCCCAGTACAAGGGACGGCTTTGCAGTGTAGGTAGAAAAATGATGGCGGAAACGAAAATGTTTCCGCGAAAGGGAGCAGCGGCTCACTGCGGTGGGTCGTCAAAGAAGTCGAAGCGGCTCGCGTGTCCTATGTGCTCCTTTGCTGTAAGGTTCTGAGGTATACGCTTGTTTATCGATTAGCTGCGCTGGACTTTTGTGTCATGCCGATTGACGGGTGACCAGTGATTCTTGCCACATGCCACTAAATTTAAACTGCCAAGAGAGTGTTTAAACTGGCTATACACGACGCCACTGTCACTTGCTAAAGCTTTGTTGTAAGTTCTACAACTACATCTACATACATACGCCGCAATCCAACATACGGTGCGTGGCGGAGGGCACCTCGTACCACAACTAGCATCTTCTCTCCCTGTTCCAATCCCATATAGAACGAGGGAAAAATGACAGCCTATATGCCTGTGTACGAACCCTAATCTCTCTTATCTTTGTGGAATTTCCGCGAAATATAAGTTGACGGCAGTAAAATTGTACTGCAGTCAGCCTCAAATGCTGGTTCTCGAAATTTCCTCAGTAGCGATCCACGAAAAGAGTGCCTCCATTCCTCCAGAGACTCCCACCCGAGTTCCTGAAGCATTTCCGTAACACTCGCCTGATGATCAAACCTACCAGTAACAAATCTAGCAGCCCGCCTCCGAATTGCTTCTATGTCCTCCCTCATTCCGACCTGATAGGGATCCCAAACGCACGAGCGGTACTCAAGAATAGGTCGTATTAATGTTTTATAAGCAGTCTCCTTTACAGATGAACCACATCTTCCCAAAATTCTTCCAATGAACCGAAGACGACTATCCGCCTTCCCCACAACTGCCATTACATGCTTGTCCCACTTCATATCGCTCTGCAATGTTACGCCCAAATATTTAATCGACGTGACTGCGTCAAGCGCTAAACTACTAATGGAGTATTCAAACATTCCGGGATCCTTTTTCCTATTCATCTGCATTAATTTACATTTATCTATATTTAGAGTTAGCTGCCATTCTTTACACCAATCACAAATCCTGTCCAAGTCATCTTGTATCCTCCTACAGTCACTCAACGACGACACCTTCCCGTACACCACAGCATCATCAGCAAAAAGCCGCACATTGCTATCCACCCTACCCAAAAGATCATTTATGTAGATAGGAAACAACAGCGGACCTTCCACACTTCCCTGGGGCACTCCAGATGATACCCTCACCTCCGATGAACACTCACCATCGAGGACAACGTACTGGGTTCTATTACTTATGAAGTCTTCGAGCCACTCACATATTTGCTCGTACCTTAGTTAGGAGTCTGGAGTGGGGCACCGAGTCAAACGCTTTCCAGAAGTCGAGGAATATGGCATCCGTCTGATACCCTTCACCCATGGTTCGCAAGATATGTGAAAAAAGGGCGAGTTGGATTTCGCAGGAGCGATGCTTTCTAAAGCCGTGCTGATACATGGACAGCATTTCATTAATATGTATACCGGGTGCTTCTCATAACAATCGTCAGACAATTTTCTGCAGCGTTCCGCCAGATAATTGCAATTTCTTGTTTGTTATGTGTAATTTGAGTAAGCCAAACAAACACTGCGCATCACGTCTTTCATGTGACGCCCAGTTTCGACGGAAAGTGTCGGATTGTTTCCCGTTACAAATAAAATGATTCTTAAAGAGGAATTTTATGTGCCGATTCGATAGAACGTTCCTAAATTAGTCAAGTGTGATATTCGATTTATCGGCCTGTATATACAGCAACAATAAAATACGGAGAACAACCAGTACTCCTGCAGCGGCAGCAGCGCCCCGGCCTGGGTTGACTGCCCAGTCACTGCTGGAATACTGGTTATTCTTCGTGTTTTAAACTGCAAATATCTGTCAAAACACCATACAAGACGGCTCTTAAAAGAGAAACTTTATACATGCACAAAGGTGATAAAAGTCATGGGATACCGCCTACTATCGAGTCCGATCATCTCTTGCCTGGCGTAGTGCAGCAATTGACGTGGCAGGGACTCAACAAGTTGCTGTAAGTCCCATGCAGAAATACTGAGCCATGATGCCTCTATAGCTGTCAAAAATCGCAAAAGTGTTGCCGGTGCGCGATTTTGTGCACGAACTAACCTCTCGATTATGTCCCATAAATGTTCGATACGATTAATGTCGGGCGATGTGGGTGGCCAAATCACTTGTTCGAACTGACCAAAATGTTCTTCAAACCAGTCGTGATCAATTGTGGCTCGATGGCATGACGCATCGTTGTTTGGGAACATGAAGTCCAGGAATGGCTCCATATCGTCCCCAAATAGCCGAAAATAACAATTTGCAGTCAATTATCGGTTGACTTGGACCAGAGAACCCGATCCATTCCATGTAAACACAGCCCACACCATATGCAACCACCACCTTCTTGCACAGTTCGTTGTTGACAACTTGGATCCATGGTTCAAATGGCTCTAAGCACTATGGGACTTAACTTCTGAGGTCATCTGTCCCCTAGGACTTAGAACTACTTAACCCTAACTAACTTAAGGACAATACACACACCCATGGCCGAGGCAGGATTCGGACCTGCGACCGTAGCGGTTGCGCGGATCCAGACTGTAGCGCCTAGAACCGCTCGGCCACTCCGGCCGGCTTTGGATCCATGGCATCGTAGGGTCTGCGCTACACTCGAACCTTACCATCAGCTCTTACCAACAGAAATCTGGACTCATCTCAGTACACTCACCTCAGTACACTCGGCCGTGGGCAAATTGTTGGTGCTCTTATGGTGGGTGCTTCCGTAATAAATCCTGAGTTAATAACGAGCATCAAAACGGATACAGGGATTAGTAAACACAGGGGCCTAGTGAGATTAAATATTGTAACCCCAAATTCCTCCAAAAATAAACGAAAAATATACCTGTTCAAAAAATCAGATAAAAATTCACTTGACGCCTTCCTGAGAAAGAATCTCCACTCCTTCCAAATTAACAAATAAGTGTAGACTAGATGTGGCTTGAATTCAAAGAAATAGCATCGGTAGCAATTGAGAGATTTTAACCAAAAAAATTTAAAAAAAGACGGAGCTGATCCCCCTTGGTACACAAAACGGGTCCGAACACTGTTGCAAAAAGAACGAAAAAAATGCCAAATTTAAACAGACGAAAAATCTCCAATATTGGCGATCTTTTAGAGAAGCTCGAAATTTAGCCCGGACGTCAATGCGAGATTCTTATAATAGTCTCCACAACTCAACTTTCTCTCGAAATATAGCAAAAAATCCAGAGATATTTTGATCGTATGTGAAGTATGCTAGCGGTAGGACACGATCAATGACTTCTCTGCGTTACAGCAATGGAGATACTATCGAAGACAGTGCTGCCAAAGCAGATTTACTAAAAACAGGCTTCTGAAATGCCTTTACAAAAGAAGACGAAGTAAATATTCCACAATTCGTATCAAGAACAACTGTCAACATGAGTAACGAAGAAGTAGATATCCCCAGAGTCGAAAAGCAAATTAAATCAAAAGCATGTCTTCCAGTCCAGGTAGTATACCAGTCCGGTTCTTTTCAGAGTATGCTGATGCAATAGCTCCACACTTAACAATTATATACAACCGTTCGCTCGACGAAAGATCTGTACCAAGGGCTACTACTGCAGTGGATGACCACTTCCTTCGAATTTTGGTTCGGAGGAACCCTGAAAGCAACGCCACCATGTTAAATAATGCTTTTCGTGCAGCCACAGGACGTCGTGTTACGACTCAAACTGTGCGCAATAGGCTGCATGATACGGAACTTCACGTCCATGGCGCGGTCCATCTTTGCAACCACGACACCATGGAGCGCGGTACAGATGGGCCCAACAACATGCCGAATGGACTGCTCAGGACTGGCATCACGTTCTCTTCACCGATAAGTGTTACATATGCCTTCAACCAGACATTCGTTGGAGACGTGTGTAGAGGTAACCCAGTCAGAATGAACGCCTTAGACACACTGTCCAGCGAGTCCAGCAAGGTGGAGGTTCCCTGTTGTTTTGGGGTGGCATTATCATTATGTGGGGCCGACGTACGCTGCTGGTGGTTATGGAAGGCTCCGTAACGATTGTACGATACGTGAATGCCATCCTCCGACCAATAGTGCAACCATATCGGCAGCATATTGGCGACGGATTCGTCTTCATGGGCGACAATTCGCGACCCCATCGTGCACATTTTGTGAATGACTTCCTTCAGAATAACGACATCTCTCGACTAGAGTGGCCAGTATGTTCTCCAGACATGAATACTTTCGAACATGTCTGGGATAGATTGAAAAGTGCTGTTTATGGACGACGTGAACCACTAACCACTCTGAGGGACCTACGCCGAATCACCGTTGAGGAGTGGGACAGTGTGGACCAACAGTGGCTCGATGAACGTATGGATAGAATTCCACGACGAATACAGGCATGCATCAATGGAAGAGGACGTGCTACTGGGTATTCGAGGTACCAGTATGTACAGCAATCTGAACCACCACCTCTGAAGGTCTAGCTGTATGGTGGTACAACATGCAGTGTGTGGTTTCCATGAGGAATAAAAAGGGTGGAAATGATGTTTATGTAGATCTCTATTCCAGTTTCGTGTACAGGTTGCGAAACTTTCGGAACCGAGGTGATGCAAAACTTTTTTTGATGTGTGTATTTTCAGTGTCTCATTCCTGAACTATTTCCCTCAGCATCATCTAATTTAACTCGACAAATTTGGGGTTGTAGCTAAAGTTTTCCCGGAGAAGGGATTCCACTACACAGATGGAAATAATTGTTACGGTATCAACAAGTGGAAACAACGACGTGACACATCTGTCTCCCTGGGACAAATGTAATGATGGATAGCTTGGAGGCAAAAACATGATTATTCAAAGGAAAAAACCGCAATCGATATTTTTAGGTGTAAAAAGAGGCTCCCAGTCACCTAGAAACTCATAAACATTGAAAGTATTCTGGATACAGGAACTAGAAGGAAGGAAGAGTAACATTAGTGATCTGACGACGACGAAATCATTAGAGACGGAGCAAAAGCTCGAAATAGGGAAAGGTTGGGGAAGGTAATCGGCTTTTCCCTTTAAAAGAACCATTGTGGCATGGCTAAAGAAGAATGTTACAAATGGGCAATGAGTAACGTATAAAAATGGACAGCGGTATTACTTCGTGAACCATTCGAGTACGCTTACAGACGGAGTTGAAGCCTCCGCTACCAGGTACCATTTAGTCCACCTCTTTATAGTGTTCCGAATGTCATCTTGCCTTGACTTCTGCAACATTTGTGGGATATAGCAATCCAACCGAAATGTAGTCACAGAAAGTAAGCAGAACATCTACAGCTACAAAGTAATATTTGTTATTTGAACAAGAAGGCCAAAACAAATAAGCAGCTTCCCGCCCTCGTGTTTCTCGTATGGTCGTTCGAAAAGTTAATGCTCTTTGCAGCGACGTGTATTACTGATTTTCTTGGCGAGAGCAACAGAAAACTTGAGTCCTCGAAAACAGTCTGATCCTACCAGTAGTCAGGAAAAGCAAACTGGGAAGACAGGGGGGCCTCTAAACAGCAACCATTACGGATTTTACTCTCTTACTTCACAACTTCGACCAGATTCCATCTCATGCCGAATAAGCGATGCGCCCAAGAAGTATACAGTAATACACTGAAGTGAAAAAAGTCATGGGATATCTATATCCACATATAAAAATGACGACAGTATCGTGTACACAACGTACAAAAGAACAGTGCATTGCCGGAGCTGACTTTTGTACTCAGGTGATTCATGTGAAAAGGTGTCCCACATGATTATGGGCGAACGACGGGAATTAACAGACTTAAGTGGTAGGGTTGTTGGAGTTTTTTTATTATTATTTACACGTCAAGTTCCGTAGGGCCAACCTGAGGAGCAAATCTCTAAGGTCATGGAACGTGTCAGTACATGAAATTACAACATAAAAGTATAACAGACAAAAATGAAATGTTTATGAACCCGACAAATATCAATATATAAGTTTAAGTAAAAGCAATCAACAATACAACAAGAATCAGCCCACTTTTCAAGGAGCTCCTCGACAGAGTAGAAGAAGTGATCCATGAGAAAACGCTTCAGTTTGGATTTGAAAGTGCGTGGATTACGTCTAAGATTTTTCAATTCGAGCGGTAGCTTACTGAAAATGGATGCAGCAGTATACTGCACGCATGGGACATTTCATTTCGCAAATCGTTAGAGAATTCTATATTCCGAGATCCACAGTGTCAAGAGGGTGCCGATAATACCAAATTTCAGGCGTTACCTCTCACCAGAGAGAACGCAGTGGCAGAGGGCTTTCACTTAACGACCGAGAGCTGTGGCGTTTGCTTAGAGTTTTCACTGCTAACATACAAGCACTACGGCGTGAAATAACTGCAGAAATCAATGTGGGACGTGCGACGAATGTATCCGTGAGGACATTGCGGCGAAATTTGACGTTACTGAGCTACGGCAACAGACGACCGACTCCAATGCCTTTGGTAACACCACTTCATCGTCTGCAGCATGTCTCCTGGGTTCGTGATCACATCGATTGGACCCTAGACGGCCGGAAACCGTGGCTTGGTAAGATGAGTACCGATTTCAATTGGTAAGAGCTGATAGTAGGGTTCGCGTGTGGCGCAGACCACGCGAAGCCATGCATCCAAGTTGTCAACAAGGAACTGTTCAAGCTGGTGGTTGCTCCATAGTGATGTGGGCTGTGTTTACATGGAATTTATTGGTTCCTCTGGTCCAGCTCAACTGAACACTGACTGCAAATCGTTATGTTCGGCTACTTGGAGACCTTTCGCAGCCATTCATGGACTTCATGTTCCCAAACAACGTTTCGCCACGCTACCGAGCCGCAACTGATCCCGATTGGTTTGAAGAACATTCTGGTTAGTTCGAGCAAGTGATTTATTCACCCTGATTGCCCGACATGAATCCTATCAAAAATTTATGGGACATAATCGAGAGGTCAGTTCGTGCAGGAGGCACCACTGCTCACTATTTCTGCAGGGCACTTCCTGCGACTTATTGAGTTCATGCCACGTCGAGTGGCTGCACTTCGCCAGTCAAAAGATGATCCGACCAGATATTAGGAGGTAGCCCATCGCTTTTGTCACCTCATTGTAAGAGACCGTATGACTTCATGCGGTGTAGTTTGTGCAGGATACTTAAAATGAAGAAATTTAATTTTTAAAGACATTTGAATTAATTCTGGACAAATTGCCTCCTGTTACTTCTTGAGACTTTGTAAGTAGTCTTTCACGTAATAGTTTGCGTCTGTCTTCAAGTGTGCCAGTTCTGATCTTTCAGTATATCCGTCACAGTCTCTCACAGGTGAAACAAACGTGTCACCATTCCTGGCGTCCTTCTTCGTATACTTTGAATATACTCAGTTTATCCTATTTGGTATGGGTCCCACACACCTGAACAGTATTCGAGGATGGGTCGCACTAGTGCAACCTCCTCTGTAGACTGCCATCAATACAAAATATCAAAATTTCATTGTACTCTGATGTATATCAGAAGAGAAACTACGTTGCACTTTACATGACGAATTAACTGCAAGAAAAATGGTTCAAATGTCTCTGAGCACTATGCGACTTAATTTCTGAGGTCATCAGTCCCCTAGAACTTAGAACTACTTAAACCTAACAAACCTAAGGACATCACACACATCCATGACAGAGGCAGGATTCGAACCTGCGACCGTAGCGGTTGCTTGGTTCCAGACTGTAGCGCCTAGAACCGCACAGCCACTCCGGCCGGCAACTGCGAGAAAGATTTAGTCGAAATTGCTGAATAATTTGTGAAATACATATACATATTTCTTTGCAATATTTGGACCATTTTGAAACGAACCCGACATATTTTGTGTGCCGATTTATTATTGTAGGAAAGACGTCCTTCCAGCAGATCGCGTTAGAAGTGATAAAGCAATCACATCAGTGGATGACCTGTAGACCTACACCAAAATAGGCGACGCCGATTTCATATGATGAAAGTGCTGTATGGAATGTATATGGGATATTTCATTTTGATTGCATTACTCAGGACAAGACAATAACTGTCGAAAGATGTGCAAGTTTTCTAGGGTGAAAAATAGAGACCTGAACTGAAAAGATAATAATTTTCATCAGGACAATGCGCACAAAGATGACTCTGCAACACAAGAACTGTGGAATTTTAAGGACGCACTACGGGAACATCCACTTTCTTTAGCGTACGTGACACCGTCAAAGTTCCACCGGTTCCCATATCCAGAGAAAGCCGTGCCAGTCCAGTGAAGAAGTATGTTCCAGAATTGCGCTTCAGGCACGTAAAAACGTAGCACAATATGCTCTCACCAAAACGAAGACCTAATTGAAAACTAAAACTGTGACATAAAAAATACAGTATTTGACTGGCAGATCCATAACATTTCATCTCTGCTCTGGATACCAGTTGGAGCTCAGATTGAAGCAGAGTTTGCAATATCATGTCATTTTCTAGTCAATGAGTACAGAAGTAATCAATTAATGGACTTTGGAAAGAAATATTGAGACAAAACAATTCAGTAAGATTCAAACTGAGCGATGTATTTTTCCACTTCCGAGTATCAGCATTTCATAGATTATACACATTTATTTGACTGTGTCAGTACAGAGGTTTGATATTTCCAAAACAGGTAAGTGTAAATTGTGTAGCAGTACAGTGACCGATTGCGCTGAGAGAGTCAGAACGATTTTAAGGCTGAGTGTATCTCACATGAAAAAAAATAGTGCAGCCGGCGATTCTCTCTAACAAGTAAATTGATAATGAAATGTTAAGAAGATTGAAGAGAGTCCGCGATCCAAACTTGCGACTGGCTAGTGTTGCCATCTGAAATATTTGTGGCTAGTCTTGCGGAAGAAATATTGGGAAATATGGCCTGTGAGATGTTTCTAGCTCACTGAGTTGGCACTGAAAAGAATGAGGTAATATTGCATCACTCATGGGTTCGCCTCCAATATTTTGGATGAGGGTTATGAGATACAAACAGTCACTTCGAAAAGTAGACTCTTAGGGAGACACAAATGTCAGGTGCAATGCGTATACAGAAACTAAATAAAAGCACCAATTCATGAAACCTTATGTTTCTTAACAATCTACCGGAAATCTCTGAAGACGTTTTAGTATGTATCTAGCGCGTGGGAAGAAGCTGATAAGTAATACAGCATCTTATTATATTTTTGCGAAAATATTTATTTTTAAAGACTGAACACAGTAATTCTCACAAAACATAAAAATAGTCGACAATGATAGAAGCTGAAGAAATGAATTAAAATTTGTTCCACGGATGGCACTTGAAGCCCGGTTCAACTCCCTCCGTGGCACAAATTTTAATTCATTTCTTCGGCTTCTGTCATTGTCGACGATAAAGTTGAAACTCATATGTCTCAAGGAAAATTTAATTCCATCAGATCAGTACAAAAATAGACCTTTCAGATGGAAAAAATTATGCGTTTCAGTCTAATAGGGAAGTCCAGTTCATGCAGTAGAGACGACAAAAGAAACGGAACGGGAAGAAAGACTGCAAGAATCTTGCATCTTATCCAGAGGGGCAACATACATTAATTTTATACAGATGTGAGTTTAAAGTGTATTGCTTGTCAGAGATTTATGATACGTCTTATATTTGGTGAATACTATCTTATCTTCAAAAACGTGCCACTTGAGGTTACCACCATTAACAAATACGTTGTTGGTACTTTTAAAGAGAAAAAGTTTTTGATTACAAAACGCGACATTGAAAGCAGCGCAAATGGCTAATTCGTACCAGCTCACATAAAACGTCAAATGAGAATACATTACGTTCGCACTCTTCATTTCGAACTGCTTTATACTGTAAAAGTATGGTATGCTCACGTAATTCAGTAAAAATAATTAAATCCAAAAATAACACTTTTATGAGTACGAATGACATTTATCGAATTGAAATAACATTGCGCTTGTTCCCCGTATTTGTGTTGACACAGCTATTGATATTACAAGGTACGTATACGTAAATCACAGTTTAGAACATTCCTCATTATCTAATACAGAGTGTTAACTACAAAAATATGGTTATGAATAACTGTATTCAAGCTGTTTGTTGTGTTGGGATGATAACACTCGTGAGGCATAATATTCTCGGACAACCTTATGAATGGGTGTTTCGAGCATGTCGCCGCACGTTATACGATCTTCCCTAACACAACGCTACTTCAGATATCGAGTCGGCGACGTACTCTCTGACTGCTTTGATGAAGAGAATACGGTGTCTCTCAAGGTTGTGTTGACGACATCTCTGTCTTTTATTCCTCCTCGAACCTGGCAACATCTCCTTAGTCACAAGAGACTCTTCGACAGTTGGAGGAGAAGTTTTAATTTCTCAATCCAGAAGTCTGTGTGTATTCTTTTTAACAGTTCAGGTTCTCTTGCAAACTTTCCTGCGTTGAGGGTAGGGGACATGGTTCTTTATTTTAAAGATACGATGAGGTTTTTGGATCTTACATTTAACTCTAAGCTTACATGGTTGCCACATCTTGAGGACCTAAATAAACAATCCCTCAAAGCAGTCAGTATTTTAAAATGTCAGTTCATAGGAAGTAGACCGAACCTGTCTCGTCCAGTTTTACAGGGCCTTCACCTGATTACGTCTTGATTACGGGTACACGTGGTATGTGCCAGCAAGACCTCCTTATTTAAAAACCTTGGGCGTGGTGCACCATGAAGGAATTCGGCTGTCTACTCGGGCCTTTTCAACTAGCCCCATATCGGGACTTTGCGCTGAGGCTAGTTAGCCACCACTTCACATCAAGCGGCAACTTATGACAGTGCGAAATGCCTATAAAACAATGTCCACGCCAAATACACCTGCGTACAGTACCATAGCACGGCCAACAATGGATATCCTTGCATTATCGACGAGTACCGAGGCCCATTGGGATGTGCGCGAAGGATTGCCTTTTAGAGATAGATGTGGCTGATTTTAAAGTCTTGCACTAAGGCTGGAGCAGATCTCCACCTTGGCTCCTACAGAGGCCGAGAATTATTTTAGATTTGATGTGTTTTATAAAAGACTGCACTCCAGACTTATGTTTCAATCTCTGTTCTGTAGCATTTTAAATGTGCATCACTGTTTTAAAGTTGAGTATGCTAATGGCAAACAAGGGACTTCCTTAGTTGTTCGATTGTGTTCCTCGACCGTGTCTTCAGAATTCAGCTTCCCTATGAATTCATGTACCGCAGAGCTCCATGTGATCCTGAAGGCACTCAAGAGATTCGTTTTAAGGGAAAGCTGTTTCTCATCTGCTCTGCTTCCCGTAGTGCCCTACAATCATTGCAGCACTTGGGGAAGCTGGCATAATTCTGGTTGGCACCGGGGAATGTGGGAATTTGGGGAAATGAACAAGCACACCAAGCCACTAAGGGGACCTACAGGTAATACGACATGAGGCAATGAACCCTTCTTCTGCAGTCTGCCATTTCACTGTTACGTCGGAGACCATGCAATTGTTGGGGAGGGGGGGGGGGGGCGCTAGGAGGAAACGCTGGCAGTGCGGTTAGTGAAACAAATTATTTGGCTGTGGCGTTTCCCATGCCTATCACTCAGACGTGATGAAGTGACCCTGAGCCATCTCCGAATTGGACACTGCCTCTTGATACATGGCTTCTTACTCCATTCCCCAATCTGTGATTCCAGTGGTATGCAAATTACTGTACGCTACATTTTAATTGAGTGCATTTTATATCGTGATGAGAGGGTGGAAACGAATTTCGGTCGGATCTGCTCTCTACTTCAGCTGATGACGAGATGAGTGTGTTAAAAGTCTTACAGTTTTGGGAAGTGTCTGGACTCCAGCCTAAGCTTTTAACATGGAGGTTTTAGTGCGTTGCGAAGTGACTACCTCATCCTTTTTATTGCAGTGCTTAGTCAGCCCCAGCTAGTAGCCGTATTATTTTAATTCATTCTTCCGCTTTTTCTAGAAAGTATTCAGCCCGACAATGTGCGCGATTTTCGTATAGTTTGCTTGTGCGTGTGTGTGTGTGTGTGTGTGTGTGTGTGTGTGTGTGTGTGTGTGTGTGTGCGCATTACTTTCGGGTGTTAATCATGAGTTTCCTTGTGTTTAATAAAATTGTGATTTTTTCCACATTCGGTGGTTTGGGAGTTTACATGGTGCGAAACTTATTAGACATAGCTGCCGCCTTTGGCAGCATCAGTGTCTCTAACCCGGTTGGTTATCGAATTGAACTCACGTTGGATAACAGATATGGATACGCCTTTCCATGCTGCTTCAACCTTATGCCAGAGTTAATTAACCATATTGACTGACTCTTCCGGCAACCCCGGACCAGATGTTTTCAGTGAGTGAAAACATCCGGGGGACGTGCTGACCTGAGCAACAGTCGAACACTTTGTGTCGTGGGACATTCAGGACAGCACGGGAAACATATGGCATTGCGTTATCTTGTTGAAAGACAGCGCCACAGAGATCTGCAAGGTAGATCACAGCCACCGGCTTGAACACTTCAGAAATGTAACGCCTAATGTCCAAACAGACATGACTGTGTCGTGGACACAATAGCAGCCAATAGCACAACGCAAGGTACTGATCCTGTATGACGAACATGAATGTAGCCGGCCAGAGTGGCCGAGCGGTTCTAGGCGCTACAATCTGGGAACCGCGCGACCGCTACAGTCGAAGGTTCGAATCCTGCCTCGGGCATGGATGTGTGTGATGTCCTTAGGTTAGTTAGGTTTAAGTAGTTCTAAGTTCTAGGGGACTGATGACCTCAGCAGTTAAGTCCCATAGTGCTCAGGCCCATTTGAACCATTTGAACATGAATGCAGTCTGGCCGCCATACAAGAGCATGTGCATTGAGATGCTGTACGCAGAACCGGGACTCGTGGGGAAAGACGACAGGATGCCACTCCTGTGTCCATTCTTGTCATTGGGTGCACCACAGACGGCGCGCCTCTCTCTATTGCTGTGTCAAAGAAAGCTACAGTACTGCTTATAGAGGTAACAGTCCATGGTACTCCAGACGTCATGACGTCTTGCTGCAAGCAAGCCCATTTCTTGGTTCAAGGTACCTGAGGTAGGCATACGATGTGTCTGTACTCTCGGGCGCTAGTCACATAGGTCCATTGAGATCACGCACGGGGTTGAGCAAGCCCACCTTGAATTCATGGATTCAAGGTGGGCCATGAAAGGCGTGTAATCACAGCCAGTACGACCAGCAATATCGCCGAACAATAAACCGCATTCCTCATAAACTACAATCCTGACACTGTCGAATTCCAGCACGTGCTGGTCGATGTTTCCCCTTATTAAACGAGGCATCTTCTCGCAAACAAACAACATTCAAATACGATTTCTGAATGACACACTCACTGCATAATCTGTACTTACATAGAGAATATCGATGATGTTACTCCTACCTACTTTGTGGTTACCTTCCCGCAGTATGGAACTCTTCCTGCAGGCCCTGCTGTACATGTTTAATCAGGCCCGATTCATAGTCATATATAAAACTGCATGCATTTCTCTCTCTGTTCATCTCCAGTTCTGTAGATCAAAGAACGGTGTAGCGATATTATGATTCGATAGCATGTATTTTGCTTATTAATACATCAGTATCTTTTGCTACTTGTATAATTTCATTCATTTGGTATCCAAGAAGCTGTCCTAGAGACACAGTCATGTTTAGATAGTAATTTTTCCGTGGATCTTTCCTAACTAAAACAGTCTTAGAACTTCAGTATTTCTGTATACATCCCCAAAAAGCCAAATATATGCTGATTTCCATAAACTGAAGAAAAATCACAAAAAAATTCATTTGTATTTTTTCTGCATGTCAGACAGCTACAATTTAAGAGTTAATGGCCGTTGGTATGGTAAGAATAAGAGAAGACAGTCGGTACACCTAAACTCATCCAGTGTCATCCGGCCATCATTTCCAGTACTAATTGGAATGTAAAACTCTTGAGTGTCAGTCTGAGAACGTTTCAGAAAGTCCATTATTAATAGCATCACAGTCGACGCAAGTATCCAACCCAGGGTAAACTTCCGCATGGTAAGTCATCAAGCAGTCCGTAAGACTTGTTCCATATGCCAACAAATAGGTTGTACCTGGTGCGCAGCCCCCACAACGTCGCGTTGAAATGGCAGGCGAGCTCTCGGACGCATGATTCTTCGTCTGGTCCGTGATACGCTCCTCAAGCCAATCGGTAAGCACAACACGCAATGCCACTCTGTGTCCAGAAAAGAAAGCGTGGGGGCACGTGGCCACGATCGTTAGCTTTGCCTGTAAGCTACGATGGGTCTTCCTATAGAGCCCAGCTGTTTTCTACGCAAACATGTTGAGGTGCATATGTACTGTACAGTTACTCTTTTCTATCCAATTGCATTTATGCACTGTTGCACCAAATTTATAGCACTCGTATTATTCCGCATTGATAGAGTGACACGTATCACTGAGGACTGGCATATTCGAAAGTGTAGCCTGCACGAGGAAACACATTTAGCTATTTCGTTTCAGATTCCTTGCAAGTATCTGAACCACAGCAGTGAGATCATGTAGCGAATAATTGGTCACCGATGTGTCGTACACGCATTTTTGATGTCGATATACATAGCATCTAAAACATTGTCCCACAGTCTTATAGCCGATATAGCTGGACACAACTGGAAAGAGGAGCCTATAAACGGACACTGTCGAAAAAAATGCAAAACCCTAAAGGACTGTGTTCAGTCGCACCAGGGTATAAAATGTCCACACTGAGGTGTTGTCGGGCTAGTGATTCATTTGTCACAATCATCGACGATCAGATGACGCTCGGGAGGTCTGTATGTGCACCCTCTATGTTGAATTTGCAGGCACTAACTGTGCTCAGTTTTAGAGGTGAACAGCGTTTGCAACATTCATTCTAGAATACAACCATGCCCCAGTAAAGAGTACATACTACTGTTGAACAGCTTCAGCCATTTGAACGGGATGGTACGAGTGTGGGCCTGCAGGAAGCTGGATGGACGTATCGTCGGATTGCTGCACACGTAGCCCACAGTGCGTCGGTGGTGTGTCGCTCCTTTCGGTAGTCTGTGGAAAATTCCCGCAGCCGTAGACCAGGTTCTGGACGTCCTCGTTACACAGATGCACGTCAAGGTCAACACATTGTGCGAGTAGCGGCGGTCGATAGAACATCATCCGGGGGCCAAAGCCGAGCACATATTGCACCTGCTGCGTGACCATTCTGAACCGTCTGCTTGCAGCACGATTATGATTACATGTGCCAATGGTCACGCTACTGCTGACTCCACGACACCGCCAAGCGTGGCAATCCTGGTCGTGAAACAGTTGATTGGAGAGTGGAATGACACTCTGTTGCCTTCACTGATAAAAGTAGATTCTGTCTGTGTGCGACTGATGGACGTACATGTGTATGGCGTAGACTTGGTAAGTTGCATATTCCAGAGTGCATTCGGCCACGACACACAGGACCACTCTCAGGCTTCATGGTGTGGGAAGCCACAAGTTACAACTCGCGATTACATTTGACATTTCTGCAGGGTAAAGTAACGAGTGCCCGCTACACTGCACAGACTGTCATCCCTGTGCCACTGCCATTTATTGGACAGGAAGGCGATGTGCTTTTTCAGCACGAGAGTGCAGGACCACATAAGGCTGCTTCGACGCAACGTTATCCTCGTGGTGTACAACAACTGCCCTAACTAGCAAGATCACCAGACATCTACCCAACTGAACTCATGTGCGACGTGTTGAAACGGGAGCTTCCTCGTTCTCCAGGGACTGCAAGAACAGTTGCCGAACTGCAACAGAAGGTGCAAGATGCTTAGGAGAGTCTATCGCAGGATGTCATTCGGCACCTCTATGATCGTTTGCATGCAGGAATACATACCCGCTATGTCGCCAGAGGGAGTTCCACTGCGACTGTTTGAACACCCTCTACCGTGACGTATGTGTTTCATTCGGACTGTATTTGTTATCATAAACTCCTGCATTGGTGAGCTACCTGTCATCTCGTGTGTCAATAAAATGACCTTATCCTTGAAGGTGTTGCATTTTTCTCCAGCAGTGTATTTCCAGAGAGACATATTGAGTTATGAGCAATTCCGTCCTATGAATGTATTATGTCTATTGACACTACACAATGTTCTTACTACCCGTTCTTACAAATCCTTCAGCCCTCCTTTCAAAGAATGACGAGCTCGTCCGAACACACCTGACTACCCTCGGATTTGGATAAACGCAGCTGCAAAGTGTGCACGTTGTCGACAGATGTGGAATACATCAATGTCTTTAAATGCCCCATAGCTATAAATCTGTGAGATTAAGGTCAAGTGAACGGGGAGGCAATTCTGCTGGACCTCCTCAACCAGTTCATCGCTCATTGAACGTTTGTGTTACGTACTGTCGTACGATGACTAGAAAATGTTGATGTGTCTCGTGGATAAATCACTTCCTTCGTCTTTCTGTGAGAGTAACGTTCTCCAATAGGGCAGGTAATTTATCGCGCAGGAATTAGTGACAAGCATCGCCTGTTAATTTGTCTGGTTATGTGCATGGTGCACTTAGTATACCACCCTTAATTCCTGCTCACAATCGAATGATGTGGCGCAATGGTTAGCACACTGAACTCTCATCCGGCCATCCTGATTTAGGTTTTCCGTGATTTTCCTAAGTCACTTCAGACAAATGCTGGGATGGTTCCTATGCAAGGGCACCGCCGACTTCCTTCCCTACCCTTCCCTAATCCGATGATACCGCTGTTTGGTCCCCTCCCCCCAAATCACCCCACCTGCTCACACATTGGTACTGAAGCTAATCTCATGCGTTGCTTACATGGTCTCTTGAGAGTTAACATCTGCCTACTCATGGATGCTGTGGCAATTTATTACTCGACTCGTCGTGAATCCCGCCTCATCTCTAAATAATATGGATGCTGTGAACTCTCCATATTTATGGCTCATTGCTGTGGAACTGTAATGTTGTGCGATGTGCTTTAAATCCGACTATGGCTTTGTCTATTGCGTCGTGATCACAAGCAAAGGCGTAGGTGTTCACGTGAAGACTGTTACTTTACTTCTCATTGTTGGTCGTACCATAATCTTATATGGTGGCGTTGCCTTTCGTGGACTCTGATTCGCCAGTACTAAGGAGAAGAGCCCCACTCCAGCTTGAGAACAGTTAGGTGACGCCATTGCCGTGAGCAGTCATTACTTAGTAGCCATTGAGGAGAACCACTGAGAGGAAGTTCGTGGCCTCAGCAGAAGTGTGTTCACTGCCCAGGATGTTTATCTTTAATACTGTGTTATTAAATTTTCATTGCATTTCAGTGAGTTCGTGGCTGTTTTGCAGACGATAAGGTCAAACGAATGAAGCAGTAATATATGTGAATACAGAGCATTGTGGAGTAGTGTTTGACATTACATTATAGTTCACTATTACTAATTTTGATGTATATTGCAAGATATAATTGTGATTGTATTAGCTATCGTGTTAAGTATTCGGCAGACGTTTCAAAATGGGATAAATTCCTGGCATCCCTTAAAAATTACGTACTCATTACTGGAAAATAGACTTGCGCATCCCCATAGCTGATCCACAGAGACAAATCATCAACAAAGCAGGGAGGTCTTTTGCGTGAAGAACACAGCTTTAGAAGACGCAAGGTGAGCCAACAGAACTTCGGCGACGTGTGCCTGATGTGTACATGCTCATCTGCAGCTCCCACGCGAACTGTTTGGTTGTTACAACCACGTAAACCCTCATATTCTTGAAATGTTGGAAAATGGGGAACTTAGAATTCTTAGAATTCAATGGCAAAACTATAAAATGGCATGGTGGCCTTTTTGCCTGAGAGCTTGCACACCCTGAGGGTGATATGGATCAAGGAACAGCTCATGCAGAATTTAACAAGCAAGAGAGCAATTTAAATGTTTAGCGGGTCCAGTTCTTCGCATACTCGTTTCCGGACCACCTTTACTCTTCGCAACATCCACTGCTCTATATCCGGCGTGAGAATTTCCGAGGTCTGATGCGATTTCTTTTCCTTGTTGCAAATGATTTAGAGACTGAAAATAGCTGGAAAAATATTTTTTATTCAGATGTAATAAGGTATTAAGTACGTCGTGCAGCGTACATGGCAACCTGCCTGTCGAGTAACGGCGTTGGCTAAACCATGTCTGCCATTTTTGGGGTGTGGCTCCATGTCAGTGTTTATGTTTTCACACTCCATAATCACTCATCCTGTGCTGATACCACCACAAACTCAAAACGAAAAGCACACGACGTAGGAGATAGCTGTAAATGCTGAGTCTTACAACACATCAGAGGACTAAGTACAGAGAGAAGAAGAAACAATGAGAAATAAGCAACAAACGTCAACAGTGATACAGGCTATACCACTCATTATTGATCGCTCTCGACGCAAGTAAAAAGACCTGTATCTGAAAAAGTACTTGTTTCCAGACATACATGGGGTGGACAAAATTATGGACACACCGAAAACACAACACATTACTATGCCTAATACTGTATAGCAAACCGGCAGGAATTCAAGTTTCCACTCGTCTCAGAATGGTTAAACACAGTTCCTGTATGGTTTTCAAGGGAACCTTACACAGTTCTTCTTGTAAAATAGTGGCTAGTTTAGGTAATGTTGATAGAGGTTGACAGCGATCACACACCCTTCTCTCCAAAGAAACCCAAAATGGCTCAAAAATAATGAGATCTGATGGCAGTGGTAGCCATGGTAGATGGCGACAATACATCCTTGCACTCAAAAAACCAGTCTTCGAGGATTTGGGCTGTCTGAACAGGGGTCCTGATGTCTTGGAACATAGCATCACCACAGGGAGCAAACATTGTACCATTGGATCGATCTGATCAATCAAAATGTTCACATAATCCTTGGCAGTAATGCAACCTTGCGTACTAACCCCACGGAGCCCATGGAATACCACGATATGGCTGTCCAAAATCATCACTGCATCCCTGCAGTGGTTCCTCTTGGGACGTACACCCGAGCAAAAGATGGAAACAATGTGAAAGAAGACTCCTCCAACCAAACTATTTTCTTCCACTGCTCCACTATCCAAGTTTTATGGATCGGCACCACGTTTCCCTGTTACGAGCACGCGAATCACTGATAATGGTTTTGGAATTCCCGTTCGCTCTGGAATTTCCTGCTTATGGTGCTCCTTTCGTGTAGTTTTGATGTTGACAGAGCCTGAGCGTGTGACAGTCAGTCCTGCAGTGACTTTTGCAGCTGTCGTTCTCTTATTTTTCGCCGGCCCGTGGGCCGTGCGGTTCTAGGCGCTTCAGTCCGGAACCGCGCGACTGCTACGGTCGCAGATTCGAATCCTGCCTTGGGCATGGATGTGTGTGATGTCCTTAGGTTAGTTAGGTTTAAGTAGTTCTAAGTTCTAGGGGACTGATGACCTCAGATGTTAAGTCTCATAGTGCTCAGAGGCATATGAACCATTTCTCTTATTTTTCGTCACAATCTTCTTCAAAGTCAGTCTGCCACGCTCGTCTGAGTCGTAACTTCACGGACGATGTTTTTTCGCTTTCTGTGTATGCGGTACACATCTTCGATATGGTGCTTCATAAACACCAAACATTTCGGCTACCTTGGTTACAGAAGCACACACCAGACTAGCACGAACAATCTGCCCACATTTGAATGGACTTAAGTCTGACACAATGCACTCACAATTACGCAGAATATTGTTCTGACTATGGTTGACGTATTGAGGGCATTGCACAGGTGCTGTTCATGGGCAAATTCAACAGCGCAACCTGCAGGCTTCGCTAGCATCTGCATCTATGTTCAAACCCGCATTTCTCGCGGTGTTTCCATATTTTTGTCCAACCATCGTATGTTCATAGGACTTGTTTCTAGTTTTAACCGATACTATTCCTGTAGAAATGTCGTGTGACTGGGGCCTCCCGTCAGGTAGACCGGTCGCCTGGTGAAAGTCTTTTGAGTTGACGCCACTTCGGCGACTTGCGCGTCGATGGGGATGAGATAATGATGATGAGAACAACACAACACCCAGTCCCTGAGCGAAGATAATCCCCGACCCAGCCGGGAATCGAACCCGGGCCCCTTGGCATGACAGTCCGTCAAGCTGACCACTCAGCTATCGGGGTGAACACTGTTTCCTGTAAACATATAAGACACTTTCTAAAAACTGGAAACTTAAAAAACAGATATTCGTGGACAAACAAGAATTTTGAGATAGTAGATTCAAAGTAGTAGTACAGGATCACGATGAGATTTAAAATAGTGTCCGAAATTCATGTAAAGATTACAAGGAGTGCGTCAGGAAGCAGACTTTCATCTAAGTTTTGAAAGCCTTGGGCACATCACTCGCATTTCTCATTTCTGTTCACAGTCTACTGAAAATTTAATCTGTCTAACAATGTACACCCTGCTCTAGTGTGGGTATGAAAGTGTTATCCAAGTGTAAATCTATTATTCTGTTTAGTATTCACTGACTCAGTGGTGAAAATTCCCTTTCGTTGAGCCAGCGTATGAACTATAAATCCAGTGCGGAAGAGTACAGGATGTCTTATGAAGAAGCATGAATATTCAGGGATTTGACATGAACCATTATTCTGAGCGAAAAAGACCAGTTAACAGTGCTCTAAAATGCACAACCGCAAGAGCTATGTGCACATGTTCAGCAGAAGAAATGTACACTACTGGCAATTAAAATTGCTACACCAAGAAGAAATACAGATGATAAACGGGTATTCATTGGACAAATATATTATACTACAACTGACATATGATTACATTTTCACGCAATTTGGGTGCATAGATCCTGGGAAATCAGTACCCAGAAAAACCACCTCTGGCCGTAATAACAGCCTTGATACACCTGGGCATTGAGTCAAACAGAGCTTGGATGACGTGTACAGGTACAGCTGCCCATGCAGATTCAACACGATACCACAGTTCATCAAGAGTACTGACTGGCGTATTGTGACGAGCCGGTTGCTCGGCCATCATTGACCAGACGTTTTGAATTGGTGAGAGATCTGGAGAATGTGCTGGCCAGGGCAGCAGTCTAACATTTTCTGTATCCAGAAAGGCCCATACAGGACCTGCAACATGCGGTCGTGCATTATCCTGCTGAAATGTAGGGTTTCGCAGGGACTGAATGAGGGTAGAGCCACGTGTCATAATACATCTGAAATGTAACATCCACTGTTCAAAGTGCGGTCAATGCGAAGAAGAGGTGAACGAGAATTGGAACGAATAGCATCCCAATATGGCAATGACGAATACACGCTTCCAATGTGCGTTCACCGTGATGTCGCCAAAAACGGATGCGACCATCGTGATTCTGTAAACAGAACCTGCATTCATCCGAAAAATTGACATTTTGTCATTCGTGCACACTTGGTTAGTCGTTGAGTGCACCATCGCAGGCGCTCCTGTCCGTGATGCAGCCATGATCTCCGAGCTGATAGTCCATGCTGCTGTAAACGTCGTCGAACTGTTCGTGCAGATGGTTGTTGTCTTGCAAACGTCCCCATATGTTGACTCAGGGATCGAGACGTGGCTGCACGATCCCTTACAGCCATGCGGATAAGATGCCTTTCATCTCGACTGCTAGAGATACGAGGCCGTTGGGATTCAGCACGGCGTTCCGTATTACCCTCGTGAACCCACTGATTCCATATTCTGGTAACAGTCATTGAATCTCGACCAACGCGAGCAGCAGTGTCGCGATACGATAAACCGCAATCGCGATAGGCTACAATCCGGCCTTTATCAAAGTCGGAAACGTGATGGTACGCATTTCTTCTCCGTACACGAGGTATCATAACAACGTTTCAGCAGGCAACGCCGGTCAACTGCTGTTTGTATATGAGAAATCGGTTGGAAACTTTCCTCATGTCCGCACGTTTTAGGTGTCGCCACAGGCTCCAACCTTGTGTGACTGCTCTGAAAAGTTAATCATTTGCATATCACAGCATCTTCTTCCTCTCGGTTAAATTTCGCGTCTGTAGCACGTCATCTTCGTGGTGTAGCAATTTTAATGACCAGTAGTATAGTTCACAGTAGCGAACTTGACCAAGTGCTCGTAGCTCTTTGCTTATGAAGTTTAGAGCCCAAGTTTCGTGTACATTTTTTCTTGCTTTGCTCCAAATTACCACCTCTCGAAATATGGAAAGCAAACAGCTTGCAATAGAAGAGATTTGTTTCACAGTCTCGAAGATGAAGAAGTGCGCATAGCTCTTCATGAATGCCATTTTTGAGTCCATGTTTACTAAAAATTTTTGTTTCGTATGATCATTCCTGCCATATCCCTGAATACTAACTATTACTCCTGCGACACCGTGTATGTAGAGGGATTAGAGATTTAGAATTCGGAGAGACCTGAGCAACAATCTGAACAAAGTTTACTATCTGACGCCACAAGTGGGACTGATTTCCCTATTCTGTCCTAAGAATATTGCTAGCAAATACCCAAGTTATCTCACAATATGATACCGTAACAAAGAATATAATATTCAAAGGAAATTAAGCGTTTACGATTCAGTTTTAGTGATAATGGATATTATTCTGACGAAGAGAGCATCATTCATATTGGGCATGTGATCGTTGACGTGATATCTGCAAGAAAGTTTTGCATCTACTTTCAGCCCATGAACTTCAAAAAATCCATATTCACCGGTTGTTTCATTATCTTATTAATAACGTCTCACTACTTGTTATAGCTGTTCTGAATAACAGAAATTTGAAACAGTAATATCACGTACTGCTTGGTGATGAAAGAGAAACATGAAGCGCAGCAGACTGATCACGATACAGTTGTACTGAGACTTATTTTGGTACAGTTAATAGATTTGCGCCTTTCTAGCGAACTAATATATTCATGAGAGGATAATGGGAAGACAGAAGCCCGCGTCGACCATGCGTCTGGGCAGTACGCCTGAAAGCACTCGACCGGCCGGCAAGGTTGCAGGACTGTTGGACGCTGGCCAGCGTCCCTCCCGGCAACCGTTGCGGCAGCGCCGAAGTCGCGATGCGAATAGCTCTGCAGACGATCTGGCTGCGAAACACTCGAGTAGCTCCTGCCGCTATTTTCTGAAGACAACAGAAAGGTGCAGGAATGGGAACTGTAGGCGAGGTTGGACTGTCACATCTTAAGAATCCTTCTATTTCAAAACTCTGCGAGTGATGCCCGCTGTCCTAGAATACCGTCTGTCACAATTACTCACCAGCACGAGAGCACACATTCTTTGCCGGCGTCAGGAGACGTCAGAAAACTCAGTTTGAAGCACCGATGTCATGAACAAAATAACTTTAGATGGTAAATCAGTACCTTTCAAACCTCACAAATTACCACCGACTAAATAATATTCCCCGCTATCAACCGAAATAGAATCACCTAAAATAGGAGAAAGGATATAAAAACAGCGAGAATTTCATTCCTACGGTTGGAGCGGGGGACGGCTTCTCCAGCTCGGTATATCCACTGTCGTTGTCGTAGTTGCAGGGTGGTCCTCACTCCGAAGACTGGTTTGATGCAGCTTCCACGCTAATATAAACTGTTAATTATTGTAACCTACATATATCTGAACCTGCTTAGTATCTCACCTTTCTCTCCCTCTATAGCTTTTATCCACCCCGCCCCCATTCCTTCATTACCGTGGCTCTACCAGTCGGAGGTTCGAGTCCTCCCTCGGGCATGGGTGCGTGTGTTGTCCTGAGCGTAAGTTAGTTTAAGATAGATTAAGTAGCGTGTAAGTCTAGGGACCGGTGATCTCAGCAGTTCCATAGCAACTTACCACAAATTTCCGAACTTTTCCTTCCATTACCAAACTGACGATTTCTTGAAGCCTGAGGACGGGACCCATCAACCAATTCCTTTTTTTTTTAGTCAAGTTGTTTTACAAATTTCATTTTTTTGGCAATTCGGTTAGGCACATCCCCATTAGATACTCAATCTACCTATCTAACTTACAAAAATCTTCTGTAGCACAGGAATTTCAAAAGCTTCTATTCTTTTCTTGTCTGAACTGCTTCTTGTTCAAGTTTCACTTCAATGCAAGGCTATACCGCATAAAAATACTTCTTAAAAATGCTTCCTAACACTTACATTTATA
Source organism: Schistocerca gregaria (assembly GCF_023897955.1). NCBI lineage: Eukaryota > Metazoa > Arthropoda > Insecta > Orthoptera > Acrididae > Schistocerca > Schistocerca gregaria. The sequence continues at coordinate 566,499,199 of NC_064931.1, forward strand.
TTTGATGTTAAAAATTTCTCTTCTACAGAAATGCTTTTGATACTATTGCTTGTCTGCATGTTATATCCTTTCTACTTCGGCCATCGTAAGTTATTTTGCTGCCCAAACAGACAACGTCAATGGTTATTTTCAGTGTTTCATTTCCTAACCTTATTACCTCAGTATCGCCTGCTTTAATTCGATTACATTCCAATACTGACGTTTTACTACTGTTGATACCCTATTCATTTTATAACCTCTTCCTAAGAGACAACGTATCCATCTCGTTCAACTCTTCTTGGAAGTCCACTGCCGTCTCTGACAGAGTTACAATCCCATTGGCAAACCACAAAATTTTTCAAAATGAATGCTTCAAAACTAGGCAATATATTTTTAATATTTTACACGACGGGCCTGTTTCGGCTTATTGCCATTATCAAGTGATGTCTAGTTGGAAGAGACGACCATACTGCATCTATAGTAAATCTTTTTTTGTCGTGTCTTGGTAAATATAACATTTTTTGTAGATACGAAACGTCAAAATATACGTTTTGTGAGTTATTTTAACAGTTCAATTTTGACTTATTTGCTGCGATGTTATATGTTTACAAAGTCTACACAACTTACATACTTTGTAAACAAATAGCATCGCAGTAAAGAACTATCAAAATTGAACTGTCAAGATATCTGACAAAAATGCATATGTATTACACTTACCAAGACGTGACAGAAAAAATTTGCTATAGATGCAGTACGTTCGTCACTTACAACTACACGTCACTTGATAATGGCAATAAGCCGAAACAGGCCTGTCGTATAACGTATTAAAAATACGTTCCCTTATTGCAGCTTGTCTTGGAGCATTCATTTTCATTATATATAGTACTGATGCGTTCTATGCTGCGGGCCGAATGGAAGGTAACACAAAAATTTTATTACTTCTGTGTGTACTTTAATTTCCTTTCATAATTTCTCTCCGATTTCCTTCACCGCTACCCCAAAACCACCAGTTTCCCTCCCTTCTCAACTATTACTTCCCTTTCATACGCATCCGTCCTTACAACTTCTGTCCGGTTTCCGTAAAAGTTGCAGGTAACTCTTCGCTCACTTTATTTTACCTCTGCTAACCTCTTAATTTCAGAAACTGTATTCTAGTCAACATTGTCCGAAAACTTTCTCTAAATCTATTACTACACGCAGATTTCAAGCACTTGCCGGCTATAATCCCTGCGGAAGTATTAGGTTGGATTGCTTGTTTTCGTAAAGGCAGTTTCACGTGTCTGGCGTTTATGATGATATAGACCTGACCGAACAACGTAATAACATTGCTTCTCTGAAATATCATTAGATGCTAGGAGACGTTGAACCGTTGCTTTCGTCCGTTCCTCGGACATTCCGTAGCCTCGCGTAAAATCACACTCGCGTCGGTGCGGCGGGCAGAACACATACCTTTGTGATATGCAGCACGCGAGGCAAATTACGCGACGTACTGCTCTACAGATTTAATTGGAAACGTTTGTTGGCGGACCCGGATTAATTCCTTACACTGCTACACATGTAAAATCAGACGCCAGCCTCGCTTTGATCCGCGATACAGGGGTAAATTTCACAACTCGAAAGTAAATAATTAAGAGCCCTGTAGTATGGATGGGAAAAACTTACCAGTTAAAACCGATAGCGGGATTTAGTTCTAAATAACCGACAGTTTTCTGTATTTGTTTGTCACGGTTATAGCAGATGTTCTTTATTTTTTATTAATAACAAAGTAAAAAATCCGAAATATCAATTAGCGATAGGATTGCTACAATTTTTCGTTCATAACTAAATCTTTCTTTATTTTTAAACACCACTCCATCACCTTTTCTTCAGTGTTTAGCAAGATCTTCGAATTTCGCCTCTCCAACAAATTTAAAAATACTAAAACCAGGCACCAACTCTTCTCGATTAACCATGTAGGTTCAGCTCCAAAATGTTTTGGTGACTAACTCCTAAACTTGAGCTATATTTCATTCAAGTAGCTTAATAATCGAAACTCTACTGTCTTTGTGTCCCTTGACCTCTGTAGCGCCTATGACTGTGTGTGAAATTTCATACTCTTCAGACTCAAGATATATGTCTTTCCCGCTAACTACATCTGTTTCATTATATCCTTCCTATCCAGTCTGACCCCTAAAATTACTAATTTCCACATTTTCCATCCAGTTGCTGGTTACCCCAAGGCTCTGTCTTTTCTCATATTCATAAACTTCGTCGTCCTATGTATCTCCAGGATTTCTTAATTCTCTCTTCTACACTCCATACGTTCCAACACTCTTTCCATAAATTCCAACGGTCTCTCTAGCTCCACCTTAACCAATTCAGTCACTGGTATAACCACACGCTATTCTAGATAAATCTTTGTAAAACCATTTGCGACTGTCCTATCCAATTACTTTGAACTAACATGAAATCCTTGTTCACTAAAATTAAAATGGTGTGGCTACAGTAATAAAAACTACTGCAGTTAATAACCGCCCAAACATAGGAGTTGCAACCCTCCACTATACTCAGCACGTACAAATCCTTCATATAACGTATCATTAACTATGCCAAAGTCAAATGAATAACCACTCCTACAAAGTTCTGTAATTCCTTGTAAATCCAAAATGATATGCACTACGTCTTGCTTTCCGCGCTGGCCGCGGTGGCCTAGCGGTTCTAGGCGTTTCAGCCCGGAACCGCGCGACTGCTACTGTTGCAGGTTCGAATCCTGCCTCGGGCATGGATGTGTGTGATGTCCTTAGGTTAGTTAGGTTTCAGTAGTTCTAAGTTCTAGGGGACTGATGACCATAGATGTTAAGTCCCATAGTGCTCAGAGTCATTTGAACCTTGCTTTCCGCATCCATATACCCTCACCTACAAATATCCCTTACCAACTCATCAAATTACCGCCCTTCCTTGCACACACTGAACACATCCACATATCCTACACAACCGTATAGCTCGGCTCCATCAACGTCAACGTTTCCTTTCTGATTTTCAGTCCTGATAAGCTGATGCATCTGAATAAGGTGTGCCGATTTTCACTCGTTTGAAGCTTTGTCACTGATCCATATCACATGTCAATGCTCCCTGCTCCGTTAGCCCAGCGCCACGCCGCCAGGAAGTAGGAAGATATGACGCTTGTTGCCTCCTACAGGTAGGATTAATCATTAACTGCTTCGTGCTGCTAGCCCACTAGAATTAATCATTTATGCAAATTGTCAAATCATGACATCCGTGTTTTAAATTTCATTGCTTCCCTCTTTGTGTGTACTTTCAGATGCCGGTAAAATAAATATCTGTTCACTGTTTAAAATAATTGTATGGTCCAATTTCTTTGTATCGCAAATGGGTACTATATGGTAATGAACTGACACTTAACACACTATCATTTGGCGAAAAACAGAGTTCGATACCCCCAACTATTCCGAAAATTTTAGGTTTTCCCCTTACGTGAACAATTCCCTCACAGTTCATCCAAAATCGAGCAAGAGACGTCGAATACATACTTTAGCAGGTGAACTGTAAACAGTATTGTACACTAAGGTCACGGAAGTCATGGAACACCTTCTAATATCGTGTCCGAACTCCCTTTGCCCGGCAGTAACTCGGCGTGGCATGGACTCGACAAGTCGTTGGAAGTCCACTGCACAAGTACTGAGCCGTGCTGCCTCTAAAGCCTCTACAATTGTGAAAGTGTTGCTGATGAAGGATTTTGTGTATTAACTGACCTCAGCAGAAAAATGGGCCGATACCCATAAATGTTCGATGCGGTAAATGCTGGGCGATCTGGATCGTCAGACCACTCGCTCAAAATGTCCAGAATGTTCTTCAAACCAATTTCGAACAACTGTGGACCAGTGACATGGTGCATTGTCATCCATAAAGAATCCAACGTTGTTTTGGAACATGAATTCCATGAATGGCTGCAAATAGTCTCTAACTAGTCGGACATAACTATTTCCAGACAATGATCGGTTCAGGTGGATTAGAGGACCCAGTCCATTCTGCGTAAACACAGCCCACGTCATTATGAAGTCACCATCAGCGATTTAGGGAAATAACTGAAAACCTAAATCAGGATGGCCGAACGCGGGATTGAACCGTCGTTCTCCCGAATGAGAGTCCAGTGTGGTAGCCACTACGCCATCTCGCTCTGTCTCTGAAATCAGGACTCAGCTGATAGAGCCACGGTTTCCCAGCCGTCTAAGTTTGAACCGATACGGTCACGAGATCAGGAGAGGCGCTGCAGGCGATATCGTGCTGTTAACAAAGACCCTCGCGTCGGTCGTCTGCTGCTAAAGCCCATTAACGTCAAATTTCACCGACTGTTATAACGGATAATTTTGTCGGACGTCCCACACTGATTTACTCCACAAGAAACGCCGCTGCTCTCGGTCGTTAAGTGAAGACCGTCGGCCATTGCGCTGTCTCTGGTGAGAGATAAAGTATGAAATGGGTTTTCTCGGAACGCTCTTGACGCTGTGGATTTCGGAATACTGAATTCCCTCACAGTTTCCGAAATGGAATGCCACATGCGTCTAGATCGAACTACAATTCCGTATTCAAAGTTTGTTCATTTCCTTCGTGCGACCATAATCACATCGGAAACCTTCTGACTCCAATCAAGTGAGTACAAATGACAGCTTTGTCAACACGCTTCCCTTTTATACCTTGTGTACGCGATACTACCGCCATCTGTATATGTCCATGTCGCTATCCCATTAATTTGTCACCTCAGTGTATTTCTTGATAAGTTATTCCATATGGGTGGCATTTGAGCCCAGCCAGCCGGAGTGGGCGAGCGGTTCTAGGCGCTTCAGTCTGGAACTGGGCGACCGCTACGGTCGCAGGTTCTAACACTGCCTCGGGCATGGATGTGTGTGATGTCCTTCGGTTACTTAGGTTTAAGTAGTTCTAAGTTCTAGGGGATTGATGACCTCAGAAGTTGAGTGCCATAATGCTCAGTGCCATTTGAACCATATTTGAGCCCAATTAGACATCGACAAGTTTACATTTCAAAAAATTTATACGAACTCGGACAGTATTTCATACTAAAGTGACCACACGTTCGGAATTACCTCACAAACGGCTCGCTTGCGAGCCCGAGTTTATTATTAGAGCGTTTTTGCTTCTATTGTCGTATATTTTGAGCCCTTTTATTTTTCGCTGTTAATTATGATACACCTTTTATGTCACGTTGGGATAGGGATCCAAGCTAAAATGCCAAAGAGTACGAAAGAAATTGTGTACATGGCGCTAATGGTGAAACGATGGTAAAAAGAAGAAAATTGAATTCCACAAACGAAGCGATCCAAGAATCTAAGAAAGCACCGCCGTCAGCTGTGGCTCTATTTTGGAAGCGAGGAAATGCACGTGGCGAGCCTCTGTAGCGTAAACAGTGTGGCGCATGTGACGTGGCCAATCATTGCGCAGCGTCTCATTGCGCGGTGACTGTGGAAGAAAGAGCAGATGCCACGTATGTAAAACTCCGTGTTCCATACACATACTTAACACATCGTTAGATACAGTACGTCGTAAACCTTTTCAGAATACTTACAAGATGGTGCAACTTGCATTACATACCGCTAGTGCGGTACATTTGCATTCAGCGGGACGCCAACTCCACGAAAGAAATCTTTCTCTTTCCGTTGAAAGTGGTTCTATTGTTCAAGTGTAATGTGAATGATTCTGCTTCAATTTCAACAAACGGAATTTTAGTCACAAAGAAATCTTCGAAAGGCACTAACTAGCGAGTTGGCGCAATGGTAAGACACTGGACTCGCATGAGGGATGGCGACGATTCAAATCCCTGTCTGGCAGAGCAGGTTCGGGTTTACCGAAATTTTTAAAATCTCTTAATGCGAACGCCGGTATGATGGTATATAAAGAGTACAGCCTATTTTCTTTCCCACCCTTCCCCAATTCGGGCTTGTGCTTTGTCTCTAATAGTCTCCTTGTCGACGATGTTAAACCCTAATCTCCCTTCCTTTCTAAGACTTAGCACTGAACGGACGCCAAACCCTAATCTGTCTTCCTTTCGACTGGTAAAACACACACAAAGAAATGGAAAATACTACATTATGAATAACTTGACCAAACGCTACCAAATTTATACTTCAATATTTCCATTCCTGCAGGCTATTTTGATTAAAATTTCATTCTCCTGCGAGCTCATTCTCAGTATTTTCAATACAGAATAAAGCCGTTATTAGACATGAAGACTGGAATGAGGACGTGATGGACACCGAGTATTTTAACGTTACGGGAATTTTTCAGGTGGAGAGCGTAACACACTGTGCCCAAAGGACAGCCGCGTGCAGCTTACCAGCATATTTGGGACTCTGGGAAAGCTTTGCTCATGGTATGAATGACATAGGAGTCTCATACGGCGAGGAAGCTCTAATCATGGTATGAGTGACATATAGTATTGTAGCGACAGATTATACAGAATGCTGGTGATAGTACAATGCCTGCAAGATAAGTGGTGACGACGTGTAGTCAGAACAACAGCGTGGTTAAGAAGAACTATACCACGAGAAGATCATAGGAGTGTTCAACTGAAACTGACGAGCAGACGGATGACAACAGATGAAATCCGACATAAGTTAAGAGCAGTTTCGCCACAACTCGTCGGGAACAGATTGCTGGAGATTACTCGAGATGCCATGCGTCCTTTACCATTGACACCATACTACAGACAAAAGAAATTTACATAGTGCAGAGTTACAGTCACTTGAGACGTTGACTGGAATCCTGTGATATTATGTTCAGCCACGACTTTTACTTCTGTTTGTGGCGGTCAGATGGACACCAGCGCGTCCGTAGACGACCTGCTGAAAGACTACAGGAAGCAGATATTCTCGATGCCGATAACTCTCCAACTCCTGGAATTATTGTGTGGAGAGCTGTTGGAAACGACAGAAGGGCTAATTAGTATGTGGCAAGAATGGAAAACAATGATGTCATACTTTTCATGACCAGTGCTTCAAATGTCACATTCCAATAGGATAATACAAACTCTTGGAAGACTGTACGAATCATTGGCTGCTGTGCCCGGCCCCTTAATTTGTAATCCACAGAGTTTGACTGGTATGCTGTTGGAAAACTTACACGTTCATACTAAACCTCCAGTTAGCAGTATTCTTGAAATGAAGGTCCATGTGTTCCAGGCATGGCAAGAAATTTCTCAAGATGACATACGGAGGCTGTTTGTTTCCATGGTACTGTATAATGAATACCAACGTATCAGTGTCCACGGAGGTCACATCTCATACTGATACTGATGATGTGTGTTCCGAATTCAAATTGGGAAATCCATTGACATAACCGAATTTGATAAAGGGCGGATCGTTATGGCCTGGCACCTGGAAACTAGCATCTCGGAAACGGCGAAGCTAATAGGCTGTTAGCGTGCTATTGCCGTGAGGGTCTGTGAAAGTGGATGAAGGATGGTGAAACTATGAGCTGGTAACAAAGCCTTAGGCGTCCACACCTCATCTTAAAGAGTGTAGATCGGAATGTTGCCCGTTCTGTAAAGCAGAGTAGTCGCAGTCTGTGGCAGATGTGGCGAGACAGTGAAATGCTGGTCCAGGCACACATATTTCGGACTGCCCTGTTCAGTGCACTCTATTGAGCATGGGGCACCACAGCAAGCGACCCTTACACTGTCTCATATTTACCCAGCGATGTCGTCAGTCACAATTGCGGGCAGAGGATCATCGAGATTGGACCGTGGATCAGCGGAAACGTGTAGCCTCGTCGGATGAATCACATTACACAGGTCGATGTTTTCGTCCGGATACGCTACCTTACAGGAGAACAGCTGCTCGGAACATTCACCTGTTCTTCCATGAGAACTGTGGACGTAATCTAGGCACAGTGACAGCTGTGGTATACGTGGACATTACGCGGACCACCGGGATCCCTTCATGCTCGATGTCTTTTCTGATGATTATGACATCTTCCAGTCAGATAATTGTCTGTGACCAAAACGAGACTCATGTTACAGTGCTTGAGGATCACGATAGTGAACTCGATGTCTTGCCCACCAAATTCGCCAGATGTGAACTCGTTGCAAAACATTTGAGACGCTATCGGAAGCCATCTCCACTCCCACGAACCACAAGCCTGTAATTATAGGAGTTGCGTAGACATCTGTTGTTACATATCTATGGAAAACTACCAAGGACTTTTCAAACACGTGCCACTCAGAATCGCTGCTGCATCGCTTTCCATACTAAGTCCAGTTAAGCATATGGTCAAGTTGTTTTAGCTCATCAGTGTTTTTGTAATTGTTTCAGTTTATTTTGTGTTTACTCACAGGTGACATTGGATCGAGGACAATCCTCGATATGACAAGTGAACTTAGTTAACATTGGAAAGGCATATATCGTACCGTTCATATTTGATGCTGGTTCTCTGAAGCTCTTTCAATGCTAGAACACAGTCGATTGACATATATGGAGGTGTTATAAAACAACATGTTTCTCCTCGATAACTAGACATAAGAAAAAATTAGTACTGTGGCACTACTGAATTTTTCTGTGTGTCACGTATCTTTTTTATTATACAGGCTGCTTATAATTAGACTTCCGCTTTTTAAGGGAGCCCCATGAAAAAAAAGTGACCGTAGGACAATCAAACAATGTGGAAACAATGTTAAGGACATGCGGAAGAGAAATAACGAATAAACTATTGAAAGAAACACGTTTTAATTTCCACATGAGGCTGTAACATTTGTTAATTGTGTACCATGTTTACGTTTCAGGTTGTAAACATTGCTCACTGTGACGACCATATGCAACCAGGACAGCCTGGAACTACACTGAAGATTGTTCGCGTCACTTATAGAACGGTGGACCGTGGGATGTTAAGCTGTCGTGACACAGCTCGTGCCCTGCTTGAATATCGCACATTCCTTCCAGCATTCTCAGCCATGGCAACAGAAACTTCTTAAAAAATTATAATTCAATTGGCCGTCGGCCTGCCCCAGGAGTAATTCTCAAATCAACAGTTAATTTGAACCTCCGAATAATGTGCTTCAACCCTGGTTCGGAAAGAGAACCACTCCGTAATCCTTGAATGCGTCGTAATCCGTCGATACTCACGAAGAGGAGCAACACTACTGCTACTGTTTCGATAAAACAGCTATACGAGTGGAGCCCTTCTCACCGCGTCCAACCTAAATTGACTATCTGCAATGTAATGCACAATGATGCTTCTGCTTCAATCCTATGTCGTTGTACTGGTACCGGCACCTAACGGCAAGTCATTACACAGACACAATCAACAACGTAAGTCCTGCAGTGCACAGTCATCATTTAAATGAAGTTGGGCACTGATACGGTAGATAGTTTTCCATCTACTCTAGCTCCAGTAATGGCAGTTTAATTGTAACCACAATGTATTTCTGATTTACAGAGCCCTGGTAGCCGTGGGTGATGAAGTGCCGCTTCCGGCAGAGGGAACTGCGCTGGCTACCGATCGCATCCAGCTAACAGATGGACAAGGGTTGGTGTGCTGGCTTGCGTGAGGGTGTTGGGGTAAACACATTTCGTCGCAGGGGCTAACGGTGTGGTGACAGGAAGGGCACCTAACCATCCCTTAGAGGAGGTGATGAGTTTGGACAGAGGATCCAGAAAACCAATGAAACGTACATTAATTTTGCTCTTTACCTGTGTACTTGATAATGTGATCAGGGAGTGGGGCCGAGAAATGAAAAGAGTGGATGTAATACGACTGGGGTGCGAGAAAAAAGAAACACGAGTAGATTGTTTCGCATTCCTGATACTGTGATATTGTCGGAAACATTACAAGAGATGGTTAACCAAACCAATCAACTCCGGGGATAAGCGACTAAAGCAGGACTACTGATCTCTGTCAGGAAGACGCACTATATGACAAACATCAAGGCAGCTCCTAGATGGGTGACAGTAGGAGGAGGGAAAATTCGGAAGTGGAGAGATTTAAATACCTGGTGAATGGATAGAAACTGTGTTGACAGAAAAGGAAGCAATGGGAGCACGAATAAACAAACTCAGTTTAGCATAGAAACTAACTATGAATAGTTACAATAAGAAGAATATTTTGATCAATGCAACATTGAAACAATACCAGACAATGACCCGCCCTGAAACTTTATATGCAAATGAAACTCTTAACCTAGTAAGAGCAGGAGCACTAAGATACTAGAATTGGTTAAGCAAAAGCTTCTCATGAGGATATTGTGATCTAGAAGGACAGAAGACGGTGAATTTGTAAGTTGAGTGAACCAAGAACAGTATACAAAGTTAGACATTTCTGAGAATGGACCAGGGGAGGTTAAGACAGCAAATTATGCGGTTTCTGGGGAACAAGATAACCGCAGTACGCTGAAACCACGAGGCAAAGAGAGATCCGGAAGAAATGGAAATACAGGAACCAGTTATATACAACAGGGAGATTTTTAAATAAAAAAATCAAGCTTTCACAGGTTTCAAAGACAGGACAAGATGTAGAAAAATCATAATGGACAGAAGAACCAAGAAGATTGCAAAGTATGAGAGTGAAAGAATAGAAAAAGAGAAAGACCAGAAGAAACGAAGCTGATGCGAGTGAACATGATCGTCAGATGGCCAAACCGAAAAGAAGAAGAAGAATATGAGGGAAGTCTGGTTACTTCGAAGCAGATGTATATATGAGTGTATGTAGATGCATCGAATGCAAAATCGAGACTACAGAAAAGGTATACAGCCGCGAAGATTTTGCTTGGTGATTTTGCACAGACCGTAAAATGTGCTCAGAGCCATTTGAAAAAAATTTTTCGTTCTCTTTGCCACAGGAGCCTACATTCACCACAACAAACCTATCATTTTCATCAGCGACGGCTGATAATCCAATAGAAAAGAAGGATTTGTAGCAATAATACGTGGAACCAGATTTACTGTTTTTTAATGCGAATGTGTTTCTTATCAGTACTTCGAAGACAGTTGCGGAATTGTCATCTGTTCAAAAGTATTGTGCTTTTTGTTTGTGTCATTTGCTCTCATAACAATGTTGTTGACATGGCTTTACACACCTCTACAACGACTGTGGAAAAAGTCATTTTTGAAATTCTGAAAGAAAAAGAGCGTTGGCGGAACTGTATTGGTTGTATCCAACTGCAGAACAGATTTTGTTGCGTCGACGATATAGTCAAACGTTTTAGGTAACATTCGAGCATACTGCTTGAATAGAATTTCAATTCTTCGTTCAAATGATGAAATTCTCCACAAATATACCTTTCAAAATATACAATATTAGTTTCACTGCTTTGTCGTAGACAATATTTCTTCAGTATTTGATTTTTAAGATACGAGCTTTCAATTAAAAATGTCTTTTGTCTGTCGATGATGAATGTATTGTGCTGACTGGGCGGGCGTGCTGACGGCGGAATAACGCATCTATTTCCACCAACTGTTCATGACTGAGCAGCCCAGGTAGCGAGCTCGGCGGCAGCACCCTCAAATAAAATACTTCAGCCTCTATTTTCTCCATACAATAGGCAGATATGGCTTTCGTTTCAGTTTTAAAAACAGTTTCGCTATGTTAGCTGCGTTTAATAGGCAACAATGTATCATTTAAAATAAACCGAACGTAAAGTAGCCAGCAGCCATATTTTCCACTGTAAACTCTTGACATATTATGCGATAGCAGACTCAGAAGTTAAGTATGACAATAATTACGACAAATATCGGAGAAAGAGACACTTCATCGTCAAGCTGTGCCAAGCTGTGATGTGAAATTATTAAATACGAAAAATATCAATTTTGTGTGCCAAATAGTTTTCTCAGAATCGAATGTGAAGTATTATGTAGCGAAGAAAACGCGCAAAACAGAAATAAGTAGTATTTAATTCTTTAAAGGAAAAAGAGAGGCTCTACTGATAACTTACTCCAAGACATGATGCACCTTTGCTTAACTAACATACAGAATTTTTTACAGCAAGAAAATCGGAAAACTCGTTGTACCCAGCCATCTCTCATTTTACCTTTTGTTCACCAGATTATTGGACAATTTAACGTTCGTTTAATTTTCTATCTCATTCGATACACCAGCTACAATGACCACAGGATGAATTTACTAGCTACTTAGATTAAAGACTCCTAACTTTTTTTCTCACTATCGAAATTACTTCCGTCATTACCTTTATACTGTTCACAGTTTAACTCTGCTTTAGGGAGACAAATACGGGATGTGGTTGTGCACGTAGGCGTCATGGGAAGTCCTTGAGTGCCCACTGCTATGCTGATGACGTAAGCTACCCTTTGTGGTGGTCAACACTAATCCCCTCACAATGCTCAGCTGGCTGGAAGGCCAACAGAGTCCCATATTGCCTGTGATTAACACAGCTCTATGGCAGGACGCTCCGTTTGACAGGAACTGTTTCCGCTGGCCTGATAAGCGGATTCTGTAAGATGCGAACATATTTCAAAACATTCTTGGGAATCACAGCCCAAATTTTCCGTTTACTTGTTACTCGCACTTCTCGGCGAGCGCGGGACATTCCGTAGCATGTCAAAACTAAGTTTCAGGGTTCCTTCCGCAAGCGCTAGCCTGTGGATTGGTCAGCCTAAATTTTGCAAACTTGGTGGGAACATAAATTACTATTATAATTCTGTCATTGGAGGGGCCTTCGTGCCACGCCCCATGATTGGCTATAGCGGCAAGGAGAGAGCGCTTCAGCAAGTTCAGGGTGAGGTTGCGGGGTTGAAGGAGGGGAGTTAAGGGAAATTCGAAAGGACTCTCTTGGTTCAGATTTCGTTCAGTTCACACACTGGTATTTTACGCTTGCTCTGTTTCTGACGCCGCACTTGGCGCTGAGTTCGGAGTTCTGCGACTCGCCGAATTTCACTGATGGGTTGTGGAGGCATGGTGTTTATCAGTCTGTCACTATCATTGTGCGAGTGCTTGGTAAGACTGCAGCACGAACGTAGCAATACCGGGGAACGTTCTCATATTTCAGTTCTGTCGTGAAGACAAATTTCGCGTTGTCGTGTCATCTCAGATGTGCGATAGCTAGGGGGATCACTCACATAACCTCCCACATTTTCTTTCACTGAGTAGTTATTTAGGTGGTCATTCGCCTTGTCACGTAATCTAAATGCAACTCGCGATCATTTAATCACGTTTCACAACAACCATTCGGTCTGTCGAATGTACCTCATTTCGGTTTGTCTTTGATTTTCTCCCGAGTTTCTTTTCTATTTTACTCTGTTTCTCGTTTTGTTTTATACAGTTGTAATTATTGAGTTTTGTAAATTCAGGTGGAATTTTATGTTCTGTCAATCACCTTCAATGAAATGACGCAATTTTTCAGCGATATATCGCTGGGGGCGACCCAAATGTTACTTTTTTTATCCTTTTTATTTTTTATTCTTTTTGTTACGCTGTTTTAAAATCGATCCACTGTCAGTTGTGTTTTCAAAAACCGTTTATCTTGAGTTAGTGTAAATAAACTACATTTTTACCATATCAACCCACATAGTTTAATAACTAAGTTTCACCTTCGGAAATATTAGCAACCTGTTATCCCAGCCACAAGCTGGTGTGTTGTGACCACAGTAAATGTAGTATGGGTATTATCCAACACGCAAACACTGTACAATAGCACAGTAATCATCAGCTTCGAGGGGATGTCCTGTTGCACTAGATATGGGGTGGCAGGGATTAGCACAAGTTGCTTTGTCCGTCCGCAAGATACTTCGTAGAGAAGCTGACGTGTGATGGATTTCAGCCAGCATTGGGCACTGTTTCCCCATTTATTTGCACATTCACGTCCCGGCTTAATATACTGCTATCAGCTGCCGCAAGGCTGGGCTGCGCACGTACGACAGTGTAACTACATCGCACCGCTTCGCGTTGGACTGTGCGCCTATTCGCGCGTTCCAGCCCCGCAGCGCGCCACGTTCGCATCAGACGGCTCACATAGGACAAGGTGTTACGTTACACACCGCCATGTTACACGCAACATTTCGGAGCCCTCTAGCGGCAAAGAGATGCAGCTTTTGTCATCGATGTGGGAAAAACTGAGAGAGTAACATGCATGACATGTAATACCTCAAGCGGTACTGAAAACAGAATAAAAATTCGGATGTACTACTTTTGAACACGTTCTCGTATTTCACCTGTATTCCTTGCGAATTTCGCCCTGCAGTTTCGTTTTCACGTGGATCGATGTTTACGACGTCATATCTCCTGAATTAAGTGTCGTTCAATGATATCATTTTGCAGGTACATTCAAAGGTATATGTGGATACTGTCTGCGAAATTTGTCCCGAATAGAGGTAGCAGTAAAGAAGAAATCAATTAATAGACCGTGCCTGATGCGGTAGTTTTACTGCGTGAAAGAAGAAAATGTAATAAGTGATAAACTTTCTTTCATTCGTTATTTTTTGGAGGTGTTAGCGAGAAAGAGTCCCATGAAGGTTGGAAAACATCTCTCAAGTTGATTGCAAGCAACTGCTCTCATTCTCTGCCTATTTGCTCGTCTTGAGCTACGCTTATTTGTCACCCCCACATTTTTCAGAAAAAGCCGGCGCCATCCCTATCTAATAGCAACAAGGAGTCCGCCGAGCTTCACGCACCCATCATATGGAAGGATCACCATCAATAGTCTCACATGCTTTCAGTCATAGAAGCACCCTGAAGAGGTTAGGAGTTTTACCCAGGATATTGGTGCACTTGCTGACTAAAAACTGTATGTCATCACCTCTCCTCCCCCTGCCGGCCATATACCAGCAATGAAAAGGAATCGAACAGTGTACTCCCGGTCAATAGCCACTGCAAAGCTGCGCGTTAGCGATATTGGCAACGGAGATAGGTATAGTCCCGTAAGAGTTCAAGCGATTGTTGGGATGGTTCATTCAACAAAACCAAGTGAGGTAGATACACGGTAAGATTCTAGATTCGCCTTCGGGAGGATGGAAATTCAAATCTCTATCCGGCCATGCAGATTTAGGTTGTCAGTGGATTTATTACATGAATTGACGTTAATACTGGGGATGACTCCTTCTTTCCCCAACCCAAGGTAACTCCTCGACTCTAATGACTGCCTCGTCGACAGTAACGTCAAAGCAGAGTTTAAACACGTTTTTCCGAAACTCCTTCAACAAAGAAGACGACGTAAATATTCCCCAATTCTAATCAAGAACAACTGCCAAGATGAGAAACATAGAAGTAGATATCCTCGGTGTAGCAAAGCAGCTTAAATCACTTAATAAAGGCAAGGCTTTCGGTATGATGGTATACCACTGAAAGACCTGAGTCGAAACAAGGCCTCCGGAGTAGACAACACTCCATTGGGACTACTGACGGCCTTGGGAGAGCCAGTCCTGGCAAAACTCTACCATCTGGTGAGCAAGATGTATGAGACAGGCGAAATACCCTCAGACTTCAAGAAGAATATAATAATTCCAATCCCAAAGAAAGCAGGTGTTGACATATGTGAAAATTACCGAGCTATCAGTTTAATAAGTCACAGCTGCAAAATACTAACGCGAATTCTTTACAGACGAATGGGAAAACAAGTAGAAGCCGACATTGGGGAAGATCAGTTTGGATTCCGTAGAAATGTTGGAACACGTGAGGCAATACTGATCCTACGACTTATCTTAGAAACTAGATTAAGGAAGGGCAAACCTACGTTTCTAGCATTTATAGACTTAGAGAAAGCTTTTGACAGTGTTGACTGGAATACTCTCTTTCAAATTCTGAAGGTGGCAGAGGTAAAATACAGGGAGCGAAAGGCTATTTACAATTTGTACAGAAACCAAATGGCAGTTATAAGAGTCGAGGGACACGACAGGGAAGCAGTGGTTGGGAAGGGAGTGAGACAGGGTTGTAGTCTCTCCCCGATGTTATTCAATCTATATATTGAGCAAGCAGTGCACGAAACAAAAGAAAAATTCGGAGTAGGTATTAAAATCCATGGAGAAGAAATAAAAACTTTGAGGTTCGCCGATTACATCGTAATTGGTCAGAGACAGCAAAGGACTTGGAAGAGCAGTTGAATGGAATGGATAGTGTCTTGAAAGGAGGATATAAGATGAACATCAACAAAAGCAAAACGAGGATAATGGAATGTAGTCGAATTAAGTCGGGTGATGCCGAGGGAATTAGATTAGGAAATGAGACACTTAAAGTAGTAAAGGAGTTTTGCTATTTGGGGAGCAAAATAACTGATGATGGTCGAAGTAGAGAGGATATAAAATGTAGACTGGCAATGGCAAGGAAAGCGTTTCTGAAGAAGAGAAATTTGTTAACATCGAGTATAGATTTAAGTGTCAGGAAGTCATTTCTGAAAGTATTTGTATGGAGTGTAGCCATGTATGGAAGTGAAACATGGACGATAAATAGTTTGGACAAGAAGAGAATAGAAGCTTTTGAAATGTGATGCTACAGAAGAATGCTGAAGATTAGGTGGGTAGATCACATAACTAATGAGGAAATATTGAATAGGATTGGGGAGAAGAGAAGTATGTGGCACAACTTGACCAGAAGAAGGGATCGGTTGGTAGGACATGTTCTGAGGCATCAAGGGATCACCAGTTGAGTATTGGAGGGCAGCATGAGGGTAAAAATCGTAGTGGGAGACCAAAAGATGACTACACTAAGCAGATTCAGAAGGATGTAGGTTGAAGTAGGTACTGGGAGATGAAGAAGCTTGCACAGGATACAGTAGCATGGAGAGCTGCATCAAACCAGTCTCAGGACTGAAGACCACAACGACAACAACGGTATACCAGTCAGGTTCCTTTCTGAATATGCAGATGCAATAGCTCCACATTTAGCAACTATATACAGCCGCTCGCTCACAGAAAGATCCGTACGTAAAGACTGGAAAGCTTCTGAAGTCACACCAATACCCAAAAAGGGAAGTAGGAGTAATCCGCTGAATTACAGGCCCATATCACTAAAGTCGATTTGCAGTAGGCTTTTGGAATATATACTGTATTCGAACATTATGAACTACCTCGAAGAAAACGATTTATTGACACATAGTCAGCCCGGGGAACACAAGTGGCTCTTTACAGTCATGAAGTAATGAGTGCTATCGACAGGTGATGTGAAACTGACTCCATATTTTTAGATTTTCAGAAGGCTTTCACACCGTTCCTCACGAGTGTTTTCTAACCAAACTGTGTGCCTAAGGAATATCGCCTCAGTTGTGCGACTGGATTTGTGACTTCCTGTCAGAAACGTCACAGTTCGTAATAACAGACCCGAAATTCATCGAGTAAAACAGAAGTAATATCCGGCGTTCCCCAAGGATGTGTTATAGGTCCTCTATTGTTTATTTGCAGATGATGCCGTCATTTACCGTCTTGTAAAGTCATCAGATGACCAAAGATAAGATATCTGTGTGGTGCGAAAAGTGGCATTTGACCCTGAATAAAGAAAAGTGTGAAGTTATTCACATGAGTACTAAAAGAAATCTGCTAAATTTCTATTACGCGATAAGTCACACAAATCTGAAGGCTGTAAATTCAACTAAATACTTAAGTATTACAGTCACAAATATCCTAAGTTGGACGGATCACATAGATAATGTTACGGGTAGAGCAAACCAAAGACAGTGATTCATTGGCAGAACCCTTAGAAAATGCAACAGATCTACTAAAGAGACTGCTTATACTACACTTGTCCTCCCTATTCTGGAGTATTGCTGTGCGGTGTGGGATCAGTATCAGATAGGACTGATGGATCATATAGAAAAAGTTCAAAGAAGGGCTGCTCGTTTCGATGATACATGAATTGGAGTGGCAATCATTAAAACAAAGGCGTTTTTCGTTGCGACGGGATCTTGTGAAATTTCAATCACCGGTTTTCTCCTCTGATTGCGAAAACATTCGGTTAACACCCAGCTACATAGGGAGAAATGATCATCACGATAAAATGAGAGAAATCAGGGCTCGCACAGAAAAATTCAAGTGCTCGTTTTTGCCGTGCGCCGTTCGGTAGTGAGGAGGCTAGAATGTGGTTCATTGAACCGTCATCCAAGCACTTAATTATAAATAGCAGAGTATGACGTAGATGTAGATGTAGAAATAATCTTCCTTCTTTCCTTCCTTCCCACTCAGCAAGACCAGAGAACATTTCTTTCCCCATGTTTGTCCACTCATATGTTTTCACCGCCGCTTAAACTATTGGCGGTACTCCGAATTTTGACCGTCCTTTTTACGACTGTTATTATCACTTCATCCGTGTCAACACTTCAAAGGCACTAAACGCGTTTACCTTGGAAGTATAACAGATTACCTCCTATCGTCAACATTGGTTCGAATTTTTCGCTGCTGATTGCTTCTATTAGTACATCAGCAATTTACTAGAAGTCATTGAAGTATTTTCTGTTCTGCAACCACCCAGTTTTATGTTTAGCGTCCTGTCAATAACTCACTTCCGATGAGGACTAGAACCTTTCCTTGTAATGGGCCATTTTCGATTTCCTTCCACAACTTCGTGCAACTGAGCTAGAGCTCCGTGTTTAATGGCGTAGATACATGGTCCAGTCATGTTAATGTGAGCACCGCCTATGTTCGATGTCAACGTGCGAAAGCCGCTTATAGACAGCAGGTGGCAACACTAGCCGTAGAAATTATATAAAGCTTGTCTGGAGGGCGCGGAAAGCAGTGCAGTCATCATAATACGGAAACGGAGAGATTTATCTGACGTCCAAAAGGGCGTGATCATTGGCTTTCGGGCTAAGTTTGTAAACGGTTCGTGTGCCGTCGTGGTGAAAGTACCGGGTGATAAAAAAGTCAGTATAAATTTGAAAACTGAATAAATCACGGAATAATGTAGATAGAGAGGTACAAATTGACACACATGCTTGGAATGACATGGGGTTTTATTTGAACCAAAAACAATACAAAAGTTCAAAAAATGTCCGACAGATGGCGCTTCTTTTGATCAGAATAGCAATAATTAGCATAACAAAGTAAGACAAAGCTAAGATAATGTTCTTTACAGGAGATGCTCAATATGTCCACCATCATTCCTCAACAATAGCTGTAGTCGAGGAATAATGTTGTGAACAGCACTGTAAAGCATGTCCGGAGTTGTGGTGAGGCATTGGCGTCGGATGTTGTCTTTCAGCATCCCTAGAGATGTCGGTCGATCACGATATACTTGCGACTTCAGATAACACCAACGCCAATAATCGCACGGACTGAGGTCTGGGAACCTGGGAGGCCAAGCATGACGAAATTGGTGGCTGAACGCACGACCATCACCAAACGACGCGCGCAAGAGACCTTTCACGCGTCTAGCAATATGGGGTGGAGCGCCATCCTGCATAAACATCTTACGTTCCAGCAGATGTTTATCAGCCAGGCTGGGGATGATGCCATTCTGTAACATATCAGCGTACCTCTCATCCGTCACTTTAGCAGTTAAAAAACCAGAATCACCTATTTCCTCGAAGAAAAAAGGCCCGATAACGGTAGATGTGGTAAATCCAACCCATACCGTGACTTTCTCGTCGTGCAATGGAGTTTCCACGACAGTTCTAGGATTTTCGGTAGCCCAAATTCTGCAGTTGTGAGTGTTGACAGACCCTCTGAGCATGAAATGAGCTTCGTCGGTCCACAACACGTTACTCAACCAATAGTCATCTTCCGCCATCTTTTGAAACGCCCACGCCGAAAATGCCCTCCGCTTCACTAAATCGCCTGGTAACAGTTCATGATGCCGATGGATTTTGTACGGATAGCATCGGAGGGTACGCCTCGGAGCCAACCAAACAGTAGTGTATGGAATGCCGGTGCGACGTGCGACTGCACGAGCGCTGACTTCCCTGTGCATAGATGAACCAGCCACAGTCTCCATTTCTTCCTGAACTGTCTCAGCAGCATTATACCTTGTGCTCGGTCGGCACTACGGGGTCTATCGTCTAAACAACCAGTGACTTCGAACTTCGAAATCATTCTCGCCACAGCTGCATTTGTCAACGGACCTTTACCCGTTCGAATCCCCTTCCTATGGCGATAGGATCGTAACGCTGAACTAGCACGTTTCCCATTCTGATAATACAGCTTCACCAAAAACGCCTTTTCAGGTAACGTCAACATGCTGCGACTGCTGGCGCATCTGATTCTCTCTCTCTCATTACAGCTCCTTTTATACACGATTGTCATGCGCAGTCATTGACGTTTTGCTGTCCAGCGCCATCTGTCAGACATTTTGTGAACTTTTTTTTGTTCTAATAAAACCCCATGTCATTCCAAGCATTTCTGTCAATTTTTACCTCTCTATCTACATTATTCCGTGGTTTATTAAGTTTTCAAATTTATACTGACTTTTTGATCACCCGGTATACCGTACATAGCAAAATGGCGCATCTAAAACCGGCACCGAGGCTACTGTGGAGCACGTCGGATCATAATAGATGACAGGGATGAACGACGTGCAACTGTTGAGCAACTGACCGCCCAGATGAATCAAGGGGCTACCAACAGTGTCTCCTCGACGGTCGTTCAGCGGACGTTGCTGCGTATATGGGCCTACGCACCAGGCGCCTCGTTGATGCATACATGCTGAGAGCTGCTAATCGGCGACGAAGGCTGGAATTTGCACGCCATTACTGCAACTGAGTGGCGAGGTGGCGTTTTCAGATGAATCACTTTTTATGCTCCAACGACGTGAAACGCCTGCAAGCGAACACCCCGCAATAATGGTCGGAAGGGTGCAAATTGGAGGAGGGGGCCTTTCGTAAGATTTAGTAGGTGATCTCGTCATTCTGCTAGGGACAGTGAATCAACACATGCATGCATCTATCCTTGGGGACCATTTGCATTTCCACACCTGATGGCATCTACCTCCATGACAAAGTAGTGTACCTGCGTGGTTTGAACAGCAACAGGATGAGTTTACTGTACTCCCCTGGCCACCAAAATCCAAGTACTGAGACGCAATCGAGAATCTGTGGGACCACCTGGATCGGACTGTTCGCGCCATTGATCCTCAACAGAAAAACCTAGTATAGCTGTCCACGGCACTGGAGCCGTCATGGCTCCACATCCTTGTCGCTGCCTTCCAGAACCTTACCGTCTATCTTCCTGCGCGTCTCGCAGTGGTCCGTTGGGGTTGGGTTGTTTTGGGGAAGGAGACCAGACAGCGAGGTCATCGGTCTCATCGGATTAGGGAAGGATGGGGAAGGAAGTCGGCCGTGCCCTTTCAAAGGAACCATCCCGGCATTTGCCTGGAGCGATTTAGGGAAATTACGGAAAACCTAAATCACGATGGCCGGACGCGGGATTGAACCGTCGTCCTCCCGAATGCGAGTCCAGTGTCTAACCACTGCGCCACCTCGCTCGGTCGCAGTGGTCCGCACTGCTAAAGTTCGTTACTCAGGCTTTTGACGGGTGGTCATATTAATGTGACTGAACAATGTATACACAGAGCGTTAAAATATGAACTTTCATTCTTCTTTCGTTTCGACCATTCTCAGTTGATGCTGTTGAGAAATTCAGTTTGAGATACTCGCTGTGCTAAAGAGGCAACGTTCTAGTCGCTTCGGAGAAAGGGATAGTCTGGCATGGCACTGACAATGATGTGATCAGACCTCGTATTAGCGAACTGAGCAACGTTCGTTCACAATATGACCAAGACACGATTCTCGTGACAGAATCATTACGCAAGTCATCGGAGAATGAATGTATTGCAAGTGTCCGACTTACCAAAGGCTATAACGTCAAGGGTCTATTGTGAGTGCATAGTTTGGGGCCAAGCTGCTGCTGTCACAGTCGATTTCCGTAGATACTATGAATGGATCACATGGGAAGTCTTCGGAGCGAACAGCAGACGGGACACTTATAGGTAGATTAGGTACCTATGCTAATGTGAACCATGACGATAGCAACAACAACAGTAGCTTATGAGGAGCCATGCCATCGGGCAGCGCAAATAAAGATGTCATATAATTCCGTTTACTAAAAGACACCGCAGAGAATAGCCGTTGCACGCACAACACATTAAAAAAAAATAAAGGTAGGCCGTCTAGGCCGACGAGTCGTCGTAATCTTCAGTGAGGATCGATGACAGGGAAATAGTACGTTTACATACGACCAGAGGGATAAGTACCCATGTTACAGCAGAGAACAATTTCGGAGAATCATGAATCTACTTACAGGACATATTCATGTGGTACATAGGTCACTACCGGAAACGGGACGGCAGGACATCTCCACTCATTAGTTCGTCATCAATATCCAACTGTACACTTCACGTTCAGTAAGATATTGTAACACACAGTTCGAATTGTGTTCGATGGCTAGATTATCAGTACAGGAGTACAGCAGTAGTTAAATCTTAAGAGCAGTAATCTAGCCTCGCTCCTACTGAGTAACTAACCTGAGCAATCTCAATCGCTTTCTGCCGGTTTTAGGCAAGTGGTGTTTCTTGGAATCCGCAAGACGAGTCAATAAGGACACCGAACCCTACAAGCTACTGGGAAAATGACTCTAATTCAGTGTATTATTACTATTCGCAGCATATTTCGAGCTGTGTAATGTGTACAGCAGTAAAAATGCAGCCACTAACATATTCTAAGTTCCCTGATTCAAAACCGCTTTTTAGACTGTGTAGACAGACATATACTAGATTTTTAAACTTTTTTGACACTCTCCTTCAAGTGAGTTTTTCTGACAGATGATTCTGATTAAAAAACTGTTTTAGTACTCTATTAGTGACAACACATAATAAACTCTGGAGGTGGTAGTTAATTGGTCTATCACTTACATATTACATATACATTTAAAAGAGGCCACCAGCTGTTTTGAAACTTCTCCCTGGTCCATATATAAACGTAGTGGCTTCTATATGAATTTAAAACCTTATTTCCGATCTCGTATATGTCCCAGTTTGATTTTACATGGGACTTTCTGAAACAAAACATTGAAAATGAAATTTTATAATTCGATGCAAATTCACACAAAGTGTGTCTCAGAATGTAGTCTTCAAACTTGTACCATCCAAAAGAATTTGACGTTAATAATTAAAATAGTCATCGCAGAAGACATACAAAAGAGACAGTATTTTGATATTTGAGTTGTACACTGCACTCCACTGAATACACCCATGTCATTGTTTCCTTTATTTTACCGTAGACTTACAAAATAAAGAAGCAGTGACATCACCAGAATTCATCTACTGGCAATAACGCTTGAGGGATTAGCGACAAGCTGAGCACATGTTTCATAATCATAGATCGCTCCTCGTATTGCCTTCGAGGCAGCTGTCGCCCAGCAGAAGGAACCCTACCCGTGAGCGGTGTTTACGTTTATCTACAGACCCTCGGATCTGAGACACATTTGAAATGTTGGAGCTTGATACGGATAATCGATAAAAAGTTACAGAATGCCCCGGGATTCTCAGGAATAAATGAACACAGTCACTACATCTGACGTCGGTTACCACGAGAGCCCAGGCTTTAATTTCACACAAACGTGGAGGAGAAAATAGCTGCTGAGTATGAGGGTGAAATCCCGAATTTCATCGTCGGATGGAGTTGAAGGTGAACACCGAGCAACAGTGAGCACTAATTAAATATTGGTTCCTCCTCTCTGGCCACGCAGGCATCCGGTGGACTTCAAAGAACGTTCCCGCCTTCCTCAATCTGAAGGTAGCTTTTGTTGGCCGCTATCAAGCACGTGTATGGCAATAGCAACGAAAAATTTTAATAAACAGTCCATCTGTAAACGGCACTTGGTCGTTTTGGTCCTGAATTCCCCTTTATTGAAAGCAGAAAAGTTGTGTTTTTTTATCCGTTATGAGCGAACTATTTATTCTTCACATATTACACCATTACTTTCTAGCAGCAGGAAGGGCATCCTGCCACACCTTAAGTCATCAATGCCAAATCCGTTAAATAAAACTGCTGCTCCCCGCCAATGTGGGACAAAGGCACATGAAAAAGAAGAGGTAAAATAATCCACAACATATATACTGTATAGCATTTATACATTCAGTGGCCATTTCTGCAGTCAGTATGTTCACTGCCCGTCAAAAACATGAAGCAAACAGAAGATATGATTGGATGTCAGTGTAAATTCGTACATGTACACGCCTTCGGCGGCGATGTAAATGATTAACAGATGTAAATGATTAACAGTTGTAGTTTTCTGTGATAGGTAGAATAGCATCAGAGTGCATTGGTTTTATCCATGTTTAGTGTTGTTACCAGGCCTACTCGTTTGAGGCAATGTTGTCGGCATCCTACACAGTTTGAAAGGGGCCTCGAGGTGAATCTTCATTTGTTCGGCTGCTCGAATCGAACAATTTCTTGATTTGTAGAGCACTCAGATGACAGCGGCCCGATGTTGGACTCCATGTGACGTGAGGGTAGGCATACTCGCCATCAGTGTTCCTACCGACAGCATCTGACCACCACAAGGAAGGATCGCCGTATGCTGCACCAAGCACATCCTAACACTTACACATCCGATAACAAGTAATGAACTACTTAGTTATTTATTTACTGTTTTCTTTTAGTCTGTTTTCCAGATACAAGACCACACCATATGTGTAATTTGAGTTAGCATATATCAGTTCAACACATAATACTATAACGTAAGTTCAAATGAGTTAGTGTAACTAAGTATTATGATGGTTAAGATAAAAAAATACATGAAATATCTACCGTAAGGTGGGGTATATCGGAGGAATTTTCGTATTCATTAAGGTAACTTCGTAAGGAACACTACATTCTCGCCACTAAAAGTGTGAGATATTTTGGATGACATTGGAGAATAACACGATCACGAACATCAGTCAAAATATTTTTAATTAGTCAGAATCTAACAAATAAAACTGTCCAATGTTACCCCTTTGATGGCGTAATTTCAGACATTCATTGAATTTCCACGAAAAGGTCCATATTACCATCTAATGAGGTAATTCCGGACAGTGACTATCTTTTCAAAAAATACACATACTTTAAAAACATGTTTTACTTGTTTAGAAAACATTTTGTACAAAATATTCTACATATTCAGTAAACATTTGACGCACATTTAGAAAACTTTCAGTGACATATTTACAAAATATTTAATTAATAAAGACAATCTACTCATACAATTAATCACTAATAATCTACAATATTTCTAAGTGAAAGAAAACTTCGCTTTCCTTTACTCGGAGTCAGCAACACTCTTACAGTTTGGGATTTGTCTGCAGTATCATCGTCTGGAATGGCCGGAAAAATAAACACAGATTTGCTGTCTTGATATGGACGCAGAAATCCAATTCTTTTGCGCCCACTTCTGTTGCGATTCCGACAAACTGTCTATTTCGCTGTTTTCCCCCAATCATGTGTGGAAATTCACAAGAACAAAAGCCTCCACTTCGAGAATTGCGTCCTCTGCATTGCTGCTTTCGTCACCAGTGGGTATTGCATCATTATTCACAAGCAATTCAGACACTGAGTCAGCATTATCTCTCTTTCTCATATCGATGCCTAAAATGGTTTTTCCTGGTGCAATACCTAATTTTCGCTTTCGTTGGACATTTATGTTATATTTCATTCCATAGCGAATATTCTGAAGCATATCTTCAAATGTCTACGACTAGTATTTTAAAGAACTGTTTTGAGAAATACACTATGTGATCAATAGTATCCGGACACCTGTCTGAAAATGACTTACAAGTTCGTGGCCTCCTCTATCGTTAATGCGGGAATTCAATATGGTAATGGCACAATCTTAGCCTTGATGACAGTTTCCTCTCTCGCAGACATACGTTCAATAAGGTGTTGGAAGGTTTTTTGGGGAATGGCAGCCCATTCTTCACAGAGTGCTGCACTGAGGAGAAGTATCGATGTCGGTCGGTGAGGCCTGGCACGAAGTCCTAAAGGCGTTCTATAGGATTCAGGTCAGGAGTCTGAGCATGCCAGTCCATTACAGGGATGTGATTGTCGTGTAACCACTCCGCCAAAGGCCGTGCATTATGAACAGTTGCTCGATAGTGTTGAAAGATGCAATCGCCATTCTCGGATTGCTCTTCAACAGTGGGAAGCCAGAATATGCTTAAAACATCAGTGTAGGCCTGTGCTGCTACAGTGCCACAACAATAAGGGGTGCAAGCCCCTTCCAATGAAAAACACGACCACACCATAACACCACCGCCTCCGAAGTTTACTGTTAGCACTACACACGCTGGCAGATGACGTTCACCAGGCATTCGCCATATTCACACCCTGTCATCGGATTGCCACACTGTGTACCGTGATTCGTCACTCCACACAACGTTTTTCTACTGTTCAATCGTTCAATGTTTACTCTCCTTACACCAAGCGTGGCATCGTTAGGCATTTACCGGTGTCATGTATGGCTTATGAGCAGCTGATCGACCATAAAACCCAAGTTTTCTCACCTCCTGCCTAACTTTCATAGTACTTGCAGTGGATCCTGACGCAGTTTGGAATTCCTGTGTGGTGGTCTGGATAGATGTCTGCCTCTTACACATTACGATCCTCTTCAAATATCGACAGTCTCTGTCAGTCAACAGAGGAGGTCGGCCTGTGCTCTTTTGTGCTGTATGTGTCCCTTCACGTTTCCACTTTACTGCCACATCGGAAACAGTGGACCTAGGGATGTTTAGAAGTGTGGAAGTCTCGCGTTCAGACGTATGACACAAGTGACACCCAATCCCCTGACCCCGTTCGAAGTCTGTGAGTTCTGCAGAATGCCCCATTCTGCTCTATCACGATATCTAATGATTACTGAGGTTGCTGATATGGAGTACCTGGCAGTATGTGGCAGCATAATGCAACTAATATGAAAAACGTGTTTTTGGGGGTGTCCGGTTACTTTTGATCACATAGTGTATCTCAATCAGGCAATTTTTGTGAGGAATCTTTCAGGGTCAATTGGAATTAATCCCACTGCACGGAATGCACTTCTTATATTGCCTTCTTCAGTTGCTGACACTTTTTTTTAAGCGTTTCCTTCAAAGGTGAGGGGAAAGCATCTTCCGATATTGGCCCACGGGAGCTTTTCTTCCAATGCGTAAGCACTGCCCGCCAAGCAGCTTTTAAATGTCTGAAGAAAGCTGCGTCTAATGGCTGTAAAATATGAGTACTGTTTGGTGGCAACAAAATAAGAGATTTTATTCTTCTCACATTCATCAATTACTCCAGCGAAATGTGTTTTGAAAGGTTGTCTCCTATCATAAATTTCTCCCCCTCCATTAACTTTAGTTAAGGCAGCGCAATAGAATTACACCAGTCTTCAAATGTAGACAGATGAAAGCATCCATTTTGTTGTGGTTATAGCGGGTTCCTTTGGGACCTCCTTCTTGCCAGGTGTCCCATAAATTCTCCAATTTGTGCACCATACAAGGAGGTAATAGATTTCCGTCCACAGTGGCAGACATCAATATTTAAATATTACTCTTAGAAGAATCTAAGATCCTTTCAAGGTATTTTGTTCCTCTTCTGATAATCACGTGCTTCCTCCCAGTGTCGTCACACAGATTGGTCTCGTCATAATTGATTGAATTTTTGGGATTGGTCTTTCCATTTTTTCACCAACATTTTGGAAATATGATTTTACTGTCTCATAACTAACTCGAGCACCTTTTAATCTTGTCAGATAGCCGGACGCTTAATGTGACAGAATGACGCTTTAAGAACGAACGCGACCACCCAAGGAAAGTGTTTTTCCCTTCGTCCATATTTATCAAGGTGTTCTTCCACTAAGTACCTAACACCACCAGAGGTAAAAGGAAAAATCCAATGTGCAGCCATTACAATACCACGGACAAGAGTCTTCCCTTCAATGGCACTAGAGACAGAAGGCCTACCAATTACTAAAGAGCTTATATTATTAACTTTATTCTCCAACGTTGAACGTGGTACATTAAATTAGCTTGACGCCTTTCGGTACGATAGTTTTCCTGATCTTACTGCGGCAACCACATTTCAAGATTTTCAGGATCATAACTGCACCTCGGAAGAGCACCAGGCCTCCTTTTGTAAGTACGCGGCATTGTCCGATATTACCCCAACCTGTGTACTTACCTGTAAATAGTTCACTAGACATTAGCGAAAGTGAGATGTGAAGACAAAGTGTATTCACATTGCCTTCTTAATATTTAAGTAAGTAAACTGTAATCAAATTAAGCTTACCAGTTTTTTCTCTTCTTGTACAGTCACGAAAGTGTTCGCATAAAGACTACGATCAACAATTGTACACTGCACTGTAATCCGCTACACACCACTGTTTCAACTTCCAGCTGCAACGATGTGAATTCGTATATTCTTGACAATACGTAAGGTATAAACAGCAAAACGCGAGTGAAATAAAAGCTTGCATTCAGTGATACCAACGTAAGAACAGAAATACGCTGTTCCCGTCCGAAATTACGGCTGTGTCCGATATTTCCCCATCTTACGGTACTTTAAATGATATCAATAATTTTAAAAATCTACGTACTACCAATTGGCCATCTGGTGCACAAATTTAGTCATCTGGAATCCAAAGACGCTTGCTATTGGTCTACTATTATTGGTACTACAATGCTACATTGCAGATTTAGTAATTTATAAGCGTGGACTACACTATGCTACCCAGCATTACACTACATTACAATTCTGTACTTGGTATAAGAACGAAAGTAGATTTCTTCATTTATCTCTATAGTTAGCTTCTGGGGCGCAGGCTATCAAGACACCCTTCCTGGTCATCTATATCTACATCTACATCTACGTGATTACTCTGCTATTCACAATAAAGTGCCTGGCTGAGGGTCTAATGAATCACTTTCAAGCAGTCTCACTACCGTTCCACTCTCGAACAGCACGCGGGAAGAACGAGTACTTAATTTTTTTTTTGTGCGAGCCCTGATTTCTTCTTATTTTATCGTGATTATCATTTCTCCCAATGTACGTGAGTGCCAACAGAGTGTTTTCGCAATCGGAGGAGAAAACTAACAATTGAAATTTCATGACAACAACCGGTCGCAACGAAAAACGCCTTTGTTTTAATGATTGCCACTCCATTTCACGTATCATGTCTGTGGTACTATCTCCCCTATTTCGTGATAATACATAACAAGCTGCGCTTCTTCGAACTTTTTCGATGTCATCCGTTGGTCCCACTTGATGCGGATCCAACACCGTACACTAACACTCCAGAATAGGGCAGACAACAGTGGTGTAAGCAGTCTCTTTAGTAGACCTGTTGCACCTTCTTAGAATTCTGCCAATGAATCGCAGCCTTTGGTTTGCCCTACCAACAACATTACCTATTTGACCGTCCCAATTTAGGTTATTTGTAATTCTAACCCCTAGATATTTAGTTGAATTTACAGCCTTCAGATTTGTGTGACTTATCGCATAATCGAAATTAAGCGGATTTCTTTTAGTACTCATGTGAATAACTTCACACTTCTCTTTATTCGGGGTCAATTGCCATTTTTAGCATCATACAGATATCTTGTTTAAATGACTTCGCAAAGTTTTTTGGTCATCTGATGACTTTACAAGACGGTCAATGACAGCATCATCTGCAAAAAATCTAAGACGGCTACTCAGAATGTCTACTATGTCGTTAATATAGTTCAGGAACAATGGAGGGCCTATAGCATTTCCTTGGGGAACGTCGGATATTACTTTTGTTTTACTCGATGACTTTCAGTCTATTACCACGAACTGTTACCTCTTTGAAAGGAAATCACGAATCCAGTCGCACAACTGAGGCGATATCCCATAGGCACGTAGTAGTAGTAGCAGCGTTATTCATCCGTAGATCTCTTTTTACAAGGATATAGGACATGTCAAAGTATTTACAAGTTTAGACCAATTTAAAATAAGCTAATTCGTATACACATAAAGTTACAGACTTCTAGTTAGAGACAATCATTAGATTTACTCCTGGTATACAATATTTTTTTTTACAAATAACTTATTAGATAATGTAATACCAAACTGTTCACTCATATCTCACTATCAGTCACTGCACACACTACACACATTGTTTCGTAACACTTCACTCACTACACACACAAACACACACACACGTTGTTTGGTTAGAAAACGCTTGTGAGGAAAGGTGTCGAAGGCCTTCTGGAAATCTAAAAATATGGACTCAATTTGACATAACCTGTCGATAGCACTCATTACTTCATGAGTATAAAGGGCTAGTTGAGTTTCACAAGAACAATGTTTTGAATCAGTGCTGCCTATGTGTCAATACATAGTTTTATTCGAGGTAATTCATAGTGTTCGAATACAGTATATGTTCCAAAGGCCTACTATAAATCGACGTTAGTGATATGAGCCTGTAATTCAGCGGATTACTGTTATTTCCCTTTTTGGATATGGGTTGACTTGAGCAATTTTCCAGTCTTTAGGTACGGATCTTCGTGTGAGCGAGCGGTTCTATATAACTGCTAAATATGGAGCTATTGTATCAGCATACTCTGAAAGGAACCTGACTAGTATGCAATCTGGACCGGACGCCTTGCCTTTATTACATGATTTAAGCTGCTTTGCTACACCAAGGGTATCTACTTCTATGTTTCCAGAACGCAAGTTTCACTCTGCAGTGTTTACTTCTATGTTTCTGATCTTGGCAGTTGTTCTTGATTGGAATTCAGGAATATTTACATCGTCTTCTTTGGTGAAGGAGTTTCGGAAAACCGTACTTAGTAACTCTGCTTTAGTGGCACTGTCATCAGTGACTTCGCCGTTGTAATCGCACAGTGAAGGTATTGACTGTATCTTGCCACTGGTGTGCTTTATGTATGACCAGAATCTCTTTGGGTTTTCTGCCAGATGCCGAGTTTCGTTGTGGTAATTGCTAAAAGCACCTCTCATTGAAGTAAGCGCTATCTTTCAAACTTCTGCAAAACTCTCTCCACCTTGGGGATTTTGCGTTCATTTAAATTTGGCATGCTTTTTTCGTTGCTTCTGCAACGTTAATCTGACCTGTTTTGTGTACTACGGGGTATCAGTACCATCACTTATTAATTTATGTAGTATATATATCTCTCAACTGCCACCGATATTATCTCTCAGAAATCATTCTACATCATTTCTATGCTTACGTGATCACATCGGAAGAAGTGGAGACTGTCTCTTAAAAAGGCGTTAAGAGCATGTTTATCAGCTTTTTTAAGTAAATGTACGTTGGGTTTCTTTTTGATGATGGTGAGTGTTACGGTATTCAGCCTAGCAGCAACGTCCTTGTGGTCGCTAATTATTCTGTTCGTCATGATACTCCATATTTGTCAAGTGTTATTTGTTGCTACGGGCTCAAGTATGCTTTTGCACCATTTACCCTCCGAGTGGACTCATGAACTAACTGTTCAAAATAATTTTCTGAGAAAGCATTCAGTACAATTTCGGATGACGTTATATGCCTGCCGTTGGCTTTAACGGTATATTTTTTCTAGGATATTGAAGTTAGGTTGAAGACACCACCGCCTATAACTACACTACTGGCCATTAAAATTGCTACACGAAGATGAAATGCAAATGATAAACGAGTATTCATTGGACAAATATATTGTACTAGAGCTAACATTGTGATTACATTTTCACGCAATTCGGATGCACAGATCCTGAGAAATCAGTACCCAGAACAACCACCTCTGGCCGTAATAACGGCCTTGATGCGCCTGGGCATTGAGTCAAACAGAGCTTGGATGGCGTGCACAGGTACAGACAGCTGCCCATGCAGCTTCAACACGATACCATAGTTCATCAAAACTAGTGACTGGCGTATTGTGACGAGCCAGTTGCTTCGCCACCATTGACCAGACGTTTTCAGTTAGTGAGATATCTAGAGAATGTGCTGGCCAGGGCAACAGTCGAACATTTTCTGTATCCAGAAAGGCCCGTACAGGACCTGCAACATGCGGTCGTGCATTATCCTACTGAAATGTAGGGTTTCGCAGGGTAGAGCCACGGGTTGTAACACATCTGAAATGTAACGTCAACTGTTCAAAGTGCCGTCAATGCGAAAAAGAGGTGACAGAGACGTATAACCAATGGCACCCAATACCATCACGCCGCGTGATATGGCGATGACGAATACATGCTTCCACTATGCGATCAACGCGATGTCGCCAAACACGGATGCGACCATCATGATGCTGTAAACAGAACCTGGATTCATCCGAAAAAATGACGTTTTGCCATTCGTGCACCCAGGTACGTCGTTGAGTAACACCATCGCAGGCGCTCCTGTCTGTGATGCAGCGTCAAGGGTAACCGAAACCATGGTCTCCGAGCTGATAGTCCATGTTGCGGCAAACATCGTAGAACTGTTCGTGCAGATGGTTGTTGTCTTGCAAACGGCCCCATCTGTTGACTCAGGGATCGAGACGTGGCTGCACGACCCGTTACAGCCACGCGGATAAGATACCTGTCATCTCGACTGCTAGTGATACGAGGCCGTTGGGATCCAGCACGCCGTTCCGTATTACCCTCCTGAACCCACCGATTCCGTATTCTGCTAACAGTTATTGTATCTCGACCAACGAGAGCAGCAATGTCGCGATACGACAAACCGCAGTCGCAATAGGCTACAATCCGTCCTTTATCAAAGTCGGAAAAGTGATGATACGCATTTCTCCTCCTTACACGAGACATCACAACAACGTTTCACCAGGCAACGGCGGTCAGCTGCTGTTTGTGTATGAGAAATCGGTATAAACTTTCCTCATGTCAGCACGTTGTAGGTGTCGCCACCGGCGCCAACCTTCTGCGAATACTCTGAAAAGCTAATCATTTGCATATCACAGCATCTTCTTCCTGTCGGTTAAATTTCGCGTCTGTAGCACGTCATCTTCTTGGTGTAGCGATTTTAGTGGTAGTAGTGTATTAGGAACACGCAAGTCGTTGAAGTGTTTAGTTACTTAATTAGTTAGTTACGTATTATATTGATCAATCTCACGGTAACCGTTATGATGTGGAACGTATCAAGTGCATAAGAAATGCACACATGATTTTTTTAAGCTTAATATTTTTATTGCTTACCTCATTCTCTTTAATGGAGCAAATTTCATACATTATACCTATAGCTTTATTTATTCCTATTCAAGAATTCATCTATGGTATAGAAGGAGTTGTCAATGAGATATGATTTCAATTTATTTTTAAAGCTGTTACTGCTGTCTGCCTGACACTCTATTTCATCTGTTAATTTACCGAAAAGTTTTACAGCAGCGTATTTGACCCCTTTCTGTGCCAAATATAAGTTAAGTAGAGGATAGTGTAAGTCTTTCTTTCTTCTGATATTTTAATCCTGAATGCCATTGTTGTTTTTAAACTGGTCCATGTTGTTGAGGACAAATTTCATTACTGAGGAAATGTACTGTGGGGCTGTTGTAAGAATTCCTAATCTATTTAAGATATGCCTACAAGATGTGCGACTATGAGCCCCACACATTATTCTATGCATTTTCTTTTGAGCAGTGAATACTTTTTGCCTAACAATTGAGTTACCCCAAAATATTATTCCGTATGACATCAGCGAGCGAAAGTGTGCAAAGTATGTTAGCTTGCTAATTTCTATATCCTCAAAATTAGCAATTATTCTGATTGCAAAAGTTGCTGAACCTAGTCGCTTGAGGATCCAAAATATGAATTTTCCAATTAAGATTATCATCTATACATACACCCAAAAACTTAGTATGCTCTACCCTTGCTACTGACTTCTGTTGATGTATTAAGTGGTGGTAAGTTCCTATGGGACCAAACTGCTGAGGTCATCGGTCCCTAGCCTTACACACTACTTAACCTAACTTAAACTACGCTAAGGACAACACAGACATACCCACGCCCGAGGGAGGACTCGAACCTCCAACAGGGGGAGCCGCGCATAGCGTGGCGAGACGCCACAGACCGCGCGGCTGTATGGTGTGGAGCGTGAGCAGTTGGAGTGATGTGGGACTCCTGATACTACTAGATGCGACTCCGAGCGTAAGCATACTGTCTGAATACCTGCATCCATTCATGTTCATTCTGCGTTCCGACGGACTTGCACGATTCCAGCCGGACAATGCGACACCCCACACATCCAAAATTGCTACAGAGTGGCTCCAGGAGCACTTGTCTGAGTTAAAACACTTCTGCCGGCCACCAGACTCCCCAGACATGAACATTATTGAGCATATCTAAGATGCGTTGCAACGTGCTGTTCAGAAGGGATCTCCATCCCCTCGCACTCTTACGGATTTATTGACAGCCCTGCAGGACTCATGGTGCCAGTTCCCTCCAGCACTACTTCAGACATTAGTCGAGTTGCCACATCGTGATGCAGCACTTCTGCGCGCTTGCGGGGCCCTACACGATATTAGGCACGTGTTCCAGTTATTTTCGCCCTTCAATGTAGGTTCGGGATTTCTAATTTCGTACAGAGATCTAGGACGGCGGAAATCTCTGAACGAAATTACACTCCTGGAAATTGAAATAAGAACACCGTGAATTCATTGTCCCAGGAAGGGGAAACTTTATTGACACATTCCTGGGGTCAGATACATCACATGATCACACTGACAAAACCACAGGCACATAGACACAGGCAACAGAGCATGCACAATGTCGGCATTAGTACAGTGTATATCCACCTTTCGCAGCAATGCAGGCTGCTATTCTCCCATGGAGACGATCGTAGAGATGCTGGATGTAGTCATGTGGAACGGCTTGCCATGCCATTTCCACCTGGCGCCTCAGTTGGACCAGCGTTCGTGCTGGACGTGCAGACCGCGTGAGACGACGCTTCATCCAGTCCCAAACATGCTCAATGGGGGACAGATCCGGAGATCTTGCTGGCCAGGGTAGTTGACTTACACCTTCTACAGCACGTTGGGTGGCACGGGATACATGCGGACGTGCATTGTCCTGTTGGAACAGCAAGTTCCCTTGCCGGTCTAGGAATGGTAGAACGATGGGTTCGATGACGGTTTGGATGTACCGTGCACTATTCAGTGTCCTCTCGACGATCACCAGAGGTGTACGGCCAGTATAGGAGATCGCTCCCCACACCATGATGCCGGGTGTTGGCCCTGTGTGCCTCAGTCGTATGCAGTCCTGATTGTGGCGCTCACCTGCACGGCGCCAAACACGCATACGACCATCATTGGCACCAAGGCAGAAGCGACTCTCATCGCTGAAGACGACACGTCTCCATTCGTCCCTCATTTCACGCCTGTCGCGACACCACTGGAGGCGGGCTGCACGATGTTGGGGCGTGAGCGGAAGACGGCCTAACGGTGTGCGGGACCATAGCCCAGCTTCATGGAGACGGTTGCGAATGGTCCTCGCCGATACCCCAGGAGCAACAGTGTCCCTAATTTGCTGGGAAGTGGCGGTGCGGTCCCCTACGGCACTGCGTAGGATCCTACGGTCTTGGCGTGCATCCGTGCGTCGCTGCGGTCCGGTCCCAGGTCGACGGGCACGTGCACCTTCCGCCGACCACTGGCGACAACATCGATGTACTGTGGAGACCTCACGCCCCACGTGTTGAGCAATTCGGCGGTACGTCCACCCGGCCTCCCACATGCCCACTATACGCCCTCGCTCAAAGTCCGTCAACTGCACATACGGTTCACGTCCACGCTGTCGCGGCATGCTACCAGTGTTAAAGACTGCGATGGAGCTCCGTATGCCACGGCAAACTGGCTGACACTGACGGCGGCGGTGCACAAATGCTGCGCAGCTAGCGCCATTCGACGGCCAACACCGCGGTTCCTGGAGTGTCCGCTGTGCCGTGCGTGTGATCATTGCTTGTACAGCCCTCTCGCAGTGTCCGGAGCAAGTATGGTGGGTCTGACACACCGGTGTCAATGTGTTCTTTTTTCCATTTCCAGGAGTGTATTAGTGCAGAATAAATTAGCTTTTATTTTCCCATGTATTATAATTTACCATGAGTCGATATTAATTGCATTTATGTGCAGTGAGTTCACGTTCGGGTGAAGAGGTTCCACTTGCTCATTTCTACCACTGTAATGAGAGTCCAGTGAATGTTACTGTTAAGATGTTTTTGAGCTTTTGGATGACACCTGCAGACGTCCATGCTATAGTTATCGGAGTTCGTCCATTGGATCTACAAATAAGGAAAAGCTTTACCGTGTAATGACATAAGAAAGGCATTTACAGAGTTGAAGCAGAAATTCTTGGCGAACTAACAACAAGTGCAGTAGAAATTGTCTGTACAAATTACCAGATTGGCAACAGAGATTTAATTTCTCAGACAAGGAGAAGAGAAGGTTTGAGGTTCTTTTTAATGCTATTAAACGCTTCAGGTAATAATTTTGAGACTGGTCCATTTCCTTTCCGGAAAATGATCGTGTCCTGCATACATACACAGCATCGGCCGAATCCTGCTGTGAATCCGACGTAATGTCCACCTAAGATAAAGCCCTTAGGAACGTTTCCTAGTTCCAGATGTTGCAAGTTGGTGTACAGATTCTAAGGGTTAAAAATGTACGCAACATAATTCGAGTTTGGGAAGACAAAATTCTCTGATTCGTCCAGCTGGTACACTTTCTGAAAAAAAACCAACAGTTGACTGTGTTAAGTATAGGCTAGGAGTACAACACTGATCACCATAAAGACAAAAAGAACGGCAAGCGGGGACAGAGGAAAAGAAAGAAGACGCAGTTGTGCGCTAACGTAGCACCTTAATTACTTAACGAAGGGACACACTAACGATCTGCGAGCCTCGACGACATCAAATGTTTTCTCAGCTCTCGGCATATGATAAGAACATAGAAGGATCATTCAAGGCCAGGTAGTAAGGTCGATGGAACATAATAGAGTTTTTGAAATAACATAATACCGAATTGTGTTGCTTTCTAAGATTGAAATAAAAATGCAGCCAAAATAGTAAAACAATGTCACAAGATCTATGATTCATCACACATGTATCAAATGTCAATAATTGTAGTAACACCATAAGTAGTAACTGTCGTTGTATTGCCTTCTAGGTATTTTTTATAAGAATAGTACAACATGTGAGTAGACTGGATCAAATAAAATATAGGGAAATACCACACTGTCATCAATGCTATCTTTTTTCTGTACATGGAGCATCCAGATGACTGAGAATAGCAGTTGCTGCTGGAGATAAACTGCATATAAGGTGCTGCAACAATGGCACCAAGAATTGTTCTTTTTTGTTGGCCAGAATTTTTATCCTCAGTAACGAAATTTGTTGTCAGTACTAAAAGAAGTCCGCTAAGTCCAATTATAATATTCTTTTTCCAGACCAACGAAAGTAAACTAACTGTCAGCTGTAACTGCAAGCAGTAGGAGACGGTAAATATAATTATTAAGGCACGGAGGACCAGTGTTGTGTTTACAGGTGTAAAAGCTGTCACTCGTAGATATAAAGATCTGTAAATTTGTTGTAAATTAGCTGCCATCAAGTAAATTTGAGCTCGCTGTAAATATGCGACACTAGAATTAGAACCAGTATTTTCTGCTTATCATGAGCAGCTACCTTAATAAATCAGGGCATCCGGGCATGTCTTCAGGACTATCGCAAACAATCAATGCCACTCAAGATTTAATTCTGTTTTTCCAAGACAGTAACACAATTCGTTGCTCTGGTGATCCTATTCCAGATAGGAGAACCATTGGTTGCTCGAAGATGTCTCCTAAATTACAATTCTGCTCCAAAGATTTGTATTTTATCTCTCCTTTCTTTTTATCAGAAAGGAAGCTCAATAGGCAGAGAATAAATACAGTTGATCTTAAGATAAATTCATCTTTCACTTTCAATTTACACAGACCTTCCAGCTATCTATGTACACGTTTTCTTTTCGGGAGCAATCCAGACGGCGCGCATCCATCACTTGAACGAATGACTTACAGCTCTGCAAGTTCGTGGAACAGCGCCAGCGCCCATCATATGCAACGCCAACGCCAGCAATAAATGCGCCATTTTCGAAAAACTAAAATAACGGGAAGTAGTTTTTATTTCTGTTTGACCTCTGCTGTGCCCATAAGGTCATAACTTATTCTTTGGCTTGCATCCAACCACTGCAGTCTAGCACCCAGTCCTCCTCGCAGATTTGCGACGAAGCTGAGCAATGTAGGAAGTACGAACAGTAATTAACTAGTAAGTATTTCGAAATAAATACCCTAAGCGTGCAAGTTCCAAGCGCTCAGAGAAAACCACTGTTGGACCATAGAGAATTTCCTTTAGAAGCTCGAGCAAAGACTTCTTTACAAATTATGACACTGCTGAAGAGACGAATTACTTTATATACACTGTCAGCTACAAAAGTTAAGCGCCGAGAAGAGGTGGAGGAAACAAAATGAAACTTCGCGGGTTGAAGGGTATGTGAATGTTATTTCAATGTCAAAATTACAAAGAAACTTGGTAGTATAAGCCCGATTATCATCAGTATGACACTGCACATTTTCTGGCCTGGATGCATGCACAGATTCGATTGGGAACGGTGTCATAAAGCCATTGTGTACTCTCCTGAGGCAAACTGGCAAACAACTTGATACTCTTAATACTGGCAATGGGACGGTTCGATATCCTAGCTTGTTCCACACATGTTCTACCGGGAACAGACCTGGCTGTGGGAGTACCTCAACATCACGCCGACAGTTCATAGAAACACGTGCCATATGTAGACGAGCATTGTTCTGTTCAAAAATGGCACCATCCTGCTATTGCATGAGTGGAAAAAAATAAATATGCACGATGTCCTTGAGGTATTATTGCGCTGTCAGAGTTCCCTCTGTCACTACTGGTCATGACCAAAAGTCATACACGATGACCCATGACGCCAGGTGTAACAGCTGTGTGGCTCTCCAAACCTCTGGAAGAATGGGGCCACTTCCCGGGCAGCCGCCATATTCACCGATGATCTGGGGCAGTACAAAACCAGGATTCATGGCTGACCACAATACGACGCCATCTGTCAGCAATCCATGCTTTCCAGTCACTGCATCATGCCAGTCGCAGCCGTTTATATTGTTGCGGTAACGGGGTAGCCTAAACATGGAACGGTAATTCCATAGTCC
Organism: Schistocerca gregaria; assembly: GCF_023897955.1. Taxonomy (NCBI): domain Eukaryota; kingdom Metazoa; phylum Arthropoda; class Insecta; order Orthoptera; family Acrididae; genus Schistocerca; species Schistocerca gregaria. The sequence continues at coordinate 566,538,209 of NC_064931.1, forward strand.
GCCTGATGGTAGTCTCCGACCAGTGGTGCGAGCGGTGCGAGATGACACAGAATGTGACAGGGAGTCCGTTACCTGGTATCGGGTGGCCGGTGTAGATATGAACGGCTTGAAATATGCTTGGTGCACAATCTACATCTACATCTACATCCATACTCCGCAAGTGTGGCGGAGGGTACCTTGAGTACCTCTATCGGTTCTCCCTTCTATTCCAGTCTCGTACTGTTCGTGGAAAGAAAGATTGTCGGTATGCCTCTGTGTGGGCTCTGATCTCTCTGATTTTATCCTCATGGTCTAGGAGGGAGCAATATACTGCTTGACTCCTCGGTGAAGGTAAGTCTCAAAACTTCAACAAAAGCTCGTACCGAACTACTGAGCGTCTCTCTTGCAGAGTCTTCCACTGGAGTTTATCTGTCATCTGCGTAACGCTTTCGCAATTACTAAATGATCCTGTAACGAAGCGCGCTGCTCTCTGTTCGATCTTCGCTATCTCTTCCATTAACCGTATCTGGTACGGATCCCACACCTGTGAGCAGTATTCAAGCAGTGGGCGAACAGTTGTACCGTAACCTACTTCCTTTGTCTTCGGACTGCATTTCCTTAGGATTCTTCCAATGAATCTCAGTCTGGCATCTGCTTTACCGACGAATAATTTTATATGGTCACTCCATTTTAGATCACTTCTAATGCCTACTCCCAGATAATTTATGAAATTAACTGATTCCAGTTGCTGACCTGCTATATTGTAGCTAAATGATAAGGGATCTTTCTTTCTATGAATTCGCAACACATTACACATGTCTACATTGAGATTCAATTGCCATTCCCTGCACCATGCGTCAATTCGTTGCAGATCCTCCTGCATTTCAGTACAATTTTCCATTTTTACAATATCTCGATATACTACAGCATCATCCGCAAAAAGCCTTAGTGAACTTCTGATGTTATCCACAAGGTCATTTGTGTACATTGTGAATAGCAACGGTCCTACGACACTCCCCTGCGGCAAACCTGAAATCACTCTTACTTCGGAAGACTTCTCTCCATTGAGAATGAAATGCTGCGTTCTGTTATCTAGAAACTCTTCAATCCAATCACACAATTGGTCTGATAGTCCATATTCTCTTACTTTGTTCATTAAACGACTGTGGTTCAAACGGTTCAAATGGCTCTGAGCACTATGGGACTCAACTGCTGTGGTCATTAGTCCCCTAGAACTTAGAACTACTGAAACCTAACTAACCTAAGGACATCACACACATCCATGCCCGAGGCAGGATTCGAACCTGCGACCGTAGCAGACGCACGGTTCTGGACTGCGCGCCTAGAACAGCGAGACCACCGCGGCCGGCCAACGACTGTGGGGAACTGTATCAAACGCCTTGTGGAAATCAAGAAACACGGCATCTACTTGGGAACCCGTGTCTATGGCCCACTGAGTCTCGTGGACGAATAGCGCGAGCTGGGTTTCACACGATCGTCTTTTTCGAAAGCCATGCTGATTCCTACAGAGTAGATTTCTAGTCTCCAGAAAAGTCATTATACTCGAACATAATACGTGTTCCAAAATATTACAGCTGATCAACGTTAGAGATGTAGGTCTATAGTTCTGCACATCTGTTCGACGTCCCTTCTAGAAAACGGGGATGACCTGTGCCATTTTCCTCTTCTAAAGTCCTACGGTACACCGCTGCAAGAAGAGGGGCAAGTTCCTTCACGTACTCTGTGTAAAATCGAACTGGTATCCCATCAGGCCCAGCCAGGCAATCTTCCCTCGTGGTGAGCAGACTCTGTTGACGGGAACATTGACGACGGGTATGCCTGTCCTCGCCTTCTCATGCCGTCCAACATCGGGCCACTTTCACATGCGAATGCGCTACAAATCTAGAAACTGCACGATTTGAGCATCCGGTCAAACAGAGACCTACCTTGAGGCACATTTCAATCACTGTTGGGTGGTGGCAACGTTGTTTCACACGAGTACGTGGCACCTCCTTGTCCTTCACAGTGATCACTCAGCGTCTGACACTGTTCACGCCCGTTATACATCATATCAGGCTTAGTAACAACATTAAATACCAACAGTACTAATTCACTCTGGTAACCGTTCCATCTGTTACAGAGAACTGCAACTCTGGCTGTTTACATTCCCGCCGATCGTGTGCACGTCTACGAAGTTAAGTGAACATCCGACCATGGCTTCTGGGTGCTTCAATTTTTGGCAGGCAGTGTATACTCATAAGGGTCTGGGATATAAGTCTAGTTTTAAGTGAACACAGCTTTCCCAAATCGGTTCACATGAATTCGGTAAGAGGTGGCTTAATGATGTCAGAGCCGATTTCTGTATCAGCAAAAATTTGGAAGGTAACAGCCTGAAGAATGGGTTACGTACAAATATAGTTTTATTCATTTAGTACACAGACCGTACAACGTACGAGAGTTACGCAGCTAGAGACATGTAGTGCTGGACAAAAATTTCTTTATCTTGAGTAGCCTCCTTTAACTAAAACGCTGCGAATGTGCTTGGAGGCAATCATAGATGTGTCAGATGCCATCTCGGCAGATGGTAATGCACGCCATTTCCGCCTGTTCTCCTAATTTTACGGAATATGTTGTCGTTAAACGCATACCAGGCCATACGCCGTACTATAAAACCTCACACACACATTCAGTGTGGGACAGGTGTGATCATCGTCCTGGATTGGCATGTCGATGAACGTCTTTGAGAGCATGTTGAATATCACAAGAAGTTCAAATAATGGTAATATCCATCTGAAAGAGCCCATTTGCCACGTGTTTCAGGAACGGCGATGGAATGGATTAGATGTTGCTATGGATGTATTTTGCGTTGTTCAATGTTCCTTCCACAAATACGAGAGGTTTATAAATCTTGTGTTTGGTGAAAGAACATTGACCACTGTATCATACATCTAAGACAGCATCCAACCCATTCCGTCATTGTTGACTGACTCACCACACTGTGATACACCTAGTTGGATCTGCATGTGGCTGTCTAAATTACTCTGATCACTGCCATTCTCCTGGTAGACGACGCACTCATGAACAGTTATCACTACCACAATTTTCTCTCATCACTAAACACAATGTTGGGCAGTTCAACCCTACAGTGGCGTCACACGACACAGAGTGGTTTGCGTGGTGATAGGATATGAGGAGAATCCTAGCGAGTGCTATTTTACCCTTATTATAGCTTCCCACTAATAGCTCCTGATGATTACAGTTTGCATTCTTGGTAGTACATTAGTTCTACTTTGGCCGGCCAGAGTGGCCGAGCGATTCTAGGCGATACAATATGGAACCGCGCGACCGCTATGGTCGCAGGTTCGAATCCTGCCTCGGCCATGGATGTGTGTGTTGTCCTTAGGTTAGTTAGGTTTAAGTTGTTCTAAGTTCTAGGGGACTGATGACCGTAGATGTTAAGTCCCATAGTGCTCAGAGCCATTTTTCTCATTCGATTGATTTGAATACTAGCACAATCTTTATCCTAAATACAATATGTAAAGCCTGTCAGAAAATCTCTAAACGGTTTAGAATTGACTGGTTTTAAATAAACAGGTACTAGGGGAAGGGAAGCTATAAAGTTTGGTCGTGAATTGTGCTTTGATAATTCGGTCGGTACAGCGTTTGCCTGCGAAAGGCGAAGAGTCTAGGTTCAAATGGCTCTGAGCACTATGGGACTTAACATCTGTGGTCAGCAGTCCCCTAGAACTTAGAACTACTTAAACCTAACTAACTAACCTGCGCGCCTAGAACCGCTAGACCACCGCGGCCGGCAGTCTAGGTTCGATTTATGGCTGGGTACATAGTTGTAATTTGCCAGGAAGTTTCAAATCTCTACGCCGTCACCATCCAGAACAGTGATGAAAACCAAGTGCACCTTCCTTCGATTACGTTCAGTAACATTAGTGCATAGCTGACGCTTTAGAATAAGATGACAAAAGTCATGGGATACCTCCTTTTGTCCGGCACAGTGCAGCAACTCGATGGGGCATGGACTCAACAAGTCGTTGGAAGTCCCTAGCAGGAACACGAGTAATATTGACTCTATACCCGTCCGTAGTTACGAAAGTGTTGCCGGTGTAGGACTTTGTGCGTGAAGTGTCCTCTCGATTATGTCACATAAATATTCGAGGAGTGGCCAAGTCATTTGCTCGAATGTTCTTCAAAGCAGTCGCGACCAATTGTAGCCCGGTGACATGGCGCATTGTTATCCATAATAATTCCATCGTTGTTTGCGAACGTGATCTCCATGAACGGCTGCGAGTGGTCTCCAACTAGTCGAACATTTTCATTCCCACTCAATGATCCATATAAACACAGCCCACACAACTATGGAGCCACCAGCGGCTTGCATAGAGCGTAGTTGAGAACTTGGATCCACGGCTTCGTGTGTTCTGTGCTACATTCGAAACCTACCACCAGCTCTCACAATCTGAAATCGGGAGTTATCTGACCAGGCCGCGATTTTTCACTCGTATAGGGTGCAATCGATATGGTCACGAGTCCAGAAGAGGAGTTGCAGGCGATATCGTTCTGTTAGCAAGGGCACTAGCGTCGGTCGTATGCTGCCACAGCCGATTAATGCCACCATAACGGATACGTTCGTCGTACATCCCACAGTGATTTCTGCGTTATTTCGCGCAGTGTTGCTTCTCTGTTAGCACTAACAACTGTATACTAACATCGTTGCGCTCGGCCGTTAAGAGAAGGCCGTAGGACACAGCGTTATCCGTGGTGAGAGGCAATGAGAGAAATTTGGTATTCTCGGTACACTCTTGACACTGTTGTTATCGGAATAAAGATTTCCAAAATGGAATGTCCCATGCATCTAGCTCCAACTACCATTTCCCGTTCAAAGTCGGTTAATTCCCGTCGTGCGCCATAATCATTCGGAAACCTTTTCACATGAATAACATCAGAGCATTCCGCTGGAGGAGCCCTCCCTCCGGCGTGGGTGTATGTGCCGATCTTAGCATAAGTTAGTATAAGTTAGTTTAAGTAATGTGTAAGCCTAGGGACCGATGACCTCAGCAGTTTGTTTCCTTGGAAATTCACACACACAAAATCAGCGCGAATGAAAACTCCACCAATTCACTTGTCTTTTAATCCTTGTTTACAATGTTTACGCCATACCACTGCCATCTGTCTACGTGATGATGATGACGTTCGGTTTGTGGGGCACTCAACTGCGCGATCACCAGCGCCCGTTCAAAGTCCCAATTTTGACACAGTCCAATTTTGTTACACAATCCAATCTAGCTACTGTCACGAATGATGATATTGATGAAGAGGAGGAGGAGGAAATGATGAGGACAACACAAACACCCAGTCCTGGGTAGAGAAAATCCCCAACCGGGCCAGGAATTAAACCCGGGTCCGTCTCTGTGTATGTGGGTATCGCTATCTCATGGCTTGTTATCTCAATGCGCTTCTGAAGTGCTGTACACAGGCTGTATGACCTACGGGCTGGCAACCCTTTCCACCGAAAAGGCGTTGCAGCGGCCTTGCCTCGAAGCGTTTACATTAGCAGACCACGGAGTTTCAATAAAGCACGCTACCTACGTCAACAGGTGGCAGGACGAGCGCCGCCGGAGGTCGGTCGCTCCGCAACCTGTTTGTTTCTGTAGGCCATGACATCACAAATAGTCCCTGTAGTACCTCCACATGGCTTGGGTATTTAATGCGGCGCAAAGCCGCTCCGAGACATCTTCCGTCGATCCCTTGGCCGGGCTTCGGCTGCACCCACTGTTCTTCAATCTGAGTCTCGATCGGAACCTTCGCTACGTGCGACGCCATGCCGCACCAGCCACCGCCGACCGAGGGAGCCGCCAGTGCCTGCTTCAGCATCACCAGGGCTTGGCTTCTGTGTCACAGAAGACGATGCACTCGTTCCTTTGATGGTTAAATGTCCTGAATAACGTGAAAGTTCAAAATTATTAAGGTATTCGTCGCCACTTGTTGACAAATTGCCTCTTGGATTCTGTGCCGGGTTCTTCGGCTGACGTTCATTTGATAATTGTACAGACATTTTGCCAGCACGAGTAGCTGGCATTGTCAAATCCTCACCCTCTATTGCACTGAAAGTTTTTAAACAGAAGGAATCGGTAAGGAATTACGGGGCGAAGTATACTTCGTCTGCTTCACAGCTATCAGTGTATGTAAGCTATGTCAAAAATTGTGATTCCATTTTCAAGGAAAGTCAAATATCCGCCAAGGAAATCCTCTTCTTACACCAATTATCATCGAAAAAACGGAACATTTAAAAACATCTCTCTGTAGTATAATTCGCTCGGCACTCTAAAAGTGTAAGGGAATCTGGTGACGTCACTATAGCACCCCGCATTTCTGAGCGGTGTACCAAAAAACTGCAATAGTCGACTCCTACTTGTTTATCACTACAGCAACTAGTATGTCAGTGACTGACTCTCTTTCAAGCGGAACCGCGTGCCACGTTTTAGCGCGGCAATGTCTGACCGCATATGGTAACAAGTTTGTAGCCCTCTTATAAGAACGGCAGGTATCACCTCTTCCCTTGTCTTCACGCTCACCTGACCTGTCTCACATCGAACACGCCTAAGACATGGTTGTTCAGCAATTCGTTCGTCTCTGTTTTCCAGCAATCACCGTCGATGCATTGTGAATTCGTTTAAAAACCGCACGGAGGCAGATGCAGCAGGAACAAATCCATCCCGTCAATGTTGCCACACCGACAGGTTTAGATGCTCTCGTTGAAACACATATAGGCTTTACAGAAAACTGTATTCTCAGACTAACAGATCACGTATAATCCTGTAAGCCTAGCGATTTTTTTTTTTTTTAGTTTCATGTCTGTAATCTGTGTCATAATTTTCTCTCTTCTCAACATCGTGTGTAGCCCTTATAAGGACACATTGGTGTACTTTTATGAACACTGATTGCCTTTACTTCTTCCTCTACAATATTTTCTTTTCGTTTATCCATACAGGTAAAAAATCTAACAAAGTCAGACAATGGAAATTGTGAAGGCCGATGACTCTGAGCGATGTGGTCGAGTCATCGATTACGGAACGAATGCAGGATATTTGTAATGGGTAGAATGTGAAGGACTCTCTTTCATCTACGAAGTTCCAATAACAATAGTCAATGATTTCTCAAGAAGCCTTCACAGATGAGCACTGAAAGACTATACGGTAAGATAACAGCCCCACTCATTAGAGTGTCGATCACGCCGTTACTATTGAAAACTACTACATCCATGAACAGTGTGACTGGAATTAATAAAAAAAAAGCAATCATCCATCGAAAAAAAGTCCAATTTCATGTACTGAAATGCTGTCCCCACTGATGATTAACATGACAGAAGCTATGCTGGCGTAATGCTCAGCACATATTTCTATGTGGAAACACATAGGACTTTAAAAAAAAAATTTGCCCGCGTTGTAAGACTACAATGTACTGTATGCGTCAGGCACATTATGATCAATCGATCATTCAGAAGGAATCAGTGTACTGGCCAGTATTACATTAGTTGAACAGTCTTTAATTACATGAAACGTATTCGGAACTGCAAATATGGACAACCATCCATCAGCTTTATAGTGGAATGATGATAATGAAAATTTGTGGCGGGCCGGGATCGAGTCCCGGATTTCCCACTTTACGTCAGCGGTCGCCGTAACCGCTTTTGACTATCCGTACACGACTTGCGGAGTGCTGGATCCCAACGGCGTCGTATCACTAGCAGTCAAGATGACAGGCATCTTATCCGCATGGCTGTAACGGATCGTGCAGCCACGTCTCGATCCCTGAGTCAACAGATGGGGACGTTTGCAAGGCAAGAACGACCTGCACGACGTTTGCACCAACATGAACTATCAGCTCGGAGACCATGGCTGCGGTTACCCTTGACGCTGCATCACAGACAGGAGCGCCTGCGATGGTGTACTCAACGACGTACCTGGGTGCACGAATGGCAAAACGTCATTTTTTGGATGAATCCAGGTTCCGTTTACAGCATCATAATGGTCGCTTCAGCGTTTGGCGACATCGCGGTGAACGCACATTGGAAGCGTGTATTCGTCATCGCCATACTGGCGTATCACCAGGCGTGATGGTGTGGGGTACCATTGGTTACACGTCTCGGCCATCTCTTGTTCGCATTGACGGCACTTTGAACAGTGGACGTTACCTTTTAGATGTGTTACGACCCGTGGCTCTACCCTTGATTCGATCCCTTTGAAACCCTAAATTTCAGCAGGATAATGCACGACCGCATGTTGCAGGTCCTGTACGGGCCTTTCTGGATAGAGAAAATGTTCGACTGCTGCCCTGGCCAGCACATTCTCCAGATCTCTCACCAATTGAAAACGTCTAGTCAATGGTGGCCGAGCAACTGGCTCGTCACAATACGCCAGTCACTAATCCTGATTAACTGTGGTATCATGTTGAAGCTGCATGGGCAGCTGTACCTGTTCACGCCACCGAAGCTCTTTTTGACTCAATACCCAGGCGTATGAAGGCCGTTATTACGGCCAGAGGTGGTTGTTCTGGGTACTGATTTCTCAGGATCTACACACCCAAATTGCGTGAAAATGTAATAACATGTCAGTTCTAGTATAATATATTTGTCCAATGAATACCTGTTTATCATCTGCATTTCTTCTTAGTGTAGCAATTTTAATGGCCAGTAGTGTAATTTCTCGTAAACTTTGTCCGTACAAAGACGATAACACGCGTTATCAGTCTAGACGCCCTGTTTCTGTGCCCACCGATGTAGGTAGCACAGTGGTTAAGGCGCTGCAATTGCGTTCAGTAGGAACCGGGCTGAAGTACTGTTTTGGCCATGCAGATTCATGCATTTATGGATTCTCTAAACTGCGGAGGAAAAATGCAGAGTTGGGTCCTTTGAAATGGACGTGACCAATTTTCTTCCCCATCCTCTTTCAATGCGAGATGTGCACCGTCTTTAACAGCCTCGTAGTCGACGGGGGGGGGGGGGGGGGGGGCACATGGTGTCAGTATCTAATATTCCTTCCTCCTTTCTAACTCAGTCTTCAATGACCTCGACGTCGACGAGCGTTAAGCTCTAATCTTCCTTCGCTTTGCAGTTTTATTGAATACTGGGGGTATAGGAAGCCGTGTGTATGAGTAGAACTAGCAAGCGTGACCAGCTCGAAAAGGGAAGCAGCGACGAAGGCTGTGGCGGAGCTGGAGAGGCGCTGAGGCGGCCAGAGGTTATGGACCCGAGCACGCACGCGCGATTAGCGCAAATTGAAAGCTTCCCGCCAGCCCACTGCGCCTCCGACACGCTCTTCGCTGCTACACACTATAAGCTAATTCCCCCTTTCGAGCACCCTAGCACATTTTTGTGTCACGGTACGACTGGGTATTTGGATTTCATTCGTGGGCCAAGAAACTGCAGAAGAACAAGTAGATAACAGTTGCCAATTATTGGATGATACCATATGGCTCTTTTCTACCACTGCTAAACATTATTAAATATTAATTCTATGGCGATTTGGTAAACCTTGATGATGGGCCCAAGATATTATGTCTGCTGCTTGAGAGGCTTCTATACAACAGATTCAGCCCAGAAATACTGGAAGAATTTCCATATGAGCAAGCAGGATTTCGACCTGCTAGCTGCATAGAGCACGTACTCTCTCTGACAACTCGTATACAGGCAGGCTACTAAAAAGTGAATAGCATCGGTTGCTTGCATATACTGAAGTGCACCTTATAACACTGTTTGGAGACACTGGCTGTTATAAAGCTCTTTCGGATAATTCCATGCAGCAGCGCCATCCTTCTGAATCATAAATTGTTGGCAGGGGAAACCTTTAAAGTGGTTACCGGAGAAAGTATTAGCTCCTCCAAAATACTTAACAACGGGCTGCATCAGGGTAGGCACCTTGATATTCGACTTAAAACTGTTGAGTGACTACTTTCACAAATGGAGACTTCTGCCAAACTCAACTAAGACGTAAGTGTCCTGCTTCCTTCGTCCTGCTTCCACCTTTGTAACCGCCCAGCAAGAAGTCAAGTTGAATAGAGCTCTCTCTTAAAAGTAGCATCTGACAATGACCACAAGTAAAGGGAGGACAAGTACGTAGATCATGGATAAACTATGTAGCACCTCTTGGGACTCCACAGTAAGCAGGCTTCGAACATCAGCAGTTGGGCTCCTATACTCGGTGGAGGGATACCTCTGCATGAATCAATAGCTCGCATACGACCAAGATTGATGCGGTACCAAATGACTCCATTCGCACTATCAGCAGCACAATAAAATCAACCCCTACGGTGTGGCTGCCCTCCTTGAGTGATCGGAGATACGGTGTAAGAATGCCTTCCGTAGACAGTATTGCAAGACTAACAATAACCTTCAGATATCCATACACTACAACGCAGCTAACATGGATCATCATTTTAAAGGAGGAAGTAATAAACTTCAATTGTAGCTGGTATACCAACTTCAAATCAATGATCCACCAAGAGGAAACCATTTTGCGAGAATTTTATGATCATTGTCGAATAAACTGAGAGATACAGGAGTAAAATGTGTTGCATCAGTGACTATACGTGTACGCCTCAAGCAACGCTGCAGTGTGTGGCGGAGGGTATATACTGCATCAGATTCATCCCACTCCTGATTCCTGTTAATTGGAAAAACTGGAAATTTGTGGTAAGGTCTTATGGGACCAAACTGCCTACGTCATCAGTCTCTACGCCTACACACTACTTAATCTAACTTAAACTAATTTAAGCTATGGACAACACAAACTTCCATACCCGAGGGAGGACTCGAACCTCCGACGGGGGAAGCCGCACGGACCGTGACAAGGCGCCATAGACCACGCGGCTACCCCGCGCGGCTCCTATTAATTCGCGGATGGTTTTGTATCTTTCTTTATAAGTCCGAAGATATTCAGTTTTGTCGTAGTAGGTATTGCGGTATCGACAGCGTCTTCGTCGACCGCTTCCGGCACGATGCGCGAAGCGCACAACTACGCAAGAGACGGCACTTTTAAAACGCCCGCCTGCGCGCTGCCAGCGAATTCGCTCTCCCATCGCTCGTTGACTCCGACGACGAGCGCCGCGCATATACGCTACCATACTACGCTGAATTCACAGGACCTCACTGCCTGCAACCCTGTCTTTTTAAGCAGCTGCACTTAAAGCTTCGCACAGACTCAATGAACCCACAAACTTAACAACCTCACTATGGCAGACTGCAACGGGGAAAACACATCGACGTAGCACTAAGCATTACTACCATCAGTGACTTATATGAATCCGTCAGCATTCAACACTATTTTTTTTTTATCTAGAACATTACTCTCATTGCATATGACTGATCCACCGAAGGACTCACAGCACTTCAAACTTATGGATATCTCTATTATTACGTGTACAGTACACATTGTAAATAAACTTAACTATGTGTTACCATTTTATAGGTGTATGATCGTCTTTATTGGCCACCTCAACTACCGACACTTCAAGTGTTACATATTTTCGAGGAAGTAATTTGTTTTGGAACATTGGCATCTGAAATTTTAGGAGCAGCGCTTTTAACGATGCATAACGTGTTTTCTGTGGTGTCTTCCACTGCATTTTGTAGAGCATTTGTTCCACGTTCTCATGGAGACGAAACCAATCCGCAACGATGCATGCAGTTATTCTTTGAATATTTTTCTCTCTTTCGTTACGTCTACTTAGTAAGAGTCTCAAACATTTTATTAACACTCAATAATAATTGGTCCAACAAGGGTTTTGAAGTCGACTTCCTTCGTTGGTAGATTAAAATTGCTCAGGGTTCTTCCCTCACAGCGGTCGAAAAAGTTTCAAGACTCGATTAATAAGAAATTAGGAAAACGTAAATTACCGTTTTAATACTTCATGTGTTCTCCATAGTATCTCCCCACCCGATTACAACGACAGAACATGCATACATACGTGAAACTGTCAGGAAAGTCTTTACAGACGTTGTTCAGCTAGCGCGTCACATTGGGTTGAATGTCAGTTATGTCGTCAAATCATTGACACTTCCTGAGAATTTCTGCGCTTCGTCGTTTTGTGATACGTTCGTATTGATAACATCAAGTCTTTTCATCTGCTATGACTTTTTGAAGAAAAGACTTGCTTACATTTTGCATTTCTATCAAGTGGCGACAGGCGACAACGGGTCGTTGTTTTTCTTCGTGAATCAGGATGTGCGGCATAAACCTTGCACATGCTCTTCTCTTCTTCGAAACATTCTGCAGACTGCCTCGAACTCTTGGTTTAGAGATTTTGCTCCATTGCGATTTGTGACACACTACGGCCGCACGTCTACTACTTAACAGTGCCAACTCACAACTGACTGGTCGAATGCACGTCTGGTGTTTACAGTTCTTAGTTCAAGCTGCCACTGTAGTTACTGAGCTGACGTCGCTTATACACCAGGAACAATATCGGTCTCACAACTTTTTAGACAGACTGTGTACGTGCCCGAGCCAACTTAAATCGCTCCGGACAGATACTCCTTGACGCTTGCACTATTTCCAGTGACTGATCGCCGATCACGTAGCCGAATGTTACTGGATCTCTTCATCTGTGTTCGTGCAATGAATTACTGTTACTTATGAGTACATTAAGGATCAACTGACAATCTTTGCACCAGACGAAGATCATCTGCAAGTATTGATTCATTTCGCGAGAATTTTCCAGCGACGTCATCTCTCTGTACACGAGTGCGACGTCCGCGAATAGCCACGTGGAGCTACAGACGTCATCAGCAAGGCAATTTCCATATACAGTGACAAATAGTCAGCCACCTACAGCTACGCCGAATGCTACTTCAGCTACTGACATTGCTCCCCGCAAAGAACAAGTGCTGAGTTCCGTTTCCTAGGATATTTTCTGTATCTGTACATTCTGTACATCTACATTTACACTAATACTGTGCTATTCATACTTAAGTAGTTGGAAGAGGATTCACAAAACGACTTTTCGACCATTTCCTGACCGTTCCACTCTCGAATGGCATGTGGGAAAACTGAAAGCCCAGATCTTCAGGTGTAGCTCTGATTTCCCTTGTTTTTATCACTATGGTCATTTCTCCCAAAGTAGGTGGGCGTCAACAAAGTGTTTTGGCATTCGGAGGAGAGAGATGCTAATTGAAATATCATAAGAAGATCTCGCCACAACGTAAAACGCCTTTGCTTTAATTACTACCACCCCAACTCACTTATATCCGTGACCTCTCCCCCTTATTTCACTGTAATACAAAACGAGCTGTCTTTCTTTGAACTTTTTCTTTGTCCTGTCAGTAATATCCGGCAAGGCAGTAATACTCCCGAAGGGGACGGACAAGGGTAGTGTAAGCAGTCTCTTCACTACATTTGTTGCTTCTTCGCTTATTTTAACAATAAAACGCAATCTTTGGTTCAAATTCACAACATTTTCTGTATGGTAGTTCCGATTTAAGTTGATCGTAATTGTAATTCCTGAGTGTTTGGTTGAATCAAAATTCTTTAAATTTGCATGATTTATCCTGTAAGCGAAACTTAACGTCTTTTTCTTCAGTAGTCTGGCGGAGGAGCACACACTTTTTACTGTTCGCGGTCAGCTGCCACTTTTCGCACTAAGTAAACATGTTCTATAAATCATTTAGTAATTCGTATTGATATTCTGTGGACTGTAAGTCAATAGACCGAATATACGGACATCAAGACCTATTGTGACATACTGAAATATACATGTTTTGTGCCGTTTGTAAACGACTATCACTATCCCACTTTTCTTGGTCGTGAAAGTTATCGCAATACGCGTCTACCCAGCCAAGTTGAAACACTGGTTAATACCACATCACATGGTGGATAAGAAAAATTAGGAAATCATTTTACAACAGAACAACTCTCATCACCATAGTATATGTCCGTCCGGTAGAACCTACGTCGTCACCTGCAAGATCGATGTATCGGTCGCGCATCGGCTGCAGACAGTGTCTTCTTCTGCACCTGACCAGCCAACTAATTGGATCATTCGGTAACTGATTTCTGTCTACAGACTTCCATCAAGGACAAATGCAGCAGGCAGATTACGAAGTATGGGGGAAACAAGTAAAATAGTTTGGAAACTCTGAGAAAACTACTCGTCACAATACTCACTATTTGTCCAGGATTATTTGTTGCTATACACTGGGAACTACTGTGAAGTGTATGGCAGAGGATACGTCTCATTGTACTAGTTACAAGGCCTATTCCCCGTTCTATTCATGGTCCACGGGAAAAATGATTGTTTATATGCCTCTGTGCGTGCTGTAATTAATCCAGTGTTGTCTTCACGACTCATATGGGAGCAATATGTAGGCGGTTGTAGTATATTCCAAAGGTCATCATTTGAAGAAGGTTCTTGAAACTCTGATTGTAGACTTCCCAGGGACTGTTTGTGTCTGTCTTAAAATGCCTGCCAGTTCAGTTCTTTCAACATCTCTGTGATACTCTCCCGTGGGCCGCACAAACCTGTGAACATTCGTGCTGCCCTTCTTTGTATATGTTCAGTACCCCTGCTTCTCCTATTCGTAGTGGGTCCCACACACTTCAGCAGTATTCTAGGATGGATCGCACGAGTGCTTTCTAAACAATACCCTTTGTAGACTGACTGCTTTTCCCTAGTATTCTACTAATAAACCGATGTCTGTTATCTGATTTACTTACGACTGAGCCTATGTGATGGTTCCATTTTATGTCCCTACTAAGTGTTAGACCCACACATTTTTATGAGTTTACCAATGACAACTGTGTCTCTCTGATATTTTATTCATAGGATACTACGTTTTTTTTCCGTTTTGTGAAATGCACAGCTTTACATTCCTGAACATTAAAGCAAGTTGCCAGTCTTTGTACCACTTTGAAATACCAAGTTCCGAGTCAATATCTGTTCAGCCTCGGTCAGATTTTACTTCAGTACAGATATCTGCATCATCTGAGGAATGTCTGAGGCTACTATTCATATTGACCACAAGGTATTTAATATGTAACATGAGCAGCAGAGGATCGAACACACTTTTCTGGGTTACACCTGAAGTTACTTCTACATCTGTCAAAAACTCTCCAGTCCAGATAACATGCTGCGTCCTCCCTACCAAGAAATCCTACACGGCTTCCCACATTTTGCCGCAATTTTCCAGCGTCGGGACTCTCTTTGTAAAATAGCACTATCCGCTAAAAGCCCTCTGGAGTTAACAACTTGTCCATTAGATCATTTATAGACTCTCTGATCGTACGTATTCGGACACCTATTGGTGGACATTAATATGAAAATGAGAGGCGTGTTCACCTTTCGCCTTTGTGACGGCTTGAAGTCTGCTGGGGACACTTTCATGAGGTGTCTGAATGTCTGTGGAGGAATGGCAGCCCCTTCTTCCCAAAATCCGAAAAAGAGAAGGTAGTTATTTTGGACTCTGGAGTCTGGAGCGAAGTCGGTGCTCTAACTGATCCCACAGGTGTCCCTCTGCGTTCAGATCGGGACTCTGGACAGGCTAGTCCACTTCAAGAATGTTAAGTGTCCACGAACCATTTCCTCAGGGATGCTGCTTTATGAAAGGGTACATTGTCATGCTGATACAATCAATTATCTTCTCCGAACTTTTCCTCTAATGTATGCAGCACACAAAGCTATTAAATGAGTAAATACAGTTCTGCATTTAACGTTTGCTTAAGCGCAATAAGAGGACCACACCCTAACTATGAAAAATGCTCCCATACTTTAGCACCACTTGCTCCTTACTTCACTTACTGCACTTTACACCATCTCAATAGTCGCTTAATACTGATTAAAGAAATATATGACTTATAGGGAGCTGCTCGTCCATTGTACCCCATTCCTTTTACCTCCTTGCACAATCATTGTGTTAGCTGGACTGCTGGTACCACTTTGGAACTCACGAGTGATTCCTTCTGCTGATTTCATGCAATTTTTTACAACCGATGTCCCCAATGCTCACATTCCCTGTACGTTAGTACATCGTCTCGGTTTAGCTGTGGTTGTTGCGTGGAGTGGCCGCGTGGTTTAAGGCGCCATGTCACGGATTGCACGGCCCTTCGCACCGTAGGTTCGAGTCCTCCTTCGGGCACTTGTGTATGTGTATGTGTTGTTCTTAGCATAAGATAGTTTAAGATAGTTTAAGTTAGTTTAAGTAGTGTTTAACTCTAGGGACCGATGACCTCAGCAGTTTGGTTTGGGAATTCCCAAGCATTTGAATATTTTTTTAGCTGTGGCTGTTCTTTCGGGTTTCCACTTCACAGTCACATAACCAACAGTTGAACTGGTCGGATTTAGAAGGGTTGACATGTCTCTGATGGATCTGTCACTCTAAAGATATCAAATGACTAGCCTACATTCGAAGCCACTGAGCACCCCTTCTTCGTTCTTGGTGCTTCTCTACGACAAAGTACTTCAATACCCCTTTTGTACTGACGGGACCGCTTCTCGTGGCATTTGGTGAGAAACTCGGCATTACCTAAAGGTGTCCGGATACTTTTGATCAGATAGTTTATATATATATATTGAACAGTTATTACTCTCTAACATTCCAATGGAGTACGCTCGAAGCTATTTTTAAGTCTGATGAACTTTCTTCGTTGAGAACGATATGTTTTATTTGTGGAACTCTCCAGTCCAGTCACAGAGCTCGTTTGATATTTGTATTTTGTTCACATGTGACACTGCTCGTCTCTAACGAACGCCTTCCGAATAAGGTAAAGGAAATCATCCTGGGTACCTCTCAATCCCGCTGTATTCGTGGAAGCAGTCCGACCACTCATCTTTTGTTGAACGCGTCAAGTTTGAAACTTATAGTGTATCTCATTCAGTACTTCAGCCACTTATCAGAAGGCTTGTAACATCAGCACACGTTGCTATTTTGGTGTTTGCCGGTTTGGTTGAAGCTGCTTTGAGAAGAGTGGTGAAGTCCTAAGCCTAAAGAACCTCATGTTTGTCTTTCCGGGACGTTATTTTAGCATTTTGAATGATATACGAAAACCGGTAGTTACTATGTTTTAGCAATCCACTAAGGAAAATACTTCCTCTTCCGTTTTGGTGCTCTCCGTGTTCACACGTTACTCTCCACTAAACGCACGTTTCAGAGTACGCCCTCGAACACTTCGTCATTGCGGCTATAGCTAGAAGACATCTATGAGTTTCTCAACGGAAACTGTAAACAGCTAGTGAGGACAAGCATGTTACAGCCCACAGCTCCCTGTAGCCTCAGATTTTTCTCTTGTGCAGTGCCGCAACATAATGAGCCGCTGTGGAGGCGAAGCGTAGACATATACACACGCTCGCCGCACACGCGCGCGCGCTCACACACACACACACACACACACACACACACACACACACACAGAAAGAGAGAGAGAGAGAGAGAGAGAGGCTTCCAAACTCAGACTCACAGCGTCCTAGAAGCTTAAAGTGATTCCTTCGCAAACGCTGCTTCTGTCCATCACAACAATTCACATATCTCTGATACGAAAGCTGTCACTTTACGGAAAAAGCAAAAACTAGAGAACATAACGCAGATGGATCTATCGCATCAGTTTGCTTTCGAGTTTTTCCGCCCCATTCAATTGCTACTATTTGTTTATCGACTAATATGTGTGTCCCTAATCCGGACATTATTTTTTTCCTAAATAATATTCTTGTGTGATTCTTGAGTTTCTCCCGGCGTATTTGATAATCAAAATATCCACGGGTGTACTGCCGGTCTATAGTGTCCAACGGGCACAATATTTCGGCGATCAAACATGTCGCCATCATCAGGTGAACTGACGGACTGAGCTCCTGTGAACGTGCCGGCACGGAGATCCGTACGCTATGGCTGCTCAGGGGGAACTGGGTTCGGTCGCGGCGGCGGGCGATTTAAATACCCTCCGCCCGCGGCGCGCTCCCTCCGCCGTCCGCGCCCCGCGCCACGGTCTCGCGGTGGAACAGATTGCGACGGCGTCTGAGATGACGTCGGTGTGATGGCTCTGTCCGCCGTGGTCGTCACAACTATGCGTTTGCTCGATTTACTCTTGATTAACCAAATCGCTGGTTCCCAAGCCTTGCCAAGATTATAGCCACAGTCACGGTTTATGAGGTCGTCATTGGTGCGAATTTCGATGGCCTCTCTAACAACGCTGTCCCAGTATCTCGACGTCTGTACCAGAATCCTCGTGCGGTCATACTCCATAGCGTGATTTTCCGACAAACAATGTTCAGCGACCGCCGACTTGCTCGGATACATTAGTCGAGTGTGCCTCTGGTGTTCACGGCATCGATCCTCGACAGTACGCATCGTCTGACCAATATACGACTTGCCACATTGACACGGAATCTGGTACACGCCAGCCTTCCTCAAACCGAGGTCATCTTTGGCGCTCCGCACCAGTGCACGAGTTTTATTCGGAGGACAAAACACAGTTCTGACACGGTGTTTCTTCAGAATGCGGGCGATTTTCCCCGAGAGTGCGCCTGTGTATGGAATAAATGCAGTGCCTACCTCCTCCCTCGTGACTTCATCCATATCAACAGGTTGTGCTGCAGTGGTTGGGCGGAGAGCACGTTGGATCTGCCACTCACTTCACAGAGGAATGGGGTACTTAAAACTCTAGTACATAGGGCGCGCACTATCTCTGACACAGAGAGTCTACCCGAGGAATTGGAACATCTGAGAACTGTGTTTCGAAAAAATGGGTACTCAGAGTCATCGAGTAAAAAAAAGAAGTAATATTAGTCGTTCCGCAAGGAAATGTTATCGGCCCTCTGTTGTTCCTGATCTACATGAACGAGCAGTCACCTTAGATTGCTTGCAGATAATACTGTGATTTAATGTCTTATAAAGTTATCAGATGATAAAAAAGAATTGCAAAACGATTTACATACGGTATCTGTACTATTCTATCGCTTGCGCCGTGTCCCGCGGTTACGCAGGGTGGGCCATGGTTAAACGGATTTGGCATGTTAATGGTAAGGGGTGGCTGGATGCCCTTCCTGCCGCCACCCTGTACCCCCCAGGACCGAATTAGTGAAACCTAACTGTCTGTGCTTAGTGTAAATCGTTAAATAGTGCGAACGTGTTTTCAAATGTATGTGACGCGTGTAACTGAAGCGGAACGTAGGGACCAGCCCGGTATTCACCTAGTGGGATGTGGAAAACCGCCTAAAAACCATGTCCAGGCTGGCACACCGGCCCTCGTCGTTAATCCGCTGGGGGGATTCGCTCACATACGGTGCCTGTATGATGCAAAAACTGACAATTGATTCTAAATCGTGTAAAGCGTGAAGTCATCCACATGAGTACTAAAAAGGATCCGCCAAATTTCAGTTACCCGATAAGTGACACAGATCTAAAGGCTGTAAACTCAACTAAAAACTTAGGGATTACCATTACGAATAACGATCACATAGATAATGTTGTGGGGAAAGTAAACCAAAGACTGTGATTTATTGGCGGAAAACTTAGGAACTGTAATAGGACTTTTAAAGAGACTGAGTACACTATGCTTGTCCACCCTTTTCTGGAGTACTGCTGTGAGGTGTAGGATCCGCATCAGATAGGATTGACGGAGGACACCGAAAAAGTTCAGAGACGGGCAGCTCGCTTTTTAGGGATATTGGGGAGAGAGTACCACGGATATGATGAACATATAGGGGTGGCATTCATTAAAACAAAGGCGTTTTTCGCTGCGCCAGGACCTTCTGATGAAATTTCAGTCACCAACTTTCTCCTCAAGAGTGTGAAAATATTTTGTTGGAACCCTCCAATATAAGGAGACATGATCATCATAATAAAATAAGAGAAAGCAGGGTTCATACAGAAACATGAAAGTGTTTGCTTTCCCCGCGCGCTCTTCGAAAGTGGAACTGCAGAGAAATAGTTTGAAGGCAGTCCGATGTACCCTCTGCCAGGCACTTAATTATGAATGGCTGACTAATCATGAAGATGTAGATGTAGATGAAAAAACTAGAAATATTCAACTAAACATTCGCCACTTCGTAGACGCCCACACGTGGTTCAGATGGATAGAATGTAAATAGCAATAAATGCTTAAACTTTTGTTCTCAAGCTGTGATGTAATTCCACGACGACAAGCTGCCCTCTTCTTCCGGCCACTGTCATCTGCGCACAATTTTCAGAGGAAGATCAATATGTTAGCCTCCGTGTGTACTGCTTTTTTTACAGGCACTTCCTACGATTTTCGACTATTAATAGTGATTCCATAGGAAGAACAGTGCCCGTGGTGAAACGTATACGCCTTGAAAGCTAAGAGCAACGAGACGCGAAACGCTTTAGAGCAGAAGCGCGAGCGGGGGATACTGAACACGAGGAGAGAGACGGCGCGGTCCGTAACGAGTTGCTCTCGTCTTTCCGTGGCTTCCAATTCAATTTGGCGTTCCTCACCTCCGACTTCTCGCGCTGTGTCGGCCGGAAGGTTTTTGTAGATCGATTGGTGTCACGCAGTGAAACAGGTGGTGGAGGGGTGGTAGCGATAGAACACAGGCATCATTATTAAGTGTGCCAGGGTTCCACTCCAGATACAGTAAATGTTATTTAAATTTTCTGAGCTTTCTGGCATACGAAATCTCCTCTCTAAACGAGGTACTTTCTCACGTCGCATGGGTCGAAATACGCAAGCCGTTCACTCCTGTGTCGTAACCATTGCACCACCTGCCTTGGCCACAGTACTTCTGAAATTCAAACTACAAGTATGGCATGTTATTATTAACAAGGTAAGATACTATTCCACACTAATAAGGCCCTCAGAATTATGTCAAAAATGAAAAAAGGTAGTCTCTATTTATACAGCTTTTATCATCTTTCTTACAAAGCGGTTTAACCACTGGATATTTTAATCTATGTTGGAAAATGCTCTGAATTATTCCGAAGCTTAACACTATTCAGAAAAGATGCTGCTTGTTATGTGAAAACATTGCTTTCGTATTCCGGTGGAACTACCGGGGAACTTCATTTATGAACGCATTTGTAGTTCCCTAAATAACAAAATAAGGGATGAGAGCTCCACAGCACTGCAATTTATAGAAGTTCCTTTCTTAACGCCCCGCCCTTTACTTTTCTGTTAGGCTGGTTGATGCTGCTGGCTCTAATGCAATTAAAAATGATTATTAATATAACTGATATCTATGAATTACCATTTCCATTTACATAAAGAGAGATATTAACCTATTCTGGAATTGTTTCCCTAACTCTCTTTTTCTGTTTTTCATATGGATTTATGTCTCATTTATTATTTTTGCCCCATCTGACAAGCGCACGTTTCTATTAGATGACCTTTGATCTTTGTAAAACTTGTTTCCATTTTTCTAAATTCCTAATCTATTTGCGTATATCAGTTCTCTCCTTCCCATATTTACATTAGTTAAGGAAGGAAGGTTTTGTTGGCAGGAAGAAAATGCTTCAGTTGGCACCTAAAAGACGTTATATTTATGACTTACAGTGTGCGTGCGTTTCCATATAGATATCAGTCCACACCGAACTTTTTACAAACTCCTTACATGCCGCGAATTTTCGCAGTTTATGCAATCCACTGATTGTCAGTCACGATTACGAACACCGTCACCCCCCACCCCCTATTCCTTCCCCCTTCATCTCTCTCTCTCTCTCTCTCTCTCTCTCTCTCTCTCTCTCTCTCTCACGCAAACGCACGCACTAGAGCGAGCGAGCGAGCGAGAGAGAGAGAGAGAGAGAGAGAGAGAGAGAGAGATTCTTTATACTACTACGGCCTGTAAGAATGGTAACTTTATTGAAGCTTGATTTTTTTTTCTGTTCACTGTGACGTTCTTGAGGAAGTGCAATTTGAATTTTCTATGCCAGATGTGCTTGCACCATATCCCCGTGGCCTGTACTAGGTACTGTACATAGAGCCTCCAGCATTGCGGAACATGTTGAGAAAGATTAATGTGAAGAGTCGATGAAACATTCCGTTTTCACAGAGCATTTGGATCCCGTTAAAGAGATCCTGGGTAACAGAAGTAAATATCCTACAGGAGGTAATGATACTATATTAGTATTATTAACAAAAATTCTCAAAGCTGCCTACGGCCGCTAGTAGATCTGCGTTATACAAGGCGGTCAGAAACAGTCCGAACAGCTTGTAAGGTTGTTGCAGGGTAGGTTGTGCTGAGAAATAACTTCGGTAGGTTTCACGGTTTCCGAGTTATTTAGCCGATTAGATAGTGGCACACACGAATTCAAGCGGCCCGAGAGCGATACAAAAATTGGCCATGGGGCGGTAGTAAGGAGCGAACCCGAGCCACAGGCTGAGCAGTCTCGTGCGCTGTCATCTACGCTATGAGTGCAACAGACAGTAATTGTGTGTGGCGGGCCATTTGAACTACCGCGCGCAACGGCCTGATTGGCTTATTAACTCGGAAATTGAGCATCGTATCGAATTTTTTTCTTAACAATTATTTGTTATCACAACCTACTCTGCAGCACCCTTACAAGCTTTTCATATTGTTTCTTACCACCCTGTATAAACACTGTTCTCCAGCAGCAGCGCAATGTACAAATGAGACTTAAGATTATGACCATTGCTTACGGCTAGACTGAAGTCCGCTTGGTGGAGTAACGGGCAATAAGAAAAGTACACCGAAAGAAAAGAAAATTAGCACACCCCTTCAGAGGGTACCAATTCGCTCAAGACAACAGTGTATATGGAGTACATGAAACAACTGCATTTGCACATCAATAGCACAAGAGATTCTGAGGCACCAGGTATCGGCCCGTGCTGAAATATTCATATTAGTATTGGTGTAGGCTTCACCGGCGGCGAAGCAGACGCTGAATCTTACTATCCAGTCGATCGTACAGACGGCGAATACTGTCCTGAGATACGTTATGCCACGCCTGCTCGACCTGTTCACGTAGTTTTGTAATAGTTGTTGGTTTCACCAGTCGCTTCTCGTCACATCACATCCCACACGGCTCGACTGGAGACAAGTTCGGAGATGGTGGTGGCCAGGGAAGATGCGGCCAGTACTGTGGAGCACGATGAGCTTAACGGGCAGTGAGCAGGCGAGTATTAACCTGTTGCAACAGCACGTCACCTTCCTGTGGCAAGAACGGTAAAGTAACGGGTCTAACGACAATCTGCACGGACCGAGTGCTGATTAGCATCCCCTACAGGAACGCCAAAGGTGAACTAGAGTTGTAGCTTATCGCACCCCAGCCCAATATAGCCTTGGGCACGGCCGGTGTGTCTTTGACGAATGCGCTCTACGAGATAGCGCACATCAAGTGTACGTCGCATGCTCAAGCGACCACCACGTCCAGGCAGAATCTGCTTTCATCGTTGAAGACCACAGCACGCCTTTCCATCTTCCAAGTTGTTGTGTTGGCAGAAGAGCCAACGCCGTGTTACTAGTGGAGGCCCAAATGCACGCGTTTTAGCTCACGCAGGTTGGCATGAGGAGGGAAGGACTATACTGACGTGAGGTCGGGAACATGACAAGGTTCAAAAAAAAAATGGTTCAAATGGCTCTGAGCACTATGGGACTTAACTACTCTGGTCATCAGTCCCCTAGAACTTAGAACTACTTAAACCTAACTAACCTAAAGACATCACACACATCCATGCCCGAGGCAGGATTCGAACCTGCGACCGGAGCAGTCGCGCGGTTCCGGACTGCGCGCCTAGAACCGCTAGACCACTGCGGCCGGCAACATGACAAGGAATTAGAATTCAGAAAGCGGACGTAATTAGTTTCATACTTAACTTTAATCCATTAATGATGACGTCGCTCTTGACGGTTCATGATTCACAATATTATCTGTTCAGAATACATTCATAGTAACTGAATATGGCGCCTTGCTAGGTCGTAGCAAATGAAGTAGCTGAAAGCTGTGCTAAACTGTCGTCTCTGTAAATGAGAGCGTATGTAAACAGTGAACCATCGCTAGCAAAGTCAGCTGTACAACTGGGGCGAGTGCTAGGGAGTCTCTGTAGACTAGACCTGCCGTGTGGCGGCGCTCGGTCTGCAATCACTGATAGTGGCGACACGCGGGTCCGACGTACACTAACGAACCTCGGCCGATTTAAAGGCTACCACCTAGCAAGTGTGGCGTCTGGCGGTGACACCACACAAGTGATCCTCTGACGGCACCAGTCGATCCGTGCACGTCGATGCTGTGGCGTGAGTGGAAGATGGGCTAGAGGTGTGCGTGCCCGTAGTCCCACTGCTAATAACAGCCTTTCAACATTTCGTGTTGACACCTCTGGGATCACAAGACCTTTACGTGAGCTGTGGTAGCTGTACGATCTGCTACTGCTACCCCTACAATACGACGATACTGGGGAACGTCTTTGCTGCGTGGGCGTCCAGAACCTCATATACGAGTGTGAGAATGTTCACTTGGCCACTAATAACAGCATCGTTGCAAAACTGACGCAACACGGCCAACTGGTGTGGCATTTCTCCGAAAGGACCATCCTGCCCCTAGGAAGGCCACGATTTGACCTCTTTCAAACTGTAATGCTGTAGGAAGCACGAATGCGCCTCCATGCCATGGCTGCCAGCTTGCCTCACACGTTTGGGCCACACTAAAGCTTCTGGCTGGGAGTACTTCGTGTTAAAGAGATGGCTCTGTGGTGGCTATGCTACTGGGCTGTCTGTTGGCGAACGACGTTGAAACCATTATCAGTACATCTACTATCACCCAGGTGACATATCCCGTCATAGGATCAAAATCGACATCGTCTTTCCCGGTATCCTATTTTTCTTTTTCTGGCGGTGTATATAAGCGGAGCGGAGACGAATGTGGAGTGATTGTAGCGACGATACGGGTCACAAATGGCGAACTCCATTGATCTATGCGATCTCCGCAAAATCCAGGTTGTTATGCCTGTTAGGAACGAACGTCCCGCACACTGCGAAGCTTGTCGATTTTTCCGCGTGCTGACGTCAGGAGAATCCATGAGAAGTGGTTGAAGGACGGTGAAACTACTAATGGGTGACAAGTTATTGGACGTCTGCGTCTGATCACGGAACGTGGAGGTCGGAGGTTTGCGTGCTGTGTAGATCAGGAGAACAGAGTAGATCTGACGACAGAGTACAACTTTGGTGTAGGCACAAGTGTTTCAGAGCATACCTTTCTGCGCACATAGTCCAACATGGCGCTCAGCAGCAGACAGTAGCTACGTATTCCCATGTGTACCCAACGACATTAAGATTCTGAGCACGGGATCACCGAGACTGGACCACAGACCCATTGGAATGTGTAGCCTGGTCGTATCCAGGTACGCCGCTATCCAGGCGAATGGTTGTTTCAGACGTGCACCAAGCCACAGACACGGGTGGGTGGGAGCATTCAGTCAGGCTTCCATGGGACCTGTGGCAGTAGTGGAAGGCACCATGACATTAAGCGCCCCCCCCCCCCCCCACACACACACACAACATTACAGCAATGCTCTACGTGAACATTTTTGCCGACCACTGGCATCTCTTCATTGCTGATGTCTTCCCTGACTGCGTGACTGCGATATCGTCTCTCAGCAGGATAACTGTTCGGCAAAGGCCAGAACCATGCTAAAGTGGTTCGAGAAACATGATAGCGAAATCACGTTGATGTCTTGGCCACCAAAGTCAACTTACCTCAACCTCCTGGAACACATCTCTGTCGCTATCGGACACCGACCCCGCCCACAAACCACCCGCCCGTAATTTACGGGAATTGCGTGACCTGTGTGGAGACATCTGGTGTCACATACCACCGGAAGTCTAACAAGGACGTGTCGAACCCATGTCTCGCAGAATGGATACTGCATTGCGTTCCAAAGGTGGACGAACACGATATTAAGTAGATGGTCATAATTTTTGGGTCATCACAACGATATACAACAAAATAAGTGACGAAAAGCGCATAGTGTTTACGTGGCCTTCCAGATGAACAGTGTGGTAACTCCATTCTCCTTTTAACTGATATCTCCTAGATACAAAAACTGTTCCTACGTTTCAGTCACCATGTTGGTGTTAATAAAAGTAATTTTACAACAGGTAGACCAAGGGTCACGAACTACATCAAACTGTCTCTAACGTATTTGAAGTATCTCGCATATATTTTGCATTGGCTTAAAACACAAAATAAGAATTCCACACTTCCCTCTCCTTTATTTCGATTCTTCTCACCATTCTATTTCGCTGATTCGGCGAAGCATTTTGTCAGACTGCGCGTCAGGGTTTCAAAGAAAATGCTGCGTCTACTGCGTGTAAATGCGTTGCCAGGCGAGCGAGGCTCCCGGATGACAGACGCTGAAAGCACTGAATCTTTTCTCGCCTCGGTGATCTGGCGCCGAGCAACAGGTAGCAGGGAGAGGCGACAGCTAATCCGCCTCTTTGCCTCGTATTTCCTGCGGAGATAAGCGTTAGAGGTGGAGAGATTGGACCCTGGTACAAGCTTTATCTCGTTCCTCCAGGCCTGCCGCACACAAGTACCACAAAACTTTCGCAGAACACGAAACGAGGCCGTATGAAGCGAAGGTGCAGCGTTATTTGTACACCATACTGTGTTTCACAACTATAACAAAATATCTATCACTACTGTAATACAGGATATTTTTCGGACTCGTTAAACAGTAGGCTCAGTAATCTCTGCTATTTCTATAATTCCACCGGAAGTAGTAAATTATCATAATGATATTTCTGCTGAATACTTTCCAGCCTTCTTCACACTTTCTATTCAGTGAATCGCAGGCTGTCATTCTAGTGTCGACATTGGTATTTAATATTTTCACTGTACGAGTAAATGAAGGAAAGCATAGACTTCAAATATTTCCAGACGTTTAATTACGAGAACTGAAACTGACGCAAGTATGACATTCTATTACGGAAACAGCGGTGCATTGAAACTAAAAGGTCCATGCGTTGCGCGTAGTAAGTGACCCTTTGGTGTCATTTGGATTTCTTTCATTTGGATTTCTTTCTTGAGAGCTGATTGAGGAAAAAACCACGTTCAATGTTTTATCAATGCAGAATCCTCCATCATGATTAATCAAATCGTCCTCCTTTGTCCTCCTTTGCTGCTACGGCCTCCTTCATACAGGAACTCCAGGGACAAAGGATATTCCCCACAGAAGATCCGGAAAGATTTCCAAATAAAATTCCACGAATATCAATGGGATAAATGCGGGAAGATGGAAGATATTTAAATCAACTTCTCCATTACCGTGTGTTGAATGCATTTCTTTGAAACCAGACTGGATCTTCAATAACCTCCAGTTAGAATGGATATGTCCTCCTATTAAAACTACGGCTCTGCTTCTACACTATATCCATATTGCAAAAGCCACCTTATTGTGTCGTCGTGTACCAATACCATTTTCCTCTTACCTTTTTCACTTACAAATGTTGTGCGAGAAGAACGACGGTCTACAAGTCTGCGCATGAACTCAAATTTCTCAGATTTTTGCCACCATACTCATTTCGCCAGATACATGTATGAGGACGTCGTCCATTACTTGTCTCTTTTTGGAATGTATGCTCTCGGAATTTTAATAGCAAATCTCTCTTTGAGGCTCAACGTCTCTTTAGTAGCGATTGCTAATGGAAATTGATGGCCTTCTCTGTGACGCTTCCTTACTGAACCTTTAGTAACATAAATTGATGTCCTTTGGAATTTCTCTGTCTCCTTTATTAAACCTGTTAACTGTATTTGGTAAATGTTCCGCGCTGACAGGGAATACTAAATACGATATTATCTGCAATTGAATTGTGAACTGCAGAGCAATCATAATGATGTAGATTTACATCTCGTCTATCTATGCCCTGTAACATTCATTTGAGATACGCCCGTAACTACTCTCCCAACTGTGGATATCTCCCTGTTAAGAACGATTCGCTGAGTTGTCATTGCTAAGAAATCTTCAATCTAATTACCAAGTGTTACCGATATTCCGTAATGTCTTACAGTGCCGGAAACAAAATGCAACACCCTTAAGTACTGTGTTTAGTGGAATTACGAGTAATATGTGCATACTGGGGGTTGTAATGCTAGTGATTCATTTGTCAGTCATCAGTCATGGCTATCAGAGAGCGCTCAGGAGGCCTTTCCATGCGCCCTCCTTTTTAACTCTGCAGGCAGTAACTGTGCTGACTTTAGAAGTGAACAATGTTTGCAACATTTATTCTAGAATTCAGCATACCACACCAACGAGTATGTTCTCCTGTTGAACAATTTCAGCTAATTGAAGGTAGTCGTATTGAGGACCTGCGGGAACTGGATGGACGTATCGACGCACTGCTGAACATGTTGGCCACAACGCATCGGTGGTGTGTCGCTGCTTTCAGCAGTGCTTGTTGAACATTTCCACAACTGAAGACGAGTTTCTGGACGTCCGCATTGTACAGATGCACTTCAAGATCGCCGCATTTGGCTAGCAGCGGTGCCCGACAGAAGATCATCCAGGGAAGAAATCCGGGCACATGTTGTACCTGCTGTCTTACCCAACATAATTGGGAACTGACCGCTTACCGCAGGACTAAGATCAAGTGTTCCTCTAAAGTAGCTGCCACTGACGCGACGACATGGCCTAGCAAGGCTACTCTGGTGTCGTCATAGAATCGGCTAGAGAGTGGAATGGTGCTCTGTTTTCTTCAGTGATGAGAGTAGGTTCCGTTTGTATGCGACTGACAGACATGTTCGTGTACAGCGTAGACCTGGCGAGCGGCCTATTCCGGACTGCATTCGCCCTCTACACAGTTTCCGCCTTAGATTTCATGGTGTGGGGGGAGGGGCCATCAGTTACACCTCACGGTAGGTGTTTCTGCGGGGTAAAATAACCAGTAAAGGCTACAATGTCCAGGTTATTATGTGGTGTCACCACACTTGCTAGGTGGTAGCCTTTAAATCGGCCGTGGTCCGTTAGTATACGTCGGACCCGCGTGTCGCCACTATCAGTGATTGCAGACCGAGCGCCGCCACACGGCAGGTCTAGTCTAGAGAGACTCCGTAGCATTCGCCCCAGTTGTACAGCCGACTTTGCTAGCGATGGTTCAGTGCCTACAACGCTCTCATTTGCAGAGACGACAGTTTAGCATAGCCTTCAGCTACGGCATTTCTTACGACCTAGCAAGGCGCCATATTCAGTTACTATGTCTTCTGAACAGATAATATTGTGACTCATGTACCGTCAAGAGCGACGTTCATCATTAATGGATTAAAGTTAAGTATGAAACTAATTACGTCCGCTTTCTGAATTCTAATTCCTTGTCATGTTCCAGACCTCACGTCAGTATAGTTCTTCCCTCCTCACGCCAGCCTGCGTGAGCTAAAACGCGTGCATTTCTGCCTCCTCTAGTAACACAGTGTTGGCTCTTCTGCCAACACAACATATTATCTCCATGATACTGCCATTACTTCAACAGGAAGGTGAGGTATGGTTTCAGCAAGAGATTGCACGTTCTCATATAGCTGCTGCCATGCAACATCCCCTTCGTGGTGTACTGCAACTGCCCTGCCGAAGAAGATCACCAGATCTCTCGCTAGTTGAACAAGTATAGGACATGGTGAAGCTAAAAGCTACTCGTCCTCCAGAGTCTGCAGGAAATATTGCCTAACTGCAACAAAAGGTGCAAGATGTCTGGAAAAATCTATCGCAGGATGCAATTCGGCTCCTTTACGATTGTCGATCGTTTGCACGTGAGAATACACGCCTGCGTTGTCGTAAGGTGGGGGAGGGGGCGTGGTGGGGAGGGGGGAGGGGGGAAAGTACACTGTGTATAGACGCTACTGTTTGGGCACTCTTCCCTATGACATGACATGTGTTTCATTTGGTCTGAATTTGGTATCATAAGCTGCTAGAATGAAGTACTCCCCTTACTTGTCAGTAAAATGGCCTTGTCCTTGAGGGTGTTGCATTTTTTTCCGGGAGTGTATTCTGATCAGTAGGTAGCACTGTGGAACTGTAACGAACTCATAACACAGAGTAACAGCTAATAGTGACTGTCAGTTCACATATCGAGTGGCTACATCTTACAAGGACTGTCACGTGTTCATGTAGATGTAATCAGACGCTTTCATTCACGTATATGGGGCACTTCGAAGAGGAATCAGAGATATTACCATAAGAAAAGTTACGAAGCTTATTTCTCTAATTGTGTTTTGTTCTTCACTTCACTGCTTACACGACATGTAAGTGATATGGTCAAATGCGAGAGAAAAACAATAATATTTCCTACAACATCTAAGTTCAACACATTCCAGCACAGCTTTCACACTAAAAAAATGAAGGGACACCGTCGTTTGTGGATGTGTTGGTCAGGAGGAAACCGAACGGCACTCTGGGATAGTGTTTATGTCTAACCCATTTATGCGGATCTCTGTAAGTACGCCTATGCCTTATAGTAACCACCACACGGCACATAGAAGTGGTGTTCTCAAGGCACTGCTATAAAGGGATCGTACTCAGTCAAACGATGAAAATTTAACAGCCGAACTAAAATATCTGAATAACGGATTCCACAACGGTAGTTACAAGGAACAGTAATTTTATCTTTCTCTCAGATCATTACCGTTGGATCGTGGGGACAGAGGTATAAATAAACGCGCTACCGTCTTTCTTTCATATGCTGACATTCTGTCGAGCAGAATCGACTGACGTTATGGACAAACGCAACGAGATGTACATTCCGTCCGATCCCCGAAATTCGGTGGCTCGAGGGTAGCGTAAAAGGCGATATGGACATTCCATGGTCGCGAGTTTAGCAGATCTCTTGCTAACTTAATTAGTGCTATACAGAAAAATTGGTCAGAATCGTTGTAGAAGGCGGCACTGAGCATTTGCGGTAGCAGTGCAGCTCGCTGGCCGTGGAGCGTGATTAGATTAGACTAAATGTACTTTCCGTCCCAATTGAGGTCCGCCAGGATGGAGAACTTGTCAGAAGAACAAGAATACACAATAAATTATACAATTGAAAACAAATACCGGTCTACTAATGTACCTTACACGTATCCTAACTGGAATGGTTGTCATGGATGCGCAATGATTAAAAATTTTTTTTTAACATATTTTCATTGTGGGGTAATAAACACTGAACGGAAGAATCATTTTACAACACTTATTTACAATGATCACATTACTGTACAGAAATTAGGTTGTATGCGTGGAAACAGGGTTCCCTCCCACCAAATATGCTGATACAAGCCAATTACTTCTGGGATGTAATCATAAACGGATCAACTGATATGAAACGTAGAAGAAAACGTTAACTGTGATTCAGGATACGCCTTGAATAAAGCTTTGAACCGTGCTAGCGATCTTCTTAATATATAGTGGAAATCTAGACCGGAACTCTATCGTCTAACAGTAAAGGTCAAACAACAAGATGCACATGGGAACACTATCAGTGCTGCATAGAGCTACAACGAGCCAAGTGGATGTAGGACACATGCTACGACACTTCATGTTACGGTTAATTCACATTTGCGTATCGTAATTTAATCATATACCTTTCTGTTTGGAATGTAAAATATTTAGAACTTTTTCGGGCGCCAGCTATGGTACTTCTGCTCTATGGCAAGCGGTAATCGTTAGCTGTTAACATCATTTATAAAGGAGGTCTCTGACAACACAGAGTAACAGTTAATAGTGACTGTCAGTTCACATATCGAGTGGCTACATCTTACAAGGACTCTCACGTCTTCATGTAGAGGTAATCACACGCTATCATTCACGTGTAACATTGGATATGGACTATGTAAAATGTGGCCTCAAGCGTGGAATAGAAATTTAAATTACATATTACATCTGATGTGACGCATTATGTGGTGCTCATCCATGTGGAAGCAGAGATACAGGTTTATTTGGCGTCAGTAACAAGACTGGTATTATGTCTTATAGGTGTGTGTAAAGTATGTACTGATCTTATAAAGTGCTCCATGTTCGTATTCATTTTAGGTGCTTGATAGTGATGTAATTGCAGAAATCGGCCGAAAGAACAGCTCATTAAAATGGCTCTGAGCACTATGGGACTTAACTTCTGTGGTCATCAGTCCCCTAGAACTCAGAACTACTTAAACCTAACTAACGTAAGGACTTCACACACATCCATGCCCGAGGCAGGATTCGAACCTGCGACCGTAGCAGTCTCGCGGTTTCGGACTGCGTGCCTAGAACCACTAGACCACCGCGGCCGGCGAACAGCTAATTAAAAAAAAAATAATAAAACAAAAGCAATATAGTCCACTGCGGACCGTCGTTTCCTTCATAAAATTTTTATAAGCTGTGGCCCCACATAGAAGCAGAATTATGAAGACCCAAAGAATGTACGTATGAACCGCACTGCCTCCTGTCATTTCCATTTCAGTAAAGTAAACTGCTATGGCAGGCAGGGAGCACCTACAGTATTACCGCAATGAGTAGAAGGAATTTTCCAGGAGAACAACCTTGAACTTCTGTTTAAAAACCTCCTGTTTGTGTGTAGTATTACCATTCTACACTATGACCTAAAAATCCCCGTCAAAAAAGCGTAGTCTGTTTCCAGTTCTGCGTTTTATTCTTTCTTTTGTACGGCTGAATTAGCAGTATGATATCTAATTCGATACTATGAATTTTTACTTATTTTCTGTTAACTGTGTGAGTGAGGCAGCAGCTCCTCTTTGAATATATGGGATTCCTTCTTTTGCCTCCGAGAAAGTTCCTGGCGTCTGTATGGATCGTTTCAGCGACACAAGTGCTTCTCTCTTTGTTGGCACGTGCCTCCGCAAAAGAAGCCTTAAGTTTCAATAACATGAAACTGTTTTCTAGCTCGTTCGTGGATGTTGCAGTCTCTTTAACTTTTGGGGCGCGTGAAGGGTGGGAAGTTTTGTAACTGCTTGGGAGCAAGACGTGTTTGCCTACACACGTGTTTTATTTTATTTTTATATTTTATTCATTGGCCTGGCAGCAGAATGTAGCTCCTTTTCACCCAAAGATTTTGGTGAAATACAATGTAATTAAAACAAATACTAAAAGATGAAAAACAGTTACAGGTTGAATCCGAACTACCCAGATAAAATTTTATGGACAATCTCGGCGTACTTTTCTATTAATATGGTACCTATACGCACTCGATAATTCTGTTAAAAATATTGTCGTTAAATGAAAAATATGTGCATGCCAACACTTAACCAACAAAGCTTCACTAACTGCTGATACAGGTTTCCACTAGTCAAAGTCAAGTTCTCTTCCTTAGAGATCCATGTAAATAGAGATAATGCACCAAAACTCACAAGTGAATCCAAATGATCCTACCTCAGAGATTTCATTCATAGAATAAAATCCACCGAACTGGAGATACGGTGTTCCCATTCGTCAACAAGTACGTGAAGGATGGATGTTAAGTGCTTGACCATGTTGTAAGAGGGCGCACCCAAATTACTTGCTATAGGGCGTAAGGGTACCCCTTGTTTATATATCTTTGGCAGACCATACAAACTTGACGGAATAGCATCACCAAGATAAAATTTCTTACACAAACCTCTCGCCAACGTGCTCGTTTTTAAAAGTGAAAGAGTGTTGCGTTTGATACTTTCCATGGGGTCGCTTTTTAATCTTTTGTTAGTTGGGTCGTCGAGTAGTGAATTCATTTTGAGGACGTAATCGGTGCTAGCCTGGCACGCTCTTCAGTTCTATTAGTGCATCTACTATTAATGAAATATAGAAAGCTGAAAAAGTTAGGAATGGTACCCTCCTCATGATATCTCAGCAAGATGCCCGACAGCTTTCCTTTCTTATTGAAAAGTTCACCAAACTTCTGTACAAGTTTCACCGTGTCATCGCCATAGAGGTACTTGAAGTGACTATGAAGGCTTTCTCGGGTTATTCTTACGCAGGTAATCAATAAATTGTATTTTGCTCAACGTGGACTCCTCAAACTGATATTTATCAATCACTAATCCTACAGCATGTGAGCAGACATGATATGTTTCCAAGACACGAACACAGCCCGCGGGGTAGGGAGATGGAATGTACTTCTCAATTTTCTTATAAAGAATAACATACTTTTATTTAACCCACAATGCTTTGTTCTGTTTTCTTTATTTTTCATTGTAGGTTCATTCATACTAGGTTAGGTTGTTTCTTTACGAAATTGTAATAGCTCTCTAAGAGAATAAGTTATCAATAACGTTCTGAATATTGAAGCTTAATGTTTTTGAAAATTCAAATTCTATAATCCACTAAGGTTACTGGACGAAATGAGCGAGGAAGTGCTGCAAAACAGATAAAATAACAACACTATGGCGCCTACATACACACTATGTGAATTGAAGCAATCCTTTCTCAACTGACAGCTGCGAGCGTACTACGGAGCTTTCACGAAATAAATTCTATACGTTTCTTGTCCCGTGAAGAAGG
The DNA here is from genome assembly GCF_023897955.1 of Schistocerca gregaria. Lineage (NCBI taxonomy): Eukaryota > Metazoa > Arthropoda > Insecta > Orthoptera > Acrididae > Schistocerca > Schistocerca gregaria. The sequence continues at coordinate 566,572,582 of NC_064931.1, forward strand.
AAGGTCATATTTCATCTAAAGGACCGAACTTCAAACACATCCTGAACGAAACAAATTTTGGCTTACAGATTACAGTTTTTACATTGAGGGGGCAACTGGACCCTGGTTCTCTCTGACACGACGAGACAACACTTGCAAATTCTTTCACCACTTCCACGTAAGTCGATTATTATTAAATAACCTTCTATTGTTAAAAACTCGTTTCAAAAATGGGTTTTGACTATTTCTTGTTCCAAACAACGGTTTCAGGGAACCGGAGAAAATGGGGAATGCTGTATAGGAAATACTTCTCTCTTTGCCTCTGCTGAGGCATTTCCGTGAACTGTCAGGATCAGGTGCGACCAAATTGTTCGATATTTCCGACGTTACGCTGATAATGGAGCCCTTCTGGGAAATTGCAGACAGGTCGGGAAAGAGTGTGCACACGGTATGTTTGCGGGCGGGTCTTGTCCGGGACGTGGAGGAGGCTCAACTGGCGGCTATCGAGAGCACAGAGAACACCTGGCTGCAAATCGTGGCTCATGTCGGCACGAATGATGCCTGCGCTTGATTTCTCTGGCCATCCTCAATTCCTACAGGCAAATGGCTGATTTGGTGAAGATAGCTAGCATCACATGTGGGGTGCAGGATAAGCTCACTGTTCGTATCATCCTACTCAGAGTCAATCGTCGTCCTATAGTGTGGAACAGAGCAGAAGGTCTGCCAAAGGCCCAGACGATTATGCGACGTTACCGGATGTGAATTTCTCGACCTCCGCTATCGGGTGGAGAGTTGCAGACTTGCCCTTAATAGGTCAGGCGTGCACTAAACTCAGGAAGTGGCTACTGGGGTGTAGGACTGGAAGTGACATGAACATTTTCTTTATATATATATATATATATAGGTTAGAGGAACCCCCTCCGTGGGATCAGATATGAATTGGCCGCCGAGATAGAAGATCCATCAGTCCCATTATTCTCGTGTCCGTCCCTGGTAGCTGAGTGATCAGAAGCTCTCCTGTGAACCTTCTGGAGAGCTTCTGTAAAGTTTGTAAGGTAGGAGACGAGATATTGGCAGAAGTAAAGCTCTGAGGACGGGGCGTGAGTCGTGCGTGGGTAGCTCAGATGATAGAGCACTTGCCCGCGAAAGACATAGGCCCCGAGTTCGAGTCTCGGTCCGACACACAGTTTTAATCTGCCAGGAAGTTTAATATCAGCGCACACTCCGCTGCAGAGTAAAAATCTCATTCTGGAAACATCCCCCAGGCTGTGGCTAAGCCATGTCTCCGCAATATCCTTTCTTTCAGGAGTGCTAGTTCTGCAGGTTCGCATGAGAGCTTCTGTAAACTTTGGAAGGTAGGAGACGAGATACTGGCAGAAGTAAAGCTGTGAGGACGGGGCGTGAGTCGTGCTTGGGTAGCTCAGATGGTAGAGCACTTGCCCGCGAAAGGTAAAGACCCTGAGTTCGAGTCTCAGTCCTGCACACAGTTTTAATTTGCCAGGAAGTTTCAATTCTGAACCTAGCTGACAAAATAAAGTTGAAGGAGGCAAAAATAAGCGTAAGGAGAGCAGTGAGAGAAGCGTTCAATGACTTTAAAAGAAAATTTTGTCATCCGATCTGACTAAAAACCGTAACAGCTTTTGGTCTTACTCAAAGTCAGCAAGCGGTTCGTAATCATTGTTGTACAATTACTGAACACTTTTTATGCTCATGTATTATGATGTTTTTCCAGAACAAAAATATCCTCCAAGAAAATTAACATGGATTCCACAAACAGAGATGTTGCGAAACTCAGTTCGGTCTGTTCTTTAATGAGATCCACATGCTATAGACATCGGTGCTCCGGTTGATACAGTTTCCCTCGAATTCGGAAGGCATGAGACACTGTCACTCAGAGTCGTTTAGTTCACACAAATTAAACATATCATGGACCTGCACCACTCCGAAACCTGAACAAAAATAACCGCACTGCAATAGAATAACTTCTGCACCACACAACCCTAGATTATTGTAGAAGAAAACAAGCGGAGACCAAAATCAATCTACTACATAGACATTCAGAATATCGCAAAAGCAAATAATATTTAATTTTTAACATGTCCTAAAACATTCAATGGGTATAACTTGCATATATTTTTTTTTTGGTCATCAGTCTACTGACTGGTTTGATGCGGCCCGCCACGAATTCCTTTCCTGTGCTAACCTCTTCATCTCAGAGTAGCACTTGCAACCTACGTCCTCAATTATTTGCTTGACGTATTCCAATATCTGTCTTCCTCTAAAGTTTTTGCCCTCTACAGCTCCCTCTAGTACCATGGAAGTCATTCCCTCATGTCTTAGCAGATGTCCTATCATCCTGTCCCTTCTCCTTATCAGTGTTTTCCACATATTCCTTTCCTCTCCGATTCTGCGTAGAATCTCCTCATTCCTTACCTTATCAGTCCACCTAATTTTCAACATTCGTCTGTAGCACCACATCTCAAATGCTTCGATTCTCTTTTGTTCCGGTTTTCCCACAGTGCATGTTTCACTACCATACAATGCTGTACTCCAGACGTACATCCTCAGAAATTTCTTCCTCAAATTAAGGCCGGTATTTGATATTAGTAGACTTCTCTTGGCCAGAAATGCCTTTTTTGCCATAGCGAGTCTGCTTTTGATGTCCTCCTTGCTCCGTCCGTCATTGGTTGTTTTACTGCCTAGGTAGCAGAATTCCTTAACTTCATTGACTTCGTGTCCATCGATCCTTATGTTAAGTTTCTCGCTGTTCTCATTTCTACTACTTCTCATTACCTTCGTCTTTCTCCGATTTACTCTCAAACCATACTGTGTACTCATTAGACTGTTCATTCCGTTCAGCAGATCATTTAATTCTTCTTCACTTTCACTCAGGATAGCAATGTCATCAGCGAATCGTATCATTGATATCCTTTCACCTTGTATTTTAATTCCACTCCTGAACCTTTCTTTTATTTCCATCATTGCTTCCTCGACGTACAGATTGAAGAGTAGGGGCGCAAGGCTACAGCCTTGTTTTAATCCCTTCTTAATACGAGCACTTCGTTATTGATCGTCCACTCTTATTATTCCCTATTGGTTGTTGTACATATTGTATATGACCCGTCTCTCCCTATAGCTTACCCCTACTTTTTTCAGAATCTTATACTTGGAATAACCTGTTTATGATGGCCGTGTGCTTTTAATTAAACCTCGACCTTAATATTGAGCAACTATGTTGATCTCTTCCCTCGATATAACTTTTTAATTTCGTATTGTCCTCAACTAACTTAGAAACTGTAATGCCCATCACACTTTCTGTAAATAATATAAATATTTGTGCGCACATATATGTATGATTTATAGTTTGTAATCTGATGGTTTTATAATGTTCTGGTGAATTTTTCCTAAAAAAGTTCATTCTTCCACTAAAAGTCTTTTCTGTTTTAAATACGTTGTGCCTTGAACACATTTGTTTCCTTACTTTATATCTTAGCTCAATAAGAAATCAATTATGTCTTTGCCTAGTGGATGATCTTTGGTTTGTAAATTAAAACATCGAGTGTAATCCACATGTGTGAAGCCTAAACTGGCACGAAGAATATCTTAAAGTGTGTTTTACGTGCCGAAGCGATTTGCTTATAATATGCGTGGTGTTTACGATGCATCATCTTGTGGCTTCATTGTCCTGGGAGGTCACAGAGACCATGGCAAGACGAATCACCTTCCACTGAAACATGTAGATGTCAATTTATAAAACTGTTTCATCTTACATTCAAATAAATGCACAGATATTAGCACGTTTTTGCCTTCGAAACAAAGTAAAAGTGTCACTAAGTACTCAAATATCGTTGCACAGTGCTGGAGCTGTCGGCATGCTGGTGTCGTACACATTTACGTAACTGGAAGCGCTAACCATCTGAAGATAGGCACGAATGTCCGAAATCGGGTATGGCTCTGCAATAAAGCCATTGTACGGGACAGTATTTGAGGCTGGTTATGATTCACCAGTTATTACTTTATATTCGATCTATGACTTCATGAAGCTCCCTGAAAAACAGACGTTAAATATATTTGTTGATAAAATTGCAAATACGTTTTTTACTAGAGTAATTTGTGTTTCTTTCTCTCTTCAGTTACTTCGGACGGTAAAAGTGTGTGGGAGAGACTTGAGGTAAATGTAAGGCAATAATAGGACTGATCAGCAGCGTATTTATTGTAAAACGTGACAAGAATTCCATCAGGACCTGACCTCTAATTCGTTTCAAACAGTTTCAATTGTTTCCAGGACTAGAGTTGATTATTCGCATGGGTCCATCCGAGAGTTTGTTTAGGTTTCATACATTATTAATGTTCGATGGACTCGGTTATGAATGTCGGGTTTCTTGTGTCAGCATATGTTTTATAGATTATAAGCTTATGAAGTCGACAGATAAACTTTGTTATTATTCGAATTTTAAGAGACCATCCTATTCTTATCTGAGTAATCCATGCAGCACGCAACTAAAAGCAAAATTTTAAGGAAATCTCTAAGCAAAGATGCACGTAATTGAATCTTCCCAATCTACAGACAAGACATCGGACTAAAACCTACAAATTAGGAACAGAGAACAAACAAGGCTCTCAGAGTTTCCAGAAACATCGTCCAGCAATCTACCTTGGTGTTTTTGATTATAAAAGCGCCTAGTTATTTATTTGAAAATTTAAGTGCTGGACTTATATTACTGAACTCTTCTTCCAAGAGCGATTGAAAAATTACACGGCTCCGTTAAAAAAAAGAAAAAGAACTATAACTGCTTCATTATGTCGTCATATAAAAATTATTCAAGAGAGCAATACAGAAAATTAACATCCTCTTTACCTACTATAACATATCGGAAACTTCGTATCGATACCTAGAATCGTACACGAAATATTCGGACTGTCCAGGTCATGTGGGTCGGCTCTTACATGGGTCTCACAATTTACGCTTTCTACAGTGATGTGGCTTACGGTCTGAAGCAAGGGTATGAACTTGACGTAGAGCCATCCACTTGAGCGTTAAGTGTGGCAAGTGCTCACTCTTAACAGGAGACCACACGGCAGTCGGATTTTTGTATTTTTTTTGTTAATAATCTGTAACAATTTGTAATTTATTAGTTTCTAATAATTATTTAATAATTAGAAAAGTGATAAATGTTACAAATGTTAAATGTGGCCACCGTTGGCTGCACGGCAAACATCGACGCTGTAGCCAAACTCATCCCATACACGCGGAAGCGTATTTGCTGTTACTGAGTGCACGGCAGCAGTGATCAGGTTCCTCCTTCACATAACCCAATAACAAATAGTCGCAGGGAGTGAGATACGGAGATCTCGGTGGCCAGAAATTAAGAGCCAGCTCCTCAAGTCCCCTGCAACCGATCCAATGCTGAGAAAGGGAGTCATTCAAAAAGCCTCGTACCTCATAGTGTTAATGGGGCGGAGCTCCATCCTGTTGGAAAATGAAGTCTTGGGGATCTTCCATAACTTGAGGGAACAGCCATTGTTCCAACACGTCAAGGTACGTGATTCCCGTTACAGTTCTTTCCACAAAGAAAAATGGTCCATAAACCTTTATACGGGATACGGTACAGAACACATTGAACTTCGGTGAGTGTCTATAGTATTCCAGTCGTGAATGTGGGTTTTCCAAACCTCATATGCGAACATTGCGCCTGTTGACTTTTCCACTAAGGTGGAACTTCGCTTCATCGCTAAAAACTACACGCTGTAGAAATGAGTCATCCTCCATCTTTGCTAGCACATAACCACAAAATGAGAGACGCTTCTATTCGTAATTGAGACTGCGAGCCTGCACAAGTTGTAATCGGTAGGGATTGTACAGCAAATGCCGTCTCAGAACTTTTCATACAGTTGGTTGAGGTATTCCAAGTTCTCGACTGTATTGGTAGACTTACTGGGACTGCGCAAAAACCTTTTTTGAATCCGTCGGATATCATCCTCTGACACAGGCGGTCGGCTTCTGCTTTTTCCTTTGCACACACTCCCAGTCTGGTTCATCATCACTTTCTTTGGGCCTTTGTCCCGCTTCAACGTGGGGTCGGCCTTGTTACTACGGATTTGGCGATGTTAGTGTCTGAAGGAGGCCAGATGCCCTTCCTGTTGCCACCTCGACCCCCCAGGACGGAATTAGTGTACCCTAGCTGTATGCATCTAGTGTAAGCCACGAAACAGTGCGAACGTTTTCAAACGTCTGCAAATCGTGTAACTAAGGTGGAAATAGGGTCCAGCCCAGTGTTCAACGAGTGGGATGTGGAAAACCGCCTAAAAACCACATCCAGGCTGTCTGGCATATCGGCCCTCGTCGTTAATCCGCCGTGCGGATTCGATCTGGGGCTGGCATGCCTATCCGAGTCCAAGAAACAGTGCATTAGCGCTCTGTTTTTTTTTTTTTCCTTTTTGCTTTTTTCCTTTTTTCTTTTTTCCTGTTTTTTATATTTTTTGTTTTTTTTATTTATTTATTCTTTGTGTTTAGACCTCTTCCACTTCAGGTATTGGCCCCATCACGCATACTACCCCCAAAAACCTATCTAACATAAAAAGAAAAGAAAAGCTAATGCCACCGCCACTTTCACCCTAAAGCTAACTAGGACGGTCGTGCGCTACCAATTCAGGATCCACCTACGAAGAAAAATTAAATATGCCTGTGAACATTTTATTATATTTTATTTGTTGTTCATTTTGTTCTTATGTTTTTATTTGTAATTCTTTTTGTTCTTCCTTTTTTTCTCGGACGTGTCCACAGCAGCCAGACGGCGGGGTGTCCTGGTCGTCTTCTCGTTCAACGAGGGTGAAACACCCTCGTTAAATAATGGCAGTAATCTAACAACCCTGCAACGGTCTTATTAAAAAAGTATGACAATGGCTTACCATTAACCCACACCGTGGCGTTATGACGAGTAGCAGGGAAGTAAGTGACGTCGGGATGGATCATTTCGGTGGGCTCTACGTACTGAGGCGTCCGTCGCATCAACAATGCCAACAGGCGCCGCGTGAGGAGCCAGCAGTCTGTAGCTGTACTACAAATGAAACGGTGCAAGTCGATGTCGGAAGCGGCGCTTCTGGGGCAGATAGGATCCTCGGTAAGATGTATCATGTGTAAGCGTTGTCGGGTGGGGAATTTTTCAGTCGTTATCACACACCACAGCGCACTGACCGTGGTCGGAAGGAAAGGGGAGTGTATGCTACTCCACACCCGCCTCCACCCAACTGCCGGATGTCGGTGTTCAACCACATTAGCAGGCAGCGTCCGTTGCAAGTAGCGGTAGAAGTCCTTGGTTTTAGGATCCCGAGTCGTCGGCAAGACATCCAACAGATAACTCATGACGATCAGATAGGTACGAATGTAACACAGTGCTGGCGTGATATATCCAACAGGAATCGGCGGATGGAGGGACTGAGGCACCTCCTCCTGAATCAACCAGGTTGGGTGTCCTTGTCCGAAGTAGGAGATGCATCGTCCGCAGAAAGAGAGCGCGCGCCCTGTTGTGCACGTTTATCATTCCAAATCCGCCTGCATGTGTGTGCAACGTTAGCGTCTCATAACGGTTATTGAACACCCTGCCCTCGCTGACGAAATAACCAAAGGCCGCCTGGAACTTGGCAGCTACGGTAGTGGCCGTCGGGAGAACGTGTGTGTAATTATTAAGTTTCGGAGCGAGGTAGACGTTGACAAAATGTACCCGCAACATCAAGTCAAGTGTTCGAAAATTATGGAGACGAACTTGAGTACGGATCACATTAAGTAGTCTGCGATACGTAGCTGCTCCTGTACGCTGCACGTTCCCATGGAAGGTCGCTCCCAAACACTTTATCGCCGGGACTTTGGTAATGGGCACTGGCGTTCTCAAATTCAATCCTGTGCCCACATGCATGTAGTGCGACTTTCGTCCGTTGATACGGCTCCCGGCCAACGCTCTGTATTGCTGAAGCAACGTGATCGCCGTACATATATCTTCATCGCCCGCATAGGCACAACATTTAAAATGCACATCGCGGAGGCGAATGCCCTCCAAGCGTTGTCGTAGACCATGAAGTGCAGGCTCGAGGGAGACGGCGAATAGAAAGGTTGACAGGGGACATCCCTGTCGCACTGAGCGCTCAATAGTGAACAGTGACGAGCGGTAGCCATTGACCAGAACTGTGGAAGAGGCTCCGTGGATGAGACGGAGAACCACAGCTTCCGATATTGGAGACAGTCCCATCTTTTCAAAGACAGCCTGCAAGAAATGGTGCTCAACTCGGTTAAATGCGTAGTCTAGGTCAACCGCCATGAGGGCGTCTTCTAAACGGCGTGCTGACATGAGCGCCACCACATTTCTGAAAGAGCTTAACGCCGAGTGTATGTTACTTCCACCTCCAAGACATGTTCGGCCGGCATGAATGGCATCTTTGACAACGGCAAGGAGACGAGCACGAAGAATGATAACGTCAACAGCCGGAAGTCTTGCTGTCTGCACCCCTCGTTTGGTTTTGGCACAGGGATAATCATGCCCTCCAAAAATTCGGGGTGGGGGGGGGGGGGGGGGACGCGAAAGTTCGGATCTAGTAGTTCGCAGCACATCTGCCACCAAACTTCCCCCATCAGGTCAGAAAAGGTGATTTTCAATCGGAAGACCATCAGGTCCAGGTGATTTGCTTCTCGCGCCCCGCGAGAGGGCCATGCGCATTTCTTCCCACGTGACGGCCTCCAAGAATGTGGTGTCGCCTTGCGCCCTGCCCGAAGGTGTGAGGTAGTGCAGGACGTCCTCAATGCCATTGTCACGCCGTTGATCTGCTACATAGACAGTGCGGTAATAATCTGTGAGGGCACGGGAGATGGCGTTGTGTCTCTGGGCGTTACCCGACCGCAGAAATAATTGCCGTGATGAGTCGTTTCTTAAAGTGTCTCCGTTCTCTGACGATGTGATAAAGAGAGGCACGTTCCTCTGGGATGGAATCTTGCAGTCTCGAGTGAACCCGCGTGACGTCCAATCTGTCTGCCGTGATCTGCAGAAGCCGTGCCTGTGTCCGGTGGACGGCCACTTTGCGTTCTGGTGAAGGTTGTTGCGACGCTAGTTCCCGCAAGACCGTGTAGTAAAACTCAGAGGTGGATCTGAGCCAAAGCGCCCTGTCTCGTCCATACGCCATGAGCGAGCGGCGAAGAGCGGGTTTGGCGCAGTATGTCCACCACTGTGTCGTGGAATCATAGGTATGATGCCGTCGCTCACACATGTGCCAGGTATCAGCGACGGATACACGACAAGCCTCTTCCCAGAGAATGTTAACGTTAGGAGCCCACGGTACTCTACTACAGCTCGTCTGTTGTCGTGGCAGAGTCACGGCGCAGATGAAGGCCTGATAGTTGGTGAATGCAGCGGGCCACAGCTCAGCGCCGACAGTTGCTGCCCGAAGACCTCGGGAGGCATAAATCCTGTCCAACCTGCTGGCCGAGTGGCTGGTGGAGTGTGTATATCGGCGTCGGTCACCGTGGATTAGCGACCATGTACCATGCAAAGCCCGATCTCTGACCATAGCATGAAGGGCTGGACATGGGACACGATGAGGGATCTGATCTTCAGGGCGTAAGACGCTGCTGAAGTCTCCGCCTACCACCAGTTGCTCTGTGGCGCCTTGAAACAATGGAGCTACTTCAGTGGAGTAACAGATTGTTCGCTCTCGACGCTTCGCAGTACCAGACGGGGCATACAGATTCACAAGGCGGACTACGCCGATGGTGGGCGCAATGCCTCTCGCTGATGGCAAAAACTGAATATCCGTTGGTTTGATGACATCGCGTAGTAGTATCGCCGTACCACCATCACCGTCGGAAGTTGGGTTGATGTAAGACGAACATCCATATACTTCCAGGCGCAGATCAGGCCGTACCTCTTGAAGATACATGATACCAATGTCCACCGCCCGAATCATATCCTTTAACAACTGAGTTTTGATCGAGAAACTAATGCCGTTGATGCTGACTGTATCTATCCGATACACCTGGGCCATATGATAGTACGAAGACGTATCCTGCAGTGGCTTAAGCCAGTATGCGCCTCGTCGTCCGTCCGACCGTCGCTGTCACCCGCACCGTATATACGAGGGTCGGTCAAAAAGTAATGCCTCCCATTTTTTTCTACTTAAAAAAATTAAGTTAAGTGAAAAATTTGAATTTGGCGCCATTCCTCAAACCTTCTTCTGCAATCCACTGCAGTAGTAATTTTCTGTGTCAACAGGTGGCAGCACAGCAGAAGTTTGTAAGATGGCCGACATCGATGTTCGTTTGAGACAGCGTTGTGTGATTGAATTCTTGAATGCAGAAGGTGAAACGCCCATACGCATTCATGAAAGACTGAAGAAGGTGTATGGTGTTGTGACAGTGGATGTCAGCACTGTTAGACGATGGGTTCGTCGTTGTAAGGAAGCTGAAGGGCAAACACCGTTGACTGACGAAAAGCGGAGCGGCAGGCCGCTGAGTGCAGTGACTCCACACAACATTCAGCAAGTTGATGACATCATTCGTGGTGACCGTCGGGTGACTGCAGATGAAGTGTGTCGCATTATTTCTCTTAGTAAAGGCAGTGTGATCACGATTATTAAACAATTGGGGTACTCAAAAGTTTGTGCACGGTGGGTTCCAAGAATGTTAACCGATCAGAATAAAGAGGCAAGGAAAACAATGGCCTCCCAACACTTGCAGCGCTTCCGTTTGGAGGGAGATGAGTTTCTGAAAAAAACTGTGACCGGGGACGAAACATGGGTGCATTTTTTTGAACCCGAATCAAAGAGGCAGTCAATGGAGTGGCGTCACACAAGCTCGCCGAGGAAGAAAAAATTCAAAACTGTGCGATCGGCAGGGAAAGTTATGGCAACAGTTTTCTGGGATACAGAGGGTGTGATTCTGGTTGATTTTTTGGAGCAGGGATGCACAATAAATTCTGTTCAATACGTCACAACCCTCAAAAAACTTAAAGCACGTCTTCAGCGAGTTCGCCCAACAAAATCAATGGCAGATGTTCTTCTTTTGCATGACTATGCAAGACCACACACCAGTCGTCACACCTCTGACGAGATTGTCAAAATTGGATGGGAAGTTTTGCCTCATCCCCCATACAGCCCTGACCTGGCACCATCAGACTTCCATCTGTTCGGGCCACTAAAAGAAGCTCATCGTGGGATTCATTTTGAAGATGAGGAGGCCGTCAAAACATCCGTGCGTCAATGGCTTAGGAAGCAGAGCTGTGATTTTTACCGTGCTGGGATACATGCCCTTGTTCAAAGATGGACCAAAACTGTAGAGATGGGCGGAGATTACATTGAAAAATGACAAAATGATCCTCAATGTTGTGGTTTTCAACCTATGTAATTGCATTTAAATTTCCTGACAATTAAACGTAGAAAAAAAAAATAGGAGGCATTACTTTTTGACTGACCCTCGTATTATTGATCGGCTGAGATAAGACGTCCGTCCAACGATACGCCGGCTGCGGGCATCTGGTTGCCGCTCGAGTCTGATATCATTGTTTTCATCTCCATCTCGGACGCCCAATCACCGAGCTAGAAGTGTGGTACATTAGACAACACATGACATTCATCCGATGTCTTAGCCGCAAAATCGCCAGGGTGTTCGTCGGTGAGCATCGTCAACTTGGTTTTGTCCTTGGGTGGACGTCACCATCAACGAACCAGGAACCGTTGGTGTGAGGTCCACAGCCCTGGCCGCAGATTCATTTTCCTCGTGCTCCTGCAACGTGTCACCATCTCGCGAATCATTTCCTGCAGACGGCCTTCTCTTCTTTCCTCGCTTGGGCGACTTCTGCTTGCGGGAGCGCGTGTCCGCGTCCTGTGGATCACGACAAACAGTAGGCACCTCCCGCATCTCTGTGTCCGAGCTGGAATCGATTTGCTGATGCTCTCCGTCCGCAAACGGCTGGGGTGCAGACGTGGTCGCTGCTGTCGAGCACGGTGACGGTACCGATGGAGGCTGCGTCGTCGTGGGCGCGGAAACCGGGCCCGCGGGGTCGGCAACTGGAACAGAACAACCTCCGCGTCCAAAATGATACTCGCTGCCTCAACGTATGTAATAGGCAGCGTTGTAGGTTGCGATGGAGGCGACATGTCTGCACATGGTATCTGAACGAGGCGTCGCTGCAGGCATTCAGAGCGTACATTGCCTTCCTGCCCGCACCCTGAACCAGTCCGCGGTTGACCGTCATAAATGACGATAGCTCGACAGCCACCAACGGTAACGAAAGATGGGATATGTTTACGTAGTCTGATTCGCACCCTGACGCGCTCCATTCAGTACAGAATTCGTCTCGAACGTATGCCACTTTTCTTCCACGTGACTTAATACTTCCCCGTAAGGCCGCAGCGCGTTCACGACAAGCGTGGCCGGAACTTCAAACGGCAGCTCGAAGATTCGTATGTTCCGAACACCGAGTCCTACACAGTAGACAGTCACTAACCCACGTTGCTGTCCGAGTGGTGGAAACGATATCCAACGGTGGAACGGCGAAGAAGTTGTTCGCACGCTGCTTCATCGACGAGTTTCAGGTAAACTGTGCTGGAGACGATCGAAAGATTTATACCGATAGTTTCCTGTGGATCGACGTGCATTACTTCACGCAGGAAACGCTCTACTTCGTACGTCTTAGGTCGTGCGTACTGGGCATCGCACGTTACTATAATTGTGGTCTTTCTATAATTTCCATAAGAACGCGCCATCGTCGTTCGAGGTGATGTGTTTTCACTGCAATACCACTACCCGCACGAGTGCCAGCCGTTGTGGCCGAGCGGTTCTAGCCGCTCCAGTCCGGAACCGCGCGACCGCTACGGCCGCAAGTTCGAACACAGCCTCGGGCATGGATGTGTGTGATGTCCTTAGGTTAGTTAGGTTTCAGTAGTTCTAAGTTCTGGGGGACTGATGACCTCAGATGTTAAGTCCCATAGAGCTCAGAGCCATTTGAACCATGTTTGAGCCCGCGCGAGTAAACAACGGACCGCTTGTGGAGCGAGGCACAGAGCCCCTCGCACGTCCGCTTCACAATACGGCTGAGAGCCGACTGCGCTTTCGTCTACCCTGGTGGTTCACTCCCAGTCTGTTAAACTTCTTAAACCAACAGCTAATGCTTTTGCGAGTTGGTGGTTGAATATCGAATTTGGTATGAAATGCCCGCTGCACTGCAACTTGCGACTCACTTTTCACGAACTCAGGAACGCAGAAAACCTTGTGCTCCACAGTCGCCATCTCACTCACAACTGACAATGAAACGGAATGACGGCCCTATTGACGCGAGAACTTTACCGGCAGCTTCTGAAACCATCACCGCCAGCCCACCTCCGCCAGCCAAAAACTTTGAAACTTCCTCTTTTCATTGGTATAAAGCTTGTTCATTTTGTATTTGTACTTGAATACATAAGAATTTTTGGAAGTGGGTTCGTCACTTAGAATTCCCTGTACATGAAGTTCAAAACTCAAATATCTTTGTTTCAAAGCATGTCTATGCAACTCTCGAATATTCTCGATCCGAACATCTTTAATACCCTGAAGTCAGATTCATTTTTGAAAGGCTACGGGGCTCTGTGGTAGAGTACTCCCTTGCTACTTTATCAGACCACGTTGTATTACAAGCCGTGGAGCCGACGTAAATTTTTAATCAAATGCTCACATTCTAACAGCATCTTCGTGAAACGTAAAATAATTTTTTTTTTTTTTTTCAATTCGAACATCTACATCTACAAGACTACTCTGCAAACCACACTTAATTGCCTGGGAGAGGGTTCAAATTTCACTTAACTGCTTGGGAAAGGGTTCATCGAACTACCTTCACAATAATTCTCTATTATTCCAATCTTGAACAGCGCGCCGGAAAAACTAACACCTATATCTCTCCGTGCAAAATACGATTTTCCTTATTTTATTATGATGATCGTTACTCTTATGTAAGTCAGAATGAACAAAATATTTTCGCATTCGGAGGAGGAAGTTGGTAACTGAAATTTCATGAGAAGCTCCCACCGCAACGAGAAACGCCTTTGTTTTAATGATGTCCACCCTAAATCCAGTATCACGTCCGTAACACTACCTCCCCTACTTCTCGATAATACGAAACGTGCTGCCCCACTTTGAACTTCTCGATGTACTACATTAATCCTATAACGTAAGGATCTGACACTGCGCAGCAGAACTCCATAAAGAGGATGGACAAATGGAGCGTAGGTAGTCTCTTTAGAAGATCTGTTGCATCTGCCAATATAATGCAGTCTTTGGGGTTCGCCGTCTCCACTAAATTTTCTGTGTGTTCTTTCCCATTTAAATTGTTCAAAAATGGTTAAAATGGTTCTGAGCACTATGAACTTAACATTTGAGGTCATCACTAGTCTAGACTTAGAACTACGTAAACCTGACTAACCTAAGGACATCACACACATCCATGCCCGAGGTAGGATTCGAACCTGCGACCGTAGCAGCACGGTTCCGGACTGAAGCGCCTAGAACCACTTGGCCACAACGTCCGGCATTGAAATTGTTAGTAATTGTAATTCCTAGGTATTGAACTGAATTTACGGCCTTTAGATTTGGTTTGCTTTATTTTAGAACGGAAGTTTAATGAATTCCTTTTAGCACTCATGTGAATGACCTCACACTTTTCATTATTTAAGATCATTTGCCAATTTTCGCACCATACTGATATCTCTTCTAAATTGTTTTCTAAATTGCTTTACTGGATGATGAACGACGATATCATCTGCAAATAACATAAGCCGACTGCTCAGATTGTCGCATACATCGTTTACATAGATAAGGAACAGCAGAGGACCTATAACACTACCTTGAGGAACATCAGATATCACTTCTGTTTTACTCGATGACTTTCTCTCAGTTACTTCGAATTGTGACCTCTCTGACAGAGAATCACGAATCCAGACTATATTCCATAAGCACGCAATTCGGTTACAAGCTGTTTATTAACAATCTCTTATAAAAGTTCAGTAATTAAGAATTTATATTTGCAATGAAAACTCGATTTTTGTGTGCAGTATGTAATTAGAAATAACAAGAAGCGAACTTTAAATAAAACTGACAATTAGATATCTATTAATTAGCATAAATTTTCTGATTTTTGTATTTAAATGACGAAGGTTTTCGAAATGAACGAAAAAACGAAAAAAATAATAATCAAAATGAGATTCGAAACAGCGATCCAGCGATTACCAGTCTCAATCACTACCGATATTCCCTCATCTTTGTGTATTTTTTCCCTCACGGATGTGCTAGTAGAACACTGAACATTAAAAAAAATTGCATCGGCCAGGAGTCGAACCTAGGCCAACTACATGGCACGTAGGAATTCTACCACATTGTCATGTGGCCTGTTAAAGAGCCGTAAATGGTTCTGGGAATTAAAGATGCTCGAAAAGCTTCAAAATCGATTTTCTAGAGTATTTTTTAGAGTTGCACCGACATACTTCTGCGGACTGATATTTTGGTTCTGAACTTCATGTAACATAAATATAAGAAAATTACATCGGAAAAAGTGTTTTTTTATTATTGAAGGTACACCATGAGATCAAAAGTATCCTGACACCTTGTTGAAAATAACTTACAAGTTCGTGGCGCCCTTCTCCAGTAATGCTGGAATTCAGTATGGTGTTGGCTCACCCTTAGCCTTGATGACAGCTTCCACTCTCGCAGGCATACATTCAGTCAGGTGCTGGAAGGTTTCTTGGGGAATGGCAAGGACTGCTGCATTGACGAGAGGTCTCGATGTCGGCCGGTGAGGCCTGTCACGAAGTCGGCTTCCAAAACATCCCAAAGGTGTTCTATAGGATTCAGGCCAGGACTCTGTGCAGGCCAGACCGTTACAGGGACGTCATTGTCTTGTAACCACTCCGCCACAGGCCGTGCATTATGAACAGAAACTACAGAAAGTATTGAAAGATGCTATAGCCATCCCCGAATTGCTCTTCAACAGTCGAAAGCAAGAACGTAAGAAGGTGTGTAAAACATCATTATAGGCCTGTGCTGTGATAGTGACACACAAAACAACAATGGGTGCAAGCCCCCTCTATGAAAAGCAAGACCACACCATAAAACTACCGTCTCAGAATTTTGCTGTTTGCACTACACATACTATCACATGACGTTCACCGGGCATTCACCATACTCACACCCTGCCATCGGACCGCCACATTGTTTACCGTGATTCGTCACTCCACACAACGCTTTTCCAGTGTTCAATCGTCCAATGTTTATGCTCCTTATACCAATCGAGGGGTCGTTTGGCATTTACCGGCGTGATGTGTGGCTTATGAGCGGCCGCTCGACCATGAAATCCAAGTTTCCTCACCTCCCACCTAACTGTCATAGTAGTTGCAGTGAATCCTGATTCTGTATACCCCAGCTATTTTGTATCGTGCCACTCTCGAGTATTTCTTAGTTCATGTGTAATGGTTTGGATAGCTGTCTGCTATTACACATTACGACCCTCTTCAACTGTCGGCGGTCTCTGTCAGTCAACAGACGAGGTCTACCCGTACGCTTTTGTGTTGTACATGTCCCTTCACGTTTCCACTTCACTATCATATCGGAAAAAGTGGAACTAGGGATGTTTTGGAGTGTGGAGATCTCGTGTACAGACGTATGAAAGTGACACCAATCCTGACCACGTTCGAAGTCCGCGAGTTCTGTGGAGCGCCTCATTCTGCTCTCTCACGATGTCTAATGACTACTGAGCTAGGTGATATGTAGTACCTGGCAGTAGGTGGCAGCACAATGCTAATATGAAACACGTCTGTTTTGAGAGTGTCCGGATACTTTCGATCACATAGTGTAACTGTGATGCGTGCGTCTAGACTCTAGTGTAGTAGCCGTGCATTTTATGTATAGTATATTCCACGATATCAGGGAAATCGCGTTGATTAAAGTCAGCGTGCGGTTGAAGTCATCAGTGGCTATGGTCCAGAGGTCCAATCACTGTTGTAAAACTGAGAGTCGGGGCTCAGAAATTTGTGACTATGTATATGTCGAGACATTCGAGAAGATATTATTAGTTCGTCCACTGATGGTAGCCGTAAGGGACAGTGTCCTTTCAGAACATTGTAGGGAACGCAGAGATATGGTCATTAGTGGAAGCAACTGTACGTCGACTTTCCAAAATAGAACGCTGATATTTGAGTTCTGAACTCCACGAACCATAAATATAAAAAATTACAAAAATCCCACTGCCTTGTGGTATCCCTGTTAGTAAAGGTAACTGTGATGTGGGCGTCTAGAGTATAACTTAGAATCTGCGTATTTTGCGTATTTGGAATTTAAACAATGCGTATTAACAATCCCTTATAAAAGTTCGGTAATTAAGAACTTATATTTGCAACTAAAACGGAATTTTTTATATGTAATATTGAATCAGATAGAAGAAGACATGCAGTTTTCATAAAAATGTCAATTATATATGTGTTAATTAGGTTATATTTGCTGAATTTTATATTTAAACGGTGTAGGTGATCGACTTGAATGGAAAAAAAGGTTCTTGAACTTCTTGCCCTTTTGGCAAGTGACTGACGAATAATCTGTGGGCATTTTGGTGAATTTGAAGTAGGTGTGTAACAAGTTCAAAAATTATGGGTCAAATGTATGCTTTACATAGTTAAATGGCATTTACTCGACGTAATTAGGAACATTAAAATATATTTTTAATTACAGTTAAATGTGGTCCAATGGTATTTGAGTGTCTGTCCATTGTTGCAACAAGTATTGTGAATAATTGATAGCTATAATTACAATAGTGGCAGCTCACATGAACTAAGGAATACTCGATAGTGGCATGACACAAAATAGCTAGGGTATACAGAATAAATTACAGAGTAGATCACACATAGCTTAGAATGCACGACAAGAGATTGTCAAGCCCGGAACTTGTCCAAAATAGAAATAAATTCGAAGCGTTAACTTGTCCGAAACATAAATAATTTTGAAGTATACAGATGAAGTTTAGTTATCTTTCTTTAGCTGGTGGCGCAATTACACAGATTACACCATATTTCATCGCATAATTACGCTATTTAAAACAACTTCTCTTTGTTGGAAAAAATTTATGACAGTAATCAGTAGAGCACTCGATTTGTGATATACAGTCACTTTATGTATTAGACAATCTGAAACAAAGATTCAATACGGCGGCCCTTGACGAAACAGCAATATAAATAAATGAAAATTAAGTGCGCATCAATTGAGAACGGATGGACGGATTTGTCTAATTTTGTTTAAAAACAGAATGTTAGAGATACCCCAAAAATATTTACCGGACACGAAAATATGGGAAAGTTTCCCAAAAAAGTGGAAAATTTGGTAAAACCTGGAAGTGCTTTTCTATGGTATTTTTGTATGATATACAGACCGTATCTCACCATTCGAATGATGGATATGCGTAATTCTCTTTTGTTTTGTTCGTTATGATTCTGGTTGGATGGTTGGTTGACTTGGGGGAGGGGACCAAACAGCGAGGCCATCGGTCCCATCGGATTAGGGAAGATGGGGATGGAAGTCGGCCCTGCCCTTTCGGAGGAACCATTCCGGCATTTGCCCGAAGCGCTTTAGGGAAATCACGAAAACCTACATCAGGATGGCCGGACTCTGGTTTGAACCGTCATCCTCATGAATACGAGTCCAGTGTGCTAACCACTGCTCAACCCCGCTCGGTATATGATTCCAAAAAAGTTTTCAGGAAACGTACAATTACGAACGGAAGTCCGAAAATTCAGCTAAACTGCAATAACCATAATTTTTGTGTTCACTCTCGACGCTAACTGACGGTAGGAACGACATATTTAGTTGATTTATTTTTCTGTTTTGCTCGTTATGCTCCCGGGACGGAAATAACTCATTTGAATGTTTTCAGTGTTCGCGCCAGACGACAAAACATTGCAATGAACGAAGTTATGTTCCAGCAGACCAACGGAAACAAAGCATTTCCTTGTTTTGATTATTAACTTGAACATAGATCTTGCAATCGGAGTCGAAATGTAAATAAAACACTTGGAGATTCATTGTGATTTCAGATTCAATGGAAGAAAATAAATCATTTGGTTGGCATGGAATTCTGACGATTTCAACAGGATCTGAAATCTTGCAACAAAACCTCATAGTTCCAAGTTGATCACATTCCAGGCCCATCACACTTTTCCAGCATTTCACCAGTGTAATTTCCCGCTGGTGTACTTCTAAATGTAGTCTTTCTCAAATTTAATATCCATGGCCACAATAGTTAACAGATACAATGATCATTCAAAACTACTTTTTCTTCTCATTTTTACTTCGTTCACATTTTTACAATAGCTCTTCATAAATTCACAAAACAATCACAAACAAATTTATTGGACAGCACAACATCTGACGAACCAGCTAGTAAATAAATAAATGATGGTAATTTGGGAGAGAAGAGTGAGCATGAAACCCAATTATTGTGCGTATCCTATAGAATAAAATTATGGTCAACAGTATTTTAATGTCCGCGCTTCATGAAGCATTGTGAAGAGGTCTGTAATTTAATATACTACATTTTTTCACAGTCTGATGTTCACAAACTATACGTCGTCACAACCCTTATTCCTTTGTCTCACAACAGTTGTGATGAAAATACATTCCAGCCCAACAATGCGATGCCACTATGTTACTACTTTGCGACAGAGGCCTCAGTTACAGAGGCGGGCGACAGGTGAGATCTGTGTCGAGTGACAACAATGTTTAAGCATAAACACATGCTGACGATATTGCTCTATTAACTGAAAATTAAAACGAATTAAAAGCCCTTACAACACAACTAATAAATGCTACTAAATGTATGGGTCTTCAGATGAATACAGATCAAATAATGTACTTCACATTAACTCGACACCTGGCAAGTAATAATGCACTAAATATTAACGACACAAGTTTTGCAAAAGCTAATCTTGACACCTCACTGACGTCTTGAAGACCCTATTAAAGCCGGAATCCAATCAAGATTTGAAAGAAGATAACTTCTCAGCGAAGATCGCATTTGTAAAACCTTTATTTACGATGACCGGTGTCAGTAAACAGAGCTACCATCGTCTGATCTTTGACCAGTGTACATAAAGTGTAAAGCATATCAGATTCACTGTAGACACGCATTCGGTTCCAACCCTCGTCATCCTGATTTAGGTTTTCCATGGTTTCCCTAAATTGCTTCAGGCAAATGTTGGGATGGTTTCTTCCTAAGGGCACGGGGGACTTCCTTCCCCATTCTTCCCTTCTCCGATGAGACCGATAACCTAGCTGTTTGGTCCCCTCCCCCAATCAACCAACCAACCACACCAGATTTAAAAAAAATAACGTACACTGCCGTAAATATAATACACAGAGTGAATTATTATAATTATTACTATTACACAAATCCATTAGAGCTGCTAATGCACTCCAGATCTGACTTAGTCGGATAGTTGATCTAAGAAGCATTGGCATACCAAATTGAAAATCATTATTTACAATATGTTTCGTCAAGGAAATCCGTCATGTATTACAAGTCACAGAGTACATCACTGATACAGAGTCGCCACTGAACTGTCGCACGGCGACAGTTATTAGGCGACATGTTATTGCCGCTACAGATCGTTTGTTTTTCATGTCATTGTCAACTGTAAATACACATATGTCATTTTAATAAAATTGTGGTAACTGGTGTACAATTATAAAACTTTTGTGACAGGTAAAAGCTGAAATATTTTGTAGAACAGCTAGAGGGTACGCAAACATATAGAGGTGAAACAGGTAAAACAAGAAGTCAGAAAATGTGGTAACTGGTCTAAAAGTCTCAGATAACAGCCGAAATACTTTTAACACATATAAGGAGCATCCGTAACCATGCAGAGGTAAGGCACGAAATCGAAAGAACAACATGTTGTTAGGACTACAACCTAAGTCGTATTTCAAAATCCTGTCTATATAAAACTTCAGATACAAGACAAATCGCACAGTAACATTTATTGACAATAAGGCTGCAGAGCAGAAACCTAATAGACGACGAGATTTCACAGCACAAAGCGCCATACGTAGCTCACTATGTATGTGTTCGGTATTTACTTTTAGTGGTTTTGATATTGTAACATTTTATATTTGTAACGGTTGCTGAGAGTCCACAATCATACGTAGCCCTCGGGCTACCAGGCTTTTTCGCATAGATGACCTCCAGCAATGCGTTCATCACTACAAGTATATACCGAAGACATTTCCTCTTCGTCACCTACATAATGAGCTATATGATACGTAACCCGAGGTCTAGTTATGATTGTCGGTTCTCAGCGACCGTTACAAAGGAAAATCAATACAATCTCAAAATCAAAACAATAATATGGCAGCAGTGACAGGGAACATCCACTGAGACACTAAAAGGTTTAGATAAAATAGGAACTTCGTCTTAAGTATGAGGTTTAGGTAAGCAATATATTGCCCGGGGATATGAACAAGGACAAATTATACGATGTACGCACATAAATGTCACAGTAAAACGATTAGTTCACGCGCAGTCCTCCTTAAACCAGGTGAAACAAGGTGACTTTCAGCTCTAAGGTAACGATAATGTAAAGTATACCACGCGATCCATAGCTCATTTCTGTTTTATCTAAATCTTTTATTGTCTTAGTGAATGGTCCCTGCCACTGCTGATATAGCATTACTATTTTGGTTTTGATATTGTAACGTTTTATATTTGTAACGGTTTCTGAGAGTCCACAATCATACGTAGACCTCGGGCTGCCAGGTTTTCTCGCATAGATGACCTACAGTAATGCGTTCATCACAACAAGGATATACCGAAGACATTTCCTCTTCGTCACCTACGTAATGAGCTATATATAGTGTTCTATGCTGTGCACTCTCGTCATCTTCTAGGTTTCTGTTGTGCAAGCGTACTGTCAATAGATGTTACTGATCGATTAATTTGTTTTGTATCTGAAGTTGTATATAGACAGCATTTCGAAATATGACTTGGGCCGTAATCTTTACGACATGTTGCTCTTTTGACTTAGTGCTTTACCTCTGCATGGTTACCGATGCTATTTACGTGTGTAGAAAATATTTTGGTTGTTATTTGTTTTATAAAATTATACTTTTATACCAGTTATGCTTGCGTATGCTCTTGCTGTACTACAAAACATTTTAGCTTCTACCTGTTACAAAAATTTTTATAACTGTATGCCAGTTACCGCAATTTTATTAAAATTACATACGTATATTTGCAATGACATGAATAAATAAGCGACCTCTAGGGGTACTAACATGTTATATGCTAACTGTCGCTGCGCGTCAATTGACTGGCGATCCTGCATCAGTGTTGCTCTCTGTGACCTGTAACATGTAACGGGAGCACATGACGAAACGTGTCATAAATTTTGGTTTCCGCTTTGACATGCCACCGCATCTTACGTCAACTATCCGGCTACGTAATATATGGAGAACACTTATAGCTCTAATTTGGCTCTTGTATTAATCTTCATCGAGGTATGTATAATAATAGAAATTCACTGCACGGATTACATTTATGACATTGTAAGCTATTTTTATACACTGCTTTACACTTTATGTACACTACTCATAGATCAGATGATGGTAATTCTGTTTACTGAAACCGGTCATCGTAAATAAATATTTTACAAATGGTTCAGGTTGAATATTTACAGATGGCCCCTGTCGCTCAGTATGAGCAAGAAAACAATCAAAATTTGTAAAACCTGACACATGTTACTAAGGCATTGAATTTTAAAGGTATGTTACTGTCTAGGAACTCTAACTTGCACACATATATATATATATATATATATATATATATATATATATATATATATATATATATAAAACAATAATTGAATGACTTTTAAGCCTCGCATCTGAAACATGGACTTCTGAAAAAAAAGTCAAACTGAGAATGAAGAACTTCAAGATTGCCACCAAGAGCTGCTGTTATTTCTTTTTTTTTTTTTATTTGACAAACAGCTTCGGCTCACAAACCATCTTTAAGTTCATAAAAGCATTTACATAGCATTTGCACATACAAATCTAGAATGCTTCCGTCCCTAGCGCTAGTGCCGACTGTAAAATGAATAATTGCACAGTTTATAATTGACGATGTAATGTATATTACTATGCGACAACAGTGACGAACTCATGGATTTTTTATCTGGCACCAATGATTTTATAAGGACCAATACGATGTTGGAAATACGTTTACGAACCAGATGATAGTCTGTGGACCGTTACTGGTTGTTCAATAAAGAAATCTCATCAGTATCTCTTGGCAGCAATCATGAAGTTCTCCAAACATTTACGAGGAGTGCGGCATCATTTTCTGAAAATAAAAGCTAAGAGAATTTGAACACAAAATTTATGTTTTTGGGCCGATATGACACAGCAATACTAACGATCAAAGAACACTAAACACTGACGAAGTTTATGATGCCATGAAGAAAATGACTGAAGAGAGTCCTACCGGTAGAGGATGTATTGCATTCCCACATCTTTGATACACTGATAATATTAAAGGTGGTTTCGAAAACTTTAGGCAGTGTAGAGACTGGGAAACTATTTCTGAGAAGTAGGGTGGCAAGGTATTTTTCTTTGTTGTAAATAGGGCCTGAAGCTCGGGTAGAAATGTGCGACCATACTAACAATAACTGTCAAAGTAGAAAACTTTAAAAATGCTCTTAAGTCGTGAAAGTAATACAGATCCAGATGGTATTGAATTCTTCATTGTGTTCACTACGCGTTTCGGGCACAGCTCATCATCTAATGATCTAGTAACAAATAATAAAGAGAAGAGCAAATAATGACATCATACAATAAAGCTTTATCCAAGAAATGGGGTTATATGAATTTCAAACGAAATTAATTGTAAACCCTTTTGAAGAACATAATAAGTACCATCTAAGATCATTATATTCATTGACAAGGACGTTGAATAATGTCCGTACAAATGTCAAGCAACATATGTGCTGTCGTATACAAAAAGTGGACATAACCAGTTGCTGACAACAGTTACAGTGTCAAGGCACTGCTAACAAAGTCACAACGTAAGATTGTAGCACTTGAGGGCAGCACTTCTGATCACGTGTAAAATCCAAATGTTAATATATAGTAATAAAAGCTGGGTCAGCTCTAACGTGCAAGAAGATCAATTGTAAAACCAGTATAACAATACAAGACATTACAACACCGTCATACAGAACCACATTCGATATAATTTGTTCATAATTACATTAGAGGGCATCACATCCTCTTCAAAGTTAGTTAAAATATTCATTTGTCTATAAAATAAAATTAATTAAAATAATTATTTCGTTTTTACCAGCACAGCTGTGCAAGAAAGCCAACATTAAAACAAAATGCGATAGTGCACGTTTCATAGAACAAACGTACTGTCACATGTCATTTTTGCATTTTCAGAGTGACTTAATAAAAGCAGTTCGCTAATAAAATTACGTGTATTCATTAAGAATTACATGAAACATAGAAAAAGAAAAAAATAGAACATCCAGATGTGGACTCTTATTGTTTTTTCTTACACACAAGTAAGTCATTGATAACATGTACATTTTGGTAATAAAGCTATGGTATTCAGGTGAATCCAGAAGTTATAAAAAATGAGCAGACTTCAAGCAGTCGTATGTGTTCCTTTGTTTTCTTCAGCGATTTACTTGTGGGTAGGAAAACACAATAATAGTCTCCAGGCAGCTATTCTTTTTTTTAGCTTCCTCTACGTTTTATGGAATTCTTAATGACCGTATGTCATTTTATTGGCGAACTACTTTTCTTGAGTCATATTGCAAACGCAAAAATTACATCTAACAGTATACTTGTTTTATGAAACCTGCAATGTTGCATTGTGTTTTACAGTTGACTTTTTTGCACGGCTGTGCTGGTAAAAACGAAATAATTATTTTAATTAATTTTCTTTTATTGGAAAATTATTATTTAATTAACTTTGTATTGAATGTGACGCCCTCTACTGAAATTTTGAACAAATCATACCGAATGTGGTTCCATATGACGTAAATGGAATGTCTTGTACTATTATACTGTTTTTACAATAGCCTTCTTGCACATTAGCTGGCTGAGCCTTTATTATTTTATATTAACATTTGGATTTTACAGGTCATCAGAAGTGCTACGCTCAAGTGATATGAACTTACGTTATGGCTCTGTTAGCGGTGCCTTGACGCTGTAACTGTCGTCAGCTACTGGTTAGGTCTACTTGTTGCTTACGCCAGCACGTGTTTAGCTTGGCATTTCTACGTACATTATTCAACGTCCTTGTGAATGCACATATTGATCTTAGATGGAATGTACTTATGTTCTTTTGAATGGTGTACAACTGATTTCATTTGAGATTTATATAACGTCGTTTCTTTGGTGGAACCGTATTGTGTGATATATTATTTGCACTTCTCTTTATTATTTGTTACCAGTTCATTTGATGGGCTATGACTGAAACGCGTCATGAGCACAATAAAGGACTCGGTAACATCTGGATTTGTATTACTCTTGCGACTTACCAGCAGATTTCGTATTCACTTTCCTAGTTATTGTTCATTGTGCAACGAAGAGCATTCATTGCTCGTGAATGTTAATAATAACAATAATAGTAATAAATGAGAAGCCGCTCCAGTTTCTAGTAAGAACTGTACTAATTCCATGAATGGTTTAGGTCTTTACATCAAGCCATTTTCAAGAGGACTCTGGAAGACTGTGCTGTAGAGAGGCAACTTCAAATCAAAGCATACTTCACGTTGCTTCTTTACATCACAATTGTCAAATCCACTTGAAAACTGCCTGATGTGAAGTCCGAAATCGGTCGTGGCCTTAATAAAGTTCTCTTTAGAAGCGTAAGCTAGTTTTCATTAAGTGAACGAACGGTTACGGAATCAGTATCCTCCGAACATGGAGAAACTAATAATAATAATAATAATAATAATAATAATATCGGACTTGAGCGTTATGGTGAAACATACTCTGAAGGAGGTACAGGACCTAAAACTACATTCTTCGCCCTGTTAGCAGCTGTAGAAGCAGTTGTACTGAGCATCTGCACAGCAGCTCGTTCAGGTTCTCGTAGGCCATAGTTAAACATAGTGACAAGTTTTTTTTGTCAGTTACAATCGTATCAGTGCCCCGTAGAGCGAGCCAGTTAACAGTAACAACAACAACAGTAACAATATAATAATAACGATAAGTAAATATAAATAAATAATCGTTAATTCATAACTGTAAATATATCAACAGTGAACGACGCATGTTTGATAATGGAGGCTGCTGAGGAGCACAACTACGACTTATGCGGATAACACGGCGCAAGTGTGATCCCGGTTGCCTTGAAAATTCTACATTGTATCCATCGCTCTGTTTGCAGCTGCAAAAGGCAGTTCTACTGTAGACATGCTAGAAAGTTGCTCAGGACCTTTGAGAACATAATTAACTTGGCAGTAACACGTTGTTTAAACTGTTACCATGTAAAAATGAGTGAATAAGTAATAATTATACACCACAATTTTGAAATTTTGGATGTTTGAGGACACCGCGACTGCTTTTAGTGTAATAATGATGACTGACTCCGCCTCGATCACTTTTTTTTATGTATATTCAGACTACGGGCGTCAGATATTTTTTTAATTTTTGAGTAATAATTATACGTACTCATCGTAACATTTTAAGTATACGTATTTTTAACCTTTACTTTGTTAGGCTTTTACTTAAAAATTTTAATTTATAACGAAGGTGACTTTTATTATACGAGGGAGTCAGCCACGTCACGATGTAAACAAGTTTCATTAGAGCTCAGTTTGCGCAAGCTGTCTACTTCTAACAAAATCCTCGCCCTGCTGACGAACTGTTATTGACACTCATTAGGTACGAATGCTTTACGATCATATATATTTATATATTGCCACCGCACGTGTTTTTATGCGGCAACAATATCAGCTTTGTAGTATCATCTCCTTTCCCTTTTTTATCAGGTACAGATCTGAAGATAACCTGTAACAGATGTTAAAATCGCTAATACGGGTAAACATAGATAGAGAGGCAGACGGAGTCTGTCTTTGTTCATCATTGATAATAATAATAATAATAATAATAATAATAATAATAATAATGTGTAAATGATTATTCGTAATGTGTCTGGTGACGGACAGTAGAGGTACGGTGTGGTGGACTACCTTTAGCTGCTGTGGGGCCGCGTAGATGCGGTCGTGCCCCTCGGCGAGCAGATCGGCGAGTGCGTGGTGGCGGCGGCGCTGGCCGCCCTCGAGCTGCGACGGGCTGGAGGCGGTGCGCTGGTGGCAGGGCGGCGTGCCGCCGCTAACCTTGCGCCTGGCGCCGGTTGCCGGCTGTGCCGCGGCGGGGCGCGGAGCGGGCGACGCCGACGGCGAGGGCGACGGCGAGGGCGACGCCGCGGCGGCAGCAGGGGCGGCAGCAGGGGCGGCGCGGGCGGCGGGCCGCGGCCGGTGCACCTGAGGCTCGTCCAGAGACTGGACCGTGGGCGCGCGCGACGGCCCGGCGCTCGGCGGACCCGCCAGCTCCTCCAGGAACTTGAGGTCCTCGCTGCAGTGGAATCTGGAGTGGATGCGCGGCTCCGGCTTCTGCATCTCGGCCTCCAGCATCTGGCCGTAGGGCCCGCGCAGCGGCCGCTTGGAGTAGCGGCGCGGTGGCTGCGGGCTGCGCGAGCGCGCGCCGTCGGAGTCGGACATGTCGGCGAGGAAGGTGGCCGGTGACGCTGTGTGTCGGCGTCCGCCGCTGCCGCCCTGGTCGCTGTCGCCCTCCGACAGGCTGTCCGCCCTATATAGGGGGTGGGCCTTGCACCCCCGGGGCTCCTCCCTCTCCTCGGAGCTCTGGCAGGTGAGCTGCGGACGCGTCGGCGCCGGCGCCGGCGCCGCCGGCCTCCACTCTTCGTCGTCTTCGTGCTGGAGCGTGCGCTGGCGCCGCTGCTGCTGCTGCTGCTGCTGCCGCTGCGCGCTCCCTTCCACCGCGTCCGAGCTGACGTCAGCGCTGGACCGCTGTGCGGACGCCGCCTCTTCCCTCTCGCGCGGGGGCGTGGGCGGCGGCGTGTAGCAGACCTGTCTTCGGCCGAGCGTAATCTCGCCCTCCGACCGGCCCCTTTTGTGACTAGAAGGTTGCAAACTGATTCTTACGGCCGATGTCGGACTGTCCGTCCCCACGTCTCGATATTCGGCCTTTTCTTTCGGCCACTGCGCCACGAAAACTGGACCCGATCCCGTATCGGACTCGGCGGTGTCGCCCTCAGTTTCTCTAGCGCTAGGTCGCTCGGCCGTTTCGCTGTCGTCTAATAGCGTTCTCGTTTCCATCTTTTCGGCAACCTCTCGGTCGGGATCCTTGAAGTATTCCAAGATTTCACCGGAATCGTCCTCGTAGCATTTCTGAAAAGCGTACTCGCAGTTCTCGTAATCCTCGAGTTCTCCGTCGTTTTGGTCGTGCGCTTTGGCATACTCGACGGTCTTGGACACTACGTGCGCCGTATACTCGCGTACGTCGCCAGACGCGTCAGGTAGTTCTCGGTGTTCGTCGGTAACGGACGGCTCGGTTCCGATCGATTGGTGGCAGGCCGCGTCCGCATCCGCGTCAGCTGTGGGAGCGGACGTGTCGGGCGCGGGCGGCGTATCTGGGTGCTGCTTATCTCCTAACTCGCTAACGTTGGCCGCCACGCCGCTGTCGGTCAGTGACGTTTCGCTCTCCTCGGCGACTTCGGGCAGCTCTCGGACGGCGCAGGAGCTCAATGGAGTGCACAGCAGGCTCTTTAGCCCGTTGCCGTCGATGGACGTGAAGGGAATGTCGTCGTCGGATCGCGAGCCCCTCCTCGGTAGTGGATACGTCAGAGACCGCGCTCCGGACGGCTTGTGCGAGGCCTCGGACGAGGCGGTACCGTCAGGCGGCTTACCGCAAGATATCGTCGAGGTGGGGGCGACGAGGCCTTCGTCGGAGCCGACGGCCGAGTCTACGGAGGGAGTGGAGCCTCCCGCGACTTGCTCTTCGGTAGAGGGCACGGCTAGGTCGGCAGCTGGCGCTCGCTTGCGCGGCAGCGTCAGGGAACCACCTGCCGCCGTCGGAGGTGGTACAGCCGCAGGCGGCGGTGCCGCAGCTGGCGACGCGTACGGGCTGGCGCGCGCCACGCACCGGATATACTTCCCGTCCGACGGCGAGAAGTCCACCTGCGAGAAGGACGCGCTCCTTATGGGGATGCTTCTCTGGATGTAGGACCCGACGATGGTGCGGGGTTCGGGTTTCGGCAAGCGCAAGTTAACACAGTTGAAGATATCGTCCTCGGGCGAGGACGCTGCCGGCTTCTCCTCCGCGGTAACGGGGACGGGCAGTTGCTTGAGTGTCGAGGGGGCGGCGGTGGCCGCCTTGGCGTGCTTGGTACGCTGTGGTGGCAAGGGCGGCGGCGGGGGCGGGGGTGGCGGCGGCGGCGGCGGCGGGGGCGGAGGCGGCCTGCGCTCGCCACCCTTGAGCTTCTCGGTGAGCTCCCGCAGGCGCTCCGTCTTGTCGCTAGTGCGCGCCGGCTTCTTGCGGTGCGGCGGAGGGGCGGGGGGCGGGGCCGCGCTCGGGTTCTGCGCGTGCGCACTGCCGGCGGCGGTGGTGGCCGAGGCGGGGGTGGAGGGGGCGGGGCTCCTCCGGCCAGAGCGCTCCAGCCGGAAGCGCTGCAGCCGGTCCAGCGCGTTGCGGCGCGCGGCGCCGGGCCGCGGCTGCTCGTCGTCGGCCACGTCGAGGGCGGCGTGGGCAGAGGTGCAGGTGGCCGGCGGCCGCAGGGACGCGGGGAGCTGCGGCTTGGTCCGCACGGCGACGCGCCGCGCGCTGGGGGCGGCGGGGGCGGGGGCGGTGGCGACGGCGACGGCGCCCGCCTCACCGAGGCGCGACCATTCGAACGTCGACCGGTAGACGCGAGGCTGCAGATCCGACACTGGCTGAGCGCGCGCCGCTTCGCTACTATTTATGCGGCTAAAGATACCGGCGCGCCTATTAATAGCGGCCGTGTCGGTGGCTGTGGGGATCCGGGAGTGCAACAGCTGCGCCACTCCGCAGCAGCAGTCCGCCTCGTTGTTTGGCGCGCCTCCGCGGGGCGGCGCGTCGTTCGCCGCGTGGCTGCCTCCCACCGGCGACACGGAGACACGCGCGCACGCCAGAGAGTACGTGCCCCCGCACCTGCAACACACGTGGTCGACTCACACTCGACAAAACACTTCAGTTCACAGTCTTTCATTAATTACGGTTCACTTAACTGTAGTCGGTATTTTATGCTAAGCGAAGCGAATGTTGCCGAAATCACCTGCCGGGGCTCTAGTCGTCTCTATAATAATTTGTAACTGACGAGGGAACTTCGAAATAATAGAGCAACTACCTCGGTTACACACATCGTACTCGTGGGAGAAGTCGTGTCTCTACGCCAAACAACTAAGACTTGAATAGTATGTGATTGATAGATCAATGATTAGAACTTTTAGGCTTTTCATTCCCTACTTAATCTTCGAAAGTACTGATA
This sequence comes from Schistocerca gregaria, assembly GCF_023897955.1. Lineage (NCBI taxonomy): Eukaryota > Metazoa > Arthropoda > Insecta > Orthoptera > Acrididae > Schistocerca > Schistocerca gregaria. The sequence goes on from NC_064931.1 coordinate 566,603,139, forward strand.
GAACATCAGTAGGTTACCCACTTTCGTTTTCGGTACTTTCTTTCCAAGTCACGATCGCTGACTGTTATAAAATATTTACAATTCCGGTTTCAGCATGTTACTGCCACCGACAGACGTGGAATATTCGTAAAAAGATGCTTGCGCCGAACTAAAAGGAAACTTTTAAATGAACGTTCTTGTACACAGAACTATATTCTGTAGCTTTACACGAAACATTTTATGCGAATATTGCACTTCAGTCGATGGCAATAAGGTACCGATAACGATAATGTAAATAGAAAATATGAACGTTAGGGTTTAACATCCCGTCGACGACGAATTCATTAGATACAGAAACGATAATGTGAATATTTTATGATGATCAGCGTCCCTGATGTATAAAAGAATAATTTGCATAACGAAAAAGTCTTGTTTTTGAATTTTTACACGCTCATTCAGAAGCATGTTGTAAGTTCTCATTTCTGCTACTGATTCAAAATAATTACAGCAACAAAATGTGTCTCCCACACCCACAAACTTTTCAGATTTCCCACTTCCTTGCGTTAAAAACAGCTACTGCAGAAATCATTCCTGAAAGAATAACATTTTTAGTAAGAAATACGTAATTGATGTGGCACAGTTACACGGTTAATGAGGTAGGGTACAATGGGTAGTGAGTTTCTAGAAAGATAGATTCATATTTTCAAATTTCAATCATTAAATTGCGATGTGCAGACTGTCACAACGTAATCACAACAGTAACTGTCGATAACTTAACAAAATAAATGCCTTTCCAACTACACAGAGAGAACAGAAGTCTTACAGTGCAGAAAAAAGGTACAAAAAACTTACGAAATTCCCATTACCGTGACTCTTTAATATGATGTTAAAACAGACGACTTAATCAATTCGTTTTAACATCTTAATATTTAAACAATGTGAGTTTCGAAATGATAGACAGCAGAAACCAGTCGTCGTTTCCTTTCTAGCTTTATTAACGCAGATCCAGATTTCGACTAGTAACTAGCCATTGTCAGTGCTAAAAATGCAAGTACATAGTCAGAGCATAGCATAAAAAATTGCAATTCATGACATAAGCTATACTGTTTGTACATTAATTTGCATACCAGTACTTCAGAGCTTTTTTTACGTGCTCTAAAACGTCTAAATCTATTGTTCGTCCTCCCGTCACAGTTCCTTCAAGACTACTGTGTAATGATATTAGGCTTTGCAGAGAATACGTCGGTTGGCTGTATGGTACCCTCTACATGAAATACATAACACGTAAGCTTCATATTAAAGTAGCTATGGTCCCTAATAACACTTAATATTGGCATAGGAATAAAATAAAACAAAATGCAAGTAAAATTATTGACGTTGCGGTACTAACTTACTGCTACATTTAACAATTAACATTAGCAGATGTAGAAATTCCACATTCATTCCTTGTGAGCCAGTTGTTTTGTTAGTCATTAAAAAGCTTACGTAACATCAGTTTCATAAAAAAATTTACGTAAAATATTTACAAATCACTAGGAGAACCAAGAAGTATGCTGTGAATATTGGAGTTGATTTGATTTCAATATTTTTTCTCTTGTACTCTTTCTTTTCTTTTTCTAATCGCCGTGACGAGGTATTACTGAATAATTTATTGATGGCGAAAAATACCGTAAGTTAATGTGCAGCCATTCTCGATCTCTCCGTGACATCTTTTCTTTCGAACGCAATGTGTTCTCCAAACCTAATTTCCAGCCTCCTTCCCATTCGGCCAACGTAACAGGCCCCATAGTCTGGGTAATCATTTTATAAACTAAGGAAGCATGAAATAAACTCTTTGTGTCTACAATATGTTGCAAAATACATCCTAGATTATTTGTGATTCCAAAAGGTACTCTCACATTATAGTTTCTAACGGCAGTTGCAATCCTTGTTCTCGTTTTTTCATAGTGAGGTAGACTAACAAATTTAGTATTTTCTTTTGGAACTATATTATTGTAAGTAGCCATCTTATTTTTGTATTTATTAGCTGTGTTCTTATATACGTTAACTACAAAGTCGTGTGGTTAGTTATTGCTGTTGTCTATCATTTCAAAAGTCATATCACAGTCGCTGGGCGCCTTACAGTTTCCTAATGGAAGGTAATTTGAACAACGAGAGTAGCGAATTACTTGGCTTCAACATCCGCAGAAGTAAACTGCACGATGAAACAATTTTTCCATTCCCTCTGTCACAACTGCTCACCTTTAAAACGCGAAATAACACTGACATCATTCTACAATCGCGACTAAGATCAATAATTATTGTTTAATTAAATTTATCCAGATTTTATGGAACTGTATTTAGCGTATGGAGGTCTGCGACTGGTACATAACAGTACAAAATTTTGTTGACTGTAGCACATAAAAACTTTCTGGATTTCTTGACAAAACCAACGGAACTTCGTCACCTAATCCCACTGTCATTAACAAAACAGTAAAAACATCGCACTTATGTCAAATTTATTCAGATAAGTAATCAATAATAAGTAGAAAGGCACCTGATGAATGTAGCACACTGTCGAAATTCGTAGTGGCAAAATAAGCGTTGTTATTAAAAGGAGACTGGAGCAGGGAACTGTGCTGTAAAAAAAAAAAAAAAAAAAAAAAAAAAAAAAAGTTACATTCCTCCTACGCCCTTTCGCTGTTCAGCGTAAAAAAAAGTCACTGTGCAAATGAGAGACGATTAGTTCATGATGGCAGGAACAACACTGTGGTCTGTTTTCATTGCTGCAGATACTAAGAAATATTTGATCACAAGAAATTTATCACATTGTCCCATTTAATGCACAGGAACTTCTCAGATAGAGGATTAGAGATAATGACGAGCCGACGAACTTCTTGAGGTAAATATTCAATCCCAGATAGCGCCACTGACTTGAAACATATATAATTACTGATATATATTGGTCTGCATTCATTAACTACAGAAAGATTTTGGACAGCTGTGATGTTTCATCCTTCGTGTCAACACGCCGTGTTTTAAAGCACATAAATTTGCTAGTAAACCTATAATTTTTATCCAGAGTACAACACGCTAGTTTTACTGAATGCAATTTTATTTCTGTGTTTGCGCAACATAATCGAATACATGCTTATCTCTAGTTACAAGTGCAGACACAAAAAAGTGAAATAGTTGTGAGATGTTACAACAAACTTTCGTCAAAATCAAATTTTCATAGGTGCACGTGAAAAGAGAGACTTCCTGAGAGGTGTACGCATTTAATTTAACAATGATGAGTTTCCCAGTCTGCAAGCCTTGTTAGACACGGTGGCATGTTCCGAGCGCACTATCGTCTCATTAGCGTTGCATCCGTCAGCGAAAGGAAGACCATAGTTTGGTAAGGCTCCATGTCCCATATGCAGTGTGACGGTATTGCAGTGTCAGCTTCAGTCAGCCGAGGGAAGGTAGGTTTATACTAAAGTCTTTTACAAGACTGCAGCCGAAATTAGTGCTGAAAAATATACTCATTTTCACCTGTAATTTAAATTAAATTTTTGCAATTCCTTCACGAACACCATTCATTTTTCAGTTCCTCAGTTTCCTTAAATCAAGTAATATACACTATCAAATTGTTGCTGAACCTGCGAAAATTCAAAGTCATGGCAACAAAATCCACAGCCAAGAATTTCAGCTGAGAATAATTTACCACTTTTGATGATTCATTATGATTTGCATTACGATTAAGAAGGTAAGGTAAGATGAAGTATGTACATATTTGAATTAAACTTACAAAATGAGAGAGCCACTGCACATCAGTATGAAAACCGTCGTTGACAGCCGAATGAAGAAAAAGAAATCTGCCTCCTAAAAGAAGTCCTGGAGCACTTATAACTCGCGACTAAGGGAATATAAAATAAAAGACGCTGTTTCCAGAGATTAGTAGAACATGTCCGGTGCTTTTCGACTAAATAAGTTCTTCGATATAGGCAGCTGATACAAGAAATTATCGTTATTTCTGGAGTTCCCTACATCACTTCGGGTAAGTGCTGCGATGATTCCTGCAGAAATGCAGCAGCCATTTTCCCGCCAAACAGTTTGTCACGGGTTATGCTTCTACTTCGTCCTTGACGTGTAATTGTCGACAGCACGATAAATTCTATACTTTCTGCTTTTCATTGTTGTCTCTGCTCATCGAAAGGCGTCTGCGTTAATAACTTTAAATCAATAAGGATAATCATATATATTTATTCCTTACACACTATACTTTCCTTAAAAGAAAAAAAAGAAAAAAGAACTTAGAAACATAGTAAGGAATATGCACAACTTAAACTCCTTAAATGCGGATTATACAGAAATAGAACACTAAAAGGTCTTTAAAAACAAATTACAAGCAGTTTTTCTAAACGGGAGAACTAAAACAGAAACGTAATAGTAAAACGAAATGAAGATGGACAACAACAAAAAATAAGAAATTAAATATAATAATTAAAAAAGTAGATTACGACTAATATATTTCAGGAGTGTCGGATCAGTCAACTAATACATTAACAAGAAGCAATTTGTCAAGAGCTAGATATAACCTGCGCCGTTCACGGGAGCGCCTACAACGGGCTGAGTATACGACCCGCATAACATCTTCACAACACCTAAGGGGACGCGCTCATTGACAGCTATCGCTTCCGGCCTGTTGCGTTTCACCGCTAAACGACAAGAAGAAAATCTAAAAAGTAATAAAGCTGTAGGACGCTTTGTGATGTTTCAGTTGGGAGAATATCTTCACGCAAGGTGGCAGGTATCACATATTAGATTAGCTACTTCGAATTGATATATCTGGCCTTACAACGAACGTAGCACTAACTTTCTGAAGAAAGAAATTTCCAACTTTTTCTACATTCAGGCAATAAAATAACTCAATGACAAGAGATGAAAATTTGTTCCGAATCAGGGTACGCGACCAGTCGCCTTAACTTTCTTTTCGGCATTTGATCTGGGAGGACTTCATATGACACTCCTTAAAATTAATCGTTGAATAATTCACTGAGTTTTTTTATACGGAAGGCACGCAGCCCTCTGACCGAACACGTCCCATCGCCTATCCGAGCACGTCTCCCGTCCGACCCATGTCCGAAAGAACATACACCATACACATACAACATTTGCGCCTGACGGCATATCGATCTTACAGTGCAGATGTACATAATGATCGGCCTTTCGCGAATGCAGTAGGGCTGAGGGCGAAGAGGAATAATGAAAAAGGTTACTGCTTTGTAGTGTGAGGCATATGGATAAATGGGCCGGACGGGAGACTTGCTCGGGTAGCTGCAGCGGTTAAGGCGACCGATCGCGAAAAGGGGGAAATCTGGGTTGGAGCCCTGGTCAAAATTACCATCTGTCGCCATTAAGTTATTCCAATGCCCCAATGCTGCAAAAGTCGGAAACGTCTTTCGTGAACTGTATATATACGGCTGTGGATATACTCAGCAGTGGCTGTTCTTTGGGGCATGCATGTCCGAAAGAACAGACACCATACCTATATAACTGACTTTCTCGTAGATTAAACTTGTAGCCCAGATCGGAGTCTGATCCAGAATCTCCGACATTGTTGTTACATACTGATGAGTCTACACACGGCTAAAGGCGCACTTCAAAGCTTCAATCTCCCAATATGCCTCTCGCATATTCTGAATTAGGTGCTACGTATTTCAAGATGACAGTTATCACGCCCACTGAGCTAAACCTGTGACACATACCCATGGTAAACTTTCTGGGCTAGTCTTAAGTCTAGAATGGTCCGAAAAGTACTATGACTAACTTAATTGAAAATCTTTGTGACAAATGTAACAATACATCAAACATCAGGAATGGCAGTAAACAATCTTGAAGGTCCCCACATGTTATTATTGTGTTTAGAGACAAGCAAAAAGGGACCTCGTAAGTCCGCCATTTTACGCCACACCACGTCAAACTATAGTTGTTATCAAAGTTTACGGAAGTGGTACACGCTGTTACGACGGATATGACCTTTTACTTGACCGAGTGAGCTTATATTTAACAGCAGACCTAGGACTTAGTTCAAAAATTACTTTAGCTCAGACGGCCGGCCGTGGTGGCCGAGCGGTTCTAGGCGCTACAGTCTGCAACCGTGCGACCACTGTGGTCGCAGGTACAAATCCTGCCACGGTCATGGATGTGTGTGACGTCCTTAAGTTAGTTAGGTTTAAGTAGTTCTAATTTCTAGGGGACTGATGACCTTAGAAGCTAAGTCCCATAGTGCTCAGAGCCATCTGAACCATTTTGAACTTTAGCTCAGTCAGAATTGTTGTGGCACTTAAACGTGCATCGCTATCGTGTGCTATATAAGCTACAGGATAAGCGCCTGCTGCTTCGCTCGCTTTTGCGTGGCAATTACAACAAAAATAATTTTGTAAACATATATTAGGCCTAATGAAAAAATAATTTATTAAAGAGCCGTTTCCATTCCTGTGCAATTCTGAAAAACCCGATTTGCCGTGATGACTGATAAATAGCTTTGTTTGATTTAGTTTACGAAATGCAATACCATCTAAACTTTTCCCGCTAATTACGGAAGTACAAGAATGATCTTTTCCGAAAGAACTTCTGACTAAAAAGCGATTCTGGTAGCTGTAGTCGTAAGTTTTTGTTAACCTTGCCTTTGAGTTCTCGTGACGATATTTCCACAGAAACTTTCATATCCTAACACATATTTCTTTTTTTCTAATTGAATAGCCAAATAGGCCGGCCGCGGTGGTCTAGCTGTTTTAGGCGCTCAGTCCGGAACCGCGCGACCGCTACGGTAGCAGGTTCGAATCCTGCCTCGGGCATGGATTTGTGTGATGTTAGGTTTAAGTAGTTCTAAGTTCTAGGGGACTTATGACCACAGATGTTGAGCCCCATAGTGCTCAGAGCCATTTTTGAATAGTCAAATATCATTTTTCGTAGATTTAGCATTAAAAATTTGTTAAAACAGCGAAATATTTTCACAAAAATCTTCATCCCCTACCACGCTGAAACTGGTAATTGTTTTATTTCTAACAGAGCAGCCAAATTTTCCATATTTCATGGATAGAAGTGACAATACTCAGTAAATGACTGAAGATGGTGTTACTAGCCGAAAACCGTTTAACACAATAAAAGTATGACTATAGAACAAAATCAAACTCGCTTTTCATATATTATAGCACTCTCCCAAAATACTCACTTTTAACTGTGCAAACCAAATACAAGGGTCAGAATCTATCAGTTCCTAACACTCTATGAAACTAGACGCCTCATTCACTAACGCACTGTTACAGAGCATCTTTCTACCGCCTTGGGATAAGATTGAGTGTATGAATAGCATTGTGCATACTTGTCATTGGCCATTGACAAAGGCTGAAAAATATGTCTGAGATGGCTATACATGGCATCATTTTCTTCTCATCACTATGTCTAATATGCTGTGTAATATCATAAGCAGGCTGCAACATGTCTCAAGCATGTCCCAGAAAACTAATGATATCAAAGAATGGAGATATCTGGAGCGCATTTTATTGGAACATCTGTTAGAAATTTTGTACATTTATTCCTTAGCGTCGTAAGGTGGAGGAACATTGTGCCCAGGAAGATTGCAACCCTTGGAAAGATAGGCACGGCAGGATGAGTAATAAAGACATAGACTGGAAATCAGTAATAACACAGAAGAACAGACGAACATAGAATAGACTTCTTTTATTCCAAAGATATGTGCGACTGTTGTAGCGTATCATTGACAGTATAATTTGTCTTGAAGTATGCAGAAACAGACCGATGAGATTACCGGGTTTCAGGTCCGTCTGTTAGGCAAAAAACTGTTGCTTTACATAAACCTAAATATTTTCAGGCACATTTGTGTCATCATCAGTGGGTATTCTTATTCCGTTCTGTAAAATATTAGTATATTTAATTCATAATTATTGAAGAAAATCAAGCCTAGAAACAGTTTTTGTTGCAACCTCTGTACATTACTGTAGACTGGTAACTTGTCATCTATAATTAACTGATGTTACTGTGAGTTTAGTTGGTGACCTAACAAATGGTTCAAATGGCTCTGAGCACTATGGGACTTAACATCTGTGGTCATCAGTCCCCTAGAACTTACAACTACACTCCTGGAAATGGAAAAAAGAACACATTGACATCGGTGTGTCAGACCCACCATACTTGCTCCGGACACTGCGAGAGGGCTGTACAAGCAATGATCACACGCACGGCACAGCGGACACACCAGGAACCGCGGTGTTGGCCGTCGAATGGCGCTAGCTGCGCAGCATTTGTGCACCGCCGCCGTAAGTGTCAGCCAGTTTGCCGTGGCATACGGAGCTCCATCGCAGTCTTTAACACTGGTAGCATGCCGCGACAGCGTGGACGTGAACCGTATGTGCGGTTGACGGACTTTGAGCGAGGGCGTATAGTGGGCATGCGGGAGGCCGGGTGGACGTACCGCCGAATTGCTCAACACGTGGGGCGTGAGGTCTCCACAGTACATCGATGTTGTCGCCAGTGGTCGGCGGAAGGTGCACGTGCCCGTCGACCTGGGACCGGACCGCAGCGACGCACGGATGCACGCCAAGACCGTAGGATCCTACGCAGTGCCGTAGGGGACCGCACCGCCACTTCCCAGCAAATTAGGGACACTGTTGCTCCTGGGGTATCGGCGAGGACCATTCGCAACCGTCTCCATGAAGCTGGGCTACGGTCCCGCACACCGTTAGGCCGTCTTCCGCTCACGCCCCAACATCGTGCAGCCCGCCTCCAGTGGTGTCGCGACAGGCGTGAATGGAGGGACGAATGGAGACGTGTCGTCTTCAGCGATGAGAGTCGCTTCTGCCTTGGTGCCAATGATGGTCGTATGCGTGTTTGGCGCCGTGCAGGTGAACGCCACAATCAGGACTGCATACGACCGAGGCAAACAGGGCCAACAAACGGCATCATGGTGTGGGGAGCGATCTCCTACACTGGCCGTACACCTCTGGTGGTCGTCGAGGGGACACTGAATAGTGCACGGTACATCCAAACCGTCATCGAACCCATCGTTCTACCATTCCTAGACCGGCAAGGGAACTTGCTGTTCCAACAGGACAATGCACGTCCGCATGTATCCCGTGCCACCCAACGTGCTCTAGAAGGTGTAAGTCAACTACCCTGGCTAGCAAGATCTCCGGATCTGTCCCCCATTGAGCATGTTTGGGACTGGATGAAGCGTCGTCTCACGCGGTCTGCACGTCCAGCACGAACGCTGGTCCAACTGAGGCGCCAGGTGGAAATGGCATGGCAAGCCGTTCCACAGTACTACATCCAGCATCTCTACGATCGTCTCCATGGGAGAATAGCAGCCTGCATTGCTGCGAAAGGTGGATATACACTGTACTAGTGCCGACATTGTGCATGCTCTGTTGCCTGTGTCTATGTGCCTGTGGTTCTGTCAGTGTGATCATGTGATGTATCTGACCCCAGGAATGTGTCAATAAAGTTTCCCCTTCCTGGGACAATGAATTCACGGTGTTCTTATTTCAATTTCCAGGAGTGTACTTAAACCTAACTAACCTAAGGACATCACACACATCCATGCCCGAGGCAGGATTCGAACCTGCGACCGTAGCAGTCGCGCGGGTCCGGACTACGCGGCTAGAGCGACCTAACAAATCATTTTCTCTACGAACGTTATTTTGTTGTACGAAAAATTATGCAACTATATCTTGTAATTATTTAAAGTTAGTTTCTGAATGCCCACTGTCATCTGCATTTCCATCTGTTGTTGAGAGGAACACATAACACAGATGAGAATGCAGATGAGAGCTGATATTTCGAAACTTAATGTAAGGAATCACAAAATATAGCAGCGAAATATTTTCACACAGAAAAATTACCTTCACAGATGAAGTGTTTCGGGGTCTTCCACATCGCGAAACACTTGCATTGGCACCATTTTGCTTGAACCGCTGCAACGCACATTCCACTTTAGACTGGGCTACGCCAACTTTTTTTGCTGTTGTCCTGCTATAATTGCAGATCTACAATTAAAGCGCGTTTTTCAATTCCAGTTTTCTGCTTCCGTCCCATTAGGAGGTAGTATGGTATTCGAATGACCCCGTCTCCGGTAAAAGCAAGTCAGTGTTGTTGTGGATACTCATCAACGCCCCTGGCAGCAAACAACCAGTGAGATACACAACAGAGGTGCTTAGCCTTTACACATTTACACTCATTTAATTATCAGATCGGAAATATGAAAGAATATTCGAAATGAAATCTCTGTTTTAACCACAAATCCATATTTGTGACAGTGATCGAAAACTTTTGACCGGTAGTTTTTTTTGCTCTCGTATTTTATTCATGAACGGAAAAACAAAAATGTAATCACTTTCTCGCCTCGGTAAAGATAAAAGTTAAGCTACTATGTTATTGTTATTAATACATAATCGGAACGAAATCTGTGTCGCAAAACCTTAAATGCAAATTCTTAGACAATACACCATGCAGGTATTTGGAGCGATGCAGTTCTAATTCATTTGAATATATTCCTTGGATATCTAGCTAAATTTGAGTAACAACATTGAAATTGTCATAATACTAATCTATTAGGAACCACTTGTTTTTCAACTGACTTCGTCTGTTACCCTTCCAGCTCTCAAGGTATGAGCCCTGATTTTAATTTAAAACACAGCAACCAATTTGAGTGTAATGCCCTACCTCCTTTTCCCACCCACTGGTCACCAATCCCTCACACCTCCTGTCTCCATACTACCTCCGGCCCTTCTTCCTCAGCCTACTCCACTGGACTCGCGTTCGGAAGTGACAGTACTCAAATCTTCGTCTCTTAGTTCACATTTCAAAACTGTTTCCACGTCGCTTAAGGCACGTTTCGGGGCGGTTTCTTTGAAAAGGACATGGGAGGTTTCCCTTATTCTTCCCCAGAGCCCTCGTAGACAACAGTACGTTTAACTCCAATCTTACTTTTCTTGGTATCGCCGCCTCCGTTTTGCTTCTCTCATACATTGAAACGCACACACACATCGCGACGCGCGCGCTCACTCCATGAAAGGAAGGTGGGAGACGAAGACTATTGTGGCATTTTTACATAAGATCTTCTCGCGCGCTCGTATCGTAAAAAAAGGCAAGAGACGGACACGATTGTAACATTCTTACATAAGATTTTTGCAAAGGATCATTTCTACTACGCAAAATCTTCAAATAACGGTTTAGGTAATGTGAAACATTTAAGGTGGTTACATATTGGAAGACAGCGTTTGAGCACCGAAAGGTATTTGTATGGCTATTGGCGCAGAGCGAGATGGCGCATAGGCTACACAGAGGACACGCATTCAACAGGGCTACGATTCACATCCCCGTTCAGATATCTAAATTTAGATTTTCCAGCGTTTCCGTAAATCGCCCAATGAAAATGCGACAGTCGTTCACTTCAACATGATATGCCTATTTTCTCTTTCATCATTCTATAATCTAAGCTTGAACTCCGTCCATAATGAACTCGTCGGAGATGGTACTTTAGAAATTGGTTCACAAGTTAGGTTAGGTTAGGTTAGTGTTTAACGTCCCGTCGACGACGAGGTCATTAGAGACGGAGCGCAAGCTCGGGTTAGGGAAGGATTGGGAAGGAAATCGGCCGTGCCCTTTCAAGGGAACCATCCCGGCATTTGCCTGAAACGATTTAGGGAAATCACGGAAAACCTCAATCAGGATGGCTGGAGACGGGATTGAACCGTCGTCCTCCCGAATGCGAGTCCAGTGTGCTACCACTGCGCCACCTCGCTCGGTCTGGTACACAAGTAAATCAACATTTATGTTACGTTAACTTTAAATGACTCCACCTGATGGTGGAGGTACACTCATGGACAGAATTCAAGAGAGCCCTAGCCTTTTCGTTGTGCTGAACTTCAAAGCTTTACTCTCTATTAAACGGATTAACATGCAACGCAATACAGTCCTACTAACGTACTGTCAGTTCACATGTGTCTCTAGTTTTCTTCACAGGAAGCAAAAAAATTAGCTACCAGCTGGAAGTAAGGGGTTAACAAAAAAGCTTAAAACAAAAACGTTTTAACAAAAAGATCAATTTACTTTTACCATACAACGAGTAAGGAAAATAGTGTTGAGCCAATAATTTCAATTCTCACCGTCGTGTGCGCCTTTTTGTATGTGATGTGCAACTCGTAAACAGACTTACTAACTGATCTGCGATATTATTTTTCCCACATCATTCTGAGTTCTTCACGACTTGCAGATGATTTTCTACAACCCATTCTTCGTAGTTTCAGTGAATGGAGACAGCAATAACACTTCAGATGCACCTGTTAAGAGACATAACACGACATTCATTACCCAATGCAAACAACGGTGCATACATCACATGAAATCCCCTGAGATAGATGACGTGCGACAAACTATCGTCAGTAACTATTATTTCAAATACCTGTCATCTTGATCACACCAGAGGGAGGGGATGGACGTTCGGTGGGTCACTATGGTGCCGATAATGATAACTACAAAGAAGCATTACACAAAACTCGTAATCACATTGCTTTATCGATACTAACATGATTTTATGTCTGTATATGATATCTGAAGGTAGTCCTCGGAATTGTACTAAGATTCAGATAAACATTTCCCTTTGTACCTGATAGTCAAATGTTTCACTAAAACTAAAGCTGCTAACTGCCTGGACAAGTATTAACAGCCCTTACTCGTTGGCGGCATAGTCAACAGGGGTACTTCCTGTGGTATCCACTAGTTTTTACAGTTGCAGTAGACTATCAACTAGCATATGAAATCAAATTAAAGACAAATATAAGTTTGTTGGGGTGTGACTGATGATAATTTTCTTTACCGGTCAGTCCCACAGTTTCCATTTTTCGCTTCTCACTTCTTTCAACTCTAACGATGTTTGTTAACGTCAACAATGCAGCGCTGCATCGTGAATCGGAACCCACGTTTAGCTGTAGGTCCCCCTACAAAGCTTGGAGGAAGACAACGGCATACCACCACCAACACAATCATGCCTAGTAAGGCACTGTCCTCTCAAACCAGTCTTTGGACAGATGACTGCTTCACTTTTTATCGACACAATAACTTAACTTGCGTCGTAGATGAATGTGAAAAATTAGACCTAACGGCACCCAATGACATATACACCTTTGTGTCGTATGTTACAATGATTATTAGCTTTATTAGTAGCGCAACTAGAGTTCGTAGCTATTGGAGAAACGAATTTCTAGTTAATGAAGTAAGAGACTTAAGGCTGCTAACTGTTTACACTGAGGTGACATAAGTCATGGGATAAAGATACACGCATATACAGAAGGCGGTAACATCCTGTTCACTCGGTATAAAAGGGCAGTGCATTGGCTGAGGTGTCATTTATACTCAGGTGATTCATGTGAAAAGGTTTTCGAGTTGATTATGACCGCACAACGGGAATTAACAGACCCGGAACGCGGAATGGTAGTTGGAGCTACACGCATGAGACATTACATATATTAAATTGTAACGGAATCCAATATTCCGAGATTCACAGTGTCATGAGGGTGCCGAGAATATCACATTACAGGAATTGCCTCTCACCAAACACAATGCAGTGGCCGAAGGTGTTCGCTTAACGACCGAGATCAGCTGCGTTTGCGTAGAGCTATCACTGCTAACAGAGAAACAAGACTGCGTGAAATAAACGCAGAAATCGATGTGGGACGCACAAAGAACGTAAACGTCATGACAGTGCGATGAAATTTGGCGTAAGTGGGCTACAGCAGCAAACGACCAACCAGGGTTCGAGTGTAGCGCAGACCCAGAAACTTCCCCTTTTTATGTAAAGAACGGCAGTGCTGGAAAAACTCTTGCGTTATTTGATTTTCAAACATCTGAGCAAAACTCAATGTACTCAGACAGCTTTCTCTTTACTTATTCTGATCATCACTAAACTGACACACAGTATTTTACCGCAACGCAATCTGACTTTCAATAATCCCTACAAAAGAATGGCCCTGACTAACAATAACTTATACCTTTCATAAATCACTTATGTCACAAAAATCTTCGTGACTCGAACTACTGCAATACAACGAGCGCCAATACTGCCAGCAAAATAAAAGTATCTAACTACTGAAGGCACTAACTACTGATAGGCATAGTTAGCAAATGAAATATTTTGACAGAGAACAAACAATGTATTTATCTTAATAGAGTTCAAAAGTCATAATATACTGGGTGGTCCATTGATCGTGACCGGGCCAAATATCTCACAAAATAAGCGTCAAACGAAAAAAACCACAAAGAACAAAACCTGTCTAGCTTGAAAGGGGAAACCAGATGGCGCTATGGTTGGCCCGCTAGATGGCGCTGCCATAGGTCAAACAGATATCAAGTGCGTTTTTTTTTTAAATAGGAACCCCTATTTTTAATACATATCCGTGTAGGTTCGAATCCTGCCTCGGGCATGGATGCGTGTGATGTCCTTAGGTTAGTTAGGTTTAAGTAGTTCTAAGCTTTAGAGGACTGATGACCTCAGAAGTTAAGTCCCATAGTGCTCAGAGCCATTTGAACGTAACATTCTGCCAGTGCGGACGGTATTTGCTTCGTGATACATTACCCGTGTTAAAATGGACAGTTTACCCATTGCGGAAAAGGTCGATATCGTGTTGATGTATGGCTATTTCATCAAAATGCTCAACGGGCGTGTGCTATGTATGCTGCTCGGTATCCTGCACGACGTCATCCAAGTGTCCGGGCGGTTCGCCGGGTAGTTCCATTATTTAAGGAAACAGGCAGTATTCAGCCACATGTGAAACGTCAACCACGACCTTCAACAAACGATGATGCCCAAGTAGGTGTTTTAGCTGCTGTCGCGGCGAATCCGCACATCAGTAGCAGACAAACTGCGCGAGAATCGGGAATCTCAAAAACGTCGGTGTTGAGAATGCTACATCAATATCGATTGCACCCATACCATATTTCTATGCACCGGGAATTTCATGGCGACGACTTTGAACGTCGGGTACAGTTCTGCCACTGGGCACAAGAGAAATTACGGGACGATGACAGATGTTTTGCACGCGTTCTATTTAGCGACGAAGAGTCATTCACCAACAGCGGTAACGTAAACCGGCATAATATGCACTATTGGGCAACGGAAAATACACGATGGCTGCGACAAGTGGAACATGTGCGACCTTGGCGGATTAATGTATGGTGCGGCAGTATGGGAGGAAGGATAATTGACCCCCATTTTATCGATGGCAATCTAAATGGTGCAATGTATGCTGATTTCCTACGTAGTGTTCTATCGATGTTACTAAAAGATGTAACACTGCATGATAGAATGAAGATGTACTTCCAGAATGATGAATGTCCGGCACATAGCTCGCGCACGGTTGAAGCGGTATTGAATAGCATATTTCATGACAGGTGGATTGGCCGTCGAAGCACCATACCATGGCCCGCTCGTTCACCGGATCTGACGTCACCGGATTTCTTTCTGTGGGAAAAGTTGAAGGATATTTGCTATCGTGATCCACCGACAACGCCTGACAACATGCGTCAGCGCATTGTCAATGCATGTGCGAACGTTACGGAAGGCGAACTACTCGCTGTTGAGAGGAATGTCGTTACACGTATTGCCAAATGCATTGACGTTGACGGACATCATTTTGAGCATTTATTGCATTAATGTGGTATTTACAGGTAATTACTCTATAACAGCATACGTTCTCAGAAATGATAAGTTCACAAAGGTACATGTATCACATTGGAACAATCGAAATAAAATGTTCAAACGTACCTACGTTATGTATTTTAATGTAAAAACCTACCTGTTACCAACTGTTCGTCTAAAATTGTGAGCTATATGTTTGTGACTATTACAGCGCCATCTATCACAAAGCGAAAAAAGTGGTCCAACTAAAACAGTCATAAAAAATGGGGGTTCCTATAAAAAAACGCAGTTGATATCCGTTTGACCTATGGAAGCGCCATCTAGCGAGCCAACCATAGCGCGATCTGGTTTCCCCTTTAAAGCTAGACAAGTTTCGTTCTTTTTAGTTTTTCATTTGACGCTTATTTCGTGAGATATTTGGCCCGGTCATGATCAATGGACCACCCTGTATAAATAATTTTGTGACATGCAATTAAACAAAATTTCTTTTTCTGACGGACACACGTCCAGATCGTCCGCTCATAGTAACCTCTCAAAACTTTGGCATCTCCACATCCACCACTGCTGGCGGCTCACCTCCAACTGCTGAACGCTACGGACTGTTCACATCTAACTGCCCAACGCCACACTAGCGAATATTGCAACAATGAATCCAACCAGCCACAGACTGCACACAGCGCAGCCAGCGATTTTCATACAGAGCGCTACGTGGCGTCACCAACATAAAAACCTAAACAGCTACTTAAGCTACTTAAAGCTTGTTCCCCACAGATAAGTAGAATTCTCAGCCACGTATGTAATAGCTCTTTGGAGCAGGGTGTTTTCCCTGATAGACTGAAATATGCCATTGTAAAACCATTGCATAAAAAGGGGGATATGTCGGATGTCAACAACTACCGCCCAATCTCTCTTCTGACAGCTCTATCAAAAATTTTTGAGAAAGTAATGTATTCAAGAGTAGCCTCCCATATTTGTAAAAATAAAGTACTAACAAAATGTCAGTTTGGTTTTCAGAAAGGCTTTTCAACAGAAAATGCTATATATGCTTTCACTGATCAAATATTAAATGCTCTGAATAACCGGACATCACCCATTGGTATTTTTTGTGATCTCTCAAAGGCCTTTGATTGTGTAAATCATGGAATTCTTTTAGATAAGCTAAATCATTATGGTTTGAGTGGGGCAGTGCACAAATGGTTTAATTCATACTTAACTGGAAGAATGCAGAAAGTTGAAATAAGTGGTTCGTGTAATGTTAAAACAGCTGATTCCTCAAACTGGGGTGCTATCAAGCACGGGGTCCCACAGGGTTCGGTCTTAGGTCCTTTACTGTTCTTGATATACATTAATGACTTACCATTCCACATTGATGAAGATGCAAAGTTAGTTCTTTTTGCTGATGATACAAGTATAGTAATAACATCCAAAAACCAAGAACTAAGTGATGTAATTGTAAATGATGTTTTTCACAAAATTATTAAGTGGTTCTCAGCAAACGGACTCTCTTTAAATTTTGATAAAACACAGTATATACAGTTCCGTACAGTAAATGGCACAACTCCAGTAATAAATATAGAATTTGAACAGAAGTCTGTAGCTAAGGTAGAATTTTCAAAATTTTTAGGTGTGTCCATTGATGAGAGGTTAAACTGGAAGCAACACATTGATGGTCTGCTGAAACGTCTGAGTTCAGCTACGTATGCTATTAGGGTTATTGCAAATTTTGGTGATAAGAATCTCAGTAAATTAGCTTACTATGCCTACTTTCATTCACTGCTTTCGTATGGCATCATATTCTGGGGTAATTCATCGTTGAGTAGAAAAGTATTCATTGCACAAAAACGTGTAATCAGAATAATTGCTGGAGCCCACCCACGGTCATCCTGCAGACATCTATTTAAGGATCTAGGGATCCTCACAGTAACCTCACAGTATATATATTCCCTTATGAAATTTGTTGATAATAATCCAACCCAATTCAAAAGTAATAGCAGTGTGCATACCTATAACACCAGGAGAAAGGATGATCTTCACTATGCAGGGTTAAATCTGACTTTGGCACAGAAAGGGGTAAATTATGCTGCCACAAAAGTCTTTGGGCACCTACCAAACAGCATCAAAAGCCTGACAGATAGCCAACTAACATTTAAAAATAAATTGGTTCAAAATGGCTCTGAGCACTATGGGACTCAACTGGTGTGGTCATAAGTCCCCTAGAACTTAGAACTACTTAAACCTAACTAACCTAAGGACATCACACACATCCATGCCCGAGGCAGGATTCGAACCTGCGACCGTAGCAGTCGCACGGTTCCGGACTGCGCGCCTAGAACCACGAGACCACCGCGGCCGGCTAAAAATAAATTAAAAGAATTTCTAGATGACAACTCCTTCTACTCATTGGCTGAATTTTTAGATATAAAGTAAGTAAAAAAAAAAAAAAAAAAACTTAATCATTAGTGTCATGCAATATTTTGTGTAATGTAATTTCTTGTACAGACATCTTTTATTAACCTGACACGTTCCACATCATTACGAAGTGTCGTATTCATGATCTATGGAACAAGTATTAATCTAATCTAATCTAATCACGAAGCCATGGACCCAAGTTGTCAACAAGGCACCATGCACGCTGGTGGTGGCTCCGTAATGGAGTAGGCAGTGTTTACATGGAATTGACTGGGTCCTCTGTTCCAGCTGAACCGATCATTGACTGGAAGTGGTTATGCTCCACTACTTGGAGTCCATTTTCAGGCATTCATGGACTTCATGTTCCCAAACAGTAACGGATTTTTCTGCGAATCCCATCGAACAGTTGTTGGACATAATCGACAGGTCAGGTTTTGCACAAAATCCTGCGCCGGCAACATTTTCGCAATTATGGACGGCTATAGAGGCACTATGGCCAAGTATTTTTGTAGGGACTTCCAACAACTTTTTGAGTGCATGCCAAGTCGATTTGCTGCACTACACCGGGCACAAGGAGGTTTGACACGATGTTAGGAGGTCTCCCATGACTTTTGTCACTTCTGTGTATAATTCCCATACATTAATATCGATTGCTAAATATGCTCACAATCGATTGTGAACCTTTACAGAAGCATCTAATTGATTTAGATTAGCCTTTAGTTAAAATAATCAATGATAAACATAAAATAAAACATTGTACCTAATATTAACATACAATATTATTTGAAATAACAACTCGAAGAACCGTGTTTTCCTAGAAGCACCGTGTTTCCCTTACTTATTACCGATGACCAGCTGCCATAAGACTGATCAACAAACAAAACCTTTGATGGTTCGTATCCTGCCTTAACATGTCTTTGTTGTATTTCTATGTACTGGTATTTCAATAATACTAAAGGATCACAAACACTATGAAGAAATTATTTTGGTCATTCATTGCCTTGTTCTACAACCTAGAAACAATGTCGATAGTACGGAAAAAAACAGGTCTTTGTAGCACCAAACGAATTTCTAGAAGCCATCTGTTCGCAAACAGACGTTTCATTTATGATTTTTCAATAATGAAATAAAAACTAGATTTCGTGTGGAAGTAGGTAAGACTTCTCATTTGCTGCGACATCCGCCTCAGGCATGGTCTAATGTAAACAATCGTCAGACCAATCGGCAGCGGTAAATGGAATTCATAACAATGGCCGAGCACAGCATTGCTAGAGGTGAAGGATCTCATTTGGTGCATGTTAAAGTTCGTGGCTCAGGCGAGAATCGAATACGAAACCATAGGAATACCAGTCAGTCAGACCACCCGAACCCAAAAAAATGGTGTTCTGAAACATAGACTTGTCGACGACCAACTTGTATGAAAATTAGTGGAGAGTACGGGTCAACTACTTTCTTTCTTTCTTAAGCCATATTTCATCTGCTAAAAGTATCAGTCTGATGGAACCACAAACTTAATGTACTTCCGTCTCTAACCCGGCAGTAATAGCACAACCTCTGAAAACAGCTCCGCGTAAGAGCTCGCAATTTCAACCTCGGACACAGGATTAAAGTTAAACATACCATGGACTAGAACACTAACAAGGTTGCGCAAAGAAGCACGAAACAGACAAAAATGGTATCAAAGGGCGACAACGGCAAGGGAAAGAGATGTTAGACCCATATAGTTCGTGGAAGCAAAACAACTCTACAAACATGAGTTACAAAAACCAAGAGAAGAAAATTGGAAGACACATGTGCAGAAACAGCTCCAAACCAACATTTGGGGACACAAACGGGGACGTCTGAAGACGCCACTAGTCTTAGCAACGCTGAGACGATATGACGGTAGCATAACAGAAGGATGGAGGTGTGCAGAATTCCTGCTAAACAAACTCCTCCCCGATAACGAGCAACAGTTGGATGAACAGATTCATACTGGACAACGAACCTTAATGAACTCTTGATATGAAAATGTACCGTCATTATTCCCTTTGCGTGTGAGAAGGTCGCGCTTGCGATTGCCAAACCAAAGAACAAAAAAGCCTCTGGGCCAGATGGTATCTATTCCGACACTGAAAATTATCGTTCCACAGATTGTTCCATACTTCATGGATCAACTCAACGAAGCGTTACGGCTGGGAGGGGTACCTGCGGTCTGTAAAACATTACATGCGTCATAATAAAAAAATCAGAGGACAGGTATTCTTCAGATCCAAAAACTAACAGACTTATAATCTTAATTAACACCTTGGCCAAGATCCAGGAACGACTTCCGTGCGATCGCTGGCAAACGCGCAGGGAGCTCCTTTGCCTTAGTCCACACCAAATCGGTTTAAGGTCGGGAAAATCTATAAAAGACGCACTGAAATAAGATACTAACCACTGTTAATAACAAAGAAAGCAAATACACAGTTGCTAACCTTATAGACATTTCGGGCGGCTTTGATTATCTCTGGTAGCCAACAATGTTTTTTTTTAAATTTTTATTTCTGAAAACAATACTAATTATACATGGTAACCCACCTTCTAAGATGATTAGTGGGTCGTAAAATGATACATAAATTGGATTACAATGCAGCTTTTACAATTACAGTTATGTTAGTGAGCTACAGTTTAACTACTACAATGTGTTAGGTTTAGTTTTCTACAACAATGGGAAATTTGATCTAACTACTTGTTACTAAACTAATCTAATATGACTATTACCTGCAGCGTCACAGGTGTGCCAGTAGAGTATAAACGTACTTAGGATAGCCAGGCTCCACGAGCTAAACCCGAGGAGCATGCCCCTGGCACTGGGCTGCAGTTTCCTAAATTGATGTCCTAATCTAAGTCCTACAAAACTAACTTAACCTACGTCGTATCCGGTCGTAGTCGGTGGTGTTGACCCCCCCCCCTCCCCCCACGACCCCTCCTAGTCCTGTACGTGGCGGATTCCAACTATGATGGAAGTCGGCCAGCCCACGCACAGGCGGTATGGGAATGGGATCTGGTCTCAATCGGTATGATTTACGAGTTTATACCTATTTTAGGTCCCTCAGGTATTCTGCTAACACTTTCCGTGATACCCCATCTGCCAATGCATTGGAAGCCCGCAATGTTTGCAAGACTCCGAGAGATACAGGTACCTGAAGCGCTCTGCGATAGCCTCTCGGACTGCTGTAGAAACAGGATGGTTGAATGACGCGCGGGAAATCAGAAAGTAATTAAAAGAATCACCAAAGGTTGTCCGCAAGGATCAATCTGTGGCCCCGTCTTCTGGGATCAACTGGATTGAGATAAGCGTGCGCACGGGGCGATAGCATGCGCAGATGACCTCCTGGTGGTGGTCTCCGCGGACTCACGAGCGTAACTCGAACACCGGTCAACACAGTTACTCACAAGCACTAGCAAGTGGAGCAAACATAATAAACTTTAGATGGCTCCATACAAAACAGTCTGTATACTCTCAAAGGAACACTACAGAGTAATCCAACCATAAAACTACTCGACATTAGCATACGCAGACAACGGAAAACACTATATCTTGGTGTACAACTCGACGAACGACTGTCCTTTGATGAACACATCATAAAAAGGACTGAAGGGGCTTCCAAAGCCATGCAGACCCAACACAACATAACCCATTACACACACTGAAAACTTACCATAGTGTTTGAGTCTGTGGTCTGTTTTGGAGCCAGTGCATGGGCCCATCGAGTACGTCTGGTGACGAATAGGAACATAGTGTGGCGAGGGCAGAGAAGTGCCCTGGTAAAGCTGTCAGGAGCTTTGAACACTACGTCAGTGGAATCACTCTGCTTGGTGCTTGGAACCTTCCCTATCGACATGTCCATTAGGTTTCGGACTGCAATGTGCTGGCTGAGGTGGGGGAGACAGGATAAGGTAATTGAGATTACCGGACAGGACATTACCGAAAAGTGCCAACTCGTTAAATGGCGGGTGGATACCTGGCAAAGGGAATGGGAGTTTAGTGATAAGGACCGTAGGGTATATCACTTCTTCCCGGACATCAGGGAACGTCTGAAACAGAACCATATCAATCGCAGACGGGGCATGGTTCACTTTCTGACAGGTCACGGCCCTTAACCTGCGCACTTACATTGCATAGGCCGCAGCCAGATTGCTACTTGTACACGTGTGGAACATGGGTGCCCAGAACACATACTTTTTCACTGTCATCAATACAGAGCAGCACACCAGACACCAACGTAGTACAACAATGACCTGATACGGGCTCAAATGGCTCTGAGCACTATGGGACTTAACTTCTAAGGTCATCCGTCCCCTAGAACTTAGAACTACTTAAACCTAACTAACCTAAGGACATCACACACATCCATGCCCGAGGCAGGATTCGAACCTGCGACCCTAACGGTCGCGTGGTTCCAGATTGTAGCGCCTAGAACCGCTCGGCCACACAGGCCGGCCCTGATTCGGGCAATAAGAGACAAAGACAAGTCGGAAATAAATAAAATCGCTGATGATGTCTCAAGAACATTACATGACCAATGCAGACAGACACGGCCGTATAAGAGAACAATGCAACACACACGAAGCACATAAGACAGCAGTTCCAATTCGTACACCAACACAGGCAACAGCACCGAAACTAACACTCACTCAAACAACAAACACTTTCACCAACAAGTACCGCAGCCAACCTTACACAATATCTAGAATAATTAAACTGTATCAGAATAAACAGTGTAATGCATTCAACACTGTAAACCCGTTCTAGCTAAGGTATAAATAGCAGGCATATCCATCACACGATCAGTATACCGCTGTTGGCATGTGACATTTGTAACTGAACACTTAGTATATAATCAACGTAATAGGTAAAATCAAGACACATAACATACGAACTGAAGATTAACTAATAAGCCCAAGAAATAACATACTTTACCCTCGCACACCACTGCGCTTTCCACGACGTACATAATAGTTATAGTGTTTAGAAACATTAATGAGTAAATTAAACTGTAGCGAACCGGGGGACTGCAGGCATCGAAGTAGTTCCGAGGCTTTAAAAAAAATGGTTCAAATGTCTCTAAGCACTACGGGACTTAACATCTGAGGTCATCAGTTCCCTAGACTTAGAACTACACTCCTGGAAATGGAAAAAAGAACACATTGACACCGGTGTGTCAGACCCACCATACTTGCTCCGGACACTGCGAGAGGGCTGTACAAGCAATGATTACACGCACGGCACAGCGGACACACCAGGAACCGCAGTGTTGGCCGTCGAATGGCGCTAGCTGCGCAGCATTTGTGCACCGCCGCCTTCAGTGTCAGCCAGTTTGCCGTGGCATACGGAGCTCCATCGCAGTCTTTAACACTGGTAGCATGCCGCGACAGCGTGGACGTGAACCGTATGTGCAGTTGACGGACTTTGAGCGAGGGCGTATAGTGGGCATGCGGGAGGCTGGGTGGACGTACCGCCGAATTGCTCAACACGTGGGGCGTGAGGTCTCCACAGTACATCGATGTTGTCACCAGTGGTCGGCGGAAGGTGCACGTGCCCGTCGACCTGGGACCGGACCGCAGCGACGCACGGATGCACGCCAAGACCGTAGGATCCTACGCAGTGCCGTAGGGGACCGCACCGCCACTTCCCAGCAAATTAGGGACACTGTTGCTCCTGGGGTATCGGCGAGGACCATTCGCAACCGTCTCCATGAAGCTGGGCTACGGCCCCGCACACCGTTAGGCCGTCTTCCGCTCACGCCCCAACATCGTGCAGCCCGCCTCCAGTGGTGTCGCGACAGGTGTGAGTGGAGGGACAAATGGAGACGTGTCGTCTTCAGCGATGAGAGTCGCTTCTGCCTTGGTGCCAATGATGGTCGTATGCGTGTTTGGCGCCGTGCAGGTGAGCGCCACAATCAGGACTGCATACGACCGAGGCACACAGGGCCAACACCCGGCATCATGGTGTGGGGAGCGATCTCCTACACTGGCCGTACACCTCTGGTGATCGTCGAGGGGACACTGAATAGTGCACGGTACATCCAAACCGTCATCGAACCCATCGTGTTACCATTCCTAGACCGGCAAGGGAACTTGCTGTTCCAACAGGACAATGCACGTCCGCATGTACCCCGTGCCACCCAACGTGCTCTAGAAGGTGTAAGTCAACTACCCTAGCCAGCAAGATCTCCGGATCTGTCCCCCATTGAGCATGTTTGGGACTGGATGAAGCGTCGTCTCACGCGGTCTGCACGTCCAGCACGAACGCTGGTCCAACTGAGGCGCCAGGTGGAAATGGCATGGCAAGCCGTTCCACAGGACTACACCCAGCATCTCTACGATCGTCTCCATGGGAGAATAGCAGCCTGCATTGCTGCGAAAGGTGGATATACACTGTACTAGTGCCGACATTGTGCATGCTCTGTTGCCTGTGTCTATGTGCCTGTGGTTCTGTCAGTGTGATCATGTGATGCATCTGACGCCAGGAATGTGTCAATAAAGTTTCCCCTTCCTGGGACAATGAATTCACGGTGTTCTTATTTCAATTTCCAGGAGTGTATCACAAAACGGACAGAGGGCGTGGCATTGCGCATTGGTTGAAAGAAGATGGGTTTCACTTCATTTGTAGTAGGAATTACGGAATGAAAATGGGGGACAATATTTCTAACATGCTACAGAACTATCTACTGGCAAGAAAATTTTAACATTATTAAGCAATGTTGCACACATTCCCCCTGTTTCAGTTGACACATCAGCGATAAATTATCTTTAGGACAGCCCGTGCTAAACAATACTACGGCTAAATTTTGAACGTGAGAGGGGTGGCAGAGATGTATATTGTGGTGTCGAAGGACGCAGGTTCGCGTCCTGTTATATGCAAACATTTCTTTTTTCCATTTTCACGTTTGTAACAGACGTACTTACTGCAATATTCGATGTTATCCACAAATACGAATGCACTCTCAGGAACGCGCTTCTTCGATTTTGTGACTTAAGTCTGATTAAAAAACTTTTCAAACTCCTGTCTATTCCGAACATGACACGATTGCCATGGGTGTGGTTAGACAGTAACCTAAAACTACAATTTAAACTGCTACGAGCAGCAGTGACTTTAATATTATTGTCACAAATATTTAGCTGCGATCGAATCGCTAACAACATTTTCGTAAATTCAGAGCTCAAAAGCAAAATCGCACTCTACATCAAGTATAATGAACTTTGCGCAGCCGGCCGGTTTGGCCGAGCGGTTCTAAGCGTTTCAGTCGGGAACCGCCCTGCTGGTACGGTTTCAGGTTTGAATCCTGCCTCGGGCATGGATGTGTGTGATGTCCTTAGGTTCGTTAGGTTTAAGTAGTTCTCAGTCTAGGGGACTAATGACCTCAGATGTTAAGTCCCATAGTGCTTAGAGTCATATATTTTTTTGAACTTTGCGCAAAGCAGAGAATGGGCATTGATCTTACGGTTTTCGACAGTGATTCGGATCGTAATTTTCATGCTTCACGTTTTATCTATCACCAACTGAGCTGTTAATTACAAATTATAAACTTGAATGTAACAATCAACAATCAACAACTATTCAATACACAGACTGCTACAAACTACAAAAAAGTTTTCGGCGAATCCTTACTAGAGGTGAATGTTCCAGAAGATAATAACAGGAGGTACTGAAAATATGGACAAAGTTTTATTTCCTTCCATTTTTTCACAAAAGTAACTGTACTGACAAAATACACTATTCCATGAATCATTTTCTGACAAACTGTCCCTGCACTTCACATGTTAACATTCACCTTTTGTTATTTTTGCCACACAACACCAAAGATAAAAATGTCTCCGCCAGACAGCATACAGGCTCACGCGAAACGAAGCAATCTTATTGACTCTCGCTACCCTGAAATGCTATTGGTTATTCACGTTTGGTGCCGAGCTGCTCCTAACGACAAGTGACGTCAACGGATTAACGATGAGGTCTCTGGCGAATACGCCTGTTCAGCTTGTTTGCGACTCTCAAAGAGCGTCCTCTGGCAGCTACCACCCTACAGCTTGTTTGCGACACTCAAAGAACATTCTCTGGCAGCCACGCCTCGGAGCAGCGACGCGCACGCATCGCTGACGAAAGTGGCCAGTCAGACTCCTGGTGGTAGTGGAACAAATTCTCCAAGACAGTGTCTGGTCTTCGAAAGGACTAGAAATGGTGGCGTCATCAGAGGAGGTACCACTGTCCTAGATTAAATTCCAAACCTCTCCGCTGTGTCTCGTGCAGTGCAGGCACGTTAACAGTGCTGATTTTAAGCCTTCCGTCCGATGTGCTTGGTGCTATTTGAGGGGAGTTGGCTGCATGCAAGTCCCGGGTGTCACTACCTACCATTCCTTCACCCATAAAAACACAAACAACACCACATTATACATCCACTCATTGCAGTCACCCACACGACAGTGATACAAACTTCGCAATCCATAACAAATCGGACTGAGGCAACAGTAAACCTTCCCAGGGCGGCAATGCAGGATCCCTACGTCTTCCCGAAATGGTCAATTCCTGAGTACTGGACTGCCTTTAAAGACGAGTATGTCATGAATTCTGTAACGTGACCTTTTTTCAGTTCGTTCTCGAGAGATTGTCAAATTATTACACTCAAAGGGCAGAAACGATTATTTTGTACTGTGGGATAACTTCAGTTTTCAATTATTACGCAGTTAATTTTAGTACTGAACTGGCCGTGCACACTAGTGCGGTGATACTCGACCAACTAGCTGCAGGTTCGACTCATGGCGCTAGAAGAAATTTTCATTCCCATATTGCACTTGTAATTGGAGGAAACATATTTTTTCCCGGCCAATTTCACTTGACAAAATATGGAATTTATTGTGGGGCTTCGAGGAATATTCCCACTTGATCCCCTATAGTTTCATGAAGTTCCGATAGGTGGCGGCGCTATACGTAGCCTTGAAAATGGCGTCTGTAACGGAGGTGCGTTAAAAGCAGAGAGTTGTCATTGAGTTTATTTTGATGGATTACGAGAGCATCGCAAATGTCTACGGAAACCTGACAGTGAACGAAAGGAGGGCGTGTCGTTGTGCGAGGCGTCTGTCATCACCTCAACAGGGTTGAGCAAACCTGCCCGATCTTCCGCGTGCCGGTCGGTAATACACCTGTGACTTCTGCAGTGTTGAGGAAACTACTTCAGTGTGTTCGTCACCACAGAAACCATCTTCTCCTCCTCCATAACACCGCAAAGCCTCACACAAGTATGCGCACCCGAGAGGAGCTCACAAAACTTCATTGAACTGTTCTTCCTCATCCACCCTACAGCCCGGATCTCGCACCTTCCGACTTCCTTCTGGTAGGCCCAATACCGGATACACTCCGCCGGAAGTAACGCATGGGTGATGGGGAGGTTATTGGTGCAGCAAGACGTTGGCTCCGAGCTCGACCAGTAGAGTGGTACCATGCGGGAATACATGCCCTTCCACTTAATGTTATAAGGCGATTATGTATAATGATTGTAGAATAAAAACAGTGGGGAATAATGTGGTGTATTGGAATCCTGAGTAAAACGAACCTGCCTTCAGAAAAAAATACGTTTTATCACTTATTGAACGCCCTCGTATCAGAGGAGTGCATCGAGCTGTAGGCACGACTATCGGGGAAACCTGGACTCGCACTGCCTGGTCAGCACAGAGTCCGCCTGAGCGCCCGTGAGGCTCGGCTGCTCAGCTCGCGCACCCGACAGGCACTATGCTGTTGCGGGCGCGTAACCAAGTCTCTGTGGCCCGTTTGCAAGCAATTTTTTATTCCGAACAGTATTTACTGACACAGTATTTCTCCTCAGCTCTTATATAAAATGAACTGATGGCTGAAACATCAGGAACAAGTCGATTCCTTAAATCTCCTCCGTTGCTTGTAATGGTGAATCGACGTATTGTTACGTACAAGTGAAAAACCTCTGTACCATATGATGCAGTGAAACTAATTTATTTTATTGAAGCTCTCATTATTATTTATCCCATTTTTGTAATACTGTATGAGGAAATGGCATGTATTTAATATTTTATTAACATACACGAAAGCTAGGTGGTTATCTCTCCGCAGAAGTGTTACCATATTCAGAAATTTCCTCAGGATTAACAGTTTAAATTTGTTACTTCAGTTACGAAACACAAACTTTTTACTGTGCAAGACCGTCCGCATCGTTGATTAAAAAGCTTACAGATTGGAAAATCTGTTTAAATACCAAATTGAGTTTTTTGACACTCATGGTAGAAATTAATCTTTCTTTCGACGAAAATGTCAAGAATATAACTAAGTAACATTAAGAAGGACTTGGAAAAAGTTGCAGAAACTATTTCCCTGTTATGCCTAGTAATAACAATTGGTAATGATGGAAGCTGAAAAAATGAGTTGAAATTTGTGAAGCGGCCGGAACTCAAACTCCGGTCTCCTCGCTTAGTAGGCAGAAATGGTGACCAACACACCACCGCACCATTGTGTTCAACACTGCTGCAGGGACTACTTAAGTCGAGTGCCCTCCCCGGCATAAACTTCAACTCATATCTTCAGCTTATTTTCAGCCTAAAGTGTCACCATTGACAGGGCTCTTCGGATGTGGAATAGCACCCCAGCGTAGGACGTAATGGGGAGGTCCTGTACCATAGGTTATCTTATAGATCTTATAATGGCCGTGCGGTTCTAGGTGCTTCAATCTGGAACCGTGTGACCGCTATAACCGCAGGTTCTCATCCTGCCTCGGGCATGGATGTGTGTGATGTCCTTAGGTCAGTTAGGTTTAAGTAGTTCTAAGTTCTAGGGGACTGATGACCACAGATGTTAAGTCCCACAGTGCTCAGAGCCATTTGAACCATTTTCCCCGACACATTTAAGTCTCATCTTTATCTACGATAATTGTGGAAGCTGAAGAAATAAATTAAAACTTGTACTGCGTTCGGGACTCGAAGCCAGGTCTCCTTGCTTACTAGGCATTATGCTGACCATTACATCACCGCAGTGCAATGGTCAACCTTGTGGATTAGTGTGGACTGCCAAATCTCTAGCGTATGGCTGTCTCACGTGTGACATTTCTCCTTGTATGTCACATTGTGCTGAGTGCTTTCAGAAGGGGAACCATGTGGGACACGACTTCAATATGTTTCGTAGTCAAGCAGTAGGTGCTTGTGATTCTGGGAACACATCTGCCATAAAGCAAATGGAGTTTTGCGATCGACATCGACTAAAGGCACAGGACGTCCCCATTACGTTCAACGCTATTCCAATGCTGAAGAGCCCTGGCATTAGTGACACTTAATGGGGAAAATAAGCTAAAGATACACCATGTGACCAAAAGTATCCGAACACCTGACTGAAAATGACTTACAAGTTCGTGGCGCCTTCCATCGGTAATGCTGGAGTTCAACGTGGTGTTGGCCCACCCCTAGCCTTGATTACAGCTTCCACGCTCGCTGGCATATGTGCAATCAGGAGCTGGAAGGTTTCTTGGGGAATGGTAGCGCATTCTTCACGGAGTGCTGCACTGAGGATAGGTATCAATGTCGGTCGGTGAGGACTGGCACGAAGTCGGTGTTCCAAAACATCCCAAACGTGTTCTGTAGGATTCAGGTCAGGACTCTGTGCAGGCCAGTCTATTACAGGAATGTTATTATCGTGTAACCACTCCACCACAAGCCGTGCAATATGAACAGATGCTCGATCGTTTTGGAAGATGCTCTCGCCATCCACGAATTGCTCTTGAACAGTGGGAAGCAAGAAGGTGCTTAAAACATCAATGGAGGCCTGTGCTGTGATATTGCCACGCAAAATAACACGACCACACCATAACACTACCGCCACCGAAATTTAATGTTGACACTACAAAAGCTAGCAGATAACGTCCACCGACATTCGCCATACCCACACCCTGCCATCAAATCGCCACATTGTGTATCGTGATTCGTCACTCCACACAAAGTGTTTCCACTGTTCAATCATCCAGTGTTTACGCTTCTTACACCAAGCTAGGCATCGTTTGGCATTTACCGGCGTAATGTGCAGCTTATTAGGAGCCGATCGACTATGAAATCCAAGTTTTCTCACCCCCCGCCTTACTGTCATAGTACTCGCAGTGGATCCTGATGCAGTTTGGAATTCCTGTGTGATGGTCTGGATAGATGTCTGCCTATTACATATTACGACCCTCTTCAACTGTCGACGGTCTCTGTCGGTCAACAGACGAGGTCGGCCTGTACACATTTGTGCTGTACGTGTCCCTTCAAGTTTCCACTTCACCATCACAGAGAAAACAGTAAATCTTAGGATGTCTAGAAGTGTGCATCTCGCGTACAGACGAATGACACAAGTGACACCCAATCACATGCCCACGTTCGAAGTCCGTGAATTCCGCGGAGCGCCCCATTCTGATCTCTCAAGATGTCTAATGACTACTGAGGTCGCTGATATACAGTACCTGGCAGTAGGTGGCAGCAGAATGCACCTAAAATGAAAAATGTATGATTTTGCGGGTGTCCGGATACTTTTGATCAAATAGTGTATGAGTCGAAATTTCTGCTGGGGCTGGCAATCGACTTGGGTAGTCCGCGCAGCAATATTTACCATAGTGACGTGGTGATGTAATGGTCAGTATTTCTGCCTAGTATACCAGGAGACAAGGTTATGAGTCCCAGCCGCAGCCCACATCTCTTCAGCTTGCATCATTATCGTGGGCGAAGATGACACTTAAATGTCTCGGGATAAATTTGATTATAAGATCTGATAACAACTGGATTCTCTGTCTCTTGGAAGAGACAATAATTTTGGGATCCACATTAGGTGCAAACTAAAACGAGCGGCTTCTCAAAACTTCGAGTGGATTTAAGTTACATGAACGTTATAATTCTTTGTCACTGAAAAGCTTAAGGACGGACTTAGCGTTTTCAAATAAAACAGCATCGATTTAATTACTGTCACGTCCACATATTTGGGCAGAAAGGATTTTCCTTCCTAAACTTATTTAAAAAACAAATACAGAAACAAACTTCTAGTCGAAAATAATTTGAGACTGTCTTTAACTTCTGTGGTTCCTGACTATGCACAGCTGGCGGATCCTTCGCACCAAATTCAAAGAAAGGGCTGAGCCAGTTAACTTCATAATGAAAACTTGTAGGTAAACGAAAAGTATAAAATACTTTAATATTGCACACTACACCTACCCAGCGCACAAAAACCGTCATCAGCCCTTTACATATCAGTTGTATCGTATCAAAACCATATTTTTAATTACGCCTACTAACTATTAGCTTGGAATTCGCACATGTCAGACTTTTGAGACAGGGGTTCGAAGGTCGAAAACTTTTAGGATCCACTGCTCTTAGGTATGTGCAAAAATACCATTAAAAGTCGTACTATATAGTCACTAAATCATCTGTTGGGTGAAAACATATTGGTTGAAATTTAAAGCATAATAATGAAGGAACACAAACTGCAGACGACAAAGACATAGGAAGTTTATTGAGGGCTTTCCTTCAAGCCTGCGTGCAGTAGGGCTACTTCATGCAAGTTATTGACAATACTGAGGCGCACCGTCTCCTTCAAATACCATCTCTTATCCAGTTCTGTGTTTTTAACACATTTAACAAAAAATTGTATTTTATTTCTTTATAAATGCATCGTTTTACGTATATGGGACGGCGTAATTCACTTTTGCCACATTCTCGCCACAGTGTTCCGGTATCTTGTACACACCTGACGCAAGCAACTGCAGCGTCGGACCCTGTCACCTTCCATACCTTGGTATTCTCTTGAAATACTTTGACAAACTGAATTAATTTGGCAGCTAGTTCACAAACGGGTAATATTTCCGAATTCGCGAAAACTTCAGCAATTTGTTCATGCTGTCTGAACACGGATTTTAGCACGACACTCAATTTATGCCACGTGCTGCTTTACCGAGAGTCTTACACACGGCCATTCCTTTTAATATAAGTTACTACAGTGTTCGTTGCTTCCAACCATGCATAAACATTAGGACCATATTCATGAATCCATATATCCTCAGAAGTGCGACGCAGAACAGTGCTAAGAAGTGAATGTTGCACGGAAGGCGACAACACTTCTCAATTGCCTTTTTCACATCTGTCCACTGGTCGGTAACGTCGTTGCCAGATGACTTGTACATATCCCTGACTTGATCAAGTTAGTTTCTTTCATCCCGAATATCTGTAGTATTTGTAACACTTTTCTCCTTATCAGTCAGGAAATCAGCGACAAACAGGACCCTATTGTTTCACAGCATTCCTCGCGACATTGAATGCCTAATAAGAAAGAAATAATGCGTTTTAGTGTACATGTCTGTCCACATGTCAGTTGTCCATGTGCACGTACCATCCCCCATATCCAGCAGCACTTGTGGGACTGCACGGAATTCGTCTCAGGTCTTTTTTTTTTTTTTTTTTTTTTTTGCGGGATATTGTTGAAGGGTTAACAAACACGTCTGCTGCACTTGCAGTGGGGTACTGAGTTCCTGTTTCTAGTAGTATCTGGGCAAAGTCTTGAAAACAGCTGTGCTGAACGGCCGCAGATCTCTTGCACAAATTCTTACACACATCTTCAGGGCAATGGATTTTACTGACGCCGGAAGATTCCTATTACTATTTATTTGACTACTAGGAGAAGCTCTGCAGGTGTTCAAGTGTCACAGCAGAGTATTGGTCCTGCCATCACGGAAAGCAAGTAACTTACAGCTGCTACTATACTCCGAAAAATCTACAGATTTGTTGTATTTATCTACAACCTGTTTAAAACTTTGTCCTTAGATGCCATCTCCTGATTTTTTCAGGCGAGTCTAGGTTCCATCCTCCAGTTTCAGGTAAACTTTTTTTTTCTCTTCCACGCATTTTATAATTATTGAACGCTAGGGGGAACTTTCCTGTTCGATATTTTTTTTGACGTTATAATAAAAATATATGATAACCCAAAAGCGATATCAAGAAAACCACAACAATTGCGGGTTGCTCATACGCTGATCAGTTCACTGTCTTGCACTGAATTGTTTCCATACGGCTGCACAACTGGCCACACCCGTGCGGATGCTAGCGACCGTCTCCAATTATTTCCGATGTACTGTGGAATATCTGCAGTCTTCACCTGTGCGTTAGTGAAGAGGCGAATTTGAGGTATTCAGCTGAAGTTCTCCTAACAATCGATCCGGCCTCGTTACCTGTGCGCACACGTGCGGACTTCTGCAGCAAAGGGCCAGGCCATGTATTCCGCAAGTTTTCCTGCGATTTTCAGGTGACAGAAAGTTCTAGTTGCTTCGAGTATGCCGAAAGGGTGGACCACACCGAAAAACTACAAGACACCACGCTTGTGGGAAATTGTCCAGGAACAGTACACGAACAATAAATTTAAAAAAAGAGGTTGTACGAAGAGATGGTTGAAATATTTCAAGGCCATATTCCATTATTCCAGCTGTGGACCAAAGTGTAATAAAAGTGTAGCTTCAAAAATTGAGATCAGGTTTCAGAAAAGAACTCAGAAATGTGGAGGCCTTGGAAAGAAGCGGAAAAATGAAACGATGAATTGGGTAAAACAATAAAAAGTTGCACTTTCATAAATTTCAAATGTCTTATAGCGCACCCAAATGGCTGCTTCTGCTCACAGCACTGTCATGTAAATTGCAGAAATGAAATATTGCTTGTTCTATGTTCATTATTGTATTACGCGTCACAGAGTTACCTCCTCTATTTTACGAGTTAATTTTCTTTACTCAAGATCAAGAACGTCCACTTCCTAGCATATGAATCCCTCGATATTTTCAGAGGTGTCCCTGTGATTCAGGAACACAAAGCATAGTAGGATATAGAAAAGGGTTCCCCACGGCGGAGGCCCGGCAGGCATGTGCCCGCCTGCCTCGCCCCTCTGGGCACCTACCTGGCAGGCTGGGCACAGCCCACGCTCCTGTTTCCTTCCTAATTTTTTGCTTACTACCTTATCTCACCTGATTCTCTGATCTCTAGTTGTTAGTTATTAACGTATTCATGGAGATGAACAAATAAACTAAATAATATAGGCGACGAGATAAAAAATTTAAAAACAAATCAAATTGCATG
This sequence comes from Schistocerca gregaria, assembly GCF_023897955.1. Classification (NCBI taxonomy): domain Eukaryota; kingdom Metazoa; phylum Arthropoda; class Insecta; order Orthoptera; family Acrididae; genus Schistocerca; species Schistocerca gregaria. The sequence goes on from NC_064931.1 coordinate 566,637,313, forward strand.
GCGTTACTTTCACTGAAAAACTTACTTTTTTTAACATATACTATAATTGCTTACTAATTTTATTACTTTCGCACGATAATAAGCATCGAAAATTACCTGTAGATTATTGTTATGTTTAATATATTCACAAAAGAAATAACGGAAAAAGCAAATAGGTTGTGCACAATTCTTTTTCGTTGTCTCTCTGCACCATTCTCTTCCTAGAAATCAAAATGGAAAAGCTGTTTCTTAATCCTAGCGTAATTCAGCATTAATGTCTTATTAATTTGAATATTTGCATAAATTAAAATGAGTAAATAAATAAAGGAGTAAGTTTAATTATTTCTAACAAATTTTTATTGTCGGCCTTTGAAATAAACTTTATTTAAAAGTTTTTGTCTAATTTTTTGTTCCTCAATATTCTGGTTTTTAACACATATATAGTTCTTGATTCTAATACTAAAATAAATTTTCCCCAATGCTGTCAATTATCCAGTTTCTGTGATCGTCTTCCCCCACCATTTGAGAAGTGTGGCGAGTCGACAAATAAATTGAGATTTGAGCACTGGTTGAGCGAACTGTTGCAATAAAAGGTAAGATTGCTCTTTGGTCTCCCTTTCAATGTGCTTGTAATAAAATGTTTTCACAAATCCTATATATGCGATTCACATCAGACGAAGGCTGCACCAACCCTCCACGGCTTTTAATTGAAACCAAATTGACAGCTAAGTTCAAAGGCATATTTTCGTTATGTCCACTGATTGCCACCAAACATTCTTTACATTTTATTTTCGGCCCTAGGCTCCGCACAACGTATCCTCCAATGTATTCCACAACATCCATACTTAACGTGGAAAAAAACTGGCTCCATTGGTAAGAAGGGTTCATCTTCTTCATCACGTCCCCTTGAAACTTCTACGTCCAAGAAGCTTGATTTAGGCGTAGACACATTTATTTTATCGTCACTGCTTAATTTAGTTCCAATTCCAAGTCCCAAAAGGTCAATTTTATGAAGTGGTATTACATTTCCACTGCTAAAATCACTTTCATGCAACTGCTTATGCACAATAATTTTCCTGAACAAGTGGCAAAACTCGTAAGCACTTGGGTTGTCGTTGTTTCCTCCTCTCCTTCTGATATAGCAGAACCACTCTTCAAATGGTCTTGACTTATTTTATATATGGGTATATATTTCAGCAACTTCTCCTCTTTTGTAAGTCTGACATACATTCTGCGCATGCTGTTGATGCATATCAGAATACCATAAAACCAGTTTTACAGGAACCATTGAGTACTAATCTGCCGTTTTTTTCTTTTAGTTGCAGAATGTAAGTTTCTGCTCTCTCTAAAGTTAGACAAACAACAAGTTTAGTATTTTCATTTATTGCTTGTTTTAAATATTTTTCTCTAATAGTTCTGGAATTTAGTACATCACATACATCATTAAAAATATTTACGAATTTGATAGTTCCATCACAGTGTTCAAACCTTGGAATGCCTTTCATTTTACAATATTTCAGTGCATCCGCCACACTCCTACTAAGCACCTGAGCTGCTAGCTACACTTTCATTTTTTGTTTTTCTGAACCAGACATGCTGATTTTTTATTTTAGCCACACTCATACTTTCCATTTGTTGCAAATGCAACAGTTTATCGAAGACTTTCCAGCATATACCTCTCCCATCTGAGTCCACTAATTCTTGCAAGTCATGGAGAGAATTGCGTACTAACTTTAGCATGTGTGATGGATCGAAAAACACATTGACATGATGAGGTCCTGTTTCGAAATGCGTTACCAGCTGCTTTGGGTCTTTGAAATTACAACCAAATTTTCCGAATCACCCAATTGGATGACGTACCATCACAGGTGACTGAGACGACTTTTATGTTTATGTCTGACAGAAGTTGCAAACACTGAGAAATCAGACAATAAATTTGTTCGCTAGTGATCCCTTTAATGAAGAAGTAACCCAGAGGAATTTTCCACAATGAATTGATGCACACGAGATGAATGACGAACACTTCATTGGCAATTGGGGCTCCGTCGTCCGTATTTACACATCCGAGGTCCATGTATCCATACGACTCTTTCCATCCCAATCAATATGCTGTCGAATAGCCATTGAATCGAATATCAAACTGCACACAAGTCCATGATGAAGTTTGCATTTTTCTTTCAGTACCCGGAAGACTTCTGAGCTGAAACCTGGTTCAGCATTGATGGAAGAAAACTACTTAGCAATTGTTCGTGGATGCGGCAGGCAAGTCTGAAAAGCGTGTCGTACAAAGGAGAGGAGAGAGGAAATGCAACGTCGTGGCGAAATTCCGTATGCAGTCATCGTACTGTTTCTTCATGTTTGGATTCTCACGCTTTTCTGACTCTCTCTGCACAAGACACAATGATGTTGGAGAAATGTTGCACAACAAATCGCGTTGCTCCGACTGAATAAGATTTTTTCTTTTTAGTTCTTCAACGATATCTGTTGAACTAGTCACTTTTTAATTGCAGTCTCTTTTGTTTCAGTTTCGTATTCCGTAGATTTTTTTTCTAGATTCATTTAGTTTTTGTTGGGTCTTTTATAGTTTTTCTTTAGTTATCGTTAAATCAGTTTTTGGTACCTTTTCGGGCACTGACGATGGAACAGGCGAAGTAACAAGTTTGAGAACTCTTCTTACCTTTGAAGCTGATGTTGATGGCTGTAGATGTGGTGGATGTGAACTAAATATCGATGGAACTGCATCTTTTTTCAAATATCTTCGAAAAGGAGAAGAATTCTCGAAATATTCCTCGCTGAAATGACAGCTGCCGATACGGCTGTGAGTTGAAGGTTTCCAGTTGTCTCTTACGATCGCTCGAATCCATTTCTCCTTCAGTTCTGGATCGTTAGGAAACCGGTCGAAAGAAATTCTTCTCCTCTCGATATTTTCTTTTTTTTCTACGGTTATTACAACCGTACGCCACACACATACCCATTCGAAAGCAGGAAAATTTTCGCGCACAACAGCAAACTCTCACACAATTACAACTCGTCTCCGACTCTACACCGAACCAACACTGGACTGAACAACGAAAAGCTATAGGCTGCATACTTGTTCGCATAAAGGAAGGAATTAACGGTACCCAGGCGGGAACGGCAGGGCAGGGCAGGGCCCGAGCGCGGTAGGTGCCCAGGGAGGCAGGCCGAAGGCCGCTCTATATCCTTCTATGCTCTGTGTTCAGGAAGCAAATCCATTCGCGTGTGGCTAGTCATTCCCGCCTTCCCAGCACTATCTGCGTGCCTGCTGCACAGAGGCCTGCTGACTCTCGGTCTAGATGGGGAACCCGATTAGCCGCAGGTCTCGACGGCTCATCGCAGCTGGGTACACTCTGTTCTCGGTACAGTTGAGCTCGATTAGCCGTGGTGCAGGCCACAGAACGGGGCCATCGGCTGCAGGAGGGTTCTGGCGGGTAAATGTGACGGGATACGCGGCTCTGCTTGTAGATCACTAGTTCCTCTGCTATTATCACAGTTTAAATACAAAACCTCTTCGCAGTGTCTCATACACTACTGGCCATTAAAATTGCTACACCAAGAAGAAATGCAGATGTTAAACGGGTATTCATTGGACAAATATATTATACTAGAACTGACATGTGATTACATTTTCACGCAGTTTGGGTGCATAGATCCTGAGAAATCAGTACCCAGAACAGCCACCTCTGGCAGTAATATCGGCCTTCATACGCCTGGGCATTGAGTCAAACAGAGCTTGGATGGCGTGTAAAGGTACAGCTGCTCATGCAGCTTCAACACGATACCACAGTTCATCAAGAGTAGTGACTGGCGTATTGTGAGGAGGAAGTTGCTCGGCCACCATTGACCAGATGTTTTCAAGTGGTGAGAGATCTGGAGAATGTGCTGGCCAGGGCAGCAGTCGAACATTTACTGTATCGAGAAAGGCCTGTACAGGACCTGCAACATGCGGTCGTGCATTATACTGCTGACATGTAGGGTTTCGCAGGTATCGAATGAAGGGTAGAGCCACAGGTCGTAACACATCTGAAATGTAACGTCCACTGATGAAAGTGCCGTCAGTGGGAACAATAAGTGACCGAGACATGTAACCAATGGCACCCCATACCATCACGCCGGGTGATACGCCAGTATAGCGATGACGAATACACGCTTCCAATGTGTGTTCACCGCGGTGTCGCCAAACAAGTATGCGACCATCATGATGCTGTAAACAGAACCTGGATTCATCCGAAAAAATGACGTTTTGCCATTCGTGCACCCATGTTCGTCGTTGAGTACACCATCGCAAGCGCTTCTGTCTGTGATGCAGCGTCAAGGGTAACCGCAGCCACGGTCTCCGAACTGACAGTCTATGCTGTTGCAAACGTCGTCGAACTGTTCGTGCAGATGGTTGTTGTCTTGCAAACGTCCCCAGCCGCCCGGTGTGGCCGTGCGGTTCTAGCGCTTCAGTTTGGAACCGCGTGACTGCTACGGTCGCAGGTTCGAATCCTGCCTCGGGTATGGATGTGTGTGATGTCCTTAGGTTAGTTAAGTTTAATTAGCTTTAAGTTCTAGGCGACTAATGACCTCAGAAGTTAAGTTGCATAGTGCTCAGAGCCATTTGAGCCAAACGTCCCCATCTGTTGACTCATGGATTGAGACGTGGCTGCACGATCAGTTACAGCCATGCGGATTAGATGCCGATCATCTCGACTGCTACTGATACGAGGCCGTTGGGATCCAGAACGGCGTTCCGTATTATCCACCTGAACCCACCGATTCCATATTCTGCTAACTGTCATCGGATCTCGACCAACGCGAGCAGCAATGTCGCGATACGATGAACCGCAATTGCGATAGGCTACAATCCGACATTTATCAAAGTCGGAAACGTGATGGTAAGCATTTCTCCTCCTAACACGAGGCATCACAACAACGTTTCACCAGGCAACGCCGGTCAACTGCTGTTTGTGTATGAGAAATCGGTTGGAAACTTTCCTCATGTCAGCACGTTGTAGGTGTCGCCACCGGCGCCAGCCTTGTGTGAATGCTCTGAAAAGGTAATCATTTGCATATCACAACATCTTCTTTCTGTCGGTTAAATGTCGCATCTGTAGCACGTCATCTTCGTGGTGTAGCAATTTTAATGGCCAGTAGTGTAGACTGGGCAAGTAATGCTTCTGTGGTGATTTGTATTTATGTACTAAACAGATACTAGATCCTAACAGGCCCAACGGAACCGACTGACCGCCTTGTCAACGTCAGACAAAAGGCGTCATTAGATGCAGATATGGATGAGCGTGAAGTCAGCACACCACTCTCCTGGCTGTTGTCAGTTTTCGTGACCTGAAGCACCTACTTCTTATTCAAGTAACTCCTCAATTGGCCTCACGAGAGCTTACCGCACCCTACTTGCCAATAAAGCACGGCAGACTCAGAAATCACCTATTCAAGTGCTAGCCACGCCCAACGGTGGTTACTTTGATGATGTGAGGGCAATGTCATTGGTCATATTTATGTAGAAGATATTTAATCTTTCTGTTATTGGAAAGGAATAGCCAGTTTACCACCCAAGCTCTTTTCATAACAACAGGAACACAACACAGCATTGCCCATCTACACTAGACATTTCATAAAAGGTCTGAGGAACGCAACTACCAGACCTTGCCCATTACAGAAATGCAGAATTCCCACACTATTTCCAAAGCGCGTTACCCAAATATGGAACTGACTTGGTGTTTCAAAGTATAAGTGGACTGGGCACAGAATCAGCTGCGCGAAGCATAACATGCACGTGGTTTGTGCCATACGTTGGTAAGTCGCCCTTTCTGGGGGAAAGTAAGAGCCTACGGAATATCAGACCAGCTGTGTGGCTGGATTGAAGAGTTTTTAGCAAACAGAACACAGCATGTTGTTCTCAATACAGAGACGTCTACAGACGTTAAAGTAACCTCTGGCGTGCCACAGGGCAGTGTTATGGGACCATTGCTTTTCACAATATATATATATATATATATATATATATATATATATATATATATATATATATATATATATATATATATATATATATATGACCTAGTAGATAGTGTCGGAAGTTCCATGCGGCTTTTCGCGGATGTTGATGTAGTATACAGAGAAGTTGCAGCATTAGAAAATTGCAGCGAAATGCAGGAAGATCTACAGCCGATAGGTACTTGGTGCAGGGAGTGGCAACTGGCCCTTAACATAGACAAATGTAATGTATTGCCAATACATAGAAAGAGGGGTCCTTTATTGTATGATTATATGTTAGCGTAACAAACACTGGTAGCAGTTACTTCTGTAAAATATCTGGGAGTATGCGTACGGAACGATTTGAAGTGGAATGATCATATAAAATTAATTGTTGGTAAGGCGGGTGCCAGGTTGAGATTCATTGGGAGAGTCCTTAGAAAATGTAGTCCATCAACAAAGGAGGTGGCTTACAAAACACTCGTTTGACCTACACTTGAGTATTGCTCATTAGTGTTGGATCCGTACCAGCGAGGAGATAGAGAAGATCCAAAGTAGAGCGGTGCGTTTCGTCACAGGGTTATTTGGTAAGCGTGATAGCGTTATGGAGATATTTAGCAAACTCAGGTGGGAAACTCTGCAAGAGAGGCGCTCTGCATCGCGCTATAGCTTACTGTCCAGGTTTCGAGAGGGTGCGTTTCTGGATGAGGTATCGAATATATTGCTTCCCCCTACTTATACCTCCCGAGGAGGTTCGAGCGCGCTCAGAGGCTTTCCGGCAGTCGTTCTTCCTGCGAACCATACGCGACTGGAACAGGAAAGGGAAATAATGACAGTGGCACGTAAAGTGCCCTCCGCCACACACCGTTGGGTGGCTTGCGGAGTATAAATGTAGATGTAGATGTAGATGAACCTGGCGGTGGGAATTTGAAGACACGCGTTTATATGCATAGCAAATCTACTATATGGAGTTAACGTTTTCTATGTAATCTGTTGTGTACTCTACGGGAATCCTAGCAAAAAGACAGATTTGCACTGTATCGATGCAACATGATAAAATATGTGAAGTAATCTTAAGCGACCGTTAAGCGAACCTTACTGCGAATGGGCCTCCGCAACAGGCGCCTGGTTCCTTCACCCATGCTGACTGCTGTACATCGGCAACGAAGGGTTGAGTTCGCACACCATTTCCGCAGCTGGACGTCCACTGAATAGCGACAGGTGGTCTTTTTAGTTGAATCACATCTTATGCTCCATCGCATAGATGGCCATTTGCGTGTACGGCATACGACGTTTAAAAGCAAATACCCTACATGGGTTATGGCCTGGGGAATGTTTCCCTTCCCTGGGTGGTCTCGTCAGTCTCGAAGGCAGAATGGATCAACACAAATCGTTGGGGCCATGTCTACCCCTACATGCAGTTTGCTTTTCCTCGGCACGGTGGCATCTTCCAACGCAACAATGCAACGTGTCACACAGCTCGCATAGTAGCTGTGTGGTTCGAAGAGCACCAGGATGAGTTTAAAGTACTGCCCTGACCACCAGAATCCCCCGATGTAAACCCAATGCAAAACCTAAGGGACCACCTCGATCGGGATGTTCGCGCCACGGATCCTCAACCGAGAAACCCGACGCAGCTGGCCACAGCACTGGAGACGGCATATCGCCACACCCATGTCGGTTCCTTCCAGAATCTCTTCGACTCTCTTCCTGCACGTCCCGCAGCTGTCCCCGCTGCAAAGGATGGTTACATCTGTACTATTCGAAGGAACTACTAATTTAAATGAAAAAGGTTGCGTATTGTGTTAGTTACCTCTCAAAAGGTAAGAACATAATTAGTTAAAGCAATTTCATTGTGTAGAATGGTTGCGCTAACTCTTCAGTGGAGATACGATTGTGTATGAGCGTAAATGAGAAAATTAGAGACATGGTGATAGAAGTTTGACCTTCACAGCCTAAACTGCAACAAACTTTAACGGACTATTATTTCCAGTAGCAGCACAAAAGAGCAGTTTGGTCATATGCTGATCCTCTATGGTGTCAGAAAGGGCACCCGGCCTGTTAAATACCAAATCCATAGTAACCAAAGAGCGGTCAATTTAAAATGCAGAAAAAAATGTTCAATTGTATGTGAAATCTTATGGGACTTAACTACTAAGGTCATCAGTCCCTAAGCTTACACGCTACTTAACCTAAATTATCATAAGGACAAACACCCACACCCATGCCCGAGGGAGGATTCGAACCTCCGCCGGGACCAGCCGTACAGTCCATGACTGTAGCGCCTTAGACCGCTCGGCTAATCCCGCGCGGCATTGCAGGAAAACAATGTGGTATGACGAAAAGAAGAGCCCAGTGTTTGTAAGGAAACACTACACTGTTGCTGTTTATTACAGGTATTAACAACAGGTCCCCGATGAATTACTGAATAGCAGTGTGTTATTTCTGAGTAGCCGCGGTGCCAGGACAAGTGAACGCATCTGTGGTTATTTATTTCTGGAGCGGCTGTTAAACCAGAACGGTGAGGAATCACACAGCGTTGCAGCGAATTCAGCGCACCGCGCTCTGCAATATGCTGTGGGCAACACTTAAACGATAACTATCTGAACTGATGAATAAGGGAGGTAATGTACGGACAGCAGTATTTCGAAAATGATCATTTCCGACTGAAAACAATAATTCGAGAAAAGAATTCGAGTACGGTATTAAATCAAGATAATGGAACTATTAATGTAAGCCGTCTGCTTTATAAGTTTTAATTTCAACTGGGTAGAATATGAACATTTATCAATTAAATAACTAAACAGACACAGTCATTTAGATAAATATCTGGGAATTTCAATGCGAATGTAGTTGACACGAGAAGCTCCATCCATAATAATTTAGTTTTATTGTAGTTTCATCAAATCACCTTAACTGACAGTCGGTTCCTTCAACAAGGGCCCGTATGATTTTCATCTACTTTGTGTGTGTCTGATGTCCTCGACATCAACGGGCTGTCGAATTCCAGACTTACTGTATGTCCTTTTTCAGAATTATTTCTAGTTTACTTCACACACACAAGATACAGCGCCACTTTATTTAGTCTACTTGTGAAAGAGGAAGATCTGTTAAAAGTAACAGTTATGTAGCTAATAAGAGTTCTGGTTGAAAAACCACAATGGTTTAGTTCACGTTGTTATATTGGAGAGCGTTTGGTAATGTTACGCAAAATATAAATAGCACCTTACCACCAAATATTGTGAGAATCTTGAGGAATCCAATACTGTTTTTTTTTTTTTTTTTTTTCCAGGCAAAAATTTACACCCGGCTGGAAGCTGGCTAAGTCCGAGAAAAAAGGAGAACAATCTACATGAGTCAATTAGGAAACAATTAGAATGATTCTCTTCCTTCAGTTTAGTGAGCCAATGAATCAATCAGTATTCAGTTACAACGCACGTTTACATTAATCTCAGTTAAATAAACCACGTGCGAAACGTTTCAGAACCGAATATAAGATTCAGCTTGGTAGCTCACTGGGCAAGCGTTCGACTGATGCCAGTATATAAACAAGGGGAAGAAAAGTATTGGCTGACGGTGACAAATTTTAAGGGACGCTGAACTACAGTAAAATATAAAATCGACGTTACAGAACCTAGTGTGAAGCAACTGGGCCTTTGACATTCTATTATAAGACGACTACCTTGCGTCTATTAAAAACAATTTTGGGATGATATTGTATGACTCTCTAACGTTGCTACGCTTATCATTATTACTGTTTGTTTTCTCATGTTCCGTAAGTTCATCTTATAACAATTGTATTGTATAGAACGGGGTACCTAGAAACGACGGAGAGGCTTCGTCCCCGCCGTAGGCCTCAGTGGTTCACAAACCCACAACAGGCTACAGCAGTTCACTTACCCCTCGGCCGCCCCACACCGAACACAGGGTTATTGTGAGGTTCGGCCCCCAATGGACGCCCCCCCCCCCCCTCTCCTACTCACCGGGAACGTCACACACCAGACGAGTGTAACCCCAATGTTTGTGCCGGCCGCTGTGGTCTCGCGGTTCTAGGCGCTCAGTCCGCAACCGCGCGACTGATAAGGTCGCAGGTTCGACTCCTGCCTCGGGCATGGATGTGTGTGATGTCCTTAGGTTAGTTAGGTTTAAGTAGTTCTAAGTTCTAGGGGACTGATGACCTAAGATGTTAAGTCCCATAGTGCTCAGAGCCATTTGAACCCAATGTTTGTGTGGTACAGTAATGATGGTGTAGGCGCACGTGTAGATAGTATTTGCGCAGCAATCGCCGACATAGTGTAACTGAGGCGGAATAATGGGAACCAGCCCGCATTCGCCGAGGCAGATGGAAAACCGCCTTAAAAACCATCCACAGACTAGCCGGATCGGCGGACCTCGACACTAATCCGCAGGGCGGATTCGTGCTGCAAAGCAGTGTGTTAGACCGCACGGCTAACCGGGCAGGCTATTATAATAATACAACACACTACTTCATAATCATCACACTATTTATGTTTGTACTTTCGATATTATTTTAAGATCATAAATCTGCATTTTTCATTGACTATATTAATTACTTCAAACTATTTAAAAACAGTATTGAATGAAATGCAGGAGGTACTGTGCTTAAGTCAGGGTCTTTGCACAGGACAATAACTAACTTTAACCGCTGACACTGTCGACGTGACGCTAACGTCGTTGGTACACAAAAGCGCGCGCAGAGAAAGAGATGCAAGTTAATAGTATATGAAGTCGAACGTCAGTAACGGTGAAGCGCGTATATACGTATGAACTTCGCTGTTATAAAATGTTGGGAAAGATGTGAAGGTAACGAGCAGTCAATGGCGTGGGCAACACTGCAATATTAATTTCAAAAGAGTTTCAAGAGTATTAATGAAAGAAGAGTACTAAGTGGCCAAGTATATTAAATTTTTCTCGAAGATGGACGAATAGCCTTTTTGTATAATAATTGTTGGCATCAGACCATTACATCGCGCCTATAGCAGATGCATATCAAAATAAGACTGTGTCATTTCAGAAGCGCAGAAATGTCAAAGAACTGCTAGTGTAGCAAACTCAGTTGCTGAATATTATAGTTTTTGTCAACTTTAATTCTTACCCAATGTCAGTATCCTATACCGTAGGCATACCAGCAGCACTGTCTTATTTGTGCAATTACAATAACCAAACGTAAGTTATTAAACGGAGACAAAGTCAAAATGACAATATTCATAATGACAGAAAGTAAATCGTATATTTTCCTATTTCAGAGAAAAGAGAAACTTTAGGAGTTAACCGAAAGTATTATTTCCATTCTGTAAATTTAGCTATATTCATTACCTTTTGAGAAACATAATCCGTCTGGTAAAGTAACAGTGCATAATATAAATCAACAGTATTATATAATTTTATGTACTCATTTATGAACAGTGTAATCTTGAGCTTCGTGCTTTCAGCATTGCTCCTTTCTGTTGTTCTGATTGCTGCTAATTATGACATATTCAGTGTTCAGTTGTAACTATTCCAGTAATCAGTTTTGTTTATTAGAAAAAAATTATTAGTACAACCTGAAGACAGCGAATAGTATACTGAAGTAACGCTTCTCTATCAATATCGCGTTACGTGTTGCAATTAGAAAGCTACTTTTGATTCTGGATTATTGGTAAGTATTCAGTGTTATGATAATTAACTATCAAACATTACATAATTTGAAACTTCCTGGCAGATTAGAGCAGTGTGTTGGATGGAGACTCGAACTCGGGACCTTTGCCTTCCGCGGGTAAGGCCTCTACCGACTTTTTTTTTTTTTTAACCAAGACTGAAAAATACGTGGTCCGATCGACATTCGAGCCTGCAATCTCTCACTTTTCCAGGGACGCGTGTTACCGCAATTTTTAATGAATTTTTCTAACAATTTGTAACTCCATTAATAAAACCGGAGAAATAACACCTAGAGTGCACTGGCTTGCCCCGTGATTAGAACTGGAGATCTGAGAACTCTAGTCGCCCATGCATCACAAGACAGGTATGGAACCGATCTTTTCTTTTTTTCGACTAATCACAAAATTGAGTCGTGACGGGGAGGGCAGAAGAGTGAAGCGGGACGGGACGGGAATTAGATCAACGTAACTGGCTGTGTGGCTCAGCGTATCTGGCCGTTCCTAGGGGTGGAGGTGAGAAGAAGAGCTGTACAAGGTGTGGTCCGCGAACTCGCGGGCAGATAAAACCATGAACTAAAATTTAAACTTTAAAAGAAATCGGAGTCGGCCTCGCAATTACCCCTGCGCTTATTCAGGTCGTCTGCCTGAACACATTGTTACGCCGCACCTTTCCAGAAATGATCGGTGATCGTGCACGTATCAGGAACGAAGGAGGCTGGGTACTCCCCAACTACGGATAGGATTGTTGATCACGTTGAGAGTATTGCTGGCAAAAGTGGGTGAACATGCTGTGAGCCTGAAGTATGTGGCACCAAAAATCAAGTTTGGAGCGTGGTGGACCGCGGAGAAGGTAGGTGATCGCCTGACCTCGGAACTACGTGAAAGCGTTGTGCTTAGCTGGAGGAAAATGAGAAGCTGTGGAAAAAGTATGAGACGGAGGTGGACCGCTGCTGGCGAGGCGCGGAGACAGCAGGCCGATATACACTGTATTAGGAATCACGCCTTGCGTTTTGTAATGCATGTAAGGCGGTGCTCGCGGGTGTCGACGCATAGGCAGCTCGTACAAAGTGGCAACGCAGCCAGACCGATACGGCGTAGTCATTGGGAAACTTGCCGTTGACAATGTGGTGCCAAAATGCACTTACGTCGGTGTATTTAATGCGGCGGCTCTGACTCGATCATGGACAAGGCTGCGGCTAACGTATGTCACTCTCTGTAGCGGTTCCAGACTGCGAGGATTGTGTCTAACGTGGTAACTGATGGGCCGCATCAACTGGCTTTACGTTTCCGCCGCGTTACACAGGTGGAGCCTTTAAAGTCGATACCCAGGCAACGGAGCGTTGTCGCAGTGTGCAAGGGAACTGGTCCTTCGTCTTGGAGTCTGCGTCTTACGTTCATGATCATCGATTTGGTAACTTCGTGGTGAGTTTCCGACGATTGTCTGTAATTTGAATCTGTACTATGGCTACATGTATTTCCATGGGTGAGCGTGCGAGAAGCAGGACGTCGTCGGCATAGGCCTGACAGGGGAACGTATGGCTGCGCACTGTATGTCCTGTAAGACGGGGTAGGAGCCCTTTGATGATAGGCTCATGGGTGATCGTATACAAATAGTGAGCAAAGGGCATCCCTGCCTGGCCGAACGCCGAACAGGGATCAGTCCAGCCAATCGTTCGATTGTAACACAACACAGGGCCTAATACATTTTTCGCATTATTAATTATGTTATCAGAATTTAACTGTGATGTAAATCCCATAATATGTACCTTTTACGTTTCTATTAATGTTTTCATATAATTAAATGTCAAAAAATTAATTCGAACGAGCTAATTAAAAAAATAATATTATAATCGTGATGTAGTAAAAACTCTGGCCTAGCCAGGGAAATTTGCTATTGTGTACAGACAAAGGAAACATTTGAAGTCAGGAGTATTGTCTCTGGGCGCGTAAGTCGGAGTCGGGCGAAAGTAGTCGGCGGAGAGGATTCGCTAGCGACAAGTGATCAAGATCAGACGCTGTGCGCGGAAATGTAAAGAATAAACTGCAAGATTTTCAGTATAAAGCCAGGCATATTATGTAATTGTAAATGGCCACAGTATATTGTCATCAAAAGGGATCAATATTTCAGAAGAGCACTGTGGGCGCTAACTTTTTATGGAATGACGATGAAGAAGAGCCTGTTGCCATGCATTATCGACGAGTAATGCTTTACTTCGCACCAGTGGCAACTCATCAAAGTAAGATGAGACCATCTTCAACTTTAAATTGTACAAGACTAGCCAGCGTAGTAGTTTTTCTTCACTGAATACCAAAGTCTTCCGTGCAGCAACTGTTACAGTGTGAATGAACTCTACTTCAATCATTCTCCTATCAGAGTGCTATCCTATCACCATTATTGATTCCGAGATTACCATCAGTGAAAAACTAAGAAAACATTGAAAGTTATGAGTAAAATAAAGAAATGATATTTTCAAAGCTCAGAACTATCCAAAACTGTTATTTAACAGCAGTGAACCTTACCGCTTGGTAGGTCAATTACACACATCAAAAAAATTTCGCATCACCCCGGTCCCCATAACTCCTGAAGATAGACGTTGACTATGGATATTGTGTCACAGACACATTCCAGTTTACTGTTCACGGATGTTACTAAACCAGTCCAAAAACGTGAACAGCCATGCATGAGCAGCGCCTATTACACGGAGGGGGTCCGACAGCCGATCAGTTCCAGTCATCTAACCAGGAAGGAAGTACACGGCTCGTGTTGTCTGTATTTCAACCATGCCTAGACGGCCAATAGCGCGGTTCGATCGCGTTCGCATTGTTACTTTGTGCCGGGAAGGGCTCTCAACAAGGGAGGTGCCCAGGCGTCTCGGAGTGAACCAAAGCAACGTTGTTCGAACATGGAGGAGATACAGAGAAACAGGTACTGTCTATGACGTGCCTCGCTCATGCCACCCAAGGGCTACTACTGCAGTGGATGACCGTTACCTAAGGATTGTGGCTCGGAGGAATCCTGAAAGCAACGCCACCATGTTGAATAATGCTTTTCGTGGAGCCACAGGGCGTCGTATTACGACTCAAACTGTGCGCAATAGGCTGCATAATGCGCAACTTCACTCCCGACGTCCATGGCGCGGTCCATCTTTGCAACCACAACACCATGCAGCGCGGACAGATGGGCCCAGCAACATGCTGGATGAAGGATTGGCATCACTTTCTCTTCACCGAGTGTCGCATGTATGTCTTTAACCAGACAATCGTCGGAGACGTGTTTGGAGCAACTCGGTCAGGCTGAATGCCTTAGACACATTGTCCTGCGAATGCTGTTTTAGGGTGGCAGTATGTGGGACCGACGTACGCCACTGGTGGTCATGGAAATCGCCGTAACGATTGTACGACACGTGAATGCCATCCTCCGACCGATAGTGCAAACCATATCGGCATCTTATTGGCGAGGCATTCGTCTTCATGGACGACAATTCGCGCCCCCATCGCGCACATCTTGTGAATGACTTCCTTCAGGATAACGACATCGTTCGACTAGAGTGGTCAGCATGTTCTCCAGACACGAACCCTATCGACATGCCTGGGATAGATTGAAAAGGGCTGTTTATGGACGACGTGACCCAGCAGCCACTCTGAGGGATCTACGCCGAATAGCCATTGAGGAGTGGGACAACAGTACATTGATGAACTTATAGATAGTATGCCCCGACGAATACAGGCATGAATCAATGCAAGAGGACGTGCTACTGGGTATTAGAGGTAGCGGTGTGTACAGCAGTCTGGACCACCACCTCTGAAGGTCCCGCTGTATTGGGGTACAATGTGCAGTGCGTGGTTTTCAAGAACAATAAAAAGGGCGGCAATGATATTTACGTCGATCTCTATTCCAATTTTCTGTACAGGTTCAGTAACACCAAATGACTAAAAGTATAAGTTAAATGAATACTGACAAAATATTACTTCAGAATAATAAATTTCGTGTTTCTTGTATGCACTGCAAACTCTGCTCACATTTGCAAATTACGTAACAGTGTAGTGTAAAATTACTTATTCTTTGCTGCCTGAAACATTATGAACCTTCCAGAAATAACTAACCGTACCAGAAAACAGGTATTTATGAACATTTGCATTTTCAAAATCAGTAACAGCATTACAGTGAGCTATTCATTAAGCGAATGGTTTTGCTAACAATTAACTTTTACGTGCATGTATTTAGTACAGATTATTCTGCCAGTTTTCTGATTAACATTAATTCATCCTAGTAACTGTGTTTATACATCTGAGCTCAAAAAATCGCTCTAAGCACTATGGGACTTAACCTCTGCGGTCATCAGTCCCCTAGACTTAGAACTACTTAAACCTACCTAACCTAAGGACATCACACACATGAATGCCCGAGGCAGAATTCCAACCAGAGTCTGTAGCAGCCACGCGGCGCCGATCTGAGCTCGAGTCAGTGCTTTTGGTTCCGTTCTCACCTGATTACAATTCAACGATTACTACGTAATTACAGTTTATAAACAATTAATATTCATACAGTAATTTTTGCTCACACAGTGAGCTGGAGCGCGTTCGTAAATAATTTGTAACCTAAAATTGTAACAGGTTCAGTTTATTTACTTCACACTTCTGTAGCTATTTCTTGTTTTTGCCGTTTTTGTCAAAATTTCTTTCGATCATTATCGAACGAAAAGTAGTCGCGCGATAAGTATTCGATCATAGGTTCATCGTATCTGCACTTATCCGGTTTTCATTATTCTTCCGAATATATGCCTTTCCGAAACAACAGGAAATAATAGGTACACGTGTCATTTAAAAATCTTAATTAACAGGAAGTGTAGGTCTGTTACACGTTCAACTACATCATGGATATGGAATTGCGAAGTAAGCGGCGAATGGCGTACACGAATGGTGGAGGGAACCCAACGCATTCTGCCACAGAGAGGAGATAATGGTGACGGACTCAGACAAAGGCGCTGCTGAAATCAATCGACAACAGTGCCGCACGAAGGCGGGAGGACACAACCAGCGCGATGAAGTCCCGACATTCGCCAGTGGTCGTCTGGAGGATGGCTATGCAACCTCGTGATGCTTGTTCCGGAGGAAGTATTGCACGTAGCACCCGCAAGCACGTGTGCCGCTAAAAGACGCACGTATATTTTACATTCCGAGCTGAGTAATGTGAGTGGGCCAAAGTGGGTAATGTGCGTTCCTCCTGTCGATTTCAGCACCGGTACGAGAATGCCGTTGACAAAGTCTGGTGGTACGGGGGAGAAAGGATTGAACAACTCATGGAACCTCTCGGTCCAACGTGCAAGCATCAGTGCGCTGAAGGTCCAGTAAAATTCAACCGAAAGGCCGTCGGGGCTTGAAGACTTGCTCCCCGGGTCTTTGGCGATCTGATCCTTTACCTTGTCCGGGGTGATCGCTATCACCAAGGGCGCCGCCTCAGTGTCGTTATGGGTGTGGGTAAGGAGTTGGAGATCATTGTCGGGAAGCGCGACCGCCGTCGGTTCGTCATCGTAAAATCGTTGATAATGAACAGCGAAGACTGAGACCACCGCCGCTCGGGTGCTGACACGGTTACCATCCTGGGTGATAAAGGAAGAGATGAGGGGAAATCGTTGACGACGTAGGTCGGATGTAATACGAAACGTGGATGGAGTCTCTTCGTGGGTGGTGTCTTGATGACGTGACCGCAACACCCCGCCTCGTAGTCTGTTGCGTTGAACGGACAGAAGTCGGTTTTGATACGTTGGCGTTCGCGATGGATATCTGACGACGATGGGAGAGCATCATGTTTGCGTAAGACAATGTAGTAATAATATGTAATATGCCCGTTCCACGCCGCCGTATCTACGCAGCAATGGATGAACTCCCTCTAGATCGTCGGCTTCACGCAAGTGATCCACGTGCTTTTCGGCAAGAAAAATTTCATCTTGGCTTGATGAGAAGTGCTGTGATATGTTTGTATCGTAGAAGATGTACATTTAATGAAAAGGAGAGTAGAAGGTGAAAACCGACGTCGCCACGTTGTGTCCTGTCCTATTGTGCATTGAGCGAGCTATGAGACTCCGGCAACTCAGTTCGAGTTTGGAGAAACCGGAACTCTCTTTGTGTGTGTGTGTGTGTGTGTGTGTGTGTGTGTGTGTGTGTGTGTGTGTGTGTCTGTGTGTGTGTTTGTGTGACGTACCGATGAGACGAAACTGGTCGTTTGTGGGAAACTTGACGCACAGCAGTAGTATTAAGTTTATCCAGAAGAAGTGGGACTGTGGATCGACATTTGCTCCACCAGCTTGTTGTGGGTGCACCTTAGTTTCCAGTTCCTCAAATAAAAGTTCTAGCAATGGTTGATGGAACATCTCAGAGCAACAGCACCATTCAACAACGAGGGCTTTGCTGAGCCCGACGAGGGGTTCAGCTCACAAACTGGTTCCCATCTGTAACGGATCACAGAGCGTTTCGGGACATATCTTTTCGATATTTTAAGGAACGGGGAAGTAAATTTGAAAGGTGTCTGCCCTCGCTACACAAAACTGCCCCCAGTGCGACTGCCGCAATCGGTTAGACGTCTACAAATGGGATATTACTCTCAGCTATTTTAGAGGCAGCTGACAGAGTTTATGATTAATTTCCATTCTGCAAAGTGTGTCGAATTTGAACAAAATGTGCTGAATTCATTTATACGTGTCGTGTTCCAGACTGTCAATCAGATGTACGGAACATAAATAGTAACCCTTCCTTCCTGAAAAACTTCTGCATTATAATCGTTAAATCCTGTAACTGTCTAAAACAGGGGTTGTTTTTATAGTTAACGAGTATAAAATTTTTCTCTCCTATGTGGGCTGTCGGACAAATTCGAAGCAGATGACTGATAATGTGTTCGTTTTTACTTCGCAAGACTATTTGCTTTTAGAGACTAAGCTGTCATCAACTTGAAGGTTGGTTTGAAGTATACGGTGCTTAATAGGCATGGACCTATACGAGATAGTATGCCGTTGCCTTCTTCCGACCTTCTAACTTACTCACCTAAAAAATTTAGTCGGGCCTTAAATAGTTATAAGACTGATTCATCTGAATCTGGCGGCAATTGATACACTCCTGGAAACGGAAAAAAGAACACATTGACACCGGTGTGTCAGACCCACCATACTTGCTCCGGACACTGCGAGAGGGCTGTACAAGCAATGATCACACGCACGGCACAGCGGACACACCAGGAACCGCGGTGTTGGCCGTCGAATTGCGCTAGCTGCGCAACATTTGTGCACCGCCGCCGTCAGTGTCAGCCAGTTTGCCGTGGCATACGGAGCTTCATCGCAGTCTTTAACACTGGTAGCATGCCGCGACAGCGTGGACGTGAACCGTATGTGCAGATGACGGACTTTGAACGAGGGCGTATAGTGGGCATGCGGGAGGATGGGTGGACGTACCGCCGAATTGCTCAACACGTGAGGCGTGAGGTCTCCACAGTACATCGATGTTGTCGCCAGTGGTCGGCGGAAGGTGCACGTGCCCGTCGACCTGGGACCGGACCGCAGCGACGCACGGATGCACGCCAAGACCGTAGGATCCTACGCAGTGCCGTACGGGACCGCACCGCCACTTCCCAGCAAATTAGGGACACTGTTGCTCCTGGGGTATCGGCGAGGACCATTCGCAACCGTCTCCATGAAGCTGGGCTACGGTCCCGCACACCGTTAGGCCGTCTTCCGCTCACGCCACAACATCGTGCAGCCCGCCTCCAGTGGTGTCGCGACAGGCGTGAATGGAGGGACGAATGGAGACGTGTCGTCTTCAGCGATGAGAGTCGCTTCTGCCCTGGTGCCAATGATGGTCGTATGCGTGTTTGGCGCCGTGCAGGTGAGCGCCACAATCAGGACTGCATACGACCGAGGCACACAGGGCCAACACCCGGCATCATGGTGTGGGGAGCGATCTCCTACACTGGCCGCACACCTCTGGTGATCGTCGAGGGGACACTGAATAGTGCACGGTACATCCAAACCGTCATGCAACCCATCGTTCTACCATTCCTAGACCGGCAAGGGAACTTGCTGTTCCAACAGGACAATGCACGTCCGCATGTATCCCGCGCCACCCAACGTGCTCTAGAAGGTGTAAGTCAACTACCCTGGCCAGCAAGATCTCCGGATCTGTCCCCCATTGAGCATGTTTGGGACTGGATGAAGCGTCGTCTCACGCGGTCTGCACGTCCAGCATGAACGCCGGTCCAACTGAGGCGCCAGGTGGAAATGGCATGGCAAGCCGTTTCACAGGACTACATCCAGCATCTCTACGATCGTCTCCATGGGAGAATAGCAGCCTGCATTGCTGCGAAAGGTGGATATACACTGTACTAGTGCCGACATTGTGCATGCTCTGTTGCCTGTGTCTATATGCCTGTGGTTCTGTCAGTGTGACCATGTGATGTATCTGACCACAGGAGTGTGTCAATAAAGTTTCCCCTTCCTGGGACAATGAATTCACGGTGTTCTTATTTCAACTTCCAGGAGTGTATAAGTACCTCGCTGCCTTCGACTATTTAGATAGCAGTTGGCAGTCGAATTCATTTAGGATCTGTCTAACCACAAAATTCCTCCACTCCACGCTCTTAGGAGACTAATTTGACTTCCTGATACATGTTGCCAGTATTATTGAAAATTTACATTATTTCTTCTTCGTCTTTCACCCAGAGTTTATCAGAGCTCTGGGACTTTTCTGTTTCCCGTGTATAATACTGTATAATACACGCCTGGTCTGTTTATGGTAAGTCTGCAAGACGTAACCTCTGGCAGTGAAGCTTGATTTGACTTTATCACAGAACCAACGGAGCCTCTGGCTTAGACCTTACATTACGCTCCCAGCTCAGGCCGCCCCGCCCCCGTCCACCCCGCTGCACCCAAGTCGGAGGCCAGAAGTGTTAAGCACTTCCTCCATTCTCCGGAAAGAGTCGACAAAACTAACCTTCAGATACCAGGCGACATTCAACATTCGTTGTTGGTGCCGAAGTGGGGAATGATCTACGAGGTGCATTCAAGTTCTAAGGCCTCCGATTTTTTTTCTCCGGACTGGAAAGAGATGGAAACATGCGCATTGTTTTAAAATGAGTCAGCGTTCATTGTCAATACGTCCCAGAGATGGCAGCACCGTACGACAGATAGAATTTTACCGCCAGCGGCGAGAATGAGAACTGTTTTAAATACTTAAAATGGCGACGTTTTCCTTACTTGAACACCTTGCAATCTTTCGTTTTCTGAATTTGCGTGGTGTGAAACCAATTGAAATTCATCGACAGTTGAAGGACACATGTGGTGATGCAGTTATGGATGTGTCGAAAGTGCGTTCGTGGGTGCGACAGTTTAATGAAGGCAGAACATCGTGTGACAACAAACCAAAACAACCTCGGGCTCGCACAAGCCGGTCTGACGACATGATCGAGAAAGTGGAGAGAATTGTTTTGGGGGATCGCCGAATGACTGTTGAGCAGATCGCCTCCAGAGTTGAAATTTCTGTGGGTTCTGTGCACTCAATCCTGCATGACGACCTGAAAATGCGTAAAGTGTCATCCAGGTGGGTGCCACGAATGCTGACGGACGATCACATGGCTGCCCGTGTGGCATGTTGCCAAGCAATGTTGACGCGCAACGACAGCATGAATGGGACTTTCTTTTCGTCGGTTGTGATAATGGATGAGACGTTGGATGCCAGTTTGCAATCCAGAAACAAAGCGCCAGTCAGCTCAATGGAAGCACACAGATTCACCGCCACCACAAAAATTTCGGGTAACCGCCAATGCTGAAAAAATGATGGTGTCCATGTTCTGGGACAGCGAGGGCGTAATCCTTACCCATTGCGTTCCAAAGGGCACTACGGTAACAGGTGCACCCTACGAAAACGTTTTGAAGAACAAATTCCTTCCTGCACTGCAACAAAACGTCCGGGAAGGGCTGCGCGTGTGCTGTTTCACCGAGACAACGCACCCGCACATCGAGCTAACGTTACGCAACAGTTTCTTCGTGATAACAACTTTTAAGTGATTCCTCATGCTCCCTACTCACCTGACCTGGCTCCTAGTGACTTTTGGCTTTTTCCAACAATGAAAGACACTCTCCGTGGCCGCACATTCACCAGCCGTGCTGCTATTGCCTCAGCGATTTTCCAGTGGTCAAAACAGACTCCTAAGGAAGCCTTCTCCGCTGCCATGGAATTATGGCGTCAGCGTTGTGAAAAATGTGTACGTCTGCAGGGCGATTACGTCGAGAAGTAACGCCAGTTTCATCGATTTCGGGTGAGTAGTTAATTAGAAAAAAAATCGGAGGCCTTAGAACTTGAATGCACCTCGTACAACTGTTTGGAACCTGTGAATACATTGAATTCCTTCCTCTCCCGTGATGATATTTTCCTGGGGCCATCACGAGCGCCGGCCGGAGTGGCCGAGCGGTTCTAGGCGCTACAGTCTGGAACCGCGCGACCGCTAAGGTCGCAGGTTCGAATCCTGCATCGGGCATGGATGTGTGTGATGTCCTTAGGTTAGTTACGTTTAAGTAGTTCTAAGTTCTAGGGGACTGATAGCCTGAGAAGTTAAGTCCCATAGTGATCAGAGCCATTTGAACCATTTGAGCCATCACGAACCAAACGCACAAATTAAATAGAATTAGCAGGGTTCGGTCTTACTAGTGACTGCCCAGCTCAAAAAAAATTGTGTAACGTGTTGTAATGGTACTTGAATCACGTAACCATTATGGTACCTCACCTGAACCTCTCGATACCAGCAATATCCTACTGTATTTCTGTTAACTACTTAACATATTTCTGAGACAACATTGAGATTTGATTTCACTTTTGATACATCGAATGCTTATATTGCAATGATATTATTCTTGTGTTTATTCTTTCTTTTATCACTATGATCTTTGACGTACTTGTAACTCTGATTTTTGGGCGCGTAAGCGATAGTTAGTTAGTTGTTAAGTTGTTAGAGAGTCGGACCTTGAAAAAGTCAAGTCGCGGACGTCATGTTGGAAAGACGAATATTGTCGTCAGCTTATAAAATGTGAACTTTAACAGTGACTGTGAGGAAGATGTTCTCAAGTATGTTTTTTATTGTGAAGTGTCCGGCTCCGGTAGCTGAGTGGTCAGCGTGACAGAATGTCAATCCTAAGGTCCTGGGTTCGATTCCCGGCTGGGTCGGAGATTTTCTCCGCTCAGGGACTGGGTGTTGTGTTCTCATCATCATCATTTCATCCCCATCGACGCGCAGGTCGCCGAAGTGGCGTCAAATCGAAAGACCTGCACCAGGCGAACGGTCTACCTGACGGGAGGCCCTAGCCACACGACATTTCATTTCATTATTGTGAAGTGATGTTTAGTGTGTCGCGTGATATTGCAATAAAAGCAATTTAAAGGAAGTGTAACTTAATTTCGGAGTGCTGATTATTTTTTTACATCACCATTGTCCAGCAAAAGTGTAATCTACAAGGATGGTATGTGAAGCGCATCTACAAAACGTTTGAATATAGCAGGATAAAACCTAGGCCTCTTTGCATCCGAGCTTGGAATCATAACCACCGAGATTTTCAACGATTGAGCCATGATTTTACGACGAGACCAGCGTGCGAAACACAAAAAGATGAGTGCCTAGTTTTTTTTTTATTATTATTACATCAAATGACTTTATTAACTGTGCTCTAATGACACCTGCCACATAATATGACTGTTGTTGCCCTAAAATGCAGTATTTAGCAGCGTGAGCAAGACCACAATCGTTATTAAATGCTGACCTTTGTTGTGGTAGGGTTGCTAGAGTGTCCAATAGACTAGCTGGAATCACGCGCCTGGAAACCAGTATGCACCGCAATCGATCCATCATTAATCCGACTCTATTTTGCGTTGACGTGAGAAAGGAGCTTCACTCGTAACGCTGTCGAAGACAGTTCGGTGTCTTTGGTGACTCAAGAAAGTTCCAGACTAAAATTTCGAATTCAGACACGTGGAAATGTCGCTCAGAAGCAGCATGGTCTGCCTATGGATGCTGGCATTCATGCCACGCCAACTGAGGAACATCTGATGCAAACTTCATCAACATTCCTAGCATAATTTCATCATTATTAGGGCTTTCTAGATAGATTACATTTAAAATCAATATCTTTATAAATCTCGCCCTTCTAAAACAATTAAGTTGCCTACGGTGATTTTTTTATGGTTTGTGACACAATATCAGAGGGAACAATCCAACGGCTCCTAACTTCTTAAGCGAAAACACATGTGCACTGATATTGGCTATGATTTCCATCCTTATAATTAGAGAGGCTTAGATTAACAAACAGTTGACTGTTGAAAGGCAGCATGTCATGATTTGCGAATTGTGCTATAGTTTCTCGTTACTTGAAGGATGTGTTCACATTCGAAAGCTTGTTTATAATTGTCGCCTAGAGAGGTACTTTCGCTTCATAAAGACCTTACGCCATAAATGAAGTGCTTCAAGAGAATTCATGCTCTTTCACAAGAGTATACACTATGTGATCAAAAGTATGCGGACACCTGGCTGACAATGACTGACAAGTTCGTGGCGCCCTCCATCAGTAATGATGGAATTCAATATGGTGTTGGCCCACCCTTATCCTTGATGACAGCTTCCACTCTCGCAAGCAGTCCTTCAATCAGATGCTGGAAGGGTTCTTGGGGAATGGTAGCCCATTCTTCACGGAGTGCTGCACTGAGGATAGGTATCGATGTTGGTCGCTGAGACCTGGAATGAAGTCGGCGTTCCAAAAGTATTCTATAGGATTCAGGTGAGGACTCTGTGCAGGCCAGTCCATTACAGGGATGTTATTGTCATGTAACCACTCCGGCACCAGCCGTGCATATTGATCAGGTGCTCGATCGTGCTGAAAGATGCTGTCGCCATCCCCGAATTTCTTTTCAACAGTGGGAAGCAAGAAGGTGCTTAAAACATTAATGTAGGCCTGTGCTGTGATAGTGCCACGCAAAACGACAAGGGGTACAGCCCCTCCATGAAAAACACGTCCACACCACAACCGCCTCCGAGTTTTACTGTGCTCACTACACACGCTGGCAAATAACGTTCACCAGGCATTCGCCATACCCACACCCTGCCATCGGGTCGCCACATTCTGCACCGTGATTCGTCATTCCACGCAACGTTTTTCCACTGTTCAATCATCCAATGTTTACGCACTTTACGGCGTGATGTGTGGCTTATGAGCAGCCGATAGACCATGAAATTCAAGTTTTCTCCCCTCTTGCCTAACTGTCATAGTACTCGCAGTGGATCCCGATGCAGTTTGAAATTCCTGTGTGATGGCCTGGATAAGTGTCTGCCTATTACACATTACGACCCTCTTCAGCTGTCGTCGGTCTCTGTCAGTCAACAGACGAGGTCGGCCTGTACACTTTTGTGCTATACGTGTCCCTTCACGTTTCCACTTTACTGTCACATCGGAAACAGTGCCCGTAGGGATGTTTAGCAGTGTGGATATCTCGCGTACAGACGTATGACACAAGTGACACCCAGTCACCTGCCCACGTTCGAAGTTCGTGAATTCCGCTGAGCGCCCCATTCTGCTCCCTCGCGATGTCTAATGACTACTGAGGTCGCTGATATGGAGTATCTGGCAGTGGATGGCAGCACAATGCACCTAATATGAAAAACGTATGTATTTTGGGGTGTCCGCATACTTTTGATCACATAGTGTATCTACTACACGAAGATGGATAGAAACTTTGGTTAAATTTTGACTTACTCATCGAAAGTACCAGTTTGTGTCGGTGCCAACTGTAAGCTGACAACTCAATTCGTTGTGAGTAGCGGCATCATTGGGGCACATCGCTCGTTCTTTAACAAATATATATAAAGTCGAGATCTCGAAAACACAGAAACAAAAGTCCTTTGGTGTTCTTCGTTTCAACAGGTGTAATGCAGTTATACACTCCTGGAAACGGAAAAAAGAACACATTGACACCGGTGTGTCAGATCCACCATACTTGCTCCGGACACTGCGAGAGGGCTGTACAAGCAATGATCACACGCACGGCACAGCGGACACACCAGGAACCGCGGTGTTGGCCGTCGAATGGCGCTAGCTGCGCAACATTTGTGCACCGCCGCCTTCAGTGTCAGCCAGTTTGCCGTGGCATACGGAGCTCCATCGCAGTCTTTAACACTGGTAGCATGCCGCGACAGCGTGGACGTGAACCGTATGTGCAGTTGACGGACTTTGAGCGAGGGCGTATAGTGGGCATGCGGGAGGATGGGTGGACGTACCGCCGAATTGCTCAACACGTGGGGCGTGAGGTCTCCACAGTACATCGATGTTGTCGCCAGTGGTCGGCGGAAGGTGCACGCGACCGTCGACCTGGGACCGTATCGCAGCGACGCACGGATGCACGCCAAGACCGTAGGATCCTACGCAGTGCCGTAGGGGACCGCACCGCCACTTCCCAGCAAATTAGGGACACTGTTGCTCCTGGGGTATCGGCGAGGACCATTCGCAGCCGTCTCCATGAACCTGGGCTACAGTCCCGCACACCGTTAGGCCGTCTTCCGCTCACGCCCCAACATCGTGCAGCCCGCCTCCAGTGGTGTCGCGACAGGCGTGAATGGAGGGACGAATGGAGACGTGTCGTCTTCAGCGATGAGAGTCGCTTCTGCCTTGGTGCCAATGATGGTCGTATGCGTGTTTGGCGCCGTGCAGGTGAGCGCCACAATCAGGACTGCATACGACCAAGGCACACAGGGCCAACACCCGGCATCATGGTGTGGGGAGCGATCTCCTACACTGGCCGTACACCTCTGGTGATCGTCGAGGGGACACTGAATAGTGCACGGTACATCCAAACCGTCATCGAACCCATCGTTCTACCATTCCTAGACCGGCAACGGAACTTGCTGTTCCAACAGGACAATGCACGTCCGCATGTATCCCGTGCCACCCAACGTGCTCTAGAAGGTGTAAGTCAACTACCCTGGCCAGCAAGATCTCCGGATCTGTCCCCCATTGAGCATGTTTGGGACTGGATGAAGCGTCGTGTCACGTGGTCTGCACGTCCAGCACGAACGCTGGTCCAACTGAGGCGCCTGGTGGAAATGGCATGGCAAGCCGTTTCACAGGACTACATCCAGCATCTCTACGATCGTCTCCATGGGAGAATAGCAGCCTGCATTGCTGCGAAAGGTGGATATACACTGTACTAGTGCCGACATTGTGCATGCTCTGTTGCCTGTGTCTATGTGCCTGTGGTTCTGTCAGTGTGATCATGTGATGTATCTGACCCCAGGAATGTGTCAATAAAGTTTCCCCTTCCTGGGACAATGAATTCACGGTGTTCTTATTTCAATTTCCAGGAGTGTAGCTGTGCGGAGTGCTTTTCGTCGTAAATACCACCTACAGAGTAAAGAAAGCACCATTGACCTCCAATGTCACCTGGTCTCACTGTATGTCTATGTGCCTCCCCATTCAACCATTTCGTTTCAACTACAACGCCTCATGTCAACAGCAGTGAACGCATTAACACCACACATTCTTGCAAAAATATGGCAAGAATTCGGTATCGCCTTGATGTCTGACGCTTAGTCCGGCGGAGGGAATACTAAACATTTTGGAAAGGCAAATTAAAATTCGGATCTTAAACGATGCATACTTATACATTTTTAAAATCAGATAACATAGTTTACATTTCAGAGAAGTTCCTTAATGAAAGGTTTATCTCCACATTTTATGGCTACATTACATTAACACACAGAGCAATTCATGACAGAATCGCCCTATCACACGCCGAGGACAGATTCCTGTGTCTGAAAACGTTATTTTATGCTTTTCAAGGATGTGCTAAACTCTACGAATCGATTCAAACATCTGTATAAACTGCGTAAAACAGTAAAAGGCCACTTCCTTGAATCAACGTCTTTTTCCCCCAATTGTGACGCGGAAGTGTAAGATTTGTACCAAAGGTGCCTACACTGTTTCTCTGTAACGATGCAAAAATGTGGTGCCCTGCGACGTCACCGTAGATCTCGGCGACACTTCAAACAACAGGTGTCTACACATACTAAAAAAAGGCTAGAGCTCAGAAGTTCATGTGGGGTTTAAGATGGATTAGTGAGGTCACATAAGCACCGAATTTAGCCCCATTCTGCCCAATGCATCCACAGAACTATCACACGATGAGAAGGATATCAAACACCTCCCTTTAGCCAAATCCTATCCCCTTCTCTTGACACTCTGCGACAGACGTCAGATCCGCGACGCCCAGCACTGAAATCACGCGGTTTTCTTATGGGTGGTTGAGAAAAACGTTTGAGAGACGCCAACACTCAGAATCGACACAGAAAGGTCTCAGGAGATAGCAACTTCCAGTTTGGCAACACCCTCGGTGCAACCCACGCAGCTATGTTGAGCAGTTTTAAAATTTAATAGGGCGTGCTGAAAAGTAATGCTTCCGAAATTTTTATGTGAAAATCTTAAAGATTTTTAAATAGAAGAATCATTGTTAATATTCCACATATTTATTCCCTAAGTCTACGTGTTTACTTCGCAACATAGTCACTCTGGGAATGAACACATTTCTCCCAACGAGGGACCAGATTGTTGGTACCGTCACGGTAGAATATTTGAGTTCGTTGGGGGAGGCACAACCCCAGTTCTATTTGGACCGCTTCATCACTATCAAAGTGAAGTTTTAGAAGGTGTTCTTTAAGTTTTATAAACAGGTAAAAATCGTATGGGGCCAAGTAGGGACTGTATGGAGGATGATCAACGGCAGTGTCGCATCGTTGCAGATATAGCAGCGCTCATGTGGGTCTGGCACTGTCATGCTGAAGAGGGTGGTGTGGACGATCACTTCGAATTCGAAACTCGATTACATCAGATTGTTTCTGACACACCTACATAGTTACGTTACACGCCACCATGTTACAAGCTGCAGTTCGGAGCCCTTCAGAGGCAGAGGGCTACAAATATGTGAACATGAATGAGTGTATTAGTGTTGTTCGTTCATAGTGGTAGATATCCTTCAGATTTCACATGCCCCTGTGGTATCGGCTGCCATCCGGTCGGTCGCACTTTAAAGCATACGTGCCGCTAGTCACTCCGCCGCGTTTCTTTTTGATTCAGCCCGGCACGAGGACGCTACCGCGAACGCTTAGCCGCTGCCAATGATATGCAAGCTCCAGCGGCGGACTTGCTTAAATTGAAACATCGACGCACCCAGCCCATTTTGTATGTTTGCCATTTAATAACATACAAAGATTTTCATAGCTGTCAGGGCTTGTCATCTATGGAACAGACACTGTATTGGAGACTGACTGAATTGTAAACCTTTCTACCTGTGTATATTTCAACATTCTGCAACTACAGCAAGCAAAGTCATGCATTACTTTTACTGTTTGGTATTAGATGTACAATAAATTAATATCTGAATTCTCTGTCCACGAACCACATCTATTCCTCATTCCTGTATCCGCTAAAGAACCACAAAGAGAACAAAGGACGTTACAACAGCCCGAAAGCAGGCGCTAGAGCAGCAGTGTTGCACTACTTAGCTGTAGGATGTTGAAAAGGGGTGACCTGCCCGCAGTTGCCTAGGAATCGGTCAGGGATTGTCTCCGTACAAATACAAGAGCCTACTAAAACTTAACGTCTTGGAATTTTTCATATGGGAACTCTTAAAGCTTTTTGAGTAAAACAAATGAACGTGTAGAATTCTACACGTCACAGAGAACTGCTACTCTAATCATTTACATACCTACAGGTTGTGAGCACGTGTATGAAATCATATGGACATTCAAATATCGCTTCTTCGTGTTTCTCTTTTTCTGTAAGGCAGCGTAACTCAGAATCTAAGCTGACTTAGAAAAAATTTGAGTTGAGTTCAATAGACAGATCAGAACATAGGTCATTGAATATACTGGACTCGAAGCTCAGATGTTGATTTACGTCGAAACTGGCGTCTTTTAAAAATATAAATTAAAGAAAAGAGTAATCTTTAGTAACAAATGTATTTTGTTGCTTGCCGCCTCGGTGTAGTTACCATAATGTAATGGTGAAGACGATGCTGGATGTTGTCAAAACCTAACGCCGCCAGACTGTCGGATTAATTGTTTCTATTGTGATGTGTTCATTCTGGCTTAGCTCGGCTGTGAGTAGCCCGATCCGCGTGTTACGGTCTGCGAAAATTCGTTGAAACTGATGTCTCACTGAAGTTGAAATCGATGCTACCGCAACTACAGCGCGAGGTGTCCGGATTGATTATCAGCGGGCGTGAACTCACACCTTGACTGATCGCAGCGCTTGACGAGGTAGCCTCCGCCTATCCCCAGCCACCTGTTGTCACAGACCGGGCAGATTTCACGGCGTGCAGTTACGCTGCAAATTCCTTTGATAACGTGGTGCATCGCGACTCCTGATGTTCCAGACAGTCTCAAGACGTCGTTAGGTAGCTTTCCTTGCTCATCCAGGCGAATTTTTCGTTGCTCTACAACAAACGTAAATGTGCAATATCATGTAGGTTCCAATACGTTTCCGAACTACAAAAGTATAAGCTTTTCCTTCTTCAATAATTATGATTAGTTTTCCCTCTGTCTTATTAACAGGGAACGGCAAATAGAGAAAGGAGGAAACAGGAGCAGAAAAGTTGTTTAAGATATAATAATTGGTATGTGCAAATTATGCACGGAAGTACCCCATAAAGAAAATTCTTAAGAGAACTCTCTTATATAAAAAAAAAATAATTACAAATGACGAGCAATTTAAAGCTGAGATGGCCAAAATATATAGAAACAGTGTTAATCAAGCATTATATCAAAAGCATCGCCTGAAATAATGGAGTAAGTAAAGCAGTTATCAATACAGTTAACGTTTCGCGTAACCAGCTGCTTGCCTATGAATAGTTCTATATAAAGTAAATGCTCTTGCTTTCCTTCTAAGCTACGAGCGTGTCACTCATCCAGCAACGGCATGACCTACATTTTAGTAAAGAACTAAAATCACAGTGCGTAAATTCATCTATTAAATACAAAAATAATTCACACATGAGGAAATCACGTTAAGAAGCAGTGTGTTATATTACAATCGCTGTAAAGCATAAATTTAGTGAAGACGAATCGCTATTTTTAACGCGATGACCGTGCTCTAATGACGAATCTGTCGAGCACTCTAGGCCCTAAACATCACCACAACAAAGTGATTACCGAGAGTGAACGTAAATTACGTTCGTAAAGTTTTGATCCCTTCCTTGTCTTTGAAGTAATGATTTATGGAGAACTCCTATTTTGGTGTGTTATTGCACTACTCTTAAAAAGCTGCTCTAGAGTGTTTGGAAATTCCCGTTACAAACTTCTAGTACATGCAGAGGGGAGTGCGTACGTAATATTATTAATAGGAACCCATGCCGTTTCCGTGCAACAGCCTTTTGAAAACAAGTTTGCTAGGAATGCATCCAACAGATTAGTCATAGTGTGGGTGGTTACGCCGATCAGCTGCTGACATTTGACGTCTATCCTATCCCTTTGACCTGGTTCGATCTCATTCACGTTTCTGTGAGTGTTAGAGCTACATAGTTGAGTCAAGTTTTCAGAATACATCGATATGATCCTTCTGAATGGCGCAACTCACGGGAAAGCTGCTTGTCGCCTTTATCAAGATCGTTCTCCACGACGTTGGACTCCATCGCATATGCTTTTAGCCACAATTACGCAACGGCTTCCGAGAAAGGATACCTTTATCGTCAGCAAGCGTGACTCGAGCTCCAAGGAGACGCCTCAGAGCCGAATAGGAAGAGCCCGTACTGCAGCACGTTGAAGAGAACCTGTCACCGAGTACACAAGCAATTTGTTTGGCTATTAATGAAAAAACTTTGTTTTTAAGGATTTTATTGGGGTGAATATGGACTGACATAACTGTAATCCTCTTATCGTTTCTCTTCTAGCAATAAATCGACGCAAATTCGCGGCAAACTACTATTCTGACAATTCTGTAAATTCTTCACTTCCTGTGTCTATATTACAATGGACAAAAGTGTAATAATAATTATTAATTTTCATCTTAATAAAACCGCAACCCCTAAAATTTCAAAGAAAATAGTTGCGACAAAGGTTAAAAAAATATTGAATAGAATTGAGGATGTATAAAGCAAAGCTTTAATGCTATGTTAATGGCCACATTGTCAGCCATGTATCAACAGAGACTGAACATGAAGCGATGATATATTCTAATATTTTGCTTTGAATCTGGTCGTTATTTTCTGTTAATGATCGCGCAAACTGTAGGCACTATGGAGAAAGTTCATAATCAGCTTTTTGGTGAGTGGATAACTCGAGACTGACTGGAAGTATTCTCTTGTCGAAGCTTAACTCTTAGCACCTTGATCCTGAAATCGTACAGACCTACCGTTCCCTCCCTGTATTGAAATAATTTTCTCCAGTCTTACACCCGCGTTGGTTTGTCAACTATGGCACACAGAAAGTTCATCCATTCTCTTTACGTAATATACCGTAGAATAAGTGCCTTGATACAGGCGTCTATCTTCTCGAATTAAAGTTATATTCTTTGGACATTCCCTTACAATGGTTATGATGTGTCTTTGACTCCACAGTGGCAACTGTGTACGTCAATCATATGCTGTTACTTGTTTTGCGTGAGTAGGAGTCGCGGCCTGTCAAATAGAGGACGAAACCAGCTGCTTTTCTACACCAATGTTGAAAAGCTCATAATAATGAAGATATATGCGATTATTTCCGGAGAAGGAAGTCGGAGTGGTTATAAATCAAGGTAAAAGCGATTCAAAACTCATCTGACATTCAAAGGAGAAAAAGGAGGATTAGAGGTAGCACGAGGTCGAAGAAGGCAAGGTTGAGAAAGGATACATCCCAGTTTCCTGCAGTCAATGTAGCAAAACCTAATTCTAGATTGTCACACGGGCATTTGATCTGTCCTCTTCCTGTATGCGAAGCTAGAGCTAGAAATCAGAAATGGTCTCAAGGGAATATACATATTTTAATAAGTAACAAAATCAGACAATGTCTTTTACAGTAACAAAACCCGT
Organism: Schistocerca gregaria; assembly: GCF_023897955.1. Taxonomy (NCBI): domain Eukaryota; kingdom Metazoa; phylum Arthropoda; class Insecta; order Orthoptera; family Acrididae; genus Schistocerca; species Schistocerca gregaria. The sequence continues at coordinate 566,670,012 of NC_064931.1, forward strand.
AATCGAATGGACCAACGAAGATTCTGCAGTGACTAACACAGTGGACTTGCCTTCGGAATTTCCTTAACTCTCAATTGGAAAATTGTCAGGGTCTGATGACTGTTCTACAAAGAATGTAATTTAGGAAAGCAGTGTTAGGTTTAATGTCAGCTTGACTCATTCCCTTTTAATACGAAGCCGCGCGCCCGAGTGTGGAGAATGCAGAAGTGTACAGAAGTGAGACGTTTGACTGATTCCCTTTCATTTGTAGGGGAGAATGTTGTACCTAGAGGATAGTGATCTTTTCCTGGACGGTGTTCCACTCTACTGACAGACTATAGAATCACATGAAGGAACGCATGCTTCAGGCCGACATAAGCAGTTTCCAGCAGTTTCTACTGAGTCTGTTGTTGTGAGACATTACGTTGTGTTTTGTGCACTATTTGTAAATATCACGAGAGATTTAGTTGTTGTATAATATAGTAAAGCTATTTTGAGGATTTTATTAATACTTAAGTTGCAGAGTTTTGTAGTGAGTAAAATTCTGTATATTTTTAAAGCTAGTTACATAAAACGTGGTCGGTTAAGCCATACTTTGTCAATCGTTGACCATCTTTTACCTTGAAACGGAAGATCGCTTTACCAAGGAACACGCGATCTTTGCAAATGAACTGAGTCTTTTTAACATCTCAATAATTCTCCCTGTCTTGAAAACTGAAGTTTATGTTGGTTGCCAATAGCATATATTTCAAATTACTTTAACTTTTAACTGGTTTTTGGTAATAATTTTTTTTTTCAATGTCATATCACTTACGGATTATCGGTATGCCGCAGAGTACCAGAGCAATAATATAACACATAGCCTATTAAATGCAGTACTTACAAGATTTTCTAGAGAGCAATCCTTTTAAATTTGAATAGAATACAGGATGTTTCAAACCTTTTGGATGAAGTTGAAACAGCTAATAGTGGATTCACAGCCGATTATGTTTGGAGATAGGGAACCAATGTTTGGAAATGCATATTTCTTGTATTATTGGGATACGGAGCGTACACCGCATAACAACAAAGTAGCTCATAGTAACTGTTCAAAGCGAACACCGCCAGTCTCAAAGCATGTGTAGCAACGGTACATTTCTGGAGTGAGGACAATCCCCACGCCACCCACATCGGTGGCCATCAGCAACGATTCTCTGTCAACCTATGGGCGGGCATTGTCCAGGATCGCCTAAACGGACCTTATTTGCTGCCTCCCATCTGACTGGTCCACGTTACGTGTTGTTCCTGTGAGATGTGCTGCCACAGTTCTTGGACACTGTACCCCTTCTTGTCCACGAAAGAATGTGGTTTCAACACGACGGTGCACTGGCCCACTTCGATGTTAACGTCTGCGAACACCTGAACAATACGTACCCTCATCGTTGGATTGGAAGGGAAGCTCCTGTCCCGTGGCCAGCGCGCTCACGAATCTCACACATCTGGGCTTTTTTTCTCTGGGGCTACGTCAAGACGTTGGTGTTCGAAACTCCTATGAAAAAACGATGAAGACCTGCTTGCTAGGGGCAAAGCTGCCTGTCTCCAGATACGACAGACACTAGGGATCTAGACATGCTTGCGTAGAGACTGGCGATTGTCACTGTGAATAATTACTATGAGGTACGTTGTTCCAATGCGATGTACGCTGTGTATGTCCATAACACAATAAATATGCATTTCCGAGAATTTGTTCCCTGTCTCAATATAAGCGGTTGAGGACCCACTATCATCTGTTTCAATTTGACCCAAAAGGTTTGAGACACACTGTATTTGTTCCTAGGTATATGGCCATGTTGTACCTTGCAACAGTTTTTAACATTTGGAAAAATCTTACTTTTCCGAAGCAATTTTTGCGATTTCATAAAAATATTCAGTGCACATAAATTGAATGCTATCATTTCAAAATGAAATAAGAAAATATGTTACACTCCTATTACAGGGCTGGCTAAAGCGAAATTGTGGGAAGTGTTGCGACGTACAACACTCTTCCCTACTTGTGACTGACGGGACTTACTTGCGTGATACTGTCGGCAAAATAGGCACAGTCAACAACACAAAACTGTTCGCATGCCTTGGCAAGCTGGGACGAATTCGGTTACGTACAGCTCGCACCAGTTGCAAAGCAAAACATGCTGCAACGGCGGCAGCCGCCACATGCAACATACTTTTAACAGCGTATTATAACACTTAATTTTATCTGTTTGAAACGCCGGGATTTTTCTTCCTCGAATATACTAACAAGTGCACAGCTGAAAAGTTACGTAATAGCCGCGTGGCAGCGTTTGAGGATCTAGATTTTCTCGCAAGTAATTACTCTAGACACTTCTGTCTCCCTCGATTCCGCTACAGCTTTCATATCTTTGAATCATCTCAAGTTCGATGTATAGAGACGACTTTAACTCATTAACGGATTCAGATATGCTGATTTAACTAGATTATGTGGCTCTTGATGTGGCTTGCTGAATTTGGGAGCTGGACGGATACCAATTGGACTCACTTTTACTCCGTTGTTTACATCTTGAAGTCCTGCTGTATTTGAAAGTCATTTTCTCTAAATACGTGGGGCAGAAGTATGAAACCGGAGTCTCCCTACAGATGGTTCTAGCCATCAGTGGCCCGCATCTCGTGGTCGTGCGGTAGCGTTCTCGCTTCCCACGCCCGGGTTCCCGGGTTCGATTCCCGGCGGGGTCAGGGATTTTCTCTGCCTTGTGATGGCTGGGTGTTGTGTTATGTCCTTAGGTTAGTTAGGTTTAAGTAGTTATAAGTTCTAGGGGACTGATGACTATCGATGTTAAGTTCCATAGTGCTCAGAGCCATTTTTTTGTAGGGCACGTGAGACTGCATCTGCAGCGCCATCTGCCGCCAGTAACGGCTGACGACGAATGTCAACACACAGTAATCCAAGTTCCATACATCGGTATCTGATTCAAACCCGTAAACATGTCGAGTTTTGTGCCTATGAACTACGATTGGACAGCATTGGTTTTCTGTTATCATTTGAAGAAAACTGCTGCAGTATCGCATCGAATGCTTGTCCAAGCTTTCGGCGAACATGCTCTTGGGAAAACAGTGTTACGAGATGTTCAAAAAATTCAAAAGTGGCGATTTTGACGTGACAAACGACGAGCTCGGGAAACCACCGAAAAAGTTCGAAGACAAGGAATTTCAGGCCTTATTGGACGAAGATGATACTCAAACTAAACAGGAGCTCGCTAAACAGTTTGAATGTAACGCACAAAGCCGTTTCTCTTCGGTTGAAAGCTGTGGGAAAAGTGCAGAAAGTGGGAAAATGGGTTCCGCGTGAACTGAGTGAAAGAGAGCAAGCAAATGGAAAGAGCACTTGTGAAACGCTGCTTGCCAGATATAAAAGAAAGTCGTTTCTCCATCGTTTAGTGACAGATGATGAATAATGGATATATTTTGAGAACCCTAAGCGTCGTAAATCATGGATAAAAAATTCGTATGAAAATGTACGAAAATGGCTCGCTGACTGGTTTGCTTCAAAAGAACTGTTTCTTTGGCGTGGCATTCCTAGACTGCCGGAGAGTTGGAAGAAATGTATAAATAGTTATGAAGACTATTTGGAATAAAATACTGTTTATCAGTTTCAAAGAAGAGACGTGTAATTATTGCAAGCAAATTCTAGTTTCATACTTCTACACTTGGCATATGCGTGTTATATGGGAAGAGTCCCATTTCCCAGAGGCCGTTTCTAGCATTCTCCGTTGTTTCTTCTCTCACGTAGGCAGCTCCAAATAATCTTGTAATCAAAAATGAGGTTGCTACCGGTCCCGAGTTCTGCCCATATGTATTTATGGACTATGGCATGTGGCCATGTTTATGTAAGATGAATCTTATATTTGAACAATGTAAAATATGATGTACATACACTAATGAACCAAAACATTGTGAACATTTGCTTAATAGCTTGTTTGTCCGTCTTTGGAACGAAATTCATAGTGGATTCTGCGTATCAGCGATGCGACAGTTTGTTGGTAGGTCTATGGAGGTACGTGGCATTAGATGTCTACCCATAGGTCATGAGGTCATGTAATTCGCGTAAATAACGGGCCGCTGATTTGCGTACTTCGTGATGGCGCCCGATAGCGACCCAGTAGTAGTAGTAGTGGTAGGGTTTTTTTTGGGCACACGACAGCAAGGTCTTCAGCGCCCGCTCAGTAACAGATTGAAACGTGTTTCAAGAAAATCCTCAGAACAGTAAGATAAAACAGAACGAAAAGCACAGGTAACAAGCTTTGAAAAATAAGTGCCTACCCACACCGAAGCGTGGGACGAAGCTAGTCGTCAGCAGTAAAACATGGACAATACAGGAAGAAAGTGGTAGAGGGAGCTAAAACAATATAGCAGATGGAAGTCTCTGGCTGACCGCAAGGAAGAAAGGGAGGAGCAAGTCACCCCTGCAATACACTAAAACCTCCAGCCTAAAAGTTTAGGCCAGAGTCCAGACACATCACAAAACTTTAAAACCCTAGGCACACACTTCTCATCGTTAGTTAAAACACAAGGCAGTTCCCCATCGACTTGTGCTTCTGCCCTTGCATCACGGTATAAAATTCAGTCTGTTAAAAAAGTGCCAGACAGAGATGTGCACACCACAAGCATCACTAAACGGGGGATCCTCTTGCCGTTATAGAAAGCTATGTGTGAGAGGACAGTGCCCAATCCTAAGACGTGTGAGGGTCACTTCTTCCCGCCTGAGCAACCGGCACAAGGAACGCCACGGCCGAGTTGTTGACTTCACCAACCGCAGTTTACTGGCCGCCACCGCCAACCATTCTTCCTCCCACAACTCCATGTACTTCTTGTGCAGTGCAGAAATGACAGACTGCAAGTGAATAGGACACTGGAATTAAGGACACGACTACACCTTTGAGCACTACGTGAATGTTACATGCAAATCACATTGATCGCTTCGTGCTTGATATCTCCCCCGATGGCGACGTCATCATCCAGCAGCGTAGCTGTCCGTGTTACTAGTCCAGAGTCGTTCTATGGCGGATTGACAAAAATCATAGTTAAAATCACATTGAAGTCTTGGCTACGAAGTTCGCCTGATCTGAAACCTATGGAACACATCCGAAAGCTTTCAGACGCCATCCCTTGCCCACAAACCAACGGCCTGAGATTTACAGGAATTATGTGATCTGTGCGTAGTACGTGATGCCACATATCTCCAAGACCTGACACGGACTTGTGTAACAGAACTGCTCCTGTTCTCCCTTCCAAAGGTGAACCTACATGTTGTCAAGCATGTGGTTATAATTATATACACTGACGGGAAAAAAATCACAGCACCAACAAGAGTTGTGTGACATAAACGTAAGTTGGTAGGCGTCTTTCCACATCTGAAAGATTGTATCTATGAGGATGCAAATCGGGTTTGCTTTAAATACACATTGAAACGGTCGCGAGCGTTAGTTACCTTTGAGATTCGACGTGGTGAGCTGATGTTAGTCAAGAATGTCTTTAAAGCGACAAAGACGCCATTATCAACACCTCACCGAGTTTCAACGATTTCGTGTAAAATGGCTACGAGAAGATGGATGTTACTTCTGCTATATCGTCGAAAGAGCTAGCAGGAATGTAGCCACTATGCATGTTTGCTGGTAGCCGTGGTTACAAGAATGTAAGGACGCAAGATGACTGGGCGCCGGAAGGGCACGTGGCATTACCGAGGGGAAAGACCACAGTGGTCGGCGTATGGCTCTGGCGAATCGTACTGCATCTGCAGCAGCAATTTGAGCAGCAGTTGGCACCATAGTGCCACAACGAACTGTTACAAATTAATAACATGAAGGACAGCTCTAAGCTAGAACCCCTGTATCGTGCTTTCAAATGATTCAAATGGCTCTGACTATGGGACATAACTTCTGAGGTCATCAGTCCCCTAGAACTTAGAACTACTTAAACCTAACTAACCCAAGGACATCACACACATCCATGCCCGAGGCAGGATTCGAACCTGCGACCGTAGCGGTCGCGCGGTTCCAGACTGTAGCTATCGTGCTTTCTGTAGACCCTAAAACACCGACATTTGCGCCATTAGGTGGTGTCAAGCTGCTGTGTCGCCCGAACAAGACACAGCGAGGGCAAAAGCACCACAGGCGCAAAGATGCGAGCTGGTGCCAGTGCCGTAGAGACTCGCTACTTGCGGGAGTTCCGCCAGCGCTATGGGCGGCGCTGAGGATAAAGATATCGACTTCGACTCGGCCAGTTTCTGGCCGAGTACAATCCGCCAATGACGGGACGACAACGGACAGGAGCTTACTCGAAAGACGGAAGTGCAGCTCTCGCCCACTTGGTTATAGTTCATCGTTCAGGGCTGACTTACACAGGGAACGTTGTTTAGTGAACTCTTAGAAGTGAACAGACAGTTGTTATGTACTGTGAAGTTTACCTACGATTATTAGCAATTATCCATTGAGGGCCTTTTTTGTGTTATATTAGAAGCATTGTTGCAGACTTTATTATTCGGTAAGTCAGAAAGATATGTAAACCTTTTAACTCATTTGTGTGACTTCGTTATTAATTTGTTGGAGTGTTGTAGAACCTTTGTTCTCCTATCCTGTTACCAGACCCTGCGGCATAGCTATGTAATACTGGCAGGGAGAAATTGTCTTAGCGGTGTACTGCACCGGAAGCCGCTTCACGAACTCACGAAGTCGGCCTACCGTAACAACAATGGCAACTCGGCCTCCACAGCACTAGCGACGAGGCCTTTACAAAACTGGAGACCAGGGTTTACAAAACAAGCGAGAGCTGGTTAGAAGGCAGGGTAGTGGTCTCTTTTGGTTTCTGACGAAAGCTGGCTCTGCCTCGGTGGCAGTGATGGTCGTGCATTCGTTAGGAAGACAGTTGAGGCCCCGCAACCAACTTTTCTGTGTTCTAGATACACTGGACCTACATCTGAAGATATGGGTTGGGGTTCGATTTCGTATGAGAGCATGAGCACTCTAGAGGTTATCGCACGCCCCCTTACTAAAAACTTGTACGTCAGTCTGGCGATTTGACCTGTTGTGCTGCCATTCAGAGTGTTTTTCTTTCGGATTTCAATACACCATACTGGTCCCCACTCCTTTGGCTACAAAACTCTGTTTTTCAACACAGTCTTCGCTCAATGCGACGGCCTTACGCTACAGTCCTGGGAGGGCCTGCATGCCTGCACTGTACTACTCTACTGATCGATGTCGGATCTAACGTCTCACTGCATCAATAACATCCCCACCATGGACGCACTGTTTCCACCAGAATGCATCCTTGATTGTCCAAACAGATGGAAGCCGGAAGGTTCGAGATCTAGGCTGTAGGGTGGATGGGGAACAACAGTCCAACCACGTTTTGTGAGTTCCTCTTGAGTGCGCAGACTTGTGTGAGGCCTGGTGTTTGATTGTGATCTGTCGATCATATCGGACGAGAGAGTCCGAACGTTCCAGCATTGCAGTAATCAAAGCTGTGTGCGGCTGGCTGGCACACGGGAGGTCAGACAGGTTTGCGCGACCTCAATGCGATGATGATAGACGCCTCGCACAACGAGTCAACTTGCTTTTGTTCACTGATGAGTCTTCGTAGACATTCTGCAAGTTCATCTTAATATCTGCAATGCTCTGGTTTTCCGCCAAAAGAAACTCAATGTCAGGTCCCTGCTTGGAACGTACCTCCGATACGGACACCACTTTGAAGACTGTATATATAATAGCAACTGAAACTTCATGAAACCATAGGGACTTATGCGGGCATATTCCTCGATGTTCGACAAGAAATTTCGCATTTTTGCAATTGAAATTGGCTGAGAAAAAGAGTGTGTTGCATTACTTATTGAACGCACCTCGTACATAACTCAGTAGATAATCTGAGCAGCTCACTTAGATTGATTGCGGATGATAATGTCATTTACCGTCTAATAATGTCATCACAAGATCAACCACAAAAAATTAGAGACGACATCTGGGTAATGCTAAAAGTGTAACTTCACCCTGAGCAACAAAATGGGCGAAGTATGTGGTCTACCACATGAGTATTAAAATCTGCATCAAATTTCGGTTATCGATAAAACACACACCTTAAGAGATTCTTGATTTAACTAAATTATGGTATTGTCCGAAGGCTAAGGCCCCATGGTAGAGCTGGTGCCTCACCAGACAATCGGAAGCGAAAGACAGTCGCTACCAGACGCTACCACAAATGACAGACAGCGACGAAGACACGCCCTCAAGAAGTCCCGTACGCTGCTGCGGCTGGATGTCTATTTACATTCGAGCACAGCGCTACTCGCCCAATTTGACAGCTGACTCATCGTAGTTCAGGTCCAGAAGTGAGCTGGTACTGTTAGTCAGAGCGGTGCACAAAAGTTCAGAGGTAATGTAAAGGGATAACTGGCTGCCATGTTAGACTGCAAACATTTCTGTGTGGAACAGTTATTTCTGTGTGGAACAGTTATTCAGTAGAAGAACTACAAAGAGTTACTACAACAGCACTACTATTATTTAATGTATACAACAGTCCATCATTGTGTTCTCAGATGGTAGTATGGATTATTGGGCATGGATGTCTTTGAAACAAAAATATTTGTTATTAAAGTGTTTTGGTTCAAACGTAACTAACCTAAGGACAGCACACAACATCCAGTCATCACGAGGCAGAGAAAATCCCTGACACCGCCGGGAATCGAACCCGGGAACCCGGGCGCGGGACTAACAGATGGTCATAAAAATTATAATAATAACAGTAATAATAGCAATAAAAAAGCTTCAGATGAAACAGGTGTGAAAGTAAGTTTGAATATAGTTCAGGAATATTACCAACTAAATTAACTTTCAGTCGCACCACACCAGCCCCTATAGTCAAGAACAATGGCTAAAGAGAGTCAAAGACTTAACTACGCGATTAGCCTTAACGATGTACATATCTGTAAAGCTTGACCAGTTAAGAAGTAAGGGGGTAGCTTGATAAGAGGTTAATCTTTCGTGCCCACATACTCGCAGTATTAAACACTATAACTAAAATTGCTGCTTTGGCACAACGAAGTTTTTTCGTAGTACTAAGCGACATTCTTTAGTGTTGGTGACAAATCTGTCTTCAGTTCGTGGTGAGATTATATTTTTGGTGTCTGGCAGGGCAATCAATACGGACCTTAGAGAGAAGTTGATGTAACAGGGGGCGTTAACCCGCCTTGGGGATCGCTTCGCGGCGCAGGCACGTGTCCACGGCCGCACCGCTGCCTTGTCGTGTCCAGTAGCAACGATCTGCAAATGAAGCCGAACCCCAACAGCCCAGTCTGAAAATTAGTGATATTTAAAGGTCACTTTTAGCTGATATTTCCAGCATGCTGATCAACTCGAACACTCGCGGAATGTATTCATCTACGACTTCTCCCCTACACCGACTTCCAAAATTTTGGGTGAACTACGACGTCTCATAGCTCCAGCAGTGATTGAAGTAACTCCAGAGGTACTCCAAAAGTGTGGGAGAACTTTGACTATCATGTGGATGCTTGTGGTGCGTTTGGTGGAGGTCACGTAGAACATTTGTGAAAAATAAATCAAAAGTTTAATATTAAACGTAATTTAGCGAGGAGCGTTCAATAAATAAGGCACTACATTTTTTTCTGAAAACAGGTTGGTTTTATTCAGGATTCCTGTAAACCATATTGTTTCCCACTCTTTTGGCTACAAAACCCTGTTATTAAGGGGCTGTTTACTACATTTTGGTCAAAAAATCGATTTTTTAAATTGCGTTTTTGGATTCATAAAGGTGGTGATGGTCGAAGTAGAAAGGATATAAAATGTAGACTGGCAATGGCAAGGAAAGCGTTTCTGAAGAAGATAAATTTGTTAACATCGAGTATAGATTTGTGTCAGGAAGTCTTTTCTGAAAGTATTTGGATGGAGTGTAGCCGTGTAAGGAAGTGAAACGTGGACGATAAATAGTTTAGACAAAAAGAGAATAGAAGCTTTCGAAATGTGATGCTACAGAAGAATGCTGAAGATTATATGGGTAGATCACATAACTAATGAGGAAGTATTGATTAGAATTGGGGAAAAGAGAAATTTGTGGCACAACTTGACTAGAAGAAGGGATCGCTTGCTAGGACATACTCTGAGGCATCAAGAGATGACCAATTTAGTATTGGAGGGCAGCACGGAGGGTAAAAATCGTAGAGGTAGACAAGAGATGCATACACTAAACAGATTCAGAAGGATGTAGGTTGCAGTAGGTACTGGGAGATGAAAAAGCTTTCACAGGATAGCGTAGCATGGAGAGCTGCATCAAACCAGTCTCTGGACACAACAAAGGTGTTTACAATCCACCCCTGAAACGGTTTTTCCGAATACGGAACGGAAATGTTTGTCATTCGCGGTTGAACAAAAAAATGCGCCTGCCTGAAATCGTATTTTATCACGCACCAGGTTTTTTCTTTCGGATGACGAGTTATTGTACCGGTGCTCTGGAGGAAAGACGCAAAATTCAAATGAAAGTTTGAACGCGTGTGTTTGGATGTTAGCCTCCAAGCATTTGCATTCTGGTGCGAAGACAGTGGAGATTGCGACTTTCCTGGCAGTGAGCAGCTTCAACGAAGGGTATTCAGCAATGCTGAAGACCATGACAACGATGGACGTCATCCTAGGACTCTATTCGACGCAGTTCGCCAAGCATTCGGACGACCACCGGATTCAAGCTGCCGAAAACCGCTTGTCACCGGCCGTACGAGCGGCTCTGGAGCAGCGCAGGATGGCCCAGATCGAACAGAACGCCATCTATGACGAAGAGGAAGGACTAGTTTATGCACCCAGAATAGCAGATTGAACGTAAGTTGCATGATTCTTTGTTTCCGACGTAGCTAACAAATTTGTCTACGATCCGATACATCGACTATAAATATTTTTACTTGGCCGACGAAATCGAAAAATCGATGAAGAAGACCCTATTTTTTTATTTGACCACCATTTTCTTTCCTATGTTCCAAACAACTTAAGCGAGGTACAACTCCTAAAGAATCTTATATACTTCGCTAACGTCAACTCAATTTTGATTGCTGATGAGCCGGCTAACCAGTGACATACCGCGCGTGTAGGTCTACATCGAAATTTTGTTTCGTTCCGACGGCACTTCTGCCTTTGCTCCTTGACATTTCCGCTCGAAAAAATTCCAGTTTGTAGAGGAAATATTAACAAACATTTTGACCAAATTTGACATTGATATCTATAACACCTCCAGATAAAAAAAATCTCAAAGAACACGCATTTTTCGGGCCAAAGTAGTAAACCTCCCCTTAAACATAATCTTCGTTCAATGCGACGGCCTCGCGCCCCTTTACAGGGAGGACCTGTATGCCCACTCTACTTGTCGACGTCGGAGCCAACGTCTTGCTGCATCCGTAACATCACCATGGTCCATATACTGCTTCCCGCGGAGTGCCTCATTTATTGTGTCAAACAGATGTAAGTCTGGGATGTAGGATTTATAATGAAGAACAGTTGAGTCAAGTTTTGAGAGCTCCTCTCGAGTGGGCAGGCTTGTGTGAGGCCTGGCGTTGTCATGGAGAAGGAGGAGTTCGTTTACATATTTGTGGCGACGAACACTCGGAAGTCGTTTCTTCATTTTCATGAAGGTAGCACAACACAATTCAGAGTTGATCGTTGCACCACGAGGGAGGACATCAAACAGAATAACAGCTTCAGAATTCCAAAAGGCCGTTGCCACGACTTGACCGATTGAGGGCGCGGCTTTGAACTTTTTGTTTGGAATAGATGTAGTGTGGCGCCACCCCATTGAGTGCCGTGTTGTTTTTGGTTTGAAGTGATGAACCGATGTTTGATCGCCTGTGACGACGTTCGACAAAAAATGCCACGATCAGTCTCATAACGCGCAAGCAACTCCACACTAGTTGCTCTGTATGGTCTTCTGTCAGGCGGCGAGGAATTCAGCGGGCACACACCTTTGACTGTGGACGGGTGTGTCAGCACTGCCAACAGAGACGTCCAGTTCTGCAGCCAGGTCTTTGACTGTAATTTGTCGATCGCCTCGAATGAAAGTGTCCGCACTTTCCAACACTGCAGGAGTCACATCTTTGTGGGGTCGGTCGACACGGTGGAGAGACAACAGGTTCACTGCCAACGCCCTATGAAAATCTGTGATACTCTGGTTTCGCCAAAAGAAACTCAATGATAGCTCTCTGATTGGAACGCACCTCCGTTACTGACGCCATTTTGAAAACTACGTGTAACGCCACCAACTATCGGAACTTCAAGAAAGTATCGGGGCTGAAGTGGAAATATTCTGCGATGTTCCACCACAAATTCTGCATTTTTTGAACCGAAACTGGCGGAAAAAAGTGTTGCTTTACTTATTGAAACTCGTGAAACCTACGCCAAACGTGTATGTGCACATGTGCAGAAAATATACCCTGGTAAGATCTGATGCTTCTTTTGAAAATAAAAGCTTTGCAGTCCTATGGGTAAATTGCAATTTACTCCAAGTTTTTGTTGCTGTTCACGTAGAAGATACAATCTTGTGAAATCAGATGTATCTTTCTGGAACACCCCGTATAATGGATTACAGTTCCTCATTGAATATTTTATCACATTTCCACCTATTACCTGTTGATGGATTTCTCACCCCCAACGGTAGTATAAGGGGCGATCAAGAAGTTTCTGTTTGAGGGCGTCCCTGCAGTGTATATTCAATGCAGCATGACTCCGATGATGGTATATAAGCGCCAACACGAAGGCAAGGGATCCTCGAGCGCCATGCGCTCCCCCTTGCCTTCTGTATCTGCCTTCCTTCCCCCACACAGCTCCTGTATGAACTCATACCCTTCCCCCACCTCCTCCTTTTCCTCCAACATCTCTGCATCCTTCACACCGTCTGCAGGCTTGATCCCCCCCCCCCCCCCCTCCCTTGGTTTCCTCCTTCCTCTCCACCCCCACCCATTGCAGCGCCTCTATCGTTGTATCTCTCCCTCTCTCCACCTCCACACACTCCATCTCCTTCATCAGGGCAATTTTCAGCGCCTCCCCCTCCCGGATGATGAACTTTGCCATGACATATACCCTTCCTTTCAACTATAACCTGGCCTTGTCCCCCCCCCCCTCCCCAGAGCTCCCCTTTTCCTTACCCCTCTTTCCCCCAGAGCGGATTTCCCTCCTTCCCTCCCTGAGTCCCTACACCACCTCCTTGGCTGTTTTCCTCTCCTGTCCCTTCCCTTCCCAGCCCTCCTTCTCCACGCCTCTCACCTTATACCACTTTCTCTTCCCTCCTCCTCGACTCCTTCCCCTTCTTCCCATTTCCCTTGTGCCCCCTCCCAAACAGATCCTCCCAGGTTTTTATTCGGTATCAATGTGCTATGTTAGTGTTGTGTTTCTCTGCCGTTCTACAGTGTCATCTAGTGACGTGGGTTTTAATTGTGCGCTCGACCTGTTTATCTCCATGACAATACCTTGCTACGCTGCCCATCATGTGGATGTTTTACTCTTTCTAAGGGCTTTTTTGCTCTGGCCATACTTTGCCTGGTGCCTCTTAATGTAGTATGCGTGTTTTTTTGTGTAACATACTTTTTTAGGTTTTTATCTCCGATTTACAGTCATCTCTTTGTATGTCTTATTTGCTTCTGTTCCGCTATTTTTGTTTTTATATTCTGCCATGTTATCTCCTTTATATTGTTTTTAAATGTCTTCCTGTCTACTTATGTCTCTTGACTGAAGAGCAGCGCTTATGCTGCTGCTAGCCCGCTCCTGATGGGGAATGGAAATCACAATAAAGGGGGAAAAAGGCAAGGGATTAGTGTGGCCTTCGCGTCTTTCCGACGTGCGTGCAGTAAATGTGGTAGCGTGAACTATGGCGATGTTGTTACCAAATGCGTCCAAACAGGATCAACGTGCTGTATTCTTATATTTATTGAAGAAGGATAAAAACCGGTAAACATCCATCAGAGAATAAATAATGCACGTCTGTCGGGAACCACAGTTGTGGAATTGTATACAAGTTCCGTGCTGGCCGCGATTCGACACAAGACGCGAGTCGGTCTGGGAGGCCAGCAAATGTTATCTCAACTGAAGTGGAAGACACTCGAGTACCCGCCCTATAGTCTTAATCTCTTTTCATGTGATTATCACGCTTTCGGTCCCTTAAAACAGGCCTTGAAGGGCCGACAGTTCTTGTCGGATGAGGATTTGCAGCAGGCATTTACGGACTTCTTCACGCACCAGGAAACCGCCTTTCACCAAACGGGTACCTTGAACTTGTTACGTCGGTGGTATTATTGCCTCAGTGCTCATGGCGATTTTACCTGAATGGTGTACAAATTCTGGACTGTACGGCCTCCTAACAGATTTCTCGTTATATATCAGAAGTTTCTATGAACTTTCCTACAGTCTGAAGTTACAAGATTTCCCAGCAGAACAATTTAAGAAATCAGATTCCCGTGGAAGTTCTCTAACCCCATTAAATATTTTCCACATTTATCTTCAACAATTCTGAATTTTGTTCTTGATTGGTCTGTCAACTTTCGAGCTGGGTCTTCAATATCTACTTTCTAACTTCTTCTTTACCGCGGGTGAAAAGAAAACGAACTTTACGTAGTGAGTAATACATAGAGCAAATTTTGTTTCTCTTGGTGACACATTTCCAGGTGTTGCATTTCCCAAAGACGGAAGAGTTATTATAAGGCCCTCCAGTAATCTCTGCTAAATTTTTTCATCATTTGTTAGACTCATAACGCTACACATAATAAATAAAATTAATATTGCGTGTTTTTCTGTCTCTTAAGTATACTAGGGATTCATCCGCCTAGGGTGGGACGAATTTCTTTATACACTTCTACTTGGTATTTATCTCACTTGAAGAATGAATATTGTGTTGTAAGTGTATATTTTCAATATATATGACTGAAAGGTGCATCTGCAAAGATGTGTTTGTGTCTATGTGGTCTGAGAAGGTTAAAAGGATGTGATGACAAACCTAGAGGCCTGATCAAGGTGCACACCTCTGAGGCAACCAAAAGAGAGGTGTCTCATCGGTATTCCTAGACGACGGACAGGTCGTCATAATCATTGTGGCATGTCCTCACTGTATTAGGCACTGTCAAGAGAGTTGTCGTCTGACTCAGGAAGCTGGAGCACGGCCTGATGATCAGTGTCCCCGAACACATCTCCTCCACTTGCTACGAAAAATGTGGTTATGGTAAGTTCTGCCATTACACGGATTCGAATTCACCGCCGCTACGTGATGTGTCATCGCACTAGCGACTGTTGGAAAAGCTGGCTAATGAAGATAGTCTCACTCTTAATTGAAGAAATGAACTGTATATTGTACGACGAGATGTTCATGAGCGGAGGAAGGCAATAATTGCAGGTCGCTCCAGTACGCCGGAAGCTGTGGTGAAGTGCAACGACTCACCAGCGCAGAGAACCCCTCTCTCTACCTCTCTCTCTTCCTCCCTCGCCCTCTGTCCCTCCTTCATCTCTCCCTCTCTCTCTCTGCATCGCACTCTCGCGACCATGAACAATGTCATTTAATCTACCAGGTCACTTACGCAAAATGGTCGAGAGATAAAAGCTCATAGAGAGCAAGTTAGATGCGCTTTAGAACTTTGACGGACTAGAGCGAACGCACGGTATTAGCCAGCACTCGCGCCCGCCATCGCGTGCAGCAGATCGGATACCATAAAGGAATGCAATTGTGGACGTGGGAACAATGTCCTCTCCGCAGACGACACGTGTGCTTTTATCATAGTGGCACTCTCAACATGAAGCTAAAAGCTTCCGACTTCCGACACGTGCTGCTGTAACACAGAAGTCAGGTACGGAACCGAGGCAGTGCGCTCTAGTTAGTAGCATGTAATTTATTATTGAGAAGTGACGATATCCTGCGTACGTTTCAGCGGACACAAGCAATATGCTCTGGTTAGCCTAACTATTTCCCGTCACTGAATCACTACCTACCCTTTAATTAAATACTCGCGAAATCCTCTATGCAGTCACATTACTAGGTCACGTACCAACCAGAAGGAGCGCCTGTACGCGTAGCTCACCGGAAGTGACTGGCGAAGCTATTCAGGAGACTGACGAGCTATTCCTGCATATTTCAGTAGCTGCCGCAATAGGCAAAGGAAGCAGAAAATCGTATTCACAAAACGTGGATCATTAGCTTTAGGATCAAATGGGCCATGGGCAGTTTTTTCTGAAATGGCGAAGGTTGTGCACTATTCGCCTGCCTCTGTGGTGCATATGTATATAAAAAAAATATGGCTCTGAGCACTATGGGACTTAACATCTAAGGTCATCAGTCCCCTTGAACTTAGAACTACTTAAACCTAACTAACCTAAAGACATCACACATATCCATGCCCTAGGCAGCATTCGAACCTGCGACCGTAGCAGCCGCGTGATTCCGTACTGAAGCGCCTAGAACCGCTCGGCCACCGCGGCCGGCATATGTATCAAGATACTTCTGTATTATTGATACCACTGTGGAGAACCGTCGAAGAAACTGAATGGCGGAGAGGTGGATGTCGACCACGATGGTGCTTCAGGTAACTGTACTACAACGGAACAGCTCAATATTAACTATCCAGTGGGAAAGAGGGAGGAATAGGATTCAACGCCACACCGACAAAGAGGCCATTTCTGTCGGAGAAAAAGCTTGGAATCAACAAGTATGGAGAACGAAATCGACAGTGTCCTTGTTCAAAGCAACCATCCTACATTCACCTTAATAGAGTAAGGTAAAACCGCGGATAACGTAAATCTGGATTTCTGAATAGAAAGAAAAAATGTATCCAAATTACGAGCTATAGGGTTTCTAGTCTGTAACATTCATTGAAAGTCTAAATTATAGCAACGTGTAGCGTCCACTGCACGGTAAGAATCATTGAGGTTTGGAGAGGTACTACACTTACAACTAAATACACTGCCTGACAATGTGAAGTATCCAGAAGACATGGTCGGTTGCCAGTGTAAAATCGAACAAATACAACTCATCGGTGGGTAGGTACACAGAGGTGGCAAAAGTCATGGGATAGTGATATGTTCATATATAGATGGTGGTAGTATCGCGTACAAACGATGCAGAAGGGCAGTATATTTGTGGAGCTGTCATTTCTACTCAGGTATTCGTGTGCAAAGGTATCCCACGTGATTATGGCCTCACGACAGAAATTGACACATTGAAATCGGAATGGTTAGTTGGAGCTAGAAACATGGGTCATTTCATTTCGAAACGCGTTAGGGAGATCAATATTCCGAGGCCCACAGTGTCAAGAGAGTACCGAGAATACCAAATTTCAGCCATTACTTCTCACCGCGGACAATGCAGTGGCCGACGGTTTTTACTTAACGACCGAGAACAGTGGCATTTGCGTAGAGTTGTCAGTGCTAACAGGCAAATAACCGCAGAAATCAATGTGAGACGTACGACAAAAGTATCCATTAAGACATTGCCGCGAAATTCGGCAGTAATGGGCTATTGCAGACGACGACCGTCGCGAATGCCGTTGCTAACAGCCCGGCATCGCCTGTAGGGCTTCTCTTGGGCTCGTGACCATATCGGTCGGACTCTAGACGACTGGAAAACCGTTGCCTGGTCAGATGACTCCCGATTTCTGTTGGTAAGAGCTGATAGTAGCATTCGATTGTAGCGCAGATGCCACGAAGCCACGGACCTAAGTTGTCAAAAAGGCAGTGTGCAAGTTGTTGGTGGTTCCAAAATGTTGTGGACTGTGTTTACATGGAGTGTACTGGGTCCTCTGGTCCATCTGAATCGATCATTGACTGGATATGGTTGTGTTCGGCTGCTTGGAGACCATTTGCAGCCATTAAAGAACTTCAAGTCCCCAAACAACCATGGAACTTTTATGCATGGTAGTGTGCCAGGTCACCAGTCCACAACTTTTCGCGGTTGGTTTGAGGAGCATTCAGAAAAAGTCGAGGGAATGATTTGGCCACTCAGATCGCCCGACATGAATCCCATCGAACATAAACGGGAGGACAGTTCGTGTACAGTATCCTGCACAGGCAACATTTGCGCAGTTACGGACGGCTATACAGGCAGCATCGCCCAGTTTTCTGCAGGGGACTTGCAACGATTTGGTGACTCGATGCCATGTCGAGTTGCTACACTACACGACATTGGGAAATGTCCCATGACTTTTGTCATCTGAGTGAAAACGATTACAGATATATTTATCTGTGGCAGGCAGGTACAACGTTTCACTGGATTGCAATAATGTTGTTCATGTTTAGTTTTGTTACCGGCCTGGTACGGTATATAAGGGCGTGAACACAATCAGATACCGGGTGATCACGGAGATGGCTCGTTCTAATATGAGACCACGTTATCAGCACCCGACAAAGTTTGAATGTGGCCTCATTGAGTATTCTCATCTAGCTCGATGGTCGAATAGTACAAGATCTGCATTTGTGGGGCATTCGCATGTGACAGTGGCCCGATGTTGCACTGCATGCGAACGTAAGGGCAGGCATACTAGTCGTCGAGGTTCCAGTCGACCAAGTCTGACCACTAAAAGGGACGGTCGCCGTACTGTGCACCAGGCACACCATTACCTCTTCACATCTGCACCTGCTATCCGGGAACAAGTAGAGGATTCTCTGCTTCATTCTGCGTCATTTCGTGCCGTTGGTTGCAGAGCAGCAGCTGCTGGACTAAGGAATTTCCGTCCCATGCACAGACTGCCGAAACATCACACGACAAAGAGCTGCTCTTAGAGTGATGCCTTTACCGGGAAGCATGGATTGCTGATGAATGGCGCCGCACTGTGTTTAGCGATGAATCGCGGTTTTACAATACACCGGATGACCATCGTCTGCGAATATCACGGTGATCTGGCGAGAGTTCTCATTCTTCCACCGTTTAGGAGAGCACCGATGTGTTACTCCTGGTCATGGTCCGCAGAGCTATCGGGTTTGCCTTCAGGTCACGGTTGGTAGCGAATGGTGAACCTCTGACGACACAATGGTACGTCACGGACGTCCTAAATCCTCAAATGTTATCTCTCATGCAACGCTATCTTGGTACCAATTTTCAACAGGACAATGCTTGTCCACACATACCACCTATCTCTATGCGTCATGTTGAGATACACCCGCTATCAGGAAGATCCCCAGATCTGTCACTGGTAGAGTAAGTGTGAGAATATCTGGGACGTCAATTAATATGCAGGATATCGAGGAGCAGATACAACAGCTGTGGGCTAGCTTGCCGCAGGTGGGGATACAACGGATTTATGACACCCTTTCCAATCGAATCAGTGCAGGCGTCGAGCCCATAGATGGTACAACGTCGAAGTGAGAAGTTACCTCGTACTCTCATGTTCTGTATACGTAGATCCGAAGTGACATCGCATGCCCTGTCAAACCATGAACTTTCATTTTATTTCCTCCTCCCCTTCTGGGTGCTTCACATCTTTTGTCGTAGAGTGTTTATGCTAAGAAATCCATTTTATTGCATGGGAGAGGGTACTTCATACCAGTATTAGCGAATTTCGTCCCATTCGCGTACTGAGCGATAGGAAAATGACTGTATACATGCATCCGTATGCGCTTTAATCTCTCTAATCTTTTTCTCATAGCCCCTCAGCAGGACTGTCGCACAGACTTCCTCCAATATCGATTCTCTAAATTTATTCAACACGCCTTCGCGACAATGACGCGGGCTTTCTTGCAAGTATTCCCATCTAAGTTGCTCACGTGTCTATTACATTTGGTTTACAAAAGACCTTTAAGCAATCTATTTAGTTTAACTCCTTTTGTACTGAGTCCGTCTAGCCTTCGTCCTGTCCGCCACAATAGCTGCGGGGTCAGCGCGGCGGATTGCTAACCGAACAGATCTGGGTTCGATTCCTGGCCGAGTCGGAGATTTCCTCCGATCGAGAACTAGGTGTTGTAATGTCCTTAGATTCGTATGTCATTTATGACATGAAAAGTCGCCTCAAATTCACTGTGGTATCGTCTTTCCACTATTGCGGTCGCTGTATGGGAACGACCCGAAAACTAATAAATAAAAAAAAAGGACCCTTGGTCTACATTGAGGGGACCCGAAAGGGCTGCACTTTACCAAGCCGCTCAGAGACACCAGTTCGTAGCATGCTTTGACCATGATATGTGCATCGGTTCCAATAAACACCAGTGGTTAAGAACGAGGAGGATTTCGTTTATTTAGCTGCCGCTGCTGAGTGCATTTATACAGAGAGAACCCGAACTCAACCAACAAAATATCTGCCGTTATTTTCTTTGTATTTTGGCATCAGGGCGCTGTCGTCTCCGGTGTTGTAACTGTGGTTTATTCAGCCAGCTCTGTTTCCATGAAAATATATTCACAATAGCGAAAAGCATTCTAAAACAGACAGATCCAGTTTCTCGTAGGCACCTACATACGGATGCACGAGTGCTGTGATGTGGTTGCCGTTGCTGCGGGAACAGCTCGGCATAGCACGGTTGTGTCGCTTTTCTGTTACTTTCATTCTAACACAGTCGTATCCGGTTTCTCGCAGGCGTGTATTATAGATGGAGAAGTACTGTGGTACGGTTGTCGTTGCTGCAGGAACAGCTCGGGATAGCACGGCTGTGTCGCTCTCCTAGTGCATTCAGTGAACGCACACATGAGATGCATATCGTCCAAACGTTCATCAGTAATGCTGTCGTTACTTCTGTGTATCGATATTAACACTGACACAAAAAAACCTCGAGACAAAACCTAACATAACTGAATGCAAGTTCGAGAGACGAACTGCCTACCAAAATCCAAGTTACATCACCCACAATGTTCTCAGAGAACGCTCGCTCGGGCAGACCAAATATAGAAGAGGTTGTAGAAATGCATCCGTTGTCTTGTGGTGTCGCTTCTTACAACACATCAATCGTCTCTTACCTTGACAGCAGAAACGTCTGGCTTATGAGGAGCTGCTCGACCATTCTACCACATTCCTTGTAATTCTCTACGCACTTCATTGTGCTAACTGGACTACTGGTAGCACTTTGGAACTCAGTAATGGTCCCTTCCTTTGATTTAATGAGATTTTTTACAACCACTCTCCGCATTACTCGACGGCCAGTGCCCATTAGTACATGCATGGTCTCTGTTTAGCTGTGGTTGATTATTCGCCTTTCCATTTCACAATCACATCACCAACAGTCGACTTGGGCAGTTTTACAAAAACTAAAATGTCCCTGATGGGTTTGCTACTCAGGTGAAAAGTCAGTTCGTATGGCATTGTTGGCTGGGAGGTACCGAATGGGAGATTCGGCCGCCTAGTTGGACAAGATATTCTGTCCTTCGCCCAAAATGGAATCTTTACTTCGCGAACGGTGCGAGATCTTTGTTTAAGCGTATCCCATAAGTGTACGTGACTGTAATGGATGTAAGTAGCGTGGTGTAAAGTTTGTGTTGGAAGGTGATGAGAAAAAGGAAGAGAATGAAACCCGATGCCGGCAGATAGACTGCTCGTCTCGATCAGCAGCAGGGACGCCGTTGAGTTTAACGCTCCCATCCGACGGACAGGTCACCGTCAACAGCGTCACACGCCCTCAGTTCATGAGACACTGCGGAGATGTTTCCTTAATCCAGGACACAGACGCAAAGTTTGGTGAACAGGAACTTTACGTCAACACTCCTCTTCCACTTTACCTTAAAAGCAAAGGAAAGCATCCCACAGCATGTGGCACACTCAGGCTACGAGGGTCACTCCAAAAGAAATGCACACTATTTTTGTAAAAATACAGTTTTCATTCTGCATGTCTGAAAGTTTTACAGAGTGTAGATACATCCTTCCCGCTTGTTTTCAAACTTAGTTCAACATGTTCCCGTGAGTGGCGCAGTCACAGCATGTCTTCAAGGTGGCTGCTGCACTTGACGTTGGTCAGAAGCAACGTGCTGTCATAGAATTCCTGTGCTGTGAAAACGAGACAGTGGGAAACATTCACAAGAGGTTGAAAAAAGTGTATGGAGATGCTGCTGTCGATCGCAGTACAGTTAGTTGGTGGGCAAGCAGGTTACGTGATGAAAGCGGGCACGGCAATATTGAGAATTGTCCTCGAAGCGGCAGGCCTTGTACTGCACACACTCCATACAATGTGCAAAGAGTCAACGAATTGGTGTCTGCTGACAAACGCATCACAGTGAACGAATTGTCACGCTACGTTGGGATAGGGGAAGGAAGTGTTTGCAGAATACTGAAAGTGTTGGCGTTAAAAAAGGTTTGTGCCAAGTGGGTTCCCAGGATGTTCACAGTGGCTCACAAAGAAACAAGAAAAACGGTATGCAGCAAACTTTAGGAACAGTACGAGAATGATGGAGTTGAATTTCTTGGAAGAATTGTGACAGGTGATGAAACATGGCTCCATCATTTTTCACCACAGACGAAGAGGCAATCAATAAAGTGGCATCATGCAAATTCACCCAAGAAAAAAAATTCAAAACCACACCTTCTGCTGGAAAAGATATGGCTACGGTGTTTTTCGATTCAGAAGGACTCTTGCTTGTGGAAATCATGCGAAGTGGAACCACCATAAATTCTGATGCATATGTGACTACATTGAAGAAACTTCAAGCTCGACTGAGTCGGACTCGACCACATCGCCAAAAGCTGGATGTTGTGATGTTTCACGACAATACACGTCCACATGTCAGTCAAAAAACCATGGAAGCGATCACAAAACTCGGATGGACAACAGTGAAACACTCGCCTTACAGTCCTGACCTGGCTCCATGTGACTATCATCTCTTTGGGAAACTGAAGGACTCTCTTCGTGTAACAAGGTTTGAAAATGATCTGGAGGTCAATTCTGCAAGACGTAAGGGTGTTCGGATACTTCTGATCAGATAGTGCATATGAAGAAAACTGTGTCAAGAGGATTTTATATAACCATTGCATGAATGAAATTCAATGGATTTCGTTTCACAACACCCACATCGCTCGGGACTGATCGACGATTCTCTTTGCACATGTGAAGAAGACATGAACCTCATAATGTTACGATGAGCCGAAAGGACAGGAAGAAGAGATGTCACACTAACTCAAATCAGTGCTATGTGGTAAAAAGGCTCCCACTACGTTACCACAGTTTTCGAAACAATAGATGTTATGTATACACTACAGGCCATTAAAATTGCTACACCACGATGATGACGTGCTACAGACGCGAAATTTAACCGACAGGAAGAAGATGTGATATGCAAATGATTAGCTTTTCAGCCATTCACACAAGGTTGGCGCCGGTGGCGATACCCACAACGTGCTGACATGAGGAAAGTTTCCAACCGATTTCTCATGCACAAACAGCAGTTGGCCGGCGTTGCCTGGTGAAACGTTGTTGTGATGCCTCGTGTAAGGAGGAGAAATGCGTACCATCACATTTACGTCTTTGATAAAGGTCGGATTGTAGCCTATCGCGATTGCGGTTTATCGTCGGTGGGTTCAGCAGGGTAATACGGAACGCCGTGCTGGATCCCAACGGTCTCGTATCACTAGGAGTCGAGGTGACAGGCATCTTATCCGCACGGCTGTAACGGATCGTGCAGCCACGTATCGATCTCTGAGTCAACAGATGGGGACGTTTGCAAGACAACAACCATCTGCACGTACAGTTCGACGACGTTTGTAGCAGCATCGACTATCAGCTCGGAGACCATGGCTGCGGTTACCTTTGACGCTGTATTACAGACAGGAGCGCCTGCGATGGTGTACTCAACGAAGAACCCGGGTGCACGAATTGAAAAACGTCATTTTTTCGGATGAATCTAGGTTTTGTTTACAACATAAGGATGGTGGCATCCGTGTTTGGCGACATCACGTAAACACACATTGGAAGCGTGTGTTCGTCATCGCCATACTGGGATATCACCAGGCGTGATGGTGTGGGGTGCCATTAGTTACACGTCTCGGTCACCTCTTGTTCGCACTGACTTCACATTGAACAGTGGACGTCACATTTCATATTTGTTACGATCCGTGGCTCTACCCTTCATTCGATCCCTGCGAAACCCTACATTTCAGCAGGATAATGCACGACCACATGTTGCAAGTCTTGTGCGGGCCTTTCTGGATACAGAAAATATTCGACTGCACATTCTCCAGGTCTCTCACCAATTGAAAACGTATAGTCAATGGTGGCCGAGCAACTGGCTCGTCACAATATGCCAGTCACTACTCTCAATGCCCAGGCGTTTCAAGGCAGTTATTACGGCCAGAGGTGGTTGTTCTGGGTACTGATTTTTCAGGATCTATGCACCTAAATTGCGTGAAAACGTAAACACATGTCAGTTCTAGTATAATATATTTCTCCAATGAATACCCGTTTATCATCTGCATTTCTTCTTGGTGTAGCAATTTTAATGGCCAGTAGTGTACTTACACACTCATCTCTTCAGGAATTAAGGAAGGCCATATATTCTAAGTCTTGTGTATACGGTACGGCTTTTTGGCGGACAACGCGAAACACATGCGAGATCGCCGGCCGGTGTGGTCGTGCGGTTCTAGGCGCTTCAGTCTGGAAGCGTGCGACCACTACGGTCGCAGGTTCGAATCCTGCCTGGGGCATGGATGTGTGTGATGTCCTTAGGTTAGTTAGGTTTAAGTAGTTCTAAGTTCTAGGGGACTAATGACGTCGGATGTTGAGTCCTATAGTGCTCAGAGCCATTTTGAACATGCGAGATCGGTCACACCGAGGGAGCAAAGCCGAAAAGAGCAAATACATTACCTGGAGGACAGACCTCAGTAACTTAACACACCAGAAGAGAGATGGGAGACAAGGTTTAGAGTACATGTATCTGGTTTCTTTTTTTAAAATAATTCTCCTTTAGTTGTAATTTAATGTAATTCTAGCTCATAGATAAACATAGTGTATACTTGCAAATTTTATAAAAACTATATCTCTTTTGTTATAAATGGTTGTACACAAACAGTCAAAACAGATAGTTGTTACTGAAATGTATAAATCATGATTGGCTGCATGTTCATGAAAACATAAGCTAATTAGAAAATTTTAAAACTACTTTCTTCCAAGGATATCCTTGTCGACAACGCCACACTACTTTCATTTATACAAGTAGATTAACGTCTTTATTTCTCTGCACGCTGCGATGCTCATTTCGTGCAAAATCACAGCACCTCTCGCAAGGAGGTGGCCAGGATTTTGCCAAAAGCGCGGAGAAAGGGGGAGGCGGGTCCGATTTGTTGAAGACCCTAAAAACACTCATGTTTTTCATTTATTCTTAAAATTTCCATAAAGAACGATAAATCATTTTACTCGACATTGATCTCGGAGTTACCACCGAGTGAGGATATAATCTCCTCACTTACGAGTGCTTTATTTTGACAAATCATTAAGAAGTTGTCTGGCTCCAATCTCCCTTCATTTTGCACTCTTCTTTTCTCAGTCTGGATTTGAAAGGAGGAAGTGATCAGAAACTGACGAGTGCTATTTTTTGGGACAGCGTGGTTATTACCGACAGGGCTTTTGGAATAAGGAAAAATCAGTTAGACAGATAAGCTAAAAGAATTTTTGCTGGCGCAAATGCAAAGGATCCGGTATTATTCAACGTTACACTTTCCCAAATTTCCTCATTTAAGCGTGTATCTCTCACTTCTAGCACTGAAAGAAATATCATTTTGTGCATTGAAAGGTGCCCGGCAGGCAAATACATGAGCCTAAATGAGGAACATTTATATTATTATTTATTTATCATATGGCTTTTAGTGCCGGGTGTCTCCGAACACATGCTCGGCTTTCATTTAACAGCACTTGCGTCTTTAAGGGAAGTGAAATCTTTAAGGAAAGAAAAGTATGCAGGAGGAATTGGCTGTGGCCTATAGTAACGGAACACCCCGGCATTTGCCTAAATTGAAAATGGGAAACCACAGAAAACGACTTTCTAGGCTGCTGGCGGGTGGATTCAAACCACCTCGCCTGCCGAATCTAGGGACTACCTAGCTCAGCGGCCTAATACGCATAGCTACCCCAAGTCGGAGGGGAATTTGGAAAACACTGCTTGTTGTACATTGTTTTCAAATAAAACAAAATACATCTCAACGAAATATTGAATTCTGACACTGCATGTTTTTCCTTTAATTGTGCTTGTTTAGTAATTTGATAGTGAATGAATGCAGCCATATTTTAAGATTTAATTGTGCATGGAATTGCTTGTTTTAGTTATTACATTATTACAAGAGCGTAATATATTTTACACGAAAGGAGGAGGGTGGGAAACAGAGAGCAGTCGACTCGGGTGAATTCAAGCAGCCCATTGAAAAAACTCTTTTAGAAACGAACGAGCTACAGAACGTGCTGTCATCCCGTAACCCTCCCGCTCTCCACAAACCCCTTCCCTGCGTTCCGTATCGTAACTGGTTTTCATAATTGAGTACCACACAGGTGACCAGATTGGGCGACATTTTGCCATTTGGGCTAATAATGACAGAATATTAAGCAATTTTTCTACAGAAATGCAACCATCACCGTTTAGGAGATATTTATGTTGATCAACGCGATTTTTGGACGACATAGAAATCCAAGTGTATTTTATCACTGATTTTAACTTAATGTTACTTGTAATGATATTTATCGCACCGCTGCCTTGTGAAATACTGAATTATTGCAACCACAAAATTTTACTAGCCTCCAAATAACGAATCTAGTGCTAACATTAAACTGCTATATATTCGTAATTAGGCTATTATAGTAGTGTGCATATATTTTTAACTTACCATTACGCTAGCAGATGAATCAAAATCGATTTTCTTCTTCTCTCTTGTTACAAACTTATCCATAATTAGAAATTATCACAACAGCACACAGCACGAAAACAAGTAAACGGTTTTACTTACATCAAATTCAACAGCAAGTAAAAACTGAACTGATTTACAAAACAACAACTGAGCTATAACAAGAGCAACAATTGGTCTTGGATAAAATATTGATGAACGAAACCCAATAGTACTATGGATGTACACATAGTTTAATTCTATCGAGAGTGCGTTTCCCTAATCTCTCAATTTCACAACATGGCAGTTAATTCGTGTGTAATTTCTTTGAAGTGAGAGGACGAGGCGGGGGGGGGGGGGGGGGGGGTGGTGGACTCGCTCCATCTTCTTTCGCTACGGGCTTGCCTCTTGCATTATTTGCGTAACAACCTAGAAGTGAGAGAATCTGCAAGTGACAGTGGGGTCAGTATCTGGAGCGCAAGGCACGTTGAACAGCCAGTATCAAGGCAGTAGTACGTTGACTTCGCGTCGCGCGTCGGCCTTTGCAAACATGACAAGCTATTTAGTATGCTAGGCCAGCCCTCAAGCGTCCTGTGGCCGCCGGAAGCTTCGCAACTCCACTACTCACAACACGCCATCTGCACCTGTATGGCTTCAATTTTGTTCGCAGTGACCCACGGCTGACGCCGAAACAGAATTAAAGAAAGCTCTAACCATAAGTGTGTTGCTTGTTCCTAGCGTTTTTGTTTAACTCTGTGCGCCGTGCGACGGCGTCCTAGGCAAGTGGGCTAGCATACGGAACCAGCGACCCCTTAGTTCTGAAATCAGAATTACTGTCAATAGCTAACCTCTGCCCCTAAATTATCTTCTACTGCGTCCAAATCAAACAACTACACATATCAAAAACAGTGTTGCATCACCACGGTTCCCGAAACTCCTGAAGATAGACGTTGACTGTGCATATTGTATCACAGGTACAGTCCATTTGACTGTTCAGAGATTTCACTAAACCCACCCAAAGATACAAACAACTATGCATGAGCAGCGCCTATTAGATGCAGAGGGTCCGACAGCCGATCAGTTCCAGTCATTCCACCAGGAAGGCGGAATCCGGCTCGTGTTGTCTATGTTTCAACCATGCCTAGACCTCTATATCCCGGTTCGATCGCGCAACTTCACTCCCGACGTCCATGGCGCAGTCCATCTTTGCAACCACGATGCTGTGCAGAGCGTTACAGATGGGCCCAACAACATACCGAATGGACCGTTCAGGATTGGCATCACGTTCTCTTCGGCGATGAGTGTCGCATATAAGATACGTGAATGCCATTCTCCGACCGATAGTGCAAACCATATCGGCAGCATATTGAAGAGGCATTTGTCTTCATGGACGAGAGTTCGCGACCCCATCGTGCACATTTGGTGAATGATTTCCTTCAGGATAACGGCATCGCTAGAGTGGCCAGCATGTTCTCCAGACATGAACCCTATCGAACATGCCTGGGATGGATTGAAAATGGGCTGTTTATGGACGACGTGACCCAGCAACCACTCTGAGGGATCTACGCCGAATCGCCGTTGAGGAGTGGAACAATCGGGACCAACAGTGCCTTGATGAACTCGTGGATAGTATGCCACAACGAATACAGGCAAGCAGCAATGCAAGAGGACGTGCTACTGGGTATTAGAGGTACCGATGTGTACAGCAATCTGGACCACCACCTCTAAAGGTCTCGCTGTATGGTGATACAACACGCAATGTGTGCTTTTCATGAGCAATAAAAAGGGCGCAAATAATGTTTATGTTGATCTCTATTTCAATTTTCTGTACAGGTTCCGGAACTCTCGGAACCGAGGTGTTACAAAACTTTTTTTGATGTGTGTATTTGTGAAATTTGCAACACTATGATGTGGGTATTCCAAGTGGGAAAGTTACGTAAAATTCTTAAAATATTGAGCGACAAAGCGTGAATAGATGATCGATGGGCAAATAGACCCAAGAGTAACTAACTTCTGCGTTAGCATTACTGTAATTTTGACATCATCATGTCTGGACAATTGCGCCAAGGCCATGACATCATCTGTTCCAGAATTCCGACTTCATTGAAAATACAGCTGCACCAAAGGCGTGTCGCTGGCCTGTGAAGGTCACTATCACCCCCATGCCACCCTTATCCACGCCCTTGCGCGCCACACCATCGCTCGCAGAAGTAATCGTGCTGTCTGTCTGCTAAGGGCGTGCAAGCTCAGCCCCACAGCCATCGAGCGATTTTAATTTTTTAAATTCGACAGAGTGTGCATCAAGTTTGCCTTCTGTGCTTCGTCCTGCAATAAGCGTCACCATCAGGAACGGTGAAGTAGGAAGAAGATTATGGGTAAGTATTTTGTCCATTCATCTCTAATCATTACGAGTATGTTTCGCTATACTCAGGGTTTTGTTATTATTTTTACTGACGAGGACACGCAGATGTTCCTTAGTGAACCACAGCAGCAGCAACAACAGCAGCAGCAACTACAGCAGTCACTGGCCACAGGATGTCTTCTTGAACTTTCGGATCTCGTGTTGTTAGACTACGCCGAATTAAAGTCACAGCAGCTATCGGAACTTAAGTCCTACCTAAGTACTACAAGACTACTTGTATTCACAAATACATAGGGATTGATGGAAAGTGGATGTAAACGTGGGATCTAGAAAAATTTGTGGTAAGGACTATGGGACCAAACTGCTAAGGTCATCGATCACTAGGCTTACGCACTACTCAACCTAACTTTAACTTACGCTAAGGACAACACACACACACCCATGCCCGAGGGAGGACTCGAACCTCCGACGGTGGGGGAGGGGGGGGGGGGGGGGGGAAACCATGATAGGGCGTCTACCTCGTGCGGCTTGAATTTAGACCTAGCACCTCACAGTGACTTTGATGCGGTAAATGTAAATGTCGTGTGACTAGGGCCTTCTGTCGGGTAGACCGTTCGCCGGGTGCAAGTCTTTCGATTTGACGCCACTTCGGCGACTTGCGCGTCGATGGGGAGGAAATGACGATAATTAGGACAACACAACATCCAGTTCCTGAGCGGAGAAAATCTCCGACCCAGCCGGGAATCGAACCTGGGCCCTTAGGTTTAACATTCTGTCGCGCTGGCCACTTTTTTTTTTTAATTCCATTTTGTTCGTTTTCGTTCGTTGCATCTTGTCGGGGCGGACGTCGTAAGACACCCTTGCAAGTTCGGTTTTGATCTCTTAACTCAGTTTTTTTTTTATTATAGGGGGCAGTTAACCCTCTGACCGAACACGCTGAGCTACCATGCCGGCAATTTTTTTTTTTTGTTCGTTTTCGTTCGTTGTTTCTGCTCTGGGCGGACGTCGAAAGACACCCGTTGCAGTTCGTTGTTGATCCACTAACACAGTTTTTTTTTTTTATTACAGAGGGCAGCTAGCCCTCTGACCGAACACGCTGAGCTACAGTGCCGGCGCCACTCAGCTACCCGGGGCGGACACTTTGATGCGTCATTGAGACAGAGAAAGTTCAAATGCCTTGTTACTAGAGTGCAGTATATGCGGTGCGAATCTGGCTATCTGAGTAGCGTGACTGAGTTCATAGAGGAAAGATAACGAGTGAAGACGACGCATAGCGTACTCCGTTAACGCTGGCAAGCTAAAGGGTGAGGCGTCGATTATTGTTACGTATGGAGAGGCAGAGCTTGAGTTAAATCTGAAAGGTGCAGTCATATACAGTAAAGATTAATGTGTGGTGAATTTAAACAACCCGTACAATGTTTTACTGATTGCGGCAGAAAGACTAAGTTGCTGGCATCCTTGTATTAGAGCTGCATACTGTGTCTTTATTGACTATTTGCGTGTGCACAGTGCGAATATAAATCAGTTAGACCAGTGTATAAATGGCTGTGATCATCCAACACGCATCTGAAAACTCTATAAGCATAAAATTTGTGGTGGCTGAATTTAGTGAGGGAATGCCCGTACATGTAATTCCGCCTGTGGGCCTGAAGAAGATTTACGCTCAATTCAACTCATACACAAAGGATTATTTGGACAATAATGTAAAACTGAGATTGTGTGTTTATACACAAGGAGGTCATAAACAGTCTGAAAAGCTTTTCAGGGTGTTGCAGGTTAAGTTGCGCTGACAAATAATTGATAACTGTTAATAAAAAAACTGATACGTTGTTCCGCTTCCGAATTAACTAACATTGAAGCTAGCTGATTAGGCCGTTGCTCATGCAAATTTAAGCGGCCCGCCAGAGACAGTGTTACCAAATGTTTTCATGGCTTGGTTTCCTGAAACCGAACAAGAGAGGGATACAAAAATTACACATGGGACGGTAGCAAGAATCTAATCCGAGCGAAAGGGCCGGCCGTTGTGGCCAAGCGGTTCTAGGCGCTACAGTCTGGAACCGCGCGACCGCTACGGTCGCAGGTTCGAATCCTGCCACGGGCATGGATGTGTGTGATGTCTTTAGGTTAGTTAGGTTTAAGTAGTTCTAAGTCCTAGGGGACTGATGACCTCAGATGTTAAGTCCCATAGTGCTCGGAGCCATTTGAACCAAAGGCTGAGCAGTACCATGCGCTAATATTTACACAATGAGAACAACTGACACTAATTGTATCTTGTGGGTCGCTTGAATTTCCAAGTTCAACTGTCCGACTGGATAACTTCAATGCTAATTAAGTGGGAAACAACTGTTTCTCAGCAAAACCTTTCTGCAACAGCTTTACAAGCTCTTCAGACTCTTATACTCCACAGGCAGATTATTAAGTCTTTTTGCTGAACTTCAACGCTTTTGCCTGCGCGATGGTGTACCTGCAAATGCAGGTGTAATTATATTTTTTTAACCGTTACTGGTTGAGCCTTTTGTTCGTCCTTTTCAGGTGAGCCTTTCTAAGCACATTCCTCATATATAATACTTCGTCGTACGTTTTTGTATCTTTCGGGAGACACTTCTTGAGATTCGAAGTTTTGAGAATAACAGCTGCAATAAACCAGGTGTTCCTTCAGATTCCTTATTCCCAACTTGTACTACATTCTCGATAAACATATAGAGTGATTATGTAACTCATATGGCCTCTTCCTGCCGACCCAGCATGTTCTGGCTATAAGCACTATGGGACTTAACATCTGAGGTCATCAGTCCCCTAGACTTAGAACTAATTAAACCTAACTAACCTAAGGACATCACACACATCCATACCCGAGAGAGGATTCTAACCTGCGACCGTAGCAGCAGCTCGGTTCCGGACTGAAGCGCCTAAGACCACTCGGCCACATCGGCCGGCCAGTATGTTCAGTCTAACTCATCAACACTGTGACATCCTCCTCCACCTCCTACTCCTCCTTTTTCTTCTTCTTTTCTGCTTCCATCTATATGGTGTGAAAGCCTTACCAGACTTTCAGTTACTAGTTTAAAGGTTTCCTAGAATGACTGCTCTCGTTGCAGCTGCCATATTTTTGACAATCGTCATTGCCGTCGAATAGCTTTCAACGTTCCAGTAATTTTCCGTTTGTCTTCGACGTGGTGTCGAATGCTAATTCAGTTTTGTGATGGCGTACAACCTATACAACGAAGAGCCAAAGAAACTGGTACACCTGAACCCCGCGAACACGCAGAATTGCCGCAACACGACGTGGCATGAACTCGACTAATGTCTGAAGTAGTGCTGAAGGAAATTGAAAACATGAATCCTACAAAACTGTCCATGAATCTGTAATAGTATGAGGAGGTGGAGATCTCTTCTCAACAGTACGTTGCAAGGCATCCTTGGTATGCTCAATAACGTTCATTTCTGGGGAGCCTGGTGTCAAGGGGAAGTGTTTAAACTCAGAAGAGTGTCTGGAGCTACTCTGAAGCTATTCTGGACGTGTGGGGTGTCGCGTTCTCCTGCTGGAATGGTCCGAGTCCGTCGGAATGGACAATGGACATGAATGCATGCATGTTATCAGACAGGATGCTTACGTACGTGTCACCTGTCAGAGCCGTATCTAGACGTATCAGGGGTCCCATATCACTCCAACTGCACACGCCCCACGCCATTACAGAGCCTCCACCACCTTTACCAGTCCCCTGCTCACATGCAGGGTCCATGGTTTCATGAATTTGTCTCCATACCAGTACACGCCCATCCCCTCGATACAATTTGAAACGAGACTCGTCCGACCAGGCAACATGCCTCCAGTCATCAACAGTCCAATGTCTGTGGTGACGGGCCCAGGAGAACGTAAAGTTTTGTCTCGAGCAGTTATCAAGGGTACACGAGCGGGCCTTCGGCTCCGAAAGCCCATACCAATGATGTTTCGTTTAATGGTTTGCACGCTGACTCTTGTTGATGGCCCAGCATTGAAATCTGCAGTAGTTTGCGGAACGGTTGCACTTCTTTCACGTTGAACGATTCTTTTCAGTCGTTGTAGATACCGTTCTTGCAGGATCTTTTACGGCCGCAGTGATGTCGGAGATTTGATGTTTTACTGGATTGCCGATATTCACAGTACACTCGTGAAACGGTCGTAAAGGAAAATCTCCACTTCATCGCAACCTCGGAGATGCTGTGTCCCATCGCTCGTGCGCCGACTATAACGCCACGTTCAAACTCACTTAAATCTTCATAACAGATCTAACATCTGCGCAACATGTGCCGTATTGTGCCTGTTTACAAACCTCTGTATTTGAATACGCATGCCTAAACCAGTTTCTTTGTCGCCTCAGTGTTTTTGACTCCACTTCGGCGACTTGTGCTTCGATGAAGTTGAGGTGAAATGAGTAGGACAAATACCCAGACTCCGAGTAAAGAAAATCTCCGACATGGCCAGGAATCGAACCCAGGAACCTGCGACCTACATGCAGGGACACGAACAATTTTTTTCTTCATTTAGTTAATCATTGTTATCATCATTTAGTCTAAAGGGACGTCACATGGCTCGCCTTCAAGTTCATCGTTGGATACTTCACTCAGGTTTTTCTTTCCCCGCCAGCCCTCTGACCAAACACGCTGAACCACCGTGCCGGCAGCCATTAGACCACCAGCAGAAGACTTACACAGTACGCAGCATACACGAGTGAAACGGCGCGACATACAGCTTCGTCCTCCACTTTCCGATAATGTTTTATGTTGTGCATATCGTCCACGCGCTCTTCTTAGAGAAGAGTATTACTGATGACAAAACAAAACAAATACGCGTATGGTCACAATTAGTTCTTCAATAGAGACAATGGCAAGCTACGTGACAGCAAATCTTCCTTTACAACAAACCTCGTTTAAATTTGAAATATAGTTGCGAACGAGTACATGTCAGGTTATAATTACGCAGTGTAATATCGGAGAAATCGTTAGCCTGAAGTCATAGAAAGTCAGTGAGGTCAGTGAGTGTTCTGGCAAATCTGGCTGATCTGAATTACAAGTATTCTTAACATCGAACACTAAATCAAGGAAAGATAGGGTCCGAGTACTACTTCTGCGATTGTATATTCCTGGAGCTGCATGTGTTCAGGATAATGGTCGCAGCATGTTGTAAGGGAAGTTTAATAATTTACCTCAGCTAGTTGGATACCGCTTCCACTCAAGCCTACCCATTCCCCCTAAGTAAAGTGTCCGGACACCTGGCTCAAAATGACTAACACGTTAGTGGCGCCCTCCATAGGTAACGCTGGAATTCAATATGATGTTGACCCACTCTTAGCCTCGATGACAGCTTCCACTCTCACAGGCATACGTTCAGTCAGGTGCTGGAAAGTTTCTTGTGGAATGGCAGGCCATTCATCACGGGGTGCTGCACTGGGGAGAGGTATCGATGTCGGCCGGTGAGGCCTGGCACGAAGCCGGCGTTCAAAAACATCCCAAAAGTGTTCTATAGCGTTCAGGTCAGGTCTCTGTGTAGGCCAGTCCATTACAGGGATGTTATTGTCGTGTAACCACTCCGCCACAGGCCATGCATTACGAACAGGTGCTCGATCGTGTTGAAAGATGCAATCGCCATTCCCGAATTGCTCTTCAACAGCGCGAAGCAAGAAAGTGCTCAAAACATCAATGTAGGCCTGTGCTGTGATAGTGCCACGCAAAACGACAAGGGGTGCTATCCCCTCCACGAAAAACACGACCGCACCATAACATCACCGCCTCCGAATTTTACTGTAGGCACAACACACGCTGGCAGATGACGTTCAGCGAGCATTCGCAACACTCACTCCCTGCCATCGGGTCGCCACATTGGGCACCGTGATTCCTCGCTCCACAACGTTATTCCACTGTTCAATCGTCCGATGTCTACGCTCTTTACACCAAGTGAGGCGTCGTTTGGCATTTACCGGCGTGATGTGTGGCTTATGAGCATCCGATCGACCATGAAATCCAAGTTTTCTCACCTCCCGCCTAATGTCATAGTACCTGCAGTGGATCCTGATGCAGTTTGGAATTCCTGTGTGATGGTCTGAACAGACGTCTGCCTATTACACATTACGACCCTCTTCAACTGTCGACGGTCTCTGTCAGCCAACAGACGAGGTCGGCCTGTACGCTTTTGTGCTGTACGTGTCCCTTCACGTTTCCACTTCACTATCACATCGGAAACAGTGGACGTAGGGATGTTTAGGACAGTGGAAATTTCGCGTAAAGGCGTATAATACAAGTGACACGCAATTTACCTGACCACGTTCGAAGTCCGTTAGTTCCGCGGAGCGACCTATTCTGCTCTCTCACGATATCTAATGGCTACTGAGGTCGCTTATATATAGTAGCTGGCAGTAGGTGGTAGCACAATGCAACTAATATGAAAACGGTAGCCGGCCGGAGTGGCCGAGCGGTTCTCGGCGCTACAGTTTGGAGCCGCGCGACCGCTACGGTCGCAGGTTCGAATCCTGCCTCGGGCATGGATGTGTGTGATGTCCTTAGGTTAGTTAGGTTTAAGTAGTTCAGAGTTCTAAGGGACTGATGACCTCAGAAGTTAAGTCCCATAGTGCTCAGAGCCATTTGAACCATTTGGAAAACTATGTTTTTGGGGGTGTACGGATACTTTTGATCACATAGTATATTTCCCATCGAACAAAAGTGAGATTTCGTCGACCTATAACCGAATCGTGACGTCTGTAGATTTATTTATTTATTTTTATTTGAAAGACATAGATTTACAACTGTGGCAATGACTGGTCCAACCAGCAGCGGTAAAATGCAAGATATGGACATAGTCAACAACTCTATTCTGAAAGGAACCTAGCGTGTAATAATAGTCCTCAAAGCACTGAATTGGCAAGGGCACATGAATCAGATGTTCTTAAACTGAATGCTAATAAAACATATTGAAATAACTTAGACAGGCGAGAAGCCCAACAGAAAACATAACGATATATTGGAAAACATGCACTCTCTGATCAGAAGTACCCGGACATACCTATTTAATGCGAAACTGACCACTAGATGTGACGATAGGCGGACTTTCGGTATAAAACGGTGGCGACTATTGTGTTGTCAGCAGAGAAGCAGTAACGGCAGTATGGTTCGGTTAGGTGAGCACCGGATCCTCCAGCCTGAATAAGTAATTGGGTGTAACCCCAGTAAAAAATCCATCAGGAACGTTTCAACCATTCTAAAGCTGTCCAAGTCGACTGTTGGTGCTATGATTTTAAATGGAAACCACTGCTAAAGCAAGAACAACACACCTCATGAACCGACGGCGGTTGTAAGAAGTCTAATGAAATCGGTGGAAGGAAGCATTCATGAGTTCCTAAATGCTATCAGCAGTCCAGCTAGCTCAATTACTGTGAGTAGGGAGTTAGAAAGAATGGCAGGTCCTCATCAGTCATACATTTGTGTAGTCAGTGCAAAGTGAAGCTCGAGGTGATGTATAGAGCGACGCCACTGGACTGTGGATGAATGGAAGCAAAATATTTGGATTGATGAATCACGCTATACCCGTGGAAATCCGATGTGAAGGTTTGGGTTTGGCGAATTCCTCCAGACTTTGCATGCCATCATTTGTTACGGTTAGTGCGCGGTCCCCTTATTGCGCTTAAGAAAATTCTAAATGCGGAAGGATATCAACACATTTTACAGCATTGTGTACTGCGTCCGGTAGACGAACAGTTCGGAGACGATGACTGTTTCTAACAGTGTGACAATGTGCCCTGTCATCAAGCATCATCTGTGAGGCAATGCTTTGTAGACAGTAACATTCACAAATGGGACCGCCTTGAGCGAAGTTCAGACCTAAATCTAAAGCACCGCCTTTGGAATGAGTTAAAACGAAGACTTCGCTCCACACTCCAGCGTACAAAGTAACTATCTTCTGCGGTTTCGGATCTTGAGGAAGAAAGGCCTGCCGTTCGTCCAGACATCCAGAATCTCCCTGAAAGTCTATGGATACTTTTGAACAGATAGTGCCAATCCTCAGAGCCATTGAAAGAGCTGTAGCACTGTGAATACCGAAATAAAAACTGTATATGGAGTGAGCAAACTGAAAGACGCGTGTATACAACGACACACGGTTTGCAGTAGTATAAACAGATGACGACAATATTAATGAAGATATTATTCGTGCTGCTCATGACGACAAACAAATAATTTGTTTTGGTCGTAAAATAGCTAGGACAGCTGAGCTCGCAAAGAAAACATGTGAAATTACATATTCCTGGAGAATATGCAAAACCTGTTTCCTGCGATGACGAGCCGTTCGAAGACACCTATTCCAGCGTGTGATGGTTTCAGCACAAGTTAATTTGGGACACGTAAAGTTTCTTCATTACTCTAACCGCTGAATAGTTTTTTTTTTGTTTGTGAAACTGTAACTTGTATTGTGTGAAATCTTATGGGACTTAACTGCTAAGGTCGTCAGTCCCTAAGCTTACACACTATTTAACCTAAATCATCCTAAGGACAAACACACACACCCATGCCCGAGGGAGGACTCGAACCTCCGCTGGGAGCATCCTCACAGTCCATGACCGCAGCGCCTTAGACCGCTTGGCTAATCCCACGCAGCGATATTATAACTCACACATATGTTATTACCCTATATTTTTTATGATTTCTTAATGGTGCATTACTGTTTCTCTTAATTCATGTGGGGCCAGACGTTGGGGCCGAGTGGTTCTAGGCGCTTCAGTCTGGCACCACGCAACCGCTACGGTCGCACGTTCGAATCCTGCCTCGGGCATGGATGTGTGTGGTGTCCTTAGGTTAGTTAGGTTTCAGTAATTTTAAGTTCTAGGGGACTGCTGACCTCAGATGTTAAGTCCCATAGTGCTCAGAGCCATTTGAACCATTTTTTAATTCATGTGGTAAGATTAAGTCCATGAGGTCTAATCCTACATCTAAAAAGACAGCCTGCATTCTCCCAACATGAAATGCAACAGAAGATCTTACTAAACATGAATCATGGAAATAGCAGTTGGACTAAATACAATCATACGATTATGAGTATAGAAGTCAAGGAAAGGAGTAGTAATGATAATTATGACAATGGCGGGAATAATGTGTACGTCATTTGAGGCAACAGTTAGATGTATGCTTAGGAACAACAGCAGTAGTATCAACAAAAATAACGACAACAATAATAACAGTAAGACTAATAGAAGAGAACAACAAAAAAGGAATTGAAATTGGCATGTGGTCCTTAGCTGCCCTATCCAAGAAGGAGTAATACTAGAAGTAATAATAATAATAATAATAATAGTAATAGTAATAATAATGTGTGTAAGAAGGTTAGAGAGTCAACTACAGGCTACGACAGCAGAGAGCTTATACCAAGCAGAAGACACTGAAAGGAAGAAGGATATCAAAGCAATATTTCAAGCGATGGACAAACAAAAAGAAGATGAATTACTTTGAAAGAGACAGATAATTAGCAGAGGAAAGAAAGGAGATACGTAATGAGTTACTCTTTTAATCTGATAAATGTAGCTTTTCTTTATTTTTTGTAACTAAGTAACTATAATGGCAGCAGAAAGTATTTCAGTTTCTTAGAATCCGTAATTTGGTGTAAATCACATCTAAAATAGGAGAAGTTCGTTCTAAAGGTAGGTAGCAGAAGTGGAGAAGGAATTAAACAATATTTTTGTTTTACGTGCAAGCATAACCAGTCTTACACCTGACAGAAACTATCATATACTTGATTTAGAAGAAAATAATACATATTTTATAGCGTCCGGGGCAACGAACTAAATCAATTATGGCTAATGAACTACTGAAGAATAAACTGTGTGTTGTGATTACCATGTATAGGCTTGTATCTAGTGAACTGAGTTATGCCACCTAATCATTCACACTTACATACTTATGTGACATCTGTTCTTTCGGGCCTGTTCAAAAGAACAGTTACCTTACGTGTCCCAGTAGCCGTACAAATACTATCCAAAGGTTTTCAATGACATTAGCCGCATTTGAGTACTGAAATGAATCAACAGCAACACTTGAAAACATGTACCGAATAGGGACTCGAACTCAGATCTCCCGCTTAACGTCGGCGGTTGCCTTAACCGTCTCCGCCATCCGTTCAAGTCATGCAATACATTTTTTTCTGAAAGCAGGTTGGTTTTATTCAGGATCCCAATACGCCATATTCCCCACGCTGTTGGCTACAAAACCCTATTTTTCAACGTAATGTTTGTTCAATGAGACGGCATTCGCTGCCTTACAGGGAGAGCCTGTATGCCCGCATGATACCACTTCATTTGTCGACGTCGGAGCCAGCGTCTTGCTGCGTCAATAACAGCATCCTTGTACGGCTTCTCGCAGAGTGCATCGTTCACTGCGCCAAACAGATGGAAGTCGGAAGTACCGAGATACGGGCTGTAGGGTGGATAGCGAACAATCCAATGAAGTTTTGTGAGCTTCTCACGGGTGCGCAGTATTTTGTGTGGCCTTGCGTTGCCATGGAGAAAGAAAAGTTGATTTGCGTTTTTGTGAGTGATAAACACGCTGAAGTCATTTCTTCAATTTCCTGAGAGTAGCATAACTGTGTGCGAACAGCCGGTATGCGGGAAATCGGACAGATTTGCACGATCTTGTTGGGATGATGACAGAAGTCTCGCCCAACGACTCACCGTGCTTTTTTGACTTTCAGGTCTCCGTAGGCATTCTGCAAGCGCCTATGAATATCTGCAATGCTCTGGTTTTCTGCGAAAAGAAACTTAATGACAGCTGTCTCCTTGAAACGCCCCTTCGTTACAGACGCATTTGGAGGCTACGTAGAGCGCCCCCATCAATCGGAAATTTATG
Source organism: Schistocerca gregaria (assembly GCF_023897955.1). Classification (NCBI taxonomy): domain Eukaryota; kingdom Metazoa; phylum Arthropoda; class Insecta; order Orthoptera; family Acrididae; genus Schistocerca; species Schistocerca gregaria. The sequence continues at coordinate 566,709,980 of NC_064931.1, forward strand.
AAACTGGAGGGGCTAAAACGGGAATACTCCATGATGTCCTACAAGAAATTAGCTGAGAAAAAAATGTATTGCTTTACTTACTGAACGCCCCTCGTATATATATATACACCGCGGCTGCGTCTTTTTCTATAGGGAGCTTTAAAAAGTTACTGGGTGTCACCAGAGTAATAAGTCTGGCTGACGTCTTTCAGGTCGCCTAAAAATACCCAAGTCGAAATGGTTCAAGTGGCTTTGAGTATTATCGGACTTAACATCAGAGGTCATCAGTCCCCTAGACATAGAACTACTTAAGCCTAATTAACCTAAGGACATCACACACATCCATGCCCGAGGCAGGATTCGAACCCGCGACCGTAGCAGCAGAGCCATTCCAGACTGAAGCGCCTAGAACCACTCGGCCACAGCGTCCGGCCATACCCAAGTCAGTCATCCGGCTTCATAATGAAGTATAGGCATAACAAAACGCAGACAGCGCAAAGATGATGGAGTGGACTACACACTTTGACTCCAGTAACAACAGAAAAAGCAGCAAGGCTTCTCATACCCGTAATCCCAAACAACCATCCACTTGGCAGAAACATAAGCTCCCTATTATACCTACAAGGGGCGGGCAGACAGTTTGCTTTCGAACTAACCTCTTGCCTAAATGTCGGTGATTATATACCCATCGGAGTTGCCCTGGGCTGCATACAGGCTACATCAACGCCCGAAACCAGAAACTTTTTCATCTCCCCTTATACGATTATACTTCCCTAAGGTTGTATCAGCCATTACTCCTGTCGTTACAGTTTGTTTCCATTGCATTGCAACTGTGAACCGCATAACATGGGAATGAATAAGCACTGCTTGCCAAGGTACAATGGAGTGATGATTACCAGATGTAGGAGTATGAAACCGGAATTTGGTTGAAATAAAGACTGCTGTTTGAAACTGATAAACTATATTTTATTCAAAATAATATCCATTGCTATTTAAGCGAACCAGTCAGCGAGCCATTTTCGTAAATTTTCATGGGAATTGTTGTTCAGTGAAAGCGTGTCTCTGTGACGTAAACAGATGATAATCGGACTGAGCTAAGTCTGGAGAATACGCCGCATGCTGTAGTATTTCCCAGCTGAACCCCTCGATCGTTTCCCTGGCCCGTTTTTCTTGTGTGAAGGGGCGTTATCATGGAACAATATGACACTGTGTTGCCTTTTTGCATATTCCGGCCGATTTAAATTGATCATTTACTGTTGGTAGCGATCAGTGTAAACGGTTTCACCAGGTTTTAGCTGCTCATTATAGATGACACCCTTCTGATCCCATCAAACACAGAGCGTTGTCTTTTTTCCAAAGCGATTTGGTTTTGCAATGGATGTCGATGGTTTGCCTGGATTCACCCATGATTTACGACACTTAGGATTCTCAAAATATATCTATTTTCATCATATGTCGCTATTAGATGTAGAAACGACTTTCTTTTGTATCTGGCGAGCAGCATTTCAAAAGTGGTCTTTCGATTTGCTTTTATTTTTTTTATTTCAGTTCATGCGCAACCTATTTTCCCACTTTATGCACCTTTCTCATAGCTTTCAACCGAAGAGAAACGGCTTTCTGTGTTACATTCAAACTGTTCCGCTAGTTCCTGTTGAGTTTGAGCATCATCTTTATCCAATAATGCCTGCAAATCCTCGTCTTTGAACTTTTTCGGTGGTTTCCCGCGCTCGTCGTTTCTCACGTCAAAACCACCACTTTAGAATTTTTTGAACCACTCGAAACACTGTGTCTTCCCAAGAGCATTTTCGCCGAAAGGTTCGACAATTATTCGATGCGATTCTGCAGCAGTTTCCTTCAAATGATAACAGAAAACCAATGCTGTCCTCAAATCGTAGTTCGTAGGCACAAAACTCGACGGGTTTACGGGTTTGAAACAGATACCGATGTATGGAACTTGGGTTACTGTGTGCTGACATTCGTCGTCAGCCGCTACAGGTAGCAGATGGCGCTGCAGACGCGTTCTCACGTACCCTATGCTGACGGCTAGCACAACCTATAAGGAAATTCCGGTTTCATACTTCTACATCTGGTAACAGTATGCCAGGCTATGTCCTGATGACGTGAGTACAGCTGGACGCTACATGATTAGCTGCAGTTACCAGTCTGCATCCTGCATACAGTGAAATTTATAGGTTGGGGAGACACATTGTGAACACACTTCTTGTGCAAAGCGCTTGGACTCGTGTCAGTTTTAGTGGCAACGTGAAAGCAAATGGCTACAACAAATTCCTGTTTACCTAAGTTATACCCTCCAGCGAAGAGAGTCCCGTACTCTGCATGGCAAACACAGCAGAGGTTTCATAACAACATAAAAGAAAAGAAGAACGTTACAGTTATGTGCTGTCATGCTCAGAATCATGACGGGAAAGCGAATGAATATTTATGAGGTATTTAGGACCGCCGCTCCACGCCAGATCTCAGGGAATTAGACCGCTGGGGTCTTCGTTGGTAGGAAAATAATTAATAAAATCACTCAGAACTTGGGCTTAATGCCGTTTAATGAGATTTCTATCAAACTAACGTAATCTCTTACACTACTAGCATACGGCACATTGAGTGTCGAAACACTTATGGTTCCGTCACTAGATGGACTTACGATGGCTTGCCTTTTGTGGCACTGCAATTGAAAACTCGCGTTGCTGATGTCAGCATGAAATAAGAAGTTATTCTTGAATACCATCACCAAATTGTAGCCTCGAATATCAGTTAAATAGGCTTGCCTCCTGACGCCGGGTTCGAATTCATCCTGCAGCATAAGTTTATATGTAATACTGTTTCTTCTTCTTCATCGGTAAATTAACTATACAAATGTTTAAAATAATGTGTTTCCATTTTGAGTATCATGAATAACTTATAGAGTCAACATTAATCTCATTTCCTGCGTTTCATTTCTGTGGCATTTTAAACCATCAGTAATGACAGACTACACTGGAACTGGTTTACCAGCAAAATTAATTTATTCATAGTTTACACGGTTTCTTCATATTATATATGTTTCATTTCACAGCTTATTTTTTTTAAAATTTGGATTCAGATGTTATTTTAGACGAAATTTTAACGATTAAATATGTTTCGCATTTCAGTATTTAATATCTGAAATTTCCATTCGTCATACTTTTCTAAATTTGAGATTTGAAAGCTTGTGACAGTACATAAACTTTATGGTACATCGTAATAAACAGGCGATGTACAATTTAAATTTTATAGTCGTGAAGAAATGTACTTAAATTCTCTGAATTTCAGATGTAAGCATATTTATGACCTTTTCAATGAAGGACCTTGCAGATCATTTCGTCTGATTACAGTAACTAGAATTAACAAAATAAATGAGCTCCAATACCGATATATTGTGTTCTAAAAGTTCGTAAATACCAGTGTGGCATATTTCTCCAAAACGCGCCTCGAAATAAATGATTGTTAAACTGACTGGCAGTTTAATTATTCTGAAATAGTAATTTTGTTAATATTATTTTCACTGATAATGTAGGGTTGTGTGGTCCGTTACATATTTTCAGAAACAGAATGAATCCTTAAGTTACTAACGACTCTAGAAGGTTTCAGCGGCCCATTACTAAGCCACGAAACTTAATTTGCCTTATCTCCTCATTTGCACCGGATTCGCCTTAGAATTCAACTTTAAGCTCGTTCACTTTTCCGTAGTAGGTGCTATAGTAAAGCTTTCACTTTTGGGACTCTAAGACAATGGCCAGTATAGACCCAGAAAGCATCGCCCATGGGAAAACCGTATGCACTTTTCTCACGTGACATCCTAAAATACTTGTATCAAGGCAGTCTGGTAGATGCTGTATTCCTAGGCTCCCTCGCCAACGCTTTTTACTGAAAGCACGTTCATTAAGACTATCAAACGAAATTTGTGACTGGACGTTCTTCAACGACATTGAAGAATTTTTCAAGAGAAGTTTTTACGACATCTATTGTGAAACATCGCAGTTAAAGAAAGAAAAAGTAAATAAATGTACAATAAAAGGGATTTTTGTTATTTTTTAAACTTAATAGTTTAGTATCAGATCGCGTAACTGTCCAGTTGATTTTAGTTTACCACCAGCACAAAAAGAAATGTTACATGAGTATGACCAACTGTAACAATTACAACAGACGAACAAATGATGGGTGACATATAATATAACAATTTAGGTAAGCCTTGATGAGTGGCAACAATTTTAAATGGAAAAAGAAGCTAATATTACAATTTTTTCTTTATTTTATCCTAAAAAAGGTGAAGATATAATATCAGAGTGCATAACAAGTCACAAGCGGTCGCCACGACGTTGGGATCACGAATTTACTTCAAACTTTGTACACCTTTAGTGGGTCATTAAAACAACGTAATGTGCAAGTAGTAAGGTGCACTACTCTGGCAATTCCGAAAAAATCGCAGAGGAAGTTTTACGCGTCTATTATGTAACTGAAGTATCTGTGCATAGGTGCCGGACGTTAGAGTTCATGGTGGTAAAGTGAATAGCGTTCGAGGTTCGTAACACGAACGTGTATGAAGCGACGGTTCGACTACCGCTCAAATGTTCATTTCTGCAGTACAAGTATAAATTCTGTGATATTCAAAAAAATTGCACCTACACTATTCGTTCTTGATACACCAGCAACGTCTCACCTGTACGCAGGTAAAGTGCCAAATGGGGCCTGCCTGTGTCTGCAGAGTATTTCTGGGTACCTCGCCGGATTACATTGATAACGGATTTCACAAATCACGACAGACATACATTATCAGGAGAACTGTATGCGATTCTCCATTTACTTCTCGATAGTTAAAAATATGTTTGTTCTAATAATTAAATTTAATTAAAAATAGTATGTTGCCAAATAACATGAGATTCACTAAAACTTCATACAAATAAATGTGTTTTTTGTAATTATATTACCTTTCAAATGTCATATAAATTAAATAATATGAACAGCGACACCGATGAAAAAAATATTGATTAAAAATGAAGGTTGAGTCGTCTTATACACCTTTATCTTACGAAGCTCGAGAGCTAACTGCCTTTTCTTTCCCATCTCATTTTGATCGTTATTGATAGTTGCATTTGTTCGGGGCGGACGGCTCATGACACACATTCGTTCAGCAATTTTTTTCTTTTTTTTTTCACACAGAGGGCCGCTGACCCGCAGATCGAACACGCTGAGTTACAGCGCCGGCACAACTTGACCATCAGAACTACCCCAACCTATGCACAGACACATTTGTTACATTGGAGACGCGTAAAGCTTCTCTTCCGATTTTCTCGGACTTGCCGCAGTAGTGCACCTCACATCTTGCAAATTACTTTGTTTCAATGACCTACTAAAGGTGCACAAAGTTTGAAGTCGTGGGCTCTCCTTGTCAGCTTGAGGTAGATGCGTGACGACATCCAGAGAACGTATCAACGTACTGCGATTGAGGATGTAAAGTTAGGATCATTGGTTGACAAAAACTGATGCCTAGGCAATCTTAATGGTGAAATAGTGGTCATACTACTTCGGAATTGATAGATTCCGATTGCACATGTAGGTATACGGAATTCAATTCAAACGTGTATAACAGTATGGAAATATAGAACTATATGTAACAAAATAAGCTCTATGAATTGGTAGCGAAACCCAGCTTTCGCGAGGTTAACTACAATGTAATGTGCATGTAATTTAACTATATTTGATACGAGAAGTTATATTTACTGTGCCCGTAATAGTTACATTACATACAGGTAATAGTTACATTACATGTACATTACATTCTGGTTAACCTTACGAAAGTTGCACGTTTGGGTTTCGCTAAAAACTCACAGAGCTTATTTTGTTATACAGGGTGTTACAAAAAGGTACGGCCAAACTTTCAGGAAACATTCCCCACACACAAAGAAAGAAAATATGTTATGTGGACATGTGTCCGAGAACGCTTACTTTCCATGTCAGAGCTCATTTTATTACTTCTCTTCAAATCACATTAATCATGGAATGGAAACACACAGCAACAGAACGTACCAGCGTGACTTCAAGCACTTTGTTAGAGGAAATGTTCAAAATGTCCTCCGTTAGCGAGGATTAATGCATCCACCCTCCGTCGCATAGAATCCCTGATGCAGCCCTGCAGAATGGCGTATTGTATCACAGCCGTCCACAATACGAGCACGAAGAGTCTCTACATTTGGTACCGGGGTTGCGTAGACAAGAGCTTTCAAATGCCCCCATAAATGAAAGTCAAGAAGGTTGAGGTCAGGAGAGCGTGGAGGCCATGGAATTGGTCCGCCTCTACCAATCCATCGGCCACCGGATCCGTTGTTGAGAAGCGTACGAACACTTCGACTGAAATGTGCAGGAGCTCCATCGTGCATGAACCACATGTTGTGTCGTACTTGTAAAGGCACATGTTCTAGCAGCACAGGTAGAGTATCCCGTATGAAATCATGATAACGTGCTCCATTGAGCGTAGGTGGAAGAACATGGGGCCCAATCACGACATCACCAACAATGCCTGCCCAAACGTTCACAGAAAATCTCTGTTGATGACGTGATTGCACAATTGAAACGTTACCTTCCTTCAGTTGGGCCTGGCGGTGAATTGAGGAAGTACGGTACATACTGACGAAACTAAAATGAGCTCTAACATGGAAATTAAGTGTTTCCGGAGACATGTCCACGTAACATCTTTTCTTTATTTGTGTGTGAGGAATGTTTGCTGAAAGTTTGGCCGTACCTTTTTGTAACACCCTGTATATAGTTCTACATTTGTATACTATTATAAACGTTTGAATCCATCAATTCCGAAATAATGTGACCGCTATTTCAGCATTATGATTGCCAAAGCATCAATTTTTGTCAACTAATGATACTAACTTTATATGCTCAGCCACAATATGCTAACATGTTTTCTGGATGTCATCACGCATCTACCTCAAGCTGAGCTGTTTTGCTCTCTGATATTATACCTTTACATTTTCTAAACTTTTATTGTAAAAGGCGGCCGGGTGCTCTATCATACAGACGGCAAGAAAATAAACAACTTGCCTGCGGACGCCTCGCGCATGCGGTGATGAAGCGCGGGTCCGACCGTCAGTGTGACAGAGCACGCGGCCGCGTCACCTGTACGCCGTTGCATATAGATCGGACAAGGGGTAAGTGCGCTTTTCACTTTCTCATTTTCCGCCATTAGCTATTTACTTTACCAATAGATGACTATGGTACGATTGTTTTGGACCCATCCTCTATACTGGAATTTGGCAGATTTTGATCCATGACCTACTGTCCTTTAGCGGTGTTTTGTATTGACGGACAACGAATGTTGGGGAATAAAGATGCCGAGCTTTTCCGCCCTAATGTTTTAATCACGTTAGTAATAACATTTTGATATTCTCATATAAAAGTTTTTAATATTTTTTTAATTTTTTAAAATCTTAAAACAATTTAACGTACCAATGTATGTGTCAGGGTTGTTATTCCTCCTTGATTTATTGTTATACAGATGTCACCTGAAGATAAGGCTTTAACGCCACGAAACCGGTAATGGTACAGAAATAAAGGATCAAAATACAGCTGAAGCGGTTGTTTATACCCAAGATGAATACTCATAGCTGTGGTTTCCCCACCTACAAGGTTGTCTGCAGATGCAATATTAGTTGGAGACGAGTTTTCGCTATCGAGTGTGGACTGGGACATCTACGGATTCACTGCAGGTGGTACCGATGGACAGTCTTGTGAAGTACTTCTGAACACGTTTTCCAAAAATTACATTGAACAACTAGTTAGAAAATCCGCATGCATGGAAGTACTTCAGCCCTTGTACCTACAACCAGGCCAGACCTTATAGACAGTGTCAGTATAGAGACAGGGATTAGTGATCTTGATGTCATTATAGCGACGATGGATGCTAAAGCTCATAAATCCGTCAAGAAAGTCAGGAGAGTGTTTATGCTAGGAAAAGCAAATAAGCAGTTGTTAGCTTCCCACTTAGACAGACAATGCGCATCATTTAGCTCCAGTATGATGGACGTAGAGGGATTGTGCTCAAAATTGAAACTGATTATTAAGCACACTCTGGAGACGTATGTGCAAAGTAAGTGGAATAAGGATGGAAAGGACACTCCGCGTTTGAGTAATCAAATTCGGAAAATGAGGAGGAAACAAAGACTGTTGCACCCTCGGTTCAAAAGAGCGCTCAAATATTGACAGACAAAAGTTAGTAGAAATTCGTGCGTCCATAAAAATATCAATGCGCGAACCATACAACTTGTAATGTTCAAATGTGTGTGAAATCTTATGGGACTTAACTGCTGAAGTCATCAGTCCCTAAACTTACACACTACTTAACCTAAATTATCCTAAGGACAAACACACACACTCATGGAGGACTGCAGCGACTTAGACCGCTCGGCTAATCCCGCGCGGCTTCAACTTCTACCATAGACCTTAGCCAAAGATCTTGACGAGAACCCGAGAAAATTCTGATCATTCGTAAAATCACCAAGCAGGTCAAAGACTTATATCCAGTCGCTCGTCGACCAGTCTGGGATGGCCATAGAACACAGCAAAAGGAACTCAGAAGTTTTAAATTTCGCGTTTAAGAAATCATTCAGACAGGAGGATCGTACAAACATATGGTCCTTTGACTGTCGTACGAATTCCGCGTGGAGAACACAAATCAATCCGTGGCGTAGAGAAGCAATTGAAAAGAGTTGAAAATAAATAAGTCGTCAGGTCCAGATGGAAACGCAGTTCCGTTTTACAGAGTACTCTGCGGCACTGGCCCCTTACTTAGCTGTATTTATCGTGAATCTCTCGTCCAATGAAAAATACCAAACGATTATAACTCCTGTATATAAGGAAGGTACAAGAACTAACCCTCATAATTACAGACCAATATCCTTTACATCAGTTTGTTGCAGAAGTTTTGAATAAACTGAGTTCGAATATAAGACATTTCCTTAAGACAGAAGAGCTTATGTACACATATTAGCACGGTTTTAAAAAGCATCACTCGTGCGAAACTCAGCTTGCCATTTCTCACATGATATTCTACAAACTATGGATGGAGGGCAAGAGGCAGATTCCATATTCGTAGATTTCTGGAAAGCGCCCGGCCGCTGGAGGCCGAGCGGTTCTAGGCGCTTCAATCTGGAACCTCGCGACCACTACGTTGGCAGCTTCGAATCCTGCCTCGGGCATGGATGTGTGTGATGTCCTTAGGTTAGTTAGGTTTAAGTAGTTCTAAGTTCTAGGGGACTGATGACCTCAGATGTTAAGCCCCGTAGTGCTCAGAGCCATTTGAACCATTTCTGGAAAGCGTTTGACGTGGTGCTCCACTGCACTGTTGACGAAAGTCAGAGCATACGGAATGCGTTTTCCAGTATGAGAGTGGCTCGAAGACTCTTTTAAGAGACAGTATCCATCACGACGTCCTCGGCGGCGAGTGTTCCAGAGACAAGGATATCGTCAGGAGTGCCCCAGGAGGTGTGATAGGACCGCTGTTGTTCTCTATGTACATAAATGATCTGGCGGACAGTGTGAACAGCAATTTACGGATGTTTGCTGATGATGCTGAAGTGTATGGGATGGTGTCGTCCTTGAGTGACTTTAGTGGGATATAAGATGACTTAGAATTTCTAGTTGGTGTGACGAATGGCAGCTTGATCCAAAAGCAAATGCGAATCAGTAGGAAAAACAATCCTGTAACGATCGAATATTACATTAATAATGTGCTGCTTCACACATTCACATCGATTAAATATCTAGATGTAACGTTGCAGACCGATATTAAAAGGAATGAGCACGTCAGGTTGGTATCAGAAATGGCGAATGATAGACTTCGTCTTATTGGGAGAATTTTGGAAAAGTGTAGTTCATCCATAAAGGAGACAGCGTGTAGAACATTAGTGCGACCAATTCTTCGGTACTCTTCGAGTGTTTGGGATGCCCTGCAGATCCGATTGAAGAATGAGGTCGAAGCAGTTCAGAGACGTGGTGCTAGACTTGTTACCTGTTGGTTCGATCAGCACCCAATTATTACTTAGATATTTCGTGAAATCAAGTGGGAATCCATGGAGGGAAGACGACGCTCTTTTCGCAAGGCACTTTTTCAGAATTTTAGAGAAGCGGCGTTTGAGGCTGACTGCAGAAAGATTCTACTGCAGCGAACATACATTTCGCGCAAGAACCATGAAGATAAGATGAGAGAAATTAGGACTCGTACGGAGGTTTTTAGACAGTCTTTTTTCCCCACGCTCTACTTGCGAGTAGAACAGGAAAGGAGAAGATTATTAGTGGTACAAGGTACTCTCCGTTGTGCACCGTAAGGTGGTCTGCGGAACATGTATGTCGCTGTAGATGGTTGGTACGTCAATCAACCAATTAAGAAAAAGACTATAATGTGTAAAATAAAGGAGGTAAGTGTCTCGCATACTTCAAAAAAGACACTCAGCTTGCTAGCGACACACTGTGACTGAAGCTGGAATCATCCAATCAATCGTCCTTCGGATACTGCACCACTACAAATTTCATCTTTTCCATACAAGTCGTCATCAGCAATTGCATGAGGATGATTTCCAGAAACGGATGTTGTTTTTATAAATTCATGTTTATGCCTGTAAGAGACTACATATCTTTCTTGAGCAACATATTGTTCACAGATTAAATAAGCAACGCTGACATATTAGACACATGCTAATTTACGCAGTACGCATTACTGGCAGTAAAGAATCCTCGTTGGCTCCGACAAGTTGAGTTCGGCGACAGTGGAGCGTAAATTTTTGGTGTGGAATCGTCAGTAACTCCATTGTTGGACCATAATGTACTGAAAAGACAAAACCCAACCGCACATACGCGAGTTTTCTCAAAGACATTTTGTCATACGGCCTAATCATATGTCAATATGCCAAGGATAGCTATAAAATTTTAATTATCAGCTCGAAAAAATAAACTTACATAATTACTTTTTTGTTTCTTTACAAGGACACGTCAGCAGCAATGGTACACATTCAAATAGCCACGCCACATTACCATATCATGCCGCAAGAGGAGCGAGATAAACGGCATAGCGAACTGATAAGATGGGTTATCGTCCGGTACTTGGCTTTTGGTAACAGCGGAAGTGTTGTACCTGTCTCAGGCTAATCCGGGTGAGGTATTTAGCTGCTATATTCCACTATTAAAAAAAAAAGTCTTTCATGTGGTTGCTTATTTATCCTGTACTTTTAGTTTTCTACCACTGTTTATATCTTGTATTCTCTAAGTCTTCAGAGTAACACGGAAAATTAAATGCATTATTTTGCAACAAAACTCATTTGGAGGCTTTAAAGCAGCATTGATGAAATTCGTCGCTTTTTCACTTGGAAAAACTAAAGCGTTTATTAAAGTTGCTAAAAGAATCCACGAAATTGTATTTTAAGTAATAAGGAAATACTGTTTCAGGGATTACTTAAACAAAAGCATAAAAAATTTGTTTCCCAAAATGTTCGAAGAGAACTGAAAGCGGGAAAGAAAAGTAGCTGAACTAAATTAAGCTCTGCCCTAAATAATACTGTCAGTATAGTAGGACTATGGGGGCCATCTAAAACAGGAATTAAAACTGTACCTCGACATTACAGAGTATATGACATGAATAATTTGTAAATTAATTACAGTCAGCCTCCACGGCCAACTAACAGCCTTGTTTTACAAGCTGCGACACCGTTGCTAATCTAACAGTGACCCAGAACGCTTAGAATAATTTTTTTTGTTTCCATCCATGATCACAAACATGCCAGTTCCTCAGCATACCGGGTTCGGTCAGCAGTGAGCATCTTCAGGTCTGCAGCAAAATATGAAAACAAAAACAACAAATACAGCCAGTAGATTGTCTGCAGCTAAAAACAATCATATAGGCTACAATGAAAAGTATTGCTGACGTACATGTGAAAATTATGCGCTTTAAATATGGCGAGGAATACCCGTTTTAAAAACATATCCTAATATAATGGGGTCATAGTGGCAGTGTCAAAAGATAAACACAAGATCAACTCAGCATCGTCACACATAAATGAAATAGCCTATATATAAGAGTTATTCTTTCAACAGCGCTGCTGTTCAAAACAAACCGTCGCACAGCCACAGAACTTTAATGTAGCAAGCTCGGCAGATGTCGCAACTGTAGGCGAACACAGTTTTCAACTATACGATTGTGCAGTGTGGAATAAAAAAAAGAATGTAACCGGTAAAGTCCGTAGCATGCTTAACAGAAGTGCAAGTTATTACAGTAATAAAATGAAATAAATGAAAACACGACCGATTGTTAAAAAGGAAATATCTAAGTAGCAATAATTCGGACACGCTCTTGTGACGAATTTTAGATCTTTAATGATATACATAAGAACAAGCTTACAGTGTTAATAGAATAAAATAAAAACGATAAAACGAATGCGGTAAGAAGCTAAATGAATGAAAACACATTGTAGTAGGTAAACAGCACCATTGGATACAAAATCACTTTGTCCATTGAGCACTTTTGCTGGTCATTGTTTTTCCGCTTTATAAGTTTCATGATTTTTTTTTAGCAAGTTCAGAGTACGGCCACCTTGCAGTCTTTGGAGAATGCGCGTATTGTTATCAACGCTCCCTATAGGACTCCATTAACTACGTTGGCCTTACTATTAAGAAACTTGACAACAAATATAAATTTTCTATGTGCGGATAGTATCATCAATGCCAGTCTATATCATCCTCCACAATATAAAAAAGACATTTTCACCTCATTGATTCACCGTCTCCTTCGTCTACCTTTGACCGAAAGAGAAACACTTAAAGAACTCAGCATTTTAAAGCATATTGCGAAAGCTAATTGTTTTTTCTGTAAATGATGTTATGCGCTCTTACAACAGGCTAAATAGACGTGTAATAAACAACAGGCAGACGAGCACACACCCAGAAAATAGAACCAATAAATAACGAATGAAAACAATTCCAATGCAGTTTCACGGCAAAATTTCCCAGCAAATAAACAAATGTTTCAGAAACTCTAACATTAAATTTGGTTTTATGTGGCTTTTAAGTTAATGACACCATAAAATTGCGAGTAAAACATAAACTGAAAAGGGTGTATGACAAATTTGATGGCTCTGGAGTATACAGGGTTGATGGTAATAACTGCGATAAGTATTATATCGGCCAAACCGGGCGCTCTTTTAACGTAAGGTTTAGTGAACACAACCGCATATCAAAACTGCTGTAGGATTGGTCATTATATAACGAGCGCTGAGAATAATAAGCGTATTCTCCACAACGAGCAAAGAGGCCGTGTGCTCTCAACTTACTACAAGAGCGATTTTGTATCCAATACCTACTTTGTTTTGTTTGACAATGTGCTACTTTAATTACTGAACTCTTCTCTTATACGTGGTGTGTCTAAAAAGTTCGGTGAATGGTGTCATATTTGAACGGCAACTTGGCGCATCTGTGCGTGCATACGCATGGGTCTTCGGAGACTTCAGGAGAATCGATACACGGCATGCAATACATGTGACTGACTGTGTGAACAGACTGCGACTAGTTGAACGTAGTCAGTGCGAGAGGAAGTGTCAAGCGCAATAGAGCAACCTAAAGACATAAAGTTCTGCTACAAACTGGGGAAGACTGCAACGGAGACGCATGGAATGTTGGTGCAGGTGTACGGGAGGAAAGCCGTGAGCAGAAAATGTATTTACGAATGGCTTTAACGCTTCCATGTAGTGCAGGAAACAACTGAGGATGAGCCACGTTCAGGTCGGCCATGGACAAGCAGAGCCCCATAAAAGATCGAGAGAATGCGACAAATGCTGGCTCAAGATCGGCGGCTGACTCTCAGACTGATTGCGGAGGAATTACACATTAGCAAGGACATGGTGCCCACCATCGTCCGTAATGATTTGGGTAAGCGGAAAATCTGCTCCCGATTTGTGCCACACAAGCTCACAGACGAGCAGAAAGCAAAACGGATGGCAAGTGCTGGTGAGTTCATTTCCATGTGTGACCAGGATCCACTGCTTCTGAACACCGCCGTCTGCAAAAATCCAAAGTGAAAACACTGTTGCAGGTCGCTGTGGTCGAGCGGTTCTAGGGACCTCGGTCTGGAACCACGCGGCTGCTACGGTTGCAGGTTCGAATCCTGCCTGGGGCACTAATGTGTCTGACGCCCTTAGTTTAGTTAGCTTTAAGTAGTTCTAAGTCTAGGGGACTAAAGACCTCAGATGTTAAGTCCCATAGTGCTTAGAGCCATCCGAACCAATTTTGAAAACTCTGTTGATTGTCTTCTTCGACAACAACGGCATCATCCACAAGGAATTCGCTCCTGCGCGTCAAACCATTAATGCTGCATTTTACCAGTCGTTTTGAACAGATTGCTACAGTGTATCCGGCGCGTTTGGCCAGAGTTGCGCAGGACTGGAAAATGGATGCTGCTCTACGACAATGCCGGCCCCAGTGGTCTCGTGGTTCTAGGCGCGCAGTCTGGAACCGTGCGACTGCTGCGGACGCAGGTTCGAATCCTGTCTCGGGCATGGATGTGTGTGATGTCCTTAGGTTAGTTAGGTTTAAGTAGTTCTAAGTTCTAGGGGACTGATGACCACAGCAGTTGAGTCCCATAGTGCTCAGAGCCATTTGAACCATCTACGACAATGCCTCTGCACACTGCGAGCTCCATGTGCGCCGGTTCATGGCGTAGAATATGATACCTGGTCTTGAACACCCTCCACACTCCTCCGGTCTGACTCCTGCGGACTTCTACCTGTTTCCCCGTTTGAAAGCGGCAATAAAAGGTAAACGTTGCGTGGACGTGAACGCCATCAAAGATAGTGTGACAACCGTTCTGCGATCGATTCCACAGGAGGCCTTTGCTGGTAGTTTCCAGAAGTTATAAGAACATTGTCAAAAGCGTGTTGTAGAGAGTGGCGACTGTGTTGAAGGGCAATAAACAACATTTGTTTGCATCTTTGTTTTGTTTGTTGTCTGATAGCATTCACCAAACTTTTCTTTTCTTTATTGTTATTTCATTCCCCTGCCCCATATGGGCAGGGGAGGGCTAGCAGCAGCACAATCCGCCACTCTTCAGCTGAGGGACATTAGAGTTAAAAAAGAGGAAGCTATACATAAAACAGGCGAAAAAAGGGGGACATAGCCGGCCGGGGTGGCCGAGCGCTTCTAAGCGTTACAGTCTGGAACCGCGCGACCGCTACGGTAGCAGGTTCGAATGCTGCCTCAGGCATGGATGTGTGTACTGTCCTTAGGTTAGTTAGATTTAAGTAGTTCTAAGTTCTAGGGGACTGATGACTTCAGAAGTTAAGTCCCATAGTGCTCAGAGCCATTTGAACCAAAGGGGGACATACAAACATAATAAGTGGAGACATTAGGGGTTAAAGTATACACTGACACAGAGACATTCATTGTGTGGCAGTTAAAAAAGTCAACATAAAGATAAAAAACACCGTTGGCGATTCGTGGAGCACATAAAATACACTGCAGTCACATGTACAAGTTAATAGTTGGTCACAGTATAAAAACACTCCAGAACAAAGACACTTAAAATTCCACTGTAGGAGACAGAGCACACACGGCAAGGAATAAAAACTGCTGGGAGGGACCTGCCAAGGGAGAAGATGTCTGAGAGGAGGGAAAAAAGGGGAGAGGAAGGTGCAACAGGAGAGGGGGCGGGTCTGGAGGGTTTTGGATGAAAAGAAAAAGCGGGTCAGGGCGCACCAAGGGGTAGGGGACAGGTACGGTGAAAGATGGAGAGGCACAGAGACACAGAAAGGGTGCACAGGAAAGGGAGGGGGTGGAGGAGGGAGGAAAACCCCTCAGGGGAAGGGATAGGAGGGGAGAAGGAGCCCTGAGGAGAAGGAGGATGGAAAGTAGGGTTAGAGCTGGTAGGAGGGGTAGAGATCATGGAGAAGCTTGTCAACTGGGAGGAGTAGGTGCTGCAAGTGGTGTTGGGAAGTTAGGTAGAGGGTGCAGAGATACAGAGAGGGCGGGACACAACGGTAAAAGCGTGGCAATGGGCTGGGGGTAGAGAGTATAGAAGACACCAGGGGGTGGGGGTTATCGAGTCTGTAGACAATGTACAGGGTGTGGTTGTGTTCGAGTAAAAGAAGAAGATGAAAGGGAATGAGGTTATAGAGGGTTCGTGTGGGGGATGGGAGGCAGATATGGAAGGCGAGGTGGAGTGTATGGCGTTCAAAGATTTGGAGGGATTTATAGAATGTGGGAGGGCTGAAATCCAGGCGACACTGGTATAACGAAGGATGGGGTGGATCAAGGATTTGTAAGTGTGAAGGATGGTGGAAGGTTGCAATCCCCATATCCAGCTGGACAGGAGATTCAGGAGGCAGAGTCTGTTGTGGCCTTTGTGTTGGATCATAGGGAGATGGGGAGTCCAGGTGAGGTGACAGTCGAGGGTGAGGCCAAAATATTTCAGGATAGGAATGAGGCGGATTGGATGACCATAAATGGTGAGGTAAAAATCGTGGAGCCACAAGAAGTGGGTGGTACAGCCTATGATGATTTCCTGTGTCTTGGAAGGGTTGATACAAAGGAGCCATTGGTTGTACCACATGGTGAACTGGTTGAAATAGGTTTGAAGGGGACATTGGGAGTGTTGAAAGCCAGCAAAGCTGTGTCATCAGCAAACTGGAGGAAGTGAACAGGCAGGGGACCTTTGGGCATATGTACAGTGTACAGTAGATAGAGGAGAGGGGAAAGGATGGCGCCTTGCGGCTCACTGTCATTGGCACAGAAAGTAAAGGAGTTGGTATTGTGGACAGTGACATGGGAGGGAAAACAGGAGAGGAGGGAAGCAACAAGATGGATGAAATTGATGGGAAGAGCGTATGTCTGTAATTTAAAGAAGAACCAGACATCGTCATAGCCATTCTGGAGGCAAAGCAAAACAAAGATAGAGGGTAATGGGAATTAAGTTGGAGGGAAACAAGACTGGTAACGTTAAGAAGCTGATCATCAGCTGAAAAGGAGGGCTGGAAGCTACACTGGGTAAGAGGGAGGTGGCATTGTTTAAGGTGGCGATGAATACGGCAGGAGAGGATGGACTCGAAGACCTTACTGAGCGTGGAGATGAGGCTGATGGGACACCCTCCACCTCCTTTCTCAACGAAACTTCCACAGCACCTACCACTCCCAGACGATGAGCTTTGCCCTGATCTCTACCCCTCCTACCAACTCTAGCCCCACCTTCCCCCTCCTATTCCTCAGAGCTCCCTCTCCCCTCCTCTTCCCTTCCCCTGAGTGGTGTTCCTCCCTCTGAAACCCCCTCCCTTTCCTGTGTCACCCTTCTGTGTCTCTGCACTCCCTCCTGATTTGCCTTCCTTTTCCATCTCTGGCCCCGCCTGTGTCCTGCCTCTTGGTGTGCCCCATGACTGCTCTTTTTTCTTTTCCTCCCGCTCCCTCCAGCCCCTCTCCTCCAGTACCCCTCTTTATCACTCTTCTTAGGCCCCCCTCTCTCTCAGTAGGTCCCTCCCGGTAGGTTATATTCTTCATCTGTGCTCCTTGTGTTCCAGCACCTTTTTAAGTGTCTCTCGTTTTATGTGACTCCAGTGTAGTTTAAGTGCTCCAAGACTCACAAACTGTGTTCTTTTAACTTTATGTCAACTTTTTTTAACTGTTCCACTTTGAACATCTCCATGTCAGTGTATATTTTAACCCTCATTGTTTCCATTTATTAGATCTTTCCTCCCACTTTTTCCACCTTCTTTATATATCGCTTCCTCTTTTTATTTCAATGTAATGTCACTCAGCCGAAGAGCAGCGGATTGTGCAGCTGCCAACCCTCCCCTGCCGATAATTGGCAGGGGAATGAAATCACAAAAAAGAAAAAAAAATACTATAATGACTTGTATGCCTGGTAATCCTGCTACGGACTTTACAGGATGCATCCTTCTTTTTTGTTCCATACTGCACAGTTGTATGATCGAAAACTATGTACGCCTTCAGTTACGATATTCTGCGACCTTGTGACACAAACATTCTGTGGCTACTGTGCGGCAGTTTGTTTTGAACAGTAGTGCTGTTTACAAAATGACTGTAGTATATAGGATATTTCATTTATGTGTGACGATGCTGAGCTGGTCTCGTGTTTATCTTTTGACAATGCCACTATGGCTCCATTATATTAGAACATGTTTCTAAAACAGATATGCCTCTTCGTGTTTAAAGCGCATTATTTTCAGATGTCTCTCAGTAATACTTCTCATAATAGCCAGTCCAGTGGCTGTATTTGTTTTTCCCCTTCTTTGCAGATGTGATGCCCATGGCTGGCCGAAACCGATAGTCATCTGACCTAACAAGTTTGTGATCAAAGATGGAAATAAAGAAATTTATTGTAACATCCTTCTCTTGGGGTGGAAACGAACTATAGTCACATCATCGTGGTACTGCATTCATAGGAAGAGCTAATGACAAACACAAAAAAAATTCAACTTTTTCATCTCTGAAGAATAGAAAACACAACAAAATAATAAAAATTAAGAGGTCCTCACTAAGCTTTTACAAGTTTTCAACCAAATGTAGATGAAAGACGAACTAATACAGGATTGGACAATTCTGCTGTTACGTAAGCCATGAAAAGGTGAACCGAAAGCCACATCGGCAAACATATATCTCTCGTTATTCATTAGTAAAACATTAGAAAGTCTGATTAAAAATCGTTCGAAATATAGAAACTAAATATAAAAATGGAGTCAGTTTCTTTTCATATGGGGTGCTCCGTGGAACTCACGGACTTCGAACGCAGGTGATTGGGTGTCACTTATGTCATACGTCTGTACGCGAGATTTCCACACTCCTAAACATCCCTAGGTCCACTGTTTCGATGTGATAGTGAAGTGGAAATGTGAAGGGACACGTACAGCACAAAAGCGTACAGGCCGACCTCGTCTGTTAACTGATAGAGACCGCCGACAGTTGAAGAGGGTCGTAATGTGTAATAGGCAGACATCTGTCCAGACCATCACACAGGAATTCCAAACTGCATCTGAATCCATTGCAAGTACTGTGGCAGTTAGGCGGGAGGTGAGAAAACTTGGATTTCATGGTCGATCCGCTACTCATAAGACACACATCACGCCGATAAGTGCCAAACGCCGCCTCGCTTGGTGTAAGGAGCGTAAACATTGGACGATTGAACAGTGGAAAAACGCTGTGTGGGGTGACGAATCACGGTACACAATGTGGCGATTCGATGGTAGGGTGTGGATATGGCGAATGCCCGGTGAACGTCATCTGACAGCGTGTGTAGTGCCAACAGTAAAATTCGGAGGTCGTGGTGTTATGGTGTGGTCGTGTTTTTCATGGAGGTGATTGCACCCCTTGTTGTTTTGCGTGGCACTATCACAGCATAGGCCTTAATTTTTTTTTTAGCACCTTTGTGCTTCCAACTACTGAAGAGCAATTCGGGGATGGCGATTGCATCTTTCAATACGATCGAGCAGCTGTTGATAATGCAGACCTATGCGGAGTGCTTACACGACAATAACATCCCTGTAATGGACTGGCCTGCACAGAGTCCTGACCTAAATCCTACAGAACACCTTTGGGGTGTTTTGGAACGCCGACTTGGTGCCAGGCCTCACACACCTTCATCGATACCTCTCCCCAGTGCAGCACTTCATGAAGAATAGGCTGCCATTCCCCAAGAAACCTTCCAGCACCTGATATGCCTACGAGAGTGCAAGCTGTCATAGAGGCTAAGGGTGGGCCAACGGCATATTGAATTCCAGCATTACCGATGGGGGGCGCTACGAAGTTTAAAGTCATTTTCAGCCAGGTTTCCAGATATTTTGATCACATAGTGTAGTTACCGAACTATGCACTGTTCGCAGCATCTCGTGAAGTAAGCTCTCTAATTGAGGCGACTTAAGACAGAGAGTTTCGAAAGGAGTGGCTAGGGCATTTGCATATTCGCTATAGAATGTAACGAACAAAAGGACTTTGGGAATACCAACATATCTCAGTTGAATAGCGTTATAGAGATTTAGCGATAGTGCTGCAGCTTAGCGGGTCAGAAGTAGTGCCCTGAGGCACCGATAGCTGAGGCATTTGGGGCGATACTCCGGTATTTACCGCGCGAGGTGGCGTAGTGGTTAGACGCTGGACTCGCATTCGGAAGGACGACGGTTCAATCCCGCGTCCGGCCATCCTGATTTAGGTTTTCCGTGGTGTCCCTAAGTCGCTCCAGGCAAATTCCGGGATGGTTCCTTTCAAAAGGCACGGCCGAATTCCTTCCTTGTCCTTCCCTAATCCGATGCGACCGATGACCTCGCTGTCCGGTCTCCCTCCCCAAAACATCCAACTCCGGTATTAGCCAATAGGCACACTCATTACTGCAGAGCACTTCCTGCTCAAATAGGGACGATAAGTACATGTGCGGCTATCTGGTAGCCGAGAGGCTGTGCTCTCTTGAAAGTGAGTGCTGAATAGACGTTTACAATCCAAGAAAATCCGCCAATACCCCGAAGTGTTACGGCGCTGGCAAGCTCTAAAAGCAGTTTGTTTATCCCGAGGTAAAAAGTGGCTTACAACTAAACAGACAATTGTTGATTGGAGAATATCGGACTGCGAAAGTAAATGAACCACTGAAGCTTAATTGTAGTTTGTCTTAACGTATCTTCAGTTATATACAAATACAGTGTTTTTATAAAGAAACTATAATGTGAAACAAAGTCCACAGGTATGCCGTTCACTTGTACCTTTCGTGAATACATGGTACCTGTTTCTATGACCCGCTCGTAAAGCTCCACGTGCAGTGCGCCGGTTTGCGAGACAGGAAGGCTCGATGCGCAGGGGCGATTTATTAACGCGAGCTCGCAGCGCCATTAGCTCGTGCGTTCCAGCAGTGCTAGTGGAACAATAGAGCCGCAGCGAGAGAGCTGTGCTCGCCAGCCACTGCTGCGTCGCAGCGATCTCGCCTATCGCCGCGAAGCAGCAGTCGCAGGTTCCGTATCTATATAAACGATTTAGGAGACAATCTGAGCAGCCGTCTTACGTTGTTTGTAAATGATGCTGTCGTTTATCGACTAGTAAAGTCATCAAAAGATCAAAAAAAGTGCAAAACGATTTAGAAAAGATATCTTTATGCTGCAAAAATTGGCAATGGACCCTAAATAATGAAAAGTGTGAGGTCATCCACATGAGTGCTAAAAGGAATCCGTTAAACTTCGATTACACGATTAATCAGCCAAATCTAAAGATCGTAAATGCAACTAAATACCTAGGAATTACAATTACGAACAACTCACTTTGGAAGGAAAACAGAGAAAATGTTGTGAGGAAGGGTAAACAAAAACTATGTTTTATTGGCAGGACCTTAAAAAATGTAACAGATCTACTAAAGAGACTGCCTAAACTACGCTTGTCCTTCCTCTTTTGGAGTACTACTGCGCGGTGTAGGATCCTTACCAAATAGGACTGAAGGAATACATCGAGAAAGTTCAAGTTTTGTACTATCGCGAAATAGGGGAAAGAGTGTCACTGAATTGATACAAGATTTGGGTGGACATAATTAAGACAAAGACGTTTTTCGTTGCGGCGGAATCTTCTCACGAAATTTCGATCACCAACTTTACTCTCTGAATGCGAAAATATTTTGTTGGCGCTGATCTACACAGAGAGAAACGATCATCATAAAAAAAATAAGGGAAAACAGAGCTCGCACGGAAAGATATAGGTGTTCGTTTCTCCCGAGCGCTGTACAAGATTGGAATAATACAGAATTATTGTGAAGGTG
The DNA here is from genome assembly GCF_023897955.1 of Schistocerca gregaria. Classification (NCBI taxonomy): domain Eukaryota; kingdom Metazoa; phylum Arthropoda; class Insecta; order Orthoptera; family Acrididae; genus Schistocerca; species Schistocerca gregaria. Next base: position 566,731,761 of record NC_064931.1, read on the forward strand.
CTTCGATGAAACCTCTGACAGGCACTTAAATGTGATTTGTAGAGTATTCATGTACATGTAGATGTAGATGTAGAACTGGGCAGTGCATACGCGTTTACAACTGAAGCAACAGCTGCCGTCAGCCTGACATGGATGCAGCCGGTTTGGGTGTGGAATGGTTCATTGAAGGGATGAAAAATAACCTGCAGTGTGACACACAACTTGCAAGCAGTCCAACGATAGGATTAAGAAGACAGCAGCACTATTTCAAGTGCACGTTAACCTTTGCTGCGGAAACGGATCAGGAGAGAAATGATATAGGGAAATATCACCGTTGAACTGTTTTGTGTTTGTGTTCGAGAGGTGGCGTTTTTGTTCCACTGCGGTCATTTAAAACCTGAAATAGAGCTAAGCAGCAAATGATTTGCTCCCTGGCGAGGGCCCTTTCACGTGAATGAACAAATCTTAAGTTAACAATAACAGTTTAAAATAAATACTGTTACCTCAGGGGGTCCAATGTAATCAATGCATTATTGTACTGCAGCCACAAAATACATAGCCGCACACTTTACAGTAGTGATACAAACTGAATTGTCTTTAACGTTCGGGAATAAATTGATTTAGAGTTCGCTCCGGTGTTATAGACCAAATTTACATACTTTGTCTTTCCATGGTACGTTGCCAGCATTGTCTATAAAGTAATCAATGAGAATGTTTCTTCTGCTGTTAAATAAACTTACTCCTTGGGTTCATGGGATTTCATTGTCCAGGCTACATAGCATGCTTTTCAAATCCCCTGGCATTTTTCATCCACTTTTCTTCTGTGAATCTTGGTATGCATTTTTTGTGCAAGACTTTCCACACAGTTTTACAAACTTTCCCTTCTCTTATACACAGTCTTTTGTGGGCAATTCTGTATCGATAATGCAGATCAATTACTGTCCAGGTATCTGGGAAAGATGAGCAACTGACGTTACAGCTGCTGTTTTGCTTTTAATTCATCAAACGACTGTACATTCATTCGAAAATAAATAATTTACTTTCATCTTTTAGTAAATCAATAAACAAAGATAGGAACGCTCCTTTCAGCAGCCATGAACTAACCACTGGATGCCTCCAAACTCTCTTGTAGCGTTTGTTAATATATTCATAAACGAAATAGACACTGCTAACTTCCTTCTGCCTCCGTCCATAATAGTTCGTTTCCAATATAATACTGCTGCGCGATTATCGCTGTGATGCTGCCGTGCGTGCAGTGAAACGATTGCTGACGCCACGATCTCGCTGAGAGCACGCTCGGCTGTTACTCGCTCGTGTGCAGTAAATCGAAGGTCAGCCAGACACAGACCGGATCCTGTTAATTTGGTACATTCGACAACATGAGTGTGGCTTTTACGCGGTTTTCCACGTTCGTTTATGCAAATGCTAGGTTGGTATCCAATTGAAGTCTCATAAAATAGGATACCATAAATGACAGAGCAAAGTTTACACAATTCACAGACAGATGACACACACGATTCCACCCCCCACCCCAACCCCCTGCCCCCACCATTCGATTAACCAACGGCTGTGGCGGAAGAAAAAGCAACAGGCCACAAAGTTAAATGAAATAACTTCGCTAAATAATGAAAAATAGCAGACCTCATAGGACAGGGTAAACGCTAGGAAATAATATAGTAACTGGTTTTAATCTTTTCCTCTGTGGAACACGTACGTCTTTAACTTGTTTCCGTTTCGCGTCACATCGCAGTACTCCTGAAGAGAGGAGTATTGGTACCCAGTAGTAATAACGTCTCTTTTTTACCATGCTAGCGCCACATCGAGTTGCTGCACCACGCCAGATAAAAGGAGGTCCGATACGATAGTAGGAGGCATCCCATGACTATTGTCACCTCACTGTAGTAGTGTAACACACCAACAGACGATCATCATAATGATGGGACACAACCCCTTTTCCCTCATTCTACACTTATCACCTCTATATAACCTCTACATCAAATCTCCAATCATCCGAACACCTATAATGCTTTAACCATTCTCTAACAGCTACTACATATACATTCAACTATCTGCAGCCACCTCTCTGACTACCTATAATCTCACCCTCCCAAAGCAAATGTCTTAACATAATACAGGTATTAATATCTCTGAAGGAACAAAAATCACGTGAATGTATACACACACGCGCACGCACACACACGCACACACACACACACACACACACACACACACACACACACACACACATACATACACACACTCATACAATGAAATTGGGGAAAGCTCTCCAGCTCTGCCACCAGCGGAGTTGAAGGGTAGTGGGGAAATAAAATGCTCAACGTGAAAAAATAACTGGACTAGTCCTATAGGTTGGAGATTGAGTACCTGCATAACAACCCGTTCCATAATAAGGAAACTGCTACGAAACGTCAAGACATGCCTCAGACCAAAATGGAAACAAGGATGTCGAAGACTTATGATGTACAACATGGAAAATTAGAACTTTGGCAACACCTGGGGCTCTTAGTATTGTGTCAGAAGAACTCGACAGATATGAAATTAGTCTAGTTGCTCTATAATAAACAAGATACCCAAGTACAGAAAAGCTGGAAACAGACCAACAATTTCTATACTACAGTGAACGGAAGGATGGAATATTCCAAAAGGGAATGGGTTTCATGATCAGTAAGAGACTAGCAACCGCAGTAACTGATTTTCAACCAACTAATGACAGAATAGCCGTTAAGGGACCAACAGGCAGATTCGCAACTATAACAATAGTTACGCTACATACCCCACTGGGGTAGCGGAGGATGCAATGAAAGCCAGTTTCTACGAAATACTTGAAGAATAAGTCAGTGAGACACCAGGATATGATACGAAGCACCCTGTTTGGGACGCCAGGGCTAAAGTAAAAGGGATACCATATGCAAGGGAATAGTAGGGAAGTAATGCTTACACCCGGAAAGAAATGATAATGGAGTGAGACTTCTTAGCTGTGCAAGAACAGACAACCTAAGATTATGAGCACATTCTTGACTCGAAACAACTTTCACAAGGCAACTTGGGTGTCACCAGGTGGAAGGGGAAAAAAACAAGTTGACTATGTCGCCGGCCGAAGTGGCCGAGCGGTTCTAGGCGCTACAGTCGGGAACCGCGCGACCGCTATGGACGCAGGTTCGAATCCTGCCTCGGGCATGGATATGTGTGATGTCCTTAGGTTAGTTAGGTTTAAGTAGTTCTATGTTCTAGGGGACTGAAGACCTCAGAAGTTAAGTCCCATAGTGCTCAGAACCATTTGACTATGTCCTGGTAGACCAAAGGCACAAAACTAGTGCAATGAATGTGAAAATTATAAGATGAGCTGAGACAGGCACAAGCGACTACTTAGTCATGACTGTTATGACAACCAATAGCTACATAGAGGTGACAAAAGTGGTGAGACATCTCCTAATATGGCGTGGGACCCCCTCGTGCTCTGCGTGGCGCAGCAACTCGACGTGGAATGGACTCAACAAGTTGCTGGAAGTCCCCTGCAGAAATATTGAACTATGCTGCCAGTATAGCCGTCTACAACTGAGAAGGCGTTGCCGGTGCAGGATTTTGTGCTCAAACTGACCTCTCGTTTACGTCCTATAAATGTTCGATGGGATTCACGTGGAGCGATCTGGGTGGCCAAATCATTCTCTCGAACTGTCCAGAATGTTCTTCCGACATATCGCTAATAACTGTGGTCCGGGGACATGACGCATTGTCACCATAAAAATCCTATCGTTGTTTGGGAACATGAAGGCCATGAATGGCTGCAAATGTTCTCCAAGCAACCGAATACAGCAACTTTCAGTCAATGATCGCTTCAGTTGGACCACAAGACCCAGTCAGTTTCATGTGAACTCCGCCCACACCATTACAGAACCACCACCAGCTTGAAAAAGCGCATTGTTGATAACTTGGATCCATGACTTCCTGGGGGCTGCGCCACACTCGAACCCTATAATCAGCTATTACCAACTGAAATCGGGACTCATTTTAGCAGGCCACTGTTTCAAGTCGTCTAGGATACAGCCGGTATGATAACGAGCCCTAGAGAGGAGCTGCAGGTGATGCCGTGCTGCTACCAAAGGCACTCACGTCGGTCATCTGCTGCCATAGCCTATTAACGCCAAATGTCGCCACACTGTCCTAACAGAAACGTTCGTCGTACGCCCCACACTGCTTTCCGTGGTTATTTCATGCAGTGTTGCTTGTCTGTTAGCACTGACAACTCTACGCAAATGCCGCTGCTGTCGGTCGTCAAGCGAAGTCTGTCGGTTACGGCGTTATATTCAAGTGGCTGTGAGCACTATGGGACTGCACATCTGAGGCCATCAGTCCCCTAGAACTTAGAACTATTTAAACCTAACTAACCTAAGGACATCACACACATCCATGCCCGAGGCAGGATTCGAATCTGCGACCGTAACAGCCGCGCGGTTCCGGACTGAAGGGCGTAGAACTGCTCGGCCACCGCGGCCGGCGGCGTTATGTGTGCTGCGAGGTAGTACCTGAAATTTGATAAGTAAATGTCGTGTGACTATGGCCTCCCGTCGGGTAGACCGTTCACCGAGTGCAAGTCTTTCGATTTGACGCCACTTCGACGACTTGCGCGTCAATGGGGATGAGATGATGATGATTACGACAACACAACACCCAGTCCCTGAGCGGAGAAAATCTCCGACCCAGATGGGAATCGAACCCGGCCCCTTAAGATTGATATTCTGTAGCGCTGACCACTCAGTTACCGGGGGCGGACTGAAATTTGGTGTTCTCGATACACTCTTACCACTGTGGATCTCGGAATATTAAATTCTCTAATGATTTCCGAAATGGAATTTCCCGTGCGTCTAGTTCCAAATACCAGTCCACGTTCACAGTCTGTTAATTCCCGTCGTGCAGTCATAACCACGTCGGAAGCCCTTTCTCCTGAATCACCTGAGTAAAAATTACAGCGCAGCCAGTGCACTGCCCTTTTATACCTTGTGTACGTGATACTAACGTCATCTGTTGGGGTTGGGTTGTTTGGGGAAGGAGACCAGGCAACGAGGTCATCGGTCTCGTCGGATTAGGGAAGGATGGGGAAGGAAGTCGGCCGCGCTCTTTGAAAGGAACCATCCCGGCATTTGCCTGGAGCGTTTTAGGGAAATCACGGAAAACCTAAATCAGGATGGCCGGACGCGGGACTGAACCGGCGTCCTCCCGAATGCGAGTCCAGTATTTAACCACTGCGGCACCTCGCTCGGTAACGCCATCTGTATTTGTGCATATCGCTATCCCATGACTTGCGTCACCTCTGTGTATAGAAAATCCAAGTGAAGTAAATGGTATAAAAGAAGGGAATATTGATGTGGACGATATGAAAGAGAATGCAAAGTCGCGGGAATTTGTTATTCAGCTTCAAAACAGTTCTGAGTACTTGACAATGGAAGACAACCTCGACACTGAAGGCAAGCGGGATATGATAAAAAAGCAATGAGGGAGCAGCAGCGGTAGGAGAGTGTGGAGAAAGAGAAGAGGAAGAAAAATCCATCGTTCTCGGGTGAGTGTGAGCAAAAAGTGAAAGAGAGAACAGTAGTGCAGGAAAAACACCTCCAGTAAGATTCCGACGAAAGCAAAGAAGCATATGAAAATGCTAACAGGGTAACCAAAAGTCTTCTCTTTGCGAAAAGGGACAGCGAATCTAAAGTCTAGTTAAAAGAGGAGAAGAGGATAGAACTGCAGTGAATACAAGAGATCTTTGCGGGACAGTTACGTCCTCAGAAAGGGATATACCGAGCGAGGTGGTGCAGTGGTTAGCACACTGAACTCGCATTCGGGAGGACGACGGTTCAATCCCGTCTCCGGCCACCCTGATTTAGGTTTTCCGTGATTTCCCTAAATCGTTTTAGGCAAATGCCGGGATGGTTCCTTTGAAAGGGCAAGGCCGATTTCCTTCCCAATTCTTCCCTACACCGAGCTTGCGCTCCGTCTCTAATGACCTCGTTGTCGACGGGACGTTAAACACTAACCACCACCACCACCAGAAAGAGATACACACAAAGGATGTATTGCAGTCGAGATAAAAACGGTAATACAGTTTTGGAAAGGAGGTATGGAATGAAAATTTGGAAGAAATATTTAGAGGAATTCTTAAATTTTGAAGATGTAAGTACAGAACTGGAGGACCACCACAAACATCAGAATGTAGAGCTCTTAGTTCCACCGCTGACATTGAAAGAGACAGTAGACGTCATCAGTATACTAAAAAACCAACAAAGCTCCAGGGAGAGATGGAATGATAGCTGAACGGCTTAAGAAGGGAGGAGATAAAATTGTGAAACAGGTACAAAAACTCGTGACCAACATCTGGAAAGAAGAAAGAACGCCACCTGAGTGGAAATAAGCGGTCACAATACTACTACACAAAAAGGGCAATAAACAAGAAGGCAGAAACTATAGAGGTATCTCTTTAATCAACACAGCCTACAGAGTGTTCTCCAAGAATCTCCAAAAAAGATTGGAACCATATTTAAAAGAGACAACATATGTGAGAAGCAAGCTCCATTTATAGAGAATCGACCCACCACTTATCCGATGTTCGTACTGAGAGAAGCCATATCAAAATTTTGAGGATAGTAGAAAACAGCGAAAATACTGTTTGTTGGTTTTAAGAAAGTCTACGATAGCACAAACAGAGGAAAGTTGTGGGAGAAAACACAGAAGTCTCGAATGCCAAAGAAAATTACAAATGTTGTCAATGTTACACAGGGAAGCTCAAAAGGGACAGTGAAGAGGGATGAAGAATAATCCATAACTTTTGACATAAAAACATGAGTCAGGCAAGGTGATGGAATATCGTCACTCTTGTTCAAATAATGGCACAGGAAGCACTGGGTGCAACAAGAGAAGAAGAGGAGGGAATTAGCATAGGAGTAAAAATGAATGAGCCGACCTTTGCGGATGACGTATATCAAAAAGCAAAGAAATTTGACTTAGAGGTAATGACGAGAAAACAAAATTCATGAGTGTGGAAAGGAATTACAAGATAAAAAGGCCAGAAATCATACAGTCTGATGACCATGCGTTTGAAGAACCAGAAGAGTTTAAACATCTGGGGGTTGTAGTAAATAACAGAAATAATGAGAAACATGATACAAAAACGAGGATAAAAGTGACATCTAGAGCATCGTATTCACTCAACATATTAGTCATCCAAAATTTTATAAAGAGGAACCGATATGAGTATATATAAAACTATAATCAGACCAGTATTACTATTTGGGGAATAGGTACGTAAACACAGAGAAAGATAAAAGTTTTCGAAAATAAAATCCTGTGGATAATACTTGGACCAGTTTGTGAGGGAAGAGAATCGCGAAGAAGAAAAAAGAGTACAGAGAAGTACGTAATGAATCAGATATTGTTGCGGGAGCCAAGGCAAGCAGGCTGAGATGGAATGGGCACGTCTCTAGAAGAGGTGAGGGATCGAAACTGAAGCGTCATAGTAGACACCCGAAGGACGAAGATCTTGAGGCAGACCGAAAATATGATGGAGAGACCAGGTAAGCAAGGATATGCAGACACTTGGAGCAAGGCAAGAAGATGATAAGAACAGAACTCTGAGGAGGTAGCTATTTTACGAGACCAAATGCCGACTGCAGTTTATGGGGCTGGGAGAGTAAGTATATACAGGGTCCTCAGAAACAGTTTGAAACGTTTGTAAAGATATAACAGGGTAGGTTGTGCTCAGAAATAGTTGTTTCGGAAAAAATTCGATACGTTGCGCGCAAATTCACGCTGCCCACAGAGACTGAATCATCAAGCGTGTCCTTCGTTTGGTTTTGTAAAACGAACACGAGAGCGATAGAAAAAAATGGACATGAGACGTTAATATGCATAGAAACCCAGCCAACAGCTGGGCAGTCTCGTGCGCTATTACCTACGCTATGAGAACAACAGACATTAATTGTATATGGCGGGCCACTTGAATTTGCGCGTGCGACGACCTGATTGGCTAACTTCAGTACTAATTAACTCGGAAACGGCTACCATGCAGCACCTTTACAAGCTTCTCACCGGCTAATAGGGCGTCTTACCGCCATATATATGAGAGAGAGAGAGAGAGAGAGAGAGAGAGAATGGAAATTTGGAAATTTCGGGAATACATTTCTCTAGATGACATACTGTCGCAAAAAAAACTGTTAAATGGAGGGTCGTGAGTTCAAAAGCCATTTGGAGTGTACAATTTTAATTTCTATATTTGGTTCGAGTATATTCCAGAAGTATCCACAAATGTCAAGAATCATTGTACTGGAATGTTCTGTATCTGTATATATACTGTATGTGTTCTGGCCGGATGAAGTTCGCTCCGCACTCTTGTATGTGCAAGTGAACTTAGTATTCGTCATTCATCTAATTACACCTTCTTCTACGTGACATTATTCTTCGATTAACAGAGTAAATTCATATCATAATGTATGCGCGAATAAGCCATTGGGAAGGCGAAATGCTGGTGCTTTAGTAACCGGTGTATCCACCAGATGGTTGAATGCAAGCATGCAGATTTGCAGGCACTGTGTTGTACAGCAGTCGGATGTCAGTTTGTGGAATTGAGTTCTATGCCTGTTGCCCGTGGTCGGTCAATATAGGGACAGTTAATGCTGTTTGTGCATGACACTGGAGTTGACGTCCGATGATGTCCCGTATGTGCTCTATTGGAGACATATTTGGTGATCGAGCAAGCCGAGGCAAAACGTCGAGACTCCATAGAGCATATTGGGCTACAACAGCGGTATGTCGGCAATTACAATCCTGCCGGAAAACTCACCTGGAATGCTGTTCATGAAAGGCAGCACAATAGGTCGAATCACCAGATTGACGTACAAATTTGCAGTCAGGGTGCGGTGGTGTAACCACGAGACTGCTCCTGCTGTCATGTGAAATAGCATCCTAGACCGTAACACCACGCGTAGGTACAGTGTATCTACACTCCTGGAAATTGAAATAAGAACACCGTGGATTCATTGTCCCAGGAAGGGGAAACTTTATTGACACATTCCTGGGGTCAGATACATCACATGATCACACTGACAGAACCACAGGCAACAGAGCATGCATAATGTCGGCACTAGTACAGTGTATATCCAAATTTCGCAGCAATGCAGGCTGCTATTCTCCCATGGAGATGATCGTAGAGATGCTGGATGTAGTCCTGTGGAACGGCTTGCCATGCCATTTCCACCTGGCGCCTCAGTTGGACCAGCGTTCGTGCTGGACGTGCAGACCGCGTGAGACGACGCTTCATCCAGTCCCAAACATGATCAATGGGGGGCAGATCCGGAGATCTTGCTGGCCAGGGTAGTTGACTTACACCTTCTAGAGCACGTTGGGTGGCACGGGATACATGCGGACGTGCATTGTCCTGTTGGAACAGCAAGTTCCCTTGCCGGTCTAGGAATGGTAGAACGATGAGTTCGATGACGGTTTGGATGTACCGTGCACTATTCAGTGTCCCCTCGACGATCACCAGAGGTGTACGGCCAGTGTAGGAGATCGCTCCCCACACCATGATGCCGGGTGTTGGCCCTGTGTGCCTCGGTCGTATGCAGTCCTGATTGTGGCGCTCACCTGCACGGCGCCAAACACGCATACGACCATCATTGGCACCAAGGCAGAAGCGACTCTCATCGCTGAAGACGACACGTCTCCATTCGTCCCTCCATTCACGCCTGTCGCGACACCACTGGAGGCGGGCTGCACGATGTTGGGGCGTGAGCGGAAGACGGCCTAACGGTGTGCGGGACCGTAGCCCAGCTTCATGGAGACGGTTGCAAATGGTCCTCGCCGATACCCCAGGAGCAACAGTGTTCCTAATTTGCTGGGAAGTTGCGGTGCGGTCCCCTACGGCACTGCGTAGGATCCTACGGTCTTGGCGTGCATCCGTGCGTCGCTGCGGTCCGGTCCCAGGTCGACGGGCACGTGCACCTTCCGCCGACCACTGGCGACAACATCGATGTACTGTGGAGACCTCACGCCCCACGTGTTGAGCAATGCGGCGGTACGTCCACCCGGCCTCCCGCATGCCCACTATACGCCCTCGCTCAAAGTCCGTCAACTGCACATACGGTTCACGTCCACGCTGTCGCGGCATGCTACCAGTGTTAAAGACTGCAATGGAGCTCCATATGCCACGGCAAACTGGCTGACACTGACGGCGGCGGTGCACAAATGCTGCGCAGCTAGCGCCATTCGACGGCCAACACCGCGGTTCCTGGTGTGTCCACTGTGCCGTGCGTGTGATCATTGCTTGTACAGCCCTCTCGCAGTGTCCGGAGCAAGTATGGTGGGTCTGACACACCGGTGTCAATGTGTTCTTTTTTCCATTTCCAGGAGTGTAGCATGAGACAGGTTGGTTGCATGCCCTCAACTGGCCTCCTTCTAACCAACACACGGCCATCACGGGCACCGAGACAGAACCAGCTTTCATCAGAAAACACAGCAGACCTCCACCCTGCCCTCCAATGAGCTCTCGCTTGACACCACTGAAGTCGCAAATCGCGGTGGCTTGGAGACAGCGGAACTCACGCTACAGAGCGTCTGCTCGGAGCTGCACTTGAAGTAACAGATTTGTAACAACTCGTTGTGTCACTGCGGTTCCCACTGCAACTCAAATTGCTGCTGCAGATGCAGTACGATGCGCCAGAGCCTTACTCCGAACACGATAGTCTTCCGTCTCGGTAGTGCCACGCGGTCGTCCGGAGGCCAGTTATCCTGCGACCGTACATTCTCTGGCCAGCACTACCAGCAGTCATGTACAGTGGCTACATTTTTGCCAAGCCTTTTACAATATGATAGAAGGAATGTCCAGTTTCTCGTAGCCCTATTACACGCTCTCGTTCAAACTCAGAGAGGTGTGGATAATGACATCTTTGTCGCCTAAAAGGGTATTCTTGACTAACAGCAGCTAACCACGTCCAGTCACGAAGGTAACTATTGCTCACGACCGGTACAGCGTGTATTTAAAGAAAACGTGATTTGCAGCCTCATAGTGGCGCAAAATTTAAATATGCGCCAAAAATGGCTCTGAGCACTATGGGACTTAACTGCTGAGGCCATCAGTCCCCTAGAACTTAGAACTACTTAAGCCTAACTAACCTAAGGACATCACACACATCCATGCCCGAGGCAGGATTCGAACCTGCGACCGTAGCGGTCACGCGGTTCCAGACTTTAGCGCCTAGAACCGCTTGGCCACCCCGGCCGACTAAATAGGCGCCATCTTTCAGATGTAGAAACAAGTCTACCAACTTTCGTTTATGTTGCACAACTCCTTCTTGGTGTTTCGATTTTTTCCGTCAGCTTATAAAACAAATGTCAATGATTCGCAATTAGAATCTCTCAACTCACATAAATACCTGTCTGTAACGAGTTGTAGGGATAAGAAACTTAATGATCACATAGGCTGAGTCGTAGTTACGGCAGATGACGGACTTCATTTCACTGGGAGGTTACGGAAAAAGTGCAGTCAATCTACAAAGGAGACTGCTTACAAGTCGCTCGCATGTACCATCTTGCTCAAGTGTGTGCCATCCATAGCAAAGAGAACTAACGGGTGATTTAACGTATACAGTTGCAATGCTTCTGTCTTTTCAGCAGGTTTATGTATTTTGTCCTTATGAATCAGGTGCGAGTTGTTCGAAACTGTGATGTTAGCAACTTACGTGCTGCACCTACATTTATGTAGAGGCACCAGGTCACGACTCTCCTTAAATCCCACAACGCACGCCAGTAGTCAGTTTCCCGCACACTTTTGCAGCCGGCTGGTAGCCATACCAAACGTTGCTCCATGAAACAGGAGGGTCTTTTACGACCAACTTTACGCATTTTCTTGTAGCAATTACTTGATCTTGTATACCCCAGCACGAAACTCAAAAGGTTTTAGGAATAGCTTCCCGGAAGTCAACTGGTAGTACGACGCTTCGGTGTCAACTTCCTCTAGGTTTGTTTCGTTTTAATGTCGCACGTACAAGAGTTTTGCCACTGAATCATTTTCTGACTATGACTACAAACACCATTCATTTCTGCCCTACTGAGATGCTTTGGTGTTGCAATGGCTGGCCGCCATAATTGGCAAATAGATGATACAGCACAAATATGTTATCAAGTACACGTGTGAGTCTATACTGTCAGATGATATGCAGCTTCAGTAGAACCATGACTTCTTTTAACTTGTTATTGTTAGTACTAGTAGTAATAGTAGTATCCCGTCTCCGTAGCTGAGTGGTCAGCGTAGATAGCTATCCTGTGAGGACCCGGGTTCGATTCCCAGTACTTCCAAGGCTTTTTGTTTGGTGGGCGGACTGGTAGCGGCTGCATTGATCCTCCTGATACCAACTGAAGAGCTACTTGACCCGCTTGTAGAGGTCCCACGGTCTGGAAAGCCTGCAAAACAGCAGGGAGAGCGGTGTGCTGACCACACGCCTCTCTATACCGCATCCGCATGTCGCCACAAGGCAGAGGATGACACGGCGGCAGATAAACATCCCTTGAGCCTTCACAGCCTGGTGGGGAGTTCAATTTTTTGTAGTAGTAGTAGTAGTAGTAGTAGTAGTGAAACGTCCCCTTTGAAAAATTATGAATGACAGTGCTGGAAAAACTCTTACGTGATTTGATACAGAAACAGCTGAGTAAAACTCAATGTACACAGACAGTTTTCTCTTTACTTATTCTGATCATCACTAAACTGACACACAATATTTTAGTGGAACGCAGTCTGACTTTCAATAATCTCTACAAAAGAATGGTCCTGACTAACGATAACCTATACCTTTCATGAATCACTTATCTCACAAAAATCTTCGTTAGTCGAACTACTGCAACACAACGAGTGCCAATATTTCCAGCTAAATAAAAGATTCTAACTACTGAAGGCACTAACTACTGATAGGCACAGTTATCAAATGAAAGATTTTGATAGAGAGTAAACAATGTATTTACCTTAATAATGTTCAAAAGTTATCATATATATGACACCCATCTTTACAAATTTCCTTTTTCTGGCGGACACACGTCCGGATCGTCCGCTTATAGCAACCTCTCAAATCTCTAGCATCTCTCTCTCCACATCCACCACTGCTGGCGGCTCACCTCCAACTGCCCAATGCTACGGGCTGTTCACATCCAACTGCCCAACACTACACAAGCTAATATTCCAACAATGAGTCCAACCAGACACAGACTGCACACAGCGAAGTTAGCGACTTTCACATACAGCATTACATGGCACTACCAACATAAAAATCTAACGAGCCTACTTACAGTAGTAGTAGTAGCAGAAGTAGTAGTAGTGCCAACGGCATTGCCGCAGAGGTAACACTGGTTCTCATCAGGTCATCGAAGATAAGCGCAGTCGGGCTGGGCTAGCACTTGGATGGGTGACCATCCGGTCTGCCGAGCGCTGTTTGCAAGCGGGGTGCACTCAGCCCTTGTGAGGCAAACTGAGGGGCAACTTGACTGAGAAGTAGCTACTCCGGTCTCGTAAACCGACATACGGCCGGGAGACCATATGTCCCTCCATATCCGCATCCAATGACGCCTGTGGGCTGAGGATGACACTGCGGCCGGTCGGTACCGTTAGACTTTCATGGCCTGTTCGGACGGAGTTTAGTTTAGTAGTAGTAGTAGTAGTAGTAATAGTAGAAGTAATATCGTTGTTTATCTCGAGTAGTCAGACGTCATGTGGAGAAGGGAAAGTGAGATGGGGTTCCTGATAATCAGAACCCTAGATTAAAAAATGGTTCAAATGGCTCTGAGCACTATGGGACTCAACTGTTGTGGTCATCAGTCCCCTAGAACTTAGAACTACTTAAACCTAACTAACCTAAGGACATCACACACATGCATGCCCGAGGCAGGATTCCCCTAGATTAAATCCAATGGCTCTACATAATGGCTAGTCGAGCGAGGACATGGGACACGATTAAAGGCGTGTCAGCTGTTCGGCATCGTCGAATGACGTAGCCTTGAGATTAAGATTGCTTCCGATATCCTAATTCATCCTTATTCCAATGATCCTGTGCTCTGTATGTAATAACGATGAACTAGACGGCCTACCTGGTGCTATTCCAGAGAAACAAACCATGCCGTAGAAAAGGGACGCCTCGTCAACTATATAGTTATTAGGGACAGAACACAATCTCGGACTGACAGGGGGGGGGGGGATGAAATTGGCCGGTTCGTCTTCCAGCGAACCAACCCAGCATTTTCTCTAAGCGGTTTAGGGAAATCAGGGAAAACGTGGATGGTCGGGTTGTGATATGAACCTCCGTCTTTCGAATGCGAGTCCACTGTGTTACCAACGGGCCACATCGCTCGGTCAGCTCATATGGCGACACTGTTTCACCATCTATCTGACTTTCATTAGATATTCAGCACAAAACAAAATCACAATACAGCAGCTTACAAGCAATGATCACACCCAAGTAACACTGATACAGACTTAACAGACAATGCCAAGGTACTGACTGATTCTTAGCCTTCCTTATTAATTAAATAGTGAAACCGGCATGCTTTACAACTGCTAAACGTGTTCGGGAATTGGATATACATCCATATCTGCTTCTCCACCCTCTCGCTGTCCATCTCCCCCTTTGTCCACCTCCTCCTCCTCCCCACGCTCACGTTGTCCACAACCTTCTCCGTTCTCTATCTGTTCATCTTCCGTCCGTCTCCTAAGATGTTAAGTTCAGATGGTTAAAATGGCTCTGAGCACTATGGGACTCAACTGCTGTGGTCATCAGTTCCCTAGAACTTAGAACTACTTAAACCTAACTAACCTAAGGACATCATACACATCCATGCCCGAGGCAGGATTCGAACCTGCGACCGTAGCAGTCGCACGGTTCCGGACTGCGCGCCTAGAACCGCGAGACCACCGAGGCCGGCAAGATGGTAAGTCCCATAGTGCTCAGAGCCATTTGAACCATTTTTGAACTTCCCCCCCCCCCTACCCACACACACACTTCCACCTGCCAATCTTCACTTCCCTGCTCTCTCTGACCGCGAGTATCATTTATTGTTATTGCAAATTCATATTCCGCAGTAGTATTTTAATCATAAGCCGATAAGCCATAAACACAACTTTTCTGTTTTCAGCGAAAACCGACTACTAGAAAGAAAACAAAACAACACAATGTTGTATATACATTTTTTTATAAAAATATATAATACAAAAGGATACATGTGGGAGAAACAATTTGCCTGAGTGCGAGAAAGAAAACAAAACAGTACATCTTCACAGCAGAGCACAACACAACATATTGTTTCTCACAATCGGTCTTTATTCACATTTGTCACGGATTTTTCAAGATTTTTGGTAATTACTTTACCCCTTTATATATTTATATGTTGTATATATTAAAATATATAGCCTATATCCATCCGATTGTTCGTCAGAGTGTCTTGTAAAAATCTGAAATAAATCGATCAAATAATTTTCGAGATGTTTGGCAACAACTTTTGTTCAAGAAGTTTTCGAGATTTTTGCCACGAAGATTTTACCTTTATATAGTGTATATATTTTTATTACAGTATATATTTAAAAAAAAGTAGCCTATGTCCGTCCGAACATTTATTAGAGTATCGTGTATAAATTTGAAGTACATCTGTCTAGAACTTTTCGAGATTTTTGGTAACAACGTTAAACAGTTATCTACACTGACACCCGTGAAATGGATCGTAACGTTTGTCTTCGAACGTTTTATTTGGAAAGCAGACAGGTGCATCCACTTACATCAGATTCGAATGTACCAGCAGTTCTGGAGGTAGCCTACATGATACGCAGTACGAATAGGGCCCAATGGAAACGTCTGTATACGCTTGCAAGGTTCAGAGAAAGAACCCAGGCAGAAAGTACGAGTAATAAATCTACTGCGCGCTCGTGCTCGTGTGCGCGGAGGTAGGGCGCGTGGCGTGCATTACCTGCTGACAGCGAGTCGGGGGACCGCGGCGGTGCGGGCAGGCCGCGCACACTGGCGCCGCAGCAGCAACAGGTCGCGAGCTGGCCGCAGCCACTTAACTCCGCACTAATCAACACTTGTCACTTGCGCATCGCGCCGCCTCAGAAGAGCCCTGTTAGCGACGGCTAATTGCTGTTGCAAGGCAACCGTCTAACGCTGCACAACCTCGTTATTACTGGCCCGTTCCCGTAATTGCCGCGTTACGCGCGCGCTCTCCAAATCGGCGAGTTCCTTCTTAATGCTGCAGAGTTTCCGCATAGGGATGATTGAAAACTGAAGTGCGTGCAGCGCAACTATACGCGAATGTGCTGATTATACGAGGCAGCACAGAGGAGCTATTAGAGAAGTTGCCTCCTGGCTGCAGAGCAGCACTGAATGGACTCCTCGCTGTTAGTGCTGCAGACAGCCCACTTCGACAGACAGTCGTTGTTGTGGTCTTCAATCCGCAGGCTGGTCTCAAGCAGCTCTCCACGCAGCTCCTGTAACAGCCTCTTCAGCTCCAATTTCTTCTTTTAGTCGAGCTGTGCCATAAAAAACAAACTTAGATGTTAACAAATTCCTCTTTTTCAGAAATGCATTCCTTGCTACAGACAGTCGGAAGTTTATATCCTCTATGATTCGTCCATCATCACTTATCTTGATGCCCCAAGAGCGAAACTCATCTACTACTTCTGGTGTCTCGTTTCCTAATGTAATTTCCTCAGCGTCGCCTAGTTTAGTTTAGTTGTATTCCGCTTCTCTTGTTTTACTTCTTTTGGTATTCATCTTATAACCTCTTTTCAAGACAGTATACGAGGCGTGTGAGAAAAGTAATCAGACTGACAATACTGCGAGCGATTTGACAATGAAAAACAGAACCACTGACATATACAGGGTGTTACAAAAAGGTACGGCCTAACTTTCAGGAAACATTTCTCACACGCAAATAAAGAAAAGATGTTATGTGGACATGTGGCCGGAAATTCTTAATTTCCATGTTAGAGCTCATTTTAGTTTCGTCAGTATGTACTGTACTTCCTAGATTCACCGCCAGTTGGCCAAATTGAAGGAAGGTATTGTCCAAAAATGGTTCAAATGGCTCCGAGCACTATGGGACTCAACTGCTGTGGTCATTAGGCCCCTAGAACTTAGAACTACTTAAACCTAACTAACCTAAGGACATCACACACATCCATGCCCGAGGCAGGATTCGAACCTGCGACCGTAGCAGTAGCACGGTTCCGGACTGAGCGCCTAGAAGCGCTAGACCTTGCGTTCAACACTCTGGCGGTTGATGTACTAGCAATTCACGTTTGCAATAGCTTATTTCATTCTTACAGAAATCTGTGATCTTGCAATGTTAATCACTTAAATATGTTATCTAGACAAATGTACTCCCGAAATTCCATTGCCCAAACAATAATTGTTTTCCATCAGTGTGTTTTTGCGTGTGGTTTTATGAAACCCAAATTTTATCGAAATATATTCAAGACTATTGTCCTCAGCATTCAGTAAGTACATTTTACACAAAACATTCTTCTTGCTGCTGTATTGTCTCTGCATTCCATTACAAATTGTTGTACGTCATTATAGATTCGTGATCAAAACCAAGTGGGCGTGAAAGACAAAGAATGGTGGTCTCTAAGTAATAATAATTAATTTTTTCAAGGCGATCACTTTTTATTTTTCTAGTCATCGGAGACTCTTCTATTGTCGTATCGAAGTACTGTTCTGCACACTAAAAGTTTGTCAAAACCGTCGAAATCTGTAACTGCCGTTTTCATTTAGATCCCTGTCTTGGAGAATAAAAATACGTGCTCACATCTAGAGATTTTGCGGACGTTACCTCACTGTTAATACAGAATATAGGCGATTCGGAAGTACTGCAAGGTTTTATTGTTATTTTATGAACTTGCGCAAAATTTGTATTATTCCTGGCTTCTTCACTGTTGGCCATATCAGTAAAACACCTTCAGTACGATCCGTAAGACAATTTTAGATGGTTTTAGAATGTCTTTTCGTCCTTTACGCACTCCAACCGGAGTAAACTACACGCAGGCCCTTGCGTCTGCAGTTCACTCACCACCAAACACACGTCAATACATCGTTCCACGGAAGACTGAAACCACATGTGAACACACGATGTCGGACGGGAACAGAAAATTTAGGTGGCGCTAACCTACTGCCTGTCAACAGTGTACATACGGCTACATAACAATGAGGCGGGCGAGCCACAGCGCTTGGCGCCGGCGTACTCGAGGGAGCGGGTGTGACCTTGAGGCGTCTGATTTAATGGTGGCACCTACTTAAATTAGATTCTGAACAGCTCTTAGCAATTGACGCAATCGACTGGTTGCTCATTCCAGGCAATATCTATGCTCTTTCTAGCGAACAAAATATATTTGTACCACGTCCTTCAATGATGCTTTTCACCGGGAGATATCCCTGATTTGGTCTAAAAGAGTCAGGGATGTGCGTCTGTCTGAATGTGTCTTGTTGCAGTAAAAATCTGCGGTGCCATCTTCCAGTTACAAGATACAAATATCTGTTTTGGAGCCTTATTAATAACTATTTCGCCGGCCGGAGTGGTCGTGCGCTTCTAAGCGATACAGTCTGGAGCCGAGCGACCGCTCCGGTCGCAGGTTTGAATCCTGCCTTGGGCATGGATGTGTGTGATGTCCTTAGGTTGGTTAAGTTTAATTACTTCTAAGTTCTAGGCGATTGACGACCTCAGAAGTTAAGTCACATAGTGCTCAGAGCCATCTGAACCAGTTTGATTAACGTATTTCATCTCCAACACACTGAACCTCGATATCTGAGACTTCCATTTGCGAATAAGCCACCTAGAAATTATATCTATGATCGTAATTCTTGATATTAGCTCACGCCCTCACCATTTACTACCTCATAAACTAAGAATTTTGGAAGTAATGTTTATATGCAACTAGTCATAATGCTTATGGATTATTAATTTTGTAACAATTTATCTGTGACTACTTTCGATCCTATCTTATAACGTAAACAATATGTATGTGCGTTTTATTTCTTGATGTCTGAAGAGAAACACAAGTGTCTCGAAACTCTTCACAAATAGATTAATATCATAAAATAAATAATCCATAAATATTGTGACCTACTGTGGTATAAACATATGTTCTTCATTCTAACAATGGCACGAAAAACTAGTACCACAATTACAGAAAATGATTATTAAGAATTCTGAAAACTAAAGCTGCAACAGGACACAATCTCTCAGGGAACGAGACACTAGGTACATGACGAAGAATCTATCGAGTTTAGTTACAGAAGACAGCTCACACATAAATATGAATGGGAATTACCTGCACCCTCGCAACTTTATCTGTCATACGAGCTCAAATCAGAAATATAGTGGAATGACGCACACTTCATAGACCTAACTAATATCAATGAAAAGTAATTTTTCAGCTGAACTGATTTAGTTATGAAAATGAGTCATTAATGAAAATACATAAGTAAAACAACCTTTTTTGTTAAAGATAATTAAGTATTTAATTATGAATGAGGGATAATCTTCTGAAAATTTTGAGATACGAGACGTGTGGTTGACCGAAGAAACGAATATATATGTGCATGTAGGTCTGCATTGATGCACGTTCCTTATATTCGCCCATCTGATTTTATTTCATTTTATTCATTTATTGCATTTGTAAAGCCCTGAGATGACAAAGTACCATTGTGTAGTAGAGATTAGTTGCTGGGTAAACGACTGCCAAATTCGAGGAACTCAGACACCTGATTTTGAGATAGGACATCATCATTTCAAATATTCGTGGTGCATTTTTAATATTACCGGAGACAACTACAAACCTAGCAAGTAATTTCATTTTCCTCGTCAACAGCACTCTCACAAACAAGAGATGAGCTATTCCAATACGAACTTTTTCATTTAGTGTTAGTCAGTCTCCTTTGCTCTCCTTGCATGTTCAGAAGATGTGATCTGTCAGTCTTACTGACACCTGCTCTTCACTCTGCCTTTCCCATAAGGGGAAATAATTAGTGCCATAAAATTACAACTGCTTGCAAATACATATTTCCGAAAATAACAGGGGAGCATTACTGAGTATTTGTAATTTAGATTTTAAGTGAAGTGAATTGCATGAAATTTCACAAAATTATAATGACGAGATTTGCACCATAAAGAACGAAGATGACGCTTATTAGGAATTTGTTGATATTAAATGGAATACCAGGAGCAGAGGTATGGAGTGTGTGATACATCGCCCAACGACATGAGAAAAAACAATGAAGTGCTAAGCCCTACGTTGCATTTTATACCAGTAATGTTTCCTGTTCTGTTGTGTAAAGGTCACATTAATAACAGGAGCGACTACAAATGAATGCTGGGATCGCTCTCCCAAGAGCCTCAGTATGTCTTCAATGTAGTAGCATCAAGCTCTAGTCTACCACAAACGATCTGAATTGCGTTCTACCTGATTCGAATGTAGCCCACACGACGTCACTTCCTAAAGTCCTAATCTCTTTACGGTACAGCAATTCCGAGTGATGCAACCGTCGGTTTTTTTCAGTCGAAGGAAACAAACCCAGTCTGCAGCCACGTCACTCTCCAGGTTTGAGCAGTTTAACTTAATGTGAAACCACCGATTGTCACAAGTATCCGTCGGTACGTCAGATATACTTATGTGGTTTTCGCTCAGTCCGTGGCGCCGCCGCCCATAATCCTACTTCCTGCTGCTGCCGCCTTGACCAGGGTCGCAACCGGCGCGAGTAGGTGGCGCGCTAGCCGGTGCGAGCGCGATGCTACTGGGACTGCCTAGCGGTGACTGGATACCTCCTCCCGCCGTGTACTAACCTGGTCGTAGCAGCAGCAGGACAATGACGTGTATCGTGCCCAATCTCTGAGGCTAGATTAAAAAACAGTTTTTTTTCTTAATGAACAGACAGATATCACACCGTCTCAGTAAAACGGATTCGCTGAATGGTCAGCGTGACGAATTGTCAATCCTCTGAGCCCGGGTCGATTCCCGGCTGGGTCGGGGAATTTTCTCCGCCCAGGGACTGAGTGTTGTGCTGTCCTCATCATCCTATCATCCTCGTCGATTGCAGGTCGCCGAAGTGGCGTCAGATTGAAAGACCGGCACCCGGCTAACGGCCTGCCCTAGCCATACGATTAAATAAATAATGAAAAACGAAATCAAAACAGTTGCAAAAATTTGACGATGTTCCTTTCTTCTTTATATACCCCTAAGAGAACTTCTCTATTTTGCACTCCCAACGGAGCTTCGTTATTAGTTTCGCGTTAATTAATTGCACCTAGAACAATTTAATGCACCATAATCCATCTGTCAGCTTTAAATGGTGAAAGAAGATTTTCTTACCACCTTGTTATGTTTAAGTTCTTATTTCCGTGCTTGTTACGAAAATTGGGGAGAAATCAGTCTTTCAGCACATAATTAAATAAATGTAGATACCTCATTTTAACTTCGGCGTACCCACTGAAATGTCTTCGCGTACATCTGGGGTGGGGTTACCCTCTGGGGGTATATGTAACTCGGTTTGTATTGTATACAACTCCTTTTTTTCACCTAATGAAAGTACTACAGACTAATTTCCCTCAGAAGAATGACTGGGTAACTCAGTGAATTAAAAGAACTACTAAACAGAGCATCCAGTTGAATGAACGAATGAATGAATGAATACATGTTGCAACCGACAGAAAAAGTAAAGACTGGTTTCACTTGAAAGAATGAGTAACTTAGTTAATACGCAAAAGGTTTCTAGATTGTGCCGACTGTTCCCAGTCGCATAGACTGGTTTCACACAGAATAATTCAACCGATACATAAAGCTCCATCCGAATGAGACGACTGTTTTCCAACAACCGACTAAGTCGATTGCTTTCATTCGGTTGTTTTCGTCACTGTTTATTTCACTACACAACTAGTTACCGCAACAAACCCCCGGAGAACACTTGTCTGTATAATAATGAGCCAAGGTTTCAATTGATACCAAGAGATTGCAAATATCGGGAAATGTGTTACTGGACATGAAACCGTACTTACAGCTTGTGAACTCAAATTTATTACACTACGTAATATTTCAAAAACATTACCACTCTCATTATCATCTGAGACAACTAGTACTTGTAACTCTACCACACAAATCATTCAGTAGTCCTCAGTCAAAAGTAATTCTTTTGCAAGAATATCTATACTTCCAGAGATGTACGACAATTCAAAGTATTCTAGCTCTCTGAAAGATTTTCCAACCACCCATTGTTCGCTTGCTGAATAGTTCTGCATAAACTCGTTAATAAAGCAACCTGTTACTAATAAAGCGATTAACAGCATCAAGAGCCCTATGGAAGCCTCAAACTCAACAGCGAATCACTAGTAATTTCACTGTACCGATGATGGCGTTTGGATCTATGTCAGTTTTCAAAATCACTTCTCCCCTTGCTATCTACGAAAATGTGGCATTAAATATCTAAGGTCTTCATGAGCAGCTAGTTGTGCACATGTCTGAGCTTTAAATGACATGTCTAAGTGTTTTGTTTTGAATATGGATTCAAATCCAGTACATATAGCCAATGCTAACCAAACAAAGCTTTCGCGCCTGACCGAAAATCGAACACAGCACAGATCGTCCTTGCTGTTTAAGCATAAAGAGACGTAAAATACCTCAGTTTTAGCCAGTGTCTGTCGGTAAGCCTCAACCTGAAATTCCATGACGAAAATGATTACGGGACCAGGAAGCCTATCCAGAAAACTTAACTATACACGAAAGATGTTAAATATGACTTCATTCACTAGTAACAAACTGTGTGCATGTTTAAACATGAAATAATGTGACGCAAAGTCTTGTGTTGGACGGGGATTCTAACCCAGCACCTAATTGGTTTGTTAACCAAGCAGATACAAATGTTATGTATCGAATTTTTTCACCAATAGTAATATGTTTGAAGCTGAAAAGAAATGACGAAAATATTCTTGCATTAGTGGGATTCGAAAGCGGCATCTATCATCGTTATTTAATAGCCACGAATAGAGCTTATATATCGTTTTTTTTTTCAGCCGTAGCGTGATGTTCGCACGTTTGAACTATGTGTAAGTACAACGTGTTGAAACTTTCTGTGCTGACTGGGAGTTGAACCCCACAAAAATGGCTCTGAGCACTATTTGACTTAACATCTATGGTCATCAGTCCCCTAGAACTTAGAACTACTTAAACCTAACTTACCTAAGGACAACACACAACACCCAGCCACCACGAGGCAGAGAAAATCCCTGACCCTGCCGGGAATCGCACGAGATGCGGGCAAACCCCACTCATGTTGGCGTTGTTGATTACACAGAAAGAAAACTATCGAATTCTTTTTCACCTGTAGCTAAGCTAAGAGTGACGTGTTCGAACCTCAAACAATGCGATGCGATGCAAATTTCTGCGTTTCACTGGGAGTCGAACCGGCTCCTATCGTTATCTCACTCTGGTGCAGACTATAGCAGAGGGACATCACCCTTAATGTAGATTTAGAACCACAGTTCAACTCTACATCCTTCTCTTGGCTTTACCAGAAGTGCTTGTTAAAAATTGTCGCCTAAAATCGGGCTCTAAGCTAGACCTTCGGCATACCACGTTATCAAAACAGATCATCGAACACATCTGGCTGTGTCTTGGTTTAGTTGTAAGAAGGATGCATCATACTAGATAAGGAATCTGCTTCACTGGTCTCGCGGTTCTAGGAGCTCAGTCCGGAACCGCGCGACTGCTACGGTCGCAGCTTCGAATCCTGCCTCGGGCATGGATGTGTGTGATTTCCTTAGGTTAGTTAGGTTTAAGTAGTTCTAAGTTCTAGGGGACTAATGACGACAGATGTTAAGTCCCATAGTGCTCAGAGTCATTTGAACCATTTTGCTTCACTGGAGGTAGATCACAACGAGTTCAATACATTCATTTCTTTGTTCGAGCGCATCGCCATTCACCAGGAGCCTTGGCTCTTCAGTGAACACTTCAGACTTGAATTATTATACTGACGTAAAACCATATAACGACCACCAGTAAGAACTGGCACCAATGTAGGACGTGGAAGTGTGTATAGGAAGTGTTGTCTTCCATCTGTGATGGAGACGTGTAAGGGGGGGGGGGGGGGGGGGGGTTTCGGGGAGAAGACCAGACAGCGAGGTCATCGGTCTCATCGGATTAGGGAAGGACGGGGAAGGAAGTCGGCCGTGTCCTTTCAAAGGAACCATCCCGGCAGTTGCCTAGAGCGATTTACGGAAATCACGGAAAACCTAAATCAGGATGGCCGGACGCGGGATTGAACCGTCGTCCTCCCACGTAACAGGGGAATTATCCGAACGGGACAGAAATCGGGAGATGTGATGTACAGACAAACAAATGATTACAGTTTCAGAAAAGTCAGATCATTCAAGAGAAAGAGCTTCACAAATTGAGGAAGTAAATAACGTGTTGGACCACCTCGGGCCCTTATGTAAGCAGTTGCAGGACTTAACATTGATTGATAGAGTTGTTGAATGCCCTCCTGGGGGATATCGTCCAAAATTCTGTCCCGAGCTGGTTGGAGGGCCCTGCCCATAATCCTCTAAACATTCTCAATTATTGAGGAGAGATCCGGCGACCTTGATGGCCAGGGTACAGTTTGGCAAGCACAAAGACAAGCAGTAGAAACTCTCGACGTATGCGGGCGGGCATTATCTTGCTGAAATGTAAGCCCAAGATGGCTTGCCATGAAGGGCAAGAAAACGTGGCGTAGAATATTGTCGGCGTACTGCTATGCTGTAAGGGCGCAGCTGATGATTCGAGGTGCTCCGTTTTCTTTTTTATTAGAATACATATGTTCATGGTCTAATGATAAGCCTAGACAAAACTAGTTGTTTATTTCTTTAAAAAAAATTAAGACACTGCTTCATAAATCGGAGGCGGTTTTACTACATCTGTGATAGGTGGCCGCTTCGAGAACAACATATAAGTGCCGATCCAAATGTTTCCGTTCGAATACCACACTAACCCTTTCCCTAAAAGTCGGGGCTTATATAGCCGCATCAGAGTCGCACCGGATAGCGTATACGCTGCAGCAGTGTCCTCAAACTGCAACTTTTTGGTCACTCCTTATTATCCGTTCCCCCAAAGGCTTAGATTTTTCACATCAGTAACTGGAACGTAAAACAGAAGGGAAGATATCTAAGAGAAGGAAATAGCATATGTGAAAGGAATTCATAGACTTCCAGATTTTTTAGCTTTGGCCATCTCTGGCCTGATCTTACTTCTCCGTCAAAATGAAAATTTGGCAAAAATTCTCTTTAGTCATTAAATGAGAAGAAATAGCATAAAAATAAATACTTTCGTGTTTGGGCAGAGCTATCAAGAGAGGCTGTGGTCACAGCATAACGTATTATGGCCGCTGCCTACGCTTTCAGCAACAGCCGGGGCGACACGGCAGCTGATTGTTCTACATCATATGGTGGCGTCGGTCGATACGAGCCCCCCTCTCCCTGCAATAGCTGTAACCACATGCGCTGCGCCCTACGCACCAGCGCCCTGTTAAGCTGTGTGCATAGTTTGATAACACGATGCCGGGCGTACTTCCAAGCAGTTAATTTACTCTTGTCACGGATTCGTTCCCGTGCGCTCCGAGAAAAACAAGTCAGCGATATAATTTAAAAAGTGCAAACCAATGATGTGTTACTGTGAACTGAAGTTGTGAAACAGGTTCTGCCTGAAAAATAATTCAAAACAGTTATGTTGTTGTTGTGGTCTTCAGTCCTGAGACTGGTTTGATGCAGCTCTCCATGCTAGTCTATCCTGTGCAAGCTTCTTCACCTCCTAGTACCTACTGCAACCTACATTCTTATGAATCTGCTTAGTGTATTTATTTCTTGATCTCCCTCTACGATTTTTACCCTCTTCCCTGCCTTCCAATACTAAATTTGTGATTCCTTGATTCCTCAGAACATGTCCTACATACCGATTCCTTCTTCTAGTCAAGTTGTGCCACAAACTCCTCTTCTCTCCAATCCTATTCAATACCTCCTCATTATTTATGTGATCTACCCATCTAATCTTCAGCATTCTTCTGTAGCACCACATTTCGAAAGTTTCTATTCTCTTCTTGTCCAAACTATTTATCGTCCACGTTTCACTTCCATACATGGCTACACTCCATACAAATACTTTCAGAAAAGACTTCCTGACACTTAAACCTACACTCGATGTTAACAAATTTATCTTCTTCAGGAACGCTTTCCTTGCCATTGCCAGTTTACATTTTATATCTTCTCTACTTCGACCATCATCAGTTATTTTGCTCCCCAAATAGCAAAACTCCTTTACTGCTTTAAGTGTCTCATTTCCTAATCTAATTCCCTCAGCATCACCCGACTTAATTCACTACATTCCATTATCCTCGTTGTGCATCTGTTAATGTTCATCTCTTATCCTCCTTTCAAGACACTGTCCATTCTGCTCAACTGCTCTTCCAAGTTCTTTGCTGTCTGTGACAGAATTACAATGTCATGGGCGAACATCAAGGTTTTTATTTCTTCTCTATGGATTTTAATACCTACTCCGAATTTTTCTTTTGTTTCCTTTACTGCTAGCTCAATATGCAGATTTAACAATAGTTATAGTACTAATGAATTTTATGTGCAAAAAGGACCCAATGTGGTTATTCAAGGGAATACGGGGAGCGTTCAGTGAGTAATGCAACACATATTTATTATCGCCCAATTTCGGTTGAAAAAATGCAGAATTTCTTATGGTATATCATGGAATATTCCCGCTTCAGCCCCTATAGTTTCATGAATTTCCGATAGGTGGTGGCACTGTATGTAACCTTGAAAATGGCATCTGTTACGGAGGTGCGTTCCAAGCAGAGAGCTGTCATGACCGAAGGAGATCTGGCAGTGAACGAAAGCACGGTGAATCGTTGGGACAGGCGTCTGTCACCATCGCAACATGGTCGCGCAAACCTCTCCGATGTCCCTCGTGCCGGCCGGCCACACACAACTGTGACTCCCGCAAAGTTGGAACGTGCGGACACGCTCATTCGAGGTGGTCGACGAATCACAATGAAAAACCTCGCTGGTCAACTGGAGGTCTCTATTGGTAGTACTGACAGACTTGTCCACAAGTTGAGGAACTCACAAGCTGTGTGGCTGCTGCGTTCCTCACTGCGTAACAGAAGACCATAAAGAGCAATGAAGGACCTTCTGTGCGGAATTGATTCCGCGTTACGAGGCTCATCATGACAACCGTTTGTCGAACATGGTGACAAAACTTCAGTAGACTGTTCGTCCTTATCCACTCTAAAGCCCGGATCTCGCAACCTCCGACTTCCATCTGTTTGGCCCAATGAAAGATGCACTCCACTGGAAGCAGTAAGTGGACAATGGGGAGGTTATAGGTGCACCACGACTCTGGCTCCGACGTCGACCAGCAGAGTGGTAACATGCGGGCGTATAGTCTCTCCCAGTAATACAGCGTAAGGCCGTACCAATGAACGAACATTATGTTGAAAAATAGAGTTTTGTAGCCAAAAGAGTGGGGAATGATACGGTGCACTAGAATCCTGAAAAGAGCAACCAGCTTCCGTAAAAAATGTGTTGCCATACTTACTGAACGCCCTTCGCATTTTCATTTATTGTTCTATGTTTCAACTTTGGAGTTTGATATTTCCCTATACATTTTACTGCGAAGCTGTTGGCCTCTATGAACGATATAACGATATTAAATTTCGTTTAGAAGCACCAGGACAGCTACAATAAGACACCATGAAGTTTAGGAAACACCAGCATCGCACGTGAAGCAATCGTAGCGTATAAGCGTTCACTAATAGATTCTTCTTGGAGTATCGTTTATGAATCAGTTAAACACTTATTGTGACTTCACATGATCCTAATTCCAAGCTTGAAGTATGTAAGTCTGAGATCACTGAAACGTCTGGTGGCAAATAATAAGAGACTCAGCATAAGCAGAAACATCTCCTATTCATCCAACCTTGTATAACCGTAGGTTGAACTTTCTTGCGTGACAACATACCGTCAAATTTGAATCGCTAACTACTACGAGACTAATATTGTGTAACAAGGGTTTAGCCCCTAACGGATAAATCATGTCCGTACGAGCTTGTCGCGCAGTATTTGTTTCACGTTTGACGTCATCGTATCAGTGTAGTCACAAGCGCGTGATTGTCACGAGTTAGCTTCGTGTAAAGTTATAAACAGGTGTACTCTGGAAACACGTTTAGGTGGGACTCTGATTCGGGTGTTACAGTAATCAGTTTGCGGAACACTACTAGGACCCAAAGTGAAAAAATAAAAATATCCGCCGGAAAGTGAAAATTTGTATTAAATTGTAAATTACAAACTAATGAGAAACGTCACCTCATACGACTCGTAAATATGCTCAGAATTATAGAATACACAAGTCAGACGGAGGCTCGCGACGAAATGAATGCAAGAAGCCTAAAACGTTCAGTGTCGAGCCAATGCGAGATCGATGGCAGCGTCGAAAAGGAAATGAAAAAACGGCGCAAAGCGATTACGCGACTGAACCATGCGGCATACAGAGGTCTGCGATAATCCAAACTTGCGATTTACCTATTCTTTAACTATTACGCTACTTCGTGTAACCGTTGCGTTAAACAGATTGACAATCTAACAACATATTAATACGAAACATCTGTTATGACTTTATCCCGACGTTTTCACGAAAAATTTACGGTGCGGATTGCAACTGCGCACACAGAAATTTTTTGTTTGGAAGGGCTCTATAGCATTATCCTGGGTTATTATTGCTCCGCCGAGCGGTCTTAGGCGCTGCAGTCATGGACTGTGCGGCTAGTCCCGGAGGAGGTTCAAGCCCTCCCTCGGGCAGGGGTGTGTGTGTTTGTCCTTAGGATAATTTAGGTTAAGTAGTGTGTAAGCTTAGGGACTGATGACCTTAGCAGTTAAGTCCCATAAGAATATTGGAATGAGAAGTGATTTTGGTCAACAAGAGACAGCCTGGTGGAACAGCATGGACACGGTTCTCCTACAATCTCTGCGGGAAGTAAGAGTGAGCAAAAAGTTACTCGAGAGACTGCTGGACCTAGAAGGTATGCAAAGCATACTGTTAGGGAAGGAAGAAGAGATTAGTGTTTAACGTCAGGTCGACAACAGAGACGGAGTAAAGCTCGGATTAGGGAAGGATGGAGAAGGATAGCGGCGTGTCCTTTCGAAAGAACCATCCCGGCATTTGCCTTAATCGCTTTAGGGAAATCACGCAAAACCTACATCAGGATGGTCGGACGTGGGTTTGATCAGTTAGGGAAGAATCCCCAGCTAGTATATTTCGTCTATTCACTAGTGAAAATATGTTGCGCTTACTGAAAAAATGCTCTAAAACAGAAGCACGCATTGTACTCAACGATGAATTTGGAGCTGCTCGAAGCAGTTATAGCCTCATTGTACTCTTGAGGGGCATACGGTGTGCGAAATCTTGTGAGAGAGATTTGCAGAGTCGTTAATGGGTCCTGCCTTTTTTCCTCAAACAATAGCAAGAAATAGATTTTTAGAAATTATGCGATTTCTTCGCTTTGACATCAAAGCTATGTGTCAGCAACGCAAAGAGGCAGACAAACTTTGTTTGGCACCTATAATCTGGTACATGTTTGCAGACAACTACATTGCGTGTTACAAACCAACTGGATTCCTAGCAGTGAATGAGCAGTTATATCCAACGAAATGCCGATGCCCATTTACTCAATACATTAGTGGTAAACATGATAAGTACGGTATAAAGTAGTGGTTGCTCATACACACTTAAGTTAGAGGCTGCAGATATGAACACTTCAGAAACAGTCGATTTCCATAACAACACCAAATTTGGCGTAGATGCGATAGATCATATGTCACGCAAATGCAGTGTAAGAGCCACGACGAAGCGCTAACCAGTACATGTCTTCTATAACATTCTTGATCTGGCTATGATCAACGCTCACACCCTGTGCAAGTTGATAACTGGTTGTACTATCTCTCGATCGTCTTTTATAATGAAAGTTGTGGAAGAATTAGTGGTACCCGTCAGAAATTCTCGCTCACAACAGCTGTAGAATCCATCTATTTTGACTGCTGACAGAGAAGAAGGAACATCTAAGTAAACTAAACGAAAAACTTGCCAGGTTGGATTGTGTTACAAAAACGAAACTGGACATAATTGTTTTGTATATGTAAAAAAATTGCGTGCGGTCCGTATCTAATTAAATGCCCAATGAAAAATGCACATGAGTAGTCTAGTAAAATAGTACTTACTTGTTACAGGATAAACGTGTAATTAGTGAACAGCTAAGCAATCCTATTATAATAACATTTGTCATCCATTGTTTCAACATGTAAAACACAAACACTGAAAATGTAAGCAATTTATGTATCTCTGCTGAGGTTTCAGTTATTTTTGCATGGTGTAATGTAAAAGTAAAATTTCTGAGGCTCAAATAAGAATGTGTCCACACTATTATTATTGTTTTGGTCTTCAATCTGAAGACTGATTTGATGCAGCTCCCCATGCTGCACTATCCTGTGTAAGCCTCTTTATCTCCGAATAACTACCTCAACCTACATCTTTCTGGATTTGCTTGTTGTGTTCATCTCTTGTCTCCCATTACGGTTCTTACCCCCCTCACACCTCACTCCAGCACGAAACTGAAGATCCCCTGATGACTCAGAATGTGTCCTATCAACCGATCCCTTCTTTTGGTCAAGTTGTGCCACAAATTTCTTGGCTCCCCAATTTTGTTCAGTACTTCCTCATTAGTTATGTGATCGACCCATTTAATCTTCAGCATTCGTCTGTAGCACAATATTCGAAAGCTTCTGTTCTCTTTTTATCTAAACTGTTTATCGTTCATGTTACAGTTCCATACTATACTCCAGACAAATACCTTCAGAAAAGACTTCCTAACAGTCATATCTATATTCGATGTTAACAAATTTCTCTGTTTCAGAAATAGTTATCTTGCCATTGCCAGTCTACACTTTATATCCTCTCTACTTCAGCCATCATCAGTTATTTTCCTTCCCAAATAACATAACTCATCTACTACTTTCAAGTGTCTCTGTCCTAAACTAATTCCCTCAACATCAGCTGATTTAATTTAATTACATTCCATTTCTTTCAAGACACTGTCCATTCCGTTCAACTTCTCTTCCAAGTCCTTCGCTGTCTCTCACAGAATCACAGCATCATCGGAAAACCTGAAAGGTTTTATTTCTTGTCCTTGAACTTTAATTCCTATTCCAATTTTTTCTTTGGTTTCCTTTACTGCTTGTTCAATGTACATATTGAATAACACTGGGGACAGACTACGACCCTGTCTCCCTTTTCAACCACTGCCTCCCTTTCATGCCCCTCGACTGTTATAACTGCCGTCTGGTTTCTGCGCAGATTGTAAACAGCATTTCGCTCCCTGTATTTTACCCCTGGCACCTACAGAATTTCAAAGGGAGTATTCCAGTCAACATTGTGGAAAGCTTTCTCCCAGTCTACAAACGCTGTAAACATAGATTTGCCTATCCTTAATCTATCTTCTAAGAGAAGTCGTAGGGTCAGTACTTCCTCGCATGTCCCTATTTTTTTCCGGAATCCAAACTGACCTTTCCCGAGGTCGGCTTCTACCAAGGTTTCCATTCGTCTGTAACAAATTCGTGTTAGTATTTTTCAACCATGACTTATTAAACTGATAGTTTATTAATTTTCATACCTGTCACCAACTGCTTTCCTTGTACTGGAATTACTACTTTCTTCTTGAAGTCTGAGAGTATTTCCCCTGTCTCATACATCTTGCACACCAGATGGAAGAGTTTTGTCATGGCTGGCTCTCTCAAGACTATCAGTAGTTCTGACGGAATATCGTCTACCTTCGGGGCCTCGTTCCGACTTAGATCTTTTAGGGCTCTATCAAATCTCCTACCTCATCTTCATCTACGTACACTTCCCTTTCTATAGTATTGCTTTCAAGTTCACCTCCCTTGTATGGACTCTCTATATACTCCTTACACGTTTCAGCTTTCTCTTTTCTGCTTTTAACTGTTTTGCCATCTGAGCTTTTCATGTTCATGCAGCAGCTTCTCTTTTCCCCAAATGCCTCTTTAATTTTCCTATAGGCGGTATCTATCTTTCCCGAAGCAAAATATGCTCCTCTTCAGGAACCACACATTTGTCTGGTCAGTCAACAGATACGCGTCCGACGTGGTCATACCTGTGTCGCTGAGGCACGCAAGCCACGCCACCGACGAGAAAATGCATATATAATGAAAAAATAGCAAAATCATTATTAATGACAATAAATATGAAATACTGTTACCTTTTCTAAAATAAAGCTTTTTAAAATGCGATAAAAATCTTGGCGGTCAATTGACCTCCATTGGACATTCTCGTGGACAGATGAAAACTGGGTGTTTTAGTGCTAGAGCGTAATCATTTACATAAGACCATAACAATCGTGCACTGTACCAGCCGCAAAATGAATGTTGCTGTCCATCAAGTTATGAATGATGTGGCAAATGTATCACGTATACAGACTTTTTTATAGATTCCTTATGTTCTGTGTTTTCTCAAAGACCGAAAAATCAAAGGCTACTACAAGATGTTTCCCAAGAATTATCCTCTCAGACATTAAAACTAGGCCGTGTTTTTCATGTAGGTGAGGTTGCTTCACCATTTAATGCTGTTAGAGCTCCTCTTGAAAGTCATAGTTCTTTTTTTCCATTTTTCTGAAAAACTGAGTCATGATGGCTCCCGAACAACTAAGGAGAGATCTAAATTTGAAGTGTTGCTATAATATCTTACAAATGGTTGCTTATGATGGAATTGGTTGTGCTTTGTGAGGCCTAGAAGATCTGCAAGTATTATCGTTCTTTATGCAAAACAGAAAATCTTCATTTGCAGAAACGCTAGTTGGCATAGCCTTCAGCTAAGTCAGTAGCTACGAACTTGCCAGGCGCCACATGCAGTTTATGCATTGACAATTGATCTATATGTTTGAAGCAATCAGAATTGTAAAGAAGTATTCGCAGTTCAGTCTATAACGGCACTTGTAAATATTATTGTACAAAGTCAAGATCGACGTTCACCACTGATGCTAAATTAAAGCTAAGTATTTAACTGTATTCCTGTCTACTAACTTCTAGTCACCTAAGATGTTCCAGATACATCCCGTCAAGTATAGTTCATTGATCCTCACGTCAGCCTACGTGATCAACGCGTGCAATGATGGCTACCTCTTGTGATCAGGCTAAGAGTCAAATTGTGTGACTCAGCCGGGTCACCCTTTTCCCATGAGGCCCACAGTTCTGCCTCTTACATAACAGTACAGATATCATACAGATGTCATTTTGAAGAGAAGCCCTGAAAGTTTGTTTTCATGTACACCGCCACAGCATAGTTTGGTAATTTGCCGATAGTCAGCGCTAGTCGGAAACATGGTGAGTTCAGGTGCGGAGCGAGCTTTCTGTGTGTTGGAGTTCAAGAAATGGCCTCCTCGATCAGCAGATCTCACTCCGTGTGAATTTTTTCTGTGGGGACACATTAAAGATCTGGTGTATGTATCGCCTCTACCATGTGATGTAGCAGAGCTCCGGGAGGGAATACGTAAAGCGACTGTCACAGTCGACGATGCCATGCTGCGACGGGTGTGGAAAGAATTCAATTGCCGTATTGACGTCTGCCGGGTCACTCATGGTTCGCATATCGAATGTTTATAAAAAAAAAGCTTTCAGAGTTTCTCTTCAAAATGCAATATGCATGACATCTGTACAACGTTTAGTTCTTGTGCAGTAAGTAATTGAAAGTGTTCCCGGACTTTGTGTATATACATACAGGGTGACTCAAAAAAGTGTTTACAAACTGAAGTGGCACATCGAGCATACAACAAGGATCGGTAATCACATAGCAACTGAGGTCGCAAGGGTCATCCGGGGATACCAAACGGCGTTGCAATTATTTAGTCACATACTAAAACTGGAGATGCCATATTTTTGTCCAGATGCATCGAGACATCAGCTCTACATTGAATGGCACACCCTCTCAAAGATACCTGGTATATATCGAAGACATCCTACTGCCGCAACAATCTTGCCCACTACGTCTTCTGGAGTGGTAACAGGTGGCTTATACACAAGGCCCTTCAGATACTGCTACAGGGAAAAATCGATTGGGAACAGATCGGATGGTCGTGGTGGCCACGCTATTGGCCCACCATCACCAACCCAGAGGCCCCGAAAAGTTGCCTGCAGAGGTGCCCACACTTGTCTGCTGAAATGTGCGGAGGCTCCGTCGTGCTGAAATAGAATGCGGCGACGAATACGAATGGAATATCATTCGGTATGTCCGGCAGAAGCTCTCGCAGGAATACGAAGTATGTGTGTCCATCCAGTCTCTCCAGGAAAATGTACTGCCCAATCAAACAGTCTTCGACGATGCCAGCCCACATGTGACCGTAGCGCCCTCTCGTGGCGTTTGCGACCCCTGTTTATATGTGATTACTGATCGTTGCTTTACGCCCGATGTGCCATGTCAGTTTGTAAACGTTTTTTAATCACTATGGTATTCTCCCCTACTCAGTGGTAAAAAACACAGATTGCACACTGGTCTCACTTGAAGATGAAGGCAAGGTATGCTGCCGAAATACTGTGTTTCGTAAACAACTGGAGCCAGCTGGACACCCGAGACCAATAAAACAGTTGATATGCCAGGGATGATTAGGCCACACACAAAAGAGTTATGGGGTTGCATACCCAACTGTTTGTCTGTGAATAGATCTGTTGAAGGTGTATGACCTTGTTTTCCTTTAAAACGACGAGCGTGGCGTCCTACCATCAGCGAGATGAGCACAGTTAAATGCTTTACTAGAATCATGATGCGCAAATGTACATGATAGATGTGGAAAGAACTCCCGAATGAGGAAGTCATACTAAGTATCAGCGAGTGTGTTGTATTACAAACGCTGAGAATATAAAGCAAGTGAAGACGAATCACTGTTACTAACACGATAACCGTTCTCTAATGACGACTCTGTCGATTACAACGAAGTGATTAGCGACACTGAACAAGAATCACAGTCTTAAAATTTTGACCCCTTCCCTGTCTCTGAAGTGAAGATCTATCGAGGACTACTATTTTCGAATGCTATTTCACTACTCTCAGAAAGCTGCTCCACACAACACACAGAAAACATCGTGGATATACAAATTATGGGAAAAAGGATGAGAACTTCGTTTTTCGAGGAGGCATCTTGTATAATTGGTTCCCGGATTACTGGTGACTGTAAAATGGTTTTAGCGTAATTTTGAGGTTATAGCAGGTGCATAGGAATATTCTGCAGACCTCCCAGAAGCGTACTTCGGGAAAAAGTGTATTATTTGCCTTAAACGCACAGTTCTGCCTGCCAGATAACGTCACAACTCTCCTTCCCACTTCTGGTTTTATTTACGAGACGTGTTTTTTAAGTAAGCACCGTTTTGAAATTTAAAAAAATGACGTGCTAAGATATCTCAATAATTCTATTTTTACATGAAAGCCTGTACCTTAATCTACGCACTGACGCCATTACAGTCTAATTCTTCCCTGTATACGTTGTGTACTGAGTGTTTAAGATGCCTCCGATAATCGTTAGTCCCGCCGACTGTGAAGTACGGGCTGTTATAAGATTTCTTAGTGCTAAAGGCCTAAAAGTGATCGATATTCATCGTAAGATCTGTGCAGTTTACGGAGAAAACATTGTGAGTGATGGAATGGTAAGAAAGTGGGTGAGAGCATTTAAAGATGGCCGCACAAATGTACATGATGAACAATGGAGTGGGCGTCCTTCGGTCGTTAATGAAAGTTTGGTGCAGGAAGTGAACAATAAGGTGA
The DNA here is from genome assembly GCF_023897955.1 of Schistocerca gregaria. NCBI lineage: Eukaryota > Metazoa > Arthropoda > Insecta > Orthoptera > Acrididae > Schistocerca > Schistocerca gregaria. Next base: position 566,767,657 of record NC_064931.1, read on the forward strand.
GAGAAAACAGACGCTTTGCGATTTCCTCCTTGCGGGATGATGACTTTCCTAATGTTTCTCGTAGTGTTTTGTATGGCATTGTGTCCGGTCACTTGAATTACCGAAAATTGTGCGCACGTTGGGTACCGTAAATGTTGACGGATGTGCACAAAACCAAACGTTTAGACAGTGCATTGACTTTCCTTGAGCGGTACCACAACGACGGTGATAATTTCTTAAGCCAAATTGTTACGGGCGATGAAACATGGGTGGCCTACGTCACACCAGAATCAAAGCAACAGTCCACGGAAGCTGAGCACCGTTTTGCTGCAAGACAATACCCGTACGCATGTGGCAAATCAGACCAAAAATCTTTTCGAGGGGAAACTATAGATCATCCTCCGTACAGCCCCGATCTTGCGCCCAGTGACTACCATCTGTTCCTGCACTTGAAGAAACACCTGGGCGGTCAGCGTCTTCAAGACGATGACGAAGTCAAAACAGTGGTTAACAAGTTAGGCGGCAGACTTCTATGAGGAGGGTATTCAAAAACTGGTACAACGTTATGACAAGTGCCTCAATATTGATGGAAATTATGTAAATTAAAGTACAGAGTTTCATGTAAAAATAAAATAATTGAGATATCTTAGCAAGTCTTTTTTTTTTAATTTCAAAACGGTACTTACTTAAAAATCACGCCTCGTAGTTACACTGTCTCACAAAAAAATAAGGAAAGCGCACAGAACACATTGCCGGATGGCAATAAAACTTCATAAACTTACACATTATCGGCGGGTATATAAGAGATTAGAGTTACAATTCTATGTGACAGGTAAAATGGCCGCTAGGATCCATTAATGTTGTTCGTGTTTGCAGGTATTACCAGGCGTGAACAGGATCAGATGTTGAGTGATCCCTGGAAAGACTGTTTGCGTTCCATTGTGGTACTCCTGTAGCCAACAAGATAATCAGATCTGTCGCGGATAGAACAAGTGTCCAGTGTATCAAGTACCAGTTGCAACAGTTGTGGGCCACCTCCAAAGAGGATACAACAGCTTTATGACACCGTTCACAACCGAAAAAGCGCATCCATCCAGGTCATAAGAGGTGCAATCTTATACAGATAAGCGGGCTCGTTCTGCCAAGTTCTTCGTAAATTTTACTCGATGCTGTAATCACTGATATACTAACACATACGCCATATACCCGCCAAGTTTCACTTCTTCTCCTCCTCCCCTTCTGCGTGCTTCACTTTTTTGCCAGGTGGTGTATAACCGATTAAGTAGACAATATGAGCAGATCTCTGTTTGCAGGTGGTGCTGTCGTTCGCTGTCGAATAATGTCATCAGAAGATCAAACGAATCATAAAATAATTTAAACAAGATATTTGAGAGAAGCGACAAGTGCCAATTGACTCTGAAGAATGAAACGTTTGGAGTTCTCCAAATGAGCATTAAAATTGCGTTGAATTTCGGTTAGGCGATAAATCATGCAAACTACCTATCTTGGGATTAAATAAGAAACAATTCAAATTGAAATCATCACATACGAAATGTTATGCAGAACGCAAACCAAAGAGTACGTCTTATTGCTAGAACACTTAGGAGGCGTAACAAAATCTAGTAAAGCGACTGCCTACAGTATGCTTGTCCGTCGTCTTCTGGAGTATTGTTGTATGGTGTGGGATCATTGTCAGATAGCATTGACAGAGGACATCGAAAAATTTAAAAGAAAGGCAGCATGTTTTGTAATATTACGAAATAGGGGTCCATAGAGGAGAGTGTAACTGATATTACAAACGAGTTGGACTGACTATCAAAGAAAACAAGACGTTTATAGTTGCGATGAAATCTTTTCACGGATTTTCATTCGCCAACGTCCTCCTCCAATGGCAATATGTTTTGTTAACTCCCATCTGCTTAGAGAGTAGTGATTATGGTGATAAAATAACGGAAGTCATTAGAGAGTTGTACGATAGAGAAATAACTTAAAAGTGGTTCGAGGCACCTTCTGCCAAACATTTAAATGTGAATTGCAAAGTAATCATGCGGATGTATGCTAATGACGTCTTGCTTCTACCTGATGTTAACAAAAAAGCTTCAGCCAGAAAGAGATCTAGCAGTATATTTGGACGTAGTTCAACGAGTGACGCTCACTAAGTAAACTTTCAATCACACCACGCTTATAATCAGGAGTAATACGTAAAGCGAGTCACAGACTGATTAGTCTTAACGATGCTCATATCCGTAAAGCTTTACTGGTAAGTACGTGAGGGTGTAACCTGGTAAGAGATTAATCTTTCGTACCCTCATACGCGTAGTATTAAACATTATGAATAAGAGTGCTAGTTTCACACAACGAAGTTGTTTCGTTGTACTAAGGAACAGTTTTTAATGTTATCGACCAGTCAGTCCTCAGTTCCTGGTGAGATTATATTTTTGGTGTCCGGTAGTGTAGTCGATAAGCAACTTGGAGAGAAGTTCAAGAAGCGGGGGCGTTAACCCACTCAGGGGATCACGCCGCGCCATAGGCACGTGTCCATGGCCGCACCGCTGCTTGGACGTGTCCAGTAGCCCCGCCTAAAAATTATATATAACAGTCGCTTGTGGTCGGTGCTTTCTAGCAAGCTGCTCACATCCAATACTCGCTGGACGCACTCTTCTACAACTTCTCAGCTACACGGACACAGCCTATGGAAGCGCCTGGAATTCTTACTAACATTCCTACTGATAGATTATGGGTAAACAGACATGGCCTATGAAAACTCTTGGGATTCTAAGTAACATTCTTACTGGCATTATGGCTACATGGACATAGCTTATGGTAGATCTTGGGATTCTTAGTAACATTCCTACGGACTGATTATGGCTACGAACCAGTTTCCGAATTGGAAGTGAGTGGTACAAATTTTTATTTGGCTTCTTATCTATAGATTGCGCCATTTGATAGGATCTTTTTCTTTCTTTTTTTGTATTTTCAGTGATTTCTGTAATGTTCAGCCTGGCACCTAAATTAAGAGTTGATTCAAAAATATATACGAGATTTCGCGCGAGTGCGTCTTCTACACGGATGAAGATTTAAATTTTGCGTGATCTACAACTTATGCATCGAAGCTAAAAGTTTATCTTGCTGCCAGCTGTACATTGCCGGTTCATGTGATTATCTTTAGGAGTCTCCCTAGTGCTTCTATCTCCCTCATTCATTTGTTTGTTTTTTTTCCACAATTGTGAGAACACGATGAAAATTTCACTTTTCAACACGACGGTGCGCCACCGTACTTTCACTAGCATGTGAGAGCATTTCTTAGTAATAAGCTGCCTCAGTGGTGGATCATCCGTCGCCGCACATGGATCTTGCAGAGCACCATTCACCTCCTTCTGATCTCCCGGTACGTTATCTTTTTTCTGTGGGTTCTATGAAAGCCTCTGTCTATGTGGCTCCCCTTCCAATAGCTTTGGGTGAACTGCGGCTCCCCATAGCATCAGCAGTGATTACAGTAATTGCACGTGCCTTTCCAAAAGAATGGCTCAACTTTGATTATCATGTAGATGTTTGTTGTGCGTTCGGTGTAGGGCAGGCCTGCAAGTTGCCGAGGTTGTTCGATTACGCAGCAGAAGTTTCGCCAGAAGTGCTTACACATCCTCCATACAGTCCCGATCTCTCTCCATGGGATTTCCGTATTGTTTACGTTTTAAATAATGAACAGTTTAGCTACACTTTTCCCATGTGTCTCGATTTCATTTGATTGCCCATATACGAGTGCGTGCTCAAAATTAATCCCTCCAAATTCGTTATTGTGAAAACCATTACAGCTTTCCAAATAAAACAAACGTTATTAAGATCCTACATCTGTATTCCCCATGTCTACCTATTCGCAGCCCTCTGCCGCTAGAGGGCTCCGAATTGTAGCGTGTAACATGACGTTGTGTAACGTAACTATGTTGGTAAACGAGAAACAACGCGCTGTAATCGAGTTTCGAATCTGAACAGTTCGTCCACACATGGAGCACCCTTTCCTTCACCATGACAACCCCAGACCACACACGAGCGCAGCGTCGTCTGCACCAATCCGACACCTCGTGTTCACTGTCATCGATCATCCCCCATACAGTCCCAACTTGGACCCATCCGATTTTCATCTGTTTACAGAACTTAAAGAACCCCTTCGAGGTATTCACTTTGATGGGGATGAAGCGTTGCATGCAGAGGTGAGGTTGTGGCTGCGTCAACAAATTCTGACACTCTATAGTGTCACTACCAATAAACTGGTCTCTGGTTGAGAGGAATGTTTTCGTCGGCAGGATGACTGTATGAGAAATAAATATGTAGTCTTGAAGAATAAAAATGTAGAATGTTAACAATGTTTGCTTTATTTAAAAAAGGTTTAAGATTTTTCACATAAAAACTTCATAGGTGTTACCTTTCAGAACGCCCTAGTACATTAGAAAGATTCTGGTACTCTCGTCACTCAAACGACCTCTATTTCAAATGAAGAGTTTATATCAATGGGGATCCAGTAATTTACAAAGAAATTGTTTTGGTAAACTAATTAATAAGCATATCTTGTACCGCTAATCTAATCCAGCTGTAGCATACTAAACAACCTTCCTCGTTTTCCCTGAATTTACCGATGGCAGTCAATGGAGCTAGGTTTTTCTATTTCTTTAAAACTTGGAGGCCTGGAATCGGAGAAGTTACGCACCTAACTACACAACTGCTGGCCAGACCCAGAGTTCCATACAACCTCCTCTTTAAAAACAGTAAAAAGAATCAAACTTCTTCTTTCCAGTAGTTATACCATCAAAAACTTAACTTTTCATGTTAACTTGTCCTGTAAACTAAATCTGTTTCTCTTGTGCTCCTTGATTATTGATCATTAAAGTAAAGTAATAAAACAGAAATAAGGGTACAAAGTTGCTACCGATTTATACAGTTCTCGGCCCATCTTTTGTTCATAACAAGTTAAAATACCACCTACCCACTGCACTCCTTTCCCAGAATAAAAATCTGCGCTATTCTTGCTATGAGTGGTGCTGGATGGTCATAGACGACAATGTTTCTCGGCCAAAGACCCCACTTCTCCTCAAGTAAGACCGGTTTCAGTGCTTATGAGAGGCAGCGGCGATAACTGCACGCGGCCGGTGATAGACTAAGCCGTTTGGCATCGATCGTGGGCTCGCAGAATCCAGCGGACCTCTCGCAACTATGCTGTCTTCCGTATAACCGAGCGCGCAGTGAATTACCTCAGTAACGATATAAAATGAAATGAAGCAGTCCATTGGACACATATGCAACCCTTAATCTCTTATTTCCTTGGAGACGAGAAGTGCGAAGTCAAAGAGCGCCCGACAGTGTAGAGTAACTGCCCAGTTATTTCCATTTTCTGTAGAAGTTAAGTGCAGACGTACGCCGATAGCGCATTGTATGCTCTTTACGCTCTCTGTCATACGGAGGAAATGAAGCTATTACGGAACATACGACTAAGCAGTTTCACTTGCTGTATCTCAAACGTGTCTTATCGCTATATAGCTGAGACCTCGTCACCTTCTGTGTGAGTCACCCAGTAAGACGTTCTCCCTGGCAAACATATAGCACAGGACAGTCTGAAATCGAAACCACCTGCAATCTCTCAGACACAAAGAAAGCTTTGCCTGGGGAGAAAGCTGCTATGAGAGGTGTCAAAATGCCATTCCATGTATTGCAGTAACACTCTATCCAGTAACAAGATCTTATATTGGTTAATCTTTAGAATAACAGCTGAAAATTTACACTAATGTAGGCATCCAGTCTCTGAGTTTAGTTTGTACCTGTGTCCACAATTATTCTTCAGATTTATTTCTTGTGCTCCATTTTCTGATGATAGCTCATAGTGCAGTACTTCACCCTCTTCCTGTCAGACTTATTGAGCAAATATTTAGGTTTTACTGGATCAGGAGGAACCATTGTGGCTCAGACTAATTCAGGCTTCCAGACGTCAAAATACCGATTTCCTGAACAAGTGCAAACTTAATTTACGTACCAAAACTGAAATATGGTTAAAACTTCACAACAACAGGTCAAACATTACAGACGGAATGCTTGTTCATTTGTGCAATGATGTTGGTCTCAACCTTAATGAAGGAACTATCTTGATATTGTCAATATCAATAAAATTCACCAACGGCTGTGTAGTTCAAGATATTTTATTTTATTGTGAATGCTACCAGTTTCGGTATTTCATTATGCCATCTTCAGGTCCCATACGCATCTATCCAAATAAACCAACTTATCGTATAGCGCCATAAATCACTAGATATTGTGAATTCAATCGTTATGCAATTGCTTTATTCGAAGACGCGATAGCAACTCACGTCTTCGAATGAAGCAACTGCATAACGACTGAATTCACGATATCCAGTGATTTATGCCGCTATACGATAAGTTCGTTTATTTGGATAGATGCGTATGCCTGAACATGGCCTAATGAAATGCCGAAAATAATAGCATTCACAGTAAAATAAAATAATATCTTAAAGTACACGGCTATTGGTGAATTTTATGGATATTGACAATTACTTAACCAGCCGATGTGTCCTGGCCATGATGGACCAACAGAGATATCGTGATATTAGCGTAAAGCAAGTTAAATGAATTTCATGAAACCTAACTCAGATTTGTTGAACGATCTGAAAACAGGAGTCCATTGCGTTAAAAACTGTTACATTTCATTTGAAGTCTACAGAATGCTTTTCATGATAGTTCGGATGGGATCCAATAGCTGTCAGTAGGTTCCCATGAAAGGAAGGAAGGTTAGACCGGAACGTTCTTTCGACATCGTGACCACTAGAGACGGAGAGATTGCTCAGGTGGACAAGGACAGGGGAAAGGAAACAGGCAATGGCCTTGTTGTAGAACCGATTCCATCAGCCGCTCGAACAGATTTAAGGAAACTGCGGAAAGCGTAAATCGGAATTGCATGACTGGGATTTGAACTCCTCTCCTCAATAGAACAACGAGGTATTACACATCGCTTTATCTGAAAATAAATACTAGTAACACTGTTTTCTCTTCTCAATCTTTCATAATCAAGTAGTACGTGATACCAAACCAAGCTCTCCCACATTAAATAAAACTAGAAATGCTCCTAGCAGTCACTAGCATGTTAAAATTGAACCAGCTAATCATATTCCGTCCGCTCAATAGGCAAGTTAATCTCGCTTCCTAATCGAGAAATCCATAACAATGCAAAACCAGTGTTACAACCCTCTAGCACCAACCCGTCATACACACAAAACTGACATGCACTATGTTGGGGAAAGAAGTGTCGCTAATTTCAGGTTTTTGGTGAGCCCCATAAAAATGAATCATAGCATTCGGTTCGCTAGATTAACTATCGAACACTCCGCATTCCTTCGCGTCTTCACTGGCAGTCAACACTCTGATACAGCAATAATATTTGCATCTTGCGCTGGACCATGAAACATGGCGGTGGACCGCAATGGCGAATTTATTCTTGCTATTACGTGATTAATAAAATATCAGATAAAGTTTTGACCTTCCATACTGTAAGGACATCAATTTCGCCTCAGATTGCGGTCGTTCACGCTTGTGCTCCATTAGTTTCCACTGGAATGAACACGATTTTATACATCATTGCATTCACTAATTGCGGAACAAGATGAAAAATATTTCAGAAACAAATTCCGAAAAAGCATCTCAATTAGACTGTTCACACAAAAATTAAAAATAGCTCATTGTACACTTAAGCTCTTCTCATGATTGATCCGTGTCTGCAAAACACCAGTTAGGGATTTTTGGGTCCGCTTTGATATATACACTATCTTTATTCTCCCCAAACTATGATAGTTTCAGTGATGCTAGCCTTCATCTGAAAAACTGAACAATGTTTGTGGCCGAGCGGTTCTAGACGCTTTAGTCCAGAACTGCGCTGCTGCTACGGTCGCAGATTAGAATCCTGCCTCAGGCGTGGATGTGTGTGATGTCCTTAGGTTAGTTAGGTTTAAGTAGTTTTAAGTCTAGGGGGCTGATGACCTTAGAAGTTGAGTCCCATAGTGCTCAGAGCCATTTGAACCATTGGTTGGCGCTTAACTGCGCGGTCATCAGCTCCAGTACAAAGTCCCAATTTTTACACAGTCCAATTTTTTACACAATCCAATCCAGCCAACGTCACGAATGATGATAATGATGAAATGGTGAGGACAACACAAACACCCAGTCCCCTGACAGAGAAAATCCCGAACCCGCCCGGTTGTCATAGTGCTTAGAGCCATTTGAGCCATTTGTCATAGAAATATTGTGAAAAACACTGAATTACTTTTCTGGGATATACGGCGCTGGTGAGACCCATTCTTGAGTACTGCTAGAGTGTTTTGTATCCCTACCAGGTCAGACTGAATGAAGACATCGAAGCAATTTAGAGGCGGGCTGTTAGATTTGTTACCGGTCCGAGCAACACGTAAGTGTTACGGAGATGCTTCAGGAACTCATATGGGAATCTGTGGAGGGAACGCGACGTTCTTTTCGATAAACACTATTGAGTAAATTTAGAGAACCGGTATTTGAAACTGATTGAAGAACGATTCTACTGCCGCCAAAGTACATCGTAAGAACCAGTAAGATAACATACGAGAAATTAGCGTTCATGTGGAGGCATATAGACAGTCGTTTTTCCCTAGCTCTATTTTCGAGTGGAACGGGAAATAAAATGACTAGTAGCGGTACAGGGTACCCTCCGTACCGAGGCTTTCGGAGTATCTCTGGAGATGTAGATGTACTGGATGTCAAATAAACTTGGCTACGTTCGTTCTCCTCACAGCCTCCACTCAGGGATACACCTATCGTGATGTTACACGCAGAACAGGGACTCGTCTGAAAAGGTGACTTGGTGTTATTCCTGCGTCCATTGTTGCCGTTGGGTACACCATTGTCGGCTCGCCACACTCTGACTCCGCATCAAGTAGAAGAAATGGTCAGCGTGCTAACAGTCTGTAGCGCTTCAGACGTCGTCGAACTGCCCGTGTCTGGGCCCATCTTTTGGGATCATAACATCAAGCCTCTGCGAAGTGAAAGGCATGGGGATACACACAGTGACGGGACAGTCGGAAGCGCTGATGATCTGTTAATTGTCGTGTCAGACAAATTAAGAAGAGAATTGGGAACCTAAGCCAGTGATACTGCACACAGGATAGACAGATGGTGCCGAAAAGCAAGCTCGCCCTGACTCTGACAAACAGTCTACATATTACTAAAAGGGAGGCCACAGACTCGATTATACAACATGGTGTACCCCGGGCAACGCTGTAACATGGTACAGCGGCGAAAAGTCTACACATCCACGGCGGCCGGACGCGACAATGCCTCCCGGCCCACACAGAGGCAAATAGAGCAGAGTCTTAGCATGAAGAAGCTGAGTGTATGCCTGTTCAACACAGAAGGCTACACGAGGACCAAGGGAGAAATCCTCGAAAAGATCTTAACGAGAGAACGAGTAAGTGTCGTACTCCTACAAGAGACCCACCTCACAGATGAAATCATCAATCGACTCAAAATACCAGGATTTACAGCTGTGAGCTACACTGGACATGACAAACATGGCATAGCCACCCTAGTGAAGAACGAACTCCTAAGGAATTTGGACACCAAAGTGGTACCAGCAGAGCATGCGATAGACATAAAACTGGGAGAGATGACACTGTATAATGTCTACAAACCTCCATCACAGAAATGGCCCACAGGTATCCTACCCGAGGCTAACCACCCAGCAGTTTACGCTGGCGATTTTAACTCTCAGCACACCAGATGGGGATACCCGAGATCCACAGCTGAAGGGATTGGACTAAGTGACTGGGCAGACAACCGGGAGCTACACTACCTTTTCGACCCCAAGGACACAGCGACCTTCAAATCAAATTCGTGGGGCACAACGTCAACACCTGACCTGACCTTCGTCACACGTGGAGCAACAGGTACACCCGTGCGAGCTATAAGAAGGATCCTCGAGGAGTTCCCCCGGAGCCAGCACAATCCAGTAATAGTGGAGATCGGACTATCAGTCCCAGTCATAAAAAGCCCCCCAATCCCCCGATGGAACCTGAGGAAAGCTGACTGGAATAAATATCGATCCTCTGTAGAGAAAACGATAAATCGGATACCACCAAAACCTGAGAACTACAAAAGATTTGTAAACTTAGTACAAAAAGCGGCCCTAAATGCAATTCCACGAGGATCGAGAAAGGAATACGCCCCCTGCTGGACGAAAAAGTGTGAAACACTACTGGAAGAATATGAGAAGACTGGGGACGAGGAGACTGCAGACCAACTGATCAACGCCATGAATGAGGAACGCAGGAGTAGATGGAAGGAGGCGATGGAAAATCTAGATTTTACCCACTCCAGCAGGAAGAGCTGGGGCCTGCTGAGGAAATTAGGCGGTGCCACAGCGCCTAACAGGCCGACTCTTGGAACCAGCGCATCTGAGATAGCAGCTGTCCTGAAACAGACCTCCAAAATCCAACTAAAAACAGCCGAAAAGAGAGAAATTTCCCAAGAGCTAACCAGTTTATTGCTTAATAACCCAACCAACATAGGCATTGTAAAAGAAGTGGAGACAGAAGAGATATCCCAGGCCTTGAAGCTAATGAAGACAGGAAAAGCAGCCGGACCTGACAACATCCTACCAGAATTCTTAAAGGAATTGGGAACTTTAGGAAGAAGGTGGCTGGCCAAACTTTGTACGGAATGCATAAGCACGGGGGCTGTGCCTAAGGAATGGAAAGAAGCAAAAGTCATCGCAGTGCTGAAACCCGGAAAGACTGGAGATAATCCTAGGAATTACAGACCAATATCCCTGCTATGTACCTCCTATAAATTATTCGAGAGAATATTGCTGACTAGATTAACTCCATACATCGAAGCCAACCTCCCAACATACCAAGCGGGTTTCCGAGCAGGTAGAAACTGCTGTGATCAAGTGCTGTCCCTCACAAACTATATTTAGAAAGGCTTCCAGAACAAGATGAAAACTGGCCTGGTCCTCATAGACCTCACATCACCTTACGACACAGTATGGATTGAAGCTTAAGCTAACTAGAATCATAAATTGCAAGCAGACTTACAAACTACTCAAGAACATACTAACGAACAGGAAAATCAAGGTCTCACTCCATGGTACGAACAGTAAGAGCATGGTTCTGAATAATGGTCTGCCACAGGGTTCGGCACTAGCACCCGCTCTCTTCAATCTATATATAGCTGACTTGCCAGAAACTATATCACGCAAATTTGCATATGCAGATGACCTGGCCATCGCATATCAGAGTAAAAACTACAACGATCTCGACGAAACACTGAATGCAGACCTTGAAGTCCTGAACACCTATTACTCCAAGTGGCACCTACTTCCCAACCCCAACAAAACAACTAGCACCATAAGGCACCTTAACAACAGAGAGACACACAGAAAATTACAGATCTTTTCGAATGGCCAAAACATAAGACATGAGGATAAGCCCAAATATTTGGGAGTGAAACTAGATCGGACCCTAACGTACAGCTCACACCTCGAAGACACAAAGCAAAAACTAAAATCCCGCAATGCTGTCCTTTCGAAACTGGCTGGAACAACATGGGGATATGGAGCGAGCACTTTGAGAACTTCAGCACTAGCCCTTGTCTACAGTGTAGCTGAATACTGTTCACCAGTCTGGAGGAGAAGTGCACACGTATCTAAAGTGGATGTCCAGCTGAGGGAGACAATGCGAATAATCTCGGGAACACTCAGGGCCACCCCCTGTGCATGGCTTCCTGTACTGGCGAACATAGAGCCTCCAGAAATCAGGCGATCACAGCTAGCCCTACAAACCTACAGGAAAATTATAGACAACCCGAACCTCCCTATCCACCAAGATCTGACACCGACAAACAGGCTTAAATACAGATCACCTTTTTGGAAAATCGGTGAAGAACTACAAGCCTTTGAGCCGAGAACGGCCTGGAACTAAGTATGGTCGGCAAGTGAATTTAAGAAGAAAAATTTTGTACACGATACGAACAAGAAGATTGATGGCTTCAACCTACCAAGAAGAGTGTGGACAGCTCTAAACCGGTTCAGAACGAGTGTTGGGAGATGTAAACACATGATGAACAAGTGGGGCCTGGCAGACAGCACTGTATGTGAGTGCAGTGAAATACAGACAATGGACCATCTACTCGTGTGCAAAGGGTACGGCTATGGTGGTGAACTCATGGACATACATAGACTCAGTGACTCAGCCATAGAGTGGCTCAAAAACATATCTAATATAGAGTAGAATTATATTGTTTTCTTTTATAGTATATAGTTATAAGAATATTGTAAATTATGCCTCTGTGATGCCAAACGAGAAAGTAAGTCATATATGAATAGAAATTGTAAGTGAAAAAGCGTCTGGCAGTCACTGTGGTTTTATAATTTCTTTATTATCTATACTACTACACTGGGAGTCTCACCTAAGAGTCGTCAGGCACATTTTCTCAGGTGTTTCAGCAGATATTTACGACTTCGTTTTTGCATTGTGTGGCTAGAGTCAGCCCATAGAAATAGTACTCATCACGTCTTTCATGCAACGGCCAGTGACGACGGAAATGCGATATTTATTTTATCCACATCAATTAACAGGGATAATAAAACACGAAGAATAAACCCGTACTCCAGCAGCTACTCAGTAGCGCTGCATGCTTGGTGGTAGCAGTCAGCAGAGTCATTGCTGGAGTACTGATTAATCTCCGAATTTCACTGCCCCTGTTCATACACATCGATCAAACAAATATTACACTAGACTAATCTGGGGCCTCTCTATCGAATGGGCACGTAGAATTCCGCTTTAAAAATTATTTTGGTTGTAATGGAAAGCAAACTGACGCTTTCCGTCGGCACTGGGCGTCGTTGAGGGACGTGATGAACTGTATTTGTTAGGGCTGACTCCAGCTACACAATGCAAAAACGAACATGAAAATATCTTTTGAAACAACAGGTAAAATACGCCTGACGACTGTTACCAGGGACACCCTGCTTAAGGAAAAGTCTTTGTTCGACGTTGTTACCAAAAATCTCGAAAGTATTTGATTCATTTACTTCAGATTTCTACACAATACTTTAAGGGACAGACATACGCTATATACCTTTTTACTTTATGCTATATGTAAATAATACATGACAAGGAAACGTTGTTAGCAAAAACATTAAAATGTTCTTCACCGATTTACTTTTTTTTTTTGACGTGATATTCTAGAAAATATTCAGACGGACACGAGCTATATATATACTTGTGCAATAATGCACGGGTTTGCTGTTAAAACCGAATGCGAGAAAGAAAATGCTTTGCTGTGATCTGCTGCGAAAATGTCCTCTTTCTTTTCTTTCTCGCAGTCACTTTTAGCAAATATATCAGGACATTTAAGGCATCAGACAAACTGTTTCTTCCACATATCTTCTTTCCCATTACATATATTTTCAAACAAAAATTGTATACACAACCGCCGCGCGGGATAAGCCGAGCGGTTTAAGGCGCTGCAGTCATGGAGTGTGCGGCTGGTCCCGGCGGAGGTTCAAGTCCTCCCTCGGGCATGAGTGTATGTGTTTGTCCTTAAGATAATTTAGGTTAAGTAGTGTGTAAGCTTAGGGACTGATGACCTTAGCAGTTAAGTCCCACAAGATTTCACTCACATTTGAACATTTATTTTCTTTTTTTTTTTTTGTATACACAACAGTGTGCTGCTTTTTTTCATCCCTGCAGTCGGTTTTCACAGCAAATGGAAAGAATGTATTTAATAGCTTATCGGCTTATGATTAGAATACTTCTACGAAATCTGAATTTGTAATAACAATAAACAAGGCTCAAGATCAGAGAGAGGAGGAAGAGAAGATTGGCAAATACGGGGAGGGGGAAGATATGGACATAGAGGAGGGGAAGGAGGAGACTGACACAGAGAGGAAGTGAAACTGGAGGGAGGGGAAGGAGGAGATGGACAGAGAGAAGGGAGACAAGGAGATTAGAACGTTTATCCAAATCCCATACATTTCTGGCAATAGCGAATCATTGCCGGATTCGCCAGTAAAATATAAAACCATCCTTGCAGCCATAAGGTATTTTATGTATAGCTGCTAACGTAAACAGATACTTAGGAGTACAACTGACGATAGAATGACATTTAAGCAAAATATAAAATAGTTAACGGATAGAGTAGAAGAACTTGTACACAAACTCACACGCATCAACACAGTCATTTACAGATTTCCACTACATGCGATACGAATATACCATTGTGCCTTGTTTAAATCAATAGTATGCTTCTCGGCGAGCACGTAGTCACACAGAATGTCTCGCGTCGATCAGAACTGTTGTCAGGGAACATCGGAGCAGAGTTCTGCTGAGATGATAAGAGTCTTTAAGCACCATGTCAGTGGGAGCACAATGCGTGATGCTAGGGATATACCCGATCGACCTAACAAGTTGAGTATGGGCTGCGACATACTGACTGAAGATGGGGAGGCTTGACAAAGTATCGGAAAATACTGGGAATATTTAAATGGCACGTTCCAGCTAAAACAGCGGCGAATGAATTCGTGGCAATGCGAGTGGGAAACCAGTGTTAAAAGCCCGATATCCGGGAGCTGCTAAAAATGTGCTACACAGGCCTCAGTCGAGACATGATATGTTCATTGACCAAACACGTCCCTTAACTAATGCACCTTCGTCGAATGCATCTCGATCAGGGAACAGAGGGTTTCTGCGGGCAGTCATACACACCGGAGCACATACTTCTTCACTGCACACTAATCATGCGGATCCGACAAACAAACTTTACGCATTACGACATCTACGAATCCATAACAGACACAGACAAATTGCAATGCAAGGCCAGTACAGAGCCGCCTACACTGCTTCGCGGGTATACTGAAGCGCCAAAGATACTGGTATGGGCACGTGTATTCAAATACAGATATATGTAAACAGGCAGAATACGGCACTGCGCTCGGCAGCTTCTATATAAGACAACAAGTGTTTGGCGAAGTTGTTAGGTGGGTTACTGCTGCTACAATTGAAGGTTATCAAGATTTAAGTGAGTTTGAACGTTGTGTTATAGTCGGCGCACGAGCGATGGGGACACATCATCTCCGAGGTAGCGATGAAGTGGGGACTTTCCCGTACGACCATTTCACGAGTTTACCGCGAATACACACCAAATCTCCGACATCGCTGCGGCCGGAAAAAGATCCTGCAACAACGTGACCAACGACGACTGAAGAGAATCGTTCAGCGTGATAGAAGTGCAACACTTTTGCATATTGCTGCACACTTCAAAGTTGGGACATCAAGAAGTGTCAGCGTGCGAATCATTCAACGAAACATCATCGATATGGGCTTTCGGAGCGGAAGGCCCACTCGTGCACCCTTGATGACTGCACGAAACAAAGCTTTACGCATCGCCTAGGCCAGTCAACACCAACATTGGACTGTGGATGACTGGAAACATGTTGTATGGTCGGGAGAGTCTCATTTCAAATTGTATCGAGCGGATGGACGTGTACGGGTTATGGAGACATCATCATGACTCCATGTCAGCAGGGGACTATTCCCCTTAGATACGACTCTGACAGGTGACACGTACGTAAGCATCCTGTCTGATCAGCTGCATCCATTCATGTCCATTGTGCACTCCTAAGGACTTTAGAAATTCCAGCAGGTCAATGCGCCACTCCACACGTCCAGAGTTGCTACAGAGTGGCTTCAGGAACACTCTTCAGAGTGTAAACACTTCCGCTGGCCACCAAACTCCCCAGATATGAACATTATTGAGCATATCTGGGATGCCTTGCAATGTGCTGTTGAGAAGAGATCTCCACCCCCTCGTACTCTTACGGATTTGTGGACAGCCCTGCAGGATTCATGGTGTCAATTCCCTCCAGCACTACTTCAGACATTAGTCGAGTCCATGCCACGTCGTGTTGCGGCACTTCTGCGTGTTCGCGGGGGACCTACACGATATTAGGCAGGTGTACCAGTTTCTTTGGCTCTTCAGTGTATAAGCTGTACGCCATCACAGCATTCGACACCACTTCGATGACAAAGCGGAAAATTACTCGAACGTTGAAAGCTATTTGACGGTAATGACGATTGTTAAAAACAGGGCAGCTGCACCGAGAGCAGTCATTCTCGGAAACTTTTAAACTAGTAACGGAAAGTCTGGAAAGTCTTTCACACTCTATGGATGGAAGCAGAGAAGAAGAAGAAGAAGGAGGAGGTGGAGGAGGATGTGCTATTACCGATTCCATAAACAGTCACAGTGATTATGAGTTAGACTGGCCTGCCGCTGTGGCCGATCGGTTCTAGGCGCTTCAGTCCGGAACCGCGCTGCTGCTACGGTCGGAGGTTCGAATCCTGTCTCGGGCATGGATGTGTGTGATGTCCTTAGGTTAGTTGGGTTTAAGTAGTTCTATGTCTAGGGGACTGATGACCTCAGATGTAAAGTCCCATAGTGCTTATAGCCATAACATGCTGGGTCGGCAGGAAGAGGCCATATGTGTTACGTAATCACTCGATACGTTTAACCGAGAATGCAGAACTAGTTGGGAATAAGGAATCTGAAGGAACACCTGGTTTATTACACCTGTTATTCTCAAAACTTCGAATCTCAAGAAGTCTCTCCCGAAAGATACAAAAACGTATGACGAAGAATTGTGTATGACGAACGTGGTTAGAAAGGCTCACCTCAAAAGGACAAACAAAAGGCTTAACCAGTAACGGTTACAAAAATATAATTACACCTGCATTTGCAGCTACTCCATCGCGCAAAGGCGTTGAAGTTCAGCATAAACGACTGAATAATCTACCTGTGGAGTATAAGGGGTAGTCAGAAAGAGTCTGGACAGTCCTGCAGGATTCATGTTGTCAATTTCCTCTCGCGCTACTTCAGACATTAGTCCGTCCGCGTCACGTCATGTTTCGGCACTTCTGCGTGCTTGCGGGGACCCTACACGATATTAGGCAGGTAACCAGTTTCTTTGGCTCTTCAGTGTACTATACGGCGAATAACAGAAACATGACCGTGCAGACGATCCTGATCAGGAGTCGCCCGAGATGAACTTCATGTATGGGAAGTATCCGACACGGATCAGAACGAAAACACAGACTCTGACAATGGCAGTTCATAATATTAATGAGTGACGAACTGGAGGAATAATGGAACACACATCACATAAATAACTATAATATTGACGGTTAACTACCCGCAAACAAAAGACACCAAGAAGTAATATCAGTAGACTAGAACTAGCTATAACCGTGCAAGACTATGCCCTCAATAGGCACGTTAAATGTGTAATAGTGTAGAAGTAGTACCTCTAGATCTAGAATGTATGTCAACCAGTTCATAGATGCATAATTTAAATCTGTGCAGGGCTACGGCTACGAAAGGCATCTTAAACCTGATAAAGGCAGAAATGAAACACGTTAACACCACATATAGAACAACACAAGCACTTAAATTACATTAGAATAGAACATAGATGATAATTAAACACAATAGCAGACGCGCTTGAGGCAGCGACTCCATATAAATTCGTGGTGTTTCTCTACAATCAGACAGTCGCAAGAATTAGCAATTATTAAGTTTTCATATACTTCTTAAGGTAGTAAGGATAAACGCTATGACAAAAAAGTAAATCATACAGACAGGGAGGAGAAAACGGAATGAAACTTCACGGGTTCAGAGTGAATGTAATGTTATTTCAGTGAACACGAAATCTAGTCAGATTTACGAAGAACTTGGCAGTATGAGCCCTCTTATCATTATGATGTTGCTCCCTCTCTGGTATGGTTGCATGAATTGATTCCGTCAGGAAAGGTGTTAGAAGCCTGTCTGGCACACAACTGTTGTACGTGGTCCTGTATATCCTTGATATTGGCACTGGGGCGGAGTTGACGCTCGAGGTGGCCCCACACTTGTTTTTTCGGGAACAGGTATGGGAATCTTGCTACTCCACCACGCAGACAAGTCAGAGACATGTATCCTATATGGAATAGCTGTATACTAGTGAAAAATGGCAGCATGATGCTGTTGCATGAGAGGTAACACATGGGTATGCAAGATGTCCGTGACGAACCCTTGTGCCGCCACTGTTCCCTCAATCACTTATAATATAATAAAAAATATATAATAAGTGTTTAGATATATGGAAACAATGAGATTAATTTTTCAGCGCTCGGACGAGCACAATAAGCTGGGCTATACCTGTAAATGGGTTCATATTACTTCTGCATGGACGAAATAGTCTTTCTCTTGTTGTAGACTTATGCTTACCAACTAATAATACTACCTCCGATCACCGTATCCACCTACAAAATCTTGACCGTGTCCGTCATTCCTTTTGTAATCGTATCTTCGTATTAGCTCCGAAGCACACAGGTGGGTTTCTTGAATTCTTCTTTGTTACAGTACTACTTGGAATAATAACTCAATTTTTCACCAACGAAATACGAATGTATTATTTCTTCTACACACATAAAAAATACAGACTCCTTTAGTTATTCTCTCACCCCAAAATGGCTGCCGCTGATTGCGCTCTAAAATCACGTGCGTCTATCTTCGTTCATTATCAGAGAGCGAATCCTTCCTTTTACCGAGGAGCAGGAAAAACATCTTACGTTTTTTAACATTTAAAAATTAAAAGTACATGACGGTAGGCGCAGGCTCTACGCTGGGCTACCGATTCACCTTTTCTTTTTGTCTTTGACGAAAACGAAAACATGAAAGCAAGAACTGCAAAAGGTACATCACACACTGTCAGCCGCGACTTAAAGTCATACCCAATGGCCCTCCACACCATGACGCAGGATAACACCGTTGTGGCTCTCCCAAGTATTGGAACAATCCCCCCCCTCCTCCCTCCCAGGTTGTCGCCATACTCACCGACGTTAGTCATCCGGGGTAGAGCTGAAACGCGATTCTTCGCTGAACACACTCTGATGCCATTCAGCAGCAGTACTTCCAGCTCACAGCACCACTCCAAATACAGCCGCCTGTGTTGTGTTAACAGTAGCCTACGAATGGGATGGTGATGATGTTTGTGGGGCACTTCACTGCACGATCATCAGTGCCCGTGCGAAGCCAGTTTTTTTACAGTCCAATTTTTTACACAGTCCAATCGAGCCATTTTCACGAATGATGATTATGAGGATGAACTGAGGAGGAAAACACGAACACCCAGTCCCCGGGAAGAGAAAATCCCCAACCCTACGAGAATCGAACCCGGGACTCCGTGATCCAGAGGCAGCAACGCTAGGAATGGGACGGTGATCCCCTACTCTGGCTGCTGCTAGTATCCGGACAATAGTGTGAGATGTCACAGAATGATGCAAGGAATCCATTACTTGTTCTCAGATGGCAGGTTCAGATACGAAATGACTGCTTTGCGTTGGTGCATAATATGGCAATTTTCCCTAGGGATGCACAGTCGTGGCCGGCAGTAAACTTGAAGACAAATATGTCTGCCTTCACGCTCCCATACAGTTCAAGAGCAGGCCACCTTCACATTCGAATGACCCATAAATCTACATACCGTATCATTCGACAAGTCAACCAAATGGAGATTCACAATGAGGCCCCTTCAGTACTCCGTCAACTGCGCGATACACTGTCTCCGAGAATGCGGCATGTCTGCGTTCTTTAGAGTGATCACTCAACACATGACGCTGTTCGTGTGCCTTATATACCCTACCAGGTCTGATAATAAATAATAAACATGAGCAACACTAATGTACTGTGGTGACCGTTATACCTGTCACAGAGAATGACATCTCTAATCATTCACATATCCGCCGATCGTGTGCGCGTATAGGAAGTTACATTGACATTCGACCATGTCTTCTGGGTGCTTCACTGTTTTGTCGGGTAGTGTACTTCAAGAAATAATAAAATTTAATATCTCTTTGTATAACTTGTTACAAATGGTTCAAATGGCTCCGAGCACAATGGGACTTCACTTCTGAGGTCAGCAGTCCCCTAGAATTTAGAACTACTTAAACCTAACTAACCTAAGGACATCACAAACATCCATGCCCGAGGCAGGATTCGAACCTGCGACCGTAGCGGTCGCGCGGTTCCAGACTGTAGCGCCTAGAACCGCCCGGCCACCCCGGCCGGCTAACTTGTTACAGAAATTTAATATAGAAAACAGTCCATTTAGGTGATAAAAGTAAACACCCCTGTGGATATTTTTCTTAGCGCACACAAACCCATTTCCCACCTCAAAGTGCGTAAGGTGGTTATATCTTCATGCACGGCCGAGTGAACAATAGGTGGCCGGCCACGGTAGCCGTGCGGTTCCGGCGCTGCAGTCCGGAACCGCGGGACTGCTACGGTCGCACGTTCGAATCCTGCTTCGGGCATGGGTGTGTGTGATGTCCTTAGGTTAGTTAGGTTTAAGTAGTTCTAAGTTCTAGGGGACTTATGACCTAAGATGTTGAGTCCCATGTGCTCAGAGCCATTTTTTTTTTTTTTTTTTTGAACAATAGATACATACTGTCGGGCGCTAGTTTCGTGGGCCGTTGAGATCCTACATGACGTTGAGTGTGTATCTATGAAACCTATCTATTCCACATTCGCGAGAATGTCGCAAGAACCCGACCGACACTAGCAGCAGTATCGCAGAATGGTTAATTCCAGTCTCAATAGCCCACGATTCGCCGCTGTCGAATTACGACAATTGTCTCTTACATTCGGCGTAAAAGCCAACACCCCAACGCTATTTCAGAATGAGAAAAACGCTGCGTGAAATCGCGGCATATATTATATTTATAAACAGCATGTAGATGGCCTTACTCCTTACAAATTTGCCTGCGGGGTTTGTCCTCCTGCAGAAGACGGATTTAAAGCCATCGAAGCCATGGTCAGAGTTATCTGAAAACCACGACTTATTGCAACTCGTTAGCTGTCTTTTATTCCTGCTGTTCTGTAATCGTTGCTGCACTGCAGCCATGTTAAAAAAAATCGAAATCTGTGCGGAATTACTTGCGTGTTATGAGACTGACAGTGAAAATGTTTTGTTGAACATCGTCACAGGCTTTGAAACGTCGTTCATTACTTTGAACCTGAAGCAAAATGGCAATCCATAGAGGACGCCACGCCGCCTCCCCTCCGAAGAAAAAGTTCAAACTGCAATTTCTGCCGGTAAAGTCATAGCGAAAGTCTTCTGGTACTCTGAATGAGTTATTCTGTTTGATGTCATACCTCGTAGAGTAATGATCAGCTCTGATACATATTGTGCTACCCTCAGGAAATTGAACAAACTGTTTGGGCGTGTTCTTCACCACAAAAATACTAACGAACTTCTGTTTCTCCATGACAACGCGAGGCCTCACAAAAGTCTGCGCACCCGAGAGGAGTTCACAAAACTTCATTGGACTATTGTCCCCTGTAGTGTCCTGAAGTTAGCAGGAAAGAAATAACAGACAAGTTTGAACACACTTTACTATAATCAACCAACACCCCTTCTTGGCACGCAGTAATTGTCAAACGCAAGAACAACAAGAAAACCCCACCATTCTTGTGGTGTCAAAACTAGATAAGAAACCAACATTATGAAAGAAAATAATGACCAAAATCTACTCTACCAGTCACAAGATACAACATGTTACTGAATGCTACGGCGAGTATATACTATGCTAGAGCAGGCGTAAGTACTGGCCGGAGTTGTCCCTAACGGTAGGTAAACACTACCAGTCTGACTGTCCGGGCGTGCTTATAAGGCCTAGTCGGCCGAGTGCTTCAAATGGTTCACATGGCTCTGAGCACTATGGGACTTAACTTCTGGGGTCATCAGTACCCTAGAACTTTGAACTACTTAAACCTAACTAACCTAAGGACATCACACACAACCATGCCCGAGGCAGGATTCGAACTTGCGACCGTAGCGGTCGCGCGGTTCCAGACTGTAGTGCCTAGAACCGCTCGGCCACCGCTGCCGGCGACCGAGTGCTACATGAGTCATATGAGGTCCGATTGGTGGAACATTGTCACGCGTTGTCTGGCGAAGTAGTTCCTTGTTTATTCGGAAAGTCTGTTATTGTTTATATCGAATGGCGATTTCCGCTCTGCGCTCTTGAAGCGAGGTCGGCAGCCCATCTTGCTTGTCGGTTGCGAGGGTTCTCTAACTGATAAAAGGTCGCTACCACATTCCCTATCTGCTCTTCAGGTCGGATATCGCACTTTCCGACTCATGTTTGTCCCGATGAAGGATGCACTCCGTGGGAAGCAGTACCGGAACAATGGGGAGGTTATTGATGTTTCACGGCGTTGGCTTCGACATCGACTAGGAGAGAGGCCCTCTCAGTAAAGTGGCCTACGGTCATCACATCGAAAGTAGATTATGTTGAAAAAAAGAGCTTTCTAGCGAAAAGAGTGGGGAATAATGTGGTGTATTGGTGTCCTGAAAAATACAATCTGCTTTCAGAGATAAAGTGTTGCATTACTTATTTAACGCCCCTCGTAAAATTAATTTCGGCCGTACCCCAAGGGTGTGTTATGGAGCAGTTGTCGTTCACGGTGCATGAAAACGAGATAGTGGGTAACGTCGGGAGCATCGTGAGGCAATTCCAGGATGATATTCTGTACAGGGAAGCAGCAACAGCAAAAAATTATTGTAGTACAATGCAGTGAGAGCTACAGAAGATCGACGCTCGCTGTGAGGTCTGGGTGTTGACCCTCAACATAAATAAATATAGCGTACTGCGTGTAAGTTGGTTGAAAGACTCATTATTGTTCTATTACACAACTGATGACACAGTACTAGAAGCAGAAATTTTGGGAGTAACCGTCTGTAGCGACTTACATTGTAATGACCACACAAAACTAGTTGCAGTAAGTGAAGGGGTAGCTTTCAAAACACACGCTCCACCGTTTCTTAAATGTTGCTGGTCAGTCTGCGACTCTTACCAGGTAGACGTAACAGGGACAAGTAGCAGGTTTCGTTTCGGGCTCGTTTACACAAGGAAACTTCCAATTATTTACAAAATCGAACTCACACGTACATAAAACAGGTTAAAACATCTGAATGCTCAACAAATGAGTTAATGTGTTGAATATTTGACGTTACGCATGTAAGGTAGAAAACGTATGGAAAATATCTGAAATTATGCTTAAAGTTTCTTGGAGTCGGTAAGTGTTGCATTATAAAACACTTGACGAATATAGTCTGGATGATGTTCGCTCCATTTTAAGCAAAAGCTAGCTTTTGGAGCATGTCAATGTTTGTGACTTCAAAATTCCTGAACTACAAGTCGTACAACGATATAAATTTGCAGGTACATTCAGTGGTATATGTGGAAACTATTTGCAGACTGTGTTAAAACAGAAGTAATAAATTAAAATGTCATGTTTGATGCGGAACTTTTACTGCATGAACATCAAAGATGTAGCAAGTTATAAACTTTTTTCTTTCCATAATTTTGCGGGGGAGGGGGGGGGCGGGGTGGGGGGGTCCTCGAGAAAAGTTCCGTGAAGGTTTGAAAGTACGTGTACATTTCGTTGGAAGTGCTCTCATTCTCAAATACTGAATGAATATAGTCCGGGTGATTTGCGCACCGTCAGTCACGCTAACTCAAGAGAATCACAGTTTCTAACAGTAATACTTGATTTGCTGTGACAGACTTTTCACATAAGATTACACACTGTCCAGCCACATTAATGTGACCACCTGTCAAAATCATGAATTTCTCAGCTGAGGATCCATGTCTCGTACAGTCAGATCGATATGGTCCCTCAGATTCTTAACTGAGTTTTAAATGCGGGGAGTTTGGTGGGCAAGGGAGTATAGTATAAATAAACCCGTCCTGGTTCTTTTCGAACCACGAACACAGACTGCAAACTACGTGACGCGTTGCATTGTCCTGGGGGTATATGCCATCATGCTGAGAAAAAACAAACGGCATGTAGGGATGGACACGTTCCCCCAGGATAGCTGCATACTTTTGTTGATCCATTGTGCTTTTCAGAATAACGACATAACCCAAGGAATGTCACGAAATCATTCCACGATTGTTGCAGTGTGTTTGCTTTCAGGCATTTCACGCCCTACACGCCAACGGCCATCTGTCCGATGGAGCATAAAACGCTATTCATCTGAAAAAGTCACCAGTCGCTGCTCAGTGGACGTCCAGTTGCAGTAATGGCCCGAAAGTCAATTTTTATTCTCGAGTCAGAAACATACAAATTTACAGTAGCCATACACATCAATAAATATGTACATATAAGTATACAAATTGTATTTATATTACATGTTCCCACTACTTTGCAACCTCCAAGGCGCTTGTTGTGGCTTGCAAAACATCAATCTTCGTGCAGGATGTAGGGCACAAATGGCACTGGAGCATGAAGCTTGTGGTTTGTTCTTGTCCACAATCACAGGACGTATCTTCTGTTATGAAGCCCCATCTCTTCAGGTTGTCTCTGGATCGTCCAACTCCTGATCGTAATCTGTTTAAAGATTTCCACACCAGCCAGCTCTCGTTGTGTGCAGGTGGCAGTTCTTCAGCTTCTGGCGTCTGCAGGTGAGGCGTCGACTTCTTCCATAACTCCAGCCTTCTCTGGTGAAATGGTGAGCTTCTCGGACGTTCTCAGGAAGCTCTTTCGCGATCTCAGCCGTTGCTGTGGTGGATTATGTCCGTGCAGTGAATGGGCACTGTCCTGTTCCACTTTCAGTCTCTCCTTGTTGGCAGCCACTGTTCTGCGTACCCATGGTGGCGCTATTCCAGTCAGGCGGTAGAGCTTATCAGTTGGGGTAGGTCTTAAGCAACCTGTGATCAACCTGCAGGTTTCGTTGAGAGCAATGTCTACTTGTCTGGCATGAGACGACCTGTACCAGACTGGAGAAGTATATTCAGCAGTAGAAAAGCACAGTGACATTGCAGGACATTGCAGTGACAGTGTGGATGTGATCCCCACTGTGTCCCCGCTAGTTTGCGAATTAGGTTGTTTCGAGCGGATATTTTCATTTTGGTATTCTTGCAGTGAGTTTTGAATGTCAGAGTTCTATCGAGAGTGACTCCCAAGTATTTAGGTACGTGATGATGCTGGAGTTGGATGCCTGACCATGCAATATGTAGCTCCAACTCCGAAATTCAATTAATCATTCCCTTTTGGACGTCAGATAAATGGCTCCGTTTCCGTAATTACGACAACGAGTGCACTGTTTTCTGCGTCCCCCCGACACGCTTTGTAAACCCTCCACTGTTAGTGCGCCCACTTGCCGTCTGTCAGTTGTTATCTGACGTTGGAGTCGAACATAGGCGATGATCACATTAACGTCACTAGACCGATTACTTTTTTACGAGCATATTATGACAGCATTTTAAATTGTCAGATTGTCGAAATGTTGAGAATAAAGTTTTTGTTGCCCCTGAAAGCGGTTAGATAGGGAATGTGCCACTGGTGTTTTGTTCTGGGGTTCGCTTAGTAATGCACACCGCGCTACATAATTAAAGGGTCACTTGTTCTAAACCTCGTAATTATCTTCCATTGGCATGCGGAGGTCTGAAATTTGGCTCAAAAGTACCTACAATATTCCTCTGTAACGGTGCAAATGCGTGGAGCACTGCGTTGTAACCACCGTGTTCGACAACGCTTCAAACAGCAAGGTGTCGACACATGCGAAAAAAGGTCAGAGTTCACAAGTTCATGTCACATGTAAGGTGGGTTAATGACGTCACATTGACACGAAATTTCACCACAATTCTGCCCATCGTTACACGACGGGAAGGCCGCCACACACAACTCTTACCAACATTTCACTCCTTCTTTTGACACCCCTGTGGTGAACGTCCGAACGGCGACATCCAGTGTTGAAATCACTCGATTTTCTTACGGGTGGTTAAGGAAAAGATTTTAGACACACCACCACTCGGAATCGAAACGAAATGGCCTCAGAGGGTGGCACAAAGGGCATCAATGAAACCACCCCTTACCTTTGGGCATTAATTTCCACACCTTTCACTGTTGAGAGCGACAGCTCTCAGTGCGATGAGCAACACGACAACGTTCTTGACAGCTTTTGATGCTGCTGACACCCCAATCGTTCCAACCCCCCTCTAAGGACGTAATAGAGCTGCATCTCCACTGAACGCGATCGCACCTCTCTGGAGTGTAGAGGGACCGCAGTTTTTGCTCTCGTGAACAAGTTGGAATCGGTAGGTACTCCTCAAAGTCGGTCGACGAAACCTGAACGTCATCTGAAGCAGCAAAGTGTGCTTATGCTTTATCAGCCCTCCTACTTCATGCTCTCCCGTGTTGTGATTACGCAGGGGTGCGATATTCACACATGCGTGAATACAACGACAAAGGGTTCCTCCAAGACCCCCCCCCCCCCTCCACCCAACAGTTCGACAACACCCTCGGAGGCACCCGCCCACATTTACCGACAATTTTTAAAATATGCCTTTACGGAGGAAACCTGCAAAGCAGTCCTAGATGCCTGCAGGCGGGCAACCACTCGACACTCCTCCGATGCCAGCTGCGTGATCTGAGATAGGTCGGAAATCACTCGTTTAGAGGGCATCATACACCGCTGCAAAGATCTAGCTGACTCCCTCCTCTACACGGAATCAGCTCTTAAGTGTGAAGTATTTTCACTCATACTATAACAAGTTGGTTGTAAATGAGTAGAAGGGTTTCCAGAACTTCCAGTTCTCAATTTCCCCTTGACAACATGTGCTCCGTAAAATCAAAGAGTGGCCTCACTGATGCGAGCTTCGGGACAAAATTTTCAGTATCGGGTATCAGATTTCTCACTCAAAAACTGACTCTGCACTATTTGAACCTACGCTCGTGGATACTGACTCTCCAGTTATTTGAGGTTTACAGCGCCAGTCTATGTGAATTTAATTTGTAGAGCTGGTAGTTAGCGCCGGTGAAGAGGCATGCTAATTGGCGTCGGGATTTCTACTTGGAGAGCCCTCGACTGCGACGGGCCAGCTGAGAGCCAGCATCCACTCCTACGCAAATAACAGCAAAACAGCGCCACGTGCTACCGTGTAATCAGCTTACCAAAATTCTCACGCTTATTGGTCCATACGCTTCACGATGGTACGCGTCAACGCATGGAGTAGGTCTTATAGGTTATACAAGAGAGAAGAAAATACACAAATTTAATACACAGTTTCTACAAAAGCTGGGTGTGAGATTTATGTTCGCTTGTGGATCGGTAGTGAACTGTCAGTTACCCTAAAATTTTGTTCTGCAGCTTATAATGAGCACTAATATTACAACAGGTAACTATGAGAATTTTGTATAGTCTGGTTTAGCAGAAGATCAGTAAACCCCAAACTCTTCATTCATGTTCCATTTTCAATTACTTTATAAATAGGTTAAATGTTTGACGATAAGTATGTGCGTGAGAAAAGGCTACAAAAGTTTTGAAATTATGATTAAAGTTTGTTGGAAGTCGGTAAGTGCTCTCGTTACGAAACACTCGATGAATAGGGTTTGCATAATTTGCGCTCCAGTTTAAGCAACAGCTAGTTTTTCACTATTCTGGATGTTGGACGTCATTTCTCCTGAAGTATGTGTCTTACAATGATATAGTTTTGCAGTTGGATTCAGTGATATATGTGACTACTGTCTGCAAACTGTGTTGCGAATAGAGTCCGTAGTAAAGAAGTAATAAATTAAAACATCGTGTCTGATACCGTAAATGTTGTAATAGTTTTTCTTTTATCATTTTGTGGGGGAGTCAGCATGAAAAAGTTTCTTAGAAGCTTGAGATTCTGTGAAAAGTTTATTATAGTTCATTAAGTGCTATCATTCTCAGACACCGGATGAATAGTCTTGGTAATTTTCGCGCCCCTAGTTGCGCAACCTTACAACATGTGCACAGCTTCTGATTGTAACAGTTGGCTTACTATGTTAAATCTTTAACGTAGCTCGTAACGGAAATAGTATGACAGGGTTTTAAATCTAGTCAATAATTATGCGAAAATGAAACTTTTATTGCCTCTAGAAACAGTTGTCCCGGCTTCCGGAATAGTCGTTCAGTAAAAAGGATTTCCCTTCCAATCTCTTTGAGATATATTTTCCTCTAAATTTTGAAACGTAAATAAGACGTCTTTCGCCAGCGTAGTGTATGCTTCTGCATAAAATATTACCGATGTGACAACAATTGGTCCAATACGATGCAAAAAAAAAGGAACGAATTACGAAGTACATATACCAATATAATAAGTAATTTAGAAATCCTAAATACGTATGAATGTATAATTCTTTCAGTTTTGGTACTTACATCTTTATTGTAGATTCAACTTAAAAGCTCATCTTCCAAAGAAATACTGGAAACTGTAGTCGAATAATACCACGACTGCTTTATAAAATTTCATTACGTTCAGTTTAGCAAATAAACTGTTACCACATCGAACGCATCAGTGATGTTTCGCGCAAATCTGCTGTTTGCAGACGCACGTAACAATGACCTTGCAAGCAGATAACGTCTAACGACTTAATTTAAGAAATCCACTCAATAACGGCCACTACCACTCATTAACGTAGGCGAGAAGAGATACAGAGGCAGAAACACACAACTCATTTCGGAAATAACCTGTCAGCACATCCGAGTAAGGTTTTCCAGTGCGTTCCTTAGTCATGTATAGCGAAGTTGGTGTGACGCGTCCTATCACAGATTTATTACACTAAATTGCCAAAGAAACTGGTATGGGTAGGCGTATTCAGATACAGAGATGTGTAAACAGGCAGAATACGGGGCTGCTGTCGGCACCTCCTATATAAGACAAAAAGTATCTAGCAGAGTTGTTAGATCGGTTACTGCTGCTACAATGGAAAGTTATCCAGATTGAAATGAGTTTGAAAATAGTGTCATAGTCGGCGCACGAGCGATGGAACACAGCAGCTCCGAGGTAGCAATGCAGCGAGTATTTTCCCTTATGACCATTTCACGAGTATACTGTGATAATGATGATGATGATTGGTTTGTGGGGCGCTTAACTGCGCGGTCATCAGCGCCAGTACAAAGTCCGAATTTTTACACAGTCCAATTTTTTACACAATCCAATCCAACCAACGTCCCGAATGATGATAATGATGAAATGATGAGGACAACACAAACGCCCAGTCCACGGACAGAGAAAATCCCGAACCCGGTCGGTAGAGTCTACCGTGAATATCATGAATCCCGTACAACATCAAATCTCCGACATCGCTGCAGCCGGAAAAAGATCCTGCAACAACGGGACCAACGACGACTGAAGAGAATCGTTCAGCGTGATAGAAGTGCAACATTTCTTCATATTGCTGCAGATTCCAATGCTGGGACATTAAGAAGTGTCAGCGTGCGAACCATTCAACGAAACATCATCGATATGTGCTTTCGGAGCCGAAGGCCCACTCGTGTGCGCTTGATGACTGCACAACACAAAGGTCTCTGCATCGCCTGGGCCCGTCAACACCGACTTTGGACTGTTGATGACTCGAAACATGTTGTCTGGTCGGACGAGTCTCGTTTCTAATTGTATCGAGCTGATGGACATGTATGGGTACGGGGACAACCTCAAGAATCAGTGGACCCTGCATGTCAGCAGGGAACTCTTCAACTGGTGGAGGCTCTGTAATGGTGTGGGGCGAGCTCTGTAGGAGTGACATGAGACTCACCCATGATATATCTAGATGTGACTCTGACAGGTGACACGTACGTGCTTTATCCTGTGTGGTCACCTGCATCTATTCATGTCCATTGTGCACTGCGACGGACTTGGGCAATTACAGCAGGACAAAGCGACATCCTACACGTCCAGAATTGCTAAAGAGTGGCTTCAGAAACACTCTTCTGAGTTTAAACACTTCCGCTGGCCACCAGACTCCCCAGATATGAACATTACTGAGCATATCTGGGATGCCTTGCAACGTGTTGTTCAGAAGAGGTCTCCACCCCCTTGTACTCTTACGGATTTATGGACAGCCCTGCAGGATTCATGGTTTCATTTCCCGCCAGCATTACTTCAGACGTTAGTCGAGTCCATGTCACGTCGTACTACGTCACTTCTGCGTGCTCGCGCGGGCCCTACACGATATTAGGCCGGTGTACCTGTTTCTTTGGCTCTTCAGTGTATATAGGCCTACTGACTGAGTTTCCGACATTGCCCTGGTACGAATTTAATCCAGACATCTATTAGCCTATCTCCTCTCTCCCCCTCTCTCTGTATATCTCCTCCTTCACCTCTTCTCTGTCCATCTCCTCCACCCCTTCTCTCTGACCACTTCTTCCACCACTTCCATCTGACCATCTCCTCCACACCCTTTTCTCTGTCCATCTGCTCCTGTCCCGCTCTATGTCAGTCTGCTCCTCCCCTCTCTTTCTATCAATTTCCTCCTCCCCTCTGTCCTTCTACTTCTTCCCCTTCTGTCCATTTCCTCCTCCTACCTCTAATTCCTTCTCCTCTTCCCTCCTTCTCTCTCCACGTTGTCGCACTCATCCCAATAGTAGGCTGGTGGTTCTTACCCCCAGAGTATTTATCTATTTCCAGGTTGTAACTAATATTTGTACCACGAATTTTCAAGCTGCTCAGTGTTTATGACATTGTATCTCCTGAACTATGTGTTAGACAATGATATAAATTTGTAGGTACATCCGGTGTTGTATTTGGCTATTGTCTCCGAATTGTGTTGTGAATAGAGTTTGTAGTAATAAAGTAATAAATTAAAAACTTCATGGCTGATGCGGTAATTTTTCACATTCAGCAGCAAATGTGGATGTTGTGTGCGAAATGTGTTTTGAATAGCGTTACTAGCAAAGAAGTAATAAATTAAAACGTCAAACATGATGTTGCAGTTCTTCACACATCTCAGTATTTGACGTCATATCTCCTGAATTAAGAGTCGTACAATGATGTAATTGTTCTGGTACATTCAGTGGTACATGTGAATACTGTCTACAGAATGTGTCACAAATACATTTAGTAGAAAAGAAGTAATAAATTAAAACCCCATGCTTCATGCGACAGTTTTGTTGCATGGAGAATAAAAGTGAAGTGACGATAAACTTTTTTTTTTCTATCACTATTTTTTGGGAGTCGTCAGCGAGAAAAAGTTTCATGAAGGTTTGAATGTGCAAAGTTTGTCGAAAGTTTCGTTCTCAAATACTGGATGACTAAAGTACAGGTATTCGCGCGTAGCGACCTATACTGCTTTTGCAAACCCATCCCTTTGATAGGTGGTCGTTCTTACCCACTCAGTAATTCTTTACAGACAGTAAGTGATATGTGTACTAAGTTTGGTTGAAATCGTTCCAGTGGTTTACGAAGATGTGGAACACACATACATACAGATACAGGGCGTTACAAAAACGTACGGCCAAACTTTGAGGAAACATTCCTCACACACATATCAAGAAAAGATGTTATGTAGACATGTGTCCGGAAACGCTTAATTTCCATGTTAGAGCTCATTTTAGTTTCGTCAGTATGTACTGTACTTCCTCGATTCACCACCAGTTGGCCCAATTGAAGGAAGGTAATGTTGACTTCGGTGCTTGTGTTGACATGCGACTCATTACTCTACAGTACTAGCATCAAGCACATCAGTACGTAGCATCAACAGGTTAGTGTTCATCACGAACGTGGTTTTGCAGTCAGTGCAATGTTTACAAATGCGGAGTTGGCAGGTGCCCATTTGTTGTATGGATTAGCACGGGGCAATTGCCGTGGCACGGTACGCTTGTAGCGAGACAGATTTCCAGAACGGAGGTGTCCCGACAGGAAGACGTTCGAAGCAATTGATCGGCGTCTTAGGGTGCACGGAACATTCCAGCCTATGACTCGCGACTGGGGAAGACCTAGAATGACGAGGACACCTGCAATGGACAAGGCAGTTTTTCGTGCAGTTGACGATAACCCTAATGTTAGCGTCAGAGAAGTTGCTGCTGTACAAGGTAACGTTAACCACGTCACTGTATGGAGAGTGCTACGGGAGAACCAGTTGTTTCCGTACCATGTACAGCGTGTGCAGGCACTATCAGCAACTGATTGGCCTCCACGGGAACACTTCTGCGAATGGTTCATCCAACAATGTGTCAATCATCATTTCAGTGCAGATGTTCTCTTTACGGATGAGGCTTCATTCCACTGTGATCAAATTGTAAATTTTCACAATCAACATGTGTGGGCTAACGAGAATCCGCACACAATTGTGCAATCACGTCATCAACACAGGTTTTCTGTGAACGTTTGGGCAGGCATTGTTCGTGATGTCTTGATTGGGCACTATGTTCTTCCACCTACGCTCACTGGAGCACGTATCATGATTTCATACGGGACACTCTACCTCTGCTGCTAGAACATGTGCCTTTACAAGTACGATAAAACATGTGGTTTATGCACGATGGAGCTCCTGCACATTTCAGTCGAAGTGTTCGTACGCTTCTCAACAACAGATTCGGTGACCGATGGATGGGTAGAGGCGGACCAATTCCGTGGCCTCTACGCTCTCCTGATCTCAACCCTCTTGACTTTCATTTATGGGGGCATTTGAAAGCTCTTGTCTAGGCAAACCCGGTACCAAATGTAGAGACTCTTCGTGCTCGTATTGTGGACGGCTGTGATTCTCCAGGGCTGCATCAGTGATTCCATGCGACGGAGGGTGGATGCATGTATCCTCGCTAACGGAGGACATTTTGAACATTTCCTGTAACAAAATGCTTGAAGTCACATTGGTACGTTCTGTTGCTGTGTGTTTCCATTCCATGATTAATGTGATTTGAAGAGAAGCAATAAAATGAGCTCTAACATGTAAAGTAAGCGTTTCCGGACATATGTCCACATAATGTTTCTTGAAAGTTTAGCCGTACCATTTTGTAACACCCTATAAAGGTACAACCATTTTTTTATAATTCTTATGGATTATTTCATTCGCTTTTCTGACCGTGCAATGTCAAAGAAAATTAGCATCTTCCCGTCGTCATAGGTGTGACAGGGCGCCGTATGGAGTTTTACACGCGTGGCGGACATCTGTTGCATCGTGTGCGAGTTGGCACATACAGCCGCTGTCCGAAGAGTCTATCATTTAATCGCAGGCGGGTAACCAACTAACCAGGGGGCGAAAAACAGCCCAGCGCTATTTACACGCGCATAAGCCGTACAGCTGTACACGTAAGCTCACCGGATGAAATACTATCCCGTTGAAACAACATACCGGCCGTTGGCAGAGTTGTAGAAGTGGTACCAGGCGGCCACGTGAACCTCCACCGCTGGCGTCAAGTTGGTTGAATAGTTGATTTGAAGGAGGGGACCAAACAGCGAGGTCATCGGTCCCATCGGATTAGGGAAGGATGGGGAAAGAAGTTGGCCGCGCCCTTTCAAAGGAACCATTCTGTCATTCTGTAATATTTCGGCTACAATAGGCTATTTTTAGAACAGTTGAGAAGGCGGCTGTGTCAAGATGACGAAATGTGGTGTGAGGTACCGATGACACATGGTTTGTTCGGTACGGGTATCGTGAGAAAGACAGTCTAAATTGTGATCCTTCTCCGCGATTGGCTGCTGCGCTCGGAAGTCGAGCGTCAAAATGATAATCTTCTATTATTAATATTAGATAAACTAAACTGCATACTTACTTGAATTTCAAACTGAAGCATTTCTCAATAGCGTACTATACTTACAGTGTTTCACAAGTATTAATGAACAGCAGAATAATAAACAACTGCAAAGCGAAAATGCAGACAAAGCTCTTCGGAGATGTTCCGATCGCACCTATCTTGAATGACAGGCGAAGTGGTTCGGCAGTAAGATCGGAGCTCGTTCGGCAGTCTCAGTGGACAGACATGTTGTCCGCCGCGGTATCAGTTAAAACTTAATTTGAAATATCAAGTTTACGAACAGAGCTCGCGCGGCAGTCTAGGAGGACGGACACGTTGTCCGCCATGGTATCAGTTAAAACTTGGTTAATGTGTAAGATCAGAGCTGGTTCGGCAGTGTCGGAAGACAGATATGTCGTTGAGAACAGTGTGATACTAAATACAGAAATATGGAGTTCATTAATTTGCTGAAGAATATAAATAATTAGTGACTCTAAAAAGGAATGTAACTGTGATCCGCCAATAAAAAGCGAGTAGCATTCCGTATAAAGAGACTGATTGGAAATTTTATCACTTCTAAAACAACAGTTCCTTACAGCCTCAAGACTACGGATTCACGACCTACGTGCTGTTTTCTGCGCAGGGGACAACTATAGAAGACCGCAAGTTGGTGAACATTTGTTAGAACTTACTGCATTCCACTCATGGCGGTGGAAGCAAATAGGCACCTCGCGTGTACTGCAGTGTTTCTACAAATGAGATCAGTGACACGTCATCTAGCGAGCGAGGTGGCGCAGTGCCTAGCACACTGGACTCGCATTCGGGAGGACGACGGTTCAATCCCGCGTCCGGCCATCCTGATTTAGGTTTTCCGTGATTTCCCTAAATCGCTCCAGGCAAATGCCGGGATGGTTCGTTTGCAAGGGCACGGCCGACTTCCTTCCCCATCCTCCCCTAATCCGATGAGACCGATGACCTCGCTGTCTGGCCTCCTCCCTCAAGGCCGGCCGGAGTGGCCGAGCGGTTCTGGGCGCTACAGTCTGGAGCCGCGGGACCGCTACGGTCGCAGATTCGAATCCTGCCTCGGGCATGGATGTATGTGATGTCCTTAGGTTAGTTAGGTTTAAGTAGTTCTAAGTTCTAGGGGACTGATGACTTTAGAAGTTTAGTCCCATAGTTCTCAGAGCCATTTGAACCATTTCCTCCCTCAAACAACCCAACACGTCATCTGTGGTAACAAAGAGGAAGTGTAGAGAAGAGAAATGTTTTTGGGAGAAGAGGTTTATAATACACAATTATATATCACTTCTCTCTCTGTCTCTCTCTCTGTCTCTCTCTCTCTCTGTCTCTCTCTCTCTCTCTCTCTCTCTCTCTCTCTCTCTCTCTCTCTCTCTCTCTATCCCACACTCTGGTTCTCTTTTTCAATTTGCCGTAATTTGTCTGGATCTATTTAGAGAAATAGCGGAAAACCTAAATCAGAATTGCCAAACGTGCGTTAAAACTGTCGTTCTTCTGAATGCGAGTCCAATGCGCTAACAACAGTGCCAACTCTATCGGTGGCGTCAAATCATGGTGGCCAGCAGATTGTAATTCGCCAATCGGTTACATGGAATTAACGTAGTAAGATGGGTCGACGTGGACTGATGACTTCGCTGTTTAGTCCCATAACTCCCATCAATCAATCAATCAGCCAGTCAATTGGTCGAGGTGGTCGAAATGCGTTATTTTATTTGGGCATGTCCATGACCACGACGTGAATGAAGTTGCCAATTTGTTAGTATATCAACGAGGACTGCCCAAATGTCTTCAAGCCGTGTAACGAGTAGTAAGAACAGTGGTTGCGAAAAGACTCTCACAGACAGCGACGACCTTGTCAATGACAATAGGTTTCAAACCTGTTAGAAATTATTGATGTAAATGGGTCTCATCCAGTTTCCGAATGAACATACAAATGGAACTCCATCTAACAGGCATTTGACATCGGATCTACATCTACATCTACGTGATTACTCTGCTATTCACAATAAAGTGCCTGACAGAGGGTTCAATGAACCACCTTCAAGCCTCCGCGAAAGGCTATTTCTCACCGCAGCATATACACTGCCTGATTAAAAGCATCCAGATACCTATTAGCGGACACTAACATGGAGTATGAGCACACTTCACCTTTATGTGGGCTTTAACTCTCCTGAGAACATTTTCAACGACGCGTCTAAATGTCTGTGCAGGAATGCCTAGCGGTTCTTCCTCAAGACCCAAAACCAGAGAAGATAGAGATATTGAACTCTGTGGCTGGTGAGAAATCGATATTCTAACTCATTTCAAAGGTGCTCCATTTGGTTCAGGTCGGGACTCGAGGCAGGCCAGTCCATTCCCTCATAGGTGCTACTTTATGACAGAGTGCTTTGTAATCCTTATACACTACTGGCCATTAAAATTGCTACACCAAGAAGACATTCAGATGATAAACGGGTATGCATTGGACAAATATATTATACTAGAACTGACATGTGATTACATCTTCACGCAATTCGGGTGCATAGATCCTGGGAAATCAGTACCCAGAACAACCACCTCTGGCCGTAATAACGGCCTTCATACGCCTGGGCATTGAGTCAAACAGAGCTTGGATGGCGTGTACAGGTACAACTGCCCATGCAACTTCAACAAGATACCACAGTTCATCAAGAGTAGTGACTGGCGTATTGTGACGAGCAAGTTGCTAGGCCACCACTGACCAGACGTTTACACTTGGTGAGAGATCTGGAGAATATGCTGGCCATGGCAGCCATCGAACATTTTCTGTATCCAGAAAGGCCTGTGCAGGACCTGCAACATGCGGTCGTACACTATCCTGCTGAAATATACGGTTTCGCACGGATCTAATGAAGAGTAGAGCCACGGGTCGTAACACATCTAAAATGTAACGTCCACTGTTCAAAGAGCCGTCAATGAGAACAAGAGGTGACAGAGAAGTGTAACCAATGGCACCCCGTACCATCACGCCGGGTGATACGCCAGTATGGCGATGACGAATACACGCTTCCAATGTGCGTTCACCGAGATATCGCCAAACACGGATGCGACCACCATGATGCTGTAAACAGAACCTGGATTCATCCGAAAAAATGACGTTCTGCCATTCGTGCACCCAGGTTCGTCGTTGAGTACACCATCGCAGGCCCTCCTGTCTGTGATGCAGCGTCAAGGGTAACTGCAGCCATGGTCTCCGAGCTGATAGCCCACGCTGCTGCAAACGTCGTCGAAGTGTTTGTGCAGATAGTTGTTGTCTTGCAAACATCCCCATCTGTTGACTCAGGGATCGAGACGTGGCTGCACGATCCATTACAGCCATGCGGATAAGATGCCTGTTATCTCGACTGCTAGTGATACGAGGCCGTTGGAATCTAGCACGGCGTCCCGTATTAGCCTCCTGAACCCACCGATTCCATATTCTGCAAACAGTCATTGTATCTCGAGCAACGCGAGCAGCAATGTCGCGATACGATAAACCGCAATCGCGATAGGCTACAATCCGACCTTTATCAAAGTCGGAAACGTGACGGTACGCATTTCTCCTCCTTACACAAGACATCACAACAACGTTTCACCAGGCAACGCCGGTCAACTGCTGTTTGTGTATGAGAAATCGGTTGTAAACTTTCCTCATGTCAGCACGTTCTAGGTGTCGCTACCGGCGCCAACCTTGTGTGAATGCTCTGAAAAGCTAATCATTTGCATATCACAACATCTTCTTCCTGTCGGTTAAATTTCACGTCTGTAGCACGTCATCTTCGTAGTGTAGCAATTTTAATGGCCAGTAGTGTACAATCATTGTCTCCAAACTCTTCATCTACTGTACTAAGCCTGCAAAATGTGTTCATATCCTTCCACATTCAGCATTTTCTCAAGAGATTTAAGGGGACCACCGACACCCTAAACTACAAAAACAGCGGCAGTGCCTAAACACATCTCAGTACTTCGTTGTTGGCACTCCACTTGATGGCAGGTAACCTTCTCCAGTCATTCCCTAAACGCAGACCCTTCCATTGGATTGGCACAGGCTATAGCCTAATTCATCATTCCAAATCATATTTATCCGAACCCACGTCCAGTAGCATCGCTCTTTCCAGTACCTTAAACGTCGCTTAACACTGACTGCAGAAATATGTGTCTTATGAGGAGCGACTCGTCTATTTCACCCCAATCTTTTTAATCCCTTACGAACATCCATTGTGCTAACAGGACTACTGGTAGCACTTTGGGTCTCACAGCTGACTCTTTCCTCTGATTTCAAGCGGTTTTTTACAACCGCCATCCGCTTTCCGCAATGCTTGACGGTCCCCATGCGCCAGTACATGAGATCTGGTGTTGGTTTAGCTGCGACTGTTCCTTCGCCTTTCCATTTCACAGTCACTTCACCAACAGTCGACTTGGGCAGCTTTAGAAACATTGGAATATCACTAATGGATTTGCTACTCAGGTGACATCTAGTGCCTAGTCCACGTTCGAATTCACTGAGCTCTATTGACCGCTCCTGTTACTGCTTCTTGCTGAGAACACAATATTCACCGCCTCTCGTAACATCTGGCGGTCAATTGTAATCAAAACCACGTATTCAGTGGGCCAAACAACACAGAAACTTGACACTGGCTGCCCGACGAGACATTATTTTGTCTCTTTTCAAAGAGGGCAAGGCGCAGACCGCAACGACGGCGCAGTGAGTCCTTAACCCACAGTCCCCCAGTACGTGGCCGGTGCAGTTCATGTCGGTGGGGTTTCTGTGATGTTTTTGTTCCATGCCTAGAGTACATTCATTCAGCTTACCATAAACATATAACATAATTTCCAGAAGTAATTGTCACTCTGCAGCGAGGTGTGCGCTAATATAAAACCTGTCACTTTGCAGCGAGATGTGCGCTAATATAAAACCTCCTGACAGATTAAAACTGAGTGCCGGACCGGTACTCGGACTGGTGACCTTCGCCTCTTGTGGTCGAGTGTCTAGCAACTGTGCCATCCGGGTACGACTCAAGACCCTCCCTCACAGCTTTTGTGAGGAAGTGTCGGAAGTAAAGGTGTGAGAATGGGTTCGTGTGTCGTGCTCGGGCTGGTCAATTGGCAAAGCAGTATCCCGCGATAAGCGGAGGTCCCGGGTTCAA
The DNA here is from genome assembly GCF_023897955.1 of Schistocerca gregaria. NCBI lineage: Eukaryota > Metazoa > Arthropoda > Insecta > Orthoptera > Acrididae > Schistocerca > Schistocerca gregaria. Next base: position 566,806,399 of record NC_064931.1, read on the forward strand.
GCCCTAGTCCGACAGACAATTTTAATCTGCCACTGATTTTCACAAAGCATGATTTTTATTTCAGCATTCTCGGTGGCTTAGCATTTCTCTTTCTTCTATATTTTAATGCGAGTAGGCAAGTGTTGGTGCACAGTATTAACATGATGTAAGTATCCTGGGGATGAGCAATTTCGTGTCCTGTATGCTTATGAACACACTTCTCGAAAGAAATCCTTGATAAACACATTTGTCGAAACTTACTAAACTGCCCTTGTGAAAAATAAGATTAACGTTTTGTATCATCAACGATCGAAGAATATTATAACTCGAGTAAACTAACTTCGTGACAGGTAGGTTGCAACGGTAGTGAGAAGTTTTCCCGGCGTGCAGCCAGCACGCTTGATAATGTTCTGTAGTACACCTACCGAACACACATCTCAGCAAGCACGTGGCGCTCAAGAAAGTACTGTTATTGGCTAACTGATGGCCCTTGCCACTCAACTCGTTCAAACCTGAATCACGAAGTTATTCTAATCAACGTATAAAGATAAAGAATAAGAACAATGATGGAACTACGACGGAGACCCAACCACGCTGCTTGATCTTTGACAAAGGCACTAAAAATATTATAGCTTGTGCTTCAGCAATTAATGTTCGCCAAAAATGATCGAAAACAATAAGTCACCTACAGTTGTAAGCGAGGAATGTACATTTATTTAAACTGTCATCGAAATAAAAAATAACAGTTTACTCCGTTTAAAAGTTTGCCTTCATTAGCATTAATTTGCAAAATGATTTGGATTATACAGTGAGTGTTCCGACGGACGTCGTCATGAAGTGTATATAATTGTAGGCTTTACGTACAGAATATGACGTCACAATACAGACCAGACAGTGCTTGCACACGGCGATCCTGATGTGATAAAAAAAGTGAGAAGCCTGCCGGCCTTTTCGTGTTTCATTTATTGAACATTTCATTTCTCCCTCCCCTCCTCCTCCTTTACCCTCCCTGCGATGATTATTTGGTAGGTGTATGCAGAGCATTGTGAAACCGGCAACAGTCCCCTTCCGCCTCCACTCCCCGTACCACTGCAGTCTGACAATTTCAAAGATCTTTGTTCGAGTTATATTATTTTTCGTACGTCAACTTCTTAATATTACTTCTATTGGTGGTAAAACCTGCTTTTTAGGCGGCGTCATATTCTTCTTTAATCTTCTAGAAAACTCGACGACTCGAAGAATCTTCATTCTTCTGGTGTCCATGGGGTGGCTGAAAACTGTCGAAAAACAATTTTGCGCGTCTTAAGAGAGGGTGTTTACTCGTGCTTCTTCAGAAGAATAGAGCTACTGCATAAACGGCTTCAGGTTGCCAGTTTGGGGGAGGAAGTCGTCAGGGGGTAAATACCGATAGCACACAGTGAAAGAGACGTGGAATGTTTTCAAATTTATTATTGTTGTCGTGCCGCCAAGGTAGCTTCCCGACGGTAGCTGTTTACTGTTTACGTTCCTCAAGTGCCGACGCTTGCTGTTTGTTTCTTTGATGGCGGGTAGCCGCTAAGCTCCAAGGCTAAGGCTGTCATATCTATTAAAATTGCATTTATTCTTGGGGATTCAATTCCTTCTAGGACTTTCCTTCTGTAAACATTGCTTCCGTTGACGAGAATTCGTAAGTTATTAATCTTTACCGTGATCATACTTTCCCATTAACAGTGTCTTCAAAGAAGAGGTAATAATAATGCAAAGCAGAAGAACAAAGAACCTCCCTCTCATTCTCCAAGGTTACCTTTTGTTACTAGAGCCACCGGATGCAAAGTGAAAATCCTTCGGTGAATCGTGTAACATCTATATTTTTCAGTCCTCACAAAATTAGACTGTTTACAACCTACAATGGATGTTATCGATCGATTCCAGAATGTTCGAGTCAGTGTAGTGACGTTTGTTTGTGGTAAACCAGAACTCCACCGAAAAACGTTCAGAGGTTGTTCATCGATTCCTTATGAATACTTTCTTACAAGTAATTAACGGTCTCCGTGATGTCGGTGGAGCTGTGGTTAACACTTTATAAACGAAACTGTGACTATAGTTATATAAAGGACCGTCAAAAACTTTCCGTTAGAGAGCGTTTCTGCAGCGCATATGTAAAGCGGCGCGAGTTCGATGCGAGTATATAAGAACCGAAATATAGGCTAAGAATTAGTGAGGTCAATGCGTAAAGCGTAAACGTGAATTATGGCGACGTAATTACCGAATGTGTTCGAACAGGGCCCACGTGCTGTTATTCTTTTCTTGGCTGCCAAAGGTCCATCACCAGTAGACATTCATCGGAGAATGAAGAATGTGTATGGGGCAGCATATCTGTCAAAACCCACCGCTGAGGAACAGTGCGACAAGGTACGCTGCTGCTTCATGATATCGCACGTCCCCATCTCGCAAATATCGTAACGCAGAAGTTGCGCCGTCTCAAGTGGGAAACACTGGAGCAGCCACCGTATAGTCCTAACCTCTGCCCATACGATTATCACGCCTTCGGTCCACTAAAAAAGGCCTTGAGGGTCGACAATCCCTGTCGGAAGAGGACATTCACCAGGCAGTATACGGTGTTTTAACAGACGGGTATTTTTAACCTGGTGCGTTGGTGGGATTGGAAATTTGTGGCAAGGTCTTATGGGACCAAACCGCTGAGGTTATCGGTCCCTAAGCTTAGACGCTACTTAATCTAACTTAAACGAACTTACGCTATGGACAACACACAACTACGCCCGAGAGAGGACTCGAACCTCTGACGCAGGAAGCCGCACGGACCGTGACAAGGCGCCTCAGACAGCGCGCCTACCTCGCTCACGGCAATTTTGCCTGATTGACATATCGATTCTTGACTGAACGGCCTCGCACGGAAACTTTTTGATCGCCCCTTATATTTTGTGCTACTCGTGGAGCGTTTGTGCACAAAAACCAGCATGTCCATGCGTTCACTCTATGCTGTACGGGATTAGCCGAGCGGTCTGGGGCGCTGCAGTCATGGACAATGCGGCTGGTCCCGGCGGAGGTTCGAATCCTCCCTCGGGCATGGGTGTGTGTGTTTGTCCTTAGGATAATTTAGGTTAAGTAGTGTGTAAGCTTAGAGACTGATGACCTTAGGAGTTAAGTCCCATACGATTTCACACACATTTGATCATTATGCTGTGCGTTTTATTAAAAAAAACTTTCAGAATATTAAAAAAATTCGGAGATACTACTTTTCAGCTCGTACTCGTAGTACTCAGGGGTAACACGTGAAACACTCCTTTCTTTCGTGCTTGGAGTTTCCGTGGCGTCGAGCGCCCAGAATGAAATGGTTCTCAGCACTATGGGACTCAACATCTGTGGTCATCAGTCCCCTAGAACTTAGAACTACTTAAACCTAACTAACCTAAGGACATCACACACACCCATGCCCGAGGCAGGATTCGAACCTGCGACCGTAGCAGTCGCGCGGTACCGGACTGAGCGCCTAGAACCGCTAGACCACCGCGGCCGGCCGCCTAGAAGCCACACACTGGCGGCGAACCACGGCACGCGAGATCATTTACGCGTCATATTGCTCCTCATTAGTTACCGGAAACGTTTAATGGCAGACCTGGTCATGTCTCCATACTGCTACACTTTTAAAATCAATATAAATGCGTGCCGCCGACCTCCCTTTTACCCACGAGACAGCGTTAAACTCCAGCCTATTCCAATGTCAATAATTAATGCATTGTAGCAATCAAATTACATTTAAAAATATTCAAAAATCAGACCGCGGGCCGAATACGTCCACAGCTAACAGCTGATACACTACTTCCGGCTGGCTCATAGCACAAAAAAATTTGATATAGGAATTCAGTTCAACATCACCAAAAAAATGGCTCTGAGGACTATGGGACTTAGCTGGTGAGGTCATCAGTTCCCTAGAACTTAGAACTACTTAAACCTAACTAACCTAAGGGCATCACACACATCCATGTCCGAGGCAGGATTCGAACCTGCAACGGTAGCGGTCGCGCGGTAACATCACCAAACACACGCTAAATACAAGACTGAAAAGTCCACGGAAACTAACTGAATTTATAATCTCCTCAAGTCCGTTTCACTCCGTGAACACTTCCTCCAGATAACTAACGATTGCACGCTCGTGGCTGATCAATCGTTAACGCAATCACTTTTGCGGCGTGCGGCAGACCGAAGGTCGGTTGCTGCGCCCGCGGTGCGGGTGACGGTAGGTCCGCAGTAAGTAAAGTGCGGTGAGTCACGTAAGTTATTTCTAACATACATAACATAAACACATAAAAATAAAAGTGAATTAGTTACATTTCTTCAGCAATGAGATACTGGAACTGCTTCCCTTCGTTGTTTCTCTGAGAGATAAATATGACATTAATGAAAGGTTAGATGGTTCAAATGGCTCTGAGCGCTATGGGACTCAACTGCTGTGGTCATTAGTCCCCTAGAACTTAGAACTACTTAAACTTAACTAAGCTAAGTACATCACACACATCCATGCCCGAGGCAGGATTCGCACCTGCGACCGTAGCAGTCCCACGGTTCCGGACTGCGCGCCTAGAACCGCGAGACCGCCGCGGCCGGCAAAAGGTTAGAGGTAGGTGAATCTGCAGCCATGTTATCTAATGAGTACAAGGGTGGTAAGTCGTCAGTCATTACACATACAAAAAAAACAAAAGAAGAGCACCATAAATTTTATATTTAAGCTTGATTCTACTGATAGATCGACAAGTAGTAAAACTATGAAGCTCGCCACGAACACGGATCTGATGCTGTTTACAAGTGGTTTACGTGTGTTCTATGTGAAAAGGCAATTCAGTTTAATGAAAATCTTGGAGGGCAGTCCAAATTTAAAACGAGTAATAATATAAGATATTTGTGTTATTACTAAAAATATATGTAGTCTTGTCAGTACACAAATGTGTACAATTCAGTTATCCGAAGAAACCGATTTTCCGAACACGCGTGTCCCTAATTAGCACGGATAATCTTACTATAGATGGCCACATCTACTGGCGAATTTTTTTCCCATGTATTTCAGGTCGAGATTAGAGAAAACATTCGAAACACAAATGTTAATATTAACCGCCTGGTAAGTCTGAAGGAATATGCAGGATGTCCCAGACTTCAGAGAAGAAAGAAAGTCAAATGTTATCATTTAGAAGATTTCATATGATCAAGCAATACAAGCAGTCAGGCTGTCTCTGAAAATAACAGCGAAACAGCATAACGACACGCATTGAAGACGTGTTGTGCTGGCAGTGTGTCGATACAACGTCTGAGCAGTTGACTTTAAAGGCCAATGAAATGTATCAGCTGTGCGTACGTTCAAGGCGGAAGTGTTAACCCCCTGACAGAAACCGGGAAGTGTCTGGAACATCAGTCTATGAACGTAACAAGTTATCATTCAATCACATCAACGCACACTAAAACTGCTAGTAGTTGTAAATGAACTGTATGTCCAGTCACACTGCGGAACGCTTACAATGTACAACAAAGAAAATTAAGCTGAATGTTCGTAGTTTGGTGGTAACGAAGCCTGATTATCCAATCACTCTTAGCTACAAGTCGTAATCAGCGTTTCAATGCAGCCAGTTACAACCTGCGCAGTATTAGGGACAGAATCAGCGTGCCATATACCCTTCTAAAATTTCTTATTAGCGATCCAGCAATAGGGTATGTTATCCCGACATACTATGAGAAAACTCCACTACAAATTAAGCCACTGACTTTGGTGATTTTTACCTTATAGGCATTAGGCCGTGACCCAAGGCATCTTTCTGGGCCTCACATTTCGTCTTCTAAAGCTGGAGACATCATTGGAGGCAACAAAGGCAATAAACATCTCGGCTTGTTGATCATGTTTAAGTCTGAAACTGTTACCTGAGTCTTTGTAGCTTTTGATGATGCCTCGATTATAGGGTCGACACGTTACTCAGAAATATGCCTTGGACCACGGCCTAATGGCCATAAAACAAAGATCACTTTTCTATTCGCCTAGCATCAGCAAAGATCAGTACAAGGCTTCCCCTCTTGGTATGGTCAAATACAACGATAGACCTTATTAGACAGAGAGTTGACGTGTCATAAACACCTTTCCATCACAGCTAAGGAAGTACACACACGAGTGAACTTGGTGAGCGAGCTGGCAGGTAGTACATGAGAAGCGAGCAAATCAGTTCTCCGTGGAGCATCGCCTGTGCTGGTATACTCTGCAGCGGAATATTGCACACCAGTTTGGCTGCGCGGTGCTCGGGTAAAGAAAGTTAACGTTCATTTGAATCCATTAGTAGCGTAACCACATCTACAACCACATAGTGACTGCCAATGCTATCGAATGTCTGTCCAGCTCACCTCCGTTGGAAGGCTGTTTTCTACAACTTTTGTCAGCAAGTTTCTAAAAATGAATCAGTCTTTCTCAGGAAGATTTACTCTAGTTACCTAGGAACTGCCTCAAATCCAGAAGGCCAGCATATGAAGAAGAAGTCCATGTGCTCTCCACTGGGTTCAGTGGGGACCCTGAGTGGAAACGCAAGTGTCAAGCCACGAAAACACAGAAGCATTAACTTATTGACAACACAACTGAACAGTACACGGGAATAACGATCAAGGCCCATTAAGTTTAAAATTTAATTAATAACGCCATCTTATAAAGGGAAAGAAGTACTACAAGGCAGTAAGATTTTTAAAAACCGATCACTGTGCTCGAAAATTGGGTTAAAGTTTTGATGTGTTTCAGAAAAACGATCAAGGTCCAAGCAGTGTTGAGGAAGAACGCCCATGATCCATTTTCTACTTGGTGATTTTTCTTCTCCTTTCGTGTTTCATCTTATAATGCCGTAGCTTCATATTACTGGCTTTACAACAATACTTGCCAATCGCTTATACATTGTAAACAAAATTCGAACAGTTACATTATTAAGTAATAAAGAAAAGACCGGTATAAAACTGCACCACACTGTGCATCCAAAGTAGCCTGGAAAAGGAGTTTTCCTTAGCAAGTTGAGCATAAGCACTCATACGTTACTGTTACCCGAGATTGAGCATAAATATATTTCTTAAGTAATTTGACGCATCATAAATGTTGGAGAATGAAGATGAACATTCCAGTCCTGTGCAGAACACAAGTACAAGAAAAGAAAATTGTTGGACCGTATTTCTGATTACTCATCTCAAACAAACACTGTCGTATCGTCTTTCCTCTGCTGAGATGGGTGCATGGGCACGAACAAAAAGAGAAAAGGTAACGGACCATGGATCACGTTACAGACGACGATTGTACGTACTTACGACTGAAGTGTTTTCAGGATGTTCCATTTATAGAGAGGAATTCATTAACAAAGGAATTCAAGCAAATTGCTTCCTATGATACGCAAAACTCTCACCTAGCGGACTTAATCAGTGCAAATCCTATGATGCAAAGAAGATAGAAAAGTCCGGACGAAGCTGCACGTCATAATTTTTCTGTTTCTATAACATGCGTATTAAAAGAGATGGACAAATACATGATGCTCAGGTACGTCAACCAGCATCCTTCGCATGGCATCATCAACAGACATTTTATTACTCTTAAAAAGGCATTAGCTGCTACAGGGTAAGCTCATGTGGGGACCAGAGGGTAACATAACAACAGACCAAACAAACGTAAAGGAGATGGTTCAAAATGGTTCAAATGGCTCTGACCACTATGGGACTCAACTGCTGTGGTCATCAGTCCCCTAGAACTTAGAACTACTTAAACCTAACTAACCTAAGGACATCACACACATCCATGCCCGAGGCAGGATTCGAACCTGCGACCGTAGCAGTCGCACGGTTCCGGACTGCGCGCCTAGAACCGCGAGACCACCGCGGCCGGCAAACGTAAAGGAGAAACCGTATCTAAACTGCATAAACATATGCAGTAACTGAGAGGATGAAAAGCACATTATACCATTCGTGACAGCAGACGGTTATATCTACCAGAAGAACTTCATGTTCGAAGATTACACCGTTTACATTCAGAGAAAAATTCTCGAAACCATGCGTCATACGAAGAGTATTGATCGACTTTTGTGATTAATTGCAAAATTAATGTTATGTATCCCGCAACTTTCACATGTTTAGTGTGTGGTAAATTTAGCCTAGTGTTCTAAACTTGATTTATAGTTAAACAATAACAAAGATGCAGCTCAGATACAAACTTCGAATTAGAAGAAAGAAAACGTAACGACTCAAAATGAACTAAATAAGAGGAAAGCTGATACGTTTTACGAGATTAAACGTTCCGAAAGTTTAAAGTCCAGAAAATCAGTGGTTAAGGAAACAATATGCATGGATTACTAGAACAGTCTCCTGCTTCCTAATATGTCCACCAATGAAGGGTATTACCGCAGGCAGGTATGATTTTATTCATTGAATACTCGTTTGCTTTCTTCTGGGTAATCTTTATTTTGTACATACGACGAGACAGTTTCCAACAAAGGATTGACGAAGTGTGTCCAGTGCTGCGGCACGTTTGTTCGGAAATGTTTCCTGACTCTGCGCGTGAACTCTGAGTTCTGTGATTCCTGTTCAGGACAGAATAAAAACTTTACTGAGTTACGATTTTGTCATTTCTTAGCGCACTTGAAGAAGATATTTGATCGTCTGTGGGTGAAATTTCTAGTAATAGACCACTCGCATTTAGAGTGCGGTAAGAATACGGGTCTCATAAACCAAAAGGCGAATGTGAGTTGGCGGTTAACTGGAGACATGAGACTGATAATGCTAGGAGAAACCTGAAACATTCGTCGTAATTAATTCAAGTAGTGTATGTTTTATAGGTGGTGAAAATTTCTAGATAGCTACTATGGGTAAAAAAGCCCTTTTGCCCAGAGGTCCACAGCAGTAAACCACATCAATGAAAATTCAAAATTGGTGTTCCTGAGACGGTGACACAGCGAGTACTATGAAAGTTACATTCACATAACTGAATTCATCATTTGGAGCCTTTAACAGAAATTTTTCATCAGTATCCCTGAATAGTATTTTTCTTCAATACTTTAATTTGTTTTAGGTTACTGAAAGGAAATCTGAAGATACATAGTACAACAGAGATGAGCATGTGGAGCCACCATGCATCAACAGCGCAAAATTCAAGGATTTGCGAATACAGTAATGAAATTGTTTTGCAGTCCTGGAGAACAGGAGTATTTTCCTTCATTACCAGTGGAAGAACATGAAAAACTTACCGATAGTGAGTAAATAAGAGTTCAGGTGAAGTGTCGCAAAAGAAATGTTAGTAGCGAAACTATATTTTGCAAATATGATTCAGGTGATCAAAAGCATTTAATGCTGAGAGGCAATCAAATGAAAAACAGACAAATGAAAAGAACGTAAGTAAACTGTTGATTCTCGCCATAACTGACAGTATCCCACTGTCAGGTAAGATAGTCAATGCCTTCATGGAGAAATGTCTGCGGTTGCCTACGGAACCATTATTGTACCCAGGCATTCACCTCTTCTTCCGAAGCAAATCATCAGCCCTTATGTTTTTCTTCAGGGCTATAAAAATATGGGAATACACATGGAGATGTCTGGACTGCACGGACGATGTGTAAGGGCTTCCCAGCGAAACTCCTACAGCGTACACGAAACAGCCTTAGCGGCACATGGGCTATAAAAATATGGGAATACACATGGAGATGTATGGACTGTACGGACAATGTGTAAGGGCTTCCCAGCGAAACTCCTACAGCGTACTCGAAACAGCCTTAGCGGCACATGGGCGGGTACCTGCAGCAGTACAATGCCGTCCGTCAACATTCCTGGGCGTTTGGAATTGTTGGCGCTCTTCAATTTTTGTAAATTGTCCACGTGCCACTGTGCGTTAATTATGGAGCCGTGTTCCAGAGAGTCAATGAGCAGTGCGCCCTTGCAGTGAAAGAAAAGATCATCGCGACTTTCCCGGAACTGGCGTGCCTGTTGTTTCAACCACGCTGCCGAAGTTTCACTGCGAAGCCCTTACACATTCCCCGCACAGTCCCGATCTCTCCCCATGCGATTTCCATATTTTTGGAGCCTTGATGAAACATTCGTGGCCGTCCATTTGCTTCGGACGAAGAGGTGCACGCCTGAGTACAATCGTGGTTCCGTAGACAACTGCAAACATTTCCCCCTGAAGGCATTGACCGTCTTGTCTCACAGTGGGTTCAATGTATTCACAGTTAGGGCGATTACTTTTCAAATAATAAACAGTTTACCTATTTTTCCCATCTGCCTTGTTTCCATTTGAATGCTTCTTGTATTTAGGTAGAAGTGGTGTTGCATTACAATGAAACTCATATAGGTTGTTCAAGCTGGTATTCATTTGGACCATTACATTCTGGCTGTCTACTCTTTTAAGTCAATACTGCTAGTAAATTACTGAGAACTCGTTATTCTTTACATTTCCTTATGTCAGTTACAATTAATTATGCACAGAACTGAGCACTGAGTTATTAAACTTTAAAATCAGTTTTCCTCAAACTTTTACAAAATTTACTTTGATCGTTATTGCCGTTTAATCTTTTTCATCATCCTAGGGAGCAGTGGGTTCAGCTTACCAGATATCGGACAGGAGAAGGTCAGTGCAAATACACTCCTGGAAATTGAAATAAGAACACCGTGAATTCATTGTCCCAGGAAGGGGAAACTTTATTGACACATTCCTGGGGTCAGATACATCACATGATCACACTGACAGAACCACAGACACACAGACACAGGCAACAGAGCATGCACAATGTCGGCACTAGTACAGTGTATATCCACCTTTCGCAGCAATGCAGGCTTCTATTCTCCCATGGAGACGATCGTAGAGATGCTGGATGTAGTTCTGTGGAACGGCTTGCCATGCCATTTCCACCTGGCGCCTCGGTTGGACCAGCGCTCGTGCTGGACGTGCAGACCGCGTCAGACGACACTTCATCCAGTCCCAAACATGCTCAATGGGGGACACATCCGGAGATCTTGCTGGCCAGGGTAGTTGACTTACACCTTCTAGAGCACGTTGGGTGGCACGGGATACATGCGGACGTGCATTGTCCTGTTGGAACAGCAAGTTCCCTTGCCGGTCTAGGAATGGTAGAACGATGGGTTCGATGACGATTTGGATGTACCGTGCACTATTCAGTGTCCCCTCGATGATCACCAGACGTGTACGGCCAGTGTAGGAGATGGCTCCCCACACCATGATGCCGGGTGTTGGCCCTGTGTGCCTCGGTCGTATGCAGTACTGATTGTGGCGCTCACCTGCACGTCGCCAAACACGCATACGACCATCATTGGCACCAAGGAAGAAGCGACTCTCATCGCTGAAGACGACACGTCTCCATTCGTCCCTCCATTCACGCCTGTCGCGACACCACTGGAGGCGGGCTGCACGATGTTGGGGCGTGAGCGGAAGACGGCCTAACGGTGTGCGGGACCGTAGCCCAGCTTCATGGAGACGGTTGCGAATGGTCCTCGCCGATACCCCAGGAGCGACAGAGTCCCTAATTTGCTGGGAAGTGGCGGTGCGGTCCCCTACGGCACTGCGTAGGATCCTACGGTCTTGGCGTGCATCCGTGCGTCGCTGCGGTCCGTTCCCAGGTCGACGGGCACGTGCACCTTCCGCCGACCACTGGCGACAACATCGATGTACTGTGGAGACCTCACGCCCCACGTGTTGAGCAATTCGGCGGTACGTCTACCCGGCCTCCCGCATGCCCACTATACGCCCTCGCTCAAAGTCCGTCAACTGCACATACGGTTCACGTCCACGCTGTCGCGGCATGCTACCAGTGTTAAAGACTGCGATGGAGCTCCGTATGCCACGGCAATCTGGCTGACACTGACGGCGGCGGTGCACAAATGCTGCGCAGCTAGCGCCATTCGACGGCCAACACCGCGGTTCCTGGTGTGTCCGCTGTGCCGTGCGTGTGATCATTGCTTGTACAGCCCTCTAGCAGTGTCCGGGGCAAGTATGGTGGGTCTGACACACCGGTGTCAATGTGTTCTTTTTTTCATTTCCAGGAGTGTACAACACACACAAGTGGAGCTTTAGCACTGGCAGTACGCGTGACTGCAGTGATATTCAAACGATGAACCACAGCGTAAATGAGTGTCCTAACAGACTTTCCCTGGAGGTACCCGGAGTCCATATGGAGCAACGTATGAGGCGCTCCACTGGATTGAGTCTCGGCATTTGTCCGTCGCCCGGGACGTTATAGTTTGTCGTTGTTCTAGTTGTTGTGGTCTTCATTACGAAGACTGGTTTGATGCTGTTTTCCATGCTACTGTATCATGTGCAAGCCTCTTCATCTCCGAGTAACTACTGCAACCTACATACTTCTGAATCTTGTTACTGTATTCATCTCTTGGTCTCCTTCTACGATTTATAGTTTACACAATGTACATAGTTGCATATGTGAATTTTTTTGTTGCAGTGTCTACTGAATTTGCTTTCGAAACTGATGTATGCGATAATAATCGCACTAACAAAGGACACAATACCGGCTGTTCAAGTCACTCGAGTCACTAATTTACCTGAAAATTACATCCATCTCTTCTGCAGAAATCTATTCAACATACATATTTACCTCAGATCTGTACCATGAACGTTCTGGATGCGAATCGTCTTTGAAAAATATTTGATAGCTTAAAGACAGATGGTTAAATCCAAGTAAAGTCTCTCAATACATTGTAACCCTGTAGAAAAGTCAATGCCAGTTGTATGAATCCTTTCCTAACAATCCGTACACTTTCAGGAGGTGTTCCTTTGAAATCAAAGTTCCATACTACGAAATCCCCATCTAACCTTAAATAATTTTCCTTGTACATCACTGATATCGTATTTTTGTGTCAATATTGATGACAGGAAAGAGGTAACGAAGTTTCTCACCATACTTACATGTACTAAAATTCTGACGTCATTGCGTTCAAAAAATATTCTAATTTCCCTCAAACCGAGCTATTCGGAATTCCTCAGAGTTAAAATTTAGTTCCACTGAGTTCGTACATCATTAGCACTTTTGATCGAATCTATTTGACAGTATCACCTTACGATGGTTTATCGCCCTTTGTTTAACTGTCAGTAAAACGCATGAAAAGAGGAGAAATTTAAAGAGAAAATAATCTACAAGAACACAATTACCTTTCCCTGATACTAGCGAGGTTAACTTAGGAACTTAAGTTTATCAGATCTTTTACATATCCGTCATATTCCCTGTCAGCCACATGCTGTGCGTTGGTATCTGTTCGAACCCTGAATTTTACTGAAAATAGAGTTTTCTTGTGTTTTAAGTGTAATGAGCACACAGGTCTCATACACTCCTGGAAATGGAAAAAAGAACACATTGACACCGGTGTGTCAGACCCACCATACTTGCTCCGGACACTGCGAGAGGGCTGTACAAGCAATGATCACACGCACGGCACAGCGGACACACCAGGAACCGCGGTGTTGACCGTCGAATGGCGCTAGCTGCGCAGCATTTGTGCACCGCCGTCGTCAGTGTCAGCCAGTTTGCCGTCACATACGGAGCTCCATCGCAGTCTGTAACACTGGTAGCATGCCGCGACAGTGTGGACGTGAACCGTATGTGCAGTTGACGGACTTTGAGCGAGGGCGTATAGTGGGCATGCGGGAGGCCGGGTAGACGTACCGCCGAATTGCTCAACACGTGGGGCGTGAGGTCTCCACAGTACATCGATGTTGTCGCCAGTGGTCGGCGGAAGGTGCACGTGCCCGTCGACCTGGGAACGGACCGCAGCGACGCACCGATGCACGCCAAGACCGTAGGATCCTACGCAGTGCCGTAGGGGACCGCACCGCCACTTCCCAGCAAATTAGGGACACTGTTGCTCCTGGGGTATCGGCGAGGACCATTGGCAACCGTCTCCATGAAGCTGGGCTACGGTCCCGCACACCGATAGGCCGTCTTCCGCTCACGCCCCAACATCGTGCAGCCCGCCTCCAGTGGTGTCGCGACAGGCGTGAATGGAGGGACGAATGGAGACGTGTCGTCTTCAGCGATGAGAGTCGCTTCTGCCTTGGTGCCAATGATGGTCGTATGCGTGTTTGGCGCCGTGCAGGTGAGCGCCACAATCAGGACTGCATACGACCGAGGCACACAGGCCAACACCCTGCATCATGGTGTGGGGAGCGATCTCCTACACTGGCCGTACACCTCTGGTGATCGTCGAGGGGACACTGAATAGTGCACGGTACATCCAAACCGTCATCGAAGCCATCGTTCTACCATTCCTAGACCGGCAAGGGAACTTGCTGTTCCAACAGGACAATGCACGTCCGCATGTATCCCGTGCCACCCAACGTGCTCTAGAAGGTGTAAGTCAACTACCCTGGCCAGCAAGATCTCCGGATCTGTCCCCCATTGAGCATGTTTGGGACTGGATGAAGCGTCGTCCCACGCGGTCTGCACGTCCAGCACGAACGCTGGTCCAACTGAGGCGCCAGGTGGAAATGGCATGGCAAGCCGTTCCACAGGACTACATCCAGCATCTCTACGATCGTCTCCATGGGAGAATAGCAGCCTGCATTGCTGCGAAAGGTGGATATACACTGTACTAGTGCCGACATTGTGCATGCTCTGTTGCCTGTGTCTATGTGACTGTGGTTCTGTCAGTGTGATCATGTGATGTATCTGACCCCAGGAATGTGTCAATAAAGTTTCCCCTTCCTGGGACAATGAATTCACGGTGTTCTTATTTCAATTTCCAGGAGTGTACATTCTGTACAATGTGCAAAGTCAAAGTTCCAGATTTCGTAATGAGTTTCCTGTCATGAATATTGAATTACTTTGATTTAAGGCACTGAATTTGTAAACCCATATTATCTACGTCCACCTTAACATCAAATATATACAGCTAAAAACATTATTTTTACTGCCGGACAGGTGTAGTAAAGAGTTGATAGACGAAGAGTTTCACATTCCCATCTCGGCGTAGATAGCTTTCGCCACTAAGTTTTATAAATACGGCTACAACAGTGTTAACATGACCGATTTTGAAAGCAGAGATACACCAAAAATGCAAGTCAGTGTTAGTCTTACCAACCTATTGTCTAAGTAATTTCATTCTAGAACATAAGAGATTGAGACAATCATCTCCATATAAACTACTTTAATATGTTTACCACTATACACACGAAAGTAAAAAATTACAATGGACCTCCACAACAGTGACATCTTAGTATCTTGGTGAACTTGAAGTACAAAGTCTTTGAGAGTACACACTCTTTATGAGTACTTTATCTG
The DNA here is from genome assembly GCF_023897955.1 of Schistocerca gregaria. Lineage (NCBI taxonomy): Eukaryota > Metazoa > Arthropoda > Insecta > Orthoptera > Acrididae > Schistocerca > Schistocerca gregaria. The sequence goes on from NC_064931.1 coordinate 566,821,659, forward strand.
GCGTCTTAACAAAATCCCACTGGATCTGACACTTCACTCTTCTTAATTTACACTGTAGAGAGTGCAACTGTAATTGAGAATATCTTTTCCATTTCTGAAACACGTATGGAAAGACCTAGATGTGCATTCAAGTTTTCAGTAGATAAACAAAGTTATAAATAAAGGTACCTGGCTGGAAGGGATGAAGTAAATCGTCATATAAAGAGGACTTATTTACGTTAGCGGACTTTGTCCTTGTTCGGTGACACACGCATGAATTTTCCCATCACAGTTTTCCTGGACAACGGCAAACGATATTTACATTCGATACAACCTCCGTGGTGTCCGTATTAAGGAAGAAGAAAGAGAACACATTTGACTTGATGCTCTTGCCGAGAACAATAGGAAATCAAATATTTCATCCATCTGAACACGGAATGGAAACGTAGAATATTAGATCCAAAAACAGTCGTATAATACAATAGCTTATTATGTTGGTTGTGGATTTCTCTGAGTTTCAACGAAAGAGTGATAACGCATACATCGATCAGTTACAGTTTATTCGTTTTAACGCTTTACTTTTCTATTACTTCCCATATGAATAAACAGTTTGTGATTTATTGCAGCGTTTCGTCGTCTTTCAGTTGCTATTTTCATACGCAATGCTCTTTTGTATCAAAATGGGTGCACCGTTATTCATAGTTACGGCAACAACCTTACATGATATTAACACTTGAGCTATAAATCGAAATAAACAAGAAAAACTTCGCTGCTCTTGAGCTTAGTGTACGTTTTCCTTAAAACTCGTCCAAGCGCAGCAGACAACTTTCGAAAAAATGAAAGTCATCATACCACGTCGTTTTAGTAGGTTTAATTCATACTAAATTGCCTAAAACTGATCGAAATAATGTTCTCACGCAGCAGCGCCCAACGCAGTGCATTGTGTAACAGAAAGACGTATTAAGAGGGCACCGGTTCCCGAAACGACTTACGGATTAGAGGAAAGAAGCAGTTCTATGAAACAGTATTTAATGGCGGGTTAAATCAACAAGATACATTTAAAAAGGCTCATTACTTAGAAAATCCCTTCTCAATTATTATATTACTTTTCGGAGTATAGATTAATTCTTTCCCTGTTATTACTGTATCATCAGGCATTTAGGGCAATGAGAAAAGAAATGAACTCACTGCTGTTTTCCACTCTACAATGGCAGAACATACAGTTGGTAATGAAACCTGAAAAATACTGGATAAACAGTTTCCCCGTATAACTTCTTACTTCAGTTTCCTTCAAGGTGCCTTGCCTGAAAATGCAACTTCTCCGTCGTCGTCCATTTTTCAAAAGCCTGAGTAGCCACCTTTGCAGCGCGAGAAGTGCAGGTAGAAAGTCAATGAGGTTCTGGGTGGTATGACAGTTAAGTGAATCCATGCTGAATCCAGTGCCGTGGCCAACTGCGGTAGGTTTGTCGGTTGAGGATCCATGGCGTGAACCGCCCGATCGAGATAGTCCCCTAGAGTCTCGACTGGGTTGAAATCCAGGGAGTCTGGTGGCCAAGGGAGTAGGATAAACTCATCCTGGTGTTCTTCGAACCTCGCACGTACACTGAAAACTGTGACACATTGCATTGTCCTGCTGGTAGATGGCACCCTACCGAGGGAAAATACATAGCATGGAAGAATGTACATGGTCCATAAGGATAGATGTATACTTGTGTTGGTCCACAATGACGATATCACCCAGGAAATGACACAAAAACATTCCCCAGGCCGTAAAGCTTCCTCCTCCTCCCTGGACCCTGCGATTATTGTTGCAGGGTGTCTGTCATCTGTCTGATGGAGCCTGAAACGTGATTCACCTGGAAAGGCCACCTGTCACCAATCACTGGACGTCCAGTTGCGGTATTTGGCTGCAAATTCCAGCCTTCGCCGCCAATGAACATCAGTCAGCACGCCTGTATGAACCAGGAGCCTAGTGCGGAGGTCATATGCAGTAACGGTCGCTGATCGGTCGTTGGGAAGACGCCATTGGTAGCTTCTTGGGTCATCGGGTCAGTCAGTTGCCGTCGTTCGCACCTTTGAACTATAGCCCACGGTGCACCACAGTTGCCTCAGCGCCAGTTGTGGATGGCGCCATTTTTCCATGCACGGAATACTTTAACCACGGCGGCTCACAGACGGTTTACAAACTTAGCCGTTTCGGCAGTGGTTCCATCCTTGAGCCGAAAGCAAATTATCATGCCCTTCTCGACTTCAGATAAATCGCTCCGTTTCGGCATGACGATAACTGCCCTGTTTTCCCTGTTCCTCTCGACAGATTTTATAGACCCTCCACTGCTAGCAGTGCCATCTGCCGTCTGTGAGTTGTTATTGCACGTTGACCTCGAGCATAGGCGGTACTCACATTAATGTAAATTCTTTAAAGGAAAGATAAACTTTTCTACCAACTACTCTAACACATTTCATGACCGGTTCTGAAAACGCTCCAAGCACATTCACAACGACCAAGTCCTTTGCAATGACAGTATTTCGTTTAAAATTGAAGTAATGAAAAATTTACTTCCCGATAATTGTCTTTCAGGGCTCACTAGCGTCATTGTTTAAGAATCGACAAAATTGCGTGGTAAATTGCCGTCAGCATAATTCAGTCATTATGCTGCCCCTAAAATGGATTTCCACAAACTGCGATATACAGGGTGTTACAAAAAGGTAAGGCCAAACTTTCAGGAAACATTCCTCACACACAAATAAAGAAAAGATGTTATGTGGACATGTGTCCGGAAACGCTTAATTTCCATGTTAGAGCTCATTTTAGTTTCGTCAGTATGTACTGTACTTCCTCGATTCACCTTCAGTTGGCCCAATTGAAGGAAGGTAATGTTGACTTCGGTGCTTGTATTGACATGCGACTCATTGCTCTACTGTACGTTTGGGCAGGCATTGTTGGTGATGTCTTGATTGGGCCCCATGTTTTTCCACCTACGCTCAATGGAGCACGTTATCATGATTTTATACGGGATACTCTACCTATGCTGCTAGAACATGTGCCTTTACAAGTACGACATAACATGTAGTTCGTGCACGATGGAGCTCCTGCACATTTCAGTTTAAGTGTTCGTATGCTTCTCAACAACAGATTCGGTGACCGATGGATTGGTAGAGGCGGACCAATTCCATGGCCTCCACGCTCTCCTGACCTCAACCCTCTTGACTTTCATTTATGGGGGCATTTGAAAGCTCTTGTCTACACAACCCCGGTACCAAATGTAGAGACTCTTCGTGCTCGTATTGTGGACAGCTGTGATACAATACGCCATTCTCCAGGGCTGCATCAGCGCATCAGGGATTCCATGCGACGGAGGGTGGATGCATGTATCCTCGCTAACGGAGGACATTTTGAACATTTCCTGTAACAAAGTGTTTGAAGTCACTCTGGTACGTTCTGTTGTTCTGTGTTTCCATTCCATGATTAATGTGATTTGAAGAGAAGTAACAAAATGAGCTCTACCATGGAAAGTAAGCGTTTCCGGACACATGTCCACATAACATATTTTCTTTCTTTGTGTATGAGGAATGTTTCCTGAAAGTTTGGCCGTACCTTTTTGTAACACCCTGTAGATCTAAATCAGTTCTTGACATGTAAATAAATACACTAGTCTCGCAGTATACAGCATTACGAAAAGCAGGTAAAGGAAACTCAGAGTGCTTCCCTTAAATGGTATAGCACTGGTCAAAATCCCTTGTCATATACTGCTCGCTACCAAGATTGTAACAAAGTCTAACACAAACGGAAAACAGCGCGGAGAGATGTGGAGACTGACATTCACAGGCCACATTCTTTTCCGACAGTCCACATGGGCAGATTGCGTGCATGGGTGTGGCCAGTGTAGCGAACACTTGACTCTGGACATTTAGTGCCTGCAGCTGTCCCTAGTAACCACACTCATTTTAATTTTTAAACTGGTAACAACTTTCGGACTCTTGAGGACCTGATAATTTTCTACTGGTAGGTGATCTGTTTCTGAAAGAAGAACAGTGAAAAGTATCACCCTATCTTGCAAAATAATCGAACAGTATTTTTTAAAGACAAATTGAAAACGCTTACATGCACTGAAAGAATGATTTAGAAAAACGGTTTTGGATAAAATATTTGTTTCAGGACCCAAAAGCTACACCTAAAGCTAAAGCTCCATCTACTGGAGCTGTCGGGCAATTCAGTACCGACCGACCTCCACGTCATCCTCTGCCAATGGCGTCATTCCTATGCCGTTTGTAGGGACATACGCTCGATATACCGCTCTTCCTACCGTTGTCAGCATTCTAGACCTCGAAACCGCAACTTCCCGCAGTTGGAATCACGAATCTAAGTGAACACCATTACAGTCCTCCCACCAGGGAAAAATCCGTGGCTTAACCCGGGTCCTCTCCATAGCAGTCAGATACAGTACGTTGCTCACGTAGGTACTGAAATGGACCAAAAGCTACACTAAGTCATTATACCGTGAACTCAACAATATATTAAAAATTCCAAAATGTAAGTGAAAACCAAGGTACAGTTAATCTACACAAATTCTACTAAATTTTGCACATGATTAGTTTTAATCGAAATTACTTAGTGAATATTCTAAATAAATAAAATTCGTCCTAATGAAACCATTTTGTACGCAAAGTTATAGGTTTGTGCCAAATTTTGACTTTCTTTCTTTCTTGTCTACCATAAAAAGCATTGAAATTTATGCAGTAACTCAAAAAAATATTTACTTCACCTTTTTGAAAATTTTCCAGGTGTTATCTTTGTTCATAAACGACAGCATAGCGATATTAAGATTATTATAAATACGATTGTTACTATGTTATAATGATTGCACAATGAAAGCGGCGTCACACGGAAGCCACTGGCATGGACAGCTTGTTGTTACGATGAAGCTCATTCGCTGGCGCTGACCGGTTACAAAGTGCCTGTTTGGGAGCAGGTAATATGTTTCTCGACTCAGTGTAAGACCATACGGCAACTGGATTTTTGTATTTTTTGATATATTTATGGTCCGTGAACTTAAGAACTCAAATGTCAATATCCCAAAGAATTTCGATGCAACTTTTAAAAATTCTCGAGAAAAACGCCTTTGAAAATAGGTGAGCATCTTCAATAGCCGTGGCTGGTACATTATTCTGCTGTTACATCAGCGATCTGGGCTCTAGACACTGCTGATGCCAATTTTTAAATGAATGTACATCTTCTGTGAGCGTTTCCGTGCAGTGTAAAACATAGAAATATGGAGAAAATCAATTTTTACAGTTTTGGAACTAAACAGCCTTTATTAACAATCCTTTGTAGAGTATGAATTGATATTTGCAATGAAAACAGGATTTCTGTTTGCGAAATGTAATTAGAAATGAGACGTGCATTTTTCATAATAATGACAGTTACATATGTGTTAATTAACATATATTTGATGAATTTTATACTTAAATGATGCAGGTATCAACGAAAAAAAATACGACCCAAACGAACCATAACCAGAGACCCAGTGACTACCAATGAGTCTTGAGAGCTAACGATCGCTTTTCCTCCTTTATGTGTTTTACGCTTCATGGAAATGCTCGTATAATATCCACCTTCCTTTATCAATCACGAGTTGAACCCAGGCACCACAAGTGACTGGTGAGCTCTCTACCACAGAGCCACGCAGCCTGTCGAAAAACTGATCCTACTTTAGCGTATTAGCGTTGCTTGGATAATTTCAGAGTCGATTTTCTTAAGAATTTTTGACAGTTGCACAGAACTGCTTTGGGGGATTTATACTTGAGCTATGAACTTGACGTGTCGTAAATATAAACAAAATTGCAAAAATGTGACTGCTATGTGGCCTCCTTCCCAGTCAAGAACGTCTGCACTCCCACATCCAAGACTAAGTCTTTTCAAGAGTTTAGTCGCCTTTCTGGCAGATTCCGTCATTGTCATTTGTTGGGCATTTCTCTGACGATCTCGCGCTGTTTGATCACAACCGTGGCAAATTGCAGAGCTAATCTTTTAATCTTCTCTATCTGTTCCATTAATTTAGTTGATTAAACCTCCAACTGACCTGCGATATATCACAGCATTCTGGGCAGAGAGGATTTCATCCCATGGACTGAGGTGCCTGTCACGGTAAGAAGAACAACGCCTACAAATCGCGACTCACTGACCCTATAGCGTTGGCCCAGTTAGTGAGATATGTCGGCGTTAGCTTGATCAGCGCCTTGCGTGGTGGATTATTAGCAGAAACTATGTGCTGGAAGTCCACCCACGGCATCACCGTATCTGAATCAGAAACGGCCAGTCGTACGGTACACCGAAGTAGTGTTGACTTATTGCAGCAAACTCTAGACACGCTTTTCGATAATAGTCTGAGATATTGCAGCAATAACAGAACACGACAGTTAGATTAGGTTTTAACGTGTCGTCAATTACGAGGCAATTTGAGACAAAATCAGGCTCGAATTGGCGAAAGAAATCGGCCTTGTCCTTTGAAAGGAAGCACAGCGACCCTCATCTACATCCACAGTCCGCAAGTCACGTTACGATGTGTGGCGGAGGGTACTTCTCGTATCATTACCTTCCACCCTCGCCCTCTTTTCCTGTTCCTATACGCGAATGGTACGCGGGAGGAAAGGTTGTCGGTAATCTCCGCATTAGCTCTACTTTCTCGGATTTTTTTCCTTGAGGCCATTTCGTGAGACGTACTTATGAGGAGTTAATAGGTTGTCCGACTCTCCCCTGAACGTACTCTTGGAATTTCAATAGTAAACCTATGCGTGCTGCATACCGCCTCTCTTTTCATGTCTGCCACTGCAGTTTGTTGTGTATTTCTGTAATGCGATGGCCACATGAGCATGCTTTTAACCGCGCATTTGTGCAGGTATTCACGCCGACGATGTGGATAGACCACTGTTCGTTGAATGGGACTGGCAACGCGACGCCTTTTCTACGCTGCGCGCCCGCAGACTTCTGTGTTCACACGGAACGAACGGACTGAGCTGAATTTTTTTTTCCCATTTTGGACTCTGGCTACACGTGCTACGTTTTTATGATTTGTTTCGGGGAAGCGGCCTTCCTGGAACAACCGCGATTCAAATCTGTTATCGGGTTGACTGCGAAATGCAGCGACCGGTGATTTACCTCAATTCTATTCGTGTGCATTTCTTGCATTATTTAGATTAGTTACTAATTTCGGGGAATGATTCCAATTTTCGATTGCAGTTTATTCGTAATATTTCCCATGTCTGAGACGCTGCATTGTTTTCTTGTCTTAAACATATAAAACACAGGCAATTCCTAATTAATCATCGATCTTTCTACATAGTTAGTGGCGAAATTTTATACTCTATAAAATCGATCATTAATTAAAAATTGCGCTTGTTTATACATGACAGTAATGAGAACAGAATAATGCAGCACCTCACAAATGGAAAACACCACAAATAAATGGGAAAGCACATCGTAAACGCACTTGAAAAGTGGGACTGTTTACCGAAAGGCGTCGCGCAAAATATAAATAAAACGAATATCGTGACTGGTAGCAAGAAAAGTATTTCATAAACAGACCTGTAAAATTATTTCAACTTTAGTAGCAACTGTTAAATAAATAAATCTGTAACACTTTTAGTCGGCGGGAGTGGACGAGCGGTTCTAGGCGCTACAGTCTGGAACCGCGCAACCGCTACGGTCGCAGGTTCGAATCCTGCCTCGGGCATGGATGTGTGTGATGTCCTTAGGGTAGTTAGGTTTAAGTAGTTCTAAGTTCTAGGGGACTGATGACCTCAGAAGTTAAGTCCCATAGTGCTCAGAGCCATTTTTTTGTAACACTTCTATCTATGATCTTTTGGAAATAGACGTACAGAAAAGGTGGACAAGTATGAAAGATTCGTATATCAAATTAGTGAAAAACCAGAGAAGTGGTGATTCTGCTACATCCAGAAGAACTAATGTATTTTACAAGCAGATGTCTTTCCCTGAAAGAGTGTTTGAACAAATGACGTAACTGAGAATCATCCATTACTGCCTCTGGACTTATTACTTCACTGGTTGAGCTGTAGTAGCGGTTTCACTTGGATAAATATGAAAGGATATTTCGTTAAATTATATATAAACGTAATTTTTTCAGGACTAGTGGGAATACGACCACCGTTGCAAGTGATCAGAGTGTAGAGAGCGTACTTGCATCGAAGCCTCGATCCGCAGAGAGTACGCTAAAAAGAAAGAACTGGATTCATTAGAGGAGGAAATTGTGTAGGTGTTAAAAGGGCATTTAGCACAAATCTACGTCTCACATGCCTGACGCTCGTGAGATATTCCTCATGTCTCAACTTCCTGTAATTAGAAAACTGAAAATGCAGGATAAACTAATTTTCAATTGCATTCATTCAAGTTTTAAAACCATATGCAGTTGCCGCATCTTCACCGTCTTCACCAAATGGTAGCACAGTTACTCAGACTCCTGCACCTACACTATGAAAACAGTGTGTCATAGTGCACCGATCAAAGTGAAAGACTTTTGTAACACTTCTTCATTTGTAATTATAAATTTCGTTCAGTCTTTTCAGTTCAGAGTGTATAAAACTATTTTAATTGATATTTGTGCATAAGCTAACACAAAGAATAGACTTCTCCTTCGTCGCTTGATATTGGATGGAGCCAGTATTTTTTCAACAACTAGTAGGTGGAGATGACCAAGTGATATAAATGATCCATGAGCAACTAAACAACTTGCTCCCTAACATAATATTTACAATGGAAACAGAACAAAATAAATCGAAAAAACTTTGTATACCTAAACATGAGCAGCAACAACAGACACCGCCAAACCGAACTATATGGAGAAGCTACGACGACAGATATCGTCAAAAATAAAAATTCTTGTCACTGAAATTTGCAAAAATACGCATATTTCAAATAAATGTTTAACAGAAATTTAAATATACTTCTCGATAATAACGCTATACAAAATTAAATAAAAACGCTACAACACATAGCGCAACGAAATGACTTCAACCCCAAAATAGTGCTAAAATTATATGAAGAGCATACAACACCAAAAGCAGATGTCATACGTAAAGAAATAACATTAAAATGAGAAGGAAGAAACTCAAATAAACCTTCCGGTGATACAACACCACACTCAGACCAAATATCGGAAAATATGAACAAATTATTTAAGAAAAAAAAAATTAGTATTTCGTACGAACAATTTGAAGGGCAAAATACGATCAACAAAAAATATTATCTCCACTTTTTCAAATCCAGGCAGCTACAAACTTTCTGGTGACGACTGCAGTAAGTTTTATGTGGTGCAAACAAGCAGGAATTTCGGAATAATATTTAAAGAACACACACGAAACTGCGAAAGCAACCAATCCACATTTTATTTGAATTTTAAAAGCCATGAACATAAAGTAGACCATATGCGAAATGCTCTAAAAATTCCGCACAGACTACCTAAAGGACATAGAATGAACATTTTTGGAGAAAATGTAAACAAACACGTACACAGAAAAATACCCAGAAGACGTCTTCAACGAACAGATTTTAATCATAAAAAATACGTCGAAAATTTTATTGACATTATAAAAGAAAAATGGTAAATTGTCGCGATAAACACAAAAAAGAACATTTATCATTTACGTAAAAATGCAAAAATGCTATCTCTGAATAATTAAACGTAATCACTGGCTTTCCGTGAAGTAGAAATTCCATTGTAAACTTATAGCATCGTTGGAACCGAAGCTGTCAAACAAGTTCTCAAAAATAACTTTACAAGATAAAAAGTAAACATATAAGTAACGTAATCATATCATAACAAAAAGACAACCGAAATTTACCGTCCAAGATGCCATATGGACCACGTCATACCGACTAAGACGTAAGCATTAGATGCCATAAGTAGACACAGACTACACAGAAGTTGTTGTTGTGGTCTTCAGTCCAAAGACTGGTGTGATGCAGCTCTCCATGCTACTCTGTCCTGTGCAACCCTATTCATCTCCGAATAACTACTGCAACTTACAGCCTTCTGAATCTGCTTACTGTATTCATCTATTGGTCTCCCTCTACGATTTTTACCCCCCACGCTTCCCTCCAGTACTACCAACCGATTCCTTCTTTTTGTCAGGTTGTACCACAGATTTCTTTTTTCCCCAATTCTATTCAGTACCTACGCATTAGTTACGTGATCTACCTATCTAATCTTCAGCATTCTTCTGTAACACCCCATTTCGAAAGCTTCTATTCTCTTGTTGTCTAAACTTATCGTCCTTATTCAACTTTCATATATGGCTACACTGCACACAAATATTTTCAGAAAGGACTTCCTGACACTTAAATCTATACTCGATGTTAACAAATTTCTCTTCTTCAGAAACTATTTTCTTGCCAATGCCAGTCTACATTTTATGTCTTCCCTACTTTGACCATCATCACTTATTTCGCTTCCCAAATAGCAAAACTCATTTACTATTTTACATGTCTCATTTCCTAATCTAATTCCCTCAACATCACCTGATTTACTTCGATTTCATTCCATTATTCTCGTTTTACTTTTGTTGATGTTCATCTAACATCCTCCTTTTAAGATACTGTCCATTCCGTTCAACTGCTCTTCCAAATCCTTTGCTGTCTGTGACAGAATTACGATGTTACCCACAAACCTCAATTTTTTTTATTTCTTGTTCCTAGAATTTAATTCCTACTCCAAATTTTTCATTTGTTTCCTTTACTGCTTGCTCAATATATAGATTGAATAACATCTAGGATGGGCTGCAACCCTGTCTCACTCCCTTCTCCAACACTGCTCCCTTTCGTGCCCCTCGCCTCTTATAACTGCCATCTGGTTTCTGTACAAATTGTAATTAATCTTTGGCTCCCTGTATTTTACTCCTGCCACTTTTAGCATTTGAAATAGAGTATTCCAATCAACATTTTCAAAAGCATACTCTAAATCTACAAATGGTACAGACTTAGGCTTGCCTTTCCTTAATCTGTCTTCTATCAAAAGTCGTAGGATCAGTATTGCCTCGCGTATTCCTACATTTCTTCGGAATCCAAACTGATCTCTCCGAGGTTCGCTTCTACCAGATTTTAGTTTTTCCATTCTTCTGTAGAGGATTCGCGTTGGTATTTTGCAGTCGTGACTTATTAAACTGATAGGTCTATAATTTTCACCCCTGTCAGCACCTGCTTTCTTTGGAACTGGAATTATCACGTTCTTGAAGTCTTAGGGTACTTCGCCTGCCTCATATATCTTGCTCACCAGATGGAAGAATTTTGTCATAGCTGACTCTCCCAAGGCTACGAGCAGCTCTAATGGAATGTTGTCTACTCCCGGGGTCTTGTTTCCAATTAGGTCTTCCAGGGCTTCATGCAGTATCATATCTCCATTCTCATCTTCCTTTACGTCCTCCTCCATTTCCATAACATTACCCTCAAGTACATCTCCCACACAACGGTCCTCCACATACTCCTTCTACGTTTCTGCTTTCCCTTCTTTGCTTAGGACTGGTTTTCCATCTGAGCTGTTGATATTCGTACAGGTGGATCTCCTCTTTCCAAAGGTCTCTTTAATTTTCCTGCAGGCAGTATCTATTCTACCCCTAGTGGTATATGCTTCTACATCCTAACATTTGTTCTCTAGCCGTTCCTGCTTAGCCATTTTGCATTTCCTGACGATCTCATTTTTCAGACTTTTTTTATTCCCTTTCGCCTGCTTTATTTATTGAACTTTTATATTTTCATGTCAGCACGGTAGCTCAGCGTGTTCGGTCAGAGGGTTAGGTGCCCTCTGTAATAAAAAAAAAACTGAGTTAATCGATCAGTAACGAACTTTAATGGGCGTCAGGTGACGTCCGCCACGAACAATTGAAACGAACAATAAAGAACAAAATGAGATTACAAAAAAAAAAAAAGCGGTTCTAGGCGCTTCAGTCTGGAACCGCGCTACCGCTACTGCCGCAGGTTCGAATCCTGCCTCGGGCATGGATGTGTCTGATGTCCTTAGGTTAGTTATTTTTAAGTAGTTTTAAGTTCTAGGGGACTGATGACCTCAGATGTTAAGTCCCATAGTGCTCAGAGACATGTTTTTCTCCTTTCATCGATTAAATTCGTTATCTCTTGTGTTACCCAAGGATTTCTATTAGCCCTCGTCTTTTTACCTACTTCATCCTCTGCTGCCTTCACTATTTCACCTCTCAAAGCTACGCATTCTTCTTCTCTCGTATTCCTTTCCTCTGTTCTTGCAGGTGTCCCTAATGTTCCCTCTGAAACTCTCTGCAACATCAGGTTCTTTCAGTTATCCAGGTCACATCTCCTTAAATTCCTGCACTTCTGCAGTTACTTCAGTTTTAACCTGCAGTTCATCACCAATAAATTATGGTCAGAGTCCACATACCTTCCAGTGTCTACACGTCTCTTCCAGGTATATAATATTCTCTCATGATTTTTAAACCAAGTGTTAGCTATGATTAAATTACGCTCTATGCAAAATTCTACCAGGCGCTTCCTCTTTCATTCCTTTCCCCCAATACATATTCACCTACTACTTTTTCTTCTCATCCTTCTTCTACTAGCGAATTCCAGTACCTCATAAATATTAAATTTTCGGTTCCCTTAAGTATTTGAATTATTCCTTTCATTTCATCATACATTTCCGCCATCTCCTACTCATCTGCGGTGCTAGTTAGCATATAAACTTGTACTGCTGCGGAGGGTGTGGGCTTCGTGTCTATCTTGGCTACAATAATGCGTTCGCTATACTGTTCATAGTAGCTTATTCGCGTTCCTATTTTTTTACTCATTATTGAACTTACTCCTGCACTGCCACAATTTGATTTTGTATTTATAACCCTGTATTCACCTTACCGGAAGTCCTGTTCCTCCTGCCACCGAATTTCACTAATTCCCTCTATATCTAACTTTATCCTATCCACTTCCCTTTTTAAATTTTCTAACCTATCCGCCCGATTAAGAGATCAGACATTCCACGCTCCGATCCGCAGAACGCCAGTTTTGTTTATACCGATGACGACGTCCTCCTGGGTAGTGCGCGTCCGGAGATCCGAATGGGGGACTCTCTTACCTCCGGAATATTTTACGCAAGAGGACGCCATCATCATTTACGCATACAGAAGAGCTGCATGCCACAGGGAAAAATTACGGCTGTAGTTTCCCCTTACTTTCAGCCATCAACAGTACCAGCACAGCAAGGCCAATTTGGTTGATGTTACAAGGCCACATCAGTCAATCATTCAGACTGTTGCCCCTGCAACTAATGAAAAGGTTTCTGCCCCTATTCAGGAACAACACGTCTGTCTGTTCTTTCAACAGATACCCTTCCGTTGTGGTTGCACCCGCAGCACGGCTATCTGTATCGCTGAGGCAAGCAAGCCTCCCCACGAACGGCGAGGTCCATGGTTGATGAGGGGAGGGGGGGAGGGACAGTGATGTAAAGAACAATATTATACCATCTTCATAGGTACATTTGATAATAGCCAAGCGCCTAAACAAGCTCGCCGTGTAACTTGTATTACTACGAGTAAATAAATAAATAGTGTAGCTAAAACCTGTACTTACAATATGTCATTCTTCCAATATTTTTTCCCACATAATGCGAAGATAGCAATCTCATTTAATGAAATTACGCTTATAGTTGATACTAACTGCGCACAGTAAATTTATCGCAGCTAGCACGAACACACCGACAATACCGCGCGCGTTATGTGAATTCCCGCACAAAGGGGCGTGAAAAACACTCTCGTGACCGTGGCCAGTGCTCTCGCGCCGACTAAACGCGACGCTCTTCGTTATATTTACAGTATCTGTGTTCAAGGTCGATTGACAGTCCGTGCACCAATCATCGATCCTCTGCAGGTCTTCCAGCAGTTCGCTAGTCTTCTGTCGTTGCTACCTTCTTATAAACAACTCCGTCAGCTGCCGACAGCATCGCGACGATACCGACGCTATTTGTATATGTACCGGGTGATCAAAAAGTCAGTATAAATGTGAAAACTTAATAAACCACGGAATAATATAGATAGAGAGGTAAAAATTGACACACATGCTTGGAATGACATGGGATTTTATTAGAAAAAGAAAGTATTGCTAGACGCGTGAAAGATCTCTTGCGCGCGTCGTTTGGTGATGATCGTGTGCTCAGCCGCCACTTTCGTCATGCTTGGCCTCCCAGGTCCCCAGACCTCAGTCCGTGCGATTATTGGCTTTGGGGTTACCTGAAGTCGCAAGTGTATCGCGGTCGACCGACATCTCTAGGGATGCTGAAAGACAACATCCGACGCCAATGGCTCACTATAACCCCGGACATGCTTTAAAGTGCTGCTCTTAACATTATTCCTCCACTTCAGCTATTGTTGAGGAATGATGGTGGACATATTGAGCATTTCCTGTAAAGAACATAATCTTTGCTTTGTCTCATTTTGTTACGCTAATTATTGCTATTCTAATCAGATGAAGCGCTATCTGTCGGACATTTTTTGAACTTTTGTATTTTTTTGGTTCTAATAAAACCCCATGTCATTCCGAGCATGTGTGTCAATTTGTACCTCTCTATCTACATTATTCCGTGATTTATTCAGTCTTCAAATTGATACTGACTTTTTGATCTCCCAGTATATTGTAAACAGCAACGGTCCTGTCACACAGCCTTGCGGTACTCCTGAAATTACTTTTACATCTAATTTTTCCCGTTAAGCGTAACGTCCTGAGATCTACCTTCAAGAAAGTCCTGAACCCAGTCCAATAATCGATGAGCTCGTATTTCTTTCGCTAAACGATAGCGCCGAAGACCCCGGGGCTGTGCTTACGAGCTATATCTCCGCACTATCCTTTCTTCCAAGAGTGCTAGTCCCGCAAGGTATACAGAAGAACTAAGGTAGGAGATGAGGTACTGTCGGAAGTAAGACTGTGAGTCAGTAAAGCACTTGCTGCTGCCCCCCCCCCCACCCCCCCGCCCGGCGGTTTGTGACGGACCTAGGTTCGAGTCGTCCCGCCCCGGCACAAAGGAAGTTTCAAGTGCATCCTTCGTTATAGCCGTCGAGGTGAGATCCAGCAGACATTACTTATCAATCCTATACAAATATCAAATGATTACATGAAAAGCCGGTAAGCGATAAGCGAAAAAAAGAAAAAAGTCCGTTTGGGAACGAATTGTTTCGACGGAACAAATTACAACTCACTGGTGGAAATGCATCGATAAACATCGTATTTCGTAGTGTCGGTGGATAGTACACATCCAACATCTACATCCATACTCCGCAAGCCACTGCAAGGTGTGTGGCGGTGGGTGTATTGTCACACTACTAGTTATTTCCCTTCCTGTCCGCCCCCGGTAGCTGAATGGTCAGCTTGACGGATTGTCAGTCCTCTGGGCTCGAGTTCGATTCCCGGCTGGGTCGGGGAATTTTCTCCACCCAAGGACTGGGTGTTGTGCTGTCCTGCTCATCATCGTATCATCCTCATAGACTGCAGGTCCCCGAAGTGGCGTCAAATTGAAAGACCGGCACTCGGCGAAAGGCCTGCCCGACGGGGGCCCTAGGCATACGATTAAATAAATAAATTTCCCTTCCTGCTACACTGGCAAACAGATCGTGGGAAAAACGAGTGCCTCTGTACCTCCGTACGAATCCTAATTTCTCTGAACTTATGTTTGTTTTCCTTACGCGAAATATACGTTGATGGCAGTAGGATCGTTGAACAGCCAGCTTCAGATGCCAGTTCTCTAAATTTTCTCAGTAGCATTTCTCGAAAATAGCATCGCCTCGTCTCCAGGGATTCCAGTTTGAGTTAGCGAAGCATCTCTGTAATACTTGCGTGTTGTCAAACATACCGGTAACAAATCTACCTGCCCGCCTTTGAAATGGTTCGATGTCTTCCTTTAATCCGATCTGGTGGAGATCCCAAACACTCTAGCAGTACGCAAGACTGGGGAGCACTGATATTCCTACATGCGACCTTCTTTACATATGAACCACACTTTTCAGAAATTCTCCCAATAAAAAGTAGTCGACCATTCGCCTTCGGCATTACAATCCTTACATGCTCGTTCCATTTCATATCGTTTTGCAACGTTACGCCCAGATATTTAATCAACCTGACTGTGTCAAAGAACATTACGGAATTGTTTTTCCTACTCATCTGCATTAACTTACATTTTTCTACATTTAGATGTAGATGCTATTCATCACACCAACTAGAAACTTTGTCTAAAGAATCTTGTACCCTCTTACAGTCATAAAACTACGGTACCCTCCAGTATACCACACAATCGTCAGCAAACTGCCACAGATTGCTGCTAACCCTGTTCAGCAGATCGTTTATGTATATAAAGAATATGAGCTGTCCTATAATACATCCATGAGGCATTCCTGCTGATTCCCTTGCCTCTGAACAATACTCACCGTCGAGGACAACGTACTTGGGTGCTATGAAAGAAGTCTTCGTGTCACTCACATATCTGCGAACCTATTTCGTATGCTAGTACCTCCGTTACCAGTCTGCAATGAGGCACCGTGTCAAACGCTTTACGGAATGGGAGAAAAGGGCAAACAGTGTGAGCTGTCCAGTGGGGAGATTTCAGATGTACAAAGCGATCGGCTCCGCCACTCATCCACGAGCCGTGATAATTGTTTTATACGTAACGGACACCATTTTTATTGTAAACAATGAATGAATTTTTAAGGTTCAAGTTTTCCCCCTATAGGATGTCGCACGTTTGTTGTGGCTCATGCCATTCTTAATCTTTTAAAGAAAATAGGGCATTGTGCTTTACTGACACCGCACTTTGTAAAATGCTTCCAGTCTAGGGATGGTGCCATTCTGTAACACAACTATGGGGTAAGTCTGGCACACTGCAAGTATACTCGTACCAACCAATAGGCCATGCTACGCTGTAAAAGGTACATTATTATCTCAGCAATGCTATATCAATTCTGTCATGTGTTTGTTGCTCGTTTCTGTTGGCACTGTTATTAAAATAGCGTTGATCGCCTGCCCCATTTTCTCTAATGACGCAATATTTCAAAGCGATGGAAAATTTACGAATAAAAATTACTCGCTTTTTAAAAACGGTTTATTTGAAAATCAGAAATTTTGGCACTGCTGCTATGGTTGATGCCGGAAAATACCGGTTATACAGAACAAAATACCGGTATCGGTTTTAAATTGGAAATTTGTGGTAAGGTCTTATGGGACCAAACAGCTGAGGTCATCGGTCCCTAAGCTTCCAAACTACTTAACGTAACTTAAACTAGCTTACGCTAAGGACGACACATACACCCATGCCCGAGGGAGAACTCGAACCTCCGACGGGGGTAGCCACGCGGACCGTGACAAGACGCCCAAGACCGCGCGGCTACCCCGCGCGTCGAAATTATGTTAATGTTTATCGCGCTGCGTAAAGCAAGCGTGAAATTTTGGTAACATTGACCAGTTATATCTCGGACAATATTTTGTTGAAAAAATGAAATTTGGCTATCTGGTACAAATTTATACTTTCTCTTAAGAACAACAATGAAAAGAATTTTACGAGCGACATTCAGAGAGAAAATTTGAAGCAAAATCGCCAAAAAAAAGTCAAAGGTTTCTTTCTTACTTCTCAGGGTCTAAGTGTGTGACGAACGGGAACCTTAACATGCAGTAACCCAACAACACAAGGTTTTCAAATATAGAGTTTCATTTATGTACCACTTGCAGATACTGAATAAATTAAGTCCAAATCTGAAGATTTCCCAGAAAGGTAAGAAATACGGTATTTTCGACCAGATTTTACAAATAACTATGTTGTATAAAACTTTTGTAACTGGACTCATCAGACAGATCATCGTCGTAACCACCAAGAATAGTGTATTTGATTATCTAACACGGGATGACAATGGCAGATAATTTGAATCAAATTTAAGCGCGAAAATCGTGACAAGAGAGAAATGTAAAATTCGGATTATTATATCTCTTAGAGTAAATGCATGGTGAACATAAAACTTAATATGCTACAGCTCGCTAGCTTAAGGATGTGGAACGCAAAACTTCATTCACCTACAGTTTTTCAGCACCTGCGAATTCGTTGAAAAGATGACGATTTTTGTAAAAAGATGAAGTAAGTGTATATTCGACACATGTTTTACCAATACTGTTTTCTATTAAAGCTCCACGACCAGGCTCAGTTGAGACAATGTGTCTGAAGCCCCACAGAGCTGATGATAAAATTTCCATCATGGGCAAACGATGCTACATAAATTGTGGCACAGTGGACGGAAAAATTTGACTCCGAATGAAAATTTAACTTTGGTTTCTTACATCTCGTCGATTAATGGCATGATAAACATGCTTTTCATTATTATTCTTAAGAGCACATAAAGTTTTAGAAGATAGCAAAGTTTCATTACTTTCAACAAAGAAAATTCACGCTCGATCTACGCGGAGACGCGCATGGTGTCAAACAAGTGGCTGTGTCTCGGCCAGTATTGCTTCTACAAACGTTAAACTTTACCAATGTTCATCGGGAACATGTGCCTAAGTTCACACGAAATTACTCAGCCTGCTTCTATTATTTCTGAGGACCTATATGCACTCATATTCACTACTTTTTTTTCACATATCATCAAGGTTTAGCAGTGCTTGAACAGTCATTCCACTCAGGATTAATTGAAAAACTTGCAACTATCACTGAAAGCATAAATTCCAACCAACACAATAATATGTGTAAACTTGTTGGAAAAGAGCTTTGCCATCTTTCCCATATTTCTGCACTGAGTGATTCATTTGTGTTCTGATTTGAACGTAATTCGCACTGTAAATCCTGAGAAATATGTGGAAAATCAAAGACATGACATTTCGCCACAAAACTGAACGTTATAACTCTGTGAAGCCAGAAAATTGCATTGAAGCACGACAACTCGGACGCCATAATTCATCACGTCAGTAATCAAAAACTGCCGTCAAATAGGGTGAAGTTGACCGCTATAGCAAAGTTGGCGAAAAGTTCAAAAACATTTTATATTAAATTATTACACGTCGGTGATGAAACTTCTTTTATTTTATTTATTGTTCGAATGTTCTTGGCAATGGCTAAATGAACAGTATTCCGAACGACTGTCTGAATACTAATCGTCTTCGGAAGGACTAATTTTTTTAAGCTTTATAATGAGCTATGACTCTTATTCGTGTCACTGGCATAAAACAACGCATGTGTCTAGGTCTTATGCTTGTTACGCACAGACCCTTCACAAAGATAACGAGGGTCATAACAAAAGTTAATCTTTTATACTTTCCTATTTATAGACACGTAAGTAAAACTTTGAAATTTCTAGGTGGTATTGGGCTGAAATTGGCTGTCTTCTCTCGAGCGGTTCTTTTACGAACATATAGTAAAGAACCAAAGACACTGGTACACCTGCTTAATATCGTGATGGGCCCCCGCGAGCACGCAGAAGTGCCGCAACACGACGTGGCATGGACTCGACTAATGTCTCAAGTAGTGCTGGGGGAAATGTCACCATTAATCCTGAAGAGCTGTCCATAAATCCATAAGAGTACGAGGGGGTGGAGATCTCTTCTGAACAGCACGTTGCAAGGCATCCCAGATACGCTAAGTAATGTTCCCGTCTGGGGAGTTTGGTGGCAGGCGGAAGTGTTTAAAATCAGAAGAGTGTTCCTGGAGCCATTCTGTAGTTATTCTGGACGTGTGGGGTGTCGCATTGTCCTGCTGGAATTGTCCAAGTCCGCCGGAGTGCACAATGGACATGAATAAATGGAAGTGATTAGACAGGATGCTTACGTACGTGTCACCTGTCCGAGTCGTATCCAGGTGTATCGGGGGCCCCTACAACTCCATTGGCACACGCCCCACACCATTACAGAGCCTCCACCAACTTGAACAGTCCCCTGCTGACATGCAGGGTCCATGAATTCATGAGGTTCTAACCAGATCCGTACGCGTCCATCCGTTCGATACAATTTGACACGAGACTCGTCCCACCAGGCCACGTGTTTCGAGTCATCAACAGTCCAATGTCGGTGTTGACGGGCCCACGCGAGGAGTAAAGCTTTGTGTCGTGCAGTCGTGAAGGGTACACGGGTGGGCCTTCAGCTCCGAAAGCCCATGTCGATGATGTTTCGTTGAATGGTTCGCACGCTGACAGTTACTGATGGCCTAGCATTGAAATCTGCAGCGATTTGTGGAGGGGTTGCACTTTGTGACGTTGAATGATTCTCTTCAGTCGTCGTTGGTCGCGTTCTTGCAGGATCTTTTTACGCCTGCACCCATGTGCGAGATTTGATGTTGTACTGGATTTCTGATATTCACAGTACACTCGTGAAATGGTCGTACGGGAAAATCCCCACTTCATCGCTACCTCGGAGATGCTGTGTCCCATCGCTCGCGTGCCGACTATAACAACACGTTCAAACGCACTTGAATCTTGATAACCTGGGATTGCAGCAGCAGCAACTGCGCCAGACACTTGTTGTCTTACCTGTATATAGGCATTGATGACAGCAAAACCGTGTCCTGCCTGTTTGCATATCTCTGTATTTGAATACGAACGCCTATACCAGTTTCTTTGGCACTTCATTGTATTTTAGTGAATGCAGCAGGGTTGTGATCTAATGAACGGAGCAACACTGTGGAACGGTGTATGCAGCAACAATTTTGAGGAAGTCACTGTTCTCCATCTACATCTACGTACTTACTCCGCAAGGCACGTGCCGGAGGGTGCCCAGTAACACTAATTGTCTTTTCCTTTTCTGTTACGGTTGCACACAGAGCGAGGGAAATACGACTGTCTGTATGCCTCCATATAAGCCCTAATTTCTTGTATCTTACGTTCGTGATCCTTACGTGAAATGCACTTTGGCAACAGTAGAATCGTTCAGCAGTCAGCTTCAAATGCCGGTTCTCTAAATTTTCTCAAAAGTGTCATCTTCCCTCCAAGGTTTCCTATCTGAGTTCCCGCAGCTTCGCCGTAACACTTGCGTGTTGTTCGAACTTACCGGTAACAAATATTGCAGCCCGCTTCTGAATTGCTTCGATGGCTTCCTTTAATCCCACCTGGTGCGGATCCCAAACACTCGAACAATACTCAAGACTGCGTCGCAGTGGTGATCTACACGAGCTCTCCTGTACAGATGAACTACACGTCCCCAAAATTCTCCCAGTAAACCGAAGTCGACCATTCGCTCTCCTTCCAACAATCCCCACACGCTCGTTCCATTTCATATCGCTTTGCAACCTTACGCCCAGATATTTAAATCACGTGACTGAGTCAGTCAGGACACTAATAATGCTGTATCCAATCATTACGTATTTCTTTTCCCTGTGTAAGTGTCTGTATGTTAACTTACGAATTTGTCACTTAGGTCACTATTCTGTTTGATTCATTATACAGTTTACAGTCGAGATCGTAAAAATTGTGTGTCAAAACGCCGTGTGTATACAAAAGAAAATCGTGGGAACTGAAGAACAATTGCATGGATGTTTTAGAACTGTCTCTCACAGAATTTTTAAGTGGAAAAATAATTATTAAAATGGCTAGCCGAGTGCATAAAAGTCCCGAATGAAGCCTGATAAGCAGGATTCTTCATTATCATGGTAAAACACAAGGTGGTCAGTCAGTTTTTAGTGCTAAGGAAGAGGAGAGTGTGTCTCTTCAGAATTTATAAAGCAAATTTATGATCACCATTTTTGTTCTTCAACTTTCTTTGATGTTATTCTGAAATTAGTATTAAAATTTAATTATCGTGACAAATTTATTTTTCAATTATTGATGAAATTTCATAACAATGAAAACCACCTTGGGTCATAAACAATCCACAACTATCACATAACTTGTAATCCGCCAGCTTTAGCCCCAGGTAGGGTAAAGTTGACAGATGCAGTTCTTTTCTTTTTTAAGTTTTACGGTCTGTTAGAGTAAAAGATAATAAAGCTCAAAAAATTTTTACTACATCTCCATACCCACGCTCTGAAAGAAGAAGCATTACATTTTTCCTGGCAACTATAACCTCTACTTTATTTAAAAACAGAAAAAAATTAAATTAAATTTTTTGACATTAATACGTGGCTAACGCCCCATGTGGCGAAAGCTGGAATGATACTTTTGAAAAGGGCACGGCTGTTTCGCGTTTGCAACCTTGTCCGTGCTCAACTTGTTCTACATCGCTTATGACTTCATCGTCCTCTAGAAGTTTCACTCTAACGTTTCTTTTTATGTTTTCTTACAGCAAGTACCGAAAAGTGTGGATCAGCATTGGCCATTGAAACTGAAAGGAGCGTTAAGTGTTGCTAGATGCACGAGCAAAATGTGGTTATTATTCTCTGGCTTACTACTGGTTTCTTGAGGATTAAAGTGCCGAAGAAACTCATTCATTACACGAATATATGGAAAGTAAGGATAGAGTTTGATTCCCTGTCAACATCGAGTTTACTGGCGACAATGAATAGAAAAAATGAGACCGCAGCCTTTTTGAAGAAACTGTATGAGCTCTTGCCTGAGAAGGTTCAGGGGTCTCACAAAAATTGAAATGAGGATGCCGAAATGAGATCCTAAATAGAATCCAATGTCTTGACCCATGCGCCCCCAAAAATGATTGAAATGGTTCTGAACACTATGGGACTTAACATCTGAGGTCATCAGTCCCCTAGAACTTAGAACTTCTTAAACCTAACTAACCTAAGAACATCACACACATCCATGCCCGAGGCATGATTCGAACCTGCGACCGTAGCGTTCGCGTGGTCCCAGACTGAAGCGCCTAGAACCGCTCGGTCACAGCGGCCGGCCATGCGTCCCCACGCTCGGTAGTAGCATGGTGTAAAATGTAAGAAAATCCTATGAAAATGTGTCAATTTAATATAAATATATTGTGCAGTACAGTTTCGGTATTAAAGAAATATCCAGGGAGTCGATCGTCAAGAAGTAGTCATCTTCTCTATCTGTACATCATTCTTAGCACTTACAGTATTCTCTAGAGAGACCCTTGTTTCTATTTCTATCTGAGCTACGATCAGCTGTGGATATAATGTGCCGTAAGGAGTAATAAACAAATGCTATCTACGCACATTTTGTGTGTGCGTATTAAATCTGACAGCAAGTGGTTACATGACACCGTCTTTTTTATAAAACCATATCCACATATCTCTACCTCTCCGGGCTTTGCTGCATTTAAGCAAACTGTGCAGAAACGGCATTTACAGTCCGCGTTGATGAAACTCAGAATGTTTTATCTGTTGGTACTGAAGGTTTATGGTGCTACTAGATGCACATTCCCGATGGATTATGTGGTTTTGCGTCACACTACAACTCCGTCTTTGACGAGTCTGAGGTCATAACGGCCAAAGAGAGAATCGAGAAAAACCAGTTTGTTACTTGGCACCAGGTATTCTTCTCGTGACTTGCCTCACAGCGTCTTTGTGTTTACCGCAGAGGTTTCTGCTGCATCCTCAAATAGAATTCAGTTGCTTAACTGTAGTGGTTTTCATTACTTGAACAAACTGCTTATTTTTCATATAACCAGTTAGCATGACTAACCCTTTTGGAATATGTCGTAAATCGTTCACTACCATGTTAACTGTTTATTTTAATCACACTGTCTTGTGACATGCTACATTCACGTAATAATCTCAGTTAAGAAGCATGAGAAGAGGTGAAACAGAGAAGCGTCTACTTTAGACGGTATTATTTTGAAAATAAAGCGCAGTATTTGTGACGGCGCCCGTCAGTGAGAGTGCCGCGAGTGTGGAGTGGTTGACCTTGTCTTGCCACGTGGCTATCGTATGTCTCTCTAACGTCCAGGCCTTCAGCCGACTTACCCACGTCACCTTCCTTCAGTAACTACAGTATAGTTACTGTAAGTGTAAATGTAACTGAAGTGATTATTGTGAGAGAATACATGAAGCTACAGGAAGTGGTCGAATGAAACTGAACGGCTATCTATTTCTTCGGACCTAGCATATATTTGACTCTACAGCCACATGGATACTCTGCAAATCACATTTACGTGCCTGGCAGAGGGTTCAACGAGCCACCTACACAATCATCTATGTCCGCAGCTCGTGGTCGTGCGGTAGTGTTCCCGCGCCCGGGTTCCCGGGTTCGATTCCCGGCGGGGTCAGGGATTTTCTCTGCCTCGTGATGACTGGGTGTTGTGTGATGTCCTTAGGTTAGTCAGGTTTAAGTAGTTCTAGGGGACTGATGACCATAGATGTTACGTCCCATAGTGCTCCGAGTCACAATTCTCTATTATTCCAATCTCGTATAAGCGCGGAAGGAACGAACACCTATATCTTTCCGTACGAGGTCTGATTTCCCTTATTTTATCGTGGTGATAGTTTCTCCCTATGTAGGTCGGCATTAACACAAGATTTTCGCATTTGGAGGAGAAAGTTGGTGTTTGGAATTTTGTTCAAATGGCTCTGAGCACTATGGGACTTAACATCTGAGGTCATGAGTCCCCTAGAACTTAGACCTACTTAAACCTAACTAACTTAAGGACATCACGCACATCCATGCCCGAGGCAGAATTCGAACCTGAGACCGCAGCAGTCACGCGGTTCCTGACTGAAGCGCCTAGAACCGCTCGGCCACCGCGGCCGGCTGGAATTTTGTGAGAAGATTCATCTGCAACGAAAAACGCCTTTGTTTTAATGATGTCCATTCCAAATCCTGTATCATTTCGGTGACACTCCCCTATTTCACGATAATACAAAACGTGCTGCCTTTCTTTGCACTTTTTCGATGTATTCCGTCAATCAAAAATGGTTCAAATGGCTCTGAGCACTATGGGACTTAACATCTGTGGTCATCAGTCTCCTAGAACTTAGAACTACTTAAACCTAACTAACCTAAGGACATCACACACATCCATGCCCGAGGCAGGATTCGAACCTGCGGACCGTAGCAGTCCCGCGGTTCCGGACTGCGCGCCTAGAACCACTAGACCACCGCGGCCAGCTTCCGTCAATCCTATCTGGTATGGATCCCACACCGTATTCTAAAAGCGCACGGACAAGCGTACTGTAGGCAGCCTCTACAGTAGGTCTGTAACATTTTCTGAGTGTCCTGCCAATAAAACACAGTCTTTGGTTTGCCTTCCACACAACATTATCTGTGTGTTCCTTCCAATTTAAGTTATTCGTAATTGTAATGCCTAGGTATTTAGTTGAATTTACGGCCTTTAGATTTGACTTATTTATCGTGTTTATTGGATTCCTTTTGGCACTCATGTTGACGACCTTACACTTTTTGTTTCGTTATTTAGGGTCAATTGCCAATTTCCGCACCATACAGATATCTTTTCTAAATCGTTTTGCAATTTGTTTTGATCTTCTGACGAATTTACTAGTCTATAAAAGACAGCGTCATTTACAAACAACTTAAGACGGCTGCTCAGATTGTCTCCCAAAGCCATGTAGTCTGTGTGTCAATAGACGGTTTACTTCGAGGTAATTCGTAATGGTCGAACACAATATGTGTTCTAAAATCCTGCTGAATATCGACTTTAATGGTATGAGCCTGTAATTTCTGTGGATTATTCCTACTACCTTTCTTGAACTTTGATGTGACCTGTGCAACTTTCCAGTCTTTGTGTAAGGATCTTCCGTCGAGCGAACTGTTGTATACGAGGGTAATCTCCAAAGTAAGGTCTCCGATTTTTTTTGAGTACATAGACCTGTTTATTTCTACAATGGTTTACATCAGTTTACAGCTTGAACATTTAGCTATTTTTAGACATAATCACCATTTCTGTCGATGCATTTTTGTAGACGCTGTGGCAGTTTTTGTATGCCCATGTCATACCAGCTCGCCGCCATGCTGTTCAGAAAGTTACGAACCTCTTCATTCATCTCGTCGTCGGAGCTGAATCGTTGGTACCACCATTAACGCTCACAGGTACTGTGAGACTCTGAAAAAACTCAACCGGGCAATTCAGAACCGGAGAAGAGGAATATTGAGCAAGGGCGTACACATTCTCCATCACAACGCTCAACAAACCGTTGCTCTCCTGCAACAGTTTCAGTGGATTATAATCACCCACCCACCCCATAGTCCTGAATTGGCGCCCTGTGACTATCACCTGTTCTCTAGGTTAAAAGAACATTTAGCCGGAAAGTGATTCAGCTCCGGCGACAAGGTGAAAGAAGAGGTTCATAACCTTCTGAAAAGCATGGCGGCGAGCTGGTGCGACATGGGCATACAAAAACTGCTAAATGTTCAAGCTGTAAACTGATGTAAGCCATTGTAGAAATAACGGGGTCTATGTACTAATAAAAAAATAGGAGCCCATACTTTTGGGATTACCCTCGTATGATTGTTAAGTATGGAGGTATTGTATGAGCATACTATGAAAGGAGCTAAGAGAACACAGAACGCTATGCTGGACTGCGAACGTTTACTGAAAGTAAGGTAACATTGGATGTGCACCGAGATAGTTAAGTTGATTTTTGAGAGAAATCGATTTAGAATTGAAGTTACTTCCGGGGAAAAGTAACTTAGTTACAGTTATAGTTAACAGCGATATTCTGCAGGATCCTAGAGCATATTCTGAGTTCGGATATAATAAATTTCGTAGAGACCGAATCAGCAAGGCTTTAGAAAGCATCGCTCGTGCGAAACCCACCATTCTCTTTTCTTATATGATGTACTACGAACTATGGATGAAGAGCAACAGGCAGATTTCATATTCCTAGATTTCGGAAAAGCATTCGACACGGTATCCCATTGCACACTGTTAATAAAGGTACGTGCATACGAAATAGGCTCCCAGATATGTCACTGGCTCGAAACGTCTTAAGCAATAGGACCCAGTATGTTGTTCTCCTCAGCCAGTGTTCATCGGAGACTAGGGTAACATCAGGAGTGCTCCAGGGAAGTATGATAGGACCGTTGCTATTTTACCACGGTAATCCCAAAAGAAAGATCTCCTATTTTTATAAGTACATAGACCCGTTTATTTCCACAATGCTTCACATCAGTTTATAACTTGAACATTTAGCTATTTTTCGACATAATTACCATTTCTGTCGATGCATTTTTGTAGACGCTGTGGCAGTTTTTTATGCCCATTTCATACCAGCTCGCCATCATGCTGTTCAGAAAGATATGAACCCCTTCTTTCACCTCGTCGTCGGAGCTGAATCGCCTTCTGGTCAAGTGTTCTTTTACCCTAGGGAACATGTGATAGTCACTGGGCGTCAAGTCAGGACTATAGAGTGGGTGGGTGATTATGTTCTACTGAAACTGTTGCAGGAGAGCAACGGTTTGCCGAGCGATGTGTGGGCGAGAGTAGTCATGGGGAATGTGTACGCCCTTGCTCAATATTCCTCTTCACCGGTTCTGAATTGCCCGTTTGAGTTTTTTCAGTGTCTCACAGTGTCTGTGAGCTTAATTGTGGTCCCAGCGATTCAGCTTCGACGACGAGGTTAAAGGAGAGGTTCACAACTTTCTGAACAGCATGGCGGCGAGCTGGTATGACATGGGCATACAAAAACTGCCACAGCGTCTACAAAAATGCATCGGCAGAAATGGTGATTATGTCGAAAAATAACTAAATGTTCAAGCTGTAAACTGATGTAAACCCTTGTAGAAATAAACAGGTCTATGTACTTATAAAAAAATAGGAGACCTTAATTTTGGCGTACCCTCATATATATATGTGAATGACAGGGTAAGCAGCAATCTGTGGTTGTTCGCTGATGATGCAGTGGTGTACAGGAAGGTGTTGAAGATAAATGACAGTAGGCTGATACAAGATGACCTAGGTTAAATTTCTAGTTGGGGTGGCTTTTAATGTAGAAAAATGTAAGTTAATGCGGATGATTAGGAAAAATAAACCCGTAATGTTCGGATAAGCATTAACAGTGTCCTGCTCGTCACGGTCTCGTCTTTTAAATATATGGGTTTAACGTTGCGAAGCGATATAAAATGGAACGAGAATGTGAGGATTGTGGCAGGGAAGGCGAATGGTCGACTTCAGTTTACTGGGGAAATTTTAGAAAAATGTAGTTCGTCTGCATATAGGACGCAAGTGCGACCTATTCTTGAGTGCTTCTCGAGTGTTTGCCATCAGCACCAGGTCGGATTGAAAGAAGACATCGAAGCAATTCAGAGGCGAGCTGCTAAATTTGTTACCGGTTTATTCTATCACCGTGCAAGTGTTACGGATATGCTTCGGGAGCCAAGTGGGAATCCCTGGAGAGAAGAAGACATTCATTTCGAAGAATACTACAGAGAAATTTTAGAGAACCGGCATTTGAAGCTGACTGCAGAACGATCCTACTGCCGCATATATACATTTCGTTCAGGGACCACCAAGGTAAGATACGAGAAATTAGGGCTCATGCGGAGGCATATGGAGAGTCGCTTTTCACTCTCTCTGTCTGCGAATGAAACAGGAAACGAAACGACTAGTTGTGGTACAGTGTTCCCTCCGCCACGCACTGTACATAGGCTTGCGGAGTATTTATGTAGAGGCACATGTATATGTAGTTATTATACATCAAAAGTAACTGTATTAGTTGCAGCTACTTTTACAGCTACTTTTATAAATTGTAACTGTAGCTCACCTGCGACTAAATAGTGAACCCTATATGAGTCGAAAGGAAACAACCATTAACGTCAAACAATAATTAACTATATTGCCTATAGCCTCTTCTACCTCAGTGCATCTCATTTGAACTGCTTGTTAATTTTCAACACAAATTGTTTTTCAAATGTTTCGGCTGCCATTTTGTGAAGTTGAAGGGCTGTTCCAAGAGTTAAGTGGTATCTGTTTTGAACCAAATCCAGCAGTGGTACTGCTGCACTTTCTTTTTGTACCTTGCGTTTCATTTTCCACGATTTATTTTAGGGAATATGCATGTTTGCGCTAAACGAAAGTGAGAATTGAATATATTGTTTTTTTTCTGGTTTATAAATGTTAAGAATGTTTTCTGCTTAAATAAAACAACGGTATTAATCAAACATTTAACAACAAGCAAAAAACTTATTTGAACATGTTTTTCTAAGTTCGCTGCGAAGATCCGACTGCTTTGTATTGCTTTCTTAATGGAGGACAATTTGGAACGGAAGGAATATTTTTTTTAAATCCGGCGTGAGAAAATAAAACACTTCAGCATAAGCAGGTCAAGGCATGCGTGTCCATGTTTACTTGTTCATGTCCGAAAAAGGTGGAAATGACTGTAACATCGGAGATTTCAGTTTTATTCACGTGACCCGTGTCACGTGACTGGAGTATACTCATTGTGACGTGTACAATTTTCGAATAAAAATGTTACGAAAGAATGAACAAGAATTAAATACAAAACGACATCGATAATTGTAACACAGACATCAGACATTTCCTATGTACGTTTTAAAATCTTATATAAAAGTGATAATGTTTTACAAATAGCATACATATTGTTGACCAAATGACGTCAGTCAGGCAGAGAAAGATGAAGAAACACGTGCAGGAATAAAGCGCCGATAAGGCGCGGTGTTCAGCCGTGCTGCGGAAAGGAAATGCGTCACCGCCGGCCGCAGCGAATTCAAAAGGTTTTCAGCAAGCGTAACGCTCTCTTGCTGAAAAGATTTAATTTCGAAACAAATATTGGGATTTCTCGAAATAAAGGCCGCTATTGCGCTGCCTTGAGATTGTCACAACAAAGCACGTTACGTGCGACTCTTTCGTTAACCCTTAACCGGCGTGGTTTGAAATTTTAACACTAAAAGCGCTGTGCCTGGTACTTATTTTTGTTGTTGTTGTTGTTTTGGGACATATACGTAAGCAAAGACGTATAACGAAGCAAACTTTTCTATCTACAGTCTATTTAGAAACAAACTAAATTGAAAAATCTGAAACTAAGGACATTACAAAAATAAAAGTGTTTTTTCTGTTATATCCATTTTCCAAGAAAATGCTGACAAATGATAACTTTTTTATCGAATACACATCTGGTAAGCTCTACACTGTTAGAAAAGGGCATACATTTAGCACTATGGGAAAACTGTAAAATATTGACAACGGTCCAAACACGTATGTAAACAGAGATAAAAATTTAGGAGTCTTGTAGATTTTCAATGCATTGTATACACAACACAATTTTCTTCTTCACTTTCAGTAATCTGCATTTCAGCTTCGTCATCAGAAGCATCGCCAGACAGTTCGCTTGCTGTTTCATGGTAACGTGGAACAGCATTTTCGATGATAATTTTGCTCTCGGGATCGCCATCTTGATCTGAACATTCAGCACCACGCTCCTCAAATCTGTAGTCTGTATCATTAACTTTTTCTGGACTCGTGGACATATTCACTAAATAAAATATTACAGTCACTGCGTCGCGGAGTCGGGGGGACTTGTTTACAATGCTTGTCTTGATAGCAAGCACTCGGCAGATCGTGTGACGTATCTCCCCACCATAGGAAGGAACGGAACAGCACATGCTCCCTGATCAACAAATACGAGCTCGTGGTCGTGCGGTAGCTTTCTCGCTTCCCACGCCCGGGTTCTCGGGTTCGATTCCCGACGGGGTCAGGGATTTTCTCTGCCTCGTGATGACTGTGTGTTGTGTGCTGTGATTAGGTTAGTTAGTTTTAAATAGTTCTAAGTTCTAGCGGACTGATGACCATAGATGTTAAGTCCCATAGTGCTCAGAGCCATCTTTTGAACAAATACGAAAGTTAACAACTCTATACTTCCCTGTAGTCTCTGCAACGCCGGTTAAGGGTTAAATCCTTACCAATAAACGTAACTTAGTTACAGTTAAAGCTACTTTATGGAAATAATAACGCTATTACCGACAGTTACCCTTCAAAAGTAACGGCGTTACAAGTCACGCGTTACTCCCCAATTCTGAGTGTACCCTAAAGAAGTGTAATAGGACCCGCAACTGGTACGCATGCAACAGCATGCGCTACCTGATATATTCCAAAACGCCGCGCACATAAACATGTTTTTTCCGGGGCTGATTCCTCGGGTTCCATCAGTGGTAGAAAGGTAGGGTCAGGCGTTTTGAATGGCCCTTAGACTAGAGAGCATTTGTTTACTCAACATATGGGTCGTCTTACTGTAACCATCCTACAGTACAGGGCCAAAGTTTGAATATTACACAATCTCTCCAGCTTAGGCAAATGGAAAAAAATGGACTGGTTCTTTTTGCATTAAATATGGTCCATGGCCCGTCTTGAGGGGCTATTTAATTCAAGGGCCGATTCCTCGATTCCTAAGATCCAGATCTCAAATACCTTTGAAACTTTTCTATTCACTTCCTTTGTTTCCGAGATACAGAAGTTCAAAGTTGTCCTACCTGCACACGTAAAATTTGGTGAGGCGAAACGTACGTAGTTTATAAAGCGACGTAGCACGGAAAAATATGCTGTGAAAAGTCTCCGTTATAATCAGAAAGGTTCTGGGAACCCATGTTCTAGTGTTGAAGTGTATGCAAACTTTTGTGCACTAAAATCCGGTCTGAGTCGTAAAATTAGTTCTCCGTTATTTCAATTTCACATATGCAAATTATCAAAGTCTTACTGAACCGTAAAGTTCTTTTCGTATAAGCGACATGCCCTGCTGTAGTACAGAAAATAAGAGAATCAGCGGAAAAATGGTCGTATTGGAGCACAAAAAAGGCTAATATGCTCCTGTTTTGAAAGGCTGATTTCAGAGAGGGCACCAACTGCTTCTTTCTACCTTCATCAGCAGCTTTAAAACTTTACCCATAAATTGTGGCACGCGAACATGTTCGTGCTTTGTTATGCTGAGAGAGAAGGAAGCAGTGGTAGTGTGAAAGAGACGGAAGAGTAATAAATACTGGAAGATAGTGGACTGTGGTTGTGGTATAGAAAGAGCGAAGGGGACAATGGCAGTGTGAAAGAAAGAGAGAGACACAGTGGCAGTAAAAAATAGATGCCAGTGACAGATCAGTGCTAGGAAAAGAGTGAAGGAGACAGCGCCAGTGTGGGACGAATAAAGAAAAGGTAAACGTAGATGTGACTGAGAGCCAGTGATAAAGAGAGTAAGAGTCTATGACAATGACAATGAGGAAGAGAAGGATAGTGACAGTGAGAAGGGACAGCAGCAGTGGGAAGGAATGAATGAGATAATAGCAGAAGGAGAGAGCAAGAGGTACACTTTAACAGTGAGAGAAGACAATAGTAGCAGGACAGAACGAATGACACTATGGTTGTGAGACAGGAGATAGTGACAAGCAGGGAGACACAAAAAGATAATGATAATGATTTGGGCTGGATGAGAGAGTGAGAATGGACAAGTTGGAATGGATGGATACGAACGACTTACAGCGATGGACTGGTGGATGCGTACGAGTTACGGGGAGATTGTGGCAGTGAGATGTAAGTTGCCTGTTTTAAGGAAGGTAGAACGATGCAGCTGGTACCCCGTTTTCCAGTCAGAGTCTATTAAAACAGGAGCACTTAGCGTTTTTTGTGCTGCAATAGGAGCACTTTTCTGTTATACATGGAATGTATTCACAGCTGCGAATATGGACAACCATCAGCTGCATAACGGAATGACGACAATGAAAATTTGTGCCGGACCGGGACTCGAAACCAGATTGCCCGCTGATCGCGAGCGAAAGTCTTACCATATTTTTATCTTTTTATTTTTTGTTCTTTTAACTTTTAATTTCCTTTAGTGGCCAAGTGCTTTGCCAAATTTTTTTTAATTATTTAATAGCCTTCAAACGAAGCCGTCGTAGTGAGTCTTTTTTTTAGCAAATAAAACTTTCTTTTGTGTGAAGATACGATAATGTTCTTTACAAAACAAAATATTAAATAAAAATTGATTTTTTCAACATCACTTTCTTGTATAAATGGTGCAATAATAATAAACATAAACTGCTTCGTTCAATACAAAACAATAACAGACAATGTCCCTCTTTGTGGGCGCGTTCCTAGCTGTACCTGGTGTTGGTGCCGGGTACGTCTTCGCCTATGATAGTGGATCCTCTTGTCCTGGTCAGAATAATTATATGCAATAATTACATTCTCCAACATGGTACACCCCAACTGGGTGGGGGATCAAGCAATGCACTCTCTAAAAAATTAACGTAGTATATTCGATATCTCGGATTTTGCGTAAGCAAGGAGTGACGTCCTTGTAGTAAGGCCCAAAAGCCTAGCACATTCTTACTGCCCTCTCGAAAAATGTAAAGTACCGTCAGATCCCGAATCCAAGTCACTGTGTTGGTCTTCGTTCGGGGAAAATATGTCATATCTGGGAAAGGTAGTATCCGTGGTGCTATTCCATGGAGCACCACTGGAAGGAGGAAGACGATCATATTTTTGGACCAAATACCACACCGCCGCTCAAGGCCCTCATATCAGGCAGTGTTCATCTGTGTCTGTGACACTGCGCTGTGGACACAGTGGTGTATCAGTCATGTGAATAGTATGTAACCTGGAACGAGTCACACATTTCCCATTTACTACCTGACACCATGGTGCACGCGTCCCCGTGTCAAGGTGTACGTGGTGCACTTTACGACGTACCACCGACCATGTTACTGTTGGTTGGCGCCTCTCTATGGCATTACTGGCCGTCCTCGAGTCAAAATGCGATATATGTCACGTGCCGTTGACATCCTGGTAGTCTGTTGTTTCATATGTACATAACTGTGTTCCACAAAAAATATTTGTATGTGGGCTAGCGATGATGAGATGTGAGCCACTGCTACGGGTTCCAGACGTAAAGATGGTGCTATCAAGGTGGCCATCAGGCCTCTCTGGTGTCGAATCTACGTCTTGATCGCCATTATACTATCCGAGCGCGACGCACAACCACACCCAAACTTCCATATGTTGTTAACCATATGTCTACAACCCGCACTCGCACATCCAGTATGTATATTCCCTTGCAGAGCAGACATTTTAGTAGAAAGTCGCTTGACCGGTGTCGGCAGATAAATGCTTGTGTCGTTCAGAAGTACGATGCAGCATTCCTTTGGAGATGCACTGTAATTCTGAACAACACGGTCACTATAATATCATATCACATTTTTCTGTTTGTGTTCTCAGTGTACATAAATAACATTTTACCAGATAGGGCCAGCAGCGTTGTAAGATTATTCATAGCGGGTGGCAGGGTCAAAAAATCCAGTGAAATTTTTTTAAAAAGTGCTTTAGCTGAAAAGTACCTTGAGCGGTTAAACAGAGAACCGACTCGTGGCGATAACATATTAGACCTTCTGGTGACAAACAGACCCGAACTATTTGAAACATTTAATGCACAACAGGGAATCAATGATCATAAAGCGGTTACTGCATCGATGATTTCAGCCGTAAATAGAAATATTAAAAAAGGTAGGAAGATTTTTCTGTAGAGCAAAAGGGAAAAAGCAGATTACAGAGTACCTGACGGCTCAACACAAAAGTTTGTCTCAAGTACAGATAGTGTTGAGGATCAGTGGACGAAGTTCAAAATCATCGTACAATATGCGTCAGATGCGTATGTACCAAGCAAGATCGTAAGAGATGGAAAAGAGCCACCGTGGAACAACAACCGAGTTAGAAAACTACTGCGGAAGCAAAGGGAACTTCACAGCAAACATAAACATAGCCAAAGCCTTGCAGACAAACAAAAATTACGCGAAGCGAAATGTAGTGTGAAGAGGGCTATGCGAGAGGCGTTCAATGAATTCGAAAGTAAAGTTCTATGTACTGGCTTGGCAGAAAATCCTAAGAAATTTTGGTCTTATGTCAAAGCGCTTGGTGTATCAAACCAAAATGTCCAGACACTCTGTGATCAAAATGGTACTGAAACAGAGGATGACAGACTAAAGGCCGAAATACTAAATGTCTTCTTCCAAAGCTGTTTCACAGAGGAAGACTGCACTGTTCTTCCTTCTCTAGATTGTTGCACAGATGACAAAATGGTAGATATCGAAATAGACGACAGAGGGATAGTGAAACAATTAAAATCGCTCAAAAGAGGAAAGGCCGCTGGACCTGATGGCATACCAGTTCGATTTTATACAGAGTACGCGAAGGAACTTGCCCCCCTTCTTGCAGCGGTGTACCGTAGGTCTCTCGAAGAGCGAATTATGTTCGAGTATAATGACTTTTCTGGAGATTAGAAATCTACTCTGTAGGAATCAGCATGGGTTTCGAAAAAGACGGTAGTGTGAAATCCAGCTCGCGCTATTCGTCCACGAGACTCAGAGGGCCATAGACACGGGTTCACAGGTAGATGCCGTGTTTCTTGACTTCCGCATGGCGTTCGATACAGTTCCCCACAGTCGTTTCATGAACAAAGGAAGACCATATGGACTATCAGACCAATTGTGTGATTTGATTGAGGAGTTCCTAGATAACAGAACGTAGCATGACATTCTCAATGGAGAGAAGTAAGAGTGATTTCAGGTGTGCCGCAGGGGAGTGTCATAGAACCGTTGCTATTCACAATATACATAAATGACCTGGTGGATGACATCGGTAGTTCACTGAGGCTTTTTGCAGATGATGCTGTGGTGTATCGAGAGGTTGCAAAAATGGAAAATTGTACTGAAATGCAGGAGGATCTGCAGCGAATTAACGCATGGTGCAGGGAATGGCTATTGAATCTCAATGTAGACAAGTGTAATGTGCTGCGAATACATAGAAAGATAGATCCCTTATCACTTAGCTACAAAATAGCAGGTCAGCAACTGGAAGCAGTTAATTCCATAAATTATCTGGGAGTACGCATTAGGAGTGATTTAAAATGGAATGATCATATAAAGTTGATCATCGGTAAAGCAGATGCCAGACTGAGATTCATTGGAAGAATCCTAAGGAAATGCAATCCGAAAACAAAGGAAATAGGTTACAGTACGCTTGTTCGCCCACTGCTCGAATACTGCTCAGCAGTGTGGGATTCGTACCAGATAGGGTTGATAGAAGAGATAGAGAAGATCCAACGGAGAGCAGCGCGCTTCGTTACAGGATCATTTAGTAATCGCGAAAGCGTTACGGAGATGAAAGATAAACTCCAGTGGAAGACTGCAGGAGAGACGCTCAGTAGCTCGGTACGGGGTTTTGTTAAAGTTTCGAGAACATACCTTCACCGAAGAGTCAAGCAGTATATTGCTCCCTCCTACGTATATCTCGCGAAGAGACCATGAGGATAAAATCAGAGAGATTAGAGCCCACACAGAAGCATACCGACAGTCCTTCTTTCCACGAGCAATACGAGACTGGAATAGAGGGGAGAACCGATAGAGGTACTCAGGGTACCCTCCGCCACACACCGCCAGGTGGCTTGCGGAGTATG
Organism: Schistocerca gregaria; assembly: GCF_023897955.1. Lineage (NCBI taxonomy): Eukaryota > Metazoa > Arthropoda > Insecta > Orthoptera > Acrididae > Schistocerca > Schistocerca gregaria. Next base: position 566,857,916 of record NC_064931.1, read on the forward strand.
GATGTAGATGTAGATGCTGACGATGCTGGTGTACACAGAAAAGTATCACTGTTAAACGATCGCAATTAATTACAGAAAGTCTTCGTGTAATGAACGGCAACTCTCATTAAGTGTAGATAAATGTAAGTTAATGACTACGCTACTGTGCCTGTGGCTAGATACTCCCGCCGGGTAGGTCGGTCGTCTGGTGTAAGTCCTTTTAGTTGACACCCCTTCGACGACTTGCGTGTCGATAAAAATGAAATGATGAAGAAGACAACACAATACCAGTCCCCTAGTTGAGAAAGTCTCCGATCCGGCCAGGAATTGAACCGGGCCCCTTGCGTGACAGTCTGCCGCGCTCACCACTCAACAGTTAATGAGTATAGAAATGCCGAGATAAACGACTAGAGAAAGAACCCGATGGTATCTGATTGCAACACCAATGGCAAACAATTTGAGCACATTAAATTATAAAATTTATGTAGGGCTATTACCAAGAAGTGATGTGAACTCGAACATTTCATAACATCACTATTAGGTGGAAGGAAAACTTAGATGTGTTGGCAGGGTTATGGGATAATGCAGTCCGTCAAGGAAATCGCATGCAAGACACTCATGCGAACAATTCTAGGGTATTTTTCCAGCTTATGGCGTCCTTATCGAGCAGACATGACACCAAAAATCTACCAAATTCAGAGACATGTTATTAGAATCGTAACACATTAACTTAGCCAATACGAAAATGTCATAGCAATTTTCGGGAAACTTAAATGGGAAGAAGGACGACTTACAAGTGGACCACACACCAATCAGATTTTTGTAATTTTTTATGTTTATGGTACGTGATGTTCCGAACACAAATATACCTCTCCATAAGCAGTTCGGTACAACTCTCAAAAATTCACTAGAAAATCGACATTCAAATTGCCAATCACGTTTCATATGCTAAAATGAGAGACACGTTACGAAGATCAGTATGGCTCTGCGGTAGAGTGCTCGCTCGCTGTACGGGGTCCTGGGCTCGATTCCTGGTGAAATCAAATTTTTAAACAAAGGTGCATATTCTACGAGGATTCCCGTGAAGTTTAAAATACATAAGACATACGAGGCTGGCAGTCGCTAGACGAATGTCGTTCCGGTCAATATTTTTTAGATTTTTCCCTTAAGTTCGGATACCTAAGTTATTTAAATATAAAATTCATTAAATATTTGTCAATTAACACATATAATTGTCATTTTTATGAAACATGCTCGTCTTCTTACTTCTAAATATATAGTGCAAACAAAAACTCTTAATTAGCCAAAAGATTATGTAATTTAAAGAAACACGAATTATTTTTTCTATTCTTTTTGTATTTTATGCTTCACGTAAATGCCCTTTAGAACAAGTATCTTCGTTTAAAAATGTGATTCCGTCAGGATTCAAACCCAGCACCCCTCCCACACCCGCATCCCCACTTCACATGTCCATTCCAGCACATAGCCACGCTACTTATCGAAAGAACGGCCCCTTAGTTTAGCATATTAAAAATGGTCGGAAAACTTCAAAGTCGATTTCTGAGAGTTGCGTCGAACTACTTTGGAAGGGGTATGTTTGAGTTCTGATGTAGCCTTGAGTTCTGAACCTCACGTACTACAAATATAAACTATTACAAAAGAGCGATTCCATGTGCTACCCTCGTTAGTCCTCGTGAAACGCTGTTGTATAAATTCAGAAAACCTATATTCAAGCAAGACTTTTCGCTGCCACCATCGTGTATTTTGCTACAGATCGTGAGAATAATATGGGGACGTGATGAAATATTATGTCTCCGAATCTTATATGTGGAAACTCTTGAAGCATTTAAAATAAAACACGTTTTTATTCTTCATGTCTAAATATTTGCCGCTGTCTGCCGCTAGAGGGGTCCAAATTGTAACATGCAACATGGCGGTGAGTAATTTAACTATGTCAGTGCGTGAGGTAAAAAGTACTGAACTCGAGCTCTTCATATTCGTAGAGATCGTCCACACATGGAGCACCCTCTCCTTCCGCATGATAACGCTACACACGAGTGCTGCGACATCTGCAACAATCCGACGCCTTGATTTCATTGTCCTCGATTATCCTCTACCCAGAGCCGACTTGGCACCATTCGATTTTCATTCGTTTCCAGAACTTAAAGAACACCTTCGAGGAGTTCACTCTGACAAAGATGATGTGGTGCAAGTAGAGGTGGCGCTGTGGCTTCGTGAATAATGTCGAACATTCTACACTGACTGTAATACACAAACTGTTCTCTCGTTGGCAGAGATGCGTCCGTTGCCAGGGTGACTATGTTGAGAAATAAATATGTAGACGCCAAGAATAAAGATCGTTTTATTTACAAACATTAAGAAGTTTCCCATTAAAAAATCGGAGACGCTACTTTTCAACAGGCCTTCGTATGTGAGAAATTAGAGCCTGTACAAAAGCATAGAAAATCCATTTTATTGTTATACAATGTTCCCTCTACTATGCACGGTTCAGCGGCTTGCCGACTGAATACGTTGCTAAGGACCTACAACTGCAGGTGGAATACAGAGAAACGATAATCGTTGGTGTACCATTCTACAGGCGGATCCGATAACAATGATATGATAAAGACTGTCATACCAGTAAACTATTACTAATATTTATAAAACCAAAAACCAGCACTGAAATGATTCCTATTACCTATTTTAATTAGAAGATACATTTCTTAAAATTTAAATAAATTACTTCCACTTTTAGTAACAGAATTGCCATGTAAACCAAAGCCGGTCTCTCAGGCCGAGCGGTTCTAGGCGCTTCAGTCTGGATCCGCACGACAGCTACGGTTGCAGGTTCGAATCCTGCCTCGGGCATGGATGTGTGTGATGTCCTTGGGCTAGTTAGGTTTCAGTTCTAGGGGACTGATGACCTCAGATGTTAAGTCCCATAGTGCTCAGAGCCATTTGAACCATTTTTTTGTAAACCAAATAAGACTATAACAGTGATATACCTTTGTCTCTTATGCACTTCATAATCTCTGCTGTACGAGCTAACATCTTTGCTTTGTATGCACTTAAAAATGTTATTGTGCTGCATCTCGGTACCATACAATGAATATTTTAACGGCCACTCGCTACTACAGTATTTGACCACTACCGCAATACGCCACCTAAGTCTTTTTCACTGGCTGCCAAAATCATATTGTATGTGCCACAACTGCATTTCAAAATTTAAATACTGAAGTGATACAGCTGATGATGGGAGCGTGGTAGACATATTGAAAGGGCGATTATCCGCACATTATTAACCAGTTGTAGGCTCTGCATCTACAAAGGAACCTGTTATGGACGAAATGATGTTTAGAAACTTGTAGACGTGCGCTCGTCATCGCCGCGGTGAGTGAATACATGCCTTTTTTATTCAGTACAGCTGACGGCAGGTAGTACGATATCCCGACTGCTTAGTAATAATCCTTCCATTGTGTATAAAGACGCTTCTGGCTGACAACTGCTTCCTAAAATTCACGTATATCTCCAAATCATTGATAAGACTCACAGATGATATTTCTACCCTCGGTGAAACTCATGAGGAATTACAGAACCTGTTGAATGGAATGAACGTTCTAAGCACAGTATATGGACTGAGAGTAATCCGAAGGAAGACGAAAATGATGGGGAGTAGCATATGTAAGATTAGCGATGTGTATAACAATAAAATAGGAGGCGACAAAGTAGATGAAGTGAAGAAATTCTACAGCCTTGAAAGCAACGTGACACATGACGGATGAAGCACGGAGGATCTAAAAGGTAGACAACCAAATACAAAGAGAACATTCCTGGCCTTAATTTGACGAAGAGATTTCTGAGAATGTACGTGTGGAACACACATAATCCGGAAGTGAGTCATGGACTGTAGGAGAAATGGAAAAGGTGGGAATCGAAGCGTTTAAAAGGTAGTGTTATAAAAGGATTTTGAACAGTAGGTGGACTGGTAATATAACAAATGAGAAGGTTCTCCGCAAACTCGGCGACAAAGGAATATGTGGAAGGCACTGAGAAGTGGTAACAGGGTATTAGGACATATATTAAGACAAGCGGGAGTGAATTCTGTGTCACTAGAGAGAGTTTTAGGGCGAATAAATAATTGAGCACATTAGGTGTAAGTGCTACTCTGAGACTAAGAGTTTGCCACAGCAGTGGATCCGTAGAGGGACGCGTTAAAATAGTAAGAAGACAAATAGAAAAAAAAATCAGCTCATCATCTTGTCTGAAGCTTCTATACAACGGTTACAGTAAGACTTCAAGGAAGAGAACATGTCTTTGTTGGAAACAGCAAAATTTCATACACAACCTGCTGATATACATGAACCGCATGGTGCGCGTACGTTCCCACAACGTTATTTGGAAGAACAAGATTAGAACCTTAACGCTGCGTTGACAGGGCGGTCGTTAGATACAGATCGCTAACTTAGGTGGAGAAGAATGGGAGGATGTGGTCGGCCACAGCCATACCACAGGAGCCATCTTGATAATCATCTCTAGTAATTCTAAAGAAATGACAGAAACCTAAATAACGATCGCATCTCTGTGATTTAAATCCAGGGTCTTAATTCGTGAGATATCTTGCTCGGTGAACAGTTGACAAGAGCAAAATTATACAAACTCTTGGTCCTTTTCATCTACATCTACGTCTACATGGGCCTCTGGAGGCAGTTCATTGAACCACCTTTGCACTAATTCTTTATTATCCCACGCAACAAGAACTAGTTAGTATTCAAAAAGTCACGGAGAAACACAGTTTCGCCGTGGGGCTTCTATCCCTTCTCTGAGTCTCATCTGGTATCAATAACGATAGGTTTTACAAGGAAAGCTATGGGAATTCGTCGACCCGGTGTTACCCCTTTCGAGTATGTATCTACCATGGCATCGAATGAATGATACCGGTGCGACTTTCTACAAGCAATGTGTCGAGACTTACTTTTGTTCTGTGAATTAGTGACCACGTACTTCAAAATATGCTTGTTCATTCTAGCTCTGTACTATCACACTGTACTATTCTGCTTTTCGTACTTTACGTTCATCTCAATTTTTTTTTCTGAAATCACACTCGATTAGTAGATGTGTGTATGTGTGTGTGTGTTGTGTGTGTGTGAGAGAGAGAGAGAGAGAGAGAGAGAGAGGGAGAGAGAGTCTCCGTAAGCATGTATCTGAATTATCAGTCACTGTTTCAGTTTCTTAATGATACAAATTTTTCATTGTGAAGTCACTGGATGGCCACAGTCTGCACCACTTTGATGAAGGAAACGGTCATTCATCAGTAGCTGTCCGTATAGCCAAATACTATGTCATTGCGCAGAGCCATGAAAACATGAGCCACAGGAAACTAAAATGACATTGTTCTCATTCGCAACTATGTAAAGCCCCACACGGATCGCTCCAGAGCGTTCGATGAAAGATACGGGAACAGGCGGCCGATTGGCTCGATATTTGACCTTGAGATTATCACCTGTTCGGTAGTTTGAAAGAACACCTGCGTAAGCGGCAATATGTCTGTGCCGTACTGGTGCAAACCGTGGTCCTGGAAAACGATGTCTCCTCATCAGATAGTCGGAAAAGTATTATAGTAGAAAGCTGCGAGGCCTCGTTATAGGGATCGAGTGATTCTGTCTAATACTAAGCCGTAGCGGTATTGTCGTACAGACCGCGCCTCGGTTACATTAGGCAGGTTGAAGTGGATGTACGCTGCAATAGTTACGCGTACATGAAAAGGCTTGTACGAGATAGACTATCGTGTAGAGCTCTATGAAAAAAATGTCGGATTGCAACAATAACAACACTGTAAGGTACTGACAAAACCAACGAACTTCTTCTTTCCTGGAAATATCAAACTTCACATACCTTCTTGAATATGCCTCCTATTTGGTCATTAAGGCCGATTCCGAGACTTAAGGTACTAGCGTATATATTAAATCGATCGCGTGTAGTGCTATTCTTCCCAGAAGTAAAATGTGTCAACCTCAGACTAACCTCAACGGTAGTATTCCCAGTATTAACGAGGCCTTTCAGATGTGTATGTGGAGCGCTCGGGGGATTATCAGTGTTTTATGCTTTGTCTTCCGCTCTGTCGGGACTGGTACAAGCCGCATCGGCATACGGTTTAAAGCAGTTATTACTGATTGCTGTTCTCTCTTTTCACTGTCGAAAATTTTTCCTCTTTTTAAATGTATATTTGTTTAGGTAATTAAACTGAGAAAAAATCGCATATAATTGCTCATAATTTGATATTAGTAAACTGTAATTGATTAGAATTACGGCGCCGAAAGTTTTTCGGTAGTATAGTAGTTCGAGTACAAAGAAATTATCCGTTGTGTATTTTTATAAATCTATATAATAATTACATTCTTAAAATACAGAGAATTACCGGCCCTCAGATGAAAATTTTGTAATTTAAATACGCATCTAAAGTAAACTAGTATGCAAGCATGAAATATTATAATTAATTATAGTGTGTTTAGTCCAGTTTAATTAAAATGCTCTTTTCAGATTCATATGTTTAGTTGTTTTTAATTTTTGCTTTCCATTTAAGATTAGTTTTACGACACAAAGAATAGATCGTGCCGTTCTCGAATAAATCGTAACGGCTTTTGCTTGGTGTGATTTTGAATACTTAAATCCTGTTAGCTGGACCTGAATTCGAACGCGGCGATTGGGTTCTCCTTGCTGTATATGCACGTACTTCATGCCATTTAGAATCAAAACCATTTTCTGTGAAGATCATGGAATGTGATATTGACACAACGTGGAAATGTTTCTGATGTTTCGAGTATAGCCTTGATTGATCATTACGCTCTTTCAAATGGAAATAAAGTAGCATTATTTACATATAATCAAACGGTGAATTATTACATTACAGCAGATAGCTCTTTTTTGTGGGGGAGGGGGCGGGCAATACAGCCTCGGTAAATTCAGAGAAAGACATCTCTTTCGAACAGCTCTTTGTTTAAAATAAGTAATTTACTTCGTTAAATAAAACAAAATTTCTCTGAGATTGGATTAGAAGATTTAACTCCTGTAAATTAATGATATAACCGCATAGCTTGTTGCTCTCGCGTTGTCGAAAGTACAAAACAAAGTTGCTGCTGCAGGAAAGTCTCTCTCAGCATCTCGGGAAAGGTCGAATGCTGTCACGTGGTGACAATGCCATAAGCGACAGTACCGAAGTAGCCCGAAACAACGCAACTCTGCCAACTACGATTTAATTCCTGCGCGCAGACGCGACACAACAAATGACCGTCGCTGACTCACCTGGCCGGGATACGGGTGGTGCCATCTCTTAGCTCCGTGGGCGAGCTACGCACGGCAGTGGCGGCGGCCGCTGAGACCGGCGGCTGAGGCGCGGCAGCGTTGCCAGGTCTGGGCGGGCCTCTGTAGCACGGCGACGACATTCCAGCAATCAGGTCACGCCGCCCATCGCTAGCCACTAATCACCTGCTCACACTGACACGGCTCCACGCACACGAGCAATGACTGCTGTCCCCGCAGCAGGTCGGTCGCCAGCGGCGTTGCGCGCGGCGGAGCGCAATGCCGGCGAACCCTGGCAGAGCTACCGGACAGCGGCGGTCGCTGCCAGCTGCTTCGCCGTAACCGTCTCGCTGACAGCACAAAGCGGTGCGTGCACTGACTCTGCGTTCCCGCTGGGACGGACGCGCGCGGGTTGTTGTCGAGCTCGCGACCGGCCACCGACTGACAGGTGGCCGGGAGGTACCCAAGGACCCCGCGCCTTCCTCCGTAAGGATCCCCACCTTGTGACACCAACACGCTACGTTGCCAACTCCACGCGTAAGTGCTCCCCACCCTCGTCCACGCACTGCCTGCTGCCACTGACGCCGCCTCCCCCGCCCCCCACCAAAGCGCCCGACGTGTGCCCACCACTCCCGCCTTCCCCCCCCCCCCCCCCCCCCCACCTTTACGCATGAGCATCAAACGCACGCTTCTACCCCTGCGTTTACCTCACGTCAGAGGTATAATGGATTTGCTGTAGCACGGGATATTTCACGGCTACGCATAAAATACCAGTTAAATTATCCTTAATAATATATTCTGCATTCTGTCAGTAAAATGCGTCTAATATTTATTTCTATGTAACACAAATTAGCAAAGAGAAAATCTGCGAAACAGAGCTCCTTGGATTCTGTTGTCGACAACGGAAACGTTTTAAAACTACATTGGTTCAGTGGCCTCCGTAATATAGAACGTGATTATGTCATCGCATTGTCACACTACTGGATCGAGTATGACACTGACATTGTTCAAACTAAACGTGAATTAAACTTAGGTGTTTTTATCTTCGCAGATAAAATAAACAGAAACGAAAAAAAAGAAAAATCCTTGTACGAGTTAGAACCAGAGAGCAATTCTACGACGCAGCACAGAATTGCATATACCTGTTACACTATTTGATATAAGAGCCACAAACATGTGGGCAGGTAGCGCAAATGAGTAATAATCTCTCGTTTCTCTGTTCATTTTGTGTTACGGGGTCTGGAGACAGTGCATTAGACCCAGAAGAAAACCGCTTCAACCGTGGCCGAAACGTTGGTTTTTCTCCAGCAGCAGTAGTTTTATACATTGCGACGCGGTACCATACCAAGAAAACTTTTATGTCGAGTGCAAGTTTTGTTTCACAACAATTCTCAAAGCACTCTCCACTGTTATTACATACCACCCCACAGAACTTGCAGCATCCATAGTAAAGATACATAACCAAGTGCTGCACACATACCTGAAGAACACGTCAATTACTCGATGCAAGAAAGAAAAAGAACGAGGTGAGGCATACCAGAACAGTCGTATTATCAGAAACCTAAAAAATCTCTTGAATCCATAAACATTGCGAAAGACCACCATCAAAAAACGCCGTTGGCTATGGAAGGGTCACTCTACACACCTAGCAGGAAGTGCATCACAGCGTATATTATTTATGAAATACACCAGCTTCTTCGTAAATGACTGTGTCACAAATATGAATATCTAACTTCAGTTTCGTACCTGTAGAGTACAGTTACATACTGAAAACAAGTTCGTTGGTAAGCGCCACTTTTCGTCCATTGTAAAATTGCTCTAATATTTGACAAGAGATAAAAAATGCATGCTCACGTATTCTTGTCTGTAGTGAGACTACGAGATGTCATAAAAAGTATTTATTACCATTTAAATAAATCTTTATATTGTCGTGACAGACTCCCTGTGTGGCACCATAAAACAGCCATCATATACAGAAACGCTTTGTGTGGAGACAGTTTACGTCATCTGTTCCACTAGACTGTTCGTTGCAGTTCTATTTTAGAGAGGAATTGGTCTCCCAGTTTTTGTGTGAAACGCAATATACAACAATTTACTAGACAGTTTTGTAAGTGGACAGTATAAGGAAGGACATCGAATGTGGTCTAATTTGAGGAAGGACGCACCATTTGCCTCAACTGTGATCAGCGCGCGAGTTGGCTCAGTGGTAAATACACTGAACTCATACTAGGGAGGACTGAGACTCAAATCCTGTTCGACAGTCCAGATATACTTTATCTCCACAGGTAAAGTATATCTGGATTGATCCTTACATCATTTAAGGTACATGCCCGGATTGTTCCCTAATTCGAGTTTGTGCACCATCTCTAACGATCAGGTCATAGACAGGACGTTAAAATTCAAACTTCCTTCCTTCAGCTGATGTGAAGTAGTCACGGATAATCTAAATCAAGACACCTAAAGGCGGATTTGAACACTGCTTCATCACCAGACAACTGCAAATTACTACATCGAGAAATGATTATTGCAAATTTAATGGTTGTGTAGAATAGAGTTGCAGCAATAAGTGAGTAAGATAGTATAGAAATGGCATATATGTCATTCTTGCACTGCGTTCACATGTGGAACTAGAAAGATCAGCGTCAAGTCAACCTCGACTAGTGATGAGCCATTAAATGATATTTAATGAAGTGCCAGTGCACGCAATATTAGTCAATATTAACGTAAGAGTGAGTTCGAACTGGGCGAACAGGTCGGACCCCGGTATATAGGCTTATGGTGAAATTTCAGCTAATACGTGTCATGGTGCTACCATGATAGTGACATGCGTAAGGAAACAATGGATAGAAGCGGCTGGTATACAGCGAAGAGTGGTTACTGGGCTACCGGACGTGATCACCATTGATATGACAGCCGTCTTACCTAAACGGTCGCAACGTACCAAACAATGCCTCCCATAACGTGACACTAACTGGTGTGCACCTGTCTACGTCGACAGTTGGACACATTTGCTGCAGGTTAGACTGAGAGCACTCACACCACAATGTTGACCTATTATTCGCTCTAGACCGCAACGGGAACGTGAATCCCATCTCTGGAGAGCAGAGTGGCAAAATGTAACGTTTCTAGGTGATTTATGCTTCGATCTGTCGTTACCGATGTTCACCTACGTGTTAGAGACTGATACGATGACCACAATGCGGCAGGTTGCACCGTTGAGGGTCACAACAATGAAAACATCAAATGTTACTGTTTAGGGCCGCCACTGGATACGACACGCGATTCCAACTCCGATGTGTTACAGGTAATCTGGAAAGCAATTGCAGTACTGTAGATGTTTTAGTGCCCGAGAAACACCAGTACAATTCCACGTGTCATGTTTCAGTACCAAAACACTGCGATTTAGTTGGTCGTAACATGTTCGGTAAACTGCTTAACAAATCGCCCTAGATACTTTGTGTAACTGAACATGGGGAGATATTCCCCTGGGTCATAGTGATGTCTTCTTTGGTAACATACCTGAAAGTTTAAAAGCTCTAATAGTAGCAGCGTGTGGAGGCTACAGACAATACTGAATTATCACAGTTGGGGATCACAGATAGTTTTGTTATTCGGATCGAAAGTACATTCTCATGTACATAATCCAGTAATATAACATTCAATTCAGTCACACGTACCCATCTCGGTGTTGCAGTTCGCACCAACAAATGCATGGAAAATGATGAGCGAATGCAGACATTTCTCTGTGTGAAACTGATGCATAAGCCTCGGAATACCAGCCAAATAGCAACACTGACGTAATGCAAAATCTCGACGAGTGACAGATGAACAATGTCCGGGCAGTTGCTGCTAAGCTAACGCGTATTCTATAAGTACATGGGGATAATATCTGAATTGAAAGTACGGTCGTAGGTTCAAATCCTACCTCGGGCATGGATGTGATGTCCTTAGGTTAGTTAGGTTTAAGTAGTTCTAGGTTCTAGGGGACCGATGACCTCAGAAGTGAAATCCCATAGTGCTCAGAGCCATTTTTGAAGCCGGCCGCCGTGGTCTCGCGGTTAAGGCACTCAGTCCGGAACCGCGTGACTGCTACGGTCGCAGGTTCGAATCATGCCTCGGGCATGGATGTGATGTCCTTAGGTTAGTTAGGTTTAAGTAGTTCTAAGTCCTAGGGGACTGATGACCACAGATGTTAAGTCCCATAGTGCTCAGAGCCATTTGAACCATTTTGAACCATTTTTGAATTGAAAGTGACGGTACAAGTCACCTGTTAGTTCTCTTTATCCTATTAGACGAGCCAAGTCTTTTCCCAAACATAATAATCCGTCTACCGGACGCGAATATGGTGTTTACATAATCAGTATGCTGTGCAACGCAGCAGTATCTGCAAAAGCGTTCGTGTTAGGAAGGAACCTTAGAGTCTTCCTTCCGTCCAAGTGATTTCGAGGTCACGAGGTATGAAGTCTCAACAAATTTTGACAACTGTAGGGAAGTAAATCAGCTGTAACCTATTTAATGGAAACGTACCAGCATTCATCTGAAGTGTCGGGGCGACACCATGGAAGACTTACACTCAGATGGCAGAATTGAAGCTTGAACCCCTTCTCGTAAAAGTGAGTGCAGTGTGTTACTCCAAATACACCGCACCCTTTCAGTAAACAGTTTCATTGCTTTAGCTAACATCCTTAACAGAAATTTATTATGTGGATACAAACTGATTGTACCGTAGACAACATTTCTTAAACGTTTAACTCTGGTTCAGACAGTATCATGGAAACAACTTAAACTATTTTGTTAATAACTGCACCGTACTGCCTCAGCTACAACACAGTCTGACTCTGATATGATTACTTACTACCTGTATTGTGAACTGACTGTTTCGTGATATTACGTTAGTAATTACCTCCCTTTTCGCCTGGCTTGTACAATGCCAGCTAATAGAAAAAAATAATGAATTGAATATTCCTGTATTTTAGACTTACTTAATACATTCCAGATTCCTGAGTGGCTATTTTTTTCTGTATGTCTACCACTGTCCTATTTCCTGTTACTGTTATACACAAGAAAGTTTTAAAACAGAGGCAACAAACAATCCATTTCATTGTTTAAAGAGGTCATCGAACAGGAAACGAGGCACTTCCTGCGTCAAAGCTAAGAGTAAATTCGAATTTAAGGGAGGAATTGGACAGGAGGAACACGTTTGTAGAAAATAGCTTAGTATTCAGTGTATCTACTGAGATGATCCAGTGCAGTGCCTTCCTCGTTCCCCTGGAGTAACTTTGTCACGGAGTGTCACAAGGACATATCAGAGGTCACGCTGTGAGAGAAGTGGTTGCTTTCGTAGTTGTGTCTCCGTGTACTGTCCGATGGGTTTCCTACAGCAACGATTTCATGATGGACCTGTCTAGTGACGGTCACGCTGGAAGTAAAACGCCGACTCGTAGTTAAGAATCGAGAATTACCGCGTCGTCTCAATAATGAACATCCTAACCCGTTCGAGAGGGAACTGCGTCCTACGAACAACTGAGCCAGAGTTCCACACGAGAAATTCTCGGTCACTCACGAGCACAAGGTTAACCAGTAACAATGGACGAACCAATGGAGTCACTTGATGACAGAGAACCACACTACCTGATCTGGCAAATCACCTTAATCACGGAGTGATGTTTATCCTCGACATCACTAAGTCTTCCAGAAAGACTGCGTCGAAACGATGGAACAAGCTCAAGATATTTCTGTGACGATCGTGGTATGTTGTAAGATGCAGAAATTGATCCTTAGACGTGTAAATCGTTGAAAGTTTACGGCCACATTGAACTGGTGGACATCCAGGTTGTGCCATTCTCTAACCATTTCGACGAAGACTGGAACTTACCAGTCTTGTCTTCAAAAATGTCAGCTTTCGCATCCATTGAACAAACCCTACAACCATCTCCACTAGGAGTATCCAGACGCAGTCGCAAATCTGTATTTTTCCAAAACGTCCCAGGATCCCCAATGAAAACCTGTTCTACCCCAAAACTTCATGGCCAGCATTCACGCAATATGGCAGGTGCGAACTAACGTTGTGGTAGGGTGAGTTGGACTATTATGTTTCCATCATAGAGAACCTTGTCCTGTATATACCACATCGAATCGTACACGTTATGTCCTATGGGGGTATTACCTAATTTTCAGACCAACGTTACTGATTTTTTGGTCCGGTGGTCTTACCACGCACTTACGTGTTATGGCTTTAAATTCACAGTATCAGATCTGCATTCGACCTCTATTTTCTGTAGACACAAGGAAATCATTAATTAACACGTTTTTAAAAGCATCAAAATCACAATGTTTGAAAACACATCATTTTCCAGTAAAAAACTAATCTTCGCAAGAGACGTAGATCCAACTCAGATTGAGAAGAATGGGAGGTAATACGACGGTGGCCTTGCTGAGAAAACCACGCAGACATACACTCCACGTGATCGAATATGCTTTGCAATAGTACCACCTCTCAGTCTGGCAGACACTTCTGTAAAACAGACAACGCATTTGTAAAGGAGTCACCTGCTGAGATAAAACTCGAGATTTTATGTAAAGACTGGCACAAAACAAGACAGTATAAAGTTGTTCGAAAATTCCTTACCTGTTTATCCATTACCTAAAATATTCCTCATTTCATTTTGTCCTGCTAAGAGAGATAACATTTGATTCCTTCACTAATCGACACTAAAAAAGTAAATTCAGCGATTTCTACAAATCCTGATGGTTGTCACAATTTTCTTGTCCAACGTTTGGTAATTTATACACGCTTCTCAAATAAATATAAGCCTATTACCGGTAGGCGATTAATTATTTCCGGTGGAAATGTGGTACACGATGTCATGAGTACAAAATGTATCTACACTGTGAACAGATTGACAGTCATCGTAGAGAGTTCAAAATGGTTCAAATAGCTCTGAGCACTCTGGGACTTAAATTTCTGAGGTCATCAGTCCCCTAGAACTTAGAACTACTTAAACCTAACTCAGCTAAGGACATCACACACATCCATGCCCGAGGCAGGATTCCAACCTGCGACTGCAGCGGTCACGCGGTTCCAGACTGTAGCGCCTAGAACCGCACGGCCTCGTAGAGAGTAAACACATGTATAATTATAGCGATTTTCCAGTGCCAAAAATAGAGACTCACCACTTGTACACGGGCTTTGGATTTTCTGTTATTTTGTTACTTACCAGAAACAGGTAATGTGTTCACTCAGCCGGTAGGAGGAAATTCTGAGTTTAACGTCCAGTCAAACTGGAAGCCCGAAATGGAAAGTAAAGAATGAAGTTGGGCTGTACTCTTCTTGTAGGAAGCATCCTAATATTCGCCTCTAATGATTGGAAAAGAAAATGAAGTTACATCATTTCAGCAGCAGAGACCAGAAAAAATTTGGAAATTTGTGGTTAGTTCCTCTGTGACCAAACTGCAGAGGTGATAGGTCCCTAGGCTTGCACACTACTTCATCTAACTTAAACTAACTTACACTAAGGACAACACACACACACTCATGCCAGAGGGAGGATCCGAACCTCCGACGGGAGAAACCGGGCGAATCATCGCAAGGACCCTGAGACCGCGCGGTTACCCCGCGCGGCAGAGACCAGAAGTTTGCATATTACGTATGCAGAAAAATGATTTCTGTTTTATATTCCTGTACGTGTGTTTCGTTCTGAAGACCTAAGAGTCTGATGTTGTTTGAAAAGAAAACTGCTGTGTTCCTTTGTACAGAGTTATGTTTGTTTCCTTCTCTTTTGGCGACTTATTGGCCGCGCGGTTTGAGGCGCCCTGTGACGGATTGAGCGGCCCCTCCCACCGGAGGTTTGAGTCCTCCCTCGGGCACGGGCGTGTGTGTTCTTAGTAGGATAAGGTAGCTTAAGTAGCGTGTAGGTCTAGGGACTGATGACCTCAATAGTTTGGTCCCATAGGAATTAACACACATTTGTACGTTTTTTTTTCTATTTGCGTGAAAACCTATATTCGCTCGTCGTTCGAAGTTTCTTGTGTGACAAAATATCGTCAGTTTCGAATCGTTAATACCTGCGACACGAATAATGGGTGAGCACTGGGTGAGCCCACAACGGATAGATCACTTCCCTACGTGTATATCGTGCAGCATTTGTTTTGCCCGTGACATCATCGAACAAATGTAGGCGGATGCGCGTAATTGTTATGAATCAGCATCGTCGAAAGTTACACATTGCTATAGCGTGGAAACACTCTTAGCTAGGACATTGATTCGTATGCCATTGTGAAGAACTTGCGGTGCACTGCTAGGACCGAAACTGGAAATCAGTGTTAAATTAAAAACTACAAAATAATGAAAAATGTCGTCTCATTTGCCTCGTCAGTTTGCTCGGAACTATAGAAAACGCATGTCAGAGGGAAGCTTATATCTAAAGGAATCTAAAAATCCTAAGATGTCCAGAGCCAAATGCATACGAGAGATACTGCAATGTCGAAAAGGAAATAAGCAAACGGCGCAGAGCCATTACGTAGCGGGCTGATTGAGCATATAGCGGCCAGTGACAGTTAAGACATGTGGTTTATCTATTCTGTAACCGTTATACTGCTCTGTGTAACCAGAGTATTAAAGGGATTGATAATTAAATTACCTATTAATACGAAGCACTTGTTATGATTTTGTCCCAACGTTTTCACGAAAAATCTATGGCGCGGACCCGAACTACACACACAAAATGTCATATGTCTCTGGAGTATATCAGCTTTAAAATCTGAAAATAATTACTTACTTTAAATATAGAAATAATTACTTACTTTTGTGAACATGGCAACTCAGCTGCAATACTTGCATTGACTTTAGAGGGCTGAGGCAACACGGTGTGTAGCTTTCAAAAGGAAATCACACCCAGCTAAGGTCGGTACATAGCAATTGTGTGTGAATGATTGAGTGTGTGTGTGTGTGTGTGTGTGTGTGTGCGTGTGTGTGTGAATTTTAAGCACAACCACAATGGCATACATCGATAATCTCAGAGTAAGAGGAAGGGCGGGAAGAATTTCTGTGCTTAATGTCCCGTCAGAGTCTAAGCTCGAACTGGAAAAGATAGTATGGGATTTACCTCGGCCGTGCTCTCGATGGGAAGCGTTTAAGTATTCCCTACAAATAACTAAGGTATTTATTTATTTAAGGAATTCACAGGAACCTATATAAGGATTCCTGCATGGGAATGTGAACCCCACTCCTTTCGAATACGTATGGAGCGTGATGCCACAGTGGTTAGTCTTGCCTCGTGTGGTGGAGAACGCCAGTTCAGATCCCTGTCTGACCAACTAAATATAAGTGTTCCGCATAAGGTAAATACCGGGATGGTTCCTTTGAAAGAGTACGTTCGATTTCCTTCTCACAGTCCGAGGTTGTGCTCCGTTTCTGGTGACCTCGTCACTGATGGTACGTTAAAACATGAGCTTGCTTCCTATTTATAGAAACGGGTCCAGAGTGTTAACCGCTGCGGCAACACTTTGTGTTTTTTGTTGAGACGTTATTTTGACTGCATTATTACCGTAGAAAACCACTGAAGCAATAGAATTTCTTACTCTGGAGTTATAGTTCGTCTGCAAATTGAAAAGCGAGTAGGTGAGTCCGCACACTCTCCTCAACTGTATCACAAGTAGGTACTACAGGCTGTTTCACAAGGTTATATCAACCCTTCCAAAGGCTTCCTTATAAATTAGTGCGCAGCAGTGGGTAGGCACGCCACTATGAATATTTATTTTTCAAAAAAAGATGGTAACATTACACGGAATACGTAAATTATTAACTAATGCAAGTAATATAAGAAACGCCCACGAACTGAATATACGTAAATCACTGCACGCAGTAATAGTCTGCTTAACGAGAAATTTTTTCCCACCACGAGCGCTGTTCGCTCTTCAGTTTACTGACACAATTTCATAATTGACGATACGTTTCAGAAAACCTTGATCTACAATGATATAATCTATAGGGAATAAAAAAACCCGGCCGGCTCACAATTTTTTTTAAATTAATGACGACTGATTTCGATCTAACTAGCATTTCATCTTGAGGTTTTTAATTGAGAACAGGAAGAATGAGGCACAAAAATATAAAACACCATAAATAATGCCGGTAATGATACTACAAATAACATTGAAACGTCATAGGCTTATTCATACCTAATCCTGCATTGTGCAGTGTGTCTATTGTAGTAAGAATGTAACATAACATGACAAACAAATACGAAGGATTCAATGACTGCGTCATGCAAAATACAGTACTGCCTCGCTCGGCACTCAACCTGTGATGATATGGTATGTGGCGCACCCCTGTTGTCTGACTACGTTTCCTCACACTATTATATATACATATTGTTAATACGTAGCAATATTATTTGCTAAAAGTTGTAGATTCATATTGTGATCCTAATCTTAGTTTACATAATAACTGCTTCGTGTGGCTCAGTGGCCGACTGCAGGTCAATCAAGTGGACGTCGCTTTGGCGACTTGTGTGTCCCTAAACCTACGTCAATTATCCCAGCGGGGAAATGAGACCCACAGTTTATAGTCGAATTAAAACCACGTGTCGTTCGTGGCGGCTCCTCAGATCATTGAGAGCTGAAGACGGACTGAAAATTTGCGTAGTTTGAAGCACTGCTGACAAGCTGCACCTTGTTACACTAGGAATGAACCACTAAACCCACGCCCGATTCTTTAAGGAATCGAACTTCACATATAAAACGTCCTTTCTCTCGAAATTTTATGTCGTACAATGATGTTACATATTGCCGAAACTGTAATACTGAAATTTGTAGTCCAGAAACATGTTGTGATGTCAATACATTGGTTTGCTTGTAATGTAGTTCTCGCTAAAACAGTCCATGTTTCTAACGTAAGGGGGCAGCGTATGCAATCTGTGGCAACCGTGTCACCTGAAAATATTGCAGTACTTGTGCTGGTGTCATTACTAGAGTTTTTTGGTTCAGGATGGTTCGCATAACAATTACGTACGATCAGAGGCACCGTATAGTCACTCTAATGGAGCAGCGAGTGACACGGGCGGACGTCAGATCGAATCTCGTTGTGAGTCAAAGTGATGTCTCTACAATCTGGAACAAATTCCTAGCCACAGTATCAGTTGAGTATCGTCGCAGAAGTGGTCCTGGAAGAAAATTAACAGGTATGCTGGACAGATATCCGCGTATAACAGCAAGCAGAAACCCTCAACAAACAGCCAGACCTCTAAAGCGGCAGTCGCAAACAGCTACAGAAGTGCAAGTGTCAGCGCAAGCGATACGAAATAGGCTCCATCAACAGGGATTACGTGCCAAAAGACCTCTCAAGGCTCCTCCAGTAAATCGGATGCGGAAAGGGGCTCACGTCACACGAACACGAAACCACTGTTTGAGGATTAGACGACGGTGGGACACAACGCTCTTTCCTGATGAGATCCGTATCAGTCTCCACCCTGACAATACTGATATTCGTGTATGGAATATATCGGAGTGGGTTTCACTCAGATAGACGACAATGCCCGCCGTCATCGTCACGCTCTAGAGAACGATGTTCTACAGGAGCTAGAATCAGTCGGATGGAATGGCCTCCATACTCTCCAGATGTCAACTGCGTTGAGAATGTATGGGCCTGATAAAACGAGAGGTTTGCAATCGTCTTGTCCCTTCAGAGACCTTACAGGGTGTGACAGAGGCCGCTGTGGAGGAATGGTTCAATATCCTGCAGGATTAAGTGAACAATTCGGTAAGGAGTATGCCTAACCGCATTCAAAAATGTCTCCAGTTACAAGAAGGGCCATTTGGTTGATAAACAGAAGTGTTGTGCAAGATAAAAGAGAGGAGAAACTATAGTGTCTGTAGTGGAACATTTGGTAAGGTTTCGTTGTGTGTGTGTGATGTGTGTGTGTGTTTGTTTGTGTGTGTGTGTGTGTGTGTGTGTGTGTGTGTGTGTGTGTGTGTGTGTGTGTGTGTTATTGTGTGTTTATCAAGTGGAAATGTGTTTATCTTCATTATTTTTGTTACTTACGACTGTACCTGACAGAGCAAATTCAGTTTTCTTTCGTTTCCTATTATGATCAGTATCAGCAGTAAAGCAATATGCAAAAGAAAGTGCCCTCCGCCACACACCATTAGGTGTCTGGCGGAGTATGATGTAGATGAGCTGTTGTTTTGACTACTGTGCACTTTTTCACGTACATTCATTGGTATATGTGGATACTCTCTGCAAAACGTGCTGCGTACAGAGTTAGTAGTAAAGAAGAAATAAATTGATAGGTCATGCCTGATGCTGTAGGTTTACTGCACGAACAGCGAAAATGTAGTAAGGGACAAACTTTTTT
Source organism: Schistocerca gregaria (assembly GCF_023897955.1). Taxonomy (NCBI): domain Eukaryota; kingdom Metazoa; phylum Arthropoda; class Insecta; order Orthoptera; family Acrididae; genus Schistocerca; species Schistocerca gregaria. Next base: position 566,877,544 of record NC_064931.1, read on the forward strand.
CCTTTTGTAACAGTAATTATGTGTATGGTTCAAAATGGTTCAAATGGCTCCAAGCAATATGGGACTTAGCATCTGAGATCATCAGTCCCCTAGACTTAGAACTACTTAAATCTAACTAACCTAAGGACATCACGAACTTCCATGGCCCAGGCAGGATCCGAACCTGCGACCGTAGCAGCAGCGCGATTCCGGACTGAAGCGCCTAGAGCCGCTCGGTCACAGCGGCCGGCTTTGTGTATGGTTGTGTGCGTGTGAGGGGTGTGGGTGTTGTTCAGCGAGGAAAAGTTTCATAAAGCTTTGAAATCGTGTTTAAATTTCTTTGCAAGCCGCGAACAGCTCTCATTCTCAAATACCGGATGAATATAGCCTGGGCAATTTGCGCGCGGAGAGCTACACAGACTCACGCCATATACACAGCTTCTAATTGTAATACTTGACTTGTTGTTAAATCTGTAACATAATACAGGGTGTCCGAAAAGTCTTTCCCTGATTACATAAATTGATAACTCAGGCTAGAAGTAAGATACAAATATGAAACTGGTGTCTAATTGTTTACAAACTATCAAATTTTTTTTTCACACATCAGTAAACTTCCACATGAGCACCCTTGGTAGTACGTAGCACATCTAGGCGATATGCAATTTCCGTCCACACATTAGCCAACATCACTGGAGGGATCGATTCAACGACTGTGGTTATCCGTTGCCGCAGTGTTTCAGGATCTGGAACACGTGTTCGGTAGACCTCGTCCTTGACATAACCCCATAAAAATAAGTCTAATGGGGTTACGTCAGGATAGCGTGGTGGCCAAACCGTTGGCCCATCACGATCAATCCATCGCCCAGGAAAGGCCATATCGAAACAGGCACGGACGTCCAAACCCCCAGAGGCTGTGCACCGTCTTGCTGAAACAAGACATCGGGGTGATACTGAAGCAGCTGAGAAACAGGATACAGTTGCAACATGTCCAGGTACACTGCAGATGTGATGGCAGCCTCAGCGAAGAAGAATGGCCCGATAATTCTATCGTACAATAGCGCGCACCAAACATTCACCTTTGGACTGCCTCTGGTGCACTCCATGACCTCGCCAGGAGGCCGTGAACCCCAGATGCGCACATTATGGCGACTCACTACTCCACTGACAAAAAAGGTCGCTTCGTCGGTAAAGGCAATTCGCCTGAGATAACCACCATCGTCCTCAATACGTAGTAGCATTTCGACCGCAAAGTCATATCGACGTGTACTGTCATTGGGCAACAAGGCCTGAACGATTTGCACTCTGTATGCACGAAACAATAAACGTTTGTGTAAAATGTCATGGAGAGAGCTTTTTGGCATCTGTAATTCGCGTGAGGCCCTGCGCACCGATTTCTTCGGTCTTTGCATAAAAGACTGCCTTACAGCTTCCACCCTGTCTGCTGAGGCTCTTGGTCGACCAGACCTCGGAAGGTCAGCAACCGATCCTGTGTTCTTGAACTTCTCATACCAGGCTTTAATGTTCTTGACATCAGGTGGATTCCTTCCAAATGTTATCTGAAGGTGTCTCTGCACTGTGGTTGGTGATCGTGCCTCGTGGTACCACAGGACACACTGTGCCTTCTCCTGATTGGTTAACATGGCTTCTTGGGCACTGCACCTCATCCACTACTTACGTACTAAGAACCTAAAACAGAAAAAAAACTTTGATAGTTGTAAACAATTAGAAACTAGTTTCATGTTTGTATGTTACTTCCAGCCTGAGTTATCAATTTATGTAATCAGGGAAAGACTTTTCGGACACCCTGTATTATAGCTCTTTACGAGTGGATTATGACAGCATTTTAATTCTGAAATTCGGTCAGTAAGTGTACGAATCACAGAAAATCAAATTTTTGTTGCCTCTGGAGGCCGTTAGATAGTCAGCCTCTAACCAGTAATACAGATAAGTTCATGACGTTTTAATGTTATTCGTTGTACAATTGTAGGTTTTATTTAGTGTTACACATAAATAATCAATATATTTTTGCGCCTCTTTCTTTCTTTGCCCAACTTATGTCTGAAGGTTATGTGCTAGTCAGACGGAAACCCGCCATCGTTAATAAAATATGGTGATCCAAATGGAGTTTTTGTGTGTATTACAGATATATTGCAAATGTCACACGTCTCCGCACTTGAGCTGCAGTGAACTGCGAGCACCGAATGCGGAGGATGACGAATGCATTTAGTCGGGCAAGCTGTCTGCCTCTTATCGTTCTATGCTGCGTATCGGGAGGAAAGGCAGATGGCGCAACAGTTTTTACTGTCGAGGCGGAGAGGGCGGCCACACGAGGAAGAGCGTCACGACGTGCGGTGTCCAGCTGTAGTGCAATATTTTACGGTGCCGGCTTTTTTCCTGCCGGCGCGTTTCGCGAGTGTGAAGTTATTTTCGGAAAACCGCGAAGCAGTGAGTCAGTGGAAGCGGCTGCGGCTGTGGCGGGATCGGGTGACGACGAGAAACGGCGGGTCGCTGCACCAGCCCACCGCAGCGGCCAGGGGCGCCGTTTACCTGCCGGGCACGCACACGCAGATAGCGGGCGAGTTTTTCTGCGCCTCGCTCCAGCCGCTCCGAGAGCGAACGAGTACCGGAAAATCATTAAGAGCAGCAGCGTTACAGGCGGCAGGGAAGCGGGTTGACAATCTGTGCAGTTTTGGGGCACTACTGCCCCCACCGTAGGTCGCGAATCGGAGCTATCTTTCACTTTATTTTCACTGCTGCTCGAGTATCGTCAGACCGCTCACAGCTCAGATTAGACAATGTTTGGGACATCTGCCAGCACTCATCCCCTTGGCATTCCCCGGCAGTGACCTAGGTAAACCGTGGGAAGCCTGAGGCGACGTGAACAGACGGTTGTGTACACACCACTTCTCCGGTACTGATGTAAGTCCTGCGCTGCTAGAGGGACGTACAATTTGGCCAGGTTTCGTCATGAGAAGCAGCATGCTTCCTGAAAACAATGATCATCAGAAAACTAACTTGTGCTCTTCGTACATAAATTCTGGAAGCCTGGGGCATAGGCAAATAACTGGTGTAAGTGGTCTCAGACTTTCGAAAAGCCTTTGATTCAACACCGCTAAATTTGCGCTCTGCCAAAACTACGATTCAGTAGTTTTTGTACTGTACATAAATGAAGCAGTAAATGGTAGAATTAACAACATTACTGGTAGCATTGATAGCAAAAGAAACACAAATGAATGTGTGAGACAGGAACTGGGAGCCGACGACTTCTCTTTTTTTTATTTGATTGTTCTGCTAATAAATTTTCACATCGTTCAGAGTTAGTCCATTGTGTATTGTATATCCTTACACAATGTAAAGTAAATTTTATTAGTAATAAAAGTTAGCTTCTCGCGTAACTTCCACGCTTTTATGCAAACAAAGCAATGAATTTTGATGCGAGTACAGTTTACATGCACAGACATAAAAAAATCTATACAATTATTTTTGCCATTTTGTACTCATTACAGACTCGTTCGTTATCGTGATCAAAGGCAACAGTTTACTGTTATTATTGATAAGTGCAAAATTTATTTAGCAATGACAGAAACATGTTTCATATAAGCTCAGAAAATTACTGAAGCGATCTTTAATATGTTTTTGCCTTGCTTTTTCTTTCCTTTTTTGATTTTTTAAAATTTTTACTGCAATATCCCTCTGTTTCACGTTATGCACCAACAATTTTCGAATAAACCTGAATTAAACAACATTGACAGTTTGAGTTTTGCTATAAATATTGTTTATTTTCAAGTAACACACCGGACGATAACTATGTAGAACAAAAATGATCCGTGAGTTACTTGGCCCACTATATATCCCCATTCAGTTTGTAGATGGTTCACCACTTTCGGTTTCTGGCGGAACCTAATAAGATTATGACCGCATACGCAAACAAAGGTATAGAAATGAGATAACCCTCGATAGCTATCCAACACACCTAATGTGCAGGTAACGCGGTTACAATCTTAAGTGACCAATGCTACTAGGAAAATTACCGTAGTCTACCCTTACTTACTATTGTCTACGGTAGCGAATGGTAATTTTACAGTTATAAACACTACTCTAAACGAAGATTATTAAACTGCTAATCCAGTTAAGATTTTCTGTTGGATTTAGAATTCTAATAAACACCATCTCTGACCGTTAGCTTCAACACAAGTCAGACCGTAAACAAAGAAATGAAGCAATATTAAAGTTTAACGCCCTGTCGACGACGAGGCAATTAGAGACAGAGCACACGTTTGAATCGGTGAAGGTTAGGAAAGAAACTCACACACGTCAGTTTCAAAAGACATGGCATTTGGCCCAATTGCTTTAGGCAAACCACAGGAAATCGAGGTCTGGATGGCCGGATGGGATTTGAAACTCGTCCTGCCGAATGAGAGTCCAGATCCAAACGAAACTACGAGTTTGCCCTAGCAAAATAGAACTGAAACATTACTCCCCATGGTACATGTTAACTGGCTGGATGATAACAGTTCATGAAAATAAAGATTTTTTGATATGTCGCAGTTATTTAAAACAAAAAAACTGAATTAGTATCCATATAAAGTTTGACAAGGTTCCATAATGGTGCAAAGGCTGATAACTGAGACCAGCTTTTACAGAAAAGTTAACCTGAACGATTTATGAATCGAAGGAACTGGAAGTTTATAACTTCATGATTAATGAGCCGGAATTTGACTCAGCTATGTTATGCAATAATAGTGTGACCGTGTTAGAATCAATTGTAGACAACTCGCGTCTCATTGGGAGCATAGTGACTAACGGAATCTACACTTCTTATAAATGTATGTTTCACATCTCCTAAATCACTCGATGAATCGATGTCAGCCGAACTCGGTACACATTTCACCTACTGGCTGGAAAGAATCGCTGTGGAGGTAAGAACCACTTACCGATCAAAGGCGTGGGTGTGGGGGTGTAAAAGTAGTGTAGCCCTTGGCGTGCAAATACCCATAATTGATTCATCCAGTGTCTGAGAATGAGAGCACTTACTGTCCTGTAACATACTTTACTCATAATTTCAAACCTTTAAGAAACATTTTTTTCGCTGGCATCTCCCACAATATGATAAAACCAAAAAAGTATTTTATGTACTATATTTTTGTAGTCCTGCAATAATTGCCGCAACAACAGTCGCATCAGGTGTGACGTTTTAATTTTTTAGTTCCTTACTGCTAACTATATTCGCAACACATTTTGCAGATGGTATTCACACATACCACTAAATGTATCTACAGAAATATAGTTCAGGAGATATGAAGTCGTAAACACTGAATTGCGTGAAAATCTGTTACATCATGAATGACGTTTACATTTACTAGTTTTTTACTACTAACTTTATTAATAACACATTTCCCAGGCAGTAGGCACATATATGACTGCACGTACCTGCAAAACTATATTATTGTACAGCACGTAGTTCAGGAAATACGATGTTATAAACACTGAGCTGCGTGAAAATGAAATAACAGGGCGAAGTTGACTACAGATACAAGTGAAATATGTGTACAAATAAGTATGAAATTTGTTAAATGTACGTGAAATATATTTGATATGTCCGTACACAAGCAAAGTCACGAATAAAGAGCTCATCCTAAACCCCTGGTACTAATTCAACCAAATTTGGTACACATATTACTTACGATCTGGAAAGAAAGAGGGAGAAGGGGAAGGGGGAGATGGACGCAGACAGGAAATAGGAGGAGATGGACAAAGAAAGGGAGAGGCAGAATGGACAGAAAGAGGGGGTTGGAGGAGATGGACAGAGAAAGGAATGAGCAGGAGTGGACAGAGACAAGAGGAGGATGAGATTCGCAGACAGAAGGGGGATGAGGAGATGACCAGAGAGAGAGAGAGAGAGAGAGGGGGGGGGGGGGGGGAGGAGGAAATGGACAGAGAAAGGAAAGAAGAAGAGATGAGTAGAGAGAGGGGAGGAGGCGGTTGACGGAGAGAAGTGGGTTGAGGAGATATAATTACAAGGGAGGGGAGGGGAGAGCAGATGGACGAAGGGGGAAGCAATAGATGGACTGAGGGCGGAGGAACAGATAGACAGAAATAGAGACAGAAGGAGATGGACAAAGAGAGGGGCAAGAGGAGATGATGAGAGAACGGGGAGAGTGGGAGGTGGTGGACTGGGAGAGAGGGTCGAGGAGATGGACAGAGAGGGGGTGAAGGAGGAAACGTATGGAGAGAGGGGCCTGGAGTAGATATACTAATACAAGATTGGAATAAATACATACCCGGGAAGCATCGGGAACTATGCTAGTTTTTTTTTTTTAATAAAAGCCATGCATATTATGTACTGGAATACCCTTGATGCCTGTCGCATTTATACTAGTTTAGTCTAACAGAGAACGTCCGAAGCATAGAAAGAATAGCAGAATGAACGGTCTTAGGGTTGAAACAGCAGTCGCTCAACTGAATATGCATATAACCTTGCAAAATTTTATTCATAACTCCAGAACCCGCAAGTCGTCTGGTTCCTGACTGATCTGACCGATACAGCTATGGAAACAAGCCATTCCCCCGGAGCAATTGCTGATTAGTTAAATTACGCAACGGAATCTAATAAAAAGCGAGCATTTACGACGACCTGAGCACTGTATCCTCAGTGGGTCTTCATTTACTGTCCATTATCCCTGGCATGTGATTCCTTAACTACGAGATGCTAATCAATGAGTAAAAAACATTTATAATTTATTCCACAGTTGACGCATTAAATATTGAACGGATTAATCATTCATTGCTTTCATGCTGTTGCTGCAACTTGTTTTTACCGTAAGCAGCGGTGGTCGGCATCGAATCGTAGTGGCGTAACTCGAGGGGCCATCCGTTTCTGCTGGTTGCGTGTGCACTCCTGTGACTCCATCCACCTCCAGATTTAATTGCCAAATCTCCACAATGAATATCCTTGTGCGAATAGTTGTACTGCAACGTCCAAGCCCAATGTGTGTACCGAATGTCTGCCCTGGCACTTAGTTTTGCAGTTTTTGATACATTGCAGTGCTCTCCATTATATCTGGATAGGGTCTGTTTATTAATGTTGTTACACATATTGTGCTTTCTAGAGTTTCATTCGTCTCGTGCCTTCTGTGACTTAAAACCTACGTTCAGCGAATATCGGTGGCGTGCTCACAAGCTAGTGTTAACGTCTGTCCGCCGTCTAATCGTTATATGTCGTTTTGGACTCATTACAGTGCTTCACATAATTTCCTGATAATGTCGGTTTAAAATTTTTTGTTAGAAAATATATGTGCTTCTTAGAATTCAGTCACTTTGTGTCTTGAACTACCTTTGTACAACGAACATCTAACGTGTTATTCTACGTCTGCCTGACGCGTGGAAGTTTGCTACACAACTAACCGAAAACTAAGTTTTTGACTAACTAATACTTTATTACAGTTTAAATGTGTTGTAGTACTTTTTAGTCTATTGTAAGAGTAACTTCATGTGTGACAAATGTGGACGTTGTCATAGGTTAATTGGAATGGAAGAAATATGTCAGTACTGTGGGCTGGTTTTTCGCTGGGGAGAATGTAGTGCGGAACCCAAAAAGGGTCATATCAGGCTTTTCTATGGAGTTGTAAATTATGTTGTCGAGACAAGAAAATTGCGGAACAGGGAGGAAAGATTTGTGGCCTTCAGGCAGAATTAGGAACGGCGTGTTTTGAATTACATAAGTTGAAGCAGGAAAGAGGCAATGGGAGCACTTGAAAGGCAACGAACAATAAGCAAAAGGGAAAACCTCAAAAAATCACATTTCAGGTTACGGTTAACGATCACGTTGACTTGTTACCTACAATAGAGAAAGAGCCCCCAACCAGTTCTTGAGCAAAGTAGAGTGCAGTAATCTCGTACGAACAACTTCAATGCTAGGGCGGTAGAAAAATCACGTAGAAAGAAAAGAGTCCTGATGCTAGGTAGCAGTCACAGGTTGAATGTAGGCCAAATACTACAGGATGAGATGGTCGTAGAATATCAGGCCACAAGCATCGTGAAACGTAGTACAAAGTGTAGCCAGATGACACTGATCATAGAGACAACCTGGCAAGCAACTTGGAGCATAGTATTAAAGGTGACCTGGTGGAAATACAAGCAGCAACAGCACACACTCGTGTGAGGGTTGTGGAGGTTTTGCAGCGACATGACCAGCTCTGACGTTTGTTAGCCACGTGAGCAAAGTGCTTTTGACTCAAACAGAGTCTCATATCTGCGCCCTGTTTGTTGCTGCAATTGGGAGATGGGGATGCACTAATCATGGTTTACACCTAAATAGGAGGGGGGAGGAAAAATTAGCTCAACATCTTGTAGAAAGTGTAAGGAGGGCCACAAGCACACAAGAAAAATCCCTGTGATTACTAGAGTAAAAGAGGCACAATTTTTAAGCTAGGGTCAGATTACGGACAGAGAGTATTGAAAGAAATTAGAACAGGGTTGGACCATAATGCACGCAACAGTTCTAGAAGAATAAAATTAATTTGTTTAATCGGAAGATTAAAGGGTTAAAAAACAAGATAAATAAGCATCTTGTATGCCTAGAGGATATAACAATTCTGAGGTGATGAATATTCTCTGAACACCATGTAAAACAGGGACGAGGAAGTTAAATATAAGGGATAATAGACTAGTACGTCCGCCTCGATAGCTGAATGATCAGCTTGACGGACTGCCGTCCTAAGAGGTCCGGATTCGATTCCTGGTTGGGTCGGGGATTTTCTCCGCTCAGGGACTGGGTGTTGTGTTGTCTTCATCATCATTTCATCCCCATCCGGCGCGCAGGTCGCCCAATGTGGCGTCGAATGTAATAAGACCTGCACCAAGGGGGCCAGACTTGCCCCATAAGGGGTCGCCCGACAATTGACGCCAAACGCCCATTTACATTTTCCGTAGACTAGTATAATTTTCGTGTAGATTTAACATGGAAAAAGGAGAAGTTGGAACATATGTAGTAGTAATAGTTCGACACAAAGTCAAAAATATTGAAAAAATCATATTTGTGTTGATCAGAACCTAGAGGTATGTACTTGTGAGTTGTTTAGGCACAATTCTTCTGTGGTAATTTTAACAGTCTGCAGATCCTACTTGCACCTATTTGTGACAAATCTAGACTCATTTTGAGCTACCCGCCAGACGAGAAGAAACGGTTGGTAGTTCGTGGAGATTTCAGTGTAGATTTCTTAAAACATACGAACAGGAAAAATGAAAAAGAACTAATGTTTGGGTTTATTAATCTAATTGCAGGAGGCAGTTTTTCAACCTGTTTGCAGCATGACAGTATGATACTAACTGATAACATTTTATAGGTAGTGCTTAGGCTGAAACAATGAATATGTACGCAGTTGCTAATTGAAAATCTGCTCATGGTACGCAATTAATGGAAATAAATAATATGGCATATTACAGCGCTGGGGCAGCTTCACACAAAGTAGTGAGGCTCATTACTGAGTACAGTATACATAGTTTGAGAGTCAGTTGAAAGGTGCAGTATGGGATGAGGTATACAGGGTGAGTCACCTAACGTTACCGCTGGATATATTTCGTAAACCACATCAAATACTGACGAACCGATTCCACAAACCGAACGTGAGGAGAGAGGCTAGTGTAATTGTTTACCACAAACCATACAAAAATGCACAGAAGTATGTTTTTAACACAAACCTGCGTTTTTTTAAATGGAATCCTGTTAGTTTTGTTAGCACATCTGAACATATAAACAAATACGTAATCAGTGCCGTTTGTTGCATTGTAAAATGTTAATTACATCCAGAGATATTGTAACCTACAGTTGACGCTTGAAACCTCCGACGTTCAGTTGCGTGTTGTAACAAACACGGGCCACGGTCGGCGAGCAGCATCTTCAGGGACATGTTTACGATGACGACCGTGTTTACGAGTGTGGCTGTAGTGCACTGTTGTGGTTTGGTCTAGCTGTCGCAGTGTCCGCATGTAGCGCTTGGTGCTATTGTTATTATGCATTTGTCTCCGCACGCAGACCAACTGTAGTACACCGTGTTACCAGACGTCTGTGATAGTGTAAAGTTGCAGGAACTGTGACCATGGTGTATTCGAACTCTGAAAAGTCGGAGATGATTTTCATCTATGGCGAGTGTCGACGAAATGCAGCTGAAGCCTGCAGGGAGTGTGCAGAACGGTACCCGGACAGAGAGCATCCAACGTGCCGCACATTGCAAAACATCTACCGCCAACTGTATGCAACAGGTATGGTCGTAGCACGCAAGCGCGTCCGTAACAGGCCCGTCACAGGAGAAGCGGGTGCAGTTGGTGTGTTAGCTGCTGTTGCCATAAACCCACACATGAGTACACGGGACATTGCGAGAACCGGTGGACTGAGTCAAGTAGTGTCATGCGCATACTGCATCGTCACCGCTTTCACCCGTTTCATGTGTCGCTACATCAGCAATTACATGGTGATGACTATAATCATTGAGTGCAATTCTGTCAATGGGCATTAACAAAGAATGCGTTGCAGTTCTACCTGTTTACCGATGAAGCGGGTTTCACAAACCACGGGGCAGTGAATCTACGGAACATGCACTACTGGTCCGTGGAAAATCCTCACTGGCTCAGACAGGTAGAGCGACAGCGACCGTGGACTGTAAATGTATGGTGCGGAATTATTGGCGACCACCTCATTGGTCCTCACTTCATTGCAGGGGCCCAAACAGCTGCAACATACATCGCGTTTCTACAGAATGATCTGCCAACGTTGCTCGAAAATGTCCCACTGGATACGCGTCGACGTATGTGGTATCAGTATGATGGTGCACCTGCACATTCCGCAATTAACACTAGGCTGACCCTTGACAGGATGTTCGACGGGCGTTTCATAGGACGTGGAGGACGCATAAATTGGCCAGCCCGTTCTCCTGATCTTACACCTCTGGACTTCTTTCTGTGGGGTACGTTAAAAGAGAATGTGTGCCGTGACGTGCCTACAACCCCAGAGGATATGAAACAACGTATTGTGGCAGCCTGCGGCGACATTACACTAGATGTACTGCGGCGTGTACGACATTCATTACGCCAGAGGTTGCAGTTGTGTGCAGTAAATGATGGCCACCACGTTGAACATCTATTAGCCTGACATGTCGGGACACACTCTATTCCACTCCGTAATTGAAAACGGAAACCACGTATGTACGTGTACCTCACCTCTCATGGTAATGTACATGTGCGTCAGTGAAAAAGACCAATAAAAAGGTGTTAGCATGTGGACGTAATGTGCTGCTCCAGTCTCTTCTGTACCTAAGGTCCATCACCGTTCCCTTTGGATCCCTACGTAATTCGGTGCTCTCCGATACACACGATCGAACAGCGGGGGAGTGGTACTCAAGCATCAACTTTAGGTTACAATTTCTCCGGATGTAATTAACATTTTACAATGCAACAAACGGCACTGATTACGTATTTGTGTATATGTTCAGATGTGCTAACAAAACTAACGGGGTTCCATTTAAAAAAACGTAGGTTTGTGTTAAAAAAACATACTTCCGTGCATTTTTTATGGTTTGTATTAACCAAGTACAATAGCCCCTCCCCTCACGTTCGGTCTGTGGAATCGATTCGTCAGTATTTGATGTGGTTTACGAAATATATCCAGCGGTAATGTTAGGTGACTCACCCTGTATACAGAAAGAGATGATGTCAAATTCAATTTATTCCATAGAAAATCTGTATCAACATTTGAAAGTCCCTTTATAAAAAAAATATCCGTAACATCCATTAAAAAACAAGAAAGTTGTGTGTAACTATGGAAATTAAAATCACATCTAAGAGGCGAACAGAAATTTATATATCGGCCAGAGTAAGTCAAGATACAACGTTATTTGCACACAATTAAAAATAAGCAAAGTCATCAAAAGGCACCGAAGGATGCATATCCCGAATCAAATAAATAATGCACCTACATCTACATGGATACTCTGCAAATCACATTTAAGTGCCTCGCATATGGTTCATCCAACTGCCTTCAAAATTCCCTATGTTTCCAATCTCGTATAGCGCGCGGAAAGAACGAACACATATGTCTTTCCGTACGAGAGCTGATTTCCCTTATTTTATAATGGTGATCGTTTCTCCCTATGTACGTCGGTGTCAACAAAATATTTTCGTATTCGGAGGAGGAATTTGGTGATTGGAATTTCGTGTGAAGATTTCGCCGCAACGAAAAACGCCTTTGTTTCAATTATGTCCATCCCAAATCCTGTATCATTTCAGTGACACTCTCTCCCCTATTTCGCGATAATACAAAACGTGCTGCCCTTCTTTGAAATTTTTCGATGTACTCCGTCAATTCTATCTGGTAAGGACCCCACACCGTATTTTAAATGAGGACGGATAAGCGCAGTGTAGGCAGTCTCTTTAGTAGGTACGTTACATCTTGTAAGTGTCCTGCCAATAAAACGTAGTCTTTGGTTAGCCTTCCCCACAACTTTTTCTATGTGTTCTTTCCAACTTAAGTTATTCGTAATTGTAATTACTAGGTATTTGGTTGAATTTACGGCCTTTAGATTTGACTGATTTATCGTGTAACCGAAGTTAAATGGATTCCTTTTAGCACTCATGTGCACCAAGCGGCCGGACCGGCCCCGTAAGAGGCCTCTCGGCCACTGACGCCAAACGCTCATTTCCATAGACTTGTATAATTTTCGTGTAGATTTAACATGGAAAAAGGAGAAGTTGTAACATACGTACTCGTAATAGTTCGACACAAAGTCAAAAATATAAACTTCCCCCTTTTAGTTATTTAGGGTCAATCGCCAATTTTCACACCATACAGATATCTTTTCTAAATCGTTTTGCAATTTGCTTTGATCTTCTGATGACTTTACTAGTCGATAAACGACAGCGTTATCTGTAATCAACTTAACACGGCTGCTCATATTGTCTCCCAAAGAGTTTAGACAGATAAGGAACAGCAATGGGCCTATAACACTACCTTCGGGAACGCTGGAAATCATTTCTGTTTTACTCGATGACTTTCAGTCAATTACTACGAACTTTGACATCTCTGACAGGAAATCATGAATCCAGTCACATAACTGTGACGATATTCCATTGTGTAGTACAGTGTCAAAAGACCTTACGGAAATCCAGAAATGCGGAATCAATCTGAAATCCCTTGTCAATAGCACTCAATACTTCATGCGACTAATGAGCTAGTTGTGTTTCACAAGAACAATGTTTTCTCAGTCCATGTTGACTGTGTGCCATTAGGCCGTTTTCTTCGAGGTAATTCATAATGTTCGAACACGATATATGTTCCAAAATACTGCTGCATATCGACGTTAATGATATGGGCCTGTAATTTTGTGGATTACTCCTACACCTTTCTTGAATATTTGTGTGACCTGTGCAACTTTCCAGTCTTTGGGTACGGATCTTTCGTCAAGCGAACAGCTGTATATGATTGTTAAGTATGGAGCTATTGCTTCAGCACACTCTGAAAGGAACCTAATTGGTATACACTCTGGACCAGAAGACTTGCTTTTATTAAGTGATTTAAGTTGCTTCACTACTCCGAGGATATTTACTTATACGTTACTCATGTTGGTAGCTGTGCTTGATTCGAATTTTGGAATATTTATTTCGTCTTTTTTTGTAAAGGCATTTCGGAAGGCTTTGGCAGCACTGTCTTCCATAGTATTTCCATTGCTATAGCACAGGGAAGGCATTGATTGTGTCTTGCCGCTAGCGTACTCCACATACGAGCAGAATCTCTTTGGGTTTTCTGCCAGTTTTCGAGACAAAGATTCGATGTAGAAACTATTATAAGCATCTCGCAGTGAAGTACGTGCTAAATTTCGAGCTTCTGGGGATTTTGTGTTGGCATGTTGGTTTCGTTGTTTCTGCAGCGACGTTCTGACCCGTTTCGTGTACCAAGTAGGATAGGCCCCGTCGTTTGTTAATTTATTTGGCATAAATCTCTCAATTGCTTCCGATACTATTTTTTTTTAATTCAGTCCACATCTGGTCTACACTTAAATTGTTAATTTGGAAGGATTGGAGATTGTCTCTCAGGAAGGCGTCAAGTGAAATTTTATCTTCTTTTTTGAATGGGTATATTTTTCGCTTATTTTTGGAGGATTTGGGGATTACAATATTCAGTCTCGCTACGACTACCCTGTGTTCACTAATCCCTGTATCCGTTATGATGCTCGGTATTAACTCAGAACTATTTGTTGCTAAGAGTCAAGTGTGTTTTCACAACCGTTTATTATCCGCGCGGGATCATGAATTAACTGCTCGAAATAATTTTCAGGGACTGCGTTTAGCACAATTTTAGACAATGTTTTATGCGTACCTCCGGAATTAATAGATAATGAGATGAAGACTACAAGGGAATTGCCAAACGGAAGACAGGGCGGCCAGTCAGTGTTCAAGTTACCGTAACAATTAAATTAAATCAGGGTGATGTGACTGATAATTCAGAATTTGTAAGTACTTTTAAGAATCATTTTCTAATCGTAGCAACAAAAATATGATTAAATGGCTCAGTTGAAGGAGCATGTGATTGCATTGAAAATGTTATTTCACAATATTTGAAGCAGCTAGATGTAGCAGCAACATCCTTCACTGAAATTCTAAAAAAAAAAGCTCTTCTGGGGTAGAATGAATTTCAGATATAGCTCTGGAAAGATGTTCCAACTTAATAAATAATGTCCTTAGTGATATATGCAATGCATCACTGGCGCCGGGAATGTTTCGAGACATGTTAAAATATGCAATTGTTAAATTACTTCATAAGACAGGTAACAAGATATTTTTAAACAATTGTCATCCATTTCCCTTACTGATATCTTTCCCAAAATATTCGTAATCCAAAATATTCCTAACAGTAATGTGTTCAAATGATACACATATCCACCTATAAGAGCACATGACATTGCCACAAATAATATACCATCGCTGTGTAATTATGAGTGATAATAAATGCAATGAATGTACGCTAAGAACATAAATGTAACCTTTCAGTATCTTAACAACATTCTGAGTGGGTACATTTAATTGTAAAGACATTAAAAAGCATGATAAATACAATAAGATGGACATCATCAGTTCCCTAGAAATGTAGACAAACGTGTTTCACAGTAGAGCAGATCATTCTGTCTCCACCTAGTATGAGTAACACTGATATCTGGCACACAGTAGTTGTGGCATTCTGACTTCCACTTACAATTACAATTATGGATCACTGGTACATGAATCTATGTGGAGGCACAGTGTCCAGTCTGAAGAAGGTGACAGATTCTTGCCGCTTGTGATCAGCTGTGCTCGAATCTAGTCATCGTGGCGGTGTGGACTTGGGGGAGTCACCCTTCCTTCATGGCAACAGCCCACCGAGAAGTTAGGCTTCCTTGTGTCATCTTGGAGGTGTGGACTTGGGGGAGTCACCCTTCCTTCATGGCAACAGCCCACCGAGAAGTTAGGCTTCCTTGTCCCCCTGGCTAGCCGCGCATTCCAACGCGCTGCCTCCCGTGTGGGAAGGAGTGCCGGTCCCTGGCACGAATCCGCCCGGCGGATTAGTGTGGAGGTTTGGTGTGCCAGCCAGCCTGTGGATGGTTTTTAAAGTGGTGTTCTATCTACCTCGGCGAAAGCGGGCTGGTTCCCCTTATTCCGCCTCAGTTACACTGTATCGGCGATTGCTGCGCAAATACCATTTCCACGTATGCGTACACCGTAATTATTCTACCATGCAAATACTCGGAGTTACACTTGTCTGGTATGAGACGTTCCCAGAGGGGTCCACTGGGGGCCAAACTGCACAATAACCCTGGGTTCGGTGTGGGGCAGCGGTGGGTTGGGTGGACTGCTGTGGCCAGTTGTGGAGTTGTGAACCACCGAGGGATCCAGCAGGACTAAGCCTCTCCATCATTTCTAGGTCCCTGGTTTAATACATACATACACGTAGGCTTCCTGCATGTCGTATGTCAATAGCTGGGGTGAAGCAAGTTTTCTATAGCTGCAGACATCAGCTCTGATTTCATTTGCATCTGAATGGCTCATCAAGGACATGGTTCCTTGTGTAATGTAACAATTTGTGGATTCCATCTACAATTTTTGACCTGTTAGTGTTTGTGTCTTTGCTGTGTAAATGCAGGAAGACACTGTAAGACCCAGAAAAATATGGTTCCAAAGAACAAGGTGCTGAGAAGCATATATTGGAGCCCTTCTCCGTAGCAGCGAATACTTTACCCTCCTGCTGGACAGGGCGGCACACCAGATGTTCATGGGATGACCCGGGCAGCATATGGACACAGGTTTGAGGTGAATCACCTCCTGCCATCGCCGTCTGCATCGATACGTTTCTCCAGACACATAAATACCTCCATTCAGCACTCCGCAGATAGCCACGTCCCAGTGGCCCGCTCTCGCCCTTCCATTCAGTGGTAGGTCCCTCGGGACCTTCGAGTGGGAAGTGGTGGTGAAAGTCCTTGAGTGGTGCAGGGCACCAGCCCTTTGTTGACGGCTTGTGGCGTGAATGATCGTCCGCACTCCCTCCATTCACGTAGCCCGATGACATCATGTCGACCAGCTGCCCTGCGGTCTCTATGTGGGCCACTGCCCCTGGAGAGACCTGCTTCCCCTCCATCTCACAGGGCTGGTGGACGACATTGACTGTCCTGTCTACTTGGTGCCCCGTCCGCCCAGCTACTACGGCCACTCCAGTGTCTGCGACCTCTCCAACTGCCAGATACGTCACCATCAACTCAGCTCCCATAGTCTGCACAATGCTTACATGGAGACATAGTGCCGTGTTTTTACAAATATGTTTACAGCATAAATACAGATAGAATTATAATGAAATTGCAAAGGACTGATTTACATGATTACTCGAAGAAAGCAAAAAAAACATAAATAAATAAATAAAACGGTTTACAGAGCTCTTTTGACAAAAATAAAATTTTATTCTATTCTACAATTCTGATTTGATTATGTTACACCAATAATTTAAATGATCAATTTTCTATGTTTAAAACTATATAATCTTAAGTAGTGGTGAGGTGTTGTAATGTATGATTGCATCGTGATAATTTCCCAAAACCTTTCATGCACTCGACTACCCGTTCACTTCAGTCACTCTCATACCATTTAAGTCTACTACTTATTCATACAACCCAACTACTATTAAAAAAGTTATACGAACTACTGAAGGTACTAGACATCCCATTATGTTATCATTAAGGTGGCACTGACGCTGGTGTATGGCGTGAATCTCGATGAGTGCTGATGTCACCAGTTTGCTCGCTGTCCTATGTGAGAAAACAAACGCTGCGAAATTCTCTTTTTGCTGAAACTGACACACAATTTTCTCAGGTTGGTGTACACATTTTCAACCTCGGCTCCTGAAACAAACATAAGAAGTCCAATATATTATCGACATTTCACTGCAAAGCTACATTTCTTCCGTTCTTCTCTTTCTCACAAATTAATGGTGTGCCTCGCTCAACGTGCAAAAACAGACCAAAGTGACTCGTAAATTCCATGCTCCCCCCGCCCCCCCCCCCAAAAAAGTACAATCTATCGTCCAAGATCTACCACTCAGGCACTCGCGAAAGCCCTCACGTACATCATCGCACAATAGTGGGGAAAACCACAAGCGAAAACCACAGGCGAATAACCACAGTAAGCAACCTTCACGTAAGACGTGATAGCCCATCTGTGTAACCACACTCGAATAAAATATCGCATTTGCGAGAAACGTAGCACCAAAGGTGACAGCTGAAGAAAAAAAAAAAAAAGAAACACGTCATAAATACATCGCGCCACTGACGACGAGAATAATCAGCCTACAGCGAAGACACATTGCACTGGGCAATGGTCACAAACCACAGCGAAACACACAAAAAAGTCAACACACCTCTCGCGTGGAAAATCACGACCATTCTGCAAAATACTTCCATGGGTCTCACAAACTAATCTCAACGACGCCCCTCTCACACACTATACCATGAATTGTATACCGGATCGTACAAGGGCGTTTACTGCAAAGCACACACAATAAACAGAAGAAATATGATAGTAGCAGAGCTCTAAGATGTTATGAGAAGAATTTCGTCCCCAATACTCGTGTATGACATAAAATTCTATCCTTGTTGTGCCACCTGAATCTGTCATCCCGTACAAACTGCAAAACTGCCATGAGAACATATTAACTCGCGCGAAATAGGACTCACATAAACAACGAAGTTTCCGTTGTAATATCGGCACATTTCTTCTCTCAACAGCTGCAATAAGTCAGCTTTGGGATGACCAACTGTACATCTATAATCTTGATACATGTTACGAAGAAATACTTGTACAGTGAAATTCTAACAATGCCTCACTCTTAAGACTCGCAGTAATGGGAGAAGTTACTATGCTAAGTACCATGGTGGAATTACAAAAAAAAAAAAATCTAAAGAAATGATTGTTGTGTTCAAAACTATTATAACTAAACAAAACTTATGCCACTATGCCTATGTTCGGCTGTCACCGACCATTAAACTATCTGTGGATTGTTCAGAATAAGAAATTGCCGCCGTATGTCCTCCCTTCTATATTCTTCTCTACTCCTTCCTCCTGCTGTAACTGCTACTAACGTGACCTCCAGCTTTATTCAGTGTAGGGTTTAATGTGCGATATGTGATGCACTCCTGCCAATCGTCCAAATCTCAGGAACTCCAGCTCATACGCAGTCTCGTGCGTGACACTGGGTGTCCGAAGCGGTCCATTATACACGCTGAAGAACTCCTGGCACTGTTTCTTCTGTTTGTTTAAGAGCCTGAACGACTTGACGAGAACGTTCTGTCCAACGCGAAAGTCTCGGACCCGAGCCTTCTTATGTTATCGCTCCTTCCTTCTCCTTCCAGCTTCCCGAATCCTTTCCAGCGCCATTCCGATTATCTCTCGGTATGGAATCTGTTTCCGCCGGGGAAATTCCCATACTTTCTCTGGTGGGTCTCTGTTTTTCAACGCAGTTATCGGTGCCAAGAGAGTTAAACCATGTGGAAGTTCATTCACGACATTTTGGAAATCCCGCAATATCATGTCCCATGTCCTGTGCTGTCGATGACACTAGATACGGCAGAGATTCCCCAGGTCCTTCGTCCATCGTCCGGCGGGGTTCGAACTCAGATGATGTCTCGATATGTAAATGGATCCGATCCTATATCTCTCCAGAGTGTCCTTCCTTTCTTTTTGGCGTGAACTAAGCCCTGTTATCTGTAATAATTTTGTCCACCCCGCCTACTTGTACTAGGAAGTATTGCGTTAACGCTTTGCAAACAGTGAGATCCGTGGCTCGTCATAACGTAGTAAATGTAGCAAACTTAGATGTTAATTCAACGACCTAAAATGTATCGGAAACCACGCCGAGTGACCGGTAGCGGTGCTATTAATTCCGCGGCCGCCATGTGTCGCAGTGTCTTTGGAACGATTGGAAGGAGGGGTGCCTTCGTTGTCTGGCTGTCTGGTTTTGCCTTCTGACAGGCGTTGCATACTGATAGAACCTTCCATCTGCATCAAACCAGTCTCAGGACTGAAGACAACAACAACAGAACCTTTCATATGCGTCATTCCGTGTGTTTAAAATGACACAGGTCCTTAAACTTAAGAAAGCATTTCCGTTGTCCGAAGTGACAATAACTTAAGTGTGTGTATCAGATTAACTTATTAACTAACTCGTCTGGTATACAAAGGCTCCATATCGTGGTGGTTGCGTTACGTCAGTGGAACAAGATCCCCTTCCTTACAAGGTAGAACATTCGTAATTCGACTTCCTGGTGGTCCTTCCAACGTTCTTTCAGCTGCTTCAATTCCGTATCTTTATCCTGCTCTCTTCTTATATCCTGTAATGATGCAGTCATGACGTTCTCGAAAGCGACTCCCCCGCAGATAGAATAGACTAAAGTGACTATCCTCCGTATGTTCTCCCTTTGCATCTGGTCTCCCAATCGGTGACCGTGAAAGTGTGTCAGCAATTACATATATTTTTCCCGGGACATGTGTGATGCTGAAGTCAAATTGCTGAAGGAATAAAATTCACGGTGTCAGCCTGTCGTTACTGAGTAATTCTTTTCGCACTTTGTATGGACCCCACTCCCAAATGTTGGAATATTACTATGTCAAGACCCGTCTTCGCTGCGTCAGTCCACATGCAAAAATAAGTTGTTAAGTCAGGGTGAGCTAGGATAGGTGCCTCCACAAGCGAATTGAATTCTTGATCCGATGCCTCGCCGGCCGCGGTGGTCTCGCGGTTCTAGGCGCGCAGTCCGGAATCGTGCGACAGCTACGATCGCAGGTTCGAATCCTGCCTCGGGCATGGATGTGTGTGACGTCCTTAGGTTAGTTAGGTTTAAGTAGTTCTAAGTTCTAGGGGACTGATAACCACAGCAGTTGAGTCCCATAGTGCTCAGAGTAATTTGAACCATTTTGATCCGATGCCTCATCACATATCCACGGTGTCTTCTTTCCTGTTAAGGCCATTCTCCTTCGTTCTAATGAACCTCTTCTAAAAATTTACGACGCCCTGGAGCCCTCTGAGGTCCTTCCCGGTCTGTGGTCTAAATTAATTGTGACACTATGTTGCCTTAGCGTTCGTAGTAGTTCCCCAAGGACCTTGTTATGTTGGTCCCAAGTAGGCTTTGCGATGAGGATACCATCAACATAGGACATGATGTCCTTCTTCAGACTTTCTGACAAAATATATGCTGAGAAGCATATATTGGAGCCCTACGCCATAGCAGCGAATGCTTTACCCTCCTGCTGGTCAGGGCGGCACACCACGATGCGTTCGGCGACTGAAGTCATGGACGGCAGCAATATGTTATTAAAGGCACCCGCCCGAAAACTGCAAGTATGCGGTCTCACGTTCGGCTGATTCGGAACGCAGGCACTTTCCTACGAGCCTCTGAAACCCCGGTGGGTTCCAGTGTGCAGGTGGACCCGTTTGCTGGTCTGCCAAACCAATCTGACTCCATCCCACGACTATGCGTGACATACTATGTCAAATGTTTAGACGGCCGACTCAAAACAAATAGGTACACCCACGCATCACTCGTTGTGTTTGTGATGCTAAAAGCAGTACCTCTGATGGTTCACGAGATGACTAGCACAGGCTCTAAGTGGCACACTAGTAAAGGACACAAGTCTCACCGTTTGGGTAAAGACCCGCAGTTCTTTACTAGCGAAGAACCAGTACAAGAGTGTCCTCTTCTCTTTCTCTCCACTTTCCTCGCCAGCTCAGTGGCAAAGTACATTTACATCTTAGATTACTCTCACTTTGGCACAAGCCAATCACGAGCTGGAGCGCCATATTCGAAGATGGGAGAATGTCCCTTGCTCTGCATACACAGATTTGACCAATCAGAGACAGTTAACTGGCAGAAAAGGAGAAAAAGAATCAGCTTCACAGCCTCTTACCCACGTGATTATGCCATATCTTTCGCTAACAACATGACCTGGATGGATCCACAGTCCTCCAGTACAAGAGAGTCCTCTTCTCTTTCTCTCCATTTTCCTCGTCAGCTCAGTAGCAAAACATATTACTACTCCCACTTTAGCACAAGCCAATCATGAGCTGGAGCGCCATATTCGAAGATGGGAGACTGTCCCTGTTGCGTCCATTTCAGTCTTTCCAAAGAACGGCCGTCAACTCGCTAAAATCCCCGTGGATGCACAAATACACTCCTGGAAATGGAAAAAAGAACACATTGACACCGGTGTGTCAGACCCACCATACTTGCTACGGACACTGCGAGAGGGCTGTACAAGCAATGATCACACGCACGGCACAGCGGACACACCAGGAACCGCGGTGTTGGCCGTCGAATGGCGCTAGCTGCGCAGCATTTGTGCACCGCCGCCGTCAGTGTCAGCCAGTTTGCCGTGGCATACGGAGCTCCATCGCAGTCTTTAACACTGGTAGCATGCCGCGACAGCGTGGACGTGAGAGCGAGGGCGTATAGTGGGCATGCGGGAGGCCGGGTGGACGTACCGCCAAATTGCTCAACACGAGGGGCGTAAGGTCTCCACAGTACATCGATGTTGTCGCCAGTGGTCGGCGGAAGGTGCATGTGCCCGTCGACCTGGGACCGGACCGCAGCGACGCACGGATGCACGCCAAGACCGTAGGATCCTACGCAGTGCCGTAGGGGACCGCACCGCCACTTCCCAGCAAATTAGGGACACTGTTGCTCCTGGGGTGTCGGCGAGGACCATTCGCAACCGTCTCCATGGAGCTGGGCTACGGTCCCGCACACCGTTAGGTCGTCTTTCGCTCACGCCCCAACATCGTGCAGCCCGCCTCCAGTGGTGTCGCGACAGGCGTGAATGGAGGGACGGACGAATGGAGACGTGTCGTCTTCAGCGATGAGACTCGCTCCTGCCTTGGTGCCAATGATGGTTGTATGCGTGTTTGGCGCCGTGCAGATGAGCGCCACAATCAGGACTGCATACGACCGAGGCACACAGGGCCAACACCCGGCATCATGGTGTGGGGAGCGATCTCCTACACTGGCCGTACACCTCTGGTGATCGTCGAGGGGACACTAAATAGTGCACAGTACATCCAAACCGTCATCGAACCCATCGTTCTACCATTCCTAGACCGGCAAGGGAACTTGCTGTTCCAACAGGACAATGCACGTCCGCATGTATCCCGTGCCACCCAACGTGCTCTAGAAGGTGTAAGTCAACTATCCTGGCCAGCAAGATCTCCGGATCTGTCCCCCATTGAGCATGTTTGGGACTGGATGAAGCGTCGTCTCACGCGGTCTGCACGTCCAGCACGAACGCTGGTCCAACTGAGGCGCCAGGTGGAAATGGCATGGCAAGCCGTTCCACAGGACTACATCGAGCATCTCTACGATCGTCTCCATGGGAGAATAGCAGCCTGCATTGCTGCGAAAGGTGGATATACACTGTACTAGTGCCGACATTGTGCATGCTCTGTTGCCTGTGTCTATGTGCCTGTGGTTCTGTCAGTGTGATCATGTGATGTATCTGACCCCAGGAATGTGTCAATAAAGTTTCCCCTTCCTGGGACAATGAATTCACGGTGTTCTTATTTCAATTTCCAGGAGTGTATTATGGTTCCTTCCATTACATTCGAGTACAATGCGTGGGGAAATGATTGTTTAAGTGCCCCTGTGTGCGCTTAACGTTTTTTCAGCATTTTAGTGACACTGTCTCGTTAATCAACAAACCTGTGATCATTCGCGCTGCTCTTCCTCGGGAAAAAAGAATCTCCGCGATAGTCCACTTAAGTCGAATTGTAGTCAGCGGGCAGCCGTGTCATCCTCCGTCATATTTGTATAATTTCAATAAACTTTGTTAGTCTTATATGCTATGGTTCTACACACTTGAGCAATATTCTAGGTCAGGTTGCAAGAGTGTTCTATACACCATGTTCTATGTAGGATGACTGCGTTTTCGAAGTATCATACCAATGAGCCGAAGTCTGTAAACCGCTTTACCTACAATCGACTCTATGTGATCATTCCATTTCATGTCCACACAAATTGACACAAAAAGCCATTTTCATGAGTTGCTTCTTCTACTTTAAATAGCCCCGGACAGTTACCCCCAGCTTAGAAACCACGTGTAATGGGATTTCTCGTGTATATGTGTTAGTTTGATGCAGTCCCATGACACATAGAAGTTTTCATTGGAACATATCCAGCTTCATATCACACTAATGTCTGCAATTCAGATATTATGTAAATCTATCTGCAGTTACTCGATAATGTACAGTTACAGTCTTGGGTATTGTAATTCAGACATTATACCCCGAAATACAAATCTTCTCACTTATTCACTGTAGTGCGTCACAGAGCAGACACATAATAGTGCACAAGTGAACATATTTGTATTTCGGGGCATAATGTCTGAATTACAATACCCAGTGTTATATGAAACCGTGATGCAACAGAAACCTCTAAATGTCATGGTATGGAATCAAAGAGGACTAGGATTTATCCATGGGTCATTTCGCCAGTCGTAGTTCGTATGCGACTACATACATCATCAACAGTCGTTGTTGGAGGGCCGTGAAATAAGTTGCAGACCCACCATATCCCATACAAATGAGTGTGCAATCCAACGACTCAGTTGTTTTCTTCGTTCTTCAAGAAAACAAAACTTGTCCATTCTTGTGGTCGGGCATTACTCTGATAAAATTTGGCGTGTGTATCATTGGATCACGTACATTTGCCTGAAGCAGGGAAAGTACCTCGTGCTTCAAATCGTCCATGATGTATCGGTCACTGTTCATATTGCTGTCAATATGGAGAGCCACCAATCACACGAGAAAGAAGGTAGCTGGACATGTTTACACTGTTTTCCAACAATATTTATCATTCACTGTTTATACACTATTACTCATGTCCTTCGTGTTATTATTCATTTGTACCACTTTTCCTGGGCTCTTAAATTTCCATAAATATTACTGTAGATGCTAACAGGTCTGTGTGTCCGCTATGTAATTGTCCTTATTTTATTACTAAACCCCTTAATTTTTGATGTCAGTAAAACTATTTTCATTAATGCTAACTACTTCAATAGCAGCACAGATCAACATTACTGCAAAAAAAATACGAAATCATGCACTGCTGCCGTGTTCTAATTGTCTAAGCTAGTCCAAAACACCGATTTTAATCCACAAAAATAACAATATACGAAGATAGTAACTGTTCCGAATGAACAGATACCAATGATGACCATGCAGCTTGTCTAGAAAGAAATTATCGAAACCCTCAGCTCCCAAAGGGTGTTGTTCATACACCTAAATGAGGACAGCTGAAAATGTGGGCCCCGACCGGCGCTCGAACCCGAAATCTCCTGCTTAGATGGCAGACGCTCGATCCATTTTTTTTTTTTTTTTTCAAATCTCATTTCGTTCGCTTTCTTTCGTTGCATCTGCTCTTGGCGGACGTCGTAAGACACCCGTTTAAGTCCGTTGTTGATCGATTCACTCAGCTTTTTTATTACAGAGGGCAGCTAAACCGCTGACCTACCGTGCAGTCATGCAGCTGAGCTACCGAGGTGACAGAGGATATTGCGACTGCAAGGACTTATCCCTTGCACGCTTCCCGTGAGATCCACATTCCCAACTGTCCACAACCTACATTCGTAATGTGCCTAAAGGGTAGCAATCCAAATTAGTACTCTTGAAGAATTAATACAATGATTAACAAAGTAAGTTTTAATCTGTGTAGGAATGTGAGATGGTACACTAAATATCTCTGTCTCCATTCCAACAATAGCGCCACACATTCTTTCACTCGACATCGTCTTACGTCTTGTTCACTTACCCGAAACAGCAATGAGTAGCGAAGTCTGCTTGAACTGCTTAAGAAACGTATGAAAATGAATACAACCCTGGAAGCCACATCTGCTGTATGGTGAAAGTGTTATTTGGTAACGGTGACCCCGCGATCTGTACCTTCGTCTCGGCAGAAGTTCCTGACACCTTCCCGTTCGGCTTTCCCAAGTTAACTGGTTCGACATTGCCTCAGCGCTTTGGCATCAGTCGCGACAACATTACGAAACGTGCCGTTCTCCGCCTGTGGTCGCGTTATCTCTGTCTCGGGTCGCACATGTTTCCACAAGAGCTGAGAAACAAATGTGTGATTGCACAAACTGATTCGTTCTCAAACTAAAAAGATATTACTGTGTAGTCTCTCTTCCAAATGCTGAAGTATTTAAAAGTATAATAGATTATTGAGATGTAGCGTTAATTCGATACTGTGAAGACTTTATAATACGGAGACAATAACCACATTAGCTCAACTGTCTTAAAAGAGAAACGGCAGTAATCCCCTGTTAATGACAGTTACGCTTACCATTACTGATATAACCCAAGAAAAGGAAATTTGAGTGCAAGATACAGCCACAGAAAGAAAAAAGTAGAAAAAAGTCAGCTTAGAGTGTAGGGTCTTGTCGACATCCAGGACTTTACAGATGGAGAACCAAGAACCTAAGGAGGGAGGTTGAAATGGAAATGTCGTGTTTATGTACGAACCAGCGTCTGAAGCAAGCAAAGCTCCTCCATTCTGGTCTCAGACGTGGCAATCTGGACTGCCGATTGCCGTGTCATCCTCAGCCAATAGCGTCATCTGGATGCTGTATTGAGGGGCGTAGGGTTATCACACCATTCTCTCGGCCGTTGTCGCTTTGCAGACCTTGAAGTCACTGCTTCTCATTCAAGTAGCACCTAAATCGGCGTCGCGAGCCTGAGTGAACCCTGCTCTTGTCTTCCCACATAGGAAAAATCGCTCGTAGAACTGGGAATACAACCCGTGTCCTCCGCATGGCAATCAGTTACGCTGATCACTTTTTTTAGGCCGTTATCATTTATTAAGCTACAAAAATACACAAACTTATACAAATTCTGAAACTACTCGTAATATGCTTCCATACAAGCACATACACACAGCTTAAATCTTCCCATGAGCTTTCTAGAATCAGTACTGGCCATGATCCTGGAAAGTTTTAAGCAAATCTGGTTTACAGAGTGAACAATAAATTTTAGCAAAAGAAATAGATGCAGAGAGAACCAACAAACGAAACGGTCATTATCATTAATAAAGAACAGGAATGTGGACAAAATTCTCTTACGGGTGTGCTTGCTTCATTTAAAAAAAATATGTTTTGGCACATCAATACCATTATAATGGTATTGATGTGCCACAACATAAAAACAAAAATTACAATTCACCACTCAGCTACGGAGGCGGGCATTCGTTGGAGGTGATTTAGAAAAGAAGTCCTTAGGGTAAGGTTTCATTAGTCGGACCACAGCCTAAGTCGTACTCCAGTAATAACTGATCCCACGCTTATAAAATGGGGTATCAAATGGTGTAAAACTGAATTTAATAATCGCGAGAGAAGGCAAAGACAAATGAGCGGGCAGCTGGTTGTCGAGGCAGAAAACAGTTAACATGTACAATAGTGCGGCTTGCAGTGCTTGTGTTTATTTCGAATTACGACATAATGGTCCTTCGGACATGCGTCCATGTCCGAAGAAACAGTCACTGCGGCGATTACAGCCGTTATGAAATACGTGAAATGTGTCCGCAGTTGGGAATATGGACAACCATCAACTGTATAATGGAATGACGACACGTCGTTGACGACATATGGAAGTTTGGGTGTGGCCGTGAGTTGTGCTCGGATAGCCAAATGGTATGAAGCAAGCGCACCCATAAGAGAATTTTGTCCACATTTCTGTTCTTTATTAACAGCCGGCACGGTAGCTCTGCGTGTTCGGTCAGAAGGCCGAGTGTTCTCTGAAATAAAAGAACACTGACTGAAGGAATCAACTATCAACTTGAGCGGGTGTTATGTGACGTCCGCCCAGACCAAATGGAACGAACAATACCGAACAAAAGTTTTTAAAAAAATGCTAAGGCGACCGCTCGCGATAAGCGGGAAATCCGGGTTCGAGTACCGAACCGACACAAATTTCCATTGTCGCCATTCCATTATACAGCTGATGGTTCTTCATATTCACAACTGCGAATACACTTCATGTAGTGAACAACTAAGTGTGTTTGTTCAGCTTTACTGAAACACCGGAATAGTGGAAGTGGGTTTAATGAAGCACGTAGAAAATAGAATATATCAAATTCTACACTGCGTCGTCATTTAAAGGGTTTAAATGAAACATCAAATTGTGAAAGACCAAATAATACTACAGCAGACATGGAAGATGAATTGGCACAGCATGTCATTAATTTAGAGTCTAGCTTTCCGGAGTTACTATTATTGAATTAAGACGACTCGTCCACAAAGTTGCTGAGAACTATCGTCTACAGCATCGTTTCAATAAGGAACAAAAGAGAGCCAGTAAAAAATAGTATTCCGCATTTATTAAAGGTCATTCCAATTTTTCCTTGCGATTTGCCGAAGCAATATCGATGGCACGAAGGAACAGGTTTAATAAAGAGTGTTTTAATGAGTTTTCGATAAATATGAGAAAATAATAGGTGAACATAAGTTTACTGCTGACCAGATATATAACGTAGATGAAAATGCATTATTCACCGTTCACAAAGCGTCTAAGACAATTGCCTGAAAAGACAAACACCAAGCGGTCGCAATCAAAAGTGGAGAAAAGGGTCTTGCGACGACACGTGTACGTGCAATGCATGCAACAGGCGAATTCATAGTGTGATGTTGATATTTAAGAGCCGAAAAATGAATAATATCTTAAAAAGGGGAGCTCCATCAAATGCAGCATTCGGCTCCTCGACAAATTCATAAAGTCAGAAATGTTTGGCCGAGGGCTATAACATTTCATAAAATGTACAAAAATAGAAAAAAGGGACCAGAAACAAATTTTGCTTTTGTTGGATGGACATAGCACATACCAAAAATTTAGAGGAAATTAAAAATGGTTCAAATGGCTCTGAGCACTATGGGACTTAACATCTTAGGTCATCAGTCACCTAGAACTTAAAACTACTTAAACCTAACTAATATAAGTACATCACACACATCCATGCCCGAGGAAGGATTCGAACTTGCGACCGTAGCAGTCCCGCGGTCCGGACTGCAGCGCCTAGAACCGCACGGCCACCGCGGCCGGCTGGAAATTAAGGTGGCTCTAAATTACGGTATAATTGTTCTGTCATTACCTGTTCGCATCGTATCGCATCGCCTGCAGCCACTGGACAGATCGTTCTTTAAAACACTAAAAACAGCTACAATGAAACGACATCTTCAAGGCTCGTTCACGTCCTGGCAGTGTCACAAAACAAGCTAACTTTGCAGAACTCCTGGGTAATGCATACCCTAGATCAGTTTGTATGGACATAGCGCTAAACGATTTTAAGGCAACTGGCTTATAGCCATGTGACAGAAATGTTATCAAAGAAGAAGACTTTGTAACTACTACTGTACATATTGTTCATCAACCAGACCATGAATTGGCCGATAGAACAGAAGAAACAATGTGAAAATCTGGAAAGCCACCTAATGTTGCAACACCATTCAACGATCAGTCTGGACCTTCTACAGTGTCTCAAGAATGTGGACCCGAAAACTATATTGCAACAGCTGCCGAAATAAACAGTCAACAAATAAAGTCTTACTTGAACGCTTTATCTCCTGTCCCGTGTATAATATCAGTTATCAAAAAAAAATACGAAACAGCCTAAACCAACAATGGAAATAACATCAACTCCTTACGGAAATGAATTAGAAGCCCAAAGAAAAGACAAATAAAAAGAAAAAACCTGTTCAAAACCTTATAAAAAAGAGGCTGATTGATGTAACCTTTAACGAGAATAAAAAATAAAGGACAGAGGAAACTGATTATACCAACTGTTTAAGGAAGATCTAGAAGAAAACATGATTTAGTGTATCAGATGTAAAGGTTGTGTACATTACCAGCATGCTGGCGTAGAAAGCGAAATTAAGAAGTATTTCTGTGATGTCTGTGTTCAAATCAACTGATTTTCGAAATGCTAATTTAAGCAACTTAATCTGATCAGAATTTATGTTTTGTTTCGTATGTGTAATTTCATTATGTATAACTGTAGTTTGTAATTTGTTATTTAGACGTTTTTACGTTATTCCATGGCTTTAATATGACTTCGTATCCAAAGAACGATTTACGCTATAGGGGTACGGATTAAAAAACCAGGCCCCTTAATCGTATCGAAGGTAAAGATTTGAAAAAGGTTGAAAACACATTTTGAGATAAGATTTTTATATTTATGTGGGATCTGATTAATAGCCTGTTATTTAAATTACCCTACCAAATACAGCAATTCTCCCTTCATGTGTACGACTTGAGCAAACTTACACTAGTAGAGACGGAGATCAGTCACGAATTTTGGAAGGATAGGGAAGGAAAACAACTGCGTTCTTTGCAAAGATATCATGCCAGCTTTTACGTTAAACGATTTAAGGAAATCACGGAGAATCTAAATCTGTATGGTTGAATTTGGATTTTAACCGCATTTTTCCAAATGGAAGTCTAATGTCTTAACTACAGCGTCACCTCAGTCGATTAGTGATTAGGAACTTGCAGACAAGTAAAAATATAACGAACGGACAGAAACATAACTCTCTCTCTTCATTGAAAGGAGGTGACATTTCACATACGGCAGCCACTCCGAATGACGGTGTTGGAAGTTGTTAAGAGAACTCACTTAATGAGTGGAAGCGTGTCGTACCATCCTGCGTATGCGTCCGTGTCCAGGGTTAACAGTTAGAATTCCCAACTGTCTAAGTCATCTTCCTAGAAGGGCTTGTCCGTCAGGTCGGGAAGTTCTTCCTTCGGTAGTTTTCAGAAAAGTTGGGCATTTTGTCCTACAGTTAACTTAAGTTCTGATATCAAATTATCACGACACACGCGAAACAGACATTCGTTAGAGCCGTACATCGTACTATGCTGTTAGATACCATTTAGTAAGTCAGCTCCACTGGTGCTCCGTCAGTAGAAAAGCTCAATAGTGGGTGCAGACAAATCATTAAGCTGGAAAAAGCATCCATGGCTCATGCAGATCCGTTTCACGTATCTCCACACCCATTTTCCTGTAGGACGTAGACAATATGGAATCCGATTTTAACTCTCCACATATCAAAATAAAACTTTTTGCATCACCTCGGTTCCGAGTGTCTCGGAACCTATACAGAAATTTGGAACAGAGGTAAACATAAACATCATTTAACCGCGCGGGGCACCCAGTCTGGGGCGTCTTGTTACGGTCCGCGCGGCTCCCCCCGTCGGAGTTTCGAGTCATCCCTCGGGCATGGATGTATGTGTCGTCCTTAGCGTAAGTTTAAGTTAGATTAAGTAGTGTGTAAACTTAGGGACCGATTACCTCAGCAGTTTGGTCCCATAAGACCTTACCACAAACTTCCAAAAAACATCATTTCCGACTTTTTTATTGCTCATTAAAACCACACATTGCATGTTGTGCCACCATACAGCGAGTCCTTCAGAGGTCATGGTCCCGATTGCTCTGCATACTGGCACCTCTAATACCCATAGCACGTCCTCTTGCATTGATGCATGCCTGTATTCGTCGTAGCATACTATCCACAATTTCATCAAGGCACTGTTGGTCCAGATTGTTCCACTCCTCAACGGCGATTCGGCCTAGAGTGATTATTGGGTCACGTTGTCCATAAATAGCCCTTTTCAATCTATCCCAGGCATGTTCGACAGTGTTCATGTCTGGAGAACATTTTGGCCACTTTAGACGAGCGATGTCGTTATCCTGAAGGAAGTCATTCACAAGATGTGGGCGATGGGGGCGCGAATTGTCGTCCATGAAGACGAATGCCTCGCCAATATGGTTGCACTATCGGTCGGGGGATGACATTCACGTATCATGCAGCCGTTACGGCGCCTTCCATGGCCACCAGCGGCTTACGTCGGCCCCACATAATGCCACTCCAAAACAGCAGAGAACCTTCACCTTGCTGCACTCGCTGGACAGGGTGTCTATGAGTTCAGCCTCACTGGATTGCCTCCAACCACGTCTCTGATGATTGTTTGGTTGAAGGCATATGCGACACTCATCCGTGAAGAGGACGTGATGCCAGTCCAGAGCGGTCCATTCGGCATGCTGTTGAGCCCATCTGTACCGCGCTGCACGGTGTCGTGGTTGCAAAGATGGACCTCGTTATGGACGTCGGGAGTGAAGTTGCGCATCATGCGGCCTGTTGCGCATAGTTTGAGTCGTAACACGACGTCTCGTGGCTGCACGGAAAGCATTATTCAACATGGTGGAGCTGCTGTCAGGGTTCCCCCGAGCCGCCATAATCCGTAGGTAGCGGTCAGTCACTGCAGTAGTAGCCCTTGGGCGGCCTGAGCGAGGCATGTCATCGACAGTTCCTGTCTCTCTGTATCTCCTCCATGTCCGAACAACATCGCTTTGGTTCACTCCGAGATGCCTAGACACTTCTCTTGTTGAGAGCCGTTCTTGGTGCAAGGTAATGCGGACGCGATCGAAGCGCGGTATTGACCGTCTAGGCATGGTTCAAGTACAGGCTACACGAGCCGGGTACCTCCTTCCTGGTGGAATGACTGTAACTGAACGGGTGTCGGACCCCCTCCGTCTAATAGGCGCTGCTCAAGCATGGTTGTTTACATGTTTGGGCAGGTTTAGAGACATCTGTGAACAAGGAAGGGACTATGTGATACAATATCCACAGACAACGTATATCTTCAAGAGTTCTGGGAACTGGTGTGATGCAAAACTTTTTTTTATGTGTGTTTATGTCATCCGTAGCTGATTGGTGAATTGGATTTCCTTATTTTTGTTTCATGTTGTGGCATATCAGTACCATTAGTATTTTGAAGAAGTGATATATGGCGAACTGCAGGGATAGATCCCTCATTGGAAATGGAGGAGAAAAGGTCCTATGAACATGTGTCTGGAAATGCATCGTAGATGAAGCCGACGAATGAAAGTTCCTCTGACCATGTGCCGTGCCTTTAGCCCACAGATGACAATTAAGCAGGCTGGTGATGCCAGTTCTGGTAAAGGTTGCTTCGTCGGTAAAGTGGAAACCATCGACAAAATCGTTCCCGTAGAGGGAATCTGCTGCTAATAGTCTTTGTACTTGTTGCAGGAGAAATGGATAGTAGCGGCCATCATGCAGAGTACACACAAATGTACTTTGGCTTACACCATGTTGGTGGGCCACTTCCCGGACCTTGTAGTAGAGTTCGCCTCAATATCCTGCATTGCCCGGTCCGATCCTCCAAATCTGGAGTACGCACAGTCCACCTCCTCCTTGCACTTTCGTCTGTCTCAAAAGAACCATGATCACAGAAACACCCAAAAAGGGCTTGATATGCTGTGTGATGTGGTTTGTGTTTGTGAGGGTACTGGTTTTGGTATAGCAGTGCTGCCTCTCGACCGTTTCCATCTACTTGGCTGTACACAAACAGAACATCTCGCCTTGTTCCCGACATGAACACTGGAACATTCTACCGCTTACAGTACGCTGCGTCAGTCACACAGCCTACAACACGCAAAGAACTCACGCACTAAGTCAGAGCAACTTTTATTCGTCATCGCCATCTATCGTGACAATGGTGTATTTTCGGACACATTTTCATAGGACTTTTCTCCTTCCATTTCCGGTCACGAATCCGTCCCTACAGTTTTTGTCGGTTTCGTTAATGTTCATGCTGTATATACATTCTGAAACCGACAAAGCACAGGGACAGACTGCTGACAGTAAACTGTGCTGACAAATAATTGTTAAGAAAAAAATTCGGTTCTTTCCTAGTGACTGGCATTGAAGTTAGTCTATCAGGAGTATGCTTCATTTGGTTTCCTAAAACCGAACAAGAGAGCGATACAAAAATTGGACATGGGACGGCAGTAAGGAAGGAATCCGAGCCAAAGACTGAGCAATCTCGTACGCTATGTAAGTAGGCTGTTTAGGTTTTTTTATTGGTAACGCCGCCGCCACGTAGCGCTCTGTATAAAAATCACTGGCTGTGCCGTGTGCAGTCTGTGGCTGGTTTGCATTGTTGTCTGCCGTTGTAGTGTTGGGCAGCGGCAGCTGGATGCTATCAGCGCGTAGCGTTGCGCAGTTGGAGGTGAGCCCCCAGCAGTGGTGGACGTGGGGAGAGAGATGGCGGAGTTTTGAAATTTGTAAGAATTGGTGTCATGAACTGCTATATATATTATGACTAGTGAGATCCAGTAAATAATAACTTTATGATGTACTTAAAAAAAACGAAGTAGCACAAAAAGACATTTCCCTTCACAGAAATTGCATACAGAATTGTCTTTTCAAGTACATGGTAATATATTTTTTACAATAAGTTTTTGTGGTGCACCACTTTAATTGCATAGACATTAAGATGTGAATAGACATTGTCCTTATCTGCATTGTTGTCTTTAGTGTAACATCTTTTCTGCTTGAGCTTTGTCATATTTAGGTATAAGTTATAGCATTTGCTGCGGCTGTTTGCCATTCATAGTGCTACTGAATGTCACTTTGTATTACTAGGTTAAGCCAATTTTATTACTGATTTATTTTTCTTGTTTGGTGCGCATTGCCTTATATTAGTTGTAGTATTGCTGCCTTTTTTTGCCAATTTCCATTTTTTTATCATTGGTGTTTGTGTTAATTGTTTTGTGCTGCTACATTGCATCGTCCCTTAGTTAATCATCTGAGCTCAGTAGATTTAAGTTAGCTTAAGAGAGGGTAGACTATATAAGAAACTAACTATGATGATTTTGAAGAAATGCATTGAGAAGCTATAAGAAGATGGTTTGGCCAAAAAAGTAGTGTACAGTGGAGAAAAATTGTTTTTGAAAGAGGATGTGAACAGAATACAGAAAGCAGGTTTAGATAGGACTTTTTGGGAATAATGATGATCTAAGGGAGATCTCTATGCAAAATACTGCAGTAAAACAAACCCTGTCCTTTCCTTTTGTGTTATCCCTCTATGTGTTTATGTACCCTTGTGTATTTGTCTTTTTCCTGCCTTTATGTGTTTAGCTAATAAGATTTATGTTGTAGAATTTTTCAAATACTATGTTATTTTCTTTGTAAATATATTCAGACATTATTTATTGTGTTTTGTTTTAATGCTCATGTGTGAAGTTGATGTTTCAAAAGTTATTCTGATCTTTTATGTATGTACTTATGTCGTAATTTTGTAACACTGATGTATTTGCTATTTCGATTCTTTTGTAAAGCCTGTACTACTGCTAATGTTATCTGTATTGTTATGTTCTTTAATGATGTATTTTGTACCTTTGTTATTGTATTCTTATGTTATAAAATTGTAATTGACACCAGTTCATCAAATTAAGTAACTTGTAAATTACATTTCACTGCACACGTTTCTGTTGGTCATAGTATATGGACAATATGTGAGAAGTAGGGACTGATAGTGTTTGCACGTGTGTTAATAATTCAGTAAGGGACTGGATAACAGCATTGCTGGTTCTAAGGACATTTCAAAAACAATTTTTGTGAGTGCACAAGTGGTGGTTATGGACTTGTTATATTATCCACAAGACTCTTCAATGGTGATTGTGCACCTGCACAGTCAAACAGATGGCTGCTGGCTATCTCTACAAGGACTACAGTGGGTCTACACCTTTGACGACCCACCGATACCATTATTTCTACAAGGACTGCAGTGGGTCTGCACCTCTGATGGCCCACCAATACCGTAATCTCTACCAAGACTACAAGGGGTCTACTCTGTGTTGACCTACCTACCAATATTCTTCAAAACTTCGACTGACTCTGCTGTGGGTTTGCTCTGTTGTGGCCCATTACCTGTCTGCATGTCAAGAGTCAGCACTGTCTTTCGTTGGAAGGACAACGCTACTTCTTCAAGACTGCATGGAAATCCACTACTTCCGTGTGCATTTTCTTTTATTGCTCAGTCTTTGAGAAAAACACTACTATTTTACTGTGATGAATGATCAGGACTGTCTATATGGACTGTGAGAAAATTTTAGCTTTTGACCAACATTGTATCGATAAGTGTGTGCATTTCATTTCTTTGTTATTGTAATTATGAAAAAAATTTTCAAATCTGTATTGGCCACTGCCCAAAACAATTTGTAAATTTTTTGTGGGGAGCATGAGGGATATGTAAGTAGGCTGTTTAGGTTTTTTTATTGGTAACGCCGCCGCCACGTAGCGCTCTGTATAAAAATCACTGGCTGTGCCGTGTGCAGTCTGTGGCTGGTTTGCATTGTTGTCTGCCATTGTAGTGTTGGGCAGCGGCAGCTGGATGCTAACAGCGCGTAGCGTTGCGCAGTTGGAGGTGAGCCCCCAGCAGTGGTGGACGTGGGGAGAGAGATGGCGGAGTTTTGAAATTTGTAAGAATTGGTGTCATGAACTGGTATATATATTATGACTAGTGAGGTAAATACATTGTTTGTTCTCTATTAAAATCTTTCATTTGCTAACTATGCCTATCAGTAGTTAGTGCCTTCAGTAGTTTGAATCTTTTATTTAGTTGGCAGTAGTGGCGCTCGCTGTATTGCAGTAGCTTGAGTAACGAAGATTTTTGTGAGGTAAGTGATTTGTGAAACGTATAGGTTAATGTTAGTCAGGGCCATTCTTTTGTAGGGATTTTTGAAAGTCAGATTGCGTTGCGCTAAAAATATTGTGTGTCAGTTTAAGCCCAGTCTTGTAATAATTTTTCTAAGGGGACGTTTCAGCTATATTCTACGGTATGAGAACTACTGACACTAATTGTATCTGGTTGACCGCTTGAATTTGCGCACACACCGGCCTGATTGACCAACGTCAATGTTAATTAACTCTGAAACGGCACAGCGTATCGAATTTTTTTCTTAAGAAATATTTCTTGAAAAACCTATTCCGCAACGCCCTTACAAGCTTTTCAGGCTTTTTTGTATCTTATGGGACCAAACTGCTTAGGTCATCGGTCCATAAGCTTACACACTATTTAAACTGACTTACGCTGTGGACAACACCCACACCCACGCCCGAGGGAGGACTCGAACCTCCGATGGGGGGAGCCATGCGGACAGTGGCAAGACGCCTCAAAATACACTCCTGGAAATTGAAAAAATAACACATTGACACCGGTGTGTCAGACCCACCATACTTGCTCCGGACACTGCGAGAGGGCTGTACAAGCAATGATCACACGCACGGCACAGCGGACACACCAGGAACCGCGGTGTTGGCCGTCGAATGGCGCTAGCTGCGCAGCATTTGTGCACCGCCGCCGTCAGTGTCAGCCAGTTTGCCGTGGCATACGGAGCTCCATCGCAGTCTTTAACACTGGTAGCATGCCGCGACAGCGTGGACGTGAACCGTATGTGCAGTTGACGGACTTTGAGCGAGGGCGAATAGTGGGCATGCGGGAGGCCGGGTGGACGTACCGCCGAATTGCTCAACACGTGGGGCGTGAGGTCTCCACAGTACATCGATGTTGTCGCCAGTGGTCGGCGGAAGGTGCACATGCCCGTCGACCTGGGACCGGACCGCAGCGACGCACGGATGCACGCCAAGACCGTAGGATCCTACGCAGTGCCGTAGGGGACCGCACCGCCACTTCCCAGCAAATTAGGGACACTGTTGCTCCTGGGGTATCGGCGAGGACCATTCGCAACCGTCTCCATGAGGCTGGGCTACGGTCCCGCACACCGTTAGGCCGTCTTCCGCTCACGCCCCAACATCGTGCAGCCCGCCTCCAGTGGTGTCGCGACAGGCGTGAATGGAGGGACGAATGGAGACTTGTCGTCTTCAGCGATGAGAGTCGCTTCTGCCTTGGTGCCAATGATGGTCGTATGCGTGTTTGGCGCCGTGCAGGTGAGCGCTACAATCAGGACTGCATACGACCGAGGCATACAGGGCCAACACCCGGCATCATGGTGCGGGGAGCGATCTCCTACACTGGCCGTACACCTCTGGTGATCATCGAGGGGACACTGAATAGTGCACGGTACATCCAAACCGTCATCGACCCATCGTTCTACCATTCCTAGACCGGCAAGGGAACTTGCTGTTCCAACAGGACAATGCACGTCCGCATGTATCCCGTGCCACCCAACGTGCTCTAGAAGGTGTAAGTCAACTACCCTGGCCAGCAAGATCTTCGGATCTGTCCCCCATTGAGCATGTTTGGGACTGGATGAAGCGTCGTCTCACGCGGTCTGCACGTCCAGCACGAACGCTGGTCCAACTGAGGCGCCAGGTGGAAATGGCATGGCAAGCCGTTCCACAGGACTACATCCAGCATCTCTACGATCGTCTCCATGGGAGAATAGCAGCCTGCATTGCTGCGAAAGGTGGATATACACTGTACTAGTGCCGACATTGTGCATGTTCTGTTGCCTGTGTCTACGTGCCTGTGGTTCTGTCAATGTGATCATGTGATGTATCTGACACCAGGAATGTGTCAATAAAGTTTCCCCTTCCTGGGACAATGAATTCACGGTGTTCTTATTTCAATTTCCAGGAGTGTAGTTCAAATAGCTCTGAGCACTATGCGACTTCTGAGGTCATCAGACGCCTAGAATATCCACCTTTCGCAGCAATGCAGGCTGCTATTCTCCCATGGAGACGATCGTAGAGATGCTGGATGTAGTCCTGTGGAACGGCTTGCCATGCCATTTCCACCTGGCGCCTCAGTTGGACCAGCGTTCGTGCTGGACGTGCAGACCGCGTGAGACGACGCTTCATCCAGTCCCAAACATGCTCAATGGGGGACAGATCCGAAGATCTTGCTGGCCAGGGTAGTTGACTTACACCTTCTAGAGCACGTTGGGTGGCACGGGATACATGCGGACGTGCATTGTCCTGTTGGAACAGCAAGTTCCCTTGCCGGTCTAGGAATGGTAGAACGATGGGTTCGAAGACGGTTTGGATGTACCGTGCACTATTCAGTGTCCCCTCGACGATCACCAGAGGTGTACGACCAGTGTAGGAGATCGCTCCCCACACCATGATGCCGGGTGTTGGCCCTGTGTGCCTCGGTCGTATGCAGTCCTGATTGTGGCGCTCACCTGCACGGTGCCAAACACGCATACGACCATCATTGGCACCAAGGCAGAAGCGACTCTCATCGCTGAAGACGACACGTCTCCATTCGTCCCTCCATTCACGCCTGTCGCGACACCACTGGAGGCGGGCTGCACGATGTTGGGGCGTGATCGGAAGACGGCCTAAAGGTGTGCGGGACCGTAGCCCAGCTTCATGGAGACGGTTGCGAATGGTCCTCGCCGATACCCCAGGAGCAACAGTGTCCCTAATTTGCTGGGACGTGGCGGTGCGGTCCCCTACGGCACTGCGTAGGATCCTACGGTCTTGGCGTGCATCCGTGCGTCGCAGCGGTCCGGTCCCAGGTCGAGGGGCACGTGCACTTTCCGCCGACCACTGGCGACAACATAGATGTACTGTGGAGACCTCACGCCCCACGTGTTGAGCAATTCGGCGGTACGTCCACCCGGCCTCCCGCATGCCCACTATACGCCCTCGCTCAAAGTCCGTCAACTGCACATACGGTTCACGTCCACGCTGTCGCGGCATGCTACCAGTGTTAAAGACTGCGATGGAGCTCCGTATGCCACGGCAAACTGGCTGACACTGACGGCGGCGGTGCACAAATGCTGCGCAGCTAGCGCCATTCGACGGCCAACACCGCGGTTCCTGGTGTGTCCGCTGTGCCGTGCGTGTGATCATTGCTTGTACAGCTCTCGCGCAGTGTCCGGAGCAAGTATGGTGGGTCTGACACACCGGTGTCAGTGTGTTCTTTTTTCCATTTCCAGGAGTGTATAAAATTCCGATTTAAAAGTCATTTTGTTTGTAATGGGCGCCGTATGAAAGGCGTGGTGAGCAGAATTTGTTTGGGCTGACTCCAGCTACATGTTGCAAAAACGAAGTTGCCGAAACACTGGAGACAATGCGCCTGACGACCCATAGGAGAGACATCCGGCACACACCATAAACTACTGACGAGTATGTATCAGATGCTATTTTTTTATCAATATGAGCTTCTTCCTGCTCCATTCTGGAACAATGAACGACTCTCTGTATGTCTCTGTTGGCTCCCTGATATCTCTTTACGCTTCTGTGGACAAATATACGATGGAGGAACTCTCAAACCTTAGTGTTTAACGGAAATACTGGTGCTGTAAGTTTACCATGAATTACATCGGTAGAACTATGTCCCCTTTATTCCAACGATTTATGCTGAAGTCCCAGAGTTACTTTCGAAAAAAAAAAAAAAAAATCGCACAGCCTAAAGCGAATAAATAAAAAACACAGCATTTGATCTCTTAGATGAGGTCTACCTGCGTACGCTTTGTAGTTTTACCACTTAGTTTTTAGTATCTGTGCCAAATACTAAATGTTCGTAACAAATGCTGTAACCGAATAGTATGAAAGATTTTCTTCTGTTTCACACATCATTTTGCATTTACTCCTTTCCAAGGTGAGATATTTTACCTATAGCGGAGATATAACAAGCGACGACTCGGACTGGATAAAAATGAGACAAATGGATTGGTGGAAACTTGAAACTTTTCTAAATATGAATCCAGAAGTTTAGGTACTACGCCACTTCGCGCAATGGGTAACACTAAGTCGTTCCTCGTTTACTTGTAGTTATGCAGCAGTGGTACTTTCCTGCACGATTTCTAGAATTTTAGAGTCCAAAGAATTGTGGGTTTCTCGAGATGAATTGTCAGAGGCAACAGCTAACAAATCTTGGACTGATTATACAGGGCATTTAAAAAAAATGACCTGA